>NC_060120.1:634185985-638985985 GCF_021461395.2 Schistocerca americana | reverse complement strand
AGTACAAACAAAAATGAAAGCAACGTGCGGTGTGCCACAGGAAAACAGAATTGAAATGCTCATAAACATTTTATCAGACGGAGTTACAACGGGCCTGTTGGCTTTTCTTTTGTTCTCATTCGCCTTTATTAACTATTGCGGTATTCTAATTAAGCAAGTTACCATTATTCTTTCCATCAACGAACTGCATATGGCTGTAGGCTATGTTAATATCTTGATGACAAATAATTACGAATACACTTAATTCTGTAATTGATCTACTTTTAAGACTTGTATATATTGACACTGGAAAACTATAACTTTTCTCAGACTCGCACTTCTCTGAGTTTACTAACTCATTCATTTTTAAGAGCCGGAATTTTGGGTCTAGAACCTGATAAAAGTAACAAAAATTCAGTTCTTTTCCTGAAGGTTGCACGTACCTTTAGTACAAAAGTAATAATAATTTTGCTTCAAAAATTACATATGAAGGCATTATAATTAGAGTACTTACTGTCCAACACCAAATGATAGCCCTGAACGTTACAAAGCCAGACTATACAGAGAAGATGGTCTCACTTTGAATATGTCATAAACAAATTAGGTTTACACTATATTCGACTATTAGTAAACAGCCATACCACGCTAAAATCGAGCTATCGAAATTAAGCAACTTTGGGCCTTGTCAATACTTGGATGAGTGGCCGAGTGGGAACATAAAGTGCTGTTGGGTAGGATTTATTTTCTCGGTTTCGGTAGGTTGCCATTTCGCTTTAAAAAAATTGCTTCTGTCTGCGGGAAGAGAGAGTTATTTACTTCCAAAGACTGATTACGATATGTGGTGGCGTGTGATATGTAATTGGCAACATTGTCTTGTAAATATAGAGAGCGTGGTTGTAATGGTGAAAAAGTAACAGTTCGCTAATCTGTACAACGGACCATTGTTTCCACATCCTTGGTGACAATGGAATTCTGATGCGCATATCTCGCTAATGATTCGTCTCTTGATTCGGTAGACATGAAAAGAGAGGCTGTAAGGTGGATGTTTAGGTTCTCTGACA
Organism: Schistocerca americana; assembly: GCF_021461395.2. Taxonomy (NCBI): domain Eukaryota; kingdom Metazoa; phylum Arthropoda; class Insecta; order Orthoptera; family Acrididae; genus Schistocerca; species Schistocerca americana. Next base: position 638,984,945 of record NC_060120.1, on the reverse strand, counting down.
TTAAGTGCTTCGGGAAACGAGTACTTCCAACATCCTACTTGTGGAAATAGCAACAGCAGCAGACCTCTTCTAAGTGCTCGTTTTTCGGAATAATAAACAATCAAGAATCGAAACATCCTTCCCACTGCATTTAGCCATGTATCATGCGGTAGGAGGCGAAATGTTAGGCAGAAGATTGTCTCTAACATCACGACCAAACCTGATAACCCCAATGTCGCCACTCCATAAACACCGGATGTCAAATACCGAATGTGCCATCCTTTAGGGAACGGTTGGACATTTGTTATGTCTGAATACGTACTACTGGCTGCCGCAAGAAAACTAACTCTTGCATTAGATGTCGAGTGATAACTCAGAATCAGTGTTACTTTACAGGGCCAACGCTCCTCTAAAGGGAGTAGGTCACAGTCGTGACAGTAACATATCACGGCCAGAGGCAGTGACACCTCCTACAGCCACGCTAGGGGCTTTGCGAAATAAATAAGCGAACGTGTCAGCCACAGGTGAAGAGATGTGGCCGAAATGATACGGTAAATGGAGAAATGAGACCGTCTGGGAGACGTCGCTACGGCGCTCACAAAGGATGCCGTAGAAATGGCCACATCGGCTAGGTTTCCAAGATCGAAGAAGGAGAGAAAGGAGAAGTGAGGGTCGAGAAGGAATTGCGGTGAATCCAGAAAGGACAGCGTATCTGATCGGTGGTGAGTGACGAAGGAAAGAAATGGAGAGAGAGAGAGAGAGAGAGAGTGAGTGAGAGAGGAAGGGGGGGGGGAGGAAATAGAATAGAAGAGAAAAGAGTTTCAAAGCAGCCACTCACACATTGAGCCAGGTGGGCGAACGAGAACCTCCTGCGCTCCTAAATGGTCCACTCAGAGTCTGTCGCAGCCAATACCTCTTCCATTTACTCTCTACAGAGTTTTGTAGCGGTACGTGAACCTTCATCCAAAGACGACCATGATCCTCATCGTCATCATCATCATCGTCATCGTCATCATAGTCATCTGTTCTTTTATCCCGTAATGTAATGTACTGCAGTAAAGTAAGAAATATGGATATGGTGCTGAAGGATTCTAATCATTTGTGCTATTTGAAAATATCGCCATGTTCCATCAACAGTGCTTCAGAGAACGAACTAGCGGAGAAACTTGGAGTTGCCCAGGTATTTATTTATAGCTACACGTCCACGCCCACATCACGCAGCATCAGCCCTTGTGCCTAATACTTTTTGATTTCACATTTCCTGAAATTGCATTATTGGAATTTGCTATTGTAGTGTTGGGAAGTTGGCTGTTAAAAGCGTGTAGCGTTGCGCAGTTGGAGGTGAGCCGCCAGCAGTGGTGGTCGTGGGGAGAGAGATAGCAGAATTTTAAGAGCGGACGATCTGGACGTGTGTGCGCCAGAAAGAGTAAATTTGTAAGACTGGATGTCATGAACTGATATATATATATATATATATATATTATATAGGGGCATGAACAGCGACACGGAGATGTTGCGTACTCGTGTGAGACAGCATTATCCCCACCTGACAGAGTTTGAAAGGTTTCTGAGAATAGCGGGTCTCCAGTTAGGTGGCTGGTCCAATCGCCCAATATCCAGATCGTGGGGAGTTTCGATCTTGGACTGCACGGGAACGTGAAGGCAGGCACATTCGTAGTCCAGATTCTGATGACCACGTCTGATCACTCCAAGAGAAGATCACCTCATTGTGCACCAAGCAAATTGCAACTCCTTCAATGATGTGATACTGTAGGGACATTCAGCGGCACATATGGATACTGTCCGCAAAATCTATTGCAAAAGGAATTAGTAGCAAATAAATAACAAATTTAGACGTCATGGGCGATGTGGCAGTTTTTCACGCATCTCGTTGTTTATGCCGTCAAATTTTTTGGACTATGTCTCCTACAATGATATAATTTTCCACTTACATTCAGTGTTATACTGCCACACTGTCTGTACAATGCGTCATGAATACAGTTAGCAATAAAGAAGTAATAAATTATAACGTCATGCCTGATGCAGTACTTTTACTACATGAACAGCGGAAAAGTGGGAAGCAAAAAACATTTTTCCTTTCATCATTTTTCAGGGCTGACGGAGAGAAAAAATTTCCTAATGGTTTGAAATTATGTATAAATTTTGTTGCAAGTCGCTAAGTGCTTTCATTCTCAAAACACTAGACGAGTAAAGTATGGGAATTTACGCGTCGCGGGCTGTGCTTCTTTTTCAACCCCCACTACTTTGATAGGCAGGTGGTTCTTAAGCCACAGCGATTGTTGGCTGACAGTAACGCATAGTGTACCAAGTTTGACTGAAATCGGACGAGTGGTTTAGGAGGATATGTGGAACATACAAACACCACACATACATACATACATTTTTATCATATTTATGGATATCGTTGACGTCATATTAGTCAAATTGGAGCGATAAAATTTCTGCACGCTGTGGGAACCCTCTTTTCCTTCGAAGTAGAAGCCCATTTCTTCTTGCACCTATGCGGCTTTATTCTTGAGGAAGTTGTCTATTATTTCGTTACTTCAAAGTTAATCTATTGTTTCGTAACTTCAATATAGAAATTCACTGAAAAGTATAACAACTTAGATGGAAGATGAAATGGTGTTGCCACACGAAGTGGCCGTGCGGTTTGAGGCGCCCTGTTACGGATCGCGCGGCCTGTCCCGCCGGAGGTTCGAGTTCTCCCTCGGGCATGGGTGCGTGTGTTGTTCTTAGCATAAGTTAGTTTAAGTTAGTCTAAGTAGTGTGTAAGTCTAGGGACCAATGACCTCAGCCTTTTGGCCCTCTAGAAATTCACACACATTCGAAATGGTGTCATTCATTTTAAGGTTATTGGAGGCAGTAGATTCCATCAGAAGAAAGCTAATGGAGCGACAGTTGATGTCAGGCTGCTTGGAATCTACGTGGCGAAAGCGGAGTGACTGCCCACTCACTCCAGTGACGGCATCAAATATTCGACGTGCATATGCACTCTGAAAGAAATTAAAATCATGTTTTAACCAACTTATCTCATAAAATCACTCCCATGTTTTTGTATAGCTCTGCAAGGTTGGTTCAAATGGCTCTGAGCACTATGAGACTTAACTTCTGAGGTCATCAGTCGCCTAGAACTTAGATCTACTTCAACCTAACTAACCTAAGGACAGCACACACATCCATGCCAGAGGCAGGCTTCGAACCTGCGACCGTAGCGGTCGTGCGATTCCAGACTGTAGTGCCTAGAACCGCTCGGCCACTCTCGCCGGCGCTCTGCAAGGAAACACACGCATACGCATACCCAAACCAGTACTGGAATAAATTAGATGAGATGTCTTCTGATTACCCACGTAGCCCAGATTACTATGTTACCACCTGACCGGTATATTCCGCTAAAGAGTACAGACAGTACATCTGCAGCCGTCATCTCTTATATATACTTACGAGTCACTGTGAAATGCGTGGCAGAGTGCACTTTTTATTGTACTAAAAGTTAAGGTTTCTTCTCGTTCCATCACGGATAGAGGTGAAGAACGTTTGTGGTTTCTACACTGAAAACCAGATCTTGAAGTTTGCTAAGCAGCTAATCGTGACATGACTGCTTCTTTGTTCGAATATCTATCAGTTAACACACTGCCTGACAAGTGAAGCACCCAGAGGACATAATCGAATGTCAGTGTAATTTCGTACATGTGCACAACATCTGTTGGTATGTCAACGTTTTGATTTACAACTCACTGTGACATGTGTAACGGGCACCAGCGTTTATTGCTGTTATTCGTGTATAGTGTTGCTGGTAGGCTATGTAAGGGGCGTGAACAGCGACACGGTGCATACTCGTGTGAGACAGCATTATCCCCACATGACAGAGTCTGAAAAGTTTCTGAGAATAATGGGTCTCCAGTTAGGTGGCTGGTCCAGTCGTCCAATATCCAGAGCGTGGGGCGTTTCGATCCTGGACTGCATGGGAACGTGAAGGCAGGCACATTCGTCGTCAAGTTTTTGATGTCCACGTCTAACTACTACAAGAGAAGATCGCCTCATTCTGCACCAAGCACAATGCACCTCCTTCACATACGCTCCAGCCATCAGGAAGCAAGTAGTCGACACCCTTAAACATACCGTGTTATCCCATATCATTGATGGGAAACCAACAGTAGCGGGACTAGGGAATTACAGTCCCACGTGTAGACCACCGTTACCGGCACAGCAGAAGTGGCTGCGTTTGGAGGAGTGACATGACCGGGAAGTATGGACTGTTGACGAATACTGAAGCATTGTATTCAGCAACCAATCGCGGTACTGCAGTAACCTGGATGGCCGTCCTCGGCGAGTGTGGTGGCGACCTGGGGAGAGGTCCCAGTTTCACAACGCTTTGGAGGGGCGCAACGATATTACTCCTTTCGTCATAGTGTGGGGAGCCACCAGGTATGACTTCAGGTCACCGCTGGTAGTGACTGAGTGAGTTCTGACGTCACAACGGTATATCACGGACAACCTGGCTGGCTCTAAGCACTATGGGACTTAACATCTGAGGGCATCAGTCCCCTAAGACTTACAACTACTTAAACCTAACTAACCTAAGGACATCACACACATCCATGCCCGAGGCAGGATTCGAACCTGCGACCGTAGAAGTCACGCAGTTCCAGACTGAGCGCACGGACAACCTGCATTCTCATGTGTTATCTCTCTCATCAGACAGGACAGTGTTGGTCCACACACAGCACGTGTCTCTACTAACTGTCTGAGTGACGTTGAGGTACTCCCGTGGTTGGCAAAATCCCCACATCTGTCCCCGATATATAAGTGTGGGAACAACTCTGACGTAAGCTCCGTCCCAGTGCCAATATCCAGGATATCGAGGACCCGTTGCAACAGATGTGGGACAGCTTGCTTCAGGAGAGGATAGAACTGCTTTTTGACAAGCCTCACAACAGAATCAGTGCATTCACACAGGCCAGAGAGGCGCGATGCACATTGATAAGTGGACGCAAATTGCCACGATCTTTCTGAATTCTCTTAGCTCGCGAGGTTTGATTTTGTTTCCTCCTCGCCAGCCGGGGTGGCCGAGCGGTTCTAGGCGCTACAGTCTGGAACCGCACGACCACTACGGTCGCACTTTCGAATCCTGTCTCGGGCATGGATGTGTGTTATGTCCTTATGTTGGTTAGGTTTAAGTACTTCTAAGTTCTAGGGGGACTGATGACCTCAGAAGTTAAGTCCCATAGGGCTCAGAGCCATTTGAGCTATTTTGTTTCCTCCTCCATTTCTCGGTGCTTCCCTTTCTTTTCCTAACATTTGTTACACTCCCTCACCACTTAAAAATGACGTTAACATTCTCATCATCTTTCTGTGTTCACGCTCTATGTAGGCTCTATGTACGCCACCCCTGTTAGTCGAACCTGGAAATAGTATAATACAGCAATAGTATAATACAGCACTCAGGCATGACCGTGAAAGTGCTTTGCACGCAATGTCTTTCATAAAGAAACAGTAATTCCCCAATATCTGACGAAGGAAATGACTACAAATGTACGTATGTGATCGTTCCGCTTCAAACCTCCACACGTTTTAACTCTCAAATATTAGTATCAAACGACTGACTGTTGGTATGACTTATTCGTTCTATAGTTGAGATATGCAACGCTTTAATGTCCAGTGAAGTGTACAACTCTTCATAAAACTACATTAAGAAGTAGGTGGAAGTCGTCGCACCAAGCTGATGGTTTTTCGATATCAAATTTCATACTACTGCACTTTTAAACCGTACAGCTTGTAATTAAAATTGTAGCGAGAGGAAATTAAAGCTTTGACGTTTGCCGATGGCAATGCTATTCTGTAAAAGACAGCAGAGGACTTAGAAAGTCATTTGAACGGAGTGGATGGTGTCTCGAACGAGGCTATAAAATAATATCAAGGAAAGTAAAATAAGAGTGTGGGAATGTAACTGATTAAATATGATGACGCTATGGGAATGAAATTATTAAATGAGTCACTGAATGTAATAGAGGAGTTTTGTTACTTGGGTAGCAAGGTAATTGAAAATGGCCGAAGCAGAAGAGGTATAAAATTCAGAATGGCAAGAGCAAGAACAGCACTTTTGCAAATTTCGTGTCCGTGGCCGAGGTACACTACAGGCTGCCAGTGAAACCCTCATGTGTCACAAAACTGTTTATTATCGATTTTAGAAACAGATCTCAGATACAGTGTAGGTACAAACGGAAATGTGTATCCTAGACGTTGACTGGGATGCACCTACGTGACAAAGTGCATGAATTACAGTAGGTTGCAGAGCAGATGGGGCTGAGAACGATTTCAAGGCAGTTGTGCATAAACTATCAAGTGAAACTTGCTGGCAGACGAAAACTGCGTGCACGAGATCTTTGCCTTTCGCTGGCAATTACTCTACCGACTGAGCTACCCAAGCACCGCTAACGACCCGTTAGCTTTACTTCTGCCAGTACCTCGTCTCCTACTTCCAATCTTCATAGAAGTTCTCCTGCGAAACTCGCGGGACTAGCACTGCTGGAAGGAAGGATATTGCAGAGACATGGTTCAGCCACAGCCTGAGGGATGATTCCAGAATGAAATTTTCACTGGCTGGCCGGTGTGGCCGTGCGGTTCTAGGCGCTTCAGTCTGGAATTGCATGACCGCTACGGTCGCAGGTTCGAATCCTGCCTCGGCCATTGATGTGTGTGATGTCCTTAGGTTAGTTAGGTTTAAGTAGTTCTAAGTTCTAGGGGACTGATTACCACCGATGTTAAGTCCCATAGTGCTCAGAGCCATTTGAACCATTTTTTGAAACTTTCACTCTGCAGCGAATGTGATATGAACTGGAGAGCGAATGTCTCATTCTGGAAAAAACCGCCAGGCCGCGACTAAGCCATGTCTCCAAATATACTTTCTTCAAGGAGTGCTAGTCGTGCAAGGTTCGTTGGGTAGCTCACTCGGTAGAGCACTTGCTCGCAAAGACAGTGGTCCCGAGTTCGAGTCTCAATCCAGCAGACAGTTTTAATCTACCAATATGTTTCAGACCAGTTCACACTCCGCTGAATTTTCTGACAGGTAGCAAGCAGCACAGTGTCCTGGACGGAGAGTCGTCCATAGCCCCAGAAGTTCTGGCATGTTTCAGTGGAGTATGATGGAAACGAAGTTGTTCATGTTATACAGTAATGGATGTTCTTTTCTTTTCTTTTTTTTTAAAAAAAAGAAAAAAAAAGAGACCATTCCTAAAGAAGAACACTGAATACATCTGGTTTTCTCGATATATGGTACTGAGGATATGCTGTGTGAACAGTACCAGTTGAGTTCAGCATGAGTAGTATTCCTGGAATCCATGCTGATATTTCTGGACAAGATTATTGTGTTCCAATTATAGCGTCAAAAACTATATGTTCTAGGATTCTGCTACAAATTTAGATGTAGGACACTCTTATCTGATAATACAGATACCACTAATGAAGTAGTACATCAGGAAAGTCCACAAATATCTGGTCTGATGGCAATAAGACTTCAAAGTGGTGCAAGGATTGGGAATCTGCTTTAAATTTTCAGAAATAAAATCGTTCCCGTCACGAAAGGCAAGAATATAGTATCCGTTGAATTCACCCTCATTGAGCCACAACGTTCTCAGTGAATTCTTAAAAGTATCTGGAAGTAGTGATTTGTGGAGGTATGAAAGGGAATGATCATAAAGGCTCAGTCAGTCAGGTGGCAGACCTCGGATGATAGAGAGGGTGGGCAGCTGGATAATGGTAAGGTTTTGGGGACATAGAATATTAGCATAAAGTTTTTTATTAACATATTCTTCTTCAATATTCTTCCCTAAATGACAAATATAAAATTTATTTGCAAACATGTTTTCACTTTTCTCATAAAATGGTCTTTACTCAATTTAAAAGTAACAGAGACATTCACGAAATTAATACCAACATTCAGTGCGATTATTAGAGAATAAAAATTATGAAAAGCTTTAACTAGATACATTAATATCTCTTGTTTCAAGACAGTAAATGAACTGTACGTCTGGTTCACTGGCATTGGGGTATCTAGCTGAGTGGCGTCTTGAAATGGTAATAAAAAATGGACAGTATAGCAATTAACGAAGCCGCGCGGGGTAGCCGCGTGGTCTACGGGTTCTTGTAACGATTCGCACGTCTCCCCCATGGGATGTTCGAGTCCCCCCTCGGGCATGGGTGTGTGTGTTGTCGTCCTTAGCGTAAGTTAGTTTACGTTAAACCAAGTAGCCGGTCGATGTGGCCGAGCGGTTCTAGGCGCTTCAGTCCGGAACCGCGCTGCTAATACGGTCGCAAGATGGAATCCTGCCTCAGGCATGGATGTGTGTGACGTCCTTAGGTTAGATAGGTTTAAGTAGTTCTAAGTGTAGGGAACTGATGACCGCAGATGTTAAGTCCCATAGTGCTTAGAGGCATTTTAGACTAAGTAGTTAGTAAGCCTAGGCACCGATGACCTTAGCAATTGGTCCCATAAGATAAAACCTTACCACAAATTTCCAAAATTTCCAATCAACGAATTACTATAACGGACAGAAAGCAACAGAATTAAAAACAGAATTTAATCGTGAAAAATGTCAATTTAAACACAAATCAGACACTAAAAGCGCGAGAGATGCACAAAAATTCTCTGCTCAAATTTTTAAAACACTTAATATTACAGCACAATACAGACAAAGACAGCTATGTTTGAATGCTGTTAACTACATTCTGCTTTGGCACTCCCGAAATTAACATAGCTCAAGAACAACAAACAACATTTTCATTAAAAGGATTCCACAGCTGAGGTAATAATAAAAAGAAAAGAAACACAATATTCAACTGTCATCATATGACTCAGAGCCTCTATCAGTGCGTGTTACCCCTCAGAGTAAATGACACATAAACGCGAAATGTCCTCCATGTCAGATAGCAGTAAATTAAAGTTGGATGCCTATCTCCGGTGAGATCGGACAGGAAAATGTTTAACGTAAGGTTCTCACCAAAATAATTCTCCTCAGTGACCGATCTGGAATAACGATTTCATAGCCATTGGTGTCGAGTGCCAAAGTAAATGCATTCGGACTCACTTTCTTTTTAAGGCGATTCTCGAGGGAGGATTTGGAACCCAAGGTAGTGCATCTCCTTCACACAGCGCTACATGCCATGAAACTTCCTGGCAGATTAAAACTGTGTGCCGGACTGAGACTCGAACTCGGGACCGGCTACATGCCATATGTCGGAGGTACAGTAGACAGTGATACGTTGTGACATATCGGCGAGTTCGAGTCTCGGCCCGGCACATAGTTTTAATCTGCCAGGGAGTTTCATATCAGTACACACTCCGCTGCAGAGTGAAAATCTCATTCTGGCTACATGCCATATTTCAGAGGTACAGTCGGCAGTGATACGTTGTGACATACCGTCACAGTATCTTCAAACATCGGCATACAGAGCCCGTGCTAAATGAATTGGCATCTGCACACAAACGTTAATTTTGTTCTCATCACTGAGCGAGTGCTTCCTTCCGTTAGGCTTCTGTCGCCTGCAGAGCTCTGAGCTCTGGAACTCGCACGTTAGAAGTGGCCGTGTCAGTGGTTTATTTGTTGACTCACTTATTCGGTGCTCTAGTCAGAGACAGCTGACTTGTCGAATTATCGGTGACACGGGCATAACCTGTTAATATGACCGTTTGCAGGATATTTAGCCTGACATTTTCTCCTGAGCCCGATTACCTATTTAAATAACACTAGAGTTAGGTGGGTGTTTCCAGTCGTTTATCAATAAATAGTTGCAGCTAGTTTTTTGTGAGACCAGCTAAAAACGTGCTTGAACTAAAAAGATCTGTAATCAACCTTATAATTTGGCAGTTATGGTGACAACTAAGTGCGTAGTCTTCTTAACTACTCAGTATTCTGCGTAAGATAATTTTATGTCAAACTGAACTAAAAGTTCTTCATTAAATAAAATAAATGGTTATCCATTCCTCTGGGATGTAAAACGAAAACGTATTCAATAACTTTGATCGTTTCAATTAAATTTAAGAATTAATAATAATCTGTAATTAAGTATTAATATTTCTCATTTGAACCTACTTTATTAAGAACTGTATTTTCTTGGAACTGTTAACAGGATAATATTAAATTACACCACAACAAGAACAACATCTATGTGACTGTCGGTTTGCAGTTTATTAGTTTATTGCGTTTCTTTGTCCATTGGACGTATACAAAAGAGAACACCCTTTCACGTTGGCTTATGGCCTGGAATTTCGAAGTATATTCTACCAGTTCCAGTAACTCTGAATAAAATTCTTCAATATGTTGTACTCTGAAATAATCTATCCACTTTTCACGTGGGAAAAGCTTTTTAAACGGAAAACCTTTTTATATTTTTTCATTCATTAATTTCGCGAAAATTTGCGTTTGTTTGTGTTTTTTATAGACAGAATATCTGTAGTTTCTTCTAGTTGTTCCAAGATTGGAACATCAGATAATGTCATCCACTGAAGCGCTTCAGTTTGGTATTAAATTCACATTTCCGGAATTTTAAGTTGGCTTTCGCAACTATGTACTTATTATTCATGTTTGCTATAAATTTTTTCAGGTGATTTTCATGTGTATCTGATAATCGCCTAAAAATTTCGAGAATTTTGACTGGACAAGTGTTGTTTCAGTCCTTCAGTTACATTATTCAGAATTTGTCAACAGTGGTGTATTACTTCACTGATAGAAATATCTGAAGTTTCAATGTGTCTGTTTCAGCTGTAGTTTATAGTCGTAAAAGAGTGCAAGAATGATAAATAATGCTCAGAGAAGTAGTTCTCAATCTTTTAGGTGGGTTAGGTAACGAAATAAAGTGTGCATTTAGCGGTTCATACGTTCACAAAAGTCAGACGCTTACCTAGTCTTTCAATGATACATTTTACTTTACTTGGTTGTGACATTGTGTGTTGGGCTCGTTCGACGTACGAAGAAAACATAGAACACTGTCATAAGAGGCTGGGAGACGATTTCGTGGTAATGTTATTTTACGCTTACTTATTTGTTGTCTACGTGAGCCATAGTACGTAAATGTGTTGAAAAATGTAAATAAACTGTCAATAATTTACTGACCTACGGAATTCGTTTTATATAAGCAGCACATCCTGCTGCAACAGGGAAAAGACGGGCACCAGGTGAAAAATGCTCCTCGCGGTGCACAAAAAGCGAATACATTTCTCTTTAAAAGACTCTGACAGAAAAGTGGAAAACCATTAGCTCAATCCTCAGTCATCTTTACTCACCAAAAATTTTGGCTTGAGAAAATATGAGTGTTCTTTTAATAGTGAACAATGTAAATCGTTTTATCTACTTTCTCTCTGTGCTTAATCCTTCATACTGAGCATCTCCCACCCACTGTCTATATCTATGTCCTCAACTGTCTCCTTTTTCTGCCAATGATTTACAACATATCCCACAGTCACCGCTTTCTCTGTCAATTACATTGTTTCCTCTTGTGTTTCTTTCTCACTGCTACTGTCTCCACCATACCTCAGCAGCTCAAAGAATTTTGGGGCTTACAAATTATTCTTTCCCCTATAACCATGCGTTTAAAATTTCGGTCCAATATTCGCCCTCCCTTATACCTAAGTGTTAAACGTTGCCAGTCTGGGAGGGTCCAGACCCCTCGAGCCTATGTGTGGTCTCCACTCATCGATATTTTTTTTCATTTCCACTATCTTCATTCTTTTCCACCATCGCTGTCTCTGTGCTAATCTCTTTCAGCACAAGAATGCGCGAATGTATTCGCATATCAAAATTTTTGGTAGGGAAGATGGTTTGAGGCATCTGTTTCCCCAATTTTTTGTCAGAGTCTTTTAGAGAGTAGGATATTTGCCTTTTTTATGCTCGGACGCGAGCATTTTTCAGCTGTCATACTTATTCCTCGTGCTTGTGTTTTTAGTTTGGGACGGGCCTTAGTTTGGCGTTCTCTACTACATCGCTAAATAGCCTAACAAAAGCTGGACAAACTGGACTTTTTATACAGGACTTGGCCGGAATGACCATAAAAGGCTGGACGCCGGAATGACCATAAAAGGCTGGACATCTCCAGCTAAAGCTGTACAACTGGCAACCCTAACTGCATTTCACCTACTACCCAGTGGCCACAGGCAATGGAACCCCCACCACTACCATTGCCCCCTCCCCCACCATATCGTCTGCTCAGGCACGGGCCAAGTTATTTTGCACACACTCTGCCATTAATTTCTTAACCATTTCGTCTGCCTGACGCGTCCCCTACAGCAGATGCCTGCGATATGGTTGACCACCAGCTTTGTTGTGATGGTCTCCAGTAATCATTACTAACACTTTATAGACTCTTATACAATCCTCGTGGATGGAGCATATCCTTGCCTTTTTGAATACTGTGCAACATTGGTTATAGACTTTCACTGCAGAACTCGAGGACGCGACACTACCCTGATTTCTTGAAGTCTGAGGCCATGTAGTGTACCATTATTTTAAGCATTTATGTATTGCCATCTACACACTTGTGCTCCAAAGCTCATATCAGTCACTTGCTCCCTTCTTGATGTTGCAGTTCTCAAATTTTACTTCACCTTTGGATTAGCATAATTGGTAATTTTACTTCTTCCAGTCACACTGTACACATGGGTCTCTCTTATTGAAGATACAGTCACGGCTCATAATCGCTGGTACACTTGTTTTCTACCTTTCGGGAGCTACGCCAGAAAAATGACTCGTTAGATCATTTATGTTGCTACGTTAGCTTGCTGCCTATATTGCTTGTGACCGTCAAAAGGAAACAACTGAATTTAGTTCGGTATTACGAAAAAACTGTTCGATAGAAAACACAAAGCAGCGCCAGAGCGATGAAATGATGGGAGTCTGCAAAGCGGCCTCTGTGCCGTGCCGTGCCGTGCTCGGTCCTTTGTGCCGGAAAATTACGCCGTGGCGGACGCCGGTGAGCAAATAAATAACAACTCCGCAGATGGCGCTTTCAGGTACAGTGTATCGCGGCATGATGAACGGCACACTTCGTGATACTGACACAGATCCATAATGCGAAGCATAACTTAGTCACCAATAAGATGGAATATACACACCTCAGTTCAATTTTCATTCGTCCCACCTTCCCACTTTACTCCTACCTCTCCCCTTTCGCCCTCTTAGACCGCAGCCTTTAGTGGTCCTACCAGTTTCACAGCGTTAGAGGTACATCCACGCGTACATCGAAATAAGGAAGAGCAGCACATGAGGGACTTAGAAATCACGAAAAAATACAAAATCATAAAAAAATTAAAACCCCAAGATTATTGAGAAGAATATAACGTCATATACAAAGGACGTAACTGACAGAAGTAAATTTAAGTATTGGAGTCGACTTACATATTTCCATACCATTTAGAGGCAAAAGTTGAGCACATTGGGCGTCCCAGTATTCCGAGTCAGGTTGTTATAATTCGTCAAAATAGCGACGATAGTCAAACGTTAAAAGAAGCGGAATGAAGAAGACCGACGTAGAAGGAAATCAACTCTAAAAGGAACAATAATATCGTAAAACCAGAAAAATGGGGGCTTATGGATGAAGCAAAATTAAATACTAATCATCATAAAACACAGAACGTAGTGAAAGGCACCAACAAGAGGCAGCAGAGAAAAAGTGTAATGAATAAAGGAATAGTAAAAAGACGCAGAATAACACTCGTTATTTCAAATTCGTTCCGGAACGGCTCTGATACATGTTAGCAGAACCGTCGTGGGCGGATGCTGGTAGAATAGTGAGCGTATAAGTAACAGCTAAACAGGCAGACGTGGCTTACCCGAAAGAGAGGGACAGTGCGTGAAATTGTAAATCATCTGAATAAGAGCACCGTCCGTAGTGGTTGGCTTCCGAAAAATTTAAAATTTGTGTTAGTTGTTGATATTTGAACTTTGGAGATCTGAAAAACTTCTACTTTCGTTAACTTCTATTTCTTTCTTAGATAGCCGCGCGGGATTAGCCTAGCGGTCTGAAGCGCTGCAGTCATGGACTGTGCGGCTCCTCCCGGCGGAGGTTGGAGTCCTCCCTCTGGCATGGGTGTGTGTGTGTGTGTGTGTGTGTGTGTGTGTGTTTGTCCTTAGGATAGTTTAGGTTAAGTAGTGTGTAAGCTTAGGGACTGATGACCTTAGTAGTTAAGTCCCATAAGATTTCACACACACGTTTTTCTTTCTTAGATTTTACGGTTGAGTGCAAGCTATTAAGATGGTCGGGCGTTATATCTATATCGGTGACAGATCTCTCAAAAAGTACTAATGTATCTTCCACAGATCGTTTATAGCAAGGAATTTTCTTTGTCGTCTGTTCGAAATCGGCGACGAAACGTATTTCTAATTTGTTAATAAATATGTCCCCTAAATTTGATGTACTACTGTGTACATGAAACATCTGTGCAATTTTTATACACTCTGTGTTTCATTTTTGTGTTCTTTTAGCTTTTGCAATACCACTTGATAATGACCCAAAGGCCGAAATTGATATTGTGAAATAAATAATTTATAGTCAAAAAATGGTTCAAATGGCTCTGAGCACTATGGGACTTAACATCTATGGTCATCAGTCCCCTAGAACTTAGAACTACTTAAACCTAACTAACCTAAGGACAGCACACAACACCCAGCCATCACGAGGCAGAGAAAATCCCTGACCCCGCCGGGAATCGAACCCGGGAACCCGGGCGTGGGAAGCGAGAACGCTACCGCACGACCACGAGATGCGAGATAACTTATAGTCAACGACGAATATGATGTCCTTCAAAAAAAAATCTTTCGAAGTCGGCGGACAGTGAGAAGTCAATAACCATCTTCCCTATAAAATTTTCATACATGTTTCCGTAAGTGCTACTATTTCCGTAAGATCGGCTGTTCCACATGTCGCGCCACGTCCATTTGTAGCCACGAGTGGCGGGCGCTCCGAAGCGACGCGTGGCGGACACGTCGAAGTGGAGCTCTGCTGTTTCCATTAATCTGACGTGTCAAAATGTGAGATGAGTTAGAGTTTAACGTGAAGTCCTGTACCACCACGCCGCCGCAGAGTCCGATTCACTCCAGGCCTCTCCATGTCCACTACTCCTTACCGCACGTCGTTTCAATCTCGCCATCATCTGCAGTCTAATAGACCTTGTACTACTGAGCTGGTGGTTGGCTCTCTTTCTATCTTCTCTACGGTAATGCCATTCATAGCAGCTCAAGTGAATTTTTGTTCTCTCATCCGCTAATACACCTATTGCTTCATTACCTACATTTACATCCACCTCATACTCCGCAAGCCACCTAATGGTGAGTGTCGGAGGGTACTTCTGGTACCAATAACTGATCGTCTCCTTTCCCATTCCACTAGCGAATGGAACGCGGGAAGTATAATTGTCGGTAATCCTCTGTATTAGCTGTAATTTCTCGAATTTCCTCGACTTCGATCATTTCGGGTGAAGTATGTGGGAGGCGAACAATGAGTTCTTATTTATATTGGCCCGCCCGGTTGGCCGTGTGGTCTACCGCACGGCTTTCCGGGCGGGAAGGAGCGCCGGTCCCCAGCACGAATCCGCCCGGCGGATTTGTGTCGAGGTTCGGTGAGCTGGCCAGTCTGTGGATGGTTTTTAGACGGTTTTCCATCTGCCTAGGTGAATGCGGGCTGGTTCCCCTTACTCCGCCTCAGCTACACTATATCGGCGATTACTGTGCAAACAAGTTCTACATGCACGCGTAGACCACCATTACTCTACCACACAAACATAGGGGTTAGACTCGTCTGGTGTGAGATGTTCCCCGGGGGGTCCACCGGGAGCCGAACCGCACAATAAACCTGGGTTCGGTGTGGGGCGGCGGAGGGGTGAAGTGGACTAGGGTAGTCGTCGTGGGGTTGTGGACCAAGCGGCTGCGGCGGGGACGGAGCCTCTCCGTCGTTTCTAGATTCCCGGTTAACAGAGCATAACATAACATAACATGTGGGCGGAAGTAACATGTTGTCCGATTCTCCCCCGAAAGCGCTCTCTCGAAATTTAAGTAGTGTACCTCTCGGAGACGCACAATGCCTCTTGAAACATCTGACACTGGAGTTTTGTTGAGGATCTCTGTAACGCTCTCGCGTCGGCTAAATGACTCCGTGACTTAACGCGGCGCTCTTCGTTGGACTTTCTCCATCTCTTCCATCAGTCATAACTGTTAAGGGTCCCAGACTGGTGAAAAGTACTCAAGTAATCGTTAGAACAAGCCCCTAGTATGCCACACTCTTCGTGGATGAGACCCGTTGCCTTAATATTCCTCTTACGAATCACAGTCTGCCATCTGCTTTTCCTGCTATTTGGTTTATGTGGTCTTTCCACTTGAGGTCGCTCTGGATAGTTACTCCTAGATATTTTAGGGTAGACAATGTTTCCAGAAATTTGTCATGAATAATGTAGATGTGGAGTAGTTTTTTTCTTCCGCAATATTTTACAATTATTTACGTTCAGGCTCAAGTCTCATAGCCTGCACCATCCATCAATCTTCTGCACGTCATTCTGCAGAACGATACTGTCTTCTGACATTGCTACGTTCTTATAGACAGCACACCATCTGTGAACAGTCTCAAACAGTTTACGACGCTTTCTACTATGTCATTTACATGTAAATAGTAATTAACCCATCACACTTTCTTGGCGTACAATGGAACTTTACACCATTCGATTTTCTTGGCATTAATCGTGACGTGTTGAAATCTATCTGCTAGGATGTCTTGAATCGAGTAGCAAATCTGGTGTAATTCTCGGTAAGCTCGGTTTTTTTTTCCACCAAACAGCAGAACAGCAGCTCGGGACAGTGTCAAATGTCTCCCTGAAGTCACGAACTCGGCATCAACTTGGGCGCCATTGTCTACAGCACTATGGATTGCATGGAAGAATAGAACTAACGTACTGACTTTCCCAAGACCTTTGTGTGCGAAATCCATGTTGATTTTTACAGGAGAGATTTTCGTTCGCCAAGAATGTCATAATTCGTGAGCATAAAACGTGTTCCACAATTCTAGAACAGATATAGGCTTATAATGATGTGCATCTCTCCTCACATCCTTCTTGAAAACGGAAATGACCTGTTTTCCAGTCGTATAAATCGCAAAGAGGACATTTCTGGTCAAGGGAAGTCTAATAGTGTCAAACGTAGGCCTCAATTTGAGGAAGAAATTTCTGAGAATGCACGTTTGGAGCACAGATATGGACCATAGGAAAACGGGAACAGAAGAGAATCGAAGCGCTTTAGGTGTGGTAGAACAGACGAATGTTGAAAATTAGATGGACGTATAAGGTAACGAATAAGGAGGTTCTGGGTAGAATCGGAGATGAAAAGAATATGTGGAAAAGACTGACAAGGAGGAGGGACAGGATGATAGGACATCTGTTAAGACATGACGAAATGACTTCCATGGTACTAGAGGGAGCTGTAGAGGGCAAAAACTGTAGAGAAAGACAGAGATTGGAATACATCCAACAGATAATTGAGGATGTAGGTTGAAAATGCTACTCTGAGGTGAAAAAGTTGGCGCAGAAGGGGAATTCGTGGCGGGCTGCATCACTCCATACATAAGACTGATGGCACAAAAAGGTGTACCCTTCGTTGCTCCATCGATCTATCACTAACTGCCATTAGAAGGAGAGAAAATTCTTTTGCACAATCTTTGTAGAAACTTGACACATATCTCATCTGGACCTGACGCCTTTCCACTACTAATCTAGTGTTGTTGCTTTTCTTTTTCGCGATCGTTTATCTCAGTATCTGCCGTTTCGTACGATGGTTGAAAATAGGGATGGTGTTACGATCTACCGAATTCAGTATTTCGGCCTTCTCTCTGTTATCTTCCGTTTCGGTGCCACTAAGATCATTGAGCGAATGGATGGTGGATTTCGAACCGTTTGCTGATTTTAAGTAAGATCAAAACCATTTAGGATTTTTACTCCGATCAAGTTAACAAAATCTTACTTTCGAAGCCAGTGACTGCCTCTCTCATTGCTCTTCTTACGCTCATTTTCGCTTTGTTTAGCTTTCGTTTGTCAGCTACGTATTGGCTTCTCTTGAATCTGTGGTGAAACTCTCTTCGTTAACGTAGCAGTTTTCTAACATGGCTATTAAACCACGGTGGGTCGTTCCAGTCTCTTAAGATCTTGCGCTCGGAACATATTTTTCTGAGACATATTGATCTCTGGTTTTGAATTTTTCCTATTTCTGCCCCAAATCTTCGTTCTAAATACTGAATATCTGATGCTGACTACTGAGGTACTCTGCTGTTTGTACCCTGTCACTCTTGCTGATCTTCCTTAACATTCCTTGTAAAAACTGCAGTCATACCTTGTGTTACAGCCTTATGATCGTTGACAGCTCGCTCTACGTTAAGTGATTCGATTGTTTCATGTCTGTTCATGTTAAGAGGTCTGAGACTTTACCTTCACGAGGTGAGCCTTTAATTATCTGCTCGAAGTGATTTTCGGACAACACATTCACAATAATGTCACACGAATCCTTGTCTCTGACATCATTTTCAATGGCGTCACTCTCCCAGTCTATACCCAGCATGTTGAAGTGACGCCCTGTTACAACTGCATGTTCAGGAAAATTGGTAACAACAGTCTGCAAGTTCTCTCTGAAGCGCTCTACCGCTGTATCTTCTGACCCAGACAGTCTATGAAAGTATATGAATGCGTGGTGTCTGTTCTTTCGAACATGTCCGAAAAAGCAGACACCATGCAGAATCCGCAGTTGTTATAAATTATCTATAGATTGAAAGTGGAGAGAGGAATGAAGGAAAGGAAAGAGGGGGGCGTCACTGCTGCCAGGACGTTACGCGGCAACAACGGCGATGAGTGAAAATGTGTACGGAACCGGGATTCGAACCCGGGATCTGCTGCTTATTAGCCAGGTGCGTTAACAACTGCGATATCCGGAAAACAGCGTTATCGCGACTGCGCGGACCACCTGGACACTCCTCACAGCCGATCCACACTCCCATCGAGGGCCAGCTATCCGCACACCCTGCCCATTTCCTCCATATTCGCTCTCTGAGACTCCCAGAGGAGGTCGGGCGTACTTGTGCATCCGCACTGAAGAAGGTGGACCCATTACTCAATTTCGCCAATCAAATTATGTGAATGTGTGGTGTCTGTTCTTTCGGACATGTCCGTAAGGCGTGCCGAGATAGTCTGCGCAGTTGTGATAACGCTGTGTCCCGGATTGTGCAGTGGTTAACGAACCAGCCCAGTGAGCAGGAGGTCCCGGGTTCCAGTCCCGATTTTGTGCACAGTTTCGCTCGTCGCTGATTCCGCCTAATATCCCGATGCAGCTGACAGCAGAATCCCCTCCCTATCATTTCCTTTCTTTTCCTACATTCCCCTCTCCACCTTCAACTTACATATAGTCTACGAAAACATCCGATTACCATTTTTGACCGATCTTTGATGCTTAACTTTACCCTGGTTAATCCACATTCTAAACCCGTGATAACGTTGCTAGATATTATCAAATCCCTTACTGCAATAAATACACCGCCACCATTCGCGACTAACCTATTCTTAGGATAAAGACTCCAATCTGAACTTAGGATATCGTTGCTATTCTGTTCCTAACACTACCCAGCCATCGTAACCTTCAATAAGCGATACTAATTCTGAAATCTTTGCTTTTTTACTCCTTCCTTTCCTTTTTTATCATATTAACCTTTTCTATATCCAATCTGTGAGGACGAGCATTCACTGAGAACACTGACGCTGATGTAACTTCGGCTTTGGCAGGCAATCCGTCACTAATGCCAAGAGGAGTTTCTCTAAGCTACAAAACTCCATGTGGACAACGAACATACTCCACTACTCCTGTAACCGCTTCTTGTGTGTAGTGCACGCCTGACCTGTTAAAAGGAAAGCTATAATTCTCCATCTGTTGTGTACATAGTTCCACGTAGTCAGCGCGTACACAACTTTCCCAATAGAGCGCGCTCCGCTAAGCACAACAGCGCAGGCCCAGCGCTCGTCCGTCTCCGCACTACGAAATGGCGCTGTCTTAGAGACGGACCAAATTCTGCTTTCGCCGATCCGCGTATTAATATGTAACGCAGCCAATGAGATTGCTGCTAACGTAGACCCTTTTCTCCTCGCGGATCACACTCGCGCAGTGATACCTCAACGCGCGAGGTATTATAACGAGTGTACAGACCTCCGATTAGTCAGTCTGCCTTAGTCTGCATTAGTCTGCATCTGTCTGTACCAGTCTATAGTCAAGTTTCAGTCTGCGCCTAATAAGATTATCATATTCCTGTACATAGCCATGAAGATAAATGACTAGACACTTTGTCAAGTATCAGAGATATGTGAGAATAAGATTAACGTACCAAGACCAAAGGAACTTCCGATTGTCAACTGTAAACAGCATCCAGAATCAAGTTACGTAATGTCTATTTATTTTTTTTTTAATAAATGTGTGTGAAAATTAATCAAGTTCTGTTTAAAGTTGGTCACCGTCAATTTGCTACTCTAAGCGAGCAAGTGGCATTTCTATCGTCTGACCGAACGGCAGAAGATAAACACGCCACGATAAGACCACCAGACATATTGCTGACACTCGCCTACTTTGTTAGAGCGACAAGTCAAATAATCTGATGGTGTGTGTACCGAAGGTCTTACAGTACACACAGCACACCATCAGATAGTGGAAGTCGAGAAATTCGTATTCGATATCGTCTGAGAGTCGTCTGAGGCTCTGGTTTGCACCTGTCGCTTTTCTGGGTCGATCGCGGTCCGCTGGTCTATTGGACCGCGATCGACTCTGGGTGCAACGCTAATAGTAGTCGACTCAGACTGTACCCCATGTGCGATGCTAGTTGTTTTCACCAAAGTCAGCCATTGCCCGAAAGGAGCTGAGGATGGCTCAGAATCCAAACGACAGGCGTCATTCGGGCCGTTATGTGTCGATATTTGCAGCCGGTTGCACCCATTTCGCTCGACAGCCAGCGGCAGAGCCTTCTCCTCTTCACGTACGAGCCCTCCCGTACCTTGCACCCCCCCCCCCCTCCCCTCTCGACAAACATACCGAGTGCATACTGGAATTCTTTCCCGATCTGCTGGCTATTTTCCTGAGGGGTTCCATTACCAACATGACGTTGAAGCCCCCAATGACTGGTATACCCGCCCTCTGCACTTGTCCGGAGTGCAGAGGAAAATCGGCCGCTGGCCCAACAGGAGAGACTTCCCGTGGTGGCACAGAAGTATTATCAACACCGGGTAGCACCTCGTATCTGTTACTAAGGCGTAAGAGGCCACCAGCCGTGCAGCGAATTCCCTCCATTACCTTCCGTCCAGCGACAAGCGAACCCACCGATATCTGCCACTCAATCTCGAGCAAAGACGAATCATTCAGACAACCAGGTCACCAAGTGGTTCCAACGGTGCCAAGGGTGGTGAAGGTCTCGTCACCGGTGCCCTGATGCCATCACTGCCTCGATCAGTAGCCAGAAGCCTGTCGACCGTGTCCAACACATCCTCCAGCTCTTTAGGAGCAAAAGCCAAATCTTCTTGTGTCTGCTGACAAGCACAATCCCTATCCTTATCGTATTGTGTAAAAAAAACTGAATAGGATCTCAAAAATATAAACAAAGCAGTGAGGTGTAACTGAGGAATGACAAACTGACCACTGCAAAAGAGAAAATTATCCGACTGTGCCGGTACTGAGGTTGGAATATAGGCAAAATATAAAAGAGTAAATAAATGCTAAAATCAGCTGTGTAGATTCCTCACTATAACCTACGATCGAAAGAGCGGTTGGTTCTTCCAATGTTATATCATCCAATCATGATCTTCCCATTCTTAAAACCTTGCTAGTTCATAGTAAATCAGACGGTTCCTTAAAGTACTACAATAACGTTGCCATTATTGTTCCAGTTTGTGGAGCAGCATAATATAAGTGCCTTAATAAATTAAGTAAACCCCACTAACTTTTACCTTGTCGCTGGTGTATGACAGTTGCGTTGCACAAAACTTTTGTCAGAGAGCTAATGATGGTGTTTGGTTTGCGGGGCGCGTAACTGTGCGGTCATCAGCTCCCGTACAGTTTTTACACAGTCCAATTTTTTTGTCGGTCCAATCTAGCCAGTGTCACGAATGACGATGATAACACAAACACCGAGTCCTCGGGCAGAGAAAATCCCCAACCCTGCCGGGAATCGAACTCAGCACCACGTGATCCAGAGGCGGCAACGCTAGCCACTACACCACAAGCTGCGGACGCCAGAGACTGTTGCTTACTTAAGAAATGTGCATAGTGTGTTTTGTATAACTAAGTGAATGTTTGTGGTAAAACCAGTGACAAAGGCTAAATATTTCATCTCAGTACGGCGTCTTATTCTGCACTGAGTAATGCGAATTGTAAAATAAATTGCTATTTGCTTATGAGCGTCTAAATAATTAACATTGTCTTCTTTTGCCAACTTACACTTTGTTGTACTATAAAACAGTGCTTCTTCTAGTTGTTTAGTCTTGCTAACTGGTTCTCTGTTATCAAAAATGCTATGCAGCATTTTTCGAGGTGTATGAAACGGCCGAACTTTTTGTAGCTTAATTATTTTCGCAACTACAGTCTGAGAAATTTCAAATCACTGTTACACCTACCAGTGGGCGACATTAACGATTCTGCCTTTGTACTTTTATTAATGATTGTAGGCGTGTGTTGTGATTTCGGTGGGCGATTTTTATTCTGAACTATGTGGGAACCAGGTGCTACTGGATGTGCATTTAGTCCAGTTCTATTAGTAACCTCTTCGTCCCCCTCCTTCAGTCCATTTCCTCCTCCCCCTCTCTCCAACGATCTCCCCCTCTGTCAGTACTTATGCTCCTCCTCTGTCCACGTACTCTTCCCTTTCTGTGTGTAAAGTCACTAAGTACTCTCATACGCAAATACTTGGATAAAATGTGGGCATTCGCGCGCCATAGGCAACACTTCTTTTTCACCGCCACCCTCACACCATTAGTAGGTAGGTGGTTCTTACCCCCACAGCGATTCTTTCTAGACAGTGTGTGATACGTGTACTAAGTTTAGCTGAAATAAGTCCAGTCCTTTAGTAGGAGATGTAGAACATACATAGATATATAAATGGCTACATATATACGGATACACATCTTTATACTATATACAGATATGCGAGGGCTATCCGGAAGGTAAGGAACGATCGGTCACGAAATGGAAACCGCAGTGAAAATCCGATGAAGCTTTGCACAGATGTGTTGGACAGTGTCTCTAGTTTGCCCGTAGATTGTGTGACGTCGCTCTTATCAGTTCTGAGTGCACAGTGACCGTGGAAAGATGCCTAGAAAATAGTGTCTCCCGCCAAGTATGGGTGTCTACCCAGAGATTTCGCCTTATTTCATGCAACCGCACGTAACGTTGCTGTCATGCAGTTCCTTCTTCACGAGTTCCTGCCGCACACAGGAGGGGCAGTGAGAACGCTGCTACAGCATCTTAGATGGGAAATGTTTGATCAGTCACCCGACTTGCCTCCCTCTGCTCGCTTGAACCGCTGGCTATGATGACGAAAGTTTGGCACAGACAACGAGCTGCAGTCCAGCGTAGAATGTTGTCAGAATGCAAGGCGGCTATCTTCTGTGACGAGGGCACTGAAAAGCTGGTACAACGCTGTGAGAGATGTCTAAGTAGAAGCGGCGACTATGTAGAGAAATAGCTGAAACGTGTAGCTAACTGTTGCAAGTAGAACAGTTCTGATTTTTACTGTAGTTTCCATTTCGCGACCGATTATTCCATACTTGACTAACAGACCCCGTAGATTATACGGTCGAGTTACAATGGCACTCGCCACTTCCTGCTGAGCCGCCACAGAGTGGGGAAAAACAGCGTCGTAATAAAGTGGGAACTGGATAGGGGACGTCGATCCGAGCAAAATTTTCCAAACCGCCATTAATCTGATATCCTGCGCTGCGGAGTTAAAGCCATAAAACGACAGTGAATCAGCGACGAGTGTGCAGAAATCAACGTTCGTGAAGAGCCGGTCCAGCCCGCGACAATCATTTGTAAACATGCCAAAAAATTTTCGAGAGGCTGCACCGATCGTATCTTCGAGTATGACCGCCTTGCAGCGATGGCGAAAGCAGGATTTTGGAGCATTGGCCGCAGAAGTGTGATTTGACAAAAAAGTGTGTTTAAAATTTAATTTCTGGTTTATTTTCCACCGTTGTCTTAGTTCGCACAATTATTTATTTACAGTACTTGTTAGAAAGAAATATCACTCAAGCCGCCTGTAAATCAGAAAAAATTTAAAAATATTTCTTCACCTTTCATACGGTGGCAGCGGCCTTGCCGCAGTGGATACACCGGTTCCCGTCAGATCACCGAAGTTAAGCGGTGTCGGGGGTGGTAGGCACTTGGCTGGGTGACCATCCAGGCCGCCATGCGCTGTTACCATTTTTCGGGGTGCACTCAGCCTCGTGATGCCAATTGTGGAGCTACTCGACCGAATAGTAGCGGCAGCGGTCAAGAATATCATCATAACGACCGGGAGAGCGGTGTGCTGACCCCACGCCCCTCCTATCCGCATCCTCCACTGAGGATGACACGGCGGTCGGATGGTCCCGGTAGGCCACTCGTAGCCTGAAGACGGAGTGCTTTTACACTTCATACCAGGACATCCTGAAATGTAATGCAGTATACCTTTTTACTCTCTTCTCAATATCAGTTTGAGTACTACGCGTGATGCATATTACTCGATCGACTTTCCCTCTTGTTTGGCTCAAGCTGCAATCTTCTGCCGCTAGAGGGCTCAGATAGCTTGTAACATGGCGGTGTGTAACGTAACTATGTTACTGCGTGAGAAACAGCGCGCTGTAATAGAGTTTGAGGAATTCGACGAGTTTGCTCATACACGGAGCACCTCTCCTCCGAACGACAATGCCAGGCCACACGCCAGCGCTGCGACATCTGCAACAGTCTGCCGCCTCGGTTTCGCTGTCATCGATTTTCCTCATCTGTTTCCAGACTTAAAGAACAGCTATGAAGGCATCACTTGATAGTGATGAAGCGGAGCAAGCAGAGCTGTGACTGCGGATCCGTCAACAAAGTTAAACACTCTACAACGACAATATCAACAGACTGGTCTGCCATCGGAAGAAATGTGGTCGTCGCCAGGATGACTATGTTGAGAAATTATTTATAGACCATTAAGTGGTTTTAGATGATTTGGATTTCCGCAGCTACTCATTTCCGTGACTGTCAGTGTGAAGTTTGTGCGACGACTTGGAGGATCTTATAAAAAAAAGGAAATTTACTTCTTTCGACTTTGCATCTGCCATCCTCCGCTCCAGTTACCACTATGACCCCCGGGCCTGCTTCTTGTCGGCTTCCAGTAGCCGCCTTCCTCCGCTGCGTCCCACTGCTGCCCCGTCACGCCGCTCACGGGACGCGAGACAGAAGCTGCGTGTCCTGTGGGAGCCGAGCGCCCCCTCTGGGTGCAACGCACCTCGGCACTTCTGTCGCCTTCGTGAAACTCGGCACACGCCCTGGAAGGCGCCGGACATTTTATAGTGTTTCGCAGTTTGGACAGCTGCCGTGGTCAGTCTCTCTAAACTTCTCTGGGTCCATTTGCCCTCCACCCCCTCCGCAGCCCTTCTCTCTCCCTTCTTGTCTCCATCCGTCCACCTCTTCTACAACTCTTTTTTTCTGTTGCCTCCTGCTTCGCTCCTGCGGCTGAGTTGCAACTGTATCGTGGAGAATATACAACTCCACGCCTACTCCTTTACCCCGCCCGTCCGAGCCCTCCTTTTAACCAGTCGTTGACTTGAAAACCTCTCTCCGCAACAGCACAAAATACGATTTTAATTCTAGAAACTGTACTGAATTTTCTTCTTAATTCTTCGCTTGTCTTCGTTGATAAGACCAGTAACCGTATGTCTCCTGAAACCTTCCCATCTCCTCTATGTCTCTTTTGTTTTACGCAACCTTCCCTTCTACAATAACCTATGAAATCTTTCCTTAGGATTTATATCTCTTGCTTAATAATAACAAATGAAATCTTCCCTTTGAAATTTATTCTCTTTCTCAATCTACGCATACAAATTTAATTGCTGCTTATTAAAAGTGATTTTCTGATTATTTCGACGAAACATAGAATGTGTCGTCGTGGCCCTCAGTCGTTATCTGCAATAACCCAAAACCGTTCCTTACCTTTTCTACTGTTACTGGATCGCCATCTGACTGCTACATCGCACTGCGACATGAATATACTTACTCAGGTTTACTATACTCCATTAACTGCTGGTGGGCTGTCATAATAAGTGGCTGTATTTATTACCAAAGCTGACGTTATTCTATAATAGCAAAGCTGACGTTATTCTTTAATTAATTTGACTGAAGTTACGTAATTCATAGTTACACTTTTTCTTGACAACAATAGTATTTTTGCAAAGTTTTACGTTGATGGTTTTTGGGAGATGGAGAAGAACCATTGTTACACCAGAAGGTGGAGCCGTTGAGATGAAGCTATTATTGGGGTGAATGGAGGACGGGAAGGACAAGTAGCAGAATGGTGTCGGCAGCATACTGAAGTAGGTGGACGGGAGGGTGTTTTAGGGACATCGTCCTGCAGTTGAGTGAAAAATCCAACTGGGGTTGCTCATTATTATATGAGATTGACATTTATGGCCAGACAGTCGAAGTCCCACTGTATCGAAGTAGGTCAGAACAGCACGGGCAACGTACGGTGTTGCTTTATCTTGTTGAAGGTAGTGTCATGGAGATCAAAAAATGGTTCAAATGGCTCTGAGCACTATGGGACTTAACATCTTAGGTCATCAGTCCCCTAGAACTTAGAACTAGTTAAACCTAACTAA
This sequence comes from Schistocerca americana, assembly GCF_021461395.2. Lineage (NCBI taxonomy): Eukaryota > Metazoa > Arthropoda > Insecta > Orthoptera > Acrididae > Schistocerca > Schistocerca americana. Next base: position 638,958,067 of record NC_060120.1, on the reverse strand, counting down.
CCTAAGGACATCACACATATCCATACCCGAGGCAGGATTCGAACCTGCGACCGTAGCAGTCGCGCGGTTCCGGACTGCGCGCCTAGAACGGCGAGACCACCGCGGCCGGCCATGGAGATCACTCAGATAGGGTAAGGACACCGCCGTTAACACGTCTGAAATATAACGGCTGCTCTGCAATTACGGCTATGCAAGCTGGAACTGATCGTATGGTGTAACCAGTGCCGCAATGTACCATCATCCCTAGCCATCACAGACCTTTTTTTTTTTTTTGTCTCTTGCTAAGACCTTTAAAAATAAATGTAAGTCTAGTGGTTGTGGAAATGGTTTGTTTATTCTAAAATAAGTAATGCGTAGACATTCCTATGTAACAAAAATAAATTCTGAAACTTATTCTAGTGCTAAATATTAAAAGAGGCAGTAATTGATTTCCATTTACAGTAATTCCTAAGATCTTTAAAATTGTTATTAAAATTGTGATTATACACGGTGATTCAGCTGCTTCTACCGCTGTGTGTTTTATGCAACACTCACAGTTATAACTGACCTTCATAAATCACGGCGAGATTGTCATACTCTCTCGGTCGCCACGTGTGAACTATTGATCCTGCTCTGCCGGCAAGTCTTCGTAGTGATTAACTCACCTCAAAGTGTCCACTCAAAGATAAGTTACCTCAGCAGACGTATAAGTGACTATAGGTTCTTTGATACAGACAAGTGCTAATCGATGCGCATATGACCATACTCAGGGATAGGTGTTGACATCAGTCGACTCTCAGTGGTATTTTGTGAAGGTGGTCATTGCCAAAAGTTGAATGAAGCGCTCAAAGTTTTGTTGTTCAGACGATTCTTTGCAAAAATCGTAAAATCATCATGCAACGAAAACCGACATGCGGAATTTCCGTTTATTCACAAACACTGCTTCCTTAGGTGCTCACTGTAAACAAACCGTTCGGCTTAATTCCGACTGTCATTATTTTTAACATACAGACTTAAGAGCAGTAGTGACATCACAAGTCAAGAGTGACAACTAGGGGCAATTTGTGAAAACATAAAAAGAGACCTTCCTGCGGAATCGTGTAACCTAATTCGGCACATCCTCTCCACGTTCAAATAGTCCTTTGAAGTCCCAAAATCCATATTCCTTATCAACTATCAGACAGTATATCCTTAGCGGATGTAAAGAATGAGGTCTGCTTCAGTGTATGAGCAATAAGTAAAATCAGTGGGGAAATTGACCGCAGGTGTGTCACGGCCGTAGTGGTGCCAAAGTAACGGCGGTTCTCCGAATGAGGTTTGGAACCGCCGGTCGTCTGACGCTGCTGCTCGTTACTGGCCCCCAGAGATGGCCGGCGGTAGGAAGAAGTCTGCCCAAAGAAGTTGCGGCCTTTATGCGCGAACAAATCAGCGCCAACGAGTCGCCTCTAGGTTCGGTTGCTGCGGAAATGGCCGGCATTACAGCAACGACCTCGTTTCCGGCTGGGCTGCTCCTCTCCAGCGACACAGCGTCCCTTTGTCTCCGGACACTGCGTGGCTTAGTGCGATCTCCGTTACAACAAAGCAGCAGATCGTTTCTCTTCCGTCGCCCATATCCCCTGTTATTCCCCCTGTGTTAACAGAATTGAATAAGTAGTTCGTTGAGATGGTCCCATTTCATGAAAATTGCTTTCCTGCAGCCTTGGAACTGGAATTAGTATTGAAATCATTTAATTGGAATGAAGGAGAAATATCCATAAACAGATCTTATGGGAATCTCATTCTAGTAGCAGATTTTTTTTAATTTTTTTTTTCAATCGATAAGAACTACAGCCAAGGATGAAGGAATTGTAAAGAGCATACATGACAGTAACTCTGAGCAGAACAATGTATAGTCAGTGTGCCGAAAGGAGAATGATAAAAGATTAATAATGAAGTTCTACAGTGACGAATTTGAGTACTTAAGGACTAAAACAAGTGAATGGATATTTAAATAAGTTACAAGGAAGTAAATAATGGCTTATTCACTGGCTAAACAGAATACTGTGTTCAGAAGTGCATTCTCAACGCGCCTTAAACTGAAAGTCTGGAACCAATGTTTGCTGCCACGACTAACTTACGGAAGTGCAACTTGGCCGTTAAATATGCAACAGATTCAAAAATCGATGGCTGACCAATCAGCAATGGAAAGATGCGTGTTGGGCATAACAAGAAATAAATAAAAGATAGGAGCGGAATACGTGATCATGACTTTCATGAAACTGAATGGAAAAGGTCTGCGCATATAGCGTGATGAAATGAAGGGACATGGACGACAGAGATTGTGTTTTAAATTTCGCGTAATAAGAAAAGGCATAGAGGACGATCTAATGGAATGCCGGTTCGTGACCTAAGGAAACAAGCTGGACAAACTCGGATGTGGAATATAGAAGATCGTAATGTATGGAGAAGTCTGGAGAGGACCTATATACAGAATCATCAGCAGCAGCACCAGAAACAGGTCCTTTGCGTCTCCATTTCCTGCGATCCGTTGCTTTCTTCTTAATGTTGGTGTGTGTGCTGCCGTCCATAGCACCATCCAGGATCTGAAATCTCTTCCTCCCTCGCCACCTCTTTCCTTCCACATAACCTCTTTTCCCCACTTTCTTAGTATATTTTCAATCCAGTTTATTTTCTTTCTTGTTATTACATTCAGTAATTGTCTTTCCTCTCCCCCTCTTCTATGTACCTGTTCATTTTTCACTCTATACACCCAGCTTCATCTTTCCATCCTTCGCCATGTTCACATCTCAAAAGCCACCAGCCTTGCTGTATCTTTCTTCCTTAGTGTCCACACTTCAACACGATACTGGATGAACTCCACACAAAACTTTCAATTAGTCTTTTCCTGAGATTTTTGATCATATTGCTGCAGAAAGTTTTTATTTTCTTATAAAAATCTCTTTAGCCATTACTATCCTTTTCATTTCTGTACTTCTATTCCAGTCGGTCACTATCCTGCTTCCTAAATATTTAAACTCTTGCACATGTTCCAATATCTCTCCAGTCAACACAATCTTTACCTTTTATCTCCAAAAATTGTCATTACTTTTGTTTTCTTTGTATTGATTTTCAAATCACAAATATTTCCTTTAGTTTCAATCGTATCAAATGTATCGTGTTATTCTTTTTCATGTGTTTCCAAAAGAAAAATGTCACCTCAGAAGGTCGAACACTATTTTCTTCTTCCTCCAATTTTTAGCCCCTTGTCATCTAGTAGACCGTGGACTATCATATTTTTTAAAGTACAGATTCAAAGGAGTAGAAGACACACAGCAGCCTTACTAACTTCTTTTCTTGGAGCTAACAAGCTGGTAGTTTTTACTAATACTCTGACTGACCCTTTTTCATTTCAATATAATGAGCTTATAATTCTTCTGGTTTTCCAGACTATTCTCTTTTCCCTCACTATGGTTGCAAGCTTATCCCAAGCCACATAATGAAAGGACTTTTACAGGTCTATAAAACACATATACAGGTTTCTTCCCTTTTCAGTAAATCTCTAAAAAGAGTCCTGTAGCATCTTTTGCGCCTGTATTGTGTCTAAAACCAAATGTTCTTCAGCCAGGTTCTCCTCCATTACCTGTCCCACTCTTTTATTAATTATTCTTGAACCAAATTTTGGTTGCATGTGGAAAGAGGCTGATTGTCCTGCGCTCGCTACATTTCTTGGTTCCTTATGTCTTTGGTGTTCGAATCATATCTATAATTTTATGGGCGCAACGGCTGTTCGAAGAAAAAATTTCAGTGCGGAAGCGCGACCAGCATCCGAACTCGGCCGGCCGAAGTGGCCGTGCGGTTAAAGGCGCTGCAGTCTGGAACCGCAAGACCGCTACGGTCGCAGGTTCGAATCCTGCCTTGGGCATGGATGTTTGTGATGTCCTTAGGTTAGTTAGGTTCAACTAGTTCTAAGTTCTAGGGGACTGATGACCTCAACAGTTGAGTCCCATAGTGCTCAGAGCCATTTGAACCATCCGAACTCATACAGGAATCTGAAATCTGCGAGTAGAGGGTTAATGGTTCAAAATGGTTCAAATGGCTCTGAGCACTATGGGACTCAACTGCTGAGGTCATTAGTCCCCTAGAACTTAGAACTAGTTAAACCTAACCAACCTAAGAACATCACACACATCCATGCCCGAGGCAGGATTCGAACCTGCGACCGTAGCGGTCTCGCGGTTCCAGACTGCAGCGCCAGAACCGCGCGGCCACTTCGGCCGGCGAGGGTTAATGGACGGGGTTCGTTGCGACGCGGCGAGCGGGAAGTAAGGAATCTGAGTCGGATGGGAAGCGTGTCTAATTGGCTAAGGCGGTCAAGACAATCGTTCTAGACAAGCGCAGCATCCGGGTTGGAGTCCTGGTGGGGCACAAATTTTCAGCTCTCTCCGTTGCATTGACGCCATAGCCTATGCGCACAGAAGTCATTATTTCTTTGCTATATCTTTCCCAACCCGTTTCCGTTCCATTCCATTCACCGCAAATAATCATTTCCTTTATCAGAAAGTTCTCTACTCATTCACCATTGTCATATATTTTATTACATTATTTCAGTATTTCAGGTATTCCTTCTTTGTTCACGCATTTTAATATTAGTCCTGGTATCGTACCTGCACCTGATCTGTTGATCCCTTCTCGTCGTCATCTACACTGTTCATGGATTCAAGTTCCAGAGTTATTAGTTTGCGATCTGTATCGTATAGGTCTTTTAAATAGTTTACTCATCTCTGGAGGACATTCTCGCGGTGTATGCCCACTGCATTTTCGTCTTTACTGAAAATTTCCATAGTGGCACTTGCAGATCTATTTTCATTCTAAGTTCTAGTGTTACCAACAGAAACATAGCAAATGGTTTGTGATCTGTATCATACAGGCCTTTTAAACAGTCTTCCCATCTCTGGAGGACATCCTTGCGATTTATGAACACTACATTTTCGTCTTTACTGAGAATTTCCATAGTAGCATGTGCAGATCTGCTTTGATTCGATGTTATAGTGCTACCAACAGCCACAGAGCAATTAGTTTATTATCTTTATCATCTAGATCCTTTAAATAGTCTTCCCATCTCTGCAGGATACCCTCGTGATGCATGCACACTATATATTCGACTTTACTGAGAATATCCATAGTAGCACTTGCATATCTGTTTTAATTCGATGTTGTGTTACCAATAGCAACATAGCATTGGGTCATAAATGGATGACGGCGTTGGTGATGATAACGAATGAATATCCATTTGTCCAGAAATTCGAAGTTACAATATGCAAATTTACAACTAAGAGTAAATGTTAAATGCCCGTAAAAGCAAACGACAGTCTTTGACAACTCGCGCATAGGAAAGACTCAATTTTTCCCATACACTATACTCTCTTATTAAGATGTCGGAAGACATTTCGAAACCTATCCCATTCCGAAATTCTGCCTATCCATATTCGATCCTTGCATAACACAAATATTTATCACGTCTTTAACGACCATGACGTAGACGACCTAATAAATCTGCGTCTCCTTCCGTTCCCGTTTCTGTCACAACGCGACTGGAGGTGAGCAGTTGGCTGCGTTCCTGCATCTCTGTGTTAGTACCGAGCTTACAGCGCAAGCTTGCGGCGGTCTTCTATGCAAAAACTGTATAAATACTAGAAGACAGAAGAATCTGATGTCTTCAAAAATGTAAACCATTAAAAACAGGAAGGTTTCCGGGAAAGCAGTTCTTTGACCGTGTCCTTTTATTGCCGGCTTTGAACAGCACGCTTAATTACCAATTCCCTCTCTCGCGAGACCTTGCTGCCACTCCCACGTCGTCGAGCACAGATTTAATGCACCCTTTGGCATACGCTGCGCGGCACCGTGCAGCCCTTTTTCTAAATAAAAAGCCCTTCCTCTGCACTTGAACAAGTCGCATTAATGTTTCCCGTTCCTCGTCATCGTTGATGCACTTGAACGCTGCCCCTCTAGTACGAGTTGAAGCAAATACTGACCCTGTTTCATTACCTAACACAGAGCTGCGGCTCCAACACAGGGTGATACGAACCCTTTGAGTCAAAATTATACAGATGGCAGAGACTCCTGAACTTAGTACTTAGAGATATAGAGCTATCAGTCGAGAACAGCTTTTGATCCGCGTCAGTCATGCGTTTTCTATCAGAGAACCCTGCATGGTCTTCAGAATAGATGAATAATCTTCCTTGAACATACCTGTAGCTATATATGCTGCTATTTTAACAGTTTTTGTCCCGCAATGAAGATGTTTCAGTACCAGTTTCCAAATGCACGCGTTGAAGCTCTCGTTGTCACTTTGTATATTGGCACCGGTGCTTCTCTTAAACAAATCTTCATTGGTCGAAATTCTTATACTTGTCGAATCTTTTCTTGAACTAATTCATCGAGCGCCTATAGCTGCCTATATTTCGGTAGGCGCATGGTTCCATTTAGCACGCTGTACCTTCTCAAAAATTTTGACATAAGTCCTTTTGCAGGCCTAATCTATATACAATTATGTAAAAAATCTTTTTTCATTAGTCTCGCCCAGTACGTCACTTTAACGAGCCATAAACTGGAAACAGAGTTACACTCCGTCGTAAACCCATCGCTGACGGCAGTGGTTGGCCTTTTTTTTTCTTTTTTTCCAAGTTAACGCCACCACCGTCGATGCAACAGGCAGTTGTTTGTTGTCAAACGTAAGCAGTTTACAAACACATCTTTCATATGCACTTATTCAAGTTCAAGACCTCTTATCACGTGAACCTTTCAAGTCCGGGGTTTCTTATATCAGATTGAATTAACTCGGTTTAGGACCTACTGACAAACTTATTTTGACCCCAAGCATATGGAGCACGTTACACGCATCGCATATTCTAGCATCAATCCGCGCAGACAGGATTATTTGTAACAGGACGCCATAAAACAGTGTCAATGACTGAGAGTCACAAATCGCCGAGCATGCTTAAGACTCGAAGCGATCATTTGGGAGGATCCCTTCCAGTCATCTGGAATTACACATTCCGTGGTTTCATCAGTTCAGTTATAATAAATGGTGAGATTGTTCCTTTGAGAACGTAACGACCGAGTTCCTTCCCTAGATCAGTCCGACCAGAACTGTTGTTTTGCATCTAATGGCCTCGTCGTCGAAAGGCGGGTCAACCCTAAGCTACCTCCGTTCTATGTTTCGAAAGCACGTAAAACAGAGGAGACCTTCACCCGGTAACCTTTGTGAATGCCATCACGTAAGAATGAAAAGAAGATAGGAACAAAGAATTTTAGTCATCTTCAAAGCACTGACCACAATGAACACTTTTTTAACGTTACGTATCATCTAGAATGTATCCAGGGATTGATGTAACTTGTTTTCGGGTGTCTCGGACGTCAACATAGGGGTTGTCGTCCAGATAACTCCTCTACCGAGCCTGCACAGCTCTGGACGAACTCAGCAAATGCTTGTGTAGCTGCAGCCGCTTCAGAACTGTATAGTAGAATTGTCCGTTGACAGTTGGTTCTTACTCGCTGGTTCAGATCCTGGGCTTTTGACCTCGAATCTTTCTGGGGTATCGAGAAAATTCCAATCCACTGTCTGTCGCTTGGAGTCTGGATAGAACTCGTAATACTAGGTGCATGCTTCATACAGTTATTTGCTGAAAAGAAGTATCTGGGACATTCATTTCAATGAAATGTCCAAAATTTTCTTTGCTTGTTTTTAGCAGTTCGTCAATTAACACTTCCCATAACGTTTGTTAATAAAGTGAGTATCTGCCGATGATTCTGCTCGTTGTGTAAATATTGGTAGAGGCTGTCCGCAGGTGATGCTTTCGTCTATAGGAAGTCTGCGACGACAGAAGACTGTAGATAAATGCAGGAAGACCTAAGCAGGATCAATGATCCTGCAGCGACTGGCAGTTGAGAATTAACACATATAAATGGAACGCACTACGCGTAGAGGAAGATACCAACAACTGTTCGATTATTTTGCTGTCGATAAATCACCTGAACGAATAGTCACCGTAAAATACACAGGAGTAGCCGTCCGGAGTGTCCTAAATTGGAATGACCACACTCTACTAGTTGTAGGAAAGGTAGACGCGAGGCTGAGATTAATTCAAATAATCTGGAGAAAATGTAAATCATCCACGAAAGAAGCGGCTTGCAAAACATTTGTTCAACCATTTCTTGAGTATCGTCCATTATTCTGGGATTGTTATCAGGTTCTATTAATAGGAATAGAACGAATAACGGGGCGTTTAGTCAATGAGTGGATGTGTTAGTAAGCACTGGAGTGTTACGGAGATGCTCAACAAATTCCAGTGGTAGACGTACAAGGAGAGGCGCTGTGTACTATGGAGATGTTTCTTGTTGAATTTCCGAGTACGTTCGCTACAATAAGGGCAGGGCATAGTGTTACGGCTTCCACGAACATCTCGTGAAGTGACCATTACATGAAAGAACAACTGATAGTGCTTCTTCCCAAACACTATCAGTGAATGGGAAATGGAAGATGGGAAACGAAACTATACCAGAAGCACTCTCCATCACATAACATGTTTGTGGGTGCTCAACTTCGAGGTTACGAGCGCCCTTACATATATTAGTAGAAACGAATATGGTTACAATGCCATAAAACAAGAAAGAGTTTCGTGTTCGTGACCGCGTGGGAACGACACGCTAATACACAGATATGTGGCCAGGTAGCCAGAACAGTGAACTTTACTAAATCAACGAACAATAGTCCTTAAGGGCATAATTTGATGCAGGCTTAGAATCCATCACTATACACTCAGATGCGTAGGTGGCTACTATTAGAGGTCGAATGAAGTTCCACAAGGCGAGAGCTTGGAGAAGGGGACGGAAGTCACGTCGCAGGAAGTAGTGAGGAGCAGGCACGCCATGATGGCTCTGCCTTGGCAGTGCCACCTGCGGCGAGGCTCACGCCAGCAGGAAGTGTGGTGACTGGAGACTGGAGGGAAAACAATCCCGCATGCTTTTGTGTACGCTGGACTGTTTTTCTGCGACCGCCAGAGTCAGTCTATCGAGCGGAAAGGAAGGCAGCCACCCGCAATACGCGGCTGTCTGAAGAGTAGTCGGATCATAGGCGCTAGCTTTATGCTACTGCACTCTATACTGCCAAGTTATCAAAATATGTGACATAAATGTTCGTTCCTTAACATTGACATGGAAGCTCAAATGTTTACACAGCAAAGAAACAGTAAACTTGAGTATGTGACATAAATTTCAACTTGACACGTCTACCCATTTCTCGGAAAAGTAGTCTTAACAGGCGCACAAAAAGACAGACAGTCGAACAATAAAAGACAAAAAAATTGTATCTCATGTGAAATAATTACAAATTAACAGTTTTCGAATGTTTTGCTGTAGCTGTACTGTGAGATTCTGCTTCTTGCCAAATTTCATGATTCTATCCGTGAATGGCGAATGGCGGCGTATAAATATGCTTGCCGTTGGTAAGTCTGCGGAGGTGTGGCACAACATTATTGGAATGACATAAGCGTGTTGGTATTTTGCCGTTGTATGCCAGCTGGAGGTGCTACGATACCGCAGAAGCAACTATATGCTGTGCAGATGAGCGACTCTGTTTACGAGCCAGCAGTGCTCGTTGTGGGTTGAGTGACATATGACCCACACTGTGTGGCGGCGGGCATCATGATGCAGACCAGACATTGATGATACCACATTCTAACACTCCACCTCCCCCACCCCCACCCCAAAAAAATACCACGCCATGGTGGTATAAGTCGGGAGCCACAACAACAATGGGGGGGGGGGGGGGATGGGGAATGTGGGAAGGAAGTGTTCGGACCAGAGGCACGGCGATGAGGTCAAACCATGAACTGAGTCCATACATGGCTGAAGCACATTCGAGCATTCCCTGCGTGAGCCCCCGGAAAAACTGGAAGAAAAGCGATAGGCAGGATGCGCTTCCCATTTGTCCTTGTGTGAACGAGCAGTGCCAGGCAATGGAAGCCAATACAAGAACCAGCCTCTGCGACCAATAATTTGTCGTACCCGCGAATGGTGGTACAACAAATAATGGAAGGCTTGAGTAAGCAGCGCAGTTAATGTTTCCACAAGTGTAGACAGAAGAAGAAATATACGTAACTTCAGTGACTGAGACAGCGTTGCCACTAGGACAGCGACCAGCAAAAGTCAGTGGATGAATCCAGCAGTTGAACAGCCGAGTTGAAGAAATCCCAAGAATGTCCAGTTCCAAGCAGAGTTGAAGTCCAACCAAGAGCGTTCTGTGTGGTAAGACGTCGAGGTATCAGCAATAGCGTAGTTCGGGTAAGGATTAGTGAGTGCGGGTATTTTTTAAATTATTTTTTCACTCTTTTCATTCTCCACTCCTAGGAGTGGAGCAGGCTGTTCAAGATACGTCCCATTAAGAGTCGCGGTTCTGTTCATCCAATTATAAACAAGATAACAGTGGGGCATAGGGCTGATCCCAGTTGGGAAGAAATAGGAGGGCATTACCAGTTACGGCATACACTTTGTAACAAGTGAAACCTCCCGAAAACCTTGGTTGGAACCAGGAGAGTGGAACCATATTAATTTATTTCTGGGACATTATCCTTCATTTAGGTTGTATCAGCCAAAAATCAAAATGTCGTGCAAGTGTGAGACGTGCGAATGTTGTGTGCGAGTGTACATGTTACGGAACAGAGTGAAGGCTTCTTCTGAATAGGCTATTCCTGCTGGTCGTTTTAGTGCAGTATATTACCTAAAAATTTTGCCTTCCGTATCTGATCTATGTTTATAAGTATTATGGACTTCTAGGGGTAGTATTTTATCCATCCTCAGCAACTGTAGTCGCAACTAATGCTACAGGTATAATCTTCTGAAGAAGGGCACTAAGTGCCCGAAAACGGCAAAGAAATTAGATTTCTTTTATGCAACTGGTTGTTTATTATTTGTTACGTACTTCTAGGAATATTGGTTTTCTTCACGGGTGTGTTAAAGGGAAATTAATAGTAACAATAAATTCACATGGGCCTACTGCCCATCAAGTACGGCAACGGGCCACTTAAAGCGATCAGCTCCTTCATTACGCCGCCCTGATCTTTGTATGGGGCGTTTGCTGATGATTGTGTCTTCTGATACAGATTCGCAACGTGTACTTGACACTGTGCGAGTACAGTTGGTTCCTTCGTTGCCTCGTGAAGGTAACAGGCAGGGAAATTATCTGGTACATGGAAAATGCACCGAAGTGCTTTATTCTGGAAGCGCTGTAATTTCACTGTCAGTGTTTTGGTGTCTGTCCCCCTCACTGGGCAGACATAGTCAACGATAGTCCAATAAACGCTCTGTATATTAGAAAGCCACACTGCACCGACAATGTGGACAGTTCTTTCAACAGGGAATAAGGAGCTCAGAGCGCTGCTAACGCCTTCTTCCAGTTGACGTCGCCATGATGCTTCCAGGCCAACTGCCAGTCAAGGGTGACTCCTAGTCATTTGGCCTCAGGTGCCCAAGGAATGGAGGTGCCACATAACGTGACGTTGTCCATTACCACACATCGTCGTTTCGTAAGTAAGAGTGCCTGGCACTGAATCCTCCAGTTTGAACCACATTCCTCAGTGTTGTGGCAGGCAGCCTGGGAAAGGCGATGAACCGCCACCGAGCGTCGATGGCGACTGATGAGGGCAGTGTCGTCAGCGTAGACCTATTTTTCAATTCGAAGTGAGGTAGGTAAGTCCGCAGTGTGAATACTGTATAGGACAGGTTCCAAAATCGAGCCCTGTGGGACTATAGCAAGGACATGGAAACTCACGGAGGTTGCATCTCCAGCTCACACAACGAAGGTCCTACCCTCCAGATGACTATCAAGTAGGTGTATCAAGTGACTTCACGAGCCATATGTGTTATAAATCGCCCCTCTGTGCCACACGCTATCGAAAGCTTGTGAGACATGGAGAAGCACCATGTGGCAGATCTCCCTATTGTTGTAGGCCTGGATGACGTGCCCGACCACCCATAAGAGCAGGAGAGTGTTGGAATTGCCTTTTGGAAACACAAATTGCTCATAGCTTATGCTGGGTGTGGTGTCGCGTGAATAGACAGAGAAAGTATATGAGGATATTGAATGGTTACTTCAATATCTACAGGCAGATGAAAATCTAATAGTCATGGGGGACTGGAATTCAGTTGTAGGAGAAGGAGCTGAAGAAACGGTTACGGAAGAAAATGGGCTTGGTACTAGGAATGAGACAGCAGAAAGACTAATCGAATTCTGCAATAAATGTCAGCTAGTAATAGTGAATTCTCTGTTCAAGAACCATAAGAGGAGCAGGTATACTTGGAAGCTGGACTGAGAAGAAATCGAAGAAAGACGAAAGTAATGAGAAGTAGCAGAAATGAGAACGGTAAGAAACTTATCACGGAGCAGACGAAGTTAAGGAATTCTGCTAACTAGGCAGCAAAATAACCCATGATGGACGGAACAAGGAGGACATAAAAACCGGACTATCCCTGACAAAAGGGGAATTACTGGCCAAAAGAAATCTACTAGATCTTAATTTGGGGAATAAATTTCTGAGAATGAGCGTTTGGAGCACAGGATTGTATGACAGTGAAACATGGACCGTGGGAAAACCGCAACATAAATGAATCAAAGCACTTGAGATAAGGTGCTACAGACGAATGTTGAAAATGAGGTGGACTGATGAGGTAAAGAATGGTTCAAATGGCTCTGAGCACTATGGGACTCAACTGCTGAGGTCATTAGTCCCCTAGAACCTAGAACTAGTTAAACCTAACTAACCTAAGGACATCACAAACATCCATGCCCAAGGCAGGATTCGAACCTGCGACCGTAGCGGTCTCGCGGTTCCAGACTGCAGCGCCTTTAACCGCACGGCCACTTCGGCCGGCTGAGGTAAAGAATGAGGAGGTTTTCCCCAGAACTGAAGAGGAAAGGAATATGTGAAAACACTGACAAGAAGAGGGAAGAGTATGATAGGACATCTGTTAAGACATCAGGAAATAACTTCCATGGTACTAGAGGGAGCAGTAGAGGGAAAAAACTGTAGAGGAAGACAGAGATAGGAATACATCCAACAAATAACTGAGGACGTAATTTACAAGTGCTACTAAAAGAAGGAGTCAACTAAGAGTGTCTGCATAGTATTTTCATAGTGATAGGGTAACAGATTTCCAAGAGACAGTCAACTCATTTAGAGTATCATTGTATTAGGTATATGAGACGGCCAGCGGAAGAAATGTTGTGGAGAGAGAGGAGGCGCTCGCATTGTCTGCAGGCGGAGAGTATGGGAAACAGCTCACTATCTTGAGGGGAGAAATATTTGCGCCTCTGGAGCAGTGGTGACAACACACACAAGCTGTTTACTGCCTACATCTGTGCTAAACACTGATAGATTGTAAATGTTGGTAGTTGGCGACAATGGCACGAAAATTACTGACTACTCGCTAGTTATGACGATTTGAATAACCAGTTATCAGTTGTCCATTCACGTGTGAAGTTCTGTGCTAGTTGTTTGATAATTTCGTGCTACTGTTTCCGTGCCTCTTAACTGACTTTAATCACAAAACGTATGGATTAAGAAGAGAAAAGTAGACATAGAATGTCGCCAGTACCATGAGAATTGACCTGTGGCCAAAAATTGAGAAGTTACTCCTAGTTGTTAGTCGGCTGAGATTGCCTATCTGGATTGCCGTACCTTGTTTTTTTCTGTTCTTTCTCTTTTTAACATTAGTATCGGAACACTACAACAACTGAAACTGAACTCAATTTACCAGTTCCTGCTTTAGCATTTATTTTTCCATGATGACATTTCAGGACGACTGGCATCCTGTCTTCAGATGTTTATATTTATTTTCGTGTCGTGGACGTTGAGTTGTTCTGACGTGTTGCAGAATTTTCCAACGGAACATTTTAAAATATCAAAAAAAGGCGCAAATAAAGAAACAATGTTCGCGACTTATGTTGAGGCATAATTTGTTGACTTGGGGTGTGGGGAAAGGGGTGCATTACACATAAGTATCAACGTCACGAACGCTTTGGTTTGATTATATACGCTAGGAGCGCTGGTGTTGTGTCACGTGACGAGGCGACCCGCGAACTTACGTAAGTGTGTGAATCAGGCCTACGGCTGACCAAAGGTTGTCCATGCCTCTGTAGTAGATCAAGTGCCACGAATCAAACTGTTACCAAAGTTAAGCACAATTTTGTAACGCAACTTTTAATAAATGTCATTTGTTATTTCTTGTTGTGTTGGCACATTTCCGTTTCAGTGTCGCCCTGTCAGGCAAATGTTAAGTAGAAATAAGTAGCGTACATACTGCCATCCTTTTACAACATAGTAGGAAATAACTCTTCTACTATCATGGACGTTTGGGCTAAATTGACAGTAATATTTTGAAGCAACATCCTAATAATAACATTACATAAAGAGCTAGTAATGAGCCAAAAAATTCTGTGAAACTGCTTTATATGAAAGAACAGCAATACAAATAAATAATTTGAACAATTCCACAACACAAGGAAGTATCAAAAATATTAGTGCAAAGTTTTTTAAAGAAATAGGTTTTGTTTAATTGTGCAGTATTCTTCTTCCTCACTTGGTTTAGGCCGTCTGAGGACCACTTCAATGCACGTTATCTTCGTTTCTGCTGGTCTTTCTTCTTGACCAATATTACTTCATTCTCATACTTAGCAACCTCCTTCGCTCTTACGTGCATGATGTCTTTGTTCTGGGTGAGTTCGATCATAGAAACCTGTGAGAGACGGATATTTTTTTAAATTTAAAAATCAACTTGTTGCCTATCTCTGGCTCTTGTTTTTCCATTTCTTCCAGATCCCTTTGTACCTCTTAGATCCAGCTTACTCTTGTTTCCTTGTTCACCAGAAACTGTTCCGGCCGCGGTGGTCTAGCGGTTCTAGGCGCGCAGTCCGGAACCGCGCGACTGCTACGGTCGCAGGTTCGAATTCTGCCTCGGGTATGGATGTCTGTGATGTCCTTAGGTTAGTTAGGTTTAAGTAGTTCTAAGTTCTAGGGGACTGATGACCACAGATGTTAAGTCCATAGTGCTCAGAGCCATTTGAACCATTTTGAACCAGAAACTGTATTATTTGCTGTTTTGACTTCCCCTGGCGGATTCTAAGAACACTCTCCTTCTTTTCCTGATGACCTAGATTCTCTCTCGGCATGCAGTTTTGGTTCGCTCGTCTTCTAAGCTGACAATTTTCTGTTCTTCGAGGTCGCAATATCCTCCTGAGAGTCTTTCGTTCCACCAATTCTAGTTTCTTAAGTACTCCTGTTCTTACTAGGTCAAGATTTTCTGCTGCATGTAAGGTTTCAGGGCGGAAATGTCTCGTTTTGCATTGATCGAAATATTCTTCTTAGAATTGATGTTCGTAGTTAGTTTGTATGCTAAATTCATTTTGTTTCCGAGTGCCCACTGTTTTCTTTTCTGTCAGCCCGGTTTCTACCCATTATCCCACATGTTTAAATATATCCACCTTCCGAATTTTCCCTTCTATTTTCATCCATTTAGGAGATGCCTTTATGTTTTCCATAGAGATCTGTAGGGCTGGTTTAGTCGCTTGTCTCTGCAGTTGCATGGTTTGATGAACAACCTCTTCTAACTGTTCTGACACTATCACAGGATCGTATACGAAAATAGGACCATAGAACTGCAAGACAATCTATCCGTATTCCTTTTTCCTTGCGTCCCAGTTGTGCTCCACCCATTTCTTTCATTTCTCACCGACACTCCTTGGCCATCTCATCAAGTACACAGTTAAAGAGCGTTCCAGTTTCAGTCTTGAAGATCTCTGGAAGGCTTCCCTCTGAACTTGACCTTAGATGTTGTGTTCCTTAAAGTCTGTTTAATCAGTTCACTGGATTTTCTATCCAAACTCATCTTGTCTGAAATTTGGAACAGTGTTCGTCCACTGAATCATCAGCTTTCTTGAAGTCTACGAATGTTTCTTATACCCGATTACGAGTTTCACATTCAAAGTTTGCTCTGAGCATTGTCTTCCCTTCCTGAAGCCTCCTTGATACCCATAAATTTATGTATTTTGTTGTTTTTGACACTGTTCAAAAATGCTTTTGAGAATACCCTATTGGTCGCTGGTATATTTCTTTGTATTCCGAAGTTATGGCTTCTCTCCTTTTTTGTATATATGATGTGTTAAGGCGACGTTCAGTCTTCTGGAAACAGCTCTCCTACCCAAATTTTATATACATATACATATTATAATATGTGTCAGTCCGGTGATCATATTCTCCTTCGCGTGCTTCAAGAGTACTGCAATGATCCCGTATTCCCCAGGAACTTTATTATTCTTCAAGGTATTTATAATGCTCCCAACTTCTTCTACTGAACATTTTAACCGAAGCGCTTGGTGTATCTGCGCACAAGTAGTCTTAATATAAACATGATAGTAAGATGGCTTGCTAAACTATGCGCTATTGCACAGCACTAAAAAGTACTGAATGTCCGGAACAGTAGACTCACCTGGTTTCTCATTAAACTCTATTGCAGTCATTACATTTCCATAACGCAATTTCACCATTCGGCAACTCTGCTAAGAGCTTACGAAGATGCCAATAGGGGGATTCTCGAGTTGCTCCCTTTGGTCATTTGTGCACGAAGCTGAAGATGAAATGGTCTCTAATGCAGAATTAATCATGCAGGTAACAAATTCCGTTAGCCAAATAAACAAGCATAAAATACAGTGCAGCGAATTATTTTGTAAAAATAATTACTATCTGAAGTAAAATCTATGGTTCTACATGAATACCACCGTGGGGAAACACAGCAAAACACCATATTCCGAATCCGCGTATCGAAGCGCGATGCTTGCTATAATGACAACCAAATGAGATTATTTGACAGTATCGTTAACCTGGAATATCTTCTCGAGAAGTAAAGCATTCTGATGCAAAACTGGATGATAATGGGAGGTAACGAAGTCGGAGCCTTATGGGAATTAGGGAATGCTTCTCAGCCAAAATTCACATCGGCTGATTCACTCTTTCTCGATATTCTGTTCCTTGAGCAAACAGCCGTGCGGTATTGAGTCTTCGCGTTGCGTTTACCGTCTAGGGACGATCACTGGTCATCCCACCTTGCTCATAGACCTTTATTCTCGTCACAGTTACACCTTTTATGTAGTGCACCAGTGCAATAACGTTGTTGTCACAGTTAAGACATGCATTACTACACAGGTAATCAAAAGACTGATATCCTAATTATACACTACTGGCCATTAAAATTGCTACACCACGAAGATGACGTGCTACACACGCGAAATTTAACCGACGGGGAGAAGATGCTGTGATATTCAAATGATTAGCTTTTCAGAGCAATCACACAAAGTTGGCGCCGGTGGCGACACCTACAACGTGCTGACATGAAGAACGTTTCCAACCGATTTCTCATACACAAACAGCAGTTGGCCGGCTTTGCCTGGTGAAACGTTGTAGTGATGCCTCGTGTAAGGAGGAGAAATGCGTACCATCACGTTTCCGACTTTGATAAAGGTCGGAATGTAGCCTATCGCGATTCCGGTTTATCGTATCGTGACATTGCTCGCGTTGGTCGAGACCCAATGACTGTTAGCAGAAAATGGAATCGGTGGGTTCAGGAGGGTAATACGGAACGCCGTGCTGGATCCCAACGGCCTCGTATCGCTAGCAGTCGAGATGACAGGCATCTTATCCGCATGGCTGTAACGGATCGTGCAGCCACGTCTCGATCCCTGAGTCAACAGATGGGGACGTTTGCAAGACAACAACCATCTGCACGAATAGTTCGACGACGTTTGCAGCAGCATGGACTATCAGCTCGAAGACTATGGCTGCGGTTACCCTTGACGCTGCATCACAGACAGGAGCGCCTGCGATGGTGTATTCAACGACGAACCTGGGTGCACGAATGGCAAAACGTCATTTTTTCGGATGAATCCAGGTTCTGTTTACATCATTATGACGGTCGCATCCGTGTTTGGCGACATCGCGGTGAACGCACATTGGAAGCGTGTATTCGTCATCGCCATACTGGTGTATCACCCGGCGTGGTGTATGGGGTGCCATTGGTTACACGTCTCGGTCACCTCTAGTTCGCATTGACGGCACTTTGAACAGTGGACGTTACATTTCAGATGTGTTACGTCCCGTGGTTCTACCCTTCATTCGATCCCTGCGAAACCCTACATTTCAGCAGGATGATCCACGACCGCATGTTGCAGGTCCTGTACGGGCCTTTATGGATACAGAAAATGTTCGACTGCAGCCCTGGGCAGCACATTCTCCAGATCTCTCACCAATTGAAAACGTCTGGTCAATGGTGGCCGAGCAACTGGCTCGTCACAATACGCCAGTCACTACTCTTGATGAACTGTGGTATCGTGTTGAAGCTGCACGGGCAGCTGTACCTGTACACGCCATCCAAGCTCTGTTTGACTCAATGCCCAGGCGTATCAAGGCTGTTATTACAGCCAGAGGTGGTTGTTCTGGGTACTGATTTCTCAGGATCTATGCACCCAAATTGCGTGAAAATGTAATCACATGTCAGTTCTAGTATAATGTATTTGTCCGATGAATTCCCGTCTATCATCTGCATTTCTTCTTGGTGTAGCAATTTTAATGGCCAGTAGTGTATATACTATCTGATCAAAAATATCTAAACACCACTCTGTAATGCGGAACTGATCCCTACATGTCAAGAGAGGTGGACCCACTAGTACAACTTCTGTTTCGAGTAGAGAGGAAATAACAGCAGAATGGGTCGGTCAGGAAAGATATATGACTAAGAACGTAAATTAGTCATGGATGTCACCTCAGTAACAAATTCATCAGGGATATTTCATATAGAGCTGCCCAGTTCGACTGATGGTGATACGATTGTGAGATAGAAACACGAAGGACCAATCACAGCTAAAGTTAGACCAGGCAGACGTCTTGTACTGACGGGCAGGTACCGTCGAGCATTACGGAGGGTGGTTGTAAAAAACATCACAAAATCAGCTGAAAGAATTCCTCTTGACTTCCAGAGTGCAACCAGCAATCCATCTAGCACAATGAGCGTGCGTAGGGAGCTAAAAACCATGGTGTACTATGGTCGAGCAGCTCTTCCTGAGCCACACATTTCCATAGTCAACGCCAAACTCCAGACCCCAGTGTCAAATGTCATTACCATCTCTGGTTTCGGCTCTTGGGAAAGAATGGGCGACCATTCCTCCACAGACATTCAGACACCTCACTGAACGTGTCCCCAGCAGAGTTCAAACCATCACGGAAGCGAAGTGTGGATACATCCCATATTAATGCCTACTAATAGGTTTTCGGATACTTTAGATCAAATAATGTACGTCAAATTAATGCAACGTCTATATCTACATCTAATCTACATACGCACACATACTCCGCAAGCCAGAATGAGGGGCGTGGTGGAGGGTACCCTGTTCCGTTGCTACTCATCTCCTTTCCTGTTCCATTCGCAAATAGAGAGAGGGGAAAGCGATTGTCTATATGCCTCGGCATGAGCCCTAATTTCTCGTATCTTATCTTCGTGGTCCATACGCGCATTATATATTGGAGGCAATAGAATCTTTCCGCAGTCTGCTTCAAATGCCGGGTCTCTAAATTTCCTTAGTAGTGTTCCTCGAAGACAATATCGGCTTCCCTCCACCGATTCCCATTTGAGTTCCCGAAGCATCTCCGTAACACTTACGCCTTGTTCGAACCTACCAGTAACAAATATAGCAGCTCGCCTCTGAACTCTTTCGATGTCTTCCTTTAATCCGATCTGCTACGGACACCGAACACTCGAGCTCAATTATAGGCCGCAGTTTCATCCGATATTCGTTCTCTTTTACTGATGAATGACACTTTCCCAGAATTCTCCCAAACAACGAAGTTGGCTATTCGCCTTCGATACCACAGTTCTTGTTCCATTTCATATCGCTTTGCAACTTTACGCCCTGATATTTAAAAGACGTGACTGTGTCAAGCACGGCATTACTAGTTCTGTGTCCGAACATTGCGGGTATGTTTATCCAACTCATCCGCATGAACTTACATTTTTCTACACTTAGGGCTCGCTGCCATTCATCATACCAACGTGTCCGGCCCCGGTAGCTGAGTGGTTGCCGGCACGGTAGCTCAGCGTGTTCGGTCAGTGGGATAGCTGCCCTCTGTAATGAAAAGAAACTGAGTTAATGGATCAATGACGAGCTGAAACGGGTATCTTGTGACGTCCGCCCCGAGCAGATGCAACGAACTAAAATGAACAAAATGAGATTTTAAAAAAAGTGGTCAGCGCGACAGAATGTCATTCCTAATGGCCCGGGTTCAATTTCCGGCTGGGTCGGAGATTTTCTCCGCTCAGGGACTGGGTGTTGTGTTCTCCTAATCATCATCATTTCATCCCCATCGACACGCAATTCGCCGAAGAGGCGCCCAACCGAAAGACTTGCGCCCGGCGAACGGTCTACCCGACGGGAGGCCCTAGCCATACGACTTTTTTTTTTTTTTTTATCACACCAACGACACAGACTCTGCACGATTGTATGCGGAGCAGTTTCCCCACAGAAGTACTCTGCATCGTTCGACGTTTGCAGCAACCCAGAGAAGATAGCGTGATACTGGAAAGCTGCCTTCGATACCACAGTTCTTGTTCCATGGAACGTCTTCCTAAACTGAAGCGTGTCCATCCAGAAATGTGTGTTTTGTGTGATTGTTAAATTTTGCTGTATGTGGATTTGTACTGTGTGGTGTCTAGAGATTTTTTTGTTGCACATGGTAGAGCCTCTGATTACCGTACAAGCTATTCTGCGTTTGTGTCCGGTATTGGTTATAAAAAACGACAACACCTGTCGATGTTCGATTCGAATGGTTCTCTCTGCAGGAGATGGTTTGGAATACTTTGAATAGGAACCGTACACCAGCACTCACCAAGTGGCGCAACCACGGGCAACATCTACTAACGGCATATAAAC
This sequence comes from Schistocerca americana, assembly GCF_021461395.2. NCBI lineage: Eukaryota > Metazoa > Arthropoda > Insecta > Orthoptera > Acrididae > Schistocerca > Schistocerca americana. Next base: position 638,937,084 of record NC_060120.1, on the reverse strand, counting down.
AAGAGCTGCATCCATATCATCTGAGGGTAGTCCAGGCATTCTACGACGAGTACTGTTTGCACAATGGTATTTCCATCGCTGTATACTCCAACCGCATTTCCCCACTTTAGAATCACACTGCCTTACAAAACAAGTCTAGCATCCAGAACGGGGCGAGGAAAGGAAATGAAACTTCAGTGGCGGAGAGGTTATGTGATGTTGTATCAGTGATCATAACACAGAGTCAAATTTACAAAGATCTTGACAGTATGTGCCACATTATAAGTATGACGTTGGACCGTCTCTGGTCTGGATGTATGCACTGACTGGGTTCGGAAAGTGTCATGAGGCCGTTGTAGCCTCCGCTGAAGCAAGCTGGCCCACAAACGTTGTAACTGGTCCTTCATGTCTTATATACTGGTACTGAAATGGAATTGACATCCGAGCTGGTCTCATACTTGTTCTATTGGGCACGGATCTGGGGGTCTTTGTGGAGAGTATCTCAACATCACGCAGATACTCCGTGGAGATGGGTTCCATGTGTACACAAGCATTGTACTCTTGAAAAGTGCATCACGGTACTGTCACATGAAAGGAAGAACATGAGGAGGCAGCATATCCGTGACGTTCCGTTGTGGCTCCAGTGTTGCCTCAGTCACTATCACCAGTGACCTGAAGTCATATCCGATGGCTCCCCAACCATGACGGCAGGAGAAGCACCGCTGCGCCTCTCCAAAATATTGGATGGGACCTCCCCAGCTCCCCACAATTTTCGCCGGCGATGCTTATCTTGCATAGTATAGTGCATAACGGCGATTCATCGCTGAACACAATCCAACCCTAGTCATCAGCAGTCCACGGCACCACTCCAATGTAGCCGTTTGTGTTGTGTTAACGGTAGCCCACCCTTGGGATGGTAGTTTCCTAGCCCGGCTGCTGCTAGTCGTCGACCAATGGTGCGGCACGGCACAGAATGTTGGAGGGAGACCGTTACTTGTTCCCCGATGGCAGGCGCATATGTTAAAGTTTTAAGATGTGCCTCATGCATAACACGGTAATCCTCCCTTGTGATGCTCAGATGCAGCGGACAGGAACCTTGACGACGAGCATGGCTGCCTTCGTTCCAGTGCAGTCCAACATAAGTTCATTGTCACATCCGAATGGCCCGTATCTGGATAATGTGCGATTCGATCAGCCGGCCAAATGGCGACGCGCAGTGAGGCCCCTTTCAAACTCTGCCATGTGCTGATATCGCTGTCTCACACGAATACGTGTCATGCCCGTATATTACACACTGAATGCCCAACAGCTGTCCCTGTTCACGCTTTTTATATACCATGCCAGGCCTGGTAACACTACTACATACAACTGACACTAGTGCTACCTCGTATTCGTCCTACCTGTCACATGAACTGCAACTCTAATAATTTACTTATCCGCCGATTATGTATACCTGTACGAAACTACAATGATTCTTGACCATGCCTTCAGGGTACTTCATTCTGTTTGTAAAGTAGTGTCTTTCTCGAAGAATACACTCAAGTCAGGACCATCAGGCTTGTTAATCACGGATTTCCATGAATCTTAGATATAGACGCGGATAGCGGCTTTTCATGTGACGGCTCTTAGTTTCCGAGGCAGTCGATATTAAATTATTATGCCTACCTTCTACACAAGTAATTTTTGTCAAGTTTCGACCAAAGAACGTACCACAGTGGTTGAGGCTCAGGCTAACACGCAGATGCTACAGGTTCGAGTCTTCCCTGTGCCCTTTTTATTTTTTTCAGCTTCAACGTACAGAACATAATTAAACAGCATAAGTCATGCAAAATTATTCCAAAATAGTCATCTTCGCAGTACCAGTTCCATTAATAAATCAGTCACTACAGCAAGAGTTCGTGAAGTGATTATTCCGTTTGTTACAGAATATATTATTGAATTGTCTTACTCGCTAGTGCTTGCTGTGTTAGAACAGAATTTTTGACTGGTATTTATGCAGAAGCAACCGAAATACAAATTCTTAGAGCGGCAATTACATTTAATGAAAGCTACTGCCTTGTCGACGCACGGATTTTTCAGGAGCAGTACCGGAAACACAGTTGCTTTAGATTGAAAAATATTGTTCTCTCTTCGATCAACTTCAGTGTGGACCATGCGTATTTGATCATCCCTGTGAAATCAATTGCACTAAATTGATGCAGATTTAAAGAATGTATTTTTATGGAATCTTCTGTCGAAGCAATTTCTCTATTAGTTCTTAGCAAGTCGGGGGCATTTAAAATTTTTCTCTTTAAAAATTTGACCCGTATGCATTTAACATCACAGGGCTGGCAGATCTATACCGTCAGCATGGTATCCATGCATCTTTCCTGCTGTTCTATACTCGCTGTGTCGAAACACGACGAAGTTCACGGGTACACGAGTTACGTAGAAAAGTCAACTTCGATATTCTCGAAAACTAAGCGCCGTCGCATGAAAAGCCGCAATCCACGTACTTAGAACAGGTCCCCCTCTTTTTCTTTTTTTCTTTTTTGGGGAGGGGGGGGAGAGGGGGGGAGGGGGCTGGGGTGTCATCAGTCTTCTGACTGGTCTGATGCGGCCCGCCACGAATTCCTCTCCTGTACCAATCTCTTCATCTTAGAGTGGCAGTAGGAACCTTCGTCCCCAATTATTTGCTGGATGTATTCCAATCTCTGTCTACCTCTACAGTTTTTGCGCTCTACAGCTCCCTCCGGTACCATGGAAGTCATTCCCTGATGTCTTAGATGTCTTAACAGATGTCCTATCATCCTGTCCCTTCTCCTCGCCAGTGTTTACCAGATATTCCTTTCCTCTCCGTTTCTGCGCAGAACCTCCTCATTCCTTACGTTATCAGTCCACTTAAGTTTCAACATTCGTCTGTAGCACCACATCTCAAATGCTTCGATTCTCTTCTGTTCCGGTTTTTCCACAGTCCATGTTTCACTACCACACACTCCAGACGAACAGTCTCAGAAATTTCTTCCTCAAATTAAGGCCTATGTTCCTTGACTTCTCTTGGCCACGAATGCTCTTTTTGGCAGTGCTAATTTGCTTTTGATGTCCTCTTTGCTCCTCCCGTTATTGGTTATTTTGCTGCCTAGGTGGTAGAATTCCTTAACTTCATCTACTTCGTGACCATCAATCCTGATGTTAAGATTCTCGCTGTCCTGATTTCTGTTACTTCATTACATTTATCTTCCTTTGATTTATTCTCAATCCATACTCTGTACTCATTAGACTATTCATTCCATTCAGCAGATCATGTAATTCTTCTTCACTTTCAATCAGGATAGCAATGTCATCAGCGAATCGTATCGTTGATACCCTTTCACCTTGAGCTTCAATTCCACCACTGACGCTTTCTTTCGTTTCCATCATTGCTTCTTCGATGTTGACATTGAAGACCCTTTTTATACCCTTCTTAATATGAGTACTTCGTTCCTGGCCGTTCACTCTTATTATTCCCTCTTGCCTTTTGGACATATTGTGTATTACCCGTGTCTCCTTACAGCTTATGCCCATTTTTCTCAGAATTGCGAACATCTTTCACCATTTTACATTGTCGAACGCTCTTTCCAGGTCAACAAATCCCATGAACGTGTCTTGACTTTTCTTTAGTCTTGCTTCCATTATCAACCGCTACGTCATAATTGCCTCTCTGGTGTCTTCACGTTTCCTGAAGCAAAACTGATCGTCATCTAACACATCCCCAACATTATTTTCCATTCTTTTCTATATTATTCTTGTCGCTAAATTAGATGTACGAGCTGTTAAGCTGATTATGCGATAATTCTCGCACCTGTCAGCTCTTGCAGTCTTCGGAATTGTATGGATGACATTTTTCCGAAAGTCAGATGAAATGTCGCCAGACTCATACATTCTACACACCAACATGAATAATCGTTTTGTTGCCACTTCCCTCAATCACTTTAGAAATTCTGATGGAATGTTATCAATTCCTTCTGCCTTCTTTGATGTTAAGCCCTCCAAAGCTCTCTTAAATTCTCATTCTAATACTGGATCTCCTGCCTCCACTAAATCGACTCCTGTTTCTTCATCTGTCACATCAGACAAATCTTCCCCCTCATAGAGGCCTTCAGTATACTCTTTGCACCTATCCGCTCCCTCCTCTGAATTTAACACCGAAATTCCTGTTGAACTGTTAATGTTACCACCTTTGCTTTTAATCTCAACCAAGGTTGCTTTGACTTTCCTCCATGCTGAGTCAGTCCTTCCGACAATCATTTCATTTTTGATTTCTTCACATTTTTTATACAGCCATTTCGTCTTATCTCCCCAGCACTTCCTGTTTATTTCATTCCCCAGACACTTGTATTTCTGTATTCTTGAGTTTCCCGTAACATTTTTATACTTCATCCTTTGATCGATCAACTGAAGTATTTCTTCTGTTACTCACGGTTTATTCACAGATACATCCTTTGTACCTATGTTTTTCTTTGCAACTTCTGAGATGGTCCTTTTTAGAGATGTCCATTCCTCTACAACTGTACTTTCTACTGAGCTATTCCTTATTGCTGTATCTATAGCCTTAGAAAACTTGAAACGTATTTCGTCATTCCTTAGTAGTTTCGTATATCACTTCTTCGCGTATTGATTCTTAGTGACTATTCTCTTAAACTTCGGCCTACTCGTTATCATTACTAGATTGTGATCTGAGTTTATATCTGCTCCCGGGTACGCCTTATAATCAAGGATCTAATTTCAGAATCTCTGTCTGACCGTGATGTAATTTAACTGAAATCTTCCCGTATCACCCTGCCTTTTCCAACTATACCTGCTCCTCTAGTGTTTCTTGAATAGAGTATTCGCTATTACTAGCTGAAATTTATTACAGAACTCAATTAGTCTTTCTTCTCTCTCATTCCTTGTCCCAAGACCATATACTCCTGTAACCTTTCCTTCTACTCCTTCCCTTACAAATGCATTCTAGCCCCAAAAGACTATTAGATGTTCATCTCCCTTTAAGTACTGTACTACCCTTTCAATATCCTCTTATACTTTCTCTATCTCTTCCTCTTCAGCTTGCGACGTCGGCATGTATACCTAAACTATCGTTGTCGGAGTTGGTTTGCCGTCGATTCTGATAGTAAATACCCTATCACTGAACTGTTCATAGTAACACACACTTTGCCCTACCTTCCTATTCATAGCTAATCCTACTCCCGTTATATCATTTTCTGCTGTTGCTATTACCCACACTCATCTGGCCAGAAATTCTTGCTTTCTTTCCATTTTTCTTTACTGACCCCTACTATATTTAGATTGAGTCTTTGCATTTTCCTTTTCAGATTTTCTAGTTTCCCTACCACGTTCATGCTTCTGACATTCCACGTCCCGACTCGTAGAACGTTATCCTTTCGTTGGTTATTCAGTCTTTTTTCTCATGGTCACCTCCCCCTTGGCAGTCCCCTCACGGATATCCGAATGGGGACTATTTCGGAATATTTTGCCAATGGAGAGATCATCATGACACTTTTCCAATTACAGGCCACATGTCCTGTGGACACACCCTACGTGTCTTAATTGTATTGGTTTCCATTGCCTTCTGAATCCTCATGTCGTTGATCTTTGCTGATTCTTCAGCCTTTAGGGTCAATTTCCCGTCCCTAGGACAAGAGCGTGTCCTGATGCTCTGTCTACTCCTCCGCCCCTTTGACAAGGCAGTTGGCAGAATGAGGGTGACTTCTTATGCCACAAGTCTTCGGCCGCCAATGCTGATTATCAATCAAAATTTAAGCGGTGGCAGATTTCAAACCCACTCGGAGGACGTGTGATTACTGATCAAAGACGCTACCCCTAGACCATGGAGTGTACGAAATAACTCCCTCAGCAATATACTAAAGACTCATCAAAATTCATGTTTAATAAATCTAACAGTCTCCTTGTTACAGTTTAGTCAATATGCATAGTAAGTTCTCCCACACCTTATCTTCCAAACGCTAGATCATTTCGTCTGACTGCAAATGCATTCTTTTATTGGGTTTATTATCTTGCTCATCGTTCCATCCTTCTTCGAATTCTCACATAAACTTTTGTAAGAACGGAGAAACAAAACTGAAAATCCAGTATCCCTTTGGTGGCGCCGACTTTAGGAAGAGAATGCATGCCTAAACTGAACAAGGATGTGGGCAGAAAATTGGCCGAGTTTTAGTATGAGGATCCATCCTGACATCTTCCTTAAACGACTTTAGAATAAAGACCGTAAACCTAAATCTTGAAATCCGAGCGAGAATTCCAACTCTGCTCCTCCGAGGTGCTAGGACTGTGCGTTAACCATTTCCATCAGTACAATTTTCGAACTGACGCATCCATCATCTATGCACTGCACACTGAGTAAATATGACGGTGAAAATTGGTAGCTGAAACACTCAGTTCATTCAGGGCCCATCTGACAGAACACTTCGCGCACTGCGGGCATATCGGTTTTCTTGAACGTAAAGTTAAGCACCAGTTGAACTGAATTTACTGAAATATAATAATAGGGATTATGTGAATTACATTCAGTGTCAAGAAATGAGATTAGTGTAATCTGACCGGTGGTACTGTACCTGCAATATAATGTATATCTTATGACAAATAAACCTCCTGCTTGTCGTGAGAAATCTTCTAAATCATGTAGGTAGAATGAGAATTCCTCCAGCACCGCTGCTCTTTACAACGCCACCGACGTTTCTCTGCTGACACGTCCGAACAACCGGAGGTCATCGCACGGCCTATGTGGGTATGGCACCAATGGGGCAACGAAGATGGGGAGATGTCCGGGCTATGCTACATACCCAAGGATGCTGATATCCTTAGAAGTAACGGTAGGGAAACAGATTCCGAAAATACAAGCCGGGAATGGCCTCACTTGTCAAATGGTAAACAGGAAATATGGGTTCTAATCCCAGTCTGGCTCAAGGCTTGAGATACAACTATGTAACAGGTTCGGTATTTCTAAACAGATTCCACTGATATCATATCGAGGCACTGCATTTCAGTTATTTAATCCCCATTGATTATGTTCACTTCTGTGTATTTCATTCAATTAACGTATATCCCTAGTTGTAATAACTAACATATCACTCTGATTAGCAATCAAATCGAATCAAGGACTTTATAAGCTGCAAGAGGTATTACAGTGATATCGAATCGTATTTAGCTGCATTTTAGAACAAAACTGGTACAGAGAATCGTATACAAATCCCAGCACTGTGTGAACGTTGAGTGGGTGACGCCCTGAGCCTATGAACTCTTCCTCAGAGTTCCCTCTGAATGGCTCCCTTGATTCTAGCGCCGCGTATTTTAGTCATTATGGGATCTCTAGACTAAATGTTTTATACATGTTCCATAATTCGTCACAATGTTAATGAGTTATTCTTTCGTTTCTCACGATTGCTTAGTAGCAACTCGTTGAAAGCGTCTGATTCATCTCACCAGGCATCAGAAAAGGGTACAAATCTCTTAATTGCTATTAGTGCCAACTAAATTAATAATGAGTTCTTCTGAGGACATTGGCCTAAATCTCTGACAGTAAACCACCCTACGTAGTAAATAAACACATATGTAGGTTCTTACCTGCCAGTAAGATGTTTTATTGACGTTAATGCATGTTAAGGCGGTATTTTACCACTGACTTTCTGCATATTCTCAGACTCCAGTTGCTGTCAAACTTTGCAGTTTTCCTTTGTATAATGGAATGACTGGATTACTGTTTTTACACGTGTAAACTACCCAAAAGAAACTTCCTAGCAGATTAAATTGTTTGCTGGACCGAGACTCGAACTCGGAACCTTTGCCTTTCGCGGGCAATGGCTCTGCCAGGAAGTTTCATATCAATGCACACTCCGCTGCAGAGTGAAAATCTCATTTTACCCAAAACAGTTTTGCTGTAAAACTTCCTGACAGATTAAAACTGTGAGCCGGACCGAAATTCGAACTCGGGACCTTTGCCTTCCTTGGGCAAGTGCTCTACCAACTGAGCTACCCAAGCATGTCTCACGTCCCGTCGTCACAGCTTTACTTCCGCCAGTACCTCGTCTCCTACTTTCCAAACTTCACAGAAGCTCTCCTGCAAACCAAACAGAACTATCACTCCTGGAAGAAAGGATATTGCGGAGACATGGCTTAGCCACAGCCTGGGGGATGTATCCAGAATGATATTTTCACTCTGCAGTGGAGTGTGCGCTGTTATGAAACCTCCTGGCAGATTAAAACTGTGTGCCGGACCGAGACTCGAACTCGGGACCTTTGCCTTTGGTAGAGCACTTGCCCGCGTTAGGCAAAGGTCCCAAGTTCGAGTCTCGCTCCGGCACACAGTTTTAATCTGCCAGGAAGTTTCATATCAGCCCACACTCCGCTGCAGAGTGAAAATATCATTCCAGTTTTGCTGTACTTCCACATCTGCGGACATTTTCTGTTTTAGACTCAAGGGGGACAAAAAATGAAATAATAAGCCTTATGAAACTATAAAAATAGCTGTACTTAGATACAAAAATAAAACAATAACCAATGTAAATGCAGTCTTTCCGAAAGTGCACGTCGCTGCTCATGTGGGAAATAAAAATCTGCTGCCCTTCGACGGCAGCCTTCCTGAGGTCATGCGGGATACGAGAAGGGCCGGTAAGACGGCACATTCGAAGCGATCATAAAGCGGTTACTGCATCGATGATTTCAGCCGTAAATAGGAATATCAAAAAAGGTAGGAAGATTTTTCTGTTTAGCAAAAGTGAAAAAAAAACAGATTTCAGAGTACCTGACGGCTCAACACAAAATTTTTGTTTTAAGTACAGATAGTGTTGAGGATCAGCGGACGAAGTTCAAAACCATCGTACAATATGTGTTAGAGGAGTATGTGCCAAGCAAGATCGTAAGAGATGGAAAAGAGCCACCGTGGTACAACAACCGAGTTAGAAAACTGCTGCGGAAGCAAAGGGAACTTCACAGCAAACATAAACATATCCAAAGCCTTGCAGACAAACAAAGATTACGCAAAGTGAAATGTAGTGTGAGGAGGGCTATGCGAGAGGCTTTCAATGAATTCGAAAGTAAAGTTCTATGTACTGCCTTGGCAGAAAATCCTAAGAAATTTTGGTCTTATGTCGAAGCGGTAGGTGGACCAAAACAAAGTGTCCAGACACTCTGTGACCAAAATGGTACTGAAACAGAGGATGACAGACTAAAGGCCGAAATACTAAATGTCTTTTTCCAAAGCTGTTTCACAGAGGAAGACTGCACTGTAGTTCCTTCTCTCGGTTGTCGCACAGATGAGAAAATAGTAGATATCGAAATAGACGACAGAGGGATAGAGAAACAATTAAAATCGCTCAAAAGAGGAAAGGCCGATGGACCTGATGGGATACCAGTTCCATTTTACACAGAGTACGCGAAGGAACTTGCCCCCCTTCTTGCAGCGGTGTACCGTAGGTCTCTAGAAGAGCGTAGCGTTCCAAAGGATTGGAAAAGGGCACAGGTCATCCCCGTTTTAAAGAAGGGACGTCGAACAGATGTGCAGAACTATAGACCTATATCTCTGACGTCGATTAGTTGTAGAATTTTGGAACACGTATTATGTTCCAGTATAATGACTTCTCTGGAAACTAGAAATCTACTCTGTAGGAATCAGCATGGGTTTCGAAAAAGACGATCCTCTGAAACCCAGCTCGCGCTATTCGTCCACGAGCCTCTGAGGACCATAGACACGGGTTCCCAGGTAGATGCCGTGTTTCTTGACTTCCGCAAGGCGTTCGATACAGTTCCCCCACAGTCGTTTAATGAACAAAGTAAGAGCATATGGACTATCAGACCAATTGTGTGATTGGATTGAAGAGTTCCTAGATAACAGAACGCAGCACGTCATTATCAATGGAGAGAAGTCTTCCGAAGTAAGAGTGATTTCAGGTGTGCAGCGGGGGAGTGTCGTAGGACCGTTGCTATTCACAATATACGTAAATGACCTTGTGGATGACATCGGAAGTTCACTGAGGCTTTTTGCGGATGATGCTGTGGTATATCGAGAGGTTGTAACAAAGGAAAATTGTACTGAAATGCAGGAGGATCTGCAGCGAATTGACGCATGGTGCAGGGAATGACAATTGAATCTCAATGTAGATAAGTGTAATGTGCTGCGAATACATAGAAAGAAAGATCCCATATCATTTAGCTACAATATAGCAGGTCAGCAACTGGAAGCAGGTAATTCCATACATTATCTGGGAGCACGCATTAGGAGTGATTTAAAATGGAATGATCATATAAAGTTGATCGTCGGTAAAGCAGATGCCAGACTGAGATTCATTGGAGGAATCCTAAGGAAATGCAATCCGAAAACAAAGGAAGTAGGTTACAGTACGCTTGTTCGCCCACTGCTTGAATACTGCTCAGCAGTATGGGATCCGTACCAGATAGGGTTGATAGAAGAGATAGAGAAGATCCAACGGAGAGCAGCGCGCTTCGTTACAGGATCATTTAGTAATCGCGAAAGCGTTACGGAGATGATAGATAAACTCCAGTGGAAGACTCTGCAGGAGAGACGCTCAGTAGCTCGGTACGGGCTTTTGTTAAAGTTTCGAGAACATACTTTCACCGAGGAGTCAAGCAGTATATTGCTCCCTCCTACGTATATCTCGCGAAGAGACCATGAGGATAAAATCAGAAAGATTAGAGCCCACACAGAAGCATACTGACAATCTTTCTTTCCACGAACAATACGAGACTGGAATAGAAGAGAGAACCGTTAGAGGTACTCAAGGTACCCTCCGCCACACACCGTCAGGTGGCTTGCGGAGTATGAACGTTCAGTTGGGTTCTGACAGGAGATACCACAAGTCATTGTAGTCGGTTCATTCCCCCCTCCTGAAAAGCGCTTGCAAAGTGAGCGCATTTTGACGGAGGAAGCTGCCACCAAACTGACTCTAGTGCTGGGCATTAAGTTGGAAATTTTGGTCCAGATGCTTCACTGTATAATAGCACAATTATGTAATACCATTTTCTCACCTGCGTATCAAGTGCATGAAATGTTATTTGATTATACTGACATGTTAATGAAGTGAATGAGTGCTTGTTAACTAGAGATAATATTTAAGTGCAGTGGCGTTTTATGCGCTGAGAAAACTATTACGCTTTGCAACGTCCAGTAATAGTTGTTTAACAGGCATTCCAACATACGTCCATCACCAGTTGCTATGGTGAGAGCTTTGATCACACTGATGAGTGCTTATTATTACTGAGTGTATATTAAGCTTTTAGAGACATACTGCATGGTATTTGCACGAGATGGACTCCGACGGCCACAAACCTACAGTCACAAAATCGGTTCACTCGACATCGCAGGGCGCTTAGCTCGAGAGTAACCACACCAGCAGATATTTCTACGAAACTTAAACGTAACAGTAAGTTCATACAGAGACAAGAAATTAATTCTCCTGTTCACCACAACAACATCATTACGAACTTAAATAAACTTTTGGGCAAGTTTGAGAACAGAGACTGGGGTGAATAACAAAACTGCTGCCACATAGTCCTCGACAGCAATGAGTGGTGTTGCATATCAACATACGATACTGGCCCAAAACATGACTGACCCATCTCCTTGCTGAAGTCGTGTAATTGCATTCCTGATACGTTCATTAGCATCTGCTTACTTCCACATTCCTGTGTGACGATCACCAGGCGTCAGGAAAATTCAAATCTTTGGCATCGGGAATCCAACGGCGTTGACTTAGTTTCCTATTCCAGGTGGCCACCTTCTTCGAGCGCCATGGTGTTGGTGGGCACTGATCGTGTAGAAAGAGTTGCGTATGTCTGGGTCGATATAGGTTTTCGAGTTGTATCCAAAACGTCAGCGCGAAAGGCTGTTGCCCTCTCCTGCGGTACCTTCGTGACATAATTTGTAGGAAATCATCAACACATCAACAACTGGTGTTTACCATGGGTGATCTTTACTACTCACATCTTCAAATCCTTGTCTCGCACTACAGCAAATCACTGCACGAATGACGTCACTTTACTGTGCGACATTGGGCGGGCAATTTTCTGTGCTGTAAGCCCTTCTTGGGTAAAACCTTTTAATTTTTCAACAAAATTATCATGCACATTAAACCAAAGCTGAGAACCATTTCATACGGCAAAATTATTCTGAAGAAGGTTGAGTTATCCCGACTGAAACCTGCGTAAATTCTAGGTAAACGGTGAAACTGAGGCTGTCGATTATTAAAATTAAAATTTTTAAAAAATTAAAATTGAGAAATTTCTCACCGTTTATAGTAATGAAAAGAGTAGTAATACAACATCCCAAGAGGCGATTTTAAGAATACTTCATCCCCTCACCCTCCAGTGATTCCCTCCAAGTAAGCTCTGACCCTAATATCCAGTCGTCTGAATATCTGCTCCCTTACCTCCCCCCCCCCCCCCCCCAATTACCCACTCCACGACAGCTATTGAAGGTACATCGCCCAACATTCTAAACCTGCATCCCTCCGACAATACACAAGCACACAGAATACCATTCTCCCAAAAAAAGGAAGAAAACACATACAAACAACACAACACAACACAAACACACACACACACACACACACACACACACACACACACACACACAAAACACACATATCGAGAAAGACGTAGGGGAGGGAAACAGAAAAAACAGACGATAGAAGATGTACCCACATATGTATGTCTGGTGTTTGTTCTCTCGGACTAGACTGTGGCTGTTAATTATGTGAATGAAGAGAAGCCAACATCAGCCATCAGCTTTGAAATAAATCCAATGATGACAGATGAAAATGTGTGTGCCGGACCGGGAATTGAACCCGAATTACCGTTTAACGCGAGCGGTCGCATTCGAGGATAGCCGACGCGGTCTTAACAGACTATAGTTTGGTAACACGTCAGAACACAAACAGGACAGCGGAAGGCAAATAAGAAAGAATGTTCCTCCCTCTAAACTCGTGTTATCTGAAGTAACTGCCACATCAGTCGTACATTATCTGAAAAATAAGTATAAAATACGACAAAACTGAAATAACAATGTTAATATGTGTAAAAGTCCAAGCGAAGCGGAAGTGCCTCTCTGAACGTTCACCCGATCACCTGATCAGAACCGATGAAGTTGTCAGTACAAGCGAAAAGTATCTGTAATTATCATGTTTTAACGTAATCATTACTGCAGACGTGTTTCATATCTGTACACAGTACGAAGAGGACGCAGTGGTTAGCTCGCTGGCCTCGCATTCGGGAGGGCGGCGGTTTGCATCCTTATCCGGCCATCCATATTTAGGTTTTCCGTGATTTTCCTAAAATTCTTGACGCAAAATGCCGTGATACTTCCTTGGAAAGGGCACGGCCGATTTCATCCCATAGCGTTAACCAATCAGAACTGGTGCTCGGTCTCTAACGATGTCGCTATCGAAGGGTCGTTGAACCATAATCTTCCTTCCTTCCCTTCAGATTTATAACTAACGTAAACTACCAGATCAAAAGTGGACAATAACATTCCAGAAATGGACTGAACTGCCCGGAGTCTCGACCTGAGCCTAATGAGTCAGAATGTCGACTTCGTCGCAGACCTCAGCGTCCAGCATCACTGCCTTCTCTGGTTTCGGCTCTTAAGGAAGAATGGCTGCCATTCCTCCACAGACATTCAGACACGTCAGTGAAAGTGTCCCCAAATAAATCCATGGTGTCTTACAGACGCAGAGCGGGTACACCCCACATTAATGCCCACTAACAGGTGTACGGATACTTTCGATCTGATAGTGTAGGGGGGAGAGTTTTACCTTAAGGCTGGTGCACCTAGGAACACATAGTGTTTCCTGGCCTAGGAACATATAGTGGTTAAATCTAGCGACTGATTTTAAAATTACTTTAAGGAATGAGCGCTAGAGACTATCACAAGAAATTTCTGCAATTTTCGATACTTTTTATTGTAGTCAGACATGAGATTTCGTTTTATGCCCCATTTATAAATATTTCGTTTGCTGTATGATACAATATAATTATTTGGAAGAAACTGCTAATTCTTCTGTTACAGAATTTTACGGTGAGTAAAATTCTACGTATTTTTGAAACTATTTATAAACTGAAGAACCAAAGAAACTTTGCATCTGCCTAATGTCGTATAGGGACGCCACGAGCACAAAGAAGTGCCGCATCTCGACTAATGTCTGAAGTAGTGCTGGAGGGAAGTGACACCATGAATCCTGTAGACTGTCGATAGTACTAGGGCATGGAGACCTCTTCTGAACAGCACGTTGCCAGGCATCCCAGATATGCTCAATAATGTTCATATTGAGGAGTCTGGTGGCCGGCGGAAGTGTTTAAAGTCAGAAAAGTGTTCCTGAAGCCACCCTGTAGCAATTATGGATGTGTGGGGTGTCGCATTGTCCTGCTGGAATTGCCCAAGTTCATTGGAATGCACAATGGACAGGAATGGATGCAGATGATCAGACAAGATGCTTACGTAAGTGTCACCTGACGGAGTCTTGTCTAGACGTATCAGGGGTCTCATATCACTCCAACTGATCACGCCCCACACCATTACAGAGCCTCCACCAGCTTTAACAGTCCCCTGCTGACATTCGTGGGATATGGATTCATGAGGTTGTCTCCATACACGCACAAATCCATCCCCTAGATACACTTTGAAACGAAACTCATCTGAGCAGACAACACGTTTCCAGTCATCAACAGTCCAATGTCGATGTTGACGGGCCCACGCGAGACGTAAAGCTTTGTCTAGTGCTATTATCAAGGGCACACGAGTAGGCCTTCGGCTCTGAAAGTCCATATCGACGATGATTCGTTGAATGGTTTGCACGTTGACTCTTGTTGAAGGGCCCAGCATTAAAATCTGCAGCAGTTTGCGGAAGGATTGCACTTCTCTCACGGTGAACGATTCACTTCGGTCGTCGTTGGTCCTGTTGGATTCCTGATATTCACGGTACACTCCTGCTCGTGCGCCGACTGTATCACCACTTTCAAACTCACTTGATTGTTGATAACCTGCCATTGTAGCAGCAGTAACCGATCTAATAACTGCGCCAGACACTTGTTGTCTTATATAGGCTTTGCCGACCGCAGTGTCATATTCTGCCCGTTAACATATCTCTAGATTTGAATACGCGTGCCTATACCAGTTTCTTTGGCGCTTGGGTGTATAACATATGGGCAATTAAGACATACTTCTTAGGCCGTGTGTCATTTTGTTCCTTGAGACGGAAGGAGGTCTTTTACCATGGAACATGTGATATTTCCGAATGAACTGATTTATTAAATGTTTTAAAAATCTTGATAATGGAGACCTGTGTTAGTTTACGAGTACAACAGCTTCCGTTTCAAAATTTAATTAGCTTTGAACAGATTTTTGATTATACATCTGCTTAAACTGACTTCACTTAATGACAAGTTGATGTGTAGCACGCTAATAATGTAACAGATAGACTATTAAATGCAGCACTGACAAGATCTTTTTAGATTGCAATACAATCAAATTTCAGTAGAGCATTTTTTCCTAAGTGCATGTTCTTGTTGTATGTCGGAAATTTTTTTCACATTTCGAAAACCTCACTTTTCCTGAGTAACATTTGAAATTTCAGAGAAAGGCTGCAGCACGCAACAACTGAGTGCAATAATTTAGGAATGGGACAAGAAAACATAATGAGCTTATCTTAGCTATCTGGATGGATAGAGACAAAATCAGAAAAGTATTTCAAAGGTAAAACACGCTCCCCCATATAAACCCAAAATAGTATACCAGAAAAATACTCTGATGATGTCTTTAACATAAAATGACAAAATGTCCATGGTATTTAAATACACAACAAGAAAAAGGCTACAAATCTATAAAAAAGATTATTTATTTATAATAATATCAATTAGCAAACACTTTCCTAATGTCCTACAAAATACTATTTATATATCCACGAACCAGCTTGCAGCTGTTTAGGCTATCGTCATGAGAAAACTGAATTTATTTTCATTGAAATATATTCCGTCTGATCAGTTAATGAAAGGCAGTTTGTTTTCTGTCACATTTTTTGGGCTTCTTTTGTTTATGAAGCATTTTCAGTGGCCTAGAATATATATATAGTGGGTTATGTACTAGTTATAAAAATGTTACTACGTTACGTTTTCCCATGTTTCTCGGATTATAAACAACTTTTGTAGCACAAGTTTCATGAGGTCAAATTATTGTTTGGTGTTACTTACGATATTCGATGTTGCTAATGCATGTGTGTGGTTATGTAGGTATGTTCGTTCGGTCCCCATACTCCAGCCGGCAGATTTTCGGCGTTTTTTTCATCCACATTTACTGTAGCACTTCACTTAAACTTTTCATTGTGTTTACAGAGTGTAGTGTTGGCAACTGTCGCTGTGTGTTAATCTTTCGTCTTTGTGTGTGTGTGTGTGTGTGTGTGCGCGCGTGTGCGTGTGCGTGTGTGTGTCAGAGAGAGATAGAGAGAGAGAGTATTTTGTTCTATGTGAATGTATTATTCCTGATGAGAGTGCTTTTTTTTTAAACGTGTGAATGTGTTATTCTTTATATGAATGGACGGATGGGTATGGTGTGTGTGTACGTGTGTGCGTGGGGGGGGGGGGGAGGGAGGGAGGGAGGGGGAGAGGTAGGTAGAGGGAGGATGGGGGGAGAGGGAGGGAGGGAGGGCGGGAGACAGAGAAAGAGAGAGAGAGAGGGAGAGAGAGAGAGTGGAAGGTGGGAGGGGGGGGGGAAGCGGAATGAAAAGGAAGATTACTTAATTATTTACTCTGATTATGTTTCACATTTCTGTTTGTTATTGTTTTAGTGGCTAACATGACCAGTGAGCTACTGTGTATATTGATTTAGTCATTAAGTAGTTTCTTTCTCACTGCAAGGGCTCTTTGTACATGAAAGTTTTCCTGCAATGTTCAGAGCAGTCTTTTTTTGTAATTGTTCATTGTAACATTTTTATTTCTTGTTCCACGTTGGATGGTTCTTGTCCATGTTTAAACAGGTGTTCATCGTTGATAGAATAGCTATTATCATGATTCCAATTTTTTATGTCTTCTTTATACCTAGTTTTGAAATTCATGCCCCAGATATACTGATTTACATACTTGGCTTTCTTAGTGATACGTACCTAATCCTTGGTATTTATTTGGTTTGTCTATTACCATTTGTAAATATGACTAGTGTGTTTTCTTGGTTTGTTAGCAATGTGTAATCTCTGTTTCTTTAGTACATTTGTTTTTCTGTGTGTTGAATTGATTTTTGTTAAAGTGTACCAATTCTTTCTGTTAGTCATGTAACGAGTGTTACTGTTTTGCGTTTCTGTATGTGCTGTAGTGTCTGAGGGGTTCTGTGGTGTTTGTGTTCTCTGCTTGTTTTCACTCTTCTTTGGGTGTATTTTGATTTTTTGGTTGAGTCTTTATAGTATATAGTGTATGGACCATACCGACATAGGTAATGGTTTAAAAATCAGTACCAATTTATATGCGATTCAACACACTAGAAACTAAACATAACAAATATTTGGTTGTATGTGAATGTTATTTCTACCTGAAAAACATGAATAGTAGGTCAAGATTGAAATCAGTGATGAATGCAAAGGACCTGCCACATCCTTTAAGCAGGAAATTGTTATTTTTCTTAAGGAAGTTGATATGGGTTATTTTCTTCGAAAGAGTGATGGCCAAAATACCTGTTCGCGTCTAACCTCTAAACAGATGTACACCTTAGGTTGACATAAAAACTTCAGACTTCGCTGAGATCCTGTTAAGATCGTGCTTCTACGTTTACTCTTGGTAAAGTGTACCTTCGTAATTAGTAATCAGTCATAACACAGAATAACGGGCGCTGCACATTTTACGGAAGAAGAGTGTGTGTGTGTGTGTGTGTGTGTGTGTGTACGTGAGTGCGGGGAGGACAGCGGACGGCTTTCTGGCAGCAGCATAGAGTGAAGGGGAAGCACCGCGCAGGGCTGCCACCTGCAGGCGCTCGTAAAGGAGGAGCACTCAGGCCGTGGGCGGGGGTGGAGGGGGCGGACCTAGTAAAAAGGAAGCCTAGAGGCGGCGGCGATGGCTGCAGGACGAGGCGCCGGCTAATGCGCCCCGTGCACCGCCAACTTGCAGCAACTCACTCCTACTGGACGCGCCAGGCCATCGCCGAGAAAGGACCTCCTTCGTCACAAAATCTGGAGGAGATGATTCTGGCGAAAGCGTTTCTTTCGATCGGTTTTTACACCCTGCGTTGTAAAGACCCTTGGGAAGACACGCTTTCGCCATAATAAGCAAAATACAAATTCTCTTTAATGTCTATTTAACTCAAAACGTGTTATAAACAATATTTTCCGTTACGTGCCCAGACAACTGGGCTCAGCGGCTTTGAGTTTCTACAAAGCGACTTTGTAAAGTCTCTACGGCATCTCCTCTTCGTAGCACTATAAACAGCTATTGTTTTCGGATAGAATTTCATCCATGGCACGCAAAAAAGGATTCATGCCAGCATCCGAGTAAGAGTACCGTCTACCACGTATTGACGTTGCTCAGGAGTGCTGCGAATCCTTCCTTTCCATGGAAAACAAATGATTTTGCTGTTACACAAATCTTTTTCATTACTATTTGGTGATCTGGGCACATTTCAAATGAATATATAGTCATGCCATAGAAACATTTTTTGTTTCCTCTGCCATGAATTTCGAAATAAAGGGATGATGCAAAACTTTTGTTAACGTGTGTAAATAGATACCATTCAAAGAAAAGCTTTCTGGTTCGTCACAGATTTGAATATGAAGAGCAAGAGCGTCAAAGAAAGGCTGAACGTACTCCACTGAGAGACATTACAAGAAACGTGGAGAACGTTACTCTCAAAATACGGTAAGCATGCTTTCAGTATGAGTCAAGAAACAATTAATTTCCTTCAACATAAATCTCACACAATGTAAAAAAAAAAAAAAAGTTTTATTGGAGGGAACTGACACTGACTGACAATCATACTTCCTGAGAATCATCTCGTGAATTTGATATGTAATTCGAAAATGATTCCAATATACCATGTATCCACCATCATAACTACACATGGGCTTGTGGAGCACAAACATAGAAGTCTCCAAGATCTCCTTCATTCTTTCTTTACTCTCGTTCTTCTTTTGAGATCTTTACTATCCTCATGTTTTGCACTTCACATTTGTTACTCTTCTTCCTGTCCCTCTAACCATATTTCTCATTCAATTCTTATATATCAATCTGAACGTAGTCATTCACCGATTTTCCTTTATTTCAACTTGTTTGTTGCCTCTGTCATGTTCTTTCTGAGTTTACTAACTCACTTGGCTTCCTTTTTTGTCCTTAACATTTTTCCTATCACTCTATAACTGGGTCGTGGTAACATAACTACAAATTTTTATTCTTTTCAATCTGACTTAACCTGACACTGTACTCATTCCCTGTTACAAATCGTCCTTTGATACTCGCCTTGTTCTACAACTCTTGTTCTTGAGCCCACTATCTTCCAGACTGATAGACTGCTTGAGAGGGTTTATGGGACCAAAAGGCGAGGTCATCAGTCCTGCAATTCCGAAGTTACTCAAGAAGAAAGAGGGCCCGCTACAAGTGGACAGGTCCAGTCAGGGGAGTCAAATTATTAAATAATGAAGTTAAAATCCACACAAAAAGAATCATAAAAGGTGAGACCAAATCTAAAAACTGGGAAAAGGAGCGGCCTTTCCGTGGGGGAGTCGTCATGGGGTCTCAGATAGAGAAGAGAGATCCCAATCACAACCACCCTGCCCCTGCTCCAAGAGTAAAGCAAAACATTATATCTCGAAATAAAAACCACTTTCATCAAGGAAACTGAGGAACAGTTCAACCATACGTGAATCGTATGCTAATATTAAAAGCTGATCCTGGCTAGGAGGCGGAGAGTATTAAGCTTTCATATTCATGTAGTCTTTAGGTGGTGATATCAGCCACGTCAGCTTGTTATACAAAATAAGGCCCAAGAAACGGGACTGTGCTACAACATCAAGGATTTGGTAGCCTAAACAAAGTTTTGGATAGGGGTGTACTGTGGGTCGACGACATAAATGCATAACCCCCGTTTGGAGGGAGAAAACTGGAAGCCAGGAGAGTTGACCCACCCAGAGGTCCGTCGGATGGCGCCTTGAAGCTGGCGCTCAGCAGATGCCACCGTGCGGGAACTGCACCAGATGCAAAAATCGTCGACTTACAACGCCGGGGTAATCACAGGCCTAACAGAGGTTACAAGCCCATCGATGGCTACGAGGAAGAGAGTGACACTTAAGACAGAGTGGGGTACCATTCTCCTCAATCCGAAGGGCGCTGAATAAAGTGCCAGCTCGAACCCGGAAGAGCTGGTGAGATAAAAACCCGGGGATAAAAATCGGAAGGAACCACGGAAGTCCCAATCATGAAGGGTAACTAAAATATGATGGCGCCAAGCAGTGTCTCACGCCATATGTAAGTAAAGAGGACTGTGAGAAGGTGCTGGCAGTTAGTAAAAGCCTGTCAGATTGCTGTTTCCAGTGTGAATAAATAGTCAGTTGGAGATCGTTCTTCCCAGAAGCCAGACTGATATTGGGACAAAAGGCCCCAAGATTCGAGTACCCAACATAATCTGAAGCTAACAATCCTTTCGAGCAGTTTACAAAGTACATTCGTCAGGCTAATCGGGCAGTAGCTGTCGAGAGACGTTGAGTTCTTCGCGAGCTTGAGGACTGGAATAACTACATTGTCTCTTCATTGTGACGGGAAAGCACCCGTGAGCCAAATGGCTATGGACGGAATTCAGGCCTGGGGCCATGTCACGTGAAGAGATAAAAGCCTGCAAGAATTCCCGTTCAGTGAGGGCTTCAAAAATGGTTCAAATGGCTCGAAGCACTATGGGACTTAACAGCTCAGGTCATCAGTCCCCTAAAATGAGAACTACTTAAACCTAACTAACCTAAGGACATCACACACATCCATGCCCAAGGCAGGATTCGAACCTACGACCGTAGCAGCCACGTGGTTCCGGACTAAAGCGCCTAGAACCGCTCGGCCACCGCGACCGGCGTGAGGGCTTCATTAAGGGTTGAAACAGAGAGGGTCTCTTCAACTCCTCGTTTCTGGCAGAGAAAGGCAGCAGGATAGGAAGACGATCCCGATATTGTCGCAAAGTATGTCGCGAGGTGTTCTGTAAGGATCTGTGCAAAACAGAGCGCTTTAGAGATTAAGACCCTGGACAATTGGCGGCTCAGAAGGCTACTGAGCTTGGACAAAACCTGTGCTGAAGAGGCATACCTCCCCAGGAAGGAAACATAGCGCTCCCAGGAATCCTTTCTCCTCTGCTTAATAACGTAACGAGCCTTAGCACAGAGAGGCTTAGAAGTGAGGAGGTTGATTCGTGAAGGGTGTCTTTTAAAACGCTGCAGCGGCCATCAGCGGTCCTTGACAGCGACTGCTACAACCTCGGTCCACCACGGTACCTGTCGATGACGAGGGGGACTAGTGGATAATGGGACACCAGTGTCAACAGCATAATGAATAGTGGAAGAGGCGTCTTGCCCGACCGTATCAATGCAATCCGAGAGGGAGGTGTCGAAGTGCACAGCAGATGTATATAAAGGCCAATTGGCAATGTGGAATGCCCAAAGTGGGGGCCTGTCTGCCTGGCAGCAGCAGGGGAATGATGGAATCACCAGAAAGTGATCACTTTCACAAAGATCTTCATAGGATGACCAATGTATGAAAGCCACGAGAGCAGGGGAGGTGATCGTGACATCGATAGTAGTAAGGGTGCCATAAGTCGTACTGAAGTCGGGAACCATCATTGAGGAGACACAACCCGAAGTCAATTAGAAAACCCCCACCCACTGAAGTGGCACTTCTCAACAGTGGAGAGCCCCAAAGAGGAGAAACAGGGGTGGAAGCAGCTGTATTAAGGTAAACAACTCAACATAAGGAAGTGGCCTACCAGGAGGGAGGTAGACATCACAGACGGTGATTCGTGGAGTCGTTTGCACTCGAGCAACTATTGCTTCCAGGTTGGTACAAAGTGGGATCCAGTGACTAATGACATCGGAGTGAACCAAAGTGCAGACCCTGTCAGATGCTACACCAGGGCTGGCATGGCTCTGACATAACACCCGATAACCACGAAATGTTGGGGAGCGGTCATCGTGGAAGTGCGTTTCTTGAAGAGCAAGACATAACGTAGAATAGGAGGAAACACGACGTTATATTTTCTGCAGGTGACGATAATATCCGTTGCAGTTCTACTCGGTCATGTGGCGAGAATCCAGATTAGACTTAAAGAAGCCGAGAGGAGGTCATGTCACTCAGTTAGTGGTCGTCACCAACAAGGATGCTATGACATCCTTAAATAAGATGTCGGACTCAGTTTGCGAAGGGGCAGATGGCACCTCTGGTGGCACTGGGCGCGGGGGGGGGGGGGGGGGGGGAGGGGGGATTTGTCTTGGGACTTCAGTTTCTTCTTCTTCTCTTTCCCTGGAGGTGGAGGAGGGCAGGGCACAGAGGGAGTACAGCGTCTGCAAGATCCGGAACCGAAAGAGAGCACGCGATCTTGTGTTGCACAGATGGTGCGTCTCATGACCAAGTTATGGTAGGAGGCTTCCAGCCTGAGAGACGCGAGGGAGAGGGGTCCTGGGGAACAGCCCCATCGCTGGCATGTGCCATAAAAGTGGGGCACTTCTTCAGACAAGGAGGGGGGAGCAGCTCCTGAATGGGAGGGCGTGGGAACTGAAAGGGAGGGGGTGGGGAGAGGGGGATGCGTTAGGAGGGGAAAACCATGTAACAGACGCAAAAGTTGAAGAAAGTAATGTTGGATGGAGTTTCTCATATTTTTGGAAAGCCTCAGCATAAGACAAGCGATCCAGGGATTTGTACTCTAGAATCTTCTTATCTCTCTTGTAAGCCAGACACTCCGGAGAGTGCGGGGAGTGGTAGTCATGGCAAAGGACACACACAGGTGGCGGAACACAGGCACTTCCCTCATGGAGTGCGTGTCCGCAATCACCACACAGAGGGAAGATATATGAACAAAACATAAGCACCAAAAGCACCTCATGGGTGATGGGATGTACGGCTTCCGTCACTTCTGTATCACATAACCTTGACCTTCTCTGGGAGGGTATACCCCTCGAAAGCCTGAATGAAGACGCCGGTATCAATGCAGTTGTCTTTGCGACCATTCTGCACATGACGAACAAAATGAACGCCACGTTACTCTCCGTTAGCACGGAGTTCCTCATCAGTTTACAGCATGAGACCCCTATGAAAAATCACTCCGTGGACCATATTTAGAGATGGTGGGGGGTGATAGAGACTGGGATATTGCCATGACAATCACAAGCACGAAGAGCGAGAACCATTTTGCTATGCACGGAAAATTTGCCTGTATCCTGCTACATAGTTTTGTTAGGTATCCATTTTTCTCTGGAAGTCCCCTAACATATTTTAGAAAAATTTTATGTTCGTTTGCCTTGACCAAATAGACGATTACAGACGATTCACCTCATGGCTGCAATCGAGATTCAGTGTCTCCAGAGATCGTTCCTATAACTGATTTTATTGCTTTCTGCTGACGCCTCTGTTTTCTTGCGGTGAAGGGAATGTTCAGTTGAAAGCTTATGGCCTGACTAGAGAAATATATGGATCCTTTCAAGGCAATACCATAAAAATGTTCCAAATCCGAGGCGGAGTTGCATCCGAAGTTAGACAAACAACCATGCCGTTCTATCTCACTCCACGGTACCCCTGTGAGACTTGGACCAGCCACTTCCTGTCGAAGAAACATAGAACTATTGCAGAAGCCTTTATACAAGATAAATACCTGGTCAGGTGTCACTTCCCAGATAACCCTGAGAATCTTCGATAAGACGCCTGGAAACGGCTTTCGATTTGAGCTTTAACACTCTTCTGTTCTGGTTGGTTCTTACCGTTATTTTTCCGTACAGCACGCAGTTATCGTCTGTGTCTGCGTGTCCCGGTCTTATAGGTCTCTTTCAAAATTGTGCCATGGTACTGGGAGAGAATTTTTGCCTTCCTCCACATCTCAGAGCACTGTTGGTTAAAAATAACAAAATCCCGCAAGTTTACTTGCATCTTATTGGACGGAACTCGCAGTCTTTGGCATTATTGGCTGGTGAGTTCCTGCTCTGGAGATAAGCAGCCAAGATACAGCGCGTCCGCAAGGAGGACACTTCACTTTAGGCTTTGAAAGCTGGGAACTTATGGAGTAAAGACTTGTCGCTGGATGACCTGATGAGGCGAGGTACCCCAGTTGGTGGACGATTTTGTCAGCACTACCAACAAAGGTGTCAAGTTGTGCAATGAGTGTGTTACTGAGATACGTCAATCACCTCAAATGAGAGTGTCTGCACGCGTGAGATCATACAGGTTTGCGCAACGTTGTTGCGTTGTGACGCACGCCTCTCCCACCAACTCAAAGTGTTTTATTTATCGCCAGAGCTCCGTAGACATTCTGCAAGCTCCACTTGAGTACTGTGGACAGAGAGAGCTAAACTCAGGGCCTCCAGCCGCTATTGCCGCTGTCTTCTTCAGTACGCTGCCAATGAGGTAACATGGGCCATCATTGGAATCGCCAGTTCGATATGTGCCCCTTCAGGAACCAGCTGTTCCGTTTTAATACTTCGCAGCCCGCTAGTTTGCATTCAGTATACGCTTTGGTGATATCACTGACATTCAGTCCTGTTTTTCCGTGTTCTAGTAATTTACTAACCATGCTTACTGTCACTGCTAGTATGTGTGTGTTGTCCACATAACCTTGCATCTGCCAAGGTTACAGTTCCGTATTAGAATATCTTGTCCAAGTATTTAATGTTTATTTGTTTATATGAGTGGGTCACTCGTGTGTTTTACTTTATGATAATCTGACTGTTATAGTAATTGTAGTGCCGTGGCAAGACAGCCAAGCCACTCGGAGGTAGCCGAAAGGCACGCGTTAAGCTCACGCAGATTGGCGTGAGGTCTGGAACAGTTAAGGGAATTAATAGTAGCAAATAAAGTACGTAGTTGATATAATACTTAACTTTAATCCACAATTGTAGAACATCTCTCGTTACGGTACATGCTTCACAATATGAATTATCAAATGCTATGGCGCCTTGCTAGGTCGTAGCAAATGACGTAGCTGAAGGCTATGCTAACTATCATCTCGGCAAATGAGAGCGTAGTTGTCAGTGAACCATTGCTATGAACGTCGACTGTACAACTGGGGCGAGTGCCAGGACGTCTCTCTAGACCTGCCGTGTGGTGGCGCTCGGTCTGCAATCACTGACAGTGGCGACACGCGGGTCCGACGTATACTAATAGACCGCGGCCGATTTAAAGGCTACCACCTAGCAAGTGTGGTGTCTGGCGGTGACACCACAGTAATCACGTCTTCTGTTATAGATTAGATAGTCCCTCCACTCATTAATATACGTGTTTGGTGTGGTACCGATACGGTCATGTATGATTGGGCCAACCCAATCAATTTCCATTCAGTAACACGTTTCCGTTAATCGACATTATTATTTCATTTAATTATCTTGCATAATCATATGGGGTGCTCCCCTTCTCTGTAGGTCACCAGAGGAAGGACTCTGGCTTCACAGAAGTGTGCAAACAGCACTATCGACATCCCGCAGCTTTCTACAGCCAAAGAGAACTCATTGGAGAAAGAACATGGCGTTGGAAACAGAGCCCTTTCTGGAGGCTGCCGCACGGCCACGCTCAGGTTGCCAACCGAACCTTTGCCGTAAGCACGCTCCTCCCACAGAAACAACACAAGAATTTGTCTCTTTTAAGTATGCTGGTTACGTCGATTTTTCACGAGGCATGAGACTGCCAATATTTGTGTCTCCTTCGCCGATGTTGATCTTACTAGTCTCGCTCTCACTTCCTGTCGCAAGAAGCCGTCCCTGTGCAAAATCGTCTCGACAAAAACCAAAAGCCGTCACGTGTCACCAAATTTTCGTCATCTTTTTCCTCTGTTGCCTAACTCTCTCGCGCTACTGACTGGTCTAAAAAAGCTGTCTATAAATACCTAAAATTGTCTCAGTATCAGAACATTCCTATGAGTACAATATCACTACTTATTTGATGTAGTTAGTGTTAAAAGCGATTTATGAAATTGTATCAGTGCTCTGGTCGAGAATAAAAAACGGGGAGGGCTTTAAGCTTTGAAATTTGTATAAGAACCGAACGCGATAGTTTTGTGCTATGGTCCCGTATTCAGATCCCCATCGCGCCATATCTAGATCTGCCGTGGTTTCTCTAATTCGAACAAGGTAAGTGTTGGACTGATTCTGATTCCTTGGACAAGAACACGATAAAGGACGTTCTCTGTCCTTCCTCTAGTCCGAACCTCTGTTGCTTCAATAATGAATTTGTCATCGACGGGATATTAAGCGTCAGTCTTGCTTGAATAAGATAGGCAGAAAACCTTCTCGGAGTTAATTATAATGAAGCTGCCGCACTTAAGTCGTTCATTAATTCACTATGGTCACAAATACAGATGTGAAACTGCATAATAAGATATGGGCTTATGGGTCCTCTTTGATGCTGCAAGTATTTTCTTCAATTAAATTAGTTTCTGGTTCGCCTGTGAAGGTTCATTTTTCGATGTAGTAAACAGGCAGCACACAAGTAAACAGCGCAAGTATTTGAATAGAGAGAAACACAATTCAACTTAATAATGACAAACTTTGGGAATAACGAAAAAACTAAACTCGTTTGGTTAAGCACAAACAATCTTTCAACCGTTCGAAGGAAAAAACAAAGTTATATAGTTCTGAACTACCTTAGTAAAGTAAAACTGCAAATGAACATAAAAACAATCCAAACGTCTGGTAATGAGGAAAACAAAGTGTTTTACTAAGCCTTGGCTCTAAAAGATAGGAAATCAATGCTGATCGTTAAGTTCTTGAAACACTTCAAAAAAATGGTTCAAATGGCTCTGAGCACTATGGGACTTATCATCTAAGGTCATCAGTCCCCTAGAACTTAGAACTACTTAAACCTAACGACAGCACACAACACCCAGTCATCACGAGGAAGAGAAAATCCCTGACCCCGCCGGGAATCGAACCCGGGAACCCGGGCGTGGGAAGCGAGAACGCTACCGCACGACCACGAGCTGCGGACGAAACGCTTCAGATAATACTGACGAAGTACAGTTCTCGAGTGACTCAGAAAAATAACTACTGTGTGTGTATTGTGTATGGAACTGGGGACCTAGAAACGACGGACAGCCTTCGTCCCGCCGTAGCCGTCAGTGGTTCACAACCCCACAACAGGCCACAGTCCACCCATCCCACCGCCGCCCCACACTGTGCCAGGGTTATTGTGCCGGTTTCGCCCCAGTGGACCCCCCTCCCCCGGGAACGTGTCATAGCAGACGAGTGTTACCCCAAATGTTTGCGCGATAGAGTAATTATGGTGTACGCGTACGTGGAGAAAGTGTTTGAGGAGCAATCGCCGATATAGTGTAACTGAGGCGGAATAAGGGTAACCAGTCCGCATTCGCCGAGGCAGATGGAAAACCGCCTTAAAAACCATCCACAGGCTGGCCGGCACTTCGTACCTCGACACTAATCCGTCGGGCGGATTCGTGCCGGGGACCAGCACGCCTTCCCGCTCGGGAAGCAGCGCGTTAGAACCCGCGGCTAGCCGGGCGGGCATAAAATAACTCGGGAAGCAGCGCGTTAGAACCCGCGGCTAACTGGGCAGGCAAAAAAGTTTGTTCAAAGTTCACATTTAGGATAATGACAAAGGCCGATAAAAATCCTAAATCTGACAACACAATCCAGTAGGGAACAGTTAGAGTCTACGTTTCAAAGAAGAATGGTCTATAATAGCCGCCAGGCAATCTCAGAAAAGCTATGAAATCAAGACTCAGCCTTCCTGTGGGGACCACGTCTTCTGCAGAGAGACCAGGCTGCAGGATTCTGGACGAGTAGATGGACTCGGACGGTGACTACACCATAGCGACGCCCCAAAGAGTGAGCTCCTGATTGTGGAAACGCAGTATGCATTCGGCGCCTGGCCCAGGGAGCTCGTTCGGCTGGGACTCGCTGCCCAGGGTCCGTCCACCGCCCTATATACAGCCCTCGCTGCCAGGATACATTCAGTCTTGCTTCCTATCACGTGGCTGGCGTAAGAAAGAGTTCCTTGGCGCTAGCGACCTCTGTTGGCGCTTTAGTCGCAGTCTGGAGGTCGAGTATGCCGCGGCAGCCCCGAATATCTTCTGCAACGAAACAGGCTGCCTGCGTAACTTTGATGTATTTTGGGTTGCAGGCCAGGTAGGCGAGAGAGCTTGAGCCTTGCTGCAGCTCGCGTTGGTGCTGTTTGTAGGTTCCGCCCTCTGGTGGAGGCCAGACGGTATCGTTTAATTGGCATGGTTGCGGATGTTTGTCTTCTTCTCGTGTTGACTGGCACCACTCGGTTTCCCAAGCATTACCTGTCCGCTAGTGGCAGCAGCGGCGGTTATCGATATGTAGTAACTGTTGCCCTATCTTTGGGACGATATCGTTGTTTTGGCCGGGTCGTGTGAGTGCGAGTTCGGTTGGGGACTTAGAAGGAGCTAGGTCCGCACAGTACTAGAAGACGCCGAGACCTCTGGTGGCACCCATGGACTGCCGGATGGAAGGTCTATGGTCACGAGGGTGCAAGCATGACTTCGTCGTAAACCGGATCCAGCAAGCTTTAAGATGAGTGCATTTCAATCCAAGTAGAGAAACCACCATTGTGATATCCCGCGATTCTCCAGTGACTTGGTTTCGTGTTGCTGCTCGTAGTGTCGCCGAGGCGAAGAGCGGCGAGTGGAGTGCTTGGGGAAGGCGGATCTGGTTTGCTTCCTCGACTTCTTGTTAATATTTAATACGTTCAACTTGTTATAATTTGTTAAGTTCAACCAGCGGTAATTTTTCTTGCCTGGTGTCCGCTAGCTCCACAGTTATCTGCCCTGGGGGTTAGTGTATGTAACGGCAGTGTACGTTTCCTCGCCTTGCCGCTGCTGTCCGGTAAGGCGTGTAGTTTTGACAGCTTTCTAGATTGTAGGCCGGTTGGTGGTTCCTCTACTCTGGTGGTAATGATTCCTTTCTCGTTCCGGGGGGTCGAGACACAGTATTCTGGACGTAGTGCAGACCGCCGGTTCCCGCTTTGGCGTATTGTTCCATCGTTGCATTTGGATTATCAGACGTCAAGTAGCTTCTTCAAGATTATCATTAGTCATTCGTTGGACTGACACTAGTCTGAGTTACCAACTTGTGAAGTGAATGCAGCCGGCCGAAGTGGCCGTGCGGTTAAAGGCGCTGCAGTCTGGAACCGCAAGACCGCTGCGGTCGCAGGTTCGAATCCTGCCTCGGGCATGGATGTTTGTGATGTCCTTAGGTTAGTTAGGTTTAACTAGTTCTAAGTTCTAGGGGACTAATGACCTCAGCAGTTGAGTCCCATAGTGCTCAGAGCCATTTGAACCATTTTTGAAGTGAATGCAACTCTTGGCTGCCTATCTCGTCGCTGGCGAAAGTGTTTGTTGCCGGACCTTCCCAGAGGTCGATTCCTGGAGCACCGTTTGGAGCAGTTGCTTGTTTTTTTAATTAACTTTTGCTATTGTATTCGCTGTTTTACAGCAGGTTCAATTTTTTTATATATTATTTTTGTTCGTGGAATGTAAGGTCTTCACCCGTGATTGTGGTCATTTGCCTTAAAATTCTAATTTGGTATTTGTATTTTTACAGTATGCCTTAAAACCTTATTTACTGCCATTCCTGGCGTCTGATGCCTTCTGCTGTGCTTGTGGCGACTTACCTTAATATCTCAATATCTGTAAGTTGTAAATTGCAGCGATTTCTTAAACAATTCTTAATTTATTGCCATTCTTGTCGTGTAAGGCCCTCACCCGTGATTATGGTCGCTTGACTTAAAATTCTAATTTGGTATTTCTGTTTACGCAATAAGCCTTTAAAACCTTATTTACGGCCATTCCTGGCGTCTGATACCGTCTGCTGTGTTTGTGGCGACTTGCCTTTAATGTTTCAATACCTGTAATTTGTAATTTGCACCGAGTTTTAAACAGTTCTTAATTTATTGCCATTCCTGGCGTGTAGGGCCTTCTGCCCAGATCACAGTGCCTTACTTATCTGTCGTATCTGTATTTGGTGATTTGCTAAATTGTAACTCACTGAAAACACTATTATTTACATTTTTGTTTATTCCATCATTAATAACGTGTGGTACTTTTTATTTATTGTTGAGTCTGGAAATACTGGTTTAAAATAAATTGCGTGTAACTGTAAAAGGCAACCAATAGTAACTGATTACGGCTCCGTCCACAATCGTAACCGAATCCGGCCTTCCCTTCACTACCACCAGGTTTCAGAACTACCCATGGCAAATAGTTCCAGCTCTTTTATTTCCTTACGAATTACCAAATTGTTGCGCGATATGCAGCATCAGCACTTCCTGTGACTGCAATTTAGTATCAGTGTTAATAACCCTGAAATTTACAAATTCAAGACTTCATTTGGACCAATAAATGGACTTTGAACAAAATGAAATGTGCAGCTTACGTAGTTAATTTCATTTTCTACTTTTCATTGTCACACTTATGCGAGAAGAGCAGCGGAGCGTAACGTTGAAGATACAAACAAGTTAGTAAAACAACTTTATAATTTATGTAACAAGTACTGTTTTGCTCAATGTTTGCCCAAACATCTCACTACAGTCGAGTTAATTAATTTTGAGAGTTAATTAATGTCACATGTTTCAGGTAACACGAGGGGTGTCCAATAAGTAATGCAACACCTTTTTCTAAAAGCAGATAGGTTTTATTCAGGATTCCAGTACACCATATTATTCGCTGTTCTTTTGGATAAAAAACTCTATTTTTCAATGTAACCTCCGTTCAAACCGACGGCCTTACGTCACGTTATGGAGTGGCCCTGTATGCCCGCGTGATACCACTCTACTCGTCGACGTAGGAGTCAACGTCTTGCTGCATCAATAACCACTCCATCATCCACGTACTCCTTCCGCCGGAGTGCATCCTTAATTGGGCCAAACAGAAGGAAGTCGGGAGGTGCGAGGTCCGGGGTGTAGGGTGGATGACGAAGTTCCTCTCGGGTGCGCAAACTTGTGCGACACATTGCGTTGTCAAGGAGAAAGAGAAGTACGTTTGCATTTTTGTGGTCACGTAAACGCTGAAGTCGTTTCTTCAATTTCCTGATGGTAGCACAATACATTTCAGAGTTTATCATTGCACCATAAGGGAGGACATAAGAAGGAATAACCCCTTCAGTGTCCCAGAAGAACGCCGCCATGACTTTAGCAGCTAAAGTTGCGGCTGTGAACTTTTTCTTCGGAGGAGAGGTGGTGTGGCACCACTCGATGGATTGCCGTTTTGTTTGGGGTTCTAAGCGAAGAAACCATGTTTCATCGCCTTTGACAATGTTCGACAAAAAATTGTCACTATCAGCCTCATAACACACAAGCATTTCTGGACAGATGGTCCTTCGTTGCTCTTTATAGTCTTCTGTTGGTGAGCACACTTTTGAGTAGCCAAACTGGTGAACTAGTGTGACAACACTATCAACAAAGAGGTCCAGTTATGCAGCGTCGTGTCTGCCTGTGATACCTCGATCACTTCAAATGAGTATTTTTATTAAAAATGAAACTCCTTTAGCTGTACTTAAGATTTCATATTTATTTGGCTGCTAGTGTCGACGTTGCGTCAACCATCTTCAGGCCTGTTGTGTGTAGCTGGGTACTAGAAGTCCGCGGTGAGACCAATACGTGCTCCACATAGATGGCAGGCAGTAACTAGTTACTGGAGCACGTAATGGTCTCACTGCGGACTTCTAGTACTCAGCCACACACAATTGATATCATCAAAGTGTACAGGCCTGAAGATGCCGTTGACGCAACGTCGAAACTAGTAGCCAAATAAATATGAAATCTTAAGCACAGCTGGAGGAGTTTCATTTTTAATAAAAATAATACCAGCTGATGTCCCACCATAATCCAATTTAAATATGAATTTACTAACATCAAATGAGTGTGTCCACACGCGCCAGCCGTTGTTGCGTTGTGACGGACGCCTCGCGCAACAACTCTCCGTGCTTTTGTTCACTGCCTGACGAACATCTCCGATGTTCTTGTTTTCCGCCAAAAGCTTTTCAGTGACAGCTCTCTGTCTGGAACGCACCTCCGTTGCGGACGCCATTTTCAAGGCTACTTATAGCGCCGCCACCTATCGGTACTTAATGAAACTACAAGGGCTGATGCTGGAATGTTCCTCGATGTCCTATAGCAAATTCCGTATTCTTTCAACTGAAATTGGCCGAGAAAAAAATGTGTTGCATTACTTACTGAACACCCCTCTTATACTATGTTACTAATACTTCGCATAACAATCGGACAGTATCGAAAAAGAAAACGATAAAGGTACTCAAACGCATCAGCATACGAATAGAAACAAACGAGATGAACCAGCTTAATTTCAACATCTATCCTCTGTATTTCGCGTAATTTTCAAACTTAAGAGCCCACTAATGGGGAAACACCATGGAAACTAGTCTGTATTAAACAAATAAAAAGGAAAATGAACATTTTCCTTAATAAAGATTGACTCAGAAATTTTGTGGTTTCTTGAACACGGACTAATCAAGAGAAATGCAAAAGTAAACTGTCATTGCATAGTTTTAACTTCCCGCACCACATATTCAATCAGCTGAAAGTGCAACCTATTGGTCAATCACCCGCAGACTATCGATCCTTTCATGTTACACGTGAGTTTTCAGGCAGTGCGAGAAATACGTTTCACTGTGTAAGCTTCCTCGCGACAGTCCATAGAGATTTGAGAATCCGTATATTTCTCATGCTGCGATAGGAGAATCCCACAGCAATAAAGCGACGCTTCTGCTTCTGTGGAAGGTGAGTTTAAGAGTTCCACAGCGAGAAGCCGCCTTTCTTTCTCCGGGAGCCACCCCATCCCACCCCCACCCCGGCAGGCAGCGATATGACAGACGACCAGGCGTATGACGTGTGAACACCATTAGGACAGCAGACAGGCGCGGATCGAGCAGTCTCATGCAATTCCATGAGGGCTGCCGAAGCGCCATTTTTCGCGCTCCCTGCGGCCGGAGGATGGAAGAAACGGCTACAGCTCTGGGACGGCAATGGCTGCAGCCATTGTGCGGGTGAGACATAAAGCTGCCGAGAAAAATTCTCTCCGAATGTCGCCCGCTTTTCTCTACTCCATTCCGTGTACCGGCGTGTCCATTTTGATGGCATCAAATAGGAAATTCTGATCCGACCGATGCTTATAGTGCCTTGATTTGTTCACTCACGTCGAGGTAATGGGCAAACAACGTATCTCAAGTGATGCCCCACCTTGCACCCAATACTGGACTCAACTACAGACTTATGAGAACATCGAAGACGCAGTTATTTATAAAATCATGGCTGGTACAAGTTTTCCTAAAGTAATCGAAGGGGTTCGTGGAAAAAATGATAACCTCAATTTATTAATGATTAGTCTAATAAGATGATCAGTTGTACTTTCAGATGTCCTAGTGCTGATAACAAGTAGTTCACTACGTAGTGTTAGAAGATACAGCCTGCTACATAAATTGCTTGATCTCATTGTACATTTTTCTTGTTTTTTGTTTTTAGTCTAACTTATTACATGCACCAACCCAAAATACTAAGGAAGGAAGGCAGATAAGGTTTAACCTCCAGTCGACATCGAGGTCATTCGAGACGGAGCACAAGCCCGGAATATTTCAAGGATGGAAATCGGATGTGCGTTTTCAAAGAAACCATACAGAAATTTGCTTGGAATAATTTAGAGAAGTCACGGAGACCCTGGATGGCCGTACACGGATTTGAACCGTCGTCCTCGCGAATGCGAGTCCAATGTGCTAACCACTGTGCCACCCCGCTCTGTCCCAAAACACTCTTTTGGGTTAGCACATTCATCCGGATAACCATCAGTGTTTCAAATTATATCAGGATATTCACTGCAATGAGCCTTTTTGATAGGTTAAAATTGCGTACTACCCCCTCCAGACTTCCCCTACCAGGCCTCCACAGATTCCATGTGGAGACTGCAGCGACTTGGCAAAACTCAGCTCGCTCTGATTGTCCATCAGAGCCAGTGCATCTTACGCATCGGTGTCCAGGTGTCCAGGCTGAGGCCGTGCTCCCTGATTTTAGGATGTAAGTCAATACAGTTTTTTACAGTCGTTTATTGAACAGAATGCAAGCTTATCGAGTATCGCACCGGACTTGTGAGTCTTTCAGCACTTACACTACTGGCCATTAAAATTGCTACACCACGAAGAACACGTGCTACAGACGCGAAATTTAACCGACAGGAAAGAAGATGCTGTGATATGCAAATGATTAGCTTCTCAGAGCGTTCACACTAGCTTGGCACCGGTGACAACACCTACAACGTGCTGACATGAGGAAAGTTTCCAACCGATATCTCATACACAAACAGCAGCTGACCGGCGTTGCCTGGTGAAACGTTGTTGTGATGCCTCGTGTAAGAAGGAGAAATGCATACCATCACGTTTCCGACTTTGATAAACGTCGGATTGTAGCCTATCGCGATTGCGGCTTATCGTATCGCGACATTGCTGCTCGCGTTGCTCGAGATCCAATGACTGTTATTAGAATATGAAATTGGTGGGTTCCGGAGGGTAATACGGAACGCCGTGCTGGATCCCAACGGCCTCGTATCACGAGCAGTCGAGATGACAGGCATCTTATCCGCATGGCTGTAACGGATCGTGCAGCCACTTCTCGATCCCTGACTCAACAGATGGGGACGTTTGCAAGACAACAACAATCTGCACGAACAGTTCGACGACGTTTGCAGCAGCATGGACTATCAGCTCAGAGACCATGGCTGCGGTTACCCTTGACGCTACATCACAGACAGGAGCGCCTGCGATGGTGTACTCAACGACGAACCTGGGTGCACGAATGGCAAAACGTCATTTTTTCGGATGAATCCAGGTTCTGTTTACAGCATCATGATGGTCGCATCCCCGTTTGGCGACATCGCGGTGAACGCACGTTGGAAGCATGTATTCGTCATCGCCATACTGGCGTATCACCCAGCGTGATGGTATGGGGTCCCACTGGTTACACGTCTCTGTCACCTCTTGTTCGCATTGACGGCACTTTGAACAGTGGACCTTACATTTCAGATGTGTTACGACCCGTGGCTCTACCCTTCTCTCGATCCCTGCAAAACCCTACATTTCAGCAGGATAATGCATGTTGCAGGTCCTGTATGAACCTTTCTGGATACAGAAAATGTTCGACTGCTGCCCTGGCCAGCACATTCTCCAGATCTCTCACCAATTGAAAACGTCTGGTCAATGGTGGCCGAGCAACTGGCTCGTCACAATACGCCAGTCACTACCCTTGATGCCGGCCGGTGTGGCCCTCCGGTTCTAGGCGCTTCAGTCTGGAACCGCGTGACCGCTACGGTCGCAGGTTCGAATCCTGCCTCGGGCATGGATGTGTGTGATGTACTTAGGTTAGTTAGGTTTAAGTAGTTCTAAGTTCTAGGGGACTGATGACCATAGATGTTAAGACCCATAGTGCTCAGAGCCATTTGAACCATTTGAACTACTCTTGATGAACTGTGGTATCGTGTTGAAGCTGCATGGGCAGTTGTACGTGTACACGCCATCCAAGCATTGTTTGATGCAATGCCCAGGAGTATCAAGGCCGTTATTACGGCCAGAGGTGGTTGTTCTGCGTACTGACTTCTCAGGATCTATGCATCCAAATTTCGTGAAAATGTAATCACATGTCAGTTCTAGTATAATATATTTGTCCAATGAATACCCGTTTATCATCTGCATTTCTTCTTTGTGTAGCAATTTTAATGGCCAGTAGTGTAGTTGCAGATACAATTCGTTCTTGTCGCTCGTAAGGGACTAAACCGATAGATGTCATGGTAATTTCAGCAGAATTCGAAGGAAATGTGATACGATTGTCACTGTTTACAAAATACAGGGTGTAACGAAAAGATATGGCCAAACATTCAGGAAACATTCCTCATTTATAGAGGAATTAAAAATGCGTTACATTACGATGAGTCCACACACGCTTTATTTCTGTGTTAGACCTCATTTTCTACTTGCCTTCATTATTACATTAATCATGGGAAACATACAGGAACAGGATGTATCAGCATTACACCAAACGTTTTCTTGGATGAGATGTTCAAAATGCGTTTGGTTAGGATGCAAAACAAATTGTAACTCTCAGGTTTACCTCTAGTGTTTGTTGTTCTAGTTGCACGAAGGTAACGTTGACTTGCTACCAACTTCATTATTGCTCTACTATCATCAAGCACGTAGGACTAACTGTTTAGTGTTCATCACACTTGGTTTTCCATACAGTTCAATGGAAGCGTACTCAAATGCGGAGTTGGCAGATGTCTACTTGCTGTACGGATGAGCTAATTGTAATGGCCGTGGCACTCAATGCTTGTTTCGGGAGACATTTTCAGAACGACGGTGCCCCGACAGGAGGACGTTTTAGTACATTATCGTCGTATTAGCGAGACCGGGACGTAAAAGCCTATTTACTCGCGGCTGGGGTAGGCCTAGAAGGGCCAGGATACCTCAGCGGGAAGAGGAACGTCTTCGTGCAGTTGACGACAACCCTAGGGACAACGTCAGACAATTAGCTGTAGCAAATAATGTTGACCACAGGACCGTCTGGAGAGTGCTACATGAGAACCTGCTGTTTCCGTACCAGGTACAGCGTGTACAAGACCTATCAATTTATTTCTCTGGACGATTACACTTTTGCGAATGGTTCATTCAACAGTGCGCCAACCCAAACTTTGGTGGATGTGCTATTCACGGATGAGGCTTCGTTTCAAAGTAGGTGATTAATGTGTTGAAGAGTTGCAAAAATTGGCCTCTAAGGTGGAAATAAAGCGTTCCCTGACATGTCCGCATAACGCATATTCTTCCTAAACATGTGAGGAATGTTTCCTGAAAGATCGGTCATTCCTTTTTGTTACACGCTGTATATAAATGATTTGGTCTAAAAAACCAGATGCTGCGTGAAGCTGTTAGCAGATGATGCAGTCGTCTACAGAAGAGTTAGGATGAGAGGTACATGCTTTGAGTAGTGATTCTGAACAAAAACCGTCATGCCCTATTCCGAATGGTTTCAAAGCTAGAACACATTTAATGTGCATCGTTATTTATTTTCTGCATTATTCAAACATTGTCTTTCCTCCTCCTCCTAAGTCACCCAGAATAACAATTAGCGAACAGCTCGCACACATTCAGAGGACTGATAATAGCTTTAGGGACTTGCTGTTGACCATGAGCGTAAATAAATGTGGCGTAATGCGCAAAGGCAAAGAAATCAGTCACTGTACAATTATACTATTGCTGACAAATCACTGGAAACAGGAAGTGCTGTAAAACACAAAGGAAAAAACCAGAGAGACGTAAAGTGTAATGACCACATAAAAGAAATTGTAGGGAAAGTAGATGCTGAGATTCACTGGAAGAATCTTCTGCTAATGAAATTCGTCCAAGAAAGAACACTTCTTCGATTGATTCTGGAGTGTTGCTGATCAGTTTGGAATAATAGAAGAGAGGAGATCTAAGGAAAAGTGGCGAATATCGTCGACGGATCGTTGCGACGGCGGAAGCCCGTTACAAGCTCCTGTGGGAAAAGCTACTAGAGAGGCCACGTGTTTCACGGAGAGGTTCTTTATTGAAATTCCCAGAGACAACGTTCCACGAAGAGCCCGGAAATATATTGTCTCCTCCCACACGCGTCTCGCGAAATGACCACAGCGAGAAAATCCAAGAACTTGCAGTTATACTGAGGTCTACCGACAATCATTCTTCCCAAGCATCATTGGTAAATAGAACAGAGAAGTGGAGGAGGGGCTTACCGGCAATCATTCTCTCCACGCGCCATTAGCAAATAGAGTAGAATAGAGAAGGGGAAGAGTGTGCGCAGCTCGTGGTCGTGTGGTAGCGTTCTCGCTTCCCACGCCCGGGTTCCCGGGTTCGATTCCCGGCGGGGTCAGGAATTTTCTCTGCCTCGTGATGGCTGGGTATTGTGTGCTGTCCTTAGGTTAGTTAGGTTTAAGTAGTTCTAAGTTCTAGGGGACTGATGACCATAGCTGTTAAGTCCCATAGTGCTCAGAGCCATTTTAACCATTTGAAGGGGAAGAGGAGGGGGGAGGGGGGGCTTTGGTACCAGAAGAACCCTCCATCAC
The DNA here is from genome assembly GCF_021461395.2 of Schistocerca americana. Taxonomy (NCBI): domain Eukaryota; kingdom Metazoa; phylum Arthropoda; class Insecta; order Orthoptera; family Acrididae; genus Schistocerca; species Schistocerca americana. The sequence goes on along the minus strand of NC_060120.1, from coordinate 638,898,800 downwards.
ACACGTTAATGTGATACAGATTTACAATTACCATCAGTTAAGGAGGACGGTGCTTCAGATCTCCTTCCGGGTATTCAAATTCAGATTGAAATTTATCATGTTATCTCTAAATCGCATACGGCAAAAAATTCGCGACTGTTTCTTCGAAAAGAACACGCCCAATTTTGTTTCCTATTCTCCCTAAATCTGAATTTATACTTTGTCCCTAACGACCACGTCGGCGACCCAACGTTAAACGGTAATAGAATAAAGTATCCAAAATAGGACTCCTCTTTTGTTTTTTATTTAAAATATCATAAAGTTGAAAAAAATTTAAAGCATGTAATATTTACTTCATAGTGATATATGTCGTTTACACTTCACTCTTAGAAAATTAACGAAATGTTGTTATGAAAAGAAAATTGTTTTCAAAACACTGCACTTCGTGAGTTTGAAAAATAGTTGCCAAAATGGGACTTTTTTAAAAATAATCAAAATAACACCAAACAAAATTATAAAAAGGCATTGAATCACAGAAAACTAATCTAGTTTCAATTTATGAATAATTAAACATCTTCCAGCAAGTTATAGATTTTTTTTTTTTCGCTGAACCCAAGAGCCCTGCTATAGGATGTTCCTGTAATCTTTACCTCTGACGGTTCCTTTCCGTTGCAGTTAAGAAAAAGACTAACATTTTCGAAAGGGTGTTCACTGTTACATATCTCTTGAGTTTGTATGATCATTCTTCACAAATCGTTACGCTGTAAGACCAAAGTAAGAAGCTTCCATAGCAAGACAATACAGCCAGTTCTCCTGCAAGATCGTTATTCAAAATTCCTATTCTGCTTCTTTTTGTTTTTGCCGCTTCCTCAGATGTACTGTACTTCATTTTGGACAAAGTGTTTTTTTTAAATATTAAACTATTTATTGGCATTCTTCCAGTCCACCTTTTCTGAACTGCATCAACAACTTTAGTCATTTCAAGGGGCTCCACTTTCTTTGTTCAACCTTTCCCACTATCATCTTGAGAATTCAAAGAGAATAAGAGTAGATTCTAGACAGGAAGGCCTTAAATGTGAAAAAATAAGGTATTCTGTTTAAGCAGCCGAAGGGGAGAGAGTCCAGTTTACGTCACTAGAACCTACATTTTGTTAACAGAATAAAATTTTAACCACCCCTCTAAATGAAACGTGTTAGTCATAAACCTTACTCTTCAAGAATATATTTAGATTTAAGGGTTTACCTGCCAGTATCTATTAGGAATAACGTAACGCGTGGCATGTAAAAAATTTCCATTTTCAAAACATGTAATGGCAAACTGGTTACTAAAATGTACTGTGAGTGACTTATGTACCCCGCCACAGAATAATAGAAGCCTTAAGTACTACGATTTTACACTTCGTCCCACTAAAGTTCAAGATAATACAGAGCGAAGAGACCAGGTGTTCCGCTTTAGGGGGGATTCCAGTTCAGGGTACTTGCCTTTGCTGTTTATCCATCTGTCTGTCTGGACGTTCCACTATTTGGGCTACCAGCCTCCTAAGCCGAGATCGCTAACGAACGCCTGTCCGGTGGCGCTCGACTCGGAGGTACGCCAGTATTCAACATTAAAACAGTTTCAACATCATTTTAACCGAGTAGAAAACAAAATTTGACAACTGCACGTTGTTCGCTTAAATTTGCCATAATAAATTACCAAACAAGAACAAAAACAATCACTGCAGATGAACAAAACAAGACAGGTCGTCAACAGAGGGGGCACTGAACTGGCAATGAGTTTCGCTATATACGCCCATAGGCAGAAAGGCGTACTACACAAGTTCTGCACACGGCAAAGTTATTCTGGTTGTTCTTGGGTACGCCTTCGTACAACGGGCATACACACACATTAGACATCAACAACTACAAACCACCTACGTACAACACAATTTCTAATGTCCACTGCACTGGCTTATATGCAGCATTGCGCTTTAACTCTGCCCAAACACCACAATCCAAAGAAATCGTGCAACGGTATTTGATGGCTGAACACAGCTTAAGATAAAGCTATCCTAAAGAATTCTTGCTTAACAGTCTTACTCCTGATTTAAATTATTTTAAACGAAAAAATAAACAACTTAAATTACCATGGTGAACCATTTTTAAGATTAAAGGGTCGGTGGACCTTCGAGGCACCAAACATACACACTGAACAGCAGTGAAACAGCAATACCGCGACTTAAGCCTCGGGCTTTTATGATAACAGGAAAAACTTTCACTGCATCGCCCACGTGGGGCCATATTCAAAAGCTCTAATATTTTACAAAAATTGGCGATCATTTTGTACAGACCACACACACTGGGAAGTTGTCCATAACCACACCCCCATGCAAGCGTGTAAAGCAACACTGCCGGTTCTCACAGCAGTGAACAAAAGTGAAAAACAATGAACGAACCACACTTTCTGTAACTTCGGGAAAGCAGACCAGTAGCAGCTAGTGACACAACAACGACGGAACAACTAAAAGGGCCACACTTCGTGACACCATTCCCAATAGACTCAAAGAAAACTAACCTTATTCCGCGCCGATAGCTGTCGCAGAAAACTAGCAGCACCCAGCAGTATTTTTCAGTAGTGCCGACTTTCGGCGGGTGTGACCGAGCGGTTCTAGGCGCTTCAATCTGGAACCGCGAAAACCGCTGCGGTCGCAGGTTCGAATCCTACCTCGGGCATGGGTGTGTGTGATGTTCTTAGGTTAGTTAGGGGACTGATGACCTCAGATGTTAAGTCCCTTAGTGCTCAGAGCCATTTGAACCATTTTTGAAGTGCCGACTGTCCAGCAGTTTACGCAGTTCTCAGTGTTGGCTGTCAGTAACACAATCAGACCACCTTGCACTACAGATCCCGATTCTACAACAAAAGTCAACCCACTGACGTACAGTGAAACTAAAGGCTTCAGTAACGGACCACGCTGTGGTACACGCATCTGTATGTATCACCCAATACGACATTAAGAACTCTCATCGACGAACTGTATAAATCACCAGTCAATTACAACCTTACAAAAAACAACCTCCTTTCAACACATGATGACCACTTTTGCATTATCAGTAGCACAGGCATAATAAAACGATTCCTTTAGACGGATAGTTGCAAGAACTAGGTGGAATACGCAGTTCACTGTTTCCTCAAAAGAAAAACATTTAACACTCCATTCTACTACGTCGTACTACCGTATAGCACATCGGGGGCTCACAAACAGGAGATTTTACGATAAGCAATTCCCAGAGCCAACTGCCACCGTTTGCTCGCCCAGGCACTCCACGCCTCTCACAGAGGGCGCTCCGCCGACACCGTAGAGGAGACTTGCAGGCTTAAACTGCCACAACGATGAACTTCCGGCACATTTGTAATAACAGAACTATCACTGTCCTTTCAAATTAAGCTATTGCAGACCAATAAATAAAAAAATCACAGAATCCTTACACAGCGTGATTAAACTGAATATCTGTCATTTATTCTCCTGTGTGGGATTTTTCGTGAGCTCACATCCTCATTACGAACCGTTCCTCCCTGGTGTAATTGGACTCATCAGTCATGGGTTAGATGTATATGAGTATTAGCACCTGCAGCAACAAGAAACAATTCATTAACGTCTATGCAATACGCAGCGGATAATGAGACTTTGTAATCATTGTGTATAATGCTTGCACTGTAGAACACAGAATCGTTTCTCCTAAGTGCGGGACTATTGCGTTTCCGGAATGAATTGCGCACGGCCTGGGCATGGTTATATTTCTTAGAGAAAAAAGAAAAACGGAACTGTGTTTTTATGAAGGTAACGCCATTTCTCATATTGCACGAAACAGTATGCACCGGATGGCAAGAGTTTCCGCTTGGAATGAAGATCTGGAGGGGGGGGGGGGGGGTGGATTTTGTGTAAAGTCTGAGAGGCTGCCGCGAGTTATTAGTAATGCCTCTGCCTACAACATTGTGTGTAACGGAGGCGCGCCGTCCGAAGTTTCGTTCTTCAGCTGTCTGTGCCTGCCGTCCTCCATCAAGGACACACGTGGTGCTTTTCCTATACGAGTTACCTCTGGTAACTACACGGCTATACATGGCATCTGGTAAGCCCTTCTTTCGTTATTCGCAACTGCAGGGCATGCTAATCAGCTGCTAAAATAAATCTAAAGCCTTTATTTTATCCAAACACCTGAAGCTGGTTTAAAATTTGACAAGCAAGAGGTTTCTTTCTTGATTAACGTCCTTAAACTGCCGTATAATTAATTACTGGCGAGGCAGACGCATCCGTGGAGAGGTCTCTAAAGCGCGCTCTTGCAGTAGCGCTCGTTTTTTTTTTTTTTTTTTTTTTTTGTAACAAATTTGTATCCTTTTGGTGTGCCAATTTTTTTAGCAACCTGAATCAGCTAGGCTAGAACAGCTGGTAATGTACATAGCCCCAGCTCTCGAGACTGTATAACGATATGGTTGCTTACGATCTCAGTGCCTCGTGAAATGAAGGCATGTTACATCGTTGATTGTGGTCCGACCACCGGACAGAACAGGCTGGGCGGCCCGCTTGGTGCTATTCAAAAGGACTAGCCAACACTGGGACTCGTTCTCTCCCTTTGTCGCTAAAACTACAGACAACTACAACACACTAATATGCACTCATCATAATCATTTACGCTAAATAGACACACTTATAACAAAACAAAAGAGGCCAATGTGAACCTAGCGAGAAATCTTTCGGAATTTAGCGGTTGAACAATCCTTCATGGTCTCTCACCCACCATTATTTAGCCTGATCATAAATCTTAAGCATCGGATCTGGAACTGCACATATCAAAAATTATTACAAAATATTTCTGTCCGAACTCGTGGTTAAATTATGTTCATCTGAGCTATAATTATAAGTCTAATTATAATTACCGACACAAATAATAATACTGAATAATAATAATGATGATAATGTGGTATCTCTACAGCTGCATTCGTATTTGAAGTGTGTTTCATTGGAGTGCAGCTCAGATGGTTACACCTTGTGAGGACCCATTTTGCATACTATTATTTTGCGACATCCTGAATGAAGGGAAGTTTTCACGTGTACCAATGGACTGTGGCCACGTATAGAATTTAAACAGGAGTTGACGATATCTGCACGTCTGTGTTTCAGTTTTTCTTTATTAGTGAGGATGAAAGGAATGGACACTCAGTGTTTGGTAATTTTGTTTTGAATGTACCTTATGTGAACGAGAAATGTGTGGTGTCACCGGCAGACACCACACTTGCTAGGTGGTAGCCTTTAAATCGGCCGCGGTCCGTTAGTATACGTCGGACCCGCGTGTCGCCACTATCAGTGATTGTAGACCGAGCGCCGCCACACGGCAGGTCTAGAGAGACTTCCTAGCACTCGCCCCAGTTGTACAGCCGACTTTGCCTCGTTTGCCGAGACGATAGTTAGCATAGCCTTCAGCTACGTCATTTGCTACGACCTAGCAAGGCGCCATTACCAGTTACTATTGATGCTGTAAAACATACAGCGTCAAGAGCGATGTTCACCATTTATGGATTAAAGTTAAGTATTCCAGCAGCTACGTACGATTTTTGCTAGTCTAAATTCCTTGACCTGTTCCAGACCTCACGCCAGCCTGCGTGAGCTAAAACGCGCGCCTTTCGGCTTCCTTTCATACTGGATTGGCTCTCTTGCCAATCCACAACAAAATGTGTGGAGGAATTCATTATTTTGTCGCGGTGATCATAACAGAAATGGGAACTCGCTGTTCTAAGTAAGTAGTCGGAGCACCACAGATATTCAACAGATGGCAGCACGTTTGCAGCAGTTATCCGACAGCGAGAATTCTAGATACTATGAAATGTCTTATTTTAACCTAGTTTTGGTATCAGATCAAAAAAGAATGAAAGTATGTAGCAGTAGTAATGTGTATTTCTAGCTGTCGAGTATTCTCTTTTACTGCCTGTAAAAGAGAGTGAGACTATGTTTTAGAATCAGTTACGTGGCCTGAGAGAGAGAAGAATAGCAGTGCTTCTACAGTCTCGGGAAAAAACGGAACGTGTGTTATCAGTCAGTAGTGGCATGTGAGTCTTAGAATCGTTTTGTAATTATTATCCGTAGTGAAGGAGCACATTTACAGTGCGGCATGCAGCAGTTGTTTGGATCGTCATGACACCAGGGAGAGAGAGGATTTTGTAATAGCAGCTGTTAAAAATGCTCTCAGCATTTCTTAATCCTAGATGGAAACAAACACATGATTTGCGCTAAACAAAGGAATGAGAGTTACTGACGCAGCAAGACATCACTTTTGGTGGAAAGATCAACTGTAAAAATGGAGTGACAGACTATTATCACCGCCGTATTCTGTTTTCCGCAAGTACCGGCAGAGCACTAAAGTTTAAACGAAAATTAAAATAGATAGCTATCCATGTGCTGTATCATTCTCTGTTTAACTCTTCCAGACACTCTTGCTACAACTGTGTACATAAACTTTTGCTGTGTCTTCGCTGCAACAGAAGTACACTCCTGGAAATGGAAAAAAGAACACATTGACACCGGTGTGTCAGACCCACCATACTTGCTCCGGACACTGCGAGAGGGCTGTACAAGCAATGATCACACGCACGGCACAGCGGACACACCAGGAACCGCGGTGTTGGCCGTCGAATGTCGCTAGCTGCGCAGCATTTGTGCACCGCCGCCGTCAGTGTCAGCCAGTTTGCCGTGGCAGTGTCTTTAACACTGGTAGCATGCCGCGACAGCGTGGACGTGAACCGATGTGCAGTTGACGGACTTTGAGCGAGGGCGTATAGTGGGCATGCGGGAGGCCGGGTGGACGTACCGCCGAATTGCTCAACACGTGGGGCGTGAGGTTTCCACAGTACATCGATGTTGTCGCCAGTGGTCGGCGGAAGGTGCACGTGCCCGTCGACCTGGTACCGGACCGCAGCGACGCACGGATGCACGCCAAGACCGTAGGATCCTACGCAGTGCCGTAGGGGACCGCACCGCCACTTCCCAGCAAATTAGGGACACTGTTGCTCCTGGGGTATCGGCGAGGACCATTCGCAACCGTCTCCATGAAGCTGGGCTACGGTCCCGCACACCGTTAGGCCGTCTTCCGCTCACGCCCCAACATCGTGCAGCCCGCCTCCAGTGGTGTCGCGACAGGCGTGAATGGAGGGACGAATGGAGACGTGTCGTCTTCAGCGATGAGAGTCCGCCTCCAGTGGTGTCGCGACAGGCGTGAATGGAGGGACGAATGGAGACGTGTCGTCTTCAGCGATGAGAGTCGCTTCTGCCTTGGTGCCAATGATGGTCGTATGCGTGTTTGGCGCCGTGCAGGTGAGCGCCACAATCAGGACTGCATACGACCGAGGCACACAGGGCCAACACCCGGCATCATGGTGTGAGGAGCGATCTCCTACACTGGCCGTACACCACTGGTGATCGTCGAGGGGACACTGAATAGTGCACGGTACATCCAAACCGTCATCGAACCCATCGTTCTACCATTCCTAGACCGGCAAGGGAACTTGCTGTTCCAACAGGACAATGCACGTCCGCATGTATCCCGTGCCACCCAACGTGCTCTAGAAGGCGTAAGTCAACTACCCTAGCCAGCAAGATCTCCGGATCTGTCCCCCATTGAGCATGTTTGGGACTGGATGAAGCGTCGTCTCACGCGGTCTGCACGTCCAGCACGAACGCTGGTCCAACTGAGGCGCCAGGTGGAAATGGCATGGCAAGCCGTTCCACAGGACTACATCCAGCATCTCTACGATCGTCTCCATGGGAGAATAGCAGCCTGCATTGCTGCGAAAGGTGGATATACACTGTACTAGTGCCGACATTGTGCATGCTCTGTTGCCTGTGTCTATGTGCCTGTGGTTCTGTCAGTGTGATCATGTGATGTATCTGACCCCAGGAATGTGTCAATAAAGTTTCCCCTTCCTGGGACAATGAATTCACGGTGTTCTTATTTCAATTTCCAGGAGTGTATTTTTTCCCAATGGAAACCTGAGGTACACATTTTTGAATGTCCAACCTTTTCATCGTGCGCAAGTGGTGCCAACTGTTGGCTATCACTAAGAAAATATCAGCAAGTCGACGTTAACAGTGCGCAGCCGATGACGACCACCAGAATACACGAATGTGGTTACTTCGTTATATTCCACTGTATAATTGAGTATTGTTGTTGTTTTTTGCATGATTATTATTGATTGATTATTTTACTATTTATTACAATAAAGAATATGTCGCAGTTAGTTATTTTAGACCATAGAATTAAGCCAATTGTACAAAGAATGTTTTGAAAACGAGTAAATATTTTTGTATAAATCTTGCATCTAAAATCATTAAAAATCACCTTAAAGCAGTACCAAGTAAACAAAAATTTTCCTTCCTCCAGAAAAAATTAAAGACTGAAAGGGTTAACCTTATTTGACATTTGAATGTATCTCACCAAAGAAATTTTTAGCAATGTTCATTACACCACACACGACTGTATGTCTGACCTAGCTTCTAGGTTAGAGGCGATACAGAGTAAATGTACATTTCTTCCAGCTTCGAAATACCCTCATCCACATTCAAAACTCTAAAGCGGTGCTACAAAAAGTAAATAATTTCATCGCTAAAACAGACCAGAATAGGCATTCACGAGCAGAGAAATCACTCCATGCACTTCTCAGGACGGTTCCATCAGGAAACATACTACAAGAAATATATTTTTGTCGCTGATACAGTTATTCGACTCCAGAGCCGCTAACATGGACTAGAAGTTAGTTTAACGTTTCCCATTCTTCTGGGTTATCGTTCAAAAATGCATGGAATTGTCTTCAAAGGCAGAAATATCCTATTCATGACGGTACCAGTAATCGTCATGAATGGTTACCGAACTGACAACGCATAATACTAAATGAGAGTTTTTGACATAGTGCTAGGATGTCAAAAATCAAAGTCCCTTTGCGCACAGAGTAGTCTGATCGCCAAATTTGGCAGCAAGAGGAACTAAAACATTAGCAGTTAGAATTCTAGCGACCTGTACTGATTCAGTACGTATTAACGAGACGGGAGGCCAAGAATTTATGGGCGCACTTTACTGCGACTGAGTGTATGAACTGCACTGGCACATAGATGTTAAGTTCAATTATCCGTTTCATTCCGCCGAAAGCTGTACTTAATGACGCCCATTATTTAAAAGAAACATCAGTTTACTGACAAAATTTTAGCTTCAACAATCAAATCCGCTCACAATACACTATAAGTCTTACAAAAATATAATATTTATTGTATTTCCACTGGAAAACTGTGTTTCCAGACACTATGATGCAACACTCGACTTCTTTACTACTACCAGTGCGAGAGAATGATATAGTAGTTCACATGTCAAGGAAGTTTTGAAGGAGAATGTATAATCTGAGTATTCCAATTTTGCTGTAATTACACGATTTACAAGATCAAAGGCTTTGGCAACACTTGCGGCTGTAGTGGAGTTGTGATAAACAGTCTGCATCATTGATTTACTAAATCAAACCACCCTGAAAATAGCGGCCGTGTGCGGTTGTGAGTGTGTTGTGAATCCGCAGATACGTACATGAATTTGATGCCTCTTTTCTGGGCACTAAATACCTCACTGCTGTGAGCCCAAGGCGCCATATTACGATCATCATCATAGATGCCTTTTTTCTGGTTGCACGAATCGGCAGAACTCTAAAGTTCTTTGATGGCTTACCTTCTGACTGCCATAGTTGCTCCATTTCATTTCACGGTTTTCTTAAGTTCTTCCTGACTGGTGAAAGACATACTCAAATTGATCGCTAACCGTGTCGTCTCAAACTGATGCTATTCAACGGCGTGAGCCGCTGCAGGGACCCCTGTATTGTTCAGAGCTACGTCACGTAGTGATTTATTTTTCACTCTAAGAGAACATTCGGGAAATAATCATAGCATAGAGGGAACGAAGATCGATCTACATTAAGACTCGAACAATAATTAAGTGAATCTATAGCACAAAAGCGACTAGATGTGAGCAAAGAGTTGGGGAAGGGCGTAAAGGGGTATCCATTATGAGCTGCGTATGCAATAGTGTCAAAAAAATTTTAAGTCACAATTTAACATTAGTCCTTAAAGGCGTTAACCAAAGCACTGGGCTGACAGACATGACGCCGTCTTCGCATCTAACGACAGTTTGTTTGTCAGCCTTAAGGCTATCACAAAAAATAATTCGGACGAGTAATACCGTAGCGAAGTGTAACAATAGATCTTAAAACAGTATTGAATCCCACAGCTTTTTTTTATCAATGTCGCGTACTATAAGTCTCAGAGCATAGACGTTGCAGATGTATATGATCTCCTAGCTGGGAAAAAGAATCGTTCGGCAAAGAGCTTCGCGTAAGAGTCGATAGCTGTGGAGTGTAAATTCTCTAACGAAAGGACAACAATCAATAAAGAAGCACTTTGATGGGATTTGTGGGAGGCTGACGGAGTTCGTAAATAGACACTTCATTAACTGAATGATTCATAACATTTGTTCGCAGTTGAATATTTGGTTTGAAGCACTGTAATAAGTTACAGACGCATACAAAGCAATACAATCTTTATTCGTATTAAGTGCCTGTAATAATCTTAAAAACGAAGCACTTACGTTTTTCTTTACGTACCTTCTTGACTTTTTTTTCTTCAGCACAGCTGATGTCATTTAAAACACAAATATCGACACAGTATGGTGTACAAAGCTTAAAAAAGCTGACATCAAGTAACCATGATGTATGCGCAACCGTTCATATGTAACTACCAATACCTGTGGTTCCGTCAAAAACCTAAGATTGTTTTTGAAGCTGCGAATATTTTGAAAATATTTGCGTTATACATTTAGTCAGAAACGGGTGACTGCACTGGCAACGCAATCAATAATAATAAGGTATTGACTGGAGAAAGAATGTAACAGATAGGTTGTAAAAAACAAACTGACTGAAAATCAAAGCCGAGTCTCGCATAAACGTGCTTGGGAAATTACAAATCTCATCTTTCAACGCAGAAACTACATATATTCTGCAAACATTTACTTACCCATTCCGTAGAGATCGCGCAGTTAAAATCGGGTAAACAACGGGCCACACAGAGATGTACAGTCAGTGACTTCCCACGTTTCATCTCTGCGCGGAAAAGGGACAGACTTTGACGTATGATTCAATTAAAAGTTCTGAATGAAATGCTAGCGCTAGTTACACCTTTATTTCTATTTTTAACTCGCGACCGGCTTCGGTCCCAACTCCATTACCAAGCGATGTGTGTCAGGCGTCCTGGGAGAACTGGACGCAAAGTTATTTGAGTCGTTCTCTGTTCTCCCGGGACGCCTGACATACAGCGCTGGTCAATGGACTTGGGGCCGAAACCGGTCGTGGTGTTTAAAACAAGAAGAAAAGTGCAACTGGTGCTGATATTTCATCGAAAACCAATAATACAGTTGCGGAACCTGTACCAAGGGGCTCCATATTATGGACAAGAAGTTAATCAGTTAAAAGTGTCCTCTGTCATGCATTTTACAGTGATTCGCAGAGTATAAATAAAGAACTACATTATCAACAGGATCTATATGATGAACATGTAGGTGTATCCATAGAAAATGAGACTGTGTAAAAGACCATTTTGCACATACAAGAAGAAGTAAGACAAGAATGTAGGTCATTAAGCATATGCATTTCATTAGTGGCATACGTTTTGAGCTGAATACCCATATTTATGTACTTCTTAGAAACAAGACAGCTCAGCCTTTGGCACTGATTCGATTTTCACTAGCGTCTCGTGTCCATTTCTTGTACCACTCTCCTGTTCGGTTTTAGGAAACCAACGAACTAGTTAAATGCAGGTTCTCGTGACAAACACTTTGTTCTTGCTTTTCATTAACATTTTACGACGGTAGGATTTAGAAACTTGATTCATTGAGTACTTGCACGTAAATAAATCAAGGCAATATATCAGAGAAAAATTGTTAAGATCATATTTCGCTTTACCAAAGTAGTAATCGTAAGTAAAATATATAAAAAACTTTTGACATGAACATCATACTTTAGGACTTACTTCGACTGTAAAGAATACCATTTGAATTATATGAATGAGTGGCGTCTGTTCTTTTCGACACGTTCGAAAGAACAGACACTACGCATTCATATAACTGATTTGCCTCGATGTAAAATTAATCCGTAACCTTCAGTTCAGATGCACAGTTACGTCCGACCTCCAGCGGGAACCTAAAAATTTGCGAGCGTAGAGAACATAGGCTGGGACTGTGTATTGGTAGTGGTAGGTGGGAATATGAGTCAACTCGGCAGCGTGCCGAGGTAGACCGTGCATTTAAGATCAACATTGTGTCCGGATAGCGCAGTGGTTACCGCAGTTGCCTAGTAAGCAGGAGATCCCGGGATCGAATCCCGGACAGGCACTCATTTTCAGTCCTCGCCTCTGATTCCACAAACAGTCTCGATGCACCTTATATCACAGTTCCTTCCATTTCCTTTCCTTTCCCTCCACTACCCCTCCAATTTACATAATACCAATTCAAACTATATTTCACTGCAACGAGCCACAATAAAATGTGATTGTTTACAATAATTTGTACGAGGGCTGTTCAATAAAGAATGTTCATAATTTTTTTGACAACATACCTTTACTCAACCGCATTATTTTTACGGTCCTTCTCAAAGTAGTCTCCGATGAATGCGATGCACATGTCCCAGCGCTTCTGACAGTCTTCAAATACATGCTGGAAATCATGTTTTGAGACGTCCTTCAAAATCGCCTCCGCAGCCTTCACCACTGCTTCTGATGATTGATAATGCATCCCACGAAGGTGTTTTTTCGTGTTAGGGAATAGAAAAAAGTCACATGGGGCTAAATCCGGACTATAGGGCGGGTGATGGATGCACTTAACGTTGATTTTTGCAAGATATTCAGCAACAACGTTGGCGATATGCGACCGCGCACTATCTTGGTGCAGCATCCAACCTGCTTCACGGAAATGTGGTCTTTTCCGCCTGAAATGGACTTGCAATGTTTTCAAGACATCCCTGTAGTATTGTCCAGTTAATGATGCGTGTGCAGGTACAACTTGCTGATAAACCATGCCATGAATATCAAAGAATGAGATGACCATAACTTTCGCAGCAGAAGCAACCACTTCTGCTTTTTGGAGGGGTTGGTGAGGAAGGAGATTTGCACTGAGCTGTTTGCTGTAAGGATCAAATTGATGTAGCCAAGTTTCATCAGCAGTGATTACATTTGAAAGAAATTCCGGATCTTCCTCTAACATCAACTTTAACTGCATGCAGACCTGCACGCGAATGTCCTTTTGTTCGGGAATCAACAGTCTTGGAACCCATCGCCCAAGCCGGACGGATTGGCCGAGCGGTTCTAGGCGCTACAGTCTGGAACCGCGCGACCACTACGGTGGCAGGTTCGAATCCTGCCTCGGGCATGGATGTGTGTGATGTCCTTAGGTTAGTTAGGTTTAAGTAGTTTTAAGTTCTAGAGGACTGATGACTTCAGCAGTCCCATAGTGCTCAGAGCCATTTGAACCCATCGCCCACAAACACGTGTCATGTGTAATTTTTCTGTCACCAACGTGTGGGTTGCACCCAGTGAAACGTCCAGTATTTCAGAAAGTGATCTTAAGGTAATTCGTCGATCCTCTCTTGCAATGACAGCAGCAGTGTTGATGATTTTATCCGTAAGAGCAGTAACTGGAACACTGAGTTCACCTTCATTTCAAATTGACTGTCTCCTTTCTTCAAACCACCTTCGAGCTGTGCTGTAGGGAAGAACAGACTCTCCATAGGCCTCCTGTAACTTTGTATAGGCCTCAGCTGAAGATTTGTTGAGACGAAAGCAGAATTTCAAAGCCGTATATTGTTCTTCGTGTGTTATCTGCATTTCAGCGGTAGGCGATATTGAACATATTTGATCTTGCCTGCCTCTCACAGGCGGGAACCAGGAGTCCCAACAACGAAACTACTATGGCGTGTTTGTTGCACATTAGGCTAACAGAGTATCATAACATTAAATTTTAGCGAGAGACATTATGGCCAAAAAAAATATGACCATTCTTTATTGAACAGACCTCGTAGCTTCAGTTGATACAATAGACTAGTTTTTTTGAAGTTTCTGTGACTTATTTCAGTTTTGTTCTCGAATGGGGCAAGAGCGACAAGGGTGATGTTATAGTCTACTGTGTACGTATGTTGGGAGAGTTGGGGGAGGCTGTGAGAGACGATGTTTGCGTGGCCATCTGTTGAGGTGGAAATGGGGTGGGGCAGAAATGGAGGATGAGAGAGATCCCTCTTTGTGAACTTGCCTCGGGGCCCCACGACTACAGGTACGCCATTTGTACCGACGCTGTCATAAAATTAGGGTTTCACTAAGGCATTCTCAACTTCACCGCACAATGTATTGACTGCTTAGTAGACAGTGTTGTTCTTCCATTCGGTAAGCAGTTTGCCAGGTGCTGCCGAATGCGCTAATATTGGTTTCAGACAAAAATGTGGAACCTTCTAGCGAATACTGCACAGTGGCAGAGAAAGTTCTGTATAACGCGTCCGGTTTCATCTCAGTTATGTCCTGCCGGAGAGGGTGAGGCAAACACAATTTGTCCACTACTTTCGAGGTCTTCTGAAAATGGAACTAGGCAGTTAAGCTGCCTGGATTGAGTGCTAGAGATGACTCGCCTGTACAGTCTGGTCACAATCAGTCTGAAAAGTTTGTAAGGGTGCTTCAGCTGAGAAATAGCTGTTAAGAAAAAATTCGATACGAAGCGCCGTTTCTAAGTTAATCAACATTGAAGTTAGCCAATCAGGCCGTTTCGCACTCAAATTCAAGCGCCCCGCCAGATACAGTTATTGTCAGTTGTTCTCATAGCGTATATGATAGCGCACGAGACCGCTCTCTTGTTCGGTTTTAAAAAACCGATGAAGAACACGTTTGGCGACACCGTCTCGGGCCTGCCGCTTCAGTTTTGCGCTCGCAACGGCCTGATTGGCTCACTTCAGTGCTAATTAACTTGAAAATAGAGCAACGTATCGAATTTTTTTCTTAATGCTTATTCCTCAGCACACCCTACCCTGCAAAACCCTTACAGGCTTTTACATTGTTTCTGACAAGCCTGTATAGGTGCTCGGACACCAGGTCATTGCATTTTGTCTCTACGTGACGAGGTGGTCGAGAATAAACCGTATGCTTACAAAAAAGGGACATCCTCCGGTGAAGACTATATACTTCAATCTCTGAGTCTGTTCTTAATGCCACTCCAGTCACTGCTGTCATTGCTGAACAGTTAAGGCTTGCACCGTCCAGGTTTTAGGTTTCCCATGATTTCCCCAAATCGGTCCAGACAAATGCCAAGATCGTTGCTTTGAAAGAGTACTGCCGATTCCGTCACCTGTCGTTCGCCAATTCAAGCTTGTACACCGTCCCTAATCACTTCATCGTCGACGGCACATTAGATTATTAATCTTCCTTCCTCCCTTCCCTTAAGCTTTGTCCCACAAATGAGCGCGATACGTAGTCGTTGAAGAATCTGACTATTCTACTAGTGGACAAGCAACGGACGGTTCATTTCGGGTCAGATAGCTTACGTAATCTCTCATAGCACGCAGAACAGCCTTCTCTCTGTAGGGTCTGCTTGCTTCTTACTTCTTCCCGCCTGAAGTATCTTATAAACAACAACGTCTTTCAGAAATCTGCGTCCGATTTCAAAAACATTATATCTTTCACGAATAAAGATAGGAATTTTTAATTACACACGTAGCTTGCAACCAGCTGTAAGCTGCTGGTTACCGGCAACTGACTTCCTAGCGCATCTAACTCACTCATACCTTACACGATGTGCGACGAGCTATGATAATAGTAACACAGCAACAAAAGATGTTTTCCGTCCTTCGTTATAGTACGTGCAATTCAGTTACAGCTGTGTGTCGTGAGTATGCACTCCATCTACTTAACGCCTCGGCCGTGAGGGGGCATATTGATCTCGTATTGCATCACTGATTTCTAAGACCGTCTTATGTCACATCATATATGTTTTGTGAAAACATACACTTTTTAAATGGAACAAGGCCTATTGATATTAACAAAGTAAAAGTAAGTTAAATTGTTGCAGGATTCTAGTTCAAGTCGTTTACGACATATCGTATTTCGAAAAGTTCCCACAGCGACCCTTGTCAATGCCAATGGTAGCACACACTAAAGAACAACATATGTGCATACGCTAGTTATGTGGATTCTGAGCAGTTAAAGACAATTGACCATCACGGGCTGTGTTTAAAATGACCATCGGCAGGGGCAATATAAGCTTCCAGTCTGGTATGGAACGACTGCTGTACACGTGCTAGAAGTTCCGTGGAGGTGTTCGAGCAGGTTGCAATAACACGTCGTTGCACATCATCAGGTGTAGTTAGTATGTGCTTCTAAACAGTGTCTGTCAGCTTTCCCCACAGAAAGAAGTCCACAGGCGTCAGATGCGGAGAATGGGCAGGATTTGCTCAGTGTCAAATCCAGAAACAATTCGTGAAGACATAATTTAGTACTTCGTTCACTATGGGCTGGACAACCATCATATTGGTACCACAGGTTTTCCTAGTCTGCAGAGGAACATCTTCATCCTGTTAGGAGGCTGCGAAAACATGGCTTATGAGCTGTCGGTTCACTATCCCACACCACACGTTTACGCCCCATGGACGCTGACGTTCCACCTGACGAACCCAAGGGGCACTGTCGACAGACCAATGGTACCTGTTTCGGCGGTTTACCTGCCCATGCTTGGTAATTGTGGCTTCATCACTAAACAAGTCGCCCGCATCTCGTGGTCGTGCGGTAGCGTTCTCGCTTCCCACGCCCGGGTTCCCGGGTTCGATTCCCGGCGGGGTCAGGGATTTCCTCTGCCTCGTGATGGCTGGGTGTTGTGTGCTGTCCTTAGGTTAGTTAGGTTTAAGTAGTTCTAAGTTCTAGGGGACTTATGACCACAGCAGTTGAGTCCCATAGTGCTCAGAGCCATTTTGAACTAAACAAGTCATATGTTACATCTGGATTATCCTGTCTTAATGCCCAGGTATAGAAGTTAACACGAGTCTTATAATTGTTTCCATGCAGCTCTTGATGGAGAAAGATGTAGTGGCGTGGAATTTACACCATTGGAAAATGCTTAGGACACTTGTCTGACTCATGACACTTCCTCGTGCGATTGCGTTGGAACTAACGCACCGATCAACTGCAACAGCAACAACAACATTAGCTTGCCCCTGTTCAGTCGTCAGTTGTTACCTTCTGTCACGTTGTCTAGGTGTTACGCTGCCACTTTCACGTAACTGGTTGGAGAGGTTGACAAGTAATTGCCGAGGTGGTTGACCTCTTATTGGGATATTTTGCTGCATACACTGTACAAGAAAGAACTCGATTCTTCCTACACTCTCCACACACCATGAGCATGTCGACTTTTTCTGCGGTGGTAAATCCCATCATCCACTCACAACCTGTTGCTTGGACCGTCACACACTAACTGACTAGCACGCCGCTATAGACCACAGAAACGCACACGCTCACTGTAACAAATTTAACAGTATCGTACCTAGCAACTATGAAAGTTGAGTGGCACAAAAAATTGTCGGTGTGGACAATTTTCAAAATGTGATATCTCGTAAACGACTCGCACTAGACGCTTGCAACAATCGCCACTGACATTCTAATTTACCCTATATTAAGTATGTTGATATCAGTAGGTCTTAAAAAAGTGTACGTTTACACAAAAATACACTTTCTAAATATTATTAAAATTTGTTTCTTAGATAACAATAAGAGCCCCTGCCTATCAATCTGTCCTGTGAAAACAGCAGGTCAGCAGCACTTTCCATTTCCGCAATATTTGCGGTGCAAATTTTAGGTGATTCACACTGTATATGTAATTATTTTCCGAGGGGGGGGGGGGGGGGGGGGGGCTCCCTTTCCAACAACTTACGGTACTTTGAAACGTGAAACAGCAACAGCAGCGAATGCAGTTAAGTCCAAATATGCTCACAGAAGTGTGGGACAAGTTAAACTATCAAATGGTTCAAATGGCTCTGAGCACTATGGGACTTAACTTCTAAGGTCATCAGTCCCCTAGAACTTAGAACTACTTAAACCTAACTAACCTAAGGACATCACACACATCCATGCCCGAGGCAGGATTCGAACCTGCGACCGTAGCGGTCACGCGGTTCCAGACTGTAGCGCCTTTAACCGCTTGGCCACCACGGCCGGCAGTTAAACTATCGTCTGAGCGTTTATCGTGCAACCGGTGCTGGACACTTTGAACATTTGTGTAACGTATGTGAAAAATTTGATTGTAAACGTAACTGCATAAAGTTCCACAAGCTTGTATTTGCATGCGCGTATAAGATATATCTTCTTTTTCTTTTTGAACTTTGGTGCACCCATAAAGCCAATCCAAACGAATATTGTATTAAAAAGTTAAAACAAAGTGGTATTCCTTGGTGAATAATACAGAAATATAAACATACTATTTCATGGACAGTTGAATTATAATACAGTCAGATTTTAAAGAGGTCAACCCCTCTCCCCTCTCTCGCACACATACCCTTGTTAAAGCGAATGCTTGAACTGTAAAGAAACCTGTTGTAATCCTGTCCGTAAGTAAGAAATTTGTCCCAAGATTCTATCCTTATTCTTGCAGAAGATACGGTCTTTTGCAATTGGATTTATGTCTTTGAAACACCCTGTATTTCCGTTCAACAGCTATACCTGCCGATACCACTGGTCGATTAATGTGTTGAAAACACCAGTCAGGACATACAGTAGTTTTTTGTGTAGGCTGAGATTTCCCACCATCTCGATTGGAGAGTCTAATTTCCCCCCCCCCCCCCCCCAGGTTCTATGGGAATTGCGAAGACTTCAGTTAGGTTGATCGACCCGACTGCCATCTGTTTTAGTCGTGCATTTTGTGTAAATCTACAGACAAAAATCTTCACACACTTTCGTTTTTGTGCGTGTTTCAATAGGAATAGGAATCATAATTTTAAAAATCTACTGCTTTCAAATGCTTCAGAATAGAACTGCGAAATTCGTAAGAGCGAATTTTGTATTGAAGTGCCTTGGTGCTTGATACGATGTAGGATGGTATGTAAAAAAGTAAGGCCTCCGAACTCTTACCCTGTTCTCAATATGGGAAGAGGTACTACTTGTCATGTATATTACTCGGAAGACTTTCACGCTTCGCTGAAGCAAGTTGCAATCTTCTGCCGATGGGTGACTTCGAACGTTAGGGCGTGACAAGGCGGTGTGCAACGTAAACATGTTGATGCGTGAGAAACAGCGTGCTGTAATCCCTCAGAAAACTAAATGCAGGAATTCTAAAAGTTCGTCCACACATGGAGTAGACTCTCCTGCAATATGACAATACTGGAGCACACACGAGCGCTGTGACATCTGTTACAATTGAACGCCTTGGGTTCATTGTTGTCATCGGTCATCTTCCATACAGTCCCGACTTGGCCCCCTCCAATTTTCATCTGTTTCCAGAACTTAAAGAACACCTTCAAGAACTTTACTTTGAAAGTGATGAAGCGGTGCATGCAGAGGCTGTGGCTCTGCCAACAGAGTCAAACATTCTACAGCGACGGTACCAACAAACTGGTCTCTCGTTGGGAGAAATGTGTTCGTTGCCAGGGTGATTATGTTAAGAAATAAACATGTATACATGAAGAATAAAGATGTAGATTATGAAGTTTGGTGCAAATGGCTCTGAGCGCTATGGGAATTAACTTCTAAGGTCTTCAGTCCACTAGAACCGTAGCGGTCGCGCGGTCGCGCGGTTCCAGATTGTAGCGCCTAGAACCTCCCGGACATCCCGGCCGGCAGAACATGAAGTTTGTTTCATTTTAAAAAGCTGTAGGAGTTTCCACATTTAAAAAATTCCAGAGGCACTACATTTCACCACACCCTCGCATATGGAATATTCTAACAAGATGAAACTATAGGAACGATGTAGAAGTGCGTATTGATCACCAATGAATTTAACGAAACAGTATTGGTAGTCTTGACTGGGAGTACATTAAAAAAATCTCCCATTCCATAGAAGAAAGTAAATAAATCAAGAGGAATGACATCCATATCTTGTTCCTGAAACGATCAAATTGTCAGCTATTAGCAAATATTTACTTATGATGGAGCACAGCAACCAGTCATCCTGTTTTGCAAGTTATATTTGGCAAATCTATATTTCGTCTTGTATCTAGCCATTATCAATGTCTTTAAAGAACTATGACAGACGCCCGAACAACAGGGAACTGAAATGCATTGATCGTATAAAATAGTGCTTGATAATATCTAGGCACTAGCCGAAATATAGATTTGCCAAATAAAACCTGCAGAAAAGGACGACTGATTGCTGTGCTCCATCATTTGTTAATCATGTCACATTCCTAATGGAAGGTAACCTGATCTTAGCAAATATGTTGTTGTTGTTGTGGTCTTTGCCGGCCGCGGTGGTCTCGCGGTTCTAGGCGCTCAGTCCGGAACCGCGCGACTGCTACGGTCGCAGGTTCGAATCCTGCCTCGAGCATGGATGTGTGTGATGTCCTTAGGTTAGTTAGGTTTAAGTAGTTCTAAGTTCTAGGGGACTGATGACCACAGATGTTAAGTCCCATAGTGCTCAGAGCCATTTGAACCATTTTGTTGTGGTCTTCAGTCCAGAGACTGGTTTGATGCAGCTCTCCATGGTACTCTATCCTGTGCAAGCTACTTCACCTCCAAGTAACTACTGCAACCTACATCCTTCTGAATCTGCTTAGTGTAGTCATGACTCTTGGTCTCCCTCTACGATTTTTACCCTCCACGCTGCCCTCCAGTACTAAATTGGTGATCCCTTGATGTCTCAGAACATGTCCTACTAACCGGTCCCTTCTTTTTGTCAAGTTGTGCCACATACTCCCCTTCTCGCCAATTCTATTCAATACCTCCTCATTAGTTATGTGATCTACCCATCTAATCTTCAGCATTCTTTTGTAGCACCACATTTCGAAAGCTTCTATTCTCTTCTTGTCTAAACTATTTATCGTCCACGTTTCACTTCCATACATGGCTACACTTCATACAAATACTTTCAGAAACGACTTCCTGACATTTAAATCTATACTCGATGTTAACAAATTTCTCTTCTTCAGAAACGCTTTCCTTGCACATTGCCAGTCTGCATTTTACATCCTCTCTACTTCGACCATCATCAGTTATTTTGCTCCCCAAATACCAAAACTCCTTTACTGCTTTAAGTGTCTCATTTCCTAATTTAATTCCCTCAGCATCACCCGACTTAATTCAATTACATTCCATTATCCTCGTTTTGCTTTTGTTGATGTTCATCTTATACCCTCCTTTCATGACACTGTCCATTCCGTTCAGGTGCTCTTCCAAGTCCTTTGCTGTCTCCGACAGAATTACAATGTTATCGGCGAACCTAAAAGTTTTTATTCCTTCTCCATGGATTTTAATACCTACTCTGAATTTTTCTTTTGTTTCCTTCACTGCTTGCTCAATATACAGATTGAATACCATCAGGGATATGTTACAACACTGTCTCACTCCCTTCCCAATCACTGCTTCCCTTTCATGCCCCTCGACTCTTATAACTGCCATCTGGTTTCTGTACAAATTGTAAATGGCATTTCGCTCCCTGCATTTGACCCCTACCATATTCAGAATTTGAAAGAGAGTATTCCAGTCAACATTGTCAAAATAGCAAATATATTTAAAACTATTTCACTGTCGTAAAAACTGAAATAACATAAATTTCATTTCAAAAAAATGGTTCAAATGGCTCTGAGCACTATGGGACTCAACTTCTCAGGTCATTAGTCCCCTAGAACTTAGAACTAGTTAAACCTAACTAACCTAAGGACATCACACACATCCATGCCCGAGGCAGGATTCGAACCTGCGACCGCAGCGGTCTAGCGGTTCCAGACTGCAGCGCCTAGAACCGCACGGCCACTTCGGCCGGCAAATTTCATTTCAGTTTTCTGGTTTTTGTAAAGGAATACTGTCATACATCTCATCTTCTTTTTGACGTAACTAAAATATTATTCGTTTTCGAATACAAAAGCAATATCATTTACAGGAAGAATACTTCCATACTCTGAACGTTAAATTTACTCCAACACACAGTGAGAAAGTCTGTTCCCTGACTTTCGTCAAATGACCTCTTCTTGAGTTTGCTGCAGCCGCCTGTAAAAGTAAGGCAATGTCAGTTCAGAGTTCACTCTAAGTCCGCAGCCGCTGACCAGCTCGACTTTGGTACCCAATGAGGCGTCGCAGTAGCCAGCACAACGGACTCCCATACGTGAGAATAGCGATTCCAGTCAGCGTCCGGTCATCTGTATTTAAGATCTCCGTGTGTATTTAAGATCTCTGTGGTTTCACTAACTCGCTTAAAGGAAATGCCGAGACGGTTCCACTGAAAGCGGCACGGCCGACTTCAAAAATGGTTCAAATGGCTCTGAGCACTATGGGACTCAACTGCTGCGGTCATTAGTCCCCTAGAACTTAGAACTAGTTAAACCTAACTAACCTAAGGACATCACAAACATCCATGCCCGAGGCAGGATTCGAACCTGCGACCGTAGCGGTCTTGCGGTTCCAGACTGCAGCGCCTTTAACCGCGCGGCCACTTCGGCCGGCACGGCCGACTTCCTTCTGCATTCATCTCCAAACGATGCTCCGCATCTCAGTGACCTTGTCTTCTACGTGTCGTTAAACTCTAGCCATCCTTCGGATACTAGAGTAAATGATTAACTGTTTAATCACTGATCACCTATCTGCGTTAATGATGCCCTCGATACAGAATAAGCTGATAAACATTGCCTGGATCTTCAGAGGACTCAAAGCTGCTTTCTTCACTCGTGAGGATGGTGGCACTTCTCAGCGTGTGGAAAATCTGTTGCGTTCTGCTCCATACGCAAAATACTATCTCACATCAACAATAATTACACCCTACAAAAAACAGCCTCTTCATTAACCTTTTGAAAAGCACCAGAAACAACTTCGTCTTCTTTCCTCATGTTCGAACTGTCTGTCAGAAAGCATCGAGCACCTTCTCTGCGCCTCCTCTGCGCATGTGTAACATTTTAGTAGTAGCATGAACACTCATAGTTAGGTTTTTTGTATTACTTCTCGAACGTTCTCACTTGTTTTCTAAATTCTTGATATGGGTCGCCGGCCTGGTCCGACCTTTCCGCCTTCCAAATATGTCATAGCCATTCTGGGGCAGGAGCGAATGACCAACATTCTCCTCTGAAGCTAAACCAAGCTGGATTTTAATCCCACGATGGAGTTACGTCTCTTCCCTCTGAAGTACATTCAACTTTTCTCTAAGTGACAGTGAACCAAGTCTATAGTGTCAGGTTGATGGTGTATGTTGTTGATTTAAATATTTTGTTAGTAAGTAGTAGAACTGGTATTTGAGTTTTAGTAGTTTGATCAAGTAGGAAAGACAAAAAAATATCAACGTCTTGTATCAGCATTTACGAGAGAATATGTGTCACACTTCCGGCATATAGTTATTTTTTCAGACTCGTGAAAGGAACAAAATCGATATATTCAAATGTCTCTAACTCTAATAAAACGACCTGTAGCTCATGACCTGATAATAGAAACACAACGAAAATACGCCCAGCTTGATATGCTTAAAACCTTTCTTAAGTGCCCTCCTGTGGTTCGTCTGCTAGGAAGCCGGCTGCCTGCCCACATAATTAAAATGCAGTGTGTCTTGCTGGCAGAGCAGATACTAGCCCACAATTAGCATACCCCCCATCCCCCACCACTCTCCCCCCAAGAGAAAGGGAGGAGAGATTGTGGCATCGCTCGACGTTCCTGGGTGGTGTTGGATGCTCGCAGCAACGGGGGTGTCAGGGAGAGTCAGTTCCAAAGAGCAAATCCTGCAGATTGATGAGCCACAAGCGACGAGACGTCGGACAAATGTCGTCCTTAGGGTCTCCAGTGAACCACATGCCACAGTACTATGAGGCCTCTTGTTCTGTGCCACTGTTGAAGTATGGAGCCTCGGTACCTCATCCTACAACCACACCACCCCATTGCCAGGCTGCTGGGGTAAAGAAATGAATGCTGGAAAGGGCACTCACCCATGAGAAGGCTCAGGAGTAACAACCCTGAACATAAAAACAGACAGGCCGCCAAGATTGAGAAACAAGACACGTCGACACTGACCGGGGCGGGGGATCGACAGAATCGATACATATGATTCTGGGACAAGGAAAAGGCAACATTGGAAGGCAGTGACGACGGAAAGAATCAGCGCAGAACAGACATCGGTATCTATGTGAGCAGGGAGGCTCATGAGGGAAACTAAAAAAGTCTGAGGACCCAGCATCGTGTAAAGAGGAATCATGGACGCACTCGCAAGCGTCGAGAAGTACGACTTGAAAAGTGGAGGGCATGGCACGCACAGGGGGCGTGTAGCAGCCCTGCAGTAGCCGTGATCCTCCTTAAGTTCCGTGAAGAAACAAGTGAGAAGGATTGGAACTGCCGACCGCCCTGAAAGACGGCGAGAGAACGTGTGGATGTGGTGAAGCACAAATGAGCGACAGGGACAGGAGCGTATGCCAGATGACTGTAGCACTCAGAATCACAAAGGAGCGTCGCAGAAGACAACGTGGGGGAGAGAACCTGCGCCAAAGGGAAGGAGGCGGGGGCTGAGACCGAATATACCGTCAGATATTCCCGGACATATGGTAGGTGAAAATCATGTGGCAACTGCTGAAGTGTATTGCATCAGGTGCGATAATTATCCCACTTAAATACATTGATCAAAGCGGAAGGAATTCTAAGATCAGGTTCCGGAACACTTAAGTCTGAGGAACTGGAAATCAGCAACAAGCACTCAGCTTCGTGAAAATGGACACACAATTAACAGTTTGTCAAATAATATGAAAATTTTGCATCGTCAAAATAAATACTTTAAATATACTTGAAGAAAATGAGGTTCTGCGGTGTAGGAACTGCAACCGGAATACACATTAAACAGCAAACGGAGTTAAGACACCGCAGAGTAATTGCTAATTTTGACAGTCTACATCGTAGTAAATAACTTGTTATTTATTGTAGTTCATTTATAATCATTATAAATTAATACGTTTTTAGTACAACACTATGAGTGTAAGGACGAGTGCCAACAGTCTTATTCAGATTTTGTCATTGTTATCTATCTTGCCGCTCCGCCTTATTTCTGGATCTACTCCGCGCTTCCCTGTCCACTTGACATTTGTCAGTTGGTATCGGCCTGTGCTTTTTTCTCGCCGTGATGCATTTCATGCATACAGTAAGATCCAGGATCTTTTATCCTTCTGCATAATTTGTTTTCATTGCCACCCTTTTTACCTTCTGCCCGAATTCTTTCATTTACGCGTTTCTTCGTTTCACTACAGTTCATACGATCTTAGTACTGTCCATTTCATGGCCTTACACGATAATTGTCGCCATTTTCCTCTATGTGAGCATATTACTACAGAATTTGTTGAGTTTTATCAATTCCTTAGTCCAGGTGATACATTTTAATTCTCTAATTCTTCATGTTTGTATTTAGATCTTGAGGCATTACAATGGCCGTCTCCTTCATTTCGTGACTCTTATTTTGACTACCGTTTCTTTTCTATTTTAATAGGACTTGAATGAGAGTGATGGGGGAGTTCTGCAATTTCTACGTTTTGCTGTAAATTATTTGCTTACTGAGTACCCGATTCTCTTTAGGATTATGGTCCATTTCGAATGCTTAGTACTTAAATATCATTGAAGTTAGATATTGATTTCACAAGACCTCTTATTAAAAATATTTTTAAAATTTTTCCCCAATCTCTGTTTCTTTTTTTCATATGTACGTGATCACGAAACTTTTGGTTGGGAAATCAGTTGTTCTAATGAAGGATTATTCAACAGTTGCTGAGTTTTGTTTAACGACGATGCGGTCTAGTAGCAGTGGTTTCCCACAATATAAAATGTGTTGCTAGTAAAGTTGTGGTTGCCAATTGGAGACTTCGACACTGAACTCTGTGCAAGATTATTGGCATTTCGTTTCTTTCGACTTAAGATTGAGGACTTATAATAGTTCGCACAAGGTTCAACAGAAGTTCTGCTTCTTTTTCGGATACGTACAGTATATGATTAGAATTATCTGGACATCCATTACTTTGCATTAATATAGGCTGTATCAGCGCTTCCCCGATTGTGACAGCTGTAAACCTGCTAGGGTCACTTTCAGTGAGGTATTTTAACGTCGCCAGGGGAATGGCAGCCTGTTTTCCTTCAAGCGCTGTAACCAAAGAAGGTAGTGACTGACGCTGGGATCTGCAGAGAAGTCAACGATCTAACTCATCCTAAAGATCGAGCGAGTGGCACAGTGGATACCTCACTGAATTCGCATTCTGGAGGAAGACGGTTCAAAACTCCATCCGAAGTTAGGATTTCCTTAATTTCCCTAAATCGCAAATACCAGGAAGGTTTCTTTGAAAAAGGAGCGGCCGATTTCTTCCCCGATGTTTTTGAGCTTCCTCTGTAATGACCTCTTGTCAGTGAGACGTTAAACTCTTATCTTCTTTCTTTCCTTTCTTCATCCCAAAGTTGTCCCATTCGGTTCAAGTCGGGACTCTGAGTAGAACAGTCCGTTACTGGAGTACTGCTGACCGCAAACCATTGCCTCACATGGTCTATGACAAAGTGTTTCATGTTCAGACCATATTATGAACTCTTCTTGTACTCAAACTCAGATTCTCTTCAAAAATTTTGCATTCTCAAAACTCTGTTTAGCTGCACAGAAGCATATCGGATTGAAAACTATTCCATTATCTTGTCAAATTCCTCAAAATGCCAAATTTAAAAGAACACAAAATCCCCAAGATTGGCAAAGTTTTACAGAAGTTCGAAACATGGCGCGTACTTCAATGCGAGATGCTTTTAATAATTTCCACAACGAATTTCTGTCTAGAAATCTGGCAGAAAACTCTAAGATATTCTGGTCATACATAAAGCACACCAGTGGCAAGACGGAATCAATACCTTCACTGCGCGATAACAACGGTGAAGTCACTAATGACAGTGCCACTAAAGCAGAGTTATTAAACATGGTTTTCCGAAACTCCTTCACCAAAGAAGACGAAGTAAATATTCCTGAATTCCAATCAAGAACAGAGGCCAAGATGAGAGACATAGAAGTAGATATCATCGGAATAACGAAGCAGCTTAAATCACTTAATAAAGGCAAGGCCTCCGGTCCAGATTTTGTACCAGTCAGATTCCTCTCAGAGTATGCTGATAAAATAGCTCCATATTCAGCAATTATATACAACCACTCTCTCACAGAAAGATCCGTAGCTAAAGACTGAGAAATTGCTCAAGTCACACCAATACCCAAAAAGGGAAATAGGAGTAATCCGCCGAATTACAGGCCTAGGTCACTAACGTCGATTTGCAGTAGGGTTTTGGAGCATGTACTGTATTCGAACATTATTAAGTACCTCTAAGAAACGATTTATTGACACATAGTCAGCACGGATTCAGAAAATATCGTTCTCGTGAAACACAACTAGGTCTTTATACTCATGCAGTAATAAGTGCATTCGACAGGGAATGTCAAATTGATTCTACATTTTTAGGTTTCCAGAAAGCTTTCGACACCGTTCCTCACAAGCGTCTTCTAACCAAACTGCGTGCCTACGGAGTATCGCATCAGTTGTATGACTGGATTCGTGATTTCCTGTTAGAAAGGTCACAGTTCGTGGTAATAGACGGAAAATCGTCGAGTAAAACAGAAGCAATATCCGGCGTTCCCCAAGGAAGTGTTATAGGTCCTCTATTGTTCCTGATCTATATTAACGACATAGGAGACAATCTGAGTAGCCGTCTTTGATTGTTTGCAGATGATGCTGTCATTTCCCGTCTTGTAAAGTCATCAAATGATCAAAACGACTTGCAACATGATTTAGATAAGATATCTGTACGGTGCGAAAAGTGTCAATTGACCCTGAATAAGTGTGAAGTTATTCATATGAGTACTAAAAGAAATCAGCTAAATTTCGATTACGCGATAAGACACACATACCTGAAGGCTGCAAATTCAACTAAATATTTAGGGATTACAATTACAAATAACCTAAATTGGAAAGATCATATAGATAATATTGTGGGTAGAGCAAACCAAAGACTGCGATTCATTGACAGAACATTTAGAAGGTGCAACAGGTCTACTAAAGAGACTGCTTACATCAGGCTTCTCCGCCCTATTCTGGAGTATTGCTGTGCGGTGTGGGATCTGCATCAGGTAGGACTGCCGGATGACATCGAAAAAGTACATGATACGTGAATTGGAGTGGCAATCATTAAAACAAAGGCGTTAGTCGTTGCGACGGGACCTTCTCATGAAATTTCAATCACGAGTTTTCTCCTCCGATTGCGAAAACATTCTGTTGGCACCCACCTACGTAGGGAGAAATGATCACCACGATAAAATAAGAGAAATCAGGACTCGCACAGAAAAATTTAAGCGGTGGTTTTTCAGGCGTGCCGTTCGAGAGTGGAACGATAAAGAGATAGCTTGAAGGTGGTTCATTGAACCCTCTGCCAGGCACTTTATTGTGAATAGCAGAGTAGTCACG
This sequence comes from Schistocerca americana, assembly GCF_021461395.2. Classification (NCBI taxonomy): domain Eukaryota; kingdom Metazoa; phylum Arthropoda; class Insecta; order Orthoptera; family Acrididae; genus Schistocerca; species Schistocerca americana. Next base: position 638,870,128 of record NC_060120.1, on the reverse strand, counting down.
TAGATGTAGATGTAGATGAAAATAAATCTCTTCCATTTGTTCTGTTCAAAATATGTCTCAATGTCAGTAGACTGCAGCAGCAGCCTGAATGCGTCCATTATTACATTGGCTGTTCTTTCACGCAAACTTACAACTGTGCAACGAAATCAGTGACCTTCAGTGACATTCAGTATTCGATTGTCACTAATTTTCATTGTAACTGATTATCTCAATCGCTGTCGTAACACTTGGAGAATCTCAAGTATACAACACATGTTTTCCCCATAGAAAACATGGAAAATCGACAACTAAAGAGAAATTCTAATATTCTAAATGCACTTTAACGCTTGCTGTGTCCATGTTACATTGTGACAAAGTTGTATACAGTCTGTGTTGCCTTAGTCACGTGGCAGGACCTCTCAGAGAGTGCGCGCTTTGCGGAAACTGGCGACCGCGTGCCTCCACAATGCGTGCGAAGCGAGTGATGGACTACGCGCATGCAGTGCTCTGGTGTGGGCCGAGAGACAGCCTGTCTCGGCTTCGCTCGGTCCTTCCCGGAAGTACGGGGTACAGTGCGACTCTTCATTTAGCATTGCTATGTGCCATTTTTCTGTCGGCACGACACCCTTCAATTCGGTAGAATATTGGTGTCAGTGTTGTTTACCCTTCGATTTTTGTTCGTGATATAAAAAGAGTTCACAGATCCACTGGCTGTTTGTCCAAAAAGAGCCAGTCTAGGGACCTATCGTCACAAGCCTTTAAAATGATTGGGAGTGACAGAAGAGAAGGATAAGAATTCTCAATATCTATTATGCGATATCCAGTCGCTTAATCGACAGGTATCACAAAACTGCTATGGAACGACGTTATAATGCCACGCAGAAAGAATTAAAGATCCAGTTGACGATGAAAATCCAAAAAATTACAATGATCGGCAGATGGGATTCATTGTTTTGTACATCAATAAGCACTTTCCACAAATTTTGCAGTCATGGAGAGCATGATGAAATTTGTGGTACAAATAGTGAGTTCTTTGAAGTCATACGTATTATTCCACTATCAGTTGCAAACAGCTGAACAAAGAGTACAGAGATTTTATATACCTTATTACTTCAAAGTACGAGTTTGTTGGGTAAGTCAAGGGTCATCCCTGGAACGGTTTTTCGATGAAACCACACTTTCGTTGCATTTATGAAGGAAACAGAAGAGCAGGAAAAGAAATAAAAAATGTTAAAATGTGTGTGAAATCTTATTGGACATAACAGCTAAGGTCATCAGTCCCTAACCTTACACACTACTTAACCTAAATTACCCTAAGGACAAACACACTCACCCATGCCCGAAGGAGTACTCGAACCTCAGCCGGGACCAGCCGCACAGTCCATGACAGCAGCGCCTAAGACCGCTCGGCTAATCCAGATCGCCAGGAAAAGAAATAATAACATCCAGAATACATAGTTAGTTAGTTAGTTAGATAGTTAGTTAGTGGTTAGTTAATTATTTACATATTCCATGGATCACTTTACATGATAGATCGAAATGACCTTGTAGACCTTGCATTTTATGTGGGCTTGTCTGCACACTGTACACAGTAAGACATTTCACAGTGAAAAACAACTTATTTATGATCTGATGGAATGCATTTAAAATGAAAATCGCATTGTACAAGCGACAAATTCTGACAAAAACCGCCTATTTCCCTGAGCTCATTGGCGTTAAAAAAATACAAGTTTTTTGTGCACATACCCAGTCTTACATCTGTTTCCTATACCATTTGCCGTTTCAATTGAAAGCACCCCTGCACTTGTGCGGATGGGATTGATCTGCAGTGTAATTCCTGTTTAAAAGACAAATTTATCCTGTTACATTGAAAATGTGGACGAGGTCTACATTGCTTTCCTTGGGAAGAGTTCCTACATCTCCATAACGAAGTTGCAAAACTGTTAAATTATTTTGATCAATATTTGTGTGTAAGAGGCTTCTTTTGATTATGAAACTACATAAGTTATAATTATGTGACACCTAAGTGCAAAAATCTATGAAACTGTCTGTGCTATCCATATGCCGACAGTTTGCACCAGATAAAAATTATATTATTTTTCACTACAACAAAAATAATTAAATAATGCTGAAAATTCATTTTGTTCGTCAGCTACGGTGTTGAGAAATTTGAAGGCCAGTGATACCGAATAGCCACAGCATTGCCATTTAAATGTGGCACTTCTGCAATTTTCACTACCTCCACCTCCCCCTCCTTACGCTCGGACAGCATAGTGTAATGGTCGGGGAAGTGTGTTGCCAGGGGAGAGAGCACTGCTGTTGTGCCGAAGTTTTGGCTGTCCCTGGTCTAGTGAGTAAGATAAGCGCCGATACAAATGACAGCCGACAATCGATCTGTATCCCTTTGCCTTTCCATAACTTTCGGCCAATCTGAGTATTGTGTTTGGCTTATTTAATACTTTGATTCCTCCTATGGCAGATCACACTAAATCTGGAGGAAAGAGACATACTACAGTTTATGACTATCACTAATTAACGACACATGTTATGATGTTATTGCACAGAGCTGTATTGTTCTTTAGTTTGAATGTATGCCACAAGACCTTAGTAATTAAACGTTCCTTTAAGTATTAGTTATTCGTTTTAGTTTGAAACCCGAAGATGATAGTGCCTGTCATTCAATCAGTCACAAATGGCTGTTAATCACTGTTTTCTTTCATTCACATTCGAGTACTGCAAGACCATAAATTGTCACATATACAAACTTAACAGTGGACAGGTAAATTTATTGATCACTCTAAAGGTAACGTGACTCTTCAAGAAACTTCTGAAACAACAATATACAGTTAGCCAAACTGTAACTATTTCTGGTTAAAGTAACATTACCGAAGAGTTATTTTTCTCGGTATGAGTTGTGTATTCGTCGTATAGTTCCAAGGCAGCATCCTCAGCAAACTCCCCCGAGTCCTAAAAGCAGTAGCATGGTCTCTACCTCATTCTTCTGAGTCCACAAATCCAGCGTGTCATTCAGCTCGCTATCCACACGATGCACAGGCATTCATTGTTGTCCAATACAGCGACAGATTTTCGACTTTTCCCATTCTTACTTGAAGATATTAATATTTACCCAGTGCGCAGATATATTTCTTATAATGAGGACAAACCAGAAACTCTAAAAGACAGCACACAGGAATAAACTGGACCCCGTCGTTCTCTGTGCAACTGCATATGTGATGGATTACATTTTCACAGCATAAGTCGAAGACGGTGTGGCGAACGAAATCGCTGAGATTCTGGCTTCACAGGAGACTCGCAAGAGGCGTAGTGTAGCCATGTCAGAGCACTGGCAGTGACACTGACTCGATGGTGGCGGGTAATTAATTACCGGCAAGTTGGCAGCAGCGCCAAACTCGGCAGCCGGGGCCCGCTCCCGCCGCTCGTAAACAGGAGCCACGAGCAGGGCCGCCACCCGCTATCCATCATCGCGCGGGGAACCCCCTGAGGCCGAGCCAGCACGAGATCTCAGCAGCTGCAGGCATAAACATCCCCCCTGCTGCCGTCCCGCGCTGTCGATCTGAGGCACTCTGCCAGGCCGTCACTCGACGGAAGAGCCTCCTATCCTCTCATAACACGTGGTAATACTTATTGCAACCTGCTGCAGTATATTTTCCACAATACGAGGTGAGCTAGGGACGTACAATGCTTTTCGTTTACGTGTGTGTGCTCACGCGCGGGCACTTGCCTGCGTGCTTGTACGTGTATGTGTGTGTGTGTGTGTGTGTGTGTGTGTGTGTGTGTCTAAATGAATAATGGTGTGGGGTCGGCCAAATCGGTGGATGTGTCATTTTCAGCAGTCATACTGCTTTTCTTTCTCTATCTTATCCAACTATTACACGATATGTTAACAAGCTGCTCTAGACATTACAGATGACTGACTGACTCTACAGAAAGAGCACTTTGTACCGCATTAGACTACCTGCCTTGCGTCAACAACGAAATGAGACAAATGGTGTGTTACGCACTGAGCAGCAGCACTAAAAATGTGGTTAGTGAATTATACGAGCTAATTTCAAAGCATTACAATTTCTATGGTCTGATGTCTTCGAGAAGACTTGGTCGCTAACGAACGAAGTAAACAGATTACATGTCATCAAACGAAATGATGTGGGAATGTTTTATTGTTGTTGTCTGTGCTACAACGTCGTGTCGATAACATATATTTCTTCAACGTCTGGTTTTTTAGGAGTACTCGGAAATGTAGCGACAGTTTCCAAATTTCTGAAATTATTCAAGTTTTAGTCGAAGAGGCTCTCTGAATTTTGTTGTACAGAATTCTAGAAATGTTTTTTGGAATTAATAGCTATTGAGAAATCCTTGAAATTTACGAAAGCGATATATCTGATGATACCGTCATACCATTTCCGACCAAATCTGTACTGAGAAGTCTTGAGACCAAGGTGTTGACTCAAGTTTTTCTAGTATACTGTAGAATATACACGTGAGCGCTACAGCTTCGTCGTACTCTGTGCGCACAGTCAGCGGTTATCTTCCCTATCCCATCCGCGGACAGAGTGAGAGGAAAACGAGTGTGTATGTGCATCTGTGCACGCCTTAACCTTTCTTACCTTTCTCCCACGATCCCCACGCGAGATGATACAGGGGAAATGGAACCCAATTTTCTTCGATTATAAGTTCTACAAATGTACCCTTCACGATTTGGGGGGAATTACGTCCCATTTCTTCCACGAATTCCTACGTCCCATTTCTTCCACGAATTCCTACGTTATTCCTCCGAGCATTTCTGGCACGCTTTGGTATGGCCGATACCGACCTGTTATGGTCAATTCGGTATTTCTCTGAATTCAGTTCGACATCTAGTTGATAAGACTGGAACAATATTCTAGAGTTGGTCGCACTAGTATCTTGTACGTGACTTCCTTTACAGATTCATTCCACTCTGCCAAACCCTTGCAACAACTGTAACTCTTCCATTCGCCTTCCCTAATACTGCTCTCACATCAACGTCTCATTTCATAGCATTTCTTACTACTGTGTCTTGACATGAAACCTTCCTGTGACACACTTACAGGCGAGGCATGCAGAATGTCTTCCACATACCCATGAGGAAGAAATCCAGAAGCGTTAAGTCCTGAGATCGCAGTGGCTGTATGAGTGGTCCACCACGTCCCTATCAATTGCTGTGGAAATGTTCGGCCCAGGAACGCACGAACATGTAAATGCCCGTTCGGCGGTGCACCATCCTTTTCGAAGAGCACGCGTGGCTGATGAGGAAGAAGCTGAGAAGCAGCAAATTGCTCAAGCATGGCCAGATAAACTGTTCCTGTTACTGTTCCTTCTATGAATAAAAATTTTCCAAATATGCTGTCCTCCGTCAGGGCGCACAATACCCTTTCTAATTTCTGCCAGGTTCCCGAAATATTTGGGGTTTTCTGCACATCAGATGTGGATGTTTACTGATTAACCTTCGCAAACGTGTGGCACGTTACTTTTTTAGAGCAATCGACATATCCTAGATGGCTAGGATTTTGTTCGATCAGGTCCAATATCGGAAAAGCAGGTTCCTGACGAAGCTGCAAGCTGTTTCGCACCAACCCTTGCACAGTGTGAATTCTATGAGCGTGCAGGCGAATTCGTTTATACAGGGTCTTTTGAACTGTCAAGTGAGGTATATCTAGCTTTCGTGGTGCTCGGCGAACTGACTATGATGAGCTTCGTTGGAAGGTCTCCCTGATCTCTTCTACCATTTCACCAGATGTGCATTTTCTACCAGAACCTCATTGTTTATACTACTAGTAGCTAGGAACTTGTCATGCCAAGCGTTAATCACATTAACGTATGGTGGATCGCTTTGAAATTCACGTCTGAAATTTCTTCGGACAGCAGAGGGTGATAGCGTTTCCGTACACCAAACCACACAATGCGCTCTCTCTTCAAGTGTAGTTATTTCTGGTGTTTATTTAGCACCTGAAACGAAACAAAAGGAACCGCTTGCAGAAAAATCCATACGAAATCTTTTGAGTTGCCCTATGTGATGCAGCAAGCTTCTATGTCTCTTGTTGACATCTTGTGTTACCCCCAGATATGAATATCGAGCTGCGAGGGTAGACTTTCAGATCTCGATGATGAAGCAAGATGTATGAAATGTTCTCCAAATATTCGCTTTCCATTATTATCTGAATAAAGCTTCGAAAATGTGTGAGATCTGCGGAATACGGGCTGTAAGAAGAACATAGAAATAGTGATTTCGAGTATACAGGGTGGTTCATTGATAGTGACCGGGCCAAATATCTCACGAAATAAGCATCAAACGAAATAACTACAAAGAACGAAACTCGTCTAGCTTGAAGGTGGAAACCAGTTGGCACTATGGTTGGCCCGCTAGATGGCGCTGCCATAGGTCAAACGGATATCAACTGCGTTTTTTAAAGAGGAACCCCCATTTTTATTACATATTTGTGTAGTACTTAAAGAAATATGAATGTTTTATTTGGACCATTTTTTTCGCTTTGTGATAGATGGCGCTGTAATAGTCACAAACGTATAAGTACGTGGTATCACGTAACATTCCGCCAGTGCGGACGGTATTTGCTTCGTGATACATTACCCGTGTTAAAATGGACCGTTTACCAATTGCGGAAAAGTTCGATATCGTGCTGATGAATGGCTTTTGTGTCAAAATGCCCAACGGGCGCGTGCTATGTATGCTCCTCGGTATCCTGGACCGTTCGCCGGATAGTTACATTATTTAAGGAAACAGGGAGTGTTCAGCCACATGTGAAACGTCAACAACGACCTGCAACAAATGATGATTCCCTATTTAGCGACGAAGCTTCACTCACCAACAGCGGTAACGTAAACCACCATAATATGCACTATTGGACAACGGAAAATCCACAATGGCTGCGACAAGTGGAACATCAGCGACCCTGGCGGGTAAATGTATGGTTTGGCATTATGGGAGGTAGGATAATTGGCCCCCATTTTATCGATGGCAATCTTAATGGTGCAATGTAAGCTGATTTCCGACGTATTGTTCTACCGATGTTACTACAAGATGTTTCACTGCATGATAGAATGGCGATGTACTTCCAACATGATGGATATCCGGCGCATAGTTCGCGTGCGGTTGGAGCTGTATTGAATAGCATATTTCATGACAGGTGGACTGGTCGTCGAAGCACAATACCATTGCCCGCACGTTCACCGTATCTGACGATCCCGGATTCCTTTCTGGGGGGAAAGTTGAAGGATATTTGCTATCGTGATCCACCGACAACGCCTGACAACATGCGTCAGCGCATTGTCAATGCATGTGCGAACATTACGGAAGGCGAACAACTCGCTGTTGAGAGGAATGTCGTTACACGTATTGCCAAATGCATTGAGGTTGACGGACATCGTTTTGAGCATTTATTGCATTAATGTGGTATTTACAGGTAATCACGCTGTAGCAGCATGCGTTCTCAGAAATGGTAAGTTCACAAAGGTACATGTATCACATTGGAAGAACCGAAATAAAATGTTCAAACGTACCTACGTTCTATATTTTAATTTAAAAAACCTACCTGTTACCAACTGTTCGTCCAAAATTGTGAGCCATATGTTTGTGACTACTACAGCGCCATCTGTCACAAAGCGAAAAAAGTGGTCCAACTAAAACATTCATATTTCTTTACGTACTACGCGAATATGTAATAAAAATGGGGGTTCTCATTTTAAAAAAAACATTCATATTTCTTTACGTACTACGCGAATATGTAATAAAAATGGGGGTTCTCATTTTAAAAAATGCCAACCATAGCGCCATCTGGTTTCCCACTTCAAGCTAGACAAGTTTCGTTCTTTGAAGTTTTTTCGTTTGACGCTTATTTCGTGAGATATTTGGCCCGGTCACGATCAATGGACCACCCTGTATATTGCGTTGGTGTGTACGCAGCAGAATGAAGAGAGTTTCTTCTGTTCGATGCCACGCCTACACGAACCTTCACCAAAGGGTCAGGCACGGGTCGCCGCAGCCATCTGCGGGTCGCATTAAAAAACCAGGCGCAGCCTTCCGATCCGTCGAGGCCGACCCAGGGGACAGCGTAATGAGCTCTGTGCCGCTCTTTGTGAAAATCAGTTCGGGCCGGGACGAGCTTAGCGCCGCGCTGCTGCACGAACAATGCGATTTGCCAGCGCCGCGCAGGGGGCTGAGGAGAGCACGATATGGCAGAGTGGCCGGGAGCCGCAGCGATGCGAGCGAGGGGCCGGTGCTGAGCCAGTCACAAACAGGTTTCCCGTGCGGCCAGTACGGCGCCACTAAGCATGTGCATAATTATTTGTATGGTATGCTGCCAGTCTCTTTCATTTGTTTTATGTTTAACCAACTGAGAACTCGCATTGCCCAGGTATGTATTTTTTCCAATTCTTTTAGTCCATCTCCTCCTTCCCTCTCTTTCTCTCTCTCTCCCTGTCCATCTCCTCTGACCTCCTCTCTCTCCGTCTCCTACTCCCCCCTCTCTCACTGTTCATCTCCTCCTCCTCCTCTTCCCCTTCTCCGTCCATTTACCCCTCCCCATCTCTCTGTCCATCTGCTCCTCCCTCGCATCTATGTCCATCACCTCTTCCCCCTTCTCTGTCCTTCTGCTTCTCCCCCATCTCTCGGCTCATCTCCTCCTCTTTCCTTTCTCTGCTCTGTCCATCACTTTCTCCCTCGTTCGGGTTGCTTGTTCTTACCCCCACATTATTTCGTTCCAGACTGTAAGTAATCTGTTTGTCAAGTTTGGCTGAAATTGGTACAGAGGTTTAAAAGAGCTGTTTTAGCCACAGCTTTGCCCACATACCCTCATGTCATACATGTTTTACATACATTTAACAAATTTCACACATAGTTGCACTTACATTTCGCCTGTATCTCTAGCGAGTTTCACTGTACAGTTTCGTTTTCGAGCAACTCATTGTTTATGATGTCATACTCCTGAACTATACGTCATACAATGGTGTAGTTTTGTAGATGCATTCAACGGTATATGTCGATAATTTCTACGAATTAGTAAAAGTAATAAATTTAAACGTCACGTACGATGCTGCAGGTTTTCACGCATCTCAGTATTTATGACGTCATATCTCCTCATACAGTGATATAATTTTGCAGGTATATTATATGCCCAGAATGCCCAGAAATCGGTGTCCCACTCTTCCGTTGGCATGTGCCTCGTTACTTGTTGTGACTGACACCACAGCCTGTGTGGGAGGCAGATGATTCTACATCAGTTGATGGTGCTATAATCGTGTGATACATTTTTTATACTGTATGTCAGTTGCTCACTTACGATTTCACTTCATTTGTATCGCTGTTACATGGCGGAGCTGTTCTGCACTGGTTAATCTGACACTTATTTAAACGTAATTCATTGCACAAACATTACTACAGACAAGTAAAAAGTCCACACTCAAAATATTACGGCCTTGCAGAATGTGGCTGAGTATCGACTATCGCTTCTTTACAGCGATATTTGCGATGCTGACAGTCTGTTACTCTTTTGTTCCAATTTGACACATTTTACAATCAAATCTACTGCATTATAACTAGCTTGCTACTTAAGAATTTTGAATATTTGAATCCAGTTATCCTATCAAAAATATTTTCTATTATGAATAAAAATTTCCATTTCTTCTGTGATATCCATTCTTCTACTTTCTCCCATTTTGTGACAAATTTCAAGGTAGTCTTCGATTTTCAAAGGCTGGCCAGTGTTTTTAATGTGTGTTGCTACTGCTGATTTGTACTCTTCTCCAGTCTGTAGCAGACTACATGTTCTTTAACTCGAGTTCTGGAATGTCTGCCTCTTTCGCCCATTCAGAGGGGTTCAGCTACCCTTACCACTGGGTTTTATGCAGCCCACAATGTCTTCAAATACCTTGCACAAGATCTTCACATTCTCCTGCTCGCTGCGAGGTAACTATTGTTACCACAGATAAAATGAAGAGGATCTTTTTGTAGAAAATATAATGTGGTTAAATTCTGTACTGGGTTATGTTTTCGCTGCAGGCCACAGTTTTAGAGTTATTCAAGAAAAACGCGTTTGAAGATCCCTTTTGAAGATTTTTCTTGAATATTTTGAAAACTATGGCCACTATCGAAAACACATCCAAGTACAAAATTTAACTATACTGAAATTCCTACAAGAATGGCCTGTTCATTATTTGTGTAGGACCAATAGTTTGCACATAGCGAGCTAGAGAATATGAAAATAATATGCATTTTATTTGAAGGCGTTGTGGGCTGCATCAAACCCAGCGATAGGGGCAGCTGAATCAGCACGTACAGTATTTGTTGCATTGTTTCCAGGTAGTTTTGTAAACGCATCAAGATCTGTATCTGGTGGATTGATATAGTGGGTAAACCTCCTACTTAGATTGCAAATGGAGCCAAAGGTTATTTTTACATCTGCGTTTTTGGATAACCTACCTAATATATTATACAATATAACAAGATATGGTATTTATACATTTTAACTGCAAGGGTACTGTTGTCAGTTGTGAATGTATTTTGCTGTTATTTGTTCAGTTTATTATCTGTTGTGTATATCAAAGGGTAGAATTGAAAGAAAAAAAACTGGTCGCTTTGGGGTGTTGTGAATGATACAGAATTGGCTCCAGGTCGTCATCTGATCTTCCACCGCTGGCCCAAGTCACGATAGTGAAGTGGTGTGTAGGAATTCTGTTCGAAAAATTCCAGAACATCCGTAATTTCTCGCCAATGATGTGTTCGAGCGAAATGTGGTTGGCATCCCGGCACACGCTTGTGTTTAATGCATAACTGCCAGAAGTTTCATTGTTTCATGTCCGTAAGTTATTGTTCAGTGCTGTGTTGAGTACAACGCCGTGTCGCATAGTTTGGGAATTTCGAAATGGCAGAGTTAGAGGAGCGACGCGTCAACATCAAACTTTGCGTTAAACTCAAGGAAACCTTTACAGAGACACATCAAATCATGCAGAGAGCCTACGATGATGATCGCTTAAACCGTAGTCGGTGTTACGACTGCTTCGCACAGTTTAAAAATGGCCGGACGGAATTTAAACATGATCGTCATGCAGGACGCCCTTCGACCTCTACCGATGACGCAAGCGCCAGGAACGTCAACGAAATTGTGCGTGCCAATTGAAAACTGTCTGGCCGAGATATTGCAGACGAATGTAACATTTCAGTTGAATCTTGTCATGAAATCCTGACACAGCATCTTGGAATGCATTGTGCTGCCACCAAGTTCGTCCTTTGGCTCGTGAGTCAAGACCTGAAAGACCATCGCCTCGCAATCTCTGAAGAGCTTTTCTATCACGCAAATGAGAACTAGACGTTCCCCAAGAGAATCATAATAGCTGATAGGACATGATTCTACGATTATGATTTTGACCGAGGTTCAGTCTTCGCAATGGGTGAGCAAAGGTTCACCAAAACCGTAGAAAACTCATCGGGTCAAGTCAAATGTCTGAACTATACTGATAGTTTTCTTTGACCCTGGAGGATTAGTTCATCATGCCACAGGGACAAACTGTTAATCGATGGTACTATCGAGACGTGCTGTGACGTCTGCGACAAAATGGGAAAGGAAACGGCCTGAAAACTGACGAGACGATTCATAGCTCTTGCATGACGATAACAAACCCCACATTCATACCTGTGGTGTGTGACTAATGCACAATAAACGAAATCACTGTGCTACCTCATCACCCGTACTCTCCAGATATGGCTCCTGTGGACTTATTTTTTATTTGCAAAGTTGATACCCCTGTTGAAAGGATGAAGATCTGTAACGATAGACGAGATAAAAGAAAATTCGCAGATGGCGCTGATTCGAAAGTGGAAAGTGCCAGTCGGTGTGGAGACGTGACACAATGGCTGATAGGAACTATGACGTAGCCATTGAGGTATTTCTCGATTTGCTGGTATATCAAAGAGGACTGTGCAATGGATCTACAATTACCAGACTGATTGTGGACCAAACCCTACCTTGGAAATCCCAGTAACTGTTAAAAAAATATATTGTCACTCAAACCACAAACTTACGCAGAGTTATTTACACGAAAACTTACTCCCCTCCCTCCACCCTACTCTCCCCTTCCCCTACTCTTCTTTATACCTCGCAGTGAACTCTAAGAGCGATATCTGTAGTACCTACAATTGTAGCTGTTTCTAGGCAACTGGTGATGAATTTTTTTTTAGTGCTATGTTACGAAGCTCTTATAATCTGTTACACTCGAAAATGGATGTCTGCAATACACAGAAAACCTTTTTTAAGTTGGTGCAACGCAAAAGCAATGATTTGTCCTCCTACATTAACTGGGAGCCATATTTCTGTTTCTGTAAGCTTTAAAATGTAGTTTGACAAATCTACTACAGTTGGTTACTAATGGAAACCTACACCAGCGCCAATGTCTCGAAAGAATCTAATGAGAAATCATTCTTTAAACATATGCATAAATAAATCTTTCGGCGGTAAATCGTGTTGTCTTCCCAAGTAGCTGTTAGATTCAATAAAAAAAATATGGATCGGTGGCTGCCTCTTTGTGTTCTAATGCTAGCCAAAATTTGGGCCATTATTTGCAAGTGATTTTTATCAGGAAACTGAAAATGTATGGCCTTCTAAAGATAAGAACGAACAAAAAGTTTTTTCATAAGAGTAAGAACCAGCATATACCGATACTTCCAACACCGTTGGTTGTTCAGAAATTTTCAAGGAGTAGATGGAAGAAAAATTAGGGTTTATCGATGAGGACACAAGGTCGGACTTGACAAAAGATGGGGAAGGGAATCGACCCTCTCTTTGGCAAAGGAACTGTAACGACACTTGTCTTAAACGATTTAGGGACCGCAGAGAAACCTTATTCTGAATGATATGATGCGGATCTGAGGCGCCATACTTCCAAATACGAGTGATGCCAGGGTTCTTACATCAGTAATATAAGGACACAACAAATCTGAATACGAAAAACTAAATTTATACATCATACTGCTAACTAATTTGGAAGAATGGCTGTAACTCTTATAATGACCGTGATGACCCAAAACAAAGTGCACCTTTTTTCGTCAAAATAAAGAAATTATAAGACTTCAAAATACTTTGTGCTGGCGTAAGCTGCCGCCAGCACTCCGCTCAGCAAACAGGCTGTGAGAAGATCTACAGCAGGCAAGCGGGCCTATCCGGAGAGGGGCCAAAGATAAACTCGCAAGAAACGTGCCGCCAACGCCCTCTCGACCGCCATTATTTAGATTGCCGCCTTGGGCCGGAGAGCCCAGTCAGTAATCCAATGAGTCACGGAGTCGAATCATCAGTCGCAGCCCAGTGACGTGCAGCTGCAGTAGCTCAGCCTCTGGCTCAGAGTCAGTCAGTACCTACCGACTGGAGTAGTGTACATAACGGCACCAGTACGTCACCATCAGTGAGGTTAACGTGGACTGTTCCGGAAGAGCTTGTACCACAACTCATGGACTAGCTTAAGATAAATAAGTTTCTGTTATTATGAATAAAGAACCCTCTTAGTACATGCATGCAGTTGTGTTATAGAAAAAGGATACTGGCCACCAAACAACATCCTCTTCTTGCATCGCATGGCGACACAAAAAATTCATAACTAAGATGCAGAAGTAATGATAAAATAAAAATATAAAGACAGTTAAATAGAAAAGCAAGAAATACTAGTTACTATTAAGAGAAGCGTAAGGCGGGGTTGCAGCTTATACACGAAGTTATTATATGGAAACAGAGAAACAACTCAGAATTCTATTTTGTTGAAATGAATAAATAGCTTTCTCAAAATCCGTGAATTCCATCATAATTCGTTCTGCAGTCGTGTTTACGACATGTAAATAATCCAACCAACGTTTCGTTCTAGCACTGAAATACAATGTTTATGCTTGCCGACTGTGATTTTTTGACCGATCAGGACATTTTACTGAGATATATAGTCCAGCGTTAAAGCTCAGTTTTGTTCGACCTCATTGACTCTGTATGCCTTGAAGAGACCCGCTTACTTTCCGTGTCCTGCGCAGTCATCAGCACTTGAGCCTGAACTAGCATGCTTCGCAAACTGGAATCGAACGACAGCAAAGTGCTAACACTAGCTCTCAGGTGCGCACGGCACAAGAAAACCAACAATTATCAGCAATCACACAGATCTGGGTAGGGAGGGAACACGAGACCGACACTAGCACTGCGCCCCCGGACTGTAATTTCCCTGGCGTGCTCGTTCCTAATTACAATGTTGCGTTTCGCCGGCATTTCGTGACCTCGTAATCGCTACCGCGTTATCAGGTAAACCAGAAAACACAGCTGAAAACAGCGCAGCAGAGACTAATTTGTAAACACACTTTCACTGCTGCGCCACACTTTGTGCCGTCACTCTATGTAATAATTCAAACCACTGCGAAATTATCTTAAATATTTGCATAATTGCAGTTTTGCAGACTGGTAAAATACTTCTGTTTTTTTTAATTTTATCCAATCTGACGATAATCACTGGCAATCGTTTTACAACTGTTTCGTAAATGATCTCCAGCGATCTGCAAATATGACACGAAAACTAAGCAAAACTAAAAATGTACAATGTAATTATAGAAAGAATGCATTAAAACTATTACAACAATTTCGCAGCACAAGAACGATACCATCAAGCCATCTCTCTAGAAAAGTATAATGCTTATGAAGTGGAGGGATAGTTGAGATCAATTCCGAGTAAATAATTGTAGTAATGATAATGAAATGGTTTTCGTCAACACTCCAAAAAGATTGCAAGGATCGTTACAAAACCAGACTGATCTTTGAGAATGCACAACTAGCATCAAACATAGAAATTTTACTCATTATCACGCTCATAAGCAACCCCTCAACTATAAATTGATATCCATATTAAAGACATACATTTGTGTCCTCCTCTTGGGAATAAAACATCAATAACTTTTCAAATAAGACTCTGAAATCACTATGCCACACAAGAATATGACGATTATGTGTATTTTCATAAATAACAAAACTGTTAAAAGTTTTTAAATATTTTTTTACCTTCTCATTTATTATTTCGATAATGAGACCTTCCTTTTTTCACATACATACATACAGCACGCACATACCCAAACTCTGATGTCAGCATTCCAATCTTTTTTCACTTTCTACTGACCTACAAACCTCTACTCTACGTACTTCTAAGTCAAAGATATATTTCTGAATAAATTACTGATTTTCGTTTTTCATCTCGCGATCTAATATGGCAGCTGCACTAGATAGTGGTGCGTCATATACAGTGTGTTTATACATTAGTTGTATAAAATTAACCTTTCATTGCAAAAAACGTAAATAGCTTAAACAAATGTCTGATACAGCACTTAAAAAGGTATATATACAAGTTTTATTTAAATAAGTTCAATCAGGCTTTTTTTTTTTGTAACACGACAGATGTCCCATCTGTAACCAGTTTCCTGCCAGATCCTGTGAGGCAAGTCTTGGTGTACGGTGGCAGCTGCTTGTCTTATCCGTTGTCGCAGCTTCTCGACGCGGAGTAACAAACACTCTGTCCTTAATGTAAACCCGTACAAAGACGTCCAGTGGGGTTAAATCAACCAGCGGGAACGTCGGGAACTAAGAGCGTTGGACGGGAATAAGGCATGAAGACATATTGCATTTAGTCCTGTATGACACATTTCTAAAAGTTTTTTATCCTTTTCGTAATTAAAGGCTACTTTTATATAACTAATTTATAAACACCCTCTGTTATTCAGTTATCTGTCAATATACACACATCAAAACATTTTTGGGTGACCTCGGTTCCGAGAGTTCCGGAACCTGCACAGAAAATTGGAATAGAGATCAACATAAACATCATTTTCGCCATTTTTATTGCTCATGAAATCCACCCATTGCATGTTGCACCACCATATAGCGAGACATTCATACGTGGTGGTCCAGACTGCTGTACACATCGGTACCGCAAATACCCAGTAGCACGCCCTCTTGCACTGAAGCGTGCCTGTATTTGTCGTGGCATACTATCCACAAGTTCATCAAGGCACTGTTGGTCCATATTGTCCCACTCCTCCCTCAGAGTGGTTTGGTGGGTCACGTGGGTCACAGCCCTTTTCATTCTATCCCAGGTATGTTCGATAGGGTTCACGTCTGGAGAATATGCTGGCCACTCTAGTCGAGCGATGTCGTTATCCTGAAGGAAGTCATTCACAAGATGTGCACGACGGGGGCGCTAATTTGTCGTCCATGAAGACAAATGCAATATACTGCCGATGTGGTTGCACTATCGGTCAGAGGATGGCATTCACGTATCGTATAGCTTGCTGCTTTCACTGGACAATGTGTCTAAGGCGTTCAGCCTGACCGGGTTGCCTCCAAACACTTCTCCGACGAGTGTCTGCTTGAAGGCATATGCGACACTCATCGGTGAAGAGAACATGATGCGAATTCTGAGCGGCCCATTCGGCATGTTGTTGCACCCATCTGTACCCCACTGCTTGGTGTCGTGGTTGCAAAGATGGGCTTCGCTATGGACGTCGGGAGTGAAGTTGTGCACCATGCAGCACAGTCTGAGTCGTAACACCACGTCCTGTGGCTGTACGAAAATCATTATTCAACACGGTGGCGTTGCTGTCACGGTTCCTCCGATTCATAATCCGTAGCGACTTGCGCGTCGACAATGGGGATGAATTGATAATGAGGACAGCACAACACCCATTCCCTGAGGGGTGAAAATCTCCCTCCTCAGCTGGGAATCGAACCTGGGTCCCCGTGCATGGCAACCCAACGCGCTGTCCATTTAGCTAATGGGACGGACTCATGCATGGTTGTTTACATCTCTGGGTGGGTTTAGTCACATCTCTGAACTCTCAAAGGGACTATGTCTCTGATACAGTATCCATAGTTACCGTCTATCTTAAGGATTTCACAGAACCGCGGTGATGCCAAAGTTTTATTGATGTGTGTATAATGTGTTTTAGATGTTATACTAGGTAGTTTAACACCTTATGCACCTGTGTGTTACGAGGGGTCTTTTCACCTACACCCGTATGATACTTCTGAACTTCTTGAAAAAAAAAGGAACGAAGTAGATTCTAGAGAACCGCGCGCTGCAGACCGACCGCCGTGTCATCCTCTGCCATATTACGTCATTTGAATGTGGTATGGAGGGGCACGGGGTTAGCACACAGCTCTCCCGGCCGTTTTCGGCACGGCACACCTTGTAGGCGCTACTATTTCATAAAGCAGCTCTTCAACTGACATCACGAGGCCGAGTCAACCCGTTCCCGTCCTCCCACCAAAAACAAATCCCTGGCAGTACCGGGAACCGAACCCGGACTCTCTGCATTTCAGTTATCTGCGACGACCACTCGGCTACGAATGCGGACACTTATAAACTTTTCCTTCTGTAATGCCACTGTACGTTATTTTCTTCTTTTTTTACTTAAGTTTGTTTTCTTATTTGTATATCTGAAAAGACTAAAGACGAGAGCTCAGGTAGGTAAAAGCGCAACCATTGACTGACTTCCGGTTGCCTCCACGTGCAGTGGGGGTAATGCACACTTCGTAGTAGACGGTGATCCGTCCGTCGACTTTACATTGTAGCACAACGGCACCATTGATGTTCTTTGGAAAATAAGACTTATGTGCTGACACTGGGTTTCATCCATTCTTTTTATTGTGTCCCCATGCTCGTCGTCAAATATGGGGTGTCTAGGAAGCCTGCTTTCTCGGTTCGCTAGACCAACACTCAAACAAGTCTTATTAATGAGTTTTATTACTAAATGAAAAATTACAATACTTAACTTTGTAATTACACAGATGTGTCGCAAGCAAAAGGGGACATACGAAATAATCAAGCTTGTTCAGAATAAGCAATTGCAAGTCAGTGCTACATAGGGTGTACAAGCGATGTGAATAGAGTTGGCACTGCTATACAAGTCGCCAGTTTTGGAGCTACTATGAACTGGCCGTCGCAAGCTGGTCGCGGCACGTATGTCCCTTCACATAGGGGCCGCTGCTGTCGCCTTGTCGTCCTGGAGAGGGGTCCGTCAGTGTTCGATTGGCTGGCGTCTTCTCACAGCCATTTCTTCTCTGTCGTTCCACACTGACGTGCCGGCGTTTGACTTTACACCGTAAATGCTCGAATTCAAATGGCTCCAAGCTCTATGGGACTTAACATTTGAGGTCATCAGTCCCCTAGACTTAGAACTACTTAAACCTAACTAACCTAAGGACATCACACACATCCATGCCCGAGGCAGGATTCGAACTTGCGACCGTAGGACCAGCGCAGTTCTGGACTGAAGCGCCTAGAACCGTTCTGCCACAGCCTAATGCTCTATGCATTCATAATGTAGTTCCGTCGCTAATGCGTGACGCACTAAGCGAGAATGGACTGCAGGGCTCAGCAGAAAGCAGTGACACACTACCACCAGAGTCGTCTCGGAGTATAATGAAAGTGTTCTTAGGTTGAAATCATACGCACTCCCTATGAGCAATGACTGAACAATGCGAGGGAATCTTTAAAAAAAAGAAAAAAATGGCTTCTACCACCTGAAGCACGACTAATATCTCTTGCGCAAGTAGGATGGCGTCTACTTAGTAAACAGAAATTTAGAGAGCTATAGTTTTTAAATTCTCTAAGTAATATCCGTTCTTGAAGCAAATTTGTTCAAAATAAAGATATAGTCTCAAAGGAGTGAAAAACCAGTATCCCGTAGATGACAGGTGTGAACACTGTACTGACAATCGCTTTGCCCTCCTATCCGTCGTCTATTAAGCAAGCACGGATGTCGAGAGACAAGTTCTCCTGTTTTATCTAGCGGTTTCGCCATAAAACATTAGAAATAGGCGCTCCATCTTTGGTTCTTTAGCCCTTCTTGTCAAAATACAGCAGTGTGGTTATAGTTGATAAGACACACTCACACAGAGAGAGAGAGAAATGGAGAGAGAAAGAGAATCGCGCGCAGATGTATAACACCACAAGTGCTTAAAAACCTATCATTCACTTTAAATGGCAGAAAAAATATTAGTTCACTAAATAATAAACAGCGTACAATCGATCTGTGTGACAGGCTGATCAGTGAACCGAAAACAGATAAGCCATCACTCCCTACCTGCGACGCACCTTTGTCCTGAAGGCTTACCGAAAAGGTCTGATAAAAAGTAGAAATGTGTATCGAAAACATTACTTTCCTAAAATATGAGGGCATGAAAGTGAACGTTGCTCCGTTTCTAGTGGTCACTGTATCTTGTGTCATTTTCAGTGTTTTTCCTGTGTTTTTTCAAGTGTTTAGTGTTCAAGGGTTTCTCAAGTCTTTTTAACTGTGCTGTCTGTCCACATTTTTATCTCTGTTTTTAAATAATTGATGAAGACAGCTTTATATTATTTATATTTCTCCCATTCATGTCACATTTTAAGTTATTTGTTTTTTTTTTCAGCATCTAATGTAATGTCAAGTTCTGCTGGCTGATAAGCAGGTTATTTATACCGCTATAGAGTGCTGCCAGCCCCCCTCCTCCCCCCTTCTATTTACATGGGGCGAGAGAGTATGAACTAACAACAAAGGGAAAAATAGCTATGTTGAGCTATTCCTGCGGTGACAGAAGCCCCATAATAGCACATTTGCACCTGAGGGTTGTTGCATTACTCTGTATTTTATGTTGTACGTTTTCGTGATTGAGTATTACAAGCTTTTTAACTGTTGTAAACGGATATTCACAGAAAACAGGCAACTAGGGCTACAAACTGAATAAATCATAATTACATTATTACTCTCAAACGAGCCTCTGGAGACTACGGGTCCCTAATGCCATAATACTCAGAAAATATCCGTCAACAGCCACAGCAGTTTAATCAGTGGAGTTCGGATTTACATATATTTTCTGTTGTATAAGTGCTATACCCAGATTAATTAATATGTTTATACCCTTGGGAAAACAGGAAGGTGAAGACATTTGTGTTCTGAAGAAAATGAATGATCGATGTTATTGGGCTGGTTGGTTGCTCGATGAAGGAGAGGCTCGGGAAGTATAAGTACATGAAGCTAGAAGATAATAAACGGTGTGGAGGGTAGTGTAAAATGCACGAAGGTTGTCTGAGGTAGAGTGATAATGTTGAAGAAGGTAAGGTTTCAGTTTATTAAAAACAAAAGAATGTGTACAAAAATACAAATGTGTGTGAAATCTTACGGGACTTAACTGCTAAGGTCATCAGTTCCTAAGCTTACACACTACTTAATCTAAATTATCCTAAGGACAAACACACACGTCCATGCCCGAGGGAGGGCACGAACCTCCGCCGGGACCAGCCGCACAGTCCATGACTGCAGCGCCCCAGACCGCTTGGCTAATGCCGCGCGGCCCAACAGAATGTGTGTATTGTGTGTTACACATATTCAGAGAGAGAGAACGCTATGATTTCTAAGGTACTTTATGCAAATAGTGCTGAGAATTGAAAAATGTACTGCGAGGGCATAACACTCTTTATTCTTAGTGGTAAAAACCCGTTCGTTCGAACATAAACTGGGTGTCCGATCTTACATTACTGAAATGGGTTATGGGTGCATTTAATATCTATCCTGTCCTGTTCTTTGCACACCTGATTCCAAAAACTGCAATAAGACAGCGACCCTTTGGTTATTATCAACCAATCGATCATCATTAAATACAACAGCGAATTTCGTGAAATTCAAGAAAAACCTGTCGTCATATTGGGTACAGCTAGAGCGGAGACAGAGGTAGCAGCAGCAATATTAGTCGTCATTCCAGATTGGCGTCTGGTAGGAGCAAATTCCTTGCGCACGTCTTGTGTAACCGAAATATATTCACAGCAAACAACGTTATGAGCAAATTAAACTATGATCTGGTTCATTTCAAAGTACATTAAGTAGTTACATTAGAGTTTATAAGACATTTCGGTATAAAGATTTTCGTTCTCTTTTATCTACCGACAAACTGTTTATTCTGAAACACTTTCGCGGGCGAATTTAACCTAACGAACAGTTTTGACATTTATATGGTCGTTCTACAGCGCGTTGGAAAAACACACACACATATTTTTTTTTATTTTTGTCTGGGACAATGCTGAAATAATCTCCCATAAGTCCAACCCCTCGTCCAAGTCGTGGGAGATGGGCAACGGCACAAAGTAGGGGACTGCCTATAGGGGCGATGTACAGCGGGGACTTCGTGTGCCCCAGGACCGCTACGGTAGCTGAGAAGGCTCTATGGGAACCCTGAAACGTGACGGCTAACGGGGCTCTGGTGAAGCTGCGATAGGCCTAGCAAGCCAGTAGTGGATAAATCAACTGCTTTTAAAAAGGGAACATGCCTCGGATCACGGAACGGATTTAAAGGAAACCGACCAAGCAATGGGAAAGGATTACGAGATGGTTTACGACTGGGCACCTTAAACGTAAGGACTCTAACTGGGAAGTTAGAAGAAATTGTAGAAATGATGGAAAGGAGGAAATTGGACATATTGGGACTTGCTGAGACTAGGTGGAGAGGAGTTGGTGAAAAACCACTAAGTAAAGGATGTAAACTGTACTGGATAGGGAATGAGAGGGGAAGAAATGGAGTGGCAATAGTGGTCAGAGAGGGTCTGCAGGAGGAGGTGGAAGGTATCAATGATCGAATGATAAAAGCCAGAGTACGAGTGAAAGGAAAAAGCATTGAAATCATCCAAGCATATGCCCCACAGGTGGGGTGTACAAAAAAGGAGAAGGAGGAATTTGAAGATGACATGCAAAAGCAGCTAAATGGAGGTAATCAGATTATAATAGGGGACCTCAATGCACATGTTGGCACAGACAGGAAAGGATTCGAGGAGATAATGGGACCAGAGGGCTGGGGGAACCGAAATAGAGAAGGAAAATTGTTGCTGGAATTCTGCAAGAGGAATGGGCTGGCGATCGCAAATTCCTGGTACAAGAAGAGAAGTAGTCACAAAATAACTTGGTACAGTGGGGACTGGTCCCAAACTTCAGTAGTAGACTATGTACTAGTGGATAGGCAGATGATGAGCAGCCTCACAGATGTTAAGGTCGTTCCATCTGAGGCCTTAGACAGTGACCATCGGCTGTTGGAAGCCACCCTGAGAGAGAAAAAAGATAGGAGGGCAACAGATATACAGGAGAAAAGGTTGAAGACATGGATGCTGAAAGAGGATGAACGGAGGACCCAGTACCAGACACTGATCAGGAAGAAGCTGCCAAAGGAAGATCAGAGAACAGTGGAAGAAGAATGGGGAGATTTTAAGAGGGCCCTAGTTGAGGCAGCTGAGATTGTGTGCGGAAGAACTAGCACAAAGAGGAGAAGTAAGGAAACCCCATGGTGGAACAACATATGTAAAGAGGCAGTACTTCGAAAGAACAAAGCCTTCAGAGAATGGTTCCAGACCCGAACAGAGGAAGCTAGGGTAAAATATAAGGGAAGCAAGAAAGCGGCACAGACCATAGTAAGTGTGGAGAAGAAGAAGTGGATGGAAAAATGGACAAGAATGTTAGAAGAGGACAGTGAAGGGAACAAAAAAGTACTTTACACCATGGTAAGAAATAAGAGGAACGACAGAAGCGAGTGCCTGAGGATCATGGATAATAATGGAAGAGTTGTGGAGGAAATGCATGAGCTCAAAAAGATTTGGAAGGAGTACTTTGAAGATCTGTTGAATGCCGCCAAGCGGGTAACTAACAGCGATGGAGAGCCTAAGGCAGCAGACGATGATAATAGTGGGGAAATTGATGATCTAACTTGGAATGAAGTGGAAGAAGCCATAAAGAGGATGAAAGGGGGCAAGGCACCAGGTTGGGACGAAGTAACAGTGGATATGATACGAGCAGCAGGAGAAGTAGGAACCCAGTGGCTATACAGAGTGCTGAGGGTGGTGTGGAAGGAGAACAGAATTCCTGAGGATTGGAAGAAAGGAATTATAGTCCCGATCTTCAACAAAGGGGATAAAAGGAGATGTGAGAACTACAGAGGAATCACCCTGCTATGCCACTGTGGAAAAATCTATGAAAAGATCCTGGAGAAGAGAATAAGAAGCAGTATTGAAAGTAGACTGCAAGAGGAGCAGTACGGTTTCAGACCAGGAGATCAACAACGGACCTCATATTTGCGGTAAGGCAACTGCAGGAAAGGCACTATGAGTACGGGAAGGACTTAATCATGGCCTTTTTAGATATTGAGAAGGCGTATGACAGTATCTGTAGGGACAAGCTCTGGGATGTGCTGAACGCAAAAGGGATAGATAAAGAGATAACACGAAAAGTCAGAAAAATGTATGAGGGAAGTGAGAGTTGTGTGAAAGTGGGGAGGGAACGTACTGCATGGTTCAAGCTGGAAAATGGGCTGCGACAGGGAGGTGCACTTTCGCCTTTATTGTTTATTATTGTTATGGATGAAATCCTACAGCAAGTGTCAGATGCAATTGGAGATCATAAAATGAAAGCAGTGCTTTTTGCCGATGACCTGATGTTATGGGGAAATTGCGAGAAGGAGGTGCAAGAGCAGTTAGATGCATGGGAGGCAACGGCAGCACAATATGGAATGCATTTCTCTGCAAAGAAAAGTGAAATAATTGTCACAACAAGGAAGACGAATAGGCCAAATGTGGATATAACTTGTGGAGGGGAAAAACTACAAGTGGTAGAGAACTTCAAGTACCTGGGAAGCGTGATTGAAAGTAAGGGGGGAAACGCAATGGAAATAAATGAAAGGTGCAGAAAAGCAGGGCAGTTCTACAAATGCATTAGGGGGCTTATTTGGAGCAAGGAGGTGCCACAGAAATCCAAGGGAATTATATACCGAACCTACTTTGTCCCCATATTGGCATACGGAAGTGAGACATGGGTAATGCACAAAAGCGACAAAAGTAGAATACAAGCTAGTGAAATGAAGTTCCAGAGGAGCAGGCTGGGTGTAACAAGACGAGACAGATTGCGAAATGTGTATGTGAGGGAAAGACTAAAGGAGGAACCAGTACAGGACAGGATAGAAAAATCAAGACTGCAGTGGTATGGACACATGAAGAGAATGGATGAGGGAAGAATTCCAAAGAGGATGTTTGATCTGCAACTGGAGGGGAAGAGGCCCAGAGGAAGACCAAGAGATAGATGGGTGAAGGGAGTGAAGCAATGTGTGACGAGAAGAGGAGAGAACTGGACGAAGGTGGAAGAGGGGGAATGGTGGAAAGACAGAACACGATGGAGAGGCTTGTGTTCCCGACAGACCCAGCCAGTGGCTGGAAACTGTCCAAGATGATGATGACAATGCTGAAATAGGTCCAACCCCCTTTCCCTGTTTCGAACAAGGTTTTCGTGAGGTTTCCTTTTGTCAGCGGGTGAATGCTGCAACTGGAAATCACTTCCCAAATATTTACAACTTAGAACCACAAATTTATACAACAGACCACCTCTCAAGAGTAGAGATAGTTAAAGGATAAAAATACACAAACAATGTAAATTAATATCTTTCGCAAGCTAGCGGTAAAGTTTCAGCAACTAACAATACTTTCATTGGCGAGAGAGTCAGCTTTCAGTGACCTGTGGCATTATCCTCGTTACTTGCAATGGCTGTTTGTGAATACAGCTCGTCAGAAACCTAGAGCAAGCATGCGAGTCCCCAATCTCCTTACCCAGCTACGTCAGAAGGCTCAGCTTTAGGCTCTTCACAAAGCTACACCGACAGCGCGCCTTTTATATCAGTGGTTACGGGGTGTGCAGATACGCCAGGAGAATGTAAGTTCTGACCAAATGCACGCTGCACTGCATTGCTATATCTACATTTACATCTGAATCTGC
Organism: Schistocerca americana; assembly: GCF_021461395.2. Lineage (NCBI taxonomy): Eukaryota > Metazoa > Arthropoda > Insecta > Orthoptera > Acrididae > Schistocerca > Schistocerca americana. Next base: position 638,845,323 of record NC_060120.1, on the reverse strand, counting down.
ATTCCGCGAACCACCTGACGGTATGTGGCAGAGTGTACTTGTAGACTCACAGTTTTACCTCTTCCAATGTTCCATTCGCGAACGGCGCGTGGGAAGAATTATTGTTGGTAGACCACCACATTAGCTCCAATTCATCGAATTTTCTCATCGTAGGTAAAACGCGGGAGTTATGTGGAAAGAACTAATATTTTGACCGACTCTTCCCGGAATTTACTCTCTCGTAATTTCAAAAGCATACCTCTCCGTGATGCATAATGTCTCTATTGTAGCCGCTGCCACTGATATTTGTTGAACTTATTCGCAATGCTCTAGAGCCGACTGATCGATCCCGTGACGAAACTTGCAGTTCCTCGTTGGATCTTTTGTATCTCTTCTACTAATTCAATCCGGTAATGGTACCAGATGGATGAGCAAAGTTGAAGAATAGATCAGACAATTGTTTTGTAAGCCACCTCTTTCGGGGATGAATTGCATCTCCTTAAGAGTCTTCCTGTGAATGTCAGTATCGTATCTGCTTCTCCTACAGTTTGGTTTATGTGGTCGTTCACTTAACATCCATCCAGATGTTTCTTCTAGGTACTTTACAGTATTTACTGTCTGCAATGATTTATCACTAATTGTGTAACCGTACAGTGGTGAGTTTCTTCTCCTATTTATGGGCGATCCGTTACATTTATTTAGGTTCGGATGAACTGTCAGTCCATGGAGCATCCATCAATCCTACAGGTCTCCTTGCTGCTCCTGGCGTTGCTACCTTCTTACAGCAATCTGACTGATTAAACCTCTTTGGTAGACCGGGACTCGAACCTGATAGCTTTGTTTTTCGCAGGCAAGTGCTCCACCCACTGAGCTATCCAAACGCGACTCACTTCCCACATCCACTGCCTTACTGCCGCCAGTACTTCACCTCCTCTCTTTAAAACTTCAGAGAAGTTCTCCTGCATACCTTGCGGTTCTAGCACGCCTGGAAGAAAAGGTACTGCGGAGGTCCCAAGTTCGAATCTCGATCTGTCATACAGTTTTGATCTTCCAGGAGGTTTCAAATCAGTACACACTCCGCTGCAGAGTGAAAATTCATTCCGGAAATTGCCACCAGCCTCATAGAGAGAACGGCGTTACTCAGTGGATCGTTTATATATACTGTAAATAATTTAGGTCTAGAAAAAGCGCTCGACAAATTAAAATGGTGCAAGATGTTCGAAATTCTGAGAAAAATAGGGGTAAGCTATAGGGAGAGAACCAAGAGGGAATAATAAAAGTGGACGACCAAGAACGAAATGCTCGGATTAAAAAGGGCGTAAGACAGGAATGTTGTCTTCCCCCCCCCCCCCTCTCCCCCCCCCCCCCCCCCCCCCCAATGTCCAATCTACACATCGAACAACCAGTGATGATGTAAGTAAAAGAAAGATTCAGGAGTGGAATTAAAATTCAAGGTGAAAGGGTATCAACGATACGATTCGCTGTTGACATTGGCCAGCCGTAGTGACCGAGCGGTTCTAGGCGCTTCAGTCTGGAACCGCGCGACCGCTACGGTCGCAGGTTCGAATCCTGCCTCGGGCATGGATCTGTGTGATGTCCTTAGGTTATTTAGGTTTAAGTAGTTCTAAATTCTAGGTGACTGATGGCCTCAGATGTTAAGTCCCATAGTGCTCAGAGCCATTTGAAACATTTTGTTGACATTGCTATCCTGATTGAAAGTGAAGAATAATTACATGATCTGCTGAATGGAATGGACAATCTAATGAGTATAGAATATGGATTGAGAATAAATCGAAGACAGACGAAAGTAATGAAAAGTAGCAGAAATGAGAACAGCGAGAGACTTAACATTAGGATTGATGGTCACGAGTTAGATGAAGTTAAGGAATTCTGCTGCCCAGGCAGCAAAATAATCAATGCCATCGGAGCAAGGACATAAAAAGCGGACTAGCACTGGCAGAAAGGGCATTCCTGGCCAAGATAAGTCTACTAGTATCAAACATACGCCTTAATTTGAGGAAGTAAGTTCTGAAAATATACGTTTGGAGCAAAGCATTGTATTGTAGCGAAACATGAACTGTGGGAAAATCGGAACTGAAGAGAATCGAAGCATTTAAGATGTGGTGCTACAGACGAATGCTGAAAATTAGGTGGACTGATAAGGTAAGTAATGACGAGGTTCTGCGTAGAATCGGAGAGGAAAGGGATATGTGGAAAACACTTACAAGGGTAGACTGATAGAAGATCTGTTAAGACATCAGGGACTGACTTCCACGGTATTAGCGGGAGCTGTAGAGGGCAAAAATTAGAGGAAGACAGAGACTGAAATACTTCCAGCAAATAATTGAGGAGGTAGGTTGCAAGCGCTACTCTCTATTCCGAGATGAAAAGGTTGGCACAGGAGAACAATTCGTGGCTGGCCGCTACAAAGCAGTCAGAAGACGGTTAAAAAAATAACGGTCCTACCACACTGCCTTAGGGCCCTCCTGAAATTACTGTTACAAGCTGAAACTATTTCTTAGTCATCTCTGAGTCGCCACTTCCCATCACTGATTCTGCACGCCCTTCATCTTGCAGATAAACTTTATGCTCTCGATGAACATCAGTGTCATCAAATAATAAACAGCACATCAACATTCAATATCAATATTCTAATTATCCTCTAATGGAAATAACTGGTCTACTTTCTTCTACTGTTATGTAAATTTACGTTTGTCATCGTTATACAATCGGGCGGGTATGTGTGTGCTGCGAATAGAAAAATTAATGATTATCAGCTGCAGGAGCGAAACAAAGTAGATAGTAGACCTATTGAGCAAGATATTGGCAATGGAGTTTATAGTAGCAAGAAGGGCTTGCCCTTGTAGGAAGGGCATGCTGCACTGCAAAGACAGTGTGGTAAGAGATTGGGCAAAAATTGTTAACGTAATTGGCAATTTTGTTTAGGACATCGTACCTTTATTCAGTTTATTTACAGGCACCGTTTCGACTTACGAATGTGCTCGGTAGCAGCAACAGCTGGATTGGTGGGACGTGAGATAACTCAAGGTACGTTCAGTATTATTCTTGTACTCTGCATATATTGTTTCTTGTCATTGGAACCAGCGCTGCGAAAGTCAGCTCTGCATCCGTTGGCCTCGAGACTGGTCTCGTACATCGCGGTGGCCTGTGACAGCTGCCTGGCCGACGCGTGAGTTAGCACATGACGCCAGATGTCGCTCCCACGGGACGCGAACTTTGCGCGGAAAAAACATAAAATAACGTCTGGACGTCGCACCCAGGCCCGGTTTTCACAAAAATACGCGCGACACGTTTCCACTAGCACTGTTTCTGGAGCTGTCGCCATAAAGCTTGACCACAAGCATTTACAGCGTCCGCTCCACATGAATACGTGTTTCCTTCGTATACACTAACAATGTCTGCTCGCCGTTGTGTTGCCATCAAAACTGTTGCACTATGGCTGCAATAATCGGCAAGGTTGCTGTAAGGTCGGGCAATATCACCGATGGAGCACGCTGTTCAGGTAGTTGCCGATATATTGCCAAGATGTCACCGGTGTTATCGTCAAGGGTGGAGAATATTTCGTAAGAACGGTCCATATCTGCATCTGTCCTTCTTAGTGCCCTGCTTTTACGGAGAAGAGATACAAACATTACGTAAATAATCGTATTTCATAAAGACTGCTTGTAACAATACAAATAAGAGTACATTGCAAGTAAACTCAATGGTATAAGTCAAAAACTAAATTTTTTTGACTCAGACCACTTCGGTTGTCAGCGGCTCCATATAGGTTCTTAAGACTTCGAAACTTCGTTAAGCTTCATCGCCTGTGTTTCCCTTTCATTGGACAGCAAGTTGCCACCTGTACTTTTTTCGTATGGTATTAGTGTCGGGCATATTACTTTTTACGTCCCATAACGATGTTTGTAGATATAACTCATTTGTGAGATTTACAGCTCTATCTTTGTACTGCTGAACCACTGTGCAGTATTAACGTAAACATTTATATTACTACTCATCGCACTCTTCGAGTCGCAGTCTATTCCTTCTAAAGCCTACACTATTATGGAACCACCACCAGCTTGCCGAATACCTTGTTGACAACTTGGATCCATGGCTTCGTGGCGTCTGCGCTACATTCGAACCCCGCCATGGGCCCTTAACAACTGACATCAGTATGATCTGACCAGACCACGGTTATTCAGTCATCTGGGGTCCAACCGATATGGCCACGAGCACAGCAGAGGCGCTGCAGGCGATGTCGCGCTGTTAGCAAAGGCACTCGCGTCGGTCGAAGCTGCCATAGCCATTAATGCCAAATTTCATCACATTTGTCTGTTAGAAAATTCTACGCAAACGCCGCTGCTTTCGGTCGTTAAGTGAAGGAGATCGGCCACGGAATTGTCTGTGGTAAGAGGTAATGCCCGAAATTTGATATTCTCGGCACACTCTTGGTGCTTCGGATCTCGAAATATTGAATTCGCTAACGATTTCCGTAATGTAATGTCCTACACATCTAGTTCCAACAACAATTCCGCGTTCAAAATGTGTTAAATCCCGTCGTGCGCCCGTGACCACGTCGGAAACTTTTCACATTAATCACCTAATTACAGATGACAGATCTGCCAATGCGCTGTCCTTTTATACCTTGTGTATGCGATACTACTGAGATCTGTATATGGACATATCGCTAACCCATGACTTTTGTAACCTGAGTGTAATATGGTTACATCCATACGTTTTGATATGAGTTAAATTATTAAAGATTTGCTGTCTTACAGTCAAATGTAATAAAAGTACTTCGAGATCTAACTGTTCTGAAGAGCGAGCGCTCTTGCAGTGATGTGCAAAGTTCAGTTTTACTATACATTAATAAATGATGAATTTAAATGTGTTCATTAAAACCACCAGCACCTTCCACTTCACCACGCCTGTGTTTCCTGCCGTTTCAAACTACATATAAAATTATACGCCACTAGTGAAAACACTTCTTTTGTATTCAACTATTTCCACTTACTGATCACCTCATATCCATATATAGTGAAGAGTTTCGGAGAAATGGAGCGTTCTTGTCGCACTCCTTTCTTTATATTCATTATCTTCGTGATTTTATTTCCAATATCAACAAGAATTTCGGTATTTGTGTATAAACTCTTACTAGCGCTTATTAGGTGAGATGGATAACCTCGTTCAGCCATCATATTCCATAGCATTTCTCTGGTCACATTATCGAATGCCTTTTCCAAATCTGTATAAGCAAATGGGTTTCCCTATTGAATTCATGCCTGTTTACTGTAATTTGTAGTGTATAAAAGTTGTCAGCAGTTGTTCGTCCCTTTCTAAAACCTCACTGTTCTGTAGTGGCATCTTCTGCCACCAAATGTATCAGGATGACCAAATGTAGCGGGAAGAGGTAGAAGGCACGGTATTAAGACTCGTCCGAGCTTTCCAAATGATTTTTTTGTTTCCAACCGCAGTGGCCTCATACACTTCGGTCTGCATCACAGGGCCTCGCAATGTTGAGGAATCACCCCAGTGGCCTGTGCAATGCAATGCTGTGTCAAGCTTTGGACGCCAGTGGAGTTGCGGCGTCTTCAGGATTCCAGCAGTTAACTCAGCGGTCTGAGTCCCTGCTAAGTCAGCGCCGCTCGGTGTGAGCTGCAGGTGGCCAGCTGCGTCCTTCTCGCCAGCGTGGCTGAGATCGTGGTGACAAACAGCGCCCGTGATCCGGTGTCCGAATCTGTGGCCCTCGCCTCAGGATGCCTCCGGCGTGTGTTGGAAGCCAGGACGACTGCCCGCAGTAGCGAGCCATGGAGTGGCTCGCCACTGGCTGGCTACGAACCCCACGTCGGCCTCGGTAGGTCGAGACAACAACCCACCGTGGACTGGAACGCTGGCGCCCCATCTGCTGCTGCGTGTAGCTGGTGGTGTAACATGCCCTGCTGTTCAGGAGAGCTGCCACACTTGAATGAATCTCATTAGAAACCCACACCTACTTATACATACGGCTGTGCACCTCTGTTTTGCTAACTGCCGCTCCCAGTCATGTACTCACAACACCTAGGTTGCGCCAGTGGTAGCCCTCTGCCATGCCTTGCGCCATGCAAACCACTGTGTTTACTCCTTTCAGTGGTTTTATGGCCCTGTGGCCTCCAATCTACTTCGCAGCCGTTGGTATGAGTAACTCACTGTCAACCGGCCTGCACCTGGCTGTAACTTGTGCACTCAGAAATGTTGCACCAAATCTAACTTCCCTATCTTAAACTCTGGTGCCGCTACAGTTCTTCAGATATTAGTATTTCCACGATACTGCTTTCAGTATTTTAGCAAATGATTTATATTACATAAATAGGATGTGGAACAGGGATTCCAGGTGCTTTGGGACTTTATGCGGAATCAGCAGCTATGATTGAAAACATGTAACGAACTGGGACTCGAACCCAAATGTCCTGCTTACTAAGCAGTTGCGTTAACCACTGCCCCATCCAGACACGGTGTTCATCGAAACTGCGTGGACAATCTAGGCACGCTCATTGGCCGATTCACAGTTCCGCCTAATGCCACCTACCTACACTCCCCGTCCAAGTTCACTGTGCTTGCTAATTTTAGATTCTTGCTGTATGTAATACGTAACTGTGCCTCCGCTCTGATGGTTGTGGATTCATAGCCCAGCGAGGCGAAGTAGTTATAGGAATGCATGGTGTCTGTTCTTTCGTACATGTGTGAGAGAACAGACACCACACATTCGTACAACGCAATTTGCAGGCTGAATACAAAAGGCTTGGTTGGCTCATTATTGTGACTGTACCAGTGTCCGTGTGCTGCCCTGTACAGAGAGCCGTGTGTTGTTGCAGGTGGTACCGCGGGGCGGGTAACGCGCTGTCCGGCCCGCCCGCAGAGCTGCAGCTGGGGGACAGGGTGCGACAGGTGGGCGGCAACCTCTACTTCCGGTACGCCCTGCTGGAGGACTCTGGCCGCTACACCTGCCTCGTTAACAACAGCGTCGGCGCCGAGCGCGTCGTCACAGACCTACTCGTCACAGGTGAGTCGCGCCCACAGAGCCTAGCACCCAGTCTCATTTAACCCGTTTGCAGGCGCCACCACGAGAAGTCTGATAAAAGTACCTACTGTGCGTAGCCGACGAAACCACCTCTCTGCCATTCGCCACAGCTTCCAGACTTCCCAGTTATCTTCAATAACAGTGACGAAACACACTGTCTGGGTTGCTTGGTACGTTTCATTTGGATAACCGGTTTCGACCTGATATATAGGTTAGCCTTAGATCCATACATGGTGCTTCCATGATGGTGAGACAAAAATCCTGAGATCATGGAAAAGGGTAAATGTATCAACTTTAGGTAAGGGACCCTAGTAAGGAAATTACCGATTCGAAAGTTATAAGCGAAAATAGCTCAGATACCTCTGACTGCGAAATACATATATCGTACTATCGACCAGAAAAAGAAACTTGGACTAAGCATCGGACCTGAAGTACATACCTTAAGAGCTATGAGCACTTCTATTCTTTGCAACTCTGAAACATATCTCTTCTGCTGAACAAGTGACCATAGATCGTATGGCATGCATTTTAGAGCCCTTGTTTACAATTTTTTTCTTCTTTTGGTCCATACAAATAGGCCCGAAAATATGAACAGTAGATGCAGTAGAAGAGATTTGTTTCGCAGTATCGAAGATGAACAAGTGATCGTAGCTCTTAAGATATGCTTTTTGGAGTTCATATATACTAGACTTTTTTGCGTCGAACGATCGTTCCTGTCATATCACTAAATATTGGGGACTCCTTCTGGAGTACCATATACACTGAAGCGCCAAAGAAACTGGTGTAGTAATGTGTATTCAAATATAGGCGTATGCAAACAGGGAGAATACGGCGCTGAAGTAGGCAACGCTTACATAAGACAACAAATGTCTGGCGCAATTGTTAGATCAGTTACTGGTGCTACAATTGCAGATTATCAAGATTTAAGTGAGTCTGAACGTGGTGTTATAGTCGGCGCACGACCAACAAGGTACAGCGTCTTCGAGGTAGCGATGAAGTGGGGATTTTCCCGTACGACCAATTCACGAGTGTACCGTGAATATCAGGAATCTGGTAAAACATCGAATGGTTCAAATGGCTGTAAGCACTATGGGACTTAACATCTGAGGTCATTAGTCCCCTAGACTTACAACTTCTTAAACCTAACTAATCTAAGGACACCACACACATCCAAGGCCGAGGCAGGATTCGAACCTGCAACCGTAGCAGCAGCGCGGCTCCGCACAGAAGCGCCTAGAACCGCTCCGCCACAGCCGCCGGCGGTAAAACATCAAATCTCTGACATCGCCGCGGCTCGAAAGAGATCCTGCAAGAACGGGACCATCGACGATTGCAACCTCTACCAAACTGCTGCAGATGTCAGTGCTGTGTGTGTCAGCATGCGAAGCATTCAGCGAAGCATCATCGATATGGGCTTTCGGAGCCGAAGGCCCACTCATGTACCCTTGGTGACTGCACGACACAAAGCTTTACGCCTCGCTTGGACTGTTGATGACCTGGTCGGAAGAGTCTCGTTTCAGATTGTATCGAGCGGATGGACGTGTACGGGTATGGAGACTACCTCATGAATCCATGGATCCCGCATGTCAGCAGGGGACTGTTCAAGCTAATGGAGGCTCTGTAATGCTGTGGGGCGTGTGCAGTTTTAGTGGTATGGGACTCTTGATACGTATAGGTACGACTCTGACAGATGACACGTACGTAAGCATCCTGCATGATCACATGCATCCGTTCATTTCCATTGTACATTCCAACGGACTTGGGCAATTCTAGCAGGACAATGCGACACCCCACACGTCCGAAATTGCTACAGAGAGGCTCCAGGAACACTCTTCTGAGTTTAAACACTTCGCTGGCCACCAAACTCCCACCAGGCGTATTACCGATGACAGTCGTGCTGGCCACTCTGGATGTGGTTTTAGGTGATGTCCCACATCCTACTAAGTGAATGCTGGGCTGGTATCCAAGTCCAGTCAGAGTTACATGATTCGCTAACATTTCGAACACTTTCGCCCACTTTCTCTTGGATAACACTGAACGCAGAAAGTTGGGTTACAAATATTCCGTTTCAGGAGGTAACGGCGTAGCAATAGGAAGGGCATCCGGCCACCTTTTAAATTAACCGCACCAAATCTATTAATAACTATGCCGATGCTACTCGATGTGGGATACAGGTTCAAGAAAAAGAAAAAAATCTTACCTTATTTCTTCATTTCTTGTCACAATTAATTGCATGCACTATCCCCAATACATTCTGCTGGCATAAGGATAATTTGGCACTCCTGCTTATCCATTACATTCTCTGCACATTACCAGTTTTCTGTTTGAAAGAACAAATTGGCATACCTCCATAATGAGAGAAATACCGATCTGAGCAAGAAGAGACGAGATTAGTATTCTTCATCACAAAATGGTTCAAATGGCTCTAAGCACTTCTGAGGTCATCAGTCGCCTAGAACTTAGAACTACTTAAACCTAAGGACATCACACACATCCATGCCCTAGGCAGGATTCGAACCTGCGACCGTAGCGGTCGCACGGTTCCAGACTGTAGCGTCTAGAACCGCTCGGCCACTCAGGCCGGCATTCTTCATTACAGATCTTGTGCATACGGAGTTCCATTAACAGGCTCTACACTCTCAAAGTGTGTTGTGAATGACGGAGACGTTTTATTTTGTAATTTTTACCAATCTTAACACTTTTAATCTGTACTCAGCCTCATTACGTGTTATTTAAATAAATCTGTACTGCGTAGTGCGTATTATTAAATAAGTGTGCTTCATCTCCCCTTTTAAATATGATGGATTTAGATTTCTCCTTCTTCTTATTCGTAAATTTATTGTAGAGTTTGTTTCGATAGTATAAAATATTGTTTTGATGTTTTGTTTAATTTTTCTCGGGACATGTACGACACGTCTGGCTGTTGTTCCACGATCATACAAGGAGGTGTTTGTGTAACAATAAGTAAATTTTTTCTTAATGTTCATCATGCATTGGTAATGGTGCAGTTACAGTCTTCAACTAATGAGTCAAACTTTTACAGTGAATTCGATTATTAGTTCTGGTTACTATTCTTACGGTCCTTCTCTGAGGTTTGAATTTTGTGGCATGTTTTGTGCATCAAATCAGAGAACTATGATATCAATAACTAAGTTCTGGAGTACATGGGAACAACATCTGGCTACGAGGCACTTGCGTTTTCGCTCTGATCACAGGAATCTAAAGGCGTGCCATACTGACAATGTTCTTCTCACTATCAACTTTGTATGTATCCCTGATTTGTCATTTGCTACCTCTACCAGGAGTTTCGGGGTGTCTTATTTGATAAGTGAGGGTTGAAAAATACTGATGCGAATTATTTAAGGAAGAAAGAAAGACTGGTAGAAGCCTATCAGCTTGGGTTTCGGAGAACTGTAGAAAAGCGTGAGGCAGTACTGGCCCCACGACTTACATTAGAAGAAACAATGATTACAGGTAAACCTACGCTCACAGCAGTTGTCGTTTTAGAGAAAGTTTTCAAAATGTTCGCAGAAATACACTCTTTGAAATTCTGGAATTAGCAGGGATATAGTAGAGGGAGCAAAAGGTTCAATACAGCTTGTAAAGATAGCAGACTGCAGTTATAAAAGCCATAAGGACGTGAAAGGAAACAGCAGTCGACGAGGCAAAAAGATAAATTGCAGCCTACCCCTCATATTATTCGTGCTGTACATTGACCAAGTAGTGATGGAAGCAAAGGAGAAATCTGGGAAAGGAACCATGGTTCACAGAGCAGAAATGCGGAAGGAACTGAATTGGGGAGCGAGGTACTAAAAGTAGCAGATAAGTTTTGCTATCTGAGCAGTAAAGTCATTGTAATTCTGACAGAGATGGCAAACGACTTGTAGCACCAGTTCAAAGGAATGGATTGGTGTTTCGAAAAGAGGCTATATGATTAAAAAACCAACAAAAGCAATACGTGAGTTTTGAAGTGTAGTCGAATTAAATCAGGCGATGCGGAAGGAGCTGAACTGGGGAACGAGGTACTAAAAGTAGCGGATAAGTTTTGTTATCTGAGCAGTAAAGTAACTCACGGTGGCCGAAGTACAGGACATATATAATGCAGACTGGCAATGACGAGAAAAGCGTTCCTGAAAAAGAGAAATTTATTAATGTCGAATATAAACTTAAATGTTAAGAAGTCTTTTCTGATGGTACGAGGAGACTTAATAAAGTTCAACATAGTCACCAAGTCTGTAAAGTGGAACGTTCTGCCGGTCGTTCAGTTCCTCTTCGAGAGAAATCCACTCCTCTGCCACGGAGCCATTAGAGAATCACAGCGTCAACGTCCTCATCGTGGAAAAATCTGCGATTGCTGCGAATCATTTCCTCGATCGCGTCGACAACGTCATCTGGGTTCGATGCCGATGGCCTTCCTCCCTTCCCGCCCAGCCTCACCCACATCAGAGCAGCCTCAGTCGAATTGTTGGCACCACGTCGCTACAGCTGTATGCTACAGGTCATTTGGTCCGTAAACCGCTAGTATTTCAACGCCAGTCTGTGTGTGATATAGACGTTTTGCCCACAAGAATAGTACTGTCCCTGGTACTTCAAGTTTGCAGTTGCCGCGCCGTTTTTATCCTACACTGTAGTGCACCTGTTGCCTGTACAGTGGCAGAAAGTGCCTGCAGGAAACAAAGGACATGTAGAGGAGAGTGTTGTACCTATGAGATAGTGCTCATACGACCACATGATGGTTTCTGATCAGCACTTGAGTCTAGTGATCGATTTTAGAATCACATGAAGGAATGCGCACTAAGAACCGCCTGAAGAAGTTTCCGTCACTTTCTACAGTTTTTGTTGTGGCCAGACACAAGGTTGAGTTATATGCAGCATTTGTAAATAGTTCTAATTCTGCATATTTAAGTGCAATATAACATTCTAAAACTATTTGGAATATATTGCTGATTCTTCAGTTACCGAATATCGTGGTAAGTAATGTAAAATTCTATGTATTTTTAAAGTTAGTCATATAAAGAAAATACTTCGTCTGTTGTGCACCACCTTGCACCTTGAAGCAAAAGGTCTTTCACCATAGAACACGTGAGTTTTGTAGATTAAGTAACTTTCGTTAATGTTTCAACAATTTTAGCTGTGTTGAAAATGGAAATTGTCTTAGTTTCAAATAGCTTCGTTTTCAAAACGTTCTGCTTAATTTGATTTCACCTAATGTTTATTTGTTTGTGGTAGAACAATAACGTAACAGATACGCGACTGAATACATAAGTGACAAAGTTTTCTCGACTGCACTGCTTCTACATTTCAACTGAACATTTATTTTTAGGTATATGACCATGTTGTACCCTGTAACATGTTTTCACATTTGGAAAAACGTTTTTGCGGATAATATTTGTAATTTCAGAAGAAGACTGCAGCACGTAAAAAGTGAATGGCACCATTTAAAAAGAGAATCAGAAAATAAATTCAACTTCTATTGCAGGGCTGGCTAGAGCCGAAAGTCTGAAAAGTGTTCCATGGTAGAAGACTCGGTCCTGCGCTTCTGATAAGGCGCCGCCGCTCTTGTTGCGCAATGGTCTTGGCGCAGGACGACATGTGTAACTTTTTGAAGTTCCCTCGTGTAGGTGTGGCGTGTAGCCTTGTATGGTAATGAGACATGGACGGTAAAAGGTTCAAACAGGAGGAGAATAGAAGCTTTTGAGGTGCGATTAACTGCGTTGTAAGGAGTATTGCTGTCTTACTTATTGCCGGCCAGTGTGGCCGAGCGGTTCTAGGCGCTTCAGTTTGGAACCGCGCGACCGCTACGGTCGCAGGTTCGAATCCTGCCTCAGGCATGAATGTGTGTGATGTCCTTAGGTTAGTTAGGTTTAAGTAGTTCTGAGTTCTAGGGGACTGATGACCTCAGATGTTGAGTCCCATAGTGCTCAGAGCCATTTGAACCATTTTCTTACTTATTGCTGGGTTCTTTAACTTTCGGAGTCGCGTGTGCATTTTCTCTGAGGAAGCACTGTCATGCTGTTCAATGACAACAGTGCTCCAGCTGTAGTAGTCACGTGCTTCTTGGTGTGTGCAGGAGGGTCGGTGTTGGCCTCCCCCTCGGAGGGGTCACACACAGCCACGTCGAGGATGAGTTATACGGAGAAGGTAGAACGTGTAAATAATACCTGAAATCATTACTTCGGTTTGTAGAAGAAAAATATTTCAGTAAGTAATTCTTTTCGTGCGAAGGCACGCAGAATTAATTAACAGATTTGATTATAGTGTTGTGTTTGAGAATCAGTAATTTTTGTTGCGGAGCATGTTAAAAGTAGGACGTAAGTGAAAAAGCCTCCGTGATCAGTGATTACATGTTTAATTAATGCGAACGCATCGTAGCAATGATTACTTTAGCGTGAATGTGAAACAAACGTAAGTGTTAAACGAGACTCAACAAGTGTAGGCATTGTTAGAGAAGTGGGTTACGCGCAAACGGGCTAATAAAAGAAAGTAATTTGACGTGTACTGTTGTTATTTCAAAGTGAGGGTTTCCATTCCTTAACTGAATAACTTTCTTATCAGAGACACGCAGTTGCATTAGGCACATGGGCCAGTTTATTATGTAGCGACGCCTGTTCTCCATGTGAAGCTCCCATACTTGAGTGAAACAGTCCAATAGCCGCACAAATTAGTCTAAAATAGAACTGAGAATAGACATTAATTAAAGAGAGCAATGGAGCTTTACAGTGTAGATCGGATACCTAGTGAGGAGCTACTGAGTCGGAATGGGGAAAAAAGAAATTTATGGCACAACTTGAATGAATAAGGGGTAAGTTGGTAGAACATATAATGAGGCGTCAAGTTGTACTTAATGTGATAATGGAGGGAAGAGTAGGGGCCGGGAGGGTGGTACAAATTGTAGATGGAGGCCACGGCCTGACTGCAGTCAGCATGTTCAAATTATTGTCGGTTGTAGTAATTATGTAGAGATGAAGAGACCTGCACAGGATAGATTAGAAAGGAGATCTTGATAAAACGAGCTATCGTGGTGCACCTTTAAAGGAGACAGCATACAGGACGGTAGTGCAACCTATTCTTCAGTACTGCTTGAATGTTTGGCATCGCCGGCCGTTGTGGCCGAGCGGTTCTAGGCGCTTCAGTCTGGAACCGCGCGACCGCTACGGTCGCAGGTTCGAATCCTGCCTCGGGCATGGATGTGTGTGATGTCCTTAGGTTAGTTAGGTTTAAGTACATCTAAGTTCAAGGGGACTGATGACCTCATAAGCGCTCAGAGCCATTTGAACCATTTTCTGTTTGGCATCTACACCATGTCGACATCGAAGCAATTCAGAGTGAGGCTACTTGATTTATTACCTGTAAGATAGAAAAACACGCAAGTATTACAGAGATGCTTCGGCAACTCAAATGGAACTTCCTGAAGGGAAGAAACGTGATTGAAAAAAATCTAGAAAACCGGCATTTGAATTGAATGCAGAACGATTCTACTGCCACTAGCATACACTTTGTATAAAAACTACCAAGATAAGATACGAGAAATGAGGCCTCATACGAAGACATACACACAGTTGTTTTTCCCTCGCTCTGTTTGCAAGTGGGACAGGTTAAGAAGCGACTAGTAGTGGTACAGGGCACCCTCCACCATGCACCGTACGATGGCTTGCGGAGTATATATGTAGACGTAGATCGGACTGAAAACTACATCAACAGCTTCTGCAATTACAGTGTCATTGTCATCCGTAAAGAGGTCATCAACAGCTTCTGCAATTACAGTGTCATTGTCATCCGTAAAGAGGATTTGTCGGTAACAGCGTGTCTGTTGTTACAGCGCCGCTGTCGGCGTACATGAGCCCGCAGCTGCAGACGGTGGACGCTGGCCAGGCGGCCAGCCTCAACTGCACCACGGAGGGCCACCCCCAGCTGGCCGTCTCCTGGCTCAAGGACGGCCGACCGCTCGCCACGTCACCGCGCGTCCAGCTGCTCGGCCGACAGGTAGGCAGCCCGCACAGCTTCAGCCTCCCAGTCGCTATGTCACACGCCAGCCACTGCGGAAGTCGCAGCACTGAGGTCACGGGTAGCTACAGGAAACTTCATCAGATATTGTAAATAGGCCTGCGAGCAAATGGTCCCAGTTCCAGTTTGCCTATCAAACGACTTCCTGAGCAACAAAAACTTTAATTTTCAGTATCTCATACAATTAGTGAACGACATAAAAGAATTAAAATGCTGTCACAGTTGACTCATTAAGAGGTTACTTGCCTAAGCTCGAGGGCCGCCTTGTGATGTGACGCGAGAGCAGCGCTCCTTGTGCATAAAGTGAAAACTACACTGAACAGCAATTACATTATGACCACCTACTTAAAATGACAACATTTTGCACGGGTAACAGCAGCGACACGTTGTTGCGCGGAAGCAATGAGGTAGGTAGCTGGAGGGAGTTGGCGCCACAAGTTGCCTAATTCCCGTAAATGAGCTCTGACGCCACGTTCAATCACGTCCCAGATGTGGTCGATCGGATTCAAATCTGGCGAGTTGGGGGGGGGGGGGGGGGGAGGAGGGTCAGCACATCAACTGGAACTCGACACTTTTTTCCTCAAACCACTCCATCACACCCCTGGCCTTGTGACATGGTGCATTATCTCGTTGAAAAATGCCACTCCCATCAGGAAACATGATCGTCATGTAGGGGTGTACATGGTCTGCAACCAGAGTACAATACTTCTTGGCTGTCACGGTGCGTTGCACGAGATCCACTGAACCCATGGATACCCACGTTAATGTTCCACAGAGCATAATGGAGCCGCCGCCAGACTGCCTCCATACCGCAGTGCAGGTGTCAAGGAATTGTACCCCTGGAAGACGACGAATTCACGCTCCCCACCGGCATGATGAAGAAAGTATCAGGATTCATCAGACCATCAACGCTCTGCCACTGCGCCAATGTCCAGTGCCGATGGTCATGTGTCCATTTTAGTCGTGGTTGCAGTTAAGAGACTTCGGTGTTCAGACACAGTTACACTTAGCCCAGTATTAAAGTCTGATGTTAATTTCGCCACAGTTCGACTCCTGTCCAGTATTTGACTTCCGACATGTGTAATGAGGGTGGCCGCCCAACCACGTGTTGAAGACACTCAACACAGCACTCCTCGAACAGCCGACAAGTCGTACAGTTTCCGAAATGCCCGTGTCGCGCCTCCGAGCCATCGCAATCTGCCCTCGGGTAGACTCAGATCAAGCGCCTTCCCCTTTCTGTGCATGCACCGTGGATGTGTCTGACTGACAGTCACTCCTCACCAGGTGACACTGCTATCTCGTTGGTAATAATGTTTGGCTGACAACTGTGACGTTAATGTTTATCAGGTAACGCACCGATGTGAATAGCAGACCCTTCCAGACAGGACATGCCAACGAATTACGCCTCAAAACACGTATTTTTGAGAGCACGTTCATTTTATTTTCACCCCATCTGCAGATGTTTGGATTTGTTGACGGGTGGTGTTTACTTAGCATGTTTTCCAGACTGTCTGAAAAACTATTGTTGCAAGAATCTGCAATGCCCTTAGTAAAGAAATAATGCTCGTGATACGTAAATAAATGCAAACATCCGAATATGGCACGCCAGGCACCTTGAAATATCATCGCAGAAAAATGAACTCCTATAAAAGCAGCTAATTGCGTAAGTACATTATAAATTACCTGCGTATTTAATGGTTGCAGCGTTCTAATAAATCCACAAAGGACAAGAATTACTTATTAATATTGATAAGACAAAAAACAGAGAAACAAAATGTGGCAATTAGTTGGGCAGTTCCAGCTGACAAGCAATCAGGAGCAACTTAGCAATTTTTGGCTGCTGGTATGTCATTAGAGTGTTTGAAATTTGGTGTGTTAATACCCTCTAACGCTGTTAACTAGCGTTTTTAAATGTTTGTCCAAAAATGATCGCGAAAATATCCGAAAATACGACCCGGATGGACTACAATACCAGTGCCTCTTTCTCTCGCTCACAAATTTATTCCGCTGGTCGGAATGAAACCAATCACTGTCTCGATCTGGCCCACGGGTCGCAGGTTGCCTACTCATGGTTTATCATGATGAGACATGTATTAAAATTAAAAACTGTGTATGTGTCTTGAGGCAGTGTAACTCACTGCGTGCAAATTACCCAAACTATATTCATTTAGTCTTTGACAACAAGAGCACTTAGCTACTTCGAACACATTTTACACCTAATGTCAAACTCTTTTGAAACCTTTTCCTGCTGACAACACCGCCCCCCCTCCCCCCCCCCCCCCCCCCCCAAACACACACAAAGAAAAAACGCCCAATGGTTATTATGTTTTCACAGATGATACAATAAAACTTAAGCAACAGGCATAACGTTTTAATTTAGTACTCCTTTATGACTAACTCCATTCGTAACACATTTTGCGGACAGTATTCACATATACCACTGAATATACCTGCAAATTTATACGACGGTAAGACGCATAGTTGGGGAGACATGACGACATAAACATTAAGATGCGTAAAAAACTAGCTTTTTCTTAAAACAGAGCGCAGATTACCCCCAATACATATCCAGTATGTGAGGTTAGGTGGCCGGAGGGGGGGGGGGGGGGGGGGGGGGTTACTGGTAGCTCATATTCGGTGCATGAAGCATGAAGAACCGTAATACTGCCACTGAGTGGGATGTGCGTCAAGAATCTTCTGGTTTCGTCGAGTGACTAATTACAGTTTAAAATAGCATCCTATCCACTCAAAAAAGTAGTTTCTCCCCGCTTTTTCGGACAAGTTGAGTTTTTACGTAACGATCTTCAGGCTGCCATTGGCGGGCTGTCGTTGACACTGACAGCACGTAGTGAAAGGGACGAGGGATGTTGTCAAAACGTTATTCTTGTGGTGCCACCTAACAGCCTTCCTCATAGACGTTCCTCGCGCACTTAGCTGGGTATTTACTTCCTTGACAGCAAGAAGAAAGGAAGCAGAAGTAAACATCCGTTCGTCTTCATTGAAACTCAAGTTATTCGTAGAGATTTCTGCTATCAGAAAGCCATCAAGACTGCACTCACTACCACAACCACATTGCTGTCCCAAACTTAATGACAAAAGTAACTTTCACATGACGAGCCACTCTCAAGTAACTTAGACACATGACATTTGGCCGTAGAAGGGAAGAACTGCTAGAATATAGTAAAGAAGGTAACTGAAAGAAACACGCTTTGAGATAACAGAAATCGCACTTTTTTTTTTCAAAGACAATAATTACATCGAAATTACCGCGGTTTAGGACGGTCCCCTGGACATTGCAAAAGGGTTGACGTAGTTCTTAATAGGATATGTGAAAATCACAGACAGCAATGCATGTCCTCCAACACATCCCAAGGTGGCCACAAGATTGGCAGGAGTTCTTCTGATAGGGCGTTCCATTCCTCCACCATCGCGTTTGATAACAGATGGATGCTCGTAAGTGCATGTGGATATGCTACAATACGTCTCAACGCGTCACACGCGTGCTCGATGGGTTATAAGCCAGGGAACGGGCAGGCTGGGCCTTTCGCCGAAAATCCTCCCTTTGCGCTGTTCGATGCGGTACGCATTGTCATCAACAAAAACGAAAAAAATGGTTCAAATGGCTCTGAGCACTATGGGACTCAACTTCTGAGGTCATTAGTCCCCTATAACTTAGAACTAGTTAAACCTAACTAACCTAAGGACATCACACACATCCATGCCCGAGCCAGGATTCGAACCTGCGACCGTAGCGGTCTCGCGGTTCCAGACTGCAGCGCCTAGAACCGCACGGTAACTTCGGCCGGCTCGACAAAAACGAAGTCAGGTCCCAGAGCACCCCTGGAAAGACACACATGGAGACTGAGTACAATGCCACAGTAACGTTGACCGGTGAGTATACCGTGTTCAAAGATTTGGAGGTCAGTACGTCCACATAACATTATGCCTCCTCACACCTTACATAACACCTGAACCATCAAAACGATCAGCTCTGTAATTTTTCTGAATGACTTCGGTGTTCTCACCTTTCGCCATATGAGGGTGCGTCCAGCATTGTCGAACATTATCGTTTCCGTGGTCCAGGTCTTATGGTGTGGCGAGGTATAATGTTGCATGGGCGTACTGACCTCTGAAACTTTGAAGGCGGTCACTCAAGGGCCAACGTTATTGTGTCACTATATTCCTTTTTCCATTTGCTTCATTTCAGGGGTATATTCGGCACTGACCTCACGTTATGGCTGACAATAGAGGATCGCATCGAACTGCGCAGCTGGAGGACTTCATGGAATGAGAGGATATTCGGCGAGAAAGGTCCTACCTGCCCGTTTCGCCGACTTAAACCCCATCAAGCACGAGTGAGATGCATTGTGTAGACGTATTACAGCACGTCCACATGGTCCAACGACCATTCGGCACTTCTGAACCACGCGGTGGAGAAGTGACACGCCCTACTCCGAGAACCCCTTGCAAACCTTTCGGCCATCATGGGAGCACGTTGCTGGGCATGCCTTGCAGTCTTTGGTGAACACACTCTCTAAAAGAATTATGTCCAGCCTTCTGCAATGTCCAGGGACCATTATAACTTTCACTGACTGCAGTGTAATTATTGCCTTTGAAAAAAGTGTGATTTTTGTTCATCTCATAGCGTATATCAGTGAATTACGTTCTGTACTGCACTGTAGCACTTTCGTGTATGTACACTGAGGTGACAAAAGTCACGGGATACCTCCTAATATCCAACTGGACCTGCGATTTCCCGGCTTAGTGCAGCAACTCGACGTGGCATGTCGTCAACAAGTCGTTGGAAGTGCAAAATGGTTCAAATGGCTCTGAGCACTATGCGACTTAACTTCTGAGGTCATTAGTCGCCTAGAACTTAGAACTAATTAAACCTAACTAACCTAAGGACATCACACACATCCATGCCCGAAGCAGGATTCGAACCTGCGACCGTAGCGGTCGCTCGGTTCCAGACTGTAGCGCCTAGAACCGCACGGTCACTCCGGCCCGCAACAAGTCGTTGGAAGCCCACTGCAGAAGTACTGAGCCATGCTGCCTCTAAAGTCATCCATAATTGCGAAGCTGTTGCCGATGCAAGATTATGTGGATCAACTGACCTCCATATTATGCCCCATAAATGTCCAATGGGATTCATGTCGGGCGATCTGGGCTCGAATTGTCTAGAATGTTCTTCAAACCAATCGCGAACAATTGTAGCCCGGCGACATGGCGCACCGCCATCCACAAAAGTTCCATCGTTGTTTGAGAACATGAAGTGCATAAATGGCTGAAAATGGTCTCGAAGTAGCCGAACATAACCGTTTCCATCCCATTATCGGTTCAGTTGGACTAGAACACCCAATCCATTCCATGCAAATACAGCCCAAACCATACGCTGCCATCACCAACTAGCACAGGGTCTTGCTGCCAACTTGGCCCATGCTTCGTTGGGTCTATGTACACTCTAAACCTACCATCAGTTTCTACCAACTGAAATCGGGAATCTTCCGACCAGGCCACGGTTTTTCAGTCGTCTGGGGTACGGTACAACCGATGTAGTCACGGCCCAGGAGAGGCGCTGCAGGCGATGTCGTGCTGCTAACAAAGGCACTCGCGTCTGTCGTCCACTGCCATAGCCTGTTAACGCCAAATTTATCGCACTGTGCTGACGGATACGACCGTCGTACGTCCCACACCGATTTCTGCGGTTATTGTACTCATTGCCGCTTGTCTGTTAGCACCGACAATTCTATACAAACGCCGTTGCTCTCGGTCTTTACGTGAAGGCCGCCGAGCACTGTTTTGGCCATGGTCAGAGGTAGTGCCTGAAAATCGTATTCTCAACACACTCTTGACGCTGTGGATTTCGGAACAATGAATTTCCTAACGATTTCCGAAATGGAATGCCCCGTGGGTGTAGCTCCAACTATCATGCTGCATTCAGCATATATTAATTGTACAAATGACAGTTCCGCCAATGCTCTGCCTTTTTATACCTTGTGTACGCGATGCTACCGCCATATGTATATGTGCATATCACTATAACACGACTTTTTTTCTATGTGGCAAGTGTCATGAAGCTGACTTACTTGGCAATGGCACTGCAGAGTAGCCGTGCGGTTTAAAGCGCCATGTCACGGACTGCGCGGCTGCTCCCGCGGGAGGTTCGATGGCTCTAAGCACTATGGGACTTAACATCTGAGGTCTTCAGTACCCTAGACTTAGAACTACTTAAACCTAACTAACCTAAAGACGTCACACACATCCATGCCCGAGGCAGGATTCGAACCTGCGACCGTAGCAGCAGCACGGTTCCGGACTGAAGCGCCTAGAACCGCTCGGCCACCGCGGCCGGCCCGGAGCTTCGAGTCCTCTCTCGGGCATGGGTATGTGTGTGTGTGTGTGTGTTGTGTGTGTGTGGGTGTGTGTGTGTGTGTGTGTGTGTTATTCTTAGCATAAATTAGTTTACGTAGTGTGTAAGTCTAGGGACCGATGACCTCATCAGTTGGGTCCCTTAGGTATTCACACACACACACTTGGCAATGGCGCATCATGCGAAAGTTGCTTAGCTACTTGTGTCATTAATTTTTGTACAACAGTTATGTTCATCTCTATTACAGTAATACTTCGTTAACACGAATCCGAAGGAACCGAAAAATCAGGAGTCCATGTTAAAAAAAATTCGTGTTTAGTGCAAAACACATATTTTAATAAGTATACATGTACAGTAGTACACTAATAAGTAATACACTACACTATCAGTCATGTTATTGTAGACTTATAACACTACAAAGTGATTGTAAAATTACAAATACTCACAAATTATGTTCGTTACTTTCTTGGAAAAAATTCGGTCGTCGTTCGCTAACGTTCATGGGAACGATAATATTTTGTAATTTCACAACCAATTGTAATGATCGCAAACGCAGCAGTGGCGTCGGATGTTGAAGCGAACCGTTCTAAACAGCCCAAGCTGTAAACATCTCCTGATGGGTAGATGGAATGGTATCTGTATTCTCTTCCTCTTTACTTTCTTCTGAAGCGCTTGTTGCACCTCGTTCACAGCTTTTGGCACATCCAATACCACAGAAGCACATCCGGCAACATCGTCACCTACACTAATGAATTCTTCGAAACTAATCCCAGGGTTCGCAATGTCCTGCAGAACTATCCATTCATCAGGTGCAGTGGCATCTTCTAGCTCGTGGACATCTTCAGTGTTGCTATGTCTCCAAGCTCTGTTAAAGCACTTCCCTATATGATGTGGCGATACCGAGTTCCAGGTTGTTGCGATGGCTTTTATTGCGTCAAGCAGATTCCAATCTGGGGTTGCATTATTGTTTTCAGCAGCACGAATTGCAACTCTTACAAGTCGCTTACGATAAACTCTCTTTATGAGAGAGATTTTGCCTGAAGGCGGCTTGTGGCGTTGGGTGGAAAAAACTGAACCTTTATGTTGGATAGGTTCAGATCATGAACGTTATAGGTAGTACATCTGTCCAATGCAAGAAGAACATGTCTATTTTGAGCAACCATTCGACTGTTGAAACGAAGAAGCCATCGATCCAAGCTTTCTTGTGGTGAGAGTAGATGCAAGGTAAAGTGTCCATATTTATGTTTTTAAAACAACGTGGTTTCTCGGATTTACCGATAACCCAGAGACGAAACTTCTCACTGCCGTCAGCACTACAGCACAGCACAATAGTCACACGTTGTTTGCTTCGTGCTCCACCGTGTGCTACGGTACCGGTTGTAACTGCAGTTTTTATTCAGTATTCCAACTCTATACGGCTGCGAATAACAGAACACCTGTCAAATCTGGCACTGAGTACGTTCATAAATGCTGCTGCACACATTATTGAATGTCTTACAATGTACAACATACACTGATTGTTGAGGTGATAATCGCGGCTACCGACCTACAATACGTTAAAAACGAGTCAACAATAAGTACAATTAGCTTTGTAGCTACATTTCCTACATTCATTTAGGGAAAAAAATTACGCTTTAGGATACTCTAGGGTCGGAAGTTTGTGTTACAGTGAAATTTAATTACGCTAGGAACTGAAACAGAGTTCGTAATTCGCCTTAACCGAAATTCGTGTTAACCGATAAAACATACCATAAGAGCTAATGTATTCCTGGTGGGACCAATATTTTTTCGCGTTAACCGCGAGTTCATCTTATGCGAGTTCGCGCTAACGAGGTTATACCGTATATATAAATGAAATACATTAGGAGCATTAATAGCAAAAGGTATTGTCTGCGTGATTCCGCACTAGATACGCGTATATTTCACTATTGATTTTTTTATATATTCATTTCATACATCATATGTACGCAGAGCATAGAAAATAATAAAAATCATTTGAGACCTTTAATTCTTGATCTACATTTGACGCGGCTGTGCAAACCGACAATTTTAATACTCTCTTGAGAGGCAGATTTAAATTATAATTAATTTTTGGTTCAACGTTTTATTATTGGGAATTAATAATTAAAATAATCATGCTAGGGACAGATACCAGCGTAGTACCGTAAAAAGTATCCTTATATCTAAAAAAGAAAAAAACTGCTGTGCAGCAGTAGATGTTACACGACATATAGTAAAACTTAGCGTTGTACAACTGTAATACTCTCACTACACTCACTTCTGACAGCAATAGTAAAGGAGAACAATATTGTTACGTCGTAATCACAATAAAGCGCGATTTCGAAGCAGGATCCTCAATGAAGTTTGTACCGAAAACACCTTTATTAGGAACAACAACTTGTAGGCAAAACAGAAAAAAAATGGTTCAAATGGCTCTGAGCACTATGGGACTCAACTGCTGTGGTCATAAGTCCCCTAGAACTTAGTACTACTTAAACCTAACTAACCTAAGGATATCACACACATCCACGCCCGAGGCAGGATTCGAACCTGCGACCGTAGCGGTCGTGCGGTTCCAGACTGTAGCGCCTTTAACCGCTCGGCCACTCCGGCCGGCCGGCAAAACAGAACCGAACTTCTAGGTGGAGAGTGCTGTTATTTATACAAACACCGAATATTCCAAAATACACAAACATTACATACACAAGATATTTCTAGAACCTTCCAGAAAAGATAAGTACTAAATAACAAATAATTACTGGTGGTCAGGTTTGAATTGGTGACCCTCAGCCAGCCAGTCAGTGACGCTGATCGCTACACTACACTGCATACAGCACAGGTCGCACCGTTACCAATGACGGAAGAATGTACCTTAAAACATACACATAACTCCTCACGAACGAGAGTCTAGTGCCTTAACCATTGCGCCACCTCGTTTGGCTTCAGACATACCGACTTCACAGCGACGTTTATAGTCGAGGAAACTTTGGTAGTGCCGTGTTCCATTCGTCTGACGCCTTAACAGTCCACGAAAGCACGCAACCTCGCTGTAAGCAATAGACTGTCTTCACTGGATGAACTCAATTATCTTAGAAATGTTTTTGAACTCACAAGCAATTGAAGAAATCGAGATTATGATTTAACGTCCTGTCGAAATTAAGGACATTAGAGACGGAGCACAAGCTTGAATTGTTTCAAGAATGGGGAAGGAAATCGGCAGCACCATGTTGAAGAAACCATCCCATCGTTTGTCTGGAGTGATTTAAGGAAATCACGGAAAATCTAAATCAGGATGGGCGGACGCAGATTCGAACCGTCGTCCTCCCGAATGTAGATACAGTGTGCTAACCACTGCGCAACTTCTCTCGGTTGAATCGTACATATACCGTCACCTCACTTTAGCCTGTCAATACCGATCCCAACAGTCATACATAGAGTGACCCAGAAATGAAAGGACTGTAGACGGCGTCTTGAGGAACAAATTAAAGACAGGAACCCGTGACAGGAAACGCCATCTAACGACGCTACAGAGCGTCGAAGTTACACACATCAAAAAAAGTTTTGCATCACCTCGGTTCCGAGAGTTCCGGAACCTCTACAGAAAATTGGAATAGAGATCAACATAAACATCATTTCCGCCCTTTTTATTGCTCATGAAAACCACACATTGCACGTTATACCACCACACGTCAAGACCTCCAGAGCTGGTGGACCAGATTGCTGTACACATCGGTACCTCTAATACCCAGTAACACGTCCTCTTGCATTTATGCATGCCTGTATTCGTCGTGGCATACTATCCACAAGTTCATCAAGGCACTGTTGATCCAGATAGTCCCACTCCCCAACGACGATTCGGCTTCGATGCTTCAGAGTGGATGGTGGGTCACGTCGTCCATAAACAGTCCCTTTTCAGTCTATCGCAGGCATGTTGGATAGGGTTCATGCCTGGAGAACATCTGGCCACTCTAGTGGAGAAATCTGAAATTTGTAGTAAGTTTTATGGGACCAAAGTGCTAAGGTCATCGGTCCCTAGGCTTACACACTACTTAAGCTAACTTAAATTAACTTACGCTAACGACAACAGACACATCCATGCCCAAGGGAGGACTCGATCCTCCAAAGGGGCCAGCCGCGCGAACCATGGCAAGGCGCCATAGACCGAACGGCTACTCCACGTGGCCTCTAGTCGAGAGACGTCGCTATCCTGAAGGAAGTCATTCACAAGATGTGCACAACGGGGACGCGAATTGTCGTTCATGAAGACGAATCCCTCGCCAATACACTGCCGATATGGTTGCACTGTCGGGCGGAGGACGGCAATCACTTACCGTACAGCCGCTACGGCGCCTTCCATGAGCACCAGCGGTGTACGTCAACCCCACATAATGCCACCCCAAAACAGCAGGTAACCTCCACCCTGCTGCACTCACTGGACGTGTGTCTAAGGCGTTCAGTCTGACCGGGTTGCCTCCAAACATGTCTCCTATGATTGTCTGGTTGAAGTCATATGCGACACTCATCGGTGAAGAGAACATGATGCCAATCCTGAGCGGCCCAATCGCAATGTTGTTGGGCCCCATCTGTACCGCACTGCATGGTGTCGTGGGTGCAAAGATGGACCTCGCCATGGACGTCGGGAATGAAGCTGCACATCATGCAGCCTATTGCGCACGGTTTGAGTCGTAACACGACATCCTGTGGCTGCAAAAAAAGCATTATTGAACATGGTGACGTTGCTGACAGGGTTCCTCCGAGCCATAATCCGTAGGTAGCAGTCATCCACTGCAGTAGTAGCCTTTGGGCGGCCTGAGCGAGGCATGCCATCGACAGTTCCTTTCTCTCTGTATCTCCTCCACGTCCGAAAAACATCGCTTCGGTTCATTCCAAGACGCCTGGACACTTCCCTTGTTTAGAGCCCTTCCTGACACAAAATAACAATGTGTATGCGATCGAACCGCAGTATTGACCGCCTAGGCGTGGTTGAACTACAGACAACACGAGCTGTGTACCTCCATCCTCGTGGAATGACTGGAACTGATCGACTGTCGGACCCCCTCCGTCTAATAGGCGCTGCTAATGCATGGTTGTTTACCCCTTTGGGCGGGTGTAGTGACATCTCTGAACAGTCAATGGGACTGTTTCTGTGATACAATATCCATTGTCAACGTCTGTCTTCAGGAGTTCTGGGAACCGTGGTGATGCAAAACATTTTTTTTATGTTTGTATATGCGCTGGCGCTTGCTGCTAGGTGAATCCTTCAGCAGCAAGCGTCACTTCGTCGAGACCTACGAGAAAGGCAGGCCGTGGCCCGTACGTCTCAGTACGTGACACCGCGATCTTACGAGTGCCAGCAGCAGTGTGCGGCAATGAGACAGTTTAATAGTTATTGTCTGCGTGTTTAAAGACGTGCACGTTCTCGATAGGACACAACAAAATTAAGACCTTTAGTCGGTATATTTTCAATTAAATACTGATATCCCGTACGCCCTGCACGGAACCGAGCATTCCCTAAGTGTGGCGGACAAGCCTAGTAGTGTGGTGAAAATAAACTGCGGATAGAAATCCGTCTCCGAAACAGTCATCGACAGAGCACCGCATACACCCGAGACAAGGCCTGTTTACGCAGCAGCTAGCTCCCCACTGGCGATCGCGGCAATCAGTCTTGATGACTGAATGACTAACAACATTGCGAGGCGTCCCGCCTACAGCTTGTCAGCGGTGGCCTGGGCTAGCGGCAGACGCAGCTCTGTACCGCGTTGGATGACATTTCCGGACACAGGTTCCTGTCGTCAGTTTGTTCCTCAAGACACCCTCTGCCATCCCTAAAAGTTTATCGCACATTTCTGGAATAACCTATAACTAATGGGTGTGACAGGTATATATGCAGTTATTTTTATATTTGGTATCGTAATATGTTCACAGACTAGCGTGTTCGTTGTTTTTTCTTTGTATCTAACAGTCTTCCCACAAACACGTCACAGACTTTACTAGATGATGTTTTTTACACGGTCGTAACTGCACCACAAATTGGGCTACATCTGTCAGTACAGACTGTTTTGAGTCCACACATCCATACTTTTAACACCTGCCCTACTGCCCAGGGAAAATAAGCTTTAATGGCTTCCTCTTGTACCATGTACTTGGAGGTATTAACCAACTTAAAAGTAAATACTAATGAATATCGTTCGTTACATCGCCCTGTCACCAAAAGAAATATCTGCACTTATGGTAAAACAACTGTAATATAAGAAACTCGGACGAAAAATTAGTATCCTGCTCCCACTCCCTTCCCCCCTTTGGAGACATCACGGTAATACAGTGTAACACCACCTGATGATATCGTTCTCGACTCCGTTTGGTAAGGAGTTCATACGTTACTTCAGATATACCCTACCCATGATGATTGGGCGTAGCAGAGCTATGGAGCATTCGGTATTTTGATTGCTAAGTTTCATTCGCTGTTCCAAGTAGTTGCGGACAATATGTACGTTACTGTGATCGGGAAAATAATCAGGCTGTTGAGTTGCGATGTAATGCTTGAGTGTTCGTCAACCCAGTAACGTACACGTACATAAGCGCTAAGGACAGGGCTATTGTCAATTCGGAAGGTGGGAGTATCCACAGCTTGCTCATCACAGTGGTGTAGAAGAGAGGGTAGCACTTGGTCACCGCGAATGTTGAAACTAAGATCCTGGTTTATGCTGAGGGTAACTTAAGTGAGTGGGCCCAAGTCTCGATACGGAAACATTGTCAAAACGTCACAAACACACCTCCTGCCTGAATTGCACCCTCTACACACTGGCCCATCAGTGCTCTCGTCGCCTTGCATCATTTGAAAAGAGGGAAAATAGTGACTCGTACGACTACATAACACGCCTCTTCTCAGTTATTGTCCAGCTTCCGTGATGTGTAGCTTTTTGTGCCTTTGTGAGACATAGCCTTTTGCCA
Source organism: Schistocerca americana (assembly GCF_021461395.2). NCBI lineage: Eukaryota > Metazoa > Arthropoda > Insecta > Orthoptera > Acrididae > Schistocerca > Schistocerca americana. Next base: position 638,816,956 of record NC_060120.1, on the reverse strand, counting down.
GATTCCCAGCACGAAGTGACCGTTGCAGGCAGTTCACTTCGCAATGTTCGTTCGGAAACTCGTTTTGATGCAACTACATTCACTGACAGCAGCAGTTCCTGTCGAGTTTGATACCGATTGCAAGTTAAACTAGTATCCAGTCCCTGGCAGTTAAGGTCTTTTTGCGACTATTATTCTTATCCTATGTTCCATAGATGCGAGTGGTACACCATTTCTTGTGGACACGTTAGATAATCCGCGTTTATACAGCAATAAATCAAGAAACCTCATCTACTGTGTGGTCACAGGCACGTACAAATTCGATAGCTCCTTTCTGCTATTTTTTTCATATTTTCACATCGACCCACCTTACTGCGTTGGCTACAGTGGACTGACATATACACACCGTTTCACTCCCCTGACTTATGTCGGTGCTGGAAGGTAACATGACCGCCTGATACTAGTTCTACTCCATCTATCGAGCTTCAATGAGGCCAATGTGTGTGTGTGTGTGTGTGTGTGTGTGTGTGTGTGTGTGTGTGTGTGTGTGTGTGTTTTAAGGATGACTGACTTCTTCTCCGTTGGATCCGCATCATATATGAGGCCAAAATAAGACATTTTTATTTAAATTGATTCCCAGTTAGCTGCAAAGGATTTAACTCTTGCTGGTCCTATTTCTGCGGTACAATTAATATAGCTTACTTACGTCTATGTGTGTTTCATATAAAGTTATTTTACGATTCTACTTACGTCTAGGTGGAGTGATGTTCATAATGAATCTCGGAGTTGATATTTGTCTAGTGACAAACTGTATGAATCACGTACTTTCTTCTGTATAGGTTTTTGACAGATACAATGATAATTCTCGCTCCAACGATACTGTACGTCTACAGAGTAAATCATATTTCTGAAGGTCAGAGATGGTGTTTGTATATCATAGACATTAGAATTCTGTTGTTAATTGTAGTTTAAGTTATCTGCTGTTTATGAGTATTATATGGTTTTTATTCGTTTTCTTTTTGTAAAATTTCGACGTAGTTTTCTAAATATTTTTTATATTTGTGCTAACGACAAAATTTTAGTATCTATAATATACAACCATCATCTCTGACGTTCAGAGATATGACTTACTCTGTAAACATAAAGTATCTTGGGAGTGAGAACTGTTATTTTGTCTGTCAAAAACAATATTGTGTACAAATGAAATTTTGTGATTCACATAACTTTTCACCGGTCAACTATCCGCTCTAAGACGCATTCTGAACGTCACTGGACCTAGAAATAAATAAAGTTGTAAAACAACTTTACAGGAAACCAATATAGATGTACGTAAACTGTGTTAATTGTAACTTCAACAGGTACACGTGACAATGGAATAATACCCAAAACAAGCTTGTAGTGAAGAAATACAAACAGTAGAAGATAAATAAAATATTTTGCAGCTAACTGGGATCCGATTAATACAAGAAGGGGTGACTAATATCTTGCGCAGCGAGCTTACGACGAAACAGAGTAACAGGTGTCTAATGCATCTACTTCATATTCTCAGAAACAATCAACTGGGAAGTATATATAAATTGACAGATCATCCCGTTTGGTTGCAGGCGCTGAGGATCCAGTACGTCGAGAGGGAGGATGCAGGCATGTATCAGTGCTTCGTGTCCAACAATGAAGAGAGCGCTCAGGGTACGGCACAGATCAACCTCGGAGGTGAGACCAAATTTCGTAAAGGATATTTAAAGGAAAGGTATCGCAGTATCTACCAGCAAGTAGTGCTGTTCAAAAAAAGTCATTCGTCCAGAAATTGATAATTGTTGACGTATGGGTCATTTTACCTGTGGCCAGAAGGGTGAGTAGTCAATGGTGTAGATTATGTTTCAGTCTCCTGCCTTCCGTTGGCCTCTTTTTATTTGTCGTGTTAGTCTCGGTATTTACTCCTCTGGCTGTGATACTATTTTCAGGCATAGACTATTTGATCGTAAGTATCCGCACTCCCCATGTGATGAACTGATTACTGGATGACACAAGAGGCGGACCCGCCAGTATAAAATGAGGCGGGGTGTACTGGTTTGTTAGTAGAGAACCAGCAACAGCAGGAATTGTCGGACAGGAGAGCTCAGTGACTTTGAAAGTGCAATAGTCGTTGAATGCCATCTGAGTAATAAATCCATTAGGGGCATTTCAACGCTGCTAATACTGCCCAAGCAGAATGTTGCTGACGTGACTGCGGAGGAACAACCACAATTAAACCGAGACCAGGCAGACCTCAAGTTTTGGTGGACTCTCGAGCACTAAGGAGGGTGGCTGCAGAAACTCGCATGAATTCAGCGGAAGGGTTCACTCGTGAGTTGCAAAGTGCTGACAGCAGTCCAGCTAGCACAACGTAGTAACGAAGTTAAGGGGAGGTTTACTATCTTTGGTCCGAAAAAAGCATGTTCTTTGAGAATTTTTTTCTTGGGATGTGTTTAGATATCATTGTCAAATTTGGTCAAAATTTTTATTGAAATTTTCTCTACAAACTGGAATTTTTTTGACCAGAAATGTCGAAGAGCAAAGTCGGAAGTGCCTTCGGAACGAAACAAAATTTCGATGTAGATCTCCACGCACGGTATGTCAAAGGTCAGCCGGCTCGTCTGAAATTAAAATTGAGTTGACTAGGCGGAATATATAAGATTCTTTAGGAGTTGTACATCGCTTAAGTTATTTGGACCATAGGAAACAAAATGGCGGTCGTTTGAAAAAAAAATAGGGTTTTTTCATCGATTTTTCGACTTCGTCGGCCAAATAAAAATGTTTATAACTGATGAATCGGAATAAAAGTGGTACAACTCCTAGACAATTTCGTTAGCTTCGTAGGAAACAAAGAATCATGCTGATCGGTTCTGTAAATTTGAAGTTACCATACCGCGCGATAAAAGAAAGTCATTTCAAGAAAAACGCTTTTGAAGTTTTGACTACATATAAATGCGATATTATGCCACTTAAGTTCAGTCTGCTATTCCGGGTCCGTAAACTAGTCTTTCCTCTTTCTCCTAGAGGGCGTTCTGCTCGATCTGGGCCATACTCCGCTGCTCCAGAGCCGCTCGTACGGCCGGTGACAAGCGGTTTTCGGCCGCTTGAATCCGGTGGTCGTCCGAATACTTATCGACCTGCGTCAAATAGAGTCCCAGGGTGACGTCCATCGTTGTCATGGTCTTCAGAATTGCTGAATACCTTTCGTTGAAGCCGCTCACTGCCTGGAAAGTAGCAATCTCTACAGTCTTCGTACCAGAATGGAAATGCTTGGGGGCTAACTTCCTAACAAACGCGTTCAAACTTTCATTTGAATTTTGTGTGTTTCCTCCCAAGCACCGGTACAATAACTCATCCTCCGAAAGAAAAAAAACTGGCCGATTTCAGGCAGGTGCATTTTTTTTTTCAACCGCGAATAACAAACATTTTCGCTCCGTATTCGGGAAAACCGTTTCAGGGGTGGATTCTTAACACTTTTATGGATCCAAAAATGCAATTTTAAAAAAATCGACTTTTTGAACCAAAAGATAGTAAACGTCCCCTTAAAAAGAATGGAATAGAATGGTCGAGCAGCTCCTTATATCCCACACAGCTAGTCAATGCTAAGCGACATTTGACGTGGTGTAAATGTGACGCCATTGGACATTGGATGACTGGAAACGAGTAATGTGGAGTGATGATTCACGCTGCACCCTATACCAATCCGGTAGATGGGTTTGGGTCTGGCGAATTTCTGGGAAACTTTATTTGCCACCATGTGTAGTACAAACACTGTAATATGGGATAGGTGGGGTTACAGTACGTGGGGCCGCGCGGAGTGGCCGCGTGGTTTGAGGCGCCATATCACCGACTGAGCGGCCTCCACAGCCAGAGTTCCGAGTCGTCTCTCGGGCATTGGTGTGTGTTGTTCTTAGCATAAGTTAGCTTAAGTCTAGGGACCAATGGCCTCAGTAGTTTGGTTCCTTCGGATTCACACTCTCACACACACACACACACACACACACACACACACTCACAGTACGTAGGCGTTTTGTGGTTAGAATGTCGTTCGCCCATTGTGCTTAAGAAAATGGATATTAATACATTTTACTGCATTGTATACTGCTTACAGTACGGGGACATCACGACAAAATTTTAAAACATTTTTGCTAATGATCTAAAAGTACAGACAAACAGCAAGACAGATGCAGTATTAGCAGAAGCTATGGCTTTTTAATTAATTCTCATTAATCGTTGAACAGATTCAGTATGTGCAGTTTATAATCTGTTAAGGATCTCCATCCAATAAACACATAAAATAGAAGGACGCATAGATAAAAGAGGATTACAGCTTGACAATATATTTAGTTGCGAGGCACATATCACAAAACTGCTGACACGCCAAAACAAATTTTATTTGTAATGCAGATGTCTGAAATGAATGATTAAAAATCTAAAAAAAAAAAAAAAAAAGAACCAGGCATATTTGCTTACTTACGTTTCATAATATCATATCGTATTATATACAGTATTTAAACAACTCCTCGACCCAAGCTATAGTTTTTAAAACCCATAAGCATTTATTGCTGTTTATTTGTGTGCAAATGCAAGTACATCAGGCAGAAACATTTACGAACAATTGCTTCTCAGTAGAACGTGTTCCTTAAAGAAGTTCGTTGTGGATAACCCTTTATGTAACGAGCAACTCACTTTACGGGTTAAATATGTTGGATATGAGCATCTCAAAGGCCTTTTCTTTTTTCCAAATAAGTGTTTTTATTAAGGAACACAAATTTTCAGAAGCTTGCCAGAAACCTTAAAAACATTAGCTACAGCACTGTTAAGGAGGAGCCCAAAGGTTTTACGGGTAGCCACCTGCTTATCCTCCATCGATTAGGTCCTTAGAAGATCCAAAAGATGTATGTATTATTGATAATACCACTCAATGTGAGTGCAGTAATATGGTCAGTACAAATAAACTTTGTAAATTCACTTGTCATCTGATGATCCTAGACGATAATGGCCTAGCAATCATTTTATGTTCTTGGTTATATGTTAGTGTGGAAAATTTGTTGTCTATATTGCGTTTGTGTCACATGTTCAGAACTGCGAGGATCTCCTTACTGTGGGTTTTGGAACGAAGGAGGTCTCGTTTAATTTTTAACGAGTTAGTATGCAGATGTAAATTTTTCGTGGTCACCCTCTTCAGCCAAATACAGGGGCCAGAAGCAGTCCGTTACCCCCCTCCTTCTTGTACTATCAGACATTTTTCTCTAATAATCTCATCGAATATTTGGGATTAAACTATAATCATGCTTCTTTCCTTGTTCCTTATTCGTCTGCTCTTCTTCTGTATACTTACAGATTCTCGGTCAAATAAACACGTTAGATACACAAGTAAAAAAATAGAATGTGCGTAATTTAAGTATTTATTACACAGGATGTTTATTGAACGTATCAGATAGTCTTGTAGGAGGTAGTATTGGTCAAAACCAGAGTAAAAGCTCCTGTAATAAAATGTGCGGAAAACAATACCTGTAGAGGTAAAGGCCACTTTGCTCTCTCATTACCATCTCTCCGTTGCGTAGAAGTAGACATTATAGGCAGTGTTGCATCTTGACACATCCTTCAGCCCGTCTTTGCAGTGAATGACGCACTCTTTGAAATACACCTAGCTCCGTTCAGACTGCGCCCCATGGTTTGGTGACACGCCCGTGTAACGTCTGCAGGTGGCGATGACTTGAGTACACGTCAGTGCCTTCAAATGTCCCCATGGCCAGATCCGGTGAACGAGTAGGCCATGTTACCGGATCTCTTTGACCAACCCATCGCCTAGGAAACCTTTTGGTGAGGTACAGTCGCACGATCCGTAGAAATTGTATAAACCACGTCGTTGTATTTCTGCAAGGGTAACGTTCTCCAGTAGCGATGGTAATTCATAACACAAGTTACTGCAACACTAAGACGGCCTACACCACCGATTATTATACATTACATATCACAAGCAAAACGGCCCATATCTCAACAGGTATTAGTTTAAGGACATGTAATTATAGGAATTTTTCTTCTAGTTTTAGCCAATAGTAATCCCTGTAGGAGAATGTGACACTTTAAAAAAATAGCCTTTATACTTCATGTACACGAATTTCCTTAGTCGTCCCTGTGATAGCGGAGTTCATCACAGTATTGCTCGAACAGACTTGCAACTTATTACCGATCGTGGTAAACTTCAGCCATAGCAGCGGAATGGTTGTCATCGTCGAAGTCTGGTTCTTGACTCCAGATAATAAAAGACCCTAGGCCCGAGTCTTGCCTCTCACTCACAAATAATTTCACTGTAGGTCATTTGTGGCAACTGAACACGTTCTTATGGGATGTACTGATCTGGCGGCATTGCTTTTGCCTGCGTATCTCACGGAGATCTTTGGCGATACTACAGAGCTGTCGTTCTCAGTCTTTCTGGGACCATTACACCTAAGTGCAGTCAGACGTTAGCTAATAACCCCCTTAAGGCCCACCGCCATCAACATTAGCACATAATTAAACATGAGAGTGAAAAATAATTTTATTTCATCACTTTTATTTTTAAAATAAGGAAAGACAAGTGATATTAGTTCTTGTAGCTGCTTTCTTAAACCGCTAGTTAATAACTCCGTGAGGCAACTGGTACTTCTCATTTCAGACAACTTTTTTTTATATACATTGGTGAAGAAATTCTGAGTTCATCAAGAGTGCAACCTGCAACTCGTTCTCAGAGAATAACGCTAACTATTCACATTGAAGACAGGCACTTGTTACAAAATGTTGTGAATTGGCAGGAGCCAATTCACGGGGTTTGGAGGAAGCCGAAAGGCACGCGTTTAAGCTCACGCAGGCTGGCGTGAGATCTGGAACAGGTAATGTAATTATACTATCAAGAAAAGTACGTAGCTGCTGGAATACTTAACTTTAATCCATAATTGGTGAACATCGGTCTGACTGTACATGCATCCAAAGATAAATAACAAATGATAATGGCGCCTTGCTAGGTCGTAGCAAATGACGTAGCTGAAGGCTATGCTAACTATCGTCTCGGCAAACGAGAGCGTAATTTGTCAGTGAACCATCGCTAGCAAAGTCGGCTGTACAACTGGGGCGAGTGCTAGGACGTCTCTAGACCTGCCGTGTGGCGGCGCTCGGTCTGCAATCACTGACAGTGGCGACACGCGGGTCCGACGTATACTAACGGACCGCGGCCGATTTAAAGGCTACCACCTAGCAAGTGCGGTGTCTGGCGGTGACACCACACAAAACATGCTTCCTTTGGCCCATTCCTCTGTCTAGTGACACTTTCTTCACCCAACCCTGTACCTCCATTTCAAATAAAACATCTAAAATGCACTGTGTTTACTGTTCGAGAACCATTTCATTACGAGACTCCTTACTTCTGAAATGACGAAATCGAAAAACTTCACGCTCCCAGTGCTTTGTGTCTATAATAACAATACTGTGTAGGCCCTCGAACAGTGTAGTGGCTATTACTCAGTCTATGCTGTGTTGTGCTGTCATTTACTTCACCTCCACTGTGAAGTGAACAATCAAGAATTGTCTGGCCCATTTCGAGAACTATCTACAAATTAAAGGAGTCATTCCAGTGAGATATTTAAACATATTGACGCATATGTCACAAGTTTATTGTCATAGATGCATGCCACAAAGTACCAGCGTAGTGGGTGGATTATGTGAGGAAGAAATTGTCCTTACACTCGTTTCACAATCTGTAACTTCCATCGTATTGCGACACACATTAATGCTAGTATTTGACAATAGTGTAATTATTGGTACGTAATTTGTGCAGTCAGTGTTAATCTTACGAAATAGTGATAATAGTAATGGTCTCTTAAAAAGAATTTAGTTTTGTGACTGAAAAGAAACTCATCTTGTTTTTTATCCCCCAGGAAACGCTCAGGGGTTAATTGCCCCCAGATTAGGAACAACAACTGTAGAGAGATGTCGCCACTCTGGTGTCACTGCTGTCACTTCCAGTTTCATTATCGTCCCTCAACTCTCGTACCTTGGGTAAATAAGGCAGTCCCCTGCCGTGATTCGAATGGGGGACTAGTCCGGAATCTTTTGCTAATGGAGAGATCATCGTGACACTTTTTCAACTGTAGGACACATGCGCTGTGGATATACATTATGTGTCTGTAATGCAGCAGTTTTCATTACCTTTTGCACCCTCATGCCGTTGATCATTGCTGATTCTTCCGCTTTTTAGGAGCTGTTTCCCACCCTAAGGGCTAGAGAGCACCCTGAACCTCTGTCAGCTCCTCCGACCTCTTTTACAAGGCCGTTGGCGGAGTGATGGTAACTTCTTATGCCAGAAGTCCTAAAGCTGCGAGCTGGACAGGCAACTTGCGCAGGCTAGTGCCACTCACGACTGAGGAAACAGCCTACTCTTCTGAACTGCACTATGTCTGCAGGTTTTTTTCTACCTCGAGTTAAAATTGTATTCAGAAAGAGGTTTCCGATCAAAAGGACACAAATTACGCAAATTACGGTGGTGACCAACTTCTTAATTTCAATCGGCAACCAAGGTGCGACTGGATCCCAACCCGTCCCGAATGACAATCTTATTTTCACTAAAGCTCTGGTGCCAGTTGGCTGTTAATATTTTCAAAGTTAAACTGATTGTCGGTTATTAAGACCGTTTTGAAGGAACGTCTTAAAACATTACTTGTGAACACTTATTACAAGAGAACTCACTCGGCGGAACCACAATATCCAGCTAAAATACATCAATAATGACCCGGTCTTTTAAACACAGCAACGAACAGCCTAGAACAGGTTGTTAAAGATTATAACTAATGACTAGTGAATGTAATTACAATCAAAGAATTGAATCGGTTAACATCTAAATCTAACCACAAGGTCCTCTTTGTTTAACGGCAACCAGTGCCTTAGTACAACTGTTCCGGCTGTATTTACGACCAAGAGTTGATTCATTAGAACATTAATGATCGGGTACAAACCAGAAAGGAAAGGCAATGTAATAGCGCGACGAATTTTCAAACGACAACTATTGTCTTAGTACAATATTACGGTTTATATTTACGACCAAAGAGCCGACCGAGTAAAACTCTGAAGGCCGTGTACAAACCAGAAAATAATAAGAAAAGGCAACACAATAGCGGGACAAATTTTTAAACGACAACTAGTGTCCTAGTAAAATGCTACAGCCTATATTTATGACCAAAGAGCCGACCGAGTAAAACTCTGAGGGTCGGGTACAAGCCAGAAAATAACAAGGAGGGCAGGTAGAGAATTACACAGATCACCACGAGCATTACAGAATGTTACTCCCCTTTACTAGCAAGCAGTTCTATGGATCCACGGTGTGTCGCAGAGGTTACTGACAAGGGAACCTCCCCATCGCACCCCCGTCAGATTTAGTTATAAGTTGTCACAGTGGATAGGCCTTGAAAAACTGAACACAGATCAGTCGAGAAAACAGGAAGAAGTTGTGTGGAACTATGAAAAAAAAAGCAAAATATACAAACTGAGTAGTCCATGTGCGACATAGGCAACATCGAGGAAAGCGTGTGCTTAGGAGCTCCGTGGTCACGTGGTTAGCGTGAGCAGCTGCGGAACGCGAGGTCCGTGGTTCAAATCTTCCCTCGAGTGAAAATTTATTTTCGCAAAGTTATGATCTGTCCGTTCGTTTATTGACGTCTCTCTTCACTGTAATAAGTTTAGTGTCGTGTGTTTTGCGACCGCACCGCAAAACGGTGCGATAGTAGACGAAAGGACGTGCCTCTCCAATGGGAACCGAAAACATTTGATCGCAAGGTCACAGGCCAATCGATTCCTCCACAGGAAAGCACGTCTGATATATTCCATACGACACTGGTGACAAATAATAATTGTCTGAAAATAAAACATTAAAATCTCCTCGCAAGGAAAGATTTGAACCCAGGACCTCTCGTTTCACAGCTGCTCACGCTAACCACGGGACCACGGCGTTCCTGAGCTCGCACTTTTCTTGATGTTGAAACTTCCTGGCAGATTAAAACTGTGTGCCCGACAGAGACTCGAACTCGGGACCATTGCCTTTCGCGGGCAAGTGCTCTACCATCTGAGCTACCGAAGCACGACTCACGCCCGGTACTCACAGCTTTACTTCTGCCAGTATCTCGTCTCTTGATGTTGCCTATCTTGCACATGGACTACTCAGTTTGTATATTTTGCTTATTTTTTTCATAGTTCCACACAACTTCTTCCTGTTTTCTCGATAGATCTGTGTTCCATTTTTCAAGGCCTATCTACTGTGCCAACTTATAACTAAATCTGAGGGGGGTGCGATGGGGAGGCTCCCTTGTGAGTGGTGCCGATGAAAGCCAGGCCACGAGCGGTCGTCCGACACGAGTGTTGTCAACCAACCTACGGGATGTCGGCGTGCTGCTTGTAGTCGATGCTGACCCCAGTGAAGTACTCCGGTATCTTCGCTCTGCGCAGGCCCTCCTTGCGCAGCTCGCGGCTTTGGCAGCTCAGACCTCGTGACCACCTCTTGTCGCGACGCTACCGCCAATCCCCAAACTTGGTACCTGTCTCTCGGGCCAGCGAACCCCGTATATATATCGGCAAGCAATGACTTTCTAAGGACACAACCCACGGATGCCAACTGTTCCTCACAGATATTGGCAATAGGGCCGCAAGAGGGATAGTAAATACTACACATGAGCCAGTGGCGCCAGATAGAACAGTCTACTAATTCAATGGCGCCACGGCTCAAAAACGTTTTGCGTCACCACCGTAATTTGCGTAATTTGTGTCCTTTTGATCGGAAACCTCTTTCTGAATACGATTTTACCTCGAGGTAGAAAAAACCCTGCAGACATAGTGCAGTTCAGAAGAGTACGCTGTTTCCTCAGTCGTGAGTGGCACTAGCCTGCGCAAGTTGCCTGTCCAACTCACAGCTTTAAGACTTCTGGCATAAGAAGTTACCATCACTCCGCCAACAGCCCTGTAAAAGAGGTCGGAGGAGCTGACAGAGGTTCAGGGTGCTCTCTAGCCCTTAGGGTGGGAAACAGCCCCTAAAAAGCGGAAGAATCAGCAATGATCAACGGCATGAGGGTGCAAAAGGTAATGAAAACTGCTGCATTACAGACACATAATGTATATCCACAGCGCATGTGGCCTACAGTTGAAAAGGTGTCACGATGATCTCTCCATTAGCAAAAGATTCCAGACTAGTCCCCCATTCGAATCACGGCAGGGGACTGCCAAGAGGGAGGTGACCACGAGAAAAAGATTGAATAACCAGTGAAAGGATAACATTCTACGAGTAGAGAATTGGAATATCAGAAGTAGGTAGGAAGCTAGAAAAAGTGAAAAGTGAAATGCAAAGGCTCATTCAAGATGCAGTGGGGTCAGTGAAGTGAAATGAATAGAAGATACGGATTTCTGATCAAATGAGTATAGGGCAATATCAACAGCAGCAGAAAATGGTATAACGGGAGTAGGATTCAGCATCCTGTGCCATCGCTCAGGGATTAGCAGCAGCCGGACTATGGGATTACCGTCTCATGCGTAGACTCCCGTTAACATCGAAACATAGCGGCTCCGCTGTGGTGATGCCGTGACCGAGATACTGATGAATGCCATCGCATTGAGTTCAGCGATGAATTGCGATTCTGCACCACCCAGGATGACCATCGCCGGCGAATATGGCGGCGACCAGGGGAGAGGGCCCGTTCTTTCAACGTTTTCGACAAGTGCAGCGGTGTTAGTCCTGGCGACGTGGTGTGAGGGAGCTGCAGGGTGTGATTTCTTATCACGGCTGGTGATGACTGAAGGAACTCGGATCGCACAACGGTGTTTCGCAGATCTCCTGTGAGCACATTTTCTAAGTTTACGGGTGAGCCTTTGGCACACCAATGTGGACGTCAGAATGATTCGCATCGATTGCACTGGCCGACAATTGGATCGCTCTCCACGATCTCAGCTGCTGCTAACGGAAAAGATGTTCACGCAATGGATAATCAACAGAACAGAGGTGGCCCTATTAAACGTGAGACAGGGATGCTGTAGCACACACACCACAACAGATGTGGTGTTCATTTAACTGTGAAATGAAATGGCGATCCATTCACCAGAAGATGCATCCTCTAGTGGGGCGAAATCGATCGTGACTTTTAATAAAAAGTATTCTATAGCCAATACGAACCGTTTCTTTCAATATGAAGAAATTTTCTGCGGTCGCCCTGATTTTAATATAACATGCTCCATAATAACCCTACAGAACCAACAATACAAAAAGAGATTAATTTTAAAAAATTTCACGAAATTAGCCCTCATCTTCATAGAAAGGAACGAATACAAGAAGGTTCAAATGGCTCTGAGCACTATGGGACTATGGGACAGTCGCCTAGAACTTAGAACTACTTAAACCGAACTAACCTCAGGACATCACACACATCCATGCCCGAGGCAGGATTCGAACCTGCGACCGTAGCAGTTCCGCGGTTCCGGACTGCAGCGCCTAGAACCGCACGGCCACCGCGGCCGGCCGAATACAAGAAGAAATTGCTGCTAATTTCGTAGTGAAATTGCGTGCTTACGGAATATCGTCTCAGTTATGTGACTGGATCTGTGATTTCCTGTCAGAGAGGTCACAGTTCGTTGTAATTGACGGAAAGTCATCGAGTGAAGCAGAAGTGATTTCTGGCGTTCCCCAAGGTAGTGTTATGGCCCTTTGCTGTTCCTTATCTATACAAACGATTTGGGAGACAATCTGAGCAGCCGTCTTCGGTTGTTTGCAGATGACGCTGTCGTTTATCGACTAATAAAGTCATCAGAAGATCAAGACAAACTGCAAAACTATTTAGAAGAAATATCAGAATGGTGCGAAAACTGGCAGTTGACCTTAAATAACGAAAAGTGTGAGGTCATCCACATGAGTGCTAAAAGAACGCGTTAAACTTCGGTTACACGATAAATCTGTCTAATCTAAAAGCCGTAAATTCAACTAAATACCTAGGAATTACAATTACGAACAATTTAAATTGGAAGGAACGCACAGCAAGTGTTGTGGGGAAGGCTAACCAAAGACTGCGTTTTATTGGCAGGACACTTAGAAAATGGTGGCCGAGCGGTTCTAGGCGCTTCAGTCTGGAACCGTGCGACCGCTACGGTCGCCGGTTCGAATCGTGCCTCGGGCATGGATGTGTGTGATGTCCTTAGGTTAGTTAGGTTTAAGTAGTTCTAAGTTCTAGGGGACTGGTGACCTCAGACGTTAAGTCCCATAGTGCTCAGAGCCATTTGAACCATTTTTTGAACTTAGAAAATGTAACAGATCTACTAAGGAGACTGCCCACACTACGCTTGTCCGTCCACTTTTAGAATACTGTTGCGCTGTGCGGGATCCTTACCAGATAGGACTGACTGAGTACATTGAAAAAGTTCAAAGAAAGGCAGCACGTTTTGTATTATCGCGAAATAGGGGAGAGAGTGTCACAGAAATGATACAGGATTTGGGATGGACATCATTAAAAGAAAGGCGTTTTTCGTTGCGACGGAATCTTCTCACGAAATTCCAATCACTAACTTTCTCCTCCGAATGCGAAAATATTTTGTTGACACTGACTTACATAGGGAGGAACGATCACCAAGATAAAATAAGGGAAATCAGAGCTCGTACGGAAAGATATAGATGTTCATTCTTTCCGCGCTCTATACGAGATTGGAATAATAGAGAATTGTGGAGGTGATTTCAATGAACCCTCTGGCAGGCATTTAAATGTGAATTGCAGAGTATCCACGTAGATGTAGATGTAGATGAATCAATTATTTCATTGATTTCATTTGGGAATATAATTTTAAATTTTTATTATTATTCTATTATCAGAATAGACAACTAATATAAGAAGAAATTGGCGAATAGTGAAGAATCAATTGTTTCAAGGAGGTGATTTAACTTCGGAACCTCTATATTCACTATTTCGTGAATATACATTGAGGTGATAAAAATGATGAGATGGCTCCTGGTACCGTGTCGAACCTCCCCCCTTTACCCGGCGTCACGCAGCAACTCCAAGTGGCATGGACTCAACAAGTCGATTATGGCCCATAAATGTTCAATGAGATTCATGTCGGTCGATTTGAGGGCCCATTTCATTCGCTCGAATTGTCCAGATTGTTCTTCAAACCAGTCGTGAACAGTTGTGGTTCGGTGACAATGCCATCGTCGTTTGGGACCGTAAAGACCACGAACGGCTGCAGACGGTCTCCAAGTAGCCGAACATAACCACTTCCAGTCGATGATCGGTTCAGCTGGGCCAGAGAATCCACTTCATTCCATGTAAACACATCCTACACCATTACGGAGCCACCAACAGCTTCACAGTGAATGGTTGACAACTTGGGTTCATGGCTTCATCGGGTCTGCGCCACATTCAAACCCTACCATCAAGCTCTTATCAGCTGAAATCGGAATTCATCTGATCAGTCCATCCTTTTTCAGTCGTCTAGGTTGGAAACGATATAGTCACGAGCTCAGGTGAGGGACTGCAGACGATGCCGTGGTGTTAGCAAAGACACTCAGGTCGGTCGTCTGCTGCTGTAGCCCGTTAACGCCAACTTTCACCGCATTGTCTTAACGGGTACGTTTGTTGTTCGTCTCACACTGATTTCTGCTGTTACTTCATGCAGTGTTGCTTGTCTGTCAGCGCTGACAGTTCCACGCAAACGCCGCTGCCTTCGGTCGTTGCGTTGCTGCGTTGTCTGTGGCGAGAAGTGGTGCCTGGAATGTGGTGTTCTCCGCACACTCTTGACACTGTGGCTCTCGTCATATTGGAATCCCTAAGGATTTCCGAAATGGAATTTCCCATTCGCCTAGCTGCAACTACCATTCCGCATTCAAAGTCTGTCAATCGCCATCCTGCCACCATGAACACGTCGGAAACCTTTTCACATGAGTACAAATCCCAGCTCCGCCAGCGAACTGCTCTTTTACACTATGCGTGCGCAATACTACCGCCATCTGTATATGTGTATATCGGTACCCCATGACTTTGGTCACCTCAATAAATTTCAAAGGAGTTCCACATTTTTCGTAGACACAATTCCACATCGTATAGCTTCCATGAACTCAGAATGTGTAAAACAAATTATAGTCCTAAATAACAACAGTAATGAATGTAACATTTAGTAAATTTATGTCAAAAGTACATACTGCTCCAGTGGTTTCATTTGTAAACCACTCATAAAACAGCAGAACAAACTTATATTTGCGTTACAGTAGCTTTAGACATAATTACTTTCACTGTCAATGTACTCTTCAGTATTACCACTATAAAAAAAAAACATGTCACCATCCCCTACAATCTTGTAACATTATCCCCACTGTATCCGTTGCTTTGAACGCTGTAAGTGACTGCCTAGCATCGATGGTTTCATGCAAAATTCACTGGTACTTCGAAAAAAAATTGATAAAATGGTACTTTCAGGCAGAAACCACTTGTACTCCAAGGATAATAACTCTTAAATGTAAAGTTTCCTGCTAATACACATGAATAGCAAATTGTTACTGGATCAGTTTGGTTACAAGCAATACAGAGAAAAGAATACAATTACTTGTTGACATGGGTCATTACAACATCTAATGCGTGAATACCTCGACAAAGACAGGGTAATAGAGAACTTTCAACTGCTCGCAAGACTTGGGTTCTGAAATGAAGCTAATCCTGACACCATGCCTACAGATGCACGTTAATTCTCGCGCCCTGTTCGTCTAAGCTGCAACTCTTATCATGTTCAGCCCTTTTAGATGCGTGAAGTACAGTGGACGCCATGATCTGCCACCAACTGCAACATATCAGCATCACTTCGGTCCTCAGATGGAGTCTCCAAGTCAAGTGTTCTCTTCCGTGCCTTGACGATGAGTTTCCCTCACTGCGTCCCGAGCTCAAGTCTGCTCTCGCTCCGCTCAAGCCGAAGTGTGCTTTACTGTGCCTCTAATCGAAGTGTTCTCTGCTGCATCTCGAACAGAAGTGTTTTCTTTCGTGATGCAAGTTTGTCCTCCACTCTGCAAATCTGCACAATTATTGTGCACCAATGAGAACGGTGCTGTAGCTTTCTGGCCAATCATATAGTTGTTAGCAAGGCAATTGTCTCTCTTTAAAGTAAACTTTATGCAGTAATAATCAATCGTTACACACCTGTGCTAGCATTTCTTAAACACTGCTGAGTTACAGTCCCAATCTTCAGCCAGTTCGATGTTGTCGCCAATGCAGTTACCTCCACGTACCCGTGTCTTGCCTTTCCCCACTCTACTATTTGTTTGGGTCAGCCAATGAGAAGCCTCTTATAACTTACGAAACCAGGGGCATCCACCTCATGTGAAGTGGCAACAGTGTGTCGCGCCAGTGCCCTCAAAAGAGAAATGAATTTCTCTTCGCAAAGCAGGCCAGGTGCTCCTGATCGCACGCCAAGATGTTTATATATCACTGACCACCCTTCACACAGCATTCCCGGAAAGCGACTTCTTGACACAAAACATGGTTTCTTCGAGGTGCGTTTTGGTCAGATGTCCCTGAGAGTAAAAACTGTGGCTCTCCGCGAGTTCAGGCGTACGTCACGCCGCGTTAAGTGCTTATGTGATCAGCCAGAACATTATGCCCAACTACCTAATAGTCGGTATGTTCACCTTTGGCATGGGTAACAACGGAGACGCATCGGGGAGTGGAAGCAAACAGGCCTTGGTAGGTCGCTGGAGGGCGTTGGCATAACACCTTTACACACAAGTCACCTAATTCCCAGAAATCCCAGGGAGGGGGCGATGAGCTCCGACGCCACATTCAATCACATCCCAGATGTGTTGGATCGCGTTCAGATATGGCGAGTTGAAGGACCAGCACATCAACTGAAACTTGCCAATGTGTTCCTCGAACCACTCCATCACACTCCTGCCCTTGTTACATGATGCATTATCAAATGGTTCAAATGGCTCTGAGCACTATGGGACTCAACTGCTGAGGTCATTAGTCCCCTAGAACTTAGAACTAGTTAAACCTAACTAACCTAAGGACATCACAAACATCCATGCCCGAGGTAGGATTCGAACGTGCGACCGTAGCGGTCTTGCGGTTCCAGACTGCAGCGCCTTTAACCGCACGGCCACTTCAGCCGGCGGTGCATTATCTTCCAGAAAAATGCCGCTGCCATCGGGAAAGATGCTCCTCATGTGTACGTGGTCTGCAACCAGAGTAGGGCCTACGATATCCTTGCCCATCATTGTGCCTTGCACGACGTCCACTGGACCTATAGATGCCCACATGAATGTTTCCAAGAGCATAACGGAGCCGCCACCAGCTTGTCTGCATTCCGTAGTACAGGTGTCAACGAGCTGTTCCCCTGGAAGACGACGGATTCGGACCTCCCATCGACATCATGAAGAAGGTATCGGGATTCATCGGACCATGCGACGCTCTGTCACTGCGCCAACATGGTCAACAGCCCATTTCAGTCGTAGTTGCCGATGCCATTGTATTAACGCTGGCACATGCATGGGTCGTCGGTTGCTGAGGCCAACGCTAGGAGTGTTTCGTACACACATGTGTACTCTCTAGAATTGAAGTCTGATGTTAGTTCCGCCACAGTTCACCTCACCACAGCACTACTCGAACACCCTAAAAGACGTTGTAACCTCCCCACAGAAATTTTGAAAGACAAAAAAATAATAAATGAATGGGTGGGAGCCAAGCGTAACCTCCCTAGCAATTAAATTTAATGACAATAAAAATGAGAATCGCAATCTGACTCAAGGTGTAAGCTCTCACGAAAATAATGAAAAACAATTCAATGCTAATGAGACTTCAGTGACAATGTAAACTCAATTAAACCGAAATATCGGTCTTTGGCCCTGTGCAAAAAATCATAATTAATTTCTTACCTCATTCGAAACTACATGTCAAAGTTCTGCTCTTATTGTTGGCCACGGCTTGAAGGAAATGCATTGCAAGTATTATTTTTTATTTTTTTTTTATTTTTGAAATTTAACTGAAACTTTTCTTTAAAGGAAATGGGAGGAAATCGTTGGTTCAATTAAATGGTTCTTTTGTTAAAAATTGCTTTGAAATCAAAATTATTATTGGGGCACTTTTTGAAAATTAATTGCAATAAATAAACTTTACATTATCTGATGTGCGCAATGCAGCTTGGTTACCTTAATTAACAATATACCTCATTCAGCATCTTGACCAGAGACCCATGTCGACGCCTGTGACTGCGTCCCGCTCGCGACCGTACTCGACTACTAGTGCTAACAGACTGCCATTCGCAACTGAACTCGACTACTGCTACCGACAGAGTGCAACAGACAACTGCACTGCCGACAAACTACCCACAGACTGCACTGGCCTACTGCTACCGACAGACTACTGCTCGCAACTCTCGCGCGGTCAAGCGCAGACTAGCCACGATAAATAGCTCTCTGGTCAAAGATTCTGTAATGCCTCGCCATCGCCGCCACACAACATACGTGTTTCAACGTGCAGTCTCTGAAATGCTTGTGCCGAGCCTCCAGGCCATCACAATGTACGCTTCGTCAAACTCAGTTACATCACACGCCTTCCTCAGTCAACACACGGATAGCGAGCTCACAAATACTACATGCACCGTGCGTGTGTATGACTAGAAGTCGTGGCTCGCCAGGTGACGCTACTGTCGCCTGGACGGGTTTATAACGATAGTAGGTCGATTCTCATAATGTTCTGACTAATCAGTGTACATAGTGCGAAGCGTTATGGGAAACTGGCAGGAAGGCCCGTGCTGTCGCCAGCCCTGACAGTGGCAGAATCGACGTTAAGTACCTGCCTCTTGCTGCCTTGTGTGCTGTCTGAGGAGGCAGGTCTGCAGCCCCAGAGGAGTACCCCTAATATTGCGTCACTGGCCAGGCCCGTACGACTTGACTCATCACACACTCAACTAAGCTACAAAGAAAATTATACGCAAAACCTTCGCTGCTAAAAGAAGTAGTTAATACAGTAATGGACGGCTTCTTCTGGCAATCACTGACGTTATCCATTACGGTCATTAAATACCAGCGGAGCAAAATAAAATTGGAATACGTTCCCGTTTTTTTAAAAGACTCTGACTGAAAAGTGCGGTACCAGCTGCATCATTCTACCTTCCTCACCACCTTCAAAATTTTTCCCAAAAATTTTGGCATGCGAACATATTCGCGCTTTTTTTAAACATGCAACTTACCTCAGACTCCCACGAGCTACCATGACTGTAACTCACCCAAACCAACTAGTCCATATCTACAAGTCGCCCATACCCATCCACCCCCAGTTGCTCTCATTCACTTATTCAGCACAGCTCACTGTGATTATCTCTTTGTGTCTCTCTGTCATTG
This sequence comes from Schistocerca americana, assembly GCF_021461395.2. Taxonomy (NCBI): domain Eukaryota; kingdom Metazoa; phylum Arthropoda; class Insecta; order Orthoptera; family Acrididae; genus Schistocerca; species Schistocerca americana. The sequence continues at coordinate 638,797,590 of NC_060120.1, read as the reverse complement.
TCTCCTCTGCCACAGCCACAGTCCCCTTCGTTTTGTCCTGTCTACTGTCACTGACTGTGTCTTGCTGCATCTTAGTGTTAATATCTCATTCTCCTTCCTACTGCTGCTGTCTCTTCTTACCGTCACTATCTCTCTCTTCCTCGTTGTCATTGTCATATACTCTGCTTCTCATTGTCGCTGGCTATCACCCACTCCAACTATCTCTTTCTCCTTATCCCTCTTCTCCCATTCCCTCCCCACCGACCCTGGCACTTACCCCTTCACTCTTTTCATAGGACTGTTCTGTCACTGTAAACAATATTCCAATGCGACTGTGTCCCTCTCTATATCTCAGACTTCCATTGTCTCCTTCACTCTTTCTATAAGACAACCACTGTGTACTATCTTCGGTATTTATTACTTTTCTATGTCTCTGGCACTATCACTATCTTCTTCTCTCTGAAGCGTAAAAAAGCGCGAATATGTTTGCATGACAAAATTTTTAAGGGTGCTGAAGAAGGTAGTTGGTACCCACTCTTCAGTCAGAGTCTTTTAAATAAACACAAACATACTCTAATTTTTGTGTGTGTGTGTGCTCCGATAGGAGCATTATTCTGCTGCTTCCCTTCTTTTCCCTGCTGCAGCAGGACATATAACTCAGATGAAAAGAAATTTATTGGCGAGTAAAATTTAGATGGTTTACACAAAAGTAATTTTACACCTCATACCGGATTTTACGTTCAAAAAAATTTTGCGTTTGCTTCAGTATACAGAATAGGGTTTCCAGATAACGCAGACGCTTTCAGGATATTTGTCAGTGCTACGTCACTTTATAAAATACGTTTTCGCCTCAAATCGGATTTTACGTCTGCATTTTATGCGTACTAGTAAGGTAACTCTGAACATGTGTATCTTGGAAACGGATAAAGATATAAAAAAAAATTCAAGATTCACCCATTTGGTGTGCATATCCGGCGTGGAATCCTCCGCTTGGTTTTGCTCCGCTGGTGAAGGCGAAAATATAGTAAAAAAATATCTTTCCGGTGGGGTTTCGCGAGCAACAACCGATAAACTAATGATTCCTCCAAAATGCCCATCAAGCCCATCGTAGATCACATAAAATACAAAACGAACCAACTGATTTACTGCGATTTTCTAAGCAGGAGGAATCATGTAGTATCCACACTTTAACCCTGTACTGTAGGATAGTGACAGTAAGACGATCATTCTTTTTGGTACACAGAGGGTCCCTACCGCAAGAGCTACCCAAAGCACTTCGCCCTACCTTTCTATCACCAACAGAATCCGAGGTACGAGCTAAAGAAAATCCTGTTTTCATGCACAGCGTTTTGGAACATACACTAGTGTTCAAAATTAAAGCAACAAACCGCTGTTTCCCCGTCCCGTGTCTAATTCACGATATAAGCATACAAACTGTCAACCAGACCTCCGCACCACCCTGTTCTGCACGGACGATGGCATTCCAGTCAACGGACAACTATGCCAGCTATGACAACGTAGTACCTATGAAACGAGGTGGTGTTTTGTGGGTAGCCCCACATTCACAATCGCTATGTACACAGTTACAAACGGTGCAGTATGGCACAGGGAACACAGCTACCAGACCCTCTGGAGGTCCATAGCAAGAATGGAAGCAGGACAGGAGCACACTAACTTGGCCCGATGGCTTAATGTGAGTCGTTCTGTTGTTTCTCGGATGTGACGATAGTTTATGGACACGACAGTACCGCCTTAGTACTGCGCTGCAACTGGCATGTCAGCTCGCAGCATCCACTGGACGTGCTGTATCGAGGCACACGATGTGCAGAAGGCTTCGGCAGAGTGGCCTTTATTGTCGGGGAGACATGCTGTATGTCTTCGGGTGACGCGTCTTCACAGAAGGGAACATCTAGAGAGGAGTCATCAATAAGCCACCTGGGCGTCCGAACGATGGGCCATTGTTGTTTTCACAGATGAGTCACGATTTAGCCTGGAGAGTGATTCTCGGGGGATTCGCATCTGGAGGGAACATGGAACACGATTTCGGGGCTCAAACATTGCGGAAAGAGACCGAGATGGAGGAGGATCGCTAACGGTCTGGTCAGGCATTATGTTTACCACTCAAACCCGTCGTCATGAATTGTATTAGTGAATCTGCAAGATTTAACCGTTGTCAGGTGTCGCAACGAGATCTTGGGACCTCATATGCGGCTGTTGCGAGGTGCTGTAGGCCCAGACGTCGTATTGATTGACAATAACGCTCGATCTCATAGAACACGGGTAGTTGATGTTGTCTTGGAAGATACTGCATGCATGGCGTGGACTGCTAGCTCTCCCGATTTGAATCCCATAGAGAATGTCTGGGATGCACTAGGGAGACCGCTTGCGTCACATCAGCGTCCATCAACCATTCTCCAAGACAGCGAGCAGTTCTGCAGGAAGAATGGGCGTCACTGACTCAACATGCCGTCTCATTGTGAGGCCTATATTGCTACCAGAGGTGGTTAGATCCCATACTGAGCACATTAACCAGTTATCGGAATGTGTGTGCCAATCCCTTAACTTGCAAAAACGAAGAATATACACTACTGGCCATTAAAATTGCTACACCAAGAAGAAATGCAGATGATAAACTGGTATTCATTGGACAAATATGTTATACTGAAACTGACATGTGATTACATTTTCACGCAATTTGGATGCATGGATCCTGAGAAATCAGTACCCAGAACATCCACCTCTGGCCGTAATAACGGCCTTGATACGCCTGGGCATTGAGTCAAACAGAGCTTGGATGGCGTGTAGAGGTACAGCTGCCCGTGCAGCTTCAACACGATACCACAGTTCATCAAGAGTAGTGACTGGCGTATTGTGACGAGCCAGTTGCTCGGCCACCATTGACCAGACGTTTTCAATCGGTGAGAGATCTGGAAAGTGTGCTAGCCAGGGCAGCAGTCGAACATTTGCTGTGTCCAGAAAGGCCCGTAAGGAACTGCAACATGCGGTCGTGCATTATCCTGCTGAAATGTAGGGTTTCGCAGGGATCGAATGAAGGGTAGAGCCACGGGTCGTAACACATCTGAAATGTAACGTCCACTGTTCAAAGTGCCGTCAATGCGAACTAGAGGTGACCGAGACGTGTAACCAAAGGCACCCCATACCATCACGCCGGGTGATACGCCAGTATGGCGATGACGAATAGAGGCTTCCAATGTGTGTTCACCGCGATGTCGCCAAACACAGATGCGACCATTATGATGCTGTAAACAATACCTGGATTCATCCGAAAAAATGACGTTTTGCCATTCGTGCACCCAGGTTCGTCGTCGAGTACACAATCGCAGGCGCTCCTGTCTGTGATGCAGTGTCAAGGGTAACCGCAGCCATAGTCTCTGAGCTGATAGTCCATGCTGCTGCAAACGTCGTCGAACTGTTCGTGCAGATTATTGTTGTCTTGCAAACCTCCCCATCTGTTGACTCAGGGATCGAGTCGAGGCTGCACGATCCGTTACAGCCATGCGGATAAGATGCCTGTCATCTCGACTGCTACTGATACGAGGCCGTTGGGATGGAGCACGGCGTTCCGTATTACCCTCCTGAAACCACCGATTCCATATTTTGCTAACAGTCATTCGATCTCGACCAACGCGAGCAGCAATGTCGCGATACGATAAACCGCAATCGCGATAGGCTACAATGCGACCTTTATCAAAGTCGGAAACGTGATGGTACGCATTTCTCCTTCTTACACGAGGCATCACAACAACGTTTCACCAGGCAACGCCGGTCAACTGTGTATGAGAAATCGGTTGTAAACTTTCCTCATGTCAGCACGTTGTAGGAGTCGCCACCGGCGCCAACCTTGTGTGAATGCTCTGAAAAGCTAATCATTTGCATATCACAGCATCTTCTTCCTGTCGGTTAAATTTCGCGTCTGTAGCACATCATCTTCGTGGTGTAGCAATTTTAATGGCCAGTGTACTTGTCTACCATTAAGCATGTTGCAGTTGTTTCCGTTTTGTATTTCTTAGTTTATTTCTACTTTACTATCACCTGTTTAAACAGTTTTGTGGCAGACGCAGCCTTGCAGAATTTCCTTTCGTTGCTTTAATTTGGGAACTAGCGTATTAGGTATGCATGTCTCGTACGAAGAGTTGACGGGAGGCAGTGACTGCAGAGGAGGCCCGGCTTGTGCACAGGCGCGGCGCCGGTGCTGGTGCGCACGTTCAGCGGCGCGACGGTGTCTGCGGGCGCGGCGTGGACCGCGCAGTGCGAGGCGGCGGGCTGGCCGGCGCCGGCCGTGCAGTGGCAGGTGGACGGCGCGCCGCTGCCCGCGGGGGACCCCCGCGTGTCGGCGCCGGCGCCCGCGCCCTCCGCCGCGCAGCCGCGGCCGTCGCTGCTGTCGGAGCTGCGCGTGGCGCGCGTGCGCCCCGACGACGCGGGGGAGTACGCGTGCGTGGCGGCCAACGCGGCCGGCTCGGCGCGCCACGCCGCGCACCTGCGCGTGCTCGGCCCGCCGCACGTGAAGCCCATGCGCGACCGCGTCGTCGCCGCCGGCAGCGACGCCGTCTTCGTCTGCCGCGTCGCCGGCTTCCCCATCAGCGAGATACGCTGGCTCAAGGACGGTTAGTGTGCCTACCGCACGCTTGTCGTCACACACGGCACTGGAATATCCGTCTCTGGGTTGCAAGCGCTACCTTCACCCCTCCCCAAACCTCACCTCCTTTACAGTCGCTTCCACAGCCACCATAAACTGCAGGGACAAAAATCAGGGGATACCTCGTCGTCGAGTCGGATCTGCTTGTAGTGCAGCAGCTTGACGTGGCATGGACTTAACAAATCGCTGGAACACCCCTGCAAAAATATTTAGCCATGCTGCCTCTATAGCCGTCCATAATTGCGAAAGTATTGCCGACGCAGGATTTTGCGCATGAGTTGACCTCTCAATTACATTCCGTATATATTCGATGAGTTCATGTCGGGCGATCTACATCTACATCTACATCCATACTCCGCAAGCCACCTGACGGTGTGTGGCGGAGGGTACCTTAAGTACCTCTATCGTTTCTCCCTTCTATTCCAGTCTCGTATTGTTCGTGGAAAGAAGGATTGTCGGTATGCTTCTGTGTGGGCTCTAATATCTTTGATTTTATCCTCATGGTCTCTTCGCGAGATATACGTAGGAGGGAGCAATATACTGCTTGATTCCTCGGTGAAGGTATGTTCTCGAACCATCAGCAAAAGCCCGTACCGAGCTACTGAGCGTCTCTCCTGCAGAGTCTTCCACTGGAGTTTATCTATCAACTCCGTAACGCTTTCGCGATTACTAAATGATCCTGTAACGAAGCGCGCTGCTCTTCGTTGGATCTTCTCTATCTCTTCTACCAACCCTATCTGGTACGTATCCCACACCAGTGAGCAATATTCAAGCAGTGGGCTAACAAGTGTACTGTAACCTACTTCCTTTGTTTTCGGATTGCATTTCCTTAGGATTCTTCCAATGAATCTCAGTCTGGCATCTGCTTTACCGACGATCAACTTTGTATGATCATTCCATTTTAAATCACTCCTAATGCGTACTCCCAGATAATTTATGGAATTAACTGCTTCCAGTTGCTGACCTGCTATTTTGTAGCTAAATGATAAGGGATCTATCTTTCTATGTATTCGCAGCACATTACACTTGTCTACATTGAGATTCAATTGGATGGTCAAATCATTTGCTCGAACTGTCCAGAATGTTCTTCAACCAATCGCAAACAGCTGTGGCCCGATGACTTGGCGCATCGTCGCCATGAAAATTCTTTCATTATTTCCTAACATAAACTCCATTAATGGCTACGAATGGTTTCCAAGTAGCCGAACATAGGTTCAGTTGGACCATACTACCTAGTCCATTCCACGTAAACACAGCCCACACCATTATGGAGCCACCACCAGGTTGCACAGTGCCTTGTTGACATCCTGGGTCCATGGCATCGTGGGATCTACGCTACATTGGAACCCTACCATCAGCTGTTACGAACTGAAACAGGGACTCACCTGACCGGCTGACTGTTTTCCAGTCGTTTAGGGTTAAACCAATATAGTCACTAGTTCAGGATAGGCTCTGCAGCTGACTTCGTGCTGTTAGGAAAAGCACTAGCGTCGGTCGTCTGCTACCATAGCCCAATAACGCCAGTTTCGCTGCACTGTCCTAGCGGATACGTTCATAGTACGTCCCACATTGATTTCAGTAATTATTTCACCCAGTATTGTCTGTTAGTGCTGACAACTCCACGTAAACGCTGCTTCTCTCGGTCGTTAAATGAAGACTGCCGGCCAATGCGTTTTCTGTGGTGAGACGTAATGCCTGAAATTTTGTATTCTCCACGTGCTCTTGATACTGCAGCTCCCAGTTTATTTAGTTTCCTAACGACTTCCTAAACTGAATGTCCCATGTGTCTATCTCCAACTACCATTCCGCATTGAAAGTCTGTTGATTCTCGTCGTGCTGCCGTGAACGCGTCGGAAACCTATCCACATGACTCACTTGAATACAAGTGACAACTCCGTCAACACTTTTCCCTTTTATACCTCGTGTACGCGATGCTACCGCCATCTGTATCTGTGCATACTGCAAGTCACGCAGTCTCACTCCCCACAGTGGCACGGTAACTGCAGGAGGGTACTGCTACGGTCGCAGGTTCGAATCCTGCCTCGGGCATGGATGTGTGTGATGTCCTTAGGTTAGTTAGGTTTAAGTAGTTCCAAGTTCTAGGGGACTGATGACCACAGATGTTAAGTCCCATAGTGCTCAGAGCCATTTGAACCATTTTTTTTTTGCAGGAGGGTGGCCTCTTGGTTCGACGACTAATGCGTTGTGTTCCAGTGACACACAAACTATCGGCGCCACCATTTGCCATGGTGTCAGGAGCATTGGGCCTGGACCAACGACGAGTGGGGTGAAGAGATTTAGTCTGAGCAGTGATTCTCGACGTGACTTTTGTCACCTCACTGTATGTGCACACAGGTCGTAATCTGTAAAACGATTACCATGGCCAATACAGTATGAAAACTGAAACAAATATTCATTAAAATGATGCCTGTGTACGCACTGATGCACAAAACTTAAGGACGAAAGCGACTTTCGCATGATGTATCACTGCCAAGTAAAACAGCTTGATGAAACATAGACTATACATATAAAAAGAGGTTCTACATTACAGTATACTAGGTAACTGAAAGAAATACGCAATGAGGCGAACAGAAATGACATTTTTGTTCAAATGTCATAATGTTCATAATGGTCCCTTGGACATGACTAACGACGGGACATGGTTCTTAATAGTGTGTGTGATCTGTAACGTGCTCCCACACTCTCCACAAGGTTGGTAAGGAGTTTTTGTGGTAGGGCTTCCCATTCCTCCACCAGCGCGGATGACAACTACTGGATGGTCGCTGGTGCATGCGCACGTAGTGCAATAACCTCCCCAGTGCGTCCCACACGTCATCGGTGGCATTTAGGTCTACAGAACGGGCAGGCCAGTCCATTCTCCGCATATCATCTCCTCCAAGAGCTCCTCCACCTCCGTACTTCGTTTCCATCGATGACAATGAGCGACCGCATCGAAGTCAGGACCTAATGCTCCGCTGAAAAGATGCACATCAGGTGAGTGTACTGAAGATTTGGAGGTCAGCACGTCCATGCAGAATTAGGCCTCCCCACTCCTTAACATCCGGGCCACCAAAACCATCACGTCCGACAAAGTTCCTGGATGCATTACGTGTACCCACCCGTCGCTTCATTATGGTACGTCGAGAATCACTGTTCAGACTAAATCTCTTCTTATCCGAGAAGAGCACGCGATCCCACTCGTCGTTGACCCAGCCCCAATGCTCCTGACACAATGGCAAACGGTGGCGCCGATAGGTGTGTGTCACCGAAACACAACGCATTAGTCGTCGAACCAAGAGGCCACCCTCCTGCAGTTACCGTGCCACTGTGGGGAGTAAGATTACGTGACTTGCAGTCCTGTTAAGTGTGGTTGCAACTTCACTCGCTGTTTCACGTGCGTTCCTTCTTGTCTGTTGTCAAATGTAGCAGTCATCTGCTGCTGCAGTTGATCGTTGTCGACAACTGCTGTCCTTCAGGCAGCAGTGCATGTACTTCGGAGCGTTCCCTATGCACATAAAACCGTGCTATGAGCAGTACTGAACTGCTGGGCTACACTCGTCCCTCTTTGTCCTTCTTCCAATTTCCTGGTGATTCTTCCCCGTGTGAAATCATCCAAATTTTGTCTATGGACCATGTTGTAACTAAGAACACCTTTACTCCTTCCTCTAGTTGCCTCGTATTGCAGGGCCAACTCCATTTGGCGCTGTACTCACGCTGACTTAACGACACGTGAAGTCCAGGTTTCTGTGTATGACTGGGAGACAGCCTGAACGGAACGACGACGTTTGTTAATACAACCCTAACTAAACGTAAGCTCTAGGACAGACACAAGAATTGTAGAGACACTTTAATGTTATCTTTTCGGGACGGGCAGGGGGATGGTGGTGGTAAGTTCCTATGGGACCAGACTGCTGAGGTCATCGGTCTCTAGACTTACACACTACTGAGTCTAACTTAAACTAACTTACACTAAGGATAACACACACACCCATGCCCGAGGGAGGACTCGAATCTCCGACGGGTGGTGCCGCGCGAACCGTGACAAGACGCCCTAGACCGCACGGCTGCCCCGCGCGGCCCCTGCGAGAAGGAAGCAGGGCTTGTTCCCCACGCACTGCTCCTCAAACCTCGAGCAGTCTAAGTTCTAGTTTGTTTACACTAGCGGCCTGTCGCCAAATTATTGTGTTTGCGTCCGCCTGCTTAGCAGGTAATGTGCTCGCCTCCCATGCAAGCGGGCCCGGGTTGGAGATTTTCTCCGCTCGTGGACTGCGTGTTGTGTTGTCCTCGTCATCATTTCATCCTTATCACCGGCGCGCAAGTCGCCCAATGTGGCGTCAAATGAAATACGACATGCACTTGCCGGCCGAACTTCCCCGAATAGGGGCCTCCCGGCCAACGATGCCATACGCTCATTTCCATTTATTGTGTTTGCACTAGATCGCAAAGCGCTAAGGAAATGTAGAGAACAACATAAAGAATCGACCAGGTTTCCCATTTCAGCTCAGTAACAGCAGTAATTGACAATCACGAAAATAGCTACGTTGACCCAAAAGAGCAGCTATTCAAGTAGTCAATGTAGCACATTTACATTCGATGGCCACTGACTCCACATATTTTTGACTAGGACATAATTGTGTCACCAATGAAAAAGAGAGTACTGATCCTTAGATCCTGGTGAATGTTTCAAAGGTATGCTATAAACGAAAGAACTGTTACTCTTCTCACAAACTTTCTCTTTTGAGAAGCCTCTTTGTCGCACTAAAACGGGCCAACAACAGTGCCTTTCCCAGTTGCGCAGGGAATATCATGAGCAATAACAAAAAGCAAATAAGCTATCTTCTGAAGCAGTCTAGCTAGCACCGCAAACTGCTGTGACCCAGGCTAACAGCTCAAAGCATCTTATCATTTCTCATTTAGAAATAATTGTATCCAACTACAGAGCCCAAAGCCTGTAATCAGATGGTTATCAGTGCCTTAAAGGAAGAAAGAAACGTAAATTTCGCAAGACACAGGTGAAGATAACTCCCCACTCCCCTCACCAGCCACTACACAAAAAATTGCACAAATTCTCGGCGAGATACCATTTATGATTTTTGCGATACGAGAAGGAAGCCAATAGTAGGTTCTAGGTGCCACAGGCTCGCTTAAGACGTGAAGCAACAGTATAAAGGTACAGACAGTTGAATCACAATAAAAACTTGTAGACTGTGTGCCCTACACGGCCACAGAGCTTTTGAAGTGAAATCAACTATCTGGAACGGAAGCAATTAAAATCGCATTACGTGAACTGTTGTTACTGTAATACCCCTTTGTACAAGTAACTTAATTCCTAATTTAAACACAGTTTTAATTAATTTGTATCAGTTCCAAACGCACGATTCAGTACGGTACTGTGCTTTGAAATAAAGGTTTGTATTTGTTGTGATGTGGTTATTCATGTTTGGTAACAGACATTGCTGTAACAACGTACTGATTTTTCGTTATACATGGTGGTTATAATTAAACTTTCGCTAGTTGAGAGGGTCCACATGAAAAACGAGTGATCATAGAACAATGAAATTTCGTGAAAACATGCGGAAAAGAAATAACTAATAAAGCATTGAAAGAAACACATTTTAATTTCGACATTAGAGGAGCAGCAGTTCTTAACCTCGTACCATGTTTCCCTTCCTGGTCACAAACGTTGCTCGATGTGACGACCATCTACATCCACAACAGCCTGCAACCGCACTAGAGACACCATTTTACAATTGTTCGTAGCACTTTTCGAAGGATAGAACCATCGAATGTTGATGTATCGTGACACAGCTCGTGCACTGCTTGAAGACTGCACATTCCAATGGTTCAAATGGCTCTGAGCACTATGGGACTCAACTGCTGTGGTCATAAGTCCCCTAGAACTTAGAACTACTTAAACCTAACTAACCTAAGGACATCACTCACATCCATGCCCGAGGCAGGATTCGAACCTGCGACCGTAGCGGCTGTGCGGTTCCAGACTGTAGCGCCTTTAACCGCTCGGCCACTCCGGCCGGCAAGGCTACACATTGCGTCCAGCATTCTCAGTCACGGCAACGGTAACTTCTCCAACAATTATTTGTGGCGCAATTGGCCGTCGGCCTCTTCCAGGAGCAATTCCCAAATCGCTAGTTAATTCGAGCTTCCGAATCATGTTTCGCAACCCCTGTGTGGAAAGAGGACCTCTCCGTATTACTTTACTATGTGTATACTAGAGAAGAGTGGCAGGACTGTTTCTGTTACTTTGATAAAATAGGTTTACGAGTATAGCCCTGCTCACCTTGTCCAGACCCGTGTTGACTGTCTACATCTTAATCCGCACTGATGCCTGTGTTTCAACACTACGTACCGTACCAGCACCGGTGTCTAACGGCAAGTCATGCCACTGACATTACTAACTACACAAATCCTGCAACACAGTCTGAACATCACTCCCTACACTGGCTTAAGTAGCGAAACCTTAATTAAAAACCATCCTGTAGTTAGGCGCACGTCTATACACATCAAAAAAGTGAAACATTCATTTCATTTGAAGGAAAAGCAATTTCCGTCACTGCAACAGCACCCAAATCTTATTTTCCTTAATAGTAATTAGTTTTTGGTAACGGTCCCGACATAAAGATTACTTTTCTTAGCGCTCTTCTGACACGAGTTATTTACGCAAGAATGGAGCGATTGGTATAAGCCGGCCTGGGGAAAGGTTAATTTGGGTTCCGCAGAAATGTGGGAACACACAATGTTATATGACTTATCTCAGAAGATACAGTGAAAAAAGTATTATAGCATTTGTAGATCTTTGAAAATGTTGGCAGGAACACACTCTTTTAAATTCTGATTATCGGGAGTAAAGTACAAGCCGCGAAAGGCTACCTACCACTTTTACGGAAACGAAAACAGCAGAAATTTTCTTGTTCCACTCTGTTCTCTTAGTGTTTCTATACCCTGAAATTGATTTTTTTGTATGGTTAAATGAATGCTGTACATCAAGGAATATCAGTTTCTCCTTGTATCTGCATCACCCGTTTCTACAGGCATCCCTAGTCACCTTTAGCTTCGCTGGATACCATCTAATTTTATCCTTTCAGAACCTGTGGCTACAGCTGTGTACCTTAACTTTTACTGTGTCATAGCTGCAAGATGAGTATTTTTTCTCAATGGAAACCTGAGGTACACATTTGTGAAAGTTCAAGCTTTTCATCATGCACAAGTGCTGCCAACTGTTGGGCAACACTTTGCACAAGTGCTGCCAACTGTTGGGCAACACTATGAAATTATCAGCATTATTCGACTGCAGTCTTTCTCGGCGTATTCCACTGATGAATTCTTCTCGAGAAGAATTCACCAGATAAATATCAGCAAGTCAGTGTATCAGTGCGCAGCAATTCATAACCGCCAAAATACAAGGGTGTGGTTGGTTCGCTAGATTCCACTGAATAATGGAATATTTTTGATGTTATTTTCCATGCTAATTATTAAATCATCATTTTACTTTTTAATACAAAAGAACATTCCTCGTAATTAGTAAATATAATCTATAAAAGGAAGTCAAGTGTACAAAATATGTTTCGAAAATGGGTACGTATTTTTGTATAAATCTTGCAGCTAAAATCCTTAAGAAATCACCTAAGACCATTGCCACATAAAGAAAGATTCTTCTTCCTTCAGAAAAAATTCAGGTCTGAAGGGTTAATAAATCAATTTTTTTAACTAAACTGCTTTCATTCCTTTCACAAAGGAGCTGTTCTTATGGGATGCCATATTGCAGACACTAACAACTGCACTGTGATATTTATTTATTTCTCTGTGACCATTTATCGGTCTTAGTCCATTTTCACCACAACGGTTAACACAGAACAAATGCATCAAGTGTTACAGAAATATAGGAAGCATCTAAGATCATCATAAAAAATACTTCATCAGTACATCTATTGACATAAAATAGTGCACGCTTACTAGTCTCGTTTTATACATGTCGTGTAACTAAAGCTCCACATCATACGGAAAGAGAACCGCAAAATCTCCGAATCAACAAATTACAAATGTCATGTCGCATACTACACAGTTTCCATAGCATTCATTTAATTTCATTTATAATAACAATTATTGGAACCATTTGTAAAGAACTTTGTTCCACAAGTGTGGGGCATTTCGGATCATAGTTAATGTGTGTGCCATGCTCGTTCTAGTGACCAGACCATAAACGTAACATCAATAGTCAGAATGGCACAGCAAAAAACCGACATCTGCGGAGACGTTAGTTATGTAAAGAGTACCTACACTGTCTGCTCTAGGTATAGACCGTCTGTGAGATTCAACCAGAACAGTGTTTATCTGACTTGTAGCTGTTATAACTACAGCGAGAAACGGCCGGCTAATCACGGATTTGCATACGTGATGTGGTTCACAACCTGTAATTGCACAGTTTCATATACGTTATATAACAGCCAACGTCTGATGAAAGACATACGTTCACATGGTATGTTTAGGCAGATTTTAAAATGATTTCAGAAACTTTCGAGAGATGAACTCCAGATAGAATCCTAGAAGAAAAAGCATCCTTGGAACTTACTGTATTATGCTGTTTGTATTGTGTGCTGAGATGTTTTCAGATTTGTAATATCTGCATGGACGTCTGCAGCGTAAAATCCGCAAACGTCAATACTTTTCACGAAGGATGTTCGATATTCTTCACATAAACTTTTGTTGGCAGTTAGTTCTTCATGTGTCCTAAAATGTAAGTAGAACTGACGTCGTCAAAAGACTATAAACGAAAATGAACATTGTACGAACTGGCTCAAATGAAAAGCACCTTTCTTCCCTTGTTTTATTCTCTCTGTGTCTGATATGTCACAAAGCACACTTTCCATTTGAAAATTACGAGTTGCATCCAACATGGCGGCTTCCAAAACGGCCCCCATGTTGACAGTATAGCCTCACAGTATTTCCCCTATCCCATCTCACACTACTTAACTTTTAACTGCTGTCCATCCAAATACTTTTGTTTTAGCAGAAAGCTGGTTACAACTGTAGGCCACCCTGTACAATGTGAAAACCAAGCGTGCGCTTTATGAAGATAATGTAGGAACTTGTCGAGGGCAGTCCCTAACATGTTGTTGTTGTTGTTGTTGTTGTTGTTGTGGTCTTCAGTCCTGAGACTGGTTTGATGCGGCTCTCCATGCTACTCTATCCTGTGCAAGCTTCTTCATCTCCCAGTACTTACTGCAACCTCCATCCTTCTGAATCTGTTTAGTGTATTCATTTCTTGGTCTCCCTCTACGATTTTTACCCTCCACACTGCCCTCCAATACTCAATTGGTGATCCCTTGATGCCTCAGAATATGACCTACCAACCGGTCCCTTCTTCTTGTCAAGTTGTGCCACAAACTCCTCTTCTCCCCAATTCTATTCAATACCTCCTCATTAGTTATGTGATCTACCCATCTAATCTTCAGCATTCTTCTGTAGCATCACATTTCAAAAGCTTCTATTCTCTTCTTGTCCAAACTATTTATCTTCCATGTTTCACTTCCATACATGGCTACACTTCATACAAATACTTTCAGAAACGACTTCCTGACACTTAAATCTATACTCGATGGTAAAAAATTTCTCTTCTTCAGAAACGCTTTCCTTGTCATTGCCAGTCTACATTTTATATCCTCTCTACTTCGACCATCATCAGTTATTTTGCTCCCCAAATAGCAAAACTCATTTACTACTTTAAGCGTCTCATTTCCTAATATAATTCCCGCAGCATCACCCGACTTAATTCGACTACATTCCATTATCCTCGTTTTGATTATGTTGATGTTCATTTTATGTCCTCCTTTCAAGACACTTTGCATTCCGTTCAGTTGCTCTTCCAGGTCCTTTGCTGTCTCTGGCAGAATTACAATGACATCGGCGAACCTCAAAGTTTTTATTTCTTCTCCATGGATTTTAATACCTACTCCAAATTTTTCTTTCGTTTCCTTTACTGCTTGCTCAATATGCAGATTGAATAACATCGGGGAGAGGCTACAACCCTGCCTCACTCCCTTCCCAACCACCGGTTCCCTTTCATGTCCCTCGACTCTTATGACAGCCATCTGGTTTCTGTACAAATTATAAATAGCCTTTCGCTCCATCTATTTTACCCCTTCCACCTTCAGAATTTGAAAGAGAGTATTCCAGTCAACATTGTCAAAAGCTTTCTGTAAGTCTACAAATGCTAGAAACGTGGGTCTGCCTTTCCTTCATCTGTTTTCTATTTTCTATTTCCCTAATATATGAAATGCATATTACCAAATAAATCAAGAAATAAAGAAAGCATGTTAGAGTGCTGGAAAACTGCAATAAAATGTCCTATATACAAGAAAGAGTAGAAGTTATGAATCTAGAACTATACAGAAATAACATTACTGAGAGCAGTCTACAAGATATTCACAGGAGCGTCGAAACAAAGTATAAAAATAATTACGCTGAAAATATCCTCAGACGATTCCCATGTGCCTGGACGTGAGTTACTCAGTAACAAAATAATAGGCATAAATCTCTCTCAATTAAGTGCACTGTCTGTAGCAGATACTTGCCATAAAATGGGGTCGAATATAAGAGACTGAAGTAGACTACGAGGCAAACAAGCAAATAAATAAATTTAAGGAAATAAATAAAACCTAAACCACTATGGCTAGAAGGGACTGAAACCCAGTTCCTGTCGAATTCAAGTCCAGTGTCGTAACTACTCACTTGAAAGTGGCCAAACAAATCTACCATCTGGTTATGCATGTTCAATTTCTGCAACTAACGCCGCTATCTGCTTGCGGAAACAGGCTGCTAAGTATGATAATTGAAGTATTACGTCTGCTGTTCTGCCACGTATCTTCTGTAACTGTCACGCTCAGTATTTAACAATACGGATCACTCTTTGGATGCACATCAGCTAGTCGTCTGCTATAATGACGCGTGAAACAAAGTTGCTTCTTCCGCCGTCATCTTGAGCATATTTATTCTCAACAAATACTTCATAATGGCAGTCGTCGATGTACTTAATCCACTCAATTATTTATAAAATTGTCCCATCATGGTGGCATCAATGTGAGGCAGATAGGCCATATGCTCCACAAGTGAACGGACTGTCTCCTTGCTGTTCAGTGCACATTCTAAAGCAACTCAAAAATATTGTTGTTGTTGTTGTTGTTGTGGTCTTCAGTCCTGAGACTGGTTTGATGCAGCTCTCCATGCTACTCTATCCTGTGCAAGCTTTTTCATCTCCCAGTACCTACTGCAACCTACATCCTTCTGAATCTGTTTAGTGTATTCATTTCTTGGTCTCCCTCTACGATTTTTACCCTCCATGCTGCCCTCCAATACTAAATTGGTGATCCCTTGATGCCTCAGAACATGTCCTACCAACCGATCCCTTCTTCTGGTCAAGTTGTGCCACAAACTTCTCTTCTCCCCAATCCTATTCAATACTTCCTCATTAGTTATGTGATCTACCCATCTAATCTTCAGCATT
The DNA here is from genome assembly GCF_021461395.2 of Schistocerca americana. Lineage (NCBI taxonomy): Eukaryota > Metazoa > Arthropoda > Insecta > Orthoptera > Acrididae > Schistocerca > Schistocerca americana. Next base: position 638,781,436 of record NC_060120.1, on the reverse strand, counting down.
CATCTGCAGCACCACATTTCGAAAGCTTCTATTCTCTTCTTCTCCAAACTATTTATCGTCCATGTTTCACTTCCATACATGGCTACACTCCATACGAATACTTTCAGAAATGACTTCCTGACACTTAAATCAATACTGGATGTTAACAAATTTCTCTTCTTCAGAAACGCTTTCCTTGCCATTGGCAGCCTACATTTTATATCCTCTCTACTTCGACCATCATCAGTTATTTTGCTCCCCAAATAGCAAAACTCGTTTACTACTTTAAGTGGCTCATTTCCTAATCTAATTCCCTCAGCATCACCCGACTTAATTAGACTACATTCCATTATCCTTGTTTTGCTTTTGTTGATGTTCATCTTATACCCTCCTTTCAAGACACTGTCCATTCCATTCAACTGCTCTTCCAAGTCCTTTGCTGTCTCTGACAGAATTACAATGTCATCGGCGAACCTCAAAGTTTTTATTTCTTCTCCATGAATTTTAATACCTACTCCGAATTTTTCTTTTGTTTCCTTTACTGCTTGCTCAATATACAGATTGAACAACATCGGGGAGAGGCTACAACCCTGTCTTACTCCCTTCCCAACCACTGCTTCCCTTTCATGTCCCTCGACTCTTATAACTGCCATCTGGTTTCTGTACAAATTGTAAATAGCCTTTCGCTCCCTGTATTTTACCCCTGCCACCTTTAGAATTTGAAAGAGAGTATTCCAGTCAACATTGTCAAAAGCTTTCTCTAAGTCTACAAATGCTAGAAACGTAGGTTTGCCTTTCCTTTTTACAAAATACAAATTCTGAAACATCGTACAAGATGGTATCGTTACCAATGTCCATGAATACAGGAAACGTCACGATACTATCTCCTAAAGGTCATTGTAAATGGCTTGTAAGGAATACTGGCATTAATTACTGCAACATCTACACAGGCGGAAAAATCAATCGCAACACCAAGGAGTTGTAGAACCTCAAAGAAAGCTGGTAGGCGTGTTTCTACATCTGAAAGATGATTGTTCAAATAACGCTCCAGTAGCATAAGAGTGGCGTTAGTAGCGCCGCTATGAGGATGCAAATCAGGTTTGCTTTAAATACACGCTGTAACGGTCGTTACGGTACTTACCTTAGAAACTGGGCACAGTGAACTGATGTTAGTCACGAATGCCCTTAAGGCGTCGAAGACGCCATTATCAACACCTCACTGAGTGTGAATGGGGTCGTGCAATAAGGCTACTAGAAGCTGGATGTTCTTTCTGGATATTGCAGGAAGACTTGACAGGAATGTAGCCACTGTTCATGATTGTTCGCAGAGGTGGTCACGAGAATGTACGGTCGCAAGAAGACCGGGTTTCGGACGGCCGTGCAGCAGTACCGAGAGAGAAGACCACTGTCTTCGGCGAATGGCTCTGGCGCATGGTACTGCGTCTGCAGCAGTAATTTGAGCGGCAATTGGGACCACAGTGACCCAATAAACTGTTACAGATCTGACTTTTCAGGCTTTCTCGACCGATCTGTTGCAAATACACCTCTCGTTGTTGCCGCCGCGGCAGTGACAGCAGTCACTACCACCACCTGAAGATGTTGAGCACCTGCATCGATGAAATAGTGTGCGATTTACGCAATACTAGCCGGCGGCAAACCCGAGGAGTGAATTTGTTACAAATCTGTTACTTCAGTGACGGCTCCGAGCCAGTTTCCCTGTAGCATGCATTACACTGATCCCAAACCACCGCCATTTGCGACTTCAGTGGTATCAAGCGAGAGCTCATTGGATGCTATGGTAGAGTCTGTTGTGTTTTCTGATGAAAGCTGGTTCTGCCTCGGTGCCAGAGATGGCCGTGTGCTGCTTAGAAGGAGGCCGGATGAGGTCCTGCAACAAACCTGTCTGCATGCTAGTCACGCTAGACTACACCCGGTGTCATCTGGAGTGCGATTTCAAAACAGCAGGAGCACTCTCGAGGTTATCTCAAGAACCCTAACTGCGAATTTATACGTCAACCTGGTGAATCGATCTCTTGTGCTGACATTCATGAACAACGTTCCAGGCAAGGAAGGTGGGGAGGGGGGGGGGGGGGAGGGGGGGGGGGGAGGCGATTCGATAAAGAGGATCTTAAAAAAGGCTCACGTTTTTATTCATTCTGAAAACAATTTCATTTATTTTTAAAAATTTTATGCACATAATTTGCTTTCAGGAGGGCTTCATACAATTAGTATTGGGTCTGTAAAATTAAGCAAGAAAAGATTTTCTTAAATAAGTATTACCTATGTTCTCAATATGCTCAGTATTACCTATATTACGTTGTACCGGCATCTCTGAGGAGACAAAATCAGAACTGCAGATTTTGAGATGTGGTACGATATATCTTTTGCTGTAAAGCAAATGTTGTATCCACACTTTTACAAAATGTTCAGCAAAGCTTCAAAATAGCGTTTTAGGAAGTCGAAATTTTAACAATATCAACTGTAGGGGGCACAGTAGAGGAACCTCGTTTTTTTTTTTTTTTTTACAAAATAAACACATTATACATAAACGGCAACATGATCAGCTTATTGCCAAACGAATTTAAAGTCGTCTAACACAGTGTATTGCTTCATTGCTAATGAAACGTAACTCAGCTTTCCAACGCAAGATTCACTACCGCAGGGCAGAAGAATCTAACGTTAGTTTGAATAACTTATAACATTAAAGGGGTCAAATCTCTTTTGACAACAGCTGTCGTCCTTCTGTTATAATCTTTTACTTCATTTTCCGATTTATGTGAAACCAACACGTCAAAGAATCCCAGGTTCCTCAATTCGATCTCAAATTTTATTAAAGTGTCTTTCATTTCACTAAAATAATTGGGCAATTCCGTGCCAAGTGGTCTAATATCGAGAAATGTTCCCACATGACCATCATGGATATTGATGAAATTTTGTATGAACATTCACACATGTTCTCAATGTACACTGGTAAAGTTTCAGTTTCAGAAATTCAATACTTTCGGAGATACAGTCACTTGTTTAAGACCATAGCACAGCTTTCTATAGTGCTTCCTTGAATTTTCAGCAACTTTGAGATGAGATATCTCTGTAAGTATTTGCGTGAAAGAAACAAAACTTGGCCATCTTATACAACTTTTAGAGCTCTTTAAAGTAAAATATTAAGAAAAGGATTTCTGAGCAATTTTTATGTAGATAATTTGAAGCAAAGTTGGGCGAAAAAATACCTGTTCAAAAAAAATTCCAACTTTAGTTTTTTAAATCTCCAAATGTAATTGTGGGATGTACATGAAACTTTGCACACCATAACTCACCAACACAAGGTCATAGAATATAAAATTTTATTCTCCTATTGCTTTCCATTATTTCACAAATCTAGGGTGAAGTTGACGATTTTTCAAAAAGTGCTAAAATTGGGTATGTTTATTCAAATTTTTCAAAAAAGTGTTTCCTCCAAACTCTTCTGACCTATGGTCATTAGAAAGAGCATATTCTAAACTATCTAGAAAAGTGGATTTGGTTTTGCAATGCAAGCATATAAGGCCCTAAAAAGTAGCATCATCAAAGAGGCGCATTGGAAGTTTGAACACATTTTTTCTGGCACTCAAATTATACCTGAAACCTTTTATTATGCCTAATAAATGTTTATTAATGCCTTGAATAATTTAAATAAAAAGATCTGGTAAATAGACAATCGTAAGTGTTCATCTGCATAAAACTCTTCTCATTAGTAAAAGAGAGAGAGAGAGAGACTATTCATTGAATAGTAGCTTCATATTTTTTGTACTCCTCAAAATTGTAAATATTTACAGGTGGAAAATGGAGACCTAATTTTTGGATTCAATTGTATAAAACATTTTTCCAAAAAAGAATCGGTTTGCTTGAATCATGCATCAAGTGATGTAAATTTATCAATTGATATTGCAGAGATTTTAATACCTAGGTGTTGTAACCTGTGAATTTTTGTCTTAAAGTTATTAGGGAAACATGTGGAATTGGTTGGTTAAACATCTAAGAGTTTTAATTTTGTATTTAATCACACTTAAATGTAGCCTACTACCTTGGTAAATACGTAACCACTAGTTTCACAGAGAAAATTCACAGGATTCACTGTTTATAGAAAATACACTCCTGGAAATGGAAAAAAGAACACATTGACACCGGTGTGTCAGACCCACCATACTTGCTCCGGACACTGCGAGAGGGCTGTACAAGCAATGATCACACGCACGGCACAGCGGACACACCAGGAACCGCGGTGTTGGCCGTCGAATGGCGCTAGCTGCGCAGCATTTGTGCACCGCCGCCGTCAGTGTCAGCCAGTTTGCCGTGGCATACGGAGCTCCATCGCAGTCTTTAACACTGGTAGCATGCCGCGACAGTGTGGACTTGAACCGTATGTGCAGTTGACGGACTTTGAGCGAGGGCGTATAGTGGGCATGCGGGAGGCCGGGTGGACGTACCGCCGAATTGCTCAACACGTGGGGCGTGAGGTCTCCACAGTTCATCGATGTTGTCGCCAGTGGTCGGCGGAAGGTGCACGTGCCCGTCGACCTGGGACCGGACCACAGCGACGCACGGATGCACGGTAAGACCGTAGGATCCTACGCAGTGCCGTAGGGGACCGCACCGCCACTTCCCAGCAAATTAGGGACACTGTTGCTCCTGGGGTATCGGCAAGGACCATTCGCAACCGTCTCCATGAAGCTGGCCTACGGTCCCGCACACCGTTAGGCCGTCTTCCGCTCACGCCCCAACATCGTGCAGCCCGCCTCCAGTGGTGTCGCGACAGGCGTGAATGGAGGGACGAATGGAGACGTGTCGTCTTCAGCGATGAGAGTCGCTTCTGCCTTGGTGCCAATGATGGTCGTATGCGTGTTTGGCGCCGTGCAGGTGAGCGCCACAATCAGGACTGCATACGACCGAGGCACACAGGGCCAACACCCGGCATCATGGTGTGGGGAGCGATCTCCTACACTGGCCGTACACCACTGGTGATCGTCGAGGGGACACTGAATAGTGCACGGTATATCCAAACCGTCATCGAACCCATCGTTCTACCATTCCTAGACCGGCAAGGGAACTTGCTGTTCCAACAGGACAATGCACGTCCGCATGTATCCCGTGCCACCCAACGTGCTCTAGAAGGTGTAAGTCAACTACCCTGGCCAGCAAGATCTCCGGATCTGTCCCCCATTGAGCATGTTTGGGACTGGATGAAGCATCGTCTCACGCGGTCTGCACGTCCAGCACGAACGCTGGTCCAACTGAGGCGCCAGGTGGAAATGGCATGGCAAGCCGTTCCACAGGACTACATCCAGCATCTCTACGATCGTTTCCACGGGAGAATAGCAGCCTGCATTGCTGCGAAAGGTGGATATACACTGTACTAGTGCCGACATTGTGCATGCTCTGTTGCCTGTGTCTATGTGCCTGTGGTTCTGTCAGTGTGATCATGTGATGTATCTGTCCCCAGGAATGTGTCAATAAAGTTTCCCCTTCCTGAGACAATGAATTCACGGTGTTCTTATTTCAATTTCCAGGAGTGTATAATGGCAACAATTACTTCAACAATCAGATTGTTTCATTATTGTGAGCCTTGTTTGAACAACCAGTATTTCAGTGGTGTGTCTGCAGCATAGTGAGTGGGTTCTCTTGACTGAGTGTGGCTTGTTAAGTGATTCGTAAGACCATCAAATGTTTTGATTGTGTCTTTTATAGCATATATCTCTTATTAGATTTTTTCATTTGTATTATACATTGTGTATAATTTCATTCAGTAGCAGTTTGTCTGAAATTTAAGCAGATTATAATTTGCACTTAGAGGCCAAATACATTATTTTGTTACTGATTAGAGATGGATGCAGAAGGGAACAGCATACCTTCCTGCTCAATTGGGCAAGGAGATGGTGGAACAAAATGTCATGTCACTTTCTTTGCCAAAAAAGTTGCTTTAAAATGGTTTGCGGATTTTAGTGATGAGGAAAAAGAGTTGTTGGTCCGACGTTCTGATGCAAAGCTGGACAATACCCCTCAAGTTTGCCTACAGCCCTGTTATTGACACAATATGAGAGGCTACAAAAAAAATGCTTCAATCCCTTTGGGAAGGTGAATCTAATGTTAAGGCAGGAATTCGCACTCTTGATACTGAAACAGCTAATAAGGCTTCTGATACGTTGAAGAAGCAGCTTGTTAATAACATAAAGCCAGATCAGAAAATTTGTCTGGCTTGCAGGACTACCTTAAATAAACACTTGGACGAAGCTTTATCAGCCTCGTCATCACATTCTGATGAGGGCTTTACACCAAAAGAAGAATTAAATAGTAGCTTATTGTCTATCGATATTTCACCCCTGAAGAGAACAGTAAGCTACAGAGATAAGATCCAATATGTGAAGAAGAAAATTCAAAAGGCTCAAAATGTGATTAAAAACAGAATTGTAAATGCAGTGGGAGTAAACCAACAAATTGAAGATGCTAGTGATATTAAGGAATGTGGAAACTGTGCCGACTATGCACATTTGCTGACTGAACTGAAAGCCAAGATGCAGAATGCAATTCATAAAGAACAGATGCAAATTTTAACCTTGGCACCTGTAAGTTGGACAGTCAGACAAACAGCAGCTCAGTTCAGCGTGTCCGAAAGAATGGTGAAGAATGCTCGGAAGCTTAAGACAGAGAAGGGTATTCTGGCTCTTCCCAAAAATAGGCAAAGCAGGAAATTACCAGTAGAAGTTGCTAGTAGAGTGTGAAATTTTTTTGAAGATGATGAGTATAGTAGGGTGTGCCTGGAATAAAAGATAGTATTTCAGTTAGACTTTTAGATAGAAAGACATACATGCAGAAAAGATTGTTACTTTGCAATGTATGTTATCTATAAGAATATAAATGGTCCAGAAATAGGGTTCTCAAAGTTTTGTGAACTTAGACCCAAATGGTGTGTAACAGTAGGATCAGCTGGAATGCATGCAGTTTGCGTCTGTGCAATTCACCAAAATGTTAAGCTTATGCTTAGCGGAGTTGGTATACGTGAAATTTATAAGGAGATTCTCAGCAAGGTAGTTTGCAGTTTGAACTCTAAACAGTGCACGCTACATCGCTGTGAAAGGTGTCCTGGGCCCGAAGCTATAGCATCTGAAATTGCCAGCTATTTCCTAGATCATGAGCCACAGGAAGTTATTGTGTTTAAGCAATGGATACATACCGATCGGGCCACACTGGACACGAAGCAAGTGGTAGTGGATGAATTTATTGACAATGTAAAAAATAAAATATGGAGTCTGTCATGCCATCATTACATTGCCAAGCATTAAAGCTTGCATCTTAAAGGCCTTAAATGTCATCTGAAAGACGAAGAGCTTGTTGTCCTAATGGATTTTGCAGAAAATTACTCTTTTATCATTCAGGATGCTGTGCAAGGCTTCCACTGGGACAATAGTCAAACAACAATTCATCCATTTATTATCTACTTTTGTCAAAATGAGAAAGTAGAATCTTTAAGTTTTTGCATTATCAGTGATTGTTTGCGGCATGACACTATTACAGTTCACGTTTTTATTAAGGAGCTCACCAAATATATAAAAGCGCGGTTTGCACAGATATCCCACATTCATTATTTCAGTGATGGCTCCAGTGCTCAATATAAAAATTTCAAGAATTTCGTAAATTTGTGCTATCATAAGAGTGATTTTGGAATGACAGTCGATTGGAATTTTTTTGCTACTAGTCACGGGAAATCACCTTGTGATGGGATTGGAGGTACAACAAAGCGGTTGGCAGCAAGAGCAAGCTTGCAACGGCCACTTAATGGACAAATTCTTACTCCCCTAGATCTGTTTCACTTCTGCTCTGAAAACATTAATGGAATTAAATTTGTTTTCATCAGTAAAGATGAAATTGAAAAAAATATTGTGTCACAAGAAGAGAGGTTTAAACTTGGACAAACTGTAGCAGGCACTAGAGAAAATCATCGCTTTTTACCTATTGATGAAACAGCAATTCAGGTCAGCAGAGTTTCAAATGATTGTTCATCTTTTCTAGCTAAAATGGGTCACAGTAATGAAGGAGGCATATTAATGTCTGCTCTCCAACCAGGACAATATGTTGCATGCATCTATGATAACGTGTGGTGGATTGGGAATATCTGTGAGACCTCCACAGAGCAACGGGATGCATTAATAAACTTTATGCACCCACATGTTCCAGCAAGTTCATTTTATTGGCCACCAAGAAGTGACAAGTGCTGGGTTCCGGAACACCACATCATTGCAGTTATTCTAGCTCCATCAGTAAATTCGTCTGGCCGGCAATACACCATTCCTCTTGATATTCATCAGAAAATTAATGTAACACATCAAAAATTGAAATAGGTTAGAGGAAACAATCTTAAGGTACCCAAGAGTGCCTTCTAATTTTACACAGGGTACTTAAATAATTTTACTATCAGGCTTGGGAACCTGTGTAAAGAAATCCTTATCAGTCTTGGGATCCTGTGGTAAAGAAACCCACCCGTGGCTGTTGTTGCTAAGCTATCGGGCGTGGCACCTACGGCAATGGGAATACTGGTTTTCTGAGGTGAAATGAAACTGGCAGTGGTTAAGCCACCATGGACCATAGCAACTCATTTATACACTTCTTTTCCATCAGTAAGATGGTGTTGTTCATTAAACAGGCCACTAATAATTAGATAATTATGCAAATCAATTTTACGATTTACATTCATTCTTAATAATAATTGTGTGTGTGTGTGAGAGAGAGAGAGAGAGTTGGGGGGGGGGGGGGAGGTGACAATTAAGAAATAACATTGTTTCTATTTTTATTCTTTTGCTATTCGGACTTAAGCTAGGTCCTATTCATCAGGACTTCTTATTTCAGACATTAATAAACATGTATAAGGCAAAATAAAATATTTCAGGTAAAATTTGAGTGCCAGAAAAATGTGTTCAAACTTCCAGTGCGCCTCTTTGATGATGCTACTTTTTAGGGCCTTATATGCTTGCATTGCAAAACCAAATCCACTTTTATAGATAGTTTAGAATATGCTCTTTCTAATGACCATAGTTCAGAAGAATTTGGAGAAAACACTTTTTTGAAAAATTTGAATAAATATACCCATTTTTAGCACTTTTTGAAAAATTGTCAACTTCACCCTAGATTTGTGAAATAATGGAAAGCAATAGGAGAATAAAATTTTATATTCTAAGACCTTGTGTTGGTGAGTTATGGTGTGCAAAGTTTCACGTACATCCCACAATTACTTTTGGAGATTTAAAAAACTAAAGTTCGCATTTTTTTTTTAAAGAGTTATTTTTTCGCCCAACTTTGCTTCAAATTATCTATATGAAAATTACTCAGAAATCCTTTTCTTAATATTTTACTTTAAAGAGCTCTAAAAGTTGTATAAGATGGCCAAGTTTTATTTCTTTCATGCAAATACTTACAGAGATATCTCATCTCAAAGTTGCTGAAAATTCAAGGAAGCACTATAGAAAGCTGTGCTATGGTCTTAAACAAGTGACTGTATCTCCGAAAGTATTGAATTTCTGAAACTGAAACTTTACCAGTGTTCATTGAGAACATGTGTAAATGTTCTTACAAAATTTCATCAAAATCCATGAGGGTCATGTGGGAGCCTCTAGACCACTTGGCATGGAATGACCCAATTAGTTATTATTTCAACAGTCAATTTCAAACTATAGCAACCAAATTCTATTTATAAAAGGAAACGGAATACACAAATACTGTGAGCTACAGTTTTGGGATCTTAACATTGATTTACGCATTGATTTCATCTAGACTTGTAATGTATACAACTTCACAGATGAGTCTGCGTTTACCAACGACAATAATTATACAGTTCTGCATGCTAACAAACTCTTCTGTGAAGTACAACATACGTTGTCGCTTTTACAAATATGTTAGAGTTGTGACGGTTGGACTAACTATTCCGAGGATATTACGATAAGAAATTTCACAGTAGAACATCTTTCTTACAGTAGAACTTTAAGACATGACATATCGCCGTTCCGCAAGTGAGCCATCTTTATGCACAGACACATAGTACAAAATGTCGCCGGCCGAAGTGGCCGAGCGGTTCTAGGCGCTACAGTCTGGAACCGCATGACCGCTACGGTCGCAGGTTCGAATCCTGCCTCGGGCATGGATGTATGTGGTGTCCTAGGTTAGTTAGGTTTAAGTTGTTCTAAGTTCTAGGGAATTGATGGCCAAAGAAGTTAAGTCCCATAGTGCTCAGAGCCATTTCAACCATTTACAAAATGTCGATCGCTAGTAGCTTTCCAATGTAAATATCGGTAAACTACGCATATTGTCGAAGTCTTACACAAACCTATATTGTTTCTACAACTTAGAAACATTACACTTTGAAGACAATCAAAGAATACCTGAAAATGCTTCAGCTATCACGGCGTTACAAGTGCATGAATAGATTATGGAGGTTACAGTCAGCTCGGACGAATTGAAGCAACTCGCTATAAAAATCTGTTAGAAACGAACGCTGTACAGAATGTGCAGTCATCAAATAACGCCTTCGCTCTCCTTCGTCGTTCTGTATCGGAACTGGTTTCTATGATTGAATAACGCCCTGGTATCCATTTAGGCTGCTAAAGATAGAACGTTGGGCGATATTTTTAAACAAATGCAGCCATTGCTGTTTGGGCGATATTTTTGTTGATTGACGCGACTTCTTGGCGACACAGGCAGAGATACGCAACCAAGAAGTTCTACCAGTCTCCAAATAACGACTTTTATGCTACAATTAAACTGCTATAAATAGGTAATTGGGTTATTATAGCCATACAGTGAGGGCAAAAAGATTTCCCGGCCAGAATAATTTACAGTCCAAGAAGAGATCACTGCACATATCCAATTTCAAAGTGCCAGTGTTCGCAACTCTAGCGGTCTGTGGAGCTTCAGCTTGGTGTTTACGTCGTCAAATAGAAGCAATATAATAGTTAGGATACAATATATGTCGAGATTCATTGCAATTTAACTCATTGTATCATTTCTTTTGAAAATCACTGTTCCAGCACGTAGAAACGGTTGAAATATAAGAACTCCACGTCGATAGAATTACTACAACGACGAGCGTTTCACATCTGTTTCAGTGGGTGAGCGTACTCCGGCATGGTAGCGCATCGCTTTGGGGCAGAGGGTTAGCTGCCCTCTGCAGTAAAAGAAAAATTGAGTTACTGAATCAACGATGACTTGAACGAGTGTCACGGGACGTCCTTCTCGAACAAATGCAACGGAAAAGGAGACTAGTGTTTAACTTAACGCCAATGGGGTCATTAGAGACGGAGCGCAAGCTCGGATTAGGGAAGGATGGGGAAGGAAGGTTGCCCTTTCAAAGGAACCACCCCCGCATTCGCCTAAAGCGATTCAGGGAAATCACGGAAAACGTAAAGCTGGATGGCCGGACATGGGTTTGAACCGTCGTTCTCCCGAATGTGAGTCCAGTGTGCTAACCATTGCGCCACCTCGCTCGATGACAAATGCAACTAAAAATAACGTACAAAAATGAGATTAAAAAAGTGGATAGGCTGACGGTTTGCTGACGTGCTCGAATAATGACTTTTTAAAAAAATGTCACGATGAGTTAAATTGCAATGAATCTCGAAATATGCTGTATCCAAACTATAGTATTGCTTTTATTTGGCAATGCAAACACCAAGCTGATGCTCCACTGACCGCTAGAATTGTGAACACTGGCACTTCTGAACTTGGGCATGCGCAATGTTCTTTTCTTGGACTCTATTTATTCGGGGCGGGCAGTCTTTTTGCCTCTCGTTTTATGTGTTTTTAACTTACCATAACGCTAGTGGACAAACCAATATTGGTTTTCCTCATCTTACTTGTCACAAACTTACTTGCAATGAGAAACTATCACAATAGCAGACAGAACCAAAGCAATAAACAATAGTTTTACATTAAATTCAACTGCAAGTAAAAACTGAACTGAATTACAAATGAACAACTGAGCTCAAGTAAGGCCAACAATGTGCAGTAGCTGGTTTTGGGTAAAGTATGGATGGGCGATAGGTGACTGTGCTATCGATATATCGATAATTTAAATCTATTGATGGCCTTGTTGACTATCGACAGTACAAATCCATTTTTGGTCGTACCATTGAAAATCAAAATACCTTTCAATTTCACGAAACTCCAACTAGGTCGTATGTAGCTTTATTCAGGTGAGAGGGACGAAGGAGGCCCGGACCCCATGGACCCCCTGCTTGGTTTCCTCCTTACGTCCTTGTTCCAGGGGATGTTTTCCAACAGGATAACGCTCGCCCACATACTGCTGTTGTAAGCCAACATGCTCTACAGAGCGTCGGCATATTGCCTTGGCCCCCTCCTGTCTCCAACTGAGCACATACGGGACATCATCGGACGACAACTGCAGCGCCTTCCACAAACAGCATTAACCGTCACCATATTGACCAGTAATGTGCAACAGGCATTGAACTCCATCCCACAAGCCGGCCGGAGTGGCCGTGCACTTATAGGCGCTACAGTCTGGAACCGAGCGACCGCTACGGTCGCAGGTTCGATCCTGCCTCGGGCATGGATGTGTGTGATGTCCTTAGGTTAGTTAGGTTTAATTAGTTCTAAGTTCTAGGCGACTGATGGCCTCAGAAGTTAAGTCGCATAGTGCTCAGAGCCATTTGAACCAACCATCCCACAAACTTACATCCGGCACCTGTACAAAACAATGAATGCGCATTTGCATGCTTGTGTTCAACATTCTGACGGTTACACCGGTTATTGATATTCTAGTATTTCACATTTGCAATGGCTTAACTTGCATTTGTATTAGCCTGTGATCTTGCAACGTCAATCACTTGAATGTGATACCTAGACAAATGTATTCCAGATGTTCCATTACTCTACATTAATTATTTTTTAGTCTTGTGATTTTTTTCCGTCTTTGTATGTTACTGAACCGCAGACCGAGAAACAAGTACCAATTTGCTGGTTGCCTATCCAGGGAAAACAAACGTTTTATTTTCAGTATTCCACGTAATTATTGAGAGAAATTTAAAAATTTAAAATGCTGTCATAATCTACTCTTTATGAGCTATAATCTTACGTTAAAAGTTTAACACGGTAGGACACATAGTTAGAAACTGAGTGTTGTCTTGAGGAAGCGTAACTGTCAATGCGGAAATACCCGGACTATATTCATGAAGTATTTTAGAATGAGAGCACTTAGCGACTTCCAAAAAACTTTGATCGTAATTTCAGACCTTTATGAAACTTTTTCTCTCCGACCCCTCTATAAAACGTTGAAAAGGAAAAAGTTTATCCCTTTCTACCTTTTCGCTGTTCATGCACTAAATCTCCAGCATCACACATGGTGTTTTAATTTATTACTTCTTTCCTGCCTGGTCTATTCGCAACACACTTTTCAGACAGTATCCACATACACCATTAAATGTCCCTGCAAAATTATATCATTGTACGACATATAGATCAGGAGATATGACCTCATACACATCGAAAAACTAACTTTTGCTTAAAATGAAGTGCGAATTACCTGCATTTTATTCGGCCAGTATTTCATAATGAGGGCACTACGCGACTTCCAACAAACTGTAAGCACAATTTCAAACCTTTTGTAAATTTCTTCTCGTTTGCTTGCTTACAGTCAAATATTTAACGTATTAACTCATTTGCAAAGTACACAGACGCTTGAAGCTGTTTTATACATGGGATCTGGATCCTTTAAGGAATTGGGGATTTTATGGTGTGATGAATATGCAGTGATAGTAAAGTAAAATAAACTAAAGCTATCATTGCTCGGTAAAGATGTCAGTACTCGTGGCCGGTTCAGGGCCCCAACGATACAACCGGCAGCTTAGGGCGCCAAGCTGTGAGTGGCGCCAGGGGTGTCCAAGTACAACACTTGTGTACTGGTACTATCATTATTAAGCTACAGAAACTGACACGGCTGAAAGTATATGATAATACATTAACCATAGGCTAGTAGCATAGGCTCGCAGTGGAGCATAGGTTCGCAGTGGAGCCACTAATAGGATAATTGCGAATGTTAGGTACGAGCCACCTCTGCCTTCGATAGTAAATATTGCCCAAGTCAGTATAAACGTATCTTAAATGTAAACTTCTCGATCAAGTCCGCCGTCTAATTGGGCTCAAATTTCACCCAAGATGCAGGTCGACGCAAATAAGACCAAGAAATGCAATGTTACAGTACTTCAGCACATTAAAACTTACAATTTGCGTTCCACCTGTCACCCACACATGATTTTATTGATACAATACATCTCTTTCGTATCACATCCAAACCTGGGCTTTCATTTGCAGTTCCGTTCATAAAAACTTAGTAATTTTCAACTATTTTCATGGAAATTTTTATTAAATTCTGCTACTTACTGGTGAACCATCTTCATATGTGGCATACAACTTACATAAATAATCAGCGTCTTCTGTTTAATATGACAATAGGAAAGTAAACGACGTTTTTTATATTTCTCTTAAATTTTTTTCCGATGGAAAGTGAAATAATTTGTAAACCACACAACTGTAAAGTCCCTATATTAAACTAGAAAAATAACGGAAATTTTACATTTTAAATCCTTCCATTCAGTTCAGATAGAATAATACAAAAGATCTAGTTCTTCCTACTTTCACTGTTGAGCTTTTAAAGATCTTTGGAATTAGATTAAACGTAAATTGCTTTTTCCTTTAATATTTAGCAGTGGAATAAGATTCAGATATTTATTTCCGATAAAGAGAAATATCTACGCAGTACATACTTTAAAATAAAAATACAACCTATTTTCACGATCACTAGAGCAAGATTTATTTTTAGAGGTCGAACCAAGTGCCGAAGGAGGGGCAGCTAATGTCGGTGAGACGGTAAGAGGAAGGGGGAGATTGGCGAGCAAAATATTTTCTGTAGGCTGTGCTACTCTGCTTCAATATTCAAAGAGCTTTTGCTGGTGCCACGACAGAGTACATCCGCAAGGAAATACAATCTCATTTTCTTTCCTGAAAGAATATCATACGCTAGAGCGGAGTGTACTTTGTAATAAAACTTCCTGTCAGATTAAATGTGGTAGCTCGAACCTTTGCAGTCGAGCGTGGGCAAGACTCCGGATTAGTTCGAAAAATAGTTTTAATCTGAAAGGAGTTTGCTGCAGTTTTGTTATTTACGTATACTCACAGATACGGTTACTGTTCTGTGACTGTATGCTCTCGTTCTTTCATATGCCTAGGAGAACATATCATCCTACAGACAACCTCTCGCACCACCTCTAGCAGAGATCGCTTGAACTATAACAACGGTATGCTTGTAAATGGGAACTGAAAACCACCACCTGCAGTCGCTGCTACGATACAGCATATGCAACCTGCAACTGATTGGCAGTGTACCCGTTATTTTTCCCCTGGATAACTGACGATCGACGCCATCAGCTAAAATATGGAATTATCGTTCCAGCTAATGCAGAGATTTTCCCATCACTAATGTACATGACGGTGCAATGTTTTACAAGTCGTTTATTATGCACGATGTTACTGTCATTATAAAATCTGTTTGAACAACATTAGTTGTGTCTAAGCGGTTAAATTTAGCGTATGCAATTACGTAAATGTTTTATGCTTAGAACCACACAAAAATGAACTCCTAGAAAAAGTCAGCTAAACGAGACGGTATAAAGAGTAAAACTCACATATTTTAAGTCACTTTGTCTCAGGCAGTGCTCTACCCAACAGATAAATTTCGAAACAATAAAAGCAGTTTATTACTCTGCTGTTATACAGGTGATTCAGCTCAGTTGTTCACCCCAGATATTTCCCGAACTCTTTAAGATACTGTAATTCTGTTTTCACCCAAATGTATTGTGGAAAAATTCCCATTAAACGACGTATATCTGTAGTCTCTTTTCATAGCAATATTAATTACAGAGATGTCGGTATCATCTTCACGTTTTAACGTAGAATTGTCGCAATTTCTGCTGAAGTACGGTAGTTTCAAAGGAGACACTGGAAATTAAGTATAAAGATAGTTAAGTAATAATATAGCGTCATGATTTTTTTACGTAAAATTGAAAGTTTACTTTAAAAGGAAATCATAAAATAAAGAGGTCATAAATACTTGCTAAAATTTCATCATGCCTCCAAGTGTTCTAAATGCCCACCGTCTACTGCATTGCTTTCGAAACGGAGGGTAATGAGCCCCTGAGGGATAGAATGTATTTTCTATGGAGTGAAAACAAAACGGTTAGACTGTGTTTCAGTCAGCGAAATAAATTATTTTTAAAAGATCATTATTATTACCACTATTTCCTAAGACTGGAATCCTGATTACGTAAATTATAAATAATTACATTTTTTTCAAATATTAGTAGTGGAGAGAATAGGTGAACATCATCTTTCTCACAAAGTCCACCCACTGTAAACAAACTTTGTACTTTGTACTAAGCACGTGTACCAGAAAAATTGAGATATATATATCGCATGGACTCTGGTGAAAATGCTTTGGAGTTACCAGAAATGGCTGCATATCATTCCCCTAACTTTTTTTTTCGTCAGTCTTCTGAATGGTTGGATGTGGTCCACCACGAATTCCCCTACTGTGCCAACCTTTTCACCTCAGAGCAAGACGTGCAACCTATGTCTTAAATTATTTGCTGGATGTACTTCCCTCTACAGCTCTCTCTAGTACCATGGAAGTTATTCCCTGATATCTTAACAGATGTCCTATCATCCTCTCCCTTCTTTTTCTCAGTGTTTTCCAGCTACTCCTTTCCTCTCCGATTCTGCGGAGAACCTCCTCGTTCCTTACCTTATCAGCCCACCTAATTTTCAACATTCTTCTGCAGCACTACATCTCAAATGCTGCTGTTCTCTTCTGTTACGGTTTTAACACAGTCCACGTTCCACTGCCATACAATACCGTGCTTCAAACGTGCATTCTAGTAAATTTCTTCCTCAAATTAAGGCCTAAGTTTCATACTAATAGTCTTCTCTTGACTATCAATGCTCTTTTCGCCAGTATTAGTCTTCTTCTTATGTCATCCTTGCTCACTCCTCATAAGTTATATTGCTACCTAGGTAGCAGAATTTCTTAATTTCATCTACTTCGTGGTCACCAATTGTGATGTTAAGTTCCTCGCTGTTCTCATTTCTGCTACTTCTCATCACTTTCGCCTTTCTTCGATTTACTCTCAATCTCATCAAATTAGATAGTTCGTTCCGTTCAACAGATCCTGTCTATCTTCTTCACTTTCACTGAGAATAGTAACGTAATCAGCGAATCTTATCACTGATATCCTTTCACCTTGTTTTGATCACATTCATGAAACTTCCGTTATTCCCATCATTGCTTCTTCGATGTATAGATTGAACAGTAGAGGAAAAAGACTACGTCCCTGTCTTACAACCTTTTTAATCCCAGCACTTCGTTCTTGGTCTCCCACTCTTATTGTTCGCTCTTGGTTCCTGAATATATAGTGTACTACCGGTCTTTCCCTATAACTTACTCCTGTTTTTCTCAGATTTCGAACATCTTGCACCATTTGATATCGTCGAATGCTTTTTCCAGGTCGACAGATCCTAAGAAAATTTCTTGATGTTTCTTCACTCTTGCTTCTATTATCAACCGATCTGTCAGAACTGCCTCTCTGGTGTCTTTTCTTTCCCAGAGCCAAACCGATCGTCGTCTAACACATCCTAAACTTTCTTTTGCATCCTTGTGTACATTATTCTTGTCAGTAACTTGGATGCATGAGTTGTTAAGCTGATTGTTCGATAATTCTCGCACTTGTCGGCTCTTATTATATTGGGAATTCTGTGGATGATGCTTTCCCGCAAGTCTGCTACTGTATCATTCTGGTATCGAACTGCGCGGAAGTTGAATGCCCGCCGGAACAAACAGATCTCGATGGCCGATAGAGAGCAGTGTCGCCGCAGCGCTGCTTTCGCCTAGCGAGTGCGCCATCGTATCGCCACGCGAATACACCGGCCAAGAGTGCCCCTGCCGTTCGTGCACTTGGTTTGATAGTTCTTTGTTATCTCCACCGTACTACTGACTACTAGCCGACGTCTTCGCTTTGATATTGGCTTTCCTCCCTGCTCTCGATTTGGATCGTGGCTCGTGCTTGATCTGTTGACAGCGTTGTGTCGAAAGTTCGTCGCACTTCGCTATAGCCTACTAGATTGCTATTACCTTCCTCGTATTGTTGAGTCTGCCGTTCGTCTGCCTTGTTGCTCGACTCTGGCTTGGGTTTGAGGGCCAACCGCACGCGGTTTTCTAGCCTTGCTCGTCATCGTTTCTCGCCTGTTCTCTGAAGTGCGCACCGGTATCCGGCAACTCGCGGATATAGCAGCCACCACTCTCATACATTCTACACACCAACGTGAATATTCGTTTTGCTACCACTTTTACACTCATTAGAAATTCCGATGGAATGTTTTCAGTCACTTCTACTTTATTTGATCTGCTCTTTTGAAGCTCTTTTAAATTCCAGTTCTAATACTGGATCTCCTATCTCTTCCTTGTCGACCCCTGCTTCTTCTTCAGTCACGTCAGTAGACAAGTCTTCCCCCTCATAGAGGCCTTTAACATACTCTTCTACCTGCCCGCTCTCTCCTCTGCATTTAAATTCCATTGCACACTTAATGTTACCTCCCTTGCTTTTAATTTCACCGAGGGCTGTTTTGACTTTTCTATACATTGAGCCAGTCCTTCCGATAATCATTTCTTTTTCGATTTCTTCATTTTTTTATGCAGCCATTTTGTCTTAGCTTTCCTGCACTTGCTATTTATTTTATTCCGAAGTGAGTTGTATTTTCGTATCCTGAATTTCGCTGAACATTTTTGTACTTCTCTCAGTCATAGATCGCTGAAGTATTTCGTCTGTTACGCATGGTTTCTTCGCAGTTATATTTTAATTATGTTTTTCTTTCCAGTTTCTATGATTGCCGTTTTTAGAGATATCCATTCCTCTTCAATTGAACTGCCTACTGAGCTATTCATTAACGCAGTATCTATAGCGTCAGAGAATTTCAAGTGTATCTTTACATTCTTTAGAACTTGCGTATCCCACTTTTTGTGCACTGATTCTTCCTGACTAGTCTCCTGAACTTCAGCCTACTTTTCATCGTTACTAGATTGTGATCTGAGTCTATATGTGCTCTTGGGTGTGTCTTACAGTCTAATATCTGATTTCGGAATCACTGCCTGACTATGATGTAGCTTAACCGTAATCTTCCCATATCCCTCGGCCTTCTCCAAGTCTACCTCTTCCTTTTGTGATCCTTCAACAGCGTATCCGCTATTTATTGCAAGAACTCAGTCTTTCTCCTCTCTCATTCCTCCTACCAAGCCCATATTCTCCCATACCGGTAACCCTTCCTTCTACTCCCCCCCTACAACAGCATTCCAGTCCCACATGGCCATTACGTTTTCATCTGCCTTTACCCATTCAATAACCTCTTATACTTTCTCTATCTCTTCATTTTTTGCTTGCGACGTCGACATGTATGCCTGGAACTATTGTTGTCATTGTTGGTTTGCTGTCGATTCTGACGTGAATAACCCTATCACTGAACCGTTCACAGTAACTCACTCTCTGCCCTACCTTCCTATTCATAACGAATCCTACTCCAGTTATACCATTTTCTGCTATTGTTGATATTACCCTACTCTTAACTGACCAGAAATCCTTTCATCTTTCCATTTCACGTCACTGACCCCCCCCCCCACCCCCACCCCCCCTGTATCTGGATTGAGCCTTAGCTCTTCCCTTTTCAGATTTTGTAGCTTACCTATCACGTTCAAACTTCTGAGATTCCACTCCCCGACTCGCAGAACGTTATCCTTTCATTGGTTATCTTTTGATCGTTTTCTCCTAATCACCTGCCCCTTGACAGTCCCTTCCCAGAGATCCGAATGTGGAACTAATCCTGAATCTTTTGCCGAAAGGAGGTCATCATGACACATTTTTTAGTTACAGGTCATATGTCCTGTTGATACACAATATGTGTCTTTAATGCAGTAGTTTCCATTGTCTTCTGCAGCCTCATTCCGTTGATCCTTTACTAATAGTTCCGCCTTTTAGGGATAGTTTCCCACCCGAAGGGCAAGACAGTGCTCTGAACCTCCGTCCTTTCCTCCGGCCTCTTTGACAAGACCGTTTGCATAATGAGCCTGACTTCTTATGCCGGATGTCTTCGGCCACCATTGCTGATGATCTTTATTCATAGTTTAAGCAGTGGCCAAGTTTGAACAGGGGACCGAGGGCGTTTTGAGTACCAGTCAAAGACGCTACCACTAGACCAGGTTCGCAACAATAAATGGACTAATTGACAGAACAGCACAACTGTACCTACACAGTGGCCGCTATAATGCTATAGGGTCTACAAAGTTTCTTCATTATCATTAATATTATTATTATTAGCAGCAGTGGTTAGAAACAAAGCGTTGGCAGCCTGAAGTCGTCCAATTTCCATCAGTTCATAAGTAAGGAGTCCAGAAATCAAGTAATTTACAAACAGTAATTATAGTGCACACAATTAAACTTGTTTGATTTTAAATTTGGGTACAGGGTGTGAGTGAAGCAAGTGTCGCTAGGAACAGAAGTGGTGCAGATCAGCCATGTTTTGTAGCCAGTATCTATTCTCACTGTAGATAGCCGAGAATTGCATCACCATTCTATAAAAAACAACGATGTTAGAAGTAAACCGCACCAGCTGTCTGATTGGATCATTGGTTCGTGATCTAATAAAACACTTACAGACACTAAGCACAGTTTATCTTCCGTCATTTTAAAAATAATAGCGTACAAGGAGAATTTTATTCTAAAGTTTAGTTGCGGTTTAATGTAGATCTGCGAGGGGGGGGGGGGGCGATACTAACTAATAAATTCTTGCACTCAAGGATAATGGTCTCTGAAAGATTAGAAACCAATTGCCTGCTGCTAAGTGCTGACGCTGTCGCAAGGAGTTCTCGACAGACTGAAGAAATCCTTCCGGCATCGTTGCACATGCTGCAACAATACGATGTTTTAAATCCTCTTGGGTTGTCGTAAATTGTGCATAGAATCCGTGTCTGAGTTTACATCAGA
Organism: Schistocerca americana; assembly: GCF_021461395.2. Taxonomy (NCBI): domain Eukaryota; kingdom Metazoa; phylum Arthropoda; class Insecta; order Orthoptera; family Acrididae; genus Schistocerca; species Schistocerca americana. The sequence goes on along the minus strand of NC_060120.1, from coordinate 638,760,347 downwards.
GCAAAAAACCAATCGGCCTCAAACCAGGCAAGCGTGCACGCCAACTGATGACGCCTTGAGGTCATATCTTGCATCCAGGTAAGAGCTGATTGAGTGCTTTCCTAGCCACAAGCGACTAGTAAGCCGTGCAGCCACCGTGCTGGTACGGCACACATTTACGAATTTCAAATGGTACTTCCTCTACAACGCCGGTAGCATTTCGGTAAGAAGCTGTGGGTATCTTTTATCCGTTAAAGTTTCTTCAGTGAACTAAGGGCCTAACTCGTGGTCTACAGTAATCCCACACGAAACGTCCACAGTCCATTGTATCTGATGTTCAGCCTGCCTCAGCCAGATTCTCGGCGGCCCAGTATGAATACAACAGCTTTCCATAGTTTGTGAAGTGGCTTCACTGGTAAAGAGAATTGTTTGAAGAACAACCTCTTCTCCTGATTTCGCGTTAGAAACGAGCGACCGAATTCCAAGCGTCTTCTGCAATTCCGTTGGTTAATCTGCTGCTGAAGTGACACATGATGTGAATGAGAAGTGTTTGCGCACAAAAAGCGAACGACGTTCGGCTGACTTCTTCTAAAAGCACTGGCAATTTGTCTGGATCTCACGTAAGGATCATGAGCAACAGCTGGCGCAACATGTATTTCGTCCTCTCTGGTCTTTGCAAGAATTCTGCTTACCCTCAGCGCAGTATACCTGTGCCCTTCCTATAACATTTTTTGCACACACGAAAACTGTCTGTCGAGATACCTTTGTGCGTGCGTACAACTCAACTGTCGTCTACTCATTCCTTCTGTATTGTCCGCTTAGTTAGTTTCACTTGGTTTATTAAAGACATTTATTTTTTCAAACTAACCAGCAGTCGACTCACGTGAACTACACAAACAAAATCAAAGCTAAATTATACCGGCAGCGGCGGTTCGACGCTGTTTCCTCCTTATCTGACGTGGCATATTTTCCTATTTGTATATGAAATCATGAACTTCCGCATACGACAGCAATCGGTTTCATGTTCAAACCAAAGACTCGAAGTATTGTAATTACTCCGAAAGTAGTAACCGGGTTTGGAAGAATAAAATGCCATTGAACTCGTCTGTTCTAGAACTACGATAGTAGCGGTACATATTACAACAGTTTCTTAAATACCGATATTTGTGTAATTAATACGGATATGATAAGACACTATACGTCGTCTATTTAGGCCTCTCTCTTAATTCATCCTTATCAGAACCGAATTACAATATCTTCGACGGTTCCAAAAATATTTGAGGGGATCAGCTTATTGGGAAATAACAGAAAAGAAATGAGATTCTAACAAAATCCAAAATCAAAAAAGAAACGAATAACAAAATCTATATACATATAAATGGATGTCTGTCTGTTGCGTGCGTGCGTGCGTGCGGGGAGGGGGGGGGGGGGGGGGGGGGCGAGCACTTGCGTTCCTCCAGCATCTCTCTGAAACACCTGTAAGAGACTTCTAGAAAAGGGGATAGAGGGAGATGAGATCTAAAAGTAGTATAAAACGAGAGATATTTGTTTATTTTCTGTTTACTTTCGTTTACAGTCCTGCAATATTTTAGAAATGACTACGTTCTGCACCTTTCCTCATATTAACAGTCACGTCGAAAAACGTTGTCATTTCTAAAATAGAAATTTGTCTTGGATCCATAATTTTCGAGGTTGCTATACTGACTGGTGGCACTGTCGATGTCATGTCCTCCCTGAGATTATGAAGAGTGCTGGAAAATAACACAAAAGAAATGAGATTCTAACAGAACCCAAGTTTTGTGTAAAAGATTTCATTTTATAATCTTTGCACTGTATTTTTACTTTGAAAACCATGAAAATAAACTGAATTTGGTTTTTGAGTACGGACAGATTTCATTCGTATTCCTGTCTAACAGAATTCGTGTACAATCGTGTCTCGGAAGGAGAGTTATTGACGGAACTGGGAGCAACTTCAGGCCTGCACCACTACTGTGTGCCGGGAGCATTGCTGTTAAAGTTGCATGTTGATGGGTTGCAGACAATATCAATCGTAACCTCAAACGTTTTGCAGATGATGCAGTTATATGTAACGAAGTACTTTCTGAATAAACCCTCATTAATATCCAGTCACGTCTTAAGATTTCAAAGGGAAGCAAAGTTTGGCAACCCGTTTTAAAAACACAGAAATGTAACATTTTTCACTTCAAAAAACGGAGAAAAATATTATTTCATGATTGCAATATCAATGGGTCACAGTTTTAATTAGTAATCTCATACAAACACGCGTGTGTAATAATTTCCGGGGATTTGAAGTGGAAAGATCGCGTAGGCTCAGTGGGGGTAAAGCAGGAGGTGGACCTCAATTCCTTGATAGGATACCGGGAAAATACAGTATGTCTGCAAAGGCGATTGCTTAGAAAACGCTTGTGCCCCCCGTATCAAATAGTACTACCAAGGGATATATCTGGTGGAAGCTTCAAGGTAGAAGCCAAATACCACGCCAAAGTATATTTAATAAGTTCCAGCAAACAGTATTAAGTGAAGACTCTAGATGCTAGATTCAATAAATATACTGTCCCCCCCTCCCCGCAGAGACCGCTTAAACAAGACTGGACTAATTACGTCACGCGCAGAGGCATTCAGCAGCCATTCTTCCCCCATTCCACACGCGAGTGGAACAGACAGAAACCGTGAAACATCTGCTATAATGGGGTGAACACATCGGCATCCGCATAATTTTTTCCAAAATTGTGTAATTTTCATTTTTGATAAACCATCTACCAGCAAACCCGCCTTCCATATAGCCGATTCTTTGAGTAATCGAATTCCCACGTATCACACAGCTTCAGATTATGTTTAACGTTTTTTGGAAGTCGCTAAGTGCTCTCATTATCAAACACTACCCGGTAGAGTGTGAGTAATTTGCGCTACGGTTGAAGCAAAAGCTAGCTTTCCATGCAGATCAGTATTTATGACATCATATCTCCTGCAATATGATACAATTTTGCAGGTAAATTCACTGTCTGAAAAATGTGTTGGGAATGGAGTTCGAAGAAAAGAAGTAATAATTAAAACCTCGTGCACGGTGCTGAAATTTTACTGTATGAACAATGCAAGTGTAGTAAGCCATTTTTTCACTTTCATTATATTTTTTTTTTTGGGGGGGGGGGGCTGGTCAGCGAGAAAAACTTGCGAAAAGTTTGAAATTATGTGTAAAATTTGTTGGAAGTCAACTAAGTATCATTCTCAAATATTGAATGAATATAGTCTGGGTAATTTGCGCGCTGTGTGTTACACTGCTTCAAAACATATAGCCTACACAATTTCTAACTATAATACTTGTCCCACTGCGTTAAATCTTTGTCGTATGTATTGTAATGAGTAGATTATGACAGCATTTTTAATTTTTAAATTTGGTCAATAATTATGTGAAATACTGAAAAGCAAATATTTGTTGCTTCTGGACGCCATTAGGTAGACAACTTGCTACAGTTTTCGGGTGGCCGTTTTATCTGATTCGGTTAGTCTGAAAACGTTCCGTGTCCCAAGAATTAAATTTGACAAGACTGTAAACTTTGAAAAGCGTTTTATTAGAAGTAATGTCATCTATAACACATTCTTTGCGTACAAAACTCATGCGATCACAGTAATGAACTAGTTTCGCCAATTTCTTGCTTTTCATGTTGAATGACAAAACTACAATTAAACAAAATATGTTTCGAAAATTACATTTTTTGGTTTGTTACGTACCGTACAGCTGTAGGCTAGGGACTGCAACCAGCTACATGAGCGTGCGAAATCTTCCAAAGCCATCCTCAAAATTGGCTGGTAGAATCTATTTCTTACAGCTTAAGACAGAACTCAAATCAATTCTCATCTCTCCAGTTTGTCACAGTATTGTGCAGCCGTACTTACTGGACTGCTGAATTCATACGCTATACGTAGCTTTCAAAATGGCGGCTGCAACGGAAGTGCGTTTCCAGCAGAGAGCTGCCATTGAGTTTCTTTCAGCGAAATACTAGAGCGTTGCAGATATTCATAGGCACTTGTAGAATGTCTAGGGAGACCAGGCAATTAAGAAAAGCACGGTGAGCCACTGGGTGGGGCGCCTGTCGTCGTCGCAATAAGGGCGCGCAAACCTCTCCGATCTCCCGTGTGCCAGACGGTGCTTTCTGGCCGTGGGGGGACAGTTGACTAAATGGTAGACTGTGGAAGTGGGGTTGCTGACATCTTGAAGTCTGGAGGAAGGGCTGGGAAACTGAGCTGCTGACCAACGTGTTTACTGTTGTCAACAACATCCGTGGTATATTAGGCTTGAAAGTCTTCATCTGCAAAAAGTTTCTGTCTAGATGCTCAATGCCAGTAGTTGTGGACCTGATCACAACAGTCTGGATAGTAGGCACTCTAAGGTATGCTTTGCCAAGTGTTGCGGCTACCTTTAGGATTGTAAGCACAGATCCTGGGTTAGATAATAATCTTCACAGCACTGACTATAGCTTGTCTTCAGTGGGCAACAGAAAGATGCATCGAGTGGCAGAAACCTGTGACTTGTATGAGCTGGAAATCCTAGTAGGCATATCCCATTATTCATACAAAAATCAACGTACTCCAGAGTGACATGTGATACATCAATTATAATTAGAAATGAATTTTGTTTGCTTGTTTGAGCAAGGCTGATAAAGTGAACTAAAAACTTCTGAAAATGTTTAGTAGCCATTCACCCTGATTCATGAATGACTCCAACAGTGCCAGGGGGCGCTCCACGAGAAAAAGTGGAGCGTAAGTCTCAGTAGCACTCACGCCGCGTAACGCCGTGACTGTTGCTCCAGCAGAAGAAACTTTGAGCGAACCAACGAGTGAGATCACTTCAGGAGTTATCATTGACACTGTTTCATCGATCTTGTAGATATTCTGGAGTTTGAAAAAAATCCTTCAGTCTCAGCTCCTTAAGTGATTCATAAAATTTCCCTACAATAACTCGATTGAAGGCACTGACTCGAGCTGCTGACGTTGCCTCACTTTATCAGAGATAGCCTGCAGATGTTTTGAAAGTACATTATGAAGTTTTTTCCAGCTGTTTTCTTATCCTTACTGGTTTGATGGCTCAGTTCGTTTTTCTGCATACGAAATACAATTTCCCAGACTGTTTTATTTGTTATCCTGGACGATCTTTAGTCCAAATCAATTATGTATCACCTCAGGTCTTCTACTTGACGGTCGGTAAAAATGTTTCTTTAAATCTGCCTAAGTTCCGAGGGTACTCCTAAAACAAATAAAAGTTTTATCCATAAACTTAAAAATGTATCATTTTTCGAGGCATTTCTTTGAAGATCTTTCAGTGAAAGTCGTAAGTGACTTCCCCATTGGGGCCGATCCTCCGTTTCAAATACCTCCGTATTGTTGCCTCTGGCACGTTATGTTACTTTGCTGCAGCAATTACCCTTAGCGATTTAGCTTATACTTCAGAAATAGCTGCAAAAATAACTGTAACTTACATTCAACTTCAAAACCGATTCTTAAATAACGATTAAATAACAGCAAAACCAATTTAAAAATGGCTGCTCCAAAAACAAAGTATGTCGGATACGATGATAAACTAGCAAACTTCTTATCTTAACCGCCTTTCCATTCGTCATTCAGCCCCCTGCCGCCATTTTGGTTTTGAACTTTATTACAAGGGGCTATCAAAACGTTTCCGTCTGAGGGGGTTGCTGCCGCGTACATGCAACGTAACGCAACTCTCATGCAGCTATATAAGCACCGAAATGTAGGCAAGGAATTATTGTGGTATTCGTATCTTTCCAAAGTTCTTGCGGTAAAGGCGAGAATGTGAACTATGGCAACGACATCAACAGATGTGTAAAAAAAAGGACCAACTTGCTACTATTCTTTTCTTAGCTGCCGAAGTACAAAGACTGGTAGACATCCACTCGGAAAATGAAGAACGCGTATGGGGCAGCATATCTGTCGAAAACAACCGTTCTGGAATGAAGCCCTACGAAGCGCCCACGTCCCAGATCATAAATGTCGCAACACAGAAATTGAGCAACTCAAGTGGGGGACAGGGGACACTTAAACACCCTCCCTATAGTCCTGATCCCTTCTCGTGCCGTTATCACGCCTTCGGTTCCTTAAAAAGGACTTCGAAGGGTAGACGATTTCTATCGGATGAGGATCTGTTGCAGGCAGTTACGGACTTCTTCACGCAGCAGGACGCCGTGCTTTACAGCACGTATCGATCGGGTATCTTCAACCCGGTGCATCGATAGGATGACTGCCTCAATGCTCAAGGCGATTTTAGCTGATTGGCATACCGATTCTGGACTGCACGACCATCCAACGGAAACATTTTGAACGTCGCTTATAGAGAATGTCCCAAAAAGAACGCCGGATTTGAAGCTGCTGTCAATTTAATTTACACTCCTGGAAATGGAAAAAAGAACACATTGACACCGGTGTGTCAGACCCACCATACTTGCTCCGGACACTGCGAGAGGGCTGTACAAGCAATGATCACACGCACGGCACAGCGGACACACCAGGAACCGCGGTGTTGGCCGTCGAATGGCGCTAGCTGCGCAGCATTTGTGCACCGCCGCCGTCAGTGTCAGCCAGTTTGCCGTGGCATACAGAGCTCCATCGCAGTCTTTAACACTGGTAGCATGCCGCGACAGCGTGGACGTGAACCGTATGTGCAGTTGACGGACTTTGAGCGAGGGCGTATAGTGGGCATGCGGGAGGCCGGGTGGACGTACCGCCGAATTGCCCAACACATGGGGCGTGAGGTCTCCACAGTACATCGATGTTGTCGCCAGTGGTCGGCGGAAGGTGCACGTGCCCGTCGACCTGGGACCGGACCGCAGCGACGCACGGATGCACGCCAAGACCGTAGGATCCTACGCAGTGCCGTAGGGGACCGCACCGCCACTTCCCAGCAAATTAGGGACACTGTTGCTCCTGGGGTATCGGCGAGGACCATTCGCAACCGTCTCCATGAAGTTGGGCTACGGTCCCGCACACCGTTAGGCCGTCTTCCGCTCACGCCCCAACATCGTGCAGCCCGCCTCCAGTGGTGTCGCGACAGGCGTGAATGGAGGGACGAATGGAGACGTGTCGTCTTCAGCGATGAGAGTCGCTTCTGCCTTGGTGCCAATGATGGTCGTATGCGTGTTTGGCGCCGTGCAGGTGAGCGCCACAATCAGGACTGCATACGACCGAGGCAAACAGGGCCAACACCCGGCATCATGGTGTGGGGAGCGATCTCCTACACTGGCCGTACACCACTGGTGATCGTCGAGGGGACACTGAATAGTGCACGGTACATCCAAACCGTCATCGAACCCATCGTTCTACCATTCCTAGACCGGCAAGGGAACTTGCTGTTCCAACAGGACAATGCACGTCCGCATGTATCCCGTGCCACCCAACGTGCTCTAGAAGGTGTAAGTCAACTACCCTGGCCAGCAAGATCTCCGGATCTGTCCTCCATTGAGCATGTTTGGGACTGGATGAAGCGTCGTCTCACGCGGTCTGCACGTCCAGCACGAACGCTGGTCCAACTGAGGCGCCAGGTGGAAATGGTATGGCAAGCTGTTCCACAGGACTACATCCAGCATCTCTACGATCGTCTCCATGGGAGAATAGCAGCCTGCATTGCTGCGAAAGGTGGATATACACTGTACTAGTGTCGACATTGTGCATGCTCTGTTGCCTGTGTCTATGTGCCTGTGGTTCTGTCAGTGTGATCATGTGATGCATCTGACCCCAGGAATGTGTCAATAAAGTTTCCCCTTCCTGGGACAATGAATTCACGGTGTTCTTATTTCAATTTCCAGGAGTGTATTTATCTGCAGGAAGCATACAAAACACACCATTCTCTTCAGTAGATGTTGACGTTTAAACATGAAACACAATATCAGGAATACGAACCCCCTCCTGTACTAGTCCTATAACCCCTTCCACCCTGAACACCTTTTTTTTAAAAAATGGTGAATAAAGTTGAATTCTTTGTATACTTGGGCATAGTAGACACTGGGAAAAATAATAAAAAAAACTCTTCTATAAAAAATGTAGCGGGAAAACAACTAGCACAACTGAGGAACAGTTATGAATAAAAAATTATTCTTTTATTTATTAGTTATTATAAAAAATGTTACATAGATTGCAAATCACATTCTGTGGCAAAAAAATTAATAATAATTTTTATTTATTTGTTTTGTAACACAAAGTCATGGTTCATACTGCTTCACTTTTCGTGAAATAATTTGAAACAATCCTTTCCTTTTGCAAGACATAAGTACTGATTGCATTTTATGCTCTTTGTCTTTGTTCTGGAACTGCAGCGCTCATACTGACATGTTCGTGGTGACAAAATATCATCCACTGTCGGCCAGTGATCATACCCATCATATCGCTTGTCCAAACCTGGTTTCGGATGGGGTTTGTAAACTTTTGCCTTTGTGGAGGTACTTAACGTATCATCTAACGGTGTTTCAAACTCTTCAGCTCTCCTCTTCCTGTCTGGACACGACAGAAGAGCCTCAGCTAGAGACATTCTAAATTTCAACAGATCCATAACGTTCTTTTTGCCAGTCTGGTTTTCACGACAGTGCTCTCTGTAGAGAAACCAGCAGTTGACCACTGAAAGGTCTATGAAATGCAGCAAGCACTTGAGTGTCCATTTTCTGGCTCGGAACCACAATCGGTAACACTCAACCTGCTGGTCATGAATGTCTACGCCACCCATATTGGCATTGTACTGCTGAATTACAAAAGGGCAATCTACATCAAGATAGTGACCCTCCTGCTTACACCACCTTGGAACTTTACATTTTGGCTCAATGCCAGCGCAAGCGGATGCTATCACGACCCTCTGACAGTCCTGCCACTCAGTAATTACTACAGCTTCATCTGCTCTAATATATGAATGACACTGTCCTCTTTTCATTCTTCCCTCTTTCAAATTAACAATCTTAATTCTGTTTACCATTATTGTGCCAGTAGCCTCAATTCCTTTCTCCTTAAGCATTGCTAGGAGAGGAACTGTGGTAAAGTACCTATCAAAATAAACAAAAATTCCTTGTGGGAGAGTCTGTGTTAGTCGTAAAATAACAGAAGGGCCTAATCCTAATGACTTATCACCCAGAGGTGTAGTAGCCCCCTGATAAATTTCAAAATCCAACACTATACCTGATGCTGAGGTCATGATAAAGTTTTTAAGACCTACAGGCCTTCGTTTTCCTTTAACATATTGCTTCAGTTTGCAACGCCGAGCAAAAGGGATCATTTGCTCGTCAGTACCGTAGTACTTAAACCTACGAGGCAAACTGTGACATCTTCTTCATACTGTGTCGATCACTGGCTGAAATTTCCACAGTCTATTAGTTTTAGTCTCTTCAGGTGGTTTTATAGTATCAACAAAGTGCACATTATTCCTGAGCGCAAGGAACCGGTCTCTAGACATAGTGTCACTAATAGCTGATAAAGAAATAGATTTCTTTCAGTACATGGGTAGCCTAGGATACCTTATGCACCCCATCATTAAATTTATCCCAAAAAACACCTTCAGTTCATGAGATGTAGTCCCTAGGGATTTCCCTGTCTTTGCAACACTATACACTGCCTCTTCAAAAAAATTTTCACTGAAATATTAACAGAAATATTCAGTAGGAGTTCCAATTGGTGAAGGACTCTAGAATTAAAAAGAAGATATATTAGTAAGAAAATGGGAATGATACACGAAATAGGTAACTCAGATCACACCTCTTTGTCACTGACTTCAACGGCACTGTAATTAATGTATGGTGGATGAAACTTCTGAACAAAATTTGATCTCCGAAAAGGCAGTGGTCTGACACCTTCCGTGACACTGTGTGAACTCCTGCGCTCTTCAGGAACTTCTTCGGCACTCAAATCATCATCAGAAGAGTCGTCTGCCTGCTGAATATTTGGAGGAATAAACTCGTCGTGCCGGCCAGGGTGGCCAAGCGGTTCTAGGCGCTTCAGTCTGGAACCGCGCGACCGCTGCGGTCGCAGGTTCGAATCCTGCCTCGGGCATGGATGTGTGTGATTTCCTTAGGTTCAAAATGGTTCAAATGGCTCTGAGCCCTATGGGACTTAACATCTTACGTCATCAGTCCCCTAGAACTTAGAACTACTTAAACCTTACTAACCTAAGGACATCACACACATCCATGCCCGAGGCAGGATTCGAACCTGCGACCGTAGCAGTCCTGCGGTTCCGGACTGAAGCGCCTAGAACCGCACGGCCACCACGGCCGGCGATGTCCTTAGGTTAGTTAGGTTTAAGTAGTTCTAAGTTCTAGGGGACTGATGACCTTAGAAGTTAAGTCCCATAGTGCTCAGAGCCATTTGAACCATTTGAAACTCGTCGTCTTCACCTGACGAAATGCCATTCAAATGCGAATCCTCTAATAGAGAACGGGTTTGATTGTCTGATAAACCTGCATACAATAACGGGAATGTGCATAAAAACTTTCCCATTCAAACCTGTATGAAAAGCAGTAATATAGGGAGGCCAATGACACAACCAACAACACCCACTCGAGGATGAAGTTATACAGTCAACACCTAACCCGCACAATCGTGCTAGTACAAATTTAAAGCACAATTACTGTTCAAAGATATGAAGTTACTAATAATGATCAATATCACAACGTTGTACACACTATTACAAATAACAAGATCCAGCAAATCGCCGAAACCATTCAATTTAACTTAATTATGAGCTACTAATCAGGCGCCGGCATAATGCTCACTTCTCGATCAACTTAAACAACACGTGCTGCAATCTGTTGGTGCCGAATGACAACATAAACATGAGAAGCGCGTAGCGCACAACCTGCACAATCGTTGAAGGTCGGTTGGTAGCAATGCAAGAGATTCAGTTTGTCGTAAAAAAATAAAAACCGCACCCGCACGATCGTGTGGATTCGGGTGGAAAGGGATAGGCGATCTCTCTGTCTATGAAATTAACCACCACCTACTCACACATTTCCCCATCGGTTTCGTCGAGGACAAGTCGAATTTCTTGCTTGAATTCCAACAGATACAGGATTTGTTCTGGTAAACTCGTGACTTAGCGTACCCTCAAAGGAAAAAGCCACAAGGTGTTAGGTCACAAGATCTAAGTGACTATGTTTGGTCTCCTCGTAACGAGATTAGTCTCTCCGTGAACTTTTCACGCAACAGCGCGATTTTGTCTCCTAAACTGTGGCAAGTTGCGTCGTCTTGTTGGAATCATAAATTCTCGATGTTCATTTCATCCAGATGGGGCCAAAGGAAACTGTGAGCATGGCACAATAACCAACTCCAGTCACCGTGACGGCCCTTCTCACAACAGTGTCGGCTGCCTCTCCTTTCACAAACTGCCCGCCTCTTCCGCGTGAGTACGCGGCCGCGGTATAGAGAGCGCTGTTTATCTAGGGAGACGTGGTGTTGGTGGCGCGATCGGAGGCGTTGCCGCGGGGAGTAGTGAACTGGGACCGGCGGTGCTGGAGCGGCGACGTACTCCACTATCGTTGTCAAGGGGGTCACATGGTTCGGATCTGTGGCGAGGAATACTGGCTCTGGCTATTGGGAAGTTTGTGGTGTAGAACGGTGTGGTGTCACCGCCAGACACCACACTTGCTAGGTGGTAGCCTTTAAATCGGCCGCGGTCCGGTAGTATACGTCGGACCCGCTTGTCGCCACTATCAGTGATTGCAGACCGAGCGCCGCCACACGGCAGGTCTAGAGAGACGTCCTAGCACTCGCCCCAGTTGTGCAGCCGACTTTGCTAGCGATGGTTCACTGACAAATTACGCTCTCATTTGCCTATTGTACCATCTTGTTTTGTGCTACCCACAGTGCGTGTGTATTATAGCACGCGTACTCAGCTTTAGCCACCTCGCTGAGTGGTGTAACTGCGGCTGTATTGAGCGTGCAGTGGTGTCCCAGACTTAATAGACGCGTCATTAGTCCGTCCCAGCTTCACGAACAGTGTGGTATGCTGCCTTCTGGGACTCCTGAACCACAGTGGCTTGGCAGCTGTGCTTCTACTCTCCACGCCGGCCTGCACAATTTTCGCCGAGGAGGCCGCCGCTCCCTAAGTTATGTAACGGTAAGCTAGTAACTTGAAATGGGACTACCTTCCCATCCCTATCTGAAATTCCTTTATCCTGTCAATATTTTCTGAAGAGATCAATTTAGCTAGAATTTTCAACTTCCTGGACTTCATAATGTTGTCTACACGCAGTTCCAGTAGTAAAAAAAAAAGCACTCCGTCTTCAGGCCACAAGTGGCCCATCGCGACCATCCGACCGCCGTATCATCCTCAGCTGAGGATGCGGATAGGAGGGGCGTGTGGTCAGCACACCGCTCTCCCGGTCGTTATGCTGGTTTCCTGTTACCGGAGCCGCTACCATTCGGTCGAGTAGCTCCTCAATTGGCACCACGAGGCTGAGTGCACCCCCAAAAATGGCAACAGCACATGGCGGCCCGGATGGTTACTCATCCAAGTGTCGGTCACGCCCGACAGCGCTTAACTTCGGTGATCTGACGGGAACCGGTGTGTCCACTGCGGCAAGGCCATTGCCAGTACTACTAGTAAACTGCCTTTTAAAAGATTAGTGCGAACGAGTTTACTATCTCAGGGTAAATTTCAGATTAATATGTTACCCGATTTATATTAGCAACTGAGGGGAGTAGGCCGTTTGTTAATAATCCAATTTTGAAATTTCGTGATATGACGTGTGCAGTCATGTTGCACCACAAATTCTTGAAAATTTACTTGTCCCCTATTTCTGAAAAGCTACATTGTTTATTCGCTATGCTTATTTAAAATGGTGGTGCTATTTGAGAGCAAACCAGAACACCGGTAACAATAGATTATTCAAAGTGATTTGTTTATGATTAACTAAAATACCCTTTTTAATTCTTGTACTATAAAACTCATTGAAATTGTATATGAAATAATGTGTATGTAACGAAAATCATCTGACGATTTTTATTTGTTTTTGTAAATCTTATATTTAACAATGTATTTAGTCGTTTAGTTTTATATAAAAGGAAGTTGTGCATCAGCCACAAGAGTGAGTAAGGAAGAGGCATTTAAAAGAGAGACAGTCAGAGGCAGTGAGAGAGTCAGTCATTCAGTGAGTCTGCATTATTGTCTTTAGGAAGCTTTTTGTGCGACACTCTTGTCAGACAAGAAATGTAAGCGTGACAACGTTACGGAGATGTTTAGCAAACTCAAGTGGCAGACTCTGCAAGAGAGGCGCTCTGCATCGCGGTGTAGCTTGCTGTCCAGGTTTCGAGAGGGTGCGTTTCTGGATGACGTATCGAATATATTGCTTCCCCCTACTTATACCTCCCGAGGAGATCACGAATGTAAAATTAGAGAGATTCAAGCGCGCGGAGGCTTTCCGGCAGTCGTTCTTCCCGCGAACAATACGCGACTGGAACAGGAAAGGGAGGCAATGACAGTGGCACGTAAAGTGCCCTCCGCCACACGCCGTTGGGTGGCTTGCGGAGTATAAATGTAGATGTAGATGTATATATATCTTCAGTGTATATCCAAATCGATCATTGCACAAAACAAGAAAAGTTATATACTCGGTGTTTTCTTTGATATCTAGTACATCAACAACGTCGAACGCTGTGACTTTCTGAAGCAACAACCCTCAAGGATATCAAAGTTGAGTATCTCGTCATATGGAGCCACTAAGTTACTGTGTGAACTTTTATTAACTGTGACTGAAATTTTCTGGTTTTCATTCGTCTTCGTGGTTGTGAATGAATGAGACCCAAACTATTAAGTTGCTCCGATGGTATGATTGAGAATTCACTATTATCAATGTCCAATCATAGACAGAACTACAAAAAGTTGTGTATTTTATTTTCACTCAGCGTCAGTGGTCATTAAAATGCTTCTCTCCTCTCAAACATTTAAGGGTGGCATTTTAAACTCTTTCACGTAAGCGCTCTTTCCCTCATTCCACAGGCCTAAGCGGTCAGCAGGGGCCGCCGCTCGCTAACTTATTTCATTGTAATCTAGTAACTCTTTCATGTAACCGCTGTTTTTCTCATTCTATGGGCCTTAGACAGTTATTCTCTACCAATTTGGTACCCCTTGTTTTAACAGTGTAATATGTTTTTAAGCTTGGCCAGGATTTTTTAAATTATTATGGAAAGTTACTCCTGTTGTAAGCTGCCCATTCTTTTGGTTCAGTACATTATTTAATGTGGCATTCCCGCCTCCTCTTTCCTTTAACGTCGGGGCTGTAACGGCACTGGCCTTGGGCACCTCACGCTGGGTTTGGTCATAGCTGACTGTATTTCGAAGGCGCGGTGCCTAGATGTAAACAGATTGTTTTTGGGTTAGATTGTTTGGGGGAAGAGACCAAACAGCGAGGTCATCGGTCTCATCGGATTAGGGAAGGACGGGGAAGGAAGTCGGCCGTGCCCTTTCAAAGGAACCATCCACGTATTTGACTGGAGCGATTTAGGGAAATCACGGAAAACCTAAATCAGGACGGCCGGACGCGGGATTGAACCGCCGTCTTCCCGAGTCCAGTGTGCTATCCACTGCGCCACCTCCCTCGGTATGTGCTTCAGTCCGTCTGTACTACTGCCTATTGTTTTTACGTTCATTTGAAGTACTATCTACTGGGTTTTTAGAATATTGTTGAAGCGAGAGTAAAAATTAAAAAAAAGGTGAGAAGAAAAGGCCATAACGCCAAATATTAAAATTGCTTTTCCACTCACAGAATTCTGTGGTTAGCTACGACACCGGAATTCGTTTCTCGCTGGAGATATAGAACCAGTCCTGACATTTTATACGTATTTGTCCACGAATCGCAGAGATTCTGAGATAGAGTCCCGATCCGGTAGACAGTTCTAATTGACAATGAATTTTCAAATATGTGAGTGTAGACTGGGATAAATAAGTAAGAACGTAACGTCTGGTAACCAGATATTAAAGAAATAAATAAAACATCAGGTTTAGAGTACTGCTCTTTTACTCATATTCTCATTTCTGGAAGCTGTTGATCACTCCAAAGATGACGATTCATGGAGAAATAGCAACCAGTCGTAGTTAACCCTTTTCGCCCTGGCGATTCCAGCTGAAATTGCAAATTTCGATAAATTCCAAAGCTTATGGTACTCTTTGAATTATGCCATAAGACACACTGACACAGTAAGCTACAGAGCGCTCTAGCATGCTTCTCCATAACAACCGGCTGTTCCCCGCGTCTTCCTATCGTTTGGTGGGGTGCACAAGGCATTCGAACCTCCAGCTGCATTTCAGTCTTTCGTCGAAAAATGTAGTCAGTGTGAAGGGTGTATTTGTTCATACTAATCTGTGATTTTGTAACTCAAAGAATCGGAAAAAGGCTTCCTCGTATAAGAATTTAAGTAGTTAGACCAATTGGAATCGCCGGCCGGTGTGGCCGAGCGGTTCTAGGCGCTTCAGTCTGGAACCGCGCGACCGCTACGGTCGCAGGTTCAAATCCTGCCTCGGGTATGGATGTCTGTGATGTCCTTAGGTTAGTTAGGTTTAAGTAGTTCTACGTTCTAGGGGACTGATGACCTCAGATGTTAAGTCCCATAGTGCTCGGAGCCATTTGAATCACCATTTGGAATCAACAGGTCACGTCTATGCAAGAACATTCCGTGGTTATACCCTTCGCGAGAGGAGAGGGCAGCATTTGCGTCCCCGCCCGTGATCAACCGCGTGAGCTCTAAAAGGAACCCATTAAATTTCGGCTACACGATAAATCACATAAATCAAGAGGCTGTCAATTCAACTAAATATCTAGAGGTTACAATTAGAACATCTTAAACTGGAACGACCACATACTTACCGTAATGTTGTGGGGAAGTCGAATTAAAGCCTGCGTTTTATTGACAGAACACTTAGAAGATGCAACAGGTCTACTCAGGAAAGTGCCTACACTACCCTTGTCCGTTCTTTGATCCTTACCAGACAGAATTGATGCAGAGCATCGAAGACGTTCAAAGAAGGGCCGCTCGTTTTGTATTATCACGAAATAGGGGAGAGAATGTGATTGATATAATACGCTAGTTGGGATGGCAATTATTAAAACAAAGGCGTCTTCTGTTGGAGCGAGATCTATTCATGAAATTTTAGTCACCAGTTTTCACCACCGAACGCTTTTCATTTTGTTTATACCGCCTGCAAAGGGAGAAATGATCATCGTAATGAAATAAGACAAACCTGAGCTCGCGCGGAAAAATTTGAGTGTTCTTTCTTCCCGCACGCTTTCGAGGGTCCAACGTAGGCTAATAGTCTGAAAGCGGATCAAAAAATCCTCTTCCATGCAGTTAAGTGTGAATTCCAGAGTAGCCTTCTAGATGTAGATGTATCAGTTCAGTTTCCGTCTGAAGAAAAGTGAAACCTCAAAACTATCTCGTCATTCATCAGACACTGTGAAACTAACGTGAGTTGGCCCCCACCCAGCTTAGATCCTGGTAATGGTCTTGGAACATTCTACTCATGATACTGTGGTTTCCTGGTGATTAAATATACTGTACACGGAAGTGACAAAGTTCGCGGGGTACCTCCTAATATCGTCTTGGGTCTACTTCTGTCCAGCGTAGTGTGGTGCGGCGTGTACTCAACAAGTCGTTGGAAGTCCCCAGCAGAGATACTGAGCCGTGCTGCCTCTATAGCTGTCCATAATTGCGATAAGTGTTGCCGGTGCAGAATTTTGAGCACGAATTGATCTCTCGATTATGTCCTATAAAAGTTCGGTGGAATTCGTTCTTTCGCAGCGGTAACGTGCTTTCTTCGACACAAACATTTTCTGATTATTCCGTGACTAAGTAGCACTTTCTGTCTCTTGCGGATAGCTGGTTACCTGCAACGTTTCTGCTACACCTTGCGGATTCTCCGTTCTCACTGTGCGAGAAAATTCTGCAGAAATTCCCCTTATTAACACATCCAGCGCCCGATCCTCAGCCTTTCCAAATAAAACTCCAGCAGCATCCGGTTTCTTACTCAACTCGTAAGTTGGGTGTTCAGCTTGCGTATCCTGTTCGAAAACGCTTCCACAATCTCATTTGGCAATTTTCTGAAATTACTTAACTTTTCCCTTGCTTTAGCTATTACCAACTCTGTGGTTACTTTACATTTGCCCAAAAACATAAAGTGTCTGGCAGGTAGCAGATCAAATTTTAAATCTAGCTCAAAATCATTTCTTTTGGACAACTCCTTCTATTCCATGGACGAGTTTCTGTTTCATAACTGGTAAAAAAAAAAAAATTGTACCTCTAAATGTAGTTGCACTTATAGAACTAAAAATTTCAGTAATATCAATATTAGCACTCTTCATGTGTGTATATATGTCTTGTAATCTGACTTGTTCCACGTCACATCGATAAAATAATCTTGAAAATGATCCGTGGAACGTGACATAACTAAACTAAACTCAAAAGCTCATGGTACATGAAGTATGTCTTAGCCTCACCTGACAAGCGCAGTTTGGCAATCTGCAGTGATGTTCGTTCAGACCAGTTGCACAAGCTGGCTGCGGATAACACATCCTGAATAAAGCATAGTGACATCCTCAGACGTTTTGCCAGAAAAAGAGGAAATAAGACTAGCCGTTACAGGATTCGCGGATGGGAAAGGTATTGCCAAAATTGATTTTAAATCATTAGGACATGATTGTGAAGGACCTCCCATTTGACTACGTAATAATGTAACCTGTTTTGTCAGAGCCGATACCGTGTCTGCTGCAGTAACTGCTCGCGTTTGTGCAGTTTTCTTGCACGCATGTCGTGGTCGTGCGGTAGCGTTCTTGCTTCCCACGCCCGGGTTCCCGGGTTCGATTCCCGGCGGGGTCAGGGATTTTCTCTGCCTCGTGATGGCTGGGTGTTGTGTGCTGTCTTTAGGTTAGTTAGGTTTAAGTAGTTCTAAGTTCTAGGGGACTTATGACCACAGCATTTGAGTCCCATAGTGCTCAGAGCCATTTGAACCATTTTTGCAGTTTTCTTTTCTGCCGTAGTAAGCCTTTCACACCACACACGATATACACTACAACGAATATCAAATTTTCCAGTTACTTTGTCTCATCGACACCCAATGACACTTAACAGAGTTCTCTTTTGCATGACCATACTGAAAGTGGAATATATGACAGGAATAAGCCTGGTGGCCGTGCGGTTCTAGGCGCTGCAGTCTGGAACCGCGGGACTGCTACGGTGGCAGGTTCGAATCCTGCCTCAGGCATGGATGTGTATGATGTCCTTAGGTTAGTTGGGTTCTAAGATCTAGGGGACTGATGACCTAAGATGTTAAGTCCCATGGTGCTCATAGTCATTTTTTAGGAATAAGCCTATTACCATGCGTTATGTGTCTAGACAAGTTACAAATTTTACAATCTGCCAGTACAAAAACACTTTACTCCTGGACAAAGGGAAATCCGGAAAAAATCCGCGAATTTTTTCATCCGGAAGAATTTTTCATTGTTTTTGTTTCGAGTTAATTTTTTGTAATTTTGACTGGTAAGAACTTGTAGTCTATCAAAGAATTTTACTTTAGCCCGCTACTGCAGTATAATATTGTAGTAATATATCATAAACGAGAGAAAAACACCAATATAAAACTTGCAAAGAAAATGCGCCATTTACAACAATAAAACACAGTGGACACAAGCGTCCGCAAACAACAAAATGTGTCAAAGGCTTTAGGACGAAGAGTGGGCAATACTTCGTAACAAAAAACTGCTTTCCAAGAACGTGGCTTCATGACAATTTCAACTGGGGTCGTTTGAGCAATTGCCGGTGGTTCATGCGCAGAGATGAAGTCGCGTATCGGCGGCACCTTCTACTTCTAGATTCTTGTAGTGTGACTGTTAAATGCATACGCAGTACCTGCAAGCAGCAAGATTCACGCGTGCGCAGAGCAGTCGGAGTTGGAGTGGTCTCCACGTAACCCGCTTTCACGTTTCGTGATTTTGCTTTTCTTCCTTCGTTTACAACTCTCACGTCAAATAAAAACAAAACGGATTTCTGTGGCTGGGAGCTATCAAATGAATTAAAATACATTCATATAATTACGGAAAACTAAAATATGTTATTAGTTCCAGTTTGCTGATTTTATTTTGTGTCCACGTTACTGGCAATCAAGCACTAATCGCTTTGAAGAACAATGAAGTTATTTTTGTCGGTTTGCTAAAGAAATTTGGTTTTTATTAATCTTTTCCGCAGAGGCAGTAAATTTATTTGGAATGGAGAGTTTCATTCCAAAACTATTAGCTAGTTTCAACTGTTCGCTGAATTTCAAGTGCACGTTTTCATCTTCTGGTACATACGGCAGTATGCCATATTAAAGAACCAAACATGAGACGATACAGCAACGCTACGCCAAGAGAATTGGCTTCCCGAATACCACACTGAAAAGGTTTAGCAGAATTCATATGTATCTGTCTTCCGCGAAACACAGTGTTTCTCCATCACAAGACTTGTTTCTGAACTTGTCTGTTCCCTTCTCTAGGCTTGACGTTATACCTTAATATGTGTTATTTAGGGCTTAAATTTACAGAACGCTATTCGTCAGTAAATTATAGACTGGAAGCACACCGTGTTTTATCATTGTAACTCTCCACAAGGCTTTGTATTTATTCCTGGAGTAGAATATAAACTGTGATTCTTGAGTTTCTCCCGGCGTATTTGATAATCAAAATATCCACGGGTGTACTGCCAGTCTACAATGTCCAACGGGCACAATATTTCGGCGATCATACATGTCGCCATTATCAGGTGAACTGACGGACTGAGCTCCTGTGAACGTGCCGGCACGGAGATCCGTACGCTAAGGCTGCTCAGGGGGAACTGGTTTCGTCGCAAGTAGCGTTTTTAATTTTTATACAGTTTGAGAAAGTCATGAAAAGCTTATTATTCTTAGTTCTGGTGTATAAAAGCCTTCTTTTTAATTTTTGCAAGAAAATTGTACCTATTCTTTATTACAAGCTTTTTGCAATGCTGTGTGGATGTAAACTTCAATGGAAATGCTACTTAACAGTATTGCAGTGAACCACAAAAAAAGTCTATGTTAAAGTCGCCACTAAGCGAAATTCTAATGTACTTTGAGCTACGTCATCGCAGCTGCTCATGTGCAGTAATCATGTCTCCTGGTGCTCTCTGGCAACCAAACGACTCTAAAATTCGTAAACAACTCTCGGGAAAATATTATGAACGGTGGTTTGAGCAGCGTTACTTTCAAAGTAAATTTATTTTTACGCAAGATAAAATTATGTTAGGTGTGAGACTATGTGATGAATTTCTTAAATCACTCTCATTCAAACCTTAACACTTCCAGCACCAGCCGTTTGGAAAAATTTTGGGCCCTGAAGACCAGCCATTTATGCCATTACTTCAAGTTTTACCAGTAGGCTTACATTTGCATTCAAAAGATTGATAAGTTATACAGTTCCGAGGGAAAGTGTATTGTCACTTAACATGGAGAAAGTGTATCTACACCCGAAAAATATGTATCTTCACCCCAGAAAAACTGGGAAATTCGGGAAAAATCCAGAATCTTTCCTTTCTTGTCCACGTACACACCCTGTTACTAAATGGTTCAAATGGCTCTGAGCACTATGGGACTTAACATCTGTGGTCATCAGTCCCCTAGAACTTAGAACTAATTAAACCTAACTAACCTAAGGACATCACACACATCCATGCCCGAGGCAGGATTCGAACCTGCGACCGTAGCAGCCGCGCGGTTCCTGACTGAGTGCCTAGAACCGTGAGACCACCGCGGCTGGCACCCTGTTACTACAATTTCCCTTAAATTCAGATAACGGGCTTTGTAAAAAGTAGCTCTGAACACTATTTCTTATTCTGGACATGATCACCACCAAAACATACTTGTGTGAGAAACAAAGCATTTCAGTGACTCACTCCACAATTTTTGTTACTGCCGGTGTGGCTCTGTACGAAATCCTTTGTACCTTCTGATGTAGATGCTGCAAGGTCAGAAGCAGGACCACTTCCTGACACCAATTTTGCAAGAGGTGACTATTGGGAGGGCGTAAGTAGGGCTGGTTCTGTGTCAGAAGGCACTCTCCCAGTTCACTCCTTGCCAGTTTTCCTCTGAAGGGTGGTAGTGACCTGTGGTCACTGGTGGGCGCAGTGCATGAAGATTCAGAATTATTTATTTATTTCCATGAAAATACAGGTAGCATCTTGAGTCATGGTTGGTATTGTCAGTCAATGCCTGCTGAGCAATCGCATCGTAAGTGGCATTCAGCCCACTCAAGGCAGCTGAATCTCCACTTGTTGAGGCCCCAGCACTGGCTGTATCATGATGCAGAAGTGGTGGATGGTAGCGTCACATATGCTGAACTTACACATGCTGACTTGGGAGGTGCCCTGTCCACTCCAGCTCACCACCTTTCTTCGTCATCCGTCGTACCCTGATGACGGTTATCATGTAGCCGAGAAGTTTGATGATACTGAAACTTCCTGGCAGATTAAAACTGTATGCTGGGCCAAGGCTCGAACTTGGGATGATACTGGCCTGCCATCCAGGTATGAGCTATTCGGTTAACTGGAATGTTAGAAACATTGATTTCCTGATCATGATGGGTAAAAAAGGCCTCTAAGTACTCCAATCTGTGACAGGGGAAGACTGTGTTGTTGAATTCCATGACCAGTAATTGTTATGAGGTAGCTAACCCTCCCAGTGGTGATGGTTCAATCCCACGTCTGTCCATCCTGATTTAGGTTTTCCGTGATTTCCCTAAATCGCTCCACGCAAATGCCAGGATGGATCCTTTCAAAGGGCACAGCCGACTTCCTTCCCTGTTCTTCCATAATCCGATGAGACCGATGACATCACTGTCTGGTCTCCTTCCCCAAACAACCCAACCCCTCCCAGTGGCAGGTGTTATTCTCCATAGCGCACAGGAAATCTACAGCAGATTTGTGCCAGATATCACTTTGTTGCAGTCTGGGAATTGAGTGCTAACATTATGTACACCATTGATCCATCTGACCGACTGCCCTATGCGCTAAACTGCTGGGGTATTTATGGAGTGAAGTAGTGGCTGATGTTTATACATCATCATTCATCATGACTGCATAGAGCTTGCTATTACCGAGGCATCAGCAGTTTTTCTTGTGCTGTGCTTGTTTAGCAAGTTTCTTATAGTATAGAACTGGTTCATAAAAGCTCTTGCTACCATTTGTTGCATTCGCCTTAGCCTTAAAGATGACATGAGCTGTTTACCTGCTCTGACTGACTACATTCTGCTGAACCCTGCTATGTGGCTTGCCAGAAATGCTGATGTTGTGGCTTGCTCTGAACCAGTCCTGGTTATGAAATGTTTTCATTGTGGCTGCCTCGTGTTGTAATGTAGAGAGATAGCTTCACTCTGGGACTTTGAAAATTTTACCTGTTTCACTGCCCTGTACAAGACTAGCATGCAACACCATCTGCTTGTGCCGATACATATTGAGCAGAGAACTAGGATCACAATGACACTGCTACAGGGATAGATAGTAGCACCTCTTGTTTATATTATATCTTGTGTTTTTATTGTTTTGAATCTAAGAAATTATGTTTCACAACCCTCAGTATCGAGCAGAGTTTTGTGAACCTGATATCTCATTGCAAAATTACTCGCAGGTTTATAAAAATTTGACCGAGTGATTTTTATGGCTGATGAGCAGAGGGGAGTGGGCAAGGAAAATGTATGGTTGTAGAGGTGTGTTCTGGCACCTAAACGTTTAGAAACTAAGCACTGCTATAAACATATAAACCAGAGACTCTTGTAGTATTTAGTCCCTTAAGCAATGTTCTATTGTGCCTCATGGGACAGACGGACGCAGGCTCCTCCATCCTGTCCTGGAAAACATACAACTTATCAATTTCAGGCCAGAATATCTAACGGCTGGCTCCTCATTATGCACGCACAATATTTCACTCTGTCTCTGTAAAGGAATTTTGTGTAACAGCTCTGACATTACGTTCTGCAAGAACTACACACTCCCCCTCCCTCTTTTCTGCACTTCTCTCTCAGTGTGTGTGACAACAGGTGTGGTCCCATTAACTAGTCGTCTTTGATATCTGACCACACATAAACTGAAAAATGGTGCTGATGGATTGTGAACTGCTTAAAGTTTGCTGTGTAGATTTACACTCAACCAAACATGGATGTTTTTTTTTTTTTTATTTTTTAAATTAACTGTGCATGATTGTTGCAGCTGCCAATTCTAAATAAAAGCTTTTCCAGAAACTGTGATCAGCTAGGGATTGCTGCTTTAACTAGTGTGACTGGCTGTGTTACAGCTTTAAGACTCATTTACAGAGCATTCCCTTGGTGTCAGATTGTCCTCCTAGCAAATTATACATAGAAAAGGGCAAGGTAAAAAGTGTAAGTTGTCACAGAGATCCCACTGGTACCAGTTTTTAAAAAAATGACTTTTGATGGTATAATATGAGCAACAATCTAAACCAAGTGTGTAATTAGATTTGCAGTATAGGTAGTTCCTCAACATTTCTTGCATACTACATTCAATAAATATCACTTAACTTATCTTTATTATGAAATATGAAATAAGTTGTTCATACTGTCCCCATTTTTTTTTTTTTAGGAAAGGCTTTACCTGAAAACCATAGACATCTTGTGTTTCCAAATGGCACATTAGTAATAAGAAATATACACAAGAGTGATAATGCTGGATATGTGTGTGTGGCTTCCAATCCTGATGGCCAAACTTCGAGGAGCAAGCTGAATGTCCAGGTCATGGGTAAGAAATATTAAAATGAGTAATGCCTTAACTGCAAGAATGTAATGCTACAACAGTTTTAATAACTAAAAGAATCTTTCTGCTGTATTATATACAGAAATTTAAAGTGATTCCTATTATACATCATTAGATTTCTGCATTACCTGGCACAATTTAATAATGAAACTTTCATCTTTTTAAGAAACATGGAAAACTAATAATGAACAAGAAAACAGGAAAACAGGTGACTACTACGAACTATATAGTAAATACATTATTGTAGCCAAGACAGACACTATGCCAAGACCAACAGTAGCATAAGTATATATACATATATATATATATACTACAGCATGGTGAAGGGACTGAAAGGATGTATGATGATGGAAAAGAAATTAGTCAGATTTTTATGGGAGATGCAAATTTAATTATGATAAGGGACTAGAATCCAATAGTAGAAAAAGGAAGATAATGAAAAATAGTAGGAGATAGCCTTGGGGGGAAGGGGGTGGGGGGGGGGGGGGGGGGGAGGGGGAGGAGAACTGAAAGGTAAAGCCACCTGGAAGGATCTTTAACGGTACAGTTAATCCTCACAAACAGTTGGTTTAATAATAATGAGAGAAGGTTATATTTTTGGCAGACACCTTGGGACTCCAGAAGGTTTCAGATATTTTTTTTTTTTAACTGACATATTGTCATAGGGAAGCATGTGACCTTATAAATATTCATATAATACTTTATTACGTCAAGATTGTCTGATTACTGCTTTACTGGTTTCAGCAACTTATTGTCACCTTCAGATGTGAGAATTAATCCGCAAACATTTTCTTCATGAAATATAAACTCAGGTTATATGTGTTCTGAACTTCTTGAAATGGTATAAAGTATGTCAATGGAATATGCATCATATTATCACATCATAAAAACTTTCTTGTAAGTAGATGCAGCCTGTAGGAAAATTGAGCAGACCTTTGGAGGAAAGAGAAGCAGCTGTATGAGTATCAATAGCTCAATTGGGAAAAAGTGCATGTAAAGAAAGAAAGACAGAAAAGTGCAAGGAACATATAGATGAGCAATGCAAATGAAAAAACTTGAAGTTAATTTTGTGGAAAGGGAAGAGGAATTAGGTGAAGATGAGAGGGGAAATGTGATACTACAAGAAGAATTAAGCACAGAAATGCTGAAGTTAAAACATGGCACCTAAATCAGATAACATTCCCGCAAAACTGATGAGATTCTTGGGAGAACCAGCCATGGTGAAACTATTCCAACTGGTATGCAAGATATATCACAGAGCTGAAATACCTTCACTCTTCAAAAATAATAATTCTATTTAGAAGAAGGTAGGTGCACACAGGTGTGAATATTACAGAGCCAAAAGTTTAATGAGATGCTGACACACATTATTTATAAAATAACAGAATGATTAGTAGAAGCTAAACTTGAGTAAGATCAGTTTGGGTCCTCAAGGCGTGTAAGAACACATAAGGCAAGAGAGACACTACATCTTATCTTACAAAATAAAACAAAGTTAAGATAATTCTGTTTCTAATGTATTAGGAGATTTGTATGAAGCTCTTGCCATCATTGACAGGAATCATGCACAGAAATCTGAATAAAATAGGGATAAAATATGGGAAACAAAAGGTTATCTGCAACTTGAACAGAAGAAAGTCAATGGGCAGAACAGTCTGCACAACGAGCAAATAGTAAAGGAAACCAAAGAGTTTGGAAAAGGAATTGAACTTCAGAGGGAATTATAAAAACTTTAATGTTTACATATGATATTGTGATCATATCAGAGACAGTTAAAGGCTTGGAAGATCAAATTAACTGATTGGATAATGTAGGAAATGTGCTTCAAGATGAATATCAGAAAATGCAAAACAAGAATAATGGAATACAGTTAAATTAAATCAGTTTATACTAGGGGAGTTAGATTAGAAAATGAGACACTGAAACTGGTTGAAAAGTGTTGCTATTTTGTCAGTAAAATAACTGACAATGGCTGAAGTAGAGAGGATATAAAATGCAGACTGGCAACAGAAAGAAAAGAGTTATTTGTTAGCTTCAAATATAAATTTATAACAACAATAGAAATTCCTGAATGGAATAACATGTAAAATAAAGAAAAGGCAGTCACTCACCTATAGTTGACTGATATGCAGTGCATAGAAAAATGCAACAGAAAATAGTGTTCACACTACTTTTCGAGCTCTTGCTGTTTCTCTAGAAAAAGTACACAAAGTGACACCTAAACGTACACACCCATGGCCATGATGAGACATGTTGATTATCAGTTACTGAGAGCAGTTGTCTTGGTAGATGAAAGTGGGGACAGGGTAGAGAAGGATGCACAAGACAAGGAGCAGGTAGTTGGATAATGTGAAGCTGGTTTTCAGGTCTTTTGACAGATGACCCAGAGGTTGCCCAACAAGACAAAAGGAGTTTGCAGGCAAGAGCATGTAAGAGATAGATAGAGAGGGGGAGGGGGAAGAGAGGGGAGGAAAGCAGAGCAAGCTGGATATGAAGTGAAAGAGAGAATGGGAAGAGATAAAGGTAAAGGGGTGAAGGTGTGGAAATGGGGGAAAGGGGGAAGGGAGAGAGAGAGAGAGAGAGAGAGAGAGAGGGAGAGAGAGAGAGAGAGAGAGAAACAGAGAAAGAGAGAGAGAGATTCAATGTGGGGGGGGGGGGGGGGATTGGTAGGAAAAGGCAATACATGATCTGGACAGTGAGGGAATGGTGTGAACAGAAGACAGAAGGGAAGAGGGATGGTGATGCAGAGGTTTACACCAAGAGGATTTTGAGGATGCAAGATGTGCTGAAGAGACTATTCCCACCAGTGTAGTTCACAGCAAGTTATGCTGAAAGGGCGTAATCAAATGGTGCACATAGTGAAGTAGCTTTTGAAGTCATTTGCCTTGTGCTGCACTGCATACTTGGCTAATGCATGGTCAAGTTCACAATTTGCCACAGTTTGGTGGTGGCCATACGTGTGAGTAGACAGCTAATACTTGTCATGCCCACAGACAATGCTGCACAGTGACTGCAGTATAACCTGATGTTTGAAGTGGCTGCATTCACATGTAGCTCTGCCATTTATAAGTGAGGAAATTCCTGGGACTGGGCTGCAGCAGGAGGTGATGGATGGGTGTATGAGACAGAGCTTGAATCTGGGCCAACTACAAAGGAATGATCCATGGCTTCAACAGGTGCTTCACTATGTGAGCCATTTGGGTTTTCCTTCCCAGCGGTAGTTTCTCTGAATTATGTGTGTTAGAATTGTCTTTCCAGCATATGCTGCTCTCTCTCAATCCTACAGACCTAAACCTATGCTAACCTGTTTTCCACTGTCTCATGTTACACTCCATTCACACAATTTCCTCCCCATTCACATCAAGTACTGTCTTCTCCTACCACTGTTCCCACCCCTCCCACCTGTACCACATGGGCATTCTCTCTCTCTTTTTCTCTCTCCCCTCCAATTACCCCTTTTCTCACTCCTTTCCCTTTCTCCCTTCCTCCTTCCCCTTCATCTCCACCATCCTTACTTTCCTCCCATCCCTTTCTTTCTGTCCCTTCCACCTCTCTATCTATTCTAGCTCAGTTTCATCTTGTTCTGCAGCCTCTGAGTAATCTGTCAAAATATCCAGCTCACACTTATCCCACCTCACCTCATGTATGCTTCCCTACCATCCTTCTCATCTCCATTTACCAAGGCAACTTCTCTCAATAATTGACACCAGTCAGTCTCACTGTGGCACAGTGTGTGTGTTTTTGATGGCTGTATGTGTCAATGTGTAGATTTTTGCTAAAGAAAGAGCAAGAGCTTGAAACCTAATATGAATACTGTTTTCTGTCATATGTTTCTATGCACCACACCTCAGTTAGCTATAGGTGAGTGTTTGCCTTTCCTTTATTTTACAGTTTATTCCATCCAGGGATTTCCATGTTGTTAAACATTGCTGATTTGGCTGTCTTCCTTCCCATCCCTTTTTACTTTACATACTTGCAACTCATTTCTCCATGCTTTATTCCTTAACGTGTCTATACTTTATTCTCCTCTACAGTAACTGCCTTCAAAATATGCACTGGCCTTCCTCTGTTAAGCAATTTGAATGCCCTCTATTCTAACAGCCCTCCACACTAACAACTGCCGCACTACGATTCCCTGCTAACGCGGTGACACCCACTTTTCAAACATTTAATTCCAGCTCTGTTTTTAACACAGTAGCGACTTGTGTTGCCCATCTTAACTGTTAGTGAATCACGCTTGTTTGTTTACAATCCCATTGTATGATGGTGCATGTTAATATAAGGTCATGTGTCTCCTGTATGGCAACACTTCAGTGTTACTCTTTTTGCCTGCAGCCTTTAGCACTTCGTAATTGAAACCTGGCAACAGCATTAATGCTAAGAACTGTCAGGGATCTTTTTAAGACATGTTAGCTGTACTTCTTGCTTCTCTATAACACTTTGTGATCTTGCTTTGAACTTCCCACATAGTTCCCTATAAAGTAGGCCTACCCACCAATTATTTCCATTACTGGTATAATCCTTCAATCATAAATTTTCACCTACTTATTTTCAACCTTTTTTAACCAGCTGTCACCTGTCTTTTTCAGTCATCCCTTTTGTGTCCATACAACTTAATCAACAATCCCTGCTCATACTATCTCTGCCAATTCTGAAAACTCTTTATTTTCCATAGCGAAACTCCAGTAAACATCCTCTTTCAGAAATCCTGTCTGGCACATGGTATTCTATGTAATGCGCTGATCATTAAGATTGGTGTTTCTTGCTGTGTCCCATCATATACCAACAACCTTTACCTTTGCTAGTTTCTTCAACCCATCACCCACACCAGTCTGGTTCTTCATAATAATACAATCCAAGCTTGTACCATACTTGATTGCATCTACTCCTTTCTCAAAATCCTTTTACTCTGTGACCACGACTTCCTGAATGCTGTCACTGCAATATAAACTCATGCCTACAGCAGCTGAACAGCATTCGCAGCACCATGCGAGGAGGTTGTCCCAGCTACTCCTGTCTTATGCCAAGATGGGAACACCTCTAGCCAATAAAGAGCCTACCACTCTGATTCAACCCCCCTGTCAACCCCTCATAGCTCCATGACCATCCCTTGTTGACTTACTCCACCTTCCACATCCCCTAAATCTTCCTCCATGCTCCATGAGAAACACAGCACTCATCACTGAGCACTGTTGTCAACTTATTTGCTAGAATTCTGACCTCTGCAGAAGTCCTAGTACTTTCTAAATGCCTCATCTTTAGCCCAAAATTATGTTCAACTTTGCTGGACTTGTAAATTACCTCATTTCCCTTACCCATTGTATATACAGTGGCAAAATTTCTTTGCTGCACACCCCACTGACAACAGTCAACCAAAATACCACATAGAACCTTGTTTGAAGCATTTCTGATCTTCCTCCCAATGAGATCCACCTCCCCCCCCCCCCCCCCCCCCTCCCTCCCAGTCATCTACTGGTAACTTTTCTAACTTAGTCTTTCTTTACGTTCCTAAATCTCTCCCAGTGAGTCCAACTTCACTTATCCCAAGAGCCCTAAAGGATTTCCACAAACTCCTAAAGGTCTTAGGTTCATTCCGAAACCTGACATCTCTATCCAATTCCCACTTCACACCAGCAACTCCTACTGCCCAAATGCCGCAAACAGGACCTCACAGGTCTCCCTTCCGATTGTCCCATTGTGGCTGAGTACGAAGCTCCCACAGAACAAATCTCTGCTTTTGTTGACCAGTACCTCCACACTGTTGTGCACAACCTTCCAACTAACATTCAAGACTGTATTCACTTCCTTCACCACATTTCCACAATTCCTGTCTCTTTAACTCCAGGCTCCCTGTTCTTCACTGTGGCTGCAACATCCTCTTATACATCGTCATCCCCATTCCCATGACCCTGCAGACATGGAACACTACATCTCCCCACTTTCTCCTGATACCAGACTCACCACCTCTTTCCTAATCCTGCGGGCCAACCACATACTGACCCTCAGTTATTTCATTTTTGAAGGCCAAATCTATAAACGAGCCCTTGGTACTGCCATGGGTGCTCAGAAGGCACCACCTTATGCTGACTTATTTTTGGACCATCCAGAGCAATCCTTTGTATCCAGTCAATTCCTAAAACACTTTGTCTGGTTCAGAATCACTCATGACATTTTCATGATCTGATTGCATAACAGGGACAACCTTCGCTCTTTCATCCATAACCTCAACACTTACTCCCAAATCCACATCATCTGGTTCTTCTGAACTCTATAAGCCCCCTTGCTAGATGTCAACCTCCACCTCTCAGATGGGTCCATAATTACATCTGTTCATATCAAATGCACCAACAGACAACACTATCTCCGTTTTGACAGCTGTTGCCCATTCCATATCAAGAAGTCTATTCCTTACAGCCTTGCCACCCATGGATGTAGCATGAAATATACCAATAATGTTATGAGACCATTAAATGACAGACAGTATCCCATCCATAAATAGATATGTGTCATTTCCTCCTCTGACAGCAATAACCCTGTTAGCCAGCCACAAACCAGTACTCCTCTGACACCTAGTATCATCCTGACTGTGAATAGATCGACCACATCCACCACCCAGGCTTCAATTACCTCTCATAATGCCCTGAGATGAGGAATATCCAACTCAAAATCCCACCATCACACAGAGTAGTGTTTCCTTGATCACCAACCAACAGAAAATTCTAGTCCAGCCCAGCTGCAATCCAGTTCCTGATCCTGCACCTCATGGAGTCATGGGTCATTCTCTTGTGGTCAACCCACACTCAAGACTTATCCAATGCACATACCCACTACCTCTTACCACAGTCCAGTGACAGTT
This sequence comes from Schistocerca americana, assembly GCF_021461395.2. Classification (NCBI taxonomy): domain Eukaryota; kingdom Metazoa; phylum Arthropoda; class Insecta; order Orthoptera; family Acrididae; genus Schistocerca; species Schistocerca americana. The sequence continues at coordinate 638,729,710 of NC_060120.1, read as the reverse complement.
TAACGACCTCCTTTGTTTTCTCAATCGGGTGACCATTAATTGTAATAAATGTCCGTGGAGTAAAAAATATTGGCCGGGTCTAGTGGTACTTTTAAAGAAAAAATACTCATCTTGTTTTTTGAGGTCTCCTTTAATCCATTGCTCGAATTTCTTCTGTCTCGAACCCAGAATCTCTTATACACTCCTGGAAATTGAAATAAGAACACCGTGAATTCATTGTCCCAGGAAGGGGAAACTTTATTGACACATTCCTGGGGTCAGATACATCACATGATCACACTGACAGAACCACAGGCACATAGACACAGGCAACAGAGCATGCACAATGTCGGCACTAGTACAGTGTATATCCACCTTTCGCAGCAATGCAGGCTGCTATTCTCCCATGGAGACGATCGTAGAGATGCTGGATGTAGTCCTGTGGAACGGCTTGCCATGCCATTTCCACCTGGCGCCTCAGTTGGACCAGCGTTCGTGCTGGACGTGCAGACCGCGTGAGACGACGCTTCATCCAGTCCCAAACATGCTCAATGGGGGACAGATCCGGAGATCTTGCTGGCCAGGGTAGTTGACTTACACCTTCTAGAGCACGTTGGGTGGCACGGGATACATGCGGACGTGCATTGTCCTGTTGGAACAGCAAGTTCCCTTGCCGGTCTAGGAATGGTAGAACGATGGGTTCGATGACGGTTTGGATGTACCGTGCACTATTCAGTGTCCCCTCGACGATCACCAGTGGTGTACGGCCAGTGTAGGAGATCGCTCCCCACACCATGATGCCGGGTGTTGGCCCTGTGTGCCTCGGTCGTATGCAGTCCTGATTGTGGCGCTCACCTGCACGGCGCCAAACATGCATACGACCATCATTGGCACCAAGGCAGAAGCGACTCTCATCGCTGAAGACGACACGTCTCCATTCGTCCCTCCATTCACGCCTGTCGCGACACCACTGGAGGCGGGCTGCACGATGTTGGGGCGTGAGCGGAAGACGGCCTAACGGTGTGTGGGACCGTAGCCCAGCTTCATGGAGACGGTTGCGAATGGTCCTTGCCGATACCCCAGGAGCAACAGTGTCCCTAATTTGCTGGGAAGTGGCGGTGCGGTCCCCTACGGCACTGCGTAGGATCCTACGGTCTTGGCGTGCATCCGTGCGTTGCTGCGGTCCGGTCCCAGGTCGACGGGCACGTGCACCTTCCGCCGACCACTGGCGACAACATCGATGTACTGTGGAGACCTCACGCCTCACGTGTTGAGCAATTCGGCGGTACGTCCACCCGGCCTCCCGCATGCCCACTGTACGCCCTCTCTCAAAGTCCGTCAAATTCACGTCCACGCTGTCGCGGCATGCTACCAGTGTTAAAGACTGCGATGGAGCTCTGTATGCCACGGCAAACTGGCTGACACTGACGGCGGCGGTGCACAAATGCTGCGCAGCTAGCGCCATTCGACGGCCAACACCGCGGTTCCTGGTGTGTCCGCTGTGCCGTGCGTGTGATCATTGCTTGTACAGCCCTCTCGCAGTGTCCGGAGCAAGTATGGTGGGTCTGCACACCGGTGTCAATGTGTTCTTTTTTCCATTTCCAGGAGTGTAGCTCTGGAAACCTAATAGGTTGACGTGTTTCTTGTATAACATTGACGTCAAACTGATTCGTATGTAATTTGCATATTTAATAGTCGTAGATGCCTGGCTGCCATTAATTACAATATTCACTCATTCCATTTATACACAACATGAATTTACAATTTGTCCAATAACTGAGCACAACAGAAAAAAATTACATCACTCCTTCCTTCCTTCTTGCCAGAAAACACACAACACAAACTCACACACAGTTAACATCATTCCTAAGTACATCAGTAAAGATATAGTCATACTAAGATCTAAACATAGAACATTAAATGGAAAATAATTTACAGAAAATGAAAGTCACTCAACAGCATACAGAACAATTATGATAATATATATTCACATAAACAAATATTTTATCTTTTTATGGTACAGTAATTTTATGAAATTTGTTTTTTAATCACAGGGCTTCAATTTAACCAGATTTTTATAAAATAATTATTTTTTGTATTTCTCTTTTTAGTTAGGCATTTTTAGTTTGTTAAATGAGCTTAGTATTCAGTATCAGATTTTAAATGTGTTTTTTCCAGTGTGAATTTTTTTAGATAAATTAATTTTATAGATGTCACAGAAAATTTTATAATTGTGTTAGCACAACATACACTACTATACAGTTGGAGCTTAAAACATTTCAAATACGGTCAAAAAAAGGGTAATATCCTAAATTTGAGAATATACATGATCCAAACGGGCTATTGCATGTTACACACCCTCTGATAGTTTCGCTCGCATTCCACTGCGAGGAAAGTCTCACAGGTGTGCACAATGTTTACAAATTTGAAAAGCAGAACATGCAGGAAAACAAGTGTTTACGAAATATCATCATAGGTTTCTGTGGCCTCAATAGCTGACAGCTGGTAAAAGGATTCGTTTAGTGTGCAATGAATTGGAGGGTGATGTCCGATGGTTCTTCATACTGCTGATGGTCTTGATGATTTTTTTAGGAGTGGACACAGCTCCTAGGGTATTTCCTACAACATTTTGCAGTGTATCAGCTTCAAAATCCAAAGTTCCCTAATCACATATATGAAATATTTCATGAGAAAATTTCAAGATAAACAAGGCTCTCAGAATCTGCATTTCAAAAAAAGAGAGAAATGTCAAAATGACTTCTTAATTGATTTGAAGTTAAGTGAAAAGAATGCCTGGCAAACCCTTAGGCAAAAGCAAATACTAACTCATCTTGAAAAGAAATTTTTGAAAAAGGTTACTTCTAGCAAAACAATTAGATTTTGTCAAAAGTAACTATGCTGTTGAATTTTGTACAAATACTAATTAGTAATATTAAAAAAAGTACTCATACTGAGACAGAAACTGTATAGCAAATATTAATGTATTAGGAGTAACAAGACTAAAACTAATGCTCAACAATCAGCAAATTTTAACTTGGATGCAGAAAAGAATAAGATAAATGATTTTTTCTCTTATACACTTGTCTTCCTAAAATTACTCAATTTTTGAAAAGTTAATACTATTTTGAAAACAGTCTTTTCTGTTACTTTCAACATAACTGTAAAATATAATACCACTTGCGATATTGTAGATTACGATACGAATTTCACTACTAAAAAATGTGATACCATATCTTAGAAGCAAGTCCTCTATGCCTTTTTGGCACTATCAAGGCTTACAATAGCACTTTACACTGTTAATAGTTCATGAAATACTGTGTGCAGCATAGACACTACTAAAATGTCAAAGCATTTGATAAATTTCTGTGTACCATATAAACAATACTCAGTTCCAGGATAGTAGATTATGTGTATAGCAGTGCAGTTATAAGCCCAGTGTGTTAACATGGCACATCTTCAATTGGGAATACCATATGGTAAAATCTGTTACATAACCAAAAGTTCTTTATGACAATTTAAGTTCAAATCCAGTTGAGGATAACATGTAGCGTGTTTAAACACACAGCTACATTCACTATCAATTTGGTTCAACTCATGGTTGAGGATACTATACAACTTCAAGGAAATAACTTATATTTATAAGCACTATGGTGAATGTCCATAGAAACATGTCATGTAACTAACACTTAAAGCACAAAAATGAAAATGTCCTTCCCAGATCATGGGGTTGTCTGAAATTTACATACCACTTCTGGTTGAAAATTCACTTAAAACTAGATACAATTCGAAAATATCCACTTAGGTAATACACAAGATTATATACTGTACACAGATGATATTATGTATCAAATTTTGGGAAACAAGTGTGCACAGATTTCAATAACTCTCCTAATAGCTTGTACACACTTCAGTGAAGATAGGATTTGTTTGTTTCAGAGTTGTGTGTCATAGACATCTACATAAAATTGCATGGTGCACTCTGCGCTGTTTACAAGTAGTTCAAAGACAAAGAATAGCATACATATATTACTAGTTATCAGACAGTATCTTCAAGGTATTTACATAATGATAAAATGTTATGCCATGTTTATGGGGTGTGAGTATAGTATTCAATGGCAAAGTAGTCTTTGTACCTATTAGTATCTTTCAATAATCAACCCTATACTCATAGTTGGTTACATAAATAACAAAACATAAAGAAAATATGTAATAGCGCTAAGATATTTACAAGTCAATGCATGGAATATGGTTGTGTTGAAACGCTTAAAAACTACAATTTCTGTACAGATAAATGTTGATCACTACATGTTTCAATAAGTCACTGTATGGTTGTAACACTTGGTGCACATCAAGCACAAGACAAATTCAGTATGGAGTTCCCCATGTGGGGTACAATGTTTTAAAAACTTAGTATATACCTCATCATGTTTTCAGAAAAGAACAAAATAACTCCCATCTCTCATCATATTTTCAGAAACAGTAATGAAACTGTTATATGTCTCAAGTGTATAGTCTGGTACAATACATACTTCAATTCATAAAGCCTTTTGAATACTGAGTACATCAACCATCAAGTGTTCAGATGTGTCATCCTGACTTACCTTATATGGTTTGGTGTAAGTATAAAAAATTTCATAAATTCAGAAGTAAACAGTTTTCCTTCTCATTATCTTTTAACAGTGTACAAGTATGTAGTGCTATCTAGGTATAGTTGTTAATTCAGTAAAAATGTTCTCCAGTTTACTTCCTATTTTCAAGTGTCATGATCTTCACCTTAATTACTAACAAGGTGCTTAATCACTTTTCAGTGTACAGATTACTGACATTTTGCCTAATTACAAAAGATGTCACACTTCACATAGAATCAGCCTTTCTGCATTAATATAACTGAGTATTTACTTGCATCTGTTACTTCAAATCAAAAGCAGCTTGCATTACAAACCTTGCTGACTATGTGTGTCTTTCATAAACTTTCTCCACTGTAAGAAAAGACAGGTTCCCTAACCAGTCCCTTCCTTACTTCATCCCCCTCATTACATCAGTAATACATCAACACTTCATTAAATACATCAAATATCTCCTCATTGTATCAATTTAATAACTTCATCTCATGTCTTCGTAATATCACCTCATTACTCCACTAAATACTCCATAGTAATAATTACCTAAAAAATCACCTGCTTCATATTACACAACAGATCAACCTCACAAAATGACAGCACATAGCAGCAGACTTCACAACTCATATAGCTTTTCATCTAACAACAGGAACAGACATTACACTATTTACATGTTTTATTACTTTACTGTATGTAATCACTGCATTGTTTGCACAACTCATTACTGTATACAATAACGTTACTTCAACTTAAGGTTCAGAAAGGTAACACCCCCTACAATCACTTCATTACTTTCAAATTCACTCCACTAGGCAACTGTACTTTCACTTGTTACATTATACAAACACTTTGAAAACTAGTGCATGACACTTAATATCTCAGGTGTGGTCTTCTACTAATAGCTATATGCACCATACACTTCCTCAAAATTTACCAAAAATTGGGTAGACACTGTGTATGAATCTCATTGCTCGTGCAATTATGCAACCTTTTACACTTTCACGTTTGCTGGTTACTCAGGGTGTTCATCTTAATTTGATATACTTGTACATTTTGTAAAATTCCATTACCTTACCTTTCTGGTATAATCGGAAAACTTTATTTTTTCTTCTTCACTAAAAATAGAAAAACATCCTCCTGCATTACTTTTGTACTCAGAAAATAATCAAATAGGTGTTAACTCTCTGAATTTTACATAATCAGTATTGTTTAGATTTTATGTTTCTGTTTACTGTCAAAAATGACTGTTCACCAATGTTTCTGTTCAAAATATATGTTTCCCTCTCTCAAAATGTTAACCACACATTACCCAAAATCTAAGACAGTTGAAGATACTACCTAACTTTTTACAAAGTAGTGACAGGATAGGAAGAAGAGTTAGTGACATATCCACTGAAGTGTCCTAGACAGATCTTGAGATCCCCTACTTATCTTCTGCAAATTTTGAAAACTAAGTTTTTTGGATGTAAGGTTTCAAGGCAGTAATATTTCTCAAAGCTCAGAGTTTTCTGGACTTAGGATATACCAGTCTGTGTGCATTGGGATGGGGGATTTCAACTACTTCAAAGGGTCCAATGTTAATATAGAAGAATTTCTTATGTTTGGAAGTGAGTAATTTTGATCATTCATGAGTTTTAACAAGGACCAAGTCACCAATATTTATCTGAGTGTTTTTTACTTTGTTTTCATGTTTCTTTTTCCTAGTGTCACCTTGTTTCTTCATTATGTTCTTAACAATTTCTTCTCTTTCCTTGGCTGAAATGGGTGTACAAGTTGGGAAATCTATGGATTCATTTATGAAATTTGGTGGCTTCCTACTAAACATAACTTCAAAAGGGGAAAAATCTGTAGTTGATTGTTGTAAACTATTTATAACATCTTCAAAATCTGCAGTGTGTTCAATCCAGGATGTATGTTTATGGCTGCAGTATGTTCTATACAATCTCCTAATTTCTCGCATGCTTCTCTCTGCTGGGTTACTGGACAGATTATAGGCAGATATTAAAATGTGTTTAATTTTTGTTCTTTGTATCATATATCTCCAATTGTTTACAATGAATTGTGACCTGTCATCTGATAAGATGGCTTCAGGTTAACCTATTGTATGGATATAGTTTTCAGCTATTAATGCAATTGTGTGGCTAGTGGCTTTCCTAATAGGGCAGAGTTTAATAAATTTTGAGACAATGTCTACCATCACCATAATGTAATTGTATCCTCCTTTTGATGTTGGGAGGGGTCCATAAAGATCAACAGCCATGTGACTTAATGGTTTTTCAATGTTCATAGCTTTCATGAGTATAACTAACTAATTAATTTTTCAATAAAGTGTTCTGGCCAGCATAGTTTCTGAACATCTGAGTCTTCTTGGGTTCTATGAAGCAGTATACCTTTGGGTACTTTGTAGAATTTTGCTACTTTACCTTCTCCTGGCTTTCCTAATGGGCTCTTAACTAGTTTCCAATTGTTATCGTGATTTTGGTTCCTTGTGATGTCATCACAAATAGCTTTGTAGAATTTTGCTACTTTACCTTCTCCTGGCTTTCCTAATGGGCTCTTAACTAGTTTCCAATTGTTATCGTGATTTTGGTTCCTTGTGATGTCATCACAAATGGCTTTAATAGTTTTCTCACTCTTTACTCCTTTCATGTACTTAAGTGTAAACTCTTTCTCTTCCTCTTGGTCATGAAGTATTTGGTCATTCCCTACAAGTAATTGAGATTATGCATCTGCAATTTTGTTATCTGAATCTTTGATGTATCTAATTTCATAACCAAATAGAAGAAATATTTTCCACTTGGTTAATCACCTGTGGTACAACCTACATTCTTGTAAGTAACTCAGTGCCTTATAGTCAGAAAACAGTATTACTTTGTGGCCTAGAAGGTACCTCTTAAATTTTGTAAAAGCCCAATGTATGGCAAGAAATTCCTTTTCAGTCTCTGTGTATTAATGCTTATGTTTTAATAGGATTCTACTCACAAATGCTGTGGAACAACACTTCCTTATTCCATTTTCTTCATTTATTTGAAATAAATGAGCTGCTAAGCTATAGTTACTCGAGTCACAGCATAAACAAAATGGTAGAGAAAAGTCTGGTCTAAATAGGATCCTACCATTGCATAGGGTTTGTTTGATCTTTTCAAAAGCTTCCTGACAGTTTTCATCCCATTTCAAAATTACATTTTTCTTAAGTAGGTTACTAAGACAAAGTGTGGTTAATACTTAGTTGCCTAAAAGTTTTTGGTAAAATCCTACTAAACAAAAAAAATGATTTCAGTTGCTTCCTATTCCTTGGGTATGGGGCTGGTAACTTAGCAATGGTTTCTATCTTTTCAGTATAAGCAGAATACCTTCTTCAGAAATGTAATGACCTAAAAATTTTATTTATTTCATTCCAAAATTACATTTTTCTAGTGTTAAAGAGATACTCCCTTCCCTTAATTTTGAAAATATTTCCTTCAACAACCGGTAATTATCATCTCAATTTAAGTTACATGCCAAAATGTCATCTACATAGGTAGCTAATTTAGATCTCAGTTCTTCATCCAATACACAGTCCAATGCTCTAATGAATTCAGCCAATGACACAGTTAAACCAAATTGTACAATCTTGTACTGATAAACTTACCATTGTACAAGAAGGCAGTATATTTTCTAGATTCTGGTGACAGAGGTATTTGATGAAAACATGATGTTAAATCTAGGGTACTCATTAGTTTTATGTTCTTGAGTTTATACATGAGTTCATCCATATTTTCAGGGTAACCATTTTCTCTTTGTATGTACCTGTTCAAAATCCGAGATCCCAGAACAATTTCAACACCCCCCCCCTCCCCCCACATCTTTTAGAAACACTGACTATCAGGTTATTTTATCCACTTTTACTCCCTTCTATACTCCCAAATCTTTCAAGTTTTTGTAACTCTTTTTCTATCACTTCTCTCTTAGAAATTGGAACATCATATGGTTTTTGAAAAAATGAGCTATGAGATTTCATCCTAAGATCACATTCAAAATTCATGACTATGCTTGGTACACCACTAAAAACATCTTAATACTCATAAAGTAAGGATTTAAGTTCACTTTTCTGTCCATCATCTAAACTGTTTGCATTTGTGACTTTTTCATTTAACAGTCTGTATGATGTCATCATATATACTTCCCTCCTCTAAACACTCTGTTGTAAAAACTTCCTCTTCAATGCAAGTTAATTTATTTGCCTTACCTTTTAATGGACTGTCCCTTACTACAAGAAAGGTGCTTGTACAATTTTAGTATTATGGCCTAAAATAAACAGAGATTTCTCTTTCCAGTTAATTACTGCATTTGTTTTATGTAGCCAGTCAACCCCTAAAATTACATGCTCATTCCAATCCTGTACCACAAGAAACCCATGGGTAAATGTAGCATCACATAATTTGTAAAGATATGCAAGCCTGGACTTTAATTTGTTTACTGTGTCTGCAAGTTGTTCCTCTAGCCTTGACTCCCACAGCAGGTGCTTCTAAATAGTTAGGATGTTGTCCGTGTTCTTTACTCAAAGTTTCTAAAATGCCTTAAATCTGACTACCACTATCCAAAAGGCACCTCCCTTCCCAGTTCCAGATTTTTAGATTAATGTAAGGAATTTTGATCTGATCATTGGTATTATGCTCAACAGGTTCAGTAAGTAAGTCTTGTTGTATTTCATCAAAGTTATTCAGGTCAACCTCCATATTTATTAACTGTTTAGCTGTCTGATTGCTAAGTTTACTTTCTTACTGTTACTATCTATGTCACATAAATCTAGGATCCTCTCTCTAGCCTCCTTATCATAACAGTGTGAGTTTTGTTCTGAACCTTTGTTGCAATTTCCCTCAACATCACTTAAGTCTTGAGCATGGCTGAGCAATTCTGATTCTTTAGTTTTTAGATGACTTAAATGTTCTGCAAAAAAACCTTTGTACCATTAAGTTCAATTAATTCTGAAAATTCTCCTCATTATGATCACAACTTCACTTCTTCCTTTAAACCAACAAAATATTTCACATCTCCAGCACTATCATCAGTCATCAATAGTACAATCAGCATCATCAACATCTGCCTCCTTCACAACATCATTATCAATAACACCATCATTTACAGAACTATAAGTTATGCTCTTACCCTTGGTATTATCTCTTTCAGCTCAAATAAATTTTCAAGAATATTATTTTCACTACAGTTAGTATACACATTTACCTTGATATAACCCCTGAAAAAGAAGTCTGATGGTGTGACATTCTGAGTGTATGGGGACTCTGACCTTCTCAGTAAATGTGTCTTTCAGCACATCATGTACATTCACATTCCACTGTGGGGTGAACCATCATGCTGGAGGAGGATGGACAGCTACAGCCATTTGATCTGTGGTAGCAGGAACTGTTCATGCATGTTCAGGTAAACATTTCCTATTATTGTTTTCTCTGCAAAGACCAAGGGACCTATCACCCCACTGTGCATTAGGCCACACCAAACATTAAACTTCTGGCTATCACGGATGTGTTTACAGGTGTGGAGCCAATTTTTAGAGCCCCAAATCCTAATATTGTGGAGATACACATATCCAGAAATGTGGAACTTTGCTCCATGTGAAAAAAAGCACTTTTTCAGGTAGTTGTTGTCAGCATCAGTGGATGTTAGTTGTGGAAAACACCAATATATACCACAGAGGACCAATGTTTGGCTGCAATGCTTGGACCATTTGTACCTTGTATGTAAGAAGATGTAACCATTTATGTAATGTGTTATGGACAGTGACTATGATTCTTCCAATCTGCATGGTGCACAACAAATTGAGTTTTGGAGGATGTACTAAAATGAAGCTTGGACTCAATCAACACATGCTTGAGACATGGGTGGGCTTTCACTTTGAGGAAAGTCTTCAACACTGTCTGTCTCTTTACAGTTTTGAATCATCTCACTATGCCTGCTTTTGCCAGTGGTACCCTCTCATAATGGCAGCAATAATTATGCAGTGCCACTGTCACAGATTTGGATTCTGCGCACCAGATGAACTGGTTTCTACTATTATGTTGCCATCTTGATGCTGTCCAAGTCAAATCTGTAACAAAGCACAAAGAAAAAAGTTTACAGTAATAGCTGCAGTAACTGCTCCTGCCAATATTAATCTCATTCCACATCCCTGAAATCTGATCTTCTTGATATTCATGGAAGAAGATTTATGAATCAATAAGTGCATTGCTGAATCATCTGTTTTTTGATCTGCCATCTGCTAGCTAAGCTAGTTAAGGTTGACTAACTAAGCAGCTGTGGCAAGAATCCTATGGGTAACAATCAAGATCATTCAGCCTCTGTTGAAACAATTAATCCCATCACCCACTATGCCTAGTGTTTAGAGTGAACAATTAGTAGCTCAGTTAGAAAAGCAGCAGATTTAGTTAAAATGAGGTTCATTTTTAAAGTAAGAAGCGATTTATAATGGAGTAAGAGGAACTTTATTTATGAAATAAATTGTATCACAAACTACAATAAGCACCATCCCAGTGTCAAAGGACTCTGCTGCCTGACCATTAAACCAATTAGCAACAGTTTCTTTCATCATGTCATGATCTTACAAGACCTTCCCACCAAGAAATTCCTTCAGTTTCGGAAACAGGTGAAAGTCTGATGTGCCAATTCATGGCTGTGTGCTGGATGATCCAGTAATGAAACTTGTTCAGTTGCACATTTGTTCTTGCTGCAACATGAGGCCAGGCATTCTTGTGAAGCAGAATGATGCTACTAGAGAGCAGTCCCTGCCACCAATTTTGAATAGCATGCCTAAGCTTTAACAATGTTTCACAATACCTCTCAGTATTTATTGTCATTCTTCTTGGCAAAACATCGAACAGAAGAATGTCTTTCCAGTACGAAAAAACCGTGGCCATGATTTTCCATGTTGAAAAATGTTCATGGTTTTGCTGGGGAGTTTCAATGATGCCACTCACTGGTTTGATGTTCATCTCTGGAGTGTAGTGCACAATCCACATTTCATCACCAGTCACATTTGACTCATGAACTCGTCACCATCCTTGAGATTGCGCTCCAAAACAAAGAAACCAGAGTGTTCATCATCATGAACATTGTCCTTTCTTCATTAAACAGCCTACACCATTTATGCACATTTGTGCCATTCATTACACCTGGACCTTTAACTTCAACAAGCTGTCAGTGAATTTCAGCAGGGTTAACTTGTTTTGCATTTAAGGATCAAATAACCAAGCACACTTCACAATCAGCAGGATTACTGACTGACAAAGCAGTATAACCATGCAGCCAACACTGGCAGAGAAGTGAAACATAATGGTGGCATAGTGAGAGACTGGCCAAGAGTAGATGACCATGAACAGATGCCATGTGAGAGGATGTACGGACATGACACACTGTAGTTCTTACTTTAAAAATGACACATGTGTAATGTCTTACTTGACAATACTTGCAGTTTTCAAGTAAAAATAAGCAAAATTAAAGATTCTTTGTTAATATCACATCATCAGACCTCATCCCCCCCCCCCCCCCCCCCCCATGAACCATGGACCTTGCCGTTGGTGGGGAGGCTTGCGTGCCTCAGCGATACAGATAGCTGTACCGTAGGTGCAACCACAACGGAGGGGTATCTGTTGAGAGGCCAGACAACGTGTGGTTCCTGAAGAGGGGCAGCAGCCTTTTCAGTAGTTGCAAGGGCAACAGTCTGGATGATTGACTGATCTGGCCTTGTAACAATAACCAAAACGGCCTTGCTGCGCTGGTACTGCGAATGGCTGAAAGCAAGGGGAAACTACAGCCGTAATTTCTCCCGAGGGCATGCAGCTTAACTGTATGATTAAATGATGATGGCATCCTCTTGGGTAAAATATTCCGGAGGTAAAAAGGTCCCCCATTCGGATCTCCAGGCGGGGACTACTCAAGAGGATGTCGTTATCAGGAGAAAGAAAACTGGCATTCTACAGATCAGAGCGTGGAATGTCAGATCCCTTAATCGGGCAGGTAGGTTAGAAAATTTAAAAAGGGAAATGGAGAGGTTGAAGTTAGATAGAGTGGGAATTAGTGAAGTTCGGTGGCAGGAGGAATAAGACTTCTGGTCAGGTGACTACAGGGTTATAAACACCAAATCAAATAGGGGTAATGCAGGAGTAGGTTTAATAATGAATAGGAAAATAGGAATGCGGGTAAGCTACTACAAACAGCATAGTGAACGCATTATTGTGGCCAAGACAGATACGAAGCCCACACCTACTACAGTAGTACAAGTTTATATGCCAACTAGCTCTGCAGATGACGAAGAAATTGAAGAAATGTATGATGAAATAAAAGAAATTATTCAGATTGTGAATGGGAGACGAAAATTTAATAGTCATGGGTGACTGGAATTCGAGTGTAGGAAAAGGGAGAGAAGGAAACATAGTAGTTGAATATGGATTGGGGCTAAGAAATGAAAGAGGAAGCCGCCTGGTAGAATTTTGCACAGAGCACAACATAATCATAGCTCACACTTGGTTTAAGAATCATGAAAGAAGGTTGTATACATGGAAGAACCCTGGAGATACTAAAAGGTATCAGATAGATTATATAATGGTAAGACAGATTTAGGAACCAGGTTTTAAATTGTAAGACATTTCCAGGGGCAGATGTGGATTCTGACCACAATCTATTGGTTGTGACCTGTAGATTAAAACTGAAGAAACTGCAAAAAGGTGGGAATTTAAGGAGATGGGACCTGGATAAACTGAAAGAACCAGAGGTTGTACAGAGTTTCAGGGAGAGCATAAGGGAACAATTGACAGGAATGGGGGAAAGAAATACAGTAGAAGAAGAATGGGTAGCTTTGAGGGATAAAGTAGCGAAGGCAGCAGAGGATCAAGTAGGTAAAAAGACGAGGGCTAGTAGAAATCCTTGGGTAACAGAAGAAATGTTGAATTTAATTGATGAAAGGAGAAAATATAAAAATGCGGTAAATGAAGCAGGCAAAAAGGAATACAAACGTCTCAAAAATGAGATCGACAGGAAGTGCAAAATGGCTAAGCAGGCATGGCTAGAGGACAAATGTAAGGATGTAGCGGCCTATCTCACTAGGGGTAAGATAGATACTGCCTTCAGGAAAATTAAAGAAACCTTTGGAGATAAGAGAACGACTTGTATGAATATCAAGAGCTCAGATGGAAACCCAGTTCTAAGCAAAGAAGGGAAAGCAGAAAGGTGGAAGGAGTATATAGAGGGTCTATACAAGGGCGATGTACTTGAGGACAATATTATGGAAATGGAAGAGGATGTAGATGAAGATGAAATGGGAGCTATGATACTAGTATGAAGGCTTTCATGACATATCTTCTGGTAAACCTTCCGGGATGTAAGGTCGTGGTCCATGAAACTCTTCAGCTCCTAACGTTTCGTCCAGAGCTGCGCTGGACATCTTCAGAGGGGTGTTTCTCCTCCGGAGAGTCTTGCTGACCGACGGGACGGACGTCTGAGAGTGACTTATATATCGTAGAAAGTGGGCGTGACCAGAGTTGCATGTGATATGCAGAGATAATCTTTGTCAGAGATAAAACTGCACCCAAACAACAAAAAGCCTAAGGACAAGCCAGAAAAACGATGGAAGAATACAGTCTCTCTCCCTTTTATGAAGAAAGTAATGGATCAGATTGGAAAGATTTTAAGTAAACATGATATTACACCTGTTTTTAGACCAACGAAGAAAATTTGTCATGTTCTCCGGTCTGCAAAAGATAAACGTGCTCCTCTATCAGCCAATGGCGTATATAAAATTCCGTGTACATGTGGTAAAGTTTATATAGGAACAACAAAAAGAAGCGTAAATACACAGTTAAAAGAACACACAAGTCTTTGCCGCTTAGGAAAAACAGATAAATCGGCTGTAGCAGAACACGCTTTTCAGTCAGGAAATCATCAAGTGAAGTTTTCCGAAACAAAAATTTTATCTACGCCGACGAACTATTACCCACGGCTTTGTGGAGAAGCAATTGAAATATATCAACATAGGGATAATTTTAATCGAAAAGAAGAGACCATGAAACTTAGTGATATTTGGACAGTAGCACTACAGAATTGCTAGACAGTTTTTATCCGTGACAAGATTACGATCGATAGTTAAGTTTTATCTCTGACAAAGATTATCTCTGCATATCACGTGCAACTCTGGTCACGCCCACTTTCTACGATATATAAGTCGCTCTCAGACGTCCGACCCGTCAGTCGGCAAGACTCTCCGGAGGAGAAACACCCCTCTGAAGATGTCCAGCGCAGCTCTGGACGAAACGTTAGGAGCTGAAGAGTTTCATGGACCACGACCTTACATCCCGGAAGGTTTACCAGAAGATATGATACTGCGTGAAGAGTTTGACAGAGCACTGAAAGACCTGAGTCGAAACAAGGCCCCCAGAGTAGACAACATTCCATTGGAACTACTGACGGCCTTGGGAGAGCCAGTCCTGACAAAACTCTACCATCTGGTGAGCAAGATGTATGAGACAGGCGAAATACCCTCAGACTTCAAGAAGAATATAATAATTCCAATCCCAAAGAAAGCAGGTGTTGACAGATGTGAAAATTACCGAACTATCAGTTTAGTAAGTCACAGCTGCAAAATACTAACACAAATTCTTTACAGACGAATGGAAAAACTAATAGAAGCCAACCTCGGGGAAGATCAATTTGGATTCCGTAGAAACACTGGAACACATGAGGCAATACTGACCTTACGACTTATCTTAGAAAAAAGATTAAGGAAAGGCAAACCTATGTTTCTAGCATTTGTAGACTTAGAGAAAGCTTTTGACAATGTTGACTGGAATACTCTCTTTCAAATTCTAAAGGTGGCAGGGGTAAAATACAGGGAGCGAAAGGCTATTTACAATTTGTACAGAAACCAGACGGCAGTTATAAGAGTCGAGGGACATAAAAGGGAAGCAGTGGCTGGGAAGGGAGTAAGACAGGGTTGTAGCCTCTCCCCGATGTTATTCAATCTGTATATTGAGCTAGCAGTAAAGGAAACAAAAGAAAAATTCGGAGTAGGTATTAAAATTCATGGAGAAGAAATAAAAACTTTGAGGTTCGCCGATGACATTGTAATTCTGTCAGAGACAGCAAAGGACTTGGAAGAGCAGTTGAATGGAATGGACAGTGTCTTGAAAGGAGGATATAAGATGAACATCAACAAAAGCAAAACAAGGATAATGGAATGTAGTCTAATTAAGTCGGGTGATGCTGAGGGAATTAGATTAGGAAATGAGCCACTTAAAGTAGTAAAGGAGTTTTGCTATTTGGGGAGCAAAATAACTGATGATGGTCGAAGTAGAGAGGATATAAAATGTAGACTGGCAATGGCAAGGAAAGCATTTCTGAAGAAGAGAAATTTGTTAACATCGAGTATAGATTTAAGTGTCAGGAAGTCATTTCTGAAAGTATTTGTATGGAGTGTAGCCATGTATGGAAGTGAAACATGGACGATAAATAGTTTCGACAAGAAGAGAATACAAGCTTTCGAAATGTGGTGCTACAGAAGAATGCTGAAGATTAGATGGGTAGATCACATGACTAATGAGGAAGTATTGAATAGGATTGGGGAGAAGAGAAGTTTGTGGCACAACTTGACCAGAAGAAGGGATCGGTTGGTAGGACATGTTCTGTGGCATCAAGGGATCACCAATTTAGTATTGGAGGGCAGCGTGGAGGGTAAAAATCATAGAGGGAGACCAAGAGATGAATACACTAAGCAGATTCAGAAGGATGTAGGTTGCATTAGGTACTGGGAGATGAAAAACCTTGCACAGGATAGAGTAGCATGGAGAGCTGCATCAAACCATTCTCAGGACTGAAGACCACAACAACACAACAGACCTCATGAATCAATAATGAAAGTTAATAAGAGTACATGTATCAAGTAAAACTTATGAGCTTATACAGAATGTTTTAAGTTCTCCTTACAAACATCTAGTACATTTACACTGCCAGACAGATAACTGTTTGAATGTAAAAGTCAATATATCAGGAACAGACTGGTGTAACTGAGTGTACCAGTGCTGGTGCTCATATAAAACATACAGTATCCACTTTTAATGTTACACCTCTCCTTCCACTGAAATTTGCATCATATTATGCAATTAGTAGAGTTGTTAAAATTAACTGTCCTATACGTGCTCCCACTACCATCTACTCCAGTCCAGTCAAAGTCATTACCTATCCCATCAAAGGCACGGCTACTCCCACCACGCACTGGTGCTGCTTCTCACAGTGTGGCCTCAGTTGCCTGACACTGCAATCATGTGTGTGTGAATTGCATCGGTGTGAGTGTGTATGTGTGTATTTGCCATCTAATTCTAATGAAGGCCTTACTGTCTGAAAGCTATATTTGTGACAGTCTTTTTGTTGTGCCTATCTGTGACTCAGTATCTCCGCTGTATGGTGAGTAGCAAATTTCCTTTTCACAATATCATTAGTTAGATGGTTACAAATGAAATCATTACCAGACCACTACAAATTGTTATCACTATTTCATCCTCTGGAGGGAAACATGTTGTTTTACATGTTTGTTCTGGAGCAAGGAACGGCATCTCTAGATGTATTTCTATTCAAACCATTTTCTACCTGGCATCCTCTACACATCGTAGGAGTTTGTAGGTGGTGATTTGATTCACTTCATAATGCTGATGCATACATATATATATTTCTCAATTAACTGCACGTATGTGAAGATTGTCTCTCATGCTAGGAGAAATGCCTTCAAGACATGAATGGATGAACAGTAAGTATAATAAAATGTATAATATTGTTCTAACTACTTTGGACTGGTAAAATATTTGTTTAGTTTAAAACTTTTATTATTCACATTATTATATCTCTTCATTGTACACATTTAGCATAGTTGTTGACTGTAGGAAGTTATGTAATATGAAAGTAAAGTAACAACTGCAAAATTGAAGAAAAAGCAGATTACCTTCAATTGTTTCTCTTCTAGAGGCTCCAGCCATTGACCCTATACCCACGAAATCTGATCTTCAAGAGGGTATGCGCATACATCTGAACTGTGTAGTTACCAAAGGGGATTTTCCAATTACATTTCGCTGGCTAAAAGATGGATCAGAGATACCTCCAGCACTAGCTGTGACTGAGAAGAGTCTCGATGATTACTCAAGAGCATTAACATTCAACAGCCTATCTGTGCTTCATTCAGGAAATTATACATGCCAAGCCTCAAATGCTGTTGCAACAACCAACCACACAACACTGCTGGTAGTAAATGGTATACCTTTCTGTTTATGATTGAGAATAACTCTAAGTATCATGTCAATATAAGTTCCTTTTTTTAAAAAAAATTAGGTAAAGGATGATCCATAATACATGCATACCACAAATTTTATTCTTGTAGTAGTATCAAAAATATGGTCCTCATTTATTTGTTTTCATAATCCTGTGTGTCCTTTGTAATTTCAAATATTCCAATTATTTTACGAAGATTGTTCTGTACATGTTACTACATCACAATAAAAATTTGTCAAATAGTTTCAGCCATATTGCAGCAATATTTCTTAGGGTGAAAACAACAGTGAAAATTCTGTCTTCATGAACAATAACTAAGTAAATAAAGTGTTTTGCATTGTAACCATATGTTATAGGTCGGAGCATGTATCAGGTTTAAATGATCTCAATTTTTTTACGGAATAGTAATTCATATGAAACTAAGGTAAAACAAAAGGAATTCAGCTCTCTAGAAATGTCATAGAGAAAATTATTTTGACTTAAAAGCTGAGTGAAAGAAATATAAAATATGAATCATAATAAAATTGGTTGATTCAACCACTACTCTTGCTTTCCATGTGCCTCTTCTTTAGCATTATGCATTATTTGCCCTCCTTCTTATTGCTTTTGACTGCTTCTCACTTTTTTTGCTTCATTGTAGAGAAATGAAACAAAAACAGGAGGCTTTAATTTGAGAACTTATAAAAAAACTATCTGCTATGCTTTATAGTAGTCATAACAATTTGCTGCATACAGTCTTTTCCTCCTTCCATGGTGTAATATTGTCGTATTTTTCCTACCTTGTCTGGAAAAATATTACACAACTTCCTCATTGCCCAAACTGGTTATTATACTTGATTTTTCACTAATTCATTTTCCTCTGATATAGCTGAATTAGCAAATGTATTATGTTCTCGTTTACAGTTGATAAATATTTCAGTTTATTTATTCTTCAGACATTTGTTGCCCCAACTAAAAACTCATAATTTATTATCTTATGTGGAAGAATTTGAAGAATAGATATATGGAACCACCACAAAAATCTTGAGGAGAAATGAAAGATATATATATTACATTGCATCCTTATGTGAATAAGGATGCAATGTAGTATAGAATATTCTGCAACAACATAAACAGGAAGTCTGGTTTGTTTGCTTTGGATTCCAGTGTTAAATGACCTAACTTTAGACATGAAAACATACTCCTTAGCTTGGCTCTGTTCACCCTCATCATGCTCTAGTTACTTTCATTAACTTTTGTGTTGTTCACAGCAGGCTTTTTCTTTTCGATGCTCTTGCATGATCAAAGCTAAACTCACACTCTCTCTCTCTCCTCTCTCTCTCTTTCTCTCTGTCTCTCTCTCAAAGCTCTTTGGATTTATGTACTTTGTACTAACAGTCTAGATAATTTTTCATGTTTAGCTCCAGTTCTCCAGCTAACTTTGATGTTCTCCCAATATCTATTGATGCCTTCAATCAATGCTTTCTTTTTATCCTCCATCAGAAGGCCTCTTAGTCTTATGGGTGCTTATTCCACTCTCAGTTCCTGGTGGTTGAGTATCTGAATTTAACCTGCTGCACCACTGTTTTTACTGCGATACAAACTTGTGCATTCCCAAAACCAGCCAAGTTTTGTGCTGTTTATGGTTATAAATTTCCAGATTTTCTTGGTCAGACAATTGTTGTTCCTTCTGTATATGTCCTCATAAATCAGTAATCTTCTCTTTTTAAATGGTGATTTTATTTGATCTGTATTTCTGTACAGTCCTTTGCTAGATCTCAGCCACCCTTGTTCATCATCATATATATTGCCCAAAATGTTTTCCCCGTATCCTGCAGTGCCTATTTAACTAGTGACTCACTTGCTGCACACATGGGTTCACAATATAAAATTTGTTTCTAGACACAGCAAATATTTTACAATATCATTAAATAATATTGAATTTCTAGTGAATGAACTTTTTCTGTTGCATTGAATATATAATTAAAATAAGTTATAAAGCAAGGACTGTTATCTTTCAGTACCCCCATCATGGAAAGTAGAACCCAAAGATTCAGAATCTCTGATGGGTCAGAATTTATTAGTTTCTTGTGCAGCTGAGGGCTCCCCTAAACCTACCATTAGATGGACAAGAGAATCTGGAATGCCACCATCAACATATGAAGATCTCAGCCATACTATGAACAATTACAGGTAAATCTCTTTCCTGCAGGTGTGCATTTCACATCACAAATATTAATGCAAACTGTTCTTATTGCTGGAGTTTTTTAGCAATAAACTCACAACACAGCTAACTTTACCAGGAGAAGTGTCTTTTCACATACATCTGAAACTTTTTGGATTTGTTTTTCTGTGCATTTACAACATATCTTTATAGGTCACAAAATTATGTGTCATAATTTTATTTCAGTGACTGCTGTTTCAGGATTATACAGGATGTTACAAAAAGGTATGGCCAAACTTTCAGGAAACATTCCTCACACACAAATAAACAAAAGATGTTATGTGGACATGTGCCCGGAAACGCTTAATTTCCATGTTAGAGCTCATTTTAGTTTCGTCCACCCACACTCAATGGAGCACGTTATCATGATTTCATACGGGATACTCTACCTGTGCTGCTAGAACATGTGCCTTTACAAATACGACACAACATGTGGTTCATGCATGATGGAGCTCCTGCACATTTCAGTCGAAGTGTTTGTACGCTTCTCAACAACAGATTTGGTGACTGATGGATTGGTAGAGGCGGACCAATTCCATGGCCTCCATACTCTCCTGACTTCAACCCTCTTGACTTTCATTTATGGGGGCATTTGAAAGCTCTTGTCTACGCAACCTCAGTACCAAATGTAGTGACTCTTCGTACTCGTATTGTGGACAGCTGTGATACAATACGCCATTCTCCAGGGCTGCAGCAGCGCATCAGGGATTCCATGCGACGGAGGGTGGATGCATGTATCCCCGCTAATGGAGGACATTTGTACGTTCTGTTGCTGTGTGTTTCCATTCCATGATTAATGTGATTTGAAGAGAAGTAATAAAATGAGCTCTAACATGGAAGGTAAGCGTTTCCGGACACATGTCCACATAACATATTTTCTTTCTTTGTGTATGAGGAATGTTTCCTGAAAGTTTGGCCATAACTTTTTGTAACACCCTGTATACACTATGTGATCAAAAGTATCCAGACACCCCAAAAACATATGTTTTTCATATTAGGTGCATTGTGCTGCCACCTATTGCCAGGTACTCCATATCAGCAACCTCAATAGTCAGTAGATATCATGAGAGAGCAGAATGGGGCGCTCCATGGAGAACATGGTCAGGTGATTGGGTGTCACTTGTGTCATACATCTGTATGTAAGATTTCTGCACTCTTCAACATCCCTAGGTCCTCTGCTTTCGATGTGATAGTGAAGTGGAAATGTGAAGGGACACATACAGCACAAAAAGCATACAGTCCAACCTCATCTGTTGACTGACAGAGACAGTTGAAGAGGGTCATAATGTGTAATACACAGACATCTATCCAGACCATCACACAGGGATTCCACACTGCAAAAGGATCCACTGCAAGTACTATGACAGTTAGGAGAGAGGTGAGAAAACTTGGGTTTCATGGCCGAGAGGCTGCTTATAAGCCACACATCACACCAGTAAATGCCAAACGATGCCTAGCTTGGTGTAAGGAACATAAACATCGGATGGTTGAACAGTGGAAAAATGTTGTGTGGTACGCACATCAATCATGGTACACAATGTGGCGATCTGCTGCAGGGTGTGGGTATGGCAAATGGCTGGTGAATGTCATCTGCCAGTGTGTGTAGTGCCAACAATAAAATTTGGAGATGGTGGTGTTATGGTGTGGTATTATTTTTCATGGAGGGGGCTTGCACCCCTTGTTTTATTTGGCACTATCACAGCACAGGAATACATTGATGTTTTAACCACCTTCTTGCTTCCCACTGTTGAAGAGCAATTCTGGGATGGCAATTGCATCTTTCATCACAATCAAGCACCTGTTCATAATGCAAGGCCCGTGGTGGAGTGGTTACACAACAATAACATCCCTGTAATGGACTAGCCTGCACAGTGTCCTGACCTGAATCCTATAGAACACCTTTGGGATGTTTTGGAACACCAGCTTCATGCCAGGCCTCCCCAACCAACATTAATACCTCTCCTCAGTGCAGCACTTCATGAAGAATGGGCTGCCATTCCCCAAGAAAACTTCCAGCACCTGACTGAACCTATGCCTGTGAGAGTGGAAGCTGTCATCAAGGCTAAAGGTGGGCCAACACCATACTGAATTCCAGCATTACTGATGGAGGGTGCCACAAACTTGTAAGTCATTTTTAGCCAGGTGTCTGGATACTTTTTATCTCATAGTGTATATACAATTTTTAAATGAGCCCAGTCTTTTTTGTTTGAACAGAAAACGCACTGAGGATTTATCTGTAAGAATAATGCTTTTTATTAAAATAGAATTCAATTAATAACAAGTGTATATGTAGGTGTGTGTGTGTTGTGTGTGTGTGTGTGTGTGTGTGTGTGTGTGTGTGTGTTTGATTTCTTGTGTCCATACTGAACAATCATAGCAATAATGAAGATTCCTGGATAGAGCAATACTTGAAAAAAAATGGAAAGGCAACCGCTCATCGATTCCAGACTGACTTGGTGCATAGACACATGCAACAGGAAACAGTTTTCACTAGCTTTCAAGTTCTCTTACTCTTCTTCTAGTAGAAAGTACACACATTCACCCACAAAACCATGCAGATATCCAAATGCATGCTACCATGGTCACAACAACACTGATTATTGATTACTCAGAGCACTTGCGAACTAATGGATGCATGGAGGGGGTAGAGAAAAGATGCGTAGAGCTAAGAGGGGGTTGTGTGAAGTAGGAGTGGGAAAGATAGAAGACACAGAGGTTGCACAAGATGAACAGAGTTCTGAGAGGATAGAGAATATAAGAGATATTGAGAGAGGAGAGTGGGAAGGGAAAGGGTCAATAGAGAGAAAGGTGGACATGGAGAGTGTGTCAGGGATGGAAAAGAGAATGGGGGATGGGTGGAAACAGGCAGGGGCGGGGGGGAGAAAAAGATAAAGGGGTGAGAGAGGGGGGGAGGGAGAAGTAGAGGGACAGAGAGGGGGGAATTGGGAGAAGGAGATGGGAAGAGAGAGAGAGAGAGAGATAGACAGACAGAGAAAGAGAGAGAGAGAGAGAGAGAGCCTTCATCAGGGGGAGGGGCATAGGTGAAGAGTGGTGAGAGAAGGCACCAAACAATGGAAGGGATGGTATGGAGAATGACAGAAGAGAAAGGGAAAAGGAAAGGGAAAGGTAATGTTTATTTGTGAGAGTTTTTTATTGTTATTACATTGTATGATCACTCATCACTTATAGTCACATTGAAAGAGCGCAGAAATTTTGAGACTTAATATCCTGAAATCTGTGTGAATGTACCATGCTAAAATTTCTGCTCGCTTTATGATGTATAGGAATGAGTAAATGTGCAGAGTTATAGCATTATTTCAGGTACTGATTCATGTTCTATGATGTTATTCTGTCCTTCAAAATATATCAAGCACACTATAAACACTTACTCATACAGACCAGGAGCAACTATGTTGCAAATAAGCTTCACACAATGTAACTGCTGGCATCTGGGCAGCCATAAACAGTTTTAGAACCTGCAATGACAAATCCTGTATGGACTTAACTATTAACCACAATGGCATGTTCATAAAAGACCAACTGGAAATTGTAAATATTTTAATGAATATTTTTCTTCTGTAGGGGAAGCCATAAATGACAAACATAAAAATATGCACTACAGTTTTAAAGCTAATACATGTGACCATAGTATATATCTAGCCCCCACAAACTGTGCAGAAATAATGGGCATCATTAGCTCTCTAAAACCCTCTAATTCAGCTGGGCATGATGGCCTAAATATTAATGTTTTAAAAGCCTGTGGCCAAAATGTCTCTGTACCTCTGTCTGTAGTAGTCAACAATATAATAGAATCAGGCACCTTTCCAGACAGACTAAAAATAGCACAGGTAACACCCATTTTTAAGAAAGGTGACAACAACAAAATAGAAAACTACAGACCAGTCTCAATCCTTCCTGTATTTTCCAAAATAGTTGAGAAAGTTATATACAACAGGATTATAAACTTTCTTAACAAACACAACCTGCTGTTTGAAAATCAAAATGGATTCCTAAAAGGTAAATCAACTAGCACTGCAGCTGCTCAACTAATTGAAGAGGTGTTAGGGGGTATCGAAAGCAAGGAACATGTGGCAGGTGTATACCTAGACCTGGAAAAGCCTTTGATTGTGTGAATGTTGACATCCTATTAGACAAGCTATGGAACATGGGCATTAGAGGCGCTGATTATGACCTAATAAAGTGTTATATGAGCAATAGAAAACAGTCTGTCCTACTTAAAATGGAAAGTGGTGCCTACAAATCAGAGATCACTTGCATAAAATATAGCATGCCCCAGGGCTTGGTGTTGGGCCCCCTTCTGTTCTTGATCTGTGTAAATGATATTAAATATTGTACTATAAATTCCAAAATCGTTCTGTATGCTGATGACACATCCATTGTGTGTAAAAAGGAATCACGTAATTACTAGAGGCCGAGTGTAATAATATGACAAAAGAAATTGTTCAGTTTTTTAATGAAAGCCACTTAAATGTAAGCACCAGTAAAACATGTTTGATGGAGTTTAACAAAAGTAGTTTGAATAATGAAATTAAATTATACATTGGCAATGAATTGGTACAGAAAGAGTCTAGTGTAAAATTCCTTGGCATAACAATCCAAAGCAACCTGAAATGGGACACACATATTGACTCCCTAGCAACTAAGTTGTAAAAAAATATATTGGCAATCAGTACTATTAGCAAGTTCTGTAGAGACACTGTAGTCCTAAAGACTGCATACCATGCTCTTTTCTCCTCTCACTTGAACTACGGTATTGAAATTCAGGGGGCAACAACCAAAGCTAATCTAGATAAGCTACTCATTCTTCAAAAAAGGGATGTGAGAATAATCTGTGGACAAAAATATAGGGAATCTTGTCGCAACTTGTTTCCAAAAACTGAGGTGTTAACTGTTATAAATACGTACATTCTAAAAGCCATATTGCTTGTGAAAAGACTGCACCCAAACACTTATTCAGATTTCCACCAGTACAATACTAGAAATAAAGAAAGATTTTACATTGGCAGCCACAGAACAGCAGTTTACAAAAAGGGGCCTCAGTATGCAGGTATAAAATTAGCTAATGCACTGCCTAGTGCAGTCATGGCTCTTCCTACAATTAAACTGAAACATCAGCTTAAGAAATTTTTAGTAAAACACCCTTTCTACACATTAGAAGAGTACCATACTCATACGAAGAACAACAAATGCATTGTGAAATTATGTGAATAGAAATCAGTAAACATCTTATTGTAATTTTGTTGTAAATTAATGACGTATTCAGAAGAATGTGTCTTGTGTATTGTACAAATAACTTTAATCATTATGGTTTCTTTGTACATGTGCAGTGTACCATTCGATGTTGAATAAAGCTATTATTATTATTATAACTAACGTTTCACGAGTGTATTGTATATGTTTGTCTGTGTTTGGTTTTGTGCACATTCTGTCTGAGGTATTTGTTGGGCTACGGGTGGTGTTGGGGTATAGCGGCTGATGTTCTGACATCAGAGCAAGTGCAGACAGACCTCATTACCAACCACAGCTCCAAGGAATATGCTAGACAGAAGATTACTGGAACCATAATGAACAATGCTGAAGAAGAAAACATTGAGCTTGGATGTATATTTTAAGCAGTCTCTTGATTTACCTGTCTTATGACAGCATTGCAAGAGACTTCATATGCTGTGTGACTGAGTCTGAAAATAAAGCAATATGTTAACGAGAACTTATGTCTACCAATTTAAGTAGAATGGGTAAGTAACTGTTTTGTGTGGTGTGCTGTGATTCAAGAACTGTATGAAAGTGTTGCACAATCATCATGGTCACAGTGTAATGCAGTGTCACTAAAAATTCGTGCAGCTCCCCTCCAGCACAATCAATTTGTAACTGACCATGTTAGTTATGAGTGAACTTACTGCTTCTTGCTCCTGTAAAAGCATATTATAAACCTCCCTGTAACTTCCTACATAGTTTCTAAATAGCTCCTGTCTATCATTTATTTCCATTTCATCACTTCAAACTTAAGTTTTCATCTTCTTATTTTCAACTTTTTAGCTATTTTTTCAGTCACTCTTTTTGTCTCCCAGCCATCCAACCAAGGTGGTTATTATAATTCCATTATTTCCAAAAACTCTCCTTTGGCTTTGTGAAACTCTATTCAACAAATCTTTTTTATAAAATCTTGTGTGGCATGTAGCAGTCCATCTAATAGGCTTACCGTTAAAATTGGCTGTTACCCATCCTGGCACAATAACCTTCACCCTATCTATTTTCATCAGCCTCTCACCCTCACTAGTCTGGTCTTTCATAATTACACAATCCTAGCTCAGGTTATACTTGACAGTCTCTACTACTTTCCCAATTTATTTTACTCTGTGACTGTAATTTCATGAATGCTGTCACCGCACTATAAATTGTTGCCCTTCAGCAGTCACAACAGCATTCCCAGTACCATCTGAGGTTGCTGGCCTAGTTACTCTTGTTTTATGCCCACATGGGATTACCTCTGACCAATAAAGAAGCTACCTCTCCTGTCAAATCCTCGTAGCTCCACAAGCATGCCTTGCTGACTTACTCCATCTTCCATATTTCCAGAAACGTCCTCCATCCTCCATGAAGAACACTGCCCTGAACACTCGTCCTGTAACACTGTTCCAACCTGTCTGCCAAACTCTCAGGAATTTTTAAAGGTTTCTTTTCTAGCCCAAAATCTACATTCAACCATGCTGCACTTGCTAAGGACCTTCTGTCATTTACTTGTTGTTTGCAGAGGAAAAATTTCTTTGGCAAGCAACCCGCTCTCCCCCCCCCCCCCCCCTTCCCCTCCCCCAGCCCCCACTGACAACAGCCAACGAAAACCTCACATAGAACGTTGTTTAAAAGATTAAAATATGGTAATTCAAACCTCGCAACAACTGCTATCCTCCTCCCTTTCCAACCAGTCACCACAGGTAATCTTTCAAGAATTCCTCACTTCTAACCCGGCTTCATTCTTTCTTTCCTACATCCCTCTATAGTGGGTCCAATATAACTTTTGTGAGGCACACAGCTACCTATAAACTGAAAACCAATCAATACCTTATCATCCTTCCACTGCAGAGCCAGCATCCATAGATGTCAAGGCTATGAGGAATAAACTTCCTAGTATGGAATGGGCAGCAGCTGTCAAAAAGGAGGTACTGTTGTTGTACAGGGCTCTTGATATGAACAGATGTAATTATTGAGTCACTTGACAGGCAGAGATCAACATCTAGTTATGAATCATAGTGGCTATGAGCTTGAGGGTCTTCGCCAACTTTCTGACACCTCTACACTCAAACCTTACAACCATGATTCCATCCTATAAGTCCAATATGACCTACACCAATCCCTCAAGGCTTTAGGTACATCTCAAAATTTCACATCCTAAATCTATATCTCTCCTCACTGCAAACTGCCCTCCACAGACCTCCCTAGTAGTTGTCCCCTTTTGGCTTGTTACAATGTTCCAACAGAACGAGATACTGCCTTTGTTGACCAGCACCTGCAAACTTATCATCCATAGCTCTCATCCTACAGTGCTTACTTGCTTCAATGCTATTCCACTGTTCCTGTCCATTTATATCTGGCCTCCTTGTTCTCCATTGTGGATCCAATGTCCTTGTAAATCAACATCTCCCATGCCCATGTGGCCATGGAACTTTACCTTTCCCAGGATTCTCCTGATACTAAACCCACCACCTCTTTCCTAATTCTCCTGGCCAAACACAAACTGACCCACAATTATTTCACTTTTGATGATCAGACCTATAAACAAATCTGTGGTACTTTTTAGGCTCTATCCTGTGCTTACTTACTTACAGGCCATGTGAAGGAATCCTTCCTATCCAGTCAATGTCTAGAACTTCTCATTTGTTCAGATTCATTTCTGACATTTTCGTGATCTGGACTAATTCCAGGAACAATCTTTGCCCTTTATTCCATGACCTTAACATCTACTCCCAAACCCAGTCACCTGGTCCTTCTGAACTCAACAAGCCCCCTTGCTAGATGTCAATCTCCACCTGTCAAGTGACTCAATAATTACATCTGTTCATATCAAGAGCACTGTACAACAACAGTACCTCCTTTTTGACAGCTGCTGCCCTTTCCATACTAAGAAGTTTATTCCTCATAGCCTTGACATCCATGGACACAGGCTCTGCAGTGGAAAACAGTAGTTGTTGAAATATTCCAATAACCTTACCAGTGCCTTTATTGACAAACTGTATCCTATTAGCTCACCCACAAACAGATCTCCAATGCCATCTCCTCCTTTGACACCAACAGCCACCAACAATAACTCCTCTACTCATCCAGTATCATCCTGGACTTGAACAGATCAACCACATGCTTCACCCAGGCTTCAACTACGTCTCATCATGCCCTGAGATGAGGGATATCCTACTCAAAATCCCACCCACATCACTCAAAGTAATATTCCACTGTCCACACAACTTACAGAACATTCCTGTCCATCACTGCTCTAATCCTGCTCTTAGTCCTACACCCCATGGACACCCTTATGGACAGTCCAGGTGCAAGACATGTCCACACAGCCACAAACCAACTCATGCCACAGCTCAGTCACAGGCACACCCTATCCCATAAAATACAGGACCATGTGTGAAACCAGCCATGCTATGTATCAGCTGTGGTGCAATTACTGTGCAGCATTGTATGATTGTAAGTGGGCATGACAACAAACCGTCTACTTGCATGAATGGCCATAGCCACAGTGGCAAACTGCAAACTGGATCATCCAGTTAATGAACTTGCTGTGCACCACAACACAATTGACTTCAACAGCTGCCACACTATGTGAGCCATCTCAATTATCCCTTACAACATTCTGCATTACTTTCTTTGAAATATACTGGTGGGAACTGTCTCTCCAGCATATCATGTTTTCTCATTTTTCCCCTGGCTTAACCCTAGAACAGTCAGTCTGGGTCTGTGAGACCAACTAGTTTTTGTTTCACTGAATTTATATTCTTATAGTTGCTGACTTGGCTCAAACACTCTGCTAGCTTCCTCTAATATCTAATAGAAAGCTTTCACATTGTGTATGAGGTTTTGCTTTATTTAGTGATTATTTGGCAGTCTTCCAGCCTGACCATTTACATTACTAATTTCTGCCAGTGTGATCCCATTTATATTTTGGTGTATGTCTATCACTGAATTACTTTGGTAACTATTTGGGATTTCCTAAAACTGAATGATCATTGACAGTTGTTTTCAGTTTCAAATGACAAGGGGATATCTTTCATCAATAAAATTTACAGGATTTTATACTGATGAGAGTAAATTAGAGGATTCTGATGTGGACCCAGACTTTGAAATGAACGGTGATCATGACAGTAAAAGTGAAATAAATGGTGGTGAAGAGGAAGATGTTCACCCTTTTGCCAGCACCTATGCACATACTGTTGTTGTCACTTATGCAGTTTTATACAGGAAGAAATGGAGCAACTAAATAGAGAAAAACGTGTTTCCAACAAAGTGTTTGAACACGATGTCACAATATAGTTACCATACATTTGTCTGGAAGCATTCTAGCTGGGATGGATATACATTTACCATTAGAGTCTTGGTAGCTATTTTTTAGCAATACATTAATTGATTTAGTTCTTGAATCAACCAATATCTATGTTGATTCAGTTCAAAACAAACAAACAAGTGACCTGAAAGGTCTACAAGTTTTGATGAACCAAAGACATATTTTGGCCTACTTAGCTGGAACATTGCATGGTGGTAAAATAAATACTGAAGACTTCTGGACTACAAATGGGACTAGAATAGAAATCTTTCCAACTAATACGTCATTGTAAAGGTTCAGATTTTTGACTCATTGTATCAGGTTTGAGAAAACCCATAAAGGGAAGAGAGAATAGCACAGGATAATCTTGCTGCCATAAGATCTGTTCTTCATACGATTGCCTCCAACTACAATGGATATTTTGCCCCATTAGAAAACATTACTTTGGACAAAATACTTGTTCTGTACAGAGGCAGGTACAAGTTCAGGATGTATATCCCAAATAAACCTGGCAAGTGTGGGATCAAGTTTTACATCCTGGCTTGTTTTAAAACATAATATGTGAGATATTTGGAAGTCTACGCAGGTACATAACCACAAGGACCATACAAAGTCAGTAATAAAGCAGGCAATGTCTTGCATCATGTAGACCCAGAAGATATCTGACAATAGGTAATTGGTTTATTTCTTACCCAATCATCAGAAAAGTACTACAAGAAAACAATGTTACTGTTTTTGGCACATTAAAAAAGAGCCTGGAATTCCAGTTGAGTTTTTACCCAAAAAATCTAAAAAACAGTACTCAAGTATGTATGGATTTCAAGAAGACATCACATTACTCTTATATGTACCAAAACCAAAAAAATCAGTACTTCTTATTTCTTCAGTGCATCATGATGACGAAACTGACAGTAACAAAGGCGAAAAGAAAGAAAACCAAGTACAATAACATACTACAACAAAACAAAAGGTGGCATATGTGTCACTAATGCTTCATGTGGTGAATATACTGTTGGTAGAGGGGTCAAGAAGGTCTCTTTATTCAGTTGTTGAACATTGCAGCTCTCAATAGCTATGTAGTATTCAAACCAAACAAAAATGTTTCAATTAGAAGAGAGTGCCTCAGAACCCTATGAAAGTCTCTCATAACACCATATTTGACAACGTGTACAACACAGCCTAGCCTCCTGCTCAAAATTTGTGGGCTTCCCTCTAATCTCATTGACACCAAAGAATAAAGAATAATGAAAGATCCACAATGAGGGAAAAGGGGGAAGATCCTAAAAATGCAAGGACAGCAAAACTAAATACTTTTGCAAAGTTTTCAAGGTGTGGTTATGCATGGTGCATGCTGAAATGGTTTGCAGCAACTGTTTTGGAAAATGATGATTTTAGAGGACTATATCTCCAAACTATTCATTATATTCACAATTTCCATTTATATAATGAAAATTCAACACTTTTTCTTGTTAATCCTACAACTTATCCTCATTTACAGTCGTCTTTCAATCAGATTTACTTCTATTTACAGTTTATTGTCATACATTATAAGTGTTTTATTTATTGGGTCCCACAGACCCAGCCTGACCATTCTTGAAACTATATTTTGCCCGACCATTCTAGGGTAAACTTCCACTAATGTGTTTTATACTCCCTCCCTCCCTCCCTCCCTCCCTCCCTCCCTCCCTTCTATCAGTCCCTCCACTCTGCTCACTGACTCCATCTCCATATCTCCACTTTCCTCTCTATTAACCTCTCTCTCTCTCCCATGCCCGTCTCTATATATCTGTTATATTCTCTACCCCTCAAAACTCCTTTCATCTTGTTGTGTAGCCTCTGAGTCATCTATGTTTCCCACTTTTGCCTCGCTCTGCCCCCCTGACCACTCCTTGCCTCATGCATTCTTCCCTATCGTCTTTCCACATCCATCAAGTCAGGCAGTTGCTCTTGATAATGATTAATCAATAATATGTGTCACCATCGCCGTTGTAGCTTGTGTTTGGGTGTTTGTGTTCATCTGTATGTGAATGTGTGTACTTTCTACTAGAAGAAGAGCCAGAGAGGTTAAAAGCTAGTGAATTCCATTTTCTGTTGCTCATGTCTATGTGCCACACATCATTCTGCTATAGTTTTGTCTTTACTGTTATCTTTTTTACCCACACAGGCTGCTTACAGCTCTTTCATGAGTTCATGTGTGGCACACATGAGACCCCAAGCTTCTGTGACCCTTTCTCCCTTCCACACGGCCATCCCTCCCTGTACTCAGTCCTTCCTCTCTGCTCTTGCCTTTCCCTCCCTTGGTGTCCTTATTTAGATTGGCCTGACTATCCTCCTGGTTTCTGCTATCTCTTACAATTTTGTTTCTTTTTTTTTGCATCATCTTTCCTTTTTGGCATTTTCATTCCCAAAATGAGGTTTGAACTCCCGTTCTAAATTTTGTCTCCATAGTGTGAATCAACTGGGAAAGAATGCCTCTCTTACCATCTTCAGTTTGTGGCCTTACTGACCCTTCCATCTTTTTCTTGATGCTGTTGCTCTTTAACACTGTATAGCCAATCTACATGGTGGGCCCTGACAAAACAGGGATAACATTTCTCATACCAGAGCTGCTACCTCCCTGTGTATACCCAGGAGTGGTTGCTTGTCATTTTGGAGCATTGCAACTCCTGGCAATGGCCACCATGCCAGATGGCCCTTGCTGTGGCTGGGTGGCACCCACAGTGAGAGCCCTGATCTCAATGAGTGTTATCAGGGCTGACACTTTGCAAATGAAATGCATTAAGCTCCAAAAAACTGGCCATTCTTCTATGGCTGTCTCTTTAGTTTGAAATGGATCTTTTAATGCTGCTTCTTATGACTCTGTGGCCTCCCCTTCCCTGGCTGTGCCCTGGGAAGAGGGCCAGGCTTGCCTGATTAAGATGAAACCCTTTCCTTGCTACCTCGTCTGTACCAGGACTGATTGGAACACTTTCACTGCCATGAAACCACTATTTTTCATGGAATCTCTCGAAGATATGTTTGGTGAAGTGGGCTCTCTGAATAAGATGTGGTCCATTTCAGTGCCACCCAGACTGTGGTTGTTTGTGCCTGCATTATCTTGGTGACATCCAGTATCCATTGCTCCTTTGCCTTGAGCTTTGGTATGGTTCAGTGAGTCACTTTTCATTGGGACCTCATCCTTCAAACTGATGAAAACCTCTGGGCCAAACTGGGATGGCTCAGTGTTCATTTTGTTTAGCATGTTCAGAGAGGCCATAAGGACAATTGCATTGATATTGGAATCTTTGTTCTGGCATTTGAGGGGCATATCCTACTGGAGAAGGTCAAAGTTACGGTTTATCAGTGTGACATGAAGCCATATGTCCTGCCATCCATGAGGTGTTTTTCATGTTTGGGTTTTGGGCACATGTCTTCCGCTCTATAGCGGACCCTCTATGCAATGAATGTGGAGCAGGAGGGGATCCCCTATGTTCTGCTGCCCTATGCATTAATTGTCACAACCATCACTCTCCAAGTTTTCCGGAGTGCCCATTTTACAAGAAAGAAAAGAAGATGGAGGAGTATAAGACATTGATTGTTTATCATAAACTCAGTCTCATCAGAATATGACCTCTTCACCATGTGTCTGTGACATCTTCTTTTGCCTCTGTTACATTCTTTCCCCTCCTCCCTCCTCCCTATCTCAGTCCTACCCTCCTCTCCTCCTCTTCTCCTTCCCTGCAGTTCCCACAAATCCTCCCCTCCAGGTGCCACTCCCCCTACCTGTTCAGAAAAGTGTCCCCTTTCTTTGATGCTTGATGGTGATGGGGCCTTCTCCCGAGACCCCTCCTGCCAGCATCTCTCAGACCAGAGGCTTGCTGCCACAAGTCAGCTGCAGGATCCACAGTCTGTGCACCCCAAGGTTTCCCACTCTCTATCAGTTCCAGATCTCACTGAAGCCTGCTCTCTGTTTAGGCCCTGCACTCCTTGACCTACAGAAGAGAAGAAGAAGTAGAAAAAGAAGAAGAAGAAGAAGAAAAATCATAAACGCTGTGGTAAGGCCCCTCCATTGCCCCTGGAGGTGCCAAGTCCCTCCTCACAACCTGAGTCTGACCTCCTGTTTGTGGATGTCACACCATCCTTGTTGGTGACAGATGGTGGCCTTACGGCAGACTGGTTTCAGTCCATTTGCCTCACATTTGAATCCCCATTCAATGCTTATTCAATGGCATTGTAATGGACACTACTGTTACCTTCCCAAGTTGCAATTCCTTATTTCCTTTTACTTCACAGTTTGTGTCATTCTCCAAGAATCTCATTTTTCTAAAGCTCACTCACCGACCCTTTGTGGGTTCCATGCTTTCTGTTGGAACCAGGTCAGTCCTTTTGAGGACTACCAGTGACATCTGCACAGTGATCTGTATGGGCATTGATAGTAAATGGATCCTCTTTTGCCCCACATTGAAAGAGATTGCCATCTGGGTCCACTAGGACTCTGCAATCATGGTTTGCAGTCTCTATCTTCTTCCTGTCAAGCCACTTATGTCTGCTGTCCTAACTGCTCTTCTTCAGAAGTTCCTCCCTCCCTCCCTCCCTCCCTCCCTCCCTCCCTCCCTCCCTCCCTCCCTCCCTCCTTTTTGGCGATTTTAATGCCCCTCACTCAGTGCTTTTTCATCTAGTTGAGGATTCATCATTCACCAGTTTCTTGCAGACCACTACCTGTGCCTTCTTAATGATGGTTGTCCCGCTCATTTTAGTGCCACCTCTGGCACTTTCTCTGCCGTTGATCTTGTTCTTACTTCACCTCCCCTCCCTTTCACTTCTTCCTTCCCTATGTTTGCTGCAGCGCAATGACCTCTGCGATAGTGACCACTTCCCATCGATTATCTCGTGTCTTTTCCACCTCTCAATGGTCTGGTTACCCCACTGGGCTTTGCATCATGCTGACTGCCCTCTATATACCTCATAGGTCATGCTTACACCTCTTTCTCAGGTGGTATTGATGATGTCATCTGTGACGTGTCCAGTACAATCATTTACACCACCGGCATTACTGTCCCTCGCCAAAAGATCCCTTTCATCACTGTCATGCTATCGCCATCTGTAATCACCACTGATCATTGCAGTGCCTTATGCTGCAGTTGTCCTCTGCTGGTCTTAGTGTCTTTAAATGCATTCATGTCAAAGCCTGTTACTTAATGAAACAGCAAGTGATTGTGTTGGGAACACTTTGTCTCCTCCCTAGGATCTACCATCCCTTCATCATGGGTATGGACTACACTCCGCATTTTCTGAGGTTGCGAGCAGTCATCTACATCTACATCTACATTTATACTCCGCAAGCCACCCAATGGTGTGTGGTGGAGGGCACTTTACGTGCCACTGTCATTACCTCCCTTTCCTGTTCCAGTCGCAAATGGTTCGCTGGAAGAACGACTGCCGGAGAGCCTCCGTGCGCACTCAGATCTCTCTAATTTTACATTCGTGATCTCCTTGGGAGATATAAGTAGGGGGAAGCAATATGTTTGATACCTCATCCAGAAACGCACCATCTCAAAACCTGGACAGCAAGGTACACTGCGATGCAGAGCGCCTCTCTTGCAGAATCTGCCACTTGAGTTTGTTAAACATCTCCGTAACGCTATCACGGTTACCAAATAACCCTGTGACAAAACACGCCACTCTTATTTGGATCTTCTCTATCTCCTCTGTCAACCTGACCTGGTACGGTTCCCACACTGATGAGCAATACTCAAGTATAGGTCAAACGAGCGTTTTGTAAGCCACCTCCTTTGTTGATGGACTATATTTTCTAAGGACTCTCCCAGTGAATCTCAACTTGGCACCCACCTTCCCAACAATTAATTTTATATGATCATTCCAATTCAAATTGTTCCGTATGCGTACTTCCAGATATTTTACAGAAGTAACTGCTACCAGTGTTTGTTCCGCTATCATATAATCATACAATAAAGGATCCTTCTTTCTATTTATTCGCAATACATTACATTTGTCTATGTTAAGGGTCAGTTGCCACTCCCTGTACCAAGTGCCTATCCGCTGCAGATCTTCCTGCATTTCACTGCAATTTTCTAATGCTGCAGCTTCTCTATATACTGCAGCATCATTCGTGAAAAGCCGCGTGGAACTTCCGACACTATCTACTAGGTCATTTATATATATTGTGAAAAGCAATAGTCCCATACACTCCCCTATGGCACGCCAGAGGTTACTTTAACATCTGTAGACGTCTCTCCATTGAGAACAACATGCCGTGTTCTGTATGCTAAAAACTCTTCAATCCAGCCACACAGCTGGTCTCATATTCTGTAGGCTCTTACTTTGTTTATCAGGCGACAGTGCGGAACTGTATCAAACGCCTTCCAGAAGTCAGGGAAAATGGCACCTACCTGGGAGCCTGTATCTAATATTTTCTGGGTCTCATGAACAAATAAAGCGAGTTGGGTCTCACACAATCGCTGTTTCCAGAATCCATGTTTATTCCTACAGAGTAGATTCTGGGTTTCCAGAAATGACATGACACATGAGCAAAAAAAGATGTTCTAAAATTCTACAACAGATTGATGTCAGAGACATAGGCCTATAGTTTTGTGCATCTGCTCAATGACCCTTCTTGAAAACTGGAACTACCTGTGCTCTTTTCCAATCATTTGGAACCTTCCATTCCTCTAGAGAATTGCAGTACACGGCTGTTAGAAGGGGGGCAAGTTCTTTCACGTACTCTGTATAGAATCAAATTGGTATCCCATCAGGTCCAGTGGACTTTCCTCTGTTGACTGATTTCAGTTGCTTTTCTATTCCTTGTACACTTATTTCAATGTCATCCATCCGAGGCCTTTTCCTCCAGGGTGGCCTTTGTGCAGATCCATTGCTTCTCACAAAACACATTGCAATCAAATTTGTGATGCTATCTGCATCAGTCTCCTATCTAGCAATGTTCCTCTTCCAGAAACAGTGGGCTGGAGCTTCCCACTTATGTTTTATCCCATGTGTTGTGGAATCATACAATGAATGTTTTACTGGATGGGGAACTTCTTATGGCCCCCTCCTCTCCCCATGATTCAGCCCCTGGCCTTGATTCCATCTGAAACCAATTACTTCAACACCTCAATCCTCCACAATGACAATATCTCATTGAGGTTTGTAACTGTATTTGGCTCCAAGGTATTTTCTCCTCTCAAGAGAGGGACAGCATTATCTCTATCAAGAGAGGGACAGTATTGTGCTTCCCATCCTTAAGCTCAGTGAGGATCCATGGTACCATGATAGTTACCAGCCAATAAGTCTGAGTAACATCCCCTGTAAGTTATTTGAATGAATAGTGGCTCGTTGGATCTATTGGGTACTTGAATCTTGGGATAGGGATGGTCTCCAATCGATCAACTGCTTCAGCAGGTTTTTTTCTCAGCACCACCATCTTGCTACAGTTTTTTTATCAGTGTTCATAAGGTCTGTGACAAGTCTTAGTACCATCACATCTTACTTACACTCCATAAGTAGGGTCTTCAGGGCCCCTCCCGATTTTTATTCACTGGTTCCTGTCCCACCAGTTGTTTTGACTTCTGGTTAGTGCCATTCTCAGTTCTCCATGGACCAGGAGAATGGCATTACACAGGGTTGTGTGTTAAATATCCTTCTTTTCCTCATCACTGTAACTCGTGGCCTCTGTAGGACCACTGGTCACCCCTGCTCTGTATGTGGGTGATTTCTGTATTTGGGATGGTTCCCATCCAGTGGCCCTTGGGGCAACACCTCCAGTGTGCCATCTGGCACAATCCCATGTGGAGTCTCTCACACTGTTTCCCATCCCCCCCCCCCCTTCAATCATGGGTGGTGCATTTCTGCCACCATACTATGGCCCATCCTGATCCAGAGCTCTGCCTTGACACCCAGTGCCATTCTCAGTTCTCCATGGACCAGGAGAATGGCATTACCCATTTCCTGGGTATTCTTTTGACAGCAAGCTTATTCAGCTGCCCCGTATCCACCTCCTGAAGATTGGCTGTTTCCACAAACTTGATGTCCTTCACTTCCTTACCCACACTTCTTGGGGCATGGATCATTCAGCTCTTCTCCTCTCTAATTGGGCCTTATTTGTGTTCCATTTGGAGTATGGTTGTCAAGTTTATGACTCAACTGCCCCTTCCATGCTGCTTCATGTGGACACAGTCCACCATCATGATATCCCAACCAACGGCTTTTGCACTAGTCCTGTCAATAGTCTTCTGGTTGACACTGGGATCCCCTCCCACTTTTAGTTCAGCAGTCCCAGCTTCTGGTTTCCTATCCTCCTATCTATTCTTTTCACAGCATTGGGATGTCACCCACCTGCTGCCTGCCATTGACTGGGTTTACTAGTAGGGTTCTGCCTTACTTCTCTCTCCATCTTCCCTCTTTGTACTGTTCCCCACATTCTCTTCCGAATGTCCTCCCTTGGTTAGTTCCTTGGCCTCAGATTCAGATGGATCTCTTCCAGGTCTGAAAGCTTCCATCACTTCAATGATGTGTCATTGTTTGTTCAGCCCACTCTTTTGAGAGTTTTGGGATGCTGTCGTTTTTTACACTGGTGGCTCTAAATCCACCAATAATGTGGGATATGCCTTTACATCTTCTGTTGACATGAACACCATTTTTTGCCTGCCACGTGCGGGGCGTTTACCAAGGAACTGATCGTCATATCCGGGCCCTTTGCTTTATTAAATGGTACTCTCTCACCCAGGTTTTATTATGTGCATATTTTATGAATGGCCTTCAGGCTATTGCTTGGTGTTTCTCCCACCACCCCTTGGTCTCTGCTATCCATGACCTTCTCACTGATCTTGACTGTGCTGCTAGTTTGGTTGATTTCCTTTGGGTTCTCCTCCACATGGGATCCCAGGTAATGATCCTGCAGATTGTCTTGGTTGGGTGGGAAAGTCAGGGAGGGGAGGGGGAATGGAGGGGACAGCCATCTACTCCCCCTTCTCCATGACCCTTCCAGGGGCTGATCTGCAGTTTTACATTGAATTCCTTGTGGCTCAGTCATGGACTGACTCTTGGAGGGTCACTCCTTTGTCTAATAAATTCTGTACAATTAAGGGGACTCTCACCATGTGCCATTGTTCCCTTCACTTCTGCCATGAGTCTACCATTCTCTGCCATCTTTCTATCAGCCATACCATGATGACCTATGTTTTTTTTTTTTTTTTTTTTTTTTTTTTTTTTTTTTTTTTTTTTTTTTTTTTTTTAAAAATTGTGTAGTGAGCAGTCCCCCATTTGTAGTTGTGGCCCCCCCTGCACTGTGAGCCATATTTTTCTACACTGCTCCCAGCATTTGGCTTTTCACACTAAATATACCTTCCCACTCTCCTTGTCCTGGACGTTAATGGACAACCCTTATGTTGTTATATCCATCTTCAGTTTTCTTAATGAAAATGGTTTGTCCTTCCAGATTTACGTACCTGAATTTCCTTGTGGAACTGGAGTCTCCCAGTTAGTGTTGGCAGTGGTTTGGTAGACCGACAGCCTTGCCTCCAATGCTAGCCAGGTCCCTCCCCCCCCCTTTCCCCTATGTTTTGTCTGGTCTTTCCTGCCATTTTATTTCCCCTTTTCTTGTGTCTTCTTCCCATGGTGCTGTCCCCATTTTGTCGCAATCATGATATGATTGGGATTGAAATGGGTCGGTGGTGGTGCCAGTACCCCATGACGCATACTGCCTTTGGGGCACCCACTGCTCTTGCTATTCCTTGCATTCCCCTCAACCCCCCCCCCCCCCCCAAAAAAAAAAAAAAAAAAAAAAAAATTATATAAAGTCCCATTCTAATCTTTACTCTTCCTGTGACCCCAAATTTCCTTCTACCTGTTCTCATTTCCCAATGACTGAACTGTGCTGTTGGTGTTGTTCCTTCTTCAGTTTCTGCCACATTGGATAGTGGGACTGATGACCTCATTGTATTCTCTTCCTCCCTCCCCCCCCCCCCCCCCCCAAATCAACTGACCCTCTCTTTACATACTGAAGAATCAGAATGACATGTATTATCGAGATAATAAACAATATTGGCTTGTTTATTTATTTATTTTATTTATTTATTTATTTAGCATCCGTGTCATTGTTCTCCAATATAGTGCAAGGAACACTGCCTAGTATGTCTAAATATCATATATCAGTTTTAAAATCAGCTGAAGCTATAAAACAGTATTAAGAGAGGATAATATGGATACTTCAAAATACTGTATCATGCAATAACATTGAATACCAGTGGGAAATAATGAAAGATGTAGTGGAGACATCAGCAAATGAAATGCTAGGATGTGAAGTAAGGCATATGAGACCTCTATGTTTCAATTCTGAATATGATGGTGTATAAGTGGACACTACAGCCATAGTGTACAAGAAGGATGGTGGAACATTACAAAGAAAATATTACAAAGGAAAGCAGAGGACTGAACAGAGGACCTACCAGAGAAGAAAGACAGAATGGATCAAAGTAAAAATTGAAGAAATGGAGCTTTTGAGGAATAAGAATGAGCCAAGATAATTTGATAGAGAAGTTAATGCAGCATGAAGCCATTCACTAGTAGAACAAGTCTGACTAAAGATGAGGCAGGAAAAATTTGAAGTGAGGGAAAAGAGAGATGTTACAAACTCCTCAACCCCAGAACAATATCAAGAACCCAGCAGAGGTGCACAATGGAGAAAATGATTCTGATTGCACAGTTCCACCAAACCTAGAAGAAATAAGAGCTACCCTGAAGAAACTGAAAAACAACAAGGCAGTGGAAACAGACTTTATCCTGGCAGAGCTACTTAAGCAAGGAGGCAGTGAACTGGAACAGATCTTCCTAAAGATGACTACTTTAGTATGGGCAGTGAAGGAAACGTTCCAGAAATGGAAAGAATGAATAATATGCTCCATTTACAAGAATGGAGATCAGTTCGAATGTGATAGCCATAGGGGGATCACATAACTTAACTCTGGCTATAAAGTATTCTCCAGATGATATTCAACCACCTCCTTCCAATAATTCAGAGAAAGATGGGGACATATCAGTGTGGATTTCTAACAGAAACGTCAACTCTGCAGATCAGATCTGTACTCTACAGGTAGTCATAGGGAAGATGATCAAATTTAGGACTGGCATGCATCATCTATTTATATACTGTAAAGGTGCATATGGCAGTATAGGTAGAGTAGCTATAGTATGCCCTGGAAGAACTGGAAATCCGTAGAAAAATGGTAAGGCTAGTGACAATGACAACGAGTGAGAGATGAAGTAGCATAAGAATAGGAAGAATGATTCCTGACACAATGAATATCGAAAATGTGGTGTGGCAGGGAGACACACTGGCCTGCCTTATTTTTAATGCTGCCTTGGAGAAGCTGGTGAGAGATGCATGCTTTTTGAGTGGGGGGGGACAATCTACCATCAATTGGTGCAGATACTCTCTTATGCAAATGACATAAATATAGTGACAAGAATGGAAAAGGCAGTGGGTGAGACATTCATTGCACTTGACTAGGCTATCAGAAATATGAGATTAGACATAAACCAGCAGAAAACAAAATATGTGGCTGCCAGAAAGTGGCATAAGGAGAACATGCCGGCTTCGATAACAATGGGAAACCATACCTTTGAGAGATTGAGCAGTTCTGGTACCTTGATTCAAGAGTCACCTACTCAAAAGACATTTTCTATTTTACATTAAGTCAAAAAGAGACTAATAGCAGCCAATAGAGCTTACTTTGCTCTAACAAGTCACTTTTCAAGGCCTCTGATCTACTGCACCAAGAGGTACATCTACATCTACATAGATACTTCACAAGCCACCATACAGTGCATGGCGGACAGTACCCTTGTCACTACTTGTCATTTTCTTTCCACTCACAAATACAATGAGGGAAAAGTGAGCATCTGTATGCCTCCATATTTTCCCTAATTTCTTGTATCTTATCTTCATAGTCCTTGTATGCAATGTATGTTGACAGCAGTAGGATCATTTAGCAGTCAGCTTCAAATGCTGATTATCTAAATTTTCTCAATAGTGTTTCTCAAAAAGAACATCACCTGCCATCCAGTGATGTATGTTGACGGCAGTAGGATCATTTAGCAGTCAGCTTCAAATGCTGGTTCTCTAAATTTTCTCAATAATGTTTCTCAAAAAGAATGTCACCTGCCATCCAGGGATTCCCATTTGAGTTCCCAAAGCATCTCTGTAACACTTACATGTTGTTCAAACCTACCGTTAACTAATCTTACAAGACCTGTGCTCACATACGTGTCTGAAACTTGGACCCTAACAGTGAAAGAAATCTA
This sequence comes from Schistocerca americana, assembly GCF_021461395.2. Taxonomy (NCBI): domain Eukaryota; kingdom Metazoa; phylum Arthropoda; class Insecta; order Orthoptera; family Acrididae; genus Schistocerca; species Schistocerca americana. Next base: position 638,687,757 of record NC_060120.1, on the reverse strand, counting down.
AATGCTGTACACATTTGAAAGAAAGATTCTCCAAGGAATCATTGGCCCAATTTGTGAAAGATACAATGATGAGTGATACAACAACATTTATAAAGACCTACCTATCAGAATAATAGCAAAATCATCCAGATTCAGGTGAGTTGGGCAGGTAGTGCAGATGACTTTTGCAGAAGTACACAGAAATGTGTTTCAAGGATGACAGAGAGAGTGTGGTCAGCTGAAAATCAAATTTGAGGTTGGAGTCATCGAGAGTCTCCAGAAAACTGCTTACAGAAATTGTAGAGCTCTAGGAACGGACTCAGATTATTGACAGAAAACTGTTGAGGAGGCCAAGGCTCACAATGAGCTGTAAAGCCATGAAAGAAGAATACAAAGAAGAAACAGAAGTAACATGTAGAAAATATTTGAACAATAAGTTTTCCGTAGGAGAGTAACAAATTAAGTAATTGTTTTCAACCATTGAAAATTCATAAGTATGTAAAATGAAATTTCACACACCGTTTGTGTATTACATGGCCATACATATTGCTGTGTTATAGTACCTTGGGCAAAGGATCAGTCAACTCTCAATACACTGCCAAGGAAGTTGACCCCACATAAAATCCTTTCTAATAATAATAATAATACTTTATTCAACATTGAATGCTTCATTGCATATGAACTAAAACTGGGTACAATTCTTGATACATAACACAATAATACATCTTCTCAATATCACACTGATTAACAAAATTATTAGATTACAAATAAAATGGTTTGCTTAACACTGTTTACATATTTTTTCAAAGCACTTCTTATTCTGCATGTAAGTGTGATACTCTTCTAATATGTAAAAGAGATTTGGTTACAGGAATTTCTTTAACTGAAATTTAAGGTTGACTAATTTCGAACCTGCACATAGTGCTCCCTTTTTTTAGAGCACTGTCTGTGACTGCTGTTGTAAAATTTTTCCTTGTTTCTGGTATTGTACTGATACAAATCAGAATAAATGAGGGGCTTCAGTCTTTCAGCAAGTAATATGGCTTTTAGAATGTACATTTTTACTGCGGTTACATCAATTTTTGGAAACAACCCACAACGTGATTCCTTCTATTGCTCCCCAAATTTCTGTTTCATAATTCAGGTGAGAGGAAAATCAAGCATGGTATGCAGTTTTTAATAAACAGTGTCTTTGCAGAATGTACTAATCAGTTAACTGCAAATATATTCTTAGACAACTTATGTGTTACAGTATCAACAAGTGTGTCCCATTTTAGATTGCTTTGAATTGTTAAACTGAGGAATTTTACACTAAACTCTTGTTTTCAGCATCTCTCTTGCACCACAGTCAAAACCAATCTTATAATCATTTTTTCTGTGTAAGGTGTGATATGACCTACTGCAATAACTTTTGTTGCTCCATATTGCACCAAAGTTACTCTGTACAAACATATACTTATTATAACCATTATTGAGTTTCATTTGCATCAGTAAGTAAATTGTTCACTATCACATTCAGATGAGTTACACATTTCAATAAGAGTTCATTGTGCATACAGAAGGTCCTAAGGGTGTCTTTTTGAAAAATGTGCAAATATCTCACAGATGAGAAAATTATGATAGAGCTGCTATTAACGAATTAACAACCCTTCACATGAGGAAAATTCAGAATATGAAGACAACAATGTTGAAACACATAAACTTGATATCAATTCAGATGTATTGTCCCTTCCAGTGTTGAAATCATGAGTCTGTCCATTACTAAACATTTCAACATAAATAAGGATGGGCAGACTAAATTGGCAGAAGGAACTAATTAGCCGTAGCAAGCCAGGCCTTACTAGAGCAGTAGACTCCAGTTGAATATGTTCCCCTTTATCTTAGTGATAGACAATTAACAGCACTCATGTTATACTAATATACAAATTATAAAATTTCTTGGAAGTTTGACAGCTCTTGAGATGTACAAGATGCAGACCAAGGGAGATGAATACTTTTCTCAGTTTTCCGCTATATGCAGGAACTTACAGAGCTTTCCATCTCCATTTTGAAAGATTTGTAGCATACAGAGAGGGCTGACATATTCTCAATTATTATCTCATGTTGCAGAGTCCTATTTTTACTTCACTGGACTAAGGATGGCCAGTTTCATATAAGACTACATCAAAATTTAAAACAAAAATATGACTTCATATGTCAAAGAGACTTATCAGTGCAGGGAGATCAGAATATGAGAAAAAAGACCAGGCAACATAGACTATGAGAAAAAAATGTATCACATACGTCCAAATACAAATAACAGCAATAATTCGTAGTATGAATTCACAGTTTCTCATCATTACAAGACATGAAACCATGAAAATTTCATTCTTCCCAATGTGAAAAGTTTTATCAATTAAACTGTTGACAGTGTACTCACTGATGCAATATGATCATCCATTCCAACTAGATGTTTACTTGAGACTGGCACTACAGATGAAACAAACTTGTAGTAAGGAAGAATCACTAGTACTTAAACTATCTGCAGCTTGCCTGCACTCATTCATTACAAAATTAAAAGTATTAGGCTTTTTGTTGTATCATGTTAATTTTCAAAATATCTCTGAAAAATTTTGTTCTTTTAAAAGAAAAAAGAAATAAATATTTTCACTGATTATGTTATGGATCAGTCAAAAGAGGTACCTTTCTACCATTAGGTTGCTTTATTGTCTGTCAGTTTGGTATAAATTTTGCAACTGATTCTAAACTAATTTCCTGATGAGCCAGAGACTTGAAACTTTGAACGTAACTCAGAATTGAAAGAAAATGCAGTATTGACTGATTTTCTTGTCTGCTGTGGCAGAGGCTACTTTGTGCATCACTACCATTTCCCCCTTTTCCTGTTCCTGTCGAATATTGTTCGCAGGAAGAACAATTGCTGGCAAGCCTCCCTGTGAGTTCATATTTCATTAATTTTACTTTCACACTCTTTTTGTGAGATATATATAGGAAGAAGCAATATACTGTCTGAGTCGGGTGAATGATTGAAGAATTTCACACATATACATGACTAAAAAGTGGGAAATAATTATTTAAATAAAAATTACTTTTTAGTATACCATGTTTTTAAATTGGAGTAAAGAGTACAAAATAATTTCTGCTAGCCCCAGACACATTCCTAATCCCATACAGATAATCCCGAACATTTGTTATTGTGAATTTTAGTAGCTATAAAAATACTTCTTGTGTGACGAAACATAACTGATACATGAATAACACACCGCCATACTATTGCTCTACCAATTAACTGATTCATGAATGACTTATGTCTTTACTGTATCTATTGCATGTGTGCCATATTTTTCATTTTATACCTGACAAGAATTTTCATGCCTATTAAAAACTCACAGTTACAAATTTTCAGGACTGTCTGTTTGTGGCTAGAAATCTTTATGGGACTGGGAGACACTATTTTGCATGTTTTAGTCCAATCTAAAAATTTGGTACATTAAAAATTCATCTTTTATATATGTAATTATTTTTGTTTCTTAGATTCAGGTCAAATTGGCAGAACAAGAGTGTTTGCATCTCAAAATATAATTCACCAGCTTATAGTTAATACTTGTATAGGAAATATATTTCTGCAAGAACTGTAGTCCTAATTGGTACCCATTTGTTCCTTCCTCTGGTAATAAATCAGGAACATTGCAGCAACAAGAAAGATTGTTGAGGGCAAATTGCCAATAATATATTTTTTTCACTGAAAAAAGTAAAAGTGAATGAAGAGAGACTTTAGTTACCATTCTTTTAATTTTATAATTAGTTTACAGATTAATCACATTTCATTGTTACAGAATCCTGGAAAATGGAAGTCTCTGGATTCAAAACATCCATCCCGAGAACAAAGGATACTACTCCTGTCAGGCCACTAATGGAATAGGAATGGGCTTAAATAAAATTATTTACATCACTGTTCATGGTATGTTTTTCAAAAAAGTTTATGATGTATCAGCTCATAGAATAACATCATTTATAAACGTTAAATTATAATTTAATTATAATTTGAAATGCTATAACCCATCTGTTTGCAATTAAGCTACATTGTTTTTTAAGATGAATGCTTTAATAAATACTAGCTGACTACCCAGCATTACCTTGTCTTTCATTAGATACTATGAAGAATAAAATCAATCTATAGTATAAAAGGAACTTACTTTAGTTAAATTTTTTTTAAGTTTAAATATGGTGTACAAATCATAATGTAAACTTTGGTGTAATGTTAATGTAGTTGGAAGTAGACCAATGGTGTCAGAGTCATTGCCTGTACATTCAGCAATCAGTACTGTAGCTTTGATACACTGTTTCCAGTGATGAATGATTATTCATAATACGTTGGAGTAGGAAAACATTGTCCTGCATGTATAATTTCTTCCAGAAGCATTTGAAGAGTGCTGTTCATTAAATTTGACTAAGTTTTGACATAAACATCATTGGAACTGTCAACAATTGACCTGAAAATTCCGGAAGTGACTGTAATAGCAGCTGTTTTAGGCTATTTTTACAGTTTGCTCCTTCATACCTCACCCCAATCTCTTTGGCTGTTATGTCATCTAATGAGCCCAAAAACTTTGGATTCAGTTCTAGTTTTGGTCAGTTTTACTTATCTTTACAGATTATCATGTCCTTATCCTGTAGCACCCTGATAGGTATGAAATGTTATTTGAAAAATGACCTTGAAGAGTGCGTATAAAATACTATTATCGCTTCAGTTACTTTTGTATGCCATCCCACATGCTTACATAGGGCTACTAGACATTTTGTACCACCAGTATTTCGTGACAGTGATATGTGTACCATGCTTACTTAAAATTAGTGTATGCATTCCATTTTTATACTTTATATGTCAACCCCCCTTTTCCACCCAAATTCCCACACTCATTCTTATGGATTAATTGCCATCAGTAGTCTTTGGCTAGTAATCAAAATTTCCTGGGTTTCAACCTAGTCACTACTTGAATTTTAAAGGAAAATGATCGTCAAATCCAGCCAAAGACTTTCAGTATAAGGAGGCACACTCATTCTGCCAATGGACTTGCCAAAGAGAGGGGAGGAGTGGACAGAGACTCCGGGCACTCCTTTGCCCTTGGGTTAGTAAATTGCCCCTAAAGAGTAGAAGAATCAGCAATTATAAACTGCATGAGGATGCAGAAGGCAATGGAAATCATTGCTTTTAAGACACCTTGTATGGTATCTCCAGAAAATGTGGCCTGTAATTAAAAAAGCATCACAATGATCACTCCATTGGCTAAAGAGTCCAGATTAGTCACCCATTTGGTCTCAGGAAAGGAATGGAAGGTCATAAGTCCAAATGTTGTTGTGTGATGAAACAAGCTGGCATAATTTAAATTCCCCTCTTGTTTTACCCTCTGCCTCCTTTAATTCATTTTGCTACTTTTAACTAATTATCATTAACATATGTGAATATAATCTGCATTTCCATAAAATAGAAAGATTGGCCCTCAGTTTTAAAGTAAATAACACCAGGTCTAATTTTGTGCTTAGTTTTATGTATGTAATTGATTTTTTAATTTGTTTTGCCTATTCCTAGTTAGTATCTTTTGTTATAGGGTGAAACCAGTGATTGTTTCGTAACTTAAATTCTATTGTTGACATATAAAAAAGTATAAATTCCGTAATAATTGTAAACTTTGGAAAGTGAAGTACTAGTAATCTTAAGTATCTATTTATATCTAAAAACAAAGATGATATCAATATAATGGAAGGAAACATTCCACGTGGGAAAAATTATATATAAAAACAAAGATGAGGTGACTTACCGAACAAAAGCGCTGGCAGGTCGATAGACACACAAACAAACACAAACATACACACAAAATTCAAGCTTTCGCAACAAACTGTTGCCTCATCAGGAAAGAGGGAAGGAGAGGGGAAGACGAAAGGAAGTGGGTTTTAAGGACTGGAATGACTCCTTACCCTCTCCCTTAAAACCCACTTCCTTTCGTCTTCCCCTCTCCTTCCCTCTTTCCTGATGAGGCAACAGTTTGTTGCGAAAGCTTGAATTTTGTGTGTATGTTTGTATTTGTTTGTGTGTCTATCGACCTGCCAGCGCTTTTGTTCGGTAAGTCACCTCATCTTTGTTTTTATATATAAAAACAAAGATGGTGTGACTTACCAAACGAAAGCGCTAGCACGTCGATAGACACACAAACAAACACAAACATACACACAAAATTCTAGCTTTTGCAGCCAACGGTTGCTTCGTCAGGAAAGAGGGAAGGAGAGGGAAAGACGAAAGGATGTGGGTTTTAAGGGAGAGGGTAAGGAGGCATTCCAATCCCGGGAATGGAAAGACTTACCTTAGGGGGAAAAAAGGACGGGTATACACTTGCACACACACACACACATATCCATCCACACATATACAGACACAAGCAGACACCGTAATCTACTATACAATTTTACCCCGCCTATATATACTCAATAATACATCACCCACTTCCAAGATATATGTCTGCTTGTGTCTGTATATGTGTGGATGGATATGTGTGTGTGTGCGCGAGTGTATACCCATCCTTTTTTCCCCCTAAGGTAAGTCTTTCCGCTCCCGGGACTGGAATGACTCCTTACCCTCTCCCTCAAAACCTACATCCTTTCATATTTCCCTCTCCATCCCTCTTTCCTGACGAAGCAACCGTTGGTTGCGAAAGCTAGAATTTTGTGTGTATGTTTGTGTTTGTTTGTGTGTCTATCGACATGCCAGCACTTTCGTTTGGTAGGTCACATCATCTTTGTTTTTAGATATATTTTTCCCATGTGGAATGTTTCCCTCTATTATACAAGTATCTATTTAGCTCTATTCAAAAACATGTTAGCAAAACCAGCTCTTCATTAATTCCAAAATAATTAACAGTTTTGTCAAAAGTATTGTTTGTGTAACTATATTTGTTAATTTCATGATTTAAACAAATAATTCATCTTAACCCTTGTAGTAGAAGAAACTGTTAACAAGAACCAATTTTTCGATGTAGTCACTTAATTTAATGAGTTAAGTCTTAATTATAATTTCTGTAAGTTTAACTTCAAACAATGTGTAGTTTCAGTACCTATTATTGTGGTGATATATAAGGGCTGAATATTTGATCATGAGACGGTCAGTCCACAGCTGATTTTCAGACTAGTAACCTGTGCTGTTTAGAACAACAATGATTCAACTTAACAGTGTAATAAGTGTTAAACAATTAAGCCATATGTTAAAACAGTGACAGTGTCTGCTCCATAAGTACATGGTTATTCTTCAAGAACTATGAACTTTGTGGCTACATTTTTATTGCTCATTGTTCAACAGTAAAGTAATGTAGCAGTATGTGGAGTTTTGCCTGCAAACTATTAATGAGGCTTGTCGCAAGTTAAACAGTAGTGTACTGGCCATATAACGGTGTATTATCGGGGGTTGTGAACAGTGAAATTAAAGTACAGTGAAACACAACTGTGCACCTGTTGGCTACATAATTTGCAGTAGTCGGTGTTGGAATCCACAACCCATTTTTTCAATCAGTGTAGCAATGCAGTATGTTGACACCAAAGACAACAAACAACAACTGAAGAAATAAAAAGTAGGAGGGACAGCCACAGTTGGGCAGCTAGAAAATCTGTAAAATGGAAATCCAAAGACTCGCTCTAGATACAGTGGGGGTCTGTAACAGAAAATCATTTAATTATGTAATGGCTTCAGCATGAATAGGAAGGCTGTGCAGTGAATGATTTACTGTTCAGGGACAGGATTATTCTCTTCATAATTGGCAGCACACCAGCACCAATGACAGTAGTTCAGATGTCTACTGACATCAGCAGCAGAAGATGAAGATGAGAGAAAGTACTGAAGATAATGAACACGTAATTCAGTATGTGAAGGGAGATGAAAATCTAATAATAGTGGGTGATGAGAACACAACAGCAGGAGAGGAAACAGAAAATATAGTTATGGGAGAACATGGGTTCACTATTAGGAATGAGAGAGGAGAGAGACAATATGAATTTTGCAATAAATTTCAGCTTGTGATATGAATACACTGCTCAAGAACCACAGGAGGAGTAGGTGTACTTGTAAAGGGCCTGGAGACACATAAAGATTCCAACTGGATTACATCATTGTCAGACAAGAGATTCTCAAATCAAATATTGGATGATAAAGTATACACAGGAGCAGACACAGACTCAGGTCACAATATAGTAATGATGAAGAGAAGATTGACGTGCAAGAGAATCATCCAGAAGAATCAATGTGGAAAGAAATACTGAAGGGCTGAGGAATGACGTGGTGTGTTTCATGTTCTATATGGCTGCAGATACATGTGATAATGGATACCATAATGGATGGTTCAGTTGAAAAAAAAATGGATTTCTCTAAAAATAGCAGTCACACAAGTTAGACAGACATATATAGGTACAAGGAAGGTAACTGTGAAGAAACCTTGGCTAACAGAAGAAATATATCAGTTGATTGATAAGAGAAGAAAAACAAAAATGGTCAAGAAAAAGCAAGCAAAAAAGGAAGTGCAGGAAAACCAAGGCAAAATAGCTGCAGGAACAGTGCAAAGAAATCCAAGTGAAATGGTCATTGTCTGACTGAATATTATACAGAAAAGTCAAAACATCAGAACAATGTTTAGTGAAACTAAAAGCATAGGAAAACCAAGGCAAAATAGCTGCAGGAACAGTGCAAAGAAATCCAAGTGAAATGGTTATTGCCTGACTGAATATTATACAGAAAAGTCAAAACATCAGAACAATGTTTAGTGAAACTAAAAGCATAGACATTAACATTAAAGAGTGCAATGGGAATTTCACTGTGAAGCACAGAGGAAAGAGCAAACAGGTGGAAAGAGAACACTGAAGACCTCTACAAGGAGGAGGGCCTATAAGGTTATGTGATTTAGAAAGAAAGGAGTGTTTGCATGGAGGACATAAGGAGATCCATTTATAAAGTCAGAATTTGACAGAGTTTTGGAAGATTTGTGATCAAACAAGGGAAAAACCATAGATAATATCCTTTTAAATTTCTGAAGTTATTACGAAAAGTGACCCAGATGACTATTAAAGATTCTCTGGAGCACCAAGTTTGAAGACATATTGTCAAATTTCTGAAAAAATGTCATCTGTACAATTCTGAAGATAGCAAGACTAGATAAGTGTGAGAACTATGACACAATCTGTTTACAGTTCAAGCATCCAAGATGCAAACCAGAATAATATACAGCAAAATGGAAAAGAAAACTGCAGATCTGTTAGATGACAAACAGTTTAGCTTTAGAAAAGGTAAAGTCATGATAGAGGCTGGTCTGACATTTTGCTTCACAGTGGAAGCAAAACAAAGGAAAATCCAAGACATTGTTCATAGGGTTTATTGAACAAAAAAAGCATTCAGCATTGTAAAATGGTGCAAGTTGTTCAAAATTCTGAGAAAAATGGGAATAAACTATAAGGAAAGATGAGTAGTAAATACGTATAAGAACCAAGTGGATACAAGGCCAACAATGAAGTTCTCAGATTAGGAACATAGTAAGAAAGGATTTAGTGTTCCACCCATTATTTTTATTATGAAGAATCAATAATGTAAATAAAAGGAAGATTCAGAAGTGAGATTAAAATTCAGACTAAGAATATCAATGATATGATCTATAGATGACATTGTTATTGTCAGTGACAGTCAGAAAGAATTTCAACTTGTTGAATGGAATGACTGGCATAATGATCACACACTATAGACTGGGAATCAACCAAAGAAAGATGAATGTAATGATGAGTAGAAGAAATGACATTAACAACAAACTTAACGTCAAAATTGGAGTCCATAAAGTAGACAAACTGTAAGAATTATGCTAATTTGGAAGCAAAATTATGCATTATGGACAAAGCAAGAAGGATATAAGAAGCAGACTATCACAGGCTAAAAGGACTTTCCTCATGAAAAATAGTCCATTAGTGTCAAATGTAGGACATGCTATTTTATATGTAAGGTGACCATAGCCATATCATTCCATGCTTTGAATAAACAAGACCACTATGACTGTTAGAGTTCTTTATTGGAGAATAATTGTTCTTGTATAAATATCTGTAATATGAATACACTGTTCAAGAACCACATTAGGAGTAGGTGTACTTGTAAAAGGAATGGAGACACATGAAGATTCCAGCTGGATTACATCATTGTCAGACAGAGATTTTGAAATCAGATATTAGATGGTAAGGAGTACACAGAAGTAGACTTGGACTCAGGTAACAATTTAGTAGAGATGAAGAAGAGACTGGTATTTAAGAGAATCATCCAGAAAAATCAGTGCAGAAAGAAATACAGAAGGACTGAGGAATGAAGTGGTGTGTTTGTTGTTCTGTATGGTTGCAGATACCTGTGATAATGGATACCATACTGGACATTTCAGTTGAAAAGAAATAGGCTTCTCTAAAAATAAATACTGTATAAATATTGTTCTTCAATAAGCAGTCCTAACACTAACAGCAGTCTTGTTTATTCAAATTATCAAACATAGTCTTTAATTTTAGGAAGAAATTTCTGACAATGTATGTTTGAAGTGCAGCATGACATGGAAGCCATCATAGACTGTAGGGAAACTGGAAAGGAAGTGAGCTGATGTGTTTTAGATGTTGTGCTAAACAAGAATGTTGAAAATTAGGCGAAATGATGAGTAATGAGGAGGTTCTCCACACAACTGGTGAAGAGAGAAACATATGGAAATTATTGTCAAGGGTGATGGGACATGTGTTAAGCCATAAAGGAATAACTTCAATGCTACTAAGGGAGCCATTTTGAAAAGAAAAAGAAAAACCCTTCCCATCTCTGCCAGATACAAAAATAGATAGAGATAACAAAAGATAGAGATAAAAAAAAAATCATCATAACGGTCAGCCTAGCAACACCAAAAGCTTTGAATTTTATGCTAGTCTGGTCATTTTTAATATTTTTACACTCGTTTTGTTGTAGGAACATTTTACCACTGAATCAGAGTCTGAATCAGAGGCTCAGATGGTTTTGCGACCATGTTGGCTGCAGATTCCTTGACTTGCGCCATAGGGTGGTGGGTTTCGGGTTCCGCTGAATAGGTCAGGAGTTCACTACACTCAGCTTGCAGCTACACGGGTAGCAGAGGCTGTGTAACATGGACTGGGCGGTTTTTTAGGTTAGAAGGCCTCGGGAAAGTACAGGGTGGGCTGCAATCTCAAAGGGTGCATGGCAAATACAGGACGTGCTTGGATCAAGGAACAGTCGGAATTGTAGTTGTAAATTGTAGTTGTGCTGGGAAAGTCCCTGAGCTTCAAGCGCTAATAGAAAGCACAGAAGCTGAAATCGTTATAGGTACAGAAAGCTGGCTAAAGCCTGAAATAAGTTCTGCAGAAATTTTTACGAAGTCTCTGATGGTGTTCATGAAAGATAGATTAGGCAGAATTGGTGGTGGAGTGTTTGTTTTTGTCAGTAGTGGTTTATCTTGTAGTGAAGTCGAAGTAGATACTCCGTGCGAATTGGTATGGGTGGAGGTTATACTTAACAGCCGAACTAAGTTAATAATTGGCTCCTTCTAATGTCCCCCAGACTCCGATGATATAGTTGCTGAACAGTTCAGAGAAAATTTGAGTCTCGTAACAAATAAATACCCCACTCATACAATTATAGTTGGTGGGGACTTCAACCTTCCCTCAATATGTTTGCAAAAATACTTGTTCAAAACCGGTGGTAGGCAGAAAACATCTTCCGAGATTGTTCTAAATGCTTTCTCCAAAAATTATTTCGAGCAGTTAGTCCACGAACCCACGCTAATTGAAAATGGTTGCAAAAACACCCTTGACATCTTAGCCACAAACAATCCAGAGCTAATAGAGAGCATCATGACTGATACAGGGATTAGTGATCACAAGGTCATTGTAGCTAGGCTCAATACCGTTTCTTCCAAATCCACCAGAAACAAACGCAAAATAACTTTATTTAAAAAAGCGGATAAAATGTCACTAGAAGCCTTCCTAAGAGACAATCTCCATTCCTTCCGAACTGACTATGCAAATGTAGACAAGATGTGGCTCAAATTCAAAGATATAGTAGCAACAGCAATTGAGAGATTCATACCTCATAAAGAGATAAGAGATGGAACTGATCCCCCATGGTACACAAAACAGGTCCGAACGCTGTTGCAGAGGCAACGGAAAAAGCATGTGAAGTTCAGAAGAACGCGAAATCCCGAAGATTGGCTAAAATTTACAGACGCGCGAAATTTGGCACAGACTTCAATGCGAGATAATAGGTTCCATAATGAAACATTGTCTCGAAATTTGGTAGAAAATCCGAAGAAATTCTGGTCGTATGTAAAGTACACAAGCAGCAAGACGCAGTCAATACCTTCACTGCACAGTGCCGATGGTACTGTTACTGACGACTGTGCCACTAAAGCGGAGTTATTGAACGCAGTTTCCTGAAATTCCTTCACCACGGAAGACGAATGGAATATTCCAGAATTTGAAACACAAATAGCTGCTAGCATGAGTTTCTTAGAAGTAGATACCTTAGGGGCTGCAAAGCAACTCAAATCGCTTGATACGGGCAAGTCTTCAGGTCCAGATTGTATACCGATTAGGTTCCTTTCAGATTACACTGATACAATAGCTCCCTACTTACCAATCATATACAACCGCTAGATCTGTACCTACAGACTGGAAAATTGCACAGGTCGCACCAGTGTTTAAGAAGGGTAGTAGGAGTAATCCATCGAACTACAGACCTATATCATTGACGTCGGTTAGCAGTAGGGTTTTGGAGCATATACTGTATTCAAACATTATGAATCACCTTGAAGGGAACAATCTATTGATATGTAATCAGCATGGTTTCAGGAAACATCGTTCCTGTGCAAAGCAGCTAGCTCTTTATTCGCACAAAGTAATGGCTGCTATCGACAGGGGATCTCAAGTTGATTCCGTATTTCTAGATTTCCGGAAAGCTTTTGACACTGTTCCTCGCAAGCAACTTCTAATCAAGCTGTGGGCCAATGGGGTATTGTCTCAGTTTTGTGACTGGATTCGTGATTTCCTGTCAGGAAGGTCGCAGTTCGTAGTAATAGACGGCAAATCATCGAGTAAAACTGAAGTGATATCAGGTGTTCCCCAGGGAAGTGTTCTGGGACCTATGCTGTTCCTGATCTATATAAATGACCTGGGTGACAATCTGAGCAGTTCTCTTAGGTTGTTCACATATGATGCTGTAATTTACCGTCTAGTAAGGTCATCCAAAGACCAGTATCAGTTGCAAAGCGATTTAGAAAAGATTGCTGTATGGTGTGGCAGGTGGCAGTTGACACTAAATAACGAAAAGTGTGAGGTGATCCACATGAGAAATCTGTTGGAATTCGATTACTTGATAAATAGTACAATTCTCAAGGCTGTCAATTCAACTAAGTATGTGGGTGTTAAAATTATGAACAACTTCAGTTGGAAAGACCACATAGATAATATCATGGGGAAGGCAAGCCAAAGGTTGCGTTTCATTGGCAGGACACTTAGAAGATGCAACAAGTCCACTAAAGAGACAGCTTACACTACACTCATTCGTCCTCTGTTAGAATATTGCTGTGCGGTGTGGGATCCTTACCAGGTGGGATTGACGGAGGACATCGAAAGGGTGCAAAAAAGGGCAGCTTGTTCTGTATTATCACGTAATAGGGGAGAGAGTGTGGCAGATATGATATGTGAGTTGGGATGGAAGTCATTAAAGCAAAGACGTTTTTCGTCGTGGCAAGATCTATTTACGAAATTTCAGTCACCAACTTTCTCTTCCGAATGCAAAAATATTTTGTTGAGCCCAACTACATAGGTAGGAATGATCATCAAAATAAAATAAGATAAATCAGAGCTAGAACAGAAAGGTTTAGGTGTTCGTTTTTCCCGCACGCTGTTCGGGAGTGGAATGGTAGAGAGATAGTATGATTGTGGTTCGATGGACCCTCTGCCAAGCACTTAAATGTGAATTTCAGAGTAGTCATGTAGATGTAGATGTAGAGTTAATATGTGTTCCTAGGCAGTGAATCACAAAGGTACCAAGTTAGGTTAGATTTTGTCATAAGTGTACAAAGTTTGATTGAAACTGGTCAGGCTTTATTCCAAGAGTGCAGTTTTCTTTCAGATAATAATTTGTATTTGTATCAAGTTTGATTGAAACTGCTCCTGTTATTTCAGAAGACACACATGATATGAGCAGATACTCAAAGTTCCTGGAATAAGATGGGCTGTGTGAGCTTGTGTAGTACACAGTTTTCTTGTTAAGCGTTCTTGTTATGTGTTATTGCATAACCTCTTAATATTTAAATCCTCCTGGCATTAATCCGGGAGGTGTTGTCTGCTTGTAGTGAATTCTTTTGCCACGGCTGTTTCCACCTTGCCTTATTTTTTTATTATTACTATTATTTTGAAAAGTGTAAGTGAGCAAAGTGTGGTTGTAAAATTTTCCTTCCCTCTTGGGAAAAACGCTGTAGAAACTGATATAATGTTGAAACAGCCACAAAGATGACACTCTGGGGAAAAATTACTGTCTGAATTTTTTTTTATCTTCAGAAATGGTGACCTATTGAGGCTTTGTTCTGGACATCTTTTAACTGCATGAACATAGAAAAACATTGAGAAAATCTGTGAACTTGTCATTGAAGACAAATAGTGGACCACTGAACATGAAGCAGTGTTAACAAGATTTTCTTGGAACATGGTTCAGTGAATTTTAACAGAAAATTTGGGACTCCAAAGAGTCATTTCCAAATGTGGATTTCAGGTTCTTACTATCAAGAAGAACAGTCTCAAACAGAATGAGCATTTTTACAAGTTACTTTCTAGTGGTGAATCATGGTTTTATGCCTACACTGAAAAACTGAGAGCCGCCCCCCCCCCCCCCCCCCCCAATGAATGATCAATCTTGTTTGTTAAATTCACTCTTTTCTGTCCATGGGTTTGTCAAACAAGACTGCAGATGTACCAACAAGTTCATCAATTTAACCTTGCTTTTGAAGCAGACGCTGTTCATGTAGTGAAATATTTTGATACTAGTACGAATAGTTACCAATGCAGACAACACACTTCTTGCATTGGCTTAAGCTCTAAGTGTAAAGAAGAAAAAGAAAAAAATTAGATGCTGGTCCAGGCAATGGTTAAAATTGAAAATTGTTAAACGAAATATTATGCTCAGAACTTGATAATTACATCAACTTTCTCCAAATGCATAGTAAAACTTTTAATAAATGGTTAGAGTTACTGCACCCTCTCAGTGAAAAAGAGGACACAAGTTTGTGAAAATGTATTCATTTCTACATGGTCCTCTAATGACAGTTCATTAAAATATCACAAAATGGAAACTTATATCTGTGGAAGAACTGGAAAGCTTTATTTTAATTGCCCCGCCCCCCTCCCACTGCCCCTCTTGTTGCATAGACTATTATTCTTAATCTCTTCCTGTACAGTACTTGGCTGGGAAACATGCAACACTTCTACCATTTCGAAAACTGCCAGTGCTCTTTTGTATTTACCTTTAACTATAGTTTCCAAAATTGTGAATACTCATGATGACAGTGAGATAACAGCTTTTCACTAAACATGAATGGTGAGACATGAACACAAACAATCAGTGCAATCTTGTCAAATCTGCCTTCAGTCAAACTTTCTCTCAAACACAGTCCATGTTTGATGAACAATTCAAACAAAGCCACACTTGTTGTGATAATAAAAAGACATTTTCCTTCCTTTGCATGTAGCATAGAAGAATTTCAAATATTAGTTAGTGAACTTACGTTAGTCTGCTCTGAAGATGATCTAGAAATGAACTACACCAAAATCAAGATCAAGCTGAAGGAATGAACACCAGAGAGAAGTAAATGAGTTGGGAATACACAAATGCAAAGGGTCACAGAATATGTACACTACTGGCCATAAAAATTGCTGCACCATGAAGATGATGTGCTACAGATGTGAAATTTAAGTGACAGGAAGAAGATTCTGTGATAAGCAAATGATTAGCTTTTCAGAGCATTCACACAAGGTTGGCGCCGGTGGCGACACCTACAACATGCTCACATGAGGAAAGTTTCCAACTGATTTCTCATACACAAACAGCAGTTGACTGGCGTTGCCTGGTAAAACATTGTTGTGATGCCTCGTATATGGAGGAGAAATGCGTACCATCACATTTCCGACTTTGACAAAGGTCAGATTGTAGCCTATCACTATTGTGGTTTATCGTATCGCGACATTGCTGCTCGCGTTTGTCGAGATCCAATGACTGTTAGCAGAATAATGGAATCAGTGGGTTCAGGAGGGTAATATGGAATGCCATGCTGGATCCCAACAGCCTTGTATCACTAGCAGTCGAGATGCCAGACATCTTATCCACATGGCTGTAATATATCGTGCAGCCACGTCTCGATCCCTGAGTCAACAGGTGGGGACGTTTGCAAGACAACAACCATCCGCGCAAACAGTTTGACGATGTTTGCAGCAGCGTGAACTATCAGCTCGGAGACCATGGCTGCGGTTACCCTTGATGCTGCATCACAGACAGGAGTGCCTGCGATGGTGTACGCAAGGACGAACCTGGCTGCACGAATGGCAAAACGTCATTTTTTCAGATGAATCTAGGTTCTGTTTACAGCATCATGATGGTCACATCCGTGTTTGGCGACATCGCGGTGAACGCACATTGGAAGTATGTATTCGTCATTGCCGTACTGGCGTATCACCCAGCGTGATGGTATGGGGTGCCATTGGTTACACGTCTCAGTCACCTCTTGTTTGCATTGACGGCACTTTGAACAGTGGACATTACATTTCAGATGTGTTACGACCTGTGGCTCTACCCTTCATTCGATCCCTGCGAAACCCTACATTTCAGCAGAATAATGCACGACCGCATGTTGCAGGTCCTGTACGGACCTTTCTGGATACAGAAAATGTTTGACTGCTGCCCTGGCCAGCACATTCTCCAGATCTCTCACCAATTGAAAACGTCTGGTCAATGGTGGCCGAGCAACTGGCTCGTCACAATACACCAGTCACTACTCTTGATGAACTGTGGTATCGTGTTGAAGCTGCATGGGCAGATGTACCTGTACATGCCATCCAAGCTCTGTTTGACTCAATGCCCAGGCACATGAAGGCCTTTATTACGGCCACAGGTGGTTTTTCTGTGTACTGATTTCTCAGGATCTATGCACCCAAATTGCGTGAAAATGTAATCTCATGTGCGTTCTAGTATAATATATTCGTCCAATGAATACCCGTTTATCATCTGCATTTCTTCTTGGTGTAGCAATTTTAATGGCCAGTAGTGTATATCTGATTCAACTTGTAAATATGAAACCCAGTTTACCAAAAAATACTGAGAGGAAGACCAGCACAGATGGGAGAGAGATTTACAAAAGACAGCTGGATTCAGTTGGCAATGGAGAGCTCAAAATCAGCATAAATGGACGAACTGGTTGGGATCCTACATTGCACCCCAACTCAGAGGCCACAGCATCAAGTGATTGAACTGGATGATAATGTTGATAATTATGATGATGACAATAACAGTGACTTACCTTCAAAAGGTGAAATTTTTAATACTGCCAATACATACATATAAAAGTACAAAAACCTGTAACAGCTTTTGGCACTATTAGTTCCTTCCTCAAGGAGGGGAAACAATGGTTTGGGGAAGGTTGGAAAGGAAGTGCAGGGTCCCAGACACCTTACCAGGATGGGATAAATGTTCATTTGTAGTAGATACATTCAGATGATGTACATTTTCATTTGTATTTTCATAATATGAACTCTATAGTTTTGACTTCAACAAATGCCTTTCACATGCAGTACTAATCCAGCTGAACCATCCCAGTATGAATCAACTTGAATAGTTAGTTGGACTAACACTGCCGAGTGAAAGCACATATCCAGGTTCAAGTATAGATCTGAAACACAGGTTTTAACATGTTATCAAAGCTCATCTGACTATGTGCTTCTCCAAAGAATAAAAAACTTTGTCCCAAATGTTTCACTTGTCTTGCTGTTTTGGTTTACC
Organism: Schistocerca americana; assembly: GCF_021461395.2. Classification (NCBI taxonomy): domain Eukaryota; kingdom Metazoa; phylum Arthropoda; class Insecta; order Orthoptera; family Acrididae; genus Schistocerca; species Schistocerca americana. The sequence continues at coordinate 638,669,687 of NC_060120.1, read as the reverse complement.
TGTTAACCTTTGCAATTTTTTCTCCATTTGTTTATGCTATTATTAGCTTACTTTCTTCATCTTCTTATTTCACTCACACTGCCAGTCCACCTAAGTATTAACCATCTGAACTACTTATGTTTTCATGTTTGAGCATCTCAACTGGTATAGCACATGAAATAGGAACACTCATTTACTAGTAATAATAAATTTTATTAACATAAGCAGAACACAAAAAAACATATTCTGGAACACTTGATACTAGTTTTCTGTGTTAGAGTACTGCTATTTGATATCCCCATATTTATAAGGAAGTTTGACACACTGCCACTTTCACGGAACGTTGCAAGGAACACTGGGATCAAATCAACCACTCATACCAATCAACAACACCTCTGGTAGTTGTGACAAACACAATAGTGGATGATCTTGACCTCTACATTGGACTCCTCACAGGAAATGGTGCATTGTCCAAAAATCTTACAGGGAAGTGCAGTCAATGTGCAGAGCATGTTCTTTGTTTGGGTAGTGAGTCTACTTTGGGTGTTTGCTCTTGTGCTTCAGGCTGAGATTGTTTCTGAGGCCCAAGTGTTGGCAGCCCTTCTGGGAATGTGTATGCATTTATCACTCTGGCAACTGAGATCATAGTAGCATTAACTTTTAATACAAGGTGGAATCCGAAATTTTCAGGACTACTACTGCCTACTGAAAGTAGGAGTAGTAGATCTTTGCACTGCTAGGTGGCGAGAGCTGCATATCTGATGAGTCACTGTGTGGAGTGGCATTCAGCATGGAGGACGTGTTGCATGTCCACAGTGATTTCCGTAATTTTCTGTGCTTGGTGTGTGGTAATTTTATGATGGATCCATGAACAGAACAGCATGTGTGTATCAAGCGCTGTGAAAATCTGAGGTATTAGTGCTACGGAGATCCTTGCAATGATTCAATAAGTGTTTGGGGACAGAGCATGAGCCATATGCGTGTGTTTGAGTGGCATGCTCAGTTCAAGGCTGACCATACATAGGTCGAAGATGATGCTCACACTGGAAGGCCCATTAGCCACACAATGCCAGACATTGTTGCCAAACTTCAACAATTGGTTCGTGTAGATCAATGTCGAACCATTCAAGACCTTGCGGATGAAGTGGGTTTTGGCTATGGGACATGTCAACAAATGTTGACTGATGAATTTGGCATGCATCGTGTCCCCGCAAAATTTGTGCCAAGGATCTTGACTGCCGATCAGAAGGCACAGCATGTTGAAGTGTGCATGGACCTTCATCAGAACACATCTGATGATCCAACCTTCTTATCACCGGTGACGAGAGCTGGATTTATGGGTATGACCTACAGGCAAAGCAACAGCCATCCCAGTGGAAGAGCCTGGGCTGTCCAAGACCCAAAAAAAGTGAGACAGGTGAAGAGTAAGGTGAAGAGCATGATCATCATTTTCTTTGATACCAAGGGAATTGTGCACAAAGGTTTTCTCCCACCCAACCAAATAGTGAATTCCATGTATGTCTGTGATGTTTTGCAATGGACCTGTGAAAACGTGCGGCAATGACAGCCCGAACTTTGGTATCAAGGGAACTGACTGCTGCATCATGGCAATGCACCCTGTCACATGTCCTTGTTCACCAGGAACTTTTTGGCAAAAAAAAAAAAAAAAAAAAAAAAACATGGCAGTTATACCCACTTGCCAGATTTTATACCTCTTGAAACTTCACACTATTCCCAAAACTGAAACTCAAGTTGAAAGGCCATCGGTTCGACACTCTAGAGAGGATTCCAGAAGCATCGCTGGCAATGATGAACACCCTCAAAGAACAGGACTTCCAGAAAATGTTTGACCAGTGGCAGAAGCAATGGGACCAGTGTGTACATATGGATGGGAACTACTTTGAGGGTGATGATAACCATTAGTCCAAAGAAAAGGTTTTCAACAGATGGCAGCACCAGTCCCGACAATTTTGGATAGCACCACTTAATATGTCCAAATTTCTTGCTCCTCTTTTAATGATTTGATATGGGCCTGTGTTTGGGGTTATAGTGTGGGTTTGACACTCTCTGTTCATAACATGACATATGTACATGTTTGCACGTCATGATCCCATAGGTAGGTGTCATTCGATGTCTTGATGCTTGATGAGGTTTAATGTGAGTGGTATGTTCCCTCAGGTGACAAATGTAATCTGATTGGTCGTGGTCAGGTAGTTTTGTGGAATTTTGGTCAATGAAATGACCAGGCAACTGAAGTGCTTTGCCACACACCACTTCCACTAGTGATGAATGCAAGTCTATTCCACATATGGTGTGAAGTTCAAGCACAACCTTTGGTAAGGTGGTTGTTGAACTAGTTTCATGACTTATCAGTGCAGCCTTTAAATAATGGTGAAAACATTTGAGCATACTGCTGCTCACTGGGTGATAGCTGGTTGTTCTGTGATGGAGACCACCACAGAATGTACTAAGTTGAATAAATAACATCAACTTGAATTGCCAGCTGTGGTTCATGTCAGTGTGCAGCAGACAACTGAAGGAAAACTCAGTGTGACACAAAGGCAAAGACCAGGGTTTCCACTAATACATTATCAACTCGCATAGCTTCTGGTCAGTGAGTGAAATGATCACTCACAGTTAATAAATAGCACTGACCATTTTATGATGGAAATGTACATTTTATGTTGACATGCACATGCATGAAGCATGTCATCAATCTGGAACTGGCACATGCACATAATGGGATATTTCGTTACTGTGCTGACACTGAAGGCACACGTAAGTCCACTCATGACGTTGCTTTTGCTTACCAAGCCAAACAACATGTTCTGAAACCAAGGAAGTTGATTATTTGAAACCAGCTTGGCAAAGGCTGTGAAGTATTTCAAAAGCACTTCTGTGGAATGCAGCTGGCAGAAAAACACAATAGCTTCCACATGAAATTTCACAATATAGCTTCACACCTCAACCAATTGTAACTGAATGGCAGTCAGTGCTTCATTCAATAGCTTCTGGAATTCCTGAACAGATTCTTGTGCCTCTGTGATTGATTTGTAGACAGTAAGAAACTCACAATCATCATAAGTGTTCTGTTTTTGTTGTGAAGGGGAAAGCTTGTGTGAGACGAAGACCAGCAGATGCCAAGTGCCATCAATTTATTGTTGCAATTATGTGCCAATAGCAGTCTTGCTAGCATTAACAACCAATACAAGAGGTGCATCCAGTGCAGGGTGTGTCAGGAATGCAGCATTTGGTAGACTTTGCTTTGCTGGCCCAAAAGCAGAGCTCACTGCACCTGTCCATTGGATCAATGAATTCCCCTTAGTTTTAGGTCCGTTGGCTCATGCAACTTGGCTGAGTGAGGCAGATGACACCAGTAATAGTTCAGTCTTCACAAGAAATGGTGTATTTATTTGCTGGTTTCTGGCTGTGGAATCTTCACAATGGCTTCTAAGTGGGTGGGTCCCCCCTGCGGGTCCGGGGTAAGAATAGGCCCGAGGTATTCCTGCCTGTCGTAAGAGGCGACTAAAAGGAGTTTCAACCGTTTCAGCCTTCTATGTGATGGTCCCCCTTGGGGTTTGGCCTACATTTTTCAAAATTCTACAGAAGTACGAGCCTTTTGGGGAAGGACACCTTACATGGTGTACCACTGGTCCTAAATGCACTAAGACCTTGGCACTCAGCATTGCACCAGCGTTGTAACCGTACCCACTATTCCTCAAATTGGGCCTAAACGCCTGATGGGTTGTCCAAGTTACGCCCATAGTGCATCTCCATCTGCACCAGCGATCATGATGGACTTTCCATGGCACCAGAAAGCCAGCACGGTAGCCAGCCCGTTGTGGTGGGGTCGTCATGTACCCTCTAGGTTGTAGCCCCCTGACAACACAGGGATCGTACTGCCGATACCTGAGCTGCACCCTCCCCACGTTGGCCAAGGAGTAGATGCCCGTCTCCTTGGGGCATCAGGACTCCCGGCAATGGTCATCCTGCCAGGTGACCCTTGCTGCGGCTGGGTGGCGCCCGTGGGGAGAGCCCCTGGTCGGAGTGGGTGGTATCGGGGCGGACGTTTCGCAGATGAAACGTCAACACGTATCAGGTCGCTCTGCGACCGAGTCTTTCAAAAGAAAAGGTACCGTTTCTAGTTCTGGTTCTCCTGCCCTTTCCCCCTTGGCCACTCCATGGGAGGAGGGTCAGGCCCGCCGGCTTGGGGTGAAGTACTTCCCCCACTATTTGGTCTGTTCTCGAACCGATGGGGGGACGTTCGCCACCTCCAAGCCCATGTTCCTTGTTCAGCACATTGAGGACGTCTTCGGGGAAATCGAGGCTCTCAGCAAGATGCGATCAGGGTCCGTTCATATCAAGACCACCTCTGCCACACAGTCGGCGGCACTCCAGGCGTGCGACCGCCTAGGGGACATCCCAGTATCCATTGTCCCACTTCTGGCACTAAATAGGACGCAGGGGGTTATCTTTCATCGTGACCTCCTGCTACAATCTGATGAGGAGCTCAGGGCCAACCTGGAGCGCCGCGGCGTGCATTTCGTCCGGCGAGTCCAGCGCGGCCCCAAAGACCGTCGCATCGACACCGGGGCCTTTATCCTCGCCTTCGAGGGGGACGTTCTCCCGGAGAAAATAAAGGTGATGTGCTACCGGTGCGACGTGCGACCTTACGTCCCGCCTCCTATGCGCTGTTTTAGGTGTTTGCGCTTTGGGCACATGTCATCCCGGTGTGAGGCTGAGCCCCTTTGTGGCGATTGTGGACGTCCTCTTCGTGAGGAACATACACGCACCCCACCACCTCGGTGCATTAATTGTCCTGGCGTCCACTCGCCTCGATCCTCACACTGCCCCGCCTATCAAAAGGAGAAGAAGATACAAGAAATCAAAACTTTGGATCGGCTCTCTTATTCTGAGGCCAGGAAGAAGTATGACCGCCTTCATCCTGTGTCACTGACCACTTCGTTTGCCTCAGTAGTGACCACTCCTTCCGCGGTATCCTCACCCCTATCCTCCTCCCCCGTGGCCCCCACCCCCTCTGCCCCAGGGGCCACCCTTCCTCCTCCTCCTCCCCACACGCCACCTGAGAAGCGATCCTCTTCTCAGGCGTCCATCGGGGAAACGTTCCGGACCCCAGCCTCCGAGGTCCGGCGTTCCAAAACGGACCCCGCGCGTGAGGACCTTCTTCGTGTCCAGCCCACCATCCCTGTGCCTCCTCGGCCTTCCAAGAAGGCCTCCAAGAAGAAGTCTCTATCTCCCTCTCCACCCCGGCACGTTTCGTCTGACGCTTCATCCGTGAGTCGCTGCTCCCGGCCGTCCTCAGTTTCACCGGGACGCTCTGCTGCCAGGCACTCCGCCGGCCTTTCGTCGGCAAATGATGCGGCCCCTCCTACACAATCAGGGACAGCGGCCGCAGCTGGCGACGAGTCGATGGAACCGGATCCGCCTCCCGTCAGTTGTAGCGTTGTTCCCTCGCAAACTGGCCCTCCGTGGCCATCGAGGTGACCAGCTCTTCCCCCGTCTCGTTCCCCCAACTTTTTGACTGGCAATGGCGTTGTTTCATTGGAACATAAGAGGTATTCGATCTAATCGGGAGGAATTACAACTGCTCCTCCGCCTGCACTGTCCACTCGTCCTTGGTCTCCAGGAAACCAAGTTGCGCCCGACTGACCGTATTGCCTTTACCCACTATACCTCGGAGCAGTATGACCTCACCCCTGTGGACGGTATCCCAGTTCATGGTGGGGTCATGTTGCTCGTTCGGGACGATGTCTATTACCATCCCATCCCATTGACCACCCCACTCCAAGCAATAGCTATCCGCATTACTCTTTCTGCTTTTACTTTTTCAGTTTGTACCATCTACACTCCACCGTCATCTGCTGTTAGTCGGGCTGACATGATGCACCTGATCGTTCAGCTTCCCCCGCCGTTCTTATTGTTTGGCGACTTCAATGCCCATCATCCCCTTTGGGGCTCTCCTGCATCCTGTCAAAGAGGCTCACTCTTGGCGGATGTCTTCAACCATCTCAATCTTGTCTGCCTCAATACCGGCGCCCCGACTTTCCTCTCGGACTCTACTCATACCTACTCCCACTTGGACCTCTCGATCTGTTCTGCCACTCTTGCCCGTCGGTTCGAGTGGTATGTCCTTTCTGACACCTATTCGAGTGACCACTTCCCCTGTGTCGTTCATCTCCTGCACCACACCCCATCCCCACGTCCTTCGAGCTGGAACATACTGAAAGCTGACTGGGGACTTTACTCCTCCCTGGTGACCTTTCCGGACCACGATTTTCCCAGTTGTGACAGTCAGGTCGAATACCTCACGGCTGTTATTATCAATGCTGCCGAACGTTCCATTCCTCGTACTACTTCTTCTTCACGTCGCGTTTCCGTCCCCTGGTGGAACGAGGCTTGTAGGGACGCTATCCGTGCTCGACGACGTGCTTTACGCACCTTTCGCCGCCATCCTACGTTGGCGAGTTGTATTGAATACAAATGACTCCGAGCGCAATGCCGTAGAGTCATCAAAGACAGCAAAAAAGCTTGTTGGGCCTCTTTCACGAGCTCCTTTAACAGTTTTACTCCCTCTTCCGTCGTTTGGGGTAGGCTGCGCCGACTGTCGGGCATTAAGGCCCACTCCTCGGTACCTGGCCTGACCTCAGGTAATGAGGTCCTTGTTGATCCTGTGGCTGTCTCCAAAGCCTTTGGCCGCTTTCTCGCGGAGGTTTCAAGCTCCGCCCATTACCATCCTGCCTTCCTTCCCAGGAAAGAGGCAGACGAGGCTCGGCGATCTTCCTTCCACTCGCTGAATCTGGAAACTTACAATGCCCCCTTTACTATGCGGGAACTCGAACGTGCGCTTGCACTGTCCCGGTCCTCTGCTCCGGGGCCAGATGCCATTCACGTTCAGATGCTGGTACACCTTTCTCCGGCGGGCAAACGCTTCCTTCTTCGTACCTACAATCGCGTCTGGACCGACGGTCAAGTCCCCATGCGTTGGCGTGACGCCGTTGTTGTTCCTATACCCAAGCCCAGGAAGGATAGACACCTTCCTTCTAGTTACCGCCCCATTTCTCTTACAAGCTGTGTCTGTAAGGTGATGGAGCGCATGGTTAATGCTCGGTTAGTTTGGATTCTTGAATCTCGACGACTTCTTACTAATGTCCAATGCGGCTTTCGTCACCGCCGCTCCGCTGTTGACCACCTTGTGACCTTGTCGACATTCATCATGAACAACTTTTTGCGAAGGCGCCAAACGGTAGCCGTGTTCTTTGACTTGGAGAAGGCTTATGATACCTGTTGGAGAGGAGGTATCCTCCGCACTATGCACAGGTGGGGCCTACGCAGTCGTCTGCCCCTTTTTATTGATTCCTTTTTAACGGATCGAAAGTTTAGGGTACGTGTGGGTGCCGTATTGTCCGACGTCTTCCTCCAGGAGAACGGAGTGCCTCAGGGCTCCGTCTTGAGCGTAGCCCTTTTTGCCATCGCGATCAATCCAATTATGGATTGCATTCCACCTAATGTCTCAGGCTCTCTCTTTGTCGATGACTTCGCGATCTACAGCAGTGCCCAGCGAACATGCCTCCTGGAGCGCTGCCTTCAGCGTTGTCTAGACAGCCTCTACTCATGGAACGTGGCAAATGGCTTCTGGTTCTCTGAAGAGAAGACAGTTTGTATCAACTTTTGGCGATATAAAGCGTTCCTTCCGCCATCCTTACATCTCGGTCCCGTTGTTCTCCCATTCGTGGACACAACTAAGTTTCTAGGGCTCACGTTGGACAGGAAACTGTGTTGGTCTCCACATGTCTCTTATTTGGCGGCCCGTTGTACACGTTCGCTTAATGTCCTAAGAGTTCTTAGCGGTTCATCTTGGGGAGCGGATCGCACTGTCCTGCTTCGCTTGTATCGGTCCATAGTCCGATCGAAGCTGGATTATGGGAGCTTCGTCTACTCGTCCGCTCGACCATCCCTCTTACGCCGGCTCAACTCCATCCACCATCGGGGGATACGTCTTGCGACCGGAGCCTTTTACACTAGTCCTGTTGAGAGTCTTTATGCTGAAGCTGCCGAGTTACCATTGACCTACCGGCGCGACGTACTGCTGTGTCGGTATGCCTGCCGGCTGTTGTCTATGCCCGACCACCCCTCTTACAAGTCCTTCTTCGCCGATTCTCTCGACCGTCAGTACGGGTTGTATGTGTCTGCCCTGCTGCCCCCCGGAGTCCGCTTCCGTCGCCTGCTTCGACAATTGGATTTTGCCCTCCCTACCACCTTCAGAGAGGGTGAGCGCCCGACACCACCTTGGCTCCAGGCTCCGGTTCGTATTTATCTTGACCTCAGCTCACTCCCGAAGGAGGGTACTCCGGCTGCAGTGCATTGCTCACGGTTTGTCGAACTTCGTGCTCGACTTGCCGGTCACACCTTTATTTACACCGATGGCTCCAAAACTGACGATGGTGTTGGCTGTGCCTTTGTCGTCGGGGCCGCCACCTTTAAATATCGGCTCCTTCACCAATGTTCCAGCTTTACGGCCGAGCTTTTTGCTCTCCATCAGGCCGTTCAGTATGCCCGCCGCCACCGCCATTCATCGTATGTACTCTGCACTGACTCACTCAGTGCTCTTCAGAGCCTTGGGGCTCCTTATCCGGTCCATCCCTTGATTCAACGGATACAGCAGTCCCTCCATTCTTTCGCTGATAATGGCGGTTCTGTCAGTTTTCTGTGGGTTTCCGGACATGTAGGAGTGCCTGGGAATGAGGCTGCGGATGCTGCAGCCAAGGCTGCAGTCCTCCTGCCTCGGCCAGCCTCCCATTGTGTCCTGTCATCTGACGTTCGTGGGGATGTATGTAAGAGGCTTGTGTCGTTGTGGTGGGATGCTTGGTCATCCCTCCAAGGAAACAAGCTCCGGGCAGTAAAACCGCTCCCAACTGCTTGGACAACTTCCTCCCGACCATCTCGGCGCGAGGAGGTCCTTCTGACCAGGTTGCGGATTGGGCATTGCCGGTTTAGCCACCGCTACCTGCTCTCCGGTGACCCAGCCCCGCAGTGCCCTTGTGGTCAGGCATTAACGGTGCGCCATGTTTTATTGTCGTGTCCCCGTTTTAGTCAATTTCGTGTTGTCCTGTCCCTGCCATCTACTTTACCGGATGTTTTAGCTGATGACGCTCGAGCAGCTGCTCGTATTCTGCGTTTTATAACTTTAACTGGCTTGACCAAAGACATTTAACCTTTTTACCTATTTAATCTGCATCTTTGTCAGGTCCTTCTGGTGTCCCCCCATCCCCTTGAGTTTTAGCAGATTCCATGTTCTCTAACACCAGTGACTGGGCGCTAATGACCTCAGCAGTTGAGCGCCCTTAAACCCTACCAAAAAAAAAAAAAAATAAGTGGGTGGGTAGTGAAAAAATCTTGCTGATGAAATTAGATGACCTAAGGAGATATTTGTAGTTTATCAAAAACATACTTGGCATTATTAAATACCACACAGCACTGTTCTAAGTATTTGAAAACTTCAATCAAGTGTTGCTGGTGCTGTTCTGAAGTTGCTGTAAAGACAATAACATCATCTAGGAATGCCAAACAGAATGACAACCATTGCAACATGGATTCAATGAACCTTCACCAAGACTGAATGGACCATATAAACCAAATGTCACGGAGAGACTCTCAAACAAGCTGCATGGGGTGACCATGGCTATTTTCAAAATATCTTCATTGCTTATCTTATCTTAAGTTGCTATAGATGAACTGTTTGTGACAGAAATACAGAATGAAGTTGGTGGTCAACAATTGCAGAGTGGATAAATGCACAAGTCTGAGCCAGTGTTGCTAAGAAATTTTTGTCCAGATGCAACTATATCCCACTGACACTGCTGTGTTTGTAGCCACAAGGTAATCTCCAAATTTGAAGTGATACAAACATACAGTAGGTGGCTGTTCTGTGCTATCCAGGGTTGATGAGTTCAGCTTGAAATGCCTTTGTGAACTTCTGAAATAATGTCATCTGTCATTTCTGGATTTGTGATGAAGCAACAGTTTGCTTTTCTGTTTGGTCAGAGCATCAATTTTGTCTGACTAGCGATTGTAATTATGTGTGTCACTTCCAGTAATGAAACACTGTTTTGTTGCACTGCTACTGCATTCACTGATGGAGGAATTATTGTATAATGAATTCTATTAGTCAGATCTGCATCAGTGTCCAATGGTATTTCCATCTGACATGTTATTACAGCTTTAACCTAGGCTGGAAGATGGCTACTCCAAAGCATACATAGCAAGGTGTTGGATACAGTTCCTGCCTCAACCTTGCCGCATAGGTGTGTCAGACATTGTGATGACTTCCTGTCTTCAATATCCCTCAGTGATAGAACTTGACACACATGCTCTTCTTGTGAGATGAAAATTTTTTGTCAGTTCTCTCCTGAGATCATGATGAGGATCTCGTGCAGGAAGAGCAGTAATTATATCTTCTATTTCAGCTGCATAAAGATGGTTCAGTCAACTGTCCACCAGAGCAAATTTGATTGAATTGGTAGTTATACCTGCATAATGGAACCTTGCTTCTATCTGTGCAAATTAGAGTATTGGATTGTGAGACCAGAATGGAGACATTATCATGGAAATCAAGATACCGATGATCCTTCAGTGGATGCTGATTCTTGGATTTTCATGAAAAAATTCTTTGTCCATCCTCGAGAATTTATACTGCTTTTTCTGGTATTTGTAGGCTGTTCTCGCCAGGTAAAATCACATTGGGATCACCAATGTCAGTGTGGCTAAGTGTTAACCATTCAAACAAATTACATTTTCTTGTTCAAGCATCTCAACGAAAATAGCACATAAAATATGAACACTCATGTACCATAAATACATCACAGAAGAAGATATGCTGTAACATTTGAGACTGGTTTTCTGCATTAGATTACCACTACTTGAGATCTCTTGGAAGTTCTAACACTCTGCCACTTCCGTGGAACATTGCAAGAAACACTGAGAACAAATCAACTGCCAGTGCTGAACAAGAGCGCATATAACAGCTGGTGTGTGAGCTCTTTGACAGATGTGATAAACACTGTAATCAACAATCTTGATTGTTACACTTACAGTCACTGTCCTGCACCTGTCTCACCCCTTCCCTGCTTTCACTACAGTACACACATATCTTATTTCCTGCCAGCCCATCTACAAGTCCTTTACTCTTCTCTACTTCTTTCCTCTCTCCTCTCTCTTCTTCCCTCCTCCTTCTTCCCCCACCCCATCCTCTCACCCTCTAGCTCAGCCACTCGAAGCAGCACCTAGCAGCCTGACCTGTCCTGTCCTAACCACATCCTTGCATGCTTTCAAGGTAGCACCTTCCCCCACCATTGCCCTGCTATCCCTTCCTTTCTTATTCATGCATATTCCTTACCCCCACCACACACCCCAGATAGATTGCTGCTCAGATCAGATGTAGCCATAATTGACTCTTTGCACCCAGAGACAGTGGCTATGTGTATGTGAGTTGTTGTTGTGTGAATCTGTGAGAGGTCTACTTCTGACAAGGACTTTGTCTCAAAGTTTTTAAATATTTCTAGTATTTTGTATTGTGTCTGTCTGCAACTCAGTGCCTTCTCTATGTGATGGACAGCAATCTACCCTTTACAAGACAGAACATTAAGAAACAAAAACTTCTCATTGTCATTTGTCTCTCCTGATCTGGGATGTTTTGTAACATGCCATACTATGTTTTTCATATCTCCTTTCATGCTTCCTTATGTTCCTTTCTTTGTACTGTTGTGGTAAGAACTTTGAGTCCTTGAATCTTTAATAACATGTAAACAGCAATAAATACTGTACACTCTCTTTTTTTTTTACACAATTCAGTTAAATATTTGCAAAAAAACTTACCTATCAGAACTACAAGTGTAACGAAAATAAAAACAAAGTTAAAAAATTTTGTTCCCATGATTCACTATGCATTAATAACTACTTTAGAAAAGCTAATCATGCTCACTTTGTTTTTGTTTTTAGTGCCTGCCACATTTTCCTCTCCGGTGCAGAATGTGACAGTGGTTAAAGCTGGTGTTGCCACATTGGATTGTGTTGCAAAGGGAGACAAACCAATTTCTATTAACTGGTTTTTACAAGGACAGCCATTTGATCCAGCACAACACCCTAGAGCAGAAGTAAGTGAAGAGAGTCTGGAATTCGGAGTCCATTCAAGGCTCCTGATAAAGAATGTCAACAGAGATGATTCCTCCTCTTTCATATGTCAAGCTACAAACCACTTTGGAAGTGACCGTTCTGACTTCCATCTCATAGTCCAGGAAACTCCAGGGCCTCCCACTAACATGCATGTGACTGGTCACACGAGCAGATCTGTTAACCTCACGTGGGACCATTCATATGATGGAAACAGCCCTGTATCTGTATACATTATACAGTATAAAAGCACAATGGGTAAGTGTGGAAATGATTTTTGATTTAACGTAGATGCTGTATAAAACCCTAAAATTATTTTTATCACCAATAAATCTGATATACAAACAACTTTCTTCTTTTATTTTATTGGTGACTTCAAATTTTATGGAGAAATAATGCTTTCCATTTGGCATTTGGTTATAAATATATAACAAGAGGGGTGTAATCTCTTTCAAAATCATATTCCTTACTTTTATGAAGATTTTTCCCAGTTATTAGCAAATTAGAATTTCGTGTCAGAGGAATTGCATACGTGCCTGTTTAGCAGCAGAGGATCTGCAGAACTTGATGAAATAGAGAAGTGTTAGCAATAAATGAAAACTTTACTAGGTGTAGATAGTTCAGTGATACAACACTGTCCATGAAAGTCTGCAATATGTCTTCAGCTCAAACTTTAGTCCATTAAAATTTTCTTAACGCTTCACATTAACTTTAAGTTTGTATATTACAACTCTTGTCAATTTTTAACATTTTTATGTACAAGCTGTGAATAACCAACCAGCCTCTAAATCAAAAGAATGAAAAAACATCTCTCATGCCTGAAAAAAAAAAACTTTTGTTTATATTTTCCCTATTCAGCCACATGATCCAGAACATCCACATTTGTTCTTCACTGCTAAGCCTTACATATTGGATGTGCCAAATAGATATTAACTTAAAACTGCTTCTTATGGAATGCACTACTGTCCTGCAGATAGTCCTTATCAGTAATAAAATAAGGAGCATTCAGACGAAAAGGTACTAAACATCATAACAATCAAACCAGTTGAAATTGTTTGTGGTGCTTTGCGATAGCTTAGTGAGACATTTAGGGAAACAATTTTAGTGTCCAGCATGGTTTTGTGCATGCATGGGCACATGATGCAGGAGAGTGTGTTTGGTCCATTTGATTTGGCATTGTGTCTGAGGATATCACGGCATTCACATTGCAAAATTTGATGACAGCAGCAATGTTGTGTTAGATTTATGACCTTGTTAATTGGTCTTGTCTTGAGGACATTTCCAGAAGAATGATGAAAACTGGTTATTTGAAGATACAAATCTGTTCAAGCAGAACTGCAGTTAACTGCATTTCCAAGTACATAGTTTTGTGGTGAGCTAAGGTGTCTAAAAATTTAAATCATCAATTTTTTCCCATTTACATATTGAATTTCACATTTCTTTGAACAGAGCTGATATGATCTGAGATATATGCTACATTATCACCACCTGCTTCATAACACATTGGCCCACTGTTGGAACACAATACAGCAGTGATTCAGCATCGTATGGATTCAAATAGTCCTTGGTAGAATGAATTTTCACTCTGCGGTGGAGTGTACACTGATTTGGAACCTTCTGACATATTAAAATAGTGTGTTGGATTGGGGTTCAAACCAGTGACCTTTGCCTTTTGCAGGCAAGCGCTCCATCGACTGAACTATCCAAGCACAACCCATGACCTATCCTCACAGCTTTAATTTTATCAGTACCTCATCTTCTACAATCCCCTAGGCAATGACTAAGACATGTCTCCACAGTATCCTTTCTTCCAGAAGCACTAGTGCTGGACGGTATGCAGGAGAACTTCTGTGCAGTTTGGAAGGTAGGAAATGAGGTACTGGGGCGGAATTAAAGCTTAGAGTGTGGGTCATGAGTCATGTCTGGATAGGTCAGTTGGTTGAACACTTGTCAGTGAAAGGCAAAGGTCCCAAGTTCAAGTCCCATTCTGGCACGCAGTTTTAATCTGCCAGGAACTTTCAAATACTTATTATTTTTCCAGGAGTATGTGGCACCACATGCTACACACAGGTCATGCAATTCCCACAGATTACAGGACGATTTGTGAATGCAAGCTGATGCTTGATAGTCCCATATGTGATCGATTGTGTTCAAATGAGATTTATTTAGCAGCCAAGGCATCAACATAAGTTCACTGTCATGCTCCTCAAGTATTGTAGCAGATTCTAGCCTTGTGAAATTAACAGCTGTCAGAGAAGACCTCAACCATAAGGGGACACATGTGATTGCAACTTAACTTTCCGTATCTGTTACTCAGTCCCTAAACAAGTAAAACTCAATTATGACAGGACAAAATGTTATAGCTAAGGTGAGCAATGCATAGTCTAAAACTTTTGCATGGTCTGCTGAAGCCCTTAGGGGGTGACCATGCACTACTGCATTTAAGACCAAAAACTGAAACAGTTAAGCTTCTTCAAACAGTTTACTAGTACAGACAAACTATCAAAAAAGTAATAAATAAATAATTGAGATAAAAGATGAAATATTTAAGTAAGATCATGTAGGAAAATGATGTTGCTTAAACTGTGTCGTTTGGAATTCAAACCAAATGTTTAATACAAATGATCACACAGACATACGTGTATGATGACCTCGCATAAATACAATAAATCAATTGAACAATATTTTAACTAAACAATTGAAAGTTCAGGTTGGAATATCAACACTGTTATGAAAAGGATAGATGACATGTTGGGTTGCAGACAAGCACAACAAAAAGACTGTTACACACTGAGCTTCCGGCCAATGCCATATTCTGAAAAGAAAGGAAGTCATACACAGATTCACATTAGCAGACACATCTCTCACACACATGATCACTATCTCCAGTTGCTCTGGCCAGATTACAATGGTCATATTGACCAAAAGTAGCAATGCACCTAACAAGTTCATCACACAGTTTGAAGTAATGCAGCAAAATGTTAAAGTTCACAGCTGCTTAAAAAGAGTTAAATAGAATAAAAATTATGTGGTCGCAAAAGAAATAATAACAGAAATCCACATAAAAAACTCGAAGTTCCATAATATTACCAGGTGTTCATGCTTACAACCACAAATTATTCTTAATCTCATGATTGTTGTCTTAAGCCCTCCAGCAGTGTGGCCATCCGAACATCACCAATCTTAACTCTGCTGAAACCAATCAAAAGATCTTACCACACTGCCCAGCATGAACCAAAATACCTCAAGCTCATTTCTGCAAGCATCTTTATGTATCAATCATGAGCCGATTATTCTACTCAGTGCATCAATATAAATAAAAATTGTTCAAAGTTGTAAATCTCCAGAAGTTATTCATTAATTGCTTTGAAAATTTGAGACAATGTCACATTAAAAGATAACAGTATGTTTTATATACCTACTGGAGTGCCCTATATATATATATATATATATATATATATATATATATATATATATATATACACACACACACACACACACACACACACACACACACACACACACACACACGCACACTCTCCTGGAAATGGAAAAAAGAACACATTGACACCGGTGTGTCAGACCCACCATACTTGCTCCGGACACTGTGAGAGGGCTGTACAAGCAATGATCACACGCACGGCACAGCGGACACACCAGGAACCGCGGTGTTGGCCGTCGAATGGCGCTAGCTGCGCAGCATTTGTGCACCGCCGCCGTCAGTGTCAGCCAGTTTGCCGTGGCATACGGAGCTCCATCGCAGTCTTTAACACTGGTAGCATGCCACGACAGCGTGGACGTGAACCGTATGTGCAGTTGACGGACTTTGAGCGAGGGTGTGTAGTGGGCATGCGGGAGGCCTGGTGGACGTACCGCCGAATTGCTCAACACGTGGGGCGTGAGGTCTCCACAGTACATCGATGTTGTCGCCAGTGGTCGGCGGAAGGTGCACGTGCCCGTCGACCTGGGACCGGACCGCAGCGACGCACGGATGCACGCCAAGACCGTAGGATCCTACGCAGTGCCGTAGGGGACCGCACCGCCACTTCCCAGCAAATTAGGGACACTGTTGCTCCTGGGGTATCGGCAAGGACCATTCGCAACCGTCTCCATGAAGCTGGGCTACGGTCCCGCACACCATTAGGCCGTCTTCCGCTCACGCCCCAACATCGTGCAGCCCGCCTCCAGTGGTGTCGCGACAGGCGTGAATGGAGGGACGAATGGAGACGTGTCATCTTCAGCGATGAGAGTCGCTTCTGCCTTGGTGCCAATGATGGTCATATGCGTGTTTGGCGCCGTGCAGGTGAGCGCCACAATCAGGACTGCTTACGACCGAGGCACACAGGGCCAACACCCGGCATCATGGTGTGGGGAGCGATCTCCTACACTGGCTGTACGCCACTGGTGATCATCGAGAGGACACTGAATAGTGCACGGTACATCCAAACCGTCATCGAACCCATCGTTCTACCATTCCTAGACCGGCAAGGGAACTTGCTGTTCCAACAGGACAATGCACGTCCGCATGTATCCCGTGCCACCCAACGTGCTCTAGAAGGTGTAAGTCAACTACCCTGGCCAGCAAGATCTCCGGATCTGTCCCCCATTGAGCATGTTTTGGATTGGATGAAGCGTCGTCTCATGCGGTCTGCACGTCCAGCACGAACGCTGGTCCAACTGAGGCGCCAGGTGGAAATGGCATGGCAAGCCGTTCCACAGGACTACATCCAGCATCTCTACGATCGTCTCCATGGGAGAATAGCAGCCTGCATTGCTGCGAAAGGTGGATATACACTGTACTAGTGCCGGCATTGTGCATGCTCTGTTGCCTGTGTCTATGTGCCTGTGGTTCTGTCAGTGTGATCATGTGATGTATCTGACCCCAGGAATGTGTCAATAAAGTTTCCCCTTCCTGGGACAATGAATTCACGGTGTTCTTATTTCAATTTCCAGGAGTGTATATATATATTAAAAAAACAAAGATGATGTGACTTACCAAATGAAAGTGCTGGCAGGTCGACAGACACACAAACAAACACAAACATACACACAAAATTCAAGCTTTCGCAACAAACTGTTGCCTCATCAAGAAAGAGGGAAGGAGAGGGAAAGACGAAAGGATGTGGGTTTTAAGGGAGAGGGTAAGGAGTCATTCCTATCCCGGGAGCAGAAAGACTTATCTTAGGGGGGGAAAAAGGACGGGTATACACTCGCACACACACACATATCCATCCACACATATACAGACACAAGCAGACGTATTTAAAGACAAAGAGTTTGGGCAGAGATGTCAGTCGAGGCAGAAGTGCAGAGGCAAAGATGTTGTTGAATGACAGGTGAGGTACGAGTGGCGGCAACTTGAAATTAGCGGAGACTGAGGCCTGGTGGATAACGGGAAGAGTGGATATATTGAAGAGCAAGTTCCCATCTCCGGAGTTCGGATAGGCTGGTGTTAGTGGGAAGTATCCAGATAACCCAGACGGTGTAACACTGTGCCAAGATGTGCTGGCCATGCACCAAGGCATGTTTAGCCACAGGGTGATCCTCATTACCAACAAACACTGTCTGCCTGTGTCCATTCATGCGAATGGACAGTTTGTTGCTGGTCATTCCCACATAGAATGCGTCACAGTGTAGGCAGGTCAGTTGGTAGATCACGTGGGTGCTTTCACACGTGGCTCTGCCTTTGATCGTGTACACCTTCCGGGTTACAGGACTGGAGTAGGTGGTGGTGGGAGGGTGCATGGGACAGGTTTTACACCGGGAGCGGTTACAAGGGTAGGAGCCAGAGGGTAGGGAAGGTGGTTTGGGGATTTCATAGGGATGAACTAAGAGGTTACAAAGGTTCGGTGGACGGTGGAAAGACACTCTTGGTGGAGTGGGGAGGATTTCATGAAGGATGGATCTCATTTCAGGGCAGGATTTGAGGAAGTCGTATCCCTGCTGGAGAGCCACATTCAGAATCTGATCCAGTCCCGGAAAGTATCCTGTCACAAGTGGGGCACTTTTGTGGTTCTTCTGTGGGAGGTTCTGGGTTTGAGAGGATGAGGAAGTGGCTCTGGTTATTTGCTTCTGTACCAGGTCGAGAGGGTAGTTGCGGGATGTGAAAGCTGTTGTCAGGTTGTTGGTGTAATGCTTCAGGGATTCCGGACTGGAGCAGATTCATTTGCCACGAAGACCTAGGCTGTAGGGAAGGGACCGTTTGATGTGGAATGGGTGGCAGCTGTCGTAATGGAGGTACTGTTGCTTGTTGGTGGGTTTGATGTGGACGGACGTGTGAAGTTGGCCATTGGACAGGTGGAGGTCAACATCAAGGAAAGTGGCATGGGATTTGGAGTAGGACCAGGTGAATCTGATGGAACCAAAGGAGTTGAGGTTGGAGAGGAAATTCTGGAGTTCTTCTTCACTGTGAGTCCAGATCATGAAGATGTCATCAATAAATCTGTACCAAACTTTGGGTTGGCAGGCCTGGGTAACCAAGAAGGCTTCCTCTAAGTGACCCATGAATAGGTTGGCGTACGAAGGGGCCATCCTGGAACCCATGGCTGTTCCCTTTAATTGTTGGTATGTCTGGCCTTCAAAAGTGAAGAAGCTGTGGGTCAGGATGAAGCTGGCTAAGGTAATGAGGAAAGAGGTTTTAGGTAGGGTGGCAGGTGATCGGCGTGAAAGGAAGTGCTCCATCGTAGCGAGGCCCTGGACGTGCGGGATATTTGTGTATAAGGAAGTGGCATCAATGGTTACAAGGATGGTTTCTGGGGGTAACGGATTGGGTAAGAATTCCAGGCGTTCGAGAAAGTGGTTGGTGTCTTTGATGAAGGATGGGAGACTGCACGTAATGGGTTGAAGGTGTTGATCTACGTAGGCAGAGATATGTTCTGTGGGGGCTTGGTAACCAGCTACAATGGGGCGGCCGGGATGATTGGGTTTGTGAGTTTTAGGAAGAAGGTAGAAGGTAGGGGTGCGGGGTGTCGGTGGGGTCAGGAGGTTGATGGAGTCAGGTGAAAGGTTTTGTAGGGGGCCTAAGGTTCTGAGGATTCCTTGAAGCTCCGCCTGGACATCAGGAATGGGATTCCCTTGGCAAACTTTGTATGTGGTGTTGTCTGAAAGCTGACGCAGTCCCTCAGCCACATACTCCCGACGATCAAGTACCACGGTCTTGGAACCCTTGTCCGCCGGAAGAATGACGATGGACCGGTCAGCCTTCAGATCACGGATAGCCTGGGCTTCAGCAATGGTGATGTTGGGAGTAGGATTAAGGTTTTTTAAGAAGGATTGAGAGGCAAGGCTGGAAGTCAGAAATTCCTGGAAGGTTTGGAGAGGGTGATTTTGAGGAAGAGGAGGTGGGTCCCACTGTAACGGAGGACGGAACTGTTCCAGGCAGGGTTCAATTTGGATAGTGTCTTGGGGAGTTGGATCATTAGGGGTAGGATTAGGATCATTTTTCTTCGTGGCAAAGTGATACTTCCAGCAGAGAGTATGAGTGTAGGACAGTAATCTTTGACGAGGGCTGTTTGGTTGAATCTGGGAGTGGGGCTGAAGGTGAGGCCTTTGGATAGGACAGAGGTTTCGGATTGGGAGAGAGGTTTGGAGGAAAGGTTAACTACTGAATTAGGGTGTTGTGGTGCCAGATTGTGTTGATTGGAATTTTGAGGTTTTGGAGGGAGTGGAGCTGGAAGTGGGAGACTGAGTAGATGGGAGAGACTGGGTTTGTGTGCAATGAGAGGTGGTTGAGGTTTGCTGGAAAGGTTGTGAAGGGTGAGTGAGTTGCCTTTCCGGAGGTGGGAAACCAGGAGATTGGATAGTTTTTTGAGGTGAAGGGTGACATGCTGTTCTAATTTGCGGTTGGCCTGTAGGAGAATGCTCTGAATAGCCAGTGTGGATGTGGGAGAGGAAAGATTGAGGACTTTTATTAAGGATAGGAGTTGACGGGTGTGTTCATCGGCTGAGTTGATGTGTAGGTGAAGGATTAGGTGGGTGAGAGCAATGGATTGTTCAGTTTGGAACTGGTATAGGGACTGATGGAAAGAAGGGTTGCAGCCAGAGATGGGAACTTTAAGTGTGAGGCCTTTGGGGGTTATGCCAAATGTCAGACAAGCCTGAGAAAATAAAATATGCGAGCGTAATATGGCTAGGGTGAAGGCATGTTTGTGGAGGGAATGTAAATAAAACTTAATGGGGTCGTTGTGGGGGTGTTGTGAGGGTGACATGGTATTAGAAGGTGGAAAGTGTAACATGAGGTTGAAATGAAAATGAAAGATAAAAATATATGGGGAGAGATAAGGGTGAACTAGAAAGTAACTGGAGATCTGGTATGAAAAAAGGCGAAAAAGTGTTGGTTAAGTTGATCCTGTGGTGAACTTGGGTTGGTAGACAGCGATGTGCATGAAGGTTAGGTGGTTGTGTTGCCGCTAAAACACGTTAAAGGACGGAGAAATTCGGGAAAATTTCAAAAAAACGTGTAAATGTATTAAAAGGAGTGGTGTTGTGGTGAAAGATTACGAAAATGGGGCTAAAAATTGTCTGACGAAGAAATAATGCCGTTGAAACCTGTGGGGAGCGGCTAAAAATGATCAGTGATGTGCGAAAAACGGAAGTGGAAATAAAGTGAAAGTTATCAGAACTAGCCTAAATGGTTGTTTAATACGTGAAAGCAGCTGTTATTGAACTAGAAACGGTGGATTTTATAGCAGCGGTAGTGTTGAAGGCGGAAAATAAAATTTTTTTGGTTATGGTTTGGAAGTGGGTTACGTATTATTGAGTATATATAGGCGGGATAAAATTGTATTACGGTAAAAAGGGGAAGGTGAATACGAAGTAAGACTACTGGTAAAAACAGAAAGAGAAAATTTAAGACGACAGGAAAGATTTCGAAATGCAACAGCTACAATAACAAACGTAATTGTTGGGTTCAAATTAATGATATGGTTATAATAAAGGGAAACATTCCACGTAGGAAAAATATATCTGAAAACAAAGAAAGTGCTGGCAGGTTGACAGACACACAAACAAACACAAACATACACACAAAATTCAAGCTTTCGCAACAAACTGTTGCCTCATCAGGAAAGAGGGAAGGAGAGGGAAAGACGAAAGGATGTGGGTTTTAAGGGAGAGGGTAAGGAGTCATTCCAATCCCGGGAGCGGAAAGACTTACCTTAGGGGGGAAAAAAGGAAAAAAGGACAGGTATACACTCGCACACACACACACACACACACATATCCATCCACACATATACAGGCACAAGCAGACGTATTTAAAGACAAAGAGTTTGGGCAGAGATGTCAGTCGAGGCAGAAGTGCAGAGGCAAAGATGTTGTTGAATGACAGGTGAGGTACGAGTGGCGGCAACTTGAAATTAGCGGAGATTGAGGCCTGGTGGATAATGGGAAGAGAGGATATATTGAAGAGCAAGTTCCCATCTCCGGAGTTCGGATAGGTTGGTGTTAGTGGGAAGTATCCAGATAACCCAGACGGTGTAACACTGTGCCAAGATGTGCTGGCCGTGCACCAAGGCATGTTTAGCCACAGGGTGATCCTCATTACCAACAAACACTGTCTGCCTGTGTCCATTCATGCGAATGGACAGTTTGTTGCTGGTCATTCCCACATAGAATGCATCACAGTGTAGGCAGGTCAGTTGGTAGATCACGTGGGTGCTTTCACATATGGCTCTGCCTTTGATCGTGTACACCTTCCGGGTTACAGGACTGGAGTAGGTGGTGGTGGGAGGGTGCATGGGACAGGTTTTACACCGGGGCCGGTTACAAGGGTAGGAGCCAGAGGGTAGGGAAGGTGGTTTGGGGATTTCATAGGGATGTTTGTGTGTGTTTGTTTGTGTGTCTGTCGACCTGCCAGCACTTTCATTTGGTAAGTCACATCATCTTTGTTTTTAGATATATTTTTCCTATGTGGAATGTATATACCTGCCTTTTTTTCCCCCCCAAGGTAAGTCTTTCCGCTCCCGGAATTGGAATGACTCCTTACCCTCTCCCTTAAAACCCACATCCTTTCGTCAGGGAAACATTCCACGTGGGAAAAATATATATCTAAAAACAAAGATGATGTGACTTACCAAACGAAAGTACTGGCAGGTCGATAGACACACAAACAAACACAAACATGCACACAAAATTCAAGCTTTCGCAACAAACTGTTGCCTCATCAAGAAAGAGGGAAGGAGAGGGAAAGACGAAAGGATGTGGGTTTTAAGGGAGAGGGTAAGGAGTCATTCCGATCCCGGGAGCGGAAGGATTTACCTTAGGGGGAAAAAAGGACGGGTATACACTCACACACACACACACACATATCCATCCACACATATACAGACACAAGCAGACATATTTAAAGACAATTGTCTTTAAATATGTCTGCTTGTGTCTGTATATGTGTGGATGGATATGTGTGTGTGTGCGAGTGTATACCCGTCCTTTTATATATATACCAAACGAAAGCGTTGGTATGTTGATAGACACACAAACAAACACAAACACACACACAAAATTCAAGCTTTTGCAACACACGGTTGCTTCATCAGGAACGAGGGAAGGAGAGGGAAAGACGAAAGGATGTGTGTTTTAAGGGAGAGGGTAAGGAGTCATTCCAATCCCGAGAGCGGAAAGACTTACCTTAGGGGGAAAAAAGGACAGGTATACACTCGCACACACACACATATCCATCCACACATATACAGACACCTGCAGACATATATGATATATGTCTGCTTGTGTCTGTATATGTTCGGATGGATATGTGTGCGTGTGTCTGGGGCACCCGACAGGCGAAGATGACATATGGTTCGGAGCGGGCAATAGTTCCATGTCGGAGGACAACTGGTCACGGGAAGCGATCAGCGCGTGACCCAGGGAGGCACCCGGCAGTTGCAGCGAGCCAGTAGATGGTTCCCCAGGGCGCTGACCGGACGGCACCGTTGCTGAAAGCAGACGGTGAGGAGCAGATCCCGTGCGATGACAGAGGCGCAGCTGGTTGAGATGCCAGCGCACCTCACCAGAGGCCCCCAAAACCAGATACATAGCGCGTCCGAGGCAGCGAAGAATGCGCCCTTTGAGCCAACGCTGTGAACCTCAGTAGTGGCGGTAGTAGACAACGTCGCCTGGGACAAAAGCAGGTGTCTGCCGCTGCACAGGAACCTGATGCGGCAGATGTAGCAAGGACATCAAGGTTCGATTAGGGCAACCATGGAGCAACTCAGCCGGTGAGCGACCATCTCTGGGCTGAGAGTGATACGAGGACAAAAAGAGCAATAACGTGTTTTCCTGAGAATACGACTCTTTCAACTTCAACATCTGTGACTTGAAAGCCCTTACCAATCGTTCAGCAGCACCGTTTGACTGTGGCGAAAACGGAGCAGACGTCAGTTGTTGAATACCATTGGCCTTGCAGAATGACTGAAATTCTGCGGACATGAATTGTGGGCCAATGTTGGAAACAATAGTCTGTGGAAGACCTTCAATGCAAAAGATAGCAGATAACACTTGGACAGTGGCAGATGACGTCATGGAAGGCACCTGGACAACAAAAAGAAAATTACTGAATGAATCTACCACAACCAACCATCGAGCATTCTGGAATGGACCAGCAAAATCGGTGTGTAAGCATTGCCAAGGGGAAGTGGCTTTTGGCCATGCAAAGAATTTCCGCCATGCAAAAATTCGGCGAACCAATGGGTCCCCTATCCATGACTTTGACAAGGGCCATTGCACAGCAACAAAACGCAGAACGGCAGCAAGGACAGGGTTGGCAGCTGTGGCTGTAGGTACACAACAAAAATCAATCGGAAAAGATTCGACCACGTCATCGGATTCTGCATCATTGAACATGCAAGCAAGTTCGGAGGAATCGATTGCCCTATCCTCAGCAACAGGCAAGCAGGACAACGCATTGGCATTTCTGTGCTTAGCAGTGGACCGATACAAGATATCATAGTGGTACTGTGAGAGGAAAATAGACCAGCGAATGAATTTCTGCGCTGTACATGGAGGTACAGACTTGGTCGGATGAAAAAGTGATGTCAACGGTTTGTGGTCTGTGATTATGGTAAAGTGACGACCATACAAGAAATCGTGAAACTTTGTAACACCAAATACGAGAGCCAATGCTTCTTACTTGATCTGTGAATAATTACTTTGTGCTGACGAGACCAATTTGGACACAAAGGCAATAATAGGGCGATCGTGCGATCCATCTTTGTGCGCAAGCACAGCACCGATCCCAAAATCCGATGCATCCACCATCAACAAAAGGGGCTTCTGGGGATCGAATGGTGTAAGGCAAGTATTGGAAAGCAACGCCGATTTCAAGTGGCGAAAGGCGCATTCGCAATCCGTCATCCAGACGAACGCAACACCTTTACGGCGTAAGCGATGAAGCAGAGTTGAAATGGAAGAGGCATGTGGCACATATCTGTTATAGTAATTTTTTCCCAGCACAGCACAGCTGCTTCAAATTCTGCGGCGAAGGCAAGTCCTGTATGGCACGAAGGTGCATTGGACTGGGATGTATGCCTTGGGCATTGAGTACATGTCCCAGGTATGGCAAATCACGAGCAAAAAACACACATTTGTCCTTCCGCAAGCGAAGACCATTTTGTCGCAAGACCTGAAATAATGTTCTGAGATTGGCCAAATGTTCTTCTTCCATCTATCTGGAGATCACAATATCGTCCAGATAATTTGCTGCAGTAGGGACCGACGCACAAACAGTTTGTAGATATTGCTGAAACAATGCAGGGGCAGATGCACACCCGAATGGCAGTCGTTTGAATTGATACAACCCAAAATGCATGTTAACCACCAAAATGAGCTGGGATTTTTTGTCCACCGGTATTTGCAAGTACGCATCTGCGAGGTCCAACTTCGAAAAATATTTACCCGGGCACAGTTTGTCAAAAAGATCTTTCGGGCGGGGTAAAGGAAAAGTTGCAATCACTAGTTGTGGATTCACTGTTGCCTTGAAGTCCACATAAAGTCTTAGTTTTCCCAAAGATTTTGGCAAAACTACTAAGGGTGATGCCCAGAGAGAAGCCTGCACACGTTCAATTACACCTTGTGATTCCAAATCGTGTAATGTTTTTGCGACCTCATCACGCAATGCGTGGGGAACATTGCGCACTCTGAAAAATTTCGGTTGCGCGTTTACTTTCAGTTCCAAATGTGGTTTATAGTTCTTAGTGCAACCGAGGCCCGGTGCAAAAATGTCTGCAAATTCTTCACATAGACGAGAAACACTGTCTGAAGGCACAGTCTGGTTCACTGATAGGACCTGATCTACTATAGACAAGTTAAACAACTGAAATAAATCGAAACCAAACAAGTTCACTGCAGAAGAAGAACGAATGACGTAAAATGACACAAGTTTTGTTTGTCCTTTGTATGTTGCAAGAAGGCTGCACTGTCCTAACACAGGGATATCTTGACCTGAATAACTAGTTGACTTAACATTTGCGGCATGCAATGGAGGTGTGCCCAGCTGTTTGTACGTGTCTTGATTGATCAGTGAAACTGCAGCTCCTGTATCGAGCTGGAATGGTATCACTTTGTCGTTCATGTCCAAGTCCACTTTAGATCACAGTTAATTTACTGAAATAGATTCATTAGTGCCTTGGCTTCCTGCAGCTCTATCAGACAATGCTGGACCCAAGGAGCATGTTAAATTAGCAAAAATCATGCCATGAGAAGTCTACCTCAGAATATTGCTTCTTCCCAGTTGCTACTTTTCATTGTTCCTATCTGAGACAGTAGTGTTTTTTGAGTCATTGTCAGTATAATATGTCAGCTAGCAGTGAATTGCCTTCCACATTCCAACAAATCTGACCTATAGCAGTTTTCATTTGGAGAATGGTAAAACTCTTTGAAAAAAAAAAAAAAAAAAACATTCTAAACCAGCTTATGTTAAGTAATGAAATATGTTTATTGTATCAAAAGGAAAACTCAGTTGAGAAAACTATATATTTACGAGATAACAAAATTTTCAGAATGAATCTTTCTCTGTGCAGTGAAGTGTGTGCTGTTTTGAAGTTTCCCTGGATGATTAAAACTGCGTGCTGGTCTGAAACTCAAATTCAGAATCTTGCTTTCTACACACAGTGCTCTTATCAACTTATTCACTTAGCTACACAGTGAAAATTCATTCCATGCTGTGATTGAGCCATTTTCACCACAGCTAGTCCCTCGAGGTGTACAGGAGAACTTGTGTGAAGTTTGAGAGCTAGGGAAGAGGTACCTAGAGAAATAAAGCTGTGAGGCTGGATTTGTGAGTTTTAACTGGATTGCTCATGGCCCATGAAAGGCAAAAGTTCCAGGTTCAAATCCCAGTGTAGGTCTTAGTTTTAATCTGCCAGAAAGTTTCAAACTCTGCTGCACAGTGAAAATTTTATCTTAATGCTTGTGATCTTTCTGTTCTTCAAATGTAATGTACACACCTGTCTCCATGAACCATCTGGTTTAGACCAGTTTGTCTTGTAGTAAAACATAATAATGCATTTGACAGATTTTGCTCAATGCTTTAAAGATTACTTCCTTTAGATATGACAGCCTGATTACCTACATGAACTAAATTTTGAACTTCTTCAAGTAAAGGCTGATCATTGTGTAAAGATATTTAATAGAGTTAGTTGAGTAAAATTGCCTGGGGTGACACATTTTTCTGCCTTCTCTACTTGCTCTTGTGCAGATTCTGGGAAGTTTCTTGATGTTCAGGGTGAAACTGAAGCCATTTGTGATGTTTTAGGCCTTCCAGAAAAAGAGATGGTCGATTGTGTCAATGGAGATTAAGAATAGGTACATACATGCAATTGTCAACAAATACAAAACCTTTGTAAACAATATGACACCTGAAACTAAAAACCATACACTATTGTTTAATCAGGATAAAGAAAAGTTAATCTCTTCCATCACTGCTGATTAATCTGTATACTGAAAAATCAAAAATGTTAGGAAGACCTCTTAACTGGAATACTAATGCATGTGGAACAGGTCCAAATACTGTGGTTTCAGGTAACTTACAGTGAGAAAGATGAACTCAGAAAAGCCATTACCATGCAGTTTCATTTTAAGTAGAAACAGAATATAAATTGTGAAGAGCAATAAAAATTCTAATAAAATCAAACTTGGGAATGTATGGTCAAACAAGTAAAGAATCCAAAATGAACAAAATTATCGATGTCAGATGAGGGTGCAGAGAACAGATGGTCACTAGTGAAAAATATGTCACTAGCCAATGACAGTGCACATTTGGCTCATAGTACTGCATGGCAGTTAAAGAATGGAATGAAACAAATACAGTTTTGGATTTGATGCTACAAAAATGTGTTAGAGATCAAGTAGGCAGAAAAAAGTACAAAATAAAGAGGAGTAGGTTGCATTAGTTCATTTCTTTTGAGGAGTCTGCTGTATCTGTGTTGGAGGTGAAAGCGTATTCAATTCCTTTTCTATAGCATCCAAAATTTTCTGCTAACACAACAAGCATGTTATATTTTTAGAAAATCTAGCAAGTATACTTATATAGCTCATTACTGTGCAAGCTCCCAATTGCACTATTTCCTGCTACTCATTTGCTAGCTTTTCTTTCAAAGTAATTGCAGAAAATGAAATAGAAGGCAGTGCAAGACAGGAAGCAGCTGTGGGTATTGAGAGCATTCTGGGTGGCAAAACTATGAAAATTCTTTATGTATGTTTCTTCAAAAAATGTTACTTAATAGTCAGTCTCCAGCTCTACTCTTGAAATAACTTTCAGCTAGTTCAAACCATGGATATTTCTTATGGATTCAACTATAGGGAACTGTTTAGAGTGGAGACTTAATTTACAAAATTCAAATTATACATTTTTTAATATTGGTGTTATCCAGTATTATCTCATCTCTTCATTGGTAAGTCTCTCCATTTTTTATTCCAAGTTTCCCCTTAGGCTGTCAGTGAGGTGTTGGTAGCCCTGAACCACACTTGCTGTGAATGTAAGGGCATCTGCTGATGAACTCCACCTGATGCATGCCACCTGAGGAGTACCACAAACAAATAATACAATACAAAACAAATAACTGAATTAACACAAAATATCACACACATGAAAATGATTCTCTTGTGCAGTATTTAAACCTCATAACCACTATTAATTACAAATGCCCTTGCTCATTTATAGATGACAAAGGTACAGAAAATGTTGCACCTGTGATGCTTATGTAAAAAGTCCCAAATTTAATCCAGTAAAAATTTTGTACCCTCACACATTCATATATTGTTCTGATATGAAACCTGTTTCATTTCTGATCAAAAACTGGCTTCTATGTTTCACTGTGCTATGGCTCAACCTATACTTTGGTGCAGTTGTTTTAAAGGAGTGTCATGACTCAAGCTGTGCTTCAGCTGTTTATCAATGAGTTAATGTCAAACTGAAAGAAGGGGAGATAGGAAACAGGCTTGATACCAAGGGTATGTGTAAGAGTGGTGTGTGTAGCGGAGATTATAAAGGAGAATGGATATGTTACTTGTGCAGAGGTTAGAAAAGGACAGGAAAAAATAGAGCAAAATACGAAGTCAGTCAAAAGATTGGTATTTGTCAAACTAAACACATCATTGTGAATCGGACCACAATCAGTTGCAGTTTTTTATGTACTTGTTTCATAATTGTTTATTTTTACAAATAAAATAAATTACTATGTAGCAGAGTATAATAGAATAATGCTTGAAACTTGATATTTCATAGCATCTTCATGGCAAAAGAATGTGCAGCAAATCATAGTGGATGGAGAACAGACAAGTGCCAGTATTAATGATCTGCTCCCTGCTCATACATATCACTTACGTGTACTGGCTAGAAATTCACTTGGTGTGTCAAATGGTAGTAGCATAATCACCATAACAACTGCAGAAGAAGTTCCTGGTGGACCACCACGTGATATCCAGGTGCAGGCTAGGAACTCAGAAACACTCCTTGTTACCTGGAAGGTGAGTAGCCTTTGAGTCCTGTGATAGTTACAAATAAGATGGTATAAATGTCTATACACTCAGATGAAATAAACAGAAAGTAAACATACAGCAATGCTAGGACTGTTTCTGAAGACTATTTATGAATGTGTTGAACCACACTTGAACAGCTGTCATGTGGTATTGTTGATTAGAGACAAAATTTTTCTTTGTATTTGTCAGTTCTTGTGATGTATCCTTATACCAATATCGGTGTAAATGTGAAGGTGGTCTTTTTCATGTGACTGTCTAGAATATACAGCTACCCCTACCACTGGCATTTTGTGCAGCCACAGGTGAGATTTTGATACTCTTTCACTTACTATGTGCAAACTGTTACTACTACAGAAAAAAATGGAACAGGACCTTTTTGTGGGAAATTTAATGTAGTTAAATTTTTCCTAGAGACCACAGTTTTAGAGTTATTCTAGTAAACCATACCAAATGGACATTCAGCCACACCCCCACTCCCAAATTCAACCACAGTTGGTCAGGATTTCTACAGTAGTATGTTGTTCATTGCAAGCTCTCCTACCACTGCCCAAATATTTGTGACAGATCGAATAATTTCCCACATTTGAAATTTTCTGGCCTTCACTGGCTGACATTATTATGGCATCAGCGTAGCCAGGCCTTACAAATTGTAAAATTGATGTTTGTGTAAATTTTACTTAACAGTTTTGTCAACTTTAGCAGCTTTAAATAACAGTTACATCATTGTACTTGTAAGGCCTTAGACTATGAAACTACTATGCTAAGGATGAATTTTGGATCAAAGTGTCAATGTAATTCATTTTAGCATGATGTTTACAAAAGCAGTAACCCTTACAGGAATGGTAATATTCATAGTACTAACAAAACAACTAACCATGTTGTCGTTGTGGTCGTCAGTCCTGAGACTGGTTTGATGCAGCTCTCCATGCTACTCTATCCCGTACAAGCTTCTTCATCTCCCAGTACCTACTGCAACCTACATCCTTCTGAATCTGCTTAGTGTATTCATCTCTTGGTCTCCCTCTATGATTTTTACCCTCCACGCTGCCCTCCAATGCTAAATTTGTGATCCCCTGATGCCTCAGAGCATGTCCTACCAACTGGTCCCTTTTTCTTGTCAAGTTGTGCCACAAACTCCCCTTCTCCCCAATTCTATTCAATACCTCCTCATTAGTTATGTGATCTACCCATCTAATCTTCACCATTCTTCTGTAATACCACATTTTGAAAGCTTCTATTCTCTTCTTGTCCAGACTACTTATCGTCCATGTTTCACTTCCATACATGGCTACACTCCATACAAATACTTTCAGAAATGACTTCCTGACATTTAAATCTGATGTGTCGACAGAAGTGCCGACACAGTGTTATTTTGAGGGGGCCGATAGGCACGCAATCTAACGCAGATGGGCGTGAATTCTGGAACAGGATAACTATTGAATGGTAGCAAGAAAAGTACATAGCTGCTTTATACTTAACTTTAAGGCTCCTTGTGATACATCTCTCTTGACTATACAAATGCGACTCGTAATTTACATGCACTGTTACAATTGGCGCCTTGCTAGGTCGTAGCCATGGACTTAGCAGAAGGCTATTCTAACTGTCTCTCGGCAAATGAGAGGAAGGCTTCGTCCGTATTGTCGCTAGCAATGTCGTCCGTACAACTGGGGCGAGTGCTCTATCGTATATCGAGACCTGCCTTGTGGTGGCGCTAGGTCTGCGATCACACAGTGGCGACTCCCGGGTCCGACATGTACTAAATGGACCGCGGCCGATTTAAGCTACCACCTAGCAAGTGTGGTGTCTGGGGGTGACACCACATTCCTCCCCCGCAAATTGGCGAACGGTCGTGGGATAAGGCTTCCGCCCGCCGTGGGGAGGACCCCATGTTGACGTATGCGATGAGGTGGGGAGCCTAACAACAGACGAGGCTGTGCCACCCGCACCCGGCCATTCGGTCCGAGGGGATCTAGGAAACGCCTGAAAACCTAGTCCAGGGTGCACGTCAACATGCGGTGTATGCGCCCGTAATGAGACAGGAGGGGCCGAAGGGTCGACCTCCATTGCATCGGGGTACCCGACGCGCGATGACGTCATGTGGTCCAGAGCGGGCAAGAGGTCCATGGCGGAGGACGGCTGGTCACGGGAAGCGATCGGTGGCGCGTGACCCAGGGAGGCGCTTGGCGGCTGCAGCGAAGCGTCAAATGCGGGCGGCGCCGGTGGGAGAACAGGCGGCGGCGGCAGCTGCTGCGGCGGCGCGTCGCCATGGGGCAAAATGGAAGGCATCGTCGGTAACACCTGGGGATGAGGCGAGCCAGTAGATGGGTCCCCAGGGCGCTGACCGGACGGCACCGACGCTGAAAGCAGACGGGGAGCGGCAGAACCCGTGCGACGACAGAGGCGCAGCTGATTGAGATGCCGACGCACCTCACCAGAGGCCCCCAAAACCAAATACATCGCGCGGCCGAGGCAGCGAAGAACGCGCCCTGCGAGCCAACGCCGTGAACTGCGATAGTTGCGATAGAATACAACGTCGCCTGGAGCAAAAGCAGAAGTCTGCCACTGCACAGGAACCTGATGCGGCGGGTGCAGCAAAGACATCAAGGTGCGATGAGGACGACCGTGGAGCAACTCAGCCGGCGAGCGACCATCTCGGGGCTGAGAGCGATACGACGACAAAAAGAGCAACAACGCGTCCTCCCGAGAATGTGACTCTTTCAACTTCAACATCTGTGACTTGAAAGTCCGGACCATTCATTCAGCGGCACCGTTTGACTGAGGCGAAAACGGCGCGGATGTCAGATGTTGAACACCATTGGCCAGGCAGAATGACTGAAATTCTGCGGACATGAATTGTGGGCCATTGTCGGAAACAATAGTCTGCGGAAGACCTTCAATGCAAAAGATAGCAGACAACGCTTGGATGGTGGCGGAGGACGTCGTGGAAGACATCCGGACAACAAAAGGAAAATTACTGAAGGCATCGACCAGAACCAACCATCGAGCATTCCAGAATGGACCAGCAAAATCAATGTGCAAGCGTTGCCAAGGGGAAGTGGCGTTTGGCCATGCAAAGACTTTCCGCGGCGGTGCGGATTGTTGTTCGGCACACGCCATGCAAGAAGAACACATATTCGTAATCGCAGCATCGATTCCGAACCAAGTACAGTGCTGACGAGCAAGTTGTTTCATTCGCACTATACCCCCAATGTCCATGGTGAAGAAGCCGTAAAACAGAGGACTGTAACGAACGTGGGACCACGACTCTGGACTGATCATTATCAGAATGCAACAACAAAACACCACGTCGAACAAAAAGTCTCTCCTTGTGAGCAAAAAATCGGCGAACCAACGGATCCTCGATCCGAGACTTTGACAAAGGCCATTGCGTAGCAACAAAACGCAAAACGGTAGCCAGGACAGGGTCAGCAGTTGTGGCGGTATCTACACGACGAAAATCAATCGGAAACGATTCGACCACTTCATCGGTTTCCGAATCAATGAACATGCAAGCAAGTTCGGAAGAATCGAATGCTTTATCCTCAGCAACAGGCAAACGGGACAACGCATCGGCGTTTCCGTGCTTAGCAGTGGACCGATACAAGATATCGTAGCGGTACTGCGAGAGGAAAATAGACCAGCGAATGAATTTCTGCGCTGTACATGGAGGTACAGGCTTGGTCGGATGAAAAAGCGATGTCAAAGGTTTGTGGTCTGTGATGATGGTAAAGTGATGACCATACAAGAAATCATGGAACTTAGTAACACCAAATACGAGAGCCAAAGCTTCTTTCTCTATCTGTGAGGAATTTCTTTGCGCAGACGAGAGCAATTTGGACGCAAAGGCAATAGGGCGATCATGCGAGCCAACTTTGTGCGCAAGCACAGCACCGATCCCGAAATCCAACGCATCTACCATCAACAAAAGGGGTTTCTGGGGATCGAAAGGCATGAGGCACGTATTAGAAAGCAACGCCGATTTCAACTGGCGAAAGGCGCATTCGCATTCCGTCGTCCAGACGAACGGAACACCTTTACGGCGTAAGCGATGAAGCAGAGCTGAAATAGAAGAGGCATTGCGCACATATTTATGATAATAGTTAATTTTACCCAACACACTCTGTGATTCTAGATCGTTTAATGTTCTTGCGACCTCATCACGCAATGCGTGGGGAACATTGCGCGCTCTGAAAAATTTCGGTTGCGCATTGACTTTCAGTTCCAAATGTGCGTCATAGTTTTTAGCGCAACCTAAGCCCGGTGCAAAAATGTCTGCAAATTCTTCACACAAGCGAGAAACACTGTCTGAAGGCACAGTTTGAGTCACTGATAGGACCTGATTTACTATAGACATGTTAAACAACTGAAATAAATCTAAACCAAACAAGTTCACTGCAGTAGATGAACGAAGAACGTAAAATGACACAAGTTTTGTTTGTCCCTTGTATGTGGCAAGAAGGCTGCACTGTCCTAACACAGGGATGAGCTGTCCTGAATAACTTTTTAGCGTAACATTTGCGGCACGCAACGGAGGTTTGCCCAGTTGTTTGTACGTGTCGTGATTGAGCAATGAAACTGCAGCTCCGTTATCGAGCTGGAATGGTATGATCTTGCCATTAAAGTCCAAATCTACTAAAAGTTTATTGTCCTGCTGACGACAAGAGCGACTGTTTTGTGCAATTTGAACAGACACTTGTACAGAATCACTTGCTAATTGACGTGATTTCCGGCGACGTCGACGCACAGTTTTTGTGGGACGAACACAGTCACTGTTAGAGAAAGTGTCACTGGACGAAGTGGAATTAACTACATGAATGTCCATGGGCGAAGGTCCACGAGCCTGAGTGTCCTTGGTTCTATTCCAGCGCGAAGCAAAGGGCCTGGAATGATTGTGATTGTCTGACCTGAGCTTTTTCTGGCAAACACTTTGAACATGCCCTTTCCTATTGCAGAAAAAGCAAATAGCTTGGCGTGACGGGCAATGTTCACGCGAATGTCGAGTAGCACACCGCGGGCACGATTTCACTGCATTTGTGTGCTGGCGTGGCACACCTGGCTTAGCGCGAGGCGGCAGCTGTGTCGAAGTGCGCGAGGCCCGGTTACCGGGCCGCGCAGCGCGTCCAGCGGGCCGGTTAATGTTACACACGGCTGGCGAAA
The DNA here is from genome assembly GCF_021461395.2 of Schistocerca americana. Taxonomy (NCBI): domain Eukaryota; kingdom Metazoa; phylum Arthropoda; class Insecta; order Orthoptera; family Acrididae; genus Schistocerca; species Schistocerca americana. The sequence goes on along the minus strand of NC_060120.1, from coordinate 638,635,394 downwards.
TTTCAAAAGATTCCTGAGCACAGTCAAGTGTGTCTTGTCTATCTAATATGTCGATCACTTGTTGAAGGGAGGGATTAACTAGTTTCAAAATTTGCTCCCGTATGCGAACATCAGAAACGTTCTGTGCAATTGCATCACGCACCATTGTATCTGAATAAGAAAGACCACAGTCACAGTCAAAAGAACACTCCCTAGTAAGTCCTTGCAATGTTGCTACCCACTCCCTATTAGTTTGACCGGCCGTACGTTTTGTACGAAAGAACGTATACCGTTTTGCAACCACATTAACTGTTTCTTTGAAATAGGCATCTAAAGCAGACAAAATTTCCTCGTAGGACAGAGTTGCTACGTCACGTCGGGGAAACAATTTCACTATCACACGGTAGGTGGACACACCAACACAAGAAAGCAAAAACGGCTGCCGCTCATTACCTTGAATTCTGTAGGCGGCTAGATGCAAGGCGAACTGTCAGGACCATTCGGTCCACGACTCGTGCGCCGGGTCGTAGTTCCTAAAAGGCGGTGCAACTGTGAGTTGTGGCTGCGGTAGCGGTGAAGCGGCGGCTGCCGCATCGTGTTGCAGTGCACGTTGACCCTGGACGAGCTGTCCAAGGGCATCCAATAACGCCTGCGTCTGCTGATTCTGCAAGCGATAAAATTCGGACAGTACATCTGGAGATTGTGGCGAAGCCATGACACAATTAAATGTAAGCAATCAGAAAGAATTCTTTACTCGTCGCCAAATGATGTGTCGACAGAAGTGCTGACACAGTGTTATTTTGAGGTGGCCGATAGGCACGCAATCTAATGCAGACGGGCGTGAATTCTGGAACAGGATAACTATTGAATGGTAGCAAGAAAAGTACGTAGCTGCTTTATACTTAACTTTAATGACTCCTTGTGATACATCTCTCTTGACTATACAAATGCGACTCGTAATTTACATGCACTGTTACAATTGGCGCCTTGCTAGGTCGTAGCCATGGACTTAGCAGAAGGCTATTCTAACTGTCTCTCGGCAAATGAGAGGAAGGCTTCATCTGTATTGTCGCTAGCAATGTCATCCGTACAACTGGGGCGAGTGCTCTATCGTATATCGAGACCTGCCTTGTGGTGGCGCTAGGTCTGCGATCACACAGTGGCGACACGCGGGTCCGACATGTACTAAATGGACCGCGGCCGATTTAAGCTACCACCTAGCAAGTGTGGTGTCTGGCGGTGACACCACAAAATCTATACTCGATGTCAACAAATTTCTCTTCTTCAGAAACTCTTTCCTTGCCATTGTCAGTCTACATTTTATATCCTCTCTACTTCAGCCATCATCAGTTATTTTGCTCCCCAAATAGCAAAACTCCTTTACTTCTTTAAGTGTCTCATTTCCTAATCTAATTCCCTCAGCATCATCCAACTTAATTCAATTACATTCCATTATCCTCATTTTGCTTTTGTTGATGTTCATCTTATATCTTCCTTTCAAGACACTGTCTATTCCGTTCAACTGCTCTTCCAAGTCTTTTGCTGTCTCTGACAGAATTACAATGTCATTGGCGAACCTCAAAGTTTTTATTTCTTCTCCATGGATTTTAATACCTATTCCGAATTTTTGTTTTGTTTCCTTTACTGCTTGCTCAATATACAGATTGAATAACATCGGGGAGAGGCTACAACACTGTCTCACTCCCTTCCCAACCACTGCTTCCTTTTCGTGCCCCTCGACTCTTATAACTGCCATCTGGTTTCTGTACAAATTGTAAATAGCCTTTCGCTCCCTGTATCTTACCCCTGCCACCTTTAGAATTTGAAAGAGAATATTCCAGTCAACATTGTCAAAATCTTTCTCTAAGTCTACAAATGCTACAATGTCAAAATCTTTCTCTAAGTCTACAAATGCTACAAATGTAGGTTTGCCTTTCCTTAATCTTTCTTCTAAGATAAGTCATAGGGTCAGTATTGCCTCATGTGTTCCAACGTTTCTATGGAATCCAAACTGATCATCCCCGAGGACAGATTCTACCAGTTTCTCCATTCGTCTGTAAAGAATTCGCGTTAGTATTTTGCAGCTGTGACTTATTAAACTTATAGTTCAGTAATTTTCACATCTGTCAACACCTGCTTTCTTTGGGATTGGAATTACTATATTCTTCTTGAAGTCTGAGGGTATTTCGCCTGTCTCATACATCTTGCTCACCAGATGGTAGAGTTTTGTCAGGACTGGATCTCCCAAGACCGTCAGTAGTTCTAATTGTATGTTGTCTACTCCCGAGGCCTTGTTTCAACTCAGGTCTTTCAGTGCTCTGTCAAACTCTTCACGCAGTATCGTATCTCCCATTTCATCTTCAACAACCTCCTCTTCCATTTCCATAATATTGTCCTCAAGTACATCGCCCTTGTATAGACCCTCTATATACTCCTTCCACCTTTCTGCTTTCCCTTCTTTGCTTAGAACTGTGTTTCCGTCTGAGCTCTTGATATTCATACAAGTGGCTCTCTTTTCTCCAAAGGTTTCTTTAATCTTCCTGTAGGCAGTATCTATCTTGCCCCTAATGAGATAAGCTTCTACATCCTTACACCTGTCCGCTAGTCATCCGTGCTTAGCCATTTTGCACTTCCTGTCAATCTCATTTTTGAGACGTTTGTATTCCATTTTGCCTGCTCCTTTTACTGCATTTTTATATTTTCTCATTTCATCAATTAAATTCAACATTTCTTCTGTTACCCAAGGATTTCTACCAGCCCTCATCTTTTTACCTACTTGATTCTCTGCTGCCTTCACTACTTCATCCCTCAGAGGTACCCATTGTTCTTCTACTGTATTTCTTTCCCCCATTCCAGTCAATCGTTCCCTTATGCTCTCCCCGAACCTCTGTACAATCTCTGGTTTAGTCAGTTTATCCAGGTCCCATCTCCTTAAATTCTCACCTTTTTGCAGTTTCTTCAGTTTTAATCTACAGTTCATAACCAATAAATTGTGGTCAGAGTCCACATCTGCCCCTGGAAATGTCTTACAATTTAAAATTTGGTTCCTAAATCTCCGTCTTACCATTATATAATCTATCTGGAATCTATCAGGATTCTTCCATGTGTACAACCTTCTATCATGATTCTTGAACCACGTGTTAGCTATGATTAAGTTATGCTCTGTGCAAAATTCTACCAGACGACTTCCTCTTTCATTTCTTTCTCCCAATCCATATTCACCTACTATGTTTCCTTCTCTCCCTTTTCCTACTCTCGAATTCCAGTCACCCATGACTATTAAATTTTCATCTCCCTTCACTACCTGAATAATTTCTTTTATCTCATCATACATTTCATCAATTTCTTCATCTGCAGAGCTAGTTGGCATATAGACTTGAGCTTCGTGTCTATCTTGGCCACAATAATGCATTCACTATGCTGTTTGTAGTAGCTTACCTGCACTCCTATTTTTTTATTCATTATTAAACCTACTCCTGCATTACCCCTATTTGATTTTGTATTTATAACCCTGTATTCACCTGACCAAAAGTCTTGTTCCTCCTGCCACCGAACTTCACTAATTCCCACTATATCTGACTTTAACCTATCCATTTCCCTTTTTAAATTTTCTAACCTACCTGCCTGATTAAGGGATCTGACATTCCACGCTCCGATACGTATAACGCCAGTTTTCTTTCTCCTGATAGGGATGTCCTCTTGAGTAGTCCCCGCCCGGGGATCCGAATGGGGGACTATTTTACCTCTGGAATATTTTACCCAAGAGGACGCCATCATCATTTAGCCATACAGTAAAGCTGCATACTAGTGGGATAATAGCCCAATCAATAGACACCAAAGATGATCATATATTGGGAACAGTTCATGTAGTTGGAAATTTTTACACAGTTCTAGGAGGGAGTGCTATGAACAACATACTGACTGGAGAGGGATGAGTATGTGGTGGGGGTGTGTGTGAAGGACACTTTTATACATTTTTTTAAAATAAAACCATGGCTTCCAGTGATACACATCCCAGTACAAAATTTAACTACATTAAATTTTCTGTGTTGCTTGAAGTGACAGTAGTAGGTACAGCTGAATCACCCTGTATGAAAGATGTTGCAAATGGTGACAATTCATTGTTTAAAGTTATCAGATGTCTTTACATGCACATAAAAGATAATCATTGGATACTACCATATAAAATGTGGATGTAGCTGAAGTTTATAAAATCTCATAAAAATAGATACACTGAATCACTTAGCAAAGCAGTCCCTTTTTTACACTTAGTGTTGCACATTATGTGCCAGGGCAAGACATAAGTCAATTAGAACGTGTGTGAAATTATTTTATTTCTTACCTACAGACTACCTTTAGTTATTTTTCTGAAATCAATCTTGTTGCAGCCTCCAGAAGAACATCTTCATCATGGTGAAATAATGGGATATTACATTGGATACAGAGCAGCAAATTCATCAGAGCCATTCCACTACAAAACATATGAAGTAATTCCTGGCATGGAATTAAGGAACATACTGTCTGGACTTCGTAAGTTTACAGAATACAGTGTACTGGTGCAGGCATATAACAGGGCAGGTGCTGGACCAAGGAGTGAAGAAGTTTTAGCAATGACAGATGAAGATGGTAAGACATTATAAGAATAATCTATTATTTATTTCATTTTGAATATTACATGACCTTTCTCCGAGTGATTAATTGACAGATAAAAAACATAATAACTGCAGGTTAGAAAAGAAACAGAAAATTTGTAAAACTAAATTACTGCATTTTATGACTATTTATTGCAAACTCTTTACTATGTAGTAGATATTATAGACAAAAAGAGCAAATGAGAGTTTCAGAATGGGTTATTTAAATGTAATCTTTTTGCATGACAGAATTCACACATTATACCAGTTGGTAGATAGCTAGAAGAGTATTGTGTCATAACATACAATTTCAAGTCATTGACTTGTGTAGAGTCTCATCAAAACACAAAAACTAGCTTACAATTTTCCTTATAATATCAGTAATATAATATACTGTACTAGAAAATTAATTAATTAAGCAATTAATATTTTTTCTTTGGGAGTAACAAACTTTTAAAAATCAACAATCCTAAGTACTTGCTCCTTCCTGCTCAAATTTTCAGGTTGTCATTCATGAATTCTTCTACTTCGTAGAAACAATTCTACACTAGTTTCTCACATAATGTTTTTTTCAGTGTTTACTAAATTAATGCTGAACGCTTCTCTTCCTTTCACTTCTAAATTATTTTTTGCACCCATATAAAGTGGAGTTTGAGCATAAAATTTTAAGCCGTGGTTGGGCAGCATAAAATTATTTTGATTTTTGGTGTTGTAATCATGCTGAAATTGATCTGCTACAAATAAATCAGGTTTACTGTGTATAAAGATAATCATCTCATAGATGCATAGTGAGAGAACATTTAACATACTTAGATTTTTTAGGTGTGGATGACTTGATTTTCCTCGCTTTACATTGTGCATATTTCTAATGAAGGTTTCCTGAAGTATTAATATTCGATGCATGGTTTGTGTTACTCCTAACTACAACTCCATAGCTTATTACTGACTCAAAGCAGCTGTGATATACTACTTTTCTTATGCCCATACTGGTAGCATTGTATAATATCCTCTTTGTAAATTCTAGGCTATTTAATTTATTTGCAAAGTACTGTACATGTGAGCTCCATGATATATTTTAATCTAGTTGCATTCCTGGGAATTTCACATAACTAGCTTCATGCAAATCCTGGTTTCTGTGACTGACCTGAATATCATTTAATTTCACTTGTTTTATTCTAAACTGCATTGACTGAGTCTTTTCCATGTTTAATTTTAACCTGTTTAAACCAAACCAGGTACTATCTAATTTTTCTAAAATGTTTAACACAGTTTGGGGAATTTGGTCAGTACTGTTACTTGCAATGATTACAGACGTTTCATGTGCAAATAAACTAAGTGACATTTAGTGTTAAGTGGTAGATCATTTATGTAAAACAGAAACAGAATGGGACCTAAGACATAATCTTGGAGTACTCCATGTGAAATGATTTTCCATTTTGAAGTATAAGTCCCTCTCTCAGATGATGTAACCACTCTTTGTCTTCGGTTGGTTAGATAGGACTTTTTAAACCATTGTAATACCACGCCCCTAATTCCATACTTTTCCAGATTACAGAGTAGCAGGAAATGGTTCACATTATCAAAGGTCACAAAAATTTCCTGTGGCAATATAGTGAATTGTCTAGAGAGGAGCTAATTCTGCCTACAAAATGCTTTATAGCAAAACCTGAGGTTTTGTCTTTTTGAAGTCCATACTGATTTTTTCAGATGATTTTAAATTTTTCAAATTTTGAATTTGTATGCTGACTACCTTTTCAAATATTTTTATAGTGATGTGAGAAGATAGATTGGGTGATAGTTTCCCATAGGTTCTTTTGTGCCTTTCTTGAATAGTACTGTGTACTTCAGAGTGTCTCGAAAATAATCTTCTTAATTACTGTAGATAGTGGCTGTGCAGTTATTTTAGTGATGTTTTTAACACTTTTGTTGGTATCTCATCCCATCCTGCAAATGTTTAACTTTTTAGTGATAGTATCACATTTTCTATATCTTTTACATTAGTTTTGGTAAATATACTGAAAAGTTCACCTTCAAATTGCTTACTGTTGAAGAAATTTACCTTATCTAGTTAATCTTCTACATTGATGTTTGATTTGTTTACATGTAGAAAGAATTCATAAAATAATTCAGAAATCTGAGCAGAATTTACAATAGTTTTATCCTCTATCTTGATTTCAGAAATATCATGGCATCTAACTGTGGCACTTGTTTCAGATTTGATCACTTGCCACAATGCCTTTGATTTGTCTTCATTATCCAAAATAAAACTACTATTTTCCAGTTCTTTTGTTGCTTTTACAACCTTTTTAAAAATATTATTGTAATTTTTTTACATAGGTAACAAAATCAGGACCCCTGTTATGTTTTAGTTCCCTCTATAGCTGTCTTTTTCTTGCATTAGATATTTTTATTCCTTCAATAATCCACTCTACCTTATTTCCTACTTTTCTATGATGTACAGTAAGGGGGAAAGTTCATTAAAACCATGTAGGAAGATTTCCAAGAAAGAAGCAAAATTTTGAGAACATGAAGTACAGTGATCTATAGCCCCCTCCACATTATTTAATCTATGATGGAATAAGTTAATATTTTCTTTGCTGAACTGACATTTGGTGTAGGATTTTTTGTGCAAATTTCTATTGTTTTTAGTAACTCCATAAACAGAGCAATGATCAGAAAATCCTAAATCCAAACAACACATATTTGCCTCATTATAAGCATAATTGTTTGAAATATTATCTAAACATGTTGCCGATATGTCATTTACTCCAGTGAAATCAGTGAATTTAGAACTGAAACCTGATATTAGAATCCCTCTTCTTGGTTTATTTCTGAAGTTCTTGCAATAGACACTGGAACTTTGATGAAAAATGTTTCATTAGGACTGTGCCTGGAATTCTTTAATCTCTCAAGCATGCTGGCTTTAAAAGAATGACAAATTACTAACTCAAGACTTAAAAGTCTATAATAACTAACTTGACTGAATTATATGCATGCTCATAACTTGCTAGATATTAGAAGTTATCCATTTGCAGATGGTATTGTTTGAGCGACAGTGTTGAGTGCTTGCTAACATAATGCTTGGTTTAGTTGTTCAGATGTTCACAGAATTAAAGAAATAGAAAGAATAAAATTTAGTACCCCCCCCCCCCCCCTCCTCCCAATTTCAAATGAGACCAGTGAACTGGTAAACTTAACACCATTATTCCATTAACAGTTTACTGTGTCTCCCAACCATAAGACGTTGTGCACTGACTCCATGAACTTTATTTTTAGCACTGGAATACTGCCTGATGATCAGAAACTCTCCCATTGTCAGACAAACTTAATTATATGCCTTTCTTACACCACCAGAATTCAGACCAGCTGCATCAGTATATTTCCTCACTTCAGCAACCTTGGCACCTAAGAAGGGTTAGTAATACTTTGGCAAGTGCCACATCCTACTGAGCTTGAAAAGGCCTATTTTTCAGAAGTGCATGCAGAAAATTCTTCCAAAAAGGAGGATATTGTTTCTGCTTCAGAATGACTGCTTTGTCACCTTTTTCTTCATTTGCTAACTCCTGTGTCTTGAGTTCATTATTTTAACAGAATACATGAGACCCTCTGTTCTTTGACCATTTCTCAATATGACATTGTTGAATTTATTTCAAAAGTAATAATTCCATAAAGCTCAATGTGGCAAAGGATTTGTATTCACTATGAAAAGCAAAATTATTTTGAATTTCCAGATAGTTTGTATAGAAGTCTACACTGTTCTTTAGTCCAAGACAGTCATTACCAGCGCACAATATCATGTATACTACTTATTTGACATGCTGTTATCCTTCGACACATCCCTTGATTGTCTTATGATATGCATTGAAGGTGATGTTTTTAAGAAAACAGAGACATAGCTTTATTGTTAATAAGTGACAGTCTATTTGTTGTCAATAATTTGTTGTCTGTATATAACCAGCTTTACCTTGACAGTTATGAAGGTGGAACAATGCATTGCTACTGTGATAAAAAAAAAAAAAGTATGTTGCATATGGTTACAAACTTCTGCTTAGTGATCTAAATTGTTATCTTTAGTAAACTCCCTTGATACTATATGTGCTACATCTACTGTACTTTGCCCGTACAATTACTATTAACAGCTGTTTGGATGTATGTCTGCTGTTGAAAATGAGACACAAACCATCAAGTATGCCACAACAGAAACTGTTCATTGCTATGTTATCCCTCTAATTATGAGAAGCATGAAGAATGCCTGGATAAAAAATACAAGGTTTGAATATAGCAGCCTATCTGAAGTGTCCTCTTGCAGATGATACATATGCTTATTTGGAGAGAGATGTGGAAATATAAAGGGCATTCAAATAGTCAAATGAAAATGAGACAGATGGAAAAATTAAGTAAATTGGTTATTATTTCAAAAGTAATCACCATAACTGTTAATACATTTATCCCACTGTGAGACGAGATGGTCAGCACCTTCATGGAAACATGTCTGTGGTTGCCTATGGAACTGTGACTCTACACAAGTGTGCACATCTTTGACTGAAGCAAATCAAAGGCCACAAATGTCAAAACAACCTTGGCAACATGGGGGTCTGCTCACATATTTACAAGACTCCTTTTAGTACGCTCCAGAAATTTTGCCAGAAAGCTCTTACACATCCTCCATATAATCCTGGCCTCTCCCCATATGATTTATTTATGCCTGGAGCTTCCAAGAAAGGCATTTTTGGCCATTGATTTGCTTTGGATGGAGAGATGCATGCCTCAGCACAAACATGATCCCGCAGACAACTACAAACATTTTTCCATGACGGCACTGGCCATCTTGTCTCACAGTGGGATAAATGTAGTAACAGTTATGGAAATTACTTTTGAAATAATAACCAGTTTACTTATGTTTTTCCATCTGCCTTGTTTTCATTTAAGTGCCCCTTGTAAAATATTTATGACCACCTCAAAAAATGGTTTCATCATTCTCTCAAAATGATTTAGGGAAACCATGTGAAAACTAAATTATGATGACTGGTTTTGGATATGAACCTCATCTGTTTTGATTACAATTCTCATAGCATGACCAACAGTTTTCTGTGAGTGGGTACCATTCTGGTAGTGAGAGTGAACAGGTGTCAAGTGCTGTTATATTCAGTTTCATAAAAAGTGGTACATGCTCATTTCTGATACTTGCTGAACACAAAAGTTATCACTGTCCTACTGTGTTGATTACTTTCATCGCTAGGAGTTTTTAGATGAGTATATTATGTTCAAAGTAATAAAAACTTGTCAGTGCATTTTAAACATTCCTGATGAACACTGCCGTGATTTTCTGTTCTTTGGAACAACTTATGAAAGATCATAGTACTCTTTTTTTCAACTTATGAAAGGTCATAGTACTCTTTTCTTGAAGACAGTCATTCAACATTTAGATGTAGGCTATTGAATTTTCCAAGCAAGAATCATCAGTGCTAAATCTACAGAGCAAGAACCAACACATTTTGCTAACTTACTTATTAAGAAAACTACAACTAACTACCAAAAAACAGTAAAACACTCTTCAAAACCGACAAAACAATAAGGATCCCTTCTGCGGATCAAGCAAATAACAACTAATTCCTGCAATCAAAGTACCCTTTGACTCTATACCCATACAACTGTTTCGCATCAAAGTCAGCTGTTAGCAGCTGGTAGATAGCATAACACACAGAAGCGACATACCATAATTGTTGCAAAGAGAGGATGGTCAAGGTGGGATACCATGGAACTGGCCAATCGTCAATGCATTCGGCGAGTCAAGAACTGCCCACTGACGGTCAGGTGCCGGCTTATCTAGCCCCAGGCGGAAGAATATTTCTGGGACCATTTGCATATATGTGATTGCCAGGAAATAGTTCATTGATCATCACACCCTTTCCTCTGCTGTTGGTTGGTGCCTTCTGATGGACGGTGGCTGCACCTACATGTTTGTTATCAACTGTGGTACTTGCTGGTAAACATACGTGTGTTGGACAGACTTCGCAGCAGAGCCAGCAACTTGCATCACTGTTCTGTCTGGGGTGTTTCTGCTGCAGTAGGCATCTGTGGTGACTGGAGCAGTGCTTCTCCCCACACTACCAGGGGTGATGTGAAGGCACATCTTGACATCGGTTCCAGGTTCCACTGGTGGAATGAGACGACGGTTGGCAGTGGAGGTGCTGGTGGTGGGGGCAGCCTCATTGACATCCATAGGTGAGAGACCCGTCCACGGGTATTCTGTGAAAGCTGGCGTTGGTGGCTGCGACAGCGGGAACATCAGCAACTGCGACTGTGATGGCAGCAGCTGTAATGGCGATGGCTGCAACAGCGGCAGCTGTGATGGCAGCGGCTGAAAAGGACGGTCCAATGAGCCCCCGGCCTCCTGAAAGACCTCAGACCAAAGGCGTGGTACCAGAGAAAATGGGAGCACCGGGCCCGACCCACTACAGAGCCATAGCTGGCCAAACTGCTTCTGACAGAGGCGACCATTGTCAAGGATGACAGTTGCCATCATGCGGTTGACAAGCTTGGAGACCTTGTTGGGAACGCAGCAGGGGCAGCTCTTGGGAAACACCAGTGCCTAGACTGGATCCTGCAGAGAGAAATGCAGTCACGCCGATACTCGTACAGCCAGACAACAGTAAGCAGGAAACAGTGGTGACAAGGGCATACGATGAGGGCGGCTGTGCAGCTTCTCCACTGGAGAGAACCTATCGTGACCAGAAGAATGATAAGTAAACAGGAAGAGGTTGAGGCAGCCTGGGAGTGATGTTGACACAGTTTGGTCTCTGCAATTTAAACGTGTGAACAAACCTTTCAATCAACCCATTGGATGCAGGATGGAATGGCACCATATGGAGCAGCTGGATGCCCAATGTAGCACAGAAGGAAATAAACTCTTCCAATGTGAACTGCGGGCTCTTCTCCATCACAATTGCCTCCGGTAGACCCTCAAAGATGAAAATATGAGAGAGGGCTTGAATGGTGTGAGCGGTAGTCATTGAGGACATGCATACAATGTATGGAAAACCACTGCTGGTGTCCACCAAAATGAGCCAGTAGTACCCGTGGCTTAGGAATAGTGTCTTTGATTCATAATCAAAACGTCTTTGGTCCCGAATTTGAATCCCACCGCTGCTTACATTTTGATTAATAATCAGCAGCAAACCAACACTGACAACGATAGTTTAGGTATACATGCCTATCTCACAAGCTGAAGATGAAGAGATAGAGAAAGTGTATGATGAAATTGAAAGGGTAGTACAGTTTGCAGACATAGACTCAAATCACAATATAGTGGTGATGAAGAGTAGGCTGGAGTTTAACACATTAGTCAGGAAGAATCAATATGCAAAGAAGTGGAATGCGGAAGTACTAAGGAACGACAAGATACGGTTGAAGTTCTCTAAGGCTATAGATACAGCAATAAGGAATGGCTCAGTGGGCAATACAATTGAAGACCAAAGGAAATCTCTAAAAAGGGCCATCACAGAATTTGGGAAGGAAAACATAGGTACAAAGAAGGTAACTGCAAAGAAACCATGGCCAACAGAAGAAATACTTCAATTGATCGATGAAAGGAGAAAGTAAAAAATGTTCTGGGAAACTCAGGAATAGAGAAATGCAAGTGACTGAGAAATGAAATAAATAGAAAGTGCAGGAAAACTAAGATGAAATGGATGCAGGAAAAATGTGATAACATCGTAAAAGAAATGGTTGTTGGAAGGACAGACTCAGCATACAGGAAAGTCAAAACAACCTTTGGTGACATTAAAAATGAGGATGATGACATTAAGAGTGCTACAGGGATTCCACTGTTAAATACAGAGGATAGAGTGGACTTAAGAGCAAATAAAGCACTAGGGATAGATAACATTCCACCAGAATTTCTAAAATCATTGGGGGAAGTGGCAACAAAATGACTTGGTTTGTAGAATGTATGACTGTGGCGACATACCATCTGAATTTTGGAAAAGCATCATCCACACAATTCCAAAGACAGCAAGAGTTGACAAGTGCAAGAATTACTGCACAATCAGCATAACAGCCCATGCATCCAAGCTGCTGACAAGAATAATATACAGAAGAATGGAAAAGAAAACTGAGGATGTGCTAGATGATGATCAGTTTGGCTTTAGGAAAGGTAAAGGCACGAGAGAGGCAATTCTGACATTGCGGTTAATAATGGAAGCAAGATTAAAGAAAAATCAAGACTCGTTCATCGTATTTGTCGACCTGGAAAAAGTGTTCGACAATGTAAAATGGTGCAAGATGTTCAAAATTCTGAGAAAAGTAGGGGTAAGCCATAGGGAGAGATGGGTCATATATAATATGTACAAAAGCCAAGACAGAATAATAAGAGTGGATGACCAAGAATGAAGCACTTGTATTAAAAAAGGTGTAAGTCAAGGATGCAGCCTTATTCCCCTACTGTTCAATCTGTACATCGAGGAAGCAATGATAGAAATAAAAGAAAAGTTCAGGAATGGAATTAAAATTCAAGGTGAAAGAATATCAATGATATGATTCACTGAAGACATTGCTACCCTGAGTGAAAGTGAAGAAGAATTACATGATCTGCTGAACTGAATGAACAGTCTAATGAGTACAGAGTATGGATTGAGAGTAAATCGAAGTAAGATGAAGGTAATGAGAAGTAGTAAAAATGAGAACAGCGAGAAACTTAGCATCAGGATTGATGGTCATGAAGTAGATGAAGTTAAGGAATTCTGCTACCTAGGCAGTAAAATGGATGATGGATGGAGCTAGGAGGACATCAAAAGCAGACTAGCACTGGCAAAAAGAGCATTCGTGGCCAAGAGAAGTCTATTAATATCAAATATCAGCCTTAATTTGAGGAAGAAATTTCTGAGACTGTACGTCTGGAGTACAGCATGTTAGTGAAACATGGACTGTGGGAAACCAGAATGGAAGAGAACCGAAGCATTTGAGATGTGGTGCTACAGACAAATGTTGAAAATTAGGTTTACTGATAAGGTAAGGAATGAGGAAGTTCTGCGCAGAATTGGAGAGGTAAGGAATATATGGAAAACACTGATAAGGAGAAGGGACAGGACAATAGGACATCTGTTAAGACATGTGGGAATGACTTCCATGGTACTAGAGGTAGCTGTAGGAAGAAAAAAAGAAAGAAAGAAAGGACCATAGGAATGGACCCGCAAAATAATCCAGATGGAGCTAGGACCACAGGGTGGCAGTCAGAGGCCAAGGATGCTGACAGGAGGAGCGGGAACCCACCATGCATGTGATGTTACTATCCATTCCCCACCAATAGACATGTTGGCAGGTGAGACGACTCATCAGGATGATCCCCCAGTGCCCAACATGTAGGAGCACGAGGAACCACTGACAGAGGGAGGATGATGTCATGACATGCAAACGATCAGTGTCCCCTAAGAGACTAAGAACCCCACCATGGATGGAAAAGTCATTGGGGTGAGGCCAGTCCACCTGAACCTCCGGGTCCAACACCTGATGACAGTTGGAGGGCCACTCTAGTTGAATGAGGCCATGTGGTGTGCAACAAGCCAGGCCTTCAGTGGCAGTAGGGCAATGGTGGAGGAGGCCACATCATCTAAACGAAAACAAGCAACCTGATAAGCTTTGAAGTAAGAATCCACTCCCATAGGAAGTCGAGAAAGAAGACTGGAGTTGGCATGGAGACCTGTGATCCAGTAATGGATGTCATAGGTGTATCCTGCAAGGAACAACATCCAGCACTGCAGGTGGCAAGTGGTCCAGGTAGGGATGGCGGACCTGGCACAGAACACAGAGACCAAAGACTTGTGGTCCATGTAGATCAAGAACTGGTGGCCGTATATGAAGTCGTGGAAGTTCTTGAATCCAAATACAATGGCTAAGGCCTCCTTCTTGATATGGCTATAGTTGTGCTGTGCATGTGATAGGGTTTTCAAGGTGAAAGCTACCGAAAGCTCAACACTGTCAATGATATGAGCCAACACAGGCCCCAGCCCATAATCTGACACATCAGTGGCCAAAATAAGAGGCTTGGTGGGATCGTATGGGACAAGGCATGGTGGAGCAAGAAGAGCAGATTTGAGATGCTGGAATGCCCAATCACATTCTGGCAACAAGGTCCAGGGAACATTGTTGCAAAGCAGGTGATGTAGAGGCTCTGCCAGAGCTGCAGCATGTGGGATGAAACGTCAATAATAGTCGAGTTCACTCAAGATGGATTTGATGTGGGATACATCTGTGAGTGTCAGGCCCGCAGCACCCGTAGGTCACTTGGGGCACAAAAAATTGGCATTTGGCCCTGTTGCACCACAACCTTGAAGTCTGCAGTACCTTGAAAAGTCACTGAAGATTCTGCACTAAGTCTGGGGCTGATATCCATGTGACTAAGATGTCGTCTAAATAGTTGGCGGTGCTGGGGACCTCCTTAGTCACTGACTCCAGAAAGCGTTGAAAGATGGCTGGAGCACTGGTGATCCCAAAGCACCCAGAAGAGCCCAAAGTGAGTATTGATGATGAGGACCTCTTTAGAGGGAGCATCAACTGACAGCTGGAGGTATGCTTCCCTAAGATCAATCTTGGCAAAGATCTTTCCACCCACCAACTTGGACAGAATATCATCAACCTTTGGGGTAGGGTAAGAGTCAATGACAGTCTGTACAATGACGGTGGCCTTAAAATCTCCACAAACCTGGAGGGACCCATTCAGTTTTTCGAGGATGACAATGGCCAAGCCCAGCGACTGTGGTGAACCGGTGTCAGAACTCCTGCCTCCTCAAGGCAATGCAGTTCCTTGTGTAGGACGTCCTACAGGGCAAAAGGCATGGGATGAGCCTTGTGAAACTTCAGAAACACTGAGGGAAGTAGTTTGATGTGTGCCTTGAAACCGGACACCCTGGGGAGGAATCAAAGAAGATGTCAGGGAAGAAATCGAAAAGCTCCTGTAAAAGAGCATCAGGGGGCACAGATTGGACTGGCAGGGCTGAATCATGGATCTCAAGGCCAAGAGAGTGGAAAAGATCCATCCCCAACAGATTAGTGGCTGTGGGGGCAGCCAGGACCAAAACTCGGGTGGTGACGTCTTGAGAGAGATACCGCAACTGTGCCAGGAACCACCCCTGCACACGCATAATGTCATTACTATAGCTCTTCAAGGGGGTCTTGAAAGGGCAGAGCATTAGAGCACCCAAGCGGCAGTGAGAGTCACCATCAATAATAATAGCCGAGGGCCCTGTGACCAACTGGAAATGGAGATGAGTCCTGTTGATTTGGACCATTAGAGCAATAGACCCCACTGTGTTGGGGAGAACTGTCTGGACAAAGTAAACGCATGGCATCTGGTCAGAATCCCCTAAGCCCAAGTGCAGAGGGTCCAATGCCATGTGGTCCATTGACAAAGAGGAGTGGCAAATGTCAGCCCAATGACACTTCATCCTGCAGACAGAACAGACCACCCACTGGAAACGACAATCACGGCTCAGGTGTGTAACAAAGCATTGACGACAGGGGAGCAACCTCTGACAGTGCTGAGCCCAAGAACAGATAACCTGGTTGGGAGGAGGAGGAGGCAGCAGTAGAGCGCCCGCTGCGGGCCATTGGCGTGGCCGCTGCACCGGTGACAGTGACTCTGAGCGACAATGGGGTGGCCATGCGGCAAAGACCTGCAGTGAGGCATGGAGTGCTGCAGATAAACAGGAAGATTGTTCATGGGCACGAATGACCAACAGACATGCTTCCAAGGAGGGATCCTTCAGCTTCAACAGATCCATTCAAAGGGCATCATCAGGAGCATGGACCAGAATCATATCGTGAACGTGGGCTGAACCATACCAGTGCTTACACCCTGGGTTGGCACAAGAGAATCGGCAGTCCCAGGAGAACCCTTAAAGGCAATGTGATCCATTCCTTGTAAGACTGCGATGGAAACTTCTGGCAGCTGAAGAACTTGTGGTGAGCTGCCATGGCATGGACCTGGGCATCAAAATACACTGCTAAACTGGTAGTCAGCTGTTCATAAGGGAGGTCATGGGGTTCCACCTCCAGATGCAACTGCTGCACTAAGCGATAAATGTCAGGACCCACATAGGCAAGAAAGAACGCACGATGCTGGCTGCTGTTGATGATTCTATGAGCAAGGAAATATTCCAAACGAGCCACATAATTACCCCACGGTTCACGGGCAGGAGCGGCCAACAACGGAACCCCTGGAGGATCACCAGTAAAAGTCTGCAGACACTGAAACAGAAGTTCATTCATGTGTTGCATACGACCCAACACCTCAAGGACACAAGCCAATGGTGCATTGACATCCAGAATACCTTCAGCCACGGCAACAAACAATGGAGCAATGCAGGAATTCAAACAAACTCATCACCACTGCTAAATCTACAGAGCAAGATCCAATTCCTTTTCCTATTAAGGGAACTACAATAAACCACCCACAGTAACTCTTCAAAACCATCAAAACAATAAGAATCCCTTCTGGGGATCAAGCAAATAACAACAAATTCCTAAAATCAGAATTCCCTTCGACTCTATACCTGTAAAACTATTCCATGTCAAAGATGGCTGTTAGTAGCTGGTAGATAGCATAACATGACAGAAGCAACATATCATAATTGTTGTGGAAGAGAGGATGGTCAAGGTTGCACACTGCGGAGCCGGGCAATCTTCTACGCACTCGGTGAGTCAAGAACTGCCCTTTGAATGGCCAGTTGCTGGCTTATCTTGCCCCGGGCAGAAGGATATTTCTGGGACTATTTGCACACATGTGATCACCAGAAAGTAGTTTGTTGATCATTGCGCGCCCTTCCTCTGCTGTCAGTTTATGCCCTCTGATGGGCAGTGGCCAATCCTACATGTTCTTTGTCAGCTGTGGCACTTGCTGGTAAACACACTTGTGTCGCCCAGACTTTACAGCATAGCTGGCAACCAGCATTGCTGGTCTGTCTGCGGTGTTACCACTACAGTAGACATCTGTAGTGACTGCAGCAAGCAGCTTACTTTTCTGATTTTCCATATTAAGTGTGACACCCAGTAGGTTGGGTAGTAAGCCATAATATTGATTCACAGTTTAGTGAGCTGCAGCAGTCAGGTCTTTTGGGACTTCTCATCTGCTAAAAATTCAATGTGCAGGTGTCTTCCAGTGCAGCATCAAAGTTTTCATATATGTGTTTGCTGCTGCAAGATGTCCTAGTTTCAGATCATCTGTGGGAATCAGCCTTCTTACTTTAAACTAATGAAACCAATTTACAGCCCTGTGTGTAGAAATGACATTGTCTATCAAATAAAATGTGTGCCAAACATCAGTTGCACTATTGTACATTCACACATTTTTCTATGTTTTAGCAAAGTCACTGCAAAACATATCTCAGACTGTGATTTGTCTGCAACTGACACACTTTTCAGCCCTCCCACTGTTGCTGCTTCAATACCCAAATCATAGTCAGTATGATACCTGAACCAATATCAGATGTTCATTCATATACTGTTTGTGCATTTCTCTTGAATGTGGACTTAAAAACATTTGTCATGACATTCATACCCTATTCAGCCACTATTTCTGTCACATTCCCACATAGTGCTTGATTATCCAGGAACAGGCATTAGTGCTGCAACATTGGTTGTTGTATTTCTACACTAACAAGTGTTGCAGGCATTACCTACTTTCTTGTTAAATAGTACCAGTTATGATTTTTTCAAAAATCCTGACAAGCAATACAGAAAATATTTTTTTGATGTACAATGACAATTATTGATGAGAATTGAAATGATTTAGAAAATAGTATAATTGCCATAGTAATTACGATTGTTGTATCATTCATTTCTTTTTTGTATGTCATATTGATAGTAATATATTAATTTTTAAATTAATAAGAATGTGCTTTCAGTTAAGAAGAATAAACTTTGCAGTTCCAGGATCTCCACCTTCAGAAGTCCACTGCACAGCCTTATCATCACAGAGCATTTTGGTAGTTTGGTCTTCCCCTCAAATATCTGACATAAATGGGATTCTCCTTGGTTACAGAGTCACTTATAGAACTGTAATGGAATGGGATGGTATGTGAATACTATATAAGCTTTACAATGTTGTTTTTTTGTTGACAGCATGTTTTGTTTAACTTGTATTTATACTGTTCATATGCCGATTATCACTTTTTGTTATATCTGGAACTAATTCCCTTTCTTAAGGGGTAGTTTCCTAGAAAAAGAAAACAGATTTAATGTTACTCAAGACATAAAAGAGTAGGTAAAATTTTAATTTCAGTTTGACATGAGGGCATAAAATAAAATAAAATGATCGGTAAAAGAATTATAGCTGAAGTTGTTCATTCTAGAGTGCTGACAAAACATGTATATTCAACATACAGTGAAAATGAGAAGGTATTTCTTCTTTTTCCTGGCCTTATTTACCTCCACAATGTCAACATATTAACATGGATTTTGCAATGTTAGTGGTAGAAGATGACCAGATACCCTTTCTATTACCACCCATCCTCTCCACCCTTCCCCACCAGGATGGAATTTATGCACCCCATCTGTCTGTGTCAAGTGTTATCCAAATGAAAGTGTGAGAACTTTTTCAAATTGTTTATGAACTGTCTTACTGAAGCAGGATGCAGTTACCAGCCCAATATTCACCTAGTTGGGTGTGGGAGACTATCTAAAAACCACATTCAGGCTGGCCAGCATGCCAGCCCTAATCATTAATTTACCGAGTGGATTTGATGTGGTGCCTGCACACCTCCTCAAATCTCATAAGGAGCAGATTATTGCACATTGCTGGCCAGCCTGATTGTGGTTTTTAGATAGTTGCCCACACCCAACTAGGTGAATATTGGGCTGGCACCCACATCCTGCTTCAGTTAGATAGTTCATAAACAATTTGAAAAAGTTCTCAAACTTTCATTTGGATAACACTTGACACAGACAGATGGGGTGCATAAATTCCATCCTGATGGGGAAGGGTGGAGGGGATGGGTGGTGATAGAAAGGGCATCTGGTCATCTTCTACCACTAACATTGCAAAATCCATGTTAATATGCAGGTGTTTACAGGATTCCATGTGAACGTGGCAAATCTTATGTAGGGCAAATGATGCATATTGTCAGGATTGCATCGTAGAACATCAGTGGCATATTCACCTCCTTCTGCCTTGTAAGTCTGCCATTCCTGAACACTGTATTTCCACTGGTCATGTCATGAATTACAGTGAGACAAAAATTGTGGCCCATACATCTAACTTTTGGAGTTCTATTATTAATGAAACCATGGAAATATGACTGTCTGACAGTGAGTCTCTTATTAATTGAGACACCGGTTTTCAATTGAATTCGGCATGGAATCCAATCATTGAAAAACTTCATGTCCTCCGTAGCTCACATAGTTCTGTGATGGAGCCACAGGAAGACAATCGAATTGATATCGATGCAACAAGTTTTCACAACAGAGGGCATGTGGTACAACAGAATGAACGCACTTAAGTACCGCACATGCAACGCCAAGTGAATCCACCACTTGTGTGCTGGTGGGGCTTTAAATACCAGAGCTCAGTGCATTTTTGCCATTATTACCTGAAGATGGCCAGAAGACTTTGCTCCAAAATATTGTGGCAGAAAGTTACAAACACCCAGCAGTTTTCCCAAAATTTTGTGGAACAATATATATGCCAGGAAAGCATTAACTCTCACATCAAGCAGAAGAATGTTATGTTAATTAGACAAGAGCACAGTTTACAGAGATTTCTCTAACTTACATTCATTTACCAGAGCATTTCTTCCTTAATGGCTTTTTTTACTGATAATAAAAATAAATTTCAGTTGAACCATGCTCTGTACAATCACAATACACCACACAAAAATGATTTTCATATAGACATTGCATGCAAGTTTAGGAGTGGAGTTATGCATGCTGAGACAAAGCTCTTTAAATACTTTTCTTTGATTTGCTAACCATTTGTCAATGTGTATTTCCATATGTGCCACATACTTGAAAGTTACCGTATATTTCTTGTTGGGAGCTACGGGACTCAGTGAATGAGTGGACAGATAGTAATTTGAGTATGAAGTAATGGCAGAGGCTTGTGATTTTCAAACCCTACACAACCCAACTTGAATGACTGTAATACAATACAGTGATTATAGTTTCTTGCTGCAGATGATTCTCTAACTAGCTCCATGTGGCTAAGCACTGTTAAACTACACACTCTGTTGTAATGGTAATGGCAAAATTCATGTTAGTATGTAACACATTAATCTGTGACTGAAAAAAAATTCATTTCGACACCGTTAAAAGAAAATTTCACATGTGCAAACAGTCAGACATTTTGCTGACAAATATCTTGCTTTTATATTTCCTATTAATTAAATGTACTACACACTTATCTATTAGAATTAAATCCCAACTGCAATCATTTTAAAAAACTATGGTCACCTATAAACTGAGAAGCTACTAACATTTTAAAAGTTGTAGAATGGGTGCCCCTGATCAGAATGAAATAGTGTGTGTAAAAATTAATACAGGTAGAAGACAACTATTTTCTGAAAAGCTATTCAAATTACCAGAAGTTCTTAAATGAACGTGCAGTCAAACATGGTTAGAATAAAAAGAAAGTGTTTGTTAAAATTAATATGGAACTCCCTGAAGGTAAATGAGTACATTTGGCCATGGTTGAAGTTACAGAAGTATTATATTATATTGAGTGCCAAGTTATAGTTTTTGCTCCCATTATTTTAGTTGTCAGGGAATTTCATCAAACCTCTGTTATGGCTGTTGTTTCTTCATTTCATGATCACAGTGCTCTAAGCCAAAACATCAAGTAAAATAAAGGAATACCCATCTCAAACTGAACAAGCTCAGTTACAAATTTTTATTGTTCAAGTTTTCAGTTTGTTATACATGGGATGGTAAAAGTTCAGCCTGAGGCTGTACATCTATAATTAGCACAGGAATTCCTTGTATGAGTCCGGAGCAGCCTAATATACAAAGACTTTTTGGGCTATGTTCAGTTTGGTGCTAGTTATATGGTGTATACAGTTTTTTGTGATTGAGTGATTTCTTTGTTAATCTGTGAAACAATTTACATTTTATGGATTTTACCATTCAAAATATTGAAAAATTAACAGCTCAAAGTTAATTTCATACATGGTAACTGATAATGAATTTTCTTTTCATCTAATTACATTAGTAGTTAGTATATATATGCGCTATATATTCTACATTGTATTGTATTGTACTATATTTAACTGGGGACCTAGAAGTGACGGAGAGGCTTCGTCCCTGTTGTAGCCCTCAGTGGTTCGCAACCTCACAACAGACTACAGCAGTCCACTCACCCCACCGCTGCCCCACACCAAACCCAGGGTTACTGTGTGGTTTGGCCCCCTGTGGACAATATAAGCAAAATATACTGATCATGAAATGTCACATTCGGTTCGAAGTGCATAGCATGCTGAAGAGATTCCATTACAAAGTTTTTACCTGCTCTACCAACTGTAATTGGCAGTCAGTATACATTCCAAGAAGTTTTGTGCTTTCATACATTGTATAAATTCTTTATTTCTTTTTTTCAGGCCATGGTAATTTGGTATTTTGTTCATGCGGACATTCATAGTGCTTGTTTTCTCTATGTTATTTGTAATTGTGACTTTGTTGTTTATTGCCCACTAACATACACTGCTAAGTGTTTCTTCAGCTCTCTCTCTCTTAGTGCTTCTGGTGACTTGGCACC
Organism: Schistocerca americana; assembly: GCF_021461395.2. Classification (NCBI taxonomy): domain Eukaryota; kingdom Metazoa; phylum Arthropoda; class Insecta; order Orthoptera; family Acrididae; genus Schistocerca; species Schistocerca americana. Next base: position 638,613,047 of record NC_060120.1, on the reverse strand, counting down.
GATCAGTACATTAGAGTCAATGTTGTTGCCCAAGCTTGATATTTTGTGAGAAATCATTAATGCAAATTGGGAACTATGTTGGGCCTAGCACAAATGAAATGAAATGAAATGATCATATGGCATTTATTGGCTGGGATATCTCCTTCGGGGTTCGGCTGCCATATTGCAAGTCTTTTTAGTTGACACCACATCGGGGACTTTTGTGTGAATGATGATGAAAATGATAGATGAAGGACACACAACACTCAGTACCCTACCATGTGGCATGCGTGTATGTATATGATGATCTACAACTGAGTGCATGAGCAGGACTTTATTTAATTCCACTGTAGTTTTAAAAATCACCAGCATGACAATGGACTACACCCTTATTGCAACTCGTGGTCAGTAAATATCCCTGCCGTGTCTAGTAAAATATATTCATGCCTTCAGCAACAATTTTTTTAACTACAAGGAACGATAAAAATCACCAAATTCTACACCTAAAAAATTAAACATAAACATCTGCATGCCTCACCAAATGAAACTGTGGGCTACCTGCAGTGAGCTACATCATTGCAGCTCTGTGTTTGCAACCATGCACTCATGCCATGCAGAGCTACTGACTCACCCAAGCACACAGTATGACTGTGTGTGTATGTTTTTCAATATATTTAGAGCTACTTGATGCATGTGTAATTTCAGTCAACTGTACTCTGTTTTCTTGATACGATGGGAACCCCTTTGTACCACCCCCTTATTACCAGCTACCAGCATGTTTAACAGTCTTTTATGGTGGACTGTGTAAAATGCTTTAGTTGATAAAGGAATATACCTTTTCTGTAGTCCCCCCCCTCCATCCAATGCTTCTAGGACGTGTTTTGTGAGATAGGCAACTGAACTGGTGATTGGAAAGCAGGTTGTATTTATTTAAACAGTGCATAAGTATATCTTTCACAGTAGTTCCAATTATTTGGGCAAAGCATGAAAGTAGAGAGAGTGGCCTATCATTTTTTATATTTCAGTTTCATCCTTTCTGAAGAGGGGCAGTAGTTTAGTCCCAAGGTCTTAAAGAAAAGGTTTACTAAAACTATAGCTGATTACCAAGAAAAGAAAGTATATGTTTTGAATTCCTGAAATGTTCTGTGTTAATATTATTCAAAAATTTTGTGTGATTTTGTATTGGAATTTTTATGGTTTTTGCTGTTGTTGTACTTATACATATTTCACTGAAGCATCTTGATGAAACATGAATAATGAATAACTAGATGCAAGCTGTAATTAGTTACAATGAAAATGTTTTCATTATTTTCTGATTCAGAAAAGGAATGAAAGAATAAATTGTAATACAAAATATTGTACATTGGAATTAAGATTGACAGATATTGTTTTCACAACCATTAACATTCAAACTCACAGAATTAAAATTATATTAGTCAGCCCAAAAAGATAAGCAATGTGTGTTATTATAATAGCTTACAGTTATAAACATAACGCAGTAACATCACATTCTGTTTGATGAAATGTAACATTGCTTGTGTTTTAGATATTTCAACTCCATCAGAGCAAACTACACAGGTCCAGAAACTGGAAATTTTTGGTTTACAACGATACTGCAACTACAGCATTGAGGTGAAGGCTTATACAAGGAAAGGAGATGGTGTTCCTAGCAAGCCCATCTTCTGTAGGACTCAAGAGGATGGTATGCAACATGTTAGTCACATACACATTCATTTAAGAATGGAAAAAGAATTTTGCAGATGCCCATTATATGCCTCATGCTTCTTTTGTGTTACAGATCATTTACGGAATAATTTTAAAGCATATTTGGTTTTTTTTATGTACTTACTTTACTTACTGTTAACTGTTTACACACACACACACACAAATCATACTCTTCTTCTGTGGTGAGGTAATCATTCTGAGGTGAGGGTGTGTGGGTGGGCATGGGTGTATGTGTTAACTTAATAGAAACTTTTTGGTATATACCTCTAAATCTGAATGCATTTATTTTTCTTTGAATCCCTTGGTTTTTACCATGCACACTTGCTTGCCAGTTTAAAATATTGACAAGTTAATATAAAAAGAACATATTATGACGCTGGAAATTCCAGAATGGTACCAATGAAGACAATCACATGCAGATAAAAGATGTGTAGATATACTCAAAGAGTATTTTTCACATTGTGAATTTCCTGTTTTGTAACAGATATCATTATACTTTATGACTTGCTTTTCTTGTTATTTATTTTCATTATACTTGAATAGTTGGAAAATATTGAAGGTACTAAAAATTATGAAAACTGGGAGTACAGTGTAATCAAATGTAGGCTTGGTCATAACTTTGTTACATGTTTTATTAGCAACAGATGCTGTAGTGTTATGTATGTGGCTAAGCAAGTGCAAAAAAAATGGAATTCCAAAATAAAACACCAGCCAGCCTTTCTGGAAACCATAAAAGAAAGCTATTGATGTAGAAAATTCAGAAAATTAAAGAGAATTTTAGTAAATCTAGTATGAGTTTTTCACTCTGTAGTGACAGATCAGAACAGAAATCTGTAACCCTGCCTTCTGCAGGCAATTAAGTTTTGAAAACAAGAGAGAGCCACAGGCAGAAGTCAAGCTATGAAGGCAGGTTGTGAGTCATGACTAGATGGCTCAGTCAGTAAGAAAATTGCTCCTAGGAGGCATCTTCCATGTCTGAATCCCAATCAGACATGCAGTTTTAATCTGTCAGCAGACTTCAAGTTCCATTATATTTATCACATCAAAATAATACTTGACTTTCCAGAATACAACATTTGGTTTTTGTGAGTATCTTGTCTGTTCCATGTATCTCATTAAACATCAAGTATGCAAGATGATTTCTGCACAAGATATATCTCAGGGCTCAATCCTTGATCTCTTTCTCATGTATATTAACAGCACTGCACAACCTGTTAATTCCCATATTATAAGCTAAGCAGATGACATCCCAAATTTATTCTATGAGAAAGAATATAAGGAACTAGAATCTTTCACTACTAGTAGGGCCACAGAATTAACAAACTACATAATTGTTCAGACTTTCACTGCCAGTTGTTGACAAACTGCCTGTTGGCTTCTGTCTCAGGTTTTTTGACAGAAGTTTGTTTGATAATTTTTCTGATGTTTCATCAGCACAAGTTGCTGGCATTTTCAAAGCTTCACCCTCCATTGCTGGCAATGGACAGGAGTCGAGCTTGCAACCACTGGTTGTATGTACATGGTGCACCAATGTCCAAGGGCTTTTCCACATTTACTACGGCATGGGAATCCGGTATCCATTCACAATGAGGCATTCTTCTTTCATGTTGAAGCTATTATCATGTTTGTGTATTTCTATGGCTTCCCTGAAGAAGCAGGTGTAGTTCTTCTCTACAATAAGGACACACACCACATGCTCCACCAAAGCTGATTCTCCACCTGCCCCAACCAGCAATGCCACTTGTGTTAGGTGATCATGGTGTTGACTGATTGTCCAGTCATTCCAGCTTTCCCACATGTGCATGGTATACTGTACATTCCCAATATTGCAAATGGGTCCCATTTCTCATTTGCCAATCTGAGACACTCTTTGGTCTTCCTTGTCTGTTTATGAATAGTCTTTCTGCTGTGTTTACACAGTACACAGCCATTTCTGTCCATCACTCTGGGAATTTATAGCAGAAAGGCTGAACCCGACATTTCTTTTTCTGATGTGTTACTTTGCCAAGTGTTTGATTCTATGACATTTATTATGTAAATGGTGAAACACCCATTGCTCCATAGAACACTTTCCAGGTGTTGCATCTTGTGTCAGAAGTGCAGCAGCTCACATATTTGTCCTGCTCATGGCATGAGCATATTAATCAAGCCTCTCGTCTGTCTTGGGTGGTGATTTGATAATTTGTGCAGATATTGTTCCATATGTGTTGGTTTTTGATACACACTGTGTTCCAGGTATCCACCATTCTTCATGACCAGCACACCCAGAAAGGGTAGCTGCTGATCCTTTTCTACCTCCACGGTAACGTTTATGTTGCCTTGGATGTTGTTCAGGTGTCTTAGGAAGTCACTGAGAGATCTCTTACCATGGCTATAAACAACTAAGTTATTGTTGACATACCGTATTTACTTGAATCTAAGCTGCACTTTTTTTTCCAGTTATTGTAATCCAAAAAACTGCCTGCGGCTTAGAATCGAGTGCAAAGTAAGCGGAAGTTCTGAAAAATGTTGGTAGGTGCCGCTACAACTAACTTCTGCCATCGAATATATGTAGCGCTTCACAGGCATGCATTGCAGGCACAAAGATAAATACTGGCGCCAAAACCTCTGCATCAGTAAATAAATTAAAAACAAAAATGGTGGAAGACAAGAATTTTTCTCCGCCCAGAGTTTTGAACAGTGCATTTTCATACATTATACAACAAAGTAAATACAAATTCTGTATTGTTCATCTTCCAATGTAGCAGCACTTCAATGTACTACGAAAATCCGACTGGCAAGACTGTTTGGGATGTTTGTCAATACGGCCAACTCTACGTTCTGAACATTTCTACCTGTGAGAAGGGATAGTTGCTAATAGGAACTTTTATGAATTGTGAATCACATGCAGTACTCTCTTCACCATAAGAATAATACGAATATAAACTTTTTGCCATGTATTGTTTTGTGTTTGCTGCTATCTCATTTAAATCCTGTCTGCCTAATAAACTACGAAACTAGAGTGAGATAGCAGCAAACGCGGAAGAATATACATATCATCTCATGTTTATATTCGTATTATTCTTATGCCTAATAGTGATACAGACAGAAACGAAGCACGGCAGTTGACTAGATTATTAAATCTAAGGTGACTCTAATTTCTTTGCAGAATGTTATGTACTAAAGAGGCGTCTGCAAAGATTTTCAAACAGAGAAAATTTTCGCTAAACTCTCGTTCAGAACATCTTCTGTCATACGCAGTCTATTATTTGGTTCTTGTTGATCATTGTTAATAACAACAAATAGCAGTCTCTTGCCATTGTTTCGCTAATGAGACGATTCCTCTCTCTCTCTCTCTCTTTTTTTTTTTTTTTTTTTTTAATTGTAAGCGGCAGTAGCGTGCACAAAAGCAAGCCATACCGCGAGCAGCGACAGGCCATAAACACGCACTATCAGAATGCGACAAACAGTGCATGACACAGTACAGTAATGCATATTCAGCTTAGAGTGACGTAAACACCTATAACAAAGAGAACGGCACTTATCAGATCAAAGAAAAATAAGCAATCAATTCAAACCAGACGAAGCACGTGAAAAAGGAAGGGTAGCTGTATAAATACGGACGGAGTGCCTGACGCATATCAATGGCTACTTGGTAAAGCTTAATTGCTAAGCTTACTACTCGAACCAAATTACTGTAGCTGTATTGTCATTCATTCAACCTAAATTGTGTCTCATATTACAATGGACCAACTATGTTTCGATTTGTAGGTGCGGCCTAAAACTTTTCTCTCCCCTTGAATTTCGAGTCTCAGATTTCAGATGCAGCTTAGATTCGAGTGTGGCTTAGATTCAAGCAAATACGGTATCCGTACCATGCTTTATGTTTACATGGTGCCAAGTCCAGTGCCTGTGCTTTGAAATATTCCTTGTAGAACTCGGCCACCCCTGGACTTAATGGACTACCCATGATGATGCCTTTCAGCTGTTCATTGGACAATTGCTATCAACTAAGCAGCAGCATAGATTGAAACAGCTGGAACAAGACTGACAGCATCACCCACAGGAGCATGCAGAATGAACTCAACCACTGCACTGCTTCACTCAGTGATTCTCTGGAGTATATCAGTTCCATTTGCCCACACAACATCACCAAGCTCTTTTGTGCAAGTCTCACCATGACCAATTTGATGAGCAATGGGTATTTCACAACTTACATGAGAAGTGTCACAGAATTAAACACTTAGCAAGTGACACATTTGAAAAAGAAGTGTTAGTACTGTCTTTCTGCCACACATTCCCAGACTGATGAATAGACTTAGCTGAATATCATACAAGCACAGCATATAGATTATTTATAAATCAGCAAAGAAAATCAAAGAGTGTCTGAGATTGGAAAAGTAGAAAATCAACTTGCAATGTCAGGAATTTATTGTATATCATGTACATGGGCAAAAGTCTGTGTTATAATAACTGGGCAATCTGTCAGTACCAGGATCACCTAACATAAGTGACATTGCAGGTTGAGCAGGTGGAGAAATTGGTCATGGTGGAGCATGCATTGTGTGAGACAAGCCACATTTTGAAATTCACTGACACGGAAGTTCTTATTATAGAGAAGAGCTATCACACCCACTTGTTCAGGAAGGTTATAAAAACACACAAACATCACAATAGCTTCATCAAGAAAGAAGAAAGCCTCAAGGTAAATGTATTCTGGCTTCCTGTTCTGCAGTGAATGACCTTTGCAGGCAGCAAGGTGAGAATCACAGTGGTAATTCCCGTGGAAAAGCCCTTGGATGTTGGCGTGCCAGGTACATATAATCTGCAGCTGCAAGCTAAACTCAAGTCCTTCACCAGTAATGTAGGGTGAAGCTTTGACAATTCCAGCCAGTTGAGGTGACCAAATGTCAGAAAAATTATCAAACATCAGCCAAAGAACCTGACACTGAAGCCAATAGGCAGTTGATCAACAAGAGGTTACAAAAGCTGTAACAAGTTTTTACTATGCCTCTAAGAGAAGGATATCTGCAGATTGTACTGATGCCTGGACCAACAACTAAAGAAGAAAACTTGATTTATGTTCTCTCTTGCCTTTCTGTCATGGTAGCAGGATGAAGGAGCAACACCAAAGTTCTTGAAATGTAAGCACCATCACAACCATCCAAGCACATTGTATCTACTACAGAATAGACTGAGCTTTTCTTCACGAGCTAATTTATGCAACATGGAGATACCTGGTGAGAACAGATGAGGAAGCTTTGGACATTTTCTACCAACTAACTAGCAACATGCATCGAGACAGCTGGGACTAAATTGACAGCATCACTCAGAGGAGCATGCAGAATGAACTAAACAGTTGCAGTGAATGGTAGAAGAAAAAGTATGTAAGATGCAGGAAGCAGAGTGACAAGGCAGTTCCTGACAAATCAGGCACAGTGGTTAACCTCAGTGAATGACAACTGACCAAAGAGGAACAGTCTGTCCTTCAAAATGAGGAAATTTCACTATCATCCTGAGAACTATACCTATGGAGGATATCACTGTTAATAGTAAAGAGGCCATTCAGAACCTCATGTGAAAGGGCTGAGGAAATATGTACTGAAACTATCAGGATACCGCATCAAGCAAAACCCCCAACTTGCAAACCTAAAGAAAGAAAAATTACAAGCTGTCAAGAGTCTTAATACTGACAAGAGTATATTCTACTGCCTGCCAATAAGGGAATTGCAGCCACCATAATCAAGACTGAAGACTATGAGCAGAAGACACAGATCTACTAGATCTGACAATGTATCAAAACTAAGCACAGATCTGATCCAGCGGATCATACAGAATGTGAATCAGTTAATGAAGACATCTTTTCTCTTGACGGACATACAGAGGAACCCATGAAACACAGAAACCCTACCATTTTGTCTGAAATAATGTTCCATTAAGACTGATTGTTAGTGCTCATGGCGCACTCCCATATAAACTTGTGTAACACTTCACCTCTCTATTCCAACCACACATGGGAAAGACTGACACAGGGTATTTCATTAAGAAGCTGAAGAAACTAAAACTTGGACCAAATGACATCATAGTCATCTTTGATGTTGTTTCTTTGTTAACCATAGTACCATTCAGTGATTCTCTGGAGTATATCAGTTCCATTTCCCCCACAAGACATCACCAACAAGCTCTTTCAGCCATGTCTCACCATAAGCTATTCCATGTGTAATGGCAAATTGTACAAACAGCTGGAAAGTATCACCATGAGCAATCTACTTAGTCCAGTAGTGGTCAGCTTCTTCATGGAACATTTTGAACCACAGACACTGGACCTGGCACCTTGTATCTGTGGTACAGATACATAGACAATTCCTTTGTTGTGTGAAGCCATGGTGAGGAACAGCTCAGTGACTTCCTAAGACACTTTAACAGTCTCCATGCTAACATAAAATTTACCATGGAGGTAGACAATCACCAACAGTTATCCTTTGTAGGTGTGCTGATCATGAGGGATGGTGAAATCTTGAAACACAGGTTGCATAGTAAACCAACCTACATACCTGCACAGACAACAAATCACCACCCAAGCCAGAAAAGAGACATGATTAATATGCTCATAACATGAGCAAGGTGAATATGTGAGCTGCAGCATATCGTATGTGAAATGCAATACCTGAAAAGTATTCTGAGGAGTTATGGGTACTCCATCACTTACATAAGAAGTGCCACAGAACTGAACACTTGGCGAGTGACACATCAAAATAGAAACATCAGGTACAGCCTTTCTGTCATACACTCCAAGACCATTGGACCGAATCAGCCATATACTGTCCAGTCACAGTGTAAAGACTATTTATAAACCAGTGAAGAAAATCAAGAAATGTCTTGTATCACCAAAGGAGATAAGGGATCCATTTGCAGTGTCGGGAACACACTGTAACTGTGGAAAAGTGTCTGTTGGAATGTCTGGACAGTCAATCGGTACCATGATCACCCAACATAAGTGGCATTGCATGTTGGAGAAGGTGGAGAAATCAGCCATGGTGGAGCATACACTGTTTGAGACTAGCCACATAGTGAAATTTGCTGACATGGAAGTTCTTGCTGTAGATAAGAGCATCACACCTGCCTCTTCAGGGAAGCTACAGAAATACACAAACATGCCAACAGCTTCAACAAGAAAGAAGAAAGCCTCATGTGTTCTGGATTCCTGTGCTATAGAGACTGATCTTTGCAGGTAGTAAGGAGAGAACCACAGTGGTAATGATAATGCCAGACATATATAATCTGTGGCCACAAGTCTGACATCAGCCCACCACCAGCAGTGGAGTGTGAAGCTTTGACAATGCCAGCCATTCATGCTGATGAAATGTAAGAAAAATTATCAAGCAAACATCAGGCAAAGAAGAGGAGACACAAGCTAAGAGTCAATTTGTCATTAACAAAATACTTTAAAAAATTGGGGCCCTGAGATGACTGTTGCCAATCTCAGTAATTGTCTTTTAAAACAGGCAGCTCTCACTATACCATTGTAAATAATGTATGTAATGTCTCAGCAATAGAAACTGGCAGCTATAAATTTCTGGGTGTGTACATAGATGAAAATCTGTGGAGGAAAAACCACATTACTTTGTACATGGAGAAGTTAGTAGTGGCTTATATCTCCTTAGCTAGCTCTCAAAGATAGTTCTTAGCCAAAGATTAAACATAGCTTACTTTGGAACAATTTACCCTTTTCGCAACTACAGTATTGAATTGTGGTGCTGTGCAGCTGATGTCCACATATCTCCTTAGCTAGCTCTCAAAGATAGTTCTTAGCCAAAGATTAAACATAGCTTACTTTGGAACAATTTACCCTTTTCGCAACTACAGTATTGAATTGTGGTGCTGTGCAGCTGATGTCCACATAAAAAGAATATTGCTGTTAGAGAAATAGGCAGTAACACTTGTACATGGTATAGACTGTACAGAATCATGTTATGAACTGTTTGCACAGCACAAATACTTAACAATATATTCTTCATATTATTTTTAAATCATATTTTGTATGAGTCAACCAATGAAAATATTGGTTCTGGTTCTGGGTGACTCTTCTGAAATCTACCCCATTTTTTAAACCTCTCCAGTCCTTTTCTTTCGACCCTCTTCCTTTCCCATCAACCCTTCTGCCAGAAGAAGGAGCCACTGACTCCAAAAGCTTGCATAAGTATAACCTTCTTTTATGTATGTGGTCTCCTGCTGCTGCTTAGTGAGTAGTTTTTTTATCTGTCTAGTTACACTATATTAGTTAATCAGAAATAAAAAAAATACAGGCAGATAGTCATACACTTCATTTACTGTGAAAAATAATTTTTTGTACCTCTGTAGTTGGCTGCACATATAACATGTGCTACTGTCTCTGTCACATGGTTCTGAGTAAAATACAGAACTTCAGCTGAATGATGTGGAGCAATATACAATGAATATTATGAAATTTGTCATATCAGTGTGACTGTTTGAACAATGAGAAAAAATGAAATACTTGTTTGTATAGGTGTCAGTAATTAATCCACAAAAGTGCTCTGAGTTCATTATTCATCACTCTTTACCTGCCTTTGTTTGTACAATTTTTAAACTTGCTACTTTAAAGCTCAAAGTTTCCTTTTGCTCTGTTTCAGTGCCTGGTGCCCCAGATGATATAAAAGCACTGGTGATGGACTCCAGAACTCTCCTCATTTCTTGGCGGCCACCCAGATTTCCTAATGGTGTGATTATCAACTATAAAGTCTACATACAGTCACTGGATGGTGCTAGCTTGGTTAGTTATTCTGACAGGTTTTTATTGTTGTATGTAAAAATGCATTTGAAAATAGAAATTGTCATTTACAAAGCTCCTGGTAGTGATGAAGCCATCTGATCACATCATATAAAATTTGTATTTCAGAATCCACCGCCACCTCTCCCCTCACCCATCCAAACTCACAAATCATTCTCAAGGCAGATTGTGAATGCTATTAATGAGGCAATCACATCTAAACCTGCTGATCTCCAGAACATCATCCGTATTCCATGAACATTAACATTGTAATCCTTGTGTAGAGCAAAAAATGAACAACATTGACATACATGAGATATGCGCCAACTGTTGTGTTAGTGTAGATTTAAATGTTATTGCCTAGTTAACCTCGCTGATAATTTGGCGTGAGAATTGTGGGTGTTTCTGCTCCAAAAATAGCAATAATGAGTCATATAATTACTTGGATAAATTACAGGCAACCTTTATAAGCATGATGATGATTCAGGAGTGTAGGCAGTCATCATTTTCTACAACACATAACATTATTTTCTGGGCACCTGCCAGACATTAATGGGTGAGCCATTGAATACTGATTGTGGCTGTCCACATCACACAAAATATTAGTGTGCTGTATGCGTTTTGTGACATGATTGTAAATGTGGTACCAGCCATACTGCCAGTAGGCAGTGCCCTTGATGCTCAAACTTCAAATATCAGATGTCCTAATGGGGTGTGCCCTGCCATGACACTCTGTGTATGCTGTCATCTTTGCTGAGAGGAAATTGTGGAAATAATGGTATCTATGTGCTACCCAATTGACAACCACTGTCCTGGCCCTAGGTGTGGATAACTCTGGAGAGTTACTGAATAATTCAGTATTAGTGCTGGAGAACACTGTGACTTTGTCAGACTGAGGAGCACTCTATACAAACTGTTCTCTCAGTGCACTCACAGTAGGTATTACATGCCATTGTATAGAGAACAGAGTCCACTTTACATTAGGAATATAGACATGCCCATGTGCAAGACAAATGTTGATGGGCAGGAATAACAAAGTCCAAATCAGTGTCCAGAAAACAGGCAAATATTGCAAAGTTGTTGTAAATAAGTACAGCAGAGAGAATCAGTGAGCTGAGACAAGTGAGGCCAAGGTGGGCCACAGCAGTCCTTAAATCTGCTGCTGTTTTTAGCCATGTGAACTGGTTTTGGTGGAGGTATACTTCTGTGCCACATCAAGGGACATGACTTTAAGGGACATCTGCATAATTGTGTTGATTGCTCCAACCACTTAAACTTGGAATTTCCAGAGCATACTGCCTATTTTGAATGAGACATTTCCAACAAAATGAAGAAAAGCTCTGAATTTTGTTGGTGTTCAATCCTCCTTAGCTGATTCCTGGTTTTTCTTCTTCTTCTTCTTCTTCTTCTTTTAACTTATAATGCCCTGTTGATCTGCTAGCTGGAGTATGAATTTTCCTTGAAGAGTGCTTTTAGATGGGTGAGCTCAGAGTAAAAAATTGTGTGTGCCAAATGTGCAAGTATCCTAAGTGCATTCACGTTTTGTGACAGTTGAAGGACACTTGAAGACTGTAATTTTAAACCCATGTGAGCAGGCTTATCATAAACTGAATAACTTATTCTGTCTAACCAGAACATCCAAGAACAATTGGCGACTAACCATCTTTTTGCCTGTTTCCATGGCGTACTACCTATTCCTATGAATTAATTTATTAACCAGGCTGGTGACCATCAGTTGAATAATGCACAGAACCCATTATTTCCATGATTTGCTCTCAACATAAATGACAGAGTATAATGATGGACATACTGAGCAGCAACTCTACGTACAGCAGAATTTCGCATTTCTGCCATCAAGGGCATGCCTGCTCCCCATGTGGTCAGTCTTGTAGTTACAGTCTACATCTGTATCTTCACCAAAACTCCACAAGCCACCTGAGGCTGTGTGGCAAGGGTACTTCTGGTACCACTATCTGACCCCCTCCCCTGTTCCACTCAAGAATGGTACATTGGAAGAATGACTGTCAGTAACCCTCGGTATTAGCTCTAATTTCACACATTTTTTCATTGTGGTCATTTTGTGAGACAAAAGTGGTAGGAAGTAATATGTTGTCCAATTCTTCTCAGAAAGTACCCTCTCAAAATTTCAGAAGTCATGTCAGTCTTTGGCTGCTCACATGAAATGCCTTACAGTTGCCCAGAAGAAATAAATTCCTTCTTAGGAAACAACAACCAGCTGCACTCCCAAAACTTCATCAAACATTTAATATACCAGAATAATTTTAATATTCACTTTATAACCATTTCATACAGTGTAAGCAGTGCACACTGCAGATAAATAGTTGATTTTTGAAAACAAGGAAATAGAGACACATTTTATTACATACTGTTTTTTCCCTGGACACCTCTGACTAAAATGACAGAAACATATATTAATAATAGCAAAATAAGAATTATCATTTGTTGCACATGTAGTGATCATTTGCTGACCACATAACTGATTTGAGGAAAGTGATCCTAAGTAAAATCTAGAAAAGCCTTTGAAATGAAATGCAATAATTCCTGATAATTACTATGTTCAATCACTTTTATACGAATTAAGACACAAGTTGTGAATTGAAGAATTAATACAAAAGTGGAGTACCCAGTTAGGTCATTTATTCTGATCCTTGCCATTTTGCTTGTGCTTCACCATTTACCTTGAGTTAAGAATGAAGTTTCTGTCCCTCAGTATTACGTACTACATCACTACACCTTTCCAAAATTTTGTTTTTCCTTTTAGTATCAAAGAAAATACTCACTGACTTCTAAAGCTTGAGGCTGAAACTGTTTATTTTTGTGATTTTAATTAATTCTGACTTATATAACCAGTATGTTTTATGTTAATGCTGAGTGCAAAATATTTTATTCCCATGAAAAGTCTGTGAATCATACATATTATTGCTCATAATACAAATACAAATACTTGAAATGAAAATACATGTGAAAGAAAGTATTAACTGTAATGGTAATTCTTAACAACAGCAGATTAAAACTTTGGTCACAAGGAAAACTTCCCTTACAATCTAACTAGACTGCATTTATGAAATAGAGTTCTGTACAAATTATAGTATCTCAGAGTGTATCTCATTCTGAGTGGAGGTTCAATATGAAGTAAGTGTGACATTAAAATGGTTTATTGACTAGATAATTATTTATCAATCTCAGGAATTATCATTCTATCTCATTATATTCTTTAATCATTGTAGCATTCTGCATAATTTATTTTAAAATCTTGAGTGCAGAAATTGTGATCGGCGTACTTGCTTTGGTGCTGTGAAGACTTGTGATATTGTAAATTTTTACTTATATTCAGAGAAATACAATGTGACAATAAATCTCTACAGCCAATGGAGCAGTTTGAAGTGCCACCAAGTCAGACACATTACACTTTATCACATCTATCACCACAACGGCGCTATGAAATGAAAGTTTCAGCGGCAACAGCTGCAGGTGAAGGTGTGCCAAGCACAAGTGTTGTCCAAGCACCATCAACACACACACCTGCAAGAATTGCATCATTTGGCCATAAAATGAAGGTTGCACGTGGGGAGGAACTACAGTTACCCTGCATTGCTGTTGGTCAGCCTCCTCCACGCCGAGAGTGGTTCCACGGGTAGGTCTCTACAAATAAAGTTTTAAGCTATGTCATGTTGTTCATTATTACTTTCATTATGGAAAAAAAATCTTCAAAATATGACTACCCTATGAATAAGCAAACTTGATAAATTCATTGCCTGAAGTTTCAAAAAAATCTTCTAGGTACGTTATTACTTGTGATTGTGACAAAGAAGTCACACTCATTCCTCAAAAGCTGATTACTCTTTAAATAAGCAGACTCCATAAATCTATCAACTGAAGTTTCAGCACAAGTTTTTGGGTACTTACAAGGTCTTACCTCCAGTTTATTAAAAAAAATATCTTAATTATGCTTACCTTCGGAAGAACATGTTAACAAAGTTTATGACGAGATGTCACAGATTTCTTATCTCCTACCGATACTGAGAATACAGTTAGTAGCAGTTATCTCTGTATAACATATTTGAGCCCCCCCCCCCCCCCCCCCCCAATCACATATTTCAAATAGGTTACTCGTTTTGGCACAATATACAATATTCCTTTGTCACCAACATTACATAAATCCAAAAATGAATTGTCTGTATAGTAGGGTAAGACTAGTCCTAGGTCATTCTCCCATTACCAAGTCCAGAGTATTAACAATTTTGAATATTTATGTTTGTGTCTCTGTTCTGTGCATCAGAAACAGTGTGACACAATTCATGTGCAGGGAGGAAATTCACCAGCACGACACCGGAAATAATGCAAATTTTGACCTCCAAGACACAGGCTAGGAAAAATTGGAAAATATTTTAGAGATCTTTAATGCATTAAGGTTCTCTATGCAGTCAATTCCATTTAAAGTTTCAAGAATGAAGACCAAATAAAAGGTCAAATTTGATGATGACATGCTTAAGCATGCAAGCATAAGGATCTCAATGATACAGTCATGACCTAATTAAATTGTCAGACAATGTGATTGATTGATGACAAGTTTCTGGGTTCCTGCATGACTGGTTCACTTCTTACACAACTATACTAGTTGTCTTATTTACCGATTATAAGAGAGACATTTTTCTTCAAAAAAATTAGCTTCAAAAGTCAGGTGCGTCTTATACTCAAAATGTTCAGTGTTTGATTTAAAATTCCCACCAGTCTTAAAAATGGCTATATATTTAATGCCACGGGTAACTTATCTCTATCTAGCACCAATGGATTCAACTGGCAGCAGCAGTGCATCAATGCGATCAGTAAAAGTTGCAGAGATTCAGAAGCTTGATAACACTCTCCTTCCGGCCCCACCATCACAATCCCAGAACACTGTCTAGTGCAAGGGTCTATTTACATTTTGAGTTACCTCATTGTGATCATGTCAGTGATATGTATCTTGTTACATGATATTTTCTGGGTAACTAATAAAAAGAATTTTTTCAGTACATACATATATATACAGTACTATATGACCTTCTGGTCTTTGATATTCATTGATAGTGTGGCTGGCACAGAAGACTCTTTGCCACCTTCGACTACTTTGCCCATCAGGAATCCAAGTACATCTTCAACTCTCTTGGAATGGCATGGAGATCAGATGGAATACCTCATGCAAGTAATAAAACACACAAAGCAGAACTTGTCCCCTAATAAATGTTCTTACATAATAATTAAAACTTTATATTCTGAATTATTATTCTGGATAAGAAAATTGCAAATAATTCTACTAATAAATCTTGTTCATTTACGTTCAAGTTTAGTACAAGATTTCACTTGCACTCAATGAAATTATTTATTTTCAAACTTTGGTCACAAAAATCTGGAAAATCTTGTACCCTCAAAATCTGCCATTGCTTATAAATTAACAAGTGTTTGATTAGTAAGTAGTTTCTACCTATAATAAACCAATGGGAAAATAACTTTAATTGAATTTCTTGAGTAAAAACAGTCTAGGTAATGTTTTTTATTCAAGAAATTGACAAATTCATATGTTCACTGTATCACCACAAATTTTTCAATTTTAGTTATTCGCACTACAACTGCTGGACTATAGTCCTGATTTTTCTGCGTATTCATTACTTCTACTTGTATAATCCTCTTTTTTAGTATGTATGTTCCACATACAACTATATGTATATCAGTTTGTATGTCCATCTACCATCTTTTGTTGAGATGAGATAGCAGGTATGTAATTAATAAAATAGAACAGATTCCTTGTTCATCCCATGACATATCGCAATTCCATATACGGTAATATTTGATAATATACTGTTCAAATTCATCATTGTGCACAACTATATAAAATATGTCTTTTGAATCTTATTATGGTACAGAGTAACACCCAATAGTTACCAGCCAATGTTTACATTACTGGAGTCAGAAACCCTCTTGGGCTTGCTATAACAAGTGAAGTTTTATAGAATGAATAGACTGAATATAAAGAAAGGTTCACACAATGAAACAATTGCATGTGGATAGAGTTAGGATAGAACTGTAGCCCAATAGAGGGAGAAAGAAAAGAAAAGGAAGAACTAGGAGTGCACTGAGCAAAGAACAGAAGACAGACTCCAAAGAATGGTACCCTTCCCACCCCTCACCCCACACCACCCTAATGGGAGCAGTTTTCACTGGTGGGCTGGAAAAGGTGGTATCCATCAATTCTACAGAATGGACACCATCAGCTTCACCACACCAGGGCCCAAAAAGTGGTTCCTACTCCTTCTATGGAATGCCAACGGAAAGTATAGTGTGGTTACTTAGTTAGATTTCTGGAGAGAAATGAGAGCATAGTGAAACTTGAGACTATTGCACTAAATTGTACACCTGCTTATTCAAAGGTTTCAGAGACAATTGGTCAGTTCTGTACAGTGTGAATGGATCGGACTTAATAACTAAGCACAGGCAGACTTGCCAAACAAAAACTCGCACAACCCATACCATATCATACCATACCATACCTTACCAAAAAAAAAAAGCAAGGTATAATGCCTTTCCCCACAATAATTATTCGAGATACGTCTATGTACATTCCCATAAAAAGATACAAATCCTCCCCCAACATTTGAGAAAGAGTGAAACAGTCCCTTCTAAATCATAAAATTTTACAAACTTCAAAATTATACAAATTTTTATCCCTTATGGTAACTCACTAATAGGTCTACTTTAATATTCAATATTATGTGGCCATTTAGGACAAGATTTCTATAGATCACAGACCATATAAAGGTTAAAGTTTTACCCACTCACAATTATTACAATTGCTTTGATATTCCTTGTAACTTAGGTCTGACTAAATACATCTTTAGTACTCTTCACACTAGGATGGCAGATTCAAACATTCTCTACATCAAGGAGAGCCTCTTTCTCAAATTTTGCTCTCTCCATTTGTACTTCAATCTATAACTAATCAATTCCTATTGGGTTCACATACCCTTTCACACCAGACTTTAAAATCAATTCAGTTTGTTTACTCCCCAACACAACACAAGAAAACGTTTGAAAATTGCTTCAAAACATTCACATTAACATCTTTAATACTGTAAGCACACAACTCGTGCCAGTCATTTTTCAGAGGCTCCTTTCAAAACCTATTGCTATTTCATAGCCCTGCAGTTGTACTGACATCACAGATTGTCCCTTGCTTATGGCTATCTTTCTTCCAAATCTTTCCCAGTCTATGGACTTGGCTAAATAGTGAATACAATCTCTATTGATTAACAAATTTCTGATGTTATACCGTCTACTAATTACACTAGAAAACTTTGAGACTATGCTCTGTGAGCCCTGTATACCAACATCCTACAGTGGCCATTCAACCCACTTTAGGAGGGTTTCTCCTTCTATTTGTTTTCCTGCTGTTTCCATTGGGGAAACCTTTGTAGCTGAATGTGTCAACTCATTTAGTACCTTTTAAAATTCTTTCACCATATCTGTCCTCTTTGAATATCTACCTACGCAATACATCTGACAAAGCCTGCCCAATTCACACATGATCCTTTCTGCTGTGTTACTTTGTGGGTGAAATTAATATATGGTTCACACTTTCCCACACCAAAAATTTTGTAAACTGCCTGGCTGAAAACTGAGTTCCATTATCTGACAGCAATTTTTTTTGGTTTACCCACATTTTTGAAATGGTCTCTTAGTTTCATTATAACATTTTGAGATGTTGCCAGTGAACTTGATTTGAAAGTGATTCATTTTATTGGTAACAGTACAATATTTTTGTTAGTAACTAGTTTTGTAATGGAAAAAAACAAAAAGTATCCATATGATGTGTGCTATAAACTGAAAGTAACAGCATATGCAGAAGAACATGGAACAGAGCCTCTGAGCGGCATTTTGGCCCTGCAACAACAGTAAAAATCATTCATGATTGAAAAAAGATGAAGAAGACCAAATTTGCAAATAGAGGACTGGATGTAAAAAGGCCAAAACTAGTAGATGATGTAATGAAATGGATTCAAAGACATCATCAAGATGGCACTGGAATTAATACGAAAGTGATTAAAATACATACTCATTGGCTTGTACTACAGTGGAACGTAGCAGACTTTAAGGGTGATGTTGGTTGGTGTAACAGGTTTACAAAGTGTCATGGACTTAGCATGTGAACCAAAACCAAAATATCTCAGAAAATTCCACAAGAGTGTGAAGATAAAATATTATATTTCTATTGCTTTATTATCCTACATCAAAAGAAAACCAGCATGGACCTAAGCCAAGTAGCATATTTGGATTGGACTCCTATGATGTTTGATGTGCTGAGTAACAGAACTGTTCCCATGAAAAGTACTAAAACTGTAACTACAAAAACATGTGGACATGAAAAAATGCAGTACATTGTTGTCCTTTCATATTGTTCTGATGGTACTAAACTTCATCCAGTGATCATTTTCAAGCACAAAATGATGCCAAAACTTTCTGAAATACTGCCAGGTGTTGTTGTTCATATATATGACAAGAGCTGGATGGACGGGACTGGCATGAAATTATAGACTAACAGAGTGTGGGAGAAAAAGAAAGGTGCTTTATTGAAGAAGAGTTCACTTCTTGTGCTGGATCAGGTTAGCAGTGATTTGAAAAATTATGTGAAAGAGAAACTGAAACAGGGAAATACTGCTGTTATTGTGGAAGGACTTACTTCACAATTGCAACATCTTGATGTCTCATTAAATAAACAATTTAATGTGTATATGAGAGAGGAATGGAATAAGCAGATGATGGGTGAAACTCAACATGAATTCACACTTAAGGGTGCTATAAAATGACCTACAATCAAATAAGTGTGTCAGTGGATAAAACAATTGTGGTCTAGAATGAGAGAAGACATTATTGTTAAACATTTCAAGAAGTGCAGCATAAGTAATGCTCCTGATGGCAGTGAAGACTGTCTTATATTTAAAGAGGACAATTATGACAACAAAGAGGAAGAAGAAGAAGAAGAAGAATGTTCAGATGGTGATTTTCAGGAATTCTGAAGGCCAGTTCAGTTTTGTAAACTAAGAATTTTTTTAGTCTGTTTTTACAATCTAATAACAAAAATGGTAAAAATGTTATTTCTTAAAAAACATGCTTAAAAATTAAGATGCACCTTATAGTGCATAGCATCTTATAGTCTGTAGAATATTCTAGGTGTTTGGCCAGTGGTTTCGTTTGTGCTCTCTACTTGGAAACCAACCAGAATGTGAGCTGTTGGTGGTGTAGGAGAAAATAGGGTTGGAGCACCAGCAGTAGCGCCATTTCCAGCCAGTATTTTGGAAAGTTTTTCTAGACTGTAACTTGAATATTAGAGTCATCCTCAAAGACCCTTCAGATAATTCCCAGCTGGAATATATTGCACCCAGGATGTTATGACTAAAAGTGTCTAAATAGATGTCAGAATCTGATAAAACTCTCAAGATGACTACACAAAAAGAACCAAATGCAAGAAGGGTTGTAATTCACTGTTGAAATGAAGTTGATAAATGTATTTGTCTTTCTGTTTCAAATGAGCTGCATATTCCACTTGTCAAGATAACAAGAGGTACCCATAGATTACCTGTGTGTGTGTGTGTGTGTGTGTGTGTGTGTGTGTGTGTATCTACAACAAAAATAATCAGTCTTAATAACTTTTTGACAATACAATTGGGTAGCTAAAACAATCTACTCACCAAGCAGCAACAGGACAATACACACACACACACACACACACACACACACTCTCTCTCTCTCTCTCTCTCTCTCTCTCTCTCTCTCTCTCTCTCTCACACACACACACACACCCACAAAAAAAGGTCTAAATTGTGCAAGCTTTCGGAGCCACTGGCCCCTTCCTCTGGTAGAAGAGATGAGGGGGAAGGAATAAGGGTGAAGGAAAAGAACTGGAGAGGTTTAGGAAAAGGGGTACAGTTCAGAAAAGTCATCCAGAACCCCAGAATGAGAAGGAAAGGAACAGGATGAGAAGGAAAGACTGATTGTTGGGATGAGATTTGAAAACTGAACAGGATGAGAAGGAAAGACTGATTGTTGGGATGAGATTTGAAAACTTAAGGGCAGAAGTCAGTGTAATATGAGAGACCGAGATTGCTGCTAAAACATCATGCATGAGTTAATAAGAGTGAAAAGCTAAGTGCATTGCAGATAACAGAGGTGGGAGGGGGGATGGCAAAAAATAGACAGGTCAGAAAATGAAAGAAGTAGAAAACTAAAATGGAGTGAAGAAAGGTGGTTTTAATCTGGCTTGCAGAAGGAATCCCAGGTGAATCTAAAATGAATGTTTTCTCAAAAACACTAAATTTTAAGGCATTGTTTGTTTGTGTGGTGTGTCAGGAAAAGGGTGCCATTCATATCAGCATGTTATCCCAGAAACATTAAAGTCATGGATGCTATCATTTTGACATTATGTGCTAGGAACATTGCTGTCACTTCATGACTATGCATCCTGTGAGCTTAAGTATGTGAATCATGCCCATGTGTCACTAAAGGTTGCCTATACCTGGGCTAAACAGAGGTCGTTTGATTGAGTTCCAGAGAGCATGGTGAAGCTACTGGCATGGTAAGCATGCAAATGTCCTTCACACATGAGGTAAGCTACACTCAAGTCAGGTTTTAATCTTACAGTTTCAGTGGGTTTTAGTCATATTGCCTTTATGTGACTTGAATGCCTCAGCTCATAATGGATTAATATATTTTATGCAATGTAATCCAAGTAAATAATAGTTTTATTCCATTTAGAAATTGTAATCACTTTATATTCACAAATGTGAGCAAGATATCACTATGCTGGCTTGTTTCAAGAAAACAAGTGCATGACTTTACAAGCTAGCTGAGACATTGTTGTATTTGTATTGTATTGTATTGTATTGTATTGTTTGTGGTGCACCTTCATATATATTAAGTTAAATCAGTAGCCTGGTTTTGCAGCAAATCTCTCATGTCACCACAGTTAACTCCATTATTCTTTTGTAGAGGTCAGGAGTTGATGACCTTTTGCAGTGGTTGATGAATTGGGATGTCAGTAGTTCACCACTCTGGGGAGGGTTGCTGTGGTGCAGCAGCTTTATGCCAGGTTGTTGACCAATGTAGTGTCATGAAAACAGCATTGTTAAATATCCATTTCACTGCACAGCAAACTGCAACACTCATGACTTGCTGAGAAGTGTCAGTGTCCCCAAGATGTAAGTCATCCTCGGTCAGCAACGAGGTACTGCCATCAGCAAGGAGCCTCTTGTCACTGGCAGCTTATGATGTTTCTAGGCTAGTGAAATGAAAGTATGCTTACTCCAGTAACAGATGGCAGCCCACAATAGCAACCACACAAACTAGAGGCAGCTGTGCAGCTTGGGGCAAGGTGCATCAAGTATGAAGAATCACACCGTGCGCCGGTTGTGGAGAATATGTCTCTCAGCAGTAGTGCCTGCCCACACAAGTGCAGACAGACAGCATCAGAGTTTTTCCACACAATCAAAGGCAGCCTGGCAACTCACACTACCCTGAGCCCGAACCATAGATTGCCAGTGCAGGAGGCTGGCAGCAACTGGAAGTAGGCTTGTTGCTGGTCCACTGGTCGTGGGGCACTAAGTCAGCAGCATTAGATGTAGTGCAAATGGCAGGACTGTGGCTAGCAGAGACAAAATCTGATGGTAGCAACTTGCAGCCGTACAGTGACTTGAAAACTGGCATAGGCCCCTCCTCATAATGAGTGGCTGTCAGACTTCATAGATCTGTCTGAAAATTAGGTGCATTTATATGGAAGTAGGTTGTCTCTGTTTCGTCAAGGCTTCAATTCCCATCATGTAAGCCACAACAGAGCCATGGATCAGTTGTGTAGCAATAGGGTAATCAGTGCCACAGTGGCACTGACTTTCTTGTGTGTGTGTCAGTGATATTATGACTCTGGCCTGTGTGCTGGGCTGGGCTGTGTGGTAACTGCCCAGTGCTGTGGTGACAGTTCATGTTGTATCAGCAGACTGCTCCTGATGTGACTCCATCTGACCAGCCCCAGTCAGACCCATTTCCATGAGCTCTCACATCAACCATGTTGTGTCTTTTTTTTCAGTCACTACAAGTAAAACAGTTGTGGTGCAACACACACACACACACACACACACACACACACACACACACACACACACACACACACACACACTATTTATAAGATCCAGTCCATCAGAGCAGAGCTCTTGGTAATTCTGCAAAGATTTAGACACTGCTTACAAGTTGACAATTATGTACAGTACATTGACTTCTTTCCTAACACTAGTTCAGCTTAAATCACCAGGTTCATTGGCTTTATTCTTAATCTGAATGGTACTTTTTACAATTAGCCCACTGTACTTCTCTCATTTTCACAAATGGACTAGTTCCATTGAATCATCACTTACAAGCTAATAAAGTGACATTACCATCTTATCTTGACTTGACAAAAGTTTTAACAATTGTTTAACACAAACCTTCTCACTCATTATTCTCAGTAGTCCTCGTTGTTTATCTGGTGGCCCCTTAAGTAATCCTCACTTAACTAATAACTGTTTGCTACGGGAAACCCAGTCTACTGGTAGTCACTGAACTGGGAGTTAGCATGGGAGGGTGGTCTTTTGCCTAAAATAAATATTGACTGTGCCAAGTATTGTCAGATCCATGAAGGTGCTGGATACTGTGACACTGTAGATTTAGATATAGGTGCTCATCATTATGGCAGTGTGATGTCAGTTATTATGGCACTGCTGCATTTGCTGGAGCATCTGCTTAGCAGAAATGTGTCCTTCTCACTCTTTGCTGAACTCACCTTGTTTTTCAATCATGAACATTACTCAGTTAACCAGTCACACAACAAATTAAAAATAGTAGTGGAAAACTCTTTCCCTCTTAACAGATTTACTTAACAAATCATCTTTTCACAGTGAGTGGTCCTGCTCAGTTTACCTCTAATGATCAGCACTTTTCATGCATCTATTGATGTCTTTACTTGCTGCTTTGGCACATAATCTGGAACTTTGTCTTCTCAGAAAACACATCCCTAAAACTGTTCTCACACACAATCCTCATAATGTACTATCACATGCAATGCATTAACAGGCAGCTCCACTTATTCCCCTTGGCTTAATGCTAATTACAGTCTGACTTCTTCTTCCAATGTTATGTTCCTTTGTGTCTTGCAGTACTACATCATGTGAACTAAGTCTGAGTGATTTTGCCTGTAGTTCAATTGCCTTACCCTTCATGACAAATAAACCTTGCAGCAATACATCAGTGGTAACAATTTTCCACAATTGGAACAGCATTTCATTGTGTGTTCCACAATGTAACACCAAAGAACAATTCTTGTTGACATTTCCACTTTACCTCCAGTACATATTATATCACAAGGGTCATTATTTTCATGAACCTCCTGATCCTGCTGTCACCTGACCACCGGAATTACAAGCACTTTTCTTGTCCCACCCCTCTCCAACCTCAGCAGGAGTGCCAACATCACAGATGACAACAAATCTGCATCATTCAGAAATAAATGCATCTATACCATTTCATTGCCACAACATCTGCATCCATACAACCTCATTACCAACAACATCTGTAACACAGTTAACTTTATGAATAGCTTCCTGTACATCCTCTGCAGTATCTACAAAAAAATTACTGCCTGCACTTCTTCTCTGTATGACATAAAAATCATTGGCATATATATGAGGGCTATTCAGAAAGTAAGGAACAATAGGTCAAAAATGGAAACCACAGTGAAAATCAAAACTTGTTTTATTTGCAACAGTTAGATACAACTACCAGCTATTTATCTCCATAGTCACCAATCTGACTTAGACGTTTGTTGTAGCATTGTACCAACTTTCCAATACCCTCGTTGTAGAAGGCAGCCACCAGTCCTTTCCACCACTTCTCTACACTGGCCTACAGCTTGTTGTCTGTGCCAAAATGTTGTCTTCATAGCCAGCGGTTCATGTGAGCAGAGATGAAACTCAGAGAGAGATAATTATGGGCTGTATAGTGGATAATCAAACATTTCCAGTTGAAAACGATGCAGGAGCATCATCATTGTCCCTGCATAATGTGGCTGAGAATTGTCTTGAAGAATAAAATGCATGTCAGTTGTGTAATGTTGGCTGCATAGCTTCAGGTGAAATTTCTCACCAGGCCGTCATACTCGGCGGGAGGCACTATTGTTCTAGGATTCTTTATGTGCTCACTGTGTGCTCATAACTAAAAAGAATGACATAACATGATTGATAGACATCCTAGAGACACTGCCCAACACACCCATGCAAAACGTCATCAGATTTTCACTGTGGTTTCCATTTCGCGACACTTTCAAAATAACCCTTGTACTTCCCTTAGTATCTGGCCCAGGCTCCATGTCCTCAAAACAACATCTGTTATTACCCAGTGGGGTGGAAACTACTGCAGCTAAATCAAAATCCCATGTGTTGCTACCAGCACACTCATTCACTTCAGTACAGCACACATTCACTTCATTTAGCACAGCAGGTGATTCAGGATCTGCATTTTCAGAAGATACTGGAGCTGATAATTCCACATTATTCTCCTTAATTTCCACAATGTTGCTACTTTTGCATCACTTAAACTGCAGTTACTAACTTCTTTCTCCTTACTTTCTGCTTCCACATAAGATTTCTCTTTTTCCTTCTTTCACACCTCTCCAAAAGCTTCTGTTCCTTATCGCCAGAAAAACATACTGGTGATTGTTTTTAGGCCACCACTCATCAGTTTTTTTCTGCCTTTTCTCCACGCCCTGGAGTAACTCTGTTGCATAAAGCCATATTCTTCTCCCCAACATTTGCTTTCTCCACTATACCTGCCTGGTCTGCTCCCATGCGTTGCCTTATACATGTTTGCATTGTGTGCTCGCAACTCAGCTAATTCAGCTGTTAAAATTCACAATGTTTCCTCCATGATAACCTCATGGTATCAAAAACAACATGATCAACCCTTTGTCAATCACACAAAAAACAACTGACGAGAGTAAGAAATAGAATAATGACACAGACTCTTGAATGTAATACTACCGTAACGCTTCTTGAGGAAACTGAGCTTCAACTTCTAAATCACTACATAGGTTAACACCTTACACACTTCCAGACAATAAACCACACCTCTTGCTTATGTAAGATACATTTCCCGTACTAACCAGACAAAACTAATATTCATATCTACATATCTCAGAACAGTAGGAGTCTACTTGCCACTTATTGAATGTGGCAACACAATTAAACATGTGGTAGGAGATCCACTGACTTCTCTTGACATTTTTAGTCAAACAGAATCACAAAAAAGAAACAAAAAATACTGCACTCATTCAAATGCATGTTGATACTAGAGCTGCGACTGGAGATGAGGTACTGATTTCAGCTGCAGATGTCAGCCTTGTGTATGACATCACTTGTAGAGGTGACAAACACTTCTGATACCACTTGTAGAGGTTGGGAGTGGAGGACCTCTACAGTGATTTGTGGAACTGGGTTCACTGTGGTCAGAAAGCGAGCAGTTCATCACCCTGGGCAGGGTTGCAGTGGAGTGGAGGGTGGATGCCTGGTTGTCAACCAACATATCATCATGAAAACAGCATTGTTAAACGTTCATTTTACTGCACAGCAAACTACAACAGTCCTGACATTCTCTGAGGTGTCAGCACCCACAAGGTGTAAGCTGTGCTCATTCAGTGAGGAGCTGCTGCTGACAGCAAGCAGTCTGTTGTCACTGGCAGTTCCAGTGTTGCTTCACTGGTGAAATGATGATGCCAGCAACTTGGAAATGGTGCTGACTCCAGTAATGGACAGCAGCCTGCTGCAGCAGCCACACATACTTGAGGCAACCATGTGGCTCAGAACAGGGTGCGCTGGAGTGCTCAGAATCATACTGTGGACTCACTGTGGAGGAGACAGTTCTCAGTGACAGTGTTGCCTACACACACTGAGGTGGACAGCAGCAGATTTTTGCCTATACAAGTGCAGATGGATGGGCAGCTTGCATGGCACAGGTCTTGAACTGTAGACCACAAATACAGGAGGATGGCAGTGACTGGAAGTAGGCTCACTGCTGGCCCACTGGTTGTAGGACACTAGATATGCAGCATCAGACTTGTGCAAAAGCTAGGCCTGTGGCTAGCAGAGATCAAGTCCAGTAGTAGCAGCTTGCAGCCTCTTATCAACACAAACACCAGTATGGGCCTCCCCTCAAAACTGGAGCTGTTAGGCTGCATACCTCTGTCCAGAAACGACTATCATTTACAAGGGCTTGACTCATCTCTGTTTTGCCAAGCCATAAATTCCCATCATGTTAGCCACAACAGAGAACAGAGCCACACCTGAGTTGTGTAGCAGTCAGCTACATAGCATTTCTGCTGCATTAACAATATTGCAACTCCAGTGTCCCTGGTAGGTGGGTTTTAGTTGACGTAACTTCACCTGGCCAGTCCTGGTCTGACCTGCTTCATGAGGCTCTTGAATTAATTGTGGCAGAATTTTTTTTATTCATCATCACTAAGTAAAAGAGTTGTGGTGCAACCTTCTAAATAAAGCATATTTAAATATATGTGGGACTCAAATGATTATCTCAATTTTCTGAAGTCATACCTTTAAATAAGTCCATCCCTGCTCAATTTTGTTCCCCAGACACTATAAAGTAACTTCTTATTTCTCTCACTATCTCCTAAAGTCCTTGACAAGCTGTATATTCATCATTAGTCTTGTTTCATGCCTTATGTTTCATACCCTTGTGATCACTAACTTGCACACTGTATTCTTTTCTCCTTCTCATCACTCCTTACTCCTCCATTGTGAACTTTGAAGTAACCCATGCTGCATAGCAACTGTGGTGCAGCCACCATACAAATTTTTGTGTAGACACTGAGGATGAATAAATACAGGTGAGGAGTTCATAGCAACAATGTATCCTCTGCAGCATGATAGCATTGATATGATGTGTGCTTCACCATGCACCAGTACCACGAAACTTAGCAGACATGAAATTATTCAATAGCAAGAGCTTGATTTGTGACACACAACTGACCTGCACAAAAATCAAGGAAGTGTGATCCAGATGCAGATTGGATTTTTGTCTAGTATTAACTGCGTGAAAGCTACTAATTCAGGGTAATAAGCTGATATTGTTAACAAGAAATGACTGTAAAGAATGTACAGGGTGTACATAAAGTCTGGGAACACTTTCAGTTATTTATGACACAAGAACCAAACATTGTACAGATACCATACATACATCATTTTGAAGAAAAACACTTAAAGGTTTTTTTTTTTTTTTCATGTATACTGCCACAGCATAATTTGGCAATTGCCAATCGTCAGTGCTAGTCGCAAACATGGTGAGTTCAGGTGTGGAGTGAGCTTTCTGTTTGTTGGAATTCGACAAAAACAAGTGTGCTACAGCTGTTCAATGGATGTTTAGAACCAAGAAAGGTAAGAAGCCACCAACAAGGAAGACCAGTTACCACTGGCACAACAAATTTGTTATGATGGGTTGCTTATGCCTGGCAAAGAGAAGCAGATGTCCCAGTGTGAGTGAAGTGAATGTGGAGCACGTACGAGAGACATTCGTAAGGAGTCCAAAGAAATTGGTGCTTCATGCATCCCGTGAACTTGAAATGGCTCCAATGACAGTGTGGAAAGTCTTGTGAAAGAAGCTTTCTATGAAACCATTCAAATTGGAGCTAGTGTAGAAGCTCAATGATGACGACAAAGACAAGTGTTTTGAGTTTTGTTTGCAGCTGCAACAATTGAATGAGGATGGGGATGGCATTGTTGATTGCTTAATTTTTAGTGATGAAGCCACTTTTCACACTAATGGGAAAGTGAATAGGCATAATTGTCAAATCTGGGGTACAAAGCATCTACACGAATGCATTGAATTTGAGCTTGATTCCGCAAAGGTAAATGTTTTTTGTGCCTCGTCATGTCACAAACTATACGGGCCATTCTTATTTGCCAAGAGCACTGTCACTGAATATTCCTACTTGTTGCAGCAAAGGCTGATGCCTCAAATGCAGTCAGACTCTCCATTCATCTTTCAGCAGGATGGGGCTCCAGCCCATTTTCATCGTGAAGTTCATGGATACCTGAGCACAGAGCTGCCGCATCGATGGATCGGCCGTGCTACAGAAGGGGACAGCTGTTTCATGAAATGGCCCACCCAATCACCAGATCTCAGTCTGTGTGACTTTTTTCTATGGGGAAACATTAAAGCTCTGGTGTGTGTACCACCTCTATCATGTGAGGTAGCAGAGCTCCAGGAGAGAATATGGGAAGCAACTGCCAGAGTCATCGATGCCATGCTGAGATGGGTATGGCAAGAATTCATTTGCCGTATTGATGTCTGCCAGGTGACTCATGGTTCGCATATCGAATGTTTGTAAAAAAAAATTTCAGTTTCTCTTCAAAATGCAATGTTTAGGTCTTGTGCAATAAAAAATTGAAAGTGTTCCCAGACTAAGTACACCCTGTATACATTGAGAGGCCAATGTCAGATTACCCAAACTAACATCACTTACTGCCCAACCCGTCTATTTCTGAGCCGAAACTACTCTTTGAGAATGGGAAAGATTACCCCAAAATATAACACTAAATGTGATAAGCGAATGACAATACTTCTTTCCATGCTAAATTATCACTTACATCAGATACCATTCTAATAGTAAACATAGCAGCATTAAGTCTTTGATCAAGATCATGAATGTGGGCTTTCTGTGACAGTTTACTATCTATCTCAACACCTAGAAATTTTAACTGTGCAGTTTCACTAACCACATGCCCATTTTGTGAAATTAAAACGTCATGTTTTGTTGAACTGTGTGTTAGAAATTGCAAACACTGAGTCTTACTGTAATGTAGCATTAGTTTATTTTCCACAAGCTATGAACTTGTCTTGAACTGCACTATTTGAAACAGTGTCAACACTGCAAACAACAACCTTTTTTACCAAGCTAGAGTAGTCAGCAAACATAATTTTTTTAAGAATCAACTGTAATACTAGAGGGCATGTGATTTTATAAATAACAAACAAGAGTGGCCCCACCACTGGTCCCTGGGGCAATAATATGCTAAGACTCAAACAAATCAATCAGAGCCTATCACCATACATTTCCAATAGCTCACAATTTCACATTTAGGTAGTGTAATATAATGCTATCAAATCATATGGAATATATGTTTTCCTGCACAGAAGAATCAAATATTCAGCTGGAACGCTACCTAAAACTCATTAAGAAAGGACTGCAGTGAAATGCAGATTGCAGTGAAATGCGGATCCTGTCAAATAACCTGATGGTAGATATAAGGTTAAGTGGTTACCTGCAAAACACTTATTTTGTTCCAGATTTGTGATTCATTATTTCAAGACTTTCATCAGAGTTACTCTCACTGTCAGCAGTTTTTAACCTCCTTACATATCTCAATCAAATTTCCAGTTTTTTGTGAACTGGAGCCAGCTGTTACCATCTCAACAAAATGCAACTGCATTTATGTCTGATTATACTGATTGGTCTCCTCTCTAGTCTGTGTGTGTCTTGTTACTTTGAAACAACTATGTAAAGCTGTCTACGACTGAAAAAAATGTTCTGTTCTGTGGTAAATTCTCATGTAATGAAAACAGATTAATATCTTTATGTCCACACAAGAAATTCTTTTGATACCACACATTAATTCTTGCTAAGTAACATATTTTCATATGTTTATGTAAGTGTCAGCATGTTTTCACTGATATCGCCAATTTTTACATTTTTCAGTGGGAAATCAATACAAGAAGATGATCATCTCCGTATCAATTCTGAATGGACACTTCTCATTCCTGCTGTAAAATTAAGTGATACTGGAAATTATACATGTTCAGCTGAAAATGTGTTTGGAAAAGATGAAATAACTTACTTTCTGTTGGTTCAAGGTTAGTTAATAGTCACATTTCTTATTTTCAGTCATAAATTTGAAGACATAAATATTTAATAAGTATCTGGCTTTGACTAAATTTTTCATTATTTGGAATGGAATCTAAGGAAAGGAGTGCAACAGACAAATTATGAGCTACTTGGAAGTCAATACCATGATGAGTAACAGTAAGCCAATGAAGATTGCAGAAGGGATATGAGATGGAGCTTCCACATACAAAAAGATGAATTAAAGAAACACAAAATTCTTACCAGAAAGGGGACAGCAAAGCCATGAAGGAAAAGATAAAGAATGAGGATAAGAAAAAAGTGCAGATGGTAGGAGAGTATGGAAGGTGATAAACCATTTAGAAGGTAGAGGAGGGTGAGGAGGGGTGAGGGGGGTGGGGCAGGGTGGAGACAGGAAGAAATAATAAATGATACTAAAAGATGGATAAGTACAAGAAATTAATGTGTTTGAGGCCAGCTGACTGGAAGGAATCAAATTGGTGTTGGGACCCAGTTACCAACATATTTGGTTCCAATATTCTGATCTTAAAAGCAACTTTTATATAAGGTGGAACTTGAAATTCACAAAATTTCATTTTGGTCATAAAGAAATGTAGCAGCCAAAATATCATACTGGAAATTATAACAATGGTGCCTGCAACATTCATACTGTAACAATACTGGACTAAGGAAAATTGACTGTTGCACAGTTTTGATTGCAGGGATATTTTGTCATATTTTTCACTGAATTTGCAACTTCACGCAAGAAGGAGAGGAGTCACGGATATTTGACATAGTTGATTCCCAAGTAAAAGTATTTATCAAAACATGGAAATTGTTTCTTTCACTTTAAGCAGTAATACATTACTTTCAAGCTTTTCTTCGGTGATTTATGAGCTACTACAAACAGAATTCAATTTAAGCAGGAAAACCAGTTGCTCATGCAGCTCATATGGCTAATTCCAGACAGTGTAATAAGTAGGTCCTTGATCTTTCTTTGGAGAAAGTATTCCAGTCATTAACATAAATTTCATCTTCTATTCCTTCTCCTTTCCAGTGGCCTTGTCACAGTGGTAACATCGGTTCTCATCAGATCACTGAAGTTAAGTGCTGCCGGGCTGGGCTAGCATTTGGATGGGTGACCATCTGGTCTGGTGAACACTGTTGGCAAGCGGGGTGCACTCAACCCTTGTGAGGCAAACTGAGGGACTACTTGATTGACAAGTAGCTGCTCCAGTTTCGCAAACTGGCATATTGCTGTGAGAGTGATGTGCTGACTACATGCCCCTCCATATCCACATTCAGTGGTGCCTGTGGACTGAGGATGCCATGGCGACCAGTCAGTACCATTGGGCCTTCCTGGCTTGTTTGGTGGAGTTCAGATTTTTTTATCCCTTCTCCTTCCTCATACGTTCCTCCACAAGTACATACCCGATATATAATTTTCACTTTTTCTTTGTTATTATTATCAACTTTTTCTTCCTCACTTTCATCTACTTTCCTGTATATATTTTTGTTGGTGTTGTGAGTGTCAACATTAACATCATACATAGCACCATTTTTATCATTATGGCTCTTTACAAATAACAGTCCCTCTTAACTTATTAAAAAAGGAATTTTGAAGCATTTTGTCACTTTGTTGTTGACAGCCAGCACTTGCTCATCATGTGAATTAAATCTTAGTAGCTGCCTCAGGTTACATGTCAAGATATTCAAATTGCACATAAAGCAGATGATGAATTCTCATTTTGTCTGATGTACTTTCTACTCTCCTCCTCCTCTTTCTCCTAATTGTTCTGCCATTTGATGTATTGAATACAATGTTATTATTAGAATTAAAATGATAACAACCATTATTTAACTAATGAATTATTACAAGAAAATTATATTTATTTTCTGTCCATTCTTGTTGCCACCGTATCAAGAATACATTAAATGTTATGTCAAGATTAACATGATCACTTCAAACATTTTTTAAATTGCACTCTCATATTTAATCATCCAGGATAGAATTACCTCTCCTCCTGATAACACCTTACAGCCATCTTCCACATGCATAGGTGACTGAATGAAAACCACTTGGCACAATAGAGTGGTGTAGATGTACTTGTCAGATCTGAGTGTGTCATCAGCAGTCCATGCTTCCCAGTTATGACACCAATCCAAAAATAGCCGTTTGTGTTCTGGTGTCAATAGCAGGCTATGCATAAGACAATAACTGCCTAGTCTGGCTGCTGCTAACCTCCATCCAATGGACAGGATGACACAAAATGTCAAAGGGAGTCCATTACTACTTATCCTCTGATGGCAGGTGTGGTCGACTAGAACCTTGATGACAAGTATGCCTGCCATCAAGCTCCCATGCAATTCAATATTGGGCCACTGCCACATTCCAAAGCCCCACAAATCTGGATAATGCACAATTTTATGAGCCATCCAAAACAGACCCACAATGAGGCATCTTTAAACTCTGTCAGATGATGATAACACTGTCTACATGAGTACATGGCATCTCTGTGTCATTCATAGCATTTGATGCTGTTCATGCCTTTCATGTATCCTACCAGGATTGGTACCAGCACATAAACTCTGGTATCTGTTCTACCTGTCACAGAGAGGTATAGGCAAATGGCGGGATGGTTCCTTTCAAAGGGCACGGCCGACTTCCTTCCCCGTCCTTCCCTAACCCGATGAGACCGATGACCTCGCTGTTTGGTCTCCTTCCCCAAAACCAACCAACCAACCAACCAACAGAGAGGTATAACTCTTAATTGTTTACCTACTGATAGTATGTATGAGGGAGATTCAAATGCAAACCCTAAAAGTGTAATTAAAAATTGAAATTTCACACTATTGTTCTGATAGTTGGCAGTAATGTTACCAATGATGTAAGGATGCCCTAAAGGTGGCAGCATACTACAGACAAGTGAAATGCAGTCAAAATACCAGTTCAAAGTGGCTCCCCCATGCAACATGTGCAAAGGAAGAACACCATTCTGTCATATGTTTTCTGAACAGTGAAGATATGAAATGAACTGAAATCCATCATTGAATGAAGGTCCAATGCAGCAGGTGTGTGGGTGGAGTAGAAAGTTCAGAAATGTAGTGGCTGCTCTGGCAGCCTCCCAGTGCCCAGGTGAGGCACTGTGTGTTGTGACCCCAGAGTCCACTGCAGAAATTGAAGCCATTGGATGGGAAATTGCCATGTGATGGTGAATGAAATAGCAGCAAATCTGAATGTTACTCATGGCTCAGTACATCATATCATTCATGAAGAGCTTAAGTTTCTCAAAATGCCTACAAAATGGATGCCACAGCTGCTCACCCTATAACTGAAAGACTGATGCCCTCTGCCACATCTGCCATACTCACCACTCAAAGAGGTGATAGGAGGAAAGAAATTTCATTTGCAATAGGCAGTGCATGAGTGACTGCACACACGAACAAAATTTTTTTCTCCAAATGAATCTGTATACTTCCTACCCACTGGAGTAAGTGTGTTGAATGACAGGGAGGCTATGTCAATAAATTGCCCATTTGTATTCCATTTTTGTTGTGGAAAAAAGTATGTTCTGGGTGTTTCAGTTTTTTGTCAGGTAGCCGTTATTATTCCATTGCAAGCATTACATGAAGAAACAATGATTTCTGATTCTGTAACTAATTTTTTTGGAGTAGAGGTCTCACTCATTCACACACACACACACACACACACACACACACACACACACACACAAACACACCTGTATAGCTATGTTGTGTTGGCTGAACACAATGTGCCAGGACTGGAGTTCAGCAGTTTGACTGGGGTGAAGGCATGTTTTGGGTGGGATGGGCAAGAGGAGACAAGAGACAGGAGGGGGAAGAGACATACGGGTAGCATGGCTGATAGTTGGGAAGGAGACAGCAGTTCCGCAGGATAGGAATGCAGAAGGCAGAGACAACAGGAGCACAGCTGAGAAGGGCACCAATATCAGTGAGTTCATGGAATACATAAGGATGATGGCATCCAGGAATGGATTGGGAATGGGTGACAGAACAGAGGAAGTGGAGACTGGGGGAAGTGGATGTGAATGCAGCATGAATGATGTTAGGGCTGTACAGCCACACACTCTTCCCTGTAGTCTTGCTAGTGACAGTGCCTGTGTGACATTCTTATCCTGTGTACCTGCTGCCTCCCTCCCATAAGAGGCCTTCTACACCAGTTCCAGTTCCTCAGCATAAAGACAGATTTACATGGCATGATACAAGGCAGGTCATTAATAAAATTATAAACAATAAGGGTCCCAGCACTGAACTTACAGGCACACCTCATGAAATATTTAGGAATCCAGAGCTCATTTCTTTAAAGTCCACTTTTTACTTTCTGATATCAACATATTATGTAGATAGTATAAAAATGATTCTGTTGCTGTTACCCAGTTCTGAATTGATAACACTTTAAGCAGCCTTGCATTTGTTTTATGATTGTTTAATATGGGGAAGAGTGTTGTACCTAGAAGATTGCATATATGATGTTTTTTGGTAGGTACTTCAGTCTAATGACTGATTTTAGAATCAAATGAATGAACGTGCACTAGAGACCACCATGAGCAGTAACCACTATTTTCTACAGTTATTGTTGTTGCTAGACATGAGGTTGGTTTTTACTCATCATTTGTAAATATTTCAAGTTCAACACATTTAAGTACTCTATAATACATTAAACATATTTAGAATATATTGTTAATTCTTCAGGTACAGAATTTTATGGAAAGTAAAATTCCATTTATCTTGAAAACTAGTTATACATGGTCCAGTGACATTAATGTGACTTCCACCTATATATGATTTCAACATCCAATAATCGCTCAAAGATGGTAGCTGATAGTATTGGCAGTGGAGGTTATATAAAGCGCCTCGGGGGAGTGTGGAAAACAGTGCAATCATTGTTGTAATGTGGAAATGAAGCAATTTATCTAATGTCTGAAATGACATGATAATTTGCTTTTGAGCCAAAAGTGGAAGAATTTCCAAAATGGCAAAGTTTGTAAGGTGTTTGCATGCCATCCTGGTTAAAGTACACCTTGGATGGCAAGATGGTGCTATTCAAAACTGGCACCAAGGTAACTGTGATGCACAGTGGACCATAGATAACAGAGGTGAACAACAGGTGCTGAGATGTATACAGGCAAATAGATGTGTATTACTTGAACAACTGACCACCCGTACATCCAATGAGTGGCAATAGATTGCATTTTCAGATGAATTACATGTAATGCTCCATTGGACAATTGGACATATGGCAGTTGGCATATACAGTGTGAAATGTCTGAAAGCAAACAACCTGCAACTATTGTCAGAAGGATCCAGGCCACAGGGCATTCCCTGGATGATTGTGTCATTCTGGAAGGCACAATGGGTCAACACAAGTATGCATCTATCCTTGGTGACCATCTCCACTCCTACATGCAGTTTGATTTTCTTAAGCACAGTAGCATCTACCAGCAGGACAATGCAATGTGCCACATGCTTCAGAGAGTATGTTGTGGGGTTCAGAGAACACCAGGATGAATTTACCATACTCCCCTGTCAAACAAACTTCCGTGATTAAAACTCAATCGAGCATCTGTGCGACCATCTTGATTGGGGTGTTTACACAATGGGTTCTCAGCCAGAAAAGCTAGTACAGCTGGCTATAGCACTGGAGTCAACAGGGCCTCACATCTTTCTTGGTACCTTTCAGAACCTTACTGACTCTCTTTCTGCATGTCTGACAGCAGTCTTTGCTACAAAAGGTGGTTATTTGGACTTTTGATAGGTGGTCACATTAATGTGACTGGACAGTGTA
The DNA here is from genome assembly GCF_021461395.2 of Schistocerca americana. Classification (NCBI taxonomy): domain Eukaryota; kingdom Metazoa; phylum Arthropoda; class Insecta; order Orthoptera; family Acrididae; genus Schistocerca; species Schistocerca americana. The sequence continues at coordinate 638,576,771 of NC_060120.1, read as the reverse complement.
CAAAGTGTGGACAGTTGAGCCTTACTTCTCCAGAAAGGCCACGCACCATCTTGTTTCTTGAAACAGAGGAAGGTCTTGTACCTTAGAACATGTGATATTTCCAAATTAACTGACTTTTCTTAATGTCTTAACAGTTTTACCTGCCTTGAAAATGAAAATTTGTGTTGTTTTCCAATAGCTTCAGTTTCAAAATGCATTTAACTTATAACTGGTTTTTGATAATATTTATGCTTAATTTGATTTCACTAGCTGGTTATTGGTGCGGAGTAGTCTAATAATGTAACATATGGACTATGATATATAGTATTACAAGATTTTCTCAATTGTGACACATTTTAAATTTCAAACAAATAATTGTTCCTATGTACATGATCATAGTGTACCACTGAATATGTTATCAAATTAGGAAAAACCTTGATTTCTGGGGTTATTTTTGTTATTTCACTAAAAAACAATAGCACATGAAAAGTGAATGCCACCATTTGAAAATGATATAAGAACATATATTTAACTTCTATTACAAGGCAGGGTAGAGATGAAAGTCTTCCAAGGTACAATACTCTCCCCAGTTATCGTTTGCAATTTGTTTCTGTTTTATAATTTCTGATCTGTATCTCTTCTTTAGTTGAAGGTAATGAAGTCTGTCTTCTTCACTGTTCTTTGATTTGTCATAGATGTTCATGGTCAGAGTTCTTAATCTGTGGAAGACAGGTGTGAACTAACAATGTCTACTTCTTTTGCTACCTTTGCTTGATTTCCCATTCTATCCCTTTAGTGCTGTAGAATAACACTTATTAAGCACATTAAAAAGAAGATTGACAAATCTGTCAAGAACTCCATCACCATTTGCAAGTTGAGACAGGTAGTTGGACCACTCTGTCATTGATGTGTGTGTCACTAACAGTTCTGGTGTACTTGGATTGTTCACGCTGCTCTGTGAGATTTTTTGTCAGCAATTTTAACCTTACCCTTCATGAGTTGATAGATACATAGTGTTAAAAATCCCTATTCATATCTATTTGTTTCTATGTATGTTACAACATTGTTCAGACTTGATAACTATCCTGTTGACATGTTATTTGCACAATATATATTGTGTGACCTGAGGACATTTAGCAGGTCCAAGTATTTTGTTATTGTAGTCCTAATATCAGTATTAACATACCAAAAAATTAAAATATAATATTGAGTGTGTTTTTGCAATTATGAGATTGTTCTCTCTAATACCTCCATAAAAACATCAATGCTCCTGTCAAGAGAACAGTATACAGACATTACAATTAGTTAACAGTCTGACAATAATGTAGCAGTTGCCTCAAATACACTTTCAATGCAGAAATTTTTAATGTCAGGAGTTATTCATTTTGTTGAAAGATCATTCCTGATGTTTATTGAGATACCTCCATAACCATTCAAACTCATACAAAAACTTTGTAATAAGGAATAGTCTGATGGATCACACAAATGTAGATGATTCTAACTTAATCAACACTCATTACCACAGAAATGAATTTTTGGTTTGTTGTAGTCTTATTAAATAAACTCAATATGCATTACATAAAGCAGCAGGAAGTGGAGATGGTTAGGACATACACATAGGAGATCAAATGAACATATTGCAAAGAAAGCACTTTATTAGATCTCTCAGGAATGGCAGAGACAAGGCAGGCTCAAAATGACATGGAGATGATCAGTTAAAGCAGAAGGTTAACAATAAGGAATAGAATGGGAAAGAGTGAAAATCCTAGCAGAACACAGAACACGATGGTGATCCTTTGTTGCAGCCCTATGCTCCACATAAGGAGTTACAGGAATTAATAATAAATAATGAAATGGTTTTCTTGGATCATCAAAACATGATACACAGTGATGTTAAAACATGCTCTGACAACCTTGTGACAAAGTGATACAGAAACAAGGTATATCAGAAAATTGGTCACAGTCCATGGATGCTATTTATTGTGTATGGTGTTCCTACTCCACTGGAGAAACAAAATGTCAATAGATGATATGATACCCTTTCCTTGCAATACATAATGCACACACACTCTTTATATTGTAGTTCAACCCACTCTACATGACTTCAAATAACATTTTCCATTGCCGTCAGGAAGTCATAAATGACCCATTATGGCTGTGTTAGTGCTGTAATCCTTTGAACTGGAGCATCCCATGATGTTCCATCAGATTTAAGGTCAGAAAGTGATCTGGTCACTTTAAAATGTATGATCTCCTCAAGTTTTAGATATGTGTCTACCAGGCTAGTCCTGTCTGGTTGTGCATCATTCATCAGACAGAACATAGGTCCATATGCACCTTGAGAAACACATACTGTTGCATGATGTTCTTTCTGTAGACCACAATTGTCAACCCCTAGGAAACAAATGTAGCAGTATATGTGCTGCTGACCTGTATCATACTTGATTCAGACACTTGTGCCATGATACTGGTCTCTTTCCACAATACTAGCAGAGTTGTAAGCTGTCCGAGGGGCACAGCACATGAACAGATTGTGAAAATCGCAACAATCTCAAATTGTTCAATTTATCTCTAGGCTAAAAACACTCTTGGTTATGAACAGGATACCACCTTATGTGTGCTAGGTCCACTCAAGATGGGCAAGGTAGTACATTTACCAAGCTATTAAGTGCCTTTAAGTGAGGAAAATACATCTTATAAGATGCTCAGCATTTGGAGCAACATGTCAATATGCACCCTGATGGGGAAATGTAATGCAGAGGGTGTCATGAGGGCTCTAGCCAGGACAGGTGTCATAGTGTTGAATTTATTCTGACACTTAATGGATGACTATGTTCCTGGAGCTGGATAGTAACATCTCTCTTGGAATTTTCTCCAGATATGATATTATGAGTGCCATTCAACCCCTGTCCCACCATTTATTGATTGTGGTTTGCCTCCAATTCACCAATAATCCAGCCACATGTAATATCATACAAATATTTTCCCTGCGCCATTTTTCTTATTTATGGGCTACAAGTACAGTGTTAACTGCACAACAAGTAGCTGGCACTGTAAGCAGTATCAGACTTGTGGTCCATGTATGTCTTGTATTTGTGTCGCCCCACTACAATGTAGTCTGCATAGTACTGCAGCAACACAACGTTTTTCATGAATATTGAAGTTCCCTTAACTTATGCACAAGAATGTAGCACTCCTCCTAATATTAATGTTTTAGAACTCTGAAATCAGGAAATTGTAGTTCAGTCTGTAACTTCTCCTGCATCTCCCTTTTAACTCATTTCTTCTATTAGTAGCCAATCCCTTGCTTCTGCTCTTCTGGATTCCTTGATATATCTTGCTCCTGTGCTTGCCATAGTTCCCATCTTCTTGCCTTTTTACCTTTCATTGTTCAAGATTTTTGTACATTGCCTGAGATTTTCGTTTTGTCCAGTTCCTTATTGATGTTGCCTTTTCATCTTATATTTAGCCCCCATCTAGAGGTGCAATACTTTAAAATAATATTCATGAATCTTTATCTTCCAAATACTATATGTGCATCAGCTTTTAATAAGGGTTACTTTTGTCACTTTTTCTCTCTCTCTCTCTTTCTCTCTCTCTCTCTCTCTCTCTCTCTCTCTCTCTCTCTCTCTCTCTCTCTCACTCTCTCTCTTTCTGTCATGCAGTGAGATATTTTATTTTTCTTAATTTCCCATCATCCTGTCTATTTGCCATTTTGGGGTGCTGTCTATGCTACAGCACATTTTTATTGCCTGTTTTGGAGTGAGCTGGTCTGCAGTCCTCTTGCCTTAATCTGTAGGATATATTGCATTTTTTTTCATCATTATGTGTAATGAGCTACTGTTGTTCAGGAAATCTCATATAATAAGTCCTGTTTAATGTGTGCACTATTCTGTGTGGATATGCTATTATCCTTCACTTATTATTGTCCTTTTTTTTTTTCCTCCCCACCACATGTATGACTCAGTTTGTATTACCATTAAATACTGCACAGTGATGGGAACAGCTGAATGAAAACAATTGATTCAGTCAGTTGCTGGAAAATAACTGATTTATTCTGTTGTAGTTTTACATACTGGCTGAATTATTCAAATGGTTCAAATGGCTTTGAGCACTATGGGACTTAACATCTGAGGCCATCAGTCCCCTAGACTTAGAACTACTTAAACCTAACTAACCTAAGGACATCACACACATCCATGCTCGAGTCAGGATTTGAACCTGCAACCTCAGCAGCAACGCAGTTCCGGACTGAAGCGCCTAGAACTGCTCGGACACAATGGCCGGCAGCTGAATTATTCATTCATTCTTTTGAGTGAAACCAGTCTGCGTGAGCAACCCAATGAAACCAGTTGATACAATCTGTTGAAGCTTTACTGTATCAGTTGGACTATTCATTCATTCATTTGTTTTGATGAAATTAGCCTGTGGGAGCAACACAGTCTGGTGCATTCAGTTCTAAGTGTAAAGAATCAGTCATTTTGCCTTTGTTAAATTGTTATTGTTGATTGCTCTCTGTTATTTCCTGTCATCACTGTTATTGGTGTCCTGATAATTGCTTTTTGTGGGGTGCCAATAAGTAGCTTTTTCCTCAGTTTTTTGTCTGTATTTATGGATAGACATTTTCTTGTGCCTGAATTAAAATTCCAAAATGCTCAGTAGTGTGAGAATGGAAGATTACATATAAATGGATAAAAAGTGATCCTCAACATAAATATAATGTGATACACAGTATCTCCAAGAATGATTCATATTATGAAACTATAGTAATTAAAGAAATTCAAAAAACTTGATGAATCATGACAAATATTCCTCACAAAAAATTCTTCTAACAAGTGATGTATGCGATTAAATCACGAATTTTTAAAAAAAATGTGACTTTCTTTCCCCATGTCCTCAGCATTTACTGACATAGGATTACCAGTGATGGGTACAAAACCACAAGAATAAAGAGGCAGAGCTTCAATAGATTTAAATAAAAAAGTAATTATACATTTATTTAAATATAAATTTATAATGTAGCATGAACCATGGATCTTGCCGTTGATGGGGAGGCTTGTGTGCCTCAGTGATAAAGATAGCCGTACCGTAGGTGCAACCAAAACGGTGGGGTATCTGTTGAGAGGCCAGACAAACGTGTGGTTCCTGAAGAGGGGCAGCAGCCTTTTCAGTAGTTGCAGGGGCAACAGTCTGGATGATTGACTGATCTGGCCTTGTAACATTAACCAAAACGGCCTTGCTGTGCTGGTACTCCGAACAGCTGAAAGCAAGGGGCAACTACGGCCATAATTTTTCCCTAGGGCATGCAGCTTTACTGTATGGTTAAATGATAATGGCATCCTCTTGGGTAAAATATTCCGGAGATAAAATAATCCCCCATTTGGATCTCCGGGCGGGGAGTACACAGGTGGCGTTCTATGGATCGAAGCGTGGAATGTCAGATCCCTTAATCGGGCAGGTAGGTTAGAAAATTTAAAAAGGGAAATGGATAGGTCAAAGTTAGATATAGTGGGAATTAGTGAAGTTTGGTGGAAGGAGAAACAAGACTTCTGGTCAGGGACTACAGGGTTATAAACACAAAATCAAATAGGGGTAATGCAGGAGTAGGTTTAATAATGAATAGGAAAACAGGAATGCAGGTAAGCTACTACAAACATAGTGAATGCATTATTGTGGCCAAGATAGATACGAAGCCCACACCTACCATGGTAGTACAAGTTTATATGCCAACTAGCTCCGCAGATGATGAAGAGAGTGATGAAATGTATGATGAGATAAAAGAAATTATTCAGATAGTGAAGGGAGGTGAAAATTTAATTGTCATAGGTGACTGGAACTCGATAGTAGGAAAAGGAAGAGAAGGAAACATAGTAGGTGAATATGGAATGGGGTTAAGGAATGAAAGAGGAAGCCGCCTGGTAGAATTTTGCACAGAGCATAACTTAATCATAGCTAATACTTGGTTCAAGAATCATAAAAGAAGGTTGTATACATGGAATAAGCCTGGAGATACTGACAAGTTTCAAATAGATTATATAACGGTCAGACAGAGATTTAGGAACCAGTTTTTAAATTGTAAGACATTTTAAGGGGCAGATGTGGACTCTGACCACAATCTATTTGTTATGAATTGTAGATTAAAACTGAAGAAAGTGCAAAAATGTGGGAATTTGAGGAGATGGGACTCGGATAAACTGAAAGAACCAGAGGTTGTAGAGAACTTCAGGGAGAGTATTAGGGAATGATTGACAAGAATGGGGGAAAGAAATACAGTAGAAGAAGAATGGATAGCTCTGAGAGATGAAATAGTGAAGGTAGCAGAGGATCAAGTAGGCAAAATGATGAGGGCTAGTAGAAATCCTTGGGTAACAGAAGAGATATTGAATTTAATTGATGAAAGGAGAAAATATAAAAATGCAGTAAATGAAGCAGGCAAAAAGGAATACAAACGTCTCAAAAATGAGATTGATTGGAAGTGCAAAATGGCTAAGCAGGGATGGCTAGAGGACAAATGTAAGGATGTAGAGGCACATATCACTAGGGGTAAGATAGATACTGCATACAGGAGAATTAAAGAGACCTTTGGAGAAAAGAGAACCACTTGCATGAATATCAAGAGCTCAGATGGAAACCCAGTTCTAAGCAAAGAGGGGAAAGCAGTAAGGTGGAAGGAGTATATAGAGGGTGTATACAATGTTCTTGAGGACAATATTATAGAAATGGAAGAGAATGTAGATGAAGATGAAATAGGAGGTATGACACTGTGTGAAGAGTTCGACAGAGCACTGAAAAACCTAAGTCGAAACAAGGCCCCGGGAGTAGACAACATTCCATTAGAACTACTGACAGCCTTGGGAGAGCCAGTCCTAACAAAACTCTAGCATCTGGTGAGCAAGATGTATGAGAAAGGTGAAATACTCTCAGACTTCAAGAAGAATATAATAATTCCAATCCCAAAGAAAGCAGGTGTTGACAGATGTGAAAATTACCGAACTATCAGTTTAATAAGCCACGGCTGCAAAATACTGACACGAATTCTTTACAGACAAATGGAAAAACTGGTAGAAGCCAACCTCGGGGAAGATCAGCTTGGATTCTGTGTGCCCCTGGTATATAAGGGCCTGGGTTCGACTACCGGCCGGGTCGGAGATTTTCTCCGCTCACAGACTCGGTGTTGTGTTGTCCTAATCATCATCATTTTATCCCCATCGACACACAAGTTGCTCAAGTGGCATCAGATCAAAAGACTTGCACCAGGCAAAGGATTTACCTGATGGGAGGCCCTCGTCACACGTCATTATTATTAGCTTGGATTCCGTAGAAATGCTGGAACACATGAGGCAATACTGACCCTACGACTTATCTTAGAAAACAGATTAAGGAAAGACAAACCTATGTTTCTAGCATTTGTAGACTTAGAGAAAGCTTTTGACAATGTTCACTGGATTACTCTCTTTCAAATTCTGAAGGTGGCAGGGGTAAAATACAGGGAGCGAAAGGCTATTTACAATTTGTACAGAAACCAGATGGCAGTTATAAGAGTCAAGGGGCATGAAAGGGAAGCAGTGGTTGGGAAGGGAGTGAGACAGGGTTTTAGCATATCCCCAATGCTATTCAATCTGTATATTAAGCAAGCAGTAAAGGAAACAAAAGAAAAATTCGGAGTAGGAATTAAAATCCATGAGGAGGAAAATAAAAACTTTGAGGTTCGCTTATGACATTGTAATTCTGTCAGAGACAGCAAAGGACCTGGAAGAACAGCTGAATGGAATGGACAGTGTCTTGAAAGGAGGATATAAGATGAACATCAACAAAAGCAAAATGAGGATAATAGAATGTAGTCAAATGAAATCGGGTGATGCTGCAGGAAGTAGATTAGGAAATGATAGGCTTAATGCAGTAAATGAGTTTTGCTATTTGTGGAGCAAAATAACTGATGATGGTTGAAGTAGAGAGGATATAAAATGTAGACTGGCAATGGCAAGGAAAGCGTTTCTGAAGAAGAGAAACTTGTTAACATGGAGTATAGATTTAAGTGTCAGGAAGTCGTTTCTGAAAGTATTTGTATGGAGTGTAGCCATGTATGGAAGTGAAACGTGGATGATAAATAGTTAAGACAAGAAGAGAATAGAAGCTTTCGAAATGTGGTGCTACAGAAGAATGCTGAGGATTAGATGGGTAGATCACATAACTAATGGGGAGGTATTGAATAGAATTGGAGAGAAGAGAAATTTGTGGCACAACTTGACTAGAAGAAGGGATCTGTTGGTAGGACATGTTCTGAGGCATCAAGGGCTCACCAATTTAGTATTGGAGGGCAGCGTGGAGGGTAAAAATCATAGAGGGAGACCAAGAGATGAATACACTAAGCAGATTCAGAAGGATGTAGGTAGCAGTAGGTACTGGGAGATGAAGAAGCTTGCACGGGATAGAGTAGCATGGAGAGCTGCATCAAACCAGTCTCTGGACTGAAGACCACAACAGCAACAACAATGTAGCATCAGGTATTAATCTTTTAAATCAAACAAAACATTATGTCAGAAGTATGAAAAATTCATATTTAACATGTTGACTGCCAACTACAATTTATCTCATACCTGATGACGTGGCTGCCAGCGTCCACTATGACAGAACTCATAGAAAACAAGTTTCTGCGTAAACTCAGATACAAAAAAATTCGTAGCAAATACATGCAATTTACAGATCTTGGATATCAGGGGCAGGTATAATAAATCTTTTGGGCATGATGGAACAGAATTTTTTTTCACTCCTGGAGTAAACTGACAGAAAAGTGCATACAAAAGTTCATACAAATATTCTAGCTCTAGAGGTAAAATGTTTACTATGTGTTTCTAATGGTAATGAAAATAAGATCAAGCAATAGAAAATCCAGGATGGAATGTAACAATATTATGAGAACAAAAGTTACTACACACCATATAGCAGAGATGCTGTCACAGATAGACACAACAAAATGACTCTCACAACTAAAGCTTTCAGCCATTGGCAGACACACACACACACACACACACACACACACACACACACACACACACACACATGCAAAATGCAACTCACGCACATAGCTGCAGTCTCACGCGACTGAAACCACACTGTGTGTGTGTGTGTGTGTGTGTGTGTGTGTGTTGTTGTTGTTGTTGTCAAAGGCCAATAGCCGAAACTTTAGTTGTGAGAGTCTTTTTGTTATCTCTGCTATATGGTGAGTAGCAACTTTCCTTATCATAATATTGGCAATGAAAATAAAGATTTATTTTATTATTTTTGTTTATTTTTTTTATTGATGATACATCTTAAAACATTCTTCCACACAAAGAGCTGACTTTCTTTCACAAAAGTACCATTGTTGTAGTCTCTGACTATGTTTGGTTTCAAGGCAACTTTGCCATTTTGATTGTGAACTTCCTCTATTTTGGCACAGAACATATTAGAAATGGCCAGGACTTTCCTTTTGTCCTTCCATTTGCAAACAACGACATGGTCATTTCTTTTCCATGTCATCTGAGCTTCCTTCAGTTTCATAGGAACTATAAATTTTGAGTTTCCTTTTCTGTTGTTACATAATGTTCCACGCACATAGGTTTTGTAAGTGATACAGAATTATGAAAATTGTCCATATGAACTACATATACTTTGTTCAAGAAAACTTCCATCAGGTATAAAACAACTTCAGCTGCAGCTTCTCCTGTGACTTGCTACAGTAGATTTTTATTTTGAGAACTATACCATTAGATTCACAGAGTTCATAAAGTTTTACACCATACTTGCATTTCTTGTTCATGGTATACTGCCTAAAAAACAGACAGCCATGCCAAAAAAAATCATTGATTCATTAAAGCAGAGATTCTTATCTGAAACATAATTATTGCTCATGATGGCATTGAGATGATCCAAAAGTGGTCTAATTTTGTAGAGTCGATCACTGTATTGCAGTTATTTGTCCTGAGACTCTATTTCTACTCATAACAAATCTCCAGAACATGACACTTTAAAAAGAACTTGTACTCCAGTAATATTCTGTTGATGGAAAACAACAATATCCCATTTACAGCAACAGCCCCAGAAATACTTCCCTTTCCATGACATCTGTATCCCTCCACCTTGAGAGGCTAGTTGATCTTCTCCTCCCATGTGTATCTACTTTCTGGCTTGCATATAAATTTGTGTGTTCACATAATGAGTCTTTGGAAAGAAACAAATCAACAAGTGCATTGATGCCAAAACTTTTTAAATGTAATTTTAGTCCCACATCCCTGTTGAACACAAATACTGGTGGATCTTGAATCTCATGGCATTCACCACTGTTATTTGTAGTGTTTGCTTTTGGGCCAACCTGCTCATCTCCTTCATTGCACTCACTGTTGTCTGCACCAGAATCCTCACTTAAATGCTCACATGCAGATGTGTTGTGGAGACTTCCACCATCTGAGAATTTGTCCATGAACTTGTCCCATTCTGATTCACTCATGTTAGGTAACTGTTCAAGTTCTACATCACTTAGTTTTCTCGTATCACTAGGCATTTTAAAAAGAACATAGATAGCAATAAACATCAGTTGGAACAACTACTGACACAGTTACAACAAAGGCATGGATCATATTGTTGAACATGTTTCAAAATATCAAAGCTGGCAACTGTTGACAACAAATTACCTCATAGCTGGCACTGAGTTGAGTTTTCTACTCTGTAAACTAGTTACAAGATATCTTGCAGATTCCCACTAAGAAATTTTTTTAAAGTTTCGATGATACAGATGGACTACAAATTAGATGATCAATCCAAACGTATGAACCACTTAATATGGGTTTGAGCAGCAGTTTACTCATTTCGCTCATGGCAGTCAATATAATTTCAAATATACTTCACTTTTAGAAATATACTCTTTATTCACTTCCCCTTAAAAGAAGATACAATATTTGTCTTTTAAAAAGTTTACTGCCCTTAGACTGACTGAAAACATTCATATAATTGCCATAATGTAAGAGTCAGAGATGTGTGTCATTTGGCTGTGTCACTTTAAGTTGGTTAATTTTGGGTAAGGGACCAAACAGTGAGGTTGTTGGTCCCATCATATTAGGGAAGGGTGGGGAAGTTGGCCATGCCCTTTCAAAGGAACCATCCCAGCATTTGCCTGAAGCAATTTAGGGAAATCATGGAAAACCTAAATCAGGATGTCCGGATGCAGGTTTGAACTATCATCCTCCCGAATGAGTGTCCAGTGTGCAAACCACTGCATCACTTTGCTCTGTATCACATTAACTGAAAACACTCAGACACAGGGAATGAGTGAAAACATTCATATAGCTGGTATGGCCATAGAGACTAGTTTCCTTTAGTTATTTCATCTGACTGAAATACTTGGCTGAATTATGAAACAATCAAATGATCAGTCAGCAGTTAGCATCATTTGACTTTCCCTTCACTATTATAGCAACTAAGTGACTGTCCTGCATGTAACAATGTTATAAACTTCATGAATTGCAGTAAGTCCACAACTAGTGTGCCTCAATCAGTATAGGATTGTTAGTGGCTGTCTTTTCTCATTAACACCATTTTTCTTATTTCCCTTTTTCTGTGTAGTTGATATTAGAGAAAGAAACTTCTGTATCCAAAATGCTGGGACACAGTATCATTTCTTTCATGCTGCTGTCACCCTACCATGAATTATATTTTCTCTAGGTACGGTTATGTTCTTCTATTTCAGTGAAATCTTTGATTGTTATTTTCCTGAATTTGTTTTCAGATTTGATGAAACAGTGATTGAAATGACTAGAGAACTATACTTCTAAACAATTTGTGAACTACAGCCATTTTCTACATGGTGTCAGTGGCGAAAGACTGACTTACAGAATTTCAAGTGTTCATATGTTAGTCTTTAGATATGACATTTCATTAAGAAAACTGTGGTTATGGTTTTTTAAACCTGGTTCTATAATATTCTAAATTCATTGTTTCATTACATGCCTTCTTAAGAGAGCAGGAACAAAGGCAGTAAGTGATATAGACTATCAGTTATCTTAATTAATTATATTACAGAATTATCATAATTATGTGTGGCAAATAAAATCAGTGAAAGCTGGACAGAGGGATCAAAACAAAGCTATGAAAATTTGTGCTCACTTAAGGTAAATATTAGTGAACTTGTCCACTTTTACAGTCATAACTGAAAGTATTTACATGCATTTAAATTAATTATATATTCAAAAATAATAATTAGTTCAATTACTGACTCAATCATAGTAAGGTGAAGTAGTTTTCTGCTTTTGTTTTAAAAATATTGAAGTATGTTTGCCTCACAAGCATATATATTTTCTATGGCTTTGTAGTTTTTGCACTGTATATTTCTCTTACAAGCAAAAATACATCACATAATTTTCTTCACTTTCCAGTTCCCTTAGCACCGACAGACTTTGAAGTGTCAAAGTCAACAGTCTCTAGCATTTCATTGTCCTGGAAGTCCTCACTGTCAACCACAAATACGGTTCAGGGTAAGTATACACTATTTGGATGTGCTTAGCACATTTATTTATTTATTTATTTTTATCTACTAACACCTTTTCTTCATAATTTTGGTTTCTGCATTGCAATTAGATTAAATTAGATTTACTTTCATTCCAATTTATCCATAGTGAGGAGGTCCTCCAGGATGTAGAACATGGTTGCTGTTAATGGCTATCTCATCTTAAAGGAGCTTGTATTACTGTAACAGTATTCAGTTATATGTAATAAATGAAACATGAATGAATTACACAAATCAAGGTGCATTTCTTTAGAAAGTTATCATTAACCATGAAGTTCTGTAACATACAGTGCATGTCTACAAATGGCAGTCTGTGTGCACATCCAGGCCTGGGTGGGGTGGACAGAGAGAGAGAGAGAGAGAGAGAGAGAGAGAGAGAGAGAGAGAGAGAGATGAAGAGAGACCATGACAGGGGAAGGGGGGCAGAATCACTCATTATTATTCACTACATTAGATGTAATTTGCTAGCACCATCCATTCATAATACTGGGACGGATAGTTGTTCTCCACCTCTCAATAACAATTCATTATGAAAGGTCATTGTCTCCTTTATATTCATTTTCTTATTTTTGGATATCACAGCTTTGTAAACATAATGTATGATACCACTTAAGACTTCTGGAACTTCAGTCAACAGGATTTTGGAACAGGGGCATGGTATTCTGTATTACTTCCTTAAGCGTATAACTCTATAAAGTAATTGTGCCACTATTCTGTCCAAATTCTCCAATGCCATTGTGAATGTTTGTTTTTTTTAAAAAAAAAAAATCTCCATCGAAAGCAGTATTCCATTTCATAATTTCATCTACAGGATTATTTAGTAAGTCCGCAAAACATTTTCAAAGCCAAACACCTTTGATTCACAAGTTTCAGTCATATATTGAAAACATACTTCAAACCTTTTTGCCGCATCTGTTGAAAGTTTCTACTTTGAGAAAAATTGAGAGTATTTCTGAAATTCTTCATAATGAATTCTTTATATTGGATAATATGCTTCCTCTTGAACAACTAATTACTAGTGAGCAAGTAATCAAAGAGCTTAGTAAACTGGAAGTATGTGATAAGTTGTGGTTTCTAAGGAATACCCAAAAACATTACATCTTAGCTTGCAAATGTAATGAAAAAGATGTGCTTATCAAGTGCACTACTAAAATGTTTTAGGTCTTTAGACCCTATAGAAAGAATAAAGAGCAGAAGCTGCAGTGACATGTTAAAGGTTGCAAAAATTATGTTGTTTGACCTTTGGCAAGACTACTTATTAGACAAGTGGAAGGTTCTGCAGATGACTCAGCCATAAATAACAAAGATATTGACAGTTGCTGAAAACAGTACATCTCAAAATGAGACTCATGATCCATAGAGTTAAAAATATCCAAATGTTTCAAAACTTGTAAATGCTTCTCTTATATTTTCCCACAAAAATGTGGACATGGAGCACACACTAGAAGAACACAAGGCAGTGGTGACTGAAAGATTTTTAGAGTGTTTCAACTCTGAGGGATCTTTTGGGATAATACCCCCATTTTCTCCCTCTGCCCATTGAATTCCAGCTCATTAGGCATGGACGGCAAGCATATGCAAATTATATTGCTTATGAGGAAGAATGTGAAAGGAAAGCAAAAAGAGGAAACAAACCACAGGTGTCTTGAGGAGGAGATTTAAAAAATGAATAAATGAAAAAAAATCAGTTGAGTATGGGACAGCTGCTCTGAAAGAAAAGAAAAAAAGAACACTAGTATCTAATGAAGCATGAGAAGAATTTCTCACTCAAGCTTTCGCTAAACTAAAGAAAGCCTTCTAACCCATCTGTGGCATGACTCAGCAAACCAGTGTTTAACTGTATTAGTTGAAAACAGTGTTGGTTGCAATTTTAGTTTTTTTTATTTATCAACTATGCATTTCACCTTATTTAGGCATCTTCAGACTGATCTTAATTTGGTATTTCTTAGGACAATACATTAGACACTGTAGCTAAAGGGCATCATCGAGTACATCAGGCTAACATAGCCTTCGTTAACCTCAGTAAATACTTTCTAGATGGACGTGAGTGACTCCAAGGCCTGCATAATGCATTCATGTTCACAGGAGCAAATAGTAGAATAAGATGGGGCTTAAGTAGTTAGCATAATGCACCACAGTGTCTTGTGCTAGTACTGTCACCTAATACAGAATCACCACAGTGAGGCCATCCTCAGTTCATACAGGGTGCTGGTGGAAGTGATGAATACTGTTGGTTGCACTTGTGAAGTGCAACCAGAGCTTGCAATTTGTGGCATCATTCCCAGAGTTGATCAGGGTGTTTTTGTTTGGAGCCAAGGGCAGGGTCTCAACAAAAGGCTCCGTCGATTCTGCGTTGGTCTTGGCTGTGTTGTTGGATGGAGAAGTGAAGAATTCCTCTTGATAGATCAGGGGTACACTACACAAAAGAAGCAGCTACTCAGATGGGCGGGTACTTGTACTGTGCACTTGGGAGATTTTTTAGGCTATAAGATAGTTTGAGGTCCTCTTATGATGGCTGACCAGTTGGTTTGCAGAGAGTGAAATCAAATCATGTACAAAGTAAAGTTACTGTGACTATCAAAATTTTAACAGTAAATTGATAAATTATTCATAACATAGTTCCTGAATTTATTACCACCAAGTACAGCTGTCACACTTGAATTATTATTGGAAATAACATCTGGCTGAAACCCATAGCAGATAGCTGCAAAATATTTAATAAAGCATAGAACCTATATCGGATAGACAGATTAGACTCCTTAGGAAGAGATTTGTTGTGGTTACTGAAGTCAAAAATGAGTGTAACTTTGAAGTTATCGGGAAACAAGTAAGAGGTTGAGTTGAATTCAAGTTAATTATCAGAAGCTTTTACCAGCCACCCTGTTCCACTCTGAGATTTTTAGAATCGTTCAAAGGAAGTCTACACTTAATAGTGTGGAGTAATCACAGCATGCAGTGTTATTTGGAGGTGACTTTAACTTACCAAGTACAAACTGGGATGTCTATTGGTTCATTAAAATTGGTATGGGCAGTCTTGTGAAATAATTTTGAACACATTTTCTGGAAACTGTCTTGAGCAGCTAGTTCAACAACTCACACAGAATCAAAGTACATTAGACGTTGTAGCTACAACAGCCCTGACCTTATCATAGTGGGAATATAGAGACAGGGCTTGTGATCACAATGTCCTCATAACGGCGATGATTTTTAAAGTTAATAAATCCATCATGAAGGCTATGAGAGTATTTTTGCGTTTCACCCAGACAGTGAATGCACTTAATTTATTTCCAATATGATGGACACAGAGGACTTATGGGCAAGGTTTGTATTGATTGTAAATCATGCTCTGGAGAGTGTACATGTTGAATAGGTGGATTAAGGCAGAAAAGACACACTGTGGTTTAAGAACAAAATTTGGAAAATGCTGAGGATACAGAGACTGTTGCACTCTTGGTTCAAAGCCAAATGAGCAAATGATGACAGACAAAAGTTAGTAGAAATTCGTGCACCTGTAAAATGATCAGTATGTGAATCATGCAACTACTTCCACCATTTCACCTTGCCAAGAAAAATTCTGGTCCTGCATAAAATCAGTAAGTGGATTGAAAGCTTCTTTTCAGTCGCTTGTTGATCAATCTCATGTGGCAACAGATGACAGCAAAACAAAAGCTGAAGTCTTAATTTTCATGTTTAAAGAAATCATTCATGCAGGAGGATCATGCAAACATAACATCATTTGACCTTCACACACCCGAGAGCATCATATGAAAGAGTTGAAAACAAATGTGTCACCAGGTCTGAATGGAATTCCAGTTTGGTTTTACATTGTGTACTCTATGGCACTGGTCCCTTACTCAGCTTGTATTTATCATGAGAACAGTAGAAAGTCCATTTTATTTCCAATATGACAGACACAGAGAACTTATGGGCAAGGTTTGTATTGATAGATGTTCAGGTGACTCATCATATAAGAAGGGTAAAAGAACAGACCCACAAAATAACAGAATATATCCTTAACGATGGTCATCAGGAGAATTCTTGAACGAATTCTGAATTCAAATATAATATATTTCCTTGAGACAGCATGGATTTAGAAACTGTAGCTTATGTGAAACTCAGTTTGTGGATTTCTTGCATGATATCCTGCAAGTCATGGATGAAGGACAACAAGCAGATTCCATATTCCTAGATTTCTGGAAAGTGTTTGATACAGTGCCCCACTACAGACTGTTAACGAAGGTCCAACCACACAGGCTAGGTCCCCAGATATGTGAGTGTGCTTGATGGCAAGTGTTCATGAGAGCAAGGGTATTGTCAGGGGTGGATCAGGTCACTGTGATAGGACCACATCTATCCTCTACACACATAAATGATCTGACAGACAAGGTGAGTAGCAATCTGAAGATTTTTGCTGTAGATGTCATAGTGTCTGATTATGTATCACTGTGTGACTGTAAGAGGGAGCAAGATGACTTAGACAAAATTTATAGTTAGTAAGATAAATTGCAGCTTGCTGTAAACGCAAAAAAAAAATTAAGTTAATGCAGATGACAAGGAAAAACAAACCCATAAAGTTCTAATACAACTTTATTATTGTGCTGCTTGACATAGTCATCTTGCTTAAATATGTAAGCATGTGAGGGCAGTAGAAGGTAAAGCAATGGTTGACATCTGTTTTTTGGGAGAATTCTATGGATGGATGGCTCATGTATAAAGGAGACCACATAGACAACAATAGTGTGACTCATTTTTGAGTACTGCTTGAGCGTTTCTTTGTAATTTTATATAGCCTCACTTTGCACAAAATTTTCCTCCTTTTTCAATACTTAATGAACCCCATGAAGTATGGATGACATAATTAGTAAAAGCTGCTCTATGTATTGAACACTTCCATGAGGGTGGACAATAAATCTGCTCCACTAATGGAATGACTATTACACAATGACTATAGAAACCAGAAGTATGTTGACTCTGTATTATCATTACAGACTTTATCAGTTTTGAAACTTCACAAAATAAAGCATAATAACTCTTTAAGTATAACTCAAGTAGGTAATTAAATGTACTGACATACCACACAAAATTTAGTCACAATATAAAATATTTATCACTTCTACTAGAAACATAATAATTAAGAAAATACAAATGTAGAATTAACTTCAGAAGCTACAGGTTGCTTTTCATTAATTATCTGTGATGTTTGAAAATAGTCTAACCACTGTGTGACCATATTATATCAACACACTCAAACATTCATACAATTACAGTTGTCTAAATAAATCAGTAATTATACATAATGCATTTGAATTCTGCAGTAACTGTAAGTTAATACTGTATGAACCAGCAAAAGTAAAATACAACATAACTAATTTCTGACTTCAAACGAACAGACAACGGATAGCAATGACAGTAAGGGTTAGCGATATGAGACAAGGAAAGTTGCTACTCACCATATAGCAGAGATGCTGAGTCGTGATAGGCACAATAAAAAGATTCACACAATCATAGCTTTCGGCCATTAAGGCCTTTGTCAGCAGTAGACACACGTGCACACACGCGCACACACACACTCATGCAAGCGCAACTTGCAAACATGTCTGCAGTCTCAGAGAGCTGAAACTACACTGCGAGCAGCACCACCAGTGCATGATGGGAGTGGTGACTGGGTGGGGGTGAGGAGGGGGTTGGGGCAGGGAGAAAAGGGATAATATGGTGGGAGTGACAGACAGTGAAGTGTTGCAGTTTAGACGGAGGGTAGGAGAGAAGGTGCGGAGGGGGGAGGGGGTAAGTAGCGGAAAGGAGAGATATAAAAATAATAATAAAAAGAAATTAAAAGACTGGGTGTGGAGGTGAAATGACGGCTGTGTAGTGCTGGAATGGGAACAGGGAGGGGGGCTGGATTGGTGACAACGGTGACTAATGAAGATTGAGGCCAGGAGGGTTATGGGAACATAGGATGTATTGCAGGGAAAGTTTCCACCTGCGCAATTCAGAAAAGCTCATGTTGGAGGGAAGGATCCATATGGCACAGGCCGTGAAGCAGTCATTGAGATGAGGGGTATCATGTTGGCTGTGTGTTCAACTACAGGGTGGTCCACTTCTTTTTTGGCCACAGTTTGTCGATGGCTATTCATGCAGACAGACAGCTTGGTTGTCATGCCTACATAGAATGCAGCACAGTGGTGGCAGCTTAGCTTGTAAATCACATTACTGTCTTCACAGGTGGCACTGCCTTTCATGGGATAGGTGATGTTAGTGACCGAACTGGAGTAGGTGGAGGTAGGAGGATGTATGGGACAGGTCTTGCATCTAAGTCTATTATGGGGTTATGAGCCATTAGGTAAGGGATTGGGAACAGGGGTTGTGTAAGGATGGACAAATATATTGTGTAGGTTTTGTGGACGGCAGAATACCACAGTAGGAGGGGTGGGAAGGATAGTGGGTAGGACATTTCTCATTTCAGGGCACAATGAGAGGTAATCGAAACACTGTCGGAGAATGTAATTCAGTTGCTCCAGTCCCAGATGGTACTGAGTTATGAGGGGAATGCTCCTCTGTGGCAGGACTGTGAGATTTTGGAAGGTGGTAGGAGACTGGAGAGATAAGGCACGGGAGATTTGTTTTTGCACAAGGATGGGAGGATAATTGCGGTCACTGAAGGCTTCAGTGAGACCCTCGGCATATTTAGAGAGGGACTGCTCATCTTTGCAGATGTGATGACCATGGGTGGCTAGGCTGTATGGAAGGGACTTCTTGGTATGAAACGGGTGGCAGCTATAAAAGTGGAGGCATTTCTGGTGGTTAGTAGGTTTGATATGGACGGAGGTACTGATGTAGCCATCTCTGAGGTGGAAGTCAACATCTAGGAAGGTGGCTTGTTGGGTTGAGTAGGACCAGGTGAAGCAAATGGGCGAGAAGTTGTTGAGGTTCTGGAGGAATGTGAATAAGGTGTCCTCACCTTCAATCCAGATAGAAAAGATGTCATCAATGAATCTGACCAAGGTGAGGGGTTTAGGATTCTGGGTTTTTAGGAAGGATTCCTCTAGATGGCCCATGAATAGGTTAGCATTGGATGGTGCCATGCAGGCGCCCATAGCCTTACCGTGGATTTGTTTGTAGGTAACGCTTTCAAAGGAGAAGTAATTGTGGGTGAGGATACAGTTGGTCATGGAGACTAGCAAGGAGGTTGTTGGTTTGGAATCCATAGGGCATCTGGAAAAGTAGTGTTTAATAGCACTAAGGCCATGGGCATTAGGAATCTTAGTGTACAGGGAGGTGGCATCAATAGTGACGAGCAGGGCACCATGTGGTAAAGGGAAAGGAACTGTGGAGAGTCGGTTGAGAAAATGTTAGTATCTTTTATATAGGAGGATAGGTTCTGGGTAAAAGGTTGAAGCTGTTGGTCTATGAGAGCAGAGATTCTCTCAGTGGAGGCACCGTAACCAGCCACAATGAGGTCTCCTGGGTGGTTGGGTTTATGGACTTCAGGAAGCGTGTAGAAGGTGGGAGTGTGGGGAGTGGTAGGAGTAAGTAGAGAGATGGACACTGGGGAGAGGTTCTGGGATGGTCCTAAGGATTTGAGTAGTGACTGGAGATCCTGCTGGATTCCTGAAATGGGATCACTGTGGCATGGTTTGTAGGCAGAAGTATCTGACAGCTGATAGAGCCCTTCTGCCACATAATCCTTGCAGTTCAAAACTACAGTGGTGGAACCATTGTCTGCAGGTAGGATTATAAGATCGAGATCTGTTTTTAGATGGTGTACTGCAGTTCTTTCTGCGGATGTAAGGCTAGTATGCATGTTGAGGGATTTGGGGAATTATGGTGAGGCAATGTTCGAGGATAAGAAATTCTGGAAAGTTAAGAGGGGGTGGTTTGCAGGCAGTGGGGGTGGATCACGGTTGGATGGAGGAGTGAATTGAGTTAGGCAAGGTTCAACATTGGCCTTTGGTTGAGTCTGATTGGTCTGGTTGGTGGCAAAAAAGGGTTTCCTCTGTAGGGACCAGGAGAAGGAGAGAAAGTCTTTAACTAGTCCTGCATTGTTGAATTTGGCAGTGGGGCAAAAGATGAGGCCTTTGGAAAGGACTGATATTTCTGTGGGACTAAGGCTTCTGGAGGAAACGTTCATGACTGTGTTGCAGGACTGTTTAGGTTTTGAGTTCGATGTGGTGGTGGGAGGTAGTTTTGGAGGGTGGGGTAAGTGTATTAGGTCTGCGAGACAGGGTTTGTCAGCTATGAGGGGGCTTGGGGGAGGGTTGGAGGTTGTTGTAGAAGTGGTGGACAGTGGTACTCTGAGGCGGGAGTAGGAAGCTCTCTGTCCGCCTGAACAGCCACCGACAAACTATGGCCAAAACACAAGGTGACCACCCTGTAGCTGAACATGCTGCCAAACACGATACCCCTCATCTCAATGACTGCTTCATGGCCTGTGCCATATGGGTGCTTCCCACCAACACCAGCTTTTCTGAATTGTGCAGGTGGGAACTTTCCCTGCAATGCATCCTGTGTTCCCATAACCCTCCTGGCCTCAACCTTCGTTAGTTAACGTCCTCACCCATCCAGCCTCCTCCCTCTTCCCATTCCAGCACTACACAGCCCTCATTTCACCATCACACCCAGTCTTTTAATTTCTTTTTATTATTATTTTTATTTCTCTCTTTTCTGCTACTTACCCCCTCCCCCCTCCGCACCTTATCTCTTACCCTCTGTCTAAACTGCAACACTTCACTGCCCGCCACTCCCTCCATACTATCCCTCCCCCTCCCCACCCCAGCCTCCTCCTTACCCTCACCCAGTTGCCACTCTCACATGTTCGCATTGTAGTTTCAGCTCTCTGAGACTGCAGACGTGTGTGCAAGTTGCACTTGCATGAGTGTGTGTGTGCGTGTGTGCGTTTGTGTATGTGTATCTACTGCTGACAAAGGCCTTAATGCCTGTAAGCTATGACTGTGTGAATCTTTTTATTGTGCCTATCATGACTCAGCATCTCCATTATATAGTGAGTAGCAACTTTCCTTCTCTCGTATTGTTACATTCCATCCTGAATTTTCCATTGTTTGATTTTTCCTGACGGCTTTTCTTCGATCATAACCCTGTGCTGTTTTCCTTTGTAACTACTTTATTTGGCATCCCTATACTCAATGGCCATCCTTCTTTCATTTCTTTCCTGTGTTTCTCTTGTTGCCTTACGAACTACACTGCATGCTCTACTTATGAGCCACACTGTACCAATGGACTCAGCCGCACGCAACAGACGGCCTCAAGACCATGCTGATTGTTGGTGCAGCATCTTATGTCCCACATTACTCCCACCGATACAATTAAGCCTATACCTTCAAACTGATCATGCTCCCAGTGTCAGTTCCCGTATTTTTGAGTGTTATCTCCCTCACTTTTCCGGTGCCACGTGATCTTACATCTCTAATTATGAACCCCTCCCCACCCCCCACACTTTCTCTGTTCTATCCCTGTTTGCACCCACTAAATCCACCTCATCCAATCACATCTGCCATCCCCCTTCTCTATGCTTATCCGCCCTCAAACCTGCTACCCACAGTAATATACATATATTTATTAATGATTAGTTATTCTCCACTTTGACCTTTGTGACTTTTCATTAATTTTAGTGAGTTTTTGCCTTCCTCTATCGTCTTCTTCCTCAGATTTCATCTCTTTTTTCCCCCTTTGCATCCATTTCGTACTCTTCACACATATTTGGGTGTATTTTTGTTTAATTTTTCGGACTTAATTCTATTTTCTTACGTATTTTTTCGCATTTTTGCACCACCATGGATCTTTGCTCCTTCCATTTGCATCAATACAGAAAAGTTTCCTTATCCTTAGCCAGAGCCCAGTCCCACATACTGTTCCTGCATTTTTGCTTGGCTCATAAAATCCCCCCTAATGGCCTTACCATCAAATTACCCATCTCTGGTTGGCACCCCTGCTTCCACAATGACCTCCACCTGTTCAGATTCCGCCAATCCTTAGCCCTCACCAACATATTTCTGCAATACCATACCAACCAAGCCCAATCCTCCTTGCAGTACCTTCTCTCCATTCGCAAAATTCTCCTGCTATGTAATCCCAAATTCCTGGAACCCATAACACACATTGAAACTCTTGCCCTGCAGGATCTTGAGCAACATGCACGCCACCTCAAAAAACTCTCCATCCTGCTCACTTCCTACTCCCACCTCAGACTACCACTGTCCACCACTTCTACAACAACCTCCCACGCCCCCTCATAGCTGACAAACCCTGTTTCGCAGACCTACTACACTTACCCCACCCTCCAAAACTCCCTGCCACCACCACACAGAACTCAAAACCTAAACAGACCTGCAACACAATTATGAACCTATCCTCCAGAAGCCTTAGTCCCACAGAAATTTCAGTCCTTCCCAAAGGCCTCATCTTTTGCCCCACTCCCAAATTCAACCATTCAGGACTAGTTAAATACCTTCTCTTCTTCTCCTGGTCCCTACAGTGGAAACACTTTTTCGTCACCAACCCAACCAATCAGACTCAACCAAAGACCAATATTGAACCTTGCCTAACTCAGTTCATTCCTCCATGCAACTGTGATCCACCCCCTCTGCCTCCAAATCACCTCCTGTTAACTTTCCAGAATTTCTTATCCTCAAACCTTGCCTCACCATCATTCCCCAAATCCCTCAACATACATACTAACCTTACATCTGCAGAAAGAACTGAAAAACAGATCCGAATCTTATAATTCTACCTGCAGGCAAAGAATCCACTACCTTAGTTTTGAACTGCAAGGATTATGTGGCAGAAGGGCTTCATCAGCTGTCAGATACTTCCACCTACAAACCATGCCACAGTGATCCCATTCCAGCAATCCAGCAGGATCTCCAATCATTACTCAAATCCTTAGGACCATCCCAGAACCTCTCCCCAGAGTCGATCTCTCTACTTACCCCTACCAATCCCCGCACTCCCACCTTCTACATTCTTCCAAAAGTCCATAAACCCAACCATCCAGGATGCCCCATTGTGGCCAATTACGGTGCCCCCACTGAGATAATCTCTGCTCTCCTATATAAAAGATGCCAACCATTCCCTCGACCGACTCTCCACAGTTCCTTTCCCTTTATTACACAGTGCCCTGCTCGTCACTATTGATGCCATCTCCCTGTACAATAACATTCCTAATACCCATGGCCTTAGTGCTATCGAACACTACCTGTCCAGAGGCCCTATGGATTCCATACCAACAACCTCCTTCCTTGTCTCCATGACCAACTATATCCTCACCCACAATTACTTCTCCTTTGAAGGCAATACCTACAAACAAATCTGTGGTACAGCTATGGGCATCCACATGGCACCATCCAATGCTAACCTGTTTATGGGCCATCTAGAGGAATCCTTCCATGGCTCATACTTCTGTAATAGACCTAGATGCAAGACCTGTCCGATACATCCTCCTACCACCATCTACTTCAGTCTGGTCACTAACATCACCTGTCCCAAGAAAGGCAGGGCTACCTGTGAAAACAGTCAGGTGATTTACAAGCTAAGTTGCAACCAACGTGCTGCATTCTATGTAGGCATGACAACCAACAAGCTGTCTGTCCACATGAACAGCCACCAACAAACTGTGGCCAAAAAAGAAGTGGACCACCCTGTAGCTGAACACGCTGCCAAACATGATACCCCTCATCTCAACGACTGCTTCACAGCCTGTGCCATGTGGATCCCTCCCACCAACACCAGCTTTTCTGAACTGTACAGGTGGGAACTTTCCCTGTAATACATGCTACATTTCCGTAACCCTCCTGGCCTCAACCTTCGTTAGTCACTGTCCTCACCAATCCAGCCCCCTTCCCTGTTCCCATTCCAGCACTACACAGCCATCATTTCACCATCACACCCAGTCTTTTAATTTCTTTTTATTATTATTTTTATATCTCTCCTTTCCGCTACTTACCCCCTCCCCCTCCGCACCTTCTCTCCTACCCTCCATCTAAACTGCAGCACTTCACTGTCCGCCACTCCCACCATGTTATCCCTCCCCATCCCAGCCTCCTCCTTACCCCCACCCAGTCGCCACTCCCATCATGTGCTGGTGGTGCTGCTCGCAGTATAGTTTCAGCTCTCTGAGAATGCAGACGTGTGTGCAAGTTGCACTTGCATGAGTGTGTGTGCATGTGTGTATGTATATCTACTGCTGACAAAGGCCTTAATGGCTGAAAGCTATGATTGTGTGAATCTTTTTATTGTGCCTATCGCGACTCAGCATCTCCGCTATATGGTGAGTAGCAACTTTCCTTCTCTCGTATTGTTACATTCCATCCTGGATTTTCCATTGTTTGACAGTAAGGGTTAGCTTTCATCTACATCTACATCTCCATGGATATTCTGCAAATCACATTTAAGTGCCTGGCAGAGGGTTGATCGAACTACCTTCACAATTCTCTATTATTTCAATCTCGTATAGCAGGCAGAAAGAAAGAATACCTATGTCTTTCTGTATGTGCTCTGTGTTCCCTTATTTTATCATGGTGAGCATTTCTCCCTATGTAGGTCAGTGTCAACAAAATATTTTCACATTCAGTGGATAAGGTTGATGACTGGAATTTCATGAGAAGAATCCTCCGCACCGAAAAAAGTGCTTGTTCTAATGATGTCCATCCCAAATACTGTATCATTTCAGTGACACTCTCTCCCCTTCTTTTCCATAATACAAAACATGCTGCCCTTCTCTGAACTTTTTCAATGTACTGCATCAATCCTATCTGGTAATGTTCCCACACCACACAGCAGTGTTCTAAAAGAGCACAGACAAGCATAATGTAAAAAGTCTCCTTAGTAGATCTGTTACATATTCTAAGTGTCCTATCAATAAAATGCAGTCTTTGTTTAGCCTTCCCCACAACTTTTATATGTGTACCTCCCAATTTAAGTAGTTTGTAATTGTAATTCATAGGTATTTAGTTGAATTTACAACCTTTAGATTTGACTGATTTATCATGTAACCTAAGTTTAGTGGATTATTTTTAGCACTCATGTGGATGACCACACACCTTTTGTTATTTAGGGTCAATTTTCGATTTTTACACCATACATATATCTTTTCAAAATTGTTTTGCAGTTTGTTTTGATCTTCTGATGACTTTCCTAGTCAATAAATGGAAGTGTCATCTGCAAACAACCTAAGACAGTTGCTCAGATTGTCTCCCAAACCATTTATATAGATAAGGAATAGCAAAAGACCTACATTATATCATCAAAAATATCTGGATGGCTGACTGAAAATGACTTACAAGTTTGTGGTGCCCTCTGTCGGTACTGCTGGAATTCAGTATGGTGTTGGTCCATCCTTAGCCTTAATGAGAGCTTCCACTCTCACAGGCTTACGTTCAATCAGGTCCTGGAAGGTTTCTTGGGGAATGGCAGCCAATTCTTCATGGAGGAGAGGTATCAGTGTCAGTCAGTGAGGCCTGGCTTGAAGTCGCTGTTCCAAAACATCCCAAAGGTGTTCTGTAGGGTTCAGATCAAGACTTTGCAGGTCAGTCCATTACAGGGACGTTATTGTCATGTAATCTCTCCATCATAGGCCATGCATTATGAACAGGTGCTTGATAGTGTTGAAAGATGCAATTGCCATCCTCAATTGCTCTTCAACAGTGGGAAGCAAGAAGGTGCTTAAAACATTGATCTAGGCCTGTGCTGTGATAGCGCCATGCAAAATAACGGTGAAAAACACGACCACACCATAACACCACCACCTCCGAATTTTACTGTTGGCACTACATACAGTGGGAGACGAAGTTCACCAAGAATTTGCGATACCCACATGCTGCCATAGGATCAACACATTGTGTACCATGATTCGTCATTTCACACAACGTTTTTCCACCATTCAGTCGTCCAATGTTTACCTCCTTACACCAAGGGAGACGTCATTTGGCATTTACCGGCATGATGTGTGGCTTATGAGCAGCCGCTCGACCATGAAGTCCAAGTTTTCTCACCTTCCACCTAACTATCATAGTATTTGCAGTGGATCCTGATGCAATTTGGAATTTCTGTGTGATGGTCTGGATATATGTCTGCTATTACACATTATGACCCTCTTAAATTGTCGACGGTCTCTGTCAGTCAACAGACGAGGTCAGCCTGTGCACTTTTGGGCTGGACGTGTCCCTTCACGTATCCACTTCACTATTACATTGGAAACAGTGGACCTAGGGGTGTTTAGGAGTGTGGAAATCTCATATACAGACGTAAGACCCAAGTGACACCTAATCACCTGACCACGTTCGAAGTCCATGAGTTCTGCGGAGTGCCCCATTCTGCTCTCTCATGATGTCTAATGATTACTGAGGTCGCTGATATGGAGTACCTGGCAGTAGGTGGCAGCACAGTGCACCTAATATGAAAAATGTATGTTTTTGGGAGTGTCCGGATACTTTTGATCACGTAGTGTATAACACTACCTTGGGGAACACCAGAAATCACTTCAGTTTTACTTGATGTCTTTCCGTCATTGAATAAAAAAGAAGCAGCACAGAAAATGAACACAGAAATAGTGCTACAACAGCCCAAGCCCCTGTACTCACTGAGCACATGACATACCAAATTCATGTGTCCCTCTGAGAGTTTACAGAAAATGAGTCCTAAAAGTTAAAACAAACACAAAACAGTCCAGTTCAAACCCCTCAAAATATGAAACATAGTATAGTTATCAGACCATCAATTCATCACAATACATCACAGTCCCTAGTGTAAAGTCTTACATAGCAAAACTAGTATGTCAATCAGCAAAAAGTGTCATTTTACACAAAATTGTTAAGTAATCATTGTATAACTTCAGTTCCAGTACAGCATAGTCTGAAGCATCAGATAATCATCAGGCATTTGTAGTGTGGCATACATCTTAGCATAAACTATAACATAGCAAACATTAAAAGTTCCCTTTAGGTAAGAATTTTGGGTTAAGAGGTCATAGTCAATATAGAAAACTATTTCCTGACATTTTGTACCCAACTGCTGGAGACATCTTCAAGAGGAAAAACAGGAACAGCATCAAGGGCTCAAGGGACCCCACATTTATAGAAATGCATGGATAACACCATCACTCATCAGGTGAAGCTGACTGCAGGATTATCTCTGGCTGGCGCCATAGTTCCTGATTAAAAGTAATTGCTCAGCATTCTGTTGGCGGAGTCTCAGCATCCATATTGTACTTAACACCTTCATATCTTCTGACATTACTGCTGCACAGGTGTGTGTGTGTGTGTGTGTGTGTGTGTGTGTGTGTGTGTGTGTGTGTGATAGAGAGAGATGGGTAGGGTCTGGGGTCCATCCAAAATGGGACTTTAGGCCATATGGTGTACACAAAGCTACACACATTGTTTCATAACTCCATTAGAATTACATCATCCAAATACAAAAAAGAGGTGTCATTAAAAACTTGGTGGATAGCACTGACAAAGTCTGTGAGCCATTTTGTTTTAGTTACTTGTAGCTGGCTTTCAAGAAAAATTGTTCCTCCAGTAAGAGTGTAGCTCGAGCACTCTGGACAAGAAGAAAGAAAGCCTGGACTAATGAGGAACAATTGCCACTAACTGGAAAAGTTTCCTCTTGTTTATTAACAATATTATGGGTTTCATCACAGATGTGTTGACCAATTAAGGCACTAAAGTGATATTCAGTCCCACCAAGAAGATAAAAAAATGCTTAAGAGTGGCAAAAAGTGTACAGCGTCAACTAGTAACATACATTCCATTTAGTTATGGGCAAGTATATGTTGGAACAACAAAAAGAAATGTTAATACCTTCTTAGCTGAACACAAATGGAGCTGTCACTTGGGACACATGGACAAATAGGCCATAGCAGAACGTGTTTTGCAAACCACAAAATAAAACTCTGTAAGATGAGTGTTTTGGCAAATACAGTGCATTATCATGTGGGCATAGAAATACTTTAAAGATTCACAAACACCAAAATAATTTTAATGTAACTTTGATATATTATGGATGTTGACATTGCACTAACAGAATGATGCCTGATTACTTTTAATCAAGAACGAGGGTGCCAACCAAATATGATCACATAACTAGCTTTCTAAGACTGATGGTAGTGCCCTTTACCCATCTCTACAAACGTGGGGCCCCTTAAGCCCTTGATTCAGTTGCACTTTTAGCTCCCAGGATGTATTCCACAGTCGGCAATGAAACATCAGGAAATAGTTTTGCATCCTGATCAAAGTTCATTAGGTGAATAAAACAAAGAAAAAGTCTTTCAGTTCTTCTTTGGAGATAAATCTGTGTGTGTGTCACTATTGTTTCTTTACCAAACATTGATCTATCTGTTAGTTTTGTGACTCTCTTAATCCTGTGGTGCCTTTTCCATTACAATCCCATAACAATATACTATCCTGCTTTTACAATTTACAGCTGGGCTTTCCAATAAATCAAGTGTCAAGACAAAACTATGTCACATTTGAACAGAAACAGGCACAGCTCTACTTCCACATACTTCATTTACTTTTTCCTTAATGTAACTGACATGACAAAATTGAAGTATTTCACTTCAGACA
Organism: Schistocerca americana; assembly: GCF_021461395.2. Classification (NCBI taxonomy): domain Eukaryota; kingdom Metazoa; phylum Arthropoda; class Insecta; order Orthoptera; family Acrididae; genus Schistocerca; species Schistocerca americana. The sequence continues at coordinate 638,547,680 of NC_060120.1, read as the reverse complement.
GACTGGTCAATAGTAGAAAAAGGGGGAAATTTTGCATTAATCAGTTAAGTAACTACACTGCAATTAATGAGAAACTGAGTTTGCCAACAAGATATTGCTACAAAAGTACCTAAAATCCACAACTGTTGATTTACTATGGAATGCATTAAGCATAAAAATTCTAAGCTTCTGAAAACATTGAAAAATATTCCATTAATCATGTAGATATACAATGAAATTAGTACATGTGACTAACTGAAGAAGGATATATCTGCAAATATTATGAAGAAGCACAAATGTAGTTTACAGTGGTCAATACACCACAATTATTGGGTGGTCTCATAAATGTTTGAAAACATACAATTTATCTTAACATACACAAGTTCTGATACAATCTGTCAGAGATAATGCAAAAAGAACATGATGTAGTGACTGCAGACACCATCTAGCATGTATTGTGTTAGTGTGCGAGTGTCAACCAGAGTGCAAGTGTCAATTTGTGCACCAAATAGTTCCATGTGCTATGCTAGGGGCACTGCGTTTTGTTCTCACAACATGCAGAGCTTTTATTCCTTGTTTTGTTACATTTTTTGTATGTTGATTATTCTATGTTTTTTGCCGTTAGTCTTATATGGGTTCATGTGTACAATGTACCTCATAACACAAGCAAACAACAAGTCACTAAGCACAACTGACCTGTTTTCACATTCCTAGTCTTGCAAGCCCTGTGTTTAGTGTTCATCCTTTTGAGCTCTGTATTTAGCCTTCTATGATCAAATAAATTTCCGTAGTTGTGTTGAAGGATTCTGGTGATGTGTTATTCCTGTAGCAGGCGTAGTAGAGTCTCAAGACCTGATTCTCATACACAGTGGCAAAACTGGTGATCCTGACATGATCAGCTGCATATGCATACATAACACAAGTAAACAACACAATGGATGAAAGCCTGGAGACTGTAAATCCTAACATGTCCAGACTAGACATGAGGTTACCATCACTCTGCCCACAAAATGCAACCTTTTGGCTCAGCCAGGTAGAGGCAATTTTTTTCTTTTCTGGTATGATTTCAGATGCTTATAAATTCACACTGGTGGTCAGCCAATTGGAACAGCAATATGTGGCAGAAGATCAGGGCATCACCTCCAGGGAATGCATATGACCACTTGAAGTCAAAACTGATCCACCACATTTCTTCATCTCAAAAGAAGTGCATTAGACAGGTACTGATCTAAGAGGATATCAGCAACCAGAGACCATCACAGTACCTGTGGCATGTTAGAAGCAAAATCTATGCAGATACTGCATCCAGTCAGCTGTTGCATACAATCTGGAGAAGTCACTTGCTTCCCTCTAGCAAGGTGATTATTGCGACACAGTCAGAGATGTTGTTAGACACTGTACCAGAATTGGCTAACAAAGTACTGGATGCTGTACCGTCTGCGCCCATTATGGTATCAACAGTGCAGTCTGAAGTACAGCCACTGTGGTAGCATGCACCAAGTATGAGGCATTAGTGGCAAAAGTCGATCGGTGACCCAACAGATTAGCCATCTGTAGTTTGTTGAAGCATTGGTGAGAATTACAACTGGCAAAGGGGTAGAAGGCACCCTCACAGCAGGGCTGCATCTTGCCTGCCTGTGCCAACACCTGATGTGCAGAAGGACATCTGCTGGTACCATTAGCATTTGGGGGAATGTGCGCTATGCTTTGTAAGATTGCTGACCAACATGACAGCACCCATTCATCAGCAATTGATGTACCAGCCATAAGTATCTGATAGACACCAGCTCCAGCTTATGCATCTACCCATGCATGGTGCTACATTGGTGTTGACCACATATGACATTCTGCCTATTGACCATGAATAACTCACCTATCTTTATGTATGGGCTGCACAGAATAGAGCTGGATTTTGGCCCCAACCATGACTTCCCATGGAATTTCACTGTGGCAGATGTGGGTGAACCAAGTACAGACACAGATTTATTGTCATAGTACAACTTTTTGCCAGACTTGTCCAGTGCCCCCCTTGCAGACACTAGACCAGGTTTCTGGTGCCAGACACCCATCCAGTCTGCCTGGCTGACAACCACTGTGGACGATGTATATGCCGCATTGCTGAAAGATTTTCCAGCATTAACAAGGCCATCAGACATACTGTTGGACATCTGATCCAACACTATCCATTCATCAAAACGACTAAGGGGCCATTGATGTCCTGCCAACCTTGAAGACTAGTGTCAGACCAGTTGAAGATAGCAAAGGTCAAGATCCATAAAAGATCAAAGAGGGCATTATGCATCCATCTGATAGGTCCTGGTCTTCCCCTTGCACCTCATTCCTAAGAAGTGCATTATGCGGTGGCCATGTGGAGACTACAGACCTGGGAGCGCTCACACAATTCTGTACCTCTATTCCTGACTACATGTCTGAGTTGAGCAGCGCTTGTGTTTACAGTGTACTAGATTGCACCGAGGTCTACATGCAGGTTCCAGTGGCAGACAAGGACATCCCAAAGACAGCCATTATTATGTCATTTGGCTTATTTGAGAGTGAGTTCATGACTTTTGGCCTCTGGAATACAGTGAGGACATGGCAGAGGTTTATCAGTTCAGTGCAGCATGGTCTATCATTTCACTTTGCATATTTGCATGACATCTAGTGTTCTCCACATCATGAGAAGAACACTACCAGCGTCTCTTCCAGGTTGACGTGAAATTGTACTGAACATGGTGAAGTGTACCTTAACACGGCTGCAGACAGACTTTCTAGGCCACCGCATTACCCCCTCAGCCTCACTACCATTGCTGGACAGCTGCTCTAGCTGGCCACATACAAAGAATTAAGGTGCTATTGAGGCATGGTGGTACCTGACACATGCAGATGAAGTTCAAGAGCTGCTGACAACTGTGCTGGTGGGCCTGAAGGCTAAAGGCAACTTAGCAATTACTGGATGATGTGATCATGGCATTTGGGAAGTCTAAACAAGTGATAGCAGATGTGGCTTTGTTGGTACATCCTGAGCTGAATGCAGAGTTGGCTGCAGTAGTAGATGCAAGTCAGACAGCAATAGGTGATGTGCTTCAACAATGTGTTGGCAAGACCTGGTAGTGGCAAGCTTTCTTTTCTAAAAAGCTGACCATCTCACTGAAGAAATGAAACACATACAACAGAGAACTACTATCAATGATCAAAGCTATCAAGTACTTCCACTGTCATGTCAAAGCTCGTACCTTTACAATATTATCTGACCACAAGCTGCTGATATTCACCTTCTCACAAAATAACCTGAGCTGCTCAGAAGACAACACAGTCAGTTGTTGTATGTTGCCCAGTTCACCATGGACGTCCAGTACATATCAGGTATGGACAACATCATGGCAGACTGCATCTCTCATGTCATAAGCATCTCTACAATAGACTAAACAGCACTCGCAGAAGCATAGAACTAGGATCAAAGAGCTTCATGACCTGTTACAAGACACATGGTCATCATTATAACTACAGCTCATGGACATTCCTGGCACCAACAAACAACTGTGTTTTGGTGTGTCCATATCCAATCCATTTCTATACCAGCCTCTGAAATTATGTCAGCAAGTGTGCAAGTCCTTGCACAATCTGAGCCACTCCAGTAAAAGGTTTACACTCTCTCTAGTTCTAACTTGATTCATATGGCCAGGTGCAAGGGACTGCAGAGAATGAACAAAGTGTTGTTTACAGTGTCAACACAGCAAGGACAGCAGGCACATTTATGCACCAGTAGGTAATTTCCCCGATGTCACAGTGCACTTTACACATGTGCACGTTGATGTCATCGGACTGTTACCACCCTCAAACAGCCAATGTTTCCTGCTCACCATTGTCAACATATTCACTCATAGGTCTGAAGCAATTTTGTTAGACAATTCCTCAGCCAAAACCTTGGTGCAGGCCTTTGTAATGCACTGGATATTGTGATTTCCCACCTTCTCAATGTCACAACTGGCAGAAAATCTGATTCCAAGTTGTTTGCAAAACTGGCAGCAGTTTGCAGCAGGAGTTGTCATCAGATGACCAGCTACCACTCAGCCATCAACAGAATGGTGATACGATGGCACTGCACGCTAAAAGTGCCTGATGAGCCATATGGCCAAGTGGACTGAGGTTCTGCCAGTTGTCCTCCTCGGGCTTCCTCAGCAGAGTTAGTATGTAGAGAAACACCAAGACTACCCTGAGATTTTGTAGAAGCTGCCCCATGACAAGATATTGACACATCTATACTTGCTGGACATCTCAGAGAGCACATAGAGGAGATACACTTCCCCACAGCCATCCAGACATGGTACCAGCCCACTGTTCACACACAAGGACCACAGCTCATCCTCACATTTGATACTATGTAGCAACAGCATCAGACAGCTCTCCAGCTGCCCTACACTGGTCCACAACAGGTGTTCAGCAGGCAGACCACACCATGGACATTCTCTTCAATGGAAAATGTAGACAGAGTGAAGCTGTCCTACATGTTCCATGAACCACCATCACCCTTGGGCCAACAATCGCTGTCTCCTCTTCCACCAGGTCCAGCACCCACCTGTGCTCCAGAAGTAACCCGGACAATCACACTGCCTTTGCCAGCAGCTTCTGTACCACATCAAACCATGATATGTGGCCATCATGTGCACTTTCCAGCATGCTTTCTAGATGGCACCCCATTCCCATTGAGGGGACTGTTGGAGCAACAGCAGTGATCATCTGTCATGTGTTGTGTTAGTGCGCAAAGTGTCAACCTGAGTGCAAGAGTCAATTTTCACATGTGGAACAAGTAGTTCCACTAGGGGAACTATGTTTTGTTCTCGTGATGCTCAGAACTTTTTTCTTTGTTTTGTTACCTTTTTTATGTCTGTTATTCTATGTTTTTTACCTTTAGTCTTGTATGGGTTCCTATGTACAATTTACCTAGTAACGCAAGCAAACAATGAGCTCACTAAGCACAACTGATTCGTTCTCATGTTCCTAGTCTCATGAGCCCTGTATTTAGCATTCATCCTTGTAAGCTCTGTATTTAGAATTCTAAAATAAAATAAAATTCTGTTGTGTTGAAGATATTCTTGTTATGTGTTATTCCTGTCAAAGGCACAGTAGTCTCTAGGCCTGACTCTCATATAGAGAATATATTAGAATTTAGACTTTTGTAACAAATTTATCTGACTTGTGTGTCTCACTCATACACAAAGGAAAAACAGGAAATGAACTTATATGTAAACATACTAAATGCATGGTTTTTATATCAAAGACAGAATTTATAATAACATTTTACACCATTCAAAACAGCAGAAATTGTGGAGGAGATATTACTTATAGTACAATATGAGACTTACTGAGAACTATAGTTGGAAGGAAAGAATCACGGTGGGAGGCCTTGATGTTAGTATATACTAAGGAACCAAAATGTTAAACAGAATGACCTCCTCAATGCCAACCAGCATGGATTCTGAAAAACATTCATCATGTGAAACCTAGCTCACACTTTTATCACATGATGTACTGAAAGTCTTGGATCAAGGCAGTCAGGCAGATGCAGTATTTCTTGATTTCCAAAAATCATTTGACTCAATACCACCCCTATGCTTATTGTCAAAAGTATGATCATATGGGATATTGAGTGAAATCTGTAACTGGATTGAGGACTTTTTGGTAAGGAGGATGCAGCATGTTATCTTGGATAGAGAGTCGTTGTCAGATGTAGGAGTAACTTCAAGAGTGTCCCAGGGAAGTGTGTTGAGACCCTTATTGTTCATGTTGTACCTGTAATGACCTTGCAGACCAATAAGATACCAAACTGGTCCAAAGATTGGCAACTTGCTTTAAATGTTCAGAAATGTAAAATTGTGCACTTCACAAAATGAAAAAAAAATACCTAGTATCCTATGATTATAATATCTGTGAGTGACTGTTGGAATCGGCCAACCCATATAAATACCTGGGTGTAACAGAGACCCCAGATGGCAGTTATAAGAGTCGAGGGGCATGAAAGGGAAGCAGTAGTTGGGAAGGGAGTGAGACAGGGTTGTAGCCTCTCCCCGTTGTTATTCAATCTGTATATTGAGCAAGCAGTAAAGGAAACAAAAGAAAAATTCGGAGTAGGTATTAAAATCCATGGAGAAGAAATAAAAACTTTGAGGTTCGCTGATGACATTGTAATTCTGTCAGAGACAGCAGAGGCCTTGGAAAAGCAGTTGAATGGAATGGACAGTGTCTTGAAAGGAGGATATAAGATGAACATCAACAAAAGCAAAACTAGGATAATGGAATGTAGTCGAGTTAACTCGGGTGATGCTGAGGGAATTAGATTAGGGAACAAGACACTTAAAGTAGTAAAGGAGTTTTGCTATTTGGGGAGCAAAGTAACTGATGATGGTGGAAGTAGAGAGGATATAAAATGTAGACTGGCAATGGCAAGGAAAGTGTTTCTGAAGAAGAGAAATTTGTTAACACTGAGTATAGATTTAAGTGGCAGGAAGTCACTTCTGAAAGTATTTGTATGGAGTGTAGCCATGTATGGAAGTGAAACATGGACAATAAATAGTTTAGACGAGAAGAGAATAGAAGCTTTCGAAATGTGGTGCTACAGAAGAAAGCTGAAGATTAGATGGGTAGATCACATAACTAATGAGGAGGTATTGAATAGAATTGGGGAGAAGAGGAGTTTGTGGCACAACTTGACAAGAAGAAGGGACCGGTTGGTAGGACATGTTCAAAGGCATCAAGGGATCACAAATTTAGCATTGGAGGGCAATGTGGAGGGTAAAAATTGTAGAGGGAGACATAGAGATGAATACACTAAGCAGATGCAGAAGGATGTAGGTTGCAGTAAGTACTTGGAGATGAAGAAGCTTGCACATGATAGAGTAGCATGGAGAGCTGCATCAAACCAGTCTCAGGACCGAAGACAACAACAAACAACAACACGTTGCATGGATACAAAATGGAATGATCACGTAGGTTCAGTAATGGGTAAAGCAGATGGTAGACTTCGCTGTATTGGTAGAATACTTACATAGTGCAATCAGTCTACAAAGTAGATTTCTTACAAAACATTCATGCAGCCTGTTCTAGAATATTGCTCAAGTGTGTGGGACATGTACTAAATAGGACTAAAGAGGATACTGAACATATACAGAGAAGGCAGTATGAATGGTCACAGGTTTGTTTGAACTGTGGGAGAGCATCACAGAGATACTAAAGGAACTGAACTGGAAAACTCCTGAAGATTGTCATAAACTATCTCAAGAAAGTCTATTAACAAAGTTTCAGAAACCAGCTTTAAATGATGATTCTAGGAATACACTACAATCCCCTTTGTATCACTCACATAGGGATCATGAGAATAAGACTTGAATAATTGCTGCTCACACAGAGGCATACAAACAATCATTCTTCCCACACTCCATACAGGAGTGGAATGGGAAGAAACCCTAATAACTTGGAATGTAACCTCTGCCATGCACCGCACAGTGGTTTGCAGAGTATAGATGTAGATGCAGACATGACCACTGCCCACCATGATATAGTTTGGCTCCTGGTAATGCTGTGGGAAAGTTCTACCACAAGGAAAGTATATAAATGGAGCAGATATAAATGGAGAATCATTCTAGTGAGGATATAGATCACAAGTAACTTTCAGAAAGACCAGATTATTATAGCCTGTGCCTGGGAATGAGCATCTCAGAAATGTAGAAGCTGGTCAGCTGTTTGCTTGCAACTGTCATGAGCATGTGTAGAAAGTGGCTTAAGGATGGTGAAGCAGATTGGAAGGCATCAGATGGCCATACCACATCACAGAACATGGGTTGGAGGCTTGCTGCTCTGCTAAGCAACGTGGCAGATGTGATGACAGAGTACAATGTGGTTCTGCTGCTCACAGTGTGGTTTCAGTTGCCTGAGACTGCAGTCGTGTGTGTGAGTTGTGTTTGTGTGAGTGTGTGTGTACATATGTGTGTCTATTGTTGACAAAGGCCATTGGCCAAATGTTTTAAGTGAGGAAATCTTTTTCTTGTGCCTATCTGCGGCTCAGTGTCTTTGCTATATGGTGAGTAGCAACTTTCCTTCTCATAATATTGTTACATTCCATCCTGGGTTTTCCATTGTTTGATCCATGTCTCATACACTTTGTTATCTGTCATTTCTTCATTTTTCCCTTCTCTTTTTGTTCTCACAATTTAGAAATGTCATCGTCTAGCATATAGTCATTATACCAGTTCATACCCAATTACTAGTCCATGCACACAGCTACCTGATGACATTCAAATGGTTACTAGTCATTAACTAGCATAGGTTTTATAAATATTATTTGTTTATCTGAATTTAAAAAAATGTTTACAAGTAGTAACTGTTCAAATTTACTCATGGTGCACTCTACTAATATCTGTATTTCATGCTTCTATCACACTTCACATGAGGATCGGTTGAAGAGTAACACAAGGCAATAGTTACAAACAAATATATTCTCTGTATAAGTATTATGTTTGAGGACTATTCTCTAAAGGCTTAGCCAGACAGAAAACAGTCTGGTGGTGTGGTTCATGCTGCATTGGTTGTCAGTGGTTTCCCATTGTGAAGGACACCACACAGGAAGCAGATCCAACAGAGCTGCTGATGGCGATACATGAGAAAAATGAATTTTTCAAATAACTTGTAAAAAATACTGTACATTAATGAACCAAAGCAATCTCAACTTCCTGAGTTAGTTTTTTGGTAGCGATTCTTCTTTTCTTTTAAAAGGTGAAAAACCATTTCTTTCAATTTTGTGCATTTTATGGACTATAAAATACTTCTCATTTGATTCTGAGGAAACTAACTGGCACAAAAAGTTGATTTTTCCATATCTTACAGTTTCACATTATAGCCTGATGATAAAGTGTCTTATTTTGTCAATTTTGGTCACAGTTAGTGTGATTATTTTTCAAGTAATATGTAACCTAAATTTTGAAGGGTTTGCAGTGAAAAGTGTGGTTGCTGGCTACTTTACATTGGAATGAAAGCCATATCTCATTACAGTATGAGAAAATAGAATTTACAGTATCTTAAGTGAGCGTGCTGGCACCGAATGCACTATGGGTAAGTGTCATAGCCTGCAGCTTAGTCATGAACATTTCGTGGAAATATGCACACCTTTTTCAAATTAGTGATCACAAATTATTATTGTACTTACAGCTGGAAAAAAATGATTACAAGACGAGACAAAAATTTCATTTATGACATTTACCAGTCATCATTTATTAAACAAAAACTAAGTTCTATGAGTCCAGTTTTGATATTTCCCAGTTTAACTATTTCCTAGATCTGGTGAAAGAGGCTTTTGGGAAGAATTCATCAAATAGATATTTGTATCTAGTAACACCTGATGCAAAATTAGCCTAACACTAAAGTAAGAAAAGTCATAATACTTTGAAGGCTATGGTAATTTATTTATCATTTATTCTGTTTCCACTTACCTGACAAATATGAACAAAAGCAGAACAGTCACATTTTTACTTCATATAGAGAATTCTACCATCTTTAAGACAGTAAAGCTAGTTTGCACCAAAATTTGGCATGTTTTGTGCAACTATGTAAGAAATTATCTGAATTGTGTCAACACTTTAAGTGAAGCCTGCCATAGCCACAGAGACATTCTCTCTAGTACCTCACAATGCAGTTAACTGCAGAGCTAGCTACATTGCATTTTCAGTAAAGGGCAGTTTCATAAATTACTACAGTAATACATTCGAATAAATGAATACCTTTAAAGGAAAGAGAACTGTATCAAAGATCTACTTTCTTTTTTGTACCTCCAGACATAATTCCACATGTACATCTACACTCCGCAAACCACTGTGAATTGCATGGCGGTGGGAATATCCTATTGTACCAGTTATTGGGCTTTTTTCCCATTCCATGCACATATGGAGTGCAGGAAGAATGACTGTTTAAAAGTCTCTGCAATTAGCCTAACCTTGTCCAAACAATTCACATGGGAACAGTATACAAGGGGTTATAGTACATTCCCACACTCGTCATTTAAAGCTTGTTCTTGAAACTTTGTAAGTAGGCTTTCTCAGGATAGCTTGCCTCCATCTTCAAGTACCTGCCAGTTCAGTTCTGTCAACATCTGAGTGATGCTCTCCCATGCATCAAATGAATCTGTGACCATTCATTCATGTTGCCATTCTCTGCATACATTCAATATCCCCTGTTAGTCCTGTTTTGTTTAGGTCCCATACAGTTGAGCAACATTCTAATATGCATCAGATCAGATGAGTGATTGTAAGCAATCACCTTTGTAGACTGATTGCATTTCCCCAGCATTCTACCAATAAAGCAAAGGATCTTGCCCTACCCATGACTGGGCGTATGTAATTGCTCCATTTCATATATCTAAAAAGTGTTACAACCAGGTATTTGTATGAGTTGGCTCATTCCAACTATGACTAGTTGATCTTGCAATCAAAGGGCACAACCTTTTTTTTTTTTTTTTTTTTTTTTTTTTTTTTTTTTTTTTTTTTTTTTTTTTTTTTTTTTTTTAAAAAAAAGGTGCAATTTTACATTTCTGAACATTTAAAGCAAATTACCAATGTCTGCTCAACATTACTAAATGAATATTTATGCAGTTTCTTTCAGGCAGATGATCTGCAAAAATATAAAATATCAGGTCACTGTTAATATTGTCTGTAATGTCATGAAAACACAACATGAACAGCAAGGGCCTTAACACACTTCCTAGGATGCACCCAAAGATAAGTCAACATCTGTTGATGACTCTCCATCCAAGATAGCTTGCTGCATCCTTGTTAACAACTCCTCACCCCAGTCACAAATTACACTTGATAGCCAATATGATCATAGTTTTGATAATAAGCATAGGTATGGTACTGGGTGTAATGTTTATGAAAATGGAGAAATACTACATTTACCTGACTGCCTTTAATTGTTGCTTTCAGTATTTCATGTGAGAAAAGTGCAAGTTAGGTTTCACATAATCGATGTTTTCAAAATCCATTGTGTTTGGCATGGAGGAGGTGATTTTCTTTGAGATACCTTATTATGAGTCACCGACACAATGCACTAACATGTATTTCAATGATGCAGACTGCCCACTGCAGCTGAAGGTTGCAGACCACACAGGCAGACCGCATTCTGTGTGGCCATGCCTTAATACTCTGCATCAAATATCCATGCAGGCCCTACACAATCACAGTTTAAAATGAATAGAAGCTATTTTTATTTGTGGCTCACAATTAACAGTGCTAGATCAGTGTGTTTATGTCCATTTGGTACTAGTATATGATTCCAGCTGCATAACTGCAAATAATAATGTTCCTATGAAACAAGAAGGACTCTTGTACTTGAACATTGCCTATATTTCTAATTAATATAATACTTTGAATTTAATGTATTGGCTGTTCTTAAATGAAGTTTGAAATAACAATATGTTCAACTATTACAAAATATGTAAGGAATGAATTAAGTTTCTGTAAATTAAGCCTAGAAATCATTCAGTTTGAAATATTCCATGTTCTCCACCATGTGGGAAAAGATAAATTGTTACTTACCATAAAGAAGACACATTAATTTCCAGACAGGCATAATTAAAAGACACTTATGCAAAGCTTTCAGCCACAGCCTTCATCAGTGAAGGGAAACAGAGAAACAAGCCCACCTCATGCATGCGTGAGATGTGCTTGCCTGTGTGTGTGGAATGACATGTGTTTCCCTGTTTCCCTTTGCTGATGAAGGCTGTGGCCAAAATATTTCTGTAAGTGTCTTTAACTGTACCTGTCTGAAACTTAACATGTCTTCTTTACAGTAAGTAACTATCTATCTTTTCCTACATTGTTGCTACATCCTCCGTAGGCATCTGGGAAGAAAAGGCCTGTACTAGATTACTAACATGACATATTTCAGTAACCCTAATGACTTCTGAGATGCATTATTGTAAAGAAAGCTTTGAAGAAGTTATAAAAAGGCATTACAAGATCAAGATAATCAAACTAAAAAGTTAATAAAATCAAGTAAAAATTCTGAAATTGACTGTTAATCAAACAATCAGATTGCAAACTTAATGTTAATATGATATTGGGAAGTTGTGCATGAAATGCAAGACATGGAAGGAGTAAAAGTGACTACTGAGTGACGTAATTAAGTACTGAGTGGCCAAAAGGCACATGAATAAAACTGAAAACTTTGCTGAGCACACATACCTCTGCATGCCTGTATTGTTCCAACCAAGACCATGTAGCCATGCATTTCTACTGCCAAAAAGCTGACCAATGTTTTCAGTCTTCTCTTTATGCCAGTCAACCATTCTGTGCTCCAGCAATATGGTGAGTGGGTTACCTTTACCACTTTCACATTTTGTAAATGTGTTATTAACATGTACAGTTGTAAAATGTATGACGTTCTCCAGTAGCATTTCTCACATTACTCATTACCAAATGAACAAATAGAACAAAAATAATAATTAATCTGATGAGTATGTACAATGCACATATTTGGCTAGTTACCCGAATCAAAGATCATATTATTTAAATTCTGTCGGTTCTGGAAACTTGAAATGTAGCAAGATGGAATAGCCTGACTTTCTCTAATAACATTCCTCATGTAACTCTGTATTATTATTATTATTGTTGTTGTTGTTGTTGCTATCCATTCCATATAAAGTGTTTACAAGAAGTATCAAAATTCTTTTATGTATTGAATTTTTCTGATTCTTATCGATCAAAGAACAACTTACTTTTAACTGATTACAACAATATAAATATTCTGTACAAGAACATTTTAATTACAGAAATATTCAACATTTAAGAGTCAGTAAAACTTGATGCATTCAAAATTTAGAACTGCAAGCTCTAGGCTGTCAACATAAATGTACATTGACTGTAATTTGCTTGTTACTGACAATGTCAATTTGTTTATTCAGAATTTTATGACCATCTGTATTTGCCATTGAACTATAGAGAAGACATTGGCTGAGGCACTTGAAAGGTCAGCAACATTACAAACTCTTCTTTAAACTCACAAGTTTTAGTAGCTCTGTTTTATCTTCCCCTCTCAATCTACGGTTCCACTTCATCATACTCAGTGTGCTATGAAAAGCTCCGTGGTGTCACATTCCTGTCATATTCCTGTCCTATTCCCTTGCTTCCTCTCCCTCTTCCTCTCTGCCTTCAGCCACCACTCCCTCCATCCCTCTCTTCCTCCCTGCCTTTTTCTCCTCTCATCCACCATCAATAGAAGTCATTTAAGTTCAAGGCACTAGTGTTTTGTGTTTTAGCATTGCCAACACTGGCAGTCTAACAGTATAGTACCTTTTTGTACTGTTGCTGTTATGGAGTGTGCTGTCATGCCAAATCAGTAAGAACATATGTACTGCCTGAACTGCAGGAGGAAAGTCCCACTTGTTTCCCTTGCACCCCCTTCTCTTCTGGCTGTCTATATGTTGGGTTTTAGTAGGTGGAGCTATCCTTAGCTCCCCACTCACCCCTGAAATCATGGTCACGACATCACAAACAAACTATGGTACAGAAGGCCAATGCATCCAGTGTGTGTGTGTGTGTGTGTGTGTGTGTGTGTGTTTGTGTGTGTATTGCTCTGAAAAATACATTGCTCAAAAGCATCACAATGTTTTCAATCCTGTTGATTACTCAGTGCTTCAATTGTGCAGTGAGTGGTTATCTTCACTCTTGTGATTATTTGTTTCCCATCCATAAATTTCCAGTGATATGATAGCATACCTTCATGTAATAAAAAAGTAAACAGAAATTTTGAGATAAAGAGCTATAGAAAGTGAACAGAGAAACTGAAATAGAAAGAGAATTGAATTAAAAAAGATTTAACACAGTAATTGTTTTCATCTGCTAAATGTGGTATATAAAAGTAATTCCATGTTAAGTCTAATGACAATAATGATATTTGTTTCTTACAGGATATTACTTGAATTACAAAAGGGAATTTGGAGAATGGGAGAAAATAAAGTTGTCAGCAGAAGAGAATGATTTCACTCTCGATGGGCTCCAGTGTGGAACTAAGTATCAGTTCTATCTCCAAGCTTTCAACCAGCTTGGTCAAAGTGCACCCTCAGAGACTATTACATCACATACACGGGGCACAGGTAAATGAAATGAATGGGTATAATAGTGGTTCTTGAAGCCATATTTTGAAAAATTATTGTTTTACACACAAGTTACAGGAAGGATAGTAGGAAGGATAGTACAACATATTAAGGTTTACCATTTTAGAAGCAAATATACTAGGTTGTATGTACAGTTAGTGAACACACACACACATTCTACTAGACAGATGTCAAAGATAAGCAATGAATAAAGCAACTAAATATAGAATTGTATGTTTGTCAGGACAATGGCAATGTTGAATGGCAGTAACATGTAATTATAATGTTATATTGAAATAAAACTTGTGAGTAAAAGCAATAACTTCACTTCAAGAGTTATGACATCTTCCGCTCTGTCACTACTGCCTCAGATTTCATGACAGGCATATTTACATCAATGTCAGTAAATAGAAAATGGCAAAACATAGTTTAGAGTGAGACTGTATGCCTGCAAGTAGTGAGAGTGTAGTAGCAGACGTAGAGCTGATAGGATGTGCCTGTAGCTGTAATAGTTTTTGAAATATGTGGTAATTTAGCTTAGTCTGTGTTTTTCACATACTCTTCTAAGAGGTGAATTTTACCAGTAATTTCATTAAGTAAACTAGTGTTTACTAACTTACTATAAGTTTTTTGGTGCATATTTTAATGCATAGCTTTGTGTGAAATGGCTTTCTTTAGTAGCATAGCAGCAGAAATTAGATTGTACCCATTAACTTTCTGCATTAGTGTTAAATTACTTGTGATACAGAAAAAATTGGTTAAAGATGGATGTGGACTTTATCTGTTGTGTACAGATCCTGGGGAAATTGGTCACTGTCTGTAAGTCATTAGAAACTGTGTTGTTCTTGGCTGCTGTCCTGGAGTGTGGTTGCACAGGGCACTGGAGACGAATACTTTAGCACCTCTAGAACACATAGCACCTCCTGGGATCCCTGTTGCTACTGCACTTCCTGATTTTCATATCCCTGTTGATCAAAATTTGCTGATGGTGGTTGGCAAACAGTGGCAGGATCACAAATCTCTGGGCAGAAGGCAAAAGTGAGACTGACACAGTTCTCTGGTTTGGATATGAGTGAAAGGCTTAAACCAGAGGCTCAGACAGTTCTGTGACAATCTTGGATGTGGATATTTTGACCTCCACTATTAATTGGAGAAATGTAGGACCCCCAACCCTCCCCTCTTAATATGTCAGGTATGCACTACAAGAAGTAGCGTACATGTGGTATACGTCTCTCACGGGTCCAAAAAGATGCACTCTCAGTCCAGACAGGGTGACATTCATCATAGCAGATCAGAGAAAGAAAATGTTAATATAGTACTAGTTAACTACAGAAGCATCTATCAAAAGTCCTAAAGATGGTCTCACTTATAAACAGTAACAATACTTATATGGTGCTAGGCACAGAAAGCTGGCTGAAACTAGATTTCAACTGCAGTGTAAATCTTAACTCCAGCTGCTGGAATATACACTCCTGGAAATGGAAAAAAGAACACATTGACACCGGTGTGTCAGACCCACCATACTTGCTCCGGACACTGCGAGAGGGCTGTACAAGCAATGATCACACGCACGGCACAGCGGACACACCAGGAACCGCGGTGTTGGCCGTCGAATGGCGCTAGCTGCGCAGCATTTGTGCACCGCCGCCGTCAGTGTCAGTCAGTTTGCCGTGGCATACGGAGCTCCATCGCAGTCTTTAACACTGGTAGCATGCCGCGACAGCGTGGACGTGAACCGTATGTGCAGTTGACGGACTTTGAGCGAGGGCGTATAGTGGGCATGCGGGAGGCCGGGTGGACGTACCGCCGAATTGCTCAACACGTGGGGCGTGAGGTCTCCACAGTACATCGATGTTGTCGCCAGTGGTCAGCGGAAGGTGCACGTGCCCGTCGACCTGGGACCGGACCACAGCGACGCACGGATGCACGCCAAGACCGTAGGATCCTACGCAGTGCCGTAGGGGACCCCACCGCCACTTCCCAGCAAATTAGGGACACCGTTGCTCCTGGGGTATCGGCAAGGACCATTCGCAACCGTCTCCATGAAGCTGGGCTACGGTCCCGCACACCGTTAGGCCGTCTCCCTCCAGTGGTGTCGCGACAGGCGTGAATGGAGGGACGAATGGAGACGGGTCATCTTCAGTGATGAGAGTCGCTTCTGCCTTGGTGCCAATGATGGTCGTATGCGTGTTTGGCTCCGTGCAGGTGAGTGCCACAATCAGGACTGCGTACGACCGAGGCACACAGGGCCAACACCCGGCATCATGGTGTGGGGAGCGATCTCCTACACTGGCCGTACACCACTGGTGATCGTTGAGGGGACACTGAATAGTGCACGGTACATCCAAACCGTCATCGAACCCATCGTTCTACCATTCCTAGACCGGCAAGGGAACTTGCTGTTCCAACAGGACAATGCATGTCCGCATGTATCCCGTGCCACCCAACGTGCTCTAGAAGGTGTAAGTCAACTACCCTGGCCAGCAAGATCTCCAGATCTGTCCCCCATTGAGCATGTTTGGGACTGGATGAAGCGTCGTCTCACGCGGTCTGCACGTCCAGCACGAACGCTGGTCCAACTGAGGCGCCAGGTGGAAATGGCATGGCAAGCCGTTCCACACGACTACATCCAGCATCTCTACGATCGTCTCCATGGGAGAATAGCAGCCTGCATTGCTGCGAAAGGTGGATATACACTGTACTAGTGCCGACATTGTGCATGCTCTGTTGCCTGTGTCTATGTGCCTGTGGGTCTGTCAGTGTGATCATGTGATGTATCTGACCCCAGGAATGTGTCAATAAAGTTTCCCCTTCCTGGGACAATGAATTCACGGTGTTCTTATTTCAATTTCCAGGAGTGTATATTGCATAAATATGTTACCCACTGGTGGCAGATAATATCTAGTGAGATTAGTACAGATTCAGAATGTGAAATAATTTGGATGCAGATAGGAATCAAACTTGGTCATCAGATGCTTTTATAAAGCCCCTGCTTCAGCAGTAGCAGTGGGGGAACATTTGAGGGGAAACTTGGAGAATATTTTTATACATTTTCTGGTCAAGTTATAGTTTCACATGAAGATTTTAACTTACCAGCTGTAGACAGGTAGACTCAAGTGATTAGGGGGTGAAGTAGAGAAAGAGAATTGACTGAAACTGTTCCAAGTGCTTTATCCAAAAGTTAACTTTAGCATTTAATCAGAGAAGCAACTCATGGAAATAATATCTTAGACCTGTCAGTGACAAACAGACCTAAACTTTTGGCTCAGTTAGCAGAGAATAGGAAATCAGTTATCATAAGGCCATTAGAGCATCACGGAACACAGCCATATATAGGAATCCAAAGTTCTTCCTGGTTAACAAGAGTAACAAGACACAGATTTCAGATTCCCTAGCAGGCCAACAGAAAATTTGTTCTCCTGCACTGACAATATTGAGCACCAATGGACAGACTTCAAGAACATTGCACAATACACTTTAGGTAGGTTTGTGCTGAGCAAAATCGCGGTGAATTGAAAATATCCACCAGGTTTCATGTTAGAAACCAGCTACAAAATCAAAGAAAAATTCACTGCAAATTTAAACATCTCCAAAGCTTCAAGGACAAACAAAAATTGAATGAAACGGAAATTAGCATATGAAGAAGGGCCATGCGTGAAGTGTTCAACAAATTCAAAAGTAAAATTCTGTGTACCGACTTGACAGGAAATCCTAAGAAGTTGTGATCATATGTAAATTAGTAAGTGGACTGAAGCCATCTGTTCAGATGCACTATGACCATAATGACATCGAAACAGAGGATGACACAGAAAAATCTGTGATACTAAAATCTTGTTCCAAAACAGTTTCACAGAGAATATTGCACTTTATTTCTACATCTGCATCTATATCTATACTCTGCAAATCACTGTGAGTGCATGGCAGAGGATACAACCCACTGTACCAAATATTAGAGTTTTTTCTCTTTCCTTTCACATATGGAGGGCTGGAAGAATGACTGTTTCAGTGTTTCTGTGTGTGCAGTAATTATTCTAATCTTATCCTCATGATCCTTAGATGAGCAATATGCAGGGGATTGTAGTGTGTTAATAGAATCATCATTTAAAGCCAGTTCTTGAATATTTGTTAACAGACTTTCTTGGGATATTTTATGTTCATTTTCAAGAGTCTTCCAGTTCAGTTCCTTCAGTATCTCTGTGACACTCTCCCATGGATCAAACAAACCTGTGACCATTCATGCTGCCCTATCAGTCCTATTTGGTTTGGGTCCCACACAGTTGAGGAATATTCTAGAATGGGTCACACAAGCGACTTGTAAGCAATTTCCTTCCTAGACTGATTGCTCTTCCCCATTATTCTATCAATAAACTGAAGTCTACCACCTGCTTTACCCACAACTGAGCCTCTGTTATCATTCCATTTCATATCTCTACAAAATTTTATACCCTGGTATTTGTATAAATCAACTGATTTCAACTGTGACTCATTGATATTATAGGATACTTCATTTTGCATTTTTTGATGTGCACAGTTTTACATTTCTGAACATTTAAAGCAAGTCATCAATCTTTGCACCACTTTGAAATCTCATCAAGATCTGACTGAATATTTATGCAGCTTATTTCATATAGTACTTCATTACAGATAATTGCTTCATCTGCAAAAAGCCCAAGGTCACTATTAATATTGTCTGCAAGGTCATTAATATACAACACGAACAGCAAGGGTCCCAACAAACTTCCTTGGGGCACACCTGAAGTTATTTCAACATCAAAAGATGATTCTCCATGCAAGATAACATGCTGTTTCTTCTCTAGCAAAAAGTCCTTGATCCAGTCACAGATTTCACTTGATACCGTATATGATTATGCTTTTGACAACAAACAAAAGTGTGGTACTGAGTTGGAAATTAAGAGATAATGCATCTACCTGATTGCCTTGATCCAAAGCTTTCAGTATGTCAAGTGATAAAAGTGTGAGTTGGGTTTCACATGATTGATGTTTTCAGAATCTATGCTGGTTGGCATCAGAGAGGTCATTCTGTTCAAGATACCTCATTATGTTTGAGCTCAGACTATGTTCTAAGATTATACAACAAGTTGGTGTCAAGACT
This sequence comes from Schistocerca americana, assembly GCF_021461395.2. NCBI lineage: Eukaryota > Metazoa > Arthropoda > Insecta > Orthoptera > Acrididae > Schistocerca > Schistocerca americana. The sequence continues at coordinate 638,528,454 of NC_060120.1, read as the reverse complement.
ATTGGACGAAAGTTTTGTAATCACTTCTACTACCCTTATTGTAGGCGTATGTTACCTATGCTTTTTTTTTTTTTTTTTTTTTTTTTTTTTTTTTTTTTTTTTTTTTGTGGACACTTTCTGTTGTTTGAGGGATCTATGATAGATTACAATATTACAAACAGAAGAGGAGCTAACTCAGCTGCAGATTCATATACACTCCTGGAAATGGAAAAAAGAACACATTGACACCGGTGTGTCAGACCCACCATACTTGCTCCGGACACTGCGAGAGGGCTGTACAAGCAATGATCACACGCACGGCACAGCGGACACACCAGGAACCGCGGTGTTGGCCGTCAAATGGCGCTAGCTGCGCAGCATTTGTGCACCGCCGCCGTCAGTGTCAGCCAGTTTGCCGTGGCATACGGAGCTCCATCGCAGTCTTTAACACTGGTAGCATGCCACGACAGCGTGGACGTGAACCGTATGTCCAGTTGACGGACTTTGAGCGAGGGCGCATAGTGGGCATGCGGGAGGCCGGGTGGACGTACCGCCGAATTGCTCAACACGTGGGGCGTGAGGTCTCCACAGTACATCGATGTTGTCGCCAGTGGTCGGCGGAAGGTGCACGTGCCCGTCGACCTGGGACCGGACCGCAGCGACGCACGGATGCAAGCCAAGACCGGAGGATCCTACGCAGTGCCGTAGGGGACCGCACTGCCACTTCCCAGCAAATTAGGGACACTGTTGCTCCTGGGGTATCGGCGAGGACCATTCGCAACCGTCTCCATGAAGCTGGGCTACGGTCCCGCACACCGTTAGGCCGTCTTCCGCTCACGCCCCAACATCGTGCAGCCCGCCTCCAGTGGTGTCGCGACAGGCGTGAATGGAGGGACGAATGGAGACGTGTCGTCTTCAGCGATGAGAGTCGCTTCTGCCTTGGTGCCAATGATGGTCGTATGCGTGTTTGGCACCGTGCAGGTGAGCGCCACAATCAGGACTGCATACGACCGAGGCACACAGGGCCAACACCCGGCATCATGGTGTGGGGAGCGATCTCCTACACTGGCCGAACACCACTGGTGATCGTCGAGGGGACACTGAATAGTGCACGGTACATCCAAACCGTCATTGAACCCATCGTTCTACCATTCCTAGACCGGCAAGGGAACTTGCTGTTCCAACAGGACAATGCACGTCCGCACGTATCCCGTGCCACCCAACGTGCTGTAGAAGGTGTAAGTCAACTACCCTGGCCAGCATGATCTCCGGATCTGTCCCCCATTGAGCATGTTTGTGACTGGATGAAGCGTCGTCTCACGCGGTCTGCACATCCAGCACGAATGCTGGTCCAACTGAGGCGCCAGGTGGAAATGGCATGGCAAGCCGTTCCACACGACTACATCCAGCATCTCTACGATCGTCTCCATGGGAGAATAGCAGCCTGCATTGCTGCGAAAGGTGGATATACACTGTACTAGTGCCGACATTGTGCATGCTCTGTTGCCTGTGTCTATGTGCCTGTGGTTCTGTCAGTGTGATCATGTGATGTATCTGACCCCAGGAATGTGTCAATAAAGTTTCCCCTTCCTGGGACAATGAATTCACGGTGTTCTTATTTCAATTTCCAGGAGTGTAGAATCTGAAAGGGATTCCATTGTGCCATGGTGCTTTGTTCAGTTTTAATTATTTTGGCTGTTTCTCCACACCACTGACATTAATACTTATTTCTTTCATCTTTTCCGTGGCACAAGTATTAAATTGAGGCCAACATCCTGAGTTTTCCTTTGTAAAGAAACACTTAAAAATGGAGTAAGGCATTTCAGATTTTGCTTTGCTAGTCTCAATTTCAGTTCCTGTCTCATTCGCTAGGGACTGCACACTAACTTTGGTGCCACTAACAGCCTGGGTTTTCTGAAAGATCATTTGACAATATTCTGCCATAGTAGTCATTGAAGACTTCACACATTGCTCTCTTGACAACCAATCATCTTTCATTCAGCACCTATGTAGTCCTATACTTTGTTTAACACCTGTTATGCAGTAGTCTCTGTTTCTTTACAAGTTTCTTTACAATGACTATATACCATGGAGGATCCCTCCCATTATGAACTGTTCTACTGGCTACATATCTGTCCAGTGCATGGTCAACTATCCTCTGAAACTTGAGCTATAGTTACGCTACATGCTCCTGCCCCGTGCTGAAAGTTTCAAGTTCCTCACTGCGATATGACACTACTGCTTTTGTACCTAGTTTACTGAAAACATATATCTTGCTTTTTATTTTAATTGCTCTTTGATCTTTGTAAAGATTTTTGCCACAACTGTATCATGGCCACTGATACCATTTTTCATGTGAACACCCTCAAAGATGTCCGGTCTGTTTGTTGCCATTAGATCAAATATATTTCAATCATGAGTGGGGTTCCTCTTTTAAATTTTTGTAGGAATGAACAAAATGAAATATATCAAAAGAAATGACCAAGACACAGAAAAGCAGCTCAGATCACTAAACAAATGAAAGGAGACAGAACATAATAGTGTAACAGTTCAATTCTACACAGAGTATGTGAGTGACTTATCCCTTTTCCAGCAGCAATGTACTGTAGGTCTCCAAGGAACAAAGCATTCCTAATGATTGAAAAAAAGCACAGGTCATTCCCGTTTTGAAGGCGGGTTGTTGAACACATGTGCAAGGCTATAGGCCTACATCTCTGACCTTGGTCTGTTACAAAATTTTGAAACATGTTTTATGATCACAATTATGACATTTCTAGAAACCGAAATTTTCCTCTGTAGAAATCAGCATAGGTAAAAAAAGTTCCTTATCATCATCTAATGATCCAAATATGACCATATGGAACTCAGATAAACTGTGTAACTGGGTTGAAGAGTTTCTTGCAAACATAACACAGCTTGTCATTCTGAATGGAGAGAAGTATTCAGACATAGAAATAACTTTGGGCATACCCCAAGGGATATATATAAAATTAGAGAGATTTGAGCCCACATGCAAACTTATCAGCAATCATTCTTTCCACAAACCTTACACAACCATAAGGTGGATTAGAGGTGTAGGTGTAGATGTAGATGTAGTGCTGTACTGCTCAGTGTCCATGCTTAGCCAGTAGCTTGTATTTACACTTTTATGGAAGAGTTTAATTAGTGTTGTCATTGTCTGAAAGATGCCAGGGTTCATGTAATATTTATTTAATTCATACAGTTTGCTGCAGTTTTAGTAATCTGGCTTTGTACTGCCTGTGGGACCACTGTCATATTCTTTGATTTCTTCCTGAAGTGTACTTTATTGTTTCCTGAATCAGTCTTTCACTATGCAGTGGAGTGTCAGTGTTTTGAAACTTTCTAATACTTTAAAACTATGTGCCAGCTTGTGACTTGAAACCAGAAACTTGCCTTTCATGTGAAATGCTCTTACCAACTAGGCTAGACAAGCATAAATCATTACTTGTTCTCACGGGTATACTTCTGCCAGTGCATTTCCTGCTGTTTCAAAACAATGCACATTCCACTACAGAGTGAAAAAGCCATTCTGAAAACAATACCCTAGGCTGTGGCTAAGCCATTTCTCTGTAGTATCCTTCCTTCCAGAAGTGCTAGTCCCATCAAGTATGCAGGACAGCTTCTGTGAAATTTGCAAGCTAGGAAAGAGATTAATGGTGAAAGTAAAATGTTGAGGGCTTTTACTACTTGAGCCATCCGACTATGAATTTGATAACCTTTGTTCTGTGTTTTATAGCTTTTTGATGCCTCCAAGCAGTAAAGCACAGTTGAGGATGGCATAAAACATTCATCTAATCAACACGAAAACACTAGAAACTCCAGTCTGATTTACTATTATTTCCACCATTTATCCCAATTTGTACTTACTATATGGCAAAGAGGAAAAATGAAAACCTGCTGTTAATAATCGTAAAAATTAATATTTTTAAACTTTAATAAATTCTTCCAATGATTATTTTGTAACTATAATATACGAATTAAAATTTGGAAATATGTTATCTCTTTCTGCCAATAGAAAGCTGCTGCTCTATTAGTTATGTAGATAAGTATAACAGATTTGTTTGTTTTCATTTCGTTCATACAGCACCAATAGCTCCAAGCAAAAGTCATTTGATCAGGGTCAACTCTACATCCATATCATTGAATGTTGGATCATGGGGGACAGGTGGCTGCCCTATTACTACTCTAGTTGTTGAATACAAGCCAAGGCAGCAACATGAGTGGACATTGGTCTCTAACAACCTGAAATACCAGCAGGTACACTATAGCTTTTTTTCTATTTATTCTCACAATATTTTTGTTAAACAACTTCTGTAGCTTATTACAAAGATCCATTAACTATTGTTTCTCTCTCGCTCTCTCTCTCTCTCTCTCTCTCTCTCTCTCTCTCTCTTTCTCCCCCCCCCCCCCCCCTCCCCCCCGGTCCCCCCCCCCCTCCCCTCTCTCTCTCTAACTTTTCTTCCATCCTCGCATCCCAACACCACCACAATAAAAGCCAACAGTTGGTATGTGCTCTTAATTGAGTAATTTCCTTTATTCACATAGACTTGTACTAATTTTTCCATAGCACTGTCTTCCTGCTACAGCTCATTGCTTTGCATTCCGATGTAGGTGTGTATTTATATTACAATTATCTGGAATTATTATTCCTGAAAGTATAATTCTCTGTAGTTATTCAAGAAAAGTAGTCTCTGGGTACTGCTGTAGCTTTGTAACGTACAAATTGAGAATAGGCTCATTAATCAACTTACTCTTTGTATGTCATTAGTTTTCTGATATATTTACTCAAAACAATGTTTCCTTAATCTTCTGGAATGTGTATAAGAAGTATGGTTCCCTTAATTTCCAGCCCTTTTGTTTTCTAAGTGTCGATCCAGAACCATTTTTCTGTTGTTCTACAAATTTCCTCCTACCTGTTATGATTTACATCAATTTATACGTGATGGTTTCCTGTAGATTCATGCCTTGTTTTAAATGGCAGAGGTGTGTGGAAATCATAGTGCATGTGACTAGTCATTAATTCGAATGAGACATTATGAGCCATTTTCTTGTTACATTCTTAAACAGTGAGGTTCTTTCCACAGGATAGAGAGTATCAGTGTTGACTGGATGACTATGATAAGTACTAGCTTAGTGTTGTGTTGTGTTGGCATTGCCACAAATGATTATGGAACCTGTAGTTAAGTTCAGCTGAGATTTTTTTCTGTATGCTATATTCTGCAAAAGATTCAAACCATGCACATAAAAATTAAGTGTTGTGTTCTACACATTTCTTTCTAGATTGACTTCCCTGTGCTTGACCTCAGCCCTGAGACGTGGTACACACTTAGAATGACAGCACATAACAGTGCTGGATCCACTGTATCCACTTACGATTTTATCACTCTTACTAATTCAGGTGGTGAGTTTGAGTTTTTATTCTATTTCTATATTACATATTGATACATCTCTACAAGCTCTGTTTTCAGAGCTAACGCATCTTTCAAAATTACTTCAGGTAAACAAGTTTTCTCCAAACAATAATTTCTCTTTAATAATTCAGTGTGTGTTATAACTATAAATATGTCTTGCACATTCTACAGCAAGGAGATATTTACCTCTTGCTCTTTCTTTGTTTTTTTAAATGTACTATATCATTCTCTTTATCCAACTTATTAGTACGAAAAAGTTACATTAACACTTAAAATTATAAAAGATTATTGCAGCAGTTTACTGCAGCTATGTCCTCTCAAAAAGGATACTGTATTTTAGGATTAAAGGAGACTACTCATTAAAAAGCAGAGGTGTTGAGTTGTCAATAGGCACACATGAAAGAAAGAAAACTTAATAATTTTAGAGCTACCCTTTGACAAGCTAGTGTAAAATACACAAACATACACAATACATACACTTTCATACACATGGATAATCTCTATGTGTGTGTGTTTGTGTATTTTGCTCTAGCTCATCATAGGATACTCAAAAAGGTAGCAAATTTTCCTTCTTTTCGGTCTGCCTTTGGCATTTCATTGAGTGGTGCATTTTAATCCTTAAGTATTTACACTCCGCAAAAACTTTCCTTCAACAAAAGATGGTTTATATGATACTTGTACATTTACACACACACACACACACACACACACACACACACACACACACACACACACACACAGTGCAGAGAGAGAGAGAGAGAGAGAGAGAGAGAGATTCCACAATCATCAGTAATCTGCATTTCTCTTCTCCTCATAGCCCCATATCACTTTCATAAGTACTTCATCTGGCAATTGATAACACTAACCTGCAGTAACCTGTGGGCACATGAATGAATACATGTGGTCGGGCAGCTGGTTTTAATTTTGTTTACCAGAGATAACAGAAAAAGTATTAGCGCTCTATTTCATCCAATGTTTACACCCTGCACTTGAGAATACATTCATCATCTGCCTGAATGGTGTGCTTTCGGAAAGCAGCATACAACACCTAGAGTGGATTTCACCATCAGCATGTATCAACATCTACTATGACCCATCAGCCCTGGCTAATATTTTCTTTGGGTTGAGTATGCAGTGGTCATGCTCTTGTACCCATGCTAATATTTGCTCCTTGCAGCATGCAGTGGATGGAAATACGCATGTGGGGCAGTGGCTCCTGAGATACGAGGGCGGTTCAGAAAGTAACCTCCGATTGGTCACAGTGCGGGTTGTGGGGGGAGTAGCGACGCCATCTGTGCGTTCACGCACTCAACAGGTCAGTCGGCATCAAGCCGTGGTCGAGTGAACGTCGTACCTGCGCTAGTTTAGTTTTTGTGGCAGTTTGAAATGTGTGCTGCAATAGAAAACCCCACCAAATGTGAAGTGCGTGCTGTCATAAGGTTTTTTACAGCCAAAGGATATTCTGCAGCAGCTATTCATCGTGAGCTTTGTGCCGTGTACGGACCAAGAGTTATGAGTGAAGGAGTTGTCCGTGAATGGGTACGTTTATTTAAAAGTGGACGAGAAAACGTTCATGATGAAGAGAGGAGTGGTAGACCATCATTGGTGACTGATGAACTCGTTCAGACAGTTGATGCAAAAGTTCGTGAAAATCGACGTTTCTCAATGTCGGAGTTGTCTACTGGTTTTCCACAGATTTCTAAGACTCTCTTGTACGAGATAGTGACAGCAAGATTGGGTTACCGTAAGTTCTGTGCACGATGGGTGCCCAAAATTCTTACCGACCACCACAAAACTCAAAGAATGGCCTCTGCATTAGACTTTCTGTCACGTTATGAGGACGAAGGAGAACCATTGTTAAACAGAATCGTGACCGGTGACGAAACCTGGATTAAGTACGTGAACCCTGACACAAAAGAACAATCAAAGATGTGGGCACATTCAAATTCGCCTACCAAACCAAGAAAAGCCTCGCAAGATTTTTCTGCCAGAAAACTGATGGCAATGGTGTTTTGGGATGCCAAAGGGGTGTTGTTGGTTGAATTCATGGAACGTGGTACGACCATTAATCAAGACGTGTACTGTGAAACAATAAAAAAGTTAAGACGGGCTATACAGAACAAACGCCGTGGTATGCTGACTTCCGGTACCGTTTTTTTGGACGATAACGCCCGTCCTCACTCTGCTCGCAGAACAACGGCCCTTCTTGAGTCCTTCAAGTGGGACATTATCAACCATCCACCTTACAGCCCAGACCTGGCGCCAAGTGATTATCACCTCTTCATGCATTTGAAGAAATGGCTCGGGTCACAGCGGTTTGATGACGACGAAGAGCTCAAAGATGCGGTCACAGGCTGGCTCCAGGCACAAGCGGGTGATTTTTATGCAGAAGGAATTTCAAAGCTTGTGAAGAGATACGATAAGTGCCTCAATCGCTATGGAGACTACGTAGAAAAATAGTGCAAAGATGTAGTTGTAAGATGTATATATTAAAATATTTTTATTTAACTTGGTGTATTTTTTTAAATCAACTGGAGGTTACTTTCTGAACGGCCCTCGTACATAGCAAGGAGACAAATCAGGATGGCATGGCTGCTCATCAGCATTTTTCGCAGCATTGGGATGAGAGTGATTTGCTGTACTGTGTCTCATCTATACACTGTTGTAAACTGTGATAGTTGTTAGTGGTCCCTGCCATTATGGCAATTGACTCTGGCACTGAAGCTTTTCTCTAAATCAAGATGATAAAGGAGTCACAGTAAACAGCACTGATTTTCACTGTATGATAATGACAATGTATAATACCATCTATGATTACCAGAGAAACAAACAAACAAAACATTTTAATTGGTTATCACAATGCCCCCACTTCAATTAAATGTTTAACACTTCCACTATATTTTGTCTATAAGATAGTCAGTACCATCAACAGAAAGTAGCTCTCCTAGTTTATTGAAGCTGTTTCTAGTGAGTGGCTTGGTGAGAATATCTCCTTGCTCATTTCCAGAGCTGACATTTTCCAGGTTAAAGATGCCCAAGATGAATGTTTCTCATATAAAGTTATACTTCGTAGCTATTTGTTTTGTTTACTTGTGATGTTAAGTCTTTATGATCAACCAAATGATATTTTGACAGTCCATATATATGGTGGTAGTTATTTCTTTTAGACTCATAATATTTTGCAAAATTGACTAGATCCACATGATTTGCTTTATAACTTGACAGGAAGGTAGACAGGTAGATATTCTGCTTAAACTGTTGACAAGGCCCCCACACTCTGCCTCTGAAAGTTCCAAGCTGTGATGGTTTTACCAAGTTTAACAACAAAACTTGTGGTTGAGTTTTCTGTAGGATGGTGGAGGGGGGGGGGGGGGGGGGAGAGGTTCTGATTATATCCGTGGCTTTCAATATGTCTCATAAGCCCCACTAGTCACACTAAATAGCTAGCACCTGAGGGAGCTCATCATTCACTTGCTGGGTTCAGGCTTGGTGACCTCAGTTTCCTGGGCCGGAGATTGGTAAGCACATCCAGTCCTCTGTAGCCATAAGCTCTGTACATGCTTCAGTAACCCTGTCATGGGTGTGATGGTGGAACATTGTGTGTCAGAGGAAATGGGGATCTTCGTTTCATTGTCTGGCTCATGAGGACGATACAAACCTCTATTAAAAGAACATCAGTCTTAGGGCTCGTTGCACACCAATAAAATGCATTGATGTTGAGACAGAACAGTGATTAGTGTGTGACCTCTAGGAAACCTACCACATCCAAGTTTTAAAAGGCTTACATAGTCAAGCAAGCCTCTGTCTGAGTGGACAAATGATTCCCTAGTGACTTGTGGGATCAAAACTGCTCACAATAACAGTAAATTCAAACTCCCAGTGGAAGATGTTGGTCACTGGAGGGTTTGCCTGCCCACTCCACAATGAGACCTCGTGTGGACAGCCTATGTGATACATCTGTTTCAATTCATAATAATCTATTCATTGTTACAAAGAAGGAAGAGAGCACATTTGAGAGAATATCCCCAATTCTATACACAGAAGAGAGTGGAGGGAATAGCTAGAGCTCCAAAGTCTATTAAAAGGTTATGGAATGGTGTCCTGCTAATAGAGAAAATGATGTCCAGTCAAGTACCTAATTTTCTGCAAAGCAAAAGACTTGGAGAGTTTCCCATAGTTGTTCAAATGCACAACACGCTCAATTACAGCAGAGATGTTGTATCAAGTAGTTTCTTTATGTATCTAGACCCTAATGAACTTGTAGTATAATGCCAAAGTGGAGATATAATCAAGGTGCGAAATGTATTGAAATGAGTGAATGGTGAATTAGGCTAAACATCTACCTAGATGCTCACCTTTAATTCCCCTACATTACCTGAATACATAATACTGGATTTTTGTGTGGTAGAGTACACTTTTATGTCCCCTATTCTATGCATTGCTTTCAATGCCAGAGGTTTGGGTACACAGTTCCAGCGTACAAAGGGAAGCCAACCCATGGAAGATGTGGTTTAGATGCTCATGATCCAGGCTTGCCATTCACTTGTGTTAATTGCACTGGTGCACATCTAGTCTTTTCAAAGGAATGTGCTCTTTATGTATAAGGACATACGATTCAGGAGCTTCAGGACACAAGGTGGTTGCTGTACGTAAAGCCAAAAAAGGTTTTCAAGCCTATCCAACCTCCGACATTTTCAACCTCATTCTCTACCATTGTCAAGCAAACAACTATCAAGTCTAATGCCTCAAAACAAACAGCCAGTGCAGATTTTAGAATGTCTACCATCATATAGCAGCTAGTAACCAAGTCTGCTGCCTTGACACAAACTCACAGTGCAGATGCTAACTCATCCTCTTGTGCTTGTAACTGCACCTGCCAAGGCACTGCTGCAGTTATTAACTTGCATATTCACCAGTTTTGAGATCTAAGGGGAAGAAGGTGTCTTGTGGTGAAGTCTGGTAACAAAATGTGTCTGTCTACTTCTTTGCCACCCTCTCCAAAGAGAGGAAAACCATTGTGTGGGAAGGCCAGCCTAAAAAGCATGACATCAAGCCCTCTAATCATAGTGGTACAGTAACTTCTCATGGTGAGGACTGTGCGATGGTGGTAGATATATCTTTGGGTGATCCACTGAGCCTTACTCATACAAGAACAGCCCCTGTGCATCTGCTTTCAGGAGATGTATTTTAAAGCATAGGACAATTCTGTGTTGCCAGGATTTAAACATCATAAGAAGGATGACCCAAGTGTTGACTGCGCAAAGGGTGATGTAGCTGTGTCCACGACCAAAATACACCACTACTCACCCGTTACTCTCATACTCACCCATTACTCTCACGAGTGAGTTACAAGAAGCTGCAGTGGCTGTGTATGCACCATCTCACCTTATATTATGCCATGTGTACATCCCACAGCACTTACAGATCTCATGTGACAACTGCACCACCCATTCTGTTACTTGGTGACATCAATGTACCCTATGTGCTCTGGGGATCTTCTGCCATCTGCCCCAAGAATTGGACAATTGAGTAGCTACCAATATCAGAGGATGTATGTGTACTGAACACTGGGGAAATGGCACACTTCCAAACAGATACTGGCTCATTCCCCACAATGGACCTCTCCCTATGCTCTCCTGCCCTTACAGATATCGGTTTGTAGAAGTGACTAGTGACCTCTTCCCCATGTGGCTTCACCTAGCTGTGACTACAACACCTGTCTGGAGGCAACTTAAGTGTCTGTTCTGCAAGGTGAATTGGTCACTATACAGTCAACTGGCCTTATTCCAACACTGAGCAGCACCCAGGACCAGCCTACAGGAATACAATCCCTTGGTGGAACCAGGAATGTTGTTTAGCAGTTGTGGACAGGCGTGGTGCACTATGTTGGTTTAGGAACAGACCAGGTGGAGAGAATCTTGCAGTCTTTTGGCAGGTGAGGGCAGAAGCTAATCGAATCATCAAAGAAAGTGAACAGAGTGTGTGGAGAGAATTTTTAATGCCCAGCGTCCTTTAATCATCCCACACCAGTAATGAAGTTATGGGAGTCAATTCAGAAGATATCAGGGAATATAGATCCAGGCCCAATATCTGCCATATTAAACAATACTGTCCTCCAATCAACACCTAGGGAAATAGTGCAGATGTTGGCAAAACGTGTTTGTGATTTGGCTTTCACCTATTACACCAAGCCTCAAGTTTACCAAGACAGGGAACACATGGAGAAACAGTGACTATGCTTTTCATTTGGCAACTTGGAGCCAGATAACTGCCATTTTTCTATGTGAGAACTACAGTCAATACTAACCACTACACTTGACACTGCTCCAGGACCGATAGGATTCAATATGACACATTATGATATCTAAGAATGGAGACAATAGAAATCCTCCTATGCCTTTTCAATAAAATATGAGCTGAAGGACATTATCTGGATTCATAGCAGGAGACGATTCTGATATCACTTCTAAAGCTAGAGAAGGACAGGTTATCTCCATACCCCTACAGGAGTGTTGAATTCACTACTTGCATGGGAAAAACCCATGAGCAGATGAAAAACCAATGCCTGCTGTGGACTCTCCCATCCCATTGCCCATTACTAACTGCTGTGCAAAGCCTTGTGAGCCACCTCTTATCATCCAATGAGAATTCCTCCTGGTGCAACATGTATACAAAGTGCAGTCCATCTCCAACCATCCTCTTGCCGAGTTGACGTTGAACAACCAAAAAATTACTGGTTTACCGGTCACTGGGCTGCTACGCCTTTTATCATCTGTGCAAAGAAATATCTTGAGTAACTTGGTGTACCAGACATACCAATTCTTAAATAGGGATGGAGCAACCCCCTCCCATTCCTTCCCCCCTTGATGACTGATAGGCCCATTCTTAACTTGGTCATGATGGAGTACAAGTTTACCATTTCATATTTAGTTTTAAAATCAGTTTTTAACAGCATTTTATCAGGGTATCCAGAACACATGCCAGATTTTACTGATGGATCAAAGCATGGGGACAATGTTGGGTGTTGTGCTATCTTCTCATATTTTGTCATTAAACTCCACCCACCACGCCACTTTTCATTGTACTGTGTACAGCTGTGATTGATCAAGAAGGCACTGGAGCAAATGTGCTTCTTGGTGGAGAGAAATTTCTTGTCAGCACAGGCTGTCTCAGTACTCTGCAGGCTATTCAGCAAGTTTTACCAGCAGATATGCTATCTCAGATGGCCCAGCACACTATTAGCCTCCTACACAAGCATAAGAAAAAGGTGGACTACTGCTGGGCTCCTAGACGAATGGGAATTGAGGGGAGTGAGTAAGCTGACAGAACAATGAAAGCAGCCTTACAGGAAAATATCACACTTCAACTTCTTGTCCTCATACAGGCTGTTATGTCATGGGTGACAAAGCAAGTGTTGGCTGAGTGGGAATGGCAGTGGGTTGATGTGGGTAACAACAAGATGCCAGGTGGTCATAATGACTATTCACGCATAGGACACATCCTTTAGAACACCATGAAGGGGTGAAGTGATCCTCACTTGCTTTCATATCAGCCACTGCCCACTTATGCATGCATTTTTCTTTCAGCAAGAAGACCCATCATAATACAGTGTTTGCAGTGTCATAATCATGGTGGACCATGTTTTACCATCTTGTGTGTTACATGCTGATAAAAGGGAAGCCTTTAATCTACCAAGGGACTTACCCTCCTATTTAGATGATGTTGAAACAGTTGCATGACAGTTATTGGCATTTTGTGTGACATCAGGTCTCTTGTCCAGTTTAATTGAACAGAGGTTTTATGCGTGTTTTAGTGCCTGGCTCATCTTTTTAGTTCCATGATCAACCAACCATCTTACTGACTTCCAGTGTTTTATTACTTTTTTAACATGTGACGGTGGTGTGGCTAGATCTACTGATCTACTGGAACTTGTATGTGACATTTTCTATAGCCATGGCTATCATCATGTGGCCTCTGCATTCCGCTGTAACAAGACGAATTTTTGAATGAGAACATCTCCTGTGTAGTCTCTGCCTCTAAAACCAGACAAACATTATGTGAATAGTATTAGCCATAAAAGATTGTCCCTGTTAGGAGCCTTAAGATTATTTTCACAGCATTGTGATGCAACTTTCCTCATTTTTCATCGTGGTGACTGGCACTGTGCATTGCAAAAGTAATGTCAGTTCTAGTTGCCATTGATAGATAGTGCGAGCTTCCAACATCTTGACAGTATGGAGCATAGCTAATTTTTGAACTGATAGGGGAATGGTCCAATCTGACATGTCAAAACCCACCCTGAAATTTATTATGCAGGAAGAAAACAATGAATGAAATTTTAACTGTTAAGACATACTGAAAGTATTTTTTTTTTTTTTAATTGTTGAAATCACTCATTTTTATCACATGAAGAACCACTTATGACAGCAATTTGCACAGCCATTCCTGCCTAGCATGTGATCAGCCATGACAAGAGAGCATTGTACTGCTAGTACAAATATCTGGAGTGACACGCAAATTTGAAGCACTAAATGATACAAAAAATGACACATATGATTAAGATTTTATGTGTTGCATATGTAATTCTTACAAAGGTGACTAGCAGAGTAAAATAAATCAAGGGAGTGTTTGATGTTACATTACAGATGACTTCCATAAATCATGCCTTTAATTTACTGAAATGAAATATTTCTTACTCGTACATCATTTTATAACAATTCATTTGGTACAGTTCTTATGTTAATTTTTGATAATGTATATTTCAGTAACAATGAATTCCTTGTTTATTCCTCATTGTTGTCACAAGAAAGTTAAGTGTCATGATGAAAACAAACATTTTCTTTACACCAGGCAGACCTGCTGAGTGAAAATCAATACCTTCAGGCATGTCAGAGTAATTACTGGTTTTATTTATGCAGAATTACAGTGTAGTAAGAAATGGTTCTGGCCATTGCTCTGCTTTTTGTGCTGTATACCAGATGAACTTAAAGAAATTTGTAAAATGTGCTAATTCAAACTAATAATGGACAAAAGACTGCACTTGAAGACCTGAAACCTCAAATGGCACATAGTTATCAGAAATTATACTGTCCGACAGTTTCCTTAAAAATATTTTCCGCAGTCAAAAAAAAATTATTTATTGAGAGTCACATTGGTTGTTCTGTATGGAATCTGAAAAGTCAACAGTCTTTTTGTTGTCCTTCTGGAAAACAGACTTATCATTATGTCCAGACCAAGAGTGCAACAAAAGGAATGAATTAATTTCTGCAATAGGTTGGAAATCATTTTGAATGAAATGTTAAAAACCATTCTTTCCTATTTTTCCAAATTCTGATAGGTCAGTTATAAGATTTTTGCCATTAAACAGTCCTTTTTAGTTTTGGTCCTAAATGCCTTGAAATCCATGAAGACAGACATAAAGCTGCAGAAACAGTGATCCACTCATAGTTATCACTGTCATTGTTGTATACGAATGTGTCATAGCATTAATCAGTTGCACAACAGTCTGCCTTCTTTGATCGTGAAATGATAAAGTGTGGTTTCCTCACAATTCTTTCACAAAACGTGATTGATGGGCATAAAACAGCAGGTGTGGGGTCAGAAGCTAGCTTCTTCTTCATGTCAGACATGAATTAATGGCATCTCCTCTACACCTTTATTTGCAGTAAACAGTGTCGTCTTGTGACTTCCTATACTGTACGCTGTATGATTTCTTGAATCTGCTCAGACAGGTCAAAGAGGGCTTGAAATCAACAATGTGTATCTCATCTGCAATTTGGGAGGCTTAGTCTTGTAGATCTCCATTGGTAACAGTTTGTAGGTAGTGAGGAGCTGGCATGGTAATTGTGATGATAAATGATCACTCACACTCCTGTCATTTACTATGCATACTTTTATTCTCACAGCTTATACACAATGCATTTACCATAGAGCATGTACTACAGAGAACTGATCTGGCAAAGATACAGTTGTTCTAGCTGCAGTAGGGCAGCAATATTATTGAGGGGTGAGGGGGGGTGTAGAGTTAGTGGCTCTACTACATCCCCAGAGACACCCCCCCCCCTCACACACACACACACACACACACACACACACACACACACACACACACAAGGGCAGAGCACAGTGATTGGTGTACATTGTGATACATTGTCCTGCTGGCAATGGTGAGGGCTGACATATTTTAGTCTGCCCGGTCCCTGGACAGCTGTAATGGGTGGCTGGCCCGTGATGTCAGTGCAGTGCCAATGGGGCGGTGGCAGTGTCGATTGAGGTGTTGGTGGCTGGTGGTGCGTCATCCACTGATTGGTCCACAGTGGTCGTGTGCAGGGTGGCAGCCATAGTTATGAAGTGGTCTGGGGCCAACACGAGTAGGTAGCCATCCGAAGAAAGAGTGGATTTCAGACCTGCTGTGTTGATTGTAGGTGGAAGGGTTGTAGAGTGCTCTAATGATGTTGAGACTATGCCGTAGCTTGACTGCCTATTGTCAAATTTGGCCCTAACAGCAAGTAGTGAGTCCTGCAGTGTTACAGAAATGTCTTCTGGGAGGTAGTCTTGCAGGTATAGGATGACTGTAAATTGGCTTGAGGGGCCTGGAGTTGGAGCCGGTGGAGGGTAAACACCGAGTGTGTCTGGTAATGCCCATGCCTGTTTTAGGCAATTCAGTGACACTGTTGTCATTTTTCCAGCTTGCAACATATTAAATGTGTTTGGCCCTCATTTCAACACCTTGTACACACCACTTTATGCAGGCTGGAGGACAGGTTTGACAGTGTCAATCCTAAGCATGACATGTGTATACGATTTTAGGTCCTTGTGCACAGATATGGTTAGTTTGGGGTGGTGGGATTGCGGTGGGATGTGAATGTGGTGGAAGTGGTCCTTGACATGTTTTACTAGGTCTGGCAGGTTGAAACCCATGGGGTCGGTGGTTTGTGATACGAACTCTGCTGGGAGGGCGATTAGTTCCCCCAGAGCACCTCTGCCAGTGAGGCATCCAGATCTCTTTGTAGGCAGCT
This sequence comes from Schistocerca americana, assembly GCF_021461395.2. Taxonomy (NCBI): domain Eukaryota; kingdom Metazoa; phylum Arthropoda; class Insecta; order Orthoptera; family Acrididae; genus Schistocerca; species Schistocerca americana. The sequence continues at coordinate 638,512,025 of NC_060120.1, read as the reverse complement.
CGTATGCCCAGCAGCACCCAAGGGAGCACCTCCATCCACTCCTGGTTGTGGCATACTAGTGCTGTCTTGAGTGTGTGGTGCCATTGTTCCACAAGTCCATTAGATCAAGGACGGTAGGCTGTCGTGTGGAACCTGTGGCACCCACAGAGGCAGCAGATCTCAGAGAACAGGGCCAACTCAAACTGCAAGCCTTGGTTAGTTGTCAGGGACTCTGGATAGCTGAAGCGTGCAATACATAGTGTGATGAAAGCTTGGTTGATGGTGTGGGCTGAGAAATCAGACAGAGGTGTGGCCTCCACCCATCAAGTTGTCCTGTCGATGGCTGACAAGATGTACTTGTATGCGTTTGAATCTGGGAGTAGCCCCACCAGGTCTATGTGAACATGTTGTAAATGGCCCTTTGGGATGGGGAATTTCCTGAAGAGTGGTTGGGTGTGACATCCTGTCTTGGCCCATTGGCAATGGATGCAGGCTCTCGTCCATGCAGCACAGTCCTGTGTAATGTTAGTCCAAATGAAACATTCCATTATTAGTTTCACTGTTGGGTGTACTCTGATATGGGACAAGTTGTGGACGAGGTCAAAAACTGTCTTCCTGAATTTTGGTGGGATGACTGGTCATTGCCTACCATGGAATACATCTCACCAAACTAGTTTGGTTGTGCCTGCAAAGGTACACTGCTTGAGCTGGAAGCCCATTGTGTGTCCAGATAGCAGTTTTTGAAGGTCGGTGTAAGTTGCTTGTGGCTCTGCTAGTTAGTTGAAGCCAAGATGTGCCGATGTGGCAGTGAGTGTCAGAGGTAGTCAGCCACTGTGTTTTCTGCTCCCCATACATGGTGGGAGTCTGTAGTATACAGTGAAATCAAGTCCAGGTGGCGGAATCATCAGGGGAAGGTATTGGCTCCTGGGTTTTTAATAGTGCTAGCCAGAGGGTGGTGGTATTTGTAGATAGGAAGCAGCCTGCCCTCGATGTCATCTCAGAATTACTGCTTCATATACTGCCAAAAGCTTATGGCCGAAGGTTGACCACATTTCCTGGGAGTTGGTAAGTTTCCACGAGAAAAACTGTAGTGGTTAGGTTGCACCAGGGATGTCCTGTTGTAGCACCATCCCTATAGCTCGGTTACTGGCGTCAGCCGTTATAGCCATATGGGAGTCTGGCGATGGGAGTGCCGAGGTGGCAGTCTGAGGAAACTCGGGTTTGATGTTCTCGAGAGCTGCTTGCATATCATGAGCTTATGTTTGTCTGATATGTTCTTGCCATGGAGTGACTCTGTGAGTGGCAGAAGTGTTTCTGCAGCATGGGGGAGGTGCAGTCAGTAAAAATTAATTACCCCTAAAAAACAGTGCAACTCTTGATAGTCCATTGATGGTGGTAGGTTACGGATTTGGTCTATCTTTTCCAGGTTGGGGGGAGGGGGGGAGCGAGGCCCAAAGTGTCGATGAGGTGGCCTACAAATGTACCACATTTTTGTTGGAGATGGTATTTGTCCTCATTGACCACAATACCATGCTTTGCTAGTTTGTCAAATACCGCATGACGGTGTGGTCTTGAGCTGTTTGTGAGAAGATAATTACATCGACCAAGTAACAATAGCAAAAGGGCATGGTAAAAAAAAAGCTATCAGTGAACCGTTGCCAAGTCTTGGCTGTGTTCTTTAGTCCAAAGAGCATAAAGAGGAATTCAAATAGGCCAAATGGCATAATTGTTCCCATCTTCGGGATCTGCAAATAAGCTCTTTTTCAGTCAATCACACAAAAGATGGCGCACCCGCCAGTTCCTGGGAGAAATCCTGAATGGTTGGCACATGGTAACTATCAATGATGATGCACACGTTCAAATGTCTGTAGTTCCCACATAGGCACCACGTTTTATCTTTTTTCATTCTCACAGTAATCGGTGAGGCCCACACACTGTATGATGGCCTGATGGTGCCCTCGCATAACAGTTCCTTGATTGCATCCTTGGCCGCCTTTAGTTTGTGAGGGGCGAGGCGGTGGGGCTGGCATTAGACCAGTGGAGTGGGGGTGGTATTAATTCTGTATACAGTACCATTGCATATGATGTTAGTCTTTTTATGGGGCTGATGTGGAGTAGCAAGTGAGGCCCAACATCCACTCACATTGTTTACACTCAATCCGTTCACGAGAGCAATACCACTGTTTTTGCACAGCCCACTTAAGGGAGCATAGTCACCAGAAGTAAGAGGCACTGGACTGACCTGTGGTTCTGAAGACCTGGCGGCATCTTAGGCAGAAGGCACTCATTGTTGCTGGTGCAATGACAGCTGTAGCTGTGTAATGTGCAGTTGTGCAATGAGCTCGGACCAGCAGTTGCAGAGGTGTCGGTTAGTTGCTCATTAGCTGGTATTGGTGTGGCGGAGGTTGGTGTATGCAGTAGTCAAGGTTTTGCTTATTGAACAATGCCTGGCACTTTAGCATGAGGTCCAGCACTGTTTCGAAGGTAGGAGGAGGAAGCAGTGGAGTCTTGTCCATTGGTAGGTGGTCACTGTTTAGTCCACTGATCAGCATGGCGCCATTGTGATGTAGTAGTAAGGCCCTATCCAGGTCCGGCAGAAGGTTATAATGCCTCAAAATATCTGCACCCAACACTGGCCCTATGGGTCAGCCACGAGGAAAGTCCATGGACGAGGAGTGTGGTTGTCCAGTTCAACTGTGCGAGAGCCCGTGCCTATCATGGGAATCACTGAATCATTGGCAGTGCGTAGTTGTATAGCAGATGGTGTACGTTTTATAGGTGCCAGCTGAGTGGCAGCATGCTAATACTAGCACCTGTGTCGACTATTAAGTACACTCCAAGATGGTTGTCGTAGATGAAGAGCCACGCACCGTCAGAATGTAGACGTGGGATATGATGATTGTTGTCATGTTTCATAGTGAGGTGGATTGAAGCAGGGCAGCGACCTGATGCACCTGTGTCACGCCACAGTACTAATTTGGGTAGCTGCACAGTGGACAACAGTGGTGCATGACAGCACCAAAGCATGCGTGGAACCAGCAGAGTCAGTGCAGCTGAGTAGGTGCAATGTTCTGGCTGGGTGGGTTATTGTGGCAATTAGGCATGAACCAATGGCTGGGCGTGAATGCAGTGGGTGGTTTTTTACATTCCACAACAAACACGGCATCAGGGTCCATCATGGTATCTGATTGTTGGTGCCTCGCCGTAGTGGAATCTTGCAAGGCTGCTGTGGGTGCAGCGTAGAAGGACTCAGCTGAGGTCAGAGCAGCTTGGTGACTGTCAGTTGGCCAGGCATTGTGCAGTGAATGCTGCATGGTGGTCTCTGTGGGCACAGCCAGTGTGCAGGCTGGCCTAGGCTGGCTGTAGATGCAACCAATGTTGACATTGGCGCCAGCACCGATGCAAGTGTTTATGCTTGAGAAGCCATATTGACCAGAGTGCATGATCTGGTAAGAGGTTTGTGTTGATTTGCTGGCATAACCTGTGCCAGAGTGCTGATGGAGTATCATGGCCCAGCAAAATCTCAGCCATGGCTAAGTGGAGCTCTTGTTCAGGTAGATGTGACAGGCACTGTAGTATGAGCATCTTTGCTGTCTCGTATCTGTCAGTGGTTGGTGCATGCAACAGGGGGTTGCTGATAAATTTGGTGTTGGTGTGGAGATGGTTCAAAAGCACCAAAAACTTGTCATGGTGATCTGTGGCCCAGCTGACTGCATCATGCACTCACAGACTGCAAACTGTGTTTGTGGGTACTCAACTTGTAGTGGTGACAGATGTAACTCAATGTGTGGCCAGTGGTAATCTGCCTGGTGGTGAGTGGTTGGGACCTGTATGAGGTTGTTGTAATCATGTAAAGTATATGGTGTGGGTTCATGAACACTGTCTGGTGGCACTGGTAGAGATGGCAGTTGGTGTCGCGGCATTGTAGGTGTGTCGGTAATGTGGGTGTCTTGACCAATTGTCACAGGACGTGGCATGGGTGTCACCACTGAGGAGTTGGCGTTGTTCCTCAGTAACCCACTATGACACTGGTCGTAGCTGGGTACAGAGGAACACAGTGCAGTAGACAGATCCCGATTGGTGCCAATTGTGACAGATGGCGCATCAGCGCAGGTTACCCTATGCGGCCACTGTTGTAGATACTCCTTGTGTTACCACGGTGTGAAGGTCATAGTTGTGGTCAGGCTTGCCATATTGATATGCTGTGGTCACGAGGTGTGAAAACCCTGCATGGTTGCAAATAGATGCAGTGCGCCTAGCTATAGAGTGCTGTCATGTGGCAGGCATGCCCCAGAGCAAGGCACGGCTGTTGTCTGCGTGATGGCATCATGATGACTTGACAAGGGTCGCGGCGTGGCCGTAACAAGTGTGACATCACCTGGGTGACATACGGTACTGATGAAAAAAGTTTTGCGTATCTGGGCATCCCATCTTGATTTCTGCACTCATCTACATAATAAATAGGTTTACTATATTTCAAGCAAACTTTTCTGCAATCTTTTACCTGATAACTACGTTTATTATATTTGAAGCATTCACTTGGTTTTCTCAAATTTTTATCTTCTAGATGAAGTTTATTCTTAAAATTGTCATTTCTCTGTTGTTTACCTACCAGGAATGCCTTCCCCTTCATATCTTCCTTGTGATTTAGACATTTTTTCTTCTATCAACAATCGTGAGGTCCAATTTGCTAATGTTTTTTGATCAGGATGTGTTATTCTCATGAATTCAGAAAATATTTATTGTTTGTTGGTAATGCCAATAATAGTTTTGTGATTACCATAGAGTTCAAAATGTTTTCACCTTTATCCCACAAGCTACGTACCAGGTCTTCCATCTGTAAATTATTGTAGCCATGTCACTTGAACCATCCTTTCTAAGTTGTACTACTACTGGAGCAAATTTATGCAAACTGAAAGTAGTCTGGTCCATATGACAGCTGAAGAGTGACTTCTCTGCAGCTGATGTTCTGATAATTTTCTGAGCTAGATTGCCCATCTTTATCCTCTCTGTAAGATCCTTTTCATATTCCTGTACTGCTGTAGCTTTGATGTTGTCATTATACCTTAGTTTCATTTTTTGGCCTGTGATGAAATCCCAAGCTACCGTGGCACTTAAGGTTGTACATACTTGAAATTTCCAGGCCGGCTAGTTCTTGATGATTTTGGGCTTTGTAATCCTTGTTATTTCATTTTTCATTATTTTAAGTCTATATTTTCACTTGCACATAGTGGAAAAAACCTCAAAACTCCTTTCTCACATGTTTTTGATACTGTACCTGATGTTACATTTCATTTACATCACAGAAAACGTGTCACTCACTGATTATTGGGCCCATGATATGATAAAGGAACCACAGTGAAACAGCATGATTCTCACTGTAAGAAAATTACAATGTCTTATTCACAAAGTGGGTACAAAACATGATACACACATTTCAAAAGGAAAGTGAGTTCACTGTATAAGACCCAGATGGCAGCACAGTATAAGCAACTGAAAAGTGTAACAAATACAAATGTGATAGTAAAACACTGTTTATAAATGTCAGAGAAACAAACAAAACATTTTTAATTGATTATTGCATAACAAAGTATGCACAGTATACTTGCAGCACAGAATCAAATCAAAAGCTTAGTGCCTGCATGATCCATACATCAACCACCAATGATCTGGTGATGATAAATGATCTGGTGATGATAACATGTACTGATATGCATTTTATGTATCATGCACTTGACTGTCACACTTATGGCCAATACACAGTATGAGCACATTCCAGCCATGTGATATGCCACCCACTCTAGTCATCGTGGTGACAGGAACACTCTTTATTGAACACAGTAACTCTTCTAATACAGTTGCTTATGAGTGTACATTAGCTATTGTTCATTTTAAATTTAGACTTTTCACTTCCAAAAATTTTTGATTTTAGTTTTCTGAAAGTGTTAAGATGTCCTATGTACAGGGTACCAATGCAGGAACAAAATGAAGGAATAATTTTGAATATTCATTCCTAATGCAAAACACAATATAGTGAAAGAAAAGTGTTCATCAGTCTACTTACTGATGACATTTACTTTTGTAAGAAGTTCTGTGTGATCCATTCTGTTTCACATGCCTTAACTCCTCCTTTTTCTGTTCAAGTTTTCAGTTCCTGAAGGAGGATCGTGAGTTTTTAAACAGTCAAGACTTAAGCTATTCTTTGGAATGTTAGTGTGATCTATAATGTGATTTCTCCCACTCTCCATTATTTATGATTCTCATTACTCTTGCGACTGTATGTTGTTGCAGCCATTGTGGAGCCAGACTTAATAATTCATTCAGGTTACAAGTACAACCATTTTTATAATGACCTTGGTGTCATCATTCCAGTAATAACATCTTTGGTAACAGTCATAGTTGCTGGTATTGGAATATTTCTGTATTTTCGAAGAAAGCAAGAATCACTTCCTGACAATAAATTTGTAGGTAAGTAACATTATATTTTTTTTATTTTTACCTCTATTTACATTATAATATTATAGATTACTATTTATTCAATCTTCTTAAAAATGTAGCTCACTGTCATGCACAATCTCGGTGACAAGTGATCTTTCAGGCTTCCTAGAAATTTTAGATTTTATGTCTGCCTGCGACTGTACCTCCAATAATAAAATACTTTATATAAGGTTATTAAAAGAACCAGATAAGAAAGTGAAAATAACTGTCCTAGTCATCAGTAAAATATGTGAAATAAATTGAATAATGCTCGTCCAGTCAAATATTTGTGCAAGATGTTCCATATCCCACAACGAAAATGAAGCTTAAGGAATGTGAACAAATCTAAGTACTCATTGAGAAAGATAAGTAGCTGCCAAAAATCAGTTCTTTGAACATCTTAACAATTGTGCATCAATAACTGCAATATTCTGCTTGGACTTATGCCATCTTTATTGAATACAATACTATTAGAGGGAAAGCTGTTATTTTGAAAATGGCTGCTGCTTTTACAGTCATTTATTTATTCATTCATCATTTTTGGTAGATTACACTACAAAGAAGAATCTCCAGGGATTTGAAACAAAAGAGAATATGGCAAACTGCCAATACTGGATCTGTACACCACACACTGTGAACTGTTTGTGCTTTCACTGAATAAGTTGTACATAGTTAAATTATAATGGAAATCACTTCTTTAAAAAAAAAGCCATTTGTTCCTTAGTTATGTCAATTATTTGATGTTTCACTCTACTGCTGGCATAAAATTTGCATAACCATATTAATATAGCATATAACATAATGGGGTGGATAAAAAATCTACTCACCAAAGGGCAGCAGGAGAAAACATATATAAAAGTTAAGGAAATGTGCAAGCATTTGGAGCCAGTTGCTCCTTCTTCTGGCAGAAGGACTGAAGGGGAAGGAAGAGGGATGAAGAAAAAAGACTGGTGAGGTTTAGGAAGTGGGAAGAGCTATGGGAAAGCTCCAAGAACCCCATGACAGGAGAGACTTACCAGACAGAATGAGAGGGAAAGCTAATTTTTGGAGACTGCGCCAGATGACATTTGAAAGCCTGAGAGCTTAAAAGTGGAAGATAGAGTAAAATCAAGACAGAGATTACTGACAAGACAAAGTGCAGAGTTAATAAGAGCAGAAAGCTAAGTACATTGTATGTGGTAGAAATGGGAGGAGGAGGGGAGGGCCAAAATAGACAGATCAGAAAGTATAAGAGGAATAGTTACTGAGAAGAAATGCTGACACCTACAAAATTAATGTAAATAAGGCCAGGTGGACATGTAATGCCAGTTCCCATTTGTGGAGCTCTGAGTAGCTGGTGTCAGGGGGAAGAATCCAGATGGCATGTGTTGTGAAACAAGCACCAAAGTTACTACCATCACATTGTATAGCATACTTTGCAAATACACTCTCTGCTTATGCCTGTGTATCCTAACTGATAACTTGGTTATAGTCATGCTAGTGTAAAAGGCCTCACAGTTATTAAATTACAGCTGGTATGTGACGTCTTTTCACAGGTGGCTCTCCCTTTGATGGTAAATGTTTTGCCTGGTGCAGGGCTGGTATAGGTGGTGGTAGGAGGGTGCACAGAGCATGTCTTAAAACTAATAAGAGGGAATGGTCTCAGATGTAGGAGCCATAGGATAGTGAAATGGGTGCAGAAGGAGCTTAGGGTCTGACAAGGATATTGAAGGGATTGGTAGAGCAATGAAAATGTATTCTGGGTGTAGTAGGCAAAATTTCAGACGAAATAGATCTCATTTCAGGACATGATATTAGAAAGTCATAGCATTGTTGAAGTAGTTGATTAACACATTCAAGACCAGTAAACTGTTGAGTGAGGAGAACTGTACTCTTAACTAGTTTTTTCAAGAATTAGCAGTGCTAGGACTGGGTGTGGTGGTCAAGGAAATTTTCATTTGAACTAGGCTGGTTGGATAATTATATCCAGTAAAGGTTGAAATGGTAGTTGTAATGTATTGCTATAACGAGTCAGCATATGAACAAACACTTTTTTCTCAAATGCCTAGGCTGTATGGGATGGAATGTTTGACAAGAAAAGAATGGCAACTGTCAGTATCTAAGTACTGTTGTTGGTTAGCAGGTTTAATGTGAACAGAAGTGTCAGCTGACCCTTGGTGAGGATGAGATCAACTTCAAGGAAAGTGGCATGAATTCAAAATAGAACTATGTGAGATTTAGTTGAGAGAATGATTTTAGAGACTGGAAATTTTTTAACAAATCAGTCTCACTATGGATCCATATAGGAAAGATTTCATCCATGTATCTAAACCAGGGGCTGAACGCTAGTGAATCCCAGAAAATCCCCCTCCAAAGCAACCAACGAAAAGGTTGGCAAAGGAAGGAGCCATACTGGCTTCCATGGTTGTGCCCCTTATCTATATGTATGTCTGTCTCTCAAAGGGCCAGCTACAAATTTCTGTTCACATTAAACCTACTAACAAACAACCGTACTTAAATGTTGACAGTTGCCATCCTTTCCATGTCAGATGTCCCCTACCATATGGACTTCACATATGTCGACTCTTTGCAGAAATACACCAACATACTCACCTCAGCTTTCAGTGGATGAAATTACCCTACCAGTCTAGTTCAGAAGCAGATTTCCAGGGCTATCACATCCAACTGATCCATTATAAAACAACTTGTGAGTACACCTCTTGCCACTCAATACTATCCTGGTCTTGATTGTATTAATTAATTACTTCATCATGGCTGTGACTTCCTAAAATCATGCCCTGAAATGAGATCCATTCTGTCTGAAATATTGCCCACCATACCCAGAATAGCTTTTCAACCCCTATCCTGAATCTCTGTAATATCCTTGTCAGAACCTGTGCTCATTCTGCATCTGTTTCCCTATCCAGTGGCTCCTACTGTTGTGACCATCCCCACTGTAAGATTTGCCCCATGCATCCTCTTGCCATCAACTATACCGGCCCTGTAACAGTAAAGCATATACTGTCAAAACGAGACCCACCTGTGAAACAACACATGCTGTGTAGCAGCTGTTGTGTAAAATCTGTTCGACGTTCTACATTGGTATGACTACCATCAAGTTATCAGTTGGGATGAATGACCGTAGACAGAGGGTGCATACTGGAAACACACATTACCCTGTTGCAGAGCATCCTCTACAACACAACACTCATGACGTCGGTACCTGATTCAGCACACTTTGGCTCTGGATTCTTCCCCCTGACACCTGCTTCTGAGAACTTAGCAGGGTAGAATGGATGTTACAACATGTCCTTGGTTCTCAACACCCACCTGGTCTAATTTACATTAATTTCTTAGGTCCCAGCATTTATTCTCAGTAACCATTCCTTTCTTCACTCCCATATAGTTTTCTCTATCTTATATTTTCTGACCTGTCTATTCCAGCCCTCTCCTCCTTCTCCCCTATCTCTACCACATGTAATGTGCTTAGCTTTCTGCTCTTATTAACTCTTGCATGCTGTTTTGACAGTAATATCTGTCTTGTTTTTGCCCTATCTTTCACTTTTAAGTGCTCAGGTTTTCAAATATCATCTGGTCCAAAAATGAAACCCAAAGATAATAGGCAGGACACCAATGTGTTAAAATCAGTTTTTTCTTGTTAGGAGAGAGGAAGATAATAGTTCTGGGCAGATTTCTCTCCTTCACATCCAGAAAGGACGAGAAGACTCAGCAAGTATACCGAATCTTTGAGAAGATCATGTAATGTCATCATTGTGATTGAAAGTACTATTATTCAACAAGCAACAAAATTACTCAGAACAAAGTGGTTTGGATGTCTCCATTCACACCAGGTTTTTTTTAATTCATTACTTTATACATTAGAGAACATTCAGTAATTCAGCACCCAGATATACTATACCATTAGTTGAAATTAGCCATCAAAGATGGCATTTTGCGTGGCTGAGAAGTAGAATAAGTTGAATAACTCTCGCTGAAAGTGGATAATGGCTCTCTTAATGTGACAGTGTTGCCTGCTGAACCATAGTGGCCATTTATACAGGATAGGAATATACAAAATTTGAGTAAAGACTTTATGTTGGTAACAATAATATTTCTTTACTAAACTAAAACCACTTCTAACCTAGACACTTAAGTAAGTCTCTTGAGTTATTAACATCCAACTGGTATGTTTTTCAGACTGCTTGAACTTTCATAATCTCAACTTGTAACATGGTGGTTTTTATGTTTCGTACAATGTGAAACTAGGAAATTACCAGCTAGAGTCTGTAGACAGTTTTCCATCCCTCAGAAGTACGAGGGGGGTTTGAAAAGTTCTCGGAATCACCATGAGACGTCAGCACTAGTGCAACGAGTTGTTCACATGATTTTCATTGGACTATTGCCTGTAAACACATGCCATACCAGTGCTCTTGGAAGAGAGCTGTGGTGGTGACGTGACTTTGTTGCTGTACCTGCTTAGTGATTTGCGAAGATGGAAAAAATCGAGATTCGAGCGGTGATTACGTACTTTGTAAAGAAAGGTATGAAAGCAAAGGGCATTCATGCAAATTTCAAGAATACACTGGGGGACTACGCTCCTTCATATTCAATTGTTTCCAAGTGGACAAATGAATTTAAATTTGGTTGGGAGAGCTTTGATGATGATCCGCACAGTGGTCGGCCAGAAATCACTGCAAAAGTACACAAAATGGTCATGGAGGTTTGCCAATTGAAAGTGCGTGAAATTGCTGATGCTTTCCAGATGTCATCTGAAAGGGTATATCACATTTTAACTGAAGAATTAGAAATGAAAAATACTAACTTCAAGATGGGTGCCGTGACTCTTGATGCTGGATTAAAAATATGTGCCGTCGCCATGGCAAAATTACTCAAAATAAGGTATGGATTGTTGCCACACTGGCCTAATTCGCCTGATATGGCTCTGTCAAACTTCCATCTCTTCCCAAAACTGAAAGTTTTTTTTTGGTGGATGAAGATTCACTTCAAACGAAGAATTGATAGCTGGAGTTGATAACTATTTTGCAGGCCTGGAGGAAACTCATTTTCAGGATGGGATCAAGGCACTGGAACATCATTGGACCAAGTGCATTAATCTACAAGGACATTACATTTAAAAATAAAAAAAGGTTCAGTGATGTAAGTACTCTTTTTGTATTCTGTTCTGAGAGCTTTTCAAACCAACCTCATATAATGTCCAGGGAAAATTTGATAAAACACAAGATCACCAACAGCCAGCAAAATGGAGCTGCATTCTATCAACAAGTGAGGACCCTTTTATGGGATCACAAGATTTCAGAAAAAGCACAATTAGTAATGTCTAACAGCAACTCCTTACTAATACTGACCTACAGTGTCAAAGCATGTGCCCTCACAAAGAGAGTCATCATGGCTCCAGACATAAGAAAAGAAATTCCTCAGATCCACCATCCAAAAGACTAATTGTAAAATGGATAGGCTAAGGAGTGAGGAATGAGCAATTCCCTGCCCAGTTATCAGTCTGAATAAAAATGCATGGACGCCCCTTATTGCATAATCATCTTTGTTCTCATCCTTATGTCACAGAACCTTAATATCTTTAAACCCCACATCCTTATATTGTCACTGTTAACATATTTATCTGAATTTGGTTGCAAGACACTTACAGGCATACTGGATTCCTCTACAGCATTCAAACCACATTTCATTTCTTTCCACCAGACTGGATCTAATGTCTCACAGATTTCCTGTAATTTATTATAATTACTAAACACTGCTGTAGTGATTCTATGTTGCCCTTAATATTATCAGTACATTTCACTATTCTCTTCTTAACCTCACAAGTGTACACCTCTCAGCTGACATAAACAGGTAATCTCTGACTTTCATTCAACATTGGTTTAATGCTAATCAGTTAACACTTAATCTAAGTAAAACAAATTATATACAGTATCGCAAAGCAACTCAAGATATGGACCTCCAGTTAAAACTAATGGATAAGAAGATAGAGAGTGTACAATCCACAAAGTTTTTGGGCATGCACATTGATCAAAACGTAAGCTGGAAAGACCATCTCAAGTACTTATCCCACAGGCTCAATTCGGCATGTTTTGCATTGAGGATATTATCTAGAGTATGCAGCACAGACTGTACTAGACTAGTGTATTTTGCTTACTTTCAGTCCATCGTGTCTTGCGGCATAGTGTTCTGGGGTAAAACTAAATCAAGCTTAACAGATATCTTCAAATTTCAGAAAAGAGCTATACGAATCATAACACATAATTCTCCAAGAACTCATTGTAGGCCCCTTTTCAAAGAACTGCAAATACTCACAATACCATCACTGTATATTTTTAAAAGCATTCTGTGTACAAGAGCACAAATGAAAAATCTATGTACAAATGAGGACTGCCATAATTATAATACTAGAACTTGTAAGAATTTGTATGTAGAAAGGGTAAGGACAACACAAACCCAAAAGCATGTAAGTTATTTTGGAATAAAACTTTACAATGCACTGCCAGTGTACATGAAGGAAATAACAGATGAAGTAAAATTTAAGACTGAGCTTAAAAATTACCTGTTAAACAAAACTTTCTATGATGTAGATGAGTACTTTGATTGTGTGTAAATTTATTGCCAAAAATTATAATTTATATGTCTGAATTTGTACTTTTAAAAAAATGCCTTAAAAGTGATATTTCATTATTATGTCTGTAGTACTTGTACCAGTATGATAACTTTGTTGTGACAATTCCTACATCATGTAAATGATTTGCAGGAAGATAATAAAAAATAAATAAAATACCCTATCAATCTCTTGGTGTCCCTGGCTGTTTCATAATTGTTCCCTTCTTCTGATGCTTCCTCTTTAAGCTTTACATATATCATTCCAACCAACTCCACACTAAAAATAATCTCACTTCTTATTTCATCATCAAAACCATTAATGAAATCTTTACCATTATCTGACACAAATTCTTCACTATCATCCTCATACTCATTTGAAATGTTCTCTTCTCGTACCTCATCACAAATACTTCCAGTAACTTCTCCTCCCCTCTAGTGTATGTTTATTAGATTTGCCAGCTTTCATTTCAGATATAACGGGCTTGCTTTTTATTTCCATTGCTTCATAATTCATTAACTTGTTTATACCACTCTCATCAAAGCTGTGATCAATTAATTCTTTGTCCCCAAAAATTAATTTTTATCTCACTATACATATTTGTTACAGCTTCTGCATCCAGATCTGGTTGTCTGTTCTGTGTTACATTAGCTTCTCACTTTCCACAGCCATCAACCTTCACGACTTTCCAAAACTCTCTGTTAAAATGAATTCTATTCATCTGATATGTACCTCTACTTTGCTATCTGAAGGGATGCACATCTTTGCCCTCCTGTTGTCTCTGTCTATAATACCTAGCCTGAGTTTTGTTGCTTCCTTTTCACACGAAACTGACTGGCTGTCAGTGGGACAACCCTCCGTTTTCCTGAACATTTCCTCTATTGTCTTATGTCTTAGTTTTATGTGATCTATTATTGTCTTCTCGTGCCCTATTCCCATCATTGGTATATTTCTAACTCATAGTCTGTTTCTAACCCATAGTGTGTTCCTAACCCATGGTCTACTCCTATTGTCAAATACTTTACTTCCAATCCTTTTCCCATCTTTCCACTGAAGTTCCCTTATGTTACCCCCTTCATGATAATCATTTCTGTAGTTGTTTATATCTCTTCTCCCATTATTTCTCCAATTATATTTTTGTTCCAACCCCTGTACTGAAATCCACCATTCCCATTGTGATTAAAACTCTGTCTATTATTTCTCTCTAATACTCTATCTAGTACAACATATTTTGAAAACTCATCAGTAATTTCATCAGGTCCATAAACTAACCCTCACTGTACTTTCCCTGGTAATCTCCTCTTCAAACCAACTATCTTTGTAAGGTCACCAAAAGGTGGAACAATCACCTTATTTGTTTTTCACAGTACTCTTTCTTGTTCCCGTGGCCTTCTTTGTTACTCAGTCCATTTAAAAATTAACTTTTAATTCTATCCTGCTTAGTTTCTGAGCAAAATTTACTTGGAAAACTCTTCCCAGAATCACCACATGTCATTTCTGTGTTAATATTTTGTTTGCCTATGAAAGAACTTCCCCATGCAAAAACTTTTTTACAAACTTCATTTTAAGAACATCAGTCATACCAAAAACAAAACTATCATGATAATGATGTATAAAAACAATTGGGTGAAGCATATCATGCCCCGCAAAACTTTTGCATGAGTGCTGGCCCACAAAACGCCGCTGTTACTAATATAACATTTTACAACAAAATTTTCCTCAATTCAGTTACTTTTTTGCTAATATTACATCATTACAGGCTACATCTTTGTTGCTAGCTACAGATTTCTTTACATACACAACCTTTGTGTTAATTTCAGAGATTTTGTTATCTGCATTAGTTTCTAGTTTTTCAAATTTTTGTTACATTTCCCACTTCTTTTGTCTAATTTCACACTGTAAATTATGGTGACTCTGTTTTATTACACTATGTACAATTTTAAACAATGGAAAATCTAGGATGGAATAATGATAATATTACGAAAATGCTACTCACCATATAATGGAGATGTTGAGTCACAGACAGGCACAACAAAAAGACTGCCAAACAAATAACCTTTTAGCCAAGAGGTATTCTTCTGATTTAGATCATATAGACTCACACATTCATGTGAACACAACTCACACATACATGTCCACTGCCTCTGACTGTTGAGGCAAGACTATGACCAACAGTGAATGATGGGAGAAGCAATCTGGGAGATGGGGTAAGGAGAAAAAAAATGGTTCAAATGGCTCTGAGCACTATGGGACTTAACTTGTAAGGTCATCAGTCCCCTAGAACTTAGAACTACTTAAACCTAAGTAAGCTAAGGACATCACACACATCCATGCCCAAGGCAGGATTCGAACCTGCGACCGTAGCGGTCGCGCGGTTCCAGATTGTAGTGCCTAGAACCGCTCAGCCACCCCTGCCGGCCGATAAGGAGAAGCCTGGGATGGGGAGGAGTAAGGGTAGCAGAGTAGGGGTGAGGGTTGGTAGGGTGCTGTTTGTGGGAGCATACAGAGATGAGGTGGGGAGATTGTAGTGCAGCTACGTGCAGTTGAGAGGCTAGACATGGGAGAGGGGGGGAGAGTGGAAAAAGAGAGAAGTACAAAGATTGTCAGTGGTGGAATGAAGGCTGTGTAGTGCTGGAGTGGCAACAGGGAAGGGGAGAGGTGGATGAATGACAGTGGCTAACGAAAGTTGAGGCCAGGTTATCTGAACATAGCATACATTGTAGGGAGATTTCCCATCTGTGCAATTCAGAAAAGCTGTTTTTGGTAGGAAGGATCCAGATGGCACAGACCATAAAGTGGTCATTGAAGTAAAAAGTGTTGTGTTGGGTAGTGTGCTGTGTAACTAGGTAGTGCAGCTGTTTCTTGGCCACATTTTGTCAGTGGCCATTCATGTGAGCAGACAACTTATTGACTGATATGCCCATATCAAATGCGGCACATTGATTGCAGCTTAGCATGTAGATCACATGACTGGTTTTGCAGGTAGCCCTGCCTTTTATGGGATAGCTGATGCTTGCAAGCAGACTGGAGTAATTGGCAGTGGGAGGATGTATGGAACAGGTCTTGCATCTAGGTCTATTACAGGCATATGAGCCTTGAGGCGAGAGGCTGGGAGAGGGGTGGAGGAGGGATGGATGAGGATATGGTGTAGGTTTGATGGGCAGCAGAATACCACTGTGGGAGGGGAGGGAAGGATAGCAGGTAGGACTATCCATCATTCCCACCCCTTCCACTGTGGTATCCAGTTACTCACCAAACCCACAGTCATTTTATTTCCATGAATTGAGCTGTCAGTTTGAAAAAGTGATATATTTTTAATGACAAATTTCATTAAGGAATAAATATATTGGGAAGTAGTAGTTAGAATCCCTAGTTCCCTAAAGAGGCTTCTGCAGGATGTTCTTGAGTTCACACCACATATAACTCTTACTGCATGTTTTTGTGCCCAGAAAACTTTAGCTTGGCTTGATGAATTACCCCAAAAAATAATCCCATATGACATTATGGAATGAAAGTAAGCATAGTATGCCAGCTTTTTCATTTTTTATATCTCCTATGTCTGACACAATTCGCATTGCAAACAGAGATTTGTTAAGACACATCAAAGTTCTGTGGTGTGCTCCTCCCAGTTGAATTTATTATCTAGCTGTAATCCCAAGAATTTAACACTGTTCACTTCTTCTATCTGTTTGTCATTGTATGTT
Organism: Schistocerca americana; assembly: GCF_021461395.2. Taxonomy (NCBI): domain Eukaryota; kingdom Metazoa; phylum Arthropoda; class Insecta; order Orthoptera; family Acrididae; genus Schistocerca; species Schistocerca americana. The sequence continues at coordinate 638,495,261 of NC_060120.1, read as the reverse complement.
AAGCATATACTCGTGGGACACCCCTTACAAGTTCTGAATGGCATGTAGTGTGTTTTTTCAAAGTTTAATGACAAAGAATTGGCTAGGAACCAGTGATTAATGTCCACAAATATTTTATTATCCGATCTTTCTAAGACTACACTTGATTTGCTATTTATTGCAATGTTTGTATCATCGGCAAACAAAACGAACTTGGCATCTGCTAATGTTACTGATGAAAGGTCATTGATATACACAAGAAAAAGTGATGGCCCTAAAATGAAACCATGTGGGACCCCACATGTAATTAGTTCCCAGTTGGATGATGCCTGACAGCTTAATACATGTCTCTTTCCTAATAACACCTTTTGTTTCCTGCCAGAGATTTGAACCATTTTGCAGCATTTCCTGTTACACCATAATATTCTAATTTACTTAAAAGGATATTGTGATTTACACAGTGAAATGCCTTTGACAGATCACAAAATATACCAGTTGCCTGCAATTTTTTGTCTAATGAATTAAACACATTTTCACTGTAAGTGTAGATAGCCTTCTCAATATCAGAACCCTTTAGAAATCCGAACTGTGACTTTTACAGTATGTTATTTGAGATAAGATGGTTATAAAGCCAATTGTACATTACTTTTTCTAAAATTTTTGAGAATTCTGGCAAAAGTGAAATTGGACAGAAATTTGATGCTATTTCTTTATCTCCCTTCTTAAACAGTGGCTTAACTTCAGCACACTTCAACCATTCAGGAAGTATTCCACTTATAAATGACTGGTTACACAGACAGCTTAATGTGTTACTTAACTAAGAATCACATTCTTTAATTAACTTTGTTAATGTTTCATCATACCCACTACATGTTTTTGATTTTAAAGATTTTATGATGGACATCATTTCTGCTGGGGTAGTGAGGGTTAAGTTCATATTATGGAAGTTACTTGAAATGTCCGGGCTGAGGTATTCCATAGCAGCATCTACAGAACCTGACAACCCCATCTTTTCAGTAACAGTTATAAAATGTTTGTTAAAAAGTTCTGCAAAACTATACACATCTGTCACCAATGTATCATATACTGATTCAGAGCAAGGCATTTTGGCTGAAATTACTTGTTTGGCAGTCTTTATGTTGTGCCTGTCTGTTACTCAACACCTCCACTACAAGGTGAGTAGAAATCGACATTTTTCATAATATGTACAATTTTCAGATGTTTCTCAGTTTGGTCAGTCTTGTCTTGGAGATTTGACTCAGTTTAAGCAATTCTGGATTCAACTGAACCTACCTGAGTGTCAGTCTCTTTCTTTTTAAAATCTCATTTTATAAACTCCTTTACTTCATTATCAGTAGTATCAATTTTACCACCCAAGTCTTTATTTAAATCATTTTTATTGCATCATTTCTGCCATGCAGGTCTTTATTCTGGTTTGTAAATTGTGCAATCATAAAAAATTTTATTTGTTCAGATAATCATTGTTTCAACAAAAATTTATCAATAATCAGAATCTCTAAATTGAATGCTCATACTACTAGCATTTTTGACCACTGCTCTCTCAGTATGACTCTGGTTAAGTTCCACATTAGTGTCTACTATTATCGCTGCTTCGTTAAGACTCTCATCACTTAAACCCAGCCCTGTTCAACTAATGGTAATTCACTTTGGTTTTTCATATTCAGCACAGTCTAAATACAACACAACCTACAAAGAAGTATTTTGTATGACCTATCAGATCACAACCAAGCAAAGAAAAGAAAAATATAGGGTACTTTACTTTTGTGTCCACATTGGTGAGGTCCTATGGGATAATTCCAGTTATTCACTTTATTTCATTTCTTGTTCATCCATTCACAATCTTGGACTGTATTGCAGTTTTTGGCATCTGTGGCTCCTATAGTCCTTGAAATTTTATATTTACAATTTCATAACAAAACCAAATCTGAAACTTAACATAGTTTAGAACATCAATCTTGGTTTTCTCAGATGGATGCCACTTCCTCCATCAAATTAAAACATTCTGTAGCTTATTCAACCTCTTATAACATTCTGTTGTTAACACAATTTACTTAACTTTATAATTACATGTTTTCTTTGTCAATGGGAATAACCTCATTACAATCAATTGTGCATATTGTCCTGTGGCTCTGCATCATCTCAAGTTTCATTTCAGGAATTATAACTACTTAAGAACAGATCTGGCTCACAATTTTAAAATAAAAGATCTTTTGTTTTTGAACCATTTCACACAGTCATATGACACAGACTGGGCATCAGAAAAATATGGAGAAGATTGTCTGACTGTCATTACATCAGTGTTACTTAAATACTTCTACAATAATCAAATTCAAGAAAAAGCATTTTTTAACAAGATACTTTTTACAATTTCAAGTTAATTAATTACATGAAACCAAATATGACTTTAAAATGTAACTGGATAGATAAAATACATATTCACCAAGCAGTGGCAGGAGAACAACACATATATAGTTTGCAAGCTTTCAGAGCTGTGGCTCCTTTTTGTGGAAGTAAGGCTGAAGGGGAAGGAAGAGGTGTCAAGGACAACAAATGATGAGGTTTAGGAAAAGGGGCACAGTTCAGAAAAAAAATATGATGTTAGTCCTAGTATTACATAAACACTTTTGTATGATAATAATTCCAGTGAAACTCCAAATACAACACACTGAAATAAATAACATCCTCCATTAACTATTTGTTTTGCTTTTACATAATATTTTAGAATAATTGCAATGTATATAATGTTGCTAACATGAATTACAGAAGTAATTACACTCTACAACCTGCAAAAAATGTCCTTTTCTTTAATCTCTTTATTGCAGGTTATGTAAATGTAATGTTTACATTATGCTGTTAACATCGTAATTTCCACAAGTAGTACATTTGAAAAGTAACATTGTGAGTCAAAATTGTTTTAAAAAGTGATACACAGTTTTAAAAAACTGGTTCAAAATAACAGCAAATATATGATCAGACTTCTTTAGTTGGGTTATGTAACAAATATCACATACATGGGAATCATATTCTTGGGTAGTCAGTTACACGAGATATTGGTACCGTAAACTGTGTTTGAATGTCTATCAGTAAATTATTGTTCTGTATCCCTATTCCCTTACAGTTCAAACACCACTATGATCTCTTCTCTTTTATATGCCGGGTAGTAAGAAAAGAGATATAGGAATTTACAGCAGCGAGAAGATCAGACGTACTACACAATAGATAAAAGCCATGAATGTTGACCCCATATGCCAAGAGGTAATAGAAAATATTGAAGAAGAGCTGTAATGATCTATAGCACCAATCTCTACTACCAGCAAACCTGTCATGAAAAACAGGCTCACCAACTCAGACTCACCACAGCCATCAAATGACAAATCAGTATCTGACCAATGCATGTACAACAAACACTTCTGCCAAGCATAACATCCCACAGAAGAACAGGCATTTGGAGGACTGAGGACAGCATGCTGGCGTGTTTCCTGTGTGGACACCCTGGACATCTTGTATCCTACTTCAGAGAAAAAAGACAAGTGTTCAACAACTATTACACCCCAAGATATCAACAATCACGACAGTCCTATTTTTCCTTGTCAACTGCAGGTGATTATAGTCAACCTGTGGATTGAAGCCTGTTACTGTATCCTGGATGAGGTCATTCGCCACCATGCCACAGCTGTTCCCCATTGCCAAAGAAAGGTACCAGTCACTCAGCTAGTCACCAAATTCTTGAAAACTAAGCAAGGCTACCATCTATGGAGGTGAGGCTGCCACAAATCCTCCATGGACAACAGTCACCAAGAAGTCAGGAAATCTCATCATCGTTATCATCAGCGGCCCACCTGTCTAGGCGTTCATTGACTCACAGACTGCTTTATTGTATTATCAAATATTTATCATCACCAGCTAAAGAGGACTATGTTCCATGATATGGAAGCAGTTGTGCTGAAGGTCACAAATGGGAAATGTTCCCAGCCAACAGAAACATGTAATACAAAAATAACAATAAGTGGCAGAGCATTGTCCTTCAGATTTGTCATTTTAACAGAATACAGTAAAAAAATGGTTCAAATGGCTTTAAGCACATGGGACTTAACATCTGAGGTCATCAGTCCCCTAGACTTAGAACTACTTAAACCTAAGTAACCTAAGGACATCACACGCTGATTCGAACCTGCGACCGTAGCAGCAGCGCGGTTCCAGACTGAAGTGCCTAGAATACTGTCAGAAAGTTATTCTAGGGTGGGACTTCTTGCAAGTAACACAAGCATTCATAGACAGTGGAAGCTTAGAGCTTCAGAGTGGCTAAGTTATTCCTACAAGAATACTTAAGTAAGTTTGTTCTGGGCAGTTGTTTGCCATTGAAGATTTTTTTTCCTGCCATCATCAAATGATTTCCACTTGTCAGTCTAGACATTCAGTAAACTGGAAAGCTTTTGTCATTCACGAACAGCAACTCAAGGTCATAAAAGAAGTCATCATATCAACAATAGTCATAAGCATTTTGGATTGTCAAACAGAACTTTGGACCACTAGTTGTCATGAGCAGCAACAACTCATCCCTAAAGGTAAGTGTTTTGGGCCAGCCTAACAAGTCCAGGATGGGCAGCTCAGTGCCATAAACAAAAAAAACATTCTCCACTAGCACTACAGGCAATGCAATGGTGGAAGCTACTATCAAACTGCAAATAGGATCTGACCTGACAGAAGAATAATGTTGTTAACTGTTAGTTCTGCGCCAACTTTTGGATGTTTTCAGATCCAAAGTGAAGAAAAAACAGACAAAGCAGCCCAAGGTAAAACACCACATCAATGCCAGGGATCTCCCACCAATTAGCCAGTGCTCATCTAGGTTATCACTGGCTGAATGATGTGTAATGCTTGAGGAAGTGGCAAGATACTGCAAGATGTCATTCAACCTTCAGAGTCCTTGATCCTCTCCTGTGGTCCTTGTGGAAGGAGGATGGCAGATAGCATTTCTGTATCAGTTACCAAAACTGATTGACACCCTAGATTGCTTGAAAGGAGGAAAGTATTTCTCAACTGAGGATATACAGGTAGGTTACTGGCAAATTTAAGTTGATCAGGCTGACAGGGAAAAGACTGCCTTCATAACACCTGAGAGTCTCTGTGTGTTCAAAGTCATGCCAGTTGGAATGATCATTTCATCTACATCTACATCTACATCATACTCCGCAAGCCACCTAATGATGTGTGGTGGAGGGTACTTTCAGTACCACTATCTGATCCCTCCAACCCTGTTCCATTTGCAAATAGTGTGCGGGAAGAATGATTGTTGATAAGCCTCTGTATTGGCTCTAATTTCTCAAATTTTCTCCCCATCGTCAATACGTGAGATGTATGTGCATGGAAGCAATATGTTGTTTGACTCCTCTTCAAAAGTGCTGTCCCAAAATTTCAATAGCAGATCTCTCCATGATGCACAATGTCTCTCTTGTAATGTCTGCCAGTGTAGTTTGTTTAGCATCTCCATAATGCTCTCTTGCCAACTAAATGATCCCATGACAAAACCCACTCTTTGTTGGATATTCTCTATCTCCTCTTTTAGCCCTACCTGATTGAGATCCCAGATAGATGAACAATACTCAAGAATCAGGCAAACAAGTGCCTTATAAGCCACTTCTTTCCTGGATGAGTTACATTTCCTAAAGATTCTTCCAGTGAATCTGAGTCTTGTGTCCGCTTTTTCCACTATCTGTTTTATATGGTCATTCCACTTAAGATCGCTCTGGATAGTTATGCCTAGATACTTTATGGCAGACACTGTCCCCAACTGTTTTTCATCAATAGTGTAGCTGTATGGTAGTGGATTTCTTTTCCTATGTATGAACAATATGTCACTTATTTTTACATTCAGGGTCAACTGCCAGAGTCTGCACCATTCATCAATTCTATGCAGGTCGTTCTGTAAATTCTTACTACCTTCTGGCATTGCTACTTTGGTATAAACAACTGCATCAACTGCGAATAGCCTTAAAGGGCATCCAACACTTTCTACTAGATAATTTATATATATTGTGAACAGCAACGGTCCTATCACAATTCCCTGTAGTACTCTGGATATTACCTTTACATATGTTGATTTAGTTCCGTTAAGAGCGACCTGCTGAGTTCTAACTGCAGGAAAGTCTTGAATCCAATTACATGTCTGTTCCGATACTCCGTGAACTCATATTTTTTTCATTAAACGGCAATGTGAAACAGTATCAAATGCCTTACTGAAATCAAGGAACATGGCATCAGCCTGAGCACCATTGTCCACTGCACTGTGGATCTCATGGAGGAACAGAGTGAGCTGAGTTTCACAGGATCTCTGTTTGAGGAATCCATGTTGATTTTTATAGAGGAGCTATTCATTTACCAAGAACATCATAATTCTTGAGCACAAAACATGTTCCATATTTCTACAACACATTGACGTCAACAACATAGGTCCATAGTTGTGTGAATCTGTCTTACAACCTTTCTTAAAAATGGGAATGACTTGCACTTTTTTCCAGTCATTAAGTACCTTTTGTTGCTCAAGCGATCTATGATAAATTACTGCTAGAAGGGGAGCAAGTTCTTTGGCATAATCTTTAAAGAATCTTATATGTATCTCATTTGGTCCTGAAGCCTTTCCACTACCAAGTGATTGTAGCTGCTTTTCAATTCCATGATAGGTTTTTTCAATATCTGCCATTTGTACATCAGCATGATGATTGAAAGGAGGGTCAGTATTATGATCTTCTGTAGTGAAACAACTTCAAAAGACTGAATTCAATATTTCAGCCTTCTCTCTGTTACCTAACTGATTTTACATAGACCAAAATCTCTTAGGTTTTTTACTCAGGTCAGCTGATAACGTCTTACTTTCTAAATCATTGAACGCTTCTCTTATTGCTCTCCTTATGCTCATTTTCACTTTTTTTTTTTTTTTCAGCTAGGTTTTTTCTTGTCTTGAATCTGAGATGAAGTGCTCTTTGTTTACGTAGAGCTTTCCTAATATGGCTGTTAAACCATGGTGGATCTTTCCCATCCCTTAAAACCTTACTTGGAACACACTTGTCTAGGGTACATTGAATGATGCCTTTGAATTTTTTCCATTTGTTCTCCACATCTCCATCCTCATCACAGAATATTTGATGCTGACTGCTGAGATATTCTGAAATTTGTATCCTGTCACCCTTGCTGAGCAAATATATCTTTCTACCTTTCTTAACATTCTTTGTAGGAACCACCATCATAGATGCTGTCATAGCCTTATGATCACTGATACCTTCCTCTGCGTTAATTGATTCGATAAGTTCAGGTCTGTTTGTTGCCAGGAGGTCTAAGATGCTTCCCTCATGAGTTGGTTCTCTAACTATCTGCTCAAGGCAATTTTCAGACAAAACATCCAGAACAATGTCACATGATTCCCTGACCCTGGCACCAGTTTTGATGGCTTAACACTCCCAATCTATGCCTGCCAAGTTGAAGTCACCCCCTATTACAACGGCATGATCAGGAAAATTACTAATGATATTCTGCTCTGTCTGAAGTGCTCTACGATTACAGGTCCTGACCCATGTGGTCTATAAAAGCATCCAGTCACCATTTTTGACCATTCTTTGATACTCAGTTTCATCCAGATTAATTCACATTCAGAATCCATGATAACCTCGCTAGATTTTATCAAATGTGTTACTGCAATAAACATGCCACCACCATTGGGGACTAACCTATCCTTATGATAAATATTCCAGTCTGAACTTAGGATTTTGTTGTCGTTGACATCTGGCTTCAACTAGCTTTCTGTTCCCAATACTGTCTGTGCATTCTAACCTTGAATAAGCGATACTAATTCTGGGACCTTCCCTTGGATGCTCCTGCAGTTTACTAAAATTATATAAATCTTTTCCATTTCTGATCTGTGAGGACGTAGATTTTCTGAGGTTGCTGGGGCTGACTTAACAGGCAAATTGTGTTTGCTCCCAAGGGAGGGGTCCTCTAACCTAAAAAAGCCCCATGTGCAAGCCACATGTACTCCACTACCCTAGTAGCTGCTTCCTGCATGTAGTGCATGCCTGACCTATAAAGGGGAATCCTACAATTCTGCACCTGAGAGCAGACATCAAGAAATTCACATCCACTACCATTGCAGAGTCATCCGAGCCTCTGGTTTAGACCTTCCACTCTGCTCCAGACCAGAGAACCACAATCAACCCTGGGTACGATGCCACAAATAGACAGCTTAGTCTGCACCCCGCATGTGTTGCTAGTAGCCTTCACCAAATAAGCCAGCCACTGAAAGGAGCTGAGGATGTTCTCAGAACCCAAGTGGCAGGAGTCATTCGTGCCGAAATGTTCCACTACATGCAGCCGGTTGCACCCAGTGCACTCGATAGCTGCTGGCAGAGCCTCCTCCACATCATGGATGAGACCTCCCAAAAACATACCGAATGCACACTGGAATTCTTTCTCACCTTGCCTGCTAACTCCCTGAGGGGATCCATCACCCGCCTGACATTGGAGCTCCCAATGGCTAGCATACCCACCCTCTGTACTTGTCCAGACTGGGCAAGAAAATCGACCGTTGGCCCAACAGGAGGGGCATCCTGTGCTGGCTCAGAGCTATCATGAACATTGGGAAGCATCTTGTACCTCTTGCTAAGACATAGGGAGCCAGCTGCACAGCCTGCTCCCTATTTTGCCTTCTGCCCAGTGACACTTGAACCCACCACTGTCTGCCACCCACTCTGGAGTGAGGACAGACCAGTCAGATGTTGGTGTATTGGAAGCCATGGTGACATACAGGCCACTGGGGAATTCCAGTGACACCAAATGTGTCACAAGTCTTGTAACACACCAGCCACCTTCGAGCATATGATGGACAATCTGACCAACAATGTAAATGGATTATGTTTCTTTGATGTCAGTATGACATTGTTGTTTGTCTCAAAGACATTTGAAGAACATTTAAGCTGCCAAACAGCTGTGTTGAGGTGCATTCAGAATGCAGGTCTCCACATGAATCTGAAAAAGTTCCTCTTTGTCACCCAAGAATTGAAAATCTTGGCAGATCTAGTTAATGGTGATGGAGTCTGTCCCAATCTAGAGAAAATAAAAGCAGCTACCAATTTTATAACTCCTCAGCACATTTGTGATATGAGAAGTTTTCTTGGAATGTGCTCATATTATCAGCAATTCATAATGGACTTCTACACACGGCTGGTCCCTTGCAAGAACTGTTGCAGAGAGATGCCAGTTTTTCTTGGAATGAGATGCAAGAAAAACCTTTCCTTGTCCTTCTTCTCCACTGCTAGAACTGCATAATGAAAATAATGAGACAAAACTTCACACCAATGCAAGCAGTTAGGGGATTGGTGCATCTCTAGTGCAAATTCAGGAAGGGGATGAGAAGAATATAGCTTATGTGTACAGAGTACTCACCAAAGTCACTGTGGAACAGTACCTTATGGTCGTTTTGTGCATCAACAGGTTCCAGCCATATTAATTTGCCATTCACTGTTGTGTTGGATCATCATTCTCTATGCTGGCTGACTAGTCTGAAGGACCTGTCATGTTAACCGACAAGATGAGCACTGAGGCTTCAGGGGTACAACATCAGAATTGTATACAATAACAGATGCAAACACAAAGACACTGACAGCCTTTCAAGGACTCTTTTGGCAGAACACAGGAGCATGGCTAAACAAGAAACCTGGCTCACTTATAGTCCTTGGACACCTAGAAGAAGGACCGAGAGTGCTATAATGCCAGTCACTGGCCAGTGAGGAACATGTGATACTTGGTAGATATTTTTATGCCTGTATAAAAAGTGGGACTATCAGAAAAAGACAACTTTGGACCATATTGTATCATTAGCTGCTTGTTGGGTATCACATATGATGTTGAGACTTATGACCTTTATCAAGAGAACAAAATCACAGAGACATCATCCATGCTCTCCATTTGAAGCCCAATTACGATCCTGAGTCACAGATCTACGATGGGGGCTTCTCATTCAAGGTTACTGAAAGCCCACTCAATGATTACGTAACTTAAACAGGAAGGGCTACCTTTCATGCTCGCCATAGTTTAGAGGATGTGACAACATAACTAGAACAAAGGTTCTTCCAGTGCTGCTAGCCAGAGATCACTGACTAGATCAAGATTTAGAATGCTGGAGTCAGCTCCAATGAGAACTTCTGAAACAGTGGATCTCTGTATTTCCAAGAGAGGGTTCAATATCGCAAGTTCTGCTGTGTACAATGTGGAGCAATGGTTAGCATCACTGGCTGACACGCTGTAGGTTGCCAGTCCAGATCTGATCACCAGAAAATATTTGTTATTTAGTATTTATCACTTCTAGAATTTTCTCAAAACTCTATGTGTTTCTTTGCATATTCTGAAATATCTGATATTTGTATAAATAGCAGCACTCTCCATCCAGGAGAAAGCTCTGTTCAGTCTGTACATTAGTGTCTGTCATAAACATGCTTTCAGTGTTAAGTATTGTACTTTATTCACAACTCTGCTTTTGGATTAGGACTTGGTTTTGGTTATGACATGTCACTAATGAAAAATATAAAAATGGTAGTTGACAGAACATGAAGTTATTTAACAGAAACACACCTGTGATGCCAGAACACAGAGAAGCCGGTTGTATACACCTTAAAGTTAACCATTTGTGGCCACTGATAGATGTGGATTATCAACATACAAATGATAAGTACCTCCCCAATGAAGAACACTAATTGTCAAGGTAAACATCCCTTGTGTAGCAGAAGAATGAATCAGGATAATTCATTATTGTGAGGAGAAGGCAAATGCAAGGCAGTGCAATTTACAAACTTTATGTCCTCTTGTTACAACCTTGAAAAATTTCTACCAAAAGCTAATGCTTATTTATTTATTTATTCTCCATTGAAAATTCAAGATTTGTTTTAGACAGTGACTTCACACACACACACATACACACACACACACACACACACACACACACACACACACACACACACACACACACACACAATCTTCCTCATCCACTGGGCTCTGGCTAAGGTGGCGAGCTGCAACAGGAGCATATAGGCTGAAGTGCTTCCGGCATGGACACATTCTGCACCCACCTTCCCATGTCAAACCCAAACCGTATGGCAACACCAGCAACACAGGGGCTGTTCCCATGTCGATCTCAGGCATCGGCTCTGGTGACGGTGCTTACAGTTCTGATGATGCTAGTAACAGTGGTTGCCAGGGAATGGGTGATGGAATCCCTGATTATGATGCCAGAAGTGATAGAGGAACTGCCGGTTCAGCCACTGAGGATGGATGCCCTCATCCGCATGGGAGTGGATAACCAACAGCTGCAGGTGACATGGCACCCGATGTGGATGGGCTTGGAGGTGATGATGTGACATCAGGGAGAGCCCAGTTGTCCACATGAAGGTGAAGCTGATCACGGTGCCTCGAGCAGAGGCTGTCCTCCATGCAGGTATTGCAGAGACAGTGAACTTGGCATCTAGCAATGGCAGATGAAATCCTTTTAGGGTGACGTTCAAAACCACACACCCAGACACCCACACCAGGCCAGAAGAGGCATGGTGGCTGCAGAGATTGATGTACAGATCGAGGATGCAGGTTGTGTAGCAGTGTTTTCGGCTGGTGCCCATGGAGTAGCTCTGTGAGGCTCTTTTTGCCAAACGGCATGAAGTGGTACAAGGAGAGAAGCCAGTCTAAGGTAACATTGAACAAAGAGTTGGCAACATACTGTTTCATCTCACTTTTAAATGTTTGCACTAGACAGTCTGCATCACCATTAGATTGTGGATAGAATGGCAGGGCAAGGATGTGACAGATACCACAGGAATCGGAAAATCCTCTTGCAATGAATATTATCAGACACTTACATCTTGGGTACGTTTGCAAGAGAAAAAATTTTGGACAAGGCTGTGAAGGTGGCAGTTGTGGATGTGGAAACACAACAAACAACATATGGAAAATGAGAATATGTGTCAATGATCAACAGCCAATAAGCGTTGAGGAAGGGGCCAGCAAAATCCATGTCTACTGCCCCCAAGCACACAACCGCATTGGTCAAGAAGACAACAACACCTGGGGAGCTGCTTGGTGTGTCGCACACAGTGAACAGGAGGCAAACGGGCAGGTAACATCACTGCCAAAGCTGGGCGAAAACACATGTCGATGGGCCAAAGCTTTTGTGCATGACAGCCCCCAATGATTGGCATGTAATAAATGGAGAACCTATAAATGAAGCACTGAGTGGAACACTACCCAAGGATCCATGTGGTCCATGTCTAAAAGCAGAAAACCATCCACAACAGAGAATCAGTCTCAAAAGATGTAATAATTATGGAGGGGGTCAGACACATGAGAAGGTGGTGAATCTGGCCAACCATGTTGTAGTAATATTATGAGCTTCTACAAAACAGAATCTGAAGCTACAGCTTTCATGATCCATGCACTAGTTACAGGTAAGCCTTCAACCATCTGTGTGGTGACATCAATGTGGAAACAAAGCAATTTCTCTTGATCAGATCCTGAGTCTGGTCTGGCCAGGAGGCACAACAAACCATTGGTAATTACATATTGATTCATAGAGCAGGAATGAATCTTGTAGATCTAACATGAAAGAAAAAGAGCCCAATGTTGAATGTGATGTGTTGCTTTATCTGGTAATGATGCAGAAGGAATGAATAAGGAAATCAATGGTTTGTGATCGGTGATCAGGTGGAATTTGGTACCACAGAAAAAAACACTGAATTTCTTCACAGCATGCACAATGGCCAAAGATTCCTTTTCTATCTGAAAGTACCTGATCTGAGCAGTAGTCAGCATTTTTGAAGTATAAGCAACAGGCCGCTTGAGCCATCAGGATGTCTATGAGCCAGTACTGCCCCCAACTCATACTGTGAAGCATCAGTTGCAAGGGCCAACTGGAGGCCCGATTGGTAGGGCATTAAGCAGTGTGCAGACTGCAGCATTGTGTTAAGGGTGGAAAACATGGTTTCACAAGCCAGCGACCAGCAAAAGTGAGGCCTCTGCGCAGCAACTTAAGTAACAGCTATGCCCTAGGCAAAAATTTTATGGTTGTAGGCAACTTCGCGTAAAAAAACCTGAAGTTCTTTGACTGACCTAGGGTGTGGATGCAACACAACAGCAGAAACATGTTGATGGAAGGGTTTGAGACCCTCACAAGAAACTTCAAATCCAAGATAAATGATAGAAGGCTGAAAAGATTGATATTTTTCTAAATTACACTTCAACCAGGTCACTTGGAGGACAGAAAAAAAGAGTATGGAGGTTTTGTAAATGTTCCTCAGTGGAGGCCCCAGAAAGTACAATGTCATCCAAATAGTCACAACACAGAACAGAGGTGTAAGTTGCCCCAGAAAACGAAAAATAGTGGTAGCATTGGCAACTCCAAAAGGCATACACAAGTATTGATAGAGGCCAAAAAGGGTATTGACAACTAGCATAGTTGTGACTTTGTATCTAAAGCAAGTTGTGAATAGGCTTCCAGCTAGTCAGTTTTTGAGAAATATTGACCATCTGATAACTTTGCAAACATTTCATCTGAGTGAGGTATTGGGTAACTGTCCACTATTACAGAGGCGTAACTGGCTCAATGATTTCTTTACTGTAACTAAGGGCAGTAGACAATTCACTTCATACAATGGGCTGAACAATGCCAGATTTTGTGAAGCAATGTAATTCATTTTAACTTGTTCCCTGAGTGCTACTGTAATCAGACAGGCCCAGAAGAAATGACGTCAAGCAGAAGGTTTCATGGTAATGTGCACCTGAAAATTGTTAGTACACCCCAATCCAGGAGAGAACAAAGAGGAAAACTCAAAACATAATGCATCTAATCATGTCATTTGTTCAGACACTAAATTCAATTTATCTGAAATGGTAAAACCAAATAACTTAAAAAGCCTCTAATTCAAAAAAATTCTCTGTGCATGTGTTATATACAAGAAGATATGTGACCAGACTACTGTCTTGCAATATATGGGGGCAGAGAACTGGGCCAGAATAGGAATGTTCTATTTACTGCAATTTACTAACTTTCATGACACAGGGAGAAGTGGATGGGAGCCCAAGTCCATATAAGTTTGTGAGTTTATGCAGAACTTTGCAGAAAACCAGAACATCAATGAAAAGCTTGCTTTACATAACAGAAATAGTCTATAGAATGTTTACATCTACATCAGGATTGTTGTGCTGAATTTTTGTGTTCAAAGTGAAGCAATGCAACCTTTTTTGTTGCAATTATGACAGGTAGCACAGCATTTTGGGCTGTCTGGGTGCTCATAGATATTGAAACAATAAGGGCAGGATGGGAGCATGGAACACATACATTGCTGTTTAGTGGCCTGATTACTTTGCTGGTGCAACTGCTACTGGGAGCAAGGGCAGCCACCTTAAAACTGTGATCATGTGCAGACCACTGTGACCATGTCTTGCCCCTCTGAACTGCCTGAAGTTCAGTGTGAAGTGGAGGGTTGGATTCTGATATGCCACATTATGACTCATTTGGTTACCTGCAGCTCGAGACACCTTGAATGGCTGTGCAATAGCTAAAACCTCAGAGTATGATGGTCTTTCATACTGGAGGGCATGCTCTTGCACCTCATAATCCAGAGCTAAATGAAAGATAACATCTCTCACCATCTCATCACATATGACTCTTTATGCATATCAGACACAAAATGACAATGATGACTTAACCCATGGAGTTCAGCCACCCATGCTTGATAGGACTAACGTAGCTGCTTCCTACAGCAGTAAAACACAACTCGGGTTGCAATAATATGGGTGCATACACAGTAGTATTTTGAAAGAGGCCCACACATTTGCTGAAATGTTAAAGAAGAAAGATGATGTAGGACTTGATACATTCTTGGCAATATTTGTGAAACAAATAAGGCACAACATAAAATATCAACAGTAATCCAAAAAAATTGAAAGTGTTGTTACAGACATTTCTTGTATGCAACCCATTCCTCAATGGATTCATTGTATGTGGAAAAGGGAGGTGGATATGCTATGGGGGGCATGGTGGGTAAAACAGCAGGCAGCACAGTCTGAGGAGCATGCCGATTAGACAAAATAGAAACCAATTATTGAAGTACCTGAGTTTGATTGTCCAGCACCCATGATTGCTGATGCAATGCCATGACAAATGATCCTTGCTGTTCAAGCAATTTATATAAAATGTCCTCTGTAACAACATCAGCCATCACGAGCATGAACAGGGGACTAACCAGAGCAGAAATCTGCATAGAGAACAGGACCACACTTGTCACCAATCATGTTGTAATTAGGTATAAGTACAACATAACCAGTAGACTGAACATAGTTTTATTCTATGGAAACATTAACAACTTGAGGACAGTATTTAAGTAACATTCAGCAGGAATCAATTATGTACACAAGAGCTATAGCAGTACACATAGAGAACTGAGGCTGAGTGAATCTTGGCTATCCTTAAAGAGACCAGGTTCCATAGCAAGCTCTGACAGTGACTTCATGTGGGCATGCATGCACACACACACACACACACACACACACACACACACACACACACACACACACACACACAAGTCTGAGGTGCCCTCTGCGGATGACATAGCAGTACCACAAGTGTGACCTTTTGAAAGCATGCCCACAAGTCACTGCACTTAACTATTTAGATGACATAACAGTTATTAACCAGGGATCCAAAAAGAGTGAGCTGGCCCAGAATTGTTTTGGTGTCTTACTTCACTTGAAGAATTACTTCCAAAATAATTGATAAAGTAAAACAAGTCTAATTGACTTTCAAATATACCACCAACCTGATGGAGTGCTATCAGACGTTCTGTCAGATGACGATACAGAAATAAAATTGGATGATACAACTGCCTACCTTGGTGTAATGTTGAACAGACATCTCTCTTGCAAAAATCATATTGATCTTTTATTCCAAAAACCAAGAAAATCAGCTTTTGCTGTGAGGACACTGTCAAAAGTTCTGAATTATGTGCAGAGAAGTGTGATCTATTACGCTTTATTGTATCCATACTTCACATTTAGAATTGAAGTATGGGGGTGTGCCGCCACCAACCATATAAACAGACAATTTCTTAGAACATTTCTGATGGATAATATCAATGTCCTTGATAAAATACTTTAAAATTGAATTAAAAACACTCTTGACCGCTTTAAAATATTTATTGGCAATGGTAACTTGTTTTGGCCAAAATGGCATCATCTTCAGACTGTATACATTGAAATATTAAGTATAGAAAGAATTTATGATAATAATAGTAAAATATAAACTATGTAAAATATAACAAATGTTAAACGAAGAAATTACACCCATGTCGGCACTTGGCAGCAGTGAATGGAGCAAGTATCATGTATCCATGAACATCAACTGCTGAAGAATATTTTATTGCAGTCAAGGCCATTTTAAGTGATTTTTAAAATATAGAGTACCAGTATTTGTCCTTTAAAAAGAGGCATTAAGGATTCTATACAAGTTTAGTTATACTGAGTCTTGCAAATGGATGTTCAAAAGTAAGCATTTACTAACACCAATACATGTTTATAAAACTGTTTAATTCCTTTTGAATACAAGCAGTAAAGTAGTCTATTACATGGGAATCCAACTTTACAACAAACTTCCAAATAATTTAAAAATCTCCCGTGGAAGCTGCTTTGAAGTGGCCTTGAAGGAGTTTCCTAATGTAAATAGCAATACATAAGAAAGAATGGAGGGAGAGGAAAGTCTGCATTTTTAAATTGCTCACATAGGAGAATTTTCTCATTGAAAACAACCACATAAAAGTTAATGTTTGTTTATGTGAGCCGAAAATATCACTTGCCTTTCCTCTTAATGGCATGTGCACTTCAACAAGACAGTGACAAAGAGAAGGGAGGAAAGAAAAGAAAGAAAGAAAGGATGGGTGGGATAATAATTATCCTCAAATGGCTCCCAACTTTGCAGGAACATGTTCTGATAAAAACTGACATGGAGGAGCTAAAACATTTTATCACAAGACCATAATGCATGTGCTTACTGGAAACATATTTTCAAAATTCTAATATTCCTGTGCTAAGAACTTTATCCACTTAGCCCTATTATTGTTATTATTATTATTATTATTATTATCATTATTATAATTACTATTACTTCTGCTACTGTCCGAGCTGTAATAGCTAAACTTCAGCAATCCATTTAGAAGCTTTTCCATGTCAGTTGTGTTTTGTTACGGAAACAGTGTCATTATTTTGTGTATTACTTCTGGCTTGAATCTAGTTTTAGGTTTTAGAAAGATGCTGTGATGTTCACCTGCTTTATTTCTTCATTGATAGTCCTCAGTGTCAATGTACTGCATTTTTATACTGGCTGAAAAATGGGGGATGGAAGTTCAACACTGACTACTGTAAATGATGTAGTCGGCAGTTGCTCACTTGCGTTTCACAGTTCTTTACTTTCACTATTCTTAACACCCCTCCCCCCCTACCCCCACCACCACCACCACCACCACCAATATTACACAGTTAATATGGCCTGTTCACTATTGGTCAACTTTTGATAAGCCTCATTAATAGTCTGCAGGAAAACATCAGCATACTGCTACAATAGTTTACTGTTGTACATCTATGAGCAGTAAAAACCTAATCACACAGTTCACAGTCTTTCAGAATAATATGGTACATGTGGCACTATTGAACAGACACTGTCATTACTTTAAAACATGGCTTATTTGTGTTACACTTATTTCACAGTTAAGTTGATGCATTGTGTTGACCTAACCAATACAGGTTCCTCGTTTGAAAATCGGCCATGGACTGACTGTCTCAGGACTAAAAATCAGGCCTTTATATACCCTCACAATAATAGGTACTGAAACTATACATTGTTCAATGTTTAATTTACAGAAATTACAGTTAAAACGTAACTCATTCAATTAACTGAATACGTTGAAAAATGGCTTCTTTCTAACAGTTTCTTCTACCACAAAGGTTACATAGAATTATTTGTTTAAATGATGAAATTAACAGATATAGTTATACAAACAATACTTTTGAGAAACCTGGTAACTATTTTGGAAATAATTAAGGGTTGGCTTCACTAATATGTTTTCGAATAGAGTCAAATAAATACTTAAGAATCCTAGTAGTTGCTCTTACAAATGTTTATAATTAATTACAGAATTTATATTTGTTTGTAAGTCAACAATAGAATCTAAGACATGAAACAATTACTGATTTCACCCTATAACAGAAGATATTAATTATGAATTGTCAAAATAAATTAGGAAATTGATGACATAGAAAATTAGATCAGGTAGTATATTCCTTAAGTCTGAGGGCCAACCTTTCTCTTTTATGAAAATGCAGATTACACTCATATATGTTAACAGTAATTAGTCAAAAACTGGAAAAATGAATTTAGGAAGGCAAATGAAAAGAGAGGAAGTAAAAGGATCCCTGCTTGCTTCGTCACAATGCACAATTACCATGTAACTGAGAATAGAGTCCAGGATATTTATATTTAACTACATTAAAATGTATTATCACAACTACTTCAAAATGAAGGTTATATTGTTTTTTAATTAGCAATTGAAAGCTCATTTTTATACAATACTTGATGATTCAAGAAATGCTTCACAGCTATTATAACTTGCAGGCACAACATCTGAGAAGTCATGTGATATGGCTCCAACAGGGGGCACTTCTGCATGTACTGACCAGAAAGTTTCTGGATGTACCATGATGCCAAGCAGTCCCCGAACGGCCAGTGGGGACAGAGAAGAACCACTCTACCTACCTGAACCAGTGCCACCAGCTGCTCCAGCATCCACTGACACTGTAAATCCTTATGCTACATTCAGGTTGCCTCCAGATGCTGAAAACTTGCCTGCAGTGAGTATTGAGCAGTCATTTATTCCCAACCCTCTCCTTAATGTGTCATTTGTGTTCATGATGTGTGCGCGAACACATGTTGCACAAATCTATGAAGAGCCCACTGAATAAACAGGGTAAGTCACATTTTGTACATTTTTCAGGAAAGGAGATTTAAACTTTCAAGATGACAAAAAATGCTTAAAACATTCCAATCAAGGGTACCCAATCTAATTATGATGCTAAATTTAATGATTGTAGAGGAAGTACATCATAAAACAATAACAATTGAAATTACATGATAAAACAAAGTCTGCCATAAAAAGAACATGATAAGTCTGTCACTTTTTGATAGGCCTTTGTCCCTTCTTTGAGTTGTTTAGCCTTGGATCTTTCATTTTTCTGGTTTGGATTTTTTGTTGTTATGTGGTGGATTGGAATAGAAAATTTTTGCATCTGTTTAATTTCTTGAAGGTCTGTATGTTTTTCATATAATATTGACAGGAGCTCTGAAAGTATACCTTCTAGAATTAGTTATTTTCAAAACAATCTTGATTTACCTTATAAAAAGTTTCATGTTACAAAACACTTACCATTCCATGCTTGATGAGGCCATAAGAATTCCTCAGGTCACAGCAGTTGATGTCCGGACTCAATGTCTACATGTAGACCACCAGAATGTTCCAAATCTACTGGTGTCCAGGCTCCATTGTAAGTAATCCTGTGTTTGAACAGATTGTCCTCCTTCACAACCAGATGCTAAGGTCGCAGGTTCCAATCCTGTCTCGGGCATGGATGTGTGTGATGTCCTTAGGTTAGTTAGGTTTAAGTAGTTCTAAGTTCTAGGGGACTGATGACCACAGATGTTAAGTCCCACAGTGCTCATAGCTGTTTGGACCATTTTCACAACCACAGCTTCTCTGAACAGACATGTCTTGAAAGAACACTTCTGTTTGCAACATGCTTTTAAAAATGTTGTCCAATATTGTATAATTTCTTGTTGAACAGGAATCTTTGTCAGGCCTTGCATTAACTTTTGCAGTTTCAAAAGCATTAACCCAGTCTTCTGGTAACCTGCAATAGTTTTTGTTTTTATCAAGCCAAAGTTTTTATCACATTCCATCTATGAGTGTTCTCTTATTGGAAATACTGTTTGGACATTATCTAATTTCTTAATGGTATGAACGATATAATGAAGGTATAAGAAAACTGTGTAGTTCTTATTCTGTCCTGAGCATGAATCACAGAATATTACAGGAAGCCTCAGTTTTGGATCAAGGATTTCACTCACATAAATTGTGCAAAAAACTAATAATTTTATTCCCTACTTCTTTAGTGTAAGTATAAAATATTGCATCACTATTGAACATCTGATGAATGTTGAAACTGTAAAATGATAATTGACACATGTAATGTGCATCATTAGTGCTGATATTTGGCATGGGTAGGTATTTTTTTGATAGTTCCTGCATATTGCTTCATTTTCTGTTATCTTTTTACTTCCTTGCCTAGCTTTTCATTTTATTGAATAAAATGAACTTGTGAATTTAGTCTTCAGTACTAAATACTTCAGTTTTATTTGTAATTTCTAAGTTTTCTTTTTCAGATATGTTTTGTGAGAGCTTTCCATTGAAACCTTTTAATACTGCTTGCAATTTGTCACATCTTGAGCAGACATCAGTACGAGAGTACTCAAATGATAAGTTGATTTTGCTGTTAAATATTTTGAGGTATGCCCATATGCAACAGTTAGTTCAGTTTATTTTTGTTTTAATAACTCATGCCTTTTTTTATTATAGTTCTTCTGGGAGATAAATTCTGTCTGTCTTTCCCTTGCCGTAGTGGCCCTCTCTTCCCTTAAATACACCTATGAAGTTTATAATGGCTACCATCTTTTCTTTAAATAGTTTCCATGGCTGGTTAGCATACATACCTCATTTGTCTTTGGGGGATATTCCCGTATACTTTATACTCAACTGTATAATCCACAGTCTGCACTTTGTTATTCCTTGGAAAGCAGTGAAGGCTTTTTGGCAAACCAGAATTTCACTCATGGTATCGTTTTGTTTGAATCTTACAATTTAATGGAAAGAGCAATCTCTGGCATTGGAATCATCATGCCTAGGCCTCCAGTGAGCAATTAATGTCATAGAAATTAAGCTAATTAGATATAAAGATTGATCATTCTAGTTACCTAACAACTTAAAATTCTTGATAAACCATTCTCTTTTATGGGGTCTGATTTGTTTGAAACACTCACACAATTAAGCATTTCCAGTCACTGCCTAACTCATGAGACACTGACCTACAGTTCCTACAAACATTGCATATTATTCCATAACCTTTTCCTTTTTAGCTGATTGTATGGGTAGGCTGATGTGTGATGATTCACACATTTTAAAGCTCCTAAGAGGACCATGCTACCATCGCACTTGAAAAAATGTGCATTTTTACTGTATATCAAGCATTGTAAGAACTAACAAGCCTCTGTGGAGTGCTATATGTCTGAATATGCCCATTTTGAAATGTGCTTTTTATAAGTATATAGTTTTACTTTTTACGAACCTATGTATAATGTGCTGAATATTTTCCACCATAAAGACAACATGATGTGAGTGATAAACTCATAATGGAATGCAATTTGTAACCAGAAATTTTTTAAAGTTCAGAAGACCACATTTTCAACTGTCAAAACTGGCCATCAATAATAAATAATAATTAATGTGATCTTGTCTAGAAAAGGTTTTTTTCAACTTACATTACATCACTTCTTCCAATTTCTCAATATGGGAAACTTCTATCACACTTCAAATTAAACACTGTTACTATAAGGAAATAACACAGAGTGAGAAACTAAACTGACCACGTTTGCAGTCACAACTCAACTGTTCTATCAGGTGTAATGTAAACAGCTGACACAAACCTTGGACCCCATTCTTTCCATGGGAAGATCAACGTACAAAATTCTTTCCATTACCATTAAAAGTGAAACTCTCTGTATCCCAGTGACTTGTCATGTTATTTGAAAGTAATTTTAACTGCCTTATAGTACTGACAGCTGGCCATCAGAATATGCTATAAACTCATTCAATAGTTAAATGGACTTACCCCAGTCTTTCCATAGGGTCTTCATATGTGTGTTTCTATGTCTGTCTGTGCAGGTGAGATTGTGATGACATCAGTTTCATTTACTAGATAATATAATACTTTATTTTACTCATTATAGTTTTTACTTATTAACCTGTCAACTTTAGTGTGCAAAAAAGTATGATGTCTAAAATTCTTTCAGGTTTTCTGCCTTATCCTATTTATACTCCACTGATTTTGTATACAGAGATGCAGGAATATTCTGATATCATACTGGGATACATACTCACTAAAAAATGTATTTTGTATTAACCTTTTAATTATCTGTAAGGACAAACAGAAGTCTTGGAGAGCTACTTCTGCTGATAAATATTAGTAAGACTTCTGACAACACTTTTATAGACCAATCTTCTTTTTTGTGGGGTTGGAAAAGAGATCTTTTGTGATACTGTGTAATGACTAACTGGATAGATAAAAAATCTGCTCACGAAGCAGTGGCAGAATAAAACACACATATAAAAATTAACAAAATCTACAAGCTTTTGGCGCCAATGGTTCCCTCTTCTGGCAGAAGGGTTGAGGAGGAAAGAGATGGATGAAGAAAAAGAACTGGCAAGACTTAAGAAATGGGGAGACTTCGGAAAAGTTGTCCCGAAACACAACTCAGAGGAGACTTACTGTATGGGATGAGAAGGAAAGACTCATTCCTTCTCATCCTGTCTGGTAAGTCTCCCCTGACCTGGGGTTCTGGGTGACTATTCCAAACTCTCCCCATTTCTTAAACCTCACTAGTCCTTTTTCTTCATTGTTCTTCCTTTCAGTCAACCTTTCTACCATAAGAAGGAGCCACTGGCTCTGAAAGTTTGCAAATTTTCTGAAGCTTCATAAGTGTGTGTTCTCCTGCTACACTTGTTGAGTAGATTTTTTTATCTATCCAGTTTTATATTTTAAAAATTTGATTATTTTCATTGATATGTAACTGCTTTGTGTATCTTCTGAAGACTTCAGTTAGCAGAGGTCATTTTATGATTACTTTGATTTTTATTTGGCCCTGTGAAATTACTTTCTGTATGAAGACTGTACTATAGTGAAACATAGGTCAAAGAAGACAATATTGCATGGAGGAAAAGTGGAAAAAAGCAAACAATATACATATAAGGTACACAATATAACATTCAAGGTTTCAGGAAAAACAACACTGCAGACAATATACATACAAGGTCTGTGCTATTACATACATTACCATTGAATATTACAACATAATTTGTATTATAATAAAACTTTTAAATAACTTATACCTCTGGAAATTCATTTAAGTTATATGCCCTATGGTTTACGAAGAACTCTTTCATTTTACTCTTGTAAGTACCTTTTTATATTCAGTGGGAGCTTATTGTAAATTGTTATTCAAGACAAGAATTCCTTTCTGCACTGTGCTGGAAGTTGCTGAGTTTTTGTGAAAGCCTTACTTCTGCCATGTGTCATTTTTGTGGATGTTACAGATAGTTTGGAAAAGTTTTTTGTTGTTGATTACAAATAGCATCAATTAGTAGATGTACTGACAGAAGTGTCAATGTCTGAAGGGTCTTAGGTACCTACAGGATTTTTTATTTATAGCACCACAGATCAACCTACATGTGTTTTTGTAATTTAAAAAACGTTTTCTGCTTTTGCAACAGTTCCTAAGAATATTATAAAGTCAAAAAAGACCTGAAAAGGTTGAGGAGGGGAAAAAATTCATGTAGTCACAAATTTTTGCACTGTGGTAGGCAGGAGTGCCATGGACAACATACTAAAAGCCCTGGCTAATGGGGTGTGAGCATTTGGATTGGCAGGTTTTCAATGGTCACTGTTTTATGTTTTTCTTGAATAACTCAAAACCCACAGTTTCTAGCAAAAATGTTTCCTGATACAATATTACACTTCATTAAATTTCCTACATAAATTCATTTTTTTCTTTTGGTCTAATAGTTTCTACACTGCAAGGGATGGAAAAATCACAGATTATTAAAAATATTATTTTAGCAGTATAAAATTAATGTTTATCTTTAAATGAAGTGTAGTAGAGCCATATTAAGAGATAAATTGTGTTTCAAGGATGTAACAGGGTGGAGAACAGGGGGGGGGGGAGGGGGGGGGGGATACATGTGGGATAGAATCACAAGAGAAGGTAGGTTGCTGGATTATGGTCATGCACTTTCGTTCTTTGCAGGTCTGAACTGAAGTTTGTGCAGATGATTCCCACTCTGTCTACCCCACTACATCAGAAGCAACTACAGGGTGGTTTGCAAAATTATACCAATGCACCACAGAATGCTTTATGAATCCCTGACAATGCAGTGCACAGATGTGCCTGGGAGATGGGTTTATTTTTCACAAAATGTGTTAATACTACATGGAATGCAGATACGAGTAACTAATAATACTAACACAAGTAATGCATATTGACAGAGTCTACATATATCTCTGCACACTATTCTACACTGCTAGAGGTGAAATTTATTCTTAGTCTTCCTGTATAGTAGGTGTAGCGTTCGTCCAGGATAGGTGACTTCTTTACCACAAGCACTGCTCGCTTTTCAGTTTACAAAAAGATTGTACCTCCCCAGCATGTCCTGTCCAGTTATATTATGTGAGTAGACAAAATAACTTCATTGAGCTCATGTTTATATAGTGGAGTTATTTTCAGTTTCTTAAGTGAGTAATTATATGCAACTGTTAAGTGAGCTTCTACATAAAAACTCTCAACAGATGGAGCTGTCATCTGTCTACAACACTGAATAGCCAAGTGTAACATGCTGTCAACTTGTACTTCATTGTCTCCACTGTCACTCTGTGGAATACTTTCACTGGATGCATCTGCCAGCCTTAACTCTCCCAACATGTGAAGAGGCCTGCAGGCTTGAATTGTCTCCCTTTGCAACAGAAATAGACCACCTAGGTGGTGTAGAACCTCAGATATTTCAATGTAAGTCAAGAAATGCATTATGGCAGATTACTGTTCTTGAATTGAACATGAACAGTCGCATCCTATCAGACATATTCACACCTATCTCGAAACATATACTGTGGATTTGTGGTAAGTCACTCCACTTGAAAAACCCCCTTAGCAGTAGCCAGCTATTCCCGAATGGAAAAGATTTATGCAGTCTACCAGTAAAACTAATGGTGAGAGATGTGCAGTAACACTTATTTCCAGACATACAAGTTATCCCATGTTTCATAGTGATAACAGCAAACCCATAATCCAAAACAAACCCAGCTCAGAATTATTCCAATACAGATTTTAGTATGGATCCTTCATGTAGTCCCAGTCAATTTATCATTTTCTACAGAGGGCCCCTTGCCCTCCTATTTGAAATTTTCATTTAATACCATTAATAGAATAACTAAAATCTGAAACCAACAATAGCATAACCAAAATTCAAAACCACAATCTATTTCATTCATTAATTAATTTAAAAGCACATTAATGTAGGACATAAAGATTATCAAGATACAAAACAAACATTTACATAACTTGTGAACTTCGGTGAAGTGGCTCATGTAGTTGAATCTTTTGTCACCAATGTGGTACATTTCCTCTCATCTATCTGTCATTACTTGTTTGGGCCTTTCTGTTTACTGTCCAAATAGGTAAATGGAAATTCTGCATGGCTAGGGCATCCTGTCAGCTAGACCGTTCACCTGGTGCAAGTCTTTCGAGTTGATGCCACTGCCCTAAATTGCATGTCAATGGGGGTGAAATGATGATGATAAGGACAACACAACACCCAGTCGCTCAGCGGAGAAAATCTCTGACCCAGCTTGGAATTGAACCCGGGCCATTAGGTATGACACTCCGTCACACTGAGTACTCAGCTACCTGGAGTGGACTCCATATAGGTAACTGGTAGTTACCATACCTAAGGTTCAACTGAAACAGAGATACTATACAATGCAGCTCCTGCTGCCCAGCAAGATGCAGAAGAATGCACATGAGAACTAGTGCTACAGTTAGCACTCCACACTGAGGTGAAAATGATTTGATACCAGAAATGCACCGTAACCCAGTCCCCACATCACTGTGCTGTGGACTTAATATTTGCACCACAACATACACACTAACCTGATATGCAAAGAATCACAAATTGTATCTGTTCTGTTATGTGAGTTTTATAATGCTTTGGGGGCCACAAGGCAAATACTAACTATACTGCCCACAAGTTTGTAGCAAAACACTGTAAAAATAAGCAATGAATAACATCAGTCCAGAGCAGCAAATTCCCTTCCATACGGAATTACTCAGAAGGCCTGTCGTATAACAGTACCTTGACTCAGCCCATCCATATTACAGAACAGAAAGGTGCTCCCATCTGCCATGTTCCATGAAAAGCAACATACCTTCATGCCCTTGCTACACAGTCCTCATTCCTCTCTGAAGACAGGGACTCAATGTCTCCACATTCTTAACCACAGTAATTACTGCAAATTTGCAAGTCAGTCACATAACACAGACTGCCATAGCCCCACTTGTTACACACACATTCCATTGTGTCCTGCCCCATATACAGCCTGCATTTGCTTGTTATCACTCGATGGTCCTCCATGTGACAACCATGCTTGCTGCCGTCACTGTCCTCCCAGCGATGCATGACATGCAGCGCATTGATCATCACAAATCTATTGACAGGCAAAGGCATGCCAACCAGCACAATCTTTAATTCAGTAACTATAACCTGATTGATTGTACATGCTCTCACAGATGTTTATGGCTGTGTCAAAGCAAAAACATAAATTATTTTCATAAATTGAAGAACCAGTATAGAACACACGTTACATGAAGGAAAGAGAGAAATTTTGGGATCTGATGAAGAAAAGTAAACTGCAAACACAGGATAAAATATCAATGTAGATGGATAATGAAAAACAGAATGAATTAAAGGAAGTTATAAATCACTGCCGCTCAGACTAAAGCATTTTATTTAACTTTAATGAGAACAAAGAGGAAGTGTGCAACTGAAAGCAGTAATAAGTCATTCACAGAGGTATAGTTGCACACTCAGTCTCAAGTCACAAAACAAAGAAGAAAGATATACTTTTCTCTTCTGTGCTTTTGTGTTTAGTTTTATAGATGAGAAACTTTCAACAATGAGTAAATGCAGGCTTGTATCAAGCTAGTCATACTTCCAAATGTTCATCATGTTCTATTGATTCCATTTTGAAAGATAACCCTCAGAGATGTAAAATGAGTCAAGATATATGCAAACAAAATGAAACAGCTGTTGGGACTTGCATTAATAATTAACTATTGGTAAATTGCAACAAATTATTTGTTCTTACTCAAGCTAAATTTGACTTATGCTTCCTAGCATGAGTTTCTGCTTTATGCTTCTTAGCTCATGGTCATAACCCATTACTATGCGTCTGTTCTTACCCTCCTCTCTTCTTTCTGTCTTTTTTGTCACTTCTCTCTCATCTTCTGTCTTCATCAATTATTTGTTCTTAAACTTTGTACATGGGTCAACACCAGTTCCTAAATTATTTCATTTCTTATTTTATTTTCTCTTGCCCCAGTCTTGTCTTCTAGATTCTTTTTTCCTGTCTGTTGATATTCTGTGGAAGTAATCCACGATTTTAGAATGTTCAAAGTCAGTCTCCTGCCTACAAGCTGCCAGGTTTGGTCTAGCACTGTTAATTTACACTCCTAGAAGATGCAGACTTGTTTTTGTAACTGGCCTTCAATCATAGATGAAAAATATAATGTGTAAGATTGTATTTAAAATAAGGAAAGGAAGAAAAGCATCAGCTGAGTACTGAAATAGGAGACATAAAATGTGAACTCGAAATATTTTCTGTAATATCCTTGTACTGTGCAGATAGGTCATGTCAAACTTAAAGTCCATCCCACTATTCAGTAATTAAATTAGAAAAATTATGTGAGTTCACACTCTGGCACAGGCAGGGTGAGTTGTGGTTGTGTGTGTGCGTGTGTGTGTGTGTGTGTGTCCATGCATGCATACTCACACATAATGATGTGATTGAGTGGACTGAGGGGAGAGAGGGTAGATAGAACAGAGGAAGCGGCGGACAACTTGCAGAGGATGTTAATACGTAACGAGTGAAGTGGAAAACATGGGACAGGGATGGTGATGTGTGTGGAAGAGTGTACAGTGGAGATGAAGACCAGGAGGATTACAGGATCAAATGATATTTTGTAAGGACAGCTCTCATGTACTCTGTTTGTGTAGTCTCATACCAGGAGAGAGAGGAGGGGGAGAGGAGGGGGAGAGGAGGGTTCCGATGGCATGGGATGTGAAGCAGTCATTGAAATTGAGAATATT
Organism: Schistocerca americana; assembly: GCF_021461395.2. Taxonomy (NCBI): domain Eukaryota; kingdom Metazoa; phylum Arthropoda; class Insecta; order Orthoptera; family Acrididae; genus Schistocerca; species Schistocerca americana. Next base: position 638,466,948 of record NC_060120.1, on the reverse strand, counting down.
ATGCTGAGAAACATTGTCTGCCTCTGGGTATTCAAACCTGCTTTTAGACACAATTTGACTGTGGCCCTTCATTCTGGTCGACACGTAGTTTGTGATTGTGCCCATATAAAAGGCTGAGCAAAATTTACAGGAGAACTGGTACGTGATGTGACAGTTTTCACAAGTTGCCCTGCCTCTCGTAGAATGGGTTGCACCTGTGACTAGAACAAGATGTACTGGGCAAGTGCCTAAGAAAGGCCTTTCAACTGAGTTGTCTGACTCCTCATTCCATTGATCTACAGCGTCAGTACAGTGTAGTCAGCCAGGACAATGTAACTTCATGGGTGTATGTGTGTACATTTATTCAGTGCTAGTTATCTCTGAAGAAGAAAATCATCAGAAAGCTTAGCAATGTCTTTCAGCTACATACCTGACTACCAGGTTTCAGTTTAACATTATTTAATTATAAAATTACCTCATTTTACCCCTAATCTTTCCACCCATCTTCCACATACTGTTCCCCTCATTATTTCACGTTATGTTTTCATGTGAATGTTGCCCACAAAACTCCATTTTTTCACATGCAATGTTCACAGGTGCTCATATAGATATTTTTATGCTACAGAATCATCCTACATACCACAACATAAACTGATTTTGCATTTCCTTTTCACAGACCTTCAAACTGTTTTCCTCGTAACCCTTTACAACAATCTGTTATGTTTCTTTTTCTATTTCCTGCAGCTATTTCTTGCATTTTATAGCAGTTTTCATTTTTCTTTTTAACATATTCCACCTACCTTTTTGATATCTTTATTTTTCTATTTCCTGCAGCTATTTCTTTTATTTTATAGCAATTTTCATTTTTCTTTTTAACATATTCCACCTAGCTTTATCTCCAATATTCCTCCAACAGCATTTCCAATACTTATTAATTCCTGATGCTGTTTAAGTTCCGTTTCCATCTTAATATAGTGACATCCCATCACCTATAGAGTACTGCTTCACTGTCTGCATCAGTTTAGAAAAGCATGCCTATCCCTAGCTAATACTCGTACTGCTATCTGTTTCTTAAATGCTTCCTAACCCATGAAATTTCCCCCTCCCCCTGTATGTGATGTGACTTACCATACGAAAGCGCTGGCAGGTCGATAGAAACACAAACAGACACATACATACACACAAAATTCAAGCTTTCACAACAAACTGTTGCCTCATCAGGAAAGAGGGAAGGAGAGGGAAAGACGAAAGGAAGTGGGTTTTGAGGGAGAGGGTAAGGAGTCATTCCAATCCCGGGAGCGGAAAGACTTACCTTAGGGGGAAAAAAAGACGGGTATACACTGGAACACGCACACATATCCATCCACACATATACAGACACAAGCAGACATATTTAAAGACAAAGAGTTTGGGCAGAGATGTCAGTCGAGGCGGAAGTGCAGAGGCAAAGATGATGTTGAATGACAGGTGAGATATGAGTGGCGGCAACTTGAAATTAGCGGAGATTGAGGCCTGGTGGGTAATGGGAAGAGAGGATATATTGAAGAGCAAGTTCCCATCTCCAGAGTTCGGATGGTTGGTGTTGGTGGGAAGTATCCAGATAACCCGGATGGTGTAACACTGTGCCAAGATGTGCTGGCCGTGCACCAAGGCATGTTTAGCCACAGGGTGATCCTCATTACCAACAAACACTGTCTGCCTGTGTCCATTCATGCAAATGGACAGTTTGTTGCTGGTCATTCCCACATAGAATGCATCACAGTGTAGGCAGGTCAGTTGGTAAATCACGTGGGTGCTTTCACATGTGGCTCCGCCTTTGATCGTGTACATCTTCCGGGTTACAGGACTGGAGTAGGTGGTGGTAGGAGGGTGCATGGGACTCTCCAACCTCAACTCCTTTGGTTCCCTCAGATTCACCTGGTCCTACTCCAAATCCCATGCCACTTTCCTTGATGTTGACCTACACCTGTCCAATGGCCAGCTTCACACGTCCGTCCACATCAAACCCACCAACAAGCAACAGTACCTCCATTATGACAGCTGCCACCCATTCCACATCAAACGGTCCCTTCCCTACAGCCTAGGTCTTCGTGGCAAACGAATCTGCTCCAGTCTGGAATCCCTGAACCATTACACCAACAACCTGACAACAGCTTTCGCATCCCGCAACTACTCTCCCGACCTGGTACAGAAGCAAATAACCAGAGCCACTTCCTCATCCCCTCAAACCCAGAATCCCCCACAGAAGAACCACAAAAGTGCCCCACTTGTGACAGGATACTTTCCAGGACTGGACCAGACTCTGAATGTGGCTCTCCAGCAGGGATACGACTTCCTCAAATCCTGCCCTGAAATGAGAGCCATCCTTCATGAAATCCTCCCCACTCCACCAAGAGTGTCTTTCCGCCATCCACCTAACCTTCGTAACCTGTTAGTTCATACCTATGAAATCCCCAAACCACCTTCCCTACCCTCTGGCTCCTATCCTTGTAACCGCCCCCGGTGTAAAACCTGTCCCATGCACCCTCCTACCACCACCTACTCCAGTCCTGTAACCCGGAAGGTGTACACGATCAAAGGCAGAGCCACATGTGAAAGCACCCACGTGACTTACCAACTGACCTGCCTACACTGTGATGCATTCTATGTGGGAATGACCAGCAACAAACTGTCCATTCGCATGAATGGACACAGGCAGACAGTGTTTGTTGGTAATGAGGATCACTCTGTGGCTAAACATGCCTTGGTGCACGGCCAGTACATCTTGGCACAGTGTTACACCATCCGGGTTATCTGGATACTTCCCACCAACACCAACCTATCCGAACTCCGGAGATGGGAACTTGCTCTTCAATATATCCTCTCTTCCCGTTACCCACCAGGCCTCAGTCTCTGCTAATTTCAAGTTGCCGCCACTGATACCTCACCTGTCATTCAACATCATCTTTGCCTCTGCACTTCCGCCTCGACTGACATCTCTGCCCAAACTCTTTGTCTTTAAATATGTCTGCTTGTGTCTGTATATGTGTGGATGGATATGTGTGTGTGTTCGAGTGTATACCCGTCCTTTTTTCCCCCTAAGGTAAGTCTTTCCGCTCCCAGGATTGGAATGACTCCTTACCCTCTCCCTTAAAACCCACTTCCTTTCGTCTTTCCCTCTCCTTCCCTCTTTCCTGATGAGGCAACAGTTTGTTGCGAAAGCTTGAATTTTGTGTGTATGTATGTGTCTGTTTGTGTTTCTATCGACTTGCCAGCGCTTTCGTATGGTTCGTCACATCATCTTTGTTTTTTGAGAGATATATATATATGCGGATTGATATGAGTGTGTGTGCGAGTGTATACCTGTCCTCTTTTCCCCCCTGAGGTAAGTCTTTCCGCTCCCGGGATTGGAATGACTCCTTACCCTCTCCCTAAAACCCACATCCTTTCATCTTTCCCTCTCCTTCCCTCTTTCCTGATGAGGCTCGCGGGGTGAAATCAGAGCTAACTATTTGTAGTATCGTTCCCAGAACCGATCGCGGTCCTCTGGTTTGGAGCCGAGTGGAAGGCTTAAACCAGAGGCTCAGATGATTCTGCAGAGATCTGGGGTGCAAATTTCTCGACCTCCGCTATCGGGTGGAGAAATGTAGGGTCCCCCTGAATAGGTCAGGCGTGCACTACATGCCGGAAGCGGCTACAAGGGTAGCGGAGTACGTGTGGAGTGCACATGGGGGTTTTTTAGGTTAGAGAATCCCCTCCCTAGGCCCGACAAGATGCCTCCTGAGACGCAGCAAGGTAGGAGTAAGCAAAATGCAACAGGGAATAACAATATTAATGTGCTAATAGTAAACTGCAGGAGCGTCTACAGAAAGGTCCCAGAACTGCTCTCATTAATAAATGGTCACAACGCTCATATAGTACTAGGGACAGAAAGTTGGCTGAAACCATAGGTAAATAGTAATGAAATCCTAAACTCAGATTGGAATGTATACTGCAGAGACAGGCTGGACAGTGAAGGGGGAGGCGTGTTTATAGCGATAAGAAGTGCAATAGTATCGAAGGAAATTGACGGAGATCCGAAATGTGAAATGATTTGGGTGAAGGTCACGGTTAAAGCAGGCTCAGACATGGTAATTGGATGTCTCTATAGGCCCCCTGGCTCAGCAGCTGTTGTGGCTGAGCACCTGAAGGATAATTTGGAAAATATTTCGAGTAGATTTCCCCACCATGTTATAGTTCTGGGTGGAGATTTTAATTTGCCGGATATAGACTGGGAGACTCAGACGTTCATAACGGGTGGCAGGGACAAAGAATCCAGTGAAATTTTTAAGTGCTTTATCTGAAAACTACCTTGAGCAGTTAAACAGAGAACCGACTCGTGGCGATAACATATTAGACCTTCTGGTGACAAACAGACCCGAACTATTTGAAAAAGTTAACGCAGAACAGGGAATCAGCGATCATAAAGCGGTTACGGCATCGATGATTTCAGCCGTAAATAGGAATATTAAAAAGGGTAGGAAGATTTTTCTGTTTAGAAAAAGTGACAAAAAGCAGATTTCAGAGTACCTGTTGGCTCAACACAAAAGTTTTGTCTCAAGTACAGATAGTGTTGAGGATCAGTGGACAAAGTTCAAAACTTTCGTACATAATGCGTTAGATGAGTATGTGCCAAGCAAGATCGTAAGAGATGGAAAAGAGCCACCGTGATACAACAACCGAGTTAGAAAACTGCTGCGGAAGCAAGGGGAACTTCACAGCAAACATAAACATAGCCAAAGCCTTGCAGACGAACAAAAATTACGAGAAGCGAAATGTAGTTTGAGGAGGGCTATGCGAGAGGCGTTCAATGAATTCGAAAGTAAAGTTCTATGTACTGACTTGGCAGAAAATCCTAAGAAATTTTGGTCTTATGTCAAAGCAGTAGGTGGATCAAAACAAAATGTCCAGACACTCTGTGACCAAAATGGTACTGAAACAGAGGATGACAGACTAAAGGCCGAAATACTAAATGTCTTTTTCCAAAGTTGTTTCACAGTGGAAGACTGCACTGTAGTTCCTTCTCTAGATTGTCGCACAGATGACAAAATGGTAGATATCGAAATAGATGACAGAGGGATAGAGAAACAATTAAAATTACTCAAAAGAGGAAAGGCCTCTGGACCTGATGGGATACCAGTTCAATTTTACACAGAGTACGCGAAGGAACTTGCCCCCCTTCTTGCAGCGGTGTACCGTAGGTCTCTAGAAGAGTGTAGCATTCCAAAGGATTGGAAAAGGGCACAGGTCATCCCCATTTTCAAGAAGGGACGTCGAGCAGATGTGCAGAACTATAGACCTATATCTCTAACGTCGATCAGTTGTAGAATTTTGGAACACGTATTGTGTTCGAGTATAATGACTTTTCTGGAGACTAGAAATCTACTCTGTAGGAATCAGCATGGGTTTCGAAAAAGACGGTCATGTGAAACCCAGCTCGCACTATTCGTCCACGAGACAGAGGGCCATAGACACGGGTTCACAGGTAGATGCCGTGTTTCTTGACTTCCGCAAGGCATTCGATACAGTTCCCCACAGTCGTTTAATGAACAAAGTAAGAGCATATGGACTATCAGACCAATTGTGTGATTGGATTGAGGAGTTCCTAGATAACAGGACGCAGCATGTCATTCTCAATGGAGAGAAGTCTTCCGAAGTAAGAGTGATTTCAGGTGTGCCGCAGGGGAGTGTCATAGGACCGTTGCTATTCACAATATACATAAATGACCTTGTGGATGACATCGGAAGTTCACTGAGGCTTTTTGCAGATGATGCTGTGGTGTATCGAGAGGTTGTCACAATGGAAAATTGTACTGAAATGCAGGAGGATCTGCAGCAAATTGACGCATGGTGCAGGGAATGGCAATTGAATCTCAATGTAGACAAGTGTAATGTGCTGCGAATACACAGAAAGATAGATCCTTTATCATTTAGCTACAAAATAGCAGGTCAGCAACTGGAAGCAGTTAATACCATAAATTATCTGGGAGTACGCATTAGGAGTGATTTAAAATGGAATGATCATATAATGTTGATCGTCGGTAAAGCAGATGCCAGACTGAGATTCATTGGAAGAATCCTAAGGAAATGCAATCCGAAAACAAAGGAAGTAGGTTACAGTACGCTTGTTCGCCCACTGCTTGAATACTGCTCAGCAGTGTGGGATCCGTACCAGATAGGGTTGATAGAAGATATAGAGAAGATCCAACGGAGAGCAGCGCGCTTCGTTACAGGATCATTTAGTAATCGCGAAAGCGTTACGGAGATGATAGATAAACTCCAGTGGAAGACTCTGCAGGAGAGACGCTCAGTAGCTCGGTACGGGCTTTTGCCAAAGTTTCGAGAACATACCTTCACCAAAGAGTCAAACAGTATATTGCTCCCTCCTACGTATATCTTGCGAAGAGACCATGAGGATAAAATCAGAGAGATTAGAGCCCACACAGAGGCATACCGACAATCCTTCTTTCCACGAACAATACGAGACTGGAATAGAAGGGAGAACCAATAGAGGTACTCAAGGTACCCTCCGCCACACACCGTCAGGTGGCTTGCGGAGTATGGATGTAGATGTAGATGTAGATGTAGATGTAGGCAACAGTTTGTTGCGAAAGCTTGAATTTTGTGTTTGTTTGTGTGTCTATCGACGTGCCAGCGCTTTCGTTTGGTAAGTCACATCATCTTTGTTTTTAGGTGTATATATATATATATATATATATATATATATATAATTTCATAATGTATAGACTTATTCAAGCAGGATAAGATCAAATTTCAAATTACAATTACATTCATTTCAAATTTCGTGACATATAAAATCCTTGCAGAAAGATAAACACATAGCAACACATTTTAAAAAAGATCAAACTAAAAGTTACAATTACATTTTGTTGCAGTCCATTTCCAAATTTGTGAAATATAAAAGTTTGTGTTGAAAGAGAAACACATATCAACACATCTCTCCAAATTGTTCACATCACAATGTGTGAGTGAAGATTACAATTACATTTCATTTCAGTCTGTATCAAAATTTATGAAATATTAAAGTTGATGCTAAATGAAAATACATAGGCACACATTTCTCAAAATTCTTCAGATCACATTAGCCAAATAGCCCAAATCAGGTAAGTATTCAACTGAAAAAAAGTGTCTGTATGACTCCAAATCTATAAATCAGATACCTTTACATGTTACATAAAAGCTTTTGAAATTCAGTAAAAATGAATAAGACATAAATTAAATATTTTATGCCACTGCAAAGAGAAAAAGAAAAAACACCACAAATAGAAAAAATAATATCATGTACAACACAAGTTTACACATATTACACTTCTTTACTATTGACTATTGTTCACTAAAACAATCAGAATAAACACAGTATTGTCCTTAAAAGAAGCATTCTATATCACAAACATAGTTCATTCTTGACAGTCACATGTTTGACACTTAAGTTTTACTTTTTTGAAATTGTTAGTTTCTTGTTCTATTATCCTCTTGTTTACTGTCCTGTGGAATCATATAACGCAGCTTAAAATATGATTGATGAGACTTTAAATTTGTATGATATGATGGGCTTTTGATTAATCCTGGTCTTTTTCCAGAAACCTCCCTGAACCTTTTGATTAATTGGGATAGTAATCCAGCCACTACACTCCCTATGTTGGAAATCCCCTTTATTTCTTCCTGTGTAAGATCATTTGCTTCTTACTCACTAGTTAGAATATATCACTTCCATTAGATCTATTAAACTTCCCTCTTCTACTTTCTCTTCATACACTACCTATCAGTATATGTAGGGACAATTTGTATTCTGTCTGCTATTATTTCTTCCTTAATCTTTACCTTTCTCTCCTTTTCTTCATCATATATCCTCATTTTATTTTCCCAAAATCTATATCTGCATTGTGCTCTGTCAGCCAGTCGCAGCCTATAATAACTTTGTCTTGAAAACTATACACAATGTCCATTTGTATGGTTCTCCTTCTGCTTACTTGACAGTTAATTGTTTTCTCATATTCACCTACAGCTCATTTTTGTTTTGATTTCAATAACCAATAAACTCAGTATTTCATTTCCAGATTTCAGTAACTCTGTATACATGTTGTTTATTCTTGCACATAGCTCTCTTCCTGACAGAACTCACGATTTAGCCACATGACCACATACTTTAACCTTATTTATAGATAGGATACCTGTCTTATCTTTCAACATAAAATATCCTCTTCAAATAGGTCTTTTTGTTGGTTACTTTTTTTTAATAGTGTAAATTCAAGGTTCCTCCATATGCGTTTCAGATTGGTCCAATTCTGAAATCCTTGTATGTTCCCCAAATTCTTGTCCTCTGCTGGTTCCACCCCTCTTCTCAGCCTCCATCCTTTGCATCTGTGTTCATGCTTCCTGCTCCCTTCTTCTTTTTCTTGTGCTCCTGTGTCCAGTATTTCATATTATGAGTTCCTGCAGCCTTTTTATTCACTTCTGCTGCATGAACATTCTTCTTTGTGCCATTGTTTTCACACCTTCGTTCACTTGGCAATTAAATATTTGTGTTCCATCAGAGTACACACTTCAAGTTTTGTTAGTCTCCATATTACTGGTTCTTCTTATACTGTTTTCACATCAGCAAAAGCAGCTTTCATATGTTGTACCCATATCTGATGTTCAGATTCAACACAACACATTTTTTCTTAGTTCCTTCACAAGGTTCATCTTGTAAATGTAATGTCTTTCACGCCATTCCCCATAATGCATACTTCTGCCTTAACTTTCATAAATCATCACAATCTTTTGTTTGTGCCACATACAATAATTGCATCCACATCCTCTTTTCATAGTTAAGACACAACACATTTTTATTCAGTTTTCTCACATGTTTTGGTTCAGAATGTATTGGTTGATCATGACCTTCATCACAATGTTCACAGGAATCTTGACTTATGTAGATTGTTTGTTACAAACTTCCAATGGCTGGCTGATAACAAGATGGTTGTTAGTAGGCTGATTGAGATGTTCTACTGTCTCCCCTACACTTTCTTGAATTTGCAATTTATGTTATTACTCTGGGTCTTGGTTTTTTCTTGGTTTATTTCTTGCAACACCTTTCTGGTATCCCTCAATTGCTTTCCACGATCTTGCATTGTCTGTTGCACTCCCTACACTACTAGATTCTCGTTGTCTGTTTCTTGTTCCTCTATCTTCTACTATCTTTATGGGCTGTTGTCCCAAATTTTCCTTGATTTCCTTTTTCCTCTTGTTAAACATCATCTCATCCATCCTTTCCTCCCACATTTTAAACATTTCCTTTACATTCTCTTTAATTTCTTCATTTTGTTCCCTTAGCATTTCCTTCATATCTTCCTTCTGTTCCTTCTGCATTTCGTCTTGTTCTTGGTCATTTCTTTAATATTTCATTCCCACACTTCTTCTTGTTTCTTGCATATTTCCCTCAGCGCTTTCATTACTTGTTCAAAATTGAAACCGATTCCTACCCTCAATTTTGGTGTTTCTGCAAATGTTTTGTATCCACTACCATTATTCACTACTACAGTTGCTCACCCTTTTGTTTTGGGGAAGTCCATGTTTCTTGCCTTTATTGCTTGGGGTCTGGCTAAGTTTCTCATGCTTTCCTGTGCTATGCTATTTACAAAGAAAAATTCATTCTGGGCACTGCTCAGATCCTCCCCCTCACTTTCTGATAAACATTGTTCCTCTTCCTCTATATTTGACTGATAATCATTATAATCTGGGACACTCTCCTTTATCTTATCTATCATCAATTTTCCTCCATTTTTTTTAGTTTTGAAGTTACTATTATGTTTCCTGAATATTATGTGATTTCTATCAATGTTAATGTTTCTGAAACATCAATTTTCTTCACACTCAGTTTTATTCAGTTCCTTGCCTATGCTGCACTGTTAAACTATTTCTACAGCAATATTTTTTGTTAATGACCTACAGCAGCTTGCAACACTTATGTACTATATTTTCTGCTGTTGTTGGCTGCTGTACTGCTGGCTGCTGTTCATTGTGATGTGGCATTTGATTGACCAATTTGTCTCATTCTGTGGGCTGGCTCCTTATTCTTTTTTATAGTAATTGTTACATTGTAACTAAATGTTTGAAAATTATTCTTGCACTTATTCCACTCTTCCTATGATACACCCCCAAAGACTGAACAATTCAGTGTTATTTTGGTGTCTTATTTTTCTCTCCACACCTGCATCCAAAGCTTTAAATAGTTTACTGTTGTCATGCGTTGCCAAAATTTAAGCTGCCCCTAGTACCTTACTGCTTTTATTAGTGAACATACACCAACCAAAAAAATCATAACACAAAAAAACAGTTAATATATAGTAATAAATTTTGCTCATGTGGGGTTGCTGGTCCTCCATCAGGTACCTCCCCAGGTGGCAGGTGGGGGAATGTTCTCCAGATATGGAGGGTACCAGTGAAATAAAATACATGGGACAGACCAAAACCAGCAGGTATAAGAGCAGATGTCTTGGAAGAAAGGCAGAGGAGCCTCCAACCGTCAACTACTGCCTTGCAGTCAGTAGAAGAATCTAAAAAGGCTGAGGATGCTCCCCTGAAAATGGAGCCAGCTACCCAGCGAGCTGTTTGGGGGCAACCCCTCAAATGGTTGGGTGGAAGATTACATTCTTCTCCTGTAAAAATCAATTGTTGCAAATGCTAACAAAGGAATGCTGTTGCCTGCCCTGTTTCAGAGGAAACCACTCAGCCTGCAAGATCCAGGCAATCACAGAGGGTGGGATTATTGGTAGTTGGGCACTCCAATGTTAGGCACGTTATGTGGTACCTTAGGGACTTGGCTGACAAGAAGGATAAGAAAATCAATGTACACTTCGTGTGCATACCGAGTGGAGTCATTCCAGATGTGGAAAGAGTCCTCCTGGATGCCATGAAGAGTACAGGGTGCAGCCAACTGCAGGTGGTTGCTCACATCGGTACCAATGATGTGTGTCACTTTGGATCAGAAGAGATTCTCTCTGGTTTTGACCAGCTAACAGAAGTGATAAAGGCTGCCAGTCTTACTTGCAAGACGAAAGCAGAGCTGACCATTTGCAGCATAGTCAGCAGGACCAATTGCCGACCTCTGGTACAGAGCCAAGTGGAGGGTCCGAATCAGAGGCTCAGACAGTTCTCGACTTGCACCAAAGGGTGGCTGGGTTTCGGGTTCCACTGAATAGGTCAGGTGCCCACAGTACGCAGGAGGTGGCTACATGGGTTGCAGGGGCTGTGTGGTGTGGACTGGGCAGATTTTTAGGTTAGAGGGTCTTGGAAAAACACAAGAAGGGCTTCAGTCACAAAGAGTGCAGGCTTAACACAGGAAGAACGCAGATGCAGGAACCATTCGTATAACAGTTGTAAATTGTTGTAGCTGTGTTGGTAAAGCTCCAAGCACTAATAGAAAGCACTGATGCTCAAATTGTTATAGGCACTGAAAGCTAGCTAAAGCCGGATATAAGCTCAGCTGAAATTTTTGAGAAGAACCTAACGGTGTTCCAAAAGGATAGGCTAAACACGGTTGGCGGTGGTGTGTTTGTTGCTGTCAGAAGTAGTTTAACTTGTCGCAAAGTTGAAGTAGATACTTCCTGTGAGTTAGTATGGGCAGAGGTCATTGTTGGCACCCAGAATAAAATAATAATTGGATCCTTTTACTGACCTCTCAATTCAGATGATACAGTTGCTGAAAGGTTCAAAGAAAACTTGAGTTTGATTTCAAACACGTACCAACTCATATGATAATAATTGGTGGTGGCTTTAATTTACCCTTGATATGTTGGTGAAAATACATGTTCAGTTCCAGAGGTATGCATAAAATATCATTCAAAATTGTGCTAAATGCATTCTCTCAAAATTATTTCGAGCAGTTAGTTCATGAGCCCACATGAATAGTAAACGGTTGTGGAAACACACTTGACCTCTTAGCAACAAACAATCCTGAGTTAATAACGAGCACCAAAACCAATTCATTGATTTGTGAACACAGGGTTGTCGTAGCAAGACTGAATATTGTAATCCCCAAACCCTATAAAAATAAGCAAAAAATATACCTATTCAAAAAACAGATAAAAATTTACTTGACGCCTTCCTGAGAGACAATCTCCACTCATTCCAAATTAATAATATAAGTATAGACCAGATGTGGCTTGAATTCAAAGAAATAGTATCTGCAGCAATTGAGAGATTTATACAAAATAAATTAACAAATGACAGAACTGATCCTCCTTCGTACACAAAACGGGTTAGAACACTGTTGCAGAATGAATGAAACAACCATGCCAAATTTAAATAGACAATCTTTAACAGAAGCTCAAAGTTTAGCACAGACCTCAATGCGAGATGCTTATAACAGTTTCCATAACAAAACTTTGTCTCAAAATCTGGCAGAAAATCCAAAGAGATTCTGGTCGTATGTTAGCGGCAAGAAACAATTAATGCCTTCTCTGCACGATAGCAATGGAGATACTGTCAAAGACAGTGCTGCCAAAGCAGAGTTACTAAACACAGCCTTCTGAAATGCCTTCACAAAAGAAGACGAAGTAAATATTCCAGAATTCAAATTGAGAACAGCTGCCAACATGAGTAACATAGAAGTAAATATCCTGGGAGTATTGAAGCACCTTAAATTACTCAATAAAAGCAAGTCTTCTGGTCCAGACTGTATACCAATTAGGTTCCTTTTGGAGTATACTGATGCATTAGCTCCATACTTAACAATCATATACAACCATTCGCTCGACAAAAGATCTGTACCCAAAGACGGGAAAGTTGCATAGGTCACACCAATATTCAAGAAAGTTAGTAGGAGTAATCCACTAAATTACAGGCCCATATCATTAACATTGATATGCAGCAGGATTTTGGAAAATATATTGTGTTCAAACGTTATGAATTACCTCGAAGAAAATGGTCTATTGATGCACAGTCAACATGGGGTTAGAAAACATCGTTCCTGTGAAACAAAGCTAGCTCTTTATTCACATGAAGTGTTGAGTGCTATTGACAAGAGATTTCAGATCGATTCCATATTCCAGATTTCTGGAAGGCTTTTGACATGATACCACACAAGAGGCTCATAGTGAAATTGCATACTTATGGAATATTGTCTCAGTTATGTGACTGAATTTGTGATTTCCTGTCAGAGAGGTCACATTTAGTAGTAATTGATGGAAAGTCATCAAGTAAAACAGAAGTGATTTCTGGTGTTCCCCAAGTTAGTGTTACAGGCCCTTTGCCATTCCTTGTCTATATAAATGATTAGGGAGACAATCTGAGCAGCCATCTTCAGTTGTCTGCAGATGACACTGTCATTTATCAACAAAAAAGGCATCAGAAGAGCAAAACAAACTGCAAAATGATATAGAGAAGATATCTGAATGGTGTGAAAAGTGGTAGTTGATCCTAAATAACGAAAAGTGTGAGGTCATCCACATGAGTGCTAAAAGAAACTCGTTAACTTCGGTTACATGAAAAATCAGTCTAAACTAAAAGCAGTAAATTCAACTAAATACCTAGGTATTACAATTATGAACAACTTAAATTGGAAGGAACACATAAAAAATGTTGTGGGGAAGGCTAACCAAAGACTGCATTTTATTGGCAGGACACTTAGAAAATCTAACAGACCTACTATGGAGACTGCCTACACTACACTTGTCCATCCACTTTTAGAATACTGCTGCATGGTGTGGGATCCTTACCAGGTAGGACTGATGGCGTACATCAAAAAAGTTCAAAGAAAGGCAGCACATTTTGTATTATCACGAAATATGGGAGAGAGTGTCACAGAAATTATACAACATTTGGATTGGACATCATTAAAGGAAAGGCATTTTTCGTTGTGACGGAATCTTCTCACGAAATTCCAATCACCAACTTCCTCCTCTGAATGCCAAAATATTTTGTTGACACCGACCTACACAGGGAGGAATGATCACCATGATAAAATAAGGAAAATCAGAGATCGTACAGAAAGATATAGGTGTTCATTCTTTCTGCATGTTATACGAGACTGGAATAATAGAGAATTGTGTAGGTCATTCAATGAACCCTATGTCAGGAATTTCAATGTGATTTGCAGAGTATCCATGTAAATGTAGATGTAGATGAAGGAATAATCTGGCCAGATTTTTTGATGATGACCTCAGCAATAAAAAGGATATGAGATATTTACATAGCACGTGGAATGTGTGGAGCCTATACCAAGCTGGAGCCCTATGTCAGCGGCTAGCACAAGTAAACAACTATGGTATAAAACTATTGACTCTCTGGGAAATTTTGTGGAAGGGAAGTGATACAATGGACTCAGGAAATTTCACTGTCTTCTGTAGTTGCAGGAGGACGAATACCTCTGGAACAGGCTTTGTGGTCGCTAAAGAACTGAAACGTACTGTGATGTACTTTGAACCAATCAATGAATAGATGTCCATGTTAAGATTAAGGAGAAAATTTTTCAACATAACGATTATAAAAGTACATGCACCCACAGAGGAGGCAGATAAACAATGGAAGAATGAGTTTCATAGCAAGGTAGAGCAGTAGATCAGGCTCCCAAACATGATGTTAAGATCTTAATAGAAGACTTGAATGCAAAAATAGGAAAAGAAGAGGCCTATCAGCCAACTATAGGAAGACGTAGCCACCATGAAATATCAAATGATAATGGAATTAGCCCCCCCCCCCCCCCCCCCCCCATGAACCATGGACCTTGCCGCTGGTGGGGAGGCTTGCGTGCCTCAACGGTACAGATAGCCATACCGTAGGTGCAACCACAACGGAAAGGTATCTGTTGAGAGGCCAGACAAATGTGTGGTTCCTGAAGAGGGGCAGCAGCCTTTTCAGTAGTTGCAGGGGCAACAGTCTGGATGATTGACTGATCTGGCCTTGTAACATTAACCAAAACGGCCTTGCTGTTGTGGTACTGCGAACGGCTGAAAGCAAGGGGAAACTACAGCCGTAATTTTTCCCAAGGGCATGCAGCTTTACTGTATGGTTAAATGATGATGGCGTCCTCTTGGGTAAAATATTCCGGAGGTAAAATAGTCCGCCATTCGGATCTCCAGGCAGGGACTAGACAGGAGGACGTCATTATCAGGAGAAAGAAAACTGGCATTCTATGGATCGGAGCGTGGAATGTCAGATCCCTTAATCGGGCAGGTAGGTTAGAAAAATTAAAAAGGGAAATGGATAGGTTAAAGTTAGATATAGTGGGAATTAGTGAAGTTCGGTGGCAGGAGGAACAAGACTACTGGTCAGGTGAATACAGGGTTATAAATACAAAATCAAATAGGGGTAATGCAGGAGTAGGTTTAATAATGAATAAAAAAAATAGGCATGTGGGTAAGCTACTACAAACAGCATAGTGAACGTATTATAGTGGCCAAGATAGACATGAAGCCCATGCCTACTACAGTAGTACAAGTTTATATGCCAACTAGCTCTGCAGATGACGAAGAAATTGAAGAAATGTATGATGAGATAAAAGAAATTATTCAGGTAGTGAAGGGAGACAAAAATTTAAAAGTCATGGGTTACTGGAATTCGACAGTAGGAAAAGGGAGAGAAGGAAACATAGTAAGTGAATATGGATTGGGGCTAAGAAATGAAAGAGGAAGCCGTCTGGTAGAATTTTGCACAGAGCATAGCTTAATCATAGCTAACACTTGGTTCAAGAATCATAAAAGAAGGTTGTATACATGGAAGAATGCTGGAGATACTAAAAGGTATCAGACAGATTATATAATGGTAAGACAGAGATTTAGGAACCGGGTTTTAAATAGTAGAACATTTCCAGGGGCAGATGTTGACTCTGACCACAATCTATTGGTTATGAACTGTAAATTAAAACTGAAGAAACTGCAAAAAGATGGGAATTTAAGGAGATGGGACCTGGATAAACTGAAAGAACCAGAGGTTGTACAGAGTTTCAATGAGAGCATAAGGGAACAATTGACAGAAATGGGAGAAAGAAATACAGTAGAAGACGAATGGGTAGCTCTGAGGGATGAAGTAGTGAAGGCGGCAGAGGATCAAGTAGGTAAAAAGACAAGGGCTAGCAGAAATCCTTGGCTAACAGAAGAAATATTGAATTTAATTGATGAAAGGAGAAAATATAAAAATGCAGTAAATATAGCAGGCAAAAAGGGATACAAACGTCTCAAAAATGAGATCGACAGGAAGTGCGAAATGGCTAAGCAGGCATGGCTAGAGGACAAATGTAAGGATATAGAGGCTTATCTCACTAGGGGTAAGATAGATACAGCCTACAGGAAAATTAAAGAGACCTTTGGAGAAAAGAGAACCACTTGTATGAATATCAAGAGCTCAGATGGAAACCCAGTTCTAAGCAAAGAGGGGAAAGCAGAAAGATGGAAGGAGTATATAGAGGGTCTATACAAGGGCGATGTACATGAGAACAATATTATGGAAATGGAAGAGGATGTAGATGAAGATGAAATGGGAGATACGATACTGCGTGAAGAGTTTGACAGAGCACTGAAAGACCTGAGTCGAAACAAGGCCCCGGGAGTAGACAACATTCCATTGGAACTACTGACGGCCTTGGGAGAGCCAGTCCTGACAAAACTCTACCATCTGGTGAGCAAGCTGTATGAGACAGGCGAAATACACTCAGACTTCAAGAAGAATATAATAATTCCAATCCGAAAGAAAGCAGATGTTGACAGATGTGAAAATTACCGAGCTATCAGTTTAATAAGTCACAGCTGTAAAATACTAATGCGAATTATTTACAGATGAATGGAAAAACTGGTAGAAGCAGACCTCGGGGAAGATCAGTTTGGATTCTGTATAAATGTTGGAACACGTGAGGCAATACTGACCTTACGACTTATCTTAGAATGAAGATTAAGGAAAGGCAAACCTACGTTTCTAGCATTCGTAGACTTAGAGAAAGCTTTTGACAATGTTGACTGTAATACTCTCTTTCAAATTCTAAAGGTGGCAGGGGTAAAATACGGGGAGCGAAAGGCTATTTACAATTTGTACAGAAACCAGATGGCAGTTATAAGAGTCAAGGGGCATGAAAGGGAAGCAGTGGTTGGGAAGGGAGTGATACAGGGTTGTAGCCTCTCCCCAATGTTATTCTATCTGTATATTGAACAAGCAGTAAAGGAAACAAAAGAAAAATTCGGAGTAGGTATTAAAATCCAGGGAGAAGAAATAAAAACTTTGAGGTTCGCCGATGACATTGTAATTCTGTCAGAGACAGCATAGGACTTGGAAGAGCAGTTGAATGGAATGGACAGTGTGTTGAAAGGAGGATATAAGATGAACATCAACAAAAGCAAAATGAGGATAATGGAATGTAGTCGAATTAAGTCGGGTGATTCTGAGGGAACTAGATTAGGAAATGAGACACTTAAAGTAGTACAGGAGTTTTGCTATTTGGGGAGTAAAATAACTGATGATGGTTGAAGTAGAGAGGATATAAAATGTAGACTGGCAATGGCAAGGAAAGCATTTCTGAAGAAGAGAAATTTGTTAACATCTAGTATAGTTTTAAGTGTCAGGAAGTCGTTTCTGAAAGTATTTGTATGGAGTGTAGCCATGTATGGAAGTGAAACATGGACAATAAATAGTTTGGACAAGAAGAGAATAGAAGCTTTCGAAATGTGGTGCTACAGAAGAATGTTGAAGATTAGGTGGGTAGATCACGTAACTAATGAGGAGGTATTGAATAGGATTGGGGAGAAGAGAAGTTTGTGGCACAACTTGACTAGAAGAAGGGATCGGTTGGTAGGACATGTACTGAGGCATCAAGGGATCACAAATTTAGCATTGGAGGGCAGTGTGGAGGGTAAAAATCATAGAGGGAGACCAAGAGATGAATACACTAAGCAGATTCAGAAGGATGTCAGTTGCAGTAGGTACTGGGAGATGAAGGAGCTTGCACAGGATAGATTAGCATGGAGAGCTGCATCAAACCAGTCTAGGGACTGAAGACCACAACAACAACAACAGCAATGGAATTAGTGTTGTAGATTTTGCTATAAATTAAAACGTGACTGACACCAGTACATGTTTTCCACACAAAAAGGTACATAGCTGTGATTTTTTTTCCATTAGTATAGTTAATTAATACTTGCTGTAATCCAGCTAGTTAGAAAAATATGACACAGTCATTAATAAGAAGCCAGTTATAAAGGGTGAACTTACACCCAAGGTAAATGCACCAGTAACTGAAGTTCCTACATAAGCTTACGATATGTGCTCTATCTATTTCCCTACACTATTCTGTGATTCTGTTCCTTCCAAAAAATTCTATTAATAATGCAGAGTTTTTAATGTGTAAACACCTTTGAATGATACATTTATTTTATTCCACTTTAAATTCAAGTAACATATCCCTACTTGTTCAGATTGCATTCACACTACAATTGCAGTCACTCATTTATCATGTGCTTGTTTGTGTTTACCATTGCCAGTCCATTACTGTATAATCACCTTTTCATTACATAACAATTCTCTCAGATATGAAGTATAATCCTGAACTTCAGGATTCTAAATTTGCCCGCACATGTATGCATTCTACTCATGCTTGAACTCTGGTGCAAATACCAATAAAATCTTACAATTTTATGCATGATCATGGGAGGTGCAGGCTTTTTACATCTGTCCCGTAAGCATGCTCCACCTCCACTGACTCACTCTTTCACACCGTAAGATCTCCAGGCACCAGTCCACCCATTTTAGAACAATGGGGCTTTTTTGTCAGCGATGTCACCACACTGTAGCAAAAGAATGTAAGGGTAGATTTGATCCTTCAAGTATAGGATCAGTATCTGTACCCTTACAATTTTGCTTAACACATGGCTAGCATAGTTACTGTACTCTTCAGTAGCTTGATGCAGACCGACTCAAACTGGCACATAAGTTAACATGTTAAAGACTAATCAGGGACTAACTATCATAGAGACTGTACTCTGAAAGCTCAGTGCAGACTGGCTGTGGTTTTGAGCACAGCACCTATTTAAAGGTGAATGCAGCTTAGTTTTTACAAATGGTAAATTATGCAGTTATTACATTTTTAACACAAAAGACAGGAGAAGCTTAGAATACAGATACACATTAGGCACAGATGCTTTCTGGTTAACAGTTGGCTCAATGTCTTTAAAATTGTATAAACGATCAGTTTATGTTGTGAAAATTTGGGTGTGCACTGGGATTTATCAAAGTACACCAAGACTTTTCTATAAACTCACATTTTATAATTGAAATATATCATTAACTGAAATGTTATTCTAGAAAAATTACAAATTTTTGGAATCAGAAAAATCAGGGCTACAATATTATAACACTGGATTTTTGAAAGTATTAAATTTTAGGATTTGAATGTTCTAGACACTGACAATTTTAAATAAAGACGACTTTTGAAACATACAGTTCAGAAAATATAACATGTTCATTAGAAAGATGGGAATGCACTGGTTAGGTCTTCCACCTCCATTTTTCACAGGTGTTTGACCCATGTAGCAAGGGGTTGAGATTATATGTGGCAGAAGGATGGACCAGGGTATTGCGTACATTGAGTGAGTAGTAGGATATCACCTAGAGAGAGGTGCTCCAAGGACTGTGGGTAGTGTGTTCCTCATTTCTTGGTATGGTGATAAGGTGTTGAAGTTCTGGTGAAGGATAAAATAAGTCTATCATAAAACAAACAATTATTAACAGATTTGAATTTTGAAGGGGATATGACTTGCACAAATTGTAAATTTTCAATATATTTTCAAATAAAATTTTTCCTTGCAAACTATTTAAACTGTTGTTGTCAGTAGCCTGTAAACTGTACACTGAATAACAAGGTTTTGAAAAATACAGCTCAGATAAGAGTTCTAAGATTTCATATGTACATGACATATGTATTGCATATGTAGAGAGAGGATGAGATAAAAAAGTAGTATTTATGTTAGGAGTGGGATTATAGGAAGTGGAGGTATTCCACCTTGTTACATTTCACCTTCCAGTACCACACAAAACCAAGAACCCTACCAAACAACTCAATCCCCCAAAAGGTCTCACCTTCAGCCCCCCACACAAGTTCAGTCATTGTTTACTCATCAAAGACACACTGTTTTCCTGAGTCCTACAGTGGAAACATTTTTTTGCCACCAGTCCCCTCAAAGTGAATCTTGCATCTCTCAGTTCATACTTTTGTCTAACAGTGACCCTCCCCCACTCCTACCTAAATCACACTGAGGTTACCTTTCAGAAATTTCTTACCTCTAACTTAGCCTCAACCACCCTTCACATGTCCTTTCTTGTTAATACAAACATATCTAGAGTGTGTCTTTGATGAGTATTCAATGACAGAACTTGGGTGTGGGTCTGAAGGTGAGACCTTTCTGTGGGATTGAGCTGTTGAATAGATATGTCAGAACAGATATCCACAACTTCAGATAGACCCCAATCTAATCATCCTCCCTGTGGAAAAAGGCTTGTTATGATGAATGCTACCGATTACCTGATAGAACATATCTGCCAACTCTCTGATTCTTACACCCGCAGCCCCAGTAACCTCACACCAGATGTCCAGTATAATTACCAAACCCTACTACTCAAATCCTTAGGCCCATCCCAGAACTTCTGTCCCAAATACATCCCCCTCCTTACTATAATTACTTCTTCCCACCAACCTCCATATATCAAACTTGTACAAGCTTCTTAGAATCCATAAATCTAACTACATTGGATGTACTATTGTAGGTGATTACTGCGCCAAATTTCCTTCAAAAAAATGGTTCAAATGGCTCTGAGCACTATGGGACTCAACATCTTAGGTCATAAGTCCCCTAGAACTTAGAACTACTTAAACCTAACTAACCTAAGGACATCACACACACCCATGCCCGAGACAGGATTCGAACCTGCGACCGTAGCAGTCCCGTGGTTCCGGACTGCAGCGCCAGAACCGCTAGACCACCACGGCCGGCAAATTTCCTTCAATTACACCCACTAATCAGCTGCAAAGGGCACCCTACCTCACAACCCAGCATCATCCCATACTGAAACATCTTAACCATATCCTTCACGAGAGCTTCAACACCTTATCACCATACCAAGAAATGTGGAACACACTATCAACAGTTCTTGGAGCACCTCTCTCTAGGTCGTATCCCACTACTCATTCAATGTGTGCAACACCCTGGTCCATCCTTCTGCCACATATTATCTCAGTCCCTTGCTACATGGACCAAACACCTGTGAAAAATGGAGATGGAAGACCTGACCAGTGCACCCAACCAGCACACCATATCCCAGGTCTGTCACAAGAACGTCCTCTCCTGTTAGAGGTAAGGCCATATGCGAAAGTAGTCATATCATATAATAGCTCTGCTGCAGCTTTTGCACAGCCTTTTATGTGACCAACAAACCTGCTGTCCATCTGAATGGGTGGTCACAGCTTGACTGTGTCTGAGAGCTGGACCGACAGTCCAGAGGTGGAAAACATTTCTGAGTATGGCATGTTTCACTTCAGTTGCTGCTTTACAACTCATGTCACCGAAATCATTCTCCACCCCTGTCCTATCCCCAACCTCACCCCATTATGCCAGATTCCAGGAATAATATAGATGAGAATTGCCCTTACAACATCCTTTAATTCTCCTGGCCCCAATTTCTATTAACTCCTGTTCCACACACATCTCCTCCTGTCTCTATGTGCCCCACTTCATTCATTCGACATTCTCACCCTCCACTCTGGAGCCATCCTCTTCCTCTATTCTATCTTCCCCTCCTAGTCCATACTTCTGTGTAATTATGTAAAATAAGCAATTCACTTTGCATGTACTAGAGTAGGCCCACTGGTGCTACATTCCTATTCTGTGCACTTGCTGCCTTTCCCTCCCACCTGTCAGTAATTCTTCCCTCCAACCATTCCTCCCCCTCCCTATCTCCTTTCTTCTTTCATCCACTCTTCTTGATACAACCAGTCACCCCAGTAACACTGTAGTGCTAGTGAAATATGGTTGGTGGCAACAATGTAACCACAAAATTCAGTGTTTTCATATATTTATTTTATACTAGTTACCACTCAAGAAAGACTTCATCCAAAATCTCAGCAATGTTTTAACTCTTCTTTCCTCAATTATAGAGTGATTTCTTGCCTTTATTCCTTCCATTATTTACATTCCTTCAAGGGCTTTCCATTACTGCATTTGTTTACTATCCTTCAGCTTTTATACACAAGTAAATAGAAGCTTTAAACACATTTCTTTCATTGCTGCATTGCAATCAATACTTAAAATTACCTTTTTAAGGTTTGTTGTAAATAGTCTTACTAGATTCAATACAACCAATTTGTTTCATTTAATATTTTCTTCTTTTCTAGTATGACAACTACAGTGATTCTGTATACATGAAAATAAAGAAGAAGTCACAACAAATCAATGCTGATGGAGACTGGGTACCACTCCACAGTTTGTACCAGGCCCATAGATACTGACATTAGCTGCAGTTAGGACCTTCAGTGGCGAGAAAGAGTACAAACAGCTGAAAATGTCAGCACACCATTTCCAAAGTGCCTTTGTTCCATATACTTGTATGTAGAAGAAACTGTGACAGACAGTAGGAATTGCTGTGACAATAAATATTTCCACCAGAAGACAAAGAAAGATTGCAGCCCCTTTACTCAAAATGATCTGAATAAGGCCTGTCTTCTGTTATTATCTGAAATCTCATATCAGATCTGGATGACTTTACACAAAACAAAGTGAGTGATACTATTTGCTGCAGAAATCTACAACATTTTGTGATGTTTTTGTTTATACCTATCTTTAAAGCATAAAATAGTAGTATTATTGTTAACTTGTGCAATATTATAAAACAGTTATTTCAATTTTAAAACTGAATCAAAACTATACATCTGCAAATATAAACTGACTGTTCTTAATCCAGAAATTCAGAACATGCAACAGCAAATCAGCATTGGCAGATTAAAACTGTGAGGGACAATGGCAGTAGTGGTTGCTTCCATCGCTACTGTTGTGTGTCTTGCCTCGTTATTTATGAGCATGCATTTCAAGACCTACTGCATGCCTCCAGCAAATTTCTGCTGTTGATTCTTGTATTCAATAAATCTCTCCTACAGGTTGTGTGACTGACATATTCCCTTCAAAGCCATTGCGTACAAACCCTAACAGTGACTATCAAAATGTCTTTCCATGATTAATATTGTGTTTGGCTATAAAACCAACTGAGGACCATAGACTCTATTGTCATTTCAGTTTTTATCTGCTGTTGACATATATAGACACCTGCTCTTTACAAGGCAGCAAATCAGAGTTTTAATATATCTGTCCTATTCTTTACATCATTTATTTTGTTCCAGTGC
This sequence comes from Schistocerca americana, assembly GCF_021461395.2. NCBI lineage: Eukaryota > Metazoa > Arthropoda > Insecta > Orthoptera > Acrididae > Schistocerca > Schistocerca americana. Next base: position 638,443,580 of record NC_060120.1, on the reverse strand, counting down.
AATGCCAGGATTATCTTTTTATAAGGAATTTCAATATTGGTACATACAATGAAGCTATAGCTGTGAGCTGCATGACATTTGTGAAGAAGTTAAAACTGGGACTTTTTTGCAATCATCTACAACTATCATTGACTGGAATGTGTTCAACTGCTCTCCACTCCATGTTGCTGACCTCAGTAAACAAGAACAAATATTTTTGGAACTAAATGTCAATACATCAGTCTGTAATACTTCATTGTATTTTCACCATACAGCAGTGACAGACTGGAAAGACATTAAATTTTCAGCTTATTTGTAACTTACCTTTAAGGTCATGTTAAGAGCTTCCATTTTTCACAGTATGAGAATCACAGAAGAACATCTTTGTAACTTAAATATTGTATATATGTATATATAATAAAGCTACACTAAACTGCATTAATTGTGCTAGTCAGTCTACCTAATGTAATATTTTTCACATACACACCCATAAAATGGCAACCTGTTATCTCAACATGAAGGATAATGTTTACAGGTAAGAAATGTGAAGCCCTTTAAAAACTACATCCATGTGTCACATTACATTAAGGCTACAGGGAATAATGATAATTTCCCTTACACCATAAATTCATTCAGTCATCATGTTCCACAGATCCCATCAAGTAGGAAAATGTTCAGAGGTGTGAAAATAACCAGATATGATTGTTGATGAATGCTTTAGTGGATGCAGTAGCAAACGGTAAGTGAAAGGACATGCTGCCTCTCCAGTTACAATATTAAAGTTTCTTTTTTTATTGATGCAGTCATTAGAAAATTATAACTATGGACAGACAAAAATATGCTTTCAAAGTAACAACAGAGAGAGATATAGTTACAGAAAAGCTATCTTTCAGAATCAGGTATCCTTCATCCAAAAGAGTTGAAGTAGTTGAAGGAACAAGGCTAATCAGGTGTTAATTGCAGAACAGATAAAAGGGAAATCTATAATGAAATATCAACAACAGGCAACACTTGAAGCCTGTAGGCAATACATAACCAATTTCAGTGTTACGGAACTTTCACTGGACAAAAATTTAATGAGCTTTCTGATGAACATGGATCAGAAACATGTGATTCAATAAGATAGTGCAACAGCCTTCATATACCATTGACTTGAAATTCTTATCATATTTCTTAGAAGTGTTACTTCTATGTGCAGTAACACTGAATTGGCATCCCATTATTCGGATTTGATCCCATCAGACCCTTTACTGTAAACTTATGTATACATATATTGAAAGCTCTTAAACTGATTTAGCAACCCGTTCTACTCACTTTCTTTCTACAGTAACCGGTGATGTGCTGACAATGGATCCCCTGAACAAATTGTGCTGTACAGTGAGCAGTACTCACATGTATGGTGAAACATAACAGGAATTACAATGGAAACATTACAACACTCAGGGATTGACACAAATGGCGACAACTAAATGAATGAATAGATCACATTTCCAAAACAGAACACACCATCTATAAACAGATGAGACCTTACAAGCATTGTAACAGATGTCAAAGAGGACTGGTTTAATTCAGATGAGGACTTCAGCTCTACAGACTCCTCCAATACCAACATATAGAACATAACAGAGGAAGAAAAACATTTAGACACCCAAATATAGTAACATAAAACATAAGACCACAGAGATACACATTATCACATATCTGTGACTAGATATTGTACCAGGTGCCACATTAAACCTGTTACACTAAAATAGATTTTTTAACACACGGCTGTTGTGACTCGCCGATCTTTCAAAGTGCCACCACGCAGTTACGAGTGTCCTCTATATGTGGTGCTGTCTGCCAGCCATGCAGCAGCTGCGCCACCTAAGCAGCCAAGCAGCCAGCAGCCACCAGACTTGGACTCAGTGTTGATTTCACCGTTATCATGTACACATGTCTTACTTTGTCTACTTACTCAGTGACTTACATGTATTGTGTCGTTTTGAAATATATGTGTTCAACTTGACATTATAACAATTGGCGATGAGGTAGTGGATTTTTCCTTTTCATTGTTGACCCACAGGTTTCCATGGCTACTGTAGAGCAACTATTGCAAGGTCTCATTGAACAGCAGATGCTTCTAACATCAGCGATTCGCGACTTCATTGCAGCATCAAATGCGGGGCGTTTCTCGTCGTTGGCTATACCTCCTTTTCCTCCTTATGAGACAGCGGAAGACTGGTCTGATTATGAAAAACGTCTTCGACAGCACTTCTTGGTATTTCATGTCACAGGCGAACAAACATGTAAGTCTCTGTTCCTTTCATGGATTTCACCTCAAATGTATCGGTTGTTGTCGCAATTGGCTCCTTTGAAAGATCCTGCGTCTTTGTCCATTGCTGAAATGTGCTCACTTCTGTCTGTCTATTTTCAAAAGCAAACGCATGTGGTAGCCTCTTGTGTTGCCTTTTATCATTGTCAAAAACAACCGCATCAATCGTATCACGCTTGGGCTGCTGAACTTCATGGCCTCAGTCGAAAGTGTCAATTTGTTGCTGATGTCACAAAGAATCCTTTGCCGATTCCATGGTATGGGATGCTATTATCCGGTCGGTGCCCAACAAAGAAATTAGACAACGTGCCCTTCAGTTGGTAAATCCGACTCTAGATGAAGTCCTATCCATTGCGCAGTCTTTTGAAATTTCTCGCGCTGCTGGGGCACAAATAGAGGCATGGGGTGACGTCGGGGAAATACAACCTCTGTGCACTGTTGATGATGCGTGCAGGATGTCCCCACCGGCTGATGTGGCCGCAGTATGCTCCCATGCGCAGCCTCAGCCTAACCGTAAACAACCCTTTAAGAAACTGCAGCAAAACCCCCAGCAACTTCCTTCATGTCCACGGTGTTTTACGAAACATTCACAGGACGGTTGTCCCCAACGTTGGGCCGTGTGTCACAATTGCAAAAAGAAGGGTCATGTGTCTTCCATTTGCAAATCAGACCGCATACATGATGTTCATGACTGTGACACTGATTCTGCTTCTGTGTTGTCTGTCAATTGCACTTCTTCCCTTTCAGGGAAGTTATTCCTCACTGTCCAAATCCTTGGTCAGGATGTTCGCATGCAGGTGGATACTGGTTCTGTTGCCACTATAAGAATTCTAAGATGTATCTTCAGTTGGGTTCTCCACTCCTATCACCTGTCACTCAGCAATTACGGGTATACAATAAACAGAAGATTTCTCTCTTGGGACAATTTAATGCTGAGGTATCTTACAAATTCATCATTTGCACTGTTCCCATATTTGTGGTGGACCAGAGAAATGCAGAGAATCTATTTGGTTTCGATGCCTTTCGCGTTTTTGGGTTCTCCATAGATGACTCTGTCAATATTGTCTCTGATGCTATTCCTTATGCTCAATTGGATTCCTTGTTGACGACATTTTAGTCCCTTTTTTCTCCTGGGGTAGGCCGTGCAAATGACTTTGAAGCTCATATCACGCTTGAACCCACTGCTTGGTCTAAGTTTTTTCGGGCTCGGCCCTTTCCTGTGGCCCTTCGTGTTCGTAATTGGGTAAAACAGGAGCTGCATTGTCTCACTACTTCAGGGGTCTTGCTTCCTGTCACCTCCAGTAAGTGGTCCTCTCCTGTCATTGTTATTGCTAAGCCCAATGGTGATATTCATCTCTGTGGCAATTTTAAAGCCACTGTAAATGCTCAATGCCTCATTGACACTTGCCCTATGCCCCGACCTGAGGAATTGTTCACTAAACTTGCTGGAGGCCAGTATTTTTCTAAAATTGACCTATCAGAAGCTTATCATCAAGTTCCTCTCAACGCTGCTTCCTGGCAGTTACTGATCCTTAACATGCCTTTCAGCCTCTATCAATACCAACGATTGCCATTCGGGGTTGCCAGTGCCCCTGCTCTCTTTCAGAGATTTTTGGAACAATTTTTGCTCCCTGTCCCTGGGTGTATCAATTACATGGACGACATTGTTGTCACTGGCTCCACCACTGAAGAACATCTTCAGAATCTCTGCACACTTTTTCATGTCTTACAGACTGCTAGTCTTAAGTGTAACCTTCAGAAATCACAATTTTTTTCAAGCATCTATCACGTACTTGGGGTTCCAACTCTCTCAGGATGGTATTCGTCCGCTTCAGCAAACTGTCATTGCAATAGATGCCCTTCCTCGCCCTACATCCGTTAAGGAACTGCAGGCTTTCTTGGGGAAAATAGCATACTGTCACAGGTTTTTACCATCTGCGGCTTCAGTGGCTCAGCCGTTGCATCGCCTGTTGCATAAAAACGTGTCTTTTCATTTGTCCGCATCATGCGATGCGGCTTTCCAAAAATTGAAGACTATGCTGAAACGGGCCCTGTGCCTGGCTACTTATTGACCTGGCCAACATCTCGTTCTTGCCACAGACGCCTCTCAATACAGGGTTGGTGCAGTCCTTGCACACCATTTTTCTGACGGTTCTGACCAACCCACTGCTTATGCCTCCAAAACACTCATAGATACCCAACGAAAATATTCTCAAATTGAAAAAGAAGCTTTGGCCATTATTTATGCTCTTCATAAGTTTGGTGTTTTTCTTTATGGATCCAAATTTCATCTTGTTATGGACCACAAACCACTTGTTTCCTTGTTTCATCCATCAACATCGCTTCCCGACAAGGCTGCACACCGCCTCCATCGTTGGGCTCTTTACTTGTCTTGTTTCAATTATGAGATTCATTTCCGGCCAACAGCTCAACATGCGAATGCTGATGCACTGTCTTGCCTTCCCATGGGTGCTGATCTGGCATTCGATGGGGATAAACTTTTGTGTTTCCACCTGGATATTGCCAAGCAGTGGGTCGTGGACAGGTCCCCCATCACCGGGGACGGGTTGGCGGCTGCTACGAGTTCTGACCCTACCCTCTCCCAGGTTTTACACTGTATTCAGAAGGGTTGGCCAGATCATCCGTCTGCTAAGACTTCTGATCTGTTGTGGAACTACTACACTTTACGCTACCGCCTCATGGCTAGAGATGGTGTTATCCTCATTTCCACCGATAATGCTTCGCCACGTGTTGTGATACCTGCGTCTTTGCATGCTTCGGTCTTGCACCTCCTTCACCAATGGCACTGGGATGTCTCTCGCACAAAATTTCTGCTGCACCGTCATGTGTACTGGCCCGGCATTGACTCTGAAATAGCTGCCTGCGGCCCTTGTGCATTACAGGCCGCCACCCCGAAGTCACCTTTGTCACCGTGGCCTTCGCCTGAGAAGCCCTGGGAGCGCATTCATGCTGACTTCGTGGGACCTTTCTTAGGTACTTATTGACTACTCGTAATTGATGCCTACTCTAACTTTCCTTTCACTGTCCATTGCATGTCGCCTACCACCGCGGCAACTACAAGTGCTCTCACCCACATTTCCTCTTTGGAAGGCCTTCCCTCTTCTCTTGTTACTGATAATGGCCCGCAATTTGCCTCTTCTAAATTTGCGGATTTTTGTGCTCGTCACAGCGTCATGCATGTCACGGCCCCTCCACTCTATCCACAATTAAACGGTTAGGCTGAACAACTGGTCCGCACATTTAAGGGTCAGATGAGGAAACTCCTGACTTCTTCTGCTGCTGATGATGCGCTTCCCCAATTTCTGGCTTCTTACCGTTTCACCCCCATGGGCAACCACAGCCCGGCTGAGCTCTTACATGGCCGACAGCCCCGCATTCTACTTCATCTTCTGCGGCCTTCCACCTCACGGCCACAGGTGCCTTTGCTTGGCCGGTTCACCACCGGTGACCTTGTATGGGTACTGTGATATGGCAGGCAACCCAAATGGAGTCCGGGCCGCATCTTACGACACCGTGGCCGATGCCTGTATGAAATCCAGATGGACACGGGTGTTGCAGCGCGTCATTTGGACCAGCTTTGGCTTCGTGTGCCAGCAACACCTGTTCCGAATGCCGCTTCACCACCTTCGGCTCTACCTGACACTCACGATCTTGGCATCTCTCGTTACTCACAATGCAGCCCTCTCACCGTCATCTCGGTGCCAGCACAAGAACGGACACCACCAGGAGATGTGCTCATGCAGGAACCGGATGACCATCATCTGTTGGAGCAACTCTACTCGCCTCCTTCTCCTATGGATGCTGACCCATTGCCTATATCTCCTGTTATATCAACCAGACTTGCCACAATGGACAGATTGGTGCACAGGGCCCCAGCAGATTCGACCCCTATATCTCCTGTCACCTCGACCCGTCATCGTCGGGGACACTTCCATCCATACGGGAAGCCTCCTCCTCGAGACTTTACGGCCAGTCAAACAACACCTATGGACGTTAGAAGTCTACAGGCCACCTCCATCAAGACCAGTGCAAAAACTTCAAAGGCAGGAAAAGTGTTGTCACTTGCCAATCTTTCAAAGTGCCGCCGCGCAGTTACACGCGTCCTCTATATGCGGCGCTGTCTGCCAGCCATGCAGCAGCCACGCTACCTAAGCGGCCAAGCAGTCAGCGGCCGCCAGACTTGGACCCAGTGCTGATTTGACTGTTATCGTGTACACATGTCTTACTTTGTCTACTTGCTCAGTGACTTACATGTATTGTGTCACTTTGAAATATATGTGTTCAACTTGATGTTATAACAACAGCATAATTTAGAACAAGAGTAAACACACAATAAAACATGTGAAGAGATACAATACATAGCATACACAACATTTATCAATAGCAATCCTTTATCACATAGTATACAGACACAATGTGGAACTATAACCTAGTGTTGTCAGTTATTGCACCAGACATCAAAGTAAATTTGTAAAAATCTAACCTGGTATTAAGTAGACTATCAAATCAACATACCTTAGTAAGTAACCTTGAGAGAATTGTGCAGAAATTTTGGGCTCAAAATAGCATTCCAAGCCCTCTTCCCTGGGCAACGCAGGTGAAGGGACCTCTGCTACTCAATTTATCCTATCCTCTTTTATCACTCTTCTTAAATCAAAATTATTTTCTTTTATAATTCCTTATTTCCAATACAGTGTATATTAGTTTTATAGGTGTAATACAGCTGTCATTTACACAAAAAAAACAGGACAGAAGATCTCCATGCAGACCCACCTCCACCTGGTGCAGCATGGGCAACAGAGCCTGTGGCCTCAGCTGTGTAGCTTGAGAGCCCTATAGTGGTGTCCAATGGTCCAGGATAAGTGAACTGAGTGGAGTCCTATGGCCTGCACAAAATTTATTAGATGGCAGGTCGTAGCTGTCCAAATGCACCATTAAAGACAGAAAAAGAAAATTAAAAAAAAAAAAAAAAGACATTCTGTTCAAAATAATTGTGCTTTCTTTCACTGTTGGTCTCTTCCAATTTCCTCATTATTTGCATAAAACTACATGTAATCAGAATCATTCTAAAATATCCATCTAACATTCATCATTATCACACAGTATGTTTCAAAATATAACTGGTGTAAATGAGGCAGATGACTGATGAGCTCAAGCTGAGCGCTACTTTGAGGCAGGAAACAAAGCAGAAAGCATGTGCTTAGTCTAAGTGTCCAAAGAAAGGAACATTTTGCTTTGCTGCAAAACAGTTTGAAATAAAAACCTTATCTTCTAATATAGATACATCAACAACAATATTTGGCATTCTGTCAAATGCACTGCATTGATTGACAGAAACTGTATCTCAAACTGTCTGCAAGAATTTGTTGGTGCAATGTTGGGGGATACCACCTCATTTTGATTATGAAGTATGCTATTATTCAGACATCTCTCCTAGTCTCTGAGTTGACATGTGTGGTGCTGTCTGGTGACCAGTACTACCTCCATATCTTCTGTGATCTCTCCAGGAACATGCTCACTGTTGTACAATACCTCCAGTAGAAAAGTGTCTTTCTGCTTTTTTGTATTCCATACACTGAGGATCTTTGAGAGAATGGGATATGTTGTAATGTAGACATTACTATTAGTGGACATCACTTTGAACACATACTGTAAATTATAAATTGTTGTTTGTGGGGACACATGCATATGCAGTGTCACATCTATAAAATTATTTATTATTTTTGACAATATAATGTAACTGGATGGATAAAAAAATCTACTTACCAAGTGGCAACAGGAGAACACACTCATAAAAGAATATAGACTAAAATGCATCCCTTAAGAGCTATAGCAATTGTTGATCTTCAATACTGGGAAACAAATCTCTTCTACTGCAAGCTCTTTGCATTCCATATTTTGAGAAGTGCTAGTAAGGACCGAAACAAGAAAAAAATGTCCAGTGAACAAGTGCTCTAAAAGGCATACCTTAAAAGTTATGAGCACTTGTTTATTAGAAGAGTTCTGTTTCAAAGTAGGGAAGATGAATAACTGCTGATAGCTTTTAAGGTATGAATTTTAGAGCACATGTTAACTGGACTTTCTTGTTTTGGTTCATACTATGACATCCCAAAATACTGAAAGTAAAGAGCTTGCAGTAGCAGAGATTTGTTTCATAATATCGAAGAACAAGACTTGCTCAAAGCTCTTATGGTGTGTGTTTTAGGTCCCATGTTTACGTGACTTTTTGTTTCGAATGGTCATTGCTGTTTGTCATATCCCTGAATATTGACCATCACTTCTAAAACACATGCGCACACACACACACACACACACACACACACACACACACACACACACACACACACACACACACACATATTGATAGTATGTACTTGTGAGTGAACTGAAATCAAACCGTGGTTGGTTAATTGTTCAATTAACAGTGGTGTTTTGTCTATTATAACAAATAACTTATGGTATTTTTCCAAAATATTATAATCATAGTGCCACACTGCTTCTCCCAATATCTCGTCTCCTACCTCATTGCCCCAATATTGTACTGCTCCATCACATATCTTGTTATAGCCTGAGTGGTCATGTCTCTCTATTGTTTGTATGTTACGTGGTGCAACATGTAGAAAACTGAAAGTATCACAGCATTACAGTAAATCCAGACTAGGTTGTGGGTAAATATTAATGAACTAGAAACAGATCTCAGTCCTGATACATTTTTCTTTTTAGAACGTCATCTTTGAAAAGAAGAGATAGTGAAACATCTTCCACAGGAATACACAATCATCATCTACAGTTTTCAGACTCTGGGCGGGTCTGTTTGGAACATAAGTGTCTCCACCATTTCACTCTGTCCCAGTCTTCTCCAATCTTATTCAAACATTTCTTCACTCTGTCAGTCCATATGTCTCTTGGTTTGCCTCTAGGTCTGTTGCTCCTATAGACATTTCTCGAGCATGTATCAGCATCCTGCCAGCTTCAATACTTTTAAAATGTCCATACCACTGTAATCTTGTCTTTTCTATGGCCTCTCATATGGCCATCTATTTTACTATTTCTCTAACTTTTTCATTGTATACTATATCCATTCCAGCAATTCCTAATGTGCCTATTTGAAATTTCAGCTCACAAATCTGCATCTTGCTCACCTGCATTTACTTCTTTACCCATGTTTCTGACGCATATGTGAATATTGGAACAGAACATTTTTGTACTAATATTAGCTTGCTTTCTGGTGGTACATCCTTGCTCCATTCAAGGCTTCTTCCATTCTCCAGGAATCCATGTGCTTACTAACTCTCCCACTAATCTCCTTATCATTTTTCTTGCTGTCTCCTATTATGCTTCTCAGGTGCTTGAAACTTACCACTTTCTTTAGTAAAGTAAATTTCCCCATTCTGGCTCTAGATGAGCCAATCAGTATAGACTGACTGCTGATCATGCTCAGCCAATGGCATCATTGAATGTAGTACAGAGGGGTACAAGGTCAGCACATTGCTGTCCAGACCATTGTCACATTTCTTGATCTCACTTTCCTCTAGTACTCACTCACTAATACTTACATGCATTGCTACTCTCATTTTATTCCTCATTGACACCAACTCTTAAGACTTCTTTGCATTAAATTTCAATCCACATTGTCCCACCACTACTTCGCTACATGTAGCCTTTCTTGTATGTGCCCTTCTCCATTCCCCCCCCCCCCCCCCCCCCCCCCCCAACATTTAACCATCTGCAAATTTCTTTCACTCCATTTTATTTTATTTTAATATTATTTATTTTTTTGACCAGTCTGTCTTCCCATCTTATACTTTTACATAACTCACACTTCCTTGATTCACTTTATTTATTCTTCTCATAATCCACCTCCCAATAAATACCCTTATTTTCTAAGGGTTTCCAGCTCTTGCTTGTTTTCAGGCTATCACATGACTTTTCAATGTCCAAGAACATCATTACTAAATCCTTAAATCCTTACCTTATTTATAGTGTCTCTTGGAGTTGCTTTACACTGAAAATTAGATCCACTGTCAGCATTCCTTGTCTAAACCCATACTCTTCCTCTACCAGACATCGTTCTACTATCTACCAACAAAAATAACCGATTTTTGACAGTACAATGTAATTGAATAGATAAAAATCTACTCATCAAGCAGCAATAGGAAAACACACTTATAAAAAATATTTTACTTATGCAAGCTGTTCGAACTAGTGGCCCCTTCTTTCAGCAGAGGGTTCAGGGGGAAATAAAAGAGGTGAAGGGAAAGGAACTGGAGAGGAAAAGGGGTAGAATTCAAAAAAGTCACCCTGAACCCCAGAGCATGTGAGACTTACAGGATGGAATGAGAACAAGAGACTGATAGTTGGGGACTGCGCCAGGTGCGATTTGAAAACCTGACAGTCTAAATGTAGAAGACAGGATAATATGCAGGACAGAGATTACTGCTAAAACTTTGTGAGTCAGTAAGAGACAAAAGTAAGTCCATGTATGTAACAAAGGTGGGAGAGGAATGACAAAAATTAAACAGGTCAGAAAATGAAAGTTGTAGAAAACTAAAATGCAGTTAAGAAAGGAGTAGTTACTGTGAAGAAATGCCGAGACAGAATAAATTAACGTAAATTAAAGCCAGGTGGGTGGCAAGAACCAAGGACATATAGTAGTGTTAGTTCACACTTGTGGAGTTCTAAGAAACCGGTGTCTGGGCAGAGAATCCAGATCATGTCTGTGGTGAAACAGGCACCGAGGTCACAACTGTCATATTGTACAACACGTACTGCAACAAGATGACTTCCTAAAATTGGGCTCTGAAATGAGATCCATTCTGTCTGAAATTTTGCTCTCCACACCTAAAACAGCTTATCATCACCCTCCCAATCTCTGCATTGTCGTTGTCAGACCATATGCTCCTTCTGCACCCATCTGCCTACCCTGTGTGATCATCCCTGCCTCAAGACTTGCGCTACACACCCTCCTACCACTATCTATACAAGCACTGTAACTGGCAAAACATATACTATCAAACAGAAAGCCACTTGTGAAATGACACATGTCATATACCACCTTTTATGTAAACACTGTTTGGCCTTTTACTTTGCCATGACTACAATCAAGTTGTCACTTAGGATGAATGGGCATTGGTAGAGGGTGTTTACTGGCAACACATAATATCCCGTTACAGAACATGCTCTACAACATGACAGTCGTGACCTCGGCGCCTGTTTCACCACATGTGGCATCTGGATTATTCCCCCAGACACTAGTTGCTTAGAACTCTGCAGGTGGGAACCAGTACTGCAACATGTCCTTGGTTCTCACCACCCACCTGGCCTTAATTTACAAGTTAATTTATTCCATCTCAGCAGTTCTTCACAGTAATTACTCCTTTCTTCATTCCATTTTAGTTTTCTACATCTTTCATTTTTTGACCTGTCAAATCTCAACCAGTGTAGTCCCCAGAAAATCTGTCTTTTCTTCTCATGCCACCCAGTAAGTCTCCGCTGACCTGAGATCTGGGTGACTTTTCCAAACTCTACCCCTTTTCCTAATCCTCATCAGTTCCTTTCCCTTCACTCCTCTTTCTTCCCCTTCAAACCTTCTGCCAAAAGAAGGAACCACTGGCTCTAAAGATTGCATAAGTAAAACCTTCTTTTATAAGTGTGCTGTCCTGCCACCACTTGGTGAGCAGATTTTTTTAATCTATCCAGTTACATCCTACTGTCTTCTGTATGTTTTTTTTTTTTTTTTTTTTTTTTTTTTTTCAATGATCTTCTCATATACCTTGGCAGTGTGACACATAAAAGTAGCTCCCCACAGTTTTGGGATACACTTCTTAAAACTTGGATTATGATCCTCTTTTCCAATCTTCCGGTGTCCTTTCTTTCCATACTGTTCTTACTTAGACTATGAGGATCTGATTTAAATGTTGAGAGCTACTGATAAAGAAACAAGGACTTCACAGATAGGCAAGAAATTTAGAGCCACAAGCCATCACATAGTAAAGTTTTTTTTTTTTTCAATTCTTCAATGTCCACCAGCGGAAGAGACGTTCACAATTTCAGGTAACAAATGTAGTCCAAATTTGTATCAAATTTTATGAAAACTGGTTTCCACTAAGGTACCGGTACATAAAACACAATCTCATTAATGATAGGCAAGCAGTGTGGATAATGCAAGACATCCTTGAATGGCTTTCAGTAATCATTCCTTCTCTACTGTGTGTAAGCTGAATCAAAATTTCTTGCACAACACCAATTATGTAGATTCCCTGGAGAAGGCTCTTTAAGGGTTCGAAAGGAGACGGGGCTATTTGTGAACAAAAGGTACAAATAAAGCCATCCTCAGTCCTATGGCCACTTTTAATACTGCAGTGCTTTACTAGGCATGATCCTATTAGTGTTGATATGAGCTTACCTTCTTCTGATTACTGAACTACCTTACCCAGCCAGGTAAGGGGAGACCTACAGTTTAATGTGGGCTCCAGACCACAGAGAGGGTTGCCATTATTCACACTAAAAATCACTGCCAGTGCTGAAGTAAACGATAAATGACAGAAACAATGCTAGAATAATCAAGTGTCAAAACCCAAGCCTTTGGACTGATGATCTATCATCTAATGATTGAGCCTGACTAGCAGGAGACTAATAGAAAAAGAACCAAGCAAATAATTACAGTCCTAAAGCGTAAAACTTAATATAGGTATCATCAGATACCAAGTAAGATAATGAAGTTTTGAGAATTCCAAATTAACAATCTTATTAGCTACCAATGTAAAATATTCTTTTTTTGTGTGGATATGTTTTCAGAGAACCATAAATACTCAATGATAAAAGGTAAAATCACATGGCATTATTTGTTGGGAGATTGCAAAGGAGTTGTTCAGCTGCCTAATTGGAAAAGTTTTCTGTCTTTATGCACAGTGATACCTTTCCTTTATGAAGTATAAGTGTTGTGTCTCAATAATTGCATGGAGAGTTTTGTTGTCACATTTCTGTTGTTGCTGTTGTTGATGATGATGCTGAAAGAGAAGATTTGAGGGAAACCAGTGACAGCACATAGCCTGCTTCTATTAAATTGCACTAATGGGGCCACCAAGGTTAACATCCTCATACGGATCACCAGACTCAGTGTCACACACACTCACTCAATGAGACACTGCAGAAATTAACCTAGAACATTCAAGCCAAGTCTGATGATAAGGAAGTGTGCACCACCAACATTTCTCTTCCTCTTTCCTAGTGTCACCACTGCACAAGTGTGCATAGGTGGTCCTTAGCTATTGAAGAGTAATAGTCATTAGTAAGTCACCCAGAAAAAATGTGATGTTGATGACTCTTGGCATATATACCATTCTTATAGATGCTTTTAAATTTTTTGAGATAAGTGGTGTATAACCAAGTGGTTGGTTCTTTCTGTGAAGACAACTTATTGATAGACTACCAGTTTGGTTCAAGTGATGAGGTAATATGTTCCTTCTTGGGCAGTGCAGGAGAAAGTATTGATAAATTGTGGTCATGGGTACATTCTGTGTTGTAAAAACGACTTTTGGCAGTAAATCATAATATATTGTTAACTAAATTAGAACATTATAGGATTAAGAGTGCAGTACTTGTATGGTCCCAGTATTACCTGAGCAGCAGAAAGTTATTTTACCCTCTCCTTCACTGAAGTATGCTAGTATGTGGTTGGGATACTGTAATATGTAGGCTTCATACTAAGGGTACTGCTTTTCTACATCTGCATCTGCATAGATACTCTGCACACCATCATAAGGTGCATAACAGAGGGTGTACCACTACTAATCATTTCCTTCCCTGTTCCACTTCCAAATAGAGCAAGGGAAAAATGACTGTCTGTATGTCTCTGTATGAACCCTAATTTCTCTTATCTTCATGGTCCTTAAGAGAAATGTATGCTGGTACCAGTAGAATCATTCTGCTGTCAGGTTCAGCATCAAATACTGGTTCCATAAATTTTCTCAACAGTGTTCCTCTGTTGCTCAAAAAGAACATCACCTTCCCTCTGGGGAGACCTATTTGTGTTCCTGAAACATCTCGGTCATACCCGCATGTTGTCTGAGCCTACCAGTAACAAATCTAGTAGCTGGCCTCAGAATGCTTCAATGTCTTTCTTTCATCAAACCTGGTTCAGATCCCAGACACTGGAGCGGTACTCAAGAACAGATCTCACTAGTCTCCTTTACGGATGTCAACTATTTGCCTTCCCTATTACAATTGGTACATGCTCATTCCATTTCATAATGCTTCTGGGTGACTTTTCTGAAATCTTACCCTTTTCATAGACCTCTCCAGTCCATTCCCTTCAAGCCCTTCCTTCTCCTTCAACCCTTCTGCCTGAAGAGGGAGCCACTGGCTCTGAAAACTTGCCTAATTATGAGCTTTTATATGTGTGTTCTGCTGCCACTTGGTGAATAGGTTTTTTATCCATCCAATTAAATTATATTGTCAACTATAAATTGTGTCTAAGTCATCTTGTATCCTCCTACAATAACTCAATAATAACACCTTCCCATGCACCACAGCATCAGCAAACAGCCACTGACTGCTGCCCACTCTGTCCACCGGATCATTTATGTATTTAGAAAAGAATAGCAGTTGTATTATATTTCCCTGGAGCACTCCTGATGATACCCTTGTCTCTGATGAACACTCACCAGGCAACAAAAACACACATGTGTGGTTTTCTGACACACACTTGTAATCAACAGACCAAAAGCTGCAGTTTTATGGATGATACAAGCATAACTGCTATTTATTAATTTCAGGAACCAAGTAAAACAGTAAATTACATTTTGGAAAGAAGTAGCTCTTGGTGTATGATTAATGGGCTGACTCATAATTGCAATATAACTCTGTGCAACCAGTTTCTAATAAACAGTTTTGTTCATGCTGAGATTCAGCTACTTACAATGGCAACTCTTTTAGTGAAGCAGAAGACACAAGATTTCTGGCATTGTGTGATGGAAGGTACATATTTAAGACTTTCTGCAGAAACTGAATAATCAAGATGGATTGTTATTGTCCTCGGGATACAGAATTGGACTCAGTATGATGGAAGGTGGGATTGTATTGCTTAATGGATAGTATTTGAGCCCACATATATTTTAAACTATTAAACAACAGGACAAATAATTTCTTTTATGTACTGGTAATGTTTATTTTGAAAAAATAGTTAGTGTATGTGGAAAAATCTGAATAATATTTCAGATACATGGAAATGGCTGAATGTCCAGAAACTTGGAGGTCTACATCTTCATATACAGTCATACTCTCCGAATCACTGTGAAGTGCATGGCAGAGGGTATTTCCCATTGTATCACATATTAGGGCTTCTTACCATTCCATTTGTGTGTGGTGGGTGAGAGTAACAACTGCTTAAATGCCCCTCAACATGGTGTAACAGCCTAACATTTTTTGTGGTCCTTACAGGAGCAATACACAGAGGTTTACAACATATAACTAGATCGCTCACTTAATAGCGGTTGTTGAAACTTTGCAAGTAGGCTTTTGCAGTATAGTTGTTGGCTTTCTTCAAGCATCTACTTGCTCTATGATGATCTCTCATTGATCAAACATACATCTGAGCATTCATGCTGTCATTCTTTGTAATCATTCAGTACCCCTGTTAGTCTTATGAGGCATGGGTGCCACACACTTGTGAAATATACTAGGATGGGTTGTACAAGAATTTTTTAACTAGTCTCTTTGCAAACTAACTGCATTTTCCCAGTATGCTACCAGCATATCAAAGTCTGCCACCTGCTTTACCTATGATTGTTTGAACAAATGTGATCATTTGAGTTCACATCCTCAAAATTTATTACTCTCTGGTATCTGTATGAGCTGAATGATTACAATTTTGACTCAGTGGTATTGCAGTCATAGGATACTATGTTATTGCATTTTATGAAATGAACAGTTAAACATTTCTTAATGTTCAAAGCAAGTTGTCAATCTTTGCATCCCTCTGGAATCCTATTAAGATGTGGCTGGATATTTATGCAGCTCTTTTTAGATGGTACTTTAATGTAAATAACTGCATGAGACAATACAGGCAATGCCTTCATGGAAAAATGTTTAGAGTTGCCTACAGAGCCATAATTGTTCCCAGCCATGCTTCTCTTTGCTGAAGCAAATTGACAGCCATGAATGTTTTTCTTCAGAGCTCCAAAAATATGGAAATCTCATGGGGAGAGATAGGGACTGTATGTTAGATGTGTAAAGGCTTCCAAGTGAAACTCCTGCAGCATAACTGAAACAACAGGCATCCCTGCTTCAGGAAAGTTATGATGGCCTTTTTATTTGACTGCAATACCCTGATGCTCATTGACTTTCTGGAACATGTGCCACAATTAATGCAAAGTGGTAAATGAGCACTTTACAAAAATTAAGGCACACCATTAAGTCAAAATTCCCTGGAATTATGACAGATGATACTAATTATGTTGCAGCATAATGTTTCGAGTACACTGAAGTAGTTTCACTGGGAACCCGTTACACATCCTCCATATGGTCCTGATCTTTCCCTATGCTATTTGCATATTTTTGGTGCCCTGTAGAAAGACATTTATGGTTGTCAGTTCGCTTCACATGAAGTTGATGATGATGATGATGATGATGATGATGATTGGTTTGTGGGGTGCTCAACTGTGCAGTTATCAGTGCCCGTACAAATTCCCAATCTTTACTCAGTCCACTCTCACCACTTTTGTGAATGATAATGAAATGATGAGGACAAGACAAACACCCTGTCCCCAGGTGGAGAAAATCCCCAACCCAGCCAGGAATCAAACCCGAAACCCCGTGATCTAGAGGCAGCAACACTAGCCACTGCCCACGAGTTGTGGATTTCACATGAGTAGGTGCATGACCTGTGTACAATAATGGTTATGTAGGCAACTAAAAACATTTTTTCCATGAAGTCATGGCTGTCTTGTCTCACAGTGGGATGAATGTGTGGTGTAGAGCATCATAAAAATCGATATTTGTTCTGTGCGTAAGTGTGCTATCTTTGAGGAGAGGGCTTTGGAGAGCATGTTGGACGCTAACGGCAGTTAGCCTCCGGACTTGTATCTGTGTAGACACTAAGTGTGAATAAATCTGTATATGAGAGAATTCTAGTTGTTTACCTACAACTATACCATATTCCCTCACTGGTGACCCCGTTTTTGTGTAATACGCGTCCGAGTTACCGCCTGAAGGTTATTTACGCGCCTACCGCGTCGGGTTTCTCCGCGATCGCGAGGGCCTTTGTTCAGCTCCAGACAATGGCCTTTCAGCATTCACCGCCACCCGGATTCCAGCAACATCTCTCCAGCACTCCTGCCGTCATAGTGGACATGCCGCAAGAATCTTCGGAATCCTTCAGCCAGAACATGCAGTGGAATTCATAGAGTGCCGCCAGTTTCTTCCAACCACCAACGGTCATGGACTCTGGCTTTGTTAGCCTGGACCTTCCCACGTGTTCTCCACAGAGTGTTGGTCGGAACATTTCTACTCCTGTGTCGAACACACAATTCAATACAGTTCGTGGCGTCGAGAGAGGTTTTGCTACTTTGGAAAATCCAGTAGTAAATTCAAACTCGAATCAGTTCCCGCCATGTGTGTATCCTTCCGCACCGGCTAGTCAACAGGTGTTCAATGCTCGCCAAACATCAAATATTACACCGAGTGTGCATCCTAGTGGACGTGTGTGGGATCCTTGTGTTGCTTCTAATTAGGTCAACAATTCTGCGCTGGATAGTAATTACTCCGACATCTACAACCAGCCCCACCACTCACGGTCGAGTGAATACTGTGTGCATAACGGACATTCACCGGCGTACTTAAGCACTTGTGCCTTCTCTCTGAGCTACCACGTCAATGAGAATGCAAATTTTGACTACGATCCTCACACCGTTCGAGCGTCCGTCGCTTCTCAGCCGCCCCCCCGGCGTCAAGTGAATTTCGCGATTCCCGCATTACGGGACGCCAATAATCCGGACTCGCAATCTTCTGCATGCTCTACTTCCGTCCGAAGTAATAGGCGCACCTCCGCAGTGACTGCAGTGCCGAATCTGCCGAAATTACCAGACTTCAAACCCGCTCACCCGGAGTTCTGGTTTAACCTGGTTGAGCAAACATTCAATGTCTGTGCTTTGGACGACGACACACGCTTCGCCTGCCTCATGAACCATCTTCACGACCGCGTCGATTTAATTTATGATCTGGTCAAAGCAACCCCCCTAGCAGGAAAGTATGCTGTGGCGAAACAAACGATACTGGAGCGCGTCTCTAAAACCAGGAGAGAAAATGTGTGACAGCTCATCTACGAAGAGCGTCTTGGCGACAGGTCTCCGTCCCAGCCTTTGCCTGTCCAGACTGCAATCTCTGCGTATGAAGATAGGCCAGTAAATGAACGTTTACGCGCCGCCGACAGAGCATACTCCGCCAGGCAACGTGAGCTCCGTGCACTGCATTCTGGACGTGACTGCACTAAGACGCTTTCTGACGCCACGCCCTTGTCTGGTGCTGCTGATAACAAGTTTTTTAAACTAGCCGCCCTGCCTGCACCTTCAATTCCTCGCAACGACAGTGCATCAGCCTCTGTGGAAGACTCTGGGGCACATACTCCGTCACCTAGCAACTACCCACAAGGGCACAATCCCGCCCAACCTTACTGTTTCTTCCACGCGAGATTCGGGGAGCAAGCTCGCAAATGCCAGTCACCGTGTTCTTACCCAATCTCCAACCACAGGTAGGCTACGGTGCCACCTCCTGCGATGTAAACAACGGGCACCATCCCACGTTGCACTCCGTTTCGGACAATAACAGTAAGTGTGGTCGAGTCTATGTTCGCGATTTACGATCAGGTGTATGTTTTCTGGTAGACACTGGCGCAGACGTCTCTTTGCTGCCGGTTCGCCTAGCAACCAATAAAGTGCAACCACACAAAACAGTACTTCGTGCAGTGAACTTGTCTACCCTACAGTGTTCGGGTTCCACTTTGTATACAGTGAAACTTTCGCCCGAGTGCAAGCTGGAGTGGACGTTTCTAGTGTCAACAATTGAAGAACCTATTCTCGGAATTGATTTCCTCAAGCACTATCAGTTGTCACTAGATTTTGTGCAAAATACTGTGTTTTACCCCTCCCTTAACAAACATATTCCTTTCGCTTTGCCGAGTGACAGTTTGGCTAACACCAAACATTTGTGCTGTGCTAAGAAGTGTGTAAACCTATCCTTGGAGCTGCAATCTTGGACAAACAAGTGGCTAGTGGAGTGCGCCAAGTCTTCTAAGTTGCGGATGGAACGTATGGAAATGCTGCTGCATCTCTGCGACATACACCATGAGTTGGCCTCCACACAACAACGCCTCGCGGCACTACAAGCAGACGACTTGTCGGCTACAGACAAGGTCAGTCCGTGCCAATCTGGTGTTCCCGTGCCCATGCACGTTAACGACAATGTTGTGAACTCTGTGAACTGTGTCAGCACCCCCTTTTGTAATGATACGGTATGCCCGAGTGCTCATGCTCCTTGCATTCCGAATGGAAAATTAACTTGCCAAGCTTGTGGCAATGAACTACGGCCATCTGCTGTCCAGCCACGCCCACTCGTGCCTACAGCGCTCGTAGCGGCACGGTCCGCTATCAAGAACCAGTGTACCAACCTCGCCCATGTTAACACGTGTGCGGCCTTTACGCAGCCTACGAGCGGGTGGCACACCTGTACTTCCGTGCCCTCAGCGCCACAGCTTGGCCCATCTGCCACTGCCTGCTCCGCTTCACGGACATCTGACTATCGTGCCGCGCCACGTATTGCAGTAGTCACTAACGGCACAGTTCATCGGTTACGTCTAACACTCTAACCGATGGGCCGCCCATATCGCAACGTCCACGCCGCCTCAAGCCGGAATTTATGAAAATTGCAAAAGAACAATTGGACGATCTGTTACAAAAGGGAATAATTGAACCTTCTTCCGGTTTCTGGGCTAGTCCTATCCTGTTTGACCAAAAGAAAGACGGTACTTGGCGTATGGTCGGAGACTATAGGCATTTAAATGCCCGCACCATGATTGATAAATATCCAGTCCCACACATCACAGACTTCAATCATGCGCTCACAGGTGCAAAGTACTTCTCTGTTTTGGACTGTAAGCACGCATTTCATCAGATTCCTATGGCTCCAGAGGACATTGAAAAGACTGCCATAACCACTCCCTTCGGGCTGTTCCAATACAAATTTATGCCGTTTGGGTTGAAAAATGCACCCCAAACGTGGCAGCGTTTCATCAATCAAACTTTAACCCGTCTAGACTTTTGTTTCGTATATATGGACGACATATTGGTTTTTGCTTCTACTTTAGAACAGAGTGAGGAGCGCGTTCAAGTCATGACAGATATTTTAGCAGCCGCTGGTATTGAACTGAACAATAAAAAGACTCAATTGCACCAGCCATCCGTCACATTCCTAAGTTATGTTATGTCATCGGACGGTCTGACACCACCACAGGACAAGATCAAGCCTGTTCTCGAGATGCTACGCCCTCAGACCTACAGGGAATTACGCAGGTTCATCGGAACAGTTAATTATTACCGGAAACATTTGCCAACCGCTTCTGCGGTGCAGGCTCCTCTCACAGATGCTCTCGCTGGCCCACAAACTTCTGCCACCCGCCAGGTACCATGGACACCAGGCATGGACAAGGCATTTAATGAACTCAAACAGCTGTTGGCCTCCGCTGTCACTATTGCTCACCCATGGGCGGACGCCACAATGTTTATCACTACTGACGCTAGTGACAATGCTATCGGCGCAGTACTGAGTCAGACATACAACGATGTTACGACCCCCTGCAGTTTTTCTCAAAAAAGCTAAACAACGTGCAGAAGAAATACTCAGCATTCGACAGAGAACTACTTGCAGTTTACGAGGCCATAAGACACTTTAGAACTGATGTTGAGGGACGAGATTTCTATGTGCTCACTGATCACAAGCCGTTGGTTACTGCCATAAAAAATCCTGCGGCTGATCCGCCCCCACGACGCTTTCGTCACATCGATTACATCTTGCAATTTATAAATGACATTCGCTACATCTGAGGAGTGGACAATGTGGTCGCTGATTTTCTCTCCCGTGTTGGTGCTGTCACAACCTTAATTGACTTAACGGACCTACCTCGGTTGCAATCGGCAGACCCCGATACCATGCAGTTAATTTCAGACTACAGCTCCTCTCTCCAAACGGTACGCTCTACTTTCCCTGGCATATCTGACTTAGTGTGGTGTGATGAATCGACTGGTACATTGTGGCCATTCATTCCTAAGCCCCTTCAACGCCAGGTCTTTGACAAACTACACACATTAGCACACCCCGGTGTCAAAGCCTCCACCCGTCTGGTAGCTGAACGGTTTGTCTGGAGAAACATGCGCCGTGATTGTCAGTCTTGGGCAAGGGCATGCATGGTGTGTCAACAGAACAAAGTTTCCAGGCACACTTCTCCACCCCTTGGCTGTTTTGCCCAACCTCCAGGCCAGTTTCACCATGTTCATGTCGACCTTGTAGGCCCTTTGCCCCCGTCCGAGGGTTTCCGTTACTTGTTTACAGCTATTGACAGGATGACTCGGTGGGCTGAGGCTGTGCCTATTCTGAACATTACCTCTGAGACAGTAAGTTGAGCATTCTTAGATTCGTGGATCTCTAGATTTGGCTCACCTGTTTACCTCACCACTGACCAGGGGCGACAATTCAAGTCTTCAGTTTTCTCTGACTTATGTAAAATGTGTGGTATTGTCAAAATTCATACTTTTGCATACCACCCCCAAAGCAATGGGCTTGTCGAGCAATGGCATCGCACCCTGAAGTCTGCCCTGCGTTGCCATGACTCACTATGGTCAGAGGCACTGCCCTTCGTGTTTCTTGGCCTTCGTGCGACTTTCAAGGAAGACCTCAAGGGGTCCGTAGCCGAGTTTGTATACGGCCAACCTCTGGTTTTGCCTGGAGAATTAGTCACTCCGACCCCACTTCCACGGCCCTCTGAACTCCCTTCACTTCTTGAGCGGGTGCGCTTGCACTGCAGCAAAATTCGGCTGCCACCTCCGGCTGCTCATACACCTCCGCACGTGTACGTACCGCGCACGCTAGACTCTTGTGAGTACGTGTTTCTCAGAGACGACTCAGTCAAAGCCCCACTTCAGTCACCCTACACAGGTCCTTACAAGGTTGTCAAACGCTCTGAGAATAACATGGATCTCCTCATAGAAGGCTCTGTAACCATGGTCTCACTCAACCGAGTGAAACCAGCTTTCATTGAGCCTCAGGTGAACCTCCCTGATTCTACCCCTATTTCTCCCACTCCTTTGAGAAGCCATCCATCTTCCCACACGATGCATTTGGGTATTGATTTTCCACAGCGTGTTTCTCTGCCGAGCACTGCTCCATCTCCGTGTTCATCTAATTCGAGTGGCCAATCTTTTCGGGGCTTCACTCCTCACAGCCCTCGCAGTCGAACTGCCAACCACTCGGATTCTACCATTGTGTTACCATCTTCGTGTGACAGCTCTTTGTCACGCCATTCAACCCACGCTGGCTCCTCGTTGCCTTCGGTCACGCTCCCTCGTCTGTCAGCTGATCGCCCGAGGTTGTCTCCTGCACAGTCTAGTGCACCTGCCACCCCCCTCTTAGCAGATGCTTCCCCCTGCCATGGCTTTCCCACACCTCCCTGCCTCCCTACCATTGCTCGTACAGGTGCCATCCAAGAATTGACAACACATGTACACCCTGATGACATACATAAATTATCTGTTGTCGTAGATGGCGATACAGTGTGTGTGGTACTCGCGTGTGACAATATTGAGGGAGGAAGTGCAGAATCTCGTGTGGTGCGCCGCTTTAAATTGAGCAGAAGTGCTGCGTGTGGCAATTTGTGTGCCTTTGTTAGGCCTTCTGGCAAGGTGATTCTCCGCCTGCCGGCTGACGAAGTGCTACACCTTCACTCCAGGAAGGGACGTCGTCTTCAGCCGCCAGCGTCGCTTGCTGACTTCACCGTCGACGTACCGGGCTTCACCCCCAGGTCTCCTACCAGTCGACCGCTTCCGCCTGACGCAGAAGAACTGTGCGTTACCTTCCTAACTTCTCACCCCCCCATTCACAGGGACGTACTCCATACTGCGCGGGGGGGGCTATGTGGCGTAGAGCGCCATAAAAATCGATATTTGTTCTGTGCGTAAGTGTGCTATCTTTGAGGAGAGGGCTTTGGAGAGCATGTTGGACACTAACGGCAGTTAGCCTCCGGACTTGTATCTGTGTAGACGCTAAGTGTGAATAAATCTGTATATGAGAGAATTCTAGTTGTTTACCTACAACTATATCATATTCCCTCAAATGTATTAACAGTTAAGGTGATGACTTTTGAAATAATAAACATTTTACTTACTTTTTTCTGTCTGTCTCATTTTTATCTGATTGCCCCTAATAATTTCTAGTACTGACTCCACAAACAGCTCTATCAGTTTGAAAAAGGTATATATTGTTTATGGCAAATTTCATTAAGGAATAAAAATATTGGGAAGTAGAATTTAAAATCCCTAATTCCTTGATAGGTCTCTAGAGAAGGTTCTTGAATTCACACCATAAGTATTTTATCTTACCCATTTTTGGACTTGAGAAACTTTAGTTCAGTTTAGTGAGTTGCAGTAAAACTTGCCATGTGGCATTATGGAATTAAAGTCAGTGAAGTAAGCTAGGTTTTTTTATATCATCTATGTCTGATGTCTGCATTCCAAATAAAGATTTGTTCAGACACTTCAGCTGTTCTGACATGTGCTCCTGATAATTGAATTTATTATCAACTTGAAATCTCGAGAATTTAACCCTATGAACATCTTCTATCTGCTTGTCATCTTGTTTTAGAGAATACTTGGGAGAAAATGTCTCGGAAGTTGTGAAACACTTATAAAAGGTCTTTTCAGTGTTTAGTTACACAGAATTCACTAGAAACTATTTACTAATGTCCACAAAAATTTAATTAACTGACCTTCGTAGAAATATACTTGATGTGCTATTTATTACAATGTTTGTAACAACTGCAAACAAAATAAAATTGGCATCTGGTAATTTTACTGATAGAAGGTCTTTAATACTCACAAAAAAACTAAGGACACTAAGGTTAAGCCTTATGGGATACCATATGTAGGCCTAATTAGTTCCCAGTCGAACAATGGCTTATAGCTTAATACAGGACTCTTTTCTATTGACATCTTTTGTTTCCCTATCAGACAGACATTATTTGAACCATTTTGCAGCATTTACTGTTACACTGTAACATCTGAATTACTTAAAAGTATATATTGACTTAAATGCTTTTGACAGATTGCAGAATATATCACTTTTCTGTAATTTATTGTTTAATAAATTAAGTACTTTCTCACTGTTAAGTGTAAATAGCCTCTCAATATCAGAACCCATTAGAGATCCATGCTGTGACTCCTACTATATATTATTTGAATTCACCAAAAGTATGGGAAGCATAGATAAGGCATTGAGTCATAGACAAGCACAGTGAAAAAGAATGCTAGAAATATGTAAACTTTTGGGCAAAGTCTTTCTTTCAAAGCAGATGATGATGTTTAGTTTGTGGGGCACTCAATTGCACAGTCATGAGTGCCCGTGCAAAGCCCCAATTTTTACACAGTCCAATTTTTTTCACAGTCCGATCTAGCCACTGTCACAAATGATGATGATGAAATGATGAGGACAACACAAACACCCAGTCCCTAGACAGAGAAAATCCCAACTCGGCTGGGAATCAAACCCAGGATCCTGGGATCATGAGGCAGCAATGCTAGCCACTAGACCATGAGCTTTGGATTTTTCCAAAGTAGAAAATACACACACATTCACACAAGTACAACTCACACATGACCACTGTCTCCAGGCACTAAGATCTTAGTGCCTGGAGACAGTACCTCTGTGTGTGTGAGTTGTGATTGTGTGAGTTTTCCACTTTGGAAGAGGGACTCTGTCCAAAAGCTTAAATATTTCTAGCATTCTTTTTCATTGTGGCTGTCAAAGATGCAACATCTTTTCTATGTGGGGAGTAGCAACCTATCCTTTCCATATTGTTGTAATTCCATCCTGGACTTCGTATTGGTTTATTAGCTGTAGTCAGATGGTTAAGAACCGTTTTATACAGGGTGTTACAAAAAGGTACAGCCAAACTTTCAGGATACATTCCTCACACACAAATAAACAAAAGATGTTATGTGGACATGTGTCCAGAAACGCTTAATTTCCATGTTAGAGCTCATTTTAGTTTCGTTAGTATGTACTGTACTTCCTCGATTCACCGCCAGTTGGCCGAACTGAAGGAAGGTAATGTTGACTTCGGTGCTTGTGTTGACATGCGACTCATTGCTCTACAGTACACAGATTTTCTGTGAATGTTTGGGCAGGCATTGTTGGTGATGTCTTCATTGGACCCCATGTTCTTCCACCTATGCTCAATGGAGCACATTATCATGATTTCATACGGGATACTCTACCTGTGCTGCTAGAACATGTGCCTTTACAAGTATGACACAACATGTGGTTCATGCACGATGGAGCTCCTGCACATTTCATTTGAAGTGTTTGTATGCTTCTCAACAAAAGATTCGGTGACTGATGGATTGGTAGAGGCGGACCAATTCCATGGCCTCCACGCTCTCCTGACCTCAACCCTCTTGACTTTCACTTATGGGCGCATTTGAAAGCTCTTGTCTACGCAACCCTGGTACCAAATGTAGAGACTCTTCGTGCTTGTATTGTGGACGGCTGTGATACAATATGTCATTCTCCAGGGCTGCATCAGCACATCAGGGATTCCATGCGACGGAGGGTGGATGCATGTATCCTCGCTAACGGAGGACATTTTGAACATTTCCTGTAACAAAGCATTTGAAGTCATGCTGGTACGCTCTGTTGCTGTGTGTTTCCACTCCATGATTAATGTGATTTGAATAGAAGTAATAAAATGAGCTCTAACATGGAAAGTAAGTGTTTCCGAACACATGTCCACATAACATATTTTCTTTCTTTGTGTGTGAGGAATGTTTCCTGAAAGTTTGGCTGTACCTTTTTGTAACACCCTGTATGTAACCTTTTCTAAAATTTTCAAGAGTGCTGGCAAAAGCGAAACTGGATGTAAGTCTGATGGTATCTCTATCTTATTTCTTGTACGGAGGCTTAACTCCAGCAAATTTCAGCCAGATGGGAAATGTTCCAATGATAAATGACTGTCTAATACTATAACTAAGTGCAGAGCACCCTTTAATTAACTTTGCTGATACTTTATCATAACCAATAATTATTGTTCAATTTTAAATATTTTGTGCTGGAGATTACTTCTCCTCATGTAGTAAAGGTCTTATTCATGCTATTGAAATTATTTGTCATGACTGGTCTGAGATATTCCACAGCAGCAGCTACTGAACCTGAAACACTTGTTAAAAATTTTACAACACTCCACATATCTCTTTCCAATACATCATTTAGTTTTAATGATCTTCTTCATGTCTGCTCCTACCAGTCTCCTCCTACATTATATACTATATTGTCTTTCAAGTGGAATAGCAGCTACTGAATACTTTAGTAATTACTAGCTGAGAAACCTGAACCTGGCAGTGCTCAGGTATCTATTTATAACTTCACAAAGGACATTGTACTTGTGGAATTTAGTTTTGACTTATAAAGCTTCTTTGTGTATAATTTTTGAAGTTGTATGATTAGGGACATGAATGGAGAGATTGTTTGCTTCACTAAAATGGGAGAGAGAGCCATGTAGAGTTGGTTGTGTGAAAAAGCAACAGACACTAAGATCCATACCCACAACATGCAGTATCTGGCTTTGTGCTTTATTTATGATCATGGCACAACATAAGCTCACACATTCAAAATAAGCAGGATTCATCGTATAAAAACTTGCTTATCTGCACTTCCTCCCATCAAACTTCTGCTCCTATGATGTGACATGGGGGAAAAGTAACTTCAAGCCTCTGTGAATGAAGGGTTCTGGAGAGCAAGATGCTCTCAATCAGAGCTTTTAAAGGGAGTTACCAAAGAGTGATTTAAAGCCTAATGTTTTGTGCTGCAGCAAGTCTTGCCTAAAAATCTTCATTCGGTTCTTGAGGCCAAATAGTCATCATTCTTTTAGCCATTCTGGTGTATTGAGAAAGATGTGATAGTTTTCTAGGAATTTTAACTTGTAAACAAAACCAAATATGAATGTAGTGAGTAGCTAACCAAATCACAAAGCAAACTTGATAAATTCATTTTTCCTATCAAAGAATATAAACAAAACCTATCAAAAGAAGCAGAGTAATCTTGTTAAGCTGTTAATACACAATGAGAAATCAGTAAATTTGTACATCCTAGGTAAGCAAATTCACTGTTAGATTGTAATCATGAAGATAAGATTGCAGCACTTGATTTTGTCACTGATGTAAACTTCCAAGAATACATCTGGTGCTAAGTTAAAAACACTAACAATACCACCTGTTGGCTCTTTGGAGTATTATGATACTAGGAGTATCATTTATTGGTTCTATTGCATATTACACTGTGTGATTTAACATCCAAACTACTAAATGATTTTAGACAGAATTGTAATCTATGATAACTTTTTTTCTGTGTTCTGATCTTGATAAAATAAAGACTATATTCCACCCCAAGCTGAAATCAAGTAACCTATGAAAACTCCATGAAAATTTGTTTGAAGATTAGTGTGTAAGTGGACAGACACAGTTGTTTCACAGTTTTATTGTTAGTATATATATTATGAAAATCAATACTGGTATTAATTCATCAGATTAAGGAGCTGGCACAGTTAACAAAACTGATCTATGACATCCAGAAAGATTAGTTACAATGGACAAGATGAAGAATTGGAATTCTTCCTGTCATTAGATAATGGTTCAGGCTTCATGTGTACCAGAGGTATGCCCTAAATACCCAGCAACTTTGACTGTAACATTGGCTGCCTGCCCCTGTGGTGGTACACAAACTAATTAGTAATGCAATACCTAGAATCAAGAGTGTGATTTCAATACATCCACAAAGAGAAAAATTGTGTACAGTTTGAAATGAAATCAGTGTGAAGAATTCCAACTTACAATTATTTTTAAGTTTAGTATTCATTGTAGAGGTATCCATAAATAATGAAGTTAATGTTTATCAATATAATAGAGGGAAACATTCCACACGGGAAAAATATATTTAAAAACAAAGATGATGTGACTTACCATACGAAAGCGCTGGCAGGTCGATAGAAACACAAACACATGTTTAGTAACCTAAGACATTCACTGGAATTTACTCAATAAGAAGCACATCAGCAGATGGTTATCTGAAAACTTACCTTCAGAAGCTGAAATTTCTAGTACTTCCCATAGGCACATATAAAAGTACACAAAATTATACTATCTTTAGAAACTATTAGTTCCTTCCTCAGAGAAGAGAGAGCAGTAAGATGGATTGGATTAAAAAGCAAAGACAGGACACTCATTGTCAAAAATAAACAGGAACCCTCCAGTTGTGAGCAAGAGGGATACTAATACGAGCTGTAATTTTACTATTACCATTATTAACAATGTAAGGAAAAATAGATTGCTACTTACTGTAAAAATGACATATGAAGTTGCAGACAGGCATAACTAAAAGACACTTATACATTAAGTGCAAAATGGGAACTTACTTAAAATGTTCAGAAATGTAAAATTGTGCACTTCACAAAATAAAAAACATAGTATCCTATCACTATGACAGCAATGAGTCTCTGTTGGAATCAGCCAACTTATACAAATACCTGGGTGTAACACTCTGTAGGGATATGAAATGGGAAGATCACATAGGCTCAGTTGTGGGTAAAGCAGGTGGTAGATTTCGGTGTACTGCTAGAGTACCGGGGAAATGCAGTCAGCCTACAAAGAAGATTGCTTACAAATCACTCATGTGACCCATCCTAGAATATTCCTCAAGTGTAACGTAAATATACAACCAAATAGGGCTAACAGGGGATATTGACTGTATACAGAGAAGTGCAGCATGAATGGTCGAAGGTTTATTTGATCCTTGGGAGAGTGTCACAGAGATACTGAAGGAACTGAACTGGAAGACTCTTGAAGATGGACGTAACCTATCCCAAGGAAGGCTATTAACGAAGTTTCAAAAACCAGCTTTAAATTATTATTCTAGGGAAACACTACAATCCCCTATGTATCGCTCACATAGGGATCATGGAAATAAGATTACAATAATTATTGCATGGACAGAGGCATCCAAACAATCTTTCTTCCTGCACTCCAAATGTGAATGAAATAGGAAAAAACCCTAATCATTGGTACAATGGGATGACCTTCTGCCATGTACCTCACAGTAGTTTGCAGGAGTATACGTGTAGATGTAGACTAGCTTAGCTTTTAGCCATGACCTTCATCAAAAAAGGAAACACACACTCATTCTCACAAACAAGCATACCTCACATTCAAATGATCGCCATCTTTGGCTGCTTCAACCAGAATGCATTATTATACGTTATAGGCTGCCCTACGATTTTTCTGATGACTCTTTTCTCTAGTTTTTTGATATTTTAGTGCACTTTTCCAATCCATGACCAATGTTTCTGATGTGTATAGGACATGTGGTTTGGTGACTCAAACACAGGACCTTTGCCTTAACGGGCAGTTGCCCACTGAAGGCAAAGGTCCCAGGTTTGCACCCTAGTCTGGCACTCAGTCTTTATTTCCCAGGAAGTATCTGCTTAAGATAAATGAATCTGAGAACTCTTAACCTCATCATATTTCATTGTAACATCTTTTTAACACATCTTTTAGTTTGATATGTATTCTATCTTCTCAAAGGAGATCTGTAATGTGACCTTTTCAGTCTTCTCTTTCAGGAACTCAGTCAGTTTTACTGAAATTCTGTGTTATCCGTGAGTGTTGCAAATCATCAGAGAATGCCAGATTGCCAGTATCCAGTCCTTAGGTTTTTCTTCCTAGCCTCGTATCTTCAATTTTTTCCCATTCCATGGTAACTTTGTCTAATAATATGTTGGACAGTAGTAGTGAAATACCATCATCTTGTGTCACTCTTGTTCTAATATTGAAAAATTTGAATTGATTCCCTATGAATTTAATTTTGAATTTGGTGTTTGTTAGTGTCTGTTTGATAACATTCAGTGTCTTATCATCCACACCCGTCTCTTTCAGTTCTCGGATCAGTGATGTCAATCTACAGAGTGATATACCTTCTTGAAATCCATGAAGTTGGACATGGTCTTTCTGCTTTCACCACTTGGTACCTCAGAACTGCCTTTAAACTGAGTATCTGTTCAGCATAGGATCTTCGCAGTCTAAAGCCTGCTTTATATTCTCAATGTCACGCAATCCAGTGTGCAAGGAATCATCATAAATCACTGTGTCTTAGCATATTTATTGTCTTTGAATGAAATTGTCATTTCCATTTGTCTCATTGTGTATTTCTTTCAGTTACCTTCTGCACTATGTGAGAGAATTTTTTATGTGATGCATAATAAAGATATCCTTCTGTAATTCAATAAGGATAGATTATCTGTAATTGCTAACATTGTTCCTCTCCCATTTCCTATGTAATTGTGCACGTCCTGTCTTCTGGTGTTATTTCAGTTTCCCATATGTCTTATATGGTATTCGTTATTTCTCTGACAGTTTCTGCAGAGCTCCCTTTAGCAATTCTACTATGATCCCATCTTCTCCTCTGCTCTATGAATTTTCAGTTTCATGATTTCTCCCTTGATCTTCTGTTCATCTTATGCTTTTGACTTATAATTTCTCTTGATCTCTGGGCTCCTTGAGAGTCTCTCTGCCTGTTCAGCACAATTCAGGGTTCCATTGAAGTACTTTGCCAATATCTGACAGTTTACTTTGTTATTTAGTTCCAGTTCTCCATCCTTTTTCTGAAATAAGGATATTGTGTGTGTATCCTACGATTCTGGTTTTAAGTGTCTTGTAGAAGTCTCTTGAGTTATACACTGCTCTGCAAAACTTAAGGACGAGAGATATAAAGCAACATAACATATTAACTGCTCAGTGGAAAAGAATGAAAGTGTGAGAGTATGTTGCCAGAGGTTCCCAGTCATGCTCAGAAAGTTGGACATCCTATGGCATGTGATCAGCATGACAGCAGAACAAAATTTGCCTGGCCCTGAAACATGAGGCAGTTGAAGTAACAGGAAGAGAGAGAGAGAGAGAGAGAGAGAGAGAGAGAGAGAGAGAGAGAGAGAGAGAAGAGAGAGTGTGTCAATGAGCAAGGAGTTGCAGTGCAATGTCATAGTGTTCTTCATTGCAGCATGGCCCAGAAACAACAGGAAGGTGACTTCACTCAGGGAAGAATCGTCAGGAAGCCAGAAGAAGGACGAAGTGTGACAACTGTTGGCAAGAAGTCAAGAAGTTTGGTATTGCTTACAGCATTGTTTCACATGCATGAGTAACACTCCAAACCACAGGTACAGTTGCCCAAAGGAGAGGAGGTGGTTGACCTTGGTCAAATAGAAATAGATGACCATTACATTGTGCAAGAAGGGACCCACATCAAACAGGGGGTACTACTGCAACCACATGTAATGGGACTGCAGAGCACACAATCTCACACTCCACAGTGACACAGCAACTGCATGCACATAGTCTCTTTGCCCAGTGACCAGTGTGTTGTACTCCATTGACAGCTGTACATCGGTGGCATTATTTGCAATGCATGCTCTTCTCAGATGAGACCAGATACAGTCTGAATCGTGACTCTGGAAATACCTTGATGTGATGAGAGGTGGGAACGTAGAATACATACAGGAATAATGTGGAACATGATCATTTTAATGGTCCATGTGTTTTGGTATGGGGAGGCATAATGTTGCATGGACGTACTGGCCTCAAAATCTTTGAATGTGGTACACTCACTAGTCAAAATTTTTGTAACACTGTACTCTTTCCCCACAAGCATTTTTTTATGGATTCTTTCAGCCCAGACTTCATTTTTGTGGATGACAAAGGTCAACTACATCAAGCAGGGCAGGTGAAGGAGCTCTCGGGATGAGAATGAATTGACCTGCCCCTTTCCCCAACTTAAATATCGTTGAGCACAGTTGTGATATGGCAGGGAGATACTCTGCATCATATTTACATGCACTAATGACAATCTAGCAGTTGACAAATGCATTGGTGGAGGAATCCAATGTCCTACCACAAGAACACATTATCAACTTTATGGCCAGTGTGAGAGCATGATGCAGAGCAAGCATTGCTGTCCATGGTGATCACAAACCCTATAATAAACAATGTCCTGCCTTTTGTAATGTCCAGAGGACCATCATAAATTGCAGTGTCTTTAGCGTATTTATTTTCTTTGAATAAAAGTGTCATTTCCATTTGTCTCACTGTGTATTTCTTTCATTTACCTTCTGCACTGCACTGTATCAGATGTTGCTATGTATTGTCCATGTTTCACCAAGCTATGTTACTTGGCAATGAAGTAGCCTGCATAGGTTACTTTCATCCTAAGTTTTGCAAACTAGTGTAGTTTTGGAAATCCTCTTCTGTTCCCTTTAATTGATGCTTTTCGGGTGTCAGTATTCCAATTGTTATATGCTATTTTCCTGTTTTCAGTTGTTTTATTGCAAGTGTCATTCACCATTGACGGGTTTTTTTTTTATTAGATGAATTTTCTCTTTCATTTTACTGATTATCTTCTCCTGGAATTGTTCCAAGTTTGGGGCTGTCTCTTCCTTCCATTACTCTGAATCATGATGATTTTAATTTTATCATATAATACTTGATATCATTACAGTCTTTTTACTCATTCTATTTGGTGTCAGCCTGATTTTGATTCTGGTGAGATAATGATCAGGGTCTATGTGTAACCCCTCTTCTAATGCCAACATTTATTATTACCTGCAATCATTCTTTCTGCATTCCATTCATGACCTGAACAGGAATGGGGGGAACTGCCGCTGGTCCACAAAGCTTGCAGAGTGTGGATGTGGATTTCCCCGTGGTTCTTCTGTGTAACTGCTACTTAGTCCTAATGATCTGACTGGTGATTTACGTGTCTTGGTTTTTCTTTATCTCTTTCCTGAAATTAGTTGGCATTGATAATACAGCTCAATCATTCTTTCCATTATTGTTAGTGACTGTGTGCTGTGTTGCTCTATTGCTTCTCTAAATATTTTTTCACTGGCTAATTATGAATTTAAATAACCTAATAAAATTTTAAGATCTCCTTTAGGAAATTTTCTTGTCATTTTCTCTTGTTCATCTCAGTACTTATTGACTCCTTCTTCAACTCTCTTGTTATCTTGGTTTACTACTGTACATGCATTGATTATCATGTAAGACTTGTTAGTGCATTTGAGCCTCATTGTCATTGGTTTGTTGTTTATTGGTTTCATTTCTTGTGCTTGTGGATCCTCTTCTTGGTCGCAAAGTCTTGTGATGGCTAAATGTACCAGTCACGAATCTCACCCCTCTTCTTTTGACCTTCTCAATCTCTTGAATCAGACCCAACTGGTAAGGGATCAGAGCTCCTTTGCGTATTTTCCAGCCTGTTTTACTCTTGAACAGCCTGTAGCTACTGAAGTCTACAGTGTTAATCCCTGTCTACTGGATTCCCAGTAACAGGATCTTTTGTTTGTCTGGCATGTTTTCCAATTCAAACAATGGAAAGTTTAGGCTGGAATATCAACAATATTATGAAAATGATAGATTACTACTCACTGTAAAGATGAATGTTGAGTTGCAGACAGGCACAACGAAAAGACTCTTACACATTAAATCATGTAGTTTCTCTCTTCTGCTTAATGCAAATAAAAGTGTCATTAATGAATTTCTTCATAGTCAGCTCCAAGCATTCACCGTGGGACACAAAGATATTGAGCATCTTTGGTTGGAATTTAACGGTATTGTCCACCACGTGCTAGAGAAGTATGTGACTAGCAAAAATATAGGGGAGGGAAAGTATCCACCTTGGTACAACAAACATATTAGGAAATTACTGAGAATAAGGAGAATTTTGCACAGTCATTTCAAAGGTAGTCACTGCCCTGCTGACAAACAGAAATTATACGAAATGAAAACAGCCATCAGAAGGACAATGAGAGATTCTTTTAACAAATTTGAAAGCAATATTTTATCTGCAGAGTCTAAAAATAACCACAAAAAATTTTCGTCATACGTAAAATCTATGAATGCTACAAATAATTTAATACCTTCTCTTGCTGACAGTATGGGTAATGTAATGGATGATGATAAACAGAAGGCCGAAATTTTAAACCTAGCTTTCAAAAACTCGTTTACAGTAGAGGACTGCAGCACTATTCCCACTTTCATTTATCAAACAAATGCAAGGCTGGCTGACATAGTGTTTAGTGTATCTGGTATTGCAAAACAGTTAAGATCCTTAGACGCCAGGGATGCATCTGGCGCAGACGGTATCCCCATAAGATTATATGTTGACTGTGCTACAAATATAACACTATTCTAATCCATCATCTATCAGAGATCATTGGAACAGCGGAAAGATCCACAGGACTGGTAGAAGGCCCAGGTCATAGCAATCTATAAAAAGGGGAGAAAATCAGATGCACATAATTACTGGCCAATTTCACTGACATCGATTTGTTGTAGAATCATGGAACATATTTTGTGTTCAGACGTAATGACCTTTCTAGGCTCTGAGAAGCTCGTCAGCACAGTTTTAGGAAACAGTGGTCATGCAAGACACAGCTGGCTATCTTTGTGCATGATATACAACAGGCTCTAGATACCAACTCCCAGGTTGATGCCATATTTCTCGACTTTGGAAAGGCATTTGACTCAGTTCCGCACTGTCGCTTGCTCCAAAAAGTGCGCGCTTACAATCTATCTGATGACATATGCGGTTGGATAGGAAGTTTTCTAACAGACAGAGAGTAGTATGTCATCCTGAATGGGGTGACTTCAGCAGAAACAAGCGTAACTTCAGTTGTGCCCCAGGGCAGCGTACTAGGTCCGTTAATTTTTACAATTTACATAAATGATCTGGTTGATGGTATTGACAGCAGCATTAGACTGTTTGCCGATGAAGCTGTAGTCTACAGGACAGTAGTATCACATGAAAGTTTTGAATAAATCAATGATGATTTGCAGAAAATAAATGTGTGGTGTAATGACTGGCAGTTATCTCTCAATATTAAGAAGTGTAACCTACTGTGTATAACAAGGCAAAATCCCCATTAATGTACGAGTACAAAATAAATGCCCAGTCTTTGGAAGCGGTAACATCCATCAAGTGCCTGGGTGTGACTATTCGAAATGATCTCAAATGGAATGATCAAATTACACAAATAACGGGCAAGGCAAACTCTAGATCGCAGTTTATTGGTAGAATCCTGAAGCGATGCTGTCCTTCAGGTAAGGAAATTGCTTACAAAATGTTAGTTTGTCCAGTCTTAAGAGTATTGTTCGTCTGTTTGGGACCCTTACCAGTTGGGTCTGATTCAAGAGATTGAGAAGGTCAAAAGGAGAGCGGTGAGATTCATGACTGGTACATTTAGCCATCACAAGAGCATTACAAATCCCATAGAAAGTTTGAAGTGGAACACACCTGCAGATAAACGATGCACTAAACGGAGGGGGCTGCTCACTAAATTCCGAAATTCGATCTTTGCCGAGGATGTAGAGCAAATATTATTACCACCAATTTTCAAATCACGCAATGATCACCATTCAAATATAAGGGAAATTAGAGCTTGTACTGAGGCACTCAAGACAGTCGTTTTTCCCTTGCGCAATCTGCGAGTGGAACAGAGGGGGGGAAATATGACTTTGGTGCTAATTGTGCTCTCCGTCACACACCGCTTGGTGGCTAGCGGCGTATACAAACTTCCAAAAATCCAATGGTCCAGTGTACAGTGGAATGCCAGATACGTTACCACCTGGGGTATTGGAAGCATTTCTCTCATGATTCCTGTCTATAAGCTTGTTTTGTGAATCCAATTTCACTGAGCAAACAGAACTGGAGTGGTTAGCTCCACAGCTATATTTGCAGCTACACCAACTAGCTGAAGGGACACAGGCCTTTTGCCGTTTGCCCCAAGTAGGTGTTGAAAGTTTTCTCTCTGTCATTATTATTATCATTATTACTGTCAGTCTGGGATTTGGCCCCCAGTCAATCGTTATTGTTTCTTTCAGTTCTGGCACTGACGTGTGAAATCTGAAAAATGCTACGTTGCATCATTGTTCGAAGTCCATTCAGTAAGTCACTGACACATCACCCTCCATAAATAAAGTCATGAAGGAGGGTTATCGTTTCCACTCTGGCTGTATTTGTTCATACAGCTACTTTGTCCCACAACTAGTTTCAGCTTTTTAAGCCATCATCAAGTGGAATGAGGTGCCATACATGACATGCTTCCATTCATTTTAGCTGAGAAATTGTAAAATTTTGTGCCAAGACCTAAACCTTGCAGCATATCATATTTGATGTTTCCCCATTTTCATTTTTATCTCTATTTCTGGTGCATAATTAGCTAATGTGACAAACTGTTTTGTATTGTTAAGATAAGACTCCACCCATGAAACAGGAATGGCTTTAATGCCACACCACTGTATAATTTGATTGTGGCCCTCGTTTTTTACTGTTAAGGTAAGACTCTACCCATGCAAGGGGAATGCATTTAATACCATACCATTTTAGCTTCTCGAGAAAAATTGTGTGATATATGCAATCAGGAGATGCAAAGAGAGTAATTTTTATTGTCTTTCTTCTATAGTTAAGTTCGTGAAATGACACATTGCTTTCTAAGTGGAGATGTGTATACAGAAACTTAGCTCACCTTGAAAGTTTCTTCTCAGAATGATGGCTGGGCTCAGCTTTCTGTTGTAAGCTATGTTCTTGCACATTTCTGAGAATGTGTACAGAAGGAATATAAGTATGTAATTTACAATCAGTTGCTTATCTCAGCTTCTATACATTGGTGTACTACATACTCCAGTTTTCAGGAAACATAACTTGACTGATTACAAACATAAATCTAGGGTGGCTCTAGCAGCTCTATCTCATTCTCTAAGAGTTCAGAGTAAAGTCATGTATCCTTGGGCGAATATCTTCAACAAGTTTCCATTTAACATAAAGCGAGATTGTTGGTAATAGCTACAAATTCAAAATAAAATTAATACCTTTGTTTAACATACCTGACAAAACAGGCACTTTTTGCGCAGATTCAGTTTTTCTGCTTTGCTTATATTTAGTAAATGTATACTTTGGTTTGCTCCACATCCTGAAGCATGTTGGAATCTACAGACCGTGATGACTGAATCAATAATTACGTAGATTATCAACATGAGGTGGAGCCATTAACTTCTCTGTTATGAAACACACATGACAGGAGATGAAAATGTAACGTCTGTCAGGAAAAGGAATGCAGTTGCAGAGGATAGAACGAAAAAGTTATGTGAGAATACAGGATCAGCAGTGTGTGAGAGGGTAAAGACTCCTCGAGGTCTGTGATAAATTTCAGGCAGTAATGGCAAATTCACTAATCAAAAATTGCAAGAGGAGGAGGTATACTTGGGAAAAGGCTATCAGAAACAGAAAGATACCTGCTGGATTGCATTATGGTGAGGCAGATTCCAAACTCAGCATGTCTACCCAGGAGTATATGTATACTCAGATCACAATTTAGTAAAGGAAAATATGACACCAAAGTTTGGGAGAATCATCAAGAAGAATCAACAATGATTGCATGGTAATGATGCATTGAGGGATGACCATGTACATTCAAAGTCTGGTGAGGCTGTATGTGACACTGAATACCTGAATAGGTAGTTGACAAGGAAAAATGAGCTGCTCTCAAACGCTGTACAGGCAAATACAGATATAAGAAATGAAGTTATAAAGAAGCTGTGGGTAAACGAAGAAATACTTCAACTGATCAATGAATTGAAATACTGAAGTATTTAGGGAAAGAATACAGACAGTGCCCCTATACAGAGGAGGGACTGCAATGGGGAGGCGAAATGAATGTTAATTTGAACGAAGGGATCCTGCATTAGAAGCCAAATTTAATAGAGCTTTGTAGGACTTGCTACCAAACAAGGCAGAAAGGATAGATAACATTTCAGCAGAACTACTAAAGCAATTAGTGTTGCGTTGGGGTGTCAGGCTCAAAAGGGAAGAGGCAACCGAACAATGATTCAGGTTAGTGTCCAGAAATTGTCATGGGAGACATGTCCACAAACTTTTCAAAAGATCAGTTGCTTTACAAATACACTTGATAAAAATATGACATGAAAGTTCAACAGTTTACTGTGGTGTAAAATGTTTGAAATTATCTAAGAAAGATGAAGCAGTGTATGTCACTGGGACTGATGAATAATATGCACATGTACAAGAACAAAATGGGAATAATAATAATAATAATTATTATTATTATTATAAAATAATAATAATGGAAAACCAAATGAGAAAAGTTTGGATTGCAAGAATGCACTTTTAACTGTTCGCTCTATCAAGGAATTACACAGGTAATAAAAGAAAGTTTCAAAAAGGTGATTAAAATTCAGGATGAATTATTGTCAGATTTGCTGATGGCATTGCCACCTTAAATAATATTGGAGAAGAATCACAGTACCTATTGAACAAATTAACAATTTACTGAGCACAAAATACGGACTGAGAGTAAATCAATGACAAAATTAAATTTAAAATCTTAGAAAGCAATAGAGAATGAACAGCAATCAGTGCAATTGTTTTTCTGTAAAATAATCTTGATTGCAACAGATGTTTATTATAATTGGCAACTGGTTTCGGCCTATAATTTAGACTATCTTCAGGCCTGATGCAACGTGATAGCAGCTGGTGGCAGCGGACGGAGCAAGATCCGTAAAAAGAAAATTTGGTACCATATCGCATATCAAGGGAGGCAAATCTGCTACCTTGGAATAAAAATAATGAGACACAGATGAAGGAAGGACTTAAGCCAACTAGCACAGACAAAGCACCACTTAAACTTTCTGAGAATGTATGTCTGGAGCACAGCATCGCATGGAAATGAATCATGGACTGCAGAAAAATCCAGAACGAGGAGATTCAAAATGTCTTAAGGTGTGATATTACAAAAGGATGCTGAAAATTGAGTTTTTAAAGACATGTAACGAGAATGTTCTACATTTAAAAAATGACAAGGAAAGGTAATATGGAAATGTTAAAGACTATTGTTGTAATTCCCTTAGTACTAAATTGATCCGTACAGTGCAAAAACTATATAGCAAGAGAGATCAGAATACATACAAAATAATGAGATGTTGGAAGTTGATGGACAGCTTCACTTTCAGTATGTGGTTTCATTTATTTCCTATGATATGAAGCATGTGTTGCAGATTTTGAAGTCATGGCTAGAAACTGAATTCTAAGTATTTCTCCTTTAGCTTAACACCAGTAAACCCCAGATCCTTTAAAGAATCAAACTCATGTATAAAACACTCATATGCCCAATTACTTCACAAATGAGTTATTGTGTTAAATATATGACATTAAATGTGTGAGAAAAATTTGCAAAAGGCTTGAAGTTATGTTTCAGGTTGGTTAGTTGCCAAGCACTCTCATTACCAGACACTGGAGAATATAGTAAGGGTTTTCTAAAAAAATTAGTTTTAGATGAATCTGTATGTTATGTCATACCTCCTGAATGTGTTGTCATATAGTGATATTTTGCAGGTTCATTCAGTGGTACATGACAAGGTTATAAACCAAAAAGTGATGCAGAATTTGGGTGTTTTACTGCATGTCTAGCAAAAAATGTAGTGAGCAATGAACTTCTCTCCTTTCATCATTGGGAGATTGGGAGGGGGGGGGGGGGGGGGGAGGGGGAGAGGGGGGAGAGGGGGAGAGGGAGAGA
Organism: Schistocerca americana; assembly: GCF_021461395.2. Lineage (NCBI taxonomy): Eukaryota > Metazoa > Arthropoda > Insecta > Orthoptera > Acrididae > Schistocerca > Schistocerca americana. The sequence goes on along the minus strand of NC_060120.1, from coordinate 638,403,333 downwards.
GAGAGAGAGAGAGAGAGCACTTTGTCAAGGTTTGAAATCTTGAAGTTCACTGGAAGTCACTAAGCAATTTCCCCTCTCAAATACTGGAAGAATATGGGCTTGATAATTTGCACATCACAAGCTATGCTGCCTCGAGACATATACAGAACTAATATTTTCATATTGTGTTAAATCTGTCATTAAGATTACAACTCTTAACGAGTAGACTACAGTAAAATTAAGGTCTTAAACTGTCACCAATTATATGAATTACTGAAAATTTTTTGTTGCGCCTGAAATGCATTAGAGACAGAACCTGCAACAGAGTGTACCATGAACCTTTAAACATGAACCAGGTTCGCCATAAAGCAATACAGACATCATGTATACGTTGACAAGGAATTTAAGGGATAGAGGGTCACAAATAAGAAGTGTTAATTTTTTGAACTTTTTTATTGTTATGTAAGCCACTTTCCATCTGCAGCCTTCTCTGAATTAAACATGCCCAACAAAGAGGAAGATATTTTAAACTTAGACGTGACAACTTTTTCAAAGATAATGAAATGAAAATTTAAACAACTTACACCACAAAAAGTGTTCAAGCAGCACAGCTTAGACTTCACTACTATAACTACTTGAAAAGTTTGATCACAATAAATTAATGCTCTTATTGCTCAAAGGATTCTGTCAATGCTTATAAATAGTGATAAACAACTGTGGTATTTGTACACAAAATATGAAGGCAGTTAAAGTATATGCAAGTGTTCTGAAGCCTCAATAGACTTTTGCAAAATTACAAACCAAAACTTCATTATATAGTATCAGCTATGAACAGCAGTAAAATTAATAGAAACAAGGTCCTTGATGCCCATCTACCAAGAAATTCAAATGTGTAAAAAGTATGTTACAGCACAATAACTTCACAACACAAATTAATTTAAACTTCACAAGCAGGACCCTAAGAAACCAGATCAGAAAATTTTATATAAATACATCACTAAGCTTGAAATAAAGTAATGATAGAGTCAAAACTAACATAAGGAAAAAAACTGCAACAAAAATTAAATGCAATTTATTACAGCAACTATCTTTTAAGTACTAAAAATGACAACTAATTTATGCAATAATGGGGTAGTTTATAATCGATGAGGGAAACAGACGCCCGTACGTGACTCCAAAGCTAGCCTAAATGCAACCTCGAGCCATCCCATAACAGAGAATATGCAGGCACGCCACCAAGAGCGCTGCTGCACCTGCTGGATCTGTCAGTTGTCTTGAGCAACATAGTTGATGTCGTCGTTAATGGCCAACAATTGTGCACGGAAATCCATATCCAACAGTGCATGTGCTAGGTCACCCATAAGATTGGCAAGCTCTACTTCTGCCATATTCAAAGACTGTGCCAATGCTGCCACCCAAGATAAGATGTCAGAGTCAGACATACTGATGAAACTTGAAAGTGGGAATTTTCGTCGCTCATTACGACCAGATCCTGTTTGCCTGGACACCGTCACAACTGGATCACCCTCACGTGGAATCTGCAGATGTTAAGATGAAATTAGTCATGAATCACAAGTCTGCATTAACAAAACATAATATCTGCATAATATTCCAATCTTCACACAACGTATGAGCAGTACCAACCTTTACACAAATGGTAGCAGTTAGTCCACCCTTCGTATCTCGGCCAACAAGTGAACGGGTGTTGTATACAAGGTTTCGGCGTTCAGTAACAGATACTGGAGCAAGGAAAGGACGTCCCACATAAATCAAAGCAGCATACACCTCTTCTAGACCATCACGCATTGTCCGGCGATCTCTCCACAGCACATACTTCCCATTTCCTGTTAATGAATATCCATAATCCTTTCGGCAGTGTGGCTGATCTGACTGTGTAAACCATCCTTTAAAACAAAAGGAAATGTTTAGACTTACGGTATCTCCCACATATGGAGAATGGAAAAAAAATGGAGAGCTTAGAGTGAATCCTGGCACAAATCACATAATATTATTACAGTTACCTACAGTTTAAAATTAAGATTCTCAGAAATCTTAAATATTTCCTTTTTATAACAAATAATTACAATTACATTTGATAATTATTCCACAATTAGCAAGTCTTGTTCAACTCAAACATATTATGAATGTTCACGTCACAAATCTGTAGAATGTGTATGTCCAAAAAGTTACATAATTCAATAATTACTAACCAGTGTGTGGATAGGAACCATCTTCCATAACAGTCACCACCCTGGCAACATGATAGCCTGGGTCTAACAGAGCAACACCTAGCCTTCCTCCAATGTCAATACGAAGAGCCACAAGGACATGCTCCTTTTCCACCGTTCTTGGGCACGGATCGTAGCTGACATAACTGTCAACATCTTCTATGGACTGAAAGAAGAGAAAAGTAAAACTAAAGAGACTGTTTAACAAAACCTCAAACATTTGACATATATTGAGGAACATATAAATACTGCAGTAGAAGTCAGACAGATCTACAATATTTTGTGATTTTCTTTTGCTATTTCCCTTTTCTCACTTTGAATTGCTATGTACATGTCTTTCTCTAATCTCTCCCTCATTCTAATGACATTTGAAGTTTAAGAAAGTTACATCCTCTTTGCTGGAACAATGGATCTGATATTTTAGGATAAGGTTACCCATGGCACACACAGTATCACTGCCAAGTCACAAACCGGTGTTCAGTGAACATTTTTTTTTTTTTTTTTTTTTTTTTTTTTGCACTAATGCTAACATAAGACCACCAACCATCCCCCCCCCCCCAAAAAAAAAAAAATCTTATTTGTAAGCCGTGGAACAGCAATCTGAACTGAACTGTACATTACACATTAAAATGCACATCCGGTTAACAATAAAAACGCACATTCAGAGAGTACTGTGGATATCCCCAATAGTGGGAGCCAAATACTACAAAGCAGCTCACATTCTGATTTGAAACTATTATTTCAGTCAGAATTCCAGGTCTAATTTTGTTACCGATATGCCACACAACATAAGTAAACCGTAATTTTTAACAAATTTGAATCCTTTACAACTATTTTCAAAGTTTTGAAACAACAGGCACTTAAAACATAAGCAACATATGTTCCAAGTCTGGTGTAAATGTCTTTCCTCCTCAAACATCCATTACTGTTTACAGTTCTCGTCCGCTTCACAAAGAGAGAACAGTCATGAGGCATATCTGACAACTAAAAGACTCCACTTAGCCCACAAAACAAGGAAACTTAACTATAATATATCTTCAACCCACTGCCAATAAGCACTATATAACTAAAATTAAACTAGGCAGACCCAGTAGTATTCAAATTTTGTAAATGTTTACTGTCCAGTTGCAAAGGGTAATCAGTATTTAATTGTGGAACAATACTGAAAACTGAACAGATGTCGTTAACCTTACCTCCTCACATGAAGCAAGAAACAGCCCAGAAGCAAGACCTGGAAACTTCTTGTCGAGGCGCCTTAGCTTCTGCAGCAGTTCTAATGCCAAACCAACACAGGTGTAATGCTCTTCCGTTATGGGAGGTTCATAGTGTCGATAGAAGTGACTCAAGCTATCCTCACCACTTGCACAAAACTCTTTGTAGAACCTGCGCAGGAACAACAATAAGGAGGGTTAAGTTTGCAGAGCATTGTACTGAACAAAAGTAAAGAAAACAGGCAAATCCAAGCTGTAATGTATTAATTTCATGTCAATCATACATACCCTGTACTTTAAATTATTATTTGGAAGTTTTCTTCGTTACATGCTTTACTGTTGTAAAGTGAGAGAGAGAGTGTGTGTTTTGTGACACTGTGTGGGAAGGGGCGAGTGTGACTAGAGCTGCGAGCTACTCTTAGCTACGATTATGAACAGTGTGTATTGGTTTTCACTTCATACCTGACGAAGTTGCCAATGCTGTTGTAGTTGTGAGCTTGAACGAGCTGTTGCACGCTTAACTCGAGGCTGGCGGCCAGTTCCTCATAGCGCTCCACAGAGGCGAACCGGAGCGGCTGCCCACGGAAACTACCCCATGCCGGAAGTGGAAGCGGGTGGCCCGAAGGCCACGCCGCCCCTGTTAGCCCATCCCAGGTTTCTGTCTCGAGTCAACTCGGCCACTCGCTGCCCCAGCGGCCAACCGTTGGCACGTAGCCAGATTCATCCCTGCAGCTGCTGATGGGCTCTACAGGGGGTTCCGTTAGCAATGAGCTCTTACTCTGCTCTGAAAGTCAGAAGAAACCACTTGAACCTCCCTTACCGTAATACAGAAAACACACATACATATATTACACTCCAGTAACACTGAGTAACTTATCAATCTACTCGTTAGTGGTCCATTTATAGTCTACTACGTATTATACTGCAGGGTTAAGGCGAATACTTTGCACCACATATATAATCATAGTACCGAGATTATATGTATATAAGCATGAACTATGTGAACAAATCTGATTTCCGATGCAACTACACGTAGTTTATACGAAGCTGCTCAGTTACACAAATTCTAACTTCTTACAAGAATCATACATTATTTCCCCAATTCATACGTACGCATCCGAGTGAACACTACTGATTTTGAACCTGCGGTCCACAAATATCCTATGTACGTACTACACGCGAAGAACAAATGTTTTCGGCCAGCACAGGCAAGCATCTACCAAAAACAAATGCACGGCATTTTCTGTCAACTATTCAGCCTCGCAGTCACGGAATAAACAACACGCGTAATATAAACACTCAAAACATTTACACTCGACCCAAAACGCATTGGAAAAACTTTTTTTCCTCTGTGCTGTTATCAAATTGATCATTAATAACCCCTTGTATTCAACAGCGCGCTAATTGTTAAAACGGTGAAACAAGCAAACAGCAGAAATTACAATCTTAATTCGCTTATAAACAGTAAGTTACAATCCCGAATAAATGAAATGATACGCTGATTTAGACATCTTTGATGCAAAAATCGCAGCAGTATCGTACGTCACCACTTGGCTTCACTGCTCATATTTCACGCTCTATCCATAGAAATTCAGTTACTCTTACGTCGAAGGCTTTAAAACCCTCAACAAAGAGCTGTAGGGCTAATATTAAAGTTGAAAAGAATCCGGTGGTACGTCCACGACAAAAAGCAGCTAATCACAAAGCAGTTACCTGAATTGCACAACTTCTCAAAAGAAAAAAACGCATTGTTGCGTTCACCAAAATACGAAACAATCAACCATTTAATTACACAAGAAAGCGCAAGCCAACGTAGAGAATCATATCTTGACTTACCCATAAAACGTGCACCACCTATCTGAAGAAAACACTCTCCTTCCACTACGGTCCAAATCCTTCCTCTGCCAGGATACAAATGACAACGAGCGTCTCTTTTGCACGTATATTTATACCAGAGGACTGGCTTGAACCAGATTCACACTTCCCCTCCCCCCCTCTACTCCCCTCTGCCACGTCACTAGTTCAACACTGGCAGCGCATGATGCACAGCTGTTTCGCCGAGTAAACTGCCCTGTGGGTAGATAGGCACACAGCGAGACGCACAAAAGCACTTCCCACACTTACAGACATGCCGACGCCGATGACGTCATGATCAATAGTTGTCTTTCCCAACACGTGACCCTCCCCTCTCCGCTCGTGACGTCACGCGTCGGGGAACAGCCCGAACACGTGACTGCAGGTCACGTTTCTTCATTCTCCAGGTTCGGAGCAGAGTGCGGAAGGCAACAGAGGGAAAAGGTAGTAAAGATGTCGCTCTCCATACGACTTGCGTTATTTGTTGCGTATGAATACATATTCGAACTTAAAATCCAGGTTTCTACATCATGAACGCGCCTCTCTACTTGCTGTCTTCTTTAGAGCAGTGCGCACGATCAAATTATGCAGCGCTTCAAAATTGCCTAGTTGTGCTAATACAAAATGCTGGTCGTTTATACATGCAGTGCATCACGATACTGCCCTTAATAAGAGTATGAGTTGCTATTCCACCCACTATTCAGTTTACATTACGTGATAAATTGCCACGAAGAAAAAGTGAATTAACGTACTTTTATTCGTAAATAAAACAGTCAAGTTTAAAGCGAACCAAGTCGCAGTTTAGTCATTAATCATATTTTCGCACATTTGTTGTCAGACAAAACAAGACCAGAAAGAAGAATATCTTCACATTACATAAACACGTATATGTAATTCTTTCATGCAAGGATACTTCTAGCAATCTTTTTCAGATTCTCCCTCTGTCGGAATATACTTCAGGAGCCTCATAAACTGTGTAGCTTTGTTATACAGCTTTTCTAATACATGCGAAATTGGACAGTTCGAAATAGTTAGATCATGGTAACTGGAAGCTGTTTTCAATCGACCACAGCACATTCGTGTAATGCCGATTGGCGTTAAGTCCTTTTTCGGTTTGACAAAATTCGAACTGGGAAAGTCAGCAACGCCATAGGCCGTATAACTAAGCTGGAAAAAGTAATGTGTGGGCGTTTGTAGGTAACATTTTTCTTGTGAGTCTGGATATATCGCGTTTCTCTTCGCCAAAGTGTTTTTTTTTTTACTGCTGTGTGATTAACGTCAACAACAAAATCAAATGTTAACTGCCGACCCAGCCGCGTCGCGATCTTACACCTCAGATACACACCTGGTCACAACGTCTTTCGCTATATTTCAGTACGAACTGCAAGTTTTTTACCTGCTACGTTATTGGATTTTAGATTCTGTATACTGTTTTTTTAATAGCAATAACAAAGAATGAAAGAGCTGCATTGCAGTGATGGCTGGGGAATCCTTCAGTGTAAGTTCAGTGACCAGTTGCGCGCAGTGTGTGTTGCGTGTAGACGCCTACAGTGGATGCGTACATTCAGTGTGGTGTCGTGGTTGTGTTGTACGATGACAGAAGGGAGAAGGTGAAACCCGATACCGGCATAGAGCCTGCTGCTCTCGATTAGCATCAATGTGTCACCCATTCGACGTACAAATCAGGCCTTCCCTCCACGAGACAGTGCAGAGATGTTTGGAATTTCATTCAGGGCCCTGGCACATAGTCTCGTGATGAAGAACTTATTGAACCGCGTGCCAGGTAGACAATAGCGATGAAAATTTCTTCCTCCACCAGGATTCGAAACGGCTGAATCCGAGTCGAGCGCTGTCTCTCATGTGTGCGTTAAAGACTCAATCTCACTTTGTTCGTTAACGGCCGCTGTATTTGCTCGGGGTGCTTGTTCAAGTTCATCGTGGATCCATTTACTCAGTTTTTTATTACAGAAGGCAGCTATCCATCTGGCCGAACACGCTGAACTACCGTGCCGGCGCGATCTTGGCCACGGAGACTGGTACAGCAAGAACACCTACTGAAACCTGTTATTGGTTGTGATTTAATCCCACTAGATGTTTAATCATATACTAACGTGTCAAGGTGGAGCATATTCAACTGGAGTCTCTCCATTTCGCAGATCCACGATAGCAAATATCACGTTCAGTTCGAACTATGAGTTTTCTATCTTTTTACTGGGATACCAATATAAAAATTTCATCTTAAAATCTGCTGTTTCCACAGCTTATTTAAATGTTTCTGTGCAAGTTGCTGCCTTAATCTGAAAGATGGCACTGAGCACTATGGGACTTAACTTCTGAGGTCATCAGTCCCCTAGAACTTAGAACTACTTAAACCTAACTAACCTAAGGACATCACACACATCCATGCCCGATGCAGGATTCGAACCTGCGACCGTAGCGGTCGCGCGGTTCCAGACTGAAGCGCCTAGAACCGCTCGGCCACACCGGCCGGCAATCAGAAAGATGGCTTTTTACATTACATTCGTTGTAGAACATTCAATACTACGTTTTCAACTTAAAATTGTTCCACCAGTGAGAGGCGAAAGATGAGACCAATATGACCTATTTTTTCACTGAAACTGTGCTATTTCTCCTGATCGTTCACACGATTTTCTGTAAATATGTTATCTTAATTAATTAACTGTTCGACAAAAGTTGTTGTGTGGTATTATTTTGTTTCACCGGATTAGTTCCGGGCATTGCCCGTGATAGGCGGTATCTTATATGTAATGTTATCTATCGTATCCCATTGACAATATTTCATAATGTTCATGCAATAATTCGAATTTATGATTTACATAGACAAAAATGTAATCGGCATAAGGATTTTTTTATGAAATATATGAACTTGTCACTGGCATACGCTCTAGAACATTACATATACGATACCGTTGATGGGCGACGCCCGAAATTTGGCTGGTGAAATAAAATATTATCACAAACCAGCTTCTGTGGAATACTTACTTAATTAGATGACGCACTTGCAACTTCTACAAGCTGCAGGGCACCAAACGTACAAGACACTATTCTGTCACTGGCATTTTGTTGTTACCGAGTGATTATCCAGCATAATTTTGTGATTGTGTTGTAGTGGATGGTTCTGGAGTAGATAGGAAGAAGAAAGGCGAAACCTCTAGCCACCACACGAATTACGCCTCTTGAGTAGCCTGCACCAAAGCGGTCGCCGAACTTTCCTGATACACTATGTGATCAAAAGTATCCGAACACCCACAAAAACATACGTTTTTCATATTAGGTGCATTGTGCTGCCACCTACTGCCAGGTACTCCATATCAGCGCCCTCAGTAGTCATTAGACATCGTGAGAGAGCAGAATGGGGCGCTCCGCGGAACTCACGGACTTGAACGTGGTCAGGTGATTGGGTGTCACTTATGTCATACGTCTGTAGGCGAGATTTTCACACTCCTAAACATCCCTAGGTCAACTGTTTCCGATGTGATAGGGACACGTACAGCACAAAAGCGTACAGGCCGAACTCGTCTGTTGACTGACAGAGACCGCCGACAGTCGAAGAGGGCCGAAATGTGTAATAGGCAGACATCTATCCAGACCATCACACAGAAATTCCAAACTGCATCAGGATCCACTGCAAGTGCTATGACAGTTAGGGGGGAGGTGAGAAAACTTGGATTTCATGATCGAGTGGTTGATCACAAGCCACACATCACGCCGGCAAATGCCAAACGACGCCTCGCTTTGTGTAAGGAGCGTAAATAATGGACGATTGAACCGTGGAAAAACGTTGTGTGGAGCGACGAATCACGGTACACCGAGTGGCTATCCGTTTCCTTTAATTTACGTCTATGGTCACAAACTTTTTGTTAACAGATTACCGATTTCAGTCTTTAATGACCATCATCAGATCTGTTTCATAAAAACAGATCTGATGATGGTCATTAAAGACCGGAACCGGTAATCTGTTAACAAAAAGTTTGTGACCATAGACGTAAATTAAAGGAAACTAATTACATATACGGGTCACTGTTTTTTCGCGACGATGTCGCAGCTTGTGAAAAGAGTGGCTATCCGATGGCAGGGTGTGGGTATGGCGAATACCCGGTGAACCTCATCTGCCAGCGTGTGTAGTGCCAACAGTAAAATTCGGAGGCGGTGGTGTTATGGTGTGGTAGTGTTTTTCATGGAGGGGGCTTGCACCCCTTGTTGTTTTGCGTGGTACTATCACAGCACAGGCCTACATTTATGTTTTAAGCATCTTCTTGCTTCTCACTGTTGAAGAGCAATTCGGGGATGGCGATTGCATCTTTCAACACGATGGAGCACCTGTTCATAATGCACGGCCTGTGGCGGAGTGATTACACGGCAATAACATCCCTGTAATGGACTGGCCTGCACATAGTCCTGACCTGAATCCTACAGTACACCTTTGGGATGTTTCGGAACTTCGACTTCGTGCCAGGCCTCACCGACCGACATCGATACCTGTCCTCAGTACAGCACTCCGTGAAACACGGGCTGCCATTCCCCAAGAAACCATCCAGCACGTGATTGAACGTATGCCGGCGAGAGTGGAAGCTATCAAGGCTAAGGGTGGGCCAAAGCCATATTAAATTCCAGCATTACCGCTGGAGGATGCCACGAACTTGTATGTCATTTTCAGCCAGGTGGCCGGATACTTTTGATCACGTAGTTTATATCATCACTGGCAGGGCTGTTTCTACCATTAGTCAAGACTAGGCAGCCGCCTAGAGCGGTCAGATTTTAGGGGCGGCAAAAGGAGGAAAAAATTAATTTCAAATCAAACAGCGAAAAAATTAAGCAAATGAGAAAAAATAATTAAAAAGAGTAAAACTTAAAACACTGAACTGTTTTCAAAAGCATACGGAACTGTTGCTATTGAATCTTTATTTAATGTGACGAAAGTAAACACATTGTCTACCTACCTCAAAACTAAAGCAGCCGCTACTGCGTACGAAATGGAATTAAACATGACCATGATTCATCTCAGTCGAGCACTGGCGCGTGGTATGTGCGCTGTCGCGATCACGTTGCAACTTGATACCATACCTCCCTCAGACCCTCTTTTTGTCTTTTTCTCTGCAGGTCATTTGTCAAGCGTCAGTTGTATGGAGTGGACCTGTTGATGTTTTCAGTTCTGCACTTATGAAAGCTGTTAGATTAGACGGATAGATGGAGTACGAGTAGCTAATGAAAATATACTGCCGGCCGGAGTGGCCGAGCGGTTCTAGGCGCTAAAGTCCGGAACCGCGCTGCTACTACGGTCGCAGGTTCGAATACTGCCTCGGGCATGGATGTGTGTGATGTCCTGTGTGGTGATTAAAATTTGCACATGGAGACCAGGGCTCAACGGCAGTAAGCAAGTAAAACGGATATAGGTTGCAACAGTTATGTAGAGATGGAGGCGCTTGCTCAGCATTCATTAGCGTAGACAACTACGTCAAACCAGTTTTCGGGCAGAAGACTACAATAACAACCAACGTCACGATTATCAGCTGAGCCTTCCAAGGATGAAAGAACTCACAACAAAGAAACCCAAGACCCTTAAAACAACAGTCATTATCGTCTCGTCTGATCAAGGGGTACTGATAAATGCCAAAGAAAACTGTGTGCTGTTGTTCGTCAACATGATGTACGTTTTGAACGTTTCTTTTACTTTATTTCAAAGCTATCTCCAAGTTGTGTTTTGCGCCAAGTGCAGTTCAGTCCGTCTTCACTGGTGGACGACCAGCGAGTCTAATTGCCTCAACGAAGATCCCACTTACTGCCAAGTTTTTATGGTATGTCTTTGCTAAGTGAAAGACAACGGTGCAGTTCGGCCAAGTGAAGATAACTGAGGATAATTATCACGTTATGGGTGGGAGAAAACTGTGCTGAGCGTGTATCATTCCAATATTATCAACCAAAGAAACCTAAGGCGCAAGATGAACAGAGGTAATAATAATGTAATAACAAACCACAAGCCTTTAACGAAAACAGTTGGTGGTGTTTGCGAAAGAATTTGCTGATGTGTCACAAACGTATGTTTCTCACAAGGAAAAACTACGCATTCATCGTGGAAATATTTCCCAACTTCTGACAGCTCTCTTCCTGCAGTTACTCCTAATATGTCCAAATTATTGGGACTTGCTGCCCGATCCTTCTTATAAAAAATATTCGCAAGATAAAGGATTCATGACAGAAATCTAATCTGGGATGAAAACCACATACTGATAAATGCAACCGAATGGAAGCAAATTCCAAGAGAGGCTTCTGTTCTTGCTCAAAGAGGAACGTTTGTCATCTTACTGAAGACTAAAGAAATTAATTGTACTAGCTAAAAAGGGCCTGCTTCGCTTTTTTCTTTTCGAATAGTTTTTTGAACTGAAAACAGAGCAGTTAACTGTCTCATTAGTATAGCATCTGTTGTTGTTGTTGGTGTTGTGGTTGTGGTCTTCAGTCCTGAGACTGGTTTGATGCAGCTCTCCATGCAACTCTATCCTGTGCAAGCTTCTTCATCTCCCAGTATTTACTGCAACCTACATCCTTCTGAATCTGCTTAGTGTATTCATCTCTTGGTCTCCCTCTACGATTTTTACCCTCCACGCTGCCCTCCAATACTAAATTGGTGATCCCTCGATGTCTCAGAACATGTCCTACCAACCGATCCCTTCTTCTAGTCAAGTTGTGCCACAAGCTCCTCTTCTCCCCAATCCTATTCAATACTTCCTCATTAGTTATGTGATCTACCCATCTAATCTTCAGCATTCTTCTGTAGCACCACATTTCGAAAGCTTCTATTCTCTTCTTGTCCAAACTATTTATCGTCCATGTTTCACTTCCATACATGGTTACACTCCATACAAATACTTTCAGAAACGACTTCCTGACTCTTAAATCTATACTCGATGTTAAGAAATTTCTCTTCTTCAGAAACTCTTTCCTTGCCATTGCCAGTCTACATTTTATATCCTCTCTACTTCAACCATCATCAGTTATTTTGCTCCCCAAATAACAAAACTCCTTTACTACTTTGACTGTCTCATTTCCTAATCTAATTCCCTCAGCATCACTCGACTTAATTCGACTACATTCCATTATCTTCGTTTTGCTTTTGTTGATGTTCATCTTATATACTCCTTTCAAGACACTATCCATTCCGTTCAGCTGCTCTTCCAAGTCCTTTGCTATCTCTGACAGAATTACAATGTCATCGGCGAACCTCAAAGTTTTTATTTCTTCCCCATGGATTTTAATACCTACTCCGAATTTTTCTTTTGTTTCCTTCACTGCTTGCTCAATATACAAATTGAATAACATCGGGGAGAGACTACAACCCTGTCTCACTCCCTTCCCAACCACTGCTTCCCTTTCATGTCTCTCGACTCTTATAACTGCCATCTGGTTTCTGTACAAATTGTAAATAGCCTTTCGGTCCCTGTATTTTACCCGTGCCACCTTCAGAATTTGAAAGAGAGTATTCCACTCAACATTGTCAAAAGCTTTCTCTAAGTCTACAAATGCTAGAAACGTAGGTTTGCCCTTCCTTAATCTAGCTTCTAAGATAAGTCGTAAGGTCAGTATTGCCTCACGTGTTCCAACATTTCTACGGAATCCAAACTGATCTTCCCCGAGGTTGGCTCCTACTAGTTTTTCCATTCGTCTGTAAAGAATTCGCGTTAGTATTTTGCAACTGTGACTCATTAAACTGATAGTTCGGTAATTTTCACATCTGTCAACACCTGCTTTCTTTGGGATTGGAATTATTATATTCTTCTTGAAGTCTGAGGGTATTTCGCCTGTTTCATACATCTTGCTCACCAGTTGATAGAGTTTTGTCAGGACTGGCTCTCCCAAGGCCGTCGGTAGTTCCAATGGAATGTTGTCTACTCCGGGGGCCTTGTTTCGACTCAGGTCCTTCAGTGCTCTTTCAAACTCTTCACGCAGTATCGTATCTCCCATTTCATCTTCATCTACATCCTCTTCCATTTCCATAATATTGTCCTCAAGTACATCGCCCTTGTATAGACCCTAGCATCTAACTTATTCAAAGTCTACTGTCATAAACAACGGGCGTTTTGGTTTCGGGTGCAAAGACGAATAAGTTTTTCGATCGTTCGACGGGCGAATATGTTATGTATGTCCGTGCGTGTTTGTTCTTGTGCTTTATTAACAGTCATACTGAGTTAATACTGATCCTACATCTTATCTTGGAGGATGAGCTGAAGAAGGAGAAAACTTTATCTACAGTATTTGTAGATTAAGAGAAAACTTTTTAGAATGTTGAGTGATTTTGAAAGTGACAGGGATAAACTACTAGGACAGAAACATTATTTACAGCTAGTACAGATACCAGACTGCAGTTAAAAGAGCCGAAAGACTTGAAAGGGAAGCTATAAGATATTGCTGTGCCTGTGTTGTCCAGAAATACGATGCAAAGTTCCGGAGGGTCAGGAAGTTTGGGCTTGCCATGAGTCGTGATTGGATAGCCCAATGGTATCTCCTGTTGATGTTGGACGGATTAATCCTACATTGCGGCAGATTCGTGAATACTATCTAATTATCGGTATCCTAGGTGCTGATATATTTTCTATGACGCATATTAATACCAACATGCTATCACCACGTTGGCGTGCACCATGTCCCCTTTCTTCTGTTGAACTTGCTTTCCCGTCAACGTCTTGGAAAACGGTCTGGTCTCATCTTCTTCCTATATTTCCTATGGAGATTGCTTCAACGTCGTATAAGGTCATTCACCGTCTGATTCCTACTTGTAATCGTCTTTTTCGCATTGGCCTTCGTCCGACTGATCAGTGTAAGGAATGTCATCAAACGGACACCTTACTTCACAGGCTTGTTGCTTGTGGACGGGATCACTGGCTTTGGGTGCGCCGTCAATTAGCTTTCCTTACTCGAGGGCCTGAAACCGCTTTCCCAGACGACATTCTCCTACATCCGGACATGTCCTTTTTTCCTCAGACTAAAACGAACACGATTGTCTGGCTCTTGGGTTACTATGTTCACTATGTCGTTGAAGGCGGGAATGACCTAGGTCCCCGCGTTTTTCATCATTATCTGACAACTGCGCATTGGAAATGGCAGCGGTTGCCACGATACCGAACGTTTTTTTCCGAATATGCTTTTTCTTGTGTTTAACCGTCAGGGTGCTGGTTAAGCTCCCCTGTGATCCTTGTTTCTTCCCTGGGCTTGAGTCCCGTCCCTTGTAGCTTTGTTTTGTCACTTTTTCTCTTCCACATGTATACAAAAAAAAAAAATGACAAGAAGGGTGGGATAATGGGTTAATCTTCCCGTTCAGAATTTAATAATTGTTTGTGCTTGAACTAATTTGTTGATTCTCTTTTTGCAGCTGATATTAAATGATGATTTCACCATGATTGTCATGAAATTATCAAGTCAATACGATAATAAAATAAAAAAATGGTAAGGCGACCGCTTGCGATGAGCGGGAAATCCGGTTTCGAGCCCCGGTTGGGCACAAATTTTCGTTGTCGTCATGCCATTATACAGCTGATGGTTATCCATATTCACAGCTGCGAATATATTTCATAAAAGGAAAGCTGTGGTTCAGAAGGGAGTGAGATAGAGTTGCAGGCTATCCCATCAATCTGTTCAGGGAGCAGGCAGTAAAGGAAGCCATGGATAAATACAGAAAAAGTATTAATGTACAGGGAGAAGAAATGAAAACTTTGAGGTTTGGCGATGGTACTGTAATCCTATCAGAGATGGCAAAGGAATTGGAAAAGCAGTTCAACGGAACTGACAGTGTATTGATAAGGGATTGTAAGATGAACACCAACAAAAATAAAACAAGTCTAATGGAATGTATCGAGTTTAATAAGGCTATGATGGTGGAATTAGAGGCGGGAATGAGGCAGTAAAAGTAGTACAACAGTTGTGCTGTTTGGGCAGTAAAATAACTGATGATGGTCGAAGTAGAGAGAGTTCAAAATACAGAATAACAATACCAAGAAACAGGCACGGATACCGTAAGCAGATTCAAATGGATATAGGTTGCAGTAGTTGTTCAAAGATGGAAGAGCTGCGTCAAAACAGTCTTCAGATGGAAGACCACAACAACAATGACAACTGTCCGCTTATTTTCCTGGAAATTAGAGTCTTTTAAAACTGTTCGGTAAGTTATTTGGAAGAAGTGGCGTTCATGGCATGAATATTTACTCGCCTTTTTCTCTTCTGGTTAATATTTCTGCTTCTAAGCTATTGTTTCGAAGCTTTTCGGGAACACTGAGAAAGTTTAGAAATTTTGTTGGTAAGTTTACGAATTAACATCCCACCGACGGCGATGACATTGCTGATGAGGTACATTCTCGGCTTTGAAAAGGGTGGAAAAAGAAATCTGCTTTGCTCTTTCCAAATGATCTGTTCCAGCTTTGCCTTCAGCTATTTAAAGGAAATACAGAAACTCCAAATCTGGATGGCTAGACAAAAATTTGGACCTCTGCTTCCCCCCAAAAGTCAGTCCAGAGACCTAACCACAATTTAATTTTGCCTCATATTTCCGAACTATACACTTGACTGTACGAGCGACTGTCCAAAGCCATTTGATAAAAAAGTAATTAAAAAGAACCACCAGCTACCTAGCTGGGTGAACGAGTAAAAAAGAGGTTTATGAAACTGTGTGTCCTGTGTGGCTAGGAGTGACGCAGAGAGCGAATTATCGCGAAGCATGCTGAATTTCCCTGTTAGCAGTTGACGTGACGCGGGGCGTGAAAGGATCTCACGTGTAAGCTGGGGCCCCGCTGAGGTGGTGAACTTCCATATCGTGCATGTAGACTCTCAGTTTTAAACCGCTGTCAAACTCGGTTAGTGCTACAAAAATTCAGAAATTTTAAGCTTCTACAGCTCCGTTGTAAATGCGTCTGTACTGCACAAAATAAAATTTCATTTTTTGAACAGACGAAATTTTTTTTGCGGTTGCGCAAACAAGGGTAATGGAATACAATAACCTGGAGTTAAATCACGCGATGCTGAGGGAATTAGAGTAGGAAGATACAAACTAAAAGTAGTAGAAGAGTTTGCTATTTGAGCAGCAAATTGACTGAGGATGCAGACTGCCAATAGCAAGCTAAGAATTTATATGGAATATAAATGTAAATATAAACAATAGGAAGTATTTTCTGAAGGTATTTGTCTGGAGTGTAGCCTTGTACGGCAATGAAACGTGGATTATAAATAGTTCAGTCAAGAAGAGAACAGAAGCATTTGCAATTGGATGCTAGAGGAGAACGCTCAAAATTAGATGAGCAGATCGGATGTTAATGAGAAGGTACTTGTAATGTCTCTTGCAGCGGTCTCTCCACGATATTTTCAGAAATTTTAGAAATTATATAACTCAGTACATATCTCGAAATATCTCTTCTTATCTTACCGATTATCAATGCAAAGTAGTTTCAAGCCCAATTATTCCTTGGAGCGTCCATTTACTCCATGGAATAGCTTCTCTGCTATCTATGTTTTCTCTTATGAAAAGAATAAAAACTTCTTGCCGATTAGTCGTAAAAGAAGGATCTATACGTATGTATTGTTGAGCGAGTCGCCATCTTGATGAGATTCTGTATGGGAAAGAGTTTAATACATGAACTAAACTAAAGTAAGTGTGTTTGAGTATTATTTAACGGATTATTATTATTGACAGTGTCTGCTTACTACGCCGTGTTGCACGGGATCAGTGGGGAACGTCTGATTTACACTGGACGAACCTGCCGTTTTGAATGCTCAAGATATCCAGTTACTTCAAATAAATAGGCTAACACGGTCTTACCAGCAGATCTCCGGTCTTCCCCATGTGATCACCGAAAATTAATAATTATTACAAATGTTTCCAGGAGATCGACTCACAATTTTCGTCGCACCGAGACTTCGAAATTGCTTCACTGCCTTATGGAATTTAAGTTAAGCTTAATTTAATCAGGACAGAACAGTATTGAACTGTGTGAATGTGATAAGCCTGCTTTGTCAATGAAAATTCCCTTAATATACGCATGTTTTTATTATCCTGATCACTGAAGCTAAATCAGGCCGGTGTGAGAGAGGTTCTTTAAATTTAAGAAATATTAAATACTGAATCGAACTGAGCAAAGAAGAAATTTATCGCACAACTTGATTAAAGAAGGGTTTGGTTGATCGAACACATCATGAAACTTCAAGGAATCGTCAGTTTGGTAACAGAGAGAAGTAAAGGGTAAAAATTCACTCAGGTTACAAAATTTGTGGGATAGCGATATGCACATATACGGATGGTAGCGGTATTGCGTACACAAGGTATAAAAGGGCAGTGCAGTGCGGTGGCGGAGCTGTCATTTGTAACCAGTGATTCATGTGAAAGGGTTTCTGAGCTGATACAATAGCCACACGGCAGGAATTAGCAGATTATGAACGCGAAATGATAGTTGGAGCTAGATGCATGGGACATTCCATTTCGGAAATCGTTGGAGAATACAGTATTCCGATATCCACAGTGACAAGAATGCGCCGAGAATACCAATTACCTCTCACAACAGACATCGCAGTGGCCGACGGCCTTCACTTAACGATCGAGAGCAGCGGCGCTTGCATAGAGTTGTCAGTGCTAACAGACAACCAAAACTTATTGAAATAACCGCTGAAACCCCTGTAGAACGTACCACTAACGTGTACGTTAGGACAGAGTGGCGAAATTCGTTGTTAATGTGCGATGGCAATAGACGACCGACACGAGTGCTTTTGCTAACAGCACAACGTCGCCTGCAGCGCCTCTTTTCGGCTCGTGACTACATGTGTTGGACCCTAGGCGACTGGAAAACTGCTGCCCGATCAGATGAGTCCAGATTTTAATTGGTAAGAGCTCATGGTAGGGTTCGAGTGTTGCACTAACCCCACGAAGCCAATGACCCAAGTTCTCAATAAGGTGCTGTATAAGCTTGTGATGGCTCCATTATGCTGGCCGACAGGTGTGGCCGAGCGGTTCTAGGCGCTTCAGTCTGGAACCGCGCGATCGCTACGGTCGCAGGTTCGAATCCTGCTTCGGGCATGGATGTGTGTGATGTCCTTAGGTTAGTTAGGTTTAAGTAGCTCTAAGTTCTAGGGGACTGATGACTTCAGATGTTAAGGCCCATAGTGCTCAGAGCCATTTGAACCATTTTTTTTTTTTTTTATGTGTTTACATGGAATGGACTGGGGTCTCTGACCCAAATGAACCGATCACTTCTGGAAAAGGTTTCTCTCTGTTAAATGGAGACCATTTGCATCCATTCATGGACTTCATGGTCCCGAACAACGATGGAGTTTTTATGGATGATAATGCGCCATGTCACCGGGCCGCAATTGTTCGCAATTGGTTTGAAGAACATTCTGGGCAAATGATTTGGCACCCAGGTTGCCCGACGTGAAACCCATCGAACATTTATTGGGCATAATCGCGAGGTCAGTTGGTGTACAAACTCCTGAACGGGCAACACTTGCGCAATAGCGAACTGTTATAGAGGCAGCATGGCTCGGTATTTCTGTGGAGGACTTTCAACAACTTGATGAGCCCATTTCACGTCGATTTGTTGCACTACACCGGGGGAAAGGCAGTCCGACACGATATTAAGAGGTATCTCATGACTTTTGTCATCTCAGTTTAGCAGGCTTTAGTACGGTAATCAGGACCAAATAGATGTAGGTTGCAGTAGTTATTCAGAGATGAAGGGACTTGCATAGGATAGACTAGCCTGGAGAACTGCATCAGAACCGGTTTTGGAACTGAAGACCTCGTCGTTATTTATGTTGAAAAAGGTTGTTCGTGTCAGGTAAATGTTTTCGCCCCATTCTCTCTCCTCCCCTATGCAAGCGAGCAATTTGTCCATAGCTCCCGTTTTCGTGGCTTTCTGTATGCTAATTCCCTCTTACACGTTCAGAATTTTATTCGGCGGACTTCATTTATTTTTACGCGTCTGGAAGTTATAAGAAATACCTCCAGCCGCCGATACGGTGGCTTCAAGATAACCATGTTTCCACACAGGATGCGGCACCTAGAGAGAAGAGGCAAAAGGTGTAGCGGAAATGACGTGAGAAGTGACTATATATGAAATGGCGGTGTGATCGGAATGACTTCTATTTTCTTTATTTCCCCCGCGTGAACCGAGAAAATTTACGAGGTGTGTCGGTGAGGCTCGATACCGTCTTTAAATGTTGTTAGACAATAATTTCACATTCGATTAGACTTAAACAGGAAGTCACTGAACCTTCAGCTAATCAAGAGTTTGTCGAATCATTTATGCTGGTGAAATGAAGCGTCATGTAGGCTACTAAGAGGACTCATACAACACAATGCTGGTCAAAACATTGATGCGTTCCCACTTTTGGTTGTGAAGTGTATTGGGTAAACTTAAGCAGAGGGTAACATTTTTTCTTTATTTTAATGTACAAAGACGTCACTCCGTGCAAACTGAATATGACTTACACGTTAATCCATAGCTGCTCTTGCCTTTTTAAGGATCCGTTGGCTTTTCAGTTCCATATCGGCGCCTCCTCACGCTACTGTTATTTTCAGAACTTTCTCCTGAGTTCCCGCTGACATTACCGACGTTAACGGGTGTGCAGGTACGTCATTTCCACTACACCGTTTGCCGTTTCTCTCGAGGATCCGCGACCGGCGTGTGAGCACTGTTATCACGAACCAACGCGCCGAAGCCCGTACTTCGTCATCGCTGGGCATACTCGACCACTCTAGACAACGGGCATGACCACCATGTGTCCGCTTCCGCACTAAAATGTCGATCCGGTCAGTTGTTCGACGGTCTTCATAGCCACACTGGCAAGTAATAAATCTCTCAATAAAAGTTGTCACAATATTTGACGATTCTTTGGGTGGATTCATTTCGATCCAGATTTGGTTATAATTTTGCAATGAAACTGAATCATCTCTGTTGGTCTGACACCTCTAGCGTATGGAAGAATAATGAGAGCTCCTGCACTAAACCACTGTTCCACCGCTACGAAACAGGGCTCGTCGATATAATTTATGTAGAACTATAAAACGAAGACAGAAGAGGAAATGAAGGTGAGTGTTCCAGAATCTGCTTTCGGATCAGTTCTTCAATGAAAACTGTCATAGGTGTAACAGTTTAATAGCTACCATCAGTGGTATACAATCAACGCACGGAAAGAGGACTCGAAAGGATCTCGATTGTAGTGAGGCGTGGGGAGGGGGGAGGGGGGGGGGGGGGTACCGTAATAAATCTGCAACCTGCTCCTCCTCCAGAAGAGGGTGGTTTTCGGCTTGGACATGTGGTAGACGGTATCCAGCTTTACTGACAAAGCTGTTTGTCAGTGACGGAACGCCTCCAGTCGCCCCCACAGTATATTCGTTACAGATTCGCCAACTTTTTCGTGCGACTCATCACTAGAAGGTAATTTAAATTACACATTCTGTTCATGGGAGTGGTATTTCAATCAACAAATAACTTTGGGCAGGAGGCTAAACAAACTGAAAGACGAACTTCCCAGTAATGTTACCAGTTTCCTCGCATCATAAAATGTAAACGCCTACAAAATAACCAAGAACTTATTGAGAAATTGTAGCCTGCACATGTAACTGAGTGCCTATCGCCACGGAAAATTTCTATACCATACGATGGACTGTTTGTCATGCGATAGTGGCATATCTATGTGTTTTTTAATCTTTATCTTTCGGAAGCCATCTTTCATCTTGATAACGTCTCAATATCACTCCATTACAAAATAGAGGATTTCTATCGTTTCTTATATTTTTTCCTCAATAATATGCAGTAACTGTATTTGTTACTCAGTATCAGAGTGTATTGCTTTGATTTGTTATAAGCTATTAAGTGCTCTGTGTGAACTTAGATAGGGTGTCCAAGGAAGAATGGTCAATAAATATTCTGGTATGTGAAAGGAACGATCATTTGAAGCAAAAGACTTCATATGGGCATATGCCCTATTGCAAATGGCTTTCGAGATAGAACAAATTTAATGTACATTGTTATTTATTTTCTGTAATATTCAGTGCATTGTTATGTTCACACGATTTATACAACATTTAGCACTACAACGTGTCTTCTGCAAAGTATCCATGGAAAATACGTGTTGTTAGCACATTCACTTCCAAGCATTATCGTACATGTCACATTACAGCTATTGTACAGTTCACAACAAATGTTCGAATATCACACCACCAACTTCAATGCATTTGTGCACTCTTGGGAGAACATGTTTGTGTTGCTTGTCTGAGCGCCTCTGCACTTTCCCTAACGAGGACAGCAGCGTCCATTATTGGACCGAGCAGTTTATCTCGCGTATTCACCTTTCGTTTCAACACCTCAGCGTTCATACAACCCCACAAACAAAAATCTAATGGTGGAAGGTCTGGCGATCGTGGTGGCCAGTTTAATTGTAATACCATGACCAAATCAGAAGTAATGCAACACTTTTTTTTTCTCTCAGCAAATTTCGGTTGAAAAAAGGCTGAATTTAGTGGAACATCGTGGAATATTTCTACTTCAGCACCTTCAGTTTCATGATGTTCCAATAGATGGGGCGGCGCTGAATGTAGCCTTCCAAATGGCGTCTGTAACGAAAATGTGTTCCAAGCAGAGAGCTACCATGGAGGTTTTTCGGCGAACACCACAGCATCGCAGATATTCATAGGCGCTCGCAGAATGTCTACGGAGACGGTGGGTCGTAGGGCAAGGCGTCTGACATAGTCGCAACAAGGTCGCACAAACCTGTCCGATCTCCCGCGTGCCGGCCACCCACACCCAGCTGCGACTCCTGCAGTGTTGGAACGTGCGGACACTCTCATCCGACGTGATCGACGGTTTACAATAAAACACCTCGCTGCTCAACTGGACGTCTGTTGGTAGTACTGACACACTCGTCCACTAGTTGGGGAGCTCAAAGGTGTGTGTCCACTGGGTTCCAAGCATCTAATAGAAAAACGTAAAGAGCAACGAAAGACTATCTGTGCGGAGTTGCTAGCGCGTGAAAACTTTTTGCCAAACATTGTCACAGGCTATGAAACATGGGTTCACCACTTCGAACAGGAAACAAACAGCATTCCATAGAATGGCGCCCTACCACCTCTCCCCCGACAAAATAGTTCACAGCTGCACCCTCAGCCGGTAAAGTCACGGCGATGATCTTCTGGGACTCTGAAGGGGCTATTCTGTTTGATGTCCTCCATCATGCAACAGTCCGTTGGCTCCGACGTCGACCAATAGAGTGGTTTTAGGTGTGCGTACATCCCCCCCCCCCCCCCCGCCCACTTCGCCAAAAGGTGGCGTAAGGTAGTCCCATTGAACGGAGATTATGGTGAGAAATAGTGTTCTATAACCAAAAGACTGAGGAATAATATGGCGTATTGAAATTCTGAGCAAAACCGACCTGCTTTCACAAAAAAAATTGTTGCATTACTTATTGAACGTCCTTCGTACATTGCAGTCTGCGTGATTAAAGGAACGTCCTCAAGGTGTTCAACAAACGAATTTTCCAAATAAATGAAAGTAATTCTGCCCCGTCATTCGCTCTTCTAAAATGACCTGACCTATCAGTACATCAAATGTGTTCTATCTAGGAAACAATTCGGAATAGGGCATATATCCATATGAATTTTTTTGTCTCAAATGGTCGTGCCTGTCATGCGCTGAATATTGACCGTTCTCCTGGGACATTCTGTATAAATTTATTTTAATCTTATTTTTTTATTTTATTTTCATCTTCAGATGTGTTACAAATACAGTGTGGTCCTGGCTGCATAATTTGTACAGCAAATGTCGTAGTTGAAACTCTTTCGCGGAAATGTTTGTGGTTATTCTCTTAATGAGCTAAAATATGCGAAAACTTATTAGTGTGGACATTTCTTTTCGTTTTCTTGTAATGCGTTGGAAAAACAAATTACCTGGTCCATTAGCGATAGACCGCTCTTGACTTATATTACGTCAAAATTATTGGATACTGACATGACATGACCATCCATGGAATTTTCCGGGCGAACGACAGTACAGTTGTTCGTCAAGGCATAGCTGTGCACTGAGGTTGAGTAACAAATGTCCAACAGTTTCTGAGTTTCGGTTTCGTTGTGCCCAGGGCGTAACGCCGTGAAATTTGCAAACTGTTAGTCCCCCAAGATAAGAGCAACTGAAAAGAGTTGATACATATTAGATGCACGCTAAATAGTGACGTGCAATATCATTTGGAAGGTAGCGACGAGAACGGCGCGTTAATTTCGTGAATGAACAGTTCACAGCCCGAGTAAATAATGTCGAAGGGTAGGCAGCCATACAGTCTTATAGACGGGAGGCATGGAAACGTACGAAACCGTCGAGCACTTGAATCTGGCCGGCCGCTGTGACCGAGCGGTTCTAGGCGCTTCAATCCGGAACCGCGCTGCTGCTACAGTCGCAGGTTCGAATCAGCCTCGGGCATGGATGTGTGTGATGTCCCTAGGTTAATTAGGTTTAAGTAGTTCTAACTCTAGGGGACTGATGACCTCAGATGTTAAGTCTTATAGTGCTTAGAGTCATTTGCACCATTTTTGAACTTGAATTTGGGTAGAGTTCTTCATACGCACCAGTCAGTTTAGTGACTCTGTTACTCAATCAAAGTAGTGTGATAGGACAGCTCAAATGGTGAACTGGGTGTAATGAAATTAACGAACAAAATTTTAGGAATATATTTCTAACCTATGAGGAAGAAAAATATTAAAGTATATGAGACTAGGACCAGAAATGGTCAGTTTCGGAGTATAACTTCTCTTGCTACAGACGACACTGAATTTCACAGATTCTTTCTATGCACTGGGGTTTCGTCACTGGCTGTAAAGTTGAACATTTCCCAAAATTAAATACGAGCAAAACCGTAATGTAAACACGCACTAAAGAGTTTCACAGAGTAATAACAAGTCGGGTATCTCCCATAGCATTTCTTGCCACCCAACACAGTAAGATGGTTCACAACCCTGTTTCTTCTGGATGTCGCAATTTTCAAACACTGTCAAGTATTACGCAACCGTTACTTTGCTGACTTTTGCACTGTAAACAGAAATAGCGCTCTTAGGAGACTACAGAAGGACATAAAGTACAATGCTACTGAAAATAGTCGGAATTTGCAGTAGCTAGGATACTTAGTCTGATCACAGCTGGAGAATGAGCTGAAACAGTAACGGAGTACGCAAAAGCGAGAGAAAAAAAATGGTTCAAATGGCTCTGAGCACTATGCGACTTAACTTCTGAGGTCATCAGTCGCCTAGAACTTAGAACTAATTAAACCTAACTAACCTAAGGACATCACACACATCCATGCCCGAGGCAGGATTCGAACCTGCGACCGTAGCGGTCGCCCGGGCGAGAGAAAAGTCTGTAACAAGTTCAGATCTTGAAAGTATCACCGTAGTACCTCCCAACGAAACTAAAAAACAAAAATCCAAGGATATACATACTTGTAACATGCAGTCCGATGTTGTCAAAGTCAGTAAGCTTTGTTAAACATGAGGACGTTTCCGTATCGAGAGTAGGTTAATGAAACAAACTGAGGAACATTTCAACATCACTTCTCTTATAAAAAATGCTATTCAGCTACGTTCTCTGATTCTCAGCTTCATATTGTACGCACAGCACTAGTATGGTCGCTAATGACTGTTCTGTTGAGATCTCTAAACCCAAACTACAACAACAAGAGCGCGATACCTAGCTAACAGCAAGCGCACGCGAACAAGCGTAGTCTGTCTTCCACAACGTCAAATGACACTGAAGATACGATTGTACAGAATACTTTCTCAAATATGTGATTGCATCGAAGAAATTATTTGTAATAGAAGATAGTACGTCATAATGGACGACGTGTGGCAACTAGTCGACGTAGTATATGTTCAGAAAAGCGTAACAGAATAGCTAACGTTCTCTATTACGTGGATTTCTGTTAAGTCCGCTCAACAACCAAATCGCTGCATGCATAAGGACGACGCATTGAGCCACGAAACCCTGCATGTACCCATTCTTACCAAGTTTGTCTGCGATTTCATTTCCTTAACTTCCCACTTCATGTTTACCTTTCCTAAAAGTATATCTTTAGACTTGTTACCGCGTCACGCAATAAATTTTCTGTACACCTTATAACTTTTGCTGCTTCAAATTCTCGTCAGCATACTTGCATATGTCGAACGAGCTTCACGGATGAGTACGAGTTTTTGATGCTCAACAGCTCGGCTATTAGCTCCCTTACTAAAACAATCCAAGGCGTACGTTGCTAAAGTACCTAAACTGCAGCATAAAATGTTTCTTAAAATGGGTGCCACTCACTCTCATGCACTCACACGTCCGCCCTCACATTTGTCCTCAGTAACACAAAACCTAAAGTTATTAATACAGTTAATAAAAGTATTTGTAACATTCAAATACAAATGGACATCTGAACAAAGATACAAGCATTGCTTCAGTTAATACGCCTGATTGTTCACGTGCAAAAATAGATTTCTATACATCACCGTCATTGCGCAGTGGACATTCCTTTTACGAAAGCAGGAAATTCATGCTTCATAGGACAGTGAGGCATGCTAGAATCAGTGATGACACCCGAATGGAAGGGAGAGCTGCTTTTCCTCTCATTGGCACATGACCGTATGACTCAAGAGCGAGGTAAAAGGGCGAGATATTGAGCCGCAATATTTTCCCCGCAGCCATTCTTAACGACTTCGTCTGCGGCTTCAGTTTCCACAAATTCTCATGTTCACTGGCGGCCAGTAGAATGGCACCTCCATCCCAAGCCTTCGTTTTCGGGGAATGGAGCTGTACATGATGTGTAACGGGTACATGCGCTGGGTCGCTTGAATAGTGCTTCAGCAGTCATAACTGGTGATGAAAGAACGAGAACCATGGATTCGTATACAGAACGATCACCCTCCGAATCCCAATGGTTCGTAGTAAACGTCAGCCATGGTAAGATGCGATGAGTTTTATCTCTCAAGAAGCCTGCTAATAAGTGCCTGAAGTATGCAGCAGTTTTTTTTAACGTATAGCGATCAGCAAGAAGTTGACATCAGGCATTTTAAACTATAGCATGCACATCATATTAAACAATTTGCCAGTTTATCCCGATGAAATAAATTATAGCTCTGACAGGAGGTTACCTTTAACATTCGATAAAAAGATTAAGACACTTTCTCCTCGATTACTTCTTTATAGCTAAAACTTTAATCTCAAAGGAAGCTTCACTCTTAAATAACTTTTTTTTAGATTCTTTAACGGTAAACATTATTAAGACAGAGCAAATAAACAAATAATATTACATCATTCTTACTATATGCGCCGTAGAACAATAACATAACAGAGATATGGTGAACAGTTAAAAAAGTGCTGTACGAGAAAGAAGTCAATTGTTATATAAAAAAAAACAGAGAAGTGTTGAATGAAATTTAAAAAATAAAATATTTCATGAATGAAGACATCTACAAGAAATTAAGGAGATACTGCTAAACAGATATTTGACGAGAAGGTGATAGAAAAATGTAATGCAGTGAGATGGATAGTTCTGGAACAGTGGACAAAGAATCGAAAGATTAGGTCACAATTCGAAAACTAAAAAGAATGGCAATAACTACGATCTACATGGACTATCGGTGGGTTCTGATTATCCACAGGCATTTTTCACTTTAAGATCTAAAAGAACAGCGCCGCTCTCGAGAATCAGGCTCCTACCTGATTTATCAGAAGAGGATGCACAATTAATTATTCTCATCTCCAGGAAGTCTTCGTCCGATACAATACGGTGAGTGAGATTATCTGACGTGCCAGTATCAATTATCCTCTTTCCCATCTGTGAATGATTCGCCTCCGTGCTGACTTTTTCGTATGCTGATAGTCATTCTTATTTATACACCGAAGAGCCAAAGAAACTGGTACGCGCGCCTAATATCGTGTACGGTCCCCGCGAGCAAGCAGAAGCGCAGCAACACGACGTGGCATGGACTCGACTAATGTATGAAGTAGTGCTGGAGGGAATTGACAACATGAATCCAGTAGGCCTGTCCATAAATCCGCAAGACTACGAGGAGGTGGAGATCTCTTATGAACAGCACGTTGCAAGGCGTCCCAGATATGCTCAATAATGTTCATATCTGGGGAATTTGGTGACCAGTGGAAGAGTGTTTAAACTCTGTAGCAATTCTGGAAGTATGGGGTGTCGCATTGTCCTGCTGGAATTGCCCAAGTCCGTTGGATGCACAGTGGACAAATCAAATGGCTCCAAGCACTATGGGACTTAAAAAGGTCATCAGTCCCCTAGACTTAGAACTACTTAAACCCAACTAACCTAAGGACATCACACACATCCAAGCCCGAGGCAGGATTTTCTAACCCGCGACCGTAGCAGCAGCGCAGGTCCGGACTGAAGCGCCTAGAACCGCTCGGCCACAGCGGCCGGCTCACAATGAACATGAATGAATGGACGTGATCAGACAGGATGCTTACGTACGTCACCTGTCAAGAGCCGTATCTAGACGTATCGGAATCCCATTATAACATTATTTGTTTATGGTTCATTTAAATTTTTATAATTTTTTTGCTTTAAAATTTTCTCATATTGGTATTATTTTACTGTAGATGTAAAGCAAAGTTTGCTATACTGGAGTTTGAAGTTCTTTGCACTGTATGTGAGTAATGAAAGTAAAATACTCTGTAAATTGTTTATTACGTTGAATAATTTTCTGATGACATTGTGTATTTAAAAATATTTGTGTGTGTAAATTGTTCATGTTGATGTAAATTTGACAATTTAAGAAATGGTCACGCTTAGGAACAATGAAAGAAATAGATGTTATGTAAAAGCCAGTGTGATTTTTTTTTAAACGAAAATGGCTCTGGGGGGTAGAAAAGGTGGCAAGGGCGAATTGGCTCGCTACCTAGAGCAAGCGCGGGGATAAGTCACACAGTCTGTAGGCAGCAATGATTGAGGCAACACCTTCGTGGAGCACAAGAAGCTTTGCCAGCAACTTTGCACAAAAATGCCTCGGACGAAGACTGCAAACGGCTTACGGCATAGCTGCGATTTGTTGGCCTACTGTATGTAAACCTGAGCGACGCCAAGAAGAGAGATTGAGCCCATGCAGCAAGATATTTGCAGGCCGTATTGTGGATAGTTTAGCCGTCATAATTGTTCGCCACATCCAAGCCTACAGCCACCAGACAAGATTTTTTTGTATTTTTACTTTTTTACAGCGTGAACCATTAATTTAAACTGTGTTTTAATAATAATTCTTGAACTTTATTTTGTGTTTTCTTTTGTGAAGTGTTTGCGTACTTAAAATTCAGTCAGAGTGTAGTCAAGTTACTAGAATCTGCTAAATGACTATACAGAGTTAGTTCAAAGAATAATAGCTTTTAAAACTAAATTTCAGTAAGAAAGAGGTTCTCTTGAAGTGAAATGTTCAGTATAAAAAATGTGCGCTTTAGTATCTAAGTATTTTAGTATTTAAGTTTGTTGATTATGGAAAGTGCTTTTCTAAAGGTCCCCCCGGGCCAAATTTTTTAGCTTTCTTGAAGTTGTCTACTGGACTTTTTCTCTTTTAAAAACGTATTGTATAAGGGTGCAGTCCAACATTGATTACGTGGAGTAATATTTATTTGAGGAAGCAACTTAAGCAGTAGCAGGAAAATAGGCAAAATTCATCCTTCTGCTTTTCCAATACTCACTGTTTCATTGTCTGGATAGGCTGGCGTCCGTTCGTACATATTTTAAACCACTAAATGAATTTGGAACTGAGTTTTCCTAGCTTCATTATAATACTGTTCATACTGCGTTTCTTTCTAACCACTGGGTAAGATCTTAGGAAAAGAACTGAATGACACAACACACGGTCAAATCCTATATAAAGGGTTACTCTATTGATTAGCTTGTCCTATTAACAGGACTACCCTCCTATAGTGTACAATATTTGGAAACTAAACTAAATTTTAGTAAGAGGGTTATACGTGGCTTTTCCCTTTGACAGGACTATTTGTTCTATTGGGGTATAGTATACGTGGAAACATAGAGACAGGGTTTTCTGTTATTTAGGTAAAAGTAGAGTAATACCATATCACTCTAACTGCACACGCCCCACACCACTATAGGGCTCTTACAGAGCAACTATAGAGCCCCCAGCTTGAACAATCCCCTGCTGACATGCAGGGTCCATGGGCTCATGAGGTTGTCTCCACACCCGTACACGTCCATCCGATCTATACAATTTGAAACGAGAATCGTCCGACCAGACAATATGTTTCCAGTCATCAGCAGTCCAATGTCTGTGTTGACGGGCCCAGGCGAGGCGTAAAGAATTGTGTTGTGCAATCATCAAGGATTCACGAGTGGACCTTCGGCACCGAAAGCCCGTATCGATGATGTTTAGTTGAATGGTTCGCACACTGACACTTGTTGATATCCCAGCAGTGAAATCTGCAGCAATTTGCGGAAGGGTTGCACTTGAGTCACGTTGAACGACTCTCTTCAGTTGTCGTTGGGCCCGCTCTAGCAGGATCTTCTTCCGGACGGAGCGATATCGGAGATTTGATGTTTTAGCAGATTCCTGATATTCACGGTACACCCGTGAAATGGTCGTACCGGAAAATCCCCACCATCGTTGTCTCGGAGTTGCTGTGTTCCATCGCTCGTGCGCCGACTATAATACCACGTTCGAACTCGCTTGAATGTTGATAACCTGCCATTGTAGAAGCCGTAACCTATCTAACAGCTACGCCAGACGCTTGGCTTATATAGACGTTGCCGACCGCAGCGCCGTATTCTGCCTGTTTACACATCTCTATATAAGTTTCTTTGGCGCTTCAGTATATTTTACAACGTCTTTTTCCTCAGACATGCATGCATGTTGCGAGGATTACGGATTGTAGACAGTGTGGCACATAGAGGTTGTGATCGGTCTGAGAAGCGTGCACATAGAGCCACAGTGGTTAACGTGACCGCTCACGATAAGCGGGAAACCGGGGTTCCAGTCCCGGTCCGGCACAAATTTTCATGCGCCACGAATAGTTAGTACATCTGTACCTAATACTGTATTTTGCGGTAGTCATTCGTAACCTGAGGCGTACGCGGGTGGGCGTAATACGTTCCTTAACTTGCGCCGGTCTCGAGATTTTAAGAGAGAGCTTTTATGCGTTGCACAACGTCTTTTCTATTGCAGATTCCAACTAAGGGCGTTGAAAATTTCTTTACAGTTATTCTCTAAATTTTTTCCATGAACCCAAAATGGTAAATGTCTGAAGAAAAACGTCAAGAGTCGGTCATAGAAACAACTTCCTTCGTAGAGGAACTACACTTCCAATGAATTGCAGTTTGTCGTATACCTTCACCTTAAATTTCCACCATCTGAACAAATGTATCCCAACACCCTTATGTAACGCGGAGATAACCACCGGATGTAATGAGAAGGGCACCCAACAGTATAAAAGGAGGCGGGGTGTATTGTGTCGTCAGTAGGCAAGCAGTAACTGCAGAAAGAGTCAATCAGGAGAGCTCAGTCACTTCGAACGTGGACTACTCAATGGATGTGACACACGTGACAGATCCATCATGGACAATTTAACCCTTCTAAAGCTTCCCCGGTCGACTGTTGGTGATGTGTTTGTGAAACAGAAACGCGAAGGAACAGTCACAACTACATCAGTTTTATTGTCGTGCTAATATCCAACATGTGTTACATATGGTTGATGCAGCATCACTATATGACTGTCAATTTTGCAACAAACATGTACAAGATGCTATGGTGACAGCGTTATCTGTAGAAGCAAGACGTACTAATAAAAAGAATTACTAGCGATCTTCGCTAAGTTGTTTCTTCAAGAATAATCTATCATGTGAGTTATATCCTCAGAATTCTTAATCCCGAACTACGTTCATAGACACGGTCTTGTCTTCCCACGTAAATCACTGTTGCCTTCGTTTCCTTCGCGGAACTTTCGTCGCTCTGATGATATGAGATTATTCACTGTGATGAAGTACAGTAGAACAGGAACCGTCAAGTATTGCGAAAGGTGGTTGTAAAAAATCTCATGAAATCAGCGGAGGTTATTAGTCAAGTGTTACAAATTGCTACCAGCAGTCCAGTTAACACAATGAGTATTTGCAGGAACTCAAAAATAATGTGGTATTGTACAATGATCGAGAGGCTCCTCACAAAGTACAATGATCGAGAGGCTCCTCACAAACTGAGCGAGGTGGCGCAGTGGCTAGCACGCTGGACTCGCATTCGGGAGGACGACGGTTCAATCCCGCGTCCGGCCATCCTGATTTAGGTTTTACGTGATTTCCCTAAATCGCTCCAGGCAACTGCCAGGGTGGTTCCTTTGAAAGGGCACGGCCGACTTCCTTCCCTGTCCTTTCCTAATCCGATGAGACCGATGACCTCGCTGTCTGGTCTCCTCCCCCAAACAACCCAACTCTACCCGCTCCTCACAAGCCACAATGTCTGTAGCCAGTGTTAAGCGACGCTTGAGGTGGTGTAAAAAGTACAGCCACAGGACAGCAGATGACGATTTGAATTACGTTATACTCTCCGATGGAAGGATTTGTGTTTGGCAAACGGCTGTAAGCACGGTACCCGTCATCAAGTATAAAGCCAACAGTGAATTAAGGAGGAGATGCTGTGTTACTCAAGGGGTGTTGTTTATGAAGATCCCCTTACTGCATTTAAGAAAACGCCAAATGCGCATGAATATGAGCACATTTTACAAAATTATGTACTGCGTACAGTAGAGGAACAGTTCGGAGACGATGATTGTATCAGCGTGAGAATGCACCTTGTCGTAAAGCAGCATCAGTGAGGTATGGTGTGTGAACAATTAACATTTCTGAAATGGACTGGCCTGCCCAGAGTCCCAACCTGAAACCAAGGGAAAACTGTTAAGGTGAACATCTGACATCACCACCTTCTCTGGTTTCAGCTCTTGAGAAAGAATGCGCCACCATTCTTCCACACATTCAGACATCTCATTGAATGTGCCCCCCCCCTTCCCCCCCCCCCCCCCCCCGAGTTCAAGGCTCCACAAAGGCAAAGGATGGACACACCACATATTCATGTACACTAATATATGTCCGGATACTTTTGATCATTAGTGTGTATGATCGCGCCACTTGAAATTGCTTAGGGTGGATACTCCTACAAATCTGACGTTAGTGACGGATTCCACGTTTTGTCGACGATGATAAAACCAAACAATATTTACCATCTTCACATATTTACCAGTACGTGTACTGAACTACAGTATTACACTATTTATTTCTAGGGAAGATCAGTTGTCATTCGTTGCATCAAGTGTTTGTAATAAGCCAGTCTTCCAGCATTTCGCGCCAATTTTATAGTGATACGAACACTCCGCATGTAACTGCAACGATCGCGAATAGCATCAGAAAAATACTGATGTTTTTTGTCAGGCAATTTATCCATACAGAGAATAGTAATGGTAAATAACACTGGCTGATTTTGTTTCTGGTTACAGTACTTTAAGTACTGTAGCAGCATGCGTCTTGGAGTATTTTAGGAAGGGATCTAATAACTGAGCTATTAAGCATCTGAAACTAGCACTCATCAGTAATTTATTTTGGAGAACATTTCTCGTGGAGAAACGGCAGTCTGGTTAAAAGTACTTTAAAAAAGAGTCTTGACCGTAGAGACATTTATTTCGAAGGCATCGGTTTCAGCCAGTATTTGACCATCCTCGGATCCTCATACTACGATGGTAGGTGGTGGCGGTGAATGGAGAGGGTATTGTGACACCACGAATGTCAACTGCTTGAGCAGTTGATGTTCGTGGAGTCACAACTACCATCAACTTTGTACATCCATAGTTAAAATGGAGGACAGCGGGACGTCAGCTGGTATAAATTTATATTAAAAGTGAAGAAATTCCTCCAGCTGTATTTAAGGTGTAGATTTTATTTTGGCAACTAGTTTCAATGTTGTAACAACGTCATCTTCAGGCGCTATAAAATATACCATACATACAGCAACCAATGTGACATCAGTAATCTATGAGTTATTATGTAAACAAATATATTATAAACATATTACATAATGGACGAATTCAATAAAATTAATTACATTTTGGCCATTTTCATTAATTCAATCATTCTGGAAATTAACAATTTATGTGGTACTAATAAGTACAAATGAAATTATATATACATGATAGTTTTTATTACAGATCAATGTCAAGCATTAAATGAAATGAGAGCGTAATAAAAAACCTTAGGTGACAAGCCGTTACGCTTACGGGTAATAATCAGTGCTAAAGAGAATATGAATTGCTAATCAGACATATGTAGGGTAAGATCCATTATTAAAGAATAGTAAAGGGAGTGAAAGGTAGAAATAGAGTTATGTTTGCATAACACTGCATTGTCATCAAACTAAAGTGACAGTGAAGCAAGTTTTAAACAACGTCAATCATAACGTCGCAAAACGAATAATAAGAAACCGGAAAACGAGTATGGAACCTAGTTAATAAAAGGTAATCTGTGGTGTAAAATACACACTAATCAATCTAAAACCTACTCGTTCGAATAAAATGTAAGTTAACATGCCGCTGAAAAACCCTATTTCAACGTCTTTGCCTCATCGACAGCAGTAACCTTGGTTACAAGTAGTGTAATTCTAGTATGCTTACATGGTCAACAGAACGATCAAGTTCATAGCAATATTCCAAAAGAAGTAACTAGGTACTGACAGTTGAAACAATTCGTCACACCTGTAAAATATTTGCTTTTCCTCTAATAAACACTTACCAGAACGAAGACATACAGTAAAGTAAACAGTGTATAACACTCGTATTGTAAATGTGGTCTAGTCAAAGGTTGATTAGGTTAATTACACTCAATGACATGCTTAATCACTACTTATTAGGACGGCAGAAAGTCTAACAACCAATATCACCATTACACCATGGGTACTCATTCGTTTCGCTTATCCGTATACATCAGTTCTTGTATAAAATTAATACTTAAAATATAAGCTATCCACTGATTACGAGAACAAGCATGAAAGTGGGAAATAAAATTATTCTGAATACAAGGCCTCTTAAGTGATTAGGATGAAACTGACTCATAATAGCAAAATACGATAATGTGTCCAGTATGGAGTCTGAGAAGGGAAAGGGAATTCTCTATCGAATTGACCACATAGTGAACTCCATTGTAGGTATAACCGAGCACAAACACATGAACTACTACCTTATAATCAATACTAACGGACAAATCTCCATATATAGGGTTGTCAATCCAAGTACATGAATTCACATAATCTAGAGGCCAATCATCAACCACAGTATGGAAAACCATGAGAATCTGTACGGGTTACCGGATGCCAATCATTTCAAAAATCGTGCATAATCACAACCTTTGCACTGTTGGGCTCTGATTGTCGCGCTGTTAATATGCAGTATGAAAATGACTGAGCTGCCTTCTGTTCCGTAGTGAAACACGCGTGTGGAACACGATATAATAGTGCCGAGAAATAGTTTGTTATTAATGTTTATCATAAATTTCCAGAGATAATCGGCTTTCAAGTTTTCCGACCAGGTATATTAGATTCAGTTGAAACCTAATCGCAAACGTCTGCGTAGCGGAATCAGTAGCGTAGTCGCTGCGTAACTTCCTGTAGTAAATGGTTTGAAAGTTGAAGTGTCGCCTATGGCAATTTTTTTTCTAATTCAATTTTAACTGCAAAGTTCATCATCATTTTTTATGAATAACGCACGTCTTCTTGTTTCCAATTACATATTGCACGCGAAATTCCTGTTTGCATTTCAAATATAAATTCTCAATTATCGATATTTTATGAAAGACTGTTAATAAAGGTTGCTTAAATTAAGAAAATATAACAATTAAATTTTTAAGGCAAAAATGAAAAACAAAATACTCTTCAGTTGGGCTGCGTCCATTGTTTTATACCACAGATACAGATATGTGTCGTAGAAACACGAAAAACAATGATTTTTCACAGCGTCGAGCCCACCATACAAGTGCTGCATTTTTACATTTGCCGCTGAACCGTTACAATATGAACCCAACGAGAACTGATCTGGAGCCAAGTTAAGGGATTTGGCCCGAGAAATAACAAGACTGTTAAGCTGCCGGACGTGACTACCAGACGGCTGACTGACTGTAATTAATACTTGCAGTATTTTGCATCACTCATAGCTCGCTCTGAAAAATTACCCTGAGTTTAAGTTAGGAATTTTCGTCACTCTTATTTGTAATTAGAATACTACGTCAGGTGAGAACGAGAGCATTTCATGCTTTCCGTCCGGACACCTAAGAAGCGCGTGGTAGTGCTGGAGTTTCGCCGAATATTATTTCAGTCTCTATAAAAATTAAATGACATTCGAAACTATATTGTTTCTTTGCTCGTCTGTTTTTACGTCTGAGTCCGCCCCCGGTAGCTGAGTGGTCAGCGCGACAGAATGTCAGTCCTAAGGGCCCGGGTTCGATTCCCGGCTGGGTCGGAGATTTTCTCCGCTCATGGACTGGGTGTTGTGTTGTCCTAATCATCATCATCATCATTTCATCCCCATCGACGCGCAAGTCGCCGCAGTGGCGTCAAATTGAAAGACTTGCACCCGGCGAACGGTCTACCCGACGGGAGGCCCTAGTCACACGATATTTACATTTATTTTTACGACTGAACTGCGACTGCTCACATTATCGCAGGCTAGTTAGACCGCTGGTTGGCCAGTGCTGTCCAAGTTTAGTGCGCCGGTAAAGCTATTGTCCTGCACATTATCGCTCAGTTTATGTGAATGTAACACAGCATAAAACGTAACCTTATGACCGTACTTGACTGTACCGGTCAAAACTTGGCCTCCACTCCATGTGAAACGAAATCCAATGAGATTCAAGCAAACGCGGAAGAATACATTGCGTAATGTTTACATCAGGTTTATTCTTATGATGAACAGAGTACAGTAGAACAACACAGCGTTGCCAGAGCGCTCACGGTGTTGTCATTCGCACTACTTTTCTCACACACCTTGTACAACAGCAGAGTTGCGAAGTAGCAACCGAACATAAGCGCATTCCTTCCAGTAGACTATTCGATCTGCATCAGCTGGACTACTGAGAGCCAGATCGCTCCCTACTGAACGCAACTAACAAATTAATGCCTCTCGCGCAACGAATTTAAAATCAAAGGGGTGGCTTGGTAACTGAGTCATGGGTGATGGCCTTCACTGCACGAAAAAACTACTAAACTAAAATCTTGGCTCAATGAATCCAAAATTTATTCCAATCGTATTCAGTGTGCATAGGTCAATAAATAGCATTAACATAGGATTTAATTCAGCACACGATAAAAGAAACAAGTAATAAGACCACCTTATTGAGATAATTGGCATTAATTAACTTGGGAAAGTCTTGAGAAAAGGAAACAGCGATCAAACGTAATCAGCATCCAAAATGCTGCAGTAGACATGCAGCGATTGTAAGACCCTGCCAAAATGAATCGAAAATAACATGCAACTATATCTGCTCGCGCGGTCTTGCATGAGTCTTCATGAATGTTAAAGTATCAGAAAACGGCTAACTTCAGATCTCTCTAACCAGTCGATGTCGCTCGAAATCCTCACTGTGTCGAATTGTAGCCTGCGGATGGGATGGCTGTCACTGGAAATCGGCAGACAATGCTCAGGCCGCCTTTTAAAGTTGGAGTTCTGCCTGCTGCTGCATTGCGTCCTTCCGCGTCCCCGAGAGAAAGGCCTCTGCTCCGTCTGGAATCGAAGTTCCCTGCTCGTAGTCAGGAAGTGAAGAGCGTGTACTGCTCTAAGCCTGAGAAAGAAGAAGCGTCCAACAGCCGCCTCTCCTGTCCCTGCTCTGCACCGAGTCTGCACCAAAAGAATCTGTCACCAATGGAAAAGTTCTGCACAGTAGCGGCCAACGGCATAACTGTTAAGCTAATGTTTTTCACCCACCAAAGCACTGCATAAAGAGCGTTCTCCTCCCAGCCAGCTTTCCACTTGCGCTTTTTCGAAAAATGGTGGGTCACGAACCTACGTTTCTGATTCTCCGTTTCAGCCCACCTAAGCGCTGTCTTCCCGCGCTCAAATTTCAGCAAGACAGCTCCAAAATTCTCACTCGAATAGCACTTTCAAGAGTGCCCAATAAGCTCACTTCCTGCCTGTTGTGGAAGAATCCCTCAGCTCACCAGAGCTTGGCGTCACGTGGATACAAAGGGCTTTTACCCGGCAGCGAAAATTCACAGGTTACAAAACTGAATAATTTGGCTTTTTTAACGTCTAGCAGGAAGATAATAATCTGTTTAAATGGTTCCCTCCCCCAGCCTGCCTTCAGAAAAGTTACTGGACAGTACACAGTGCCAAGTGCAGGGCCATCTGACGTACCTGGGTCTAATTGTAAAAGAGGGCGTTTACATTCTAAGACAAAAAACGACCCACCACAAAGGAATCAACCGAGTGGGGTGGAAATCTGTACATGTACAGAAATAGCTACATGTAGAGAAGTCGGTACATGTACAGAAATCGGTACATGTACAGAAAAACAAATGATTATAGTTTCACAAAAATGGAATCATTTATTCAAGAGAAAGAGATTCACAAATTGAGCACGTGAATAAACAGTTGGTCTGCCCCTTATGCAAGCAGTTATTCGGCTTGGCGTTAATTGATACAATTTTGCACGTCCTCCTGAGAGGTACAGTGCCAAATTCTGATCAATTTATGCGTTAGATCTTCAAAATCCCGAACTGCTTGCAGGGACTTGATAATAATGCTCCAAACACTCTCAATTGGGAAGAGACCACCTTGCTGGCCAAGATGGGGTTTCACAAGCACGAAGACAAGCATTAGAAACTTGTTCCCTGTGAGGGCAGGCATTATCTTGCTGAAATGTGAGCCCAGGATGGCTTCCGGTGCAATGCAATAAAACGGAGCATAGAATACGTCGACATACCACTGTGCCGTAAGGGTGCATCGGATGACACCTAGAGGGGAATTGCAACTCCTGGTTGTAGGCAACAGTCAGGTTGGTATCTCACCACTGTCCGGGGCGTCTCCAAACACGTCTTGGCCTAGAATCTTATTGACTGGAGAAAACTTGTCTTCAGTGATGAGTTCCGTTTCGAAATGAGCCCCGATGAGCAACGAAGACGTGTCTCGAGACGCCCCAGGCAGCAGCGGGATACCAACCTTACTGTCGCCCGCCAAACGGCCCGAAAACCAGAAGTGTGGCGTGAGGTACTATTTCATTTCATAGCAAGACCACTTTGGTTGTCATCAGTTGTCACCCTTGCAGCACAGCGACACGTCGACGATATTCTATGCTCCGTTTTATTGCACAGCAAGTCATCCTGGGCTCACATTTCAGCAAGATAACGCCTGCCCGGATACGGAACAAGTTTCTACTGTTTGTCTTCTTGCTTGTGAAACCCTGTCTCGGCCAGCAAGGTCACTGGGTCTCTACCCAGTTGAGAACGTTTGGACCACTCCAACCGCTTCGGGGTTTTGAGAATCTAACGCGTGAATTAGACAGAATTTGGCACGTTATCCCTCAGGAAGACATCTAACGACTCTGTCAATCAAGAGGTGGACCAACGCGTTACTGATGAGCTCAGTCTGCGAAGCTTTTACTCTTGTGTAAGTCATCTAAGTTTTCTGAAAGTGTAATCATTTGTTTGTCTTTACATGTACATCACGTCTACCGATTTCCGTCCCATTCGGATAATTCCTTCGTGGTCTGATGGGTCGTTTTTTTCTGTATTTTTTTCTTTGTGTGTACATTTGCTACGGGTACGTCTCCACGCTTCACCGAATTTAACATTTTAGATGGAGTCTTGCATTGTGCATTGTGTGTCTATAGCTCATGGAAAAAGTTTGCGGCGGCCGCCAGGAGGGTGTCGGCTGGAAGAATAGGGGACGGCAACTTAGCTGGACTGGATGGTCAGAACTGTTATCCCCCACCTTCTGGGCGGGGTCTCAGAAGTCCGCCTGTATCCTTTGGGAGTCTCACAGTGGTAATATCGTCCCGTCGTCCCAGCTGTTGGTTTCCAGACCTCAGCTCGAAAATGTAATTAGTATCAACATTAACTTGACTGTTCCACACATTACTCTAATAATGATTAATTGAGTTAGCGTAGTAAAAAAGATATGTGTCAGGCTGTCTCTGCCACGTAGACTCCTCATAATTCTGGACAAAATGGTAGAAACTCCTTTGAACATTTCCTATGTGCTTAGCTAACTACGAGAAGGAGCTCCACATAATGACAAAAGTAGCAGCAAATGCGCATGCGAGAAAGCCCTAGTATAAAAGCGAGACAGAGAACAAATAAACTAAAATACAAAAATATTTAGTTGCAGCTGCTGTGGTTTTCAGTTCGAAGACGGCTTTAATGCAGCTCTCCATGTTAATCTATCCTGCGCGAGCACCTTCATCTCCGAATAACGACTGCAACCTACATCCTTCTAAATCTGCGTACTGTATTCGTCTTTTGGTCTCCCTCTGCCCCCCACATATCCCTTCAATATTAAATTGATGATCCCTTGATGTCTGGGAATGTGTCCTATCAACCGATCCGTTCTTTCGGTTAAGTTGTGCCACAAATTTCTTGTCTCCCCAGTACTTTTCAGTACCTCCTCATTAGTTTCATGATCGATCCATCAAATCTTCGTCATTCCTCTGTAACACCACATTTCGAAACCTTCTATACCGTTTTTGTCTAAACTATTTATCGTCCATGCTTCACTTCTACACATGGCAACACTAAATGCAAATACCTTCAGAAAAGACTTGCTAATACTTAAATCTATATTCGACGTTAACAAATTTTTCTTCTTCAGAAATGCTTTTCTTGCCCTTGCCAGTCTACATTTTATATCCTGTCTACTTCGGCCATCATCAGTTACTTTGCTGGGCAAATAGTAGATCTCGTCTACTACTTTAAGTGTTTCGTTTCCTAATCTAATTCCCTGATTTAATTCGACTACACTCCACTATCCGTGTTTGCCTTTTGTTAATGTTCATCTGATATTTTCGAATCAAGACACTGTCCATTCCGTTCAACTGCTCTTCCAAGTCCTTTGCTGTCTCTGACAGAATTGCGATGTCATCGGGAAACAAAGTTTTTATTTCTATTACTGAATTTTAATTCCTACTCGAAACTTTTATTTGGTTTCCTTTACTGTTTCATCAATGTACAGATTAAACAACATCGAGGATAGGCTACGACCCTGTCTCACTCCCTAGTGAACCATTGCTTCCCTTTTATACCGCTCGACTCTTATAACTCCCATTTGTTTTTTCTTGGTCCACAAATGCAAAAAATATGTTTGTCTTTCCTTAACCTATCTTCTAAGGTGAGTCGTAGGGTCAGTATTGCCTTGGGTGTTCCCACATTTCTCCGGAATCTAAACTGGTCTTTCCCGAGGTCGGCTTCCATCAGTTTTACCGTTCTTCTGTAAAGAATTCGTAACAGTATTTTGCAACCATAACTTATTAAACTGGCAGGTGATTTTCACATCTGCCAGCAACTGGTTTTTTTTTATTGGAATCACTATATTCTTCTTGAAGTCTGAGGATATTTCGACAGTCTCATACGTCTTGTGCATCGGATGGAAGAGTTTTGACGGAGTATCGTCCACTTGCGGCGCCTTGTTTCGCCTTAGATCTTTCAGAGCTCTGTCAAATTCAGGTAGCAGTATCGTACCCTTCATTTCATCTTCATCTATGCCCACTTCCCTTTCTGCAATTGCCTTCAAGTTCGTCTCCTTTGTATACATCCCCTATACACTCCTTCCACGTTTCAGCTGTCCCTTCTTCGCTTAGGACCTGTTTACAATCTGAACTCTTCATATTCATACAGCTGCTTCTCTTTTACCTAAAAGCCTCTTTAATTGTCCTGTGGGCAGTACCTATCTTTCCCCTAGTGCTTCATTTGCTGCATTTTTTAATTCTCTCCGTTCGTCAATTAAATTCAATATCTCTTGTGTTATCCAAGGATTTTTACTAGGCCGTGTGATTTTACGTATTTGATCTCTGCTGCCTTCACTACTTCATCTCGTACACATTCGTCTTTTACTGATTTCCTTTTCCCTGTTCTAGCCAGTTGTTGCATAATGCTCCTCCTGAAACTTTCAACAATCTATGGTTCTTTCAGCTTACCAGTTTATATCTCCTTAATTTCCTACCTTTATCCAACTTCTATAGTTTTAATCTACAGTTCATAAGCGATAAATTGTAGTAAGAGTCCACATCTGCCCCTGGAAATGTCTTATAGTTTAAAATCTGGCTCCTAAATATCTGTCTAACCATTATATAACGAGTCTGAAACCTTCCATTGTCTCCAGGCCCCTTCCACGTATACAGCCTTCTTTTATGAGCATCAAACCAAGTGTTAGCGACGGTTAAATTATGCTCTGTGCAGAATTCTACCAGACAGCTTCCTCTCTCATTCCTTTCCCTCAGTCCGTATTCACCTACTATTTTTTCTTCGCTTCCTTCTCCTACTATAGAATTCCAGTCCCTCACCACAATTACAATTTCTTCTCCATTAACTATCTGAATAATTTATTTTATCTCGTCATACATTTCTCCAGTCTCTTCATCATCTACGGTGATAGTTGGCATATAAACTTGTACGACTGTGGTATGTGTGGGTTTCGTGTCTATCTTGGCTACAATAATACTTTCACTATGCTGTTCATAGTAGCTTACGCGCATTCCTATTTTCTTATTCATTATTAAACCTACTCCTGCATTACCCCTGCAGGCCGGAGTGGCCGTGCGGTTCTAGGCGCTACAGTCTGGAACCGAGCGACCGCTACGGTCGCAGGTTCGAATCCTGCCTCGGGCATGGATGTGTGTGACGTCCTTAGGTTAGATAGGTTTAATTAGTTCTAAGTTCTAGGCGACTGATGACCTCAGAAGTTAAGTCGCATAGTGCTCAGAACCATTTGAACCATTTGCATTACCCCTATTGACTTTGTATTTATAATCCTGTTTTCACCTGACCAAAAGTTCTCGTCCTTCTGCCAACGAACTTCACTAATTCCCACTATATCTAACTTCAACCTATCAATTTCCGTTTTTAAATTTTCTAACCTACCTGCTCAATTAAGGGATCTAACGTTCCACGATCCTACCCGTAGAACGCCAGTTTTGTTTCTCTTGATGACGACATACCCCTAAGTAGTCCCCGCCCGGAGATCCAAATCAGGGACTATTTTACCTCCGGAAATTTCACCCAAGAGGACGCCATCACCATTTAATTTTAATGCACGTTCTCGGGAAAAATTACGGCTATAGTTTACCGTTGCTGTGAGCCGTTTGCGGTCGTTTAGGTTGTTGTTATAAGGCCACATGAGTTTGTCATCCAGACTTCGCCCCCACAACTACTGAAAAGGCTGCTGTCTGGTTTCTCAACAGATACTCCTCCGTTGTGTTTGCACCTACGGAACGTGTATGTGAATCGGTGAGGCACGCAAGCTACTCCACCGACGGCAAGGTCCATAGTTCATGGAGGGGGGAAATCGTCTACACTGAGGCGCCAAAGAAACTGCTATAGGCATGTGTATTCAAATACAGAGATATGTAACACGCAGAATACGGCGCTGCGGTCGGCAACGCCTATATGAGATAACAAGTGTCCGGCACAGTTGTAGATCGGTGACTGCTGCTACAATGGTAGGTTATTAAGATTTAAGTGAGTCTGACGTGGTGTTGTAGTCGGCGCACGAGCAATGGGACACAGAATCTCCGAGGCAGCAATGAAAGAGGGCATTTTCTCGTACGACCATTTCCCGAGTGTACCGTGAATATCAGGAATCCGGTAAAACATCAAATCTCCGACATCGCTCCGGCCGGAAAAAGATTCTGCGAGAGTGGAACCAACGACGACTGAAGG
Organism: Schistocerca americana; assembly: GCF_021461395.2. NCBI lineage: Eukaryota > Metazoa > Arthropoda > Insecta > Orthoptera > Acrididae > Schistocerca > Schistocerca americana. The sequence continues at coordinate 638,360,137 of NC_060120.1, read as the reverse complement.
TAATCGTTCAACATGACAGAAGTGCAACCCTTCTGCAAATTGCTGTAGATTTCAATGCTAGGCCGTCAACAAGTGTTACCGTGCAAACCATTCACATGATTGATACGTGCCTTCAGAGCTGAAGTCCCATTAGTGTATCCTTGATGACTGCACGACACAAAGCGTTATACCTCGCCTGGCCCCGCCAACACTGACACTGGACTGTTGATGACTGGAAACATGTTGCCCGGTCGGACGAGTCTCGCTTCAAATTGTATCGAGTGGATGGACGCGTACGGGTATGGAGACAACCTCACGAATCCATGGACCCTGCATGTCAGCAGGGGACTGTACAAGCTGGTGGAGGCTGTGTAATGGTGTGGGGCGTGTGCAGTTGAAGTTATGGAACTCCTGATACGTCTAGATACGACTTTGACAGCTGGCACGTGCGTAAGCATCCTGTCTGATCACCTGAATCCATTCATGTCCATTGTGCATTCCGACGGACTTGGGCAATTCCAACAGGACAATGCGTCACCCCACAAGTTAAAAATTGCTACAGAGTGGCTCCAGGGACACACTTCTGAGTTTAAACACTTCCGTTGGCCCTCAAAATACCCAGACATGAACTTTATTGAGCATATCTGGGACGCCTTGCAACGTGCAGTTCACAAGAGATCTCCCACCCCCTCGTAGTCTTACGGATTTATGGCCAGCCCTGCAGGATTCATGGTGTCAATTCCCTCCAGCACTACATCAGACATTAGTCGAGTCCACACAGTCGAGTCAATACCACGTCGTGTTGCGGAACTTTTGCGTGCTCGCGGGGGCCCTTCACGATATTAGTCAGTCGCACCAGGTTCTTTGGATTTTCAGTGTAGTTGCAGTAACATAAAGAACTAGATCACCTATACAACTAAAAGCGCAGACAGATACAAACAAATGACACTAACAAAGGAAAGTAAAGGGGAAACAAATGTCACGCACTCACATACCAATACAACTGACCCAAAGAGAAGGAAGTATTTTGATAAATAAAGCTTACATATAATATATAAGATAAACAACGTATTAGAGTACTGTATTACCCCAACGAAAAACCGCAACCAGATAATACTCAAAAAATAAACTATCAGCTGTACTCTGATAGTTGTGAAATACCCTAACGAGTGGCTCCTTGCTTAAGTAGGTAAATGCCAGGTTACAATCCCCACATCTCCAGTCGGTGCTATGAGTTTTTCTGTCACTTATCGCTTCATTCGTCTCTGGCAATGACTGTATGAAAAAATGTCAAATTTCGTCGCTGTTTAGAGTCCGCATTAAACACTGAGTTTAACTGGCCGGGTCAGACGGTTCGAAAGTTAGAGGGTGGCAAGGGAACGTTAATTGTAATAGGACCATCGCACTGTGGTGTCCAAACCAGCCACCTGGTTGATGATAGCTTGATATTTCTGAAGGTCCTTCGTAGTGATTATAATCGGAAACTATTTCGTTGGGCATCTTCACAACCATAGTCGCATGATAGGAAAATTACAGACAGATCACAAGCAACAACCATAAATCGGTAAAACATCAAGAAAACTCCCATAGCCAATTGTGAATGGAAGATTTACTTCATGACTAGACAAATAACAACTATCTAATTTTGTTTCGAGTGATAGTAGCTGCAGCAGACCACTGACGATCGGGAACAAACTGCACTACAGGTACTCGTCTCCCTGTCACTAACAAAACAATAACGTACCTGCAGATTGTCACGGCCCACGAGCACACGGATAGTACAAGCCTCTCCTTGAAGAAACGAGCTAATACACAGAAAATTCACCGAAACAAAATGCTCGAAAATATGTTATTTGGCAATATTTTATATCACAGATGGAGAGAGGCAGTAATTCTCTTACGCACAGCGTTGTTGATAGATGAACAAATCGAACATTGAACTGTCATTTACCACGTGAAAATATTGCAGACACAGAAATATGAAAGGAAAACGTGAATCGTCTGTGTTAGCGTTAATACAGCTCTTCTCGTATACGCGTCCATGAATTATTTATTATCTAATAAAATAAAATTACAGTATTTATTACAAGGTAAATTTTACAGCAGAAATCGGACGACGAGGCAATAGTATTAAAAGCAAGACTTGTCTCACGAAAGTAAAAGAAATATTTTGCAATTATCTGCGCGAAGCGTACAAAATCCACCGTCATACCTTAGCGAAAGATCCAGCCGAGAACTTCAGAAAACTCTGCTCATGCGTAAAATCACTACGCGGGTCGACGGCTTCTGTCCAGTTACTCGTCGACCAGTCTGTTGTAGCAATAGAAGACGGTAAAAGGAAGCTGAAGTTGAAAATTTCGCGTTTAAGAAACCATTCACGCAGCAGGATTGTACAAACATGCCGTCACTTGACTGTCACTCAGACTCCCGCATCGAGGATATAGAAATAGGCACCCCTGGCTTCGAGGAGCAACTGAAAAACTTGAAAATAAATAGATAGCCACGTCCAAATTGAATCCCAATTCGGTTTTACAGAATTGCGGAACTGACACCTTACTTAGCTTGCATTTATCGAGAATTTCTCGTCCAGGCCAAAGTCCCAAGCGACTGGAAAAAAACACAGGTGTCTCTTGTATATAAGGTAGGTAAAAGAATGGAAAGACATAATTGCAGACCAATATTCTTAACACTGGTTTGCTGCTGAATTTATGAACACATTCTGAGTTCGAATATAATAACGTCCCTTGAGACAGAAAAGATTCTCTCCACAAACCAGCACAGATTTAGAAAGCATCGGTCGTCAAACTTAGCTTGCCATTTCTCAGGTGATGTCCCATAAACGATTGATGCAGGGCAACAGGCAGAGTTCATATTTCTAGATTTTCGGAAAGCGTTTGAGATGGTGTCCCACTGCAGACTGTTGACGAAGGTCCGAGCATACGGATTAGGCTCCCAAACATATGACCGGCTCGAAGACTTTTAAGTAATAGAACCCAGCACGTTGTCTCCGACGGCGCGAGTTAATCAGACACAAGGGTATGGTCAGGAGTGTGATAGACCCGCTCTTATTCTCTATACTGGGTGTTACAAAAAGGTATGGCTAGACTTTCAGGAAACATTCTTCACGCACAAAGAAAGAAAAGATGTTATGTGGACATGTGTCCGGAAACGCTTAATTTCCATGTTAGAGCTCATTTTAGTTTCTTCAGTATGTACTGTACTTCCCCGATTCACCGCCAGTTGGCCCAATTGATGGAAGGTAATGTTGACTTCGGTGCTTGTGTTGACATGCGACTCATTGCTCTACAGTACTAGGATCAAGAACATCAGTACGTAGCATCAACAGGTTAGTGTTCATCGCGAACGTGGTTCTGCAGTCAGTGCAATGTTTACAAATGCGGAGTTGGCAGATGCCCATTTGATGTATGGATTAGCACGGGGCAATAGCCGTGGCGCGGTACGTTTGTATCGAGACAGATTTCCAGAACGAAGGTGTCACGACAGGAAGACGTTCGAAGCATGGAACATTCCAGCCTATGACTCGCAACTGGGGAAGACCTAGAACGACGAGGACACCTGCAATGGACGAGGCAATTCTTCGTGCAGTTGACGACAACCCTAATGTCAGCGTCAGAGAAGTTGCTGCTGTACAAGGTAGCGTTGACCACGTCACTGTATGGAGAGTGCTACGGGAGAACCAGTTGTTTCCGTACCATGTACAGGGTGTGCAGGCACTATCAGCAGCTGATTGGCCTCCACGGGTACACTTCTGCGAATGGTTCATCGAACAATGTGTCAATCCTCGTTTCAGTGCAAATGTTCTCTTGCGGATGAGGCTTCATTCCAACGTAATCAAATTGTAAATTTTCACAATCAACATGTGTGGCTGACTACAATCCGCACGCAATTGTGCAATCACGTCATCAACACAGATTTTCTGTGAACGCTTGGGCAGGCATTGTTGGTGATGTCTTGATTGGGCCCCATTTTCTTCCACCTACGCTCAATGGAGCACGTTATCATGATTTCATACGGGATACTCTACCTGTGCTGCTAGAACATGTGCCTTTACAAGTACGACACAACATGTGGTTCATGCACGATGGAGCTCCTGCACAATACAGTCGAAGTGTTCGTACGCTTCTCAAGAACAGATTCTGAGACCGATGGATTGGTAGAGGCAAACCAATTCCATGGCCTCCACGCTCTCCTGACCTCAACCCTCTTGACTTTCATTTATGGGCGCATTTGAAAGCTCTTGTCTACGCAACCCTGGTACCAAATGTAGAGACTCTTCGTGCTCGTATTGTGGACGGGTGTGATACAATACGCCATTCTCCAGGGCTGCATCAGCGCATCAGGGATTCCATGTGACGGAGGGTGGATGCATGTATCCTCGCTAACGGAGGACATTTTGAACATTTCCTGTAATAAAGTTTTTGAAGTCACGCTGGTACGTTCTGTTGCTGTGTGTTTCCATTCCATGATTAATGTGATTTGAAGAGAAGTAATAAAATGAGTTCTAACATAGAAAGTAAGCGTTTCCGGACTCATGTCCACGTAACATATTTTCTTTCTTTGTGTGTGAGGAATGTTTCCTGAAAGTTTGGCCGTACCTTTTTGTAACGCCCTGTATACATAAATGATCGGACGGACAGCGAGAACAGTAATATACAGCTGTTTGCTGATGACGTTGTGGTGTACGGGAAGGTGTCGTCGTTGAGTGAGGAGGATACAAGATAGAATTTCTAGTTGGTGTGATGAGTGGCAGCGTGCTGTAGATGTAGAAAAATATAAGATAATACGGATGAGTAGGAGAAACAACGCTGTAACGCTCGAATGCAGAATTAGAAGAGTGCTGCTTCATACAGTCACACCGATTAAATATCTAGGCGTAACATTGCAAAGCGATATAAAATGGATTGAGCACGTTAGGTTGGCAGTAGGAAAGGCGAATGATCGATTTCGGTTTATTGGGAGGATTTTGGGAAGGTGCAGCTGATCTACAAAGGAGACCGCGTATAGAACGCCAATCCGACCCATTCTTGAGTACTGCTCGAGTTTTTGGGATCCCTACCAGGTCGGATTAGAAGAAGACATCGATATAATTCAGCGGTGTGCCGCTAGATTTGTTACTGGTACGTTCCATCATCACTTAAGTATTACGGCGTTGCTTCGTGAACTCAAATGGGAGTACCTAGAGCGAAGACGGCGCTTTTCGCGAGGCACTGTAGTGGAAAGTTAGATAACCGGCTTTTGAGGCCGACTGCGTGTCGATTCTACTGCTACCAACGTACGTTTAGCGTAAGGGCCACGAAGATGAGATGAGAGAAATTAGGGCTCGTGTAGAGGCTTACAGATATTCGTTTTATCCTCGCTCTACGTGCAAGTGGAACAGGTAACGAAATGGTTAGTAGTGGTACGTGAGAACCTCCGCTATGCTCCGTCGGTGGGTTGCAGAGTACGTATTTAGATGTAGAGACCGATGTCTTAATATGTTCGTTCCAAGGAGCATTTTCAAAAGTTGTTCATGCAAAGGAAGACATCCAGTAATATTATTAATGTCAGTATAATACCTAATTACCGGGTGCGAACTGGTTTCTCTCAAAAAGAAAAGATCATTTTTAAACAGATTTTCGTACTGAGTGGAAGAAACATGTTACATCAGAGCGATTTTTTCCTCTATGAGAGGAATTGGCTCTTCGTAACACGTTGACGACCACTATTCTGTTAAGAGCAACGTTGATCTGCCATTACTGACACATTTAGAGTTAGGGTGTGGCGACAGACCAAGACAGATGGTTCACTGTGTTTCATGGCCTTGTACAAGTTCCCCCTACTTTCTCCTGACGTTCTGGCTCCAAAGTCCGCAAAGCGGGAGATATCGAGTGAGCAGCGTACTTGCTTCACCAGCCGCCAATCTTTGATGTAATACATCAGCAGACAGTTCCTCGTTATTCAGTGTTTCTTATTTTTTATTTCATGTTTTTATTAAACATGTATTAACTCACTAAACTACATGATTTAGATTCTGGGTATTAAAAATAATAAACCTTGTTCCTCTTTTTAACTGTATTTGTGAATGGGAAAAGTGTAGAAGCTATTAAAAACAAGACTGGAGGAGGGAAAAGTAGGATTCGACATTTACGCTCAGTTCTTTAGAGAAATCCAAACATAAACAAAACTGAAAGGACCAACAAGCATATGTATATACTGTTTGGAAGTATGGGAAATAGCAAAAAGAGAAAAAGATCAACTTCTATCCATTAAAGTAGATTACTAGAAACCAAGTGCTGGAGCTCAGGATGAAACCATGTCACAAACAGAAAAGTCAGAAAAATTATGGAAGCGGAAGGGAACATATTGGAGGCAATTGAAAGGAAGAGGATGCTATGTTATAACTACATAGAACGAATGGATGGTAATAGATGGCCGAAGAAGGTATGGAAGTGAATCCCTTTGGAAAAAGGGAAATATGGGAGACAGATTTCAAATAAGCTATGGACTCCAGGAATATCCAAGAGGGGGACTGCGAAGATCGTATACTATGCAAGTTGAGAAACGAGAAATGGCTTTAGCGGTAAACAACTCGTAAGTACAGGGCGAGGCAAAGTTTGAGAACTGAGTGGCTGCCGTTGGGGGAAAGGGGGGGGGGGAGATTTATGTAGATGGGTCGAAGTTTTATCAGCATGGAGCGTTGGCCAAGTGCGTTTGCTGTAAAGGTGAGTTACAAAAACTCGGATAATTTTGTTGCAGCTTAACGCGCTTTATATCCCCCCCCCCCTCCCCTCCGCCCTGATCATCTGTGCCATCTTCCAATCCAGGTGAAGAATACTCCTCTAGCAGCGTGGTGCAACAAGCCATAGTGCTGCAGTGTCAATGGATTTACTTAGACTCACTTTTTCTGCTCGTCCCATCAGCAGAAATGAAGATATTCCGTTGCCTCCCCTTCCACCAAATTTATTGGCTCCAGACTTTTTTCTTTAGGGTTATCTCCAGTCCAAGCTTTTCCAGGAAAACCATCCAAGAACCAGACGTGATTTGAAGGAGCGAATTCACCAAGAAAGAGATATTTTGTGGGAGATGCTACGCAGCGTCATGGGCGGATTCACCCCTTGTGCGCGAAACGAAGGAAGCTCCCTAAGTGATATGTCATTCAAAAAAAGTGATCGTTTCAACACAGACTAACTTCGAATCATGTACACTAGATCCATGTAAAAAAAATATTGCTTAAATTTGCAGTTGTGCGAAACCTTTTTGACTTACCATATGACTGCCTCGCCCCGTATAAATATTTCAACTTCAGCTATATGAAAGAGTTAGACGTTCGTTATCGCTGCAAGTCATTTCCTTTCATTGGTAAGTCTACATCATCAAGTTGGCGCTTACTCTCTTGGTTGATTGGTTGGATGATTGATTTGGGAGAGGGTATCAAACAGCGAGGTCATCGGTACCACCGGATTTTACTCTCTATGCAGCGTTCCTCTCCGCGAAGCGCATGGCAGGAGAGAAGCCGTTGTGGTTAGAGTACGGGAAGAGGAGGAGGAGTGGAATTCTCATTCTGTCAGCTTCAGATTTATTTACAGCTTTGTTACTTCTGGTTGGTGCGGGAATGGTCCATTATAAGAGGCCGTAACCGGTTTCCTGCCCCGCTCATGTCCAGTCCGAGACAATGCCCCTCGTCTAACGTCTTCGACATCGAATGGACCTCTAAACCGAAACTTCCATTTACGTTTTTATGTTCCTCTAACTGTGACGCAGAGCTCACTTCCATTATTGCTTGCAACCAGTCCTCCTCCCCCGTCCCCACTAAACTGTATCAAGAAGCGCACTGGCTGCAGTTCGTTAAACTGGAAATCAGCATCGGCCAACAAACGGCGCGAAGTGGTGAGACACTGAACTCGATTTATGAAGTACAGCGGTCCAAATTCGCATCTGGCCATCAAATTAATGTTTTCTAAGGTTTCCCATAAATCACTTCAGTCGAATTCCGGTATGGTTCTCTTGAAAAGAACTAGGCCGATTTCTTCCGATTTCTCCCAAAATCAGAGCTTGTGCACCGTCTATGATGGTCCTGATGATCTCGTCGTCGACCGGACGTTAAACCCTTATCTTATTTCATTCCTTCAACCAACAACGACCTGTCAGGAAATCTCAAAACAGCGGACAGACTGCTGCTGCGTGCGAGATTCACTCTAGAAACAACCTCTAGGCTGCAGCTAATTCCATTACCCGTGACGTCCTATCTTCCAGAAACGTTTGTCCGGCAAGGTACCCAGGAGACCTTCTGTGGAATTTTGAAAGTAGGGCTGATGTACTGACAGAACAGTTACAGTGAAGGCGGGTGCTTCTATAGTTCAGTCAATAAAAGGCTCGGTCCAACCGTAGTCTGCATCTCTCAGGAAGTTTCACAATATCCCACACTCTGCTGCAAACAGGAAGACTCATTCTGGTCAATAACGGTAAGGAACAGCGGTGTGGTAATTATTACTGCTTACGTCGACACGCCGTGGCATGGGGATTATTAAATTACTGCTGGCTGAATGAAGATAATAGTCGTGCCACTAGACTCAGCACTCTGTCATGGTCACATCGTTTAAGGGTTGTCGACGAATTACGCACGTGTCCAGCTACTCGCACTGAATATGAGGAACAGGCGTTATTACTCGAAACTTAAATGGCTGTTAAGTTCTGAGTACCGTCTGCTAGACAATGACAGCCACCGCCTCTACGATAATCGTCTTCAATAAAACGCCGGACGCGTCCATTAACGAAAGGTCTGACGCACGCTGTCCTCCGTACAGCTTAAAGGAAAACGGACACACGCACGAACGAGCTTCAGAATGAACTATACGCTCTTTTTCGATGGGAGTCCATAAGCTTGCTGTACACGGCAGTAAAATTTTTGTAAACATGTGAGACACGCAGTATGAACTTGCTACAGAATCCACTGGCCCTTGGCTTCTAGCACATTTCGACAACATTACCTCGCAAAAGAAGTTAAGCATCCAGCATAAGAGGAGGAAGCGGAATGAAACTTCATGGGCTGAGAGGGTATGTGACATTACTGCAGTGGATACAAATCAAGTCAAATTTATAAGAAAAGAACTTGGTGGTATGAGCCCACTTGTCAGTATGACGACGTTATATCATCTCTGGGCTGCATGCACTGATTCGGTTCGGTTCTAAAGTGTATCCTCTCCCGAGACGAGCTGACCCACAGCTATAATATATTTCATGTTCAGAAATTAAAGTCCCGCCTGATGGAAGTCGTCTCTAATGTTACATCATACATTGCCTTGAGTTTCTTTCCTGTGCTAGACACTTCTATAACAATTAAATCTGCAAAAGATTACCTGTCAATATGAAATGCAAGTTATCCAAAAAATTAATGATTTGAAGCATTTTGGCGTAGTTTAAGCGCTCAAAATTCGCGTGTGAGCACTTTGGACGGCACGCTACGCGGCGCTACGTTCTATCACGGCTGCTTCTGCTTATCGTCGATTCGCGCGCTCGGCAGGAAGGGCTGCACAAACCGCTGTTACAAGCGGCCCTTTGTGCTCCAAATATGAGTAACATTACCATTTTCTAAAAATACTTGCAGTGCGCCTTGGCAGCTAAAATGTCGTCAGTGCATGTCTTCCTGTGTGAAGCATTTCACGGTAGGATTCGACGTGTCACATTGGACTAATGCCGTGTGTTTCCTGTGAAGAAGCGACTCAAAATTTTATAGTAGTGGTAGCTTCTTATCTGAACCAACACTATGGTATGATTTTTGTTTTATGAAAGTACAAATATCTACAAATATATCAGTCACTGATATTATTGATGAAGATACAGAGTTTTTCCCTGCGATGATAAAGGCTGTATAAATTGCTGTTGCTTTGGCTGCTGCTACATGCACAATTCAACAATCCTTCTGTACCCTAGGAAGAGTACAACTGTGGTGTATTCTACAACGAGTGATTACAGGTTATGTGAGTTGTGCATGCTAAGTGTTCACGAAAGGAAAGTGACTAAAAATCCGGTTTTACCAATTTAGTTACTGTCAAATTTGGACAAAAGCGTAACCAACTGTTGTTTGCTCTCAAACAAGATCGGGTGTAATATTACATTTTGTGTGGTTTCATATCACATGTGGTACTTCACAGTTACTCAATGAATAGAAGGCATGTTGTTGTGGTCTTCAGTCCTGAGACTGGTTTGATGCAGCTCTCCAAGCTACTCTGTCCTGTGCAAGCTTCTTCATCTTCCAGTACTTACTGCAACCTACATCCTTCTGAATCTGCTTAGTGTATTCATCTCTTGGTCTCCCTCTACGATTTTAACCCTCCACACTGCCCTCCAATGCTAAATTTGTGATACCTTGATGCCCCAGAACATGTCCTACCAACCGGTCCCTTCTTCTTGTCAAGTTGTGCCACAAACTCCTCCTCAATCCTATTCAATACCTCCTCATTAGTTATGTGATCTACCCATCTAATCTTCAGCATTCTTCTGTAGCACCACATTTAGAAAGCTTCTATTCTCTTCTTGTCCAAACTATTTATCATCCATGTTTCACTTCCATACATGATTACACTCCATACAAATATTTTCAGAAACGACTTCCTGAAACTTAAATCTATACTCGATGTTAACAAATTTCTCTTCTCAACTGCTCTTCCAAGTCCTTTGCTGTCTCTGGCAGAATTACAATGCCACCGGCGAACCTCAAAGTTTTTATTTCTTCTCCATTGATTTTAATACCTACTCCGAATTTTTCTTTTGTTTCCTTTACTGGTTGCTCAATATACAGATTGAATACATCAGGGAGAGGCTACAACCCTGTCTCACTCCCTTCCCAACCGCTGCTTCCCTTTCATGTCCCTCGACTCTTATAACTGCCATCTGGTTTCTGTACAAATTGTAAATAGCCTTTCGCTCCCTGTATTTTACCCCCACCACCTTTAGAATTTGAAAGAGAGTATTCCATTCAACATTGGCAAAATCTTTCTCTAAGTCTACAAATGCTAGAAATGTAGGTTTGCCTTTCCTTAATCTATTTTCTAAGATAAGTCGTAGGGTCAGTATTGCCTCAAGTGTTCCAACATTTCTACGGAATCCAAACTGATCTTCCCCGAGGTCGGCTTCTACCAGTTTTTCCATTCGTCTGTAAAGAATTCGTGTTAGTATTTTGCAGCTGTGACTTATTAAACTGATAGTACGGTAATTTTCACATCTGTCAACGTCTGCTTCCTTTGGGATTGGAATTATTATATTCTTCTTGTAGTCTGAGGGTATTTCGCCTGTATCATACATCTTGCTCACCAGATGGTACAGCTTTGTTAGGACTGGCTTTCCCAAGGCCGTCAGTGGTTCTAATGGTATGTTGTCTACTCCCGGGGCCTTGTTTCGACTCAGGTCTTTCAGTGCTCTGTCAAACTCTTCACGCAGTACCGTATCTCCCATTTCATCTTCATCTACATCCTTTTCCATTTCCATAATATTGTCCTCAAGGACATTTCCCTTGTATAGACCCTCTATATACTCCTTCCACCTTTCTGCTTTCCCTTCTTTGCTTAGAACTGGGTTTCCATCTGAGCTCTTGATATTCGTACAAATGGCTCTCTTTCCTCCAAAGGTCTCTTTAATTCTCCTGTAGGCAGTATCTATCTTACCCCTAGTGACATAAGCCTCTACATTCTTACATTTGTCCTCTAGCCATCCCTGCTTAGCCATTTTGCACTTCCTATCGATCTCATTTTTGAGACGTTTGTATTCCTTTCTGCCTGCTTCATTTACTGCGTTTTTTATTTTCTCCTTTCATCAATTAAATTCAATATTTCTTCTGTTACCCAAGGATTTCTGCTAGCCCTCGTCTTTTTACCTTCTTGATCCTCTGCTGCCTTCACTATTTCATTCCTCAGAGACACCCATTCTTCTTCTAACTGTATTTCTTTCCCCCATTCCTGTCAATTGTTCCCTTATGCTCTCCCTGAAACTCTGTACAATCTCTGTTTTAGTCAGTTTATCCAGGTCCCATCTCCTTAATCTCCCACCTTTTTGCAGTTTCTTCAGTTTTAACCTACAGTTCGTAACCAATAGATTGTGGTCAGTGTCCACATCTGCCCCTGGAAATGTCTTACAATTTAAAACCTGGTTCCTAAATCTCTGTCTTACCATTATATAATCTATCTGATACCTTCTAGTATCTCCACGATTCTTTCATGTATACAGCCTTCTTTTATGATTCTTGAACCAAGTGTTAGCTATGATTAAGCTATGCTCTGTGCAAAATTCTAGCAGACGGCTTCCTCTTTCATTTATTACCCCCAATCAATATTCACCTACTATGTTTCCTTTTCTCCCTTTTCCTACTCTCGAATTCCAGTCACGCATGACTATTAAATTTTCGTCTCCCTTCACTACCTGAATAATTTCTTTTATCTCATCATACATTTCATCAATTTCTTCATCATCTCCAGAGCTAGTTGGCATATAAACTTGTATTACTGTAGTAGGCATGGGCTTCGTGTCTATCTTGGCCACAATAATGCGTTCACTATGCTGTTGGTAATAGCTTACCCGCACTCCTATATTTTTTTATTCATTATTAAACCTAATCCTGCATTACCCCTATTTGATTTTGTATTTATAACCCTGTATTCACCAGACCAAAAGTCTTGTTCCTCCTGCCACCGAACTTCACTAATTTCCACTATATCTAACTGTAACCTATGCATTTCCCTTTTTAAATTTTCTAACCTAGCTGCCCGATTAAGGGATCCGACATTCCACGCTCCGATCCATAGAGTGCCAGTTTTCTTCCTCCTGATAACGACGTCCTCTTGAGTAGTCCCCGCCCGGAGATCCGAATGGGAGACTATTTTACCTCCGGAATATTTTACCCAAGAGGACGCCATCATCATTTATCCATACAGTAAAGCTGCATGCCCTCGGCAAAAACTACGGCTGTAGTTTCCCCTTGCTTTCAGCTGTTTGCAGTACCAGCACAGCAAGGCCGTTTTGTTTAGTGTTACAAGGCCAGATCAGCAAATCATCCAGACTGTTCCCCCTGCAACTACTGAAAAGGCTGCTGCCCCTCTTCAGGAACCACACGTTTGTCTGGCCTCTCAACAGACACCCCTCCGTTGTGGTTGCACCTACGGTACGGCCATCTGTATCACTGAGGCACGCAAGCCTCCCCATCAACGGTAAGGTCATGGTTCAAGACATATGACATTTAAAGCATTTACTAAATATCTAACTCCGTGTCTCATGTCACAAAGCGCTTTGTTTTGCCTAACTTTTCAGGAAGTCGGAATTGTATATGACCCCGTCGAGCCAGGAATATGTTCATCGTCATTCATCGATAAATGCTTCATTAATTAATACTGGACACACGTTCACCGAGCAGCTACAGTGCAACTGTTTGAACGTTGCGGCTGGAAGCAGTTGAAAACATGACGTCATATTCACAAAATCAACTTATGCCGATATATATCGAGCAGAACTAGGAAGCACAGTGACACTGCTAGCACCTGTCGATCATAATAAATCCTGTGTACAAATAGTGACATAGTCAAGAAAAAGTTTTCAGCGATCTGGCATAACTGTGTCTGTGCTCGCGTGCAGTACGTACACTTCAGTGGTGCGCTTTGTTCAAATGGTTCAAATGGCTCTGAGCACTATGGGACTTAACATCTGAGGTCATCAGTCCCCTAGAACTTAAAACTACTTAAACCTAACTAACCTAAGGACATTACACACATCCATGCCCGAGGCAGGATTCGAACCTGCGACCGTAGCGGTCGCGCGGTCCCCGACTGAAGCGCCTAGAACCGCTCGGCCACACTGGCCGGCTGGTGCTCTTTGTGTACCACAATTTTATTTGTTTGAAGAAACCGAAGCGGCTAACGAATTTGACTATACCATCACATGTAACGGCGTGATATGTATAATGCAACACGTTTCTACTCGTGTCTGAAAATGGTCATTAGCGACCGAAATTAACTACCTGATTTCAAATAAACATTGTGATCTAAGACTGGAATTACAATAAGACAAGTTAAAGCTTGTGGTTTTATTGCTTTGATTGTAAGAGATTATGATTAAAAACTTGAATATCAAAACAGTATTTTGTAAAAAAAAATGATTGCTCATTCTAAGTTTCTAAAAATCGAAACATTTTAATGACTGGGCAGGGGGAGGGGGTGGGGGGTGGGGGGAACGCTTGTATGGTGGAAGAGATGCGATCCGGCACTTAAAAGTTTAGAAACTAAGCACTGTATGAAAGTAAGCCATAACAAGGCAACGGTAAATAAAAAATTTACAAAAAACGCGTCGCACTTGGTTTAAGAATAAAGTCTGAAGTTTCGTCAGGTTCTTTTGGTGTAAAGGTTAAGAGCATGAAGTTATAAAAGTAATGAAATGTGAAGTAGTGGGTTCACGTCTAATTTTTCCTCTTTTTTTTCTTTTTTTTTTTTTTTGTCTTCGCATTATTAATTTTATAGAAGTATGTTTTGTAATGAAACTTTTTTGTAATATTTGATGTTATACACGCATGAGAGTGCAAGAGTAAGTTGACATTGTCCATAATTTACAAATTAAACATGAAATACCTAAATGCGTGTAAATATCCAAAATAAGTTGGTAATGTGGTAAAGCAAACCACCACTCAGAATAAAAGGCACAGAGAAGACTGATACATTTGCAAAAGGATTAAAATATAACTTAGTCTCTGTCATCTATAAAGTACAAAATAAAATTTAAAGGCTCTTTCAGGACACTTCCTTGCCAAACAATAATGTCTTTAATTAAAGTACACCTTTAACCACAAATGTGACATTTCTCATTATTAAAACAAATTGTACTAATACCGACGCTTTTTCAAGAGATCCTCAATGTGCCGGCGATTTGTAACAGCATTAAATTCCTAGGAGATAAATGAGCTGCCACTTTAATATGGCTGCTAGACGGGCTGTCGACCTTTTTTAGCTTGAGACCATCTCTTGAGACTAGTTTTAAGAGTTTCTAAAAATAAACTTGTTGCTGAGACACCACAATGAAAAATGTCGAATGTATACCGTATTTTAAATGGATTCAGTCCAGGCTGGCTTCGGCTTGCTTTTTGCTTGTATATCAGCAACTCGTCTCACATTCAGGTCGATGAAATCGTATTAGAAAAAACAGTTAGTACAACTTTTTCAATAAGTTTCGCAATTAATTCATGTAAACTCTTTAATCTCACCCTTATCCACAGCGCAGTGGACACGAATGCAGAATTCAGGTAGTGAAGGGAGACGAAAATTTAATAGCCATGAGTGACTGGAATTCGAGAGTAGGAAAAGGGAGAGAAGGAAACATAGTAGGTGAATATGGATTGGGGGTAAGAAATGAAAGAGGAAGCCGTCTGGTAGAATTTTGCACAGAACATAGCTTAATCATAGTTAACACTTGGTTCAAGAATCATAAAAGAAGGCTGTATACATGGAAGAATCCTGGAGAT
Organism: Schistocerca americana; assembly: GCF_021461395.2. Lineage (NCBI taxonomy): Eukaryota > Metazoa > Arthropoda > Insecta > Orthoptera > Acrididae > Schistocerca > Schistocerca americana. The sequence goes on along the minus strand of NC_060120.1, from coordinate 638,344,668 downwards.
ACTAGAAGGTATCAGATAGATTATATAATGGTAAGACAGAGATTTAGGAACCAGGTTTTAAATTGTAAGACATTTCCAGGGGCAGATGTGGACACATTTATAAGCAACGTAACTCAGAGATTAACGTACCCTGCAATAAAGAAAAAAGTAGAACCTCTAGTTCTCTCTAACTGAGGCGAATGTCGTTGTTTTGATCGTCAGGCTGACCTCATGTGATGTGAAGCGTACGACCTCGAATGTTGATAGGTAGGCCTTTCCGTCTTTGACCGAGCGAGGCGGCGCAGTGGTTAGCACGGTGAACTCGCATTCAGGAGGACGGCGGTTCAAACCCGCGTCCGGCCATCCAGATTTGGGTTTTCCGTGATATCCCTAAATCGCTTCAAGCAAATGCCGGGATCGTTTCTTTCAAAGGACACGGCCGATTTCCTTCCCCATCCTTCCCTAATCCGAGCTTGCGGTCCGTCACTAATGATCTCGTTGTCGACGAGACGTTAAACACTAATCTCTCCCTCCTTCCGTCTCTGATACGGCTGTGACGTCAGAATAACATCACCTACGCATAAAGTCTTGTGAATTGAGTAATAACCGAAGAATGGTATCTCTCTCCACGTCGCCGCCATATTCGCCGACCACGGACATCCGCAATCGTCCAAGACCGTGATTCATCGCTGAACACTGTGCAGTACTTTTCATGAGCGGTTCGTGCTTCCCAGTCACGACATCACTCCAAACACAGCCTCTTAATGGCAGCCCACGCGTGGGATACTAATTGCCTAGTCGGACTGCTGCTAGTGCAATGGTACGGGATGAAAAAGACTGTTAGGGGGAATTCATTACTTGAGCTCGGATGGCGGGCGCAAATTCGAAGGGGTTACATTGTTTTTGATGCACAATAAGGCGATCCTCCCTTTCAATGGTTGGGAGTGTTTGACTAGAATCTTGAAGAGTATGCTTGCCTTCACGTTCCTATGCAGTCCAGCGTCGGCCGCTGTGACAAAAGAATGTTTCACAAATCTGGATTTGCACGATTCGACCAGCGGCTAAATGGAGACCGCCACAATGAGGCCCATTTCAAACTCTGGCAAGTGCTGGCGATGCTGTCTCACGTGCGTATGTAGCATCTCAGTCCCTTTGACAGAGACCGCCGGCCGGAGTGGCCGAGCGGTTCTAGGCGCTTCAGTCTGGAACCGCGTGACCACTACGGTCGCAGGTTCGAATCCTGCCTCGGGCATGGATGTGTGTGATGTCCTTACGTTAGTTAGGTTAAGTAGTTCTAAGTTCTAGGGGACTGATGACCTCAGATGTTAAGTCCCATAGTGCTCAGAGCCATTTGAACCATTTTTTTGACAGAGACCTCTCAACATCTGAAGTTGCTCACTGCCCTTCAATACCCTACCTATCCTGGTAATAAAAGTATAAAATAACAATAGTAATGCATTCTGGTGGCGGTCCTATGTGTCACAGAGAACTGCAACTCTAACCTTTTACATACCCGCCAATTATGACTACGTGTACGACGTTAAACTGGCATTCGACAAAGTCTTCTGTGCGCTTCACTTGTTTGTCAGGCATTATGTATAGTTCCATCTCCTACGTCCCCCTCAGGCTGATGTGTGCTGGCTGCGTGCTGTAGGCAGCAGTTCAAACATTCATGCGACGCTATTTTATTTTATATTATGCGTTAGCCATTTCATTAATTACGAGGGAGTGCTAAAAGGTAATGCCTCCTTTTTTATGTGAAAACTCTTAACCATTTTTATATAAAATAAACATTATTAATATACCACGTCTTTATTCTTTATGTCCACATATTTTCCGCCCTCTGTCGCTAGAGGGCTCCGAATCGTAGCGTTCAACATGCGTGAGAAGCAGCGTTGTGTTATCAAGTTTCGAATTCGAAGAGTTTATCCGCACGTGGAGCACCCTCTCCTTCATCACGACAATGTCAGACCACACTCGAGCGCTGCGACATTCGTAGCAATCAGGCGCTTTGTATCGATCATCCTCCATACAGCCACGACTTGGCCCCATTTGATTTTCATCTTTTCCCAAAACTTAAAGAACACCTTCGAGGACTTCACTGTGATAGTGATGAAGCGATGCAAGTAAAGGCGAGGTTGTGGTTCCGACAACAAAGTCGAGCATTAAACTGATGTATCGTTGGGAGAAATGTGTTCGTCGCCAGGGTGACATGAACAATAAAGATGTAATATGTTAATAACATTCGCTTTATTCGAAAAGAGTTCACACAAAACTCGGAGGAATTAATTTTCAGCACGCCTTCGTACATTACCTACTTGCTGAGCGCCACATTATAACCGCGCGGAGTGGCCACGCGGTCAGAGGCGCCTTGTCACATTGCGCGGCCCCTCCCCAGGGAGGTTCGAGTCCTCCCTCGGGCATAGGTTTATGTGATGTTCTTAGCATAAGTTAGTTTAAATAGCATGTAAGTCTAGGGACCGATGGCCTCAGCTGTTTGGTCCCTTAGCAATTCACACACCTTTGCATTTTTGTCACATTATATTGAACATGGACAGTGTCTTGAAAGGAGGGTGGATATAAGACGAACATCAACAAAAGCAAAACGATGATAATGGAATGTAGTCGCATTAAGTCGGGTGATGCTGAGGGAATTAGATTAGGAAATGAGACACTTAAAGTAGTAAAGGAGTTTTGCTATTTGGGGAGCAAAATAACTGATGATGGTCGAAGTAGAGGATATAAAATGTAGACTGGCAATGGCAAGGAAAGCATTTCTGAAGAAGAGAAATTTGTTAACATCGAGTATAGACTTAAGTGTCAGGAAGTCGTTTCTGAAAGTATTTGTATGGAGTGTAGCCATGTGTGGAAGTGAAACATGGACGATAAATAGTTTGGACAAGAAGAGAATAGAAACTTTCTAAATGTGGTGCTACCGAAGAATGCTGAAGATTAGACGGATAGATCACATAAGTAATGGGGAGCTACTGAATAGAATTGGGGAGGAGTTTGTGGCATAAGTTGACTAGAAGAAGGGATCGGCTGGTAGGACATGTTCTGAGGCATCAAGGGATCACCAGTTTAGTATTGGAGGGTAGCGTGGAGGGTAAAAATCGTAGAGGGTGACCAAGAGACGAATACACTAAGCAGATTCAGAAGGGTGTAGGTTGCAGTAGGTACTGGGAGATGAAGAAGCTTGCACAGGATAGAGTAGCATGGAGAGCTGCATCAAACCAGTCTCAGGACTGAAGACCACAACAACAACAACAACATATTGAACATAGTGACGGTGGTTACACTCAGGTAGAAATCTGATGCAAATAATTTTCAAATGAATACTTGCGTCGGGAAAGACATGGTAAGGTAACAGTAGTTTCAAACAGTACTGAATAATTTATTGACAGTTATAAAAGAAATAAGCTGTTCGCATTTTTGTCGTCCAGGATCAAGAACAACGTGTCTATCTTCGTTACACCAGTTCGGTACTGAATTTGATACACAACTGACACCTCAAACCCAACCAGTTTGGCAGATATTCGCATGGATCATGCAGTCCACTACAAGCACACAGTACGACCTTATCTAAATTCAATTAATTTGCTCGTAGTGGCTGGCGTGGTATATTTACAATTTGATTGCCCCAGCTTTCGATGCTCGAAACATCGGATTACTGTTTCAGCAAGTCAGATACTTTTAGTGGGATCAGCGTTTGCAGGCAATGTGTGGCAGATACTGCAACCACGGCTGGACGCTCAGAATTGTTTTCTTTACTGCTCTCTCTATCATTGCTCTGTAAAAACGCAGTGTGCCGGCCGGTGTGGCCGAGCGGTTCTAGGCGCTTCAGTCTGGAACCGCGTGACCACTACGGTCGCAGGTTCGAATCCTGCCTCGGGCATGGATGTGTGTGATGTCCTTAGGTTAGTTAGGTTTAAGTAGTTCTAAGTTCGAGGGGACTGACGACCTCAGATAACTCCCATAGCGCTCAGCGCCATTTGAACCAAACGCAGTGTTTCTAAGTAGCCTTTTTTTAGCGACTAATATTTTTATTTTTGCCTGAGGGTATAACCGAAGGCCAGCAGATTGAAAGAGGTCGCTGGGTGGCAAAATAGCTTTCCTGCTAACTCTGAGACTGTCTCTGCTTCCCAAGCGCGCTAGAAGAGGGTCCTGCGTATTCGCAGCAGCCGCTTCTGTTTGAGTGAATCACTGGCGAACTTTCGGCAACAGGCCAGGCTTATTTTTAGTATTTAATACAGAAATGGAAGGCGGCGACCTCTGTCGAAGTGTGTTTTCCAACAGGTAACTGTCAGTGCCTTGTCATTCCCTATCGAGTCATATCACAAAAGCAGATTCCACAGTATGTCACTAAGCGACTACCCTGGACCCATAACAATCGAAGGTTGCCTACCTAACGGCTTTCACGAGCAACAAAAAATTGAATTTTTAATATTTCGCATAATTATTGACCGAATATAAAATTTTAAATTGCTGTCCTAATCAACTAATTAAACGGTATAATCTTGTGTTAAAAGTTTAACACAAGAAGACAAGTGTTACAGATATAAACTGAGCGTATTTGTTGGGGCAGCGTAACTGACAGCGCGCGGATTACCCACACTTTATTCATCCAGTATTTGAGATTGAGAGAACCTAGCGACATGCAACAAACTATACACATAATTTCAAATCTTAACGAAACTTATAAAATGAATTCGCAATTGCCAATAAAGACTACCGTCAGCTGTTGAATGGAATGACGACAATGAAAATTTGTGCCGGGCCGGGACTGGAAACAGGATTTCCCGCTTATCGCGAGCGGTGCCCTTATCATTTGGCTACGACTCAGAGCCAGTCCCAAACTTCCATATGTCGTCAACCATGCGTCTACGACCTGTACTCGTACACCCATTATGTACATTCCCGTACAGGTCAGACGTTGCACTTCAAAGTCCCTTGCCTGGTATCGGCAGATAAATGGTAGTCCTCATTCGCAATTGGGTCGTAAGGGCTGTGGTCGCTGCAGTGCCTGTTTCTTTGGACATGAATGCATGCATGTCCAAACGAACTTTGCGTCGTAATCAGAACAACACAGCCACTGCAATATCGTATTTGCAAAACTTTTTCACACTGCCCTCCGCCCCCCTCCTTCCCTCCCCCCCCCCTCCCCCGCCATAAAATGATGAAAAGAAAAAGGTTTGTCGCTAGCTTCATTTCCGTTGTTCATGCAGTAAAACTTCGGCATCAGACATGCTGTTTTAATTTATTAATTCCTTACTACCAACAGCCAACGGCCTTGCCACAGTGGTAACACCGGTTCCCGTCAGATCACCGGAGTTAAGCGCTGTCGGGTTGGGCTAGCACTTGGATGGGTGACCATCCGATCTGCCAAGCGCTGTTGCCAAGCAGGGTGCACTCTGCCCTTGTGAGGCAAATTGAGGAGCTACTTGTTTGGGAAGTAGCGGCTCGGAAACTGACATACGGCAGGGAGGGCGGTGTGCTGACCACATGCCCCTCCATATACGCATCCAGTGACGCCTGTGGGCTGAAGATGACACGGCGGTACCGTTGGGCCTTCATGGCCTGTTCGAGAGGAGTTTTAGTTTAGTTTACTACCAACTGTGTTCGCAACACAATTTGCAGACAATATCAACACATACTACTGAATGTACCTGCAAAATTATATCGTTGCACTATACCTAGCTCAGGAGATATGACATTTTAGATACGTAAAAAACTAGCTCCTGCTTAAAATGGCGCACAGTAAAACTTCAACATAAGGAATGATGTTTCAATTTATTATTTATTTTCTACTAATTCTGTTCGCAACCCACTTTGCGGACACTGTCGAAAATAACTTTGCACTGTGACAGACTCACACACGCGACCCCGAACTGAGTATGACACATAGGAAAAAATCTGTTACAAATGGACGACTGGTCCATACTGAATGACATAATCGACAATGTGTCACATACCGGGAGTAGAACCACTGACAGCCTTCTACTGACTCTCCCATCTGATGCGGAAGATGTACAAGACAGGCGAAATACCCCCAGATTTCAAGAAGAATGTAATAATTCCAATTACAAAGAAAGCAGGGGCTGACGGGTATGAAAACAAGCAAGGCAATACTGACGCTACGACTTATCTTAGAAGATAGATTAAGGAAAGGCAACTCTAGACAGATTTTGACAGTGTTAACTGGAATACTCTCTTTGAAATTCTGGAAGTAGCAGGGGTAACATACAGGAACCGAAAGGCTGTTCACAACTTGCGCAGTAACCAGACGGCTGTTATAGGAGAGGCATGATGTCTCGGACATGGGTCTGTAATTCTGCGGGTCCGTTCTTTTATCCCTGTATACAGGAGTAACCTGCGCTTTTTCCTGGCTGGGTGTTGTGTGATGTCCTTAGGTTAGTGAGGTTTAAGTAGTTCTACGTTCTAGGGGACTGATGACCGTAGATGTTAAGTCCTATAGTGCTCAGAGCCATTTTTTTGCGCTTTTTCCAGTCGCTAGGACTTTGCGATGGACTAGATTCGTGGTAAATGCGAGCTATGCAAGGGGACAATGACATAAAACCGAATTGCGATTTCGTCCCGACCTGGCGGCGTACTTGTTTTCAACTCTTTCAGTTGCTTCTCAATGCCAGGTAGCCTACTTCTACGTCCTCCATACGGGAGTCTGTGCGACGGTGAAACGATTGCATGTTTGTATGATTCTCCTACGTGAATGATTTCTTAAACGCGAAGTTTACAAAATTAAGCTTTCCTTTTGCTGTGTTCTGTTACTACACCAGACTGGTCGACGAGTGACAGGACCAGAATTTTCTCGGGTTCTCGGCAAGATTTTTCGGTAAGGTGTGACGATGGAAGTTGGTGTACGCTTCGTGCATTGCTATTTTTGCAGAAGCACTAATCTATATTAAGTTTTGCTTGTCGACATGTCCATCTTCTTTTTTTAGCTGAAATTACATGTGCTTCCTCAGCATTTTCCGAATTTTGTTATTAAACCACGGTGTGTCTTTTCCGTCCTTAATCCACTTACCCGGTACATATTTCTCCGGAGTGCGATATACAGTCCGTTACTTCTGCCCATAATTTTCCTTCGTCCATCACATTGGAATTAAATGATGCCCATTCATTGTCCAAGGCGGATGCTAACAACTGCTTATCTGCTCTTTCCAGCGCAAATAATGACTTAGCCTTCTTGATGGATTTATTAAGTAACCATCTATGATGACATCGTGCTCATTAATCCCCGTTTCTGTACCGACACTGTCGATAAGGTCGGGTCTGTTCGACGATACAACTGAATTGAAGAACTAGCTGGTCAAGACAGTTTTCAGAAAACGTGTTCAGCACTACTGCACAAGACTGTCTGTACCAACTGCAGAGAATCCTTATCCGTCCTAGTCTATACTCTGCAAGTTAAAGACGCCTCTAACTACTATTGCATGCTCTGGGCATTTCCGCGCAACTTATCGTATGCTTGCTTTGTATGATTCTACAACTGTAACGGCGGAAACGGGTGGCCGGAAAAAAGACCAGACTATTAACTTGAGTTCGCCTAGGTCGGTTACTAGTGTCCAGATAACTTCACAGACTCGATTTCAACCTCAATAGAGCCAATATTTTTGTCGGGTACAGCGAACACTGCCCCTCCTATGGCGTCTAACCTGTCTTTACGATATACGTTAAGTGTTTCCGAGCTTTTTTGCTTCGGGTTTCATCTAACTCTCGGTTCTGAGAATAATTTGAGCACGATAAATATACTGGAGGCCAGTAAATTCTGAAACTTTGTTACGAATGCTCTGACAATTTACTATACTTTGCACGCGATCTGATTTTGCTCTCTGCGTATCGTATGGCGAGCGTTCATCACACGACCTCAAACTATAAAAATGGCTCTGAACACTATGGGACTTAACAGCTGAGGCCATCAGTCCCCTAGAACTTAGAACTACTTAAACCTAACTAACCTAAGGACATCACACACATCCATGCCCGAAGCAGGATTGGAACCTGCGACCGTAGCGGTCCCGCGGTTCCAGACTGAAGCGCCTAGAACCACTCGGCCACAAAGGCCGGCACCTCAAACTATCGCGTAACCAAAAAATAAAAAGACGTACTCTGCTATCCGACACTCTTCTTCCTGTGTGGAGTGCACCGCTAACCTATCGAGGGAAATATTACACCTGACGATATGTTAACGGTATCCAGTCTACTGATTTTTTTATTTTTTTATTTTATTTTATTTATTTATTTATTTATTTATTTATTTATTTTGCTTGCCTTTATTGTTGTCTTAGATTTGCTCAGATGTCATTTCACTTACTTTATTTACTCTGAGAATCATCACAAAGGTATGCAGCTGCTGCTACAACTTATTTCTTTCACAAATAAATGTAAGCTGTATGTTTGCACTTCACAAAGATTTAGACTCTCCGCAGTCAACGTTTGAAAAGATGCTGAAATATATGAACGTTTTATCACAGCGTCCCGTGCGCACCAGTGTTGTCAAGTTCGAAACTGAATAATCTTGTGCTTATTTGACAAGAGACAAGGAGAACTACGAAATAGAAGTGAGTCTCGGAAAATTCTCATGCTGCACACTATTAGGACACTCCACCATCTGTTTAGTTCAGCGCACGAAAATCTACAACGTTTTTAATTTCCCTTGCTTGTAAATATTGAATGTATTTTCTTTAGCTCAATAAGCAGCTAACTTACTTCAAGTGTAACGTACACTGAGGTTAAAATGAGAATAGTAACGTTAAATAAGAATACTTTTTTGCAGGAAACGAGTATAGAGATTTATCATTTTCGCACATAGTAAAACAGGGTACGTTTCTCACAGAATAATATCGAAATTATGAAAGTATTACACCATATAAAACAATTTCTTGTTTCACACCAAATGGGTATGCTTACGTTGTTAACGAATTGTTCCTTCGCTTCTTGGTGGTATAATTTCATACTTAAGGAGGGAAAGAGGAGAAACTGTGTTTTGTTACATTATTACCCATTTATTACTAACCAGTTTTCGGCTAATTAGGCCATCAGCAGGTAACTACTACGCACTGAACATCAATTATCAACAGTTCAAGGCCCACTTTACTATACAGAAAAAGTGAACGACAGCAGCACTCCTAGTGGCCTGGCAGTGAAATCTGAATACAAGAAAACATGGTGCGAAAATCCGTATTTTTAATTCACTTATAATTTGTGGGTGGGCCTCGTAACGTACTAGTCAAGTGCACGCCTGGAAACCAACACTTTTTTTTACATTCCAAAGTAATAATTATATTCGAGAAATTTCAATCAAAAACTAAGATTAACCTCTTGTAGCTGGGGTTCTAGTCACGTAATTTTTTTTAATGACGCCACGGCCGCCTTTTGACTATAAAATTATTTATTTGTAAAACCCAATATTGCAATTTCGACTGTGAGGTCATTATAAAGTGGAAATAACTGCTCGTTAGCACATGTCGAAAGGTAAAAAGTATCTTATATGGCATGATAAACTAGCTGCTTTCATTGCATTTTGATCCTGATTACGTTTTCTTGTGAGTACTGCAATCATTGAACTGCATTGTGAATACGTTACTCGTAATATGCATTATTTTTGCATGCATCCGTTATACTGGATGGAGTAAATGATTCCATTTTGTTTTTGTTTCGTATAAAGCAAAAGTTGATTTTGTCACATACGGATCTGTAGACATTAGTTCCTGCCTACGAATCCGTGTGTGAACTGCCCGATTAAAATGCATCGCAGGTATTATGGAGTTCTCCATTAAATGCGGCGACAAAGCACGAAGACCTGGTGTGAGCTAAGGTAACGAAGAATACGAGAAAAATACTTAAAATGTAATTGTATGTAGCAGTTCACATGAAAATTTGTAGGCAAGAACAAATGTCCACTGAACAATATCCGACGAAGTCATTTTCTGTTTTAAATGAAACAAAAACATGGAATCATTTACTCCACCAAATATTACACATCTGAGCAAGACTCAAGCAGAATACAAACAACGCATTCACAATGTAGTTCAAAAAGTGAAATACACAAAATAAGTCGCAATCAGGAATACAATGCATTGAAAGCAACTTCTCTTTACTACGGAACGAAAACAGATGTGGACGCCTTTAAATCACCCAAAACGATGAATGGATTGATAAGCGTGCAGAGCTCCAATTGGCCTGGCAGCGAACCAAAGTCGTGTTACCGGAAGTCTTTATTGTGGGCTAGCATCGACAAAGACGTGCAAGAAACCGAATTGTAGTCCTCAAACCGTGAAAAACAAAGATATTAGTAACTGCTGCACAGAATCTTTGGTCATAGCACTATGCACGAAATGTCTAGTCGATTCTCATCACTTGTACTGTGTGCCCAAAGGTGTTATAAACAAATACTGATGTAACAAAACGCAATTTGTTTGAAGTACGTATCTTATTTTCATAATAAAAGGGAACTAGCAGTGGAAATGTTACAACATTTTCGAATATGATTGTTTCTTAAAAAAAAAAAGAATAGAAACCTGTCTTACACAGAGCTGATCCTTAACCAGTCAATCAAGTGGTAATCTACATTCGATTCACTGAAAGTGGGTACAACAAAGCAGTTTTCTTTCGTTGTGTCACTGGGACAGAGACCGTAACACGCGATCCTTGAGGAAAGCTGGAAGCAGTGGCTCGACCTACTTCGCAAAGTCGCTCTCGGTGGGTTTTTGCAGCGGGTGCGATGCAATAAGAAGACGCCACGATTCGGCAACAGCGCGTGGTCCCTGAGCGGCGTTCACGTGTCTCTGACACGTGAGTTGAGCTGCGGCCTCGGCCTCGGACACGCCGCACAGCTGGCAGCCCGTTCCCCTGGACGCCTAGCCTGCAGCGGCTGTTGACGCGACGTGTTTACTGTTTGCTCGGCTGGGCTTGGCTCGGATAACGAGCGAGGGAACTGCGTCACTGCGCCCGTCGCAGGCGCCACAGGAGGGACCCACCAAGGGCTGCAGCGGGTAACTGTCCGCAACTTTCAAAACAAGTCAGATATCGTAGTGAAATGAACTACTCCAAAAGAGGTTTCTGCCACATGCATATCTGCGAACTTGTATAATTCGGGGGTCGATGTGAAAGAATAAGCCTTACGAAACCAAAAAACTGGAAGACACCGTTTTATAGTTTTTTTTTTATTACCCGAATATGTTTCAACACTTTATGTGCTGTCTTCAGTGGAATACACATTTATTTTCTTTTTAAAAAGTTATTGTTACATGGAATCCTTTTTTGTAGGTTGTATGAATTTTTGGTCAAAATGATTTACATTTGCAAACGAGTTACGCTATCAAATCACCTGGTGTATCCGGATACTACCCAATTTTAAATGCTCTTTTTCAACAGCCGATTGCAAATTTACACAAAAAAAAATTTGGACTTCCATGTCGAATTGCTATTCTGTGATGTGAAGTGTCATCTGACGGAATGAATTCGAAATGGGCATAAAGTGGGAGAGATGAAAACAGATTGGCAAAACTTCGAGCGATCGTTGACTATCGTGGCACCGCGACTTGTCGCACATCGAGCCGGTCGTGGTCGTGGGGCATCATTGATGTTACGTGTTGTGAATAAAGAGAATGTTTCGAATATGCCTATAGGCTGATGAAGTAAATCGCCTAAACATATTGCTAAGTGAAGAGATCAAATCGGCAACGAGATCAACATTTTTAGAGAGTATCTATTTTTAGAGAGCACTTATCTGATGGAATGTGTGATTTCATGATCAATTGTTCTGGAGATGAATAGAATTTTTGAACATTATCAGTACTTTTTTGCAATACCTGCCCACAGCTGCGGAAATTATATTTTTCTTATTAAATATAAGTTTGAATGGTGGAAGAAATAGATTTTCTGTATAATGTATAAAGAATTTGTTGATCGTGAGCTATAACTACAAGGATTTCACTTGTTCTCAATGGCATGATTACATAAAATCCAAGAAAAGCTTACTTAAGGAGGTTCAAGGAAGCGAGAAATATGATTTTGTAAAAAAGTAAGCCATTGCGATAAACATAAAGATGGTTTGTAATACCCCCGATCTTTTCTTTTGGAAATATGGCAGCACTAAAACGAGCGTTTATTAGATTGTCAAATATTTTATATTAGTTTACGTACGATATATGGTTAAGACGTCACTGTGTATAGGCATTATGTTGGTCGCTTACGCTATGACGTTTGTACAAATAGCTCACATTACGCTATATGGTGTGTATGCTGGTAGTTTGCATGTACCTCACATTCTCAGCTTGTAATACGCAAACAAAGAAACGTTTTCAGCTTTTCCCTCATTTCAGACAGTATCGCGTTATTTAGCTTTTTACTTACGGTTTTTCTGGTGTGCTACTTCCCTTGTTTGTGACGTGTTAAAGCTCTTATTTCTTTTTCTGTTGTAATTTCTTGCTTCAACACACTCATTTGATATAATTTATTAGCAAATCACAAGGTTTGTCTGCCATTTCGCGTGTTGCTTAGAAAGCACAAGATTTATGCCGCCATTTCACGTATTATTATACCCAAGTGGCGGTGTTTACCTGTATTTCGTTTTTTGTTTGTTTGGGGAGTGGCGCAGGATTTCAAAGTTTTGTTGACCTTTGAGAGGTTTAACTTGGTTTGTGTGTATGTGTGTGTGTGTGTGTGTGTGTGTGTGTGAGAGAGAGAGAGAGAGAGAGAGAGAGAGAGTGATATGGAGGACGTGGAGGAAAATATACGTGGCGTGTTTTTTAAGTAAGCACCGTTTTGAAATAAAAACAAAACGAGTAGATTTTTCTCAGCAATTTTATATTTACATCAAAGCCTGTACTTTAACCTATTTTTTACATCATTCTCACCAATATTAGGCACTTAAAATCCCAACTAGCTCTGAATATCATCCTCGTATAAATCTGTCCCTTGAGCATAACTTTCGATAATTTAAACGTTTTGCAACAATTGCATAAAGCGCAGTTCTTGATACCTATAAACGGTGGGATAGTACGGAAATTGCTGAGAGCTTTGCAAATACGGCCATACGAATTTGCATGATGAGAAACGAAGTTTATGATCTCGTCGTTACTGACAATTTGGGGAATACAGTTGATGAAGAAGTGAGAAAGAACAGACGCTTTACAATTTCGACGTTATGTGAAGAGTTCCTCAAGTGTCAGGAAGTGTGCTCCGATAAGAAAAGTTTGCTTCTTCTATTTTTAATTCAAAACGGCACTTATTTAAAGAAACATGCCTCGTTATTTACAGAGCCACCATATGCCGTTTGGAGGATTGGTGCTGAAACATGTATCGGTAATGCCGGCCGCGGTGGTCTAGCGGTTCTAGGCGCTCAGTCCGGAACCGTGGGACTGCTACGGTCGCAGGTTCGAATCCTGCCTCGGGCATGGATGTGTGTGATGTCCTTAGGTTAGTTAGGTTTAAGTAGTTAGGTTTAAGTAGTTTAAGTAGTAAGTTCTAGGGGACTGATGACCACAGATGTTAAGTCCCATAGTGCTCAGAGCCATGTATCGGTAATAATAAAACTGTAAAATGGTGTCTTGCTTAAAGCGTAATCCAACTCCAGCAGAGAAAATAACAAGAGCTACAGCATCCAAATATAAACAGCACAATAACGAAAGTAAAGGCAGTCTATTCGAAAGTGCACACCAGTGAAATCAAAATATGCTGCTGGTAACGTTCAGCAACGTGTTGCCTTATGTTGTACATTGAAGTATACTTCGATCTTCCTCCGGAGGCTGTCAACATGATGGCCGAACCGTTGCTGCAGAAGCCTATCCCACTCCTCAACGACCGGCTCTCCTGAGAGCATTTACTGTGTGAGGAGCGTTCCTGCCACAACTGGCCCCAAGCCTTCTCTGTCAGATTTATGTCAATAGATACCAAGTGGCACTTAATTCGTTTGATTCCTGCCACCTGTGGAAAGGTGCTCAACAGAAGACCGAGATGTGTTCGTACAGTATCGTCTGAAAGACGAACCATTCGCCAAAATGTTGACTATTGGATAGAATAAAGGCATGGACGACCATGTCCGGATGCTGCACAGCCCTCAAATCATGCATCATTGACAACGATGAAAGGCATCCGCTATCGCACATGATACCACCCCCTTTTCTGTCTAACCTCTGCAATTGCAAGCCTCGGACGCGCATTGCTACCTGCTCACCTTCACATACTTCCACGATGATCATCACGTGTCAAGACAAATCCTGTACTCGTCGGTGATGAGAATCTGACGTAATTGATCTGGGTTCCATTAAAAGCTTTCCCTTGCTCATTTTCTTCTTACACTACAGTGCTGGGACTTCTGTACTATGTACAGGCTTGTTCAGAAATAAACAGAACACCGTGAACGACTAGAGGTAGGACGTTCATATTCACAGAACATGAACATTAGTATGTTCGGCAGAAATGATTAGCATTTCGTCGCCTCGGTTCAGCATGTTGGGATTCCGATGGGCCCTGATAACTTGTTCCATGCGTGACGGCATCGAAACATATAAGGCGTGAATGGCATCCTGTGGTATAGCCCTCCCTGCTACATTCATCAGATTCCAAAGTACATCTGTGGTGGTTGGCACTGGTCACAGCTCTGCACCCGTCATTTCACCATATCCCACCTATTTTCGACTGGCGACATACCTGGTGATCTGGAGGGCCACGTCAAAAGAGTGACGTCCTGTGACATAAAGAAGGCACATGTTCGTGCAGCAACATGTGGTTGTACATTGTCTTGCTGCAAAATGGCGTTTGGGAAGTTGTGCAGAAGGGGTATGACTATGCCTCATAGGATGTTATTCACGTAGGTCTCACATGTCACAGTGCCATGGACATGCACCAAATGTTATGTGTGGTTGTACCCAACAGCATCCCACACCATAAGGCCTTGAGTTGGCAAATGCAGTCACTGTGATGCCGCTTCCCCCGTATGTGGCGAACCAAAAGGCGGCCATCATTTCAAACAAGCAGAACCTGGATCCGTCCAAAAACACTATCTGATGACATGGCGGCCGGTCGGTACCGTTGGGCCTTCATAGCCTGGTCGGACGGGGTTTAGTTTTTAGATGCCGTTTCTATCCCCAGAGACCTCGTCCCATACGCCGTTGCTGTTTATCATGTTTCTGCACATTCGACAAAGGTAGGCGGAGAGATGAACGCGCGCACGTTATCCAAGCCATAATAAACGGCAAAGTACTGTTACCCCTGATAGTGTACAATGTGTTCCAGTGTTCCGCTGCCATTCGGATGACGTGTCGATCTTCTCGGGGGGTGGTCTGGGTGGTGCGACTTAATTCATCTAGCTGTGTTCTACGGCCTTCCGTAAACCATTCTGTAGATACCCGTTGCACTGCTGGAA
Organism: Schistocerca americana; assembly: GCF_021461395.2. Classification (NCBI taxonomy): domain Eukaryota; kingdom Metazoa; phylum Arthropoda; class Insecta; order Orthoptera; family Acrididae; genus Schistocerca; species Schistocerca americana. Next base: position 638,329,301 of record NC_060120.1, on the reverse strand, counting down.
CACTTCGTCCCACACGAACAGCAATTTCCCGGATGGATGTATCACATTCTCTCAATCCAATAATGCGTCCTCTTTAAAACTCATTGATTTGTCGGTAGGGTTCGCGCACACGTCTGCGAGGCATTCTGCACGTCTGCTCAGGTCACACTGATTCATTACCTTCGGCTCATAGTGACAACGAGAAGCAGAGGCACATTTTACCGGTAGGTTATGCTGCGCCGCGATATCAATGTAACCTTGAACTCGTAGGCCAACATGGGTCAAATGCTAATCATTTCTGCAGCACGTTCAAAGTGTTTTCTTTTTTTCTTCCTGGACATCAGTGTGTACCACTAAGCGACTATCTTGGAAACCAGAACCTGGTACCAGTTGCAGGTTGCCTGTCTAACGGCTCCCAGTGACAACAAAAATTTGGTTTTCTATAAATCCTCTCACTCTATGCCCTTGGTGCAGGAGCCACGATATATTTTCAGAAGGCAAAACAGTGTAGGCTGCAAAAATACCGAAAGCTTTATTGACACGTTTCACCTTCTTGAGGCATCATCAGAATTCATATGGGAACTGCGGGTAACGCAGATCCTGTATGAATTCTGAAAATACTTCAAAAAGGCGAAACACGTCAGTTAAACTTTATGCAACCTAGACTATTTTTCCTCAGGAAAATTTTATTTTCAATATTTCGCATAATTACTGACAGAATTTAAAATGCTGTCATAACCAACTCATTGAGTGGTTTACTCCTATATTAAAAGTTTAACCCAATAAAACAAGTGTTTCAGTTAGACACTATGTGCTTGTCTTGAGCAGTGTAAGTGAGGGCGCTCAAATACCCGGACTTCATTCATCCAGTATTTGGGAATGAGAGCATTTAGCGACTTTCGACAAACTTAACATATAATTTCACACATTTTCGAAACATTTCTCGCTGACACTCACCGAGGAACGATGAAAGGAAAAAAGTTTATCGCTTACTTCACTTTCGGTGTTCGTGAAGTAAAACTTCAGCATAAGACATAACGTTTTAATTTATTACTCCTTTACTATCGACCCTATTAGCAACACAGTTTGCAGACAGTAACCACATATGTCACTACATGTACCTGCAAAATTATGTCTCACATTTAGTTCTGGAGATATCATGTCATACACGTTAAGATGCGTGAATAATTTGCTTTAGCTTGATATGAAGTGCAAATTACCCAGCATGAATAATTTGCTTGTACTTGATATGAAGCGCAAGTTACCTAGATTTTACTCGTCCATTGTTTCATATTGAGAATACTTAGCGACTTCCAACAACTTCAAACTTTTTCTTAACTTTTCGTCGCTTACATGCTTATCAACAAATGTTTAACACATTTACTCGTTTGTAAAGTAATCTCAAGTTTGAAGCTGTTTCATACATGGGGGTTAGAGTCTCTACGACTCGTTGCTTTACCGGGTGTTCGCAATGGACGCCTAGTGTGTAGAAATGGACAAAACTCTTTGTTTTCTGGGATCAGGTTGGAAGTACTCACTCACTGGAATGGAACAGCTCTTTTTCGTGACTCAACATCCACCGTTCAGTTACTACAATGGAAGGAAAGCACGTGGCCTTTATAATTCAGTTTAACTGTACCCGTATTTTTAGCTTATTTTTACTTGTTTTGAAAGAATGTAGAAAAAGGATTAATAATTTCCTATTATATCCGTTATAGTTTTTAAATTTCTTGAAACTTCTATACTTCGTCTTCAGTAAAAATTAAAAATATTGCAACGAAACTCTGAATATTATAGAGTTGAAAATTATAACTACCTTTTTATAATTTTATTCAAAACAGAATATGATTGAAACTGATTTTTTACTTCCTGAAATTGTGTAAGTTATGATAATCTGTGTGTCCAAGAGGAATGAACTTCCCAATGTTACGATTTACAATAATATTTGAACAACTTTATTTGAAGTGACTCGGTTTCCATTCGCACTTCATATTTGTCCTTTTGAAAAGCTACACTCACAGGGCACCGGCGTAGCGGGTATGAATATATTTTGAGAGCCAGCTGGTGAACTGCTGTCTACAACAGTTATGTGGATTCCTATAACTGTAAGGAATAATTACTTCTAGGTAAATATGCCATTATAAACATGTCCCATCAGAGAATCGCTGCAGGAGCTGGGTTGTGTGTGGCCTTCTTGGAGTTGACTGATGGTATCATCGCTACTCCAAATTGAAGAATGATTAAATCGTGCAATTGTTGAATGCTATGTAGTGTAGTAGTTGATGTCTAAATAGTATAACGTCACTGAAGCATTAAGGATGATTAAACTGAGGAAAGTGCTGGTCCAAGATGTTCAGAAGGTGCAGACTCTGTTACGGAAGAACAAGAAGACGATCGATGCCATATGCATAACATCAATAAAAGGAGAGTGGGCATTATGCCAAGAATTTCGATGTCGTCAGCATCATCTTTCCTGAAATCACTGACCTCAGCATCAGTCTTCCTGGAATTCCCCTCTTACCCATACCCCGGAATTCTATCCACCACCTATATGGCCAATGGCGCTGCAAACGTGCGTCGACGTCATCATTCTCTCAGCCAGTTGCTTTGAGTCCCTACAGCACTGGCGCTTCAGCCATTAGGGGGCAGGGGCGGTGAGCTAGCTCAGCCGCCCCTCCCCCTACCACAAAAAAACATCCCTCGATCATTTTAAATCTGTTTGCGTGAGCGCTGTCATTCGCCATCTGAACTTCGTCCAGTCTGAAGGGCCGCCAGGAGCACCAGCGATCAGTTGGGAAGAAGAAGACTATCAGTAAGGACACTCTAAGGACAAAATAAAAACGACGCACCATGACGGAGTTATGCAAATAGGTCACACATTGATATTCATACAGGTATGGAAGGGAAATGCAAATTCATGAACTTTGGCGGCCGATAGATGAATGTGTGACGCTGCAGCGCAATTTCACTGCGCGATTGGTAAGAACAGTGAACAGGCGACACGTCGATCCCAACGCTTAAAGGTTTTGCGAATGTCATTCCATGTACTCTGTTGGGCAGTAGCTATGCCTCGTAGAAAGCCGTGTGAACAATATTAGCAGACGTCAACATTGGAGAGGGAGTGTGTAGTTGGGCTCAAAGAAGCTATACGATAAGCTCGTTGATTCGAAAAAAGCGTATGGGACCTGAAGATGGCAAAATGAATTGGCGAAAGTGGTTGCGTTTGAAATAAAATAAAATAACTTAAAGTATACGGCTGTTGGTAAAGTTTATTGAATAAAAAAATGTTCGCAATGTTGTCAGGCAGATTGGGCCTGGAATCTCATAGACGGGAGTAGAATTGTCTTCAGTGATGAGTCCCGTAAACTGACCTCCAAAGACCGATGAAGACGGGTCTGGAGACATCCCGAACAGCATTGGGATACCGAACTGTCCGTCCCCAGTCATACTGCCGAAACATCAGGAATGATGGTCTGGGGTGCCATTTCTTTTTATAGCAAGACCCTTTTGGTTGTCATCCGTGGCACCCTTACAGCACAGCGGTACATCGACGATATTCTACACCACAATTTCTTGCCCTTCTTGTCAAGTCGTCCTAGCTAACATTTCAGCAAGATAATGACCGCACCTACATAGCGAAAGTTTCTACTGTTTGTCTTCGTGTTTGCCAAACCCTATCTTGGCCACCAAGATTGCCTGATCTCTCCCCATTTGAGAACGTATGGAGCATTATGGATATGACCCTTTAACCAGCTAGGCATTTGATGATCTAATGCGGTAATTGGACAGAATTCGGCATGATATCCCCCAGGAGGACATCCAATAAATCTTCCAATAAACGCCAAGCTAAATAACTGCTTGAACTGCTTGCATGAGGGTCAGAGATGGGCCAACATATTAATGAGTTGCACAATCTGTGAAGCTCTTTCTCTGTAAAAAATTAGCTGATTTTTCTGAAACTGTAATAAGTTGTTTGTCTGTACATGTACATCACATTTACTGATTTCTGCCCCATTCTGATTATTCCTTCGTGCCGCTTCGTTTTTTTTTTTTTTGTTTTTTTGCCTTAGAATGTATTTTCTCCATTCATTTCTAATTACTATTCTTATTCTTATTATTACTGTTATGTAAGTGTTTCATTATACTTAGGACTTTGTTATTATCGTTACAGATGAGGACACGCAGGTGCTCCTGCTTGAACCATAGCGGCAGCAGCATCAGCAGCAGCAGTCACTCTTTGCAGGATGTCTTCCTGACTTATCGAACCTGTTGTTGGTTAACTATGCTGTAGCACAATCGAAGCTGGATGTGAGTCTTACCTAAGTGACAGCAGAATACGCTATTCACCAACAAGTACAGTTTGTTTGCAGGTGGATTTAAGCATGTGAATGTAGGCCTGGTACCTCACACTGACTTTGATGTGTTGATAAAGGTAGAGAATGTTCAACATCTTGGTACTAGAGTGCAGTATGTAGGGCGCAAATCGGACTATCTGTGTAGTACGATGATGTTCGTAGTGAGAAAGACGACCAATGAATACAACCCAACACAGACTTCTATTAACATCGCCATATTAGAGGGTGTGGCATCAATTGTTGATATGTATGGAGAGGAAGCGGCTGAGTTAAAATCTGAAGCGGTAGTCATATATATTAAACATTCTAGAGCGTTGAATTTAAACGACCTGCGCAATTCTTTACTGTTGTGGCAGAGAAATTGAGCCAGTATTAGAGCTGCATTATGTGACTAATGACTATTTGCATGAGCACAGTGTGAACATAAATCAGTTATACTGAGTTTACGGGAGTCATTGAATAGAGATACGCACATACGCACATGGCGGTAGTATAGCATACACAAAGTATAAGAGGGCAGTGCAGTGGGAGAGCTGTCATTTGTACTCAGGTGATTCATGTGAAAAAGTTTCCGACGTCATTATGGCCGCACGACGGGAATTAACAGTTCTGACTGCGGAATGGTAGTTAGAGCTAGGTGCATAGGACATTCCATTTTGGAACTCATTCGGGAATTCAGTATTCTGAAATCCACATTGTCAAATGTGTGCCACGAATACCAGATTTCAAGCATTACCCCTCACGAGGGACATTGCATTGGGTGAAGGCCTTCACTTAACGAGCGAAAGCAGCAACGTTTGCGTAGAGCTGTCAGTGCTAACAGACAAGCAACACTGTGCGAAACAACCTCAGAAATCAATGTGAGATATACCACGCACGTATTCCTTACAACAGTGTGGCGAAATTTGGCGTTAATTGGCTATGACGGCAGACGACCGACGCGAGTCCATCTACTGGCAACACATCACCTGCAGTGCCTCTCCTGGGCTCGTGACTATGTCAGTTGGACCCTAGGCGGCGATTGGAAAACCATAATCTGGTTAGATGAGTCCCGATTTCAGTTGGTAAGAACTGACGGCAGGGTTTGGTTATTGCGCAGCCATGCACCCAAGTAGTCAACAAGGCACTGTGAAAGCTGGTGGTGGCTCCATAATGGTGTGAGCTGTGTTTACATGGAATGGACTGGGTTCTCTCGTCCAACTGAACCGATCACAGGCTGGAAATTGTGATGTTCGGCTACGTGGAGATCATTTGCAGCCATTCATGGACGTAATGTTCCCAAACAATGATGGAAATTTTATGGCTGACAATGCCTCATGAAAGAACATTCTGGGCAATTCAAACAGGTAGTTTGGCCACCCAGTTTGCCTGACACGAATCCCATCGAACGTTTATGGGATATAATCAAGAGGTTAGTTCATGCACAAAATCCTGCACTGGCAACACTTTCACAATTGTGTTTGGCTACAGAGGCAGCATAACTCAATATTTCTGCAGGGTGTAAGAGGTCCATGAACAAGGAATTTGTTGCTAGCGCACTCGAGCAGGTGTAATTTCGATGGATTGCTCACGCGCTGCTTGCGATATATAAGCTATAAGAGAATCTCAGAACAGAGAGCAGTGTTGTCAGCAGTAGAAACTGTGTAGCAGTACGAGTAAGCAGTTGCTAGCGAGCAGTCGTGTGTATGAAGTTGGCTGGGCCGGTCGTGGGGAGCGATGGCGGAGCCTGAGCGATATAATATAAGGTAAAAGCAGCCTCGCCCATATGTAGTATTGTTATATCGAGTCCCATGTAAATGTTTAAAAAAATCTCTTAATAAGAATCTTTTTTATAAAAATTAACTTTTGACTATCACTCATCTCAATTTAAAGAATTTACTAATTTCTCCAATCCATGGTCATCCCGATTATTGTAAAGAAAAATCAGTCGTTTCCTTTTGTACATGACAAATGTGTCGGCTGGCATTGCACTGGGCTGTGCCAGAAAAATTTCATATAGGAGCAGACATTTATGCGTTATCCGGCGACATTATTGAGGTAATATTTTTCAGTTTATTCAGAATGATCTTTCAGGGCCATGACGCAGCACTGCTGACGTCCAAATTTTACGAGTTTAAATTCACAATCAATTATTGAAAGGTTCTCTATCAGTCACATTTTTTTATTAGGAGATTAGTCACATTGTATTATTGGTATGTTACGGAATTCATTTATTGGGAGGTTACGCTGAATGTGAATTATAAACAATTATATTTTTACTGTTGGGAGGTTTCGGAAGTTTTCTGCTGGGAGGTTACAAGGGAAATTCTAACGATTTTTTGAATCCATGCCACTTCAAATTTCTGCACTGCACCAGACAAAAGGAGGCGTGACACGATATTAGACTTATATGACTTTTGCCACTTCACTGTAGAACAGTGTATAAAAGCTGGTATTCATTGGACATCAAAACAAGCATTAGAAACCCTGTAAGTATAAAATCTGTGGAGTCCAAATTTTCTGAAGGAGTGCCTATGTATGTAAATCCACCTCTAGGCCTGATATATAAGCCATACACAGAACATTGACTTAATTGATCTGACGAGACCAAACCATATTACCATAGTGTCATTGCCTCCTCACAGCTGGCATAAATTGCAGCCGTTGGATAGGACGTTTATGGGTCCTTTGAAAGTCTACTACAGCGAAGAAGTCAGACAGTGGCTAAGACAAAATCAACGGGCTCTCTGTGCTCATGACATCATGGCGCTATTTGGCAGAGCTTATGTCAAATGTCAAACAGCTCAAATTGCTATCAGTGGTTTTAAAGTTACAGGGATATAGCCCTTGAACAAGACACTTCTCTCAGATCCAGAATACATTGACGAAGCAATAAAAAGCAAACATCTTTTTATGAAATCGCTAAGAGACAACCGTTGATATCAGACAATCCATCAACTTGTTTGGCAAACCAGGCAGAACCATTCAATCTAAACAAGCCATTGACATCTTCAGCAGCTCAGCCAGTGCCATTCAATCCAAACAAGCCATCAACATCTTTGGCACATCAGGGGTTGACTCCACCACCATGTGGTGCATCACCAGAATTTAGCTCGTCTTCCAAAAAAAGTCCATTCGACATATTTCCGGTCCCGCATATCAAAAAGCGGACTTCTACCAGGGGACAAAAAGGTTGTAGTTCTGTTGTGATCACTTCCTCGCCCTACAAAACACTACTGGTTGAAACTCAGAAAGCTAAAGAAGAAAAAGAAGACACAAAGCAACAGAGACGTGGTCAAGGAAAAAAGGGCAGTCGTGGTTGCGGTCACGGTTCCGTATCAGTCGGATCTTCAGGAAAGGGAAAAGCACCAGTAAAAAAGCTACTTCATTTCAAGACAGAAGACGATAAATACAGCAATGAAGATGAGCATGCCAGCATGCCTCGTGGAACGTCTGAATTAGAAGTCATTCCAGGAGTTACAACTTCCCAAGATGATGAAGGCGCTGGGTGCATCTTATGTTCTGGAAAGTTTTCAGAGGACACAAAACGAGAGTTGTGGGTCACGTGCCTGATGTGTAGCTTGTGGCCCATACAAAGTGTGCAGGGGGTGAAAAAGACAATTATATTTGTGGCCTTTGCCGCTAAAGGCAATTTATTCATAAATTGTTCGATTTTTGTTTCATTTTGTAATTTTTTCTACTTCAAAAAACGTACTTGGTTTCATTAAAGCAATACTTATAACCTTAATTGAGTTTTATTTCACTATGACTCATTTTCATTGATATTTAAAATATTTTAAAAGGGGTCCGAATAAGGCACCAATTTGCCAAGAAGAAAAAATGTAAGCTTTTTTATATTTTTTTAGAGTAAGAAAATTATTTCAAACTGTTAATAATTTCACTTAGACAAGTTGACAACTAAATGAAGTATATATAAAATGCTCACAAAGTGTAAGTTTCAGATATTATATATTTAAAAATAATAAAAGCAAAATGGGGACCTGCTTTTGGGTACTTTCCCCTACATGTACCATTATTCCAACAAATCATACATTTTGTTCAGTGGGTGTGCAAAACACATATAACATTTCACCACTGCTCTTTGGTTGCACATGTGAACGGAAGTTGTCATGTTTTATAAGGGTATATAGTATCACACCAATAGCCAACACGATTTTTTTACATATAACGAATAACGTGTTGACATGAAGCTGCCAGCATATCTAGTGCACTGCTTTCTGATAAATGACGTGTCGTGTGTGTGTTGCTGACACTGTTTGTGCACTGGGCCCAGTCGGCCATCAGCTCACTAAGTAAGAAGCATGCAGCAAATGCTGCATGTTATTCATAGCAATAGCCTTTAAAATTGGAGGATAAGGTATAGGAATAGCTGAATCAATAAACACACAATTTTTAAGAGACAGTATTATTTACTGATATCCACTTTCTGAAGCAACATGTAACTGCTGCTGCACCGGGCAGTCAGCGATCAGCATTCGTACTCAGGACTGCCAGCACAGGCCATGGAATCTACAAAAAGATTACGTTTTCCAGATGAGGTGTGTACAACAATCCACATATCAAATGACTGGGATTTTAACATATACAGAGAGGCTCACACTGGAGAACAGCACTAGGCTGCTAAGGACTGAGTCCACTTCTGACACTATAGACGAAATCTCTAAAATGATTTCTCCAATTCTTCATGAGCAGCACAGACAACATTGTTAAGTACTTACCTGTTACTTGTAAGTGGGGTGGTGAAAAAATGAACAAATAATTTATTTTTAAGTTATCAACCTGCTGACTGGTTTAATGCAGCTCCCAATGAATTCCTCTCCTGTGCCCACCTTTTCATCCCAGAATAGCATTTGTAACTTACATCCTCAATTATTTGGGGTATGTATTAAAATCTCCGTCTTCCTCTACAGTGTGAAACGTCCCCTTAGAAAAATTTTACATGACTGCTTAAACTGACAAACAAAATTTTTTAGCACAACGCAATCTGACTTTCAATAATCCCTACAAACGAATGGCCCTGACTAACATTAACCTATACCTTCCACAATTCACTTACCTCACAAAAATCTTCGTTACTCGAACTACTGCAATACAGCGAGCGCCACTACTGCCAGCTAAATAAAAGATTCAAACTACGGAAGGCACTAACTACTGATAGGCATAGTTAGCAAATGAAAGATTTTGATAGGGAACAAACAATGTATTTACCTTAATAGTGTTCAAAAGCCTTTATATATATAGCAGCTCATGACATCCACTCTTACAAATTTCTAAACTCCGCCATTTCTCTCCCCACATCCACCACTGCTGGCGGCTCACCTTCAACTGCGCAGCGCTACGCGCTGTTAACATCCAGCTGCCCAACACTACAATAGCCAACAACAATGCAAACCAGCCACAGACTGCACACAGCACAGCCAGTGATTTTCATACAGAGCGCTACGTGGCGTTACCAATAAAAAAACCTAAATAGCCTACTTACAAGTGTTTACCCTCTACAGCTCTACTACCTTAGAAGTTATTGCCTGATACCTTAACAAATGTCCTGTCATCCTGTTCCTTCTATTTTCTATATATTCCTTTCCTCATCGAGTGTGTGGAGAATTTCCCCATTCCACTTAATACTTCAGCAGCAGCACATCTCAAATGCTTCCAGTCTCTTATGCTCCGGGTGTCCCAAAGTCCATGTTCCATTACCAATCAATCCTGTGCTCCAAATGGACGTTTCCAGAAATTTCTTTCTCAGTTCGGTAGTAGTAGACTTCTCTCGGTCAGGACCGTCTTCTTTACTTGTACTACGCTGCTTTTTATGCCGTCCTTGCTCTGCCCATCATAGGTTATTTTGCTGCCTAGGTAGCAGAATTCCTTAACTTCGTTTACTTCACAATCCGCGGTTCTGATGTTAAGTTTCTTGGTGTTCTCATACCTCCTACGGTATTTACGAGAATATAATGCGTCATCGAATGTAATGCGCATCCAAATTTTAAAAATTAGATTAATAAAAAAAAAGGAATTTTGGCACATCGCTGGTAGGGTATTTTTGTATTGTTGACAATTATTTTACAATGCTAACATCATTTCAAACAATAGTGAATGTATACATGAACTATAAAAAACAACGATATTTTTTTTAAGTTACTCATTACAGGAATAAGTGATATTTTCATTATTAAAAAAGAATATCTAACTTCATTACCTATATGTCATACAAAAAACATACTGTAAATTACAGGCGTTACTCATCATTATTCACTAATGTCATCATTACTCGAATCCTTGGAAGAGTCTACAACAGAAACACACTATGTGATCAAAAGTATCCGGACACCTGGCTGAAAATGACTTAATAAGTTCATGGCGCCCTCCATCGTTAATGCTGAAATTCAATATGGTGTTCGCCCACCCTTAGCCTTGCTGACAGTTTCCACTCTCGCAGGCATACGTCCAATCAGGTGCTGGAAGGTTTCTTAGGGAATGGCAGCCCATTCTTCACGGACTGCTGCACTGAGGAGAGGTATCGATGTCGGACGGCGAAGCCTCGCACGAACTCGGCGTTCCAAAACGTCCGAAAGGTGTTCTGTAGGATTCAGGTCAGGACTCTGTGCGGGCCAGTCCATTTCAGGGATGCTATTGTCGTGTAATCACTCTGCCACAGGCCGTGCATTATGGACAGGTGCTCGATCGTCTTGAAAGCTGCAGTCGCCATCCCCGAATTGCTCTTCAACAGTGGGAACCAAGAAGGTGCTTAAAACATCAATGTAGGCCTGTGCTGTAATAGTGTCAAAACAACAAGGGGTGCAAGCCCCCTCCATGAAAAACACGACTACATCATAACACCACTGCCTCTGAATTTTACTGTTGGCACTACACACGCTGGCAGATAAGGTTCACCGGGCATTCACGCTACCCACACCCTGCCATCGGATAGACACTCTGTATACCGTGATTCGTCGCTCCACACAACGTTTTTCCACTGTTCTATGGTCCAATGTTTTGGGCTCCTTACACCAGGCGAGGCGTCGTTTTGCATTTACCAGCGTGGTGTGTGGCTTATTAGAAGCCGCTCGACCATGAAATCCAAGTTTGCTCACCTCCCGCTTAACTCTCATAGTACTTGTGGTGGATCCTGATGCAGTTTGTAATTCTTGTGTGATGGTCTGGACAGATGTCTACCTATTACACATTACGACCATCTTCACCTGTCGGGCCGCACGTGCTAGCCGCGAGGTCTAGGGCGTCTTGCCATGGTTCGCGCGGCTCCCCCCCCCCCCCCCATCGGAGGTTCGAGTCCTCCTTCGGGCATGGGTTTGTGTGTTGTCCTTAGCGTACGTTAGTTTAAATTAGGTTAAGTAGTTTGTAAGCCTAGGGACCGACAACCTCAGTAGTTTGGTCCCATAGTAACTTACCACAAATTTCCAAATTTCAACTGTCGGCGATCTTTGTCAGTCAACAGACGAGATCGGCCTATACACTTTTGTGCTGTCTGAGTCCCTTTACGTTTCCGTTTCACTATCACATCGGAAACAGTGGACCTAGGGATGTTTAGGAATGTGGAAATCTAGGCTACAGACGTATAACACAAGTGATACCCAATCACCTAACCACGTTCGAAGTCCGTGAGTTCCGCGGAGCGCCCCATTCCGCTCTCTCACGATGCCTAATGACTGCTGAGGTCGCTGATACAGAGTACCTGGCAGTAGATGGCAGAACAATGCACCTCATATGAAAGACGTATGTTTTGGGGGTGTCCGGAGACTTTCGATCACATTGTGTAGATTCAGTTCCTCCTTCACTGCCATCCTCGGTGTCGTTCCACAGCACATCAACTTCATTGCCATCCAGAATATTTGAAATACATCATTTGTTGAATGATTTTACGATCATTGGTGCTTCGATGTGTTTCCAGGCAGCCGAAACCCAGTGCAGAATACTGTAGGGTGCAACACGTTTAATTTTTCCTGTCGGAGTCAGTTCATGATTTGGTTCGCAAAACATTTTTCGTACTTTGTATATGAAGATAGTAGTAGTAGTAGTTGTTGTTGTCTTCAGTCGTGAGACTGGTTTGATGCAGCTCTCCATGCTACTCTATCCTGCGCACGCATCTTCATCTCCCAGTACCTACTGCAACCTACATCCTTTTGAATTTGTTTAGTGTATTCATCTCTTGGTCTCCCTCTACGATTTTTACCCTCCACGCTGCCCTCCAATGCTAAATTTGTGATCCCTTGATGCCTCAAAACATGTTGTACCAACCGATCCCTTCTTCTAGTTAAATTGTGCCACAAACTTCTCTTCTCCCCAATCCTATTCAATACCTCCTCATTAGTTACGTGATCTACCCACCTTATCTTCAGCATTCTTCTGTAGCACCACATTTCGAAAGCTTCTATTCTCTTATTGTCCAAACTACTTATCGTCCATGTTTCACTTCCATACATGGCTACACTCCATACAAATACTTTCAGAAACGACTTCCTGACACTTAAATCTATACTCGATGTTAACAAATTTCTCTTCTTCAGAAACGCTTTCCTTGCCATTGCCAGTCTACATTTTATATCCTCTCTACTTCGACCATCATCAGTTATTTTGCTCCCCAAATAGCAAAACTCCTTTACTACTTTAAGTGTCTCATTTCCTAATCTAATTCCCTCAGCATCACCCGACTTAATTCGACTACATTTCATTGTCCTCGTTTTGCTTTTGTTGATGTTCATCTTATATCCTCCTTTCAAGACGCTGTCCATTCCGTTCAACTGCTCTTCCAAGTCCTTTGCTGTCTTTGACAGAATTACAATGTCATCGGCGAACCTCAACGTTTTTATTTCTTCTCCATGGACTTTAATAGCTGCTCCGAATTTTTCTTTTGTTTCCTTTACTGCTTGCTCAATATACAGGTTGAATAACATCAGGGACGGGCTACAACCCTGTCTCACTCCCTTCCCAACCGAGTTAGTAACTCTTCTCGAAAGAACAGATACCATTGATGACGGTGTGCAACTTCTCTAGAATAAATGATAATTAATTAATTGAAACCCTCAGCTGCCGACAGGTGTTGTTGATATCCCTCGATGGGGACAGCTGAAAATGTGTGCCCCTACCGGGACTCGAACCTGGGATCTCCTGTTTACATGGCAGATGCTTTATCCATCTGAGTCACCGAGAACACAGATGAATAGCGCGACTGCAGGGGCTTATCCCTTGCACGCTTCCCGTGAGACTCACATTCCCAACTATCTACACTCCTGGAAATGGAAAAAAGAACACATTGACACCGGTGTGTCAGACCCACCATACTTGCTCCGGACACTGCGAGAGGGCTGTACAAGCAATGATCACACGCACGGCACAGCGGACACACCAGGAACCGCGGTGTTGGCCGTCGAATGGCGCTAGCTGCGCAGCATTTGTGCACCGCCGCCGTCGGTGTCAGCCAGTTTGCCGTGGCATACGGAGCTCCATCGCAGTCTCTAACACTGGTAGCATGCCGCGACAGCGTGGACGTGAACCGTATGTGCAGTTGACGGACTTTGAGCGAGGGCGTATAGTGGGCATGCGGGAGGCCGGGTGGACGTACCGCCGAATTGCTCAACACGTGGGGCGTGAGGTCTCCACAGTACATCGATGTTGTCGCCAGTGGTCGGCGGAAGGTGCACGTGCCCGTCGACCTGGGACCGGACCGCAGCGACGCACGGATGCACGCCAAGACCGTAGGATCCTACGCAGTGCCGTAGGGGACCGCACCGCCACTTCCCAGCAAATTAGGGACACTGTTGCTCCTGGGGTATCGGCGAGGACCATTCGCAACCGTCTCCATGAAGCTGGGCTACGGTCCCGCACACCGTTAGGCCGTCTTCCGCTCACGCCCCAACATCGTGCAGCCCGCCTCCAGTGGTGTCGCGACAGGCGTGAATGGAGGGACGAATGGAGACGTGTCGTCTTCAGCGATGAGAGTCGCTTCTGCCTTGGTGCCAATGATGGTCGTATGCGTGTTTGGCGCCGTGCAGGTGAGCGCCACAATCAGGACTGCATACGACCGAGGCACACAGGGCCAACACCCGGCATCATGGTGTGGGGGAGCGATCTCCTACACTGGCCGTACACCACTGGTGATCGTCGAGGGGACACTGAATAGTGCACGGTTCATCCAAACCGTCATCGAACCCATCGTTCTACCATTCCTAGACCGGCAAGGGAACTTGCTGTTCTAACAGGACAATGCACGTCCGCATGTATCCCGTGCCACCCAACGTGCTCTAGAAGGTGTAAGTCAACTACCCTGGCCAGCAAGATCTCCGGATCTGTCCCCCATTGAGCATGTTTGGGACTGGATGAAGCGTCGTCTCACGCGGTCTGCACGTCCAGCACGAACGCTGGTCCAACTGAGGCGCCAGGTGGAAATGGCATGGCAAGCCGTTCCACAGGACTACATCCAGCATCTCTACGATCGTCTCCATGGGAGAATAGCAGCCTGCATTGCTGCGAAAGGTGGATATACACTGTACTAGTGCCGACATTGTGCATGCTCTGCTGCCTGTGTCTATGTGCCTGTGGTTCTGTCAGTGTGATCATGTGATGTATCTGACCCCAGGAATGTGTCAATAAAGTTTCCCCTTCCTGGGACAATGAATTCACGGTGTTCTTATTTCAATTTCCAGGAGTGTATTAGGTATATTACGTAAGTGCGTACCTTAACAGCTATGAACACTTACTCAATAGAGGAGATGTGTTTCGCGCTAGTCAAGATGAACGAATGGTCGTAGCTCCTCAGGTATGCATTTTAGAGCCCACCTTTAATCGACATTTTGTCTTGTTTTTGTCCATACTACCACCTCTGAAAGTTAAAGAGAAACAGTTTGCAAACAATGAAACATATGAGCCAGTGTCGCCATACGAAGTACTGCCATCTCCGAAAAGGCACACGGCGTCGTAGTGTGATTTCGTAATGCCTGGCCTAGCGTCGGTCATAATAGTCGAGGGTCTACCATAACACAGACAGTCCCCATTATTCTCACAAGAACCCAAGAAAACAAACTCCCTTGTCTTTGTGAAAGCTTTTAGAAATGTTTTACGTCGGTATGAAATGATCGTATGGCATTGTGGGCAGGGAGGCCCCATGCGGAGAAGTCCGGCCGCCGTATTGCAAGCTCTCTTTAGTTGACGTCACTTCGGCGACTTGCGTGAGTAAATGAAGTTGAAATACACACAACACCCAGTCATCACGAGGCAGAGAAAATCCCTGACCCCGCCGGGAATCGAACCCGGGACCCCATGCGCGGAAAGCGGTTACGCTACCGCAAGACCACACGAGCTGCGGACTTTTACGTGGGTACTGGTCCGAAATGCGAAAGATTCAGTTCGTTGTTGGTTTCATACAATGTGATCCGCGGGTTTTGGCAACCGAAGGGGTAGATCATGGTCGAACGTATGAAAAATTTGAATAGGCCGTCTTAAAGAAGTACTGATCGCAGCGAATTCAGGAAAGATAACGAATGGAAGTTTGTGACCCACAGTCATTTAACGTAACACAAGGCGAACTGCCCTGGCATTTTGAAAAATACTTGAACAAGACGAGATACTGGAGCAATACGATATCACATATCGATGTTTTGAGAATATTAAAGAGTCGTTTGCCGAATAACATTCGTGAGAAACTGGTAACTTTGCAAGTTATGACCTAGAATATTTTCTCGCGGTCGTGGGTATATGAGAGTAGTAACAACTCAAATGAGTGTAACATAAACCAGTCGGGTCCACAGAAAAAGGATTTAATAATCGTGGTAACGGTAATAGCAAAAACAACAATGGTAATAACAGCAGAAATCAGTCCGGCAACGCGTAGTGCGGTTGATGGTTCAAATAGCTCTGAGCACTATGGGACTTAACTGCTGTGATCATCAATCGCCTAGAACTTAGAACTACTTAAACCTAACTAACCTAAGGACATCACAAACGCCCATGCCTGAGGCAGGATTCGAACCTGCGACCGTGGCGGTCGCGCGGTTCCCGACTGTAGCGCCTAGAACCGCTCTGCCAATCCGGCCAGCAGTGCGGTTGACACCCATAAGCGTCGCAGCAGGGATATAACGGTGATGGAAGATTCGGAAATCGTCAGCGTAACGGTTTCCGAGAGAGAAATAATAGAAATTATAACTCAGAGTATCGTCGCTCACCATCACGAAATAACCGTAATGGTTGGAATGAGAGGCGCGGCCCTGACGATCATGGACAACAAGGGTGTTCGAACGGGAATGAACACCCACTCATAATTAATAAGTATAAAAACAATGGATATGGGAGCGACAAACCAAAATTAGCGAAACGCCGCCCCCAATAACGCGCAGAATCGAACATGGCAAAATACTGATCACGTTATAAACATTGTAGAAGTGACTAAAGGGAGCAGCAGCACCCCACCCTTCCAGACGGTAAAAGGCGAGGCAAATGATATAAAAGATATAAACGACGGAGTACAGGTGATGGTTAATGCCAAAATAGGAACTATTTGTTGAGCAACCCAAAAACAGGGAAGATACGTGGATTATATCTACATAAAGATACAAAGAATTTATACGCTAAACAAAAGAGATCAGTGTCCCTCAACCACTTCTACACCTACTACCCAACGGAAAATGCAACCCTCTGTTAGATACAAACCTGAAAACAAAAAAAAGTCGCTGCACCTCAACCAGCGTCTGCAGCCCTTAACCCTCAAACGGAGTTGTGGGGTCCTTTTTGATATCAGTCAAACTGTACACACGTGCCATTTCCTCTGTTGGTCATTCTATGTTTGGCGGTTCTACATACCTTCTCGGCAGTTGATAGTGAACTTCCTGACGAACTAGCAGCATTGTCGCGTTGTTATCTTTCTCAGTGCACAGCTGAGAAGTTCGGGTGGTGCCATTATTGACCCCACGACACAGTAAGTGTTTCTGTTTGTCCTACGTCAAAAGTTTACTTACCGAAATGTCATTTTATTTTTAGGCTTAGTGAGTATTTTCATTTATTTTCAGTGTTACTATGGCTTCGATCTCTCATTCACGTATGTCAGTGCTCGATCCAAGTTTTCCAGACTTTGCGAGAAAAACGCTAGAAGAACTAAAAGAAGGAGAAGGGGTAGTGATGCAAATGATCTGGACGATGGACATGACCCAGTGAACATGAAACTGCTTCAGAACAAAGTCGTGACTCTAGTGAATCAGATAAATTAGAGGGAAATAAACAGAGTGGTATCATCTAGTTTCTCTGGCAGAAATAGGTATAAGTGGTCCACTCTAGAACCTCAAAGGAATGTGAGAAAATAATGATTTTAGCTGATGCTCAAACAAATTACCTTCTGAATGCCTGTTTATACACTGGAAAAGACAGTGATGGCTTGAGACCAGAAGAAAAGAAATTTCAGAAACCTGCTCAATCTGTCCTGAGACTAGCGAAGCCCATTTACGGTACAAACCGAAACATTACAGCTGACAACTAGTTTGGCTCTATTGAATTAGTTTCGGAGTTGATAAAACGAAAGTTGATCTATGTTGGTACATTAGGGAAAAACAAAAAGGAAATCTTATCCGAATTCCAGCCATCTGAGAGGCCTGTGGAAGGTTCAACACTTTTGGCGTCACAAATGACAGAACATTGATTTCTTATGTCCCTAAAAAAGGAAAGCTGACATTTTGATTTCCAGTATACATCATTCAAAAAGTTCAGATCCAAAAACAGGAAAACCATAAATAATTTCCTTTTACAATAGCACAAAAGGTGGCGTAGACTCTTGACCAGAGGTGTGCTACCTACAGCACAGGCAGACGAACACGCAGATGGCCTCTTGCTGTATTTTATGCAGTTCTGAACATACTCGTAGTTAACTCGTATGTAATACAGACGTCCTGCAAGAAGTACATACCTATTTCCCGGTTTGAATTCATCAAGACACTTGCCAGCCAGCTTACTGAACCCTATCTCAATGAGAGGCTGATGAATGCCAGACTGCCAAAAGAACTAAGAGTAACAATCTCAGGACTTTTGAAGAAACCTCTCCCAAAATCACAAATATCCACTCTGGATTCAAAGAGGAAACGATATGCTCTTTGTCCACGTGCCAGTGAGAAAAAGACAAACCAATATTGTACCTGCTGTAGTCGCCCAGTTTGCCAAACTTGTCGTTCGGTTGTCTGTAAAGAGTGTGGAGAGGAGAATGCGGGTGATTATTGACGATTTGTGAAAAACTCTGTATCAATTCATATGTGATGTTCATTACATGCAGCTAATTTTTCAAACGTTATATATTTATCTCAGAGCAATCTATTACTGTTTCGTGTTATTTCTGATACAATAAATTAGTTTGAATTTTTATATTGCATTTCATTTCAACGTTAAGTAGTGTTTCATAAACTTGTTTTCCATTTGTGATTTTTATAGAGATTTTTTTAGTTTAACTTAAGTTTTGTGTTTTAACATAGGCAATTAACGAATTTCTAAATAAATATTTCTAAGTACAGTAAATTAATTTTCATGGATAAAATTGAGTGGTATCCTTCTGGACCCCACAACACCATTTATGATACTAAGAAGTCACCATTCGGTTTGAGGGTTAAGGAAAATACAACAATCCACAATCATTCCACAAATTTGGAGAGTCTATCCGATAGTAAAAAATGGAAACACTTCTAGGATATAACAGAATATACATTTTTCGTTTAACTGCACGCAAAATATCCATATTAGTTTTGAAACTAGTTGGAGATTCTCATAATGAATGTTAGACTCAAGGTCATTGAAATTTATTATTAAAATTTTGCTGCTCTGTTCAGAGCGAAATGACAATATAAACTACAAACTGTATGTAAAATACATTTTTGGAAACAATATGAAAAACAATACAGTCTGGCAGCCTGCGCGTGGCGCAGCGCTAGGGAAGGAGTTAGCTGAGTTGTGAGTGTTGAATATCCTCTTACTACTTTTGAGGTACGCTGCAGCGGCCACATTCGCGCATGCGCTGTACCCAACGTGCTAGTGCGCCACTTAACAATGAGTGAATGTAAAAGACACAGCGTAGTGAAAATGACAAAATAAGACTTAATAGCGCAAAGGAAATACTATGAATAAATGGCGCTGAGTAAACACTGACACATACATAAGAGCAACTTAAGGAAATTCGAATAAGTTACGTAGTAATTTTCCCATGCTACATATACAACTAGTTATAGGAACAAAGTGTACACTTTATAGCCCTTGCCGCTAACCAGTGTATTAACCGTAAGAATAAACATGTACAACAAGTATTATTATTGCACACTTTGCATTTTCTAGATCGATTTTGCTAGTATGAAATATTTTATCTAGAATGAATTTTCATTCTGCAGCGAAGTGTGCGCTGGTATGAAACTACGTGGCAGATGAAAACTATGTGCCGGACCGAGAATTGAACTCGGGACCTTTGCTTTTCGTGGGTAAGTCTCTACCAACTGAGCTATCCAAGCACGACTCACAACAAATCCTCACAGCTTCAATTCTGTCGGTGCCTCATTTCATACCTTCCAAACTTCACAGAAGCTCTCCTGCAGGAGAATTTTCACTCTCCAGCGGAGTGTGCGCTGATATGAAACTTCCTGGCAGATTAAAACTGTGTGCCCGGCCGAGACTCGAACTCGCGAACTTTGCTTTTCGCGAGCAAGTGCTCTGCCAACAAAGCTATACAAGCGCAACACACGACACGTCCTCACAGCTTCAATTCTGCAGCTACTTCATCTCCCACCTTCTAAACTTCACAGACGCTCTCCCGCAGACCTCGCAAAGGTCCCGAGTTCGAGTCTCGGTCCAGCACGCAGTTTTATTCTGCTAGGAAGTTTCACATCAGCGCACTCTCCCCTGCAGAGTGAAAATTCACTCTTGAAATAATCCCCCAGACTGTGGCTGATAGCCGGCCGAAGTGGCCGTGCGGTTAAAGGCGCTGCAGTCTGGAACCGCAAGACCGCTACGGTCGCAGGTTCGAATCCTGCCTCGGGCGTGGATGTTTGTGATGTCCTTAGGTTAGTTAGGTTTAACTAGTTCTAAGTTCTAGGGGACTGATGACCACAGCAGTTAAGTCCCATAGTGCTCAGAGCCATTTGAACCATTTTTGTGGCTGATACCCGCAATATCCTTTCTTCCAGAAGAGCAATTCTTGCACGTTCGCAGGAGAGCTTCTGTGAAGTCTGGAAGCTGTGAGGACGGGTGAGTTGTGCTTGGATAGCTCAGATGGTGGAGCACTTGCCCGCGAAAGGTATAGGTCCCGAGTTCGAGGTGCGGTCAGGCACACAGTTTTAATCTGCCAGGAAGTTTCAATATTTTATCTAATAACATGTCCATTTTGCCACGTCGTTATGCGACAAACTTCAAAATCAACTTCACACATACGACTGTAGACAGACGTAGGACTACGTACAAGAAGAAATGTTTGTCAGAGTAATAAGCTGTATTCAAAAAAAATTATTTACACAGAAAGAATTATGGTCACCCGCGAGGAACAATTGTTTATTACTGAAAGGTTACGATTACACTACAGTAATAAATAAAACAAATGTTAACGAGTAAGCTACGAAGAGGAACAGACTAATGAATATAATGACGTACTAAAATTAAGTGCGATTTATATTACGCTATCTGCAGCTAATTAAAATAAGAAAGAAATACGCTATTTATATAAAACCACAACCTATTAAGCTATGACGATTATACGATACTTTCCACTACTCCCTCTATACTGAAGTGAATACGAAAAACTAATGTGCTACACAGGAAGGAATAAAAAAATAAGAAGAAAATAAAATTAGGCGCACGTGATTAAAATGGCAAAAACTTTGCATAGCTAGCAACTACCAGTCTCAAGGTAAGTTAAGATTCATTACGGCAAATAAGCGTTATTCTCACAATTACAGTGCCGCAGACAAATTACTGTCACAGGGTGCATAAGAAACTATGAAATACTGATGTACATATATACTGAGAGGTATGAAGACGAAACGTTATTGGCAAAAATATTAAATGTACCGAATTGTGCTTTATGCGTGCGTATGTGTTAATGAAGACGCTGAGTACCTATAGGCAGTTATGCATAATTAACAAGTTACGTAGTAACAAGAATTTTTTAGGGAATGATACAAAATAACACGTCCCGTTTGACCAAAGGATTTAATTGGAGGCTGAAGGTATCAAATAAAAGGCCCCCCTCCCACTCTTTTTAGTTTATAAGTTATGTATAATTCTGATTATGTGCGAACTTTTTATTTTTATGGAAAGGAGGATAAGTGGGTGCATTTACATTCAGTACAATGAAACAGTTAAACGCGTGTGTAGTTCCGCCAGCTGAAGAGTAATAAGGAGTACATAGAATCACACATTAAGTTAGCCTGCGTGTTAAGTGATTACATAAACCTTTGAGTGCTGTGTCCAATGAAATACATACGTCGTTATGTAAGCGACATCTGAGGGTAAATTAACATTTACGTTCACGTTGTACAAAGATTAATACAAAACTAGTGCTGTAGAAACGCTTGAACATTATGTTCAAACACAGTTACCTGTAAACATGAACATAAAATACTATAAAATCATATGTACACATACTTCGGTTTCTAGCATACAAGGTGATTAGCAGGGTGAAATATATAAATATTAAACAAAGGATTTTGAGACGTAGATAGGAAAATAAGAAACACTATACTGTGAACAGAACATGGATTCACAAGCAGTATTTCACCTGCCCTCGTAGCAAGTGGCGCAAATTGTTTCTGAAAACGAATAGTAGTACAAATGGTTCAAATGGCTCTGAGCACTATGCGACTTAACTTCTGAGGTCATCGGTCGCCTAGAACTTAGAACTAATTAAACTTAACTAACATAAGGACATCACACACATCCAAGCCCGAGGCAGGATTCGAACTTGCGACCGTAGCGGTCGCTCGGTTCCAGACTGTAGCGCCTAGAACCGCACGGCCACTCCGGCCGGAGAAGTACAAGAAGATGTATGATGTTTATATTAAACTGAAGTTGCTGGATGAAGTTCCTATGCTTTACCTTTCGTCGTGTGGTGGTGAAATTGTTCTTGATTGTGTTGATGATAACATCAGTAGTCAGGTATTTTGGGAGACGTAAAGATTTTGAGAACGATATTCTTCATTCAGTTAAAGAAATAGAAAGGAGAAAATTTTCTTAAAGCTAAAAATAAAGGTGTCAGCAAACATGAATTATGAGGAACCTCGAATTAGAATACAGATAAGACTTTCTTGTAATTGTGCATGTTTGATTTTTGTTTCTCGTCTTTGTAAATATGGTCACGTATATTTTGTAAACCTGTGAAAAGCAACCTTACATGACACCAGACATGTTAGAAAATGCAAAAAAGTGTGAAAGAGAGCTACTTAAGTTGTGCAACGTACCTCAAATACGTGGAGTTGCCACCTAGTGGTTAAAAAATACTGCTGTGTTCAAGTTCGCAATAGCCAAGTGATTCATCATATACCACGCAGAACGTTTGACGACTCTACAGTGCCGAGCTGAATAAGCAAAACAATGGCAAGTGTGTGCTAATGGAAAGGTAATTTCGCCTGAAGGTTTTCGCTTCGGGATTTTTTTTTTTTACGATTTTCTTAAAGGCCAAACCCGACTCAAGCGTTTCGTTCAGCGTCACTTTCGGAAAAACACTGTTTACAAATATTTTCCGGAGTGGACCGAGGAATTTCACAAGGGTCGACCAAAATCGGACAGAGGGTCCTGAGCGGAGTCGACGTTCTGATTAATTCCAAAGGAGTTCCACGGGCTTCAGGTCGCGGCTCTGCAAGGGCCAGTCCATTTCAAGAATGTTATCGTCCTCAAATCATTGCTTCACAGATGCTGTTTTATGACAGGGTGAACTGTCACGCTGATAGAAAAAATTAGCGTCTCTAAATTGACGCACACAATACTGCAAAATGTGTTCATGTCCTTCCGTATTTAGCCATTTCTTAAGCCCAATGAGGGGACAACAACCAAACCGCGAAACACTGCTTCCTCCGTGCTTCACTGTGGCGCTACACGTGGTGGCAATGGACATGCAATGACTAGCACACGTTACAAGTGGCTGAGCTCACTGATTGGCCATTCTGCAATTACCACTTGTCTATTTACAGCACAGTACAAGCCGCCACTTATTCTCGTGGGTGTGCTTCTCATGACATCTAGTGGTCGGTACCACATTGCGTAGTGGTGTCTGGATACTTTTGATCACATAGTGAATTTGTATGAGCCGGAAGCTAAGAAGCAGTCAACTGCTTGGTTGTTCCACGATGAAACAACAATTGTTAACACAAGCCATCCACGAAATTTATAAAAACAACCGAAAATATCACATCAGGTTTTCATCATGCTATGTCATTGACGGAGAAAAGCATTGAAATAATGTCCAGTTTCCCCAGCTGGCCGTGTCAACCTGATTTATTGCCTAACGACTTCTTTCTGCCACTTTACGTCAAATAAAAAATTTCATCACCTCAACAAGCTGTTAATCGTTCCAAAACCATGCGTATATATTTTAAAGAAGACGAGTTCAAAAAAAAAAAATAATTATTTCGTTGTTCTGGTAAAAACGAAAATGTGCCCCTTGCACAATAAACCATAAACGTTAGACACGTTAGATGATCAGTGAGAGCACAAAATGCGTCGCGCTGTTGTCATTAACTTGGAGTTACATGCAGCTACTGGCGGCCAGTCCAGTTTTTATTTTCTGCTATATTAATGTTCTAATGTTTGTGAATTCCTGAGGGCCCAACTACTGAGGCCATCGGTCCCTAGACTTACACACTACTTAAACTACCTTAAACTAACTTATGCTAAGAACAACACACACACACACACACACACACACACACACACACACACATGCCCGAGGGAGGACTCGAACCTCCGGCGGGAGGGGCTTTGCTAGGTTAGTTTGCGCGCTTGCGGCCAAGCATTTCAGCCAGTCATCTCTTGCACACAGCATTCTCATTAATTGTAGGGGCTTTTTCCAGTATCTGTAAGACAAGTACTTCATATCTCTCCGAGACGCGCGTCGTACCAGCCTTTGACTTTCTCCTCTCGAACGCAACAAAGTTTCAAAAGACCTCCTCATTAGAATTTGTGGTTTCATCCTCATTTCCGATTGCGAAAAGGCACATCGCGTGCTGTGAGAGGCACAGTGGCGGATAAAAATTCGCAAACTAGGAAGGAGTCTCTTGGCAGACAGGGCCCGCAGCTAGCGCTGCGGCGGAGTGCATAAAAATCAGAGTCGTATCCAGAAGAAGCAGGTTCAGATATCCTGTGGGCTCTGGTGACAACTATTGCAAAGGGTGAAGAGGCACACAGATAGTGTGTTAATAGTCTGAGCGCAGACAGGACGGATGATTGAGAGTACTATGTTATTTTAAGTGGAGCTATACTTAACAGCACTCCTTGATGTGGAAAATTCATCGATAATCTATCCCAGAAGTATACCAGAAAACTGCACAACATAAAATCGATTAAATATGAATTCTTCGGTTTTCCTTGCCGTGCTTCAAACACGTTATCACCCTATGTTTACGCTACCCATCACAAATGTGCGACGCTGAAATAAAAGATGGACGACCAGTCGTGTATTTGATTCAAGTAGAGCACAACAAATGTCTATTCAAATCAAGTTGATTGTGAGGCATGCCTACGTTCGTTCAGAGTTTGTTGCGTGAAACATTCACTTTGTCGAATCGTCATTAATCTGAAAATATTTTTAAGTACTAAATTATAATTGAAGAGTGGTTTGACACGGTATCAATGAAGGTAATGTCCGCCCCTGGTAGCTGAGTGGTCAGCGCGACGGAATGTCATACCTAACAGTCCGGGTTCGATTCTCGGCTGGGTCGAAGATTTTCTCCGCTCAGGGACTGGGTGTTGTGTTGTCCTTATCATCATCATTTCATCCTCATCGACACGAAATTCGCCGAA
Organism: Schistocerca americana; assembly: GCF_021461395.2. NCBI lineage: Eukaryota > Metazoa > Arthropoda > Insecta > Orthoptera > Acrididae > Schistocerca > Schistocerca americana. Next base: position 638,303,997 of record NC_060120.1, on the reverse strand, counting down.
GTGGAGTCAACTCGAAAGATTTGCACCAGGTGAACGGTCGACCCGACGGGGGGCCCTAGCCACACGGCATTTCCAATGAAGGTAATCGTCATCACAGTGCACAAAGAGCAGCAGAAATGTTACCAAGTAGTAGCAGATGCTGTAGTTCTTGGAACTTTTTCAGTAATGCAAATAGAAATTGTGTCAGACAATGAAACATTCTATGCACCATTCACAACACAAATAAGTTATCGCTCTTTCCATAGCTCACCAAATAAAGAATTGCAAGGAGGTTATTTTCAACATCGTTTGCAGACTGTGAGTAGGAGTACTATTAAGGATTTTATGCTTTGGAAAATACAGTGTAAGTGAATTCTGATAATCGTCGCAACCATGTTGACCAATATACGGTATGTAGTGTTTCCAATGCATTTCAGTCAGTTCTTCCGAAAGATAACGCATGATTAAAGAACGCTTCTTTCTTTTCGGTAACACATATTTCCTTTGAGGATGGGCGAAGCATGATTCAGTGTAACCTAAGTACAACAGAAAAACACCAGGAGAAATAGCTCTCGTTCGAACGGCCGGATACTCATATCAGACACGCACAATATTTCGACAAAATTTCTGTCTAACACGACGGAACGGTCGTTCGCCCTAGAAATTTTCCTTCCTAACACGTAAACCTATACTCTGTCCACAGATCCTGCCGTGTCATCCTCCGCCAGAGGCGTTACTGGGTGCGTTGTAGAGGGGCGTGGGGTCAGGGCAGCGCTCTCTCGGCCGTTGTCAGTTTTCGTGACCTGGAGCCGCTACGTCACCGCTACCACTAGGTGAAGCAACTCCGCAGTTGGTCTCACGAGGCTAAGTGCAACACGTTCCAGTCCTCACACCAAAGAAAAATCCCTAGTAGTACCCGTGTCGTTGGCATGGCAGTCTGTTTGGCTGACAACTCAGCTACAGATGCGGACCTCTTCACACTACACGCCGGGTAAAACTGAGGAAATACAAAAGAACAACGGTTTTAAATGAAGTTTTACTACGTAATTGTTTGTCAGACGGAACTGTACTCCTTCGATTGTGGTAGCACTGTCGTTTTTGCTTCTTCCTCTTCCATTTGTAAATATTGTGTGCGATGATCGACTAAAACCAAGAGTTTTAACTTCTGTTCATCTCTCGTCGCGATCATTTCGCGAAATATGTGTCGGAGGAAGTAATACGTTGCCTGATTGTTCTGGAACTAACACTCTCAGAATTTGCACGACGCCTCTTTTGAAGCGTCTGTTGAGCACCTCCGCAACAGGCTTGCGCTTACTAAAGGAAGCCTTGACGAAACGCGCCAGTCTTCTGTGAATCTTCTCTGTCTCTTGTGTTAATCCTACCTGCTGTATGTTTCAGACTGCTGAGCAGTACTCAAGAATTGGCCTAACGTGTGTTTCGTAAGCTACCTCTTTTCTGGATGAGTCGAATTAACTCAGGATTCGTCCACTAAATCTCAGTTGCCATCTGATTTTCTTACAACTAGTTTAAGTGTCCATACCACTTTAGGTCGTTATCGGCGGTTATTCCTAGTTATTTTACGGTTCCCACCAATTGGCGCAATCGATTAGTAATGTCTTTCTCAGCGTATTTATACGGAATATGTTATATTTACGAGGGTCGTTCAATAAGTAATACCCCATATTTTTTTTAAAAAAAGCCGTTAATATACACAGACAAACGTCCTCGTTAGTGCTCCACATTTAATGTTTGTTCCGTGCGCCGGTGAAATTTCGAATCGTTCTGGCAGATGGCAGAGCCGTAGTACAGCGTCAAAACGGCGTCTGCATGCGACGCACGTTACAAGCAGCGTGCTGTTATCGAATTCTTGTGTGTAGAAAAAGAAACCGTGGTGAACATCCATGAACGTTGTGCCGTGCATGGCGATGCTGCAGTTGATAGGAGTACAGTTGGGCGATGGATAAAGAAAGTTACAGCCTCAGGAAATGCAGAAACAGAGCTCCATAATCAGCCACGCTGTGTCCAGACATGCTGAATCGTGCCGGAGCATCACAATTCGACAACTGATTCGACAGTTGTCGGTCAGCATTGGAAATGGATCTGCAATGATCGAGACTCTCGGATATTCAAAGATGTGCTCACGATGGGTACACGAATGCCCACAGCAGACCACAAGACAAAAAAAAAAGCCATTTCATCTGAACTGTTGGAGCGTTTTGAGGCTGACGGAGGGGCCTTTCTGTCACGGATCGCTACGGGGGACGAAAGCTGGGTGCACCACTTTGCGCCGCAAACATAAAAGCAGTCCATGGAGTGGCATCATCCTCATTCGCCACAAAAGAAGAAATTCAAGACAACCCCCTCTGCCGGGAAAGTCATGGTGACAGTCTTCTGGAATTGTGATGGCGTCATTCTCGTGGATGTGATGCCAAGACGGTCAACCATCAATTCAGAGGCATACGTGAAGACTCTGAAAAAAATTCAAGAACCGTTTCCTACGTGTTCGATCGGACAAGAATACAGCAGAAATTTTGCTCCAACACGCTAATGCACGCCCACACACAAGTCTACGAACACTGGAACACATCGCCAAATTGAGCTGGACATCATTGCCTCATTCAGGCTACAGTCCACACCTGGCACCCTCGGATTTCCATCTCTTTGGGCCGCTTAAATATTCTCTATGGGGAACACATTTTGAAGATGACGAGAGTGTGTCATGCAGTGAAAACATGGCTACGCCTAACCGGACAAGAGCTTTTACCACCAGGGAATACATGCTCTTACACAACGTTGGAGTACGACCATAGAACATCATGGAGGCGACGTAGAAAAATTGGACATGGACAAGAATGTTGATCTTTATTGTCACCAAATTCTGACTCTTAAGAATAAATATGATCTGAGAAAAAATATGGGGCATTACTAATTGAACGACCCTCGTATTTAAGTTCAAGGCCTCTGCAGGTCTGCCTGCAACAGTTTTCTGACTTTGCACCATCCCTATAGACCAGTGCTTAATTTCTGAAATTTTGGGTAGAGGAACGCACCTCTTCAACCACAAAAGTCAACCCCCTCCCGGCCGCATCTGCGCCGCCACCGCCAGCCATAAAAATCACAAGTTTCTATTTTTTAAAACTTGTGATAAAACTTGATTGCCGTTCCCACAGCAATATCACTTTGCTCCCTAGTCCTGCTCGATACATATCGGCACAAATCGGTCATCTTTGTAGCTATGGCGTTATGTCTCCAACTGATGCCAGCTGCAAAGTTCAAACAGTTGCACTTCAGCTGCTCCGTGAACGTGTGTCCAGTATTAATTAATAAAGCATTTAGCGATGAATATAGTCTTAGCCGATCGAGGTCACATGCAGCTTCGGCTAGTGGCAAATTATAGTTAGGTTGTGACGTAATACCTGTCTACGATTTTAAATGTCTGGTCCCGACTTGCTCCAGTGAGCTAAAAAAATATTCCGTAGGAGTACCGGAGCCCGTCCAGACGCGTTCCAGCCGAACTTAAGCTCTGCTACAGACAACTACAACGCTCGCGAATAGCTTCAGGGAGCTTCCAGCGTTATCAACTTCAAATAATTATCTGCCCTGCTTTCCAACTGTTGCAAGCAACATTCGTCTCGAAGGCTCACGTCTACCGCAGAAAACTCGGCCGTTTTACTCCACTGGCCTACTTCACGCGCCTCGCCCTGAACTGTGCACCGAGGCACCGTGCAGCCAGGCAACAGCGCCGCCGCCATTAAAAATGAAAACGACACTGCACGGTGCGCCACGCGGCTTCCTGTTGTTCGAGTGCACTAGTCTGCAGCTGCAGCGCTGACGTAACAGCCGGCAGGAAGGCGTTATCTGGCCGGACGTCAGCGGTCACGCCACGCACCGCGCAACTGCGCAGTTTCCCAGCAAGCACGTGGGCCCGTCCGTCGCACTCTCGCGCGGCGCCGAGTCACGCCCACTTCATGCCGACGCACAATAAGGTGACCATATTTTCTAGACATAAATCCGGGACTCATTACTGATTTACACACTGAAAAATAAAACTAATTAAACTTAAAAATCCTCTGTCTGAACAGGCCTCGCAAAGCCCAACGGTACCGACCGACCGCCATGTGATCCTCAGCCGATCGGCGTCACTGGATGCGGATGTGGGGGGGCACATGGTCAACAAACGTTCTCCCGGCCGTAGTCATCTTTCGTTGAGCCGCTACTTAACCAAGTAGCTCCTCAGTTCGCCTGACAAAGGCTGAGTGTACCCCGCTTGCCAATAGCACTCGGCAGATCCGGACGGTCACGTATCCAAGTGCTACCCAAGCCCTACAACCCTGTGATCTGACAGGAACCGATGTTAATTAAACTTAATAAATCAGAGATATCACTATTAAATGGTCATTCACAATATATTTCACCAGTTTTTTTGGAAGTTTGTGGGAAGTTCCTATGGGACCAATCTGCTGAGGTCTTCGGTCCCCAGGCTTACACACTACTTAATCTAACTTCCGCTAAGGACAACACGCGAACCATGCCCAAGGGAGGACTCGAACCTCCGACGGGAGAAGGCGCGCGAAGGCGCCACAGAACGCACGGCTACCAGGCGCGGTATTTCTCCAGTGATAGTAACTGCACACAAAATTTCCCAAAATTGGACCCCCATTTTTTTTATTTTTAAAAACGAGAAAATATTAGAAAGTTATGTTTTAAAAGCACATAATAGTTACTTTATAATGTTATGTACCAATTACGTTTTACTCTTAGAAACTACACTTAAAAAGTTATTACGAAAAAAATTTTCAAAACCATTGCACTTAGCGAGTTTGAAAAAAATAGTGCCAAAATCGGACCCTTCTAAAAATAATCAAAATAGTGCTAAACAATATTAGAAAAAGGTATTAAAGCCGATGAAACATGATCTACTTTTAAGTGTAATATAACATCTTCCACAAGGTCATAGAATTTCTCAGTCATTTCTTTACTGAACCTAAGAGCCTTACAATAGGATCTTCCTGTAGGCTTTCTTCCTGACAGTTAGGTTTTGTGGTGTTTAAGAAGACGACTAACCCACCTTTCCTCAGCAATTTCCTATTTGAAATGGTGCTCAGTGTTATTTCTCTCTGCCAATTCTACAGCCATTCTTCACAACTAATTACGAGTAAGCCCACAAAAAAAGCTTCTGTAGACAATGTAAATCAGCTTTTCTTCAACATGTTTACCCAAAATTGCAGGTCTGCCTCTCTTTGCTTTTGTTGCTTCCTCTGGTGTACTGTACTTCATGCTCGACAACATTGACGGATCCAGGATATGAGATTGGAAGGGGATTGACCCAGCTGAGAATGGGCTTTATCAAACTAAACTCGTAAACACTAAAATGCATTCAAATTTTAGTTTGCTTTTAACTAATGGCGAATCTTCTCGGATAACTTTTTGTAAATTCTTCAGTGACTTCGACAGGCTGCCACACATATCTCGGTAAATATACATGGTAGCCAGAACGTTCAGTCTCACTATCTCACTGTCGTACGAAGGTACGAGTGTAGTAGTTGTAGCGAGAATTTGTAAAAGAATATTTATATTTAGTAAAAGCTCGTTTGTCTCTTGATGCGCCCCTGCTGCTGTTTCGGGCTGATGTTCCCCGTCTCTCCAAAGCTCGGTTCAAGAATTATTTCTCCCGGTAACGAGAGAGGATGAGGTAAGTCACTGCTGTAAACTGGTGCAACTGTCACTAATGAGTTCATTTTTTTTTTTGTTTTTACGATGGCAGCTGGTATTAAAGATGAAGAAGCTGTTGAACAGCGACTCCTCAACTGCCCCAACACAAAATCGATGGAAAGAACGACCGCATTCATTCTGAAACCAAACGCGTCATGACATTATTTAAGAGATCCAAATAACATAACAGAAAACAAAGAAGTACTGCATAACCCAAAAAACGTGAATATATACTAAAGGTTTATTTGGGCTGCAGTATTCCTTAACATCAGGTACTTCAACGTATAGTTGGGCGAGGAGTTGAACGTTTGTTGGTATTGTCGAAAAACACTGTCTAAGGTTAAGACCTAATACAACAGCCCGAAGTTACCGTGAAAGCGGAACAGTAATTTCAAATACCGCGGCGGTTGAATTGAAGGAGTGCATCATGCCCTACTGGTCAGCGTATACCTCTGAGACAATGCTGCCTGTCTTTCAAGGATAGCTCGTTTGGTAAGTTCCAAACTTTTTGCTGACTCACGCACAAAATTGGTAACATTACATACAGCTCCCACTAGCTAACACTAGGCAAGCTGCAGGCTTCCACGATGCCTAGGATAATTCATTATGCAATGCATGTAAGTCGCTGGCAGTTGGAGCTGCTATATTCAGGACTGCGCGTCACTAAACTTTCCAGACATGTTGGCAACTTCCTCAAAGCTTTCACCTTTTAAATTCTTAACTTGTAAGGCGATTGATTCAATTCTTGAACGATTAGAACGTTTACTGCAGCACCATTCAAGACAGTCGCAGAAAGGAAGTATATAAACTCTTCGTGTATTGTGCTCTTTTGCATATCCATATAGCTGAAACGTTCACAGAGTTGTTCTGTACCACTTGCATCGGTTGTTTCGTCGCCAAGGACAGCATAATATTTTGCTTCTTTGACTTTGACGAGCACCTTTTTCATTAGGACAGAATGAAAACAGTCAGCTGATTCTTAGTCGTTGGAGAGATGAGTCACCCGAAACGTGAAATTTTAAAAGTGCTGGAAATTTCCCTTGGTCGATTTCATCACTCAGTGTACTATCATTTCGGTAGCCTCTTAAAGGTATTATCTCAACCACATACTATGACCGTCTTTACTGTTGGACTCAGCCGCTCTCCATTTACTTTAATAATTTTCAGTTTCTTAGTTTCGATTAAAATATTGACCGCCTTTTCGGGGTTTTCATATGAACTTCCGAAATGAATATTTTTTAACACCGCCATTTTGCAGTAATCGGTAGCAGGATGGTTTCTGGAGATCTCTAGTGCCTTTCTTTATATTTGTAAAAGGTATGAGTGAGTAAAGAATGAAAGATCCTAGAGCCACAGCATGCTTGCCCCCACTATCTGGACCAGAAAATAATATGCAAGGCAAACATTATGCACCGTTCTGTTGTTGGTTATAGACTGGTCAATAGTATTACTTTAGCCGATCATATCGGAACCCTTTTTTATTATTCACCATCTGTATGCTCTGGATATTCATAATTACGAGTTTATTCCGAAGACTCCTTCAGACGTTTTTACTTTTCCTCGTCACTGAGTAGTTTTCCTATTACGTAAGAAATATTAAAACTATTTTCAGCGCAAGTAGTGGATGCAAATCTGGCACTGGTTCCGGCTCTGCGATAACAGCAAACAAAAACTACTAGTTGTACACGAAGTAGTGAATCATGAATAATCAAATCAACAATTCACCAACAAGCGATTTAACTTTTCGGAACTAATCTACAAGATTTTTTTAAAAACCGGCCAATAATCATTTAAGTTGTTAAAATTACGTCAGACAGTCAATATGAACAGCTAGTGTTTGTTATGGGACCAGCCTCGAATTCGCGGTACAAAAAAATCAGCTTTTCTCGATTAAAAGTGACATACCCCTAACATACTCGACCAAAATGTATGGAACAGCTGATTTTTTACGCGATTTCGTTGTTGGTCCCATAGTAGAAGTTGTTCTTATTGATGAGTACTTTAACCTCTTAACGGATTATTGACCGATTTTAGGTAAATAACACGTTATAGAACTATTGGCGGTGGCGGCGGCGGGTGAGCGAAGTCAAGTAGTTTAAAACGAATTCAAAACTCAACAAATCCGCGATGATTGATATTGTATTACGTTATTTACGTTAGGTATTGCTTCATGCTGTCCCTTGTCGGGTAGGCAGAGAGGATTGAGTGCCCAGAGTCCAATACACAACCAGCAAAACTACATCGAATAAACGTCACAAACTCGAGTAATCGTGTTTATGCGAATATCATTTAAATATATGCGAAATAATTGCAAGGATGTACCTGTTGAACTTTGAGTCGACCCTACTAAGTGGCTGACATTGTATCCGTGCAATGATGGTTCGTTTTCGCTCCATTCACTCTCTTCTTTGTCCCTGTTCAGTAAAAACAACAAACAAAAAAATCCGAGGTAACAATTAGAAAACACTTGAATAGCGTACTCTGTTGTGTTCGATTGCACAAACCAAACACACAAGCCCTCTGTGTACAGCAGCGTGGCGAACGCTTTCGGAAATGACACACCCGTATCTTAAGCACCATGCGCGAAAGCGGCGCGGGCGTTTGAGTGGCGGTGGGGGGCGGAGTGTGGGTGTGGCTGCGGATCTAATGAATAGTAAGCGGATCTGAACTCGTCACGTAAACAGCTTTTCACAGAACTTAAAGATCTGAAAACATACCATACCTGCCTAAAATGCATTAAGTAAGGATAAGTATTTAAAATTGTATTTATGTAGTAGAGTAACCCCCCCCCCCCGCAGTACCCCCCCCCCCCACCCCCCCAATCACCCTCCTGGATCCGCTACTGTTGGACAACCTCACCACAAGTGTTTCTTTGACATTGTTTACAAATCTTCTTCCAACCCACCTTCTTTTTCTGAACTACAGGTACAGCTTTAGTCATTTTAGACAGACTCCACTTTGTTTGATCAACCTCTGGCATTATCCTCTTGGAATCTTCAGTAGAATTCCAGACAGTAAGAGTAGGCACTAAAACTGGCAGACTTAAAACACGAAAAATTAAGGGGTCAAATTTAAGCAACTGAATGGGGTCGAATTTATTAAACAAGTAAATTTGAACCACATCTAACTGAGAAGGATTACTAATGACTTACATTAACCTTCAATCTTACTATTCAAGGATAGATACAGGCTGTCTGGAAATTCCAGTTACTAACTATTATGACATGTAGAGGGGAGTGAGTACATAAGATTTTGAACAGGATCCCACGTCGGGAAACGTACCGTGTCCGTCATACAGCCATTTGAAAACGTGTTTGTTAGGTAGGTACGCAACGGGGAAGTCATGGTCGGGGGTGGTCACGTCAGGTCGGCTGATGTTATTTGACGTCTATCCTATTTCTCTGACTTCATTCGAGCCTCATTCACGTCTCTGTGAGTGTCAGAGCAACAGGTTGAGTGCTCGTTTGCAGAAAACACCGACATGATCCTTCTGAATGGCGAAGCTGACGGTAATGGAGAGTTGCTCGTCGCGTTTATCAAGACTCTCTCCAATGCATACCATTTTCGCGACAATTACGCAGTGGCTTCGAGAAAGTGTACCTTCACCGTCAGCAGGTGTGACTGTGGTGCTCCAAGGAGACACCGTAAACACGAATTGGAAGAGGCCGTGCTGCATTACGTTGAAGAGAACCCTTCAACGAGTACACAAGCCATTTCTTTGCCTATTAATGAATGGAACTGTAAAACAAGTGATATACTCGGTAAGCCAAATCAGTTACTAGCAACAGTGGTCGCAATACCAACAAGTTTTGAAATGGTTGTAGCCTGGAAACGGCACATTTCCGGACAAGGGTTTCAGTTCAAAATATCATCTACACAGTGCCCTCTACAAGCCGTAGAAGCTTGTAAGGGAATTTCCGATCACCGTGCATAGGTTGAAAGGCTTACTGACAATTTAACAACGCTAAGCTAAACTCCGTCCTAACAGGTCTCGGGAGACCCTAACGTTAGTCACCAATCGCCGCGTCACCCTCAGCCTACACGTCACTGGACGCGGATATGGAGGGGCGTCTGGTCAGCACACCGTTCTGCCTGCCGGTGTGACCGAAGCCGCTACTTCTCAGTCAAGTAGTTCCTGAGTGCACCCCACTTGTCAACAGCGCTCGGCAGACCAGACGGTCACCCACCCAAGTAGTAGCCAATCCCGATAGCGCTTAACTTCGGTGATCTGACAGGAACCGGTGTTACCACCGCGGCAACGCGAAATAACGTCAAAGCACATAACGGTGAACTGATACGTAGCAGGTGAAAGGGGCAACGCATGTACTCTGCTGCAGAGTGGTAGAAGCCTAAAATACTATTTACACGAACCCCACTAGAGTTCAGGAGAAAGTAGAGCCAAGAGATGCGAGGTCCACTTTAGAAGGGGGGGGGGGGGGGGGAGTTTGGGGCACTTCCCTCTAAAATCCTTGCTTTCACACCAGTTTTGTAATCAAAATATATAGCAAGGAGAGGAGGAACCTTAACCTATTCGTGGTGAAATGCATCAGGCAAAAGTGAAGTAAATGTCGCTTTTTACAAATCACGTCGTAATATATCTAAATCATGAGGAGCTAACACATTCACGATTATGACCTCTGTTTTTGTATGTGTTGTTTGAAGAAGCTTCGTTGTACAAATCCATAGATCTGAAGCTACGACTGTTCTGGACTATATGACATGTGAAGACTCCCCCCAGCTGCAGTCAGCCTTTCCTCCTGACCGTCAAGTTTCTCAGATTTAAAGAATGACTTTAATGGTGCACTAGACACTGCTCCAGAGGCTACTCTTCTGTGTTTGTAACTTTCCAAGTGGAGTTCTATATTTCCACTTTCAGTCTGGGGAACAAGTGTCACTGATGAATGGAAATTGCTTTTGCAGTTGTGCATTGAATTAGTACTTGCGCTTCTTTGAACTCTTTTTTGCTGGGCGTTATGATTATAGATGAAGAAAACCAACTCATCGTAACTAATGCACTATGGATTAACACTACGTAGCACACAATGCAATCTGATGTGATTTCGCACTTACAGATTACATAGAAACCGGCTTTGTGCCTTGTATGCAACAATGTAAGAGGTTACTCTTTGGCGACTGTGAAATCTCGTGAAGTGCGTGGAGGTAGCGCTGCTTGTTTTGCATTTCAACAGCTACTTTATATCAGATAGTTTCTGATGTCTGCAGTCACATATGCAAAGCACTTCAAGGATTTTATTAAAGTACGTTCAACGAGGATGACATCAATGAAATACGATTAATGAAATAAAATATACATATGACTTGTCATAAGGGTTACTTGATAAAATGTGCTTTGTAGTTTGCTTGAAGGCAGAGAGTGTGATCACAGGTATATCATTTTTATTTATTGTCAAAAATATCAAAAATAACAGTATTACATCAGCCGTGTAATTACCAAAGCCTTGAATCTAATCAACAAGTATTATTATGTTCAATGGCTCTGAGCACTATGGGACTTAACATCTATGGTCATCAGTCCCCTAGAACTTAGAACTACTTAAACCTAACTAACCTAAGGACATCACACAACACCCAGTCATCACGAGGCAGAGAAAATCCCTGACCCCGCCGGGAATCGAACCCGGGAACCTGGGCGCGGGAAGCGAGAACGCTACCGCACGACCACGAGCTGCGGATTATTATTATGTCTTGTTACATGAGTGGAACAGATCACTTCACGATTCCGTATCACTTCAGTCACATTTATTTCTTAAATTAAACTGGGAAGTTCGGTTGAAAGGTTCTCACACAAGGAAACAGGTTTCAGGACTACCCGTGGACTGTCGTGTAAGACAGAGTAGCTTTGCTCAAGAGTTTGATGGTATCCTTGGGTTGTTCCCAGGGCCTGCTCGGCATAATTTGAAGCCATGGTTTCCAAGTGTTAATGTCTGAGCCGCGGACGCTACGGTGCCTTAGGTACCAAGCAACTATTTGAGACATAGCAAATATCTTTCCCGTACGGATATCAACAAGAATTTCACCTTTCTGTTACCGTTAAATGTGAGAAATTTAGCTCGAGCTCAAAAGTATTCGTATTTGGCCAGTCCTGTGTATTGCCTCTCCATCTAGTGTTTGCTACGTCCTCCACTACTGGAAGGCCATTCAATCTCGGTACCCATCTACTAAATGCGTATTTGTATGCCATGTCAGGGAACTTTTGCAGCATTCTCCTCTATTTTCATGCTTCTAGGCAATTTTGTTTCGTCATTTCGACTACAACCACAGCTGTCACCCCTCCAAAGGAGTTTGGGATTGAGAATTCTTGTAGTTCGCTTTCTTGGAGTCATCTCGAGTTAACTAACATTCGCTTTACGGCTGTCGTCCCGTGCTGCCGTGTAGCCTGCACATATAACTGCTGCTTTTTGCTACAGCATGAAGGGTTAGTTTCATATTTCAGAATCCGTACTCCAGATTCCATTTATCTGCTTGTTAACGCATCTTTGATGCAGATTTCGTTTCTTTTAATTCTCTTGTTAATTTAACTTGCAAGCTGTGCTGCTGGGGAACTCTCATTTTGTTGTTCCTTCGGTCTTGCTAACAACGTGAAAATTAACTTCAGTATTTTGTTCGTGCTCTTGCAGTATTTTTGTTGATTTATTCGGTTTGTATTATGGGTAGCGCTAGCAGAGTTCACTCGAGAGAAGCGAAAGGTGATTGATCATGAAGATTTTATAGTATCATGGGTATTTGTATCAGATAATTCTAAGACAGAAGCGTCGGTATCTATCTTGTCGCCCGACGCAAAGGAAACAGCTGTAATTTCACTGCAACGCGTGGAGAGTTCAGCTTGCGAAACTGGAACGACTGTTACAGAGATTAATACAAATTCTGGAAACGTTGGCAACATGACATTTTGGGATAAAATGATGATGGAAATTTGGTAGGAAAGAGAAGAGAGCAGAGTCTTACAGGAACAGAGGATTGTAGAAATAAGGCAGAAGAAGGAGAGAGAAAACAGAAACTGATAAACAAAGAGCAGTCCCATGTCGATCAGTCTGGTATGGTAGTTGAAGATTGCAAAACGAAAGTCGAAGTTTTAAATTTCACGTTCAAGAAATCGCTCACGTAGGAGAATCGGACAAACTTATCGTCAATTGACCATCAGACAGACTCCTGTATGGACGACATAGCAATAAGCATCCCTGGCGTAGAGAAACAACTAAAAGATTTGAAAGCAAATAAATCACCAGGTCTGCATGGAACACAGAGTAATTTACGGCACTGGCCCCTTACCTAGTTTCCCAGCACATGGTCCCACATGACTGGAAGAAAGTGCACGTGACTCCAGTATATAAGAAGGCTAAAAGAACGAATCCTCAAAATTACAGACCAATATCCCTAACTTCGGCTTCGGTTCGCTGTAGAATTCTTGAACATATTCTCAGATCCAATATAATAAACTTTCCTGAGACTGAGAAGCTTACGCCCATGAATCGGCAAAGTTTTAGAAGGCATCGCTCCCACCAAACTCAGCTTGCCCTCTTCTCACATGATGTACTGCGAAGTATGGATGAAGGACAACATGCTGATTCCATATTTTTAGATTTCCGGAAAGTATTCGACATGGTGCCCCACTGCAGGCTGTTAACGAACGTGCGAGCACACTCAATAAGTTTACAGATATGCAAGTGGCTCGCAGACTTCTTAAGTAATAGAGCCCAGTATGTTGTCCTCTGCGGTGAATGTACGTCAGAGACAAGGATATCGTCAGGAGGGCCCCAGGGAAGTGCAACAGGACCGCTGCTCTTCTCTATATACATAAATGATTTGGTGGACAGGGTGAGCAGCAATCCGCGGTTGTTTGCTTGATGATGCTGTGGTATACGGTAAGATGTCGAAGTCGAGTGACTGTAGGAAGATACAAGATGACTTATACAAAATTTCTGGTTGGTGTGATGAATAGCAGGTAGCTCTAAATGTGGAAATATGTAAGTTAATGTGGATGAGTGCGATAATCAAACCTTTAATGTTCGGTTACAATATTATTTGTGTTCTGCTTGAAACAGTCAAGTCGTTTAAATATCTGTGCATAAAATTGCAAGGTTCAACTCTTCAATTGCAATCAAGACTTTAATAAAAAGGCAAAGGTAATGTCAATCAGAACACTGGGAGAAGTTGTGGTCTAAATAACAACAGATTTATTCATTCTGAACATCACATGACAAAAGGTGGCTAAAGAAATACCACACAAACATTTCTTATTTGGCAAACACTTTCAATGATATGTGGTCTATGCTGAACGAAGTGATAAGCTGTGAGATCAACACATGGCACTAAGCAGAAATAATCGCTTTGTGTGACTTCATACATATGAACCTGTGGTACGGTCCAAAAACTACGCTACTATCAAGCAACTATACTCAACTGTTCCATAACGAAAAATATGGTTCCAAAGAACAGGGTGCTGAGAAGCATATATTGGAGCCCTCTGCTGTACCAGCGAATACTTTAGCCTTCTGCTGGCCAGGGCAGCAGACCACGAAGGGCTTGGCGACTGTAGTCATGGACAGCGACAATCTTATTAAAAGAGCGCGCCCGGAAGTATGCAAATACGTGGTCTCGCGTTTGGCTAATTCAGAACGCAGGTACTTCCCTATGAGCCTCTGAAAACCCGGTGGATTCCAGTGTGCAAGTCGACCTGTTTGCTGGTCTGCCAAACCAATTTCACTCCATGACACAGCTATGCATGACAGAATATCTCAAATGTTTAGATGGCCGACTCAAAACAAATAAGTACACCCACGCATTACTCGTTGCGTGCGTGGTGCAAGAAGCAGGACCTCTGATGGTTCATATAGTGGCTGGGACAGGTTCTAAGTGGCACACTAGCAAAGGACACAAGTCTCACCGTTTAGATTGCCGTTCTTTACTAGTGAAGCGCCAGTACCAGAGTGTGTTCTACTCTTTCTCTCAGCTTTCCTCGTCAGCTCGATACCACAGCACATTTACATCTTAGACTACTCCCACTCTAACATAAGCCAACCAAGGGCTGGAGTGCGGCATTCGAAGCTGGGAGACCGCCCTCACTCTGCACACACAGATCTGAGCAACCAGCGACTTTAAAAATTAATTGGGGGAAAAGGAATAAACACATTCAAATGGTTCAAATGGCTCTGAGCACTATGGGACTTAACATCTATGGTCATCAGTCCCCTAGAACTTAGAACGACTTAAACCTAACTAACCTAAGGACAGCACACAACACCCAGCCATCACGAGGCAGAGAAAATCCCTGACCCCGCCGGGAATCGAACCCGGGAACCCGGGCGTGGGAAGCGAGAACGCTACCGCACGACCACGAGATGCGGGCTAAACACATTCAGCTTCGCGGCATCTTTCCCACGCGTTTACGCCGTGTCTTTGCTAAAAGCATGACCTGGATGAAACCACAGCCTTCCATAGAGAGATCGTTATCTCCCCTGTTGCGTCCATGTCCAACTTTCCAAAGGACGGCCATAAATTGGCTAAAAGCGTCGTGCCTTCACAAACATGTTTTCTAGCAGAGTCTGGACGCCTGGGCGCCACTGACCTGTCTCACGGAAATTCACAGAAACTCACAGCCGTCTCATCGGCTTCCTACCTAACAAGGGAACATCCTCTGCTTTATTGCCGGTCAACAATGCTCTACCCATAGCTCCAGCAACTCCTCAGTGCTAGTCAGCCTACCTGGGCACAGTCGACGATTGACCAGCGTCATCCAATGTGTGTGTACAATGAGACTGAGCGACTGGGCAGTCCGCAAACTTTTTCACCCAGGTTCCGCAGAAAAAACGCTCTCCTTGTCCCTCAGTCACCGTACGCTTTTACTGCAACCAATTAACTTGGCACCCTCTTCCTTTGAACGCAGGTAAAGCTTACCGCTATTCCTTCATTAGAGGACACAAGCAAGAGCGTTAACTATTACCAACCATTTCATCATATGAATGAAGTCAGATTGTATCCAGTATAGCAACCAAGTAACAAAGATCATCTTCCCTACGAAAATTGAGCAGTATCACACCGTATCAAAAGTAAGAATGCCTTGCAATCTCTCAAAGTTGCAAAGCAATATGAAATGGAACGTACATGTGAGAACTGTGGGAGGGAGGGCGAATGGTCGACTTTGGTTTATTGGGAGAATTTTTAAGAAAGAGTGGTTCACCCGTAAAGGAGACCGCATATAGGACGCCGGCACGGCCTGTTCTTGAGTACTGCTCTGTGCAAGGTCAGACTGAAGGAAAACATTGAAGCAATTCAGAGGCAGGTTGCTTGATTTGTTACCGGTAGGTTCGAACAACACATGTTATGGAGATGCATCGGGAACTCAAATGGGAATCCCTGGAGGGAAGGGGGCGTTCTGTTCGAGAAACACTATTGAGAAAATTTAGAGAACCTCCATTTGAAGCTGACTGCCGAACGATTCTACTGCCGCCACCATACACTGCGAGTAAGGATCACGATGATAAGATTCGATAAATCATACGGAGGCATGCAGACAGTCGTTTTTCCCTCACTCTGTTTGCGAGTGGAACAGGAAGGGAAATCAGTAGTAGTGGTAAGGCGTACCCTCCGCCACGCACCGTACGGTGTCTTTCGAAGTATCTATGTAGATGTAGATGCTGACAGAAATCAGTATTGCTTAGACTTGGAAGCTTGGTATTAAAGAGCTGATTTAGACAGGGAGACTGATTTACTCAATGAGAAATTGGCTGACGTAACTGAAATGACTGAGATTAACACGTCTAGGCTCTAGCAGGCAGAATATGACTTAGACACACCAGAAATGGATGCAGAGGAAGTAATCAGCTCTCTCGCACAGAAGACCAAGCTACTAGAGGAGTGGACTGTGTCATAGGTGACCGAAATAGTTCACTTACCTGAATCTGATGAGTACGTCACACTTATACAAAATGTGGATGAACAAAAGCACGGAACTCAGATGCCACAAATCACGCCGTCGATAGAGTCAGATGTAGGAGAGATACTGTGGGAAAGAACAATGCGTATGACCAGAATGTGCTCTGACAGATGATACATTTTCGCCAGTATGAGAAAGGCCTGTTGAGAGAGGCAGTATCTATATTAACCACTGGACAAAGCTTTTGTGGCAAGCACTTATGTGCCTTTACGCAAGTTTCTCACTTACACAGTGTATAGGGGCCTGCACATAAAGATGAGGATCGGTTAGTTTAGAGATAATTTGCAGAATATCTGGCCAATTCACCGCAAAATTAGCATTCATGACCTCAAGACCGTGACACGATTATGCGAGTTTTACCAGTAGCCAGAGACTGCAGAACATTCGCCGATTTCGAAGCACTAATCGTGACAGTAGACTGGTCGACCATGGAGGAAAAACAGAGTGCGAATAGGTGTCATTAAAGCCCCACAGCTGACAGCAACAAAATTCGAAATATACTTTGAGTACTGTGATGATTTCTCAAGTAGAAATCAGCACGGTAAAAATACCATCTGCGGGCAAAGCCCACAGGAAGAGCAGTACTCATTTACTGCTATGAGCTGCATGACAGCTTGGATGTGTTTTTTAAGGATTGCGAGTTGGCACTGGATCACGTGCCCATTCGGCTCAACAAAAGTTGCAGCAATCAAGGACATAAAAGATAAGGCACCTAAGGACAGGAGGAAAATTTTGCTCCTAGAAAAAACGAGTGCAAAAATTCGAATTGGGATTAGTGTGCAGACAGAAATCCCATGGAGAGAAACAGCACTAGCGGGCTCCAAAATCGCAGAAGAAATTGGTCCCCTCAGAGAGAACGAAATGATGATGACATATTTTGTTCAAGGCTAACAAGGAGCACGAAAGAGAGAAATGGTGGAAATGCTTGAAATGCAGATTACAAGCCCAGACAGGAATCAGCAGCCATGAGTCACAGATGAGAGAAATAGGTGTAAACGAGGGCCAGGTTTACACCCTAAATTAAATCGAAGTATGAGGAGATCAGATATGATTGTCTGACCGAGATTGGCACCGTCGAAGTGGTGGCGTGTCCCTTCGTAGCGATAGAACTAGCCAATAAGCATTTACATTTTTGTGCCGTGTCTTAAGAAGTTGGGAAAGTGTCGGGTGATGTAAATAGGCACACCTGACCCAGCATCTGTGTCAATCTTAAGGTTTCATTTCGTATCAAAAATGGCTCTGAGCACTATGGGACTCAACTGCTGAGGTCATTAGTCCCCTAGAACTTAGAACTAGTTAAACCTAACTAACCTAAGGACATCACAAACATCCATGATCGAGGCAGGATTCGAACCTGCGACCGTAGCGGTCTTGCGGTTCCAGACTGCAGCGCCTTTAACCGCATTTCGTATCGAGTAAATATTATTACTAAGCTGCTTGTGTTTTAGAAATGTTTTTTTTTTTTTTTGTGGACCAGTAAGTGCTTGGTTTGATAACCATGCAGTGATAGAATATAACGATCATTTTCTCAAATCTTCTAGATAAAGTGCTACAGCAACAATTAATGAGAGATGTCGGTGGCGCCCGTCTATATATGTTTTTTTTTTTTCCAACTCAGACTCTACGTGAAGGAGAATGTAAGAAAAGCTTAAAAAACAATTCCTTTTAATTTTAAAATTGTAGTAACTCTCTTTTCATTGCTGTCAAGTCCTGTTACATTAAAACACTACGTCTTGTGATATACAGGGTGTTTACAAATGAATATCGGGGTTTTAACGCATTATTATATTTATTATATTAAACTTACAGTTATAAATGCTATGTCAAACGAAAGAGCAACTCAAACAATTTTACCAAGAACCTTATAAATGTTCAATGTGAGCACCATTTGTCACACGGCAGGCATTAAGTCTATAGCCGAGTTCTTCCCAAACGTCGATAAATGTGTCTTCAGCGATTGTAGCAACAGCTGCTTCAATCCGGTTTCTTAATTTAGGGGAGGTCTGCTGGTAGCGGAGGCACGTACACACGATCCTTGATGAAGCCCCAAAAGGAAAAAATCGCATGGCGTTAGGTTGGGTGAACGTGGAGGCCATGCAAAGCAAGCCCTTTCAACGTTTGGGAAGAACTCGGCTATAGATTTGATGTGTGCCCTGTGACAAATGGTGCTCACATTGAGCATTTATAAGGTTCTTGGTAAAACTGAGTTGCTCTTTCATTTGACATATCATTTATAGCTGCAAGTTTAATGTAATAAATATTATAAAGCGTTAAAACCTCGATATTCATTTATAAACACTCTGTACTTAATTTTTTGTGGAGACGGTGGTTTTAACCATTTGTACACACTTTTGAAGGAACAGGGTGAAATCTTTGATGCATGAGATGTAAGCTTCAAGTATATGGCACGAGGCACATTTTTTGGATTTTTCTTAGATGAGCTACGTGGTCATAGGACGCACTACAGATTCTTAGTTTTTTATAAAAATGGCATGCCACTGATAGCAAGCGAAATGCGCTGGGATGTTGGCCAGAAGTTTTGGGACAGGTTGTGAGATTTTCAATTGGAACCAGCTTGTCGTGGAAGGACTGGGAAACCTTTATTTCATTTGTGTTAAGCACTATGTTTTTCTCCGTTCCACTATGAATTGTCACTTCAGCTAGCAGGAATGATTTGTTTTCGCCATAATTTTCGTCGCCCACCACAAACTTATTGTACCAGCGCACATCTCACCAACATAATTACTAGGATGAATAAATGAAAGAGCGCCAAGGATAAAAATGTAAGTATATGCATGCTGTCTTTTGGAGATAGCACTTAACATAAAAGTTTCAACAAGAATTAAAATTATTGCACATAGTAAAAGTAGCTGTATTAACCGAATTTTTTTTTTCTACAGCCAACAAAATTAAATTATCTATGATGGAGGAGGAGGAGATTAATGTTTAACGTCCCGTCGACAAGCGAGTATTTGTGATGCAATCACCAACTGGTTGTATAAAACTGTATTCAAGTTTCCAGAATCTTCTTCGTTAGCCATCGCGGTTCTACTCCTGTCAATGAGATTCCAGGACGAGGACGTGTCTGGAAACGCTCCGGACAGCGGTGATAAGCCAACCGTCACCCGCCATACAACCCAACAACCCGGAATAATGATGTGGGGTAGCATTGCTTTTCTCAGCAGAACCCCTCTGGTTGTCATCCGAATCATCCTTAAAGCAGAGCGGTACGTCAGCGAGATACTACGCCTCGTTTCATTGCCCTTCATAGCACGTCTTTCTGGGCTTACATTTCAGCAAGATAATGCCCGCCCACACACGGCGAGAGTTTCTACTGCTTGTCGTCTTACTTGCCAAATCCTACCTTGGGCATCAAGGTCGCCGGATCTCTCCCCAACTGAAAACGTTTGGAGGAACCAGCACGGGATTTTGACGATGTACCGCGCCAAATGGAGGGAATCTGGCATGATGTCCCTCTGGAGTCTGGAGGGATCTAACAACTCTATCAGTCAATGCCAACCTGAATAACTGCTTGCATAAAGACCAAAACGCGTTATTGACGTGCTCAATTTGTGAAATTTTTTCTCTCGAATAAATCATCCAATTTTCCTGAAACTGTAATCGCTTGTTTGTCTGTACATGTACATCACATCTAATGATTTTCGTCCCATTCGAGAAATTCTTTCGTAGCGAGTTTTTTTTTTCTCTTAGGGTGTACTTTCTTCTCCATTACACAGGTGTTTGTACGTTATCATTTTCCAGTGGTCAAAACAGTTTTCCGATTGGAAAAAATACGAACTGCGAGTCATGAGGGTGGTGCCAAACCTTATTTTGTGCACTTTGGTTCAGTAATCAGTGTCAGAACAATCCTGGCACCTACGTGAAAAGGGCGAACCTGTGTTAACGTCAAAGAATCAGTACAGAAGATGAGAAATAGGAAGTCTACTTTTTCTTGCTTTCTGTAACTTTTCCCTCGCACGGCGTGCTGACAAACTGTGTCAACAAGAAAGGTTCACTGACCTTAAATGCGAAAGGGATTTCAGCTTTTGTCATGTATTCCTCCAGGACGATGTTTAGGATTAGATGAATCGAACGAATAAAAAATCAAGAGGTCATGAATCGAAATGTGGAGAAAGAAATTAATGGCCTAATTTGACTAAAAGAAGGAGTCGGTTGATAGAACACATCCTGGGGCATCAAGGACACTCTAGTTCGGTAAGGAGGAAAGTGTGGGAGTAAAAGCACTGTAGAGCGGGCCCAAAGCTTGACTATGGTAGCCTTGTTCTAATGGATGTAGGTCATGAATCGAAATGGGGAGAAAGAAATTAATGGCCTAATTTTACTAAAAGAAGGAATCGGTTGATAGAACACTTCCTGAGACATCAAGGAATCTTCAGTTCGGTAAGGAAGAAAAGTGTCGGAGTAAAAGCACTGTAGAGCTGGCCCAAAGCTTGACTACGGTAGCCTTGTTCTAATGGATGTAGGTTGCAGTAGTTACGCACAGACGAAGATACTTCCATAGAATAGACTCGAACGGAGAGCTACATGAAAGCAGTCTTCGGAATGAAGACCAGAACAAGAAGTCTTAGCGGGTAGATTCCTCACGTACTTCCAAGTATCGGAAATGAGGCTGCAGTCTCTACAAACAAAGAAACAGTATTAATGACCTAACTACCAGAACTATTACATCCGTACTTTCTACTATTTTATTTTTTCAATTTCCATTGTCAAATCAATGATTTTAATCATTGCAATATAGATGTTTAAAAGGTGTTTCATATTGTAACGAATCATCCAGCTGACGCCTAAGATCCCTCACTTTCACAGATATTTCCATAAAACAGAAACCTCCTCGCTACACCGCAATAAATTGATTTACGTAAGGAAAGCTCCTTATAGTTACATCGTATAATCTACTAAAACTTCGTTAGTTACCAGTGCATGTCTCATCAGGCACAAGTGTTTATTGCGGGTTTAATTATTTTTGAACGGGTGTACTTTCTGGATGCCGAAGTGCGCGTATGTATGTATGTATGTATGTGTGTGTGTGTGTGTGTGTGTGTGTGTGTGTGTGTGTGTGTGTGTGTGTGTGTGTGTGTGTGTGGTGGTTACAAGAGAGTGCATCTTACATAACTGGCCCGTTGAAGTTTAATGGAAGCAGGAAGTGTCATTAAGCACGTGAAGTGATCATCTTCGTTACATAATATAGGATTTACCTTCGAGTTTACTAACACTATTGTGAGTGATGTGTTTCACATGTAGTCACCCATGTCAGTTTGAACTCTAGCGTTCGTTCAAGGTATAAAGGCATCAAGACGGATTATCTGGGTGGCAAAACAACGAAGATGTATTATCCTTGAAGTATCTACCTTTCAAATATATTCCTTGTTATATTCGTTTACACAATGGAAATAGTTAGCCACAGAATTAGCTAACAGTGTATATAAACTGATACAAATGTTATCTCTGCAAATATATCACAGGAACTGAGCTGAATTGCAGATGTTCTTACACAATACAGGGTGAGCCAGGAAGAAAGAACATACTTCAGTATTTTACTGCAGACAAACTATAAAAGATAGAAACACACAGCGCATGCCACTGATTAGACAAATGTTCGAAGTCTTGTCACAGCTGTGCAGTTGTTTGTTTGTAGCAACATGGAAACTACACAAGAGATACCATATTGCGTGTTGGAGTTCGCGTGAAGCCAATCCATCGGCCTTTTACGTCACCAGACTTCACACACTGCGATTTTTGTCTGGGGGAGGGAGAGGGTTACATGAAAGGTAGAGCCTTTGTCCAACCTGATCAGCATTTGAAAACTCTAATTGTTGGAGCTGTCGATTCAATAAACAGGGACCTGTTGATTCGAGTGTGGGTGGAACGAGATGGACTACCGTTTCGATGTTTCTCGAGCGACACACGGTGCTCATGTTGAGTGTATGCTATAGTGTCTTTGCAAGCATAGAACTTTGAACATTCCTCTAACCATTGACATGAACAATGTTTCTGACTTTCATAGTTTGTAATAAACAACTGAAATCTGTTCTTTCTTTTTGAATCATACTGTATTTTTCTAGATATTGTTGATGAAGCTCATCGTTGTCTTCTCCGAGCCCTCCGTCAGCATCCGTGAGTTGTTGGAAGCTCCCTACTGCTGGAAGCACCTTTGCGCACTTGTGTCGCAAAGGTGTCTGCCGGCTAACTACCGCCACCGCACGCCGTCCAAGGAGTACCTCAAACTGAATATGACACCACACACACAAACACATATATGTACTCACATAATACACAAAATGTGGACATGTGCGCTATCACATTATTAATGAACTGCGATTACTCATTTATGTAAGTCGACGAGAAAACTGAAAATTTCTTGCCTGCGAGGTAAAAGGGAAAATCCCCCATTTAATTATGCAACATTCTGTACCCTCACAATCTATGCCAATAATCACCGACTCATTCATACACATTAAAATTTGTCCCAATGGAACTAAACATTATTTCCAAATAGATGTTATAAATTGCACCTTGCCGTATGGCATATGAAAATAACGCAAGTGCGATTAAAAATCCGTCATTTCGTTGAAACCATGTGAATAATGAATTTAAGTTCATCACAAAATGCAACGTATTAGTGCTTCCTTTACGTAAAGCGGCTCTTTAGATTATAACCTTCATTGTAACATTGTAACGTTTATTGCCTCAAATCTGTTTTATAGCCTCATGTATTGTGTTCTAGTCCTTGATGGCAGCTGGTTATCTGAATTGTCGTCGCAGCTTCGTAAGTGAAATTCGGTTCGCAACGTAACCAAGTACCAGTAAAGACTCATAGTTCGTGGCCGTTACTCTTAAATACGAAATGTTTTAGTCAATATATAATAGGGAAAAATACATTAACATGTATTACATACAAGGTATGTTGACGCAGTGTGTGACCTCTTTATTTTCATTTTTTTCTGTATTTGCACTCAGCATATATACTCGGCAAGCAATGCGGGAGTTATGCTGTCTCTTGAGATTGTATAAATTCTTATTTGGACCAAATGCGTTTCACTTTATTTAAAGCATCATCAATGGTCACAATAACAACTGTTGTTTTATTTACAAATCTGTTTAACATCACAAACAGTTCTCATATTTAAAATTACTTTTTTCGTACTAAGTTTCTTGCTTCTACGTTACCTCCATTGTACTCTTATAATCAGGCATCAGATTTTTAACAAACTGTACTTCACTGGCCACAATATTTTATCGTTTGCATGTTTTTATGTACCCACCTTGACCTCATTGTTACGTGACATTTGTCTGTTTCGATGGCGCAGAATGCGATTGTCTTGTTTTAATTTTGTGACTGCGCGGCATGTATATAGTCGGGTCTGCTATTCAGCTATGAGTTTATATGCTTCCAACTGTTTCTGACTGTATGTGTGCGTATGCTTTTGATTTATTTGATTATATATTCAGGACAATGTACACGCAACTTCCCCATGCCAGTATTCATCGGTCGTTTGAAAAACGTGGACATTGGTTGGACGCGCTGGGGTAGGTGAAGAATTTTCACGCACATATTACGTGTGCTATCGTTCTATCGCTCCGCAACAGCGTTCATTTCACCAGCCTGGGTGAAGGTGTGGACCGCATAACGTCATCAGGACGTTGACGACTGTGTGTTCTACTGACGTTTAACACAGTGAGAGGTTCTAAAGTCTCTTAAGACGTTTAGTACAGGTGACTCTAGAGGAAGAAATGAGAAGGGTGCAAAAAGGTAACGATTATTAATTTTCCCTATAGTTTAACCTTATTTTGGAGGTGTGTATTACAATGGCTGCATAGATTGCACATCAGTGCGTACACCCTGTCACACTTGTAAGTCACGCCTTTTTAGGAATTCCAGGTTCCTGAGGTCTACCTTTCACGAACAGACACGATGACTGCTTGGAACTCGTTCTGACACCACACAATCAAATATCTTATACACAATAGGAGACAATAGTGAGAGAGTGATTGTTTCGCTTTATATTCTGACAGACAGAAACCCATTAACTATTACTCGTTGTTCCTGAGGGTACTTCTGTTCCATCGTTACAACTACAAGAAAATGCGTGTTTTTCTCACCAGATATGTTTCGCTTTATTGACGTGAAGCATCTGTGGTGACCAATGATGCTTTACTTCAATAAGGCAAACGCGCCTGGTGAGAAAAACACGCAGTTTGTTTTAGTTCCAACGACGGAACGAAAACACATTCAGGAACTGTAAAGCAACTACGGACAATATGACCACACAAATGAACAATTTATTACTCTTTCTCACGTACGCGGTCAGATACCGTACACTAGGAGACAATGCGGGATAGCTGTAGTTCCTTATATTCTGACGAACAGAAAATATCAGATAGTACTCTTTGCTACCTGAAACAAACTCTTTACTGCTTATTCTTCTTTAACAGGCAGATAACTCAAAATAATAACCATTACTGGATACTTACTGGAAACTCAGTTCGTCCTCCCTCGGATGTCAACATACTTCGCGTAGTTTTGCTGCACCAGCATCGAAGAGTCAATCTATAATGATTTTGAAGCTCGGCAGCAGTACTGCTCCTTAATGCGTCCTGGTCATGATTCCTCCTAACCCATCACACCGACTGCCTTGGCCCCGTCCAATAACCGCCTATATACTTACTTTTTTGTGCTCTTAAGCGGGTTTATCTAGTAATGTTGCTTTCCCCCTTCCTAAGGACCGGGATTTTTCCAGAAGCTTCTGACTGGCTCGAATGTATTACTTCTGCTGAGTACAATCACCTTGGTGCATTTAAAAATCTTGAGGCTGTTGTCAGCAGCAGTTACAGCACGGCTGCTTTGTCGGCTAGCTGTCAACATGTCTTACATTGTGGGGTTCTCTGGCCTGCTTCCTAGGCCTATCTGACACCACTCCTTTTGTATCGTCTTAGCATTACTCTTAATACAGGTTCTCTCACTTCCTAGGAGCCTTGACAGCTCCTACCTTAATAAAATTTGACAATCATGATAGTAGAGAGGTCCACATTTTGTGGCAGTTTGTTGAGGGAAGCGGTGGGGGTGAGGTAAGGTTGCTTAATATGCCGTAACTTGTATTTGTGGGTGAGTGTGTATGATTTTATTTATAAAGATAAATTTACGTGTATGTGAGTTTGAAAACAGGAATACCACCTCGTAATGACCCTTATACGGTCAACATTACTGCGCAATATTTTCGAATGTGCAATAATACTGAATGTGTAGGGGTGAGATTGAGAGGTAGCACAGTAATACTGAGAACATCAAAACTTTTGAAATACACGGCACTGCTTGAAAATATTATTGCATGATACGTTTTATAACCATGCATCAAAAACATTAACGAAAATTGGACTTCTAAAATTTACGTCTTCGCAAGAATTGCCTGTCGCACAGATCGCGTGGTCTGCGGTACTACATTAGCGCTAAAGTCGTGGAACTGCGTCTCTCGGTCTAGTATTTTGTTTTCTGATCATGGGGATATGGGTATCTGCAGAAACTTTTACTGGGGCGAGGGTGGGGAGGGGTGGGGGGGGGGGGGGGGGGCAAGACTAAAACTGCCATTTTTGATATAAATGAGTCAGTTTAGAGACTTCTGTTGCCACAAGAATTACATTTGACAGGTGACACGAAACATTTATTATACCAGAGTACTTATGGTTATTCACCCAATATTTGTTCTAGGTAGATTAATTTGATACTTAGGCCATAGCGTTGTCTCACTGCTGTCAGCCATGCAGTGCTATATTTTATCGTAATGATGGGATATCACTTCTAGAAGTGTAATGAATAGAAACGCCGTACCTCCATATTCCAAGGGATGGGAGTAGGGCAAGTGCCTATTTAAAGAGACAATCATTTTTAGTAATGTAAATGCCCATACACGTAAAAAGTTGATGATGACCTTTTTTCCAACCTCAATTCTCCCAGCAAGTTTTCGCGTTTGATCTTTGACGCCCCTTGAACCAATTTCGCATCCACCTTTTACAGCTTTCAATAAAGTGGAGCAATTATCATAACATCATCATCTCTGTCGTCCACCATTCCGAAACACAAAATTATTGCCCAGTATCACTGACAATATTATTGACCGTTTAGGGAGCGCTTCCACAACTGCAACAGACATGAACATAATCAGGTTCAGTAACAATAAACATCTCCTGACAATACAAGAAAAAAAAACAATTCTACAAGCAGTCACTCAAAAGAAATACAGGTACATTCAAACAAACATCGCAATCAAACGTTATTTAAACTTATTAAACATTTAGTAGATAAACAGTTACCTCCTCAGACATCACACAATCAGCCAACCCATATAAACAGGTTCAACAAAGTAATCACACACACACACACACACACACACACACACACACACACACACACACACACCAAAAAAATTTCACACCAACTCACGTACACCCCCTTTCCAAATTCCCACAAAGACAATATGCAAGTATACGAGATTAAGTTCACTCACAACACTGCAAAATAAAAAAAGTCTGTAGACATTGAAGCAAAGATCTGAACAGCAAACGCGACAATAGCCATGTTGCCACTATTACAAAAACAAGGCAAAATATGAATATGTTTCGCGCTATCGAAACAAACGATGTTCACGTAACCACGAGATGAATTTGGATGTAGAAAACATGCAAAAGAGAGAATGTTGTGGCTAACGCAGTGCAGTAATTAAAAATCGGACGCATGTGTGTACGAGAATAAATGGAAATATGGTAGGAGCAACAAACCGTCGTTACGAAAAAGTAGCTTTAAAGATGAAAACTGCTCGTGACCGCGTTAAACCGATTTTAAACAAAATAATAATTGTTATGGTGACACTTTAGATAATGCTAAACGCGTTTAGTCCAAATGAGACGTCATATAGTCGCAACAGACGGCGTAACTGTTGCGTTACTGATACTGAAGAATACAGGCCTAAAATTACAAATGTGTACTCAGAAAATTACTATGAAATGCATGAGAGAGAACAAAATTTTCGCAGTCGGTAGGACTCGAACCTACGCTCCCAGAGGAAATCTGATTTCTAGTCAGACGCCTTAACCACTCGGCCACGACTGCCGTTGGCATACCCGCCTTCTCGAAGCGAAATATTACATCCACTTTTCTCTCTGCCACCACTGCCACCACCGCCACCACCACCACCACCACCACCACTCCCCCCCCTCCCTCATTCTCTCTCTCTCTCTCTCTCTCTCTCTCTATCTTTTTCCTCTATCCCGTATGAGCATATTGGTGATCGAATGATGTGGTGATCAAAGACACTGTCTCTAGTATGGAAGGAATTGAATTCAAGTCGCTATCTGGCCATCCTCATTCAACTTTTTAACGACTTCCGTTCACCACTTGAAGCGATTACCAGGATAATTCCACATGGCCATCCCCCTGTAAAGCCAAGAAGGGACGTTATTTTAACATCCTGCTCCCGCCCCCCCTCCCCCCGCACCCATCCTACCCGCTCCCCTCCCTGACTCACAGTTTAGCACACCATGTGGTACAGCGGATTCTTGAATGGATGCAAATTTGATAAAATGCGGCAGCGTAAGTCATTTGCCCGCCTTTTGTGTACTCAGAGTGTTTCACCATGTTGATGCTGTAAATGGAAACTTAACCGAGTACACTTAAGCGCAACAAGATGCAATCTTAGCCATTATTACGGGTAACGGAAACCAAAAAATTCGTGTATTGTACCGTCATAATTGATTCTTCTTTTAAATTTTTACATCTTGTGTGTTTAAACCAGTGGCATGTGCTATCTCTGACAAGGGATATCCATACGTTCCAACTTTCGAAATTAGCTGTCAGTAAAACTCATGCACGACACAAAATCTAACCATTTTCGACATACGTCGGCCTGGCGAAAATAATAATACTTCTGGGCCACAAAATATAATAATTCATGCTTTAAACAGGATACTTCATGAAATTACATCTACTTACATATGCCAATGATTTGCAGATGGACAAAGAAGAAATTGTTAAACGGCAACAGACGTAGTAACTATTGGTTTGGAGCAGACATAACACGACTCCCTTGACAAATTAAGCAGATATGAGATAACTGAAAATGGCTGGCTTTACACAATAAAAGCTGTTTAACGTAACACAGGGAAGAAATAATTTATTACACACTGCAAATCACATGCTAGTTCGACTCCAAAGTCATAGTTGTGAATTATGGCCTTTTTAGCGTCCTGCAAAAGGTCGTGAGAAAATGTTTTCTCACTACAGGGACCAGAACTCCTGGTCTTCAAAACAGAAATACACTCCGGAGATTCATTGGACATGGATGATCTGAACTCTGTTCTGTTTATATTTGTTTTTTTTAAAAAAAAAAATTTTTCACAAGACCGAAAACACGTTCACACTCTGCATTACTATGGGATATGGTGAGAACAGGGAGCGTTACTAGAGAAAATCGGTTATATTTAAGAAGTCCGTCGGCTCCACGAATTCTTGATATTTGTGCCCAACTTGCATCTTGATTTGCAGCCAGTGTCATCTACTTGAGGAGCTGTGAACAGCCTCTGAAGCTCATTCACCACCTCATCTGTAGTTTCATTCTCTTCCTTCAATAACATGATAGGAAACTTTTCCAAGAAAAACGATTGGAAAAAACTATGCATCTCCAGTTTGTCTAACCTAGCAACTTGAGCATATCTCAACATCATCATCCTTGATTGGAAACTTGGTTGATGTAGTCTCAGGCAGTACAAAAGTAGTTTCTCACTGATGAAAAGAAAAGAGATTTCTCTGTATCCTGGAGATCAATCACTATGTTCGAAGTCTGAATGCCAATAACTAACTCATCATCACTTCTTTGATTCTGAATCAAGTTGTACTCAACTTCGAGCAATGAGGAGCTTTTCTCAATTTTGCACTTAACAAACTTTGCTTTAGCAAATCCATTAGAAGTTCTAATAAAAGGTGAACTTGTGGTAGAAAGTCTGAAGGGCAACACTCAATTTGTCAAATGTAGAAATAGTCAAACGAAGGAATGTGCAAAAGGCCTTGTTCAAGTCTGAGGACAGGAATAAACAATTTTTCCTCACGTTTTGTAGCAGATGTCTTACTTTTTGGGATGGGCTTGTCGCATCTGGAAGAAGATGCTATTCTTTTAGGGGAAAATGTAGTAGCAGAATCAAATATTCTCTTCTTCTGATACTCTTTGGGTAAACGTTGTTCAACTCTAGATATTCTGAAAGATGTCAAGCTTGTGGAAATGCTTTGGGTATACATACTATTACTTCCTTCTTGAAGAAAGGACGAAGCAGGTCCCACTGGTCCAGCAGTCTATCCAAACATCTGCCTAAACATAACCAACTAGTATATACATACTTCAATGTTCTTTGCCTCTTTATTGTGCAAGTTCTGAAATTTCTGAAGGCATTCTTTTCTTTTGACAGTCTTCTCTAACAAATAAAATATATTGACAAGTATCTCACCCACTTTAAGTGGTATTCTTCCAGCACCTTTTTCAGCTGCTAGATTAATCAGGTGGCAAATGCAACCTACGCTGCGATACCTGGTTGAACTTTTTTTCAGAGCTGCTGAAACGCCATTTTCGTGTCCTATCATAACAAGAGCACTGTCGGAACAAAAAGCCACATAGTTTTCAATTGGTATGTAACGAGAATTCAGCTGTGATAACGTCAGGTTACCTAAGTTTCGCCAGTTGACTCAGTGTCTAACGCTGATAGGATAGCACAGTGCTCACTACTTTTGCCCGCGGAATATCACAGAACGTAACATCACGATACAACTTGACATTCGTATCATGCTTGCATCCGTTGCCAAAGAAAATGGCCCATTGTGAAGGCCCTTAACTTCAGGGGATGTATTTTTTGCCATTTATTTACAAAGCACGTCATTTTCGTGCAACTACAGATGTATTTCTTTGCACTTCTCACGTGAGAAACATTTTCTTAAATAAAGCAGCAGGATAATCAGCCGCATCACCAAAAAATGGACTAAACTGACACTGGGCTCTAGTTACGTCACTGTCAACGTTTCCGGACTTAAAAAGGTGTTGATTTTCTTATCTTCTTTCGATTTAACATAACTTACGTGTTTACGGCACTTCACATGATTACTTAAATCGTTTCTTCCACCATGTGCAGAATTATTATACACCAACATACCGTGGAAAAGGCAAATTTTTCTCCCTTTTTTGATTTTCGTATGCCCAGAAAATCACCACAATATGATTTCTTACATGTCTGGAAGTACTGCTGCTTGTTGGATATATTCATGATTCCTATAATATGAATATAGCGTGTGAAAATGGCCGAGAAAAAAAAACCTCCTGATATGTACTGAAACATCGAAAGGAACCTGGATCAGTGAACATCACATAAAATTTTAACATAAACACTCAAGGCACTCAAACACTTTAGTGAAATATGTCAAAGCACACAAAGTCTTAAGCCATTAAATGAACGCGACGCCAACCTCATGCGCACACACACTCACACACGTGGAACAAATCGGAACAAATGCAGTTAGTCCACACCTGGTCAAAGAGTATCCGTTACAAAAAGCGAATAGAGCGGAACAAAGTACTTAGGCCGGTATTACACTATCAAATTTCTTTGTCAAAGATTTGATCAAAGATGTGATCCAATACTCCGTCCAATATATTTGACAAAGATCTTTGACGTAGCGCTACAAGGGGTATTACACTGTCATCAAATTTTTCATAAAAGTTCAAGATGGCCGACAACAACTTGTTATTAACCGCAGCAGTTGTACGTACTCCAATTGCATTGTGTGCACATGCGGAAAAGAAGTGGGGGGAAAAAATGGAACCATACATACGAGGTTGACAGTCTTAAAAGTCCTGGCATTACAACTTGATAATAAATTCAGTTGGGAGGAGCACACCACAGAAATGCAGAAACGCCTTAACAAATCTGTATTTGCAATTCGAGTGTTAGCAGACATAGGCAACATAAAAATGAAAAAGCTTGCATACTTTCATTCCATAATGTCATATGGGATAATATTTTGGGGTAAATCTTGACTCCGATATAGTGGCCAAAATTAAAGCCAAAAGACTGAAATGGATAGGGCATGTCATCAGAGCACCACCAAACAGGACCATCAAGAAAGTGACTGAAGAGATTCCCACCGGAAGACGACCTCTTGGACGCCCACGCATGAGATACTTGGACAATATTCAAGACGATCTCAGAAAACTAGGACATGACAGACAGTGGCAAATTACTTGTAAAGACAGAGCAAAGTGGTTCAACATTGTCCATTCTGCAGCAAAAAGCCTTCATGGATTGTAATGCTTAATAATAATAATAATAAATCTTGAAGTCAAACAAAAGTTTTCAAGGTCCAAAAGCGTGTAATACGTATTATTTGTGGAGTAAATTCACGGACCTCCTGCAGAAACCTCTTCAAAGAACTGGGTACTTCAGATTCTTGCATTGGTACTGGGGGAAAATAAGAAAGAAAATGAAACTGTTGGCGGGCCAGAAGTACAGTGAGACTGTCGTTTGGACGTACGAGATTTGCAGGTTAGCTTTTTTTGTTTTGTATTTCATGCCTAGATACTTCCGTAGAGATATCGTTGCATGTGGATCATTATATGTAATGATTATTACAATACATGCAACGATATGTTTGTACAGTTATCTAGGCATGAGAAACAAACAAAAAAAAACTATAACTCTCGTAGGCCCAAATGACAGAGTCTCACTATACTTCCGGCTCGCAGGTTAACTACTGCCTCTC
The DNA here is from genome assembly GCF_021461395.2 of Schistocerca americana. Lineage (NCBI taxonomy): Eukaryota > Metazoa > Arthropoda > Insecta > Orthoptera > Acrididae > Schistocerca > Schistocerca americana. The sequence goes on along the minus strand of NC_060120.1, from coordinate 638,271,547 downwards.
AGTATATTTACTTCTTAATAAAATTTGTCGTAAATAATATATCTCTTTTTCCAACAAACAACTCAGTTCATACATACAATACCACGAACAAAAATGATCTGCACACGGACTTAAAAACACTTACTTTAGTTCAAAAAGGGGTCCACTACTCAGGAACACTCATCTTCAATAATTTGCCACGAAACATAAAAAATTTAGTTAGAAATAAAGACCAGTTTAAAAGGAGCCTGAAAGACTTACTACTGGCCAACTCCTTCCACTCCATTGGCGAAATTTTTAATAGAAACAAATGATGTATTGTATTTATTCATACTATTAGTATTTTTATTTCAGCTTAAAAAAAATCGACATGTTCCACATCCATGAGGATCTCCTCAGCACGGATCTATGGAACGAAAAACTAATCTAATCTGGGTGAAGCCGTGGGTTTTACGACGACACGATAAAAGCATTCAACAAAACTTGTTACGTGAGCTTACAGTGGAAGACGTCAAGTCGTACATCAATTACTTAAGAATGGATGAGCATACATTCCTGTATGTGCTCAATGAAGTGTATCCTCATATCACAAAGCACAATTTTCACTTAAGAACTGCTATATCTTCAGAAGACAGGCTCACTATAACACTCTGATTCCTTGCTACAGGAGAGGGTTATGTTATGTTAGGTTAGGTTAGGTTAGGTCAGGTTAGGTCTCCAATCTTCTTAATGTATTTTTGTATTCAGGGTGCCTCACGTTGTAAAGCGCCTCATAAGCTTCAGACATCTCTATTAATTCTGTAGTTGTCGGCACACATCAATTGTATTTACCGGCAATGGTTATAAAAACACTACAGACGACAGAACGCTGCAGCGATGCTAGCGCTCCGCGTGGTAACATATCGCATTGCAGTGAACAGAAGACAAGCGATTTCTTTGATCAAATATACGGCCTCGGCCTAGATTTGATCAAATATTGGACGACATTTGTCAAAGATCCCTATTACACTATCAAATATCTTTGACAAAGATATTGGACAAAGATATTGGACAAAGAAATTTGATAGTGTAATACCGGCCTTACGGACCACAGCCTGTCGACGCGTACGATTCACAGGGAAGAACTTTTATCTCGGCTTTAAATTCAATTCCAATGACAACAGAAACATCACACGGTTAAAAGTACCAATCATTGTTGTTGTTGTTGTGGTCTTCAGTCCTGAGACTGGTTTGATGCAGCTCTCCATGCTACTCTATCCTGCGCAAGCTTCTTCATCTCCCAGTACCTACTGCAACCTACATCCTTCTGAATCTGCTTAGTGTATTCATCTCTTGGTCTCCCTCTACGATTTTTACCCTCCACGCTGCCCTCCAATGCTAAATTTGTGACCCCTTGATGCCTCAAAACATGTCCTACCAACCGATCCCTTCTTCTAGTCAAGTTGTGCCACAAACTTCTCTTCTCCCCAATCCTATTCAATACCTCCTCATTAGTTACGTGATCTACCCACCTTATCTTCAGCATTCTTCTGTAGCACCACATTTCGAAAGCTTCTATTCTCTTCTTGTCCAAACTAGTTATCGTCCATGTTTCACTTCCATACAGTACCAATCATATCAATGATTTATCAACTATCCTAGATTTGCCTTCGACCCAAGCGAACAATCGATTGTACGGAAGTGGGATGATTATCGAATGTTAAGGTTTCAACCACAGTCTAACATAACAGTCGCGACACTTCGCCTCGATTTTGTTGCCTACAGCGCCAGCAGCGCCCCAAGCGGCTGGTAGGTTGAACTGTGAGTTCGGCGCGATCGTGAAAGCGAATAGTGATTGATTATTTTGATTTATACAATGGTTTATACCATCAGGAGCGTTTGTAGCGCAATAAATTGCAGCAACAACAAGAAGAAGACACCACAGCTGTCTCTTTTTAGGTTTCCTAAGGACCCTGAGAGGTGTATACCATCATGTTACTAAACTGTATCGTCAGGATTCACTTGCAAACTATATGTGTATAAATGATGATTGTATCGTTTTAGGAGCAGAAAATGGCTTGTTAATAGCAGACGAGAAGACCTTATGAAGAAAGACCCAGTTTACCCGCATAATAATATTAGGTTTTGTCCGCTACATTTCGAAGAAAACCAGTTCATGAACGCAGACAATAGCAAACTCGTGTGGAATGCAGTACCCACACTGTTTGACATTCCAAATAAACCCCCTCAACTGACAATGAAGAGGAAACTGCCACAAAGATTCGACAGTCAATCTAAAGCTGTAAAACAGTCGGATGACACAGAAGCAGCCAGTTCAGCTCTCCATGTCTCAGTGCCAGATTCGTGCGAATCGTCACCACAGACATGCTTTGACGATAAAGTGGTTAGATTAAGTGCAGCTGTTCATGTCTTACAAAAGCGTGCGAAGTGTCAGAATGTGCAGATCGAGCGAAACTATTACGGGACAAGGAAAGTGCCAACAGACAGATTGTTTGAAAATTATTCAAATATTTGGTTTTTCGTGAAATGTAATGTAATCAGCTCATTATAATGTTTTCAGCAAATTTCTGTCACTATTTGGCAGTTGCTTTACCCACTTTGAATAATATAAAGACTAAGGTCGTACTTGTGGCAACAGGCACAAGTGACACACACAGTAGGCCTACAGAACGATAAACGAGCTGTAAATCGCTTTTGAATGTAGAGCTACATGTCTGTGCTTCTTAGATGTGAATCTGTGTGTTTATATTCTTTTGATATCAACGTGATAAGCTGCAATTCTGTCCAATGTCACAAGTGTTTCTTCACGAATGTGTTGTAGCTTGCCACTCTATTCATGGTTTTTGTCCATACTTGCGCTTATTTTAGAATCATTAATAGAAACATATATGCCTTCCGATACTAAACAAACTCTTGGAGGCAAGAAAATAACTCGAATAATTCGGAAATTACGTAGGAAATGGATGTAAACAAACATTATGCTTACAACGCGTCTGACGTTCACCTTACCTGCCGCTTGGAGCGCTAGTGTCGCTCCATCTGTCAAACGGCAACAACTTTTACAGCAGTGAGTGTCGCGACTGTTATGTTAGACTGTGGTTTCAACTTCTTGTCCGCGATAACGTAAAACAATACCGTCCATCCGTAAAACCGCAAAATCTGCAATTTCCGTAAAATTTACGAACAAACCGTAAAAGTTGGCAGTTTTGGATGTAATGTTCATTGTTACCTCTGCATTGCTACTGGTGGGTCTCTCTGGCCCTGACTTGAGTGAGCGATTCGTTTTCGGTAGGTTCACGACACTGCACACGAGCAGCGTTCCTGTAGGATCCTACATTACACAGCTGTGCCATTTTCTCGGAAGTCCACTGTGTAGGAGTGCTTGTAGAGTGTTTGGACCGCCAATAGCAAGTAGGTAAGTACTTGTTGGGGCCATAGGACCCAGAGTAGCAATGATGGTATCGTTTGTCCCAAAACAAATATTTGTAGCACACATTCACATTGCTGAATTAGGCTATTTATTTCAAACGAGGGCTATAATGGATGTAACAGAAGATTTGTGTAACGATGCGAAATGAAATCGTTAGTGATGAATCAGGTGACGAAGGTGGTGACGTAGCGACGATCTATATAGTCAACACGATACAGAAAGCGACCAAAGTGGGGATGACAGTGATAGATATCAAAACAATAAGAAATATTTTGTAGGTAAGGACAAGCGTACTAAATGGATGAAAGACATGCCTACACCTCGTATCAGAACGAGGTCACATAATATTGTGTCACATATTCTTGTTGTGACGGGAATGGCAAAGAATAAAAGGACAGATGTAGAAATATGGCGGCTGTTTTTCATGGACGAAATAATGAATGAAGTAGTGATACATACTAACCAATGTATCGAATCCGCTTAGTCGAGATACTCTTCGTGTCAGACCTTCATTCTTGAGACAGACAAAGGTGAAATTGAAGAATTTCTTGGTCTGTTGTATTTGGGTGGAATATACAAGGTTGGCAGGGTTAATTTAGAAGAACTCTGGGGCAGAGATGGAACAGGATTGGAATTATTCTACTCTACAATTATCATACAGAGATTCAGGTTTCTGGAACAGTGTCTGAGATTTGACGATAAGTCAACGAGGTCCGACAGGCGAAAAGATGATAAATTGGCTCCTATACAAAATATACAGGGCTATTACAAATGATTGAAGCGATTTCATAAATTCACTGTAGCTCCATTCATTGACATATGGTCACGACACACTACAGATACGTAGAAAAACTCATAAAGTTTTGTTCGGCTGAAGCCGCACTTCAGGTTTCTGCCGCCAGAGCGCTCGAGAGCGCAGTGAGACAAAATGGCGACAGGAGCCGAGAAAGCGTATGTCGTGCTTGAAATGAAATCACATCAGTCAGTCATAACAGTGCAACAACACTTCAGGACGAAGTTCAACAAAGATCCACCAACTGCTAACTCCATTCGGCGATGATATGCGCAGTTTAAAGCTTCCGGATGCCTCAGTAAGGGGAAATCAACGGGTCGGCCTGCAGTGAGCGAAGAAACGGTTGAACGCGTGCCAGCAAGTTTCACACGTGGCCGCGGAAGTCGACGAATAAAGCTAGCAGGGAGCTAAACGTACCACAGCCGACGGTTTGGAAAATCTTACGGAAAAGGCTAAAGCAGAAGCATTTCTTAAACAGCAGATTGGAAAACCGATGGATCGGTTGTGGTGGAGATCATGATCAACAATTCACGTCATGGCTTCCACGCTCTCCCGACTTAACCCCATGCGATTTCTTTCTGTGGGGTTATGTGAAAGATTCACTGTTTAAACATCCTCTACCAAGAAACGTGCCAGAACTGCGAGCTCGCATCAACAGTGCTTTCGAACTCATTGATGGGGACATGCTGCGCCGAGTGTGGGAGGAACTTGATTATCGGCTTGATGTCTGCCGAATCACTAAAGGGGCACATATCGAACATTTGTGAATGCCTAAAAAAACTTTTTGAGTTTTTGTATGTGTGTGCAAAGCATTGTGAAAATATCTCAAATAATAAAGTTATTGTAGAGCTGTGAAATCGCTTCAATCATTTGTAATAGCCCTGTATTTGATTTGTTCACCAAACACTGCATAGCACACTATTCTCTTGGAGGATATGTCACTGTAGATGAAATGCCTGTCAAATTTCGAGGACGGTGTAGTTTTCGAATGTACATTCGTTCCATACCTGACGAATATGGAATAAAAGTGTTCAATCTAGCCGATGCAAGAACGGCGTACACGTCAAATTTGGAAGTTTACTTAGGTGAGCAGCCAGATAGACCATGTAAGTTGAGTAACGTGCAGCTGATGTCGTCAAAAGGTTGTGTAATCATATTTCAAAAACATCAAGTAACATAACAATGGATAACTGGTTTACGAGCTATAAACTGGCCCTGTCACTTCTGAAAGACCATAAATTCACACTTTTGGGAACAGTAAGGAAGAACAAGACGGAAATTACCCCAGAATTCGTGAACACACCCGGGCTAGAAATGCTTTTACTAGTATCTTTGGCTTTCAGAAAACGTGCACATTAGTGAGTTATGTAACAAAGGAAAACAGGTGCCTACTTCTAATGAGTGCTATGTACCACGACAACAAAATGAATGCAACAACTGGGGAAGAAATGAAGCCGGAGATGATAACTCTGTAGAATGCTACTAAGGGTGGGACAGATTTAGTAGATCAGATGTGTGCCACCTATGATGTAGCAAAAACAGCTAGAAGGCGGCTGTTGGCCATATTCTTTTGCTTACTAAATGTAGCAAGCATAAATAATCTCATCATCTTTAGAGCTAACAACCAGGGGGAGACCACGAGGAGAGACTTTCTGTAATTGCTTGGGAAGGCTCTCGTCAGAGGCCAATTACTACACAGAGCTGGCAGTAAGCATATCAACCGACCTCTCAATAGATCTGTCAACAGACTGATGGGGGTCGAACCGCAAGACGATGGGTGTGTGAACCAGAGTACAGTGCCTAAGAGAGGACGCTTCTATGGTTATGAAGATAGCAAAACGCAATATATTTGTTACAAATGCTCTAAGTTTGTATGTCTCAAAAAATACTCAAGTTTAATTTGTAAAGAATGCATGTAGTGGCCTGGTGTGGTAAAACGACATGTGGAGACAGTACATTCAAAAGACATAGTGGAGACACTCCATTCACTTACTACGTATTCGTACATGTTTTCTATTCATCTGCTCATACCTGAGTTTGGTTTTCGTAGCTTTCATTGTTCTACTTTGTGTGCTATGACACACAACAGTCACATTTGTAACCATTTTTGTCCTGTACTGTATGTAAATGTTAGAATCCCAGTCTAATTTGGTTATGTAGTAATAAAGGACAACAATTTACTCAAACCTACAGCAAAATGTGTTTGTTTTCTTCATCTAGACAACATGCGTGACTGTGAAGCCCTTTTGTGCTCCCTACCCTTAACAAATCAGACTGATACGCAGGTCGGGTTTGTGAGACCCATCGTAGCAACGGTGATACTGAAAGGGTACAGTACCGCCCGAAATTGAAAATAGGTACAACATTCTTCGTTATTCTTGTCAGTACAACATTTTTGTTGTAAAAATAACTCAATTTCAATTAATACAGCAAAGCCGGATACCATTGTGGGAAAGAATGACAATTTATTTATTTAATTGATCACATGTGCACTCCCACAAAATAAATCCCTACATCCAGTTTGGTGAGATCTGTGAAATGAATGAATGTATGGTCGTCTGCTAACCGCAGATAGTGAATGTGAATATATGATCATCTTTGAGACGATCCTTTGGCCACCTTTGGTGGAACCAAAGAGATGAAACTTACCGGAGCTTTGAGTGCCTGAAATGTGGCTGACTAATACGGTAGCATGGTCTTCCCCCACCTCGACAGAGGTGCGAGATGACCTGAAAAATGGCCATGTTTCAACACTCTGCCGCTGGATCTAGTGTTGGTAAGATCTGTCTTAGGCGTGCTTCGTAAGGACAAAAGAGTGGAGACATGGTATGCATGTGAAATACTTAAGAGTAGTTTAGAATAATAATTTCTCTATTTCAGGAACTTTTGTGGGGAGAATTAAATGTCAGGCAGGTAATATTAATGGGATCGTAGTAATCTTCGGAAGTGACCAACGGTCACAATGAAACCACGTGTAGCAATAAGTTGAAATACTTCCGAGTGCTTAAGTTAAGCTGAATTACTAGCGTGTGTACTATAAGTTGGAAATATTTAAGAAATGGCGTGCGCAGGACTTGAAATTAGAGACGAGTACTTCCACGTGGTGAGTACTGTGTGAGTCTCAATCTGTGTATGAGACAAAGGATAAAGAGAAGTACTCGCCCATGGTATCAGTTGAGGACTCACGTGTGTGATGAATATGTTCTTAATATTACTTTGCGTGTTATGTTTCCGTGTGACGCGTGATTCAAACTGTAATACTCTGAGAGAGAAGCAAGGTGAGTCAGCCGTCTATCCAGCAACGCCAGTTGGCTTGCATTGCACAGGAAGACGTGCATATAACGTCCAGAGTTCGTAGTAGGAAAGAAAAGTTACGAAGTGGGGCAGTGTCGTGTGGAACTGGGATGAATACTAATTGAAGTGAGAAAGCTGAAAGTGATGTGATTATAATGTTGTGACTATTCCTTATGTTGTATTCCATGTTGCAGTGTGGTGTATGTCATGTAATTTAAGTATATGTGGCTTGCATGGGAAAGTAGCAAGGTAGTTTCAGAGGTAGTGGGCTATGCATGTTCCTTTTGTACCGCTCGGTCTGGAGGAAAGTTTTGTGATGATGGTTGTGAGAGTCAAAGTGTGAGATATAGCAAAAGATCCACCATCCTATCAAGAAAGTGCACTGTAGCGTTAAATAATTACGAGACCATAAGATAGAGAATCACCAATGTAAAGCCATGCCCACTGGGCGGAATTTCTCATGTGTTATTGTTGTAGGTTATAGAATTTGTGTGTTTAGGTTATAGAATTTATCGGAATAAATAAGATAGTGAAAAGAAAAAGATTGGTGGCCTTTTCCTTCGAATTGTATGTTGTCATGATATCCAGAATTTATAATGTGTGCGCCATTCATATTCAGTGCGATGGCCACGTGTTGATAAAAGCCGTTAAATAAGAAAGAAAATGTGGTATTGCCAGTGCATAGTGAACAGTCAGTGTTGTGTAAATTACTAATAGTCAGATGTGCGTTTCCGATGCGTAATATCCAAGGAGGAGAATAACTTTTAACTTAATCATGAGTACTAGAGTTCATGTTACTTGATAAATAAAAAATGAATCCACTCGCTTGGCATACCACTCATCTTGCAGGCCTGACTGCTTGATGCCACAGTATGAGCAAGGCATGTGGGTGCCTCTCAATACAAATGAACATAGTAGCAATGCAATTAAAGAAATGCAACATGTGATAACTATAGTAATACATTATTCACTGTATACACAATTTCAAACAAAGTAAGATAGAAAACCTCGTGTATTCACTGCTTTTTACATTTCATCACTCACCCAATTTCATTTTCGCAACTTTAGTGCATGTCGAATACTTTCGTGATTATTTTTTATTTAATTTAATGATGATATCTTCGTACAACATTGCGGTATTTCGTAACTGAAGAAATGACAGACAGCCTTTCCTGCGAACAAAATTGCCAAGGCTGGAACACATCATATGCTCTGCGTTTACCTTTGAACTTTTTATATCATTTCCAGGCAGAAAACCACATTTCTACAGAGTAGTTACAATAAATTATGATAGTCAGTTTACCAACTTCAGGTACATTTCCGACATTAATGAATACCGATGCCTACATTCACATCACGCATAGCAGATCTCCGGTTACGAAGTTCACATGTACAGCCAATGGGAGGCATGCACAACTCTCGTTAATACGGTCGTCGTACACTACTGGGTGCGGCTGTCATTCACATGACGAAAGGAAACTGGCAGGAACATTAGGATTTAACGTCCCATCGACATTAAGATCACAGAGACGGACACACAAGCTCTAATATTTCAGGAATGGGGAAGGAAATCGACCGCGCCCTTTCGAAGGATCAGTTCGGACCGATTTAGGGAAATCAGGGAAACCTGATTTTGGTTGGTCGAACGCGGATTTGAAATATGTGCATCCAGAGAATCGTTCACGCCAGTGCGACTACATTCCTAGTGCTGGAAGGGGTAGATTAAAGAAATAGTATACATAAAAACGTCAAAGATAATAATTATGACGTTTTTCCTGACTATTTCTTAAGTGGCCCAAAAGGACCATGTTGAAAACTTTGTTTCTATTATCGGATAAGCAAAGCCTGAAAATCAACGGATGTATTAATCTTTACATATCTGAAAGGCTGTAATTAAGAATACTGTGTCCATCTCGATGCAGCTTCATCCCCTGATGAGCTTTAGGGTCAGAAATCCCCAGCGGTGTCAGTAGACGTGCTGAAAGGCCATAGAGTTGGGAGAAAACAGTAGCTTTTCACTTGCAAAAACATGTTCTACCACTTTACAAGATTTTCAAAACAATAGTAAGTCTGAAAGGACTGTCCAAAAATTCTACACCAGGTACGGTACAGAAACTCAGCAGATATTCTAAAATGAGCGCATGAAAATAAGGAAAACTAACAACGTGAACCTATAGTGTCAAATTGGTTTAAAGTACCACGCTTTTGACAACATCGTCCATTGCCTTCGTCAGGAAAGCCAGCAGATGTCAGAGTCGAAATATCTCTGGGGTGAGCATTCAGATGCGCAGAATTAATTTTGTGTTGTCTGCATACATTGCCACCATGGTCACGTGATCTTGGGAGGGCATAAATTTGTCCAAAACGCATCCTATAAATTTTGAATGCCATTATATCGCTGGTACAGACAGACTCCCTTCATAGGTGCTGTGGATTTGGTACAGGGGTTTTGTGGACACCATAACCATTTGCGTATGATACCTGGAATATACTGGGTTCTTAGCTTTGTAGAGGAAAATGAAAGAGCATCACGTCACGGCACCGTCACGACAGCGTGTATTTGAACTGTCCGTCATGTCACGTCAGTTCGCTTAGCACAGTACCTAACGGTGAAGTGAGGTTATGAGTCACCATCCGAGATGCAAAAAGTCAGAGGATGTTATCGGAATTGAGGAACTAACACTGACAAAGTTTATTAATGTCCAAGCAAACCTCATAACATATGTTCTTGATCAAAAGTGCTGAGAAATTAAACAACAACGACATTTACTTGCTGGCGGAAATACATGTATATTCACACAACAGTATAAACGACGAAATGAAGCCTTTTTACCTTATGTATTATGGTTTTTCCTCGCGTAAATAATAACCTCATAAAGAAATGTATTTTACCCCTTCATTAAAGCCGACTTTTTCAATTAAAATGTTATCTTTCAACTTATGCTGTTATTTATATACAATGTGGGGTCAGCTCTGTATTTTTATTGTTAAACCTAAATCATTTTTCGCTTTCAGATATCTGACTTCGCTTGTATAAGAGAATTCAATGGAAAAACCGTCCAAGTCGTTATGGAACCCTTGCAATTTGCCACGAAAAGAAAGTTTAATAATAAAAAGGTTATGAAGACACAAAAGCACAAAATCCGCTGCTATAACTCGCGGCGTAAATAGAGTAACTTACGTTGTTAGCAGCATCTTTCTTCCCGACAAATCGTGACGTGCCGTGACGTGACGTGACGTGACAGTCCGTCGACGAACTATTTGAATGCCGTCATTTGAAATGCATATGGGATGTTTCGATGTGACCTGGAGTGACAGCCAATGTTAATTGGCCTTAAACGAACAGCGTCGTCACGAGATCACGTGACAGTTCCAGCTTAATGTTGACAACATGCGTAGAATGCAATGCTCACTTCTGAGGTTTTTCTACTTTACGGCAGATGTAAAGAACGCAGCAGATTTACACAGCAATTAAAACGTTCATGTACTTTAGAATGTATTCTAACCTCCTAATAAAAACAATGATGCTGCTACCCCCGATACCTACATTATCACTGGTGGCGATGTAATCTCCGGTTGCAGAGACAACTATGCATCTTCTACATATGAGATTTGTCATTCTCTATTTGGATTCTTTCACAATCACTTGCTTTTTTGTGTGTACAGAATTGCGAATATTCCACATTATCACGAAAAATGATCAAGTTACATCTCAGTCGTCGGCTTGCCTCTTCGAAGTGTTTCTACGCTCCTCGCCTCTAGCTCAAGTATATTTTTTTTTAAGGAGCAGGCTGACGTTCGTTCATACCACTTTTTTATGATATTATCTGCACCTTTCTTCAGCTATTTGTCCCAGTTGGTTGCTTACAGGTAGACGGGAGGTATTCGTCATGAAATAGCCAAAATTAAGCTCTGAAGTTATAATACATATTACCGACAGAAATTGGGCTGTATGTGTAGAATGGCAATTAACGATTTGCTGGGAAGCGGTGTCGCTGAGTTATAACCAATTTTGAACAGAAACCCGATCATCGACTGTTGACCATCTAAGAGTTCCTATTCAGTACTTAATAAGGTTTTCCTTAAGTTACAACATCAAAATGTTACCCATAGGTTTGCTATTTCAGGAACAACTCTTCTCCGACCAAGCATCATTTTCTTCTGATCAGATGTACAGAGAGATGATCGTCACCTGAGTGACATTTGTCCAAATATTACTGTGCTGCTTCGCACTCACCCATGTTTTATTACTCTCTGCCAGTCTTGCCACAGTCTTAAGTGGCAAATCATCAGCAGTGACGTAGAATTCTCATACATCAAATAAACAATAGAGACGAGACACGAATAAATGCGTGTCTCTCACACTGCTAACAGCTGTTAATCGTAGAATCGCTTGTCAGTCCTAATTGTTGGAATAGCATGACCCATATTTGGGTAAACGTCTTTTCAGTGTCTCACACATTACCATTTTCATTCACAGACACTCGTTCGTGGATTGACGTTCCTTACTTCAAACTGAATCATTCGCCCTTCTCCATAAATCCTCAAGTTTTATCACCATCACAGTAACGTCCTGCATAAATATAATTAGAGAAGTGGGGAAGCGAACTACGACTCATATTTCAGACCTTTGCTAGGATCCCTTGTGATATTTTGTGTGCATTGAACCTTATTACCCATCTTAACGATTGAAGGTTCAAATGGTTCAAATGGCTCTGAGCACTATGGGACTCAACTGCTGAGGTCATTAGTCCCCTTGAACTTAGAACTACTTAAACCTAACTAACCTAAGGACGTCACACACATCCATGCCCGAGGCAGGATTCGGACCTGCGACCGTAGCGGTCTCGCGGTTCCAGACTGTAGCGCCTAGAACCGCACGGCCACTTCGGCCGGCTAACGATTGAAGGTAATGGGTGTGAAGTTAATCGGCCCTTGGGGGAGGGGGGGGGCGTGAATAGCTCCGTCGATATAGCACTTGCTCGCGAAAGGAAAAGGTTTCGAATTCGAGTCTCGGTCCGACACACAGTTTTAATCCGCCACGAACTTTCATATCCGCGCACAGTCCACTGCAGAGTGAAAAATTCATTCTGCAGATAACTTTTACCATATTTAGCGTCCAAAACACTAATATGAAGAACATTATCTACATCTACGAGTTTCGGCAGTCAAGCTTCTGTCATCTGGCTGCTCATACACACACCTATTTTACTGATTGTTTTTATGACTTACCCAAGAAGCTGCCCATATGTGAGATGAACATAAGGGTTATCGAGATTAGGCGACTCTCCTTTCAGTCCAGATAACGACAGCTTCAGGAGACCAGGAAGTATTAGTGTAAGATCGAAAGAATTGGCCTCCACAGGTAAAAATCTTAGTAGTTAACTGATGAAGCATTCGCAACAAAGTGCGAGAGTTTGAAGCGCTCCAGAAAAGCATGATGCTCACACAATACCAGGTACCGAAAGCTAGTTAAAACCTGAAGTTGATAGCAGTGGGATTCCGGCGGAAAATTTAAGCGTATATCTAAAGAATACGCTAATAGGAAATGGAGGTGGTGTATTTGTCACAGTAGACAAGCCACTTCGGTCTCGTAAACTGACATACGGCCGGGTGAGCGGGGTGCTGACCACATTCCCATCCATACCCGCATCCAGTGACGTCTGTGGTCTGAGGATGTTACGGCGGCCAGTCGGTACCATTGGGCCTTCATGGCCTGTTCGGGAGGAGTTGGTTAGCGAGACAAGCCACTTAAATCCACCGAAATACAAATCGAAACTGCATGTGAGATAGTTCGGTATTTGGATCTTGCTCTCGGCCATCAGACTCACCTCCCGATGTATACTACAGGCCATTAAAACTGCTAAACCACGAAATGACGCGCTACAGACGCGAAATTTAACCGACAGGAAGAAGATGCTGTGATATGCAAATGATTAGCTTTTCAGAGCGTTCACACAAGGTTGGCGCCGGTGGTGACACCTACAAAGTGCTTACAAGAGGAAAGTTTCCAACCGATTTCTCATACACAAACTGCAGTTGACCGGCGTTGCCTGCTGAAACGTTGTTATGATGCCTCGTGTAAAGAGAAGAAATGCGTACCATCACGTTTCCGACTTTGATAAAGGTCGGATTGTAGCCTATCGCGATTGCGGTTTATCGTATTGCGACTTTGCTGCCCGCGTTGGTCGAGATCCAGTGACTGTTAGCAGAATATGGAATCGGTGGGTTCAGGAGGGTAATACGGAACGTGGTGCTGGACCCCAACGGCCTCGTATCACTAACAGTCGAGATGACAGGCATCTTATCCGCATGGCTGTAACGGATCGTGCAGCCACGTCTCGATCCCTGAGTCAACAGATGGGGACGTTTGCAAGACAACCATCTGCACGAACAGTTCGACGACGTTTGCAGCAGCATGGACTATCAGCTCAGAGACGATGGCTGGGGTTACCCTTGACGCTGCATCACAGACAGGAGCGCCTGCGATGGTCTACTCAACGACGAATCTGGGCGCACGAATGGGAAAACGTCACTTTTTCGGATGAATCCAGGTTCTGTTTACAGCATCATGATGGTCGCATCCGTGTTTGGCGACATCGCGGTGAACGCACATTGGAAGCGTGTATTCGTCATCGCCGTACTGTCGTATCACCCGGCGTGATGGTATGGGGTGCCATTGGTTACACGTCCCGGTCACCTCTTGTTCGCATTGACGGCACTTTAAACAGTGGACGTTACATTTCAGATGTGTTACAAACAGTGGCTCTACCCTTCATTCGATCCCTGCGAAACCCTACATTTCAGTAGGATAATGCACGACCGCATGTTGCAGGCCCTGTACGGGCCTTTCTGGATACAGAAAATGTTCAACTGCTGCCTTGGCCAGAACATTCTCCAGATCTCTCATCAGTTGAAACGTCTGGTCAATGGTGGCCGAGCAACTGGCTCGTCACAATTCGCCAGTCGGTACTCTCGATGAACTGTGGTATCGTGTTGAAGCTGCATGGGCAGCTGTACCTGTACACACCATCAAAGCTCTGTTTGACTCAATGCCCAGGCGTATCAAGGCCGTTATTACGGCCAGAGGTGGTTGTTCCGGGTAATGATTTCTCAGGATCTACGCACCCAAACTGCGTGAAAATGTAATCACATGCCAGTTCTAGTATGATATATTTGTCCAATGAATACCCATTTATCATCTGCATTTCTTGTTGGTGTAGCAATTTTAATGGCCAGTAGTGTAACTTAAAGCTTTAGAAAAAATCTCAGTGTGACTATACTTACGTTCCCCAGTCATACTGTAACCATCGGAGGACACTTTAATCACCCAACGATTAATTAGGAAAATTACTGTTTTGCTAGTGGTGGGTGTGGCAAGACATCCTGCGAAACATAGCTATATCCTTCTCTGAAAACTACCTACAACAAATGGCTCGGAACCCCACAAATGATGGAAATATTTTAGAACCAACGGCAACAGATAGAACTGGCCTCTTTGATGTCCATATCGAAACTGGTTTCAGTGCCCATGACACGATTGTGAGCAACAACCATTACCAAAGCACAAAGGGCAACTAAAAGAAGTAGAGAGATGTAAAAGTTCAGTAAAGGAAATAAAAAAAGCTGTAGTGTCATATCTCAATGAGGAACTTGAAAAATTTAGCACAGGACACGATATGAAGAGGAGCTGTGGCTCAAGCTGAAAAGAAAAGTTGGCTATGCACTGAACTAGTAGAACGGTTCATAATGGGAGGGACCCTCCACGACATACTGTCTCTGTAAAGAAACTTCTAAAGAAAAAGAGACAACTGCACAATAAGTGTAACACATAGCATAGGGCTACAAATAGAGAGATGTTGAATAAAACACTTTTAGCTGTCAAGAGAAGAATGCGTGAAGACTCCAATGACTAACAAAAGCACCGTCTGAACAGACCTTGAAGGCCCAACGTTATCGACCGGCCTCCCGCAGCAGAATATTGTCAAAAGATCTCTCACAAAGCTGAAAGAAATTCTTATCATATACAGGGTGTCCCAGCTATCTTGTCCACCCAAAATATCTCTGGAACAATAACAGCTATTGGAAAACGACTTTCACCGGTATCAATATAGGGCTGGGGCCCTTGAATGTACTTATTTGGAAACATTCTAAAACGAAAGCACGTGTGTTTTTTAACGTAAACTTGTTTTTTTAAATGGACCTCCTATATTTTTTCTTCAGCAATCCATAGCATGACAAAGCACATACACAATGGCGTTGATTGCATCGCAATATTCCCATTACATCCCAAGATATTGAGACGCGAAGTTGACGCTTGAAACACCCGACATGCGCTGCTAGCGCACGTCCTGAGGCTCAGGCGTGAACCCCATGCTGCCCGTAATCGCGATGTGATTGACAAGTAAGTGTCCCTCTTGATAAGTATGGAGGTGTGATTACACATGTCAATCACATCGCGATTACGGGCAGCATGGGGTTCACGCCTGAGCCTCAGGACGTGCGCTAGCAGCGCATGTCGGGTGTTTCAAGCGTCAACTTCGCGTCTCAATATCTTGGGATGTAATGGGAATATTGCGATGTAATCAACGCCATTGTGTATGTGCTTTGTCATGCTATGGATTGCTGAAGAAAAAATATAGGAGGTCCATTTAAAAAAACAAGTTTGCGATAAAAAACACACATGCTTTCGTTTTAGAATGTTTCCAAATAAGTACATTCATGGGCCCCAGCCCTATATTGATACCGGTGAAAGTCGTTTTTCAATAGCTGTTATTGTTCCAGAGATATTTTGGGTGGACAAGATAGCTGGGACACCCTGTATAAAAGCTATTAGTAGCACCAAAATCAGTATCCAGCCACTCGCGAATGAGACAGAAACTGAAATTGAGCGTAGCAAAGCAAAAGCAAAATTGCGTAACTAAGTTTTCAAACGTTCCTCTAAAAAAAAGGAAAACTCAAGAGAACCTCCACAATTTAATCCTCGTACTATTGAAAAGATAGGTGAGATAGATATCAGTGTCAGAGGCAGTGAGAAACAGCTATGGTTGTAGCATACCATCTTAATAGGACATGAAGTGGAATGATCAAGATATCAGTGTCAGTGGCAGTGAAAACAACTATGGTTGTAGCATACCACCTTAATAAGACTTGAAGTGGAATGATCACATAGGCTCAGTCGCGGGTAAGCAGGTCGTACACTTCGGTTTATTTGTAGTATACTGGGGAAATGGTATAGGTCTACGAAGGAGACTGTTTACACAAATTACTCGTGTGATCCGTCCTAGAATATTGTTTAGGTGTGTGGTACACGTACTAACTAGGACTAGCAGGAAATATTGAATGTACACAGGGAAGAGTAGGACGAATGGTTACAGGTCTGTTTGATTCATGGGAGGATGTCACAGAGACACTGAAGAAACTGAACTGGGAGACCCTTGAAGATAGATGTAAACTATCCCGAGAAAGCCTACTTATGAAGTTTCAAAAATCTGTTTTAAATGATGAGTTTAGGAATATACTATAACTTGTTACGCATCTCTCCCATAGGGATCACGAGGGCAAGAGTAGATTAATTACAGCACGCACGGAGCCATTTAAACAATCATCGTTCCAGTGCTCCATGCGTGAATGGAATGGGAAGAAACCCTAATAAATGGCACAATGGGACATACCATCTGCCAAGTGCTTTACAGTGTTTTGCATTATATATGAAACGCTGAACGCACATGTCCACGTGATGGAACCTTAACTCCTGAAATACGTAGCTGTGGTTAACTTCCCTCACATGTATGTGTTGTACGCCAAATAACGATAACGACAAATAACAGTAATTATTCGTCACACGGCGCCAAGCAGACACTAAATAAATCATGTGATACCGGTCGACCGCTATGTCATCCTCTGGCAGAGTGTAAAGGGTGTAAGGGTGCATATAGCCAGCAGTTCACTCGCAAGTCCGTTAAACGAGGTTTTTCAAAATCAGAGCCACGATATTTTGTTTAAGGAACTTCTCGATTCTTCTCACTGATTTCCAGTCGTCCCTCCGAGGAAAAATTCCGTGGTAGTCGTATCCTCGGCATAGCAGTCAGTCGCGCTGACCACAAGGTGTGAAGATGGACTGAGGTGTTAACACTGTGCGTCATTTTCATGAGTTGTGACACTTTCGATTATGTGTAAGCATAAAAGAAACACCCAGAACTTACAATAACTGCCTGGTAGCTACAAAACACTCGACTGTTTGTTGTCCTTTCCCAGGAGACGCACGACACGACTTCCTGGGAGTTTACGTAATTATTTCAACAGACTTAGTTATTATGTAACTTAGCTTGCTGCAACTCTGACTGACTTCGATGGAACTGTCGCATTTGTGATATCATTCTTGTGCCTCTGCAAACTCCCGTGATAATTATCTCAGTGACCACAAAGGAAGCTCACTTAACGCCTTCAAAATTCCGTTGCAACAGTACGCAGCGCGTGATTTACTCGTACATTTAGCTAATTTATCAATGTGGTCCATACGTAATTTCACAGAAGGGCACAGACCTGCATGCGAAAGTGTGTACGAAGAACATCACTGCGCTAGGCAAAAAGCACCTTCGTCGACAGAACGTTCCCAAAAGGCTTTAAAGCCAGCAAATAACTGGATTAAAGGACTCACGACTTATTTTATTTTGGAAGAGAGAAACAAAACGGAAGAAGATTACACAAAATACATTGAAGTGACGGAAGTGGGATACCTCCTGACATCGTGTTGGACCTCCTTTTGCCCGCCGCAGTGCAGCAACTCAACGTGGCGTGGATTCAACAAATCGTTGCAAGTCCCCTGCGGAAATATTGAGCCATGCTGCCTCTAGAACTGATCTCTCAATTATATCCCATAAATGTTCGATGGGATTCAAGCCGCGCGATCTGAGTGGCCATATCATTCGCTCTAAATGTCCAGAATGCTCTTCAAACCAACTGCGAACAGATGTAGCTCGGTGTCGTTGTTTGGGAACATAAAGTCTATGAAAGGCTACAGACGGTCTCCAAGTAGCCGAACATAACCACTTCCAGTCAGTAATCGGCTCAGTTCGACCAGAGGACCTAGTCCATTCCATGTACACACAGCTCACATCATTACGGAGCCACTACCAGCTTCCACAGTGCCTTATTCACAACTTGGATCCATGGATTCGTGGACTCTGCGGCATACTCCAATCTTATGATCAGCTCTTACCAACTGAAAGCGCGACTCATCCGATCAGGCCACGGTTTTCCAGTCGTCTAGGATCCAACCGATATGGTCACGAGCCCGGGAGAGTCGCTGCAGTCGATGTCTGCTGCCACAGCCCATTAACGTCAAATTTCGCCGCACTGTCCTAACAGATACGTTCGTCGTACACGCCGCATTGATTTCTGCAGTTATTTCAGGCAGTGATGCTTGCCTGCCAGCACTAACAAATCTACGCAAATGCCGCTGCTCTGTGTTGTTAAGTGAAGGCCGTCGGGCAATGGGTTGTCCGTGACGAGACGAATGTCTGAAATTTGGTGTTCTCGGCACACTCTTGACACTGTGGATCTCGGAATATTGAATCTTGAACGATTTCCGAGATGGAATGACCCATGCGTCTAGCTCCAACTACCATTCCACCTTCGAAGTGTTAATTTCCATCGTGCGGCCATAGTCGTGTTGGAAACCTTTTCACATGAATCACCTGATTACAAATGGCAACTATGTCAATGTACTGCCCTTTTATATCTTGTGTTTGCGACGCTATCGCCATCTGTATATGTGCATATCGCTCTCCCATGAGTTTTGTCACCTCGGTGTACGTTGGCTGATTGTAAGACCAAAACGTACAAAGAAAAGCGCGCAAATTACTTAAAAATAATGGCCAGGTACGAAGTTTGATTTTATAAGGGAAGTGCTGTGACGAAGTGCAGATACTCGCCAACAAGGACGCAGTTACAGTTTTACAGTTTATTTATTTTATTAACGTATCAATCTAATGCACGTAATCTCTTTTAAGACATGTCAAGAAAATGATAATTTTCTTCATTATCTTCTTTCTAAACTTTAATCGATATAAATGTCCTTTGCTTTAATGGAAGCGAAGAACATTTTCCTTTACGTTGCATGTAGAAAACACAATTTTCGTTTCCTTTTATTATAAAATTTTGTATCTCAAAAGAAGGATTTTAGTTTTAATCAGAATATGGCACTTTTGAATTGTATCGCGAAGACGTGCATCATTTGTGTATCAAAATGTTTTAAAAAGCATTTACATTAAAATGATGTTAATAAGCACTTAAACAATCTGTTAGGAAAGAACAATTACAGCTGATAAGATCGCCACTGAAGGACGGGCTGGAAGCTGTAAGGAGGCCCAGAAAAGACGTGGTTAACATTGCTGCCTGCAGATTCTAGAGTCCTGGGTTCGATTCCCAGCTGGGTCGGAGATTTTTTCTGTGTATTGTACTCATCATTTCATTTAATCATCGACGCGAAAGTCGCCGAAATGCAGTCAAAAGTAAAGACTTACACTAGGCGGCCAACTACATCAAACAGGGTCTAAAAATGGTTCAAATGGCTCTGAGCACTATGGGACTTAACATCTATGGTCATCAGTCCCCTAGAACTTAGAACTACTTAAACCTAACTAACCTAAGGACAGCACACAACACCCAGCCATCACGAGGCAGAGAAAATCCCTGACCCCGCCGGGAATCGAACCCGGGAACCCGTGCGTGGGAAGCGAGAACGCTACCGCACGACCACGAGATGCGGGCAAACAGCGTCTCCCAGGCAATAATGCTATACGGTCACTTCATTTTCTGTTATAACAAATTGCCTTGCGCTGCTTCAGAATGGGAATACAGTTCTGCCTGTCGTATTTCACTGAAGGCACCAGAACTGAGACATCATCGCCAAAATAATTAGCTCACCTGCTCACTGCATACGACTCCCTTAGAATCTCAAGTAATTTCGACATTTTAGTTGCCAGAGTGATTCGACGATGTCGTGACATTTTAAGATTGTTGGACGACAATGGAGAGGCCAGTAGTTCACGACCGATGTGGATGTACAGAATTAAAGGAGATTCTGGGATCATCATCGTAGACTTTAACGAAGACTGCTATATGAGACATTAATACATAACTCACAAATCCAAATGCTACGGAATAAACTCGAATGTAGGGGCACACAGGAACAGAGACCAATTTAGTTGTGAATACCTCCACAGTTTACCACATACTTCCGCGACATCTAGTCTGCAATTATCAGAATGTATGTACTGCATTTCTCCGAATATTTTCAGGTCAGGAGTAGCCGCTTACCGTCCCAAAGACAAATGACAAAATAGTTGAATGTTACAAAGTCAAAGGTGTTGTGGGGCATCTATGACAGTCGAAAGCGAGAATCTACGACTCTTTGTTCGTAAGATGTATAAACCGATTTGCTGTACACAAAGTTATTAACGCTCTGTCGTAGGCAAAGTCAACCAACATGCAGGCATACATCACGAGGGGTCGTGACTGGGAACTCCACTAATGCAGTGCAGTCGCCGTAATGTTTATATTGACAGGGTTATTCGTGATGTAAGGCTCTGAATGACTTCAGACTATGTTGACAGCTGGAAATATACAATTGACATGTCTTAGAGAAATGGCGTTGTTCCCCGTTACAAAAGCAGTAAACGTGATATCTGTGTAGGGAAAGGCAAATGGAAACTGCAGGGTAAGATTCTATCGCGTCAAGTACCAATGTTAAATATAACGCAACGGTCCTTAGCCAATTAATCATGCGACGTTGCCAATTAACATTCAGTTTACACCTGATATAAAATCCTGCCTATCACTTACCGTTATGAGTAAGAGCGTGATTATTTTAAACGCAACTACAACACAGAGCGACATATACGAGGGTTGGAACTTAAATAGTGGGAACTATTTATTCATGACCGATGTAAAAGAGTTACATGTTTGCACCTGTTGCTTTCCTTCAAAGCAGTCACCAGCGTTGTGTAGTACCCGTTGCCAGAGACGTGGAAGGCGCAGTATACCGTTAGTAGAGCCTGTTCTGTTGATGGTGCGAATGGAGCTGTCTACTGTCGGTCGAATCTCTGGAACAGTTCTGATGCGAATACCACTAAGTGGTCCCTTCATCTTCGGAATCAAATCAAAGTCACTAGGACTTAAGTCCGGGGAGTATGGTGGATGGTACAGTACTTCTCAGTCCCATCGAACGAACGGTGTAGCCGCAGCTTGCGCTGCATACGCCCGCGCATTGTCGTTCAAAATGATGGGTGGGTTGCGTAGAAAGTGTCGCTGCTTCTTTCGCAAAGCTGGTCGCAGGTGATGCTCCAAATACAAATAGTAATACTGTGCGTTGACGGTCTGCCGTAGAGGAACGTAACGCGTTAGGATAACACCATCACAGTCGTGCACGAGAATCACCATAACTTTCACCATACTGGGACTCTGACGCACTTTAGACTTTCACGGCGACCCATAATGACGCCATTCGTTGGATTGGCCTATGTCTCATCCAGTGTTACGGTACGGAGTAAGAAAGCCTCTCCTTCGCGCTTATAGCGCTCCAAGTGCGTCTGAGCATCGTCGTAATGCATCCATTTCTACATCTCCGTCAAGTCAAACGGAACCCATCGTGATGCAATTTTTCGCATGCCCAGACGTTCCTTCAGGATGCGAAGCACAGTCTTATGCGCTAATGCGGTTTCGTGGGCGAACTCACGAATCGTACGACGTCGACCATTGTCCACTAACGCGGCAAAAGCATGCACGTTTTCTTCAGAGACGCTAGGACGCATGTCTTCTTCAGAGACACTAGGACGACCTGCCCGATGCATGTCTGCCTCAGTTTGCCGACATGCGTTGAAGGCTTTTACCCAACGTGCCACTGTTCTGTACGGCAATGCCGATTCCCCGCACGCCTCTTGAAGAACTTGATGACACAGTCCTGCTGTACGACCCCTGTCTCATTCAGTCTTGATCCAAATCTGTTGTTCCTGTTTCGAAAGCATAGTGACACCGTTACGCTAGACCGCTCGCTCACAAGTGATGTTTTTCCCTCGATTGTGAGTACGCCGGTGAAGTGGGACGGGCGAGTCCATTTACTCGGAGGTAAGGTAGGTATGTCAAACAACGTGTGCTATCAGCGACAATAGTAGATTCCATTGCATAGTGTCTCCACAGCAGTGTTGCCACTATTTAAGTTCCAACCTACGTAAATATCTATCGATCTCAGGTGCAATAACTCATATTGACCGCCATTGGACCTCACGCAGTCAAGGTCGACAATGGGAGGTACAAACAGCAACGTGCACTTACATGAACACAGAACACTATTACATCCTAGTCAATGTTTTTCCCAAAATTTAAGCACTTGACACAAACTTAATAGAAGGCACAGAAAAAGTATTACATTTCTTAGTATGTGTATATCCATTAAATATTTTTCGTAGATACGTAAAAGGCTGTATCTTCTCCAGTAACCAGTGCATGTATAAACTGAGTTAGAGAATACGAACACAAGATTGCCCGCCCCTCCTACCCCCCCCCCCCACACACACACACAAAGAGAGAGAGAGAGAGAGAGAGAGAGAGAGAGAGAGAGAGAGTGAGGGGAGGCGGCGGTGGGGGAGGGGAAGGACAGGTGGACGATCCACCATTACGTCCGAGGCTCAGACTGCCCCAAGGGACCCGGACTTCAAGCATTATACTTTTTTTTTAACGCGGACATAAGAAAAGTAATTTTAAGTTATATTAATTTCCTAACCGCCTGCACCGGGAGATTAAAAAAAAGAACAGGTTTTCAGTTGTTTATTACTGACAAACTATAAAATATAGAAACACATTGCGCATGTCACTGGGTAGAGGTTCAAAGTTTGACACAACTGGGCTGCTGTTTACAAATGGCTCTGAGCACAATGGGACTTAACATCTAAGGTCATCAGTCCCCTAGAACTTAGAACTACTTAAACCTAAGTAACCTAACGACATTACACAGATCCATGCCGCGTTTCCAGACTGAAGCGCCAAGAGCCGCTCGGCCAAAACGGCTGGCGCTGCTGTTTACAGCAACCACAAGAGAAATCATTTCGTGCGTTGGAATTTGTGCGAATTTCACCCACTGTTAAAGTGTAACGCACATTCCGCCGTCGATTCAGCAATAAGCCGCCTCTGCACAAGCAGATCTATGACTGGCATACAAAATTCGTGGCCGTTGGTTGCATATGCGAAGGAAAGAACACTGATTGGCCACATGCACGTCTGACGAAAATGGCGGCCGTATACGAGATGCGTTCACACGGATCCCTCGGAAGTCCACAAGACGGACAGGCCAGAAACTTCAACGTCCTCAGACAACGGTGCTGCGTGCTGTGAAACGATACCTGCACATTAAGTCTTTGAAGTTGCATTTGCGTCCCGGGACCGCAACAGAAAGTACGAATTTTGCATTTAAATTCCTCAGGATACAGCAGAGGACACTTTTTCCGAACGACTCATCTTTTCGGACGAATCGACGTTTCATCCATACCGCCATAATGTGAGAATTTCGGCGTCACAAAATCCTGGCGTCGTCGAACATGAAAGAGACTCGCAGATACTAAATGTTTGTTGTGCCATTTCTGTATACAAATTTTATGGTGCTTTCTTTTTTGCGGAGGAAACTGGGACAAGAATGCCATACCTGGACATGCCGCAAAATTGATCGTTAGCAACACCGTCCCACAACGTTGGATTGAAAGAGGTAGACAACAAGAACTTGTTCTCTGCTTTTGATATCACAGGTCACCAAATTTCAAAAAAATGGTTCAAATGACTCTGAGCACTATGGGACTTAACTTCTGAGGTCATTAGACCCCTAGAAATTAGAACTAATTAAACCTAACTAACCTAAGGACATCACACACATCCATGCCCGAGGCAGGATTCGAACCTGCGACCGTAGCGGTCGCGCGGTTCCAGACTGTAGCGCCTAGAACCGCCCGGCCACCCCGGCCGGCTACCAAATTTCACACAGTACGATTTTTTCTGTGGAGGTATGTAAAAGACAGAGGCTTTTCCCCCACCTATGGCAGCAACTCTTCAAGAGCTGAGACATCGAACTATTGAAGCTGTTTGATTCGTATGTGGAATGAATGGGCTAGTGTTTCCATGTTTCTCGAGCAACGCTTGGTGCTTGAGTGTAAGTATAGTATCCGTATGAACATAAAACTTCGAACTTTCCTCTGCCCAGTGAAATGCGCAATGTGTTTCTGTCTTTCATAATCTGTAATAAACAACTGAAATCTGTGCTTTCTTTGCATAAAGCATAAAAATCTCTGTGCGCTTTCACAAAAGCCAAGCAACATCGACAAATTTGTAATAAGCAATTTACAGTAAACTTTAAAACGAAGGATTTTTGCGAAAACCTAGAAAAACAAAAGTTTTCGTAAAAATTGATAATCTCGCGCATTCTATGGAATATGTGCTATACAAAAAATGCGTATTACTGCTACAGAAGACATGCCTTACCTGTAAAAAAAACTGGTTATTTTGCGCAAAGACTTCGCTGCGATTGGAACTATCAAACTTACAGCATAATATCACGCTCTTCGGGAGGGTGAGGACAGTCCAACGACATGCCGTGTAAAACTGGCCTCAATGCACCGGGTCTGTACCTCGACAACAGGGGCTACAGCAGCTCTGGCTGAGCAGTGTTCTGTAAACGTGCGTGCCTACTTTAGTTTACGTAAGCGCAAAAACGCGCATGCGCCGAAGTAAACGGCATACTTTCCCATAAACAATGCGAGAACAAAAACAAACATCGACTGTTCAAATGGTTCAAATGGCTCTGAGCACTATGGGACTCAACATCTGTGGTCATCAGTCCCCTAGAACTTAGAACTACTTAAACCTACCTAACCTAAGGACATCACACACATCCATGCCCGAGGCAGGATTCGAACCTGCGACCGTAGCATTCGCGCGGTTCCGGACTGAGCGCCTAGAACCGCTAGACCATCGCGGCCGGCAAACATCGACTGTTGTATTTATCATTGTGCTCGTCCACCTTATGCTATGATTTCCAACCTGCTGTGATTTCCAACATAGCGGAATCACAGCCGATCGTTTTTACAAGTGTATCAGAACTCGTAACGAATATAAAAATGTCTGGATTCCAAATTTCACGATAGGCGGACAAATCTCTCCCTTGCTTACCCGCCACACCCCCTTCTCCCACTTCCCTTGTGAACCCCCACATTACAAATACAATCGGAAGTTCTACAACACATCATTAACAGTTAGATAAAGAAACTAAAATTTTGAAGAGGAACAACACTTTGACTTGCTTAGCCTGAAATAGGGAGCTCCAGTCCAAAAACGATAGTTGAAAATTGTGGGCGTCAGTAATGGAAAGAAGGGGGCGGGGAGGGGGTGGGGGGTGGCTGTGCCAAACCCCACCCCAACGCTGTCTTCTTGGAATTTGAAGAGAAGACTTTTTTATTCGTTACAGAATTCTACTATACTCCTTTACGTAATTCCTCGTGATTTCGCTTAACCTCCCGTTTGGTCAACTGTAGCATTACGTGACTGATTGCTGTGAACTAATACTGGTGTTTCCAGAATGACATCTTCACTCTGCAGGGGAGTGTGCACTGATATGAAACTTCCTGGCAGATTAAAATTGTGTACTGGACCGAGACTCAAAAGTTCTTGTCCGCGAAAGGCAAAGGTCCCGAGTTCGAGTCTCGGTCCGGCACACAGTTTTAATCCGTCAGGAAGTTTCAATACTGATGTTAACGTTTGTTGACTTGCCACTACGATCATGGAGAGTTAGGCTATTTTTTCGTAGCAGATTCAGTCCTTTGCAGGGAAGTGCTGAAATAGAGTTCCCTATCTTTCTCTGTCGACTCCTCATACCCGATAATGTCAGGGTGCAGGGAAGGACCGAGGCAACACGTCGGATCCATTGATTGGAAAACTATCAGCTCTTCAGGATATGTTATTCGTGTCACTTATAAAATTTATTTGAACTGCATTACGTGTTTCGAAACTCAATAATTCATTTATGTAAAAAAAACAGCAATTATATAGGCTTGCCCTCCACCTCTCTCTCAGGTTAATTTCTGCGGGCGCCTGTGAAAGGCATACTGTTTGTTATACACATACGAGAAACAAAGGGTGATAAAAATGTCGTGCACTCACTTTATTCAATATTCTAACGTCACTACAGATATTCGTATTTAGGTTATGACATGTTCGATTTCCCTGCCATAATTGGCGATAACGTGACGCAGACGAATAGCGAAATTCTGCATGACCCACTGAAGTGTCAGGAGATAGATGCTGTCGATGACCTCCCGAATGGCAGTTCTCAGCTCAGCAATGGTTTTGGGGTTATTGTTGTACACTTTGTCTTTAGTATAGCCCCCCAAAAAGGAGTCGCATGTGGTCAGATCCGGAGAATATGGCGGCCAATCGAGGCCCATGCCAGCGGCATGGGTACTCCAGAGCCAAAATGCGGTCTCCAAAGTGCTCCTCAACATCATACACTCTCCTGCTTCGATGGGATCAAGCCGTCTTGCATGAACCACACCTTGTCGAAATCAGGGTCACTTTGGATAAAGGAGATGAAATCATCTTCCATAACCTTCACTACCGTTCGATATTCACCGTGCCATCGGGGAAATTAAATGAAATGAGCGTATGGCATCGTTGGCCGGGAGGCTCCTATTCGGGGAAGTTCGGCCGCCAAGTGCAAGTCGTATTTCATTCGACGCCACATGGGCAACTTGCCATCGAGGAGTTCGCACCGATTGTTCCGTTACTGGACACTGCACACCACACAGCCACCCGTTGTACCATGCCCCGCCCTAACGCCTGTATATGTGACTGGATCAAGATTACTCAGTAGTAAACAACTGTGAATTCTTATACAACTCCTCACCAAAAGGAGGCGGTGGCGAAGCTTCCGTCGGCGAGTCCAATCCTAGAAAGTTAATCCAGAGGGTTTGGACATCATTGACAGAATGATGAGCATATTCTACTCTGATCGCAATGTACCCGATCCATCAAGTTTGTCGCATATTCTGCTAATACCTTGAAGAGCCATACACCAGCAATGCACTTGGAACAGTATTCTGCACTACTACCACTTCTCCTACTGTTAGCAACAAAACTGTCGTTATCCAAATGACTCGGGACTAGAACCGATCCGAATAATGGAACATCCGCATATTTGAATAAACCATGAAAAAAACGTAATTTCTTTACAGAAAGCTTAATTTGTGTATACATACTACTGTAATATTAATGTTAATGACTACAAAACGATGTTATTTGGATTTTGTACAGTACTGTACTTAGACACAGTGTCAGTTCTTGAACGTATCGGGAAACTCAGTTGGTTTGTTGCCTTCAATCGTTTTCGTGCAGCCAAGCCTCGCATCCTCTTGACGGTGAGCCATATTCCTTTTAGAAATTGCTCCAGGAAAAACCTCTCCATCCATGTTAACGCAGTGTCAAGACACGCAAACGCTGCACCAGCTGACGGTCCTGTATCTGTTCCGTGACAATGTCATCCTGTGGCCACCAGTTTCTCCTCTCACACTTTCAGTGATTTCATCGTCAATGAGAATTTGGAATTCTGGGTCCGAAGGATCACATGCTAGCCACTCGCCTATATCCTCTGCACTGCAATCGGAACGCAAGGGCAGTCTTTTAAATTCATTTTTTTGGTGATGAGCTACAATGCTTTCATTTTCATCTTCTGTCAAACGCTTCTTTAACAGTTGTCTCCTGTAGTGTCGTTTTACAGTTTCAGTAACCGATAGGCTGCAGCAAATGCGTTACGTTTGGCAGCAGGAAGAATGGTTTTGAAACGTCTGTCTTGTCATTCAAGAAGGCTTTCTGTAGGATTGGTGGGTACACTGTCCTTTAATATCGCGCTACTGCCTTCTTTACCTATGGCCTTTTGCTCCTTTTTCATTCCAGGTATGAAAATTGTATCGTACCATCCACAAAACGAAATAGCGGTAACCCAGGCCTTTGGTTGATTCTTGTAAAAGATGGGAGGTTTTCAACATTTTAGAAACAAACAGAGGTCTTATTTTGTGCTTTTCTGTAGAGTCAGCACAGTTCAGCACCGTAACACAGTCGTTACTAGCCCTGTGGCCAGGAGGACAACTTTTCGTTTAGAACTTAACTTTCAGGCACAGTCTTCCAAATAAGGTCATCTCATCTGCACTGTATAAACATTGAGGGTAATAAGATAGTGTTTCAATTTTGAATTTTTCAACAAAATTTTTTACCGATTTTTGGTCCGCTGTTCGTTTGTCACCACTTAAATCCAACTCACGAGTACCGTGCCTTACCTTGAAATTCCGTAGCCAGCCATTGCTCGCTTTAAATGAAGGTAAACAATCGATTTTCTCGGCTACGTGTTTTGCTTTTACGCCAACAATCGGCCGTGAAAGAGGGTTTCCCAATGCTCGCTCCTGCAAAAACCACTTGCATGCGGCCTCTTCATGCTCTGTTTCTGCTGTTGTCATTGCTTTTCTCGACGAACTCACATCTTAACTCAGACACAAAGTTTAAAACCAAGGACTTGTTTGTTTATACTTGAAATTGTTCATGTTCTCATGCTAAAGATCTCAGCTAATTGCTTACCACTTATGCATTCGTCTACATTGTTCAAGGACTTTTATTTCGTCAGCTAATGATAAGATAATGCATTTCCTTTTAGAAGAAATACGCCGCACAGTAAATTAAAGCACACACACGAATCAAAGCGAAAGGTACGCAAGACGAAACTTACAGCGACAAAGTATGGTATACGGTGAAGTCGCGACACAGACTGATATAAGCCGTACTGTGTGACGGGCACCACAAACACAACAGTGCGTGTAAACAATGTGGATTTGTGTCCATTGTTAACTGGAAAATTTTATCACTGAATACATTCGCTGTGGATTGTTTTTAGAACGATAAATATGCGTACATTGTATTGTATACGGTAATAAAGCACTCCGTCATCAGGCCACAAGTGGCCCATCAGGACCATCCGACCGCCGTGTCATCCTCAGTTGAGGATGCGGATAGGAGGGGCGTGTGGTCAGCACACCGCTCTCCCGGTCGTTACGATGGTTTTCTTTGACCGGAGCCGCTACTATTCGGTCGAGTGGCTCCTCAGTTGGAATCACGAGGCTGAGTGCACCCCGAAAAATGGCAACAGCACGCGGCGGCCCGGATGGTCACCCATCCAAGTGCCGGTCACGCCCGACAGCGCTTAACTTCGGTGACCTCACGGTAACCGGTGTATCCACTGCGGCAAGGCCGTTGCCTGTATACTGTAATAACTACTGAACAAAATCAACAATTTTGGTCATACAGTATAATTTCTTTTTTCCTCAAAGCGATCAGGATAGTATAAGTTTGGACAATTGCTGCTATTATCATTACAACTGCCAACGTGCCGCGGTCTGCGGCGTCAAATTATGTAATGTAATCCTGTAACCAGATCTTCTATTCGACAATATGATGGAACATCGGTATCCTAGACCGCAAAATTCATTAAACCAAGTTTTTCTCACCCTTCTTGACTATTTCGCTCTTTCACATCGTTTTTCTCACTATTAAAGGTATAAATAAAAACGATAGCAAGTTTTTAAACATAACCCTTATTAAAATATCAATAAGTACAAATTTATTACTAGAAAGAACTTTAATATGCAGTACTTACTTATTAACACTTTACTCGTTTAGGAATACATTTTTTTACATTATTACAATTGGAGTGTACGGAAACTAAAAAACCATCGTAATGCAAAAAGAAAATTTAAAGTTTCTTTCTCATCGCACACATTTTGCACACTTTTCCTTGACAACTCCAACGACGTTACCTTTTCACAAGAAATGCACTTGTAGTTAGTTTTTCTCTTTTTTTGTTGTGGACAAAATCGACAAGTTTTTCTGTTTTCAAGCTTGTCCGTTGGACATGAATTGTCATCAATTCGAGCTAAAAATTTGTTACGTTGGCTAACGATCTTCTTTTCTTTTGCTGTCTCTTATTTTACAGATGGAATAGTATTTTGTACCTCTTGAGAGAGATTGGAAATTGCCAGTCGGGACATCACAAAATCGTGGACCAAACATAGATAAACTCTTTTCAGGAAATCAAAACGAGATCCGGTTTTTCCCCTCCAAAAAGTCTATAAAAAATATTTGCGTTTCATCCAGACGTGGCCACCATGTGGTAAAAAATAGCAAGTAAAACTGCAAGTAAACACTGCACTTAATGTCTGGTGTGTTATTCCACTTTTTGTGGCGTTAAAAAAGATATGATTTCAGGTTTACTATTTCATACGTCAGTGTAACTGGAATAACGCATGGATGAAAGAAGTAGGACTGCCTTATTTTTTTTGGGGGGGGGGGTGGGAGGGGGGAAGGGGAGGCACAAGAAAGAAGGCTCATGTGTTTTTTAAAGCCAAAAGGCTTGATCCAATGTATTTTAAAGAGCTATAACGCAGATTTTTCTCTTTCTGTAACAAGTTTGCGCAATAAATTAGAATATGCACGTGAAAAAAGTAGTAATTAAAATTAAAACGTAAAATGCAAGTTGTTACAGTTTTTTCGTTCCTCAATAAATAAAAATCGTCAACCGTAGTGTGCTAGCCAAATTTTCAATCTAACTGATCAAATGTTCCGACTAAGAAGATAAAACTCTTGGAAGAGTATAACACCGGTCAAACAGGCTGACAAATACGTGACAGTTTTAGGAATACCCTGTCGGACAGACAGGCAAAAACTTGACACTTTTGGCAACACCGGGTCTATCAGACTAGGCAGTGAATACACATTTGTGAAAGAAGGCCCCACAGACCGACAATATTTAACAAAACATCTACATACTAGAAAACAATTAATACTCCGACAATCATTTGTCGATCAGCAGCCGTTCGGGACCCGATTGATGGTTATTCACCTTCTCCGCTCCCTCGGACTCCTTGCAGCGTTGTTAACGTCAACTATAGCAGTATGTCCGACAGGTGTTCCGTACAGAGTGTTAAGAAAAAGCTACGAAATATGCGCATCCGATCCACATGTGTAGTTTACATGCTGACACCATTTCTCTCTGTGCTTATGTCAAATTTATATAATTGATTCTTTATACATTTTTGTCGTGTAAATATGAAATCAAGAAAGAGCAAGCTATTAGCTTTTGCTGGTTTCGGATCATCCGTCATGCCGGACCTGCTGAACTAGATGTGTGTGCGGTGTTAGACCCTTCAACTTTCCAGCTTATCTAGTTTTCCAAAGCGAAGCCTCTTTCACCAGAAATGGAATGTGAATAGTCGCAACAGTCACATATAGGCCACCGACAACCTGACAGCGCGTACGTAATGAGTCGTCAGCATAGATCAGAAGTGAAATGGTCGGAGGAGAAAGTCAGTGAGTGGT
Organism: Schistocerca americana; assembly: GCF_021461395.2. NCBI lineage: Eukaryota > Metazoa > Arthropoda > Insecta > Orthoptera > Acrididae > Schistocerca > Schistocerca americana. Next base: position 638,239,598 of record NC_060120.1, on the reverse strand, counting down.
TGATAGGCCGGTACCTGCTTCATCCTCGCTTACCTGTAGCATTGCATGTCTCTATCTCCGTAACTGCTCCACCGTACAGTGCATGTCTGAGGGTACATCATACCAATATCATCGATTTTCTTTTCTATTCATTTCGAGCGCTAAACGAAGGAAAAATGAGTGTGAATGTGGCTCTGGATATTCCCTGATATCTCATATCTTATTTTCACGATCCTTACGCTGATAGCATGATGGTAGAATCATAATGGTCGCGCAGTCTTCTTCTAATACAGAATCTCTAAATTTGTCAAACAGGGTTCATTCAAGTATGCCACATTTACGTTCCAGAGAGAGTTGTCACATCATACAAGACTTTGTGCAGCTCCTTGCCGTCGTCTAGGAACGATATTTTTCTATACACTGAGGCATCGTCACCAAACAACCTCAAAGTGCTGCTGACTCTACCTGATAAAATCGTCCATGTGTACTGCAAACATTAGAGGTACTGCTATGCTTGCGTGGGACACACCCTCTGTTACTTTTGTTTCTGTTGAACATCCAGCGCTAAGTATAACTTACTAGTTTCTATTAGAAATATTCCGTATAATCATATTTTTTATAGAGTAAGTCGGAAATCTAGGAAGATGAAATGTACAGTATCTGTAACGCGCAATTGACTACTAGACGCCACGAGTAGAGGACCCGCCAGTATAAAAGAAGGCGGGGAGTGTTGTGTTGTCAGTGGAGACACAGTAACGACACAATGGATCGCCCAGGAGAACTCAGTGACTTCGAACGTGGACTATTCATTGTATGTCATCCGAATAACAAATCCATCAGGGACATTTCAGCCTATCTGAAGCTGCTTCAGTCAACTGTTGGTGATTGTAAGATGGAAATGCGAAGCCAGAATCACAGCCAAACACGATCAGGCAGATCTCGTGTAGTTACTGACTGGGACTGTCTAACAATCGAGAGGACATTTGCAAATAATCGCTTGAAATCAACGGAAGAAATCATTCGTGAGTTACAAAGTGTTACCAGCAGTGTAGATAGCACAAAGATTGAATTCAAAGGCCAAGGGTGGACACATCCCATACTAATGTCAACTGATGGCTGTCCGTCAGTGTGGCTCTTCACCTGCATTTGTTGTGTACCTTATGCCAAGTGTGGAATACGCAAGCTGTGTTTCACACGAGTAGTTTTTCCTGTAAAGATTGTGTTTTTTAGAGACACCAAGGGTGGACACAAGGGTGGACACATCCCATACTAATGTCAACTGATGACTGTCCGTCAGTGTGGCTCTTCACCTACATTTGTTGTGTATCTTATGCCAAGTGTGGAATGTGCAAGCTGTGTTTCACACGAGTAGTTTTTTCTGTAAAGATTGTGTTATTGAGAGACACTCTCTCCATTTTGCTGAAAAATATTATCTGTGATTTCTGTACGCGTGTGCGATTCTAACATGATGGAATCTCTGCTCTCCTTTAAAAACATCACACATTCGTCAGACGTTCCATGAAAGGCGGAGAGGAAGTGGCAAGCTTATTCACCAGATTCCTAAATATCCGATCCCATTGTGACCCCGTCGTTTCCTAGCTAGGGTTCGCTGTCATAAGTTCATGCACTTACCCTTCTGTATAATACCTAAAAGTTTGTTCCATCATTAAACAGGAAGCCAAAAGGTCCCAAAAGCCCCCCCTACCTTTGGTCTTGGACTAGCTTCTGGTCAGTCAGCACCAAATGATGTCACAATATAAATATGAAGACTGGTGAGCACTTTGACGCAAAATTTTCCTTGACATTTGATAGTGGGTAATAGGCATAGAAAGAATGGTCCACGTCACTCTAATATATTCGTTTGGCTTAAAGAGTTTCACTGGCTTAATGTCAAACTTCAGGATCCCACCCGCTCAAGATAACATTTTATGTCGATCATTGAAGAGCTAGTTTGCAGTGTGCAAACGATTCAGGACACGCTCGTGTGCACTATAACACCACGTAGAGAAATCCTTTAGCATATTCCTGATACTAAGAGATATACGTTTTGCATACTTTGCATCTTAACACTCGTGGTCAGATCTGCCTTTACTGTACAATGTCGCAAGTAAATTTCAGTCTGTAAAAAGGAAACGACAGCTAACTTCGTCGTGATTGAAATGTTGAAACTTTTGTACTGCACTTTATATAGGGAGTGGTACGCGGATCAATGCAAACCTCAAGTTGTAGAAGTAAACAATCCTCCCAAGATCGAAAAACAATGGGCTTCTTTGCTCTTCAGCGATCCCTCTACAGCCCTGAACTTGTCCCATTTAATTGCAGCTTGTTTCCCTAGATGAAAAAACAGGATTTTCTGTGGATGAAGAGCTCTTAACGCAGTGATGGCGAAAAATGTGCTCAGCTCCCAGAAGAAACTCGTTGAACATGAGTCTTTTAAACAAATGCAGCAATTTATCAGGAAACGTTAAGTTAAATGGTGCTGTATCCGAAAAATTTCTAGTGCCCTTACCAAATTTCAAAGTGGTAATACTGAGTAATAAATGTAGATTCAGTGCCAAATGAAAATTGATCAGGACGATGCAGAATGTTTCAAGCCTCGATGTTTTAGTATGCCACCTAAAGTACACATACGGGTTCAACTAGTAACTTGCGTTTTGACAGGGTGCATCCTTGCAAAAGTAAGATGGTCTATTAATATGTTCAAATGTTGCATTGTCTACTTCTAATCTTTAATTAATTACACATGTACCGCAATAAATACAACAAAATCATTAACAGTCGTTTGCTCCTAGTTTGTTATAAATCTTCAGATATTACATTATCTGTTTAGCTTCTCTTTAAGGTTGGTTGGGGATGTATTACCGTGCTAAAGTACGCTACAGAAAGTCTTTTCACCCACAGATTTCAGGTGCCTGAGTACATTTTGAGTTAAGAGGACGTATTTCGAAACAGTCCTCAGGTAAGATTAGATCAGAAATTGACGTATGATGCGCGAATTACAATGTGAATAGAATGAGGTAAGCTAAATCGATGCCATGCCGTTAGTCTTTCATAACAGTGGTTGTGTAGCGACGGCCCCACGAACGCGGTGTTACCGACGTGGAGCTTTGCCAGCGTGCAGTTAGATGGCCGAGCCGACCTTTAAGACAAAAGGAACTGCGCAGTAGATTCTGCACCGGCTCAAGGTCGTCACTTGGTTATCTGCCTCAAACAGCTGCTCGCAGACAAGCAACTAACAGCTGAGCCAATGGAAAATTTTCCTTGTGCTTTGGAATGTTTCACAAGCGGACCGACGATAAAAAAAGAAAACTGGAACTTAATGTTTTCCGTAAGTGGCTTGCGGCCAGGGGTAATCCATCGGTGAATGGAAGGTCAATTGGGGTGAGGGGGGGGGGGGGGGGGAGAGCGAACAGCTGTGGAAAAAGATGGGTTGGCACACGTGCCCCAGTGCCTCACCAGGTGCTTTTTTGAAGTTGCGTGTGACGCAGGCTCTGTGACAGCCGACACCTACTGTTACGTTACTGCTGTTGCTAAGGTGCGCTAGCAGCTAGACCGTGCCCAGATTTTTGTTAAGTGCTGGTAAAGACATTGACCGTCAATAGAGGCTATACGTCATAACAGAATCGTGCTTTCGTTACACAGAACGACTACTGAAACGCTAAATCATTGCTGTCGAGCCCAAGTTTCAACTTTGGCACTCAGCTTTTCGGGTTTAATGCCTTACAGTACGTTACAAAGCCAACAATTTCTTGGGTTGTGATGGTAATAAATTTATTCTAATTATGTTTGAAATGTAGTCGTGAGAGCATGCAAGGGTTAGTAAACTTTTCTCCCAATAACAGTCGGAATAACTGTAGATTACTCCGGCATAAACTTCTTTATACCATACCGTGTACTTCTTAAATTGAAACAGTCATGATGTGGATTCAGCTGTTATTAGATTTCACTATATGACACGTCTCTCTTTCAGTTACGATTGTTGTAATTATTAAAGAATCATTTGGTGCCAGTCACTTTTGTTATGGCCAAAGAACAAAATTTCACACCTTCGTTGAGAAATATTTCATACGTTTTTTCCATTGACAAACTGCCTATTGGCTTCTGTATCGGGTTCTTCGGCCGACGGTCATCTAATGATGTTACTGACGTTTCGCCAGCAAGAGTGGCTGGCATTGTCAAAGCTTCACCCTCCATTGCCGGTGGTGAACTGGAGCCGAGCTCGCGGCCGCAGACTACATGTGCCTTGCGCACCGACGTACGAGGGCTTCTCCTCGGTCATTTCCGGTGCGGTTCTCCTCTTGCTACCTGCGACGGTCGTTCGCTGCCGTACGGGAAGCTAGGTTCCGTTTACCTTAAGGTTTTCCTCTTTCTTGTTGAAACTGTTCGCTTGTTTATGTATTTCTACAGCTTCTCTGAACAAGCGCGTGTGATAGTGTTTCTCTACAGCCAGAACTTCCGTGTCGGCGAATTTTATTACGTGGTCGGTCTCACTCAGTGCGTGCTCTGCCACGGCCGATTTCTCCACCTGCCCCAACCTGCAATGTCGCTTATGTTCTTTGATCCTGGTGTTGATTGATCGTCCAGTCATTCCGACATAAACTTTTCCGCATGTGCATGGTATACGGTATATTCCCGACATTGCAAGTGGGTCACTTTTCTCCTTTGCCGATCTAACACACTCTTTGATCTTTCTTGTCGGTTTGAAAATCGTCTTTACGCCGTGTTTGCGCAATATACGGCCGATTGTATGGCAGAAAGGCCGTACCCGTCACTTCTTATTCTGATTCCTTACTTCGCCGAGTGTTTGGCTCTGTTACACTTCTAATATAACTTGTGGAGTACCCATTGCTCCTCAGAACACATTCGTGTTGCATTTCGCGTCTGAGGTGCTGCGGCTCACATATTCGTCGTGCTCGCGTTACGAGCGTATTAATCAGCCTCTTTTCTGGCTCAGGTGGTGGTTTGATAGTTTGTACAGGTATCGGTCCGTGTGTGTCGGTTTTCTATACACGCTGTGTTCCAGGTTTTCGCCATCCCTTGTGACCAGGACATCTAGAAATGGCAGTTTCTTGTCCTTTTCTACTTCCATGGTAAATGTTATGTTGGCATGGAGGCTGTTCAAGTGTCTCAGGAATTCACCGAGCTGTTCTTCACCATGGCTCCACACCACGAAAGTATCATCGACGTACCTGTACCACACCTTAGGTTTGCAAGTCGCCGAGTCCAGTGCCTGTGCTTCGAATTGTTCCATGAAGAAGTTGGCCACCACTGGACTAAGAGGACTACCCATGGCGACGCCTTCCAGCTGTTCATAGAAATCGCCATTCCACGTGAAATAGCTCCTGCTGAGACAGGCATGGAAGAGCTTTGTCATGTCTTGCGGGAAAATGGAACCGATGTGCTCCAGAGCGTCACTAAGTGGCACTTTCGTAAACAGAGAAACAACATCGAAGCTGACCAGCATGTCGTTTGGTGCAAGTTTCAGTTTCTTCAGCTTCTCAATGAAATGTCCCGAGTCCTTTATGTATGTGTCGGTCTTCCCCACATGTGACTGGAGCAGAGAGGCCAAGTGTTTTGACAGTTTATACGTCGGTGAGCCAGGAAGGCTAACAATCGGTCTTGGTGGAACGTTGTTCTTATGGAACTTGGGTATTCCATACAGCCGAGGTGGTAGGGCTTCTGTGTTGTGCAGGTTTCTCTGTATGTCCGCCAGCAGAGAAGACGCCTTGACTAATCGATTCGTATTCCGTGTGATACGCTGCGTCGGATCTGCGCTTAGTTTTCGGTACGTCGTCGGATCTAACAGGTCTCGGATCTTTTGCTCATAATCTTCGGTCTTCATTATGACGGTTGCATTTCCCTTATCGGCAGGCAGTACCAATATACTCTTGTCGGCGTTGAGATTATTAATGGCTTGTAGCTCTTCTTTCTTCAGGTTGCAAGCTGGTGGTTTTGCTTGGCGCAGTATCCTGGCTGTTTCAGTGCGTATTTCCTCTGCCCTTTCACAAGGAAGGGTCCGAATGGCCGCTTCGGTGTTGGCAACGATGTCATCCATAGGTATAGTTCTCGGGATGATAGCGAAATTCCCACCTTTTTGAAGAACAGACACTTCCTCTTCAGTCAACTGACGTTCAGTGAGGTTGACCACTGTGTGTGACATGTCGGGAATCGCCTTGTTGACCAGCTTCCGGCATCTTTCAAACTTTTTCTTCTGTCGCTCGGTGCAGCGCTCGAGTTCGTTCTGCATGCTCCTGAGAGTGATGCTGTCGATCTTGCCACAGTCGTCTCAATGCATTCTGCTACTTAGTTGATAGAAAATGTCCAAAAGTTCCTGATCCGTTCTTTCCAAGTCTCTCCATGTTGTATGAATTCGCTCACGAAGAAAAGCTCGTTCCACTCTGTCGTAGATACGATGTGCTTGGGCGGTGCTGAACAGGCGCTTACATTTCAAGAACTTCGGTGTAGCACCTTCATCTCGGCACCGTGACAGAAAGGCGAGAGAGGACATCAATCGCGCTTTCTTCTTCCGTCAGTAACATCATTAGATGAGCGTCGGCCGAAGAACCCGTTACAGAAGCCAATAGGCAGTTTGTCAACAAGTGGCCACGAAAGCCTTAACAATTTCGTTTTTTCATTGTTGGCCTTCTTCAGGCTTAAGGCACATTACAGTCCAGTTGTTAACACCCAAACATCAAATATTTTTCTGCGTATTAACTAGTTCAAACTAATATGGAAAACAATGGTAAAAAGATACAGAAACCTTAAAAGTGGTATACATGGATGGTAAAGAGTTAAAAACTGTAAACATCCACAAAATTGAATAATCTCAACGGCCATTATTAGAGACACCCTAAAAACACCACTGATTGTTCCTTTCAGACACTTCCAGTGGCAAGGTTTTGCACATTTAGCGCAATCGACTGAAACAGATGTTCTCAGCCAACATACTGGCTCTCTTCTCGCCGGAATACACTGTTTATTCTGACAAAATGTGGCAAAACGAAAGAAAAAAAAATGTGCAGACAATACAATCTACGCAAGCGAAGCTGTCGGCTCTAAGCTAGTAAGTTATAAAATGATGGAACCAATTGAGGATCGGTACTGAACAAATTTTGCCAAAAGCTTTGCGATAACCACGTGGAAACCAGGCACAAGATTTAACAAGCTTTCCAGGATGTTGCCATGACCAGGACAAGGGTAAAGGAGTGGTAAAACCACTTCAAATATGGCAGCAAATCAGTGGACATTGAACAGCGCTCAGGCAGACTCTCAACCAGCCGAAATGACAATCGATCGTATGAAAAAAACAGAGAATATACTTTATATTCAGAAGTTCGGAGGAAGTTCTCTGGTTGGGAGTACAAAGCGAATCTGAGAATATACTTCACCCGAGTATGTTCTCAGCGTGTGTTGAAGGGTGGGGAAGTTGCTCAAAACAAAGAATATTCTCCGATTTCGTATGAATAAAACCAGAGAAGTTTCTTACAAGCGGAGAACATGATCTGTTTTTGTGAGTTTCGTAGCATACTTCGTGCTGAGTAAGTTGTGTTGTCGTTAAGTGTTACTGAATGTTTTTAGTGAAAATGGCGGAATTCTCGAAAGGCAACATAAGATATACGTAGTACGAAGGAACACAGACGAAAGAAACTGTAGAAGTTTATATAGAACTGACAGTGAAAACATTATTTGGCTGACGAATCACTTTCTTCCCAAAAATCACGAAAGAAGAGGAGACGCCCTTTCCAACGAATGCAGAACGAAAACATTTTGCGCTATTTAGCGTATCCAAGCTTTCAGACTGGTGTAGGGGAAGACTTTGGAATACACCAGACAACATTATTCCTAATATTTTCAAATGTTCTGCAGCAGGTTAACAGAAAAGCATCGTTGTGGATCCGATGTCCGAGAAACGTTAACAAACAAGAAACAGATAAAGTTAAGAGGCAGTCTAGATAAAAAATTTTATGTATGGTAGGGGCAAGCACACAATGAAACCTCTGCACATGGAGACGAAATCGTCAATCGAAATGGCTTTCCGTCTATAAATGTGCAGGCGACATGTGATTACAGTGAAATGCTTACGAGTGTTGATTTTCATGGCCTGGGCCTGTACATGACGCTACGATATGGAGAAACTCGGGTGTGTACCGCACATTGCGAGAGAACCAGTGCAATGCCTTTAGGAGACGAAGGATATGACAATGCACTGTCGTTAATGACATTGTTTCAAAATCCCGAAACATCTGATGAGAGGGCGTGCAACAGACTTCACTCTAAGGAAAGGGTGATTATCGAACGGGGCTTTGGACAGGTGGAATGGCGTTTCCCAATTCTGAAAAATAAAATAAAATATGGCTTGCCCAAACAAAAACCCCCAGTGCGATAATAGCCTGTTTTGTTTTGCACAACGCAGCAAAACATGTCGGGGATGAGCATTTTCATGCACGTAGTGACAATGATAAGTCTTCCAGCATTGGGAGAAGAGGAAGCAGCAAACGTACGTGTACGTGGAACAGACAGAAGACGGGAAATTGTTAATGTAATGTAGGGGAGTCTGTCGAAACGTTGCATAATTAAACCTAAATCGTGTATTTTTTGTAATTAACATAATTTTTTCTTCAGTTAGAACGAAATAATATTTTGATGAAAATAAAAAAACAGTGCTCTGATGTCACGTAATAAAATGCAGATTAGTGGTTTTCTTCCTCTTCTATTATCGATTTTACTTACATCAAAAATTGTTTAACCTGTAACAATTCAAACTGGAACAGAATTTTCGGATACTACAATAAATAAGTGCATAAACTGTTTGACCCATAACATTTAAAGCACGAACAAGTTAATCTTTTTGTTCCACTTTCCCAAAAGTTGTTTCAAGGATGTGGTGAAGGTATTTGCAAGGAGCTACAATAATAAATGCACAAACTGTCTAACCTGTAGCATTTAAAATAGGAGCAAGTTGATCTTTTTGTTCTGCTCTACCAAAAAATGTTTCATGGGTACTGTGAAGGTATTTGCCTGACACAACAGCAAATAGGTGCACACATTTTTTAACATTTCAAATTGGATTATGTTACTCTTATTGTTTCACTGAAAAGAAATTTGCACTGAATTATTTCTTTAAGGGGATATGAATTTTGTAAATGAAGAATGTAAACGAACATTCACTGAAAAAAAAATGTTTTTATGAATAAAAAACGGTGTTGTACTGTGACATTACACAATTCATTCTATTGTTTTTCTTGTTCTTGACGCATCAGTTTCTGCTGCTTCCTTTTCAGGATATCTAATTGGTACAATAATACTAGTCGTTGCAGCTCAATATTAGGCGAATTCATCGTCTCTCATCGCTTGTGTCGTTTCGACATTCTCTCAGGCCTCAAAACAGGGGAGTGCGAAGGTATAACGATTTCTGGTCCCATAAGATTTTTAGCGTCTGCTGTGACAATTTGCGGTTGCTGCAAAACTGTTTGTGGTTCGAAGAATGTACAAGCGATATCAATTACCTCTGAGCTACTCTGGGGAAGAGATGATAGCACAGGTGGAACCACCAACTGCATAAGTTCCTAATAAAAATAAAATAAAAAAGAACAAGTAACAGTACTGTGTGTCACGACTTAGTTTCTAGTTAGTACTCGTGCATATAGCAAGCAGGTTTACGCAGAAAGATGGGGGGGGGGGGGGGGGGGTTTGTCGAGTTTCATGCGTAGTACACTGTGATACTTTTACAGAAAAGTGTATAGTACACGAATTTCATCGAACGTTGTTTCATCTTCACGCGGTAAAAATATATATTTTGCTGATTCACAATTTCAAAACGTTAAGCACATAATAAAAAACGGAAAAAAGGGACTTACCAGGAATTCTGTGGATAGTTGTGTTGCAGTCATCTCTGTCTAAAAACTTCAAAACCTTTTGTTCGCAATTTGTTAGTGAGATCTTAATGTTACCCATCTTATTTACATCCGTCGTAGACTTCATGCGCGATTTCATATTGTGCCCGTCTGAAATGTCTTTTCCAAAACAAGCCCTGTAACGATGTTGTATTTCCTTTATACTATCTGTCATAGGATTCTTGTGGCCCGAGTTTGTGATTTGCTGATAATAGCAGGATATTCACGTAGACTAATTCGGAATCTTTCATTTCGGCACAGAAATAACTTAAGAAAAACTTTTAGTTACAGAAACACACGCAAATGAAAACGAACTGAGGACCAAAGATGTTGGATTTTAGTCTCTTTGCTGAGAACTTCCTCAATAAGACAGGGAGGTAGTGAGAAAGTACTCCCGGGGCAGAGACTATGCTTCTTAGTTTTTATTCACACGAAATTCAGAACTTTCTCTGAGATTGTGCTTTTGCTCTGTCTACTCTGGAGAATGTTCTCCTTTTTATTCATACGATCCAATGTCATTAAGTGAATAGGAACTTTTGCCGTGGAAGACAGTCGTATTATAGTACGAGAATTTTCGAACGATGTAGGTGTAAGCATGTGAAAGGCACATTCAAATTCGTGGGCAGCAACAAGTTGGCAGCTCCATTATTATGCGTTCACTAGCTTTGCACATGTGATTCAGAATCTCATCTCCAAATGCAACAGTTCTGTGGTTAGTCGGGCTCTCTACTCCTCCACCATTGCTCCGTGTGACTTTTTCTATTTCCCAAGCTGGAAGTGCCCTAAAAGGAACACAATTTGAGCCAAGATAAAACATAATGTGGAATACGACGTCCTCGCTGACGAATCCAACAGGCTATTTTCCTATGTTAAAAATATGTTTCGGACTGTTGTTTTTCTGATTGATTATCACATTTAAATAGCATTTACGGTCAATGTTCTCACAAAATATCTGTTATTTTTGTGTTATTAAAGTTTGATAATCATTAAATACCAAGATCTGGTCACGTGATAGAAAACGCTCTGTTATTGGGTGATGCTCTGCTGACGTCATAGATTATGAGTAAGACGAAGCTATACTTGTGTTATAGGGGCATTAGCCGAAGTTACGAGGTATTTATGTACTTTTTCTGCAAAGCGTTTAGCTGTTTAGTAATGAAAAAGGCAATTACAACTTCTAAGTACCACTAGAAGGGAATTTTGTGAACACTGATAGTGGAAGCCTTGTGAGAGTTGATGCGTTTATGCTCCAATTGTTTAGTGCGGCGATAAGGAATTACACAACTTTTGCTAGTGGGTCCGTATATTATAACTAGAGTGTCGACTATCGGTCATGAGCTGCGAAGTAAAGCACAGTAAAGTTATTCTTGGCAAAACTTAGTGCTGATTTCGTCTGTAGGAGCCATTGATCAGAGAACTTCTTTCTAGCAGGCGTTCGGTGGCGCAGCGGGTAACGCATTTGACTGCAATAAAAGAGGTCGCATGTTGAAATACCGGAAAGTTCACGTATTTTTAAAAGTTTTACACGAAATACGAAAATAGCGTTAGCAAGAACTGATCGTAGCAGTTGCTTCAATTGTGGGATGTATTATACATAGCTTCACATTAGTCTTAGTGAGAAATGGACAAATAAGGATAAACGCATTTACTTTGGGAACGAACAATTCAGTTTATGGAAAGCGTTGCTGGTAGTGAAGACAGCACCATACGGTTCAAATGGTTCAAATGGCTCTGAGCACAATGCGACTTAACTTCTGAGGTCATCAGTCGCCTAGAACTTAGAACTAATTAAACCTAACTAACCTAAGGACATCTCACACATCCATGCCCGAGGCAGAATTCGAACCTGCGACCGTAGCGGTCGCTCAGCTCCAGACTGCAGCGCCTAGAACCGCACGGCCACTCCGGCCGGCGCACAATACGGCCACAGAAAGACGAGGTGCAGGACGATGAGGTTATACGGAGAGATGTAAAGCGTGTACAACATGCAGGTGACACAAACGTAAGGGCTGTGATGTTTGTGAGTGTAAACTAACGTTGGCGTCTGAAGCACACTTACCTCATCTTTATGTAATATGATGAAACTGAAAAAGTTTAAACAATAAAGATACTAGCTGGACAGTACGAAGATAAAAACATTGTTTCTCATAAAGTAAGAAGTGTGTCGTCACAGTAACCAGAAAACACCTTTTTGAACGTATAGTGCGTGAACAGCGATTGCAAATGTAAGGGCATGTAAGCATCGAGGCAAACGCAATAATATTCCGTTTCTGATCGGTGTGGTGATGTTTTGTGATTGTGATTTGTTTATCATATGAGTGCACTGTCGAGTTGTTTTACAAGTAAGTTAAAATGTTCTTCTGGGTTAGATTCGAACCAGAGATCTATGGGCATAAACTTGTAAAGTTCGACGGTCTACTGGACTAACAAGCGAGCTGCTGAACAACTGAGGTGTAGCTAAATAAAACGACAATTTTCACTAGGAGTTCAATTTCGTTGAATGATGCTACCCTCTGTAACAGTGGGGGAGCGCACCTAGGAGGTAGGCTAAAATTAACTTCGCAGTGTAACACATTTTTAATTCAGGTAGTGAACTTGTGCGTCGTCGTGGTGACAATTAACTACAACCACATTTTATGCATCTTCTCATTCTCTGGAACACTCAAAAACAACTTTTAAGGAATTTTTATAGATGTACTTGAACATTACGGTCCTACTCACCATTTGTAACCCATTTTCCGAAACTTAAATTCCAAAACAAGACATCACTGTGAATTAGCATTATGACGGTAGGAGCAGTGAGCTACGTCACTGGCATCACATGACTGGAATGGAGCGTTTTAGCGGGCTTTCAGATTATTTAAATTTCATTTCCGTAGTTTGATAAGAATATTAAAATTCAAGAGAGAAAAAAAGCATGTTAGGAGGATAAAATGACATGATTAGTCATTTAAGCCAATTTACAGAAAACAATCAAATACCCTATTGTTTCAAACAACGCTGCGGGCGCTGGGAGTAGTGTGTGCATTACCACGGAGCCTACTTTGAAGGAGATTGGGGTTCTGTACCTCCAAATCGATAAACTGCAAACCGAGGATCTAATATTTACTGAGCACATCTCGTGTTGCTGCGCAGATTTACTCGGAAATTATTGTCGCACTTACGGTATCTGATCAAAAGTATCTGGACACTTATGTGTGGACACTAATATGTAGTGCGTCCATCCTTTGCCTTTATGATAGCTTGAACTCTGCTGGGGTCACTTCTAATAAGGTGTCTGAATGTCTCTCCAGGAGTGGCAGCCCTTTCTTTTTCGAGATCCAAAACCAGTTAAGGTAGTTATGTTGGGGAGTGAAGTCGATGTTCTACGAGGTGCATTCAAGTTCTAAGGCCTCCAATTTTTTTTTCTAATTAACTACTCACCCGAAATCGATGAAACTGGCGTTACTTCTCGACGTAATCGCCCTGCAGACGTACACATTTTTCACAACGCTGACGCCATGATTCCATGGCAGCGGCGAAGGCTTCTTTAGGAGTCTGTTTTGACCACTGGAAAATCACTGAGGCAATAGCAGCACGGCTGGTGAATGTGCGGCCACGGAGAGTGTCTTTCATTGTTGGAAAAAGCCAAAAGTCACTAGGAGCCAGGTCAGGTGAGTAGGGAGCATGAGGAATCACTTCAAAGTTGTTATCACGAAGAAACTGTTGCGTAACGTTAGCTCGATGTGCGGGTGCGTTGTCTTGGTGAAACAGCACACGCGCAGCCCTTCCCGGACGTTTTTGTTGCAGTGCAGGAAGGAATTTGTTCTTCAAAACATTTTCGTAGGATGCACCTGTTACCGTAGTGCCCTTTGGAACGCAATGGGTAAGGATTACGCCCTCGCTGTCCCAGAACATGGACACCATCGTTCTTTTTAACAACATAGGCATTGCAATATCGTATTTATCACTCGATATCAGGAAGCGACTTACAATTAAAATGTCCTCCCTTGTACAGGAATTACATAATGTGTGTACGTGTACAGGCTGTGACGCAGGAACGACTACATATGGAAGTTTGGGTCTGGCCGTGAGTTGTACAGGGATAGACTAAACGATTAAGTCGACCGCACACGTAAAGAGGGAAATCTGGGTTCGACTCCCGGTCAGGCACAAATTTTCAGTGCCGTTATTCTCTTATACACCTAACAGTTGGACGTATTCACAACTACGAATATATTTCATGCATTTCATAACGGCTGTAATCGCAGCGGCGCATACATGCGTGTCCGAATGAGCACTGCATCATTCCTCTTAAGAACACAGGCACTGCCATATCGTTTTATTGTTTGCTTTCCGCTGGGCAGCAGGTCAGGTGTTGAAGTGTGGACGCAAAACGGGGACTCTATATTGACAGGCAAAGTCCACGCAGTGGCGCCGTTAGACTCTGCAGAAAACTTCAGGTTGTAAATTATGTGACGTGTTTGTGGGAAGACAGACACAGAGAAAAAGCATCCAACACCTTGGAGAGGGTACATATTAAGGTACTAATGATCACAATATCTGCACTTACACCCCTAAAACCCTGCATGTACAGACTGTCCCAGGAGGAATGGCCACTATTCAGAGATATGACAGGAACGACCATTTGAAGCAAAAAAGTATAGTTAATGGGGAACCTAAAGCCCATATCTTTAGAGCTACAAGCACTTGTTCACTAGAAGACACATGTTTCGCAGTAACGACTATGATCAAGTGTTCGTGGCTCTTCAGGGACGCACTTTAGAGCCCGTGTTCACTGAACATTTTTTTCTTTTTTTTTTGGTCCACACGACCGTCTCTCAAAATATGGAAATTTTTGAATTTGATTTATTGCCCATTTAGAGACCTATTGCCTTATGTTTTATAGCAGATCGTTCATTTTACAGCTTTTCAAGTAGATTACAAAATATATTCAATATTACAAACAGCAATTATTGTTTCCAGCAACTACAGTGGAAATAATAATTAAACAAAAACACATTAGAAAGTGATAAAAAACACAAAAATTCAGATTTTAAGAAGATGTGATGATAGATGATAAGAAAGACTTGGACAGAAAGAGAGAGAGAAATGTTACCCTATCTGAGGCAGCCTAGTCTGAAAGCATCGGAACTGCTTCGAGCCTTGCAGTCCCAGTTCGCTACAATTCAATTTATGCATTAATATTTCTAGACACTACTAACGAAAACACTATAACTATTACGCACATTGTGGAAAACCAGTAGTTTGTGAATGTAAAGTATGTTAATTCTTGGGGTTATTAAACTATTACGTTGTTTATGAGCTAAGTGTTCAGTTACAAGTGTTACATCCCAACAGCGGTATAAAGAACGCGGGCTGTATATGCCTGTTTTTTATACTTAAGTTAGAACAGGTTTACAGGGTTGATTGCATTACACCGTTTATTCTAATACAGTTTAGTTATTCTTCATGTTGTGTAAGGCTGTCTAGCCGGCCGATGTGGCCGAGCGGTTCTAGGCGCTTCAGTCTGGAACCACGCGACTGCTACGGTCGCAGCTTCGAATCCTGCCTCGGGCTTGGATGTGTGTGACGTCCTTAGGTTAGTTAGGTTGAAGTAGTTCTAAGTTCTAGGGGACTGATGACCTCAGATGTTAAGTCCCATAGTGCTCAGAGCCATTTGAACCATTTTTGTAAGATTGTCCGCGGTACGTGTCGGTGTTGATGAAAGTGTTTGTTGTTTGAGTAAGTTACTGTTTCGGTACTGCTGTCTGTGTTGGGGTGTCTGAATTGGAACTGCTGTCTTACGTGCTTCGCGAATGTTTAAGTGTTCTGCTATAAGGCCTTGTCTGTCTGTATTCGTCATGTAATGTCCCTGGGACATCATCAGCGATTTTATTTATTATCTCCCACTCGTCTTTGTCTCTTACTGCCCGTATCATGTCATTGTCGTACTGTGTTGGTGTCTGGTGTGTTGCTCTGTGTCGGTGACAGTGAAAAGGTATGTGTTTTGGGGATCCATGTTTCCCACATGTACAGGCAGCATTGTGGCTGCGGTCTACGCAGTGTGACTGCGCAGCGTAAGGGCCGTGGCCTGTCAGAAAGTGAATCATACCCCGGCTGGCATTGATATGGCTCAGACTCAGACGGACTCAGACGTTCCCTGATGTCCGAGAAGAAATGGGCCACTCTGCGGCCCTTATCTCTTGACTCCCATTCCCTTTGCCAGATATCCACCCGCCATATAACGAGTTGGCGCTTCTCGGTGATGTCCTGTCCGGTAATCTCGATGACCTTACCCTGAAACCGACTTGGTTTGGCCAAGGAGCTCTTTGTGCGATTGCAAGCGATCGCTCGGAAGCCACTCCTGGACAGTGGCAGAGGTGCTAATTACGTATATGGGCCTATACGTTTTTGTATCTGAGGGATCATTGTCGTCTGTTTTTTTTTTTTTTTTTTTTTTTTTAATTACGACGGCATTTGCTGTTTTCCAGACCGCAGGTACCTGTATCGGCAGTAGCGCTTCGTTGAGTAGATCTGTGAAATGTCAATTCTCAGTGTCTCTGAATGGATACCATCTGGGCCGGGACTTTTCTATTCTTTAGTCTGGCAATCGCAAGCGTGACCTCCTCAAATGAAAAGAAAATAATGACGGCACCATTTAAATAACAAGAGTTCATTACGTTTCGCTGTCCAGTATCAATCTATTCATTCGGTTGTTGCTCGTCATCGTGTAGGAGTTTGTTTAACAGGAATTCCGCAGAACTCCTCCATACCTCTGTTACGGTACCGTCATCTCAGCGTTGCTAAGACTAGTGGCGTCTTCAGATGCTCCGTTTGTATTTTGAAGCGATCCCCCCAAATGTTGATTTGGAGCTGTTTCTGCACGTGTATGTTCCAATGTTCTTTTCAAGTTTCTTGTAATTCTTCTTTGTAGCGTTGTTTTGCCTCCTGAGCTGTGTGAGTAGGACATCTCTGTCCCTTGCTGTCGTCGCTCTTTGACACCATATCCGTTTGTTTCTTGCTTCTTCGCTCAACCTTTTTTTCAAAGTCAGTATAAATTTGAAAACGGAATAAACCACGGAATAATGTAGATAGAGAGGTACAAATTGACACTCATCCTTGGAATGACATGGGGTTTTATTAGAACCAAAAAAATACAAAAGTTCAAAAACTGTCCTACAGATGGCACTTCATCTGATCAGAATAGCAATAATTAGCATAACAAAGTAAGACGAAGCAAAGATGATGTTCTTTACAGGAAATGTTCAATATGTCCACTATCATTCCTCAACAATAGCTGTAGTCGAGGAATAATGTTGTGAACAGCACTGTAAAGCATGTCCGGAGTTATGGTGAGGGATTGGCGTTGGATGTTGTCTTTCAGCATCCCTAGAGATGTCGGTCGATCACGATACACTTGCTACTTCAGGTAACCCCAAAACCAATAATCGCACGAACTGAGGTCTGGGGACCTGGGAGGCCAAGCATGACGAAAGTGGCGGCTGAGCACACGATCATCACCAAACGACACGCGCAAGAGATCTTTCACGCGTCTAGCAATATGGGGTGGTGGGGTGGAGCGCCATCCTGCATAAACATCGTACGTTCCAGCAGGTGTTTATCAGCCCGGCTGGGGATGATGCGATTCTGTAACATATCGGCGTATCTCTCACCCGTCACGGTAGCAGTTACAAAACCATTATCACGCATTTCCTCGAAGAAAAAAGCACTGTCGACGATGTAGAGATTGTGTTCATTTGGCACCTCATGGACCTGGTGTCCCCGGTCGTCCGTTATGTCAGAGTGCCATGTAATCGACCTAGAATTTACGTCTGCACCTATTAGAAAGTTTCTGTTATTGGCATATTCGACAACGTCGCAGTTGTAACTGAGATATGGTTCAATGTCGTGTGAGTACTGCGCGTATAACGAGGTAATAATCCACTTCTTGCTTTCGTGCTGTGTTTCCGATTTTGCGGGGTGTTCGGTACATAGATGAGCTGTCTGTGTAACTGTAATGTTTTGATTTGTGACAAATATGGAAAGGAAAGAACTTGCATTAGAAGACATTTGTTTCACAGTATCGAAGATGAAGAAGTGCTCGTAGCTCTTAAGGTATGCATTTTAAGAGCCCATGTTTAGTATACATTTTTGCTTCGAAAGTTCTTCCCTGTCACTGCCCTAAGTATCAATCATTCCTCCTGATACATCATCTGTAAATACAAATTTGTGTGCAACGGTGCTAGAAACCTTTGCTATATCCAGGAACACGGCTGTGATACACTTTCTCTCGTCTATTTCGACAGTTCTGCTAATTCTGAAATCGATTATAACAACTGAAGGACAGACAAGTAATTTTCTACATTTTCCATATTACCTTTCTTTAGATACCCCGGTAAGTTACGAGGCCAATAGACACTTCTGTTACTTATGGGAGTTTATATGCTACGTTTTCGTTTACTGTATAAATGGGAAATGTGGTGGTTAAAATGAATCTTTCGCATTACCTATGAACAAATGGTGACACAAGATGAGAAGATCAGATCTGTCGTACCGTTTAAGACAAGATTCGAACCAATCAAGCATAAATGCACAATCACTGTAAACATATCGCCAGTTTAAAGGGGCTCCACAATTTTCCAGAACTGTTGGGGATTCATGAAGCTTATCGAAGCTTATTATTTATCTTCCACAAACACGTGTAACGGAAAAGTTCCCTACAGTGTTATCTGCGGAATATGGATAACTCTTATCTGACACTCGGAGATTACGAGCGAGAATTAAGTCCTATGAAAACGTTGACTTTCCGCTGACTTTGAATATACCATCGTAACTTTCAGATTGTAACATTGTCTTCAGTTATAATTAGTTTTCGCCGATGTGGAACGACCATAAAACGTTAGAGAGGTTCTCAAATAGACGGCAGACGAAGACTGTCTAACCAGATATACGGCCAGCGAGACATAAGAGTACTTGGTCAACTACTGTACGTGAGAGTCGCACCCGAGGCACCTCTTTGCTGCTTGAATAGCAAATATCCACAACTGAACTCCTGATAGAAATGTTGAGCAGATTTAGAATTTCACGGTGCGTGAATTCACGACCCGTCGGAGGAAATACGGAAATCAGTCTAGACCAAAAATCGTCTAGCCCCACGGCTGTGCTGTTTCGATTCATTAGTCAATTCTACTAAGTTTTTTTCTGTGTAACCGCCTCGTGCCAAAGATCGTAAAATTTTTTCGACAGCAAAAAAACTGGAAGAAAAGAAAATGATTTACTTTTGTTCTGACTGCGAGAACGCGTGGATGTAAAAACGACAAATGCTTAAGCCGTATAGAAACTCACCTTTTATGACTTCGAATGCGTAAAGGATTCAGGTATGACCCAGTCCATGACGGAGGAATAAAATAATCCTCTTGGTGAATCATTTAACTGAAGTAGGTGTTTTAATTGAACTATAACTGTCTGAATCCTACAGCCTTGTCATTCTAGAAGATATTCAGCTGATACTGATTTCAGGAAAAGGATTAACATTCTGCCATCAGAAGGAAACGTTTTTATGGTCGCCTTGAGGGGCAGTTTGGGATGTTAAAGGGAGTTGATTAATCAATTTCTAGAGATCCAGACAGTTACAGATAAGGTGCTCCTGCAACATCTATATCTAAGTCTACACCTATACTCCACAAGCCAACCTACAGTGCGTAGCGTAGTGTACTTTGTGTACCACTGTCACTTCCTGCGTTTCCTGTTCCACTCGCGATTGGTTTGTGAGAAGATCGATTCTTTGTAATCTTCCGTATAAGCTCGAATTTCTCTAATTTTACTTTCATGGTCTTTTCGTGAGATATACATAGGAAGAAGCAATATATTGGAGTAGTGGATCAATAGGCATACGAGCTCAGATCACGATCTATGTCAAGGTCACCACCCACGTCTCTAGAGCAATCGCACGTGATAAATTAAACGTCACTGTGTGACATGATACTTTCATGTGTCGAAATATCTTCACGACTTCCTCCACACAATCCTGTATCCAAAATTTGTGACAAAAAAATGGCGGAAAAAAAGGTCACCCATCCACTGTGCCCATATGTGCTCACTTTCAAGGTTTCCCTCCCCACCTTTTATCCAGGCCAATTTTTTTAGAGGTCATCAATCTTCTGACTGGTTTGACGTGGCCCACTACGAATTTCTTTTCATATCAGAATAGCACTTGCAACCTACGTCCTCAATTATTTTCTGGATGTATTTTAATCTCTGTCTTCCTCTAGTTTTTATTCTCTACAGAGACCTCAGCTATTCCCTGATGTCTTAAAAGATATACAATCATCCTGTCCCTTCTTCTAGTCAGTGTTTTCCATATGTTCAATTCTTTGCTGATTCTGCAGAGAATCTCCTCATTCCTGATCTTATCAGTCCCCATAATTTTCAACATTTCTCTGTAGCACCACACCACAAATGCTTCGATTCTCTCCTATTCCTGTTTTCCCTCTGTCCATGTTTCACTACCATACAATGCTCTGCTGCAAAAAGTACATTCTCAGAAATTTCTTCCTCAAATTAAGGCCTATGTTTGATACTAGCAGACTTTTCTTGGCCTGGAATGCCCTTTTTGCGATTGCTAGTTTGTTTTGATGTCCTCCTTGCTCCGTCCATCATGGATTATTTTGCTGGCTAGGTAGTAGAATTTCTTAACTTCATGTACTTCACCAATTTTGATGTTAAGTTTCTAGCTGTTCTCATTTCTGTTACTTCTCATTGTTTTCGTCTTTCTTTGATTTACTCTCACTACATATTCTGTACACACTACTAGACTGCTCAGTCAATTCTAGACATTGAAACACGTATGTATTCATTACCAGCGATGGCGACGCATGACAGAATCTCTGACCAGAGAGTTATTTATCGTTGCTTGTGTGCGCTTGACCGCGCGAGTAGTCAGTAGTACCATGTAGCGAGTCGGCAGGAGCAGTTGTACTCTGTCTGTAGTAGCGAGTGGACGGTTGTACTGAGCAGAAGTCGGCATGCGTCGGCGGCGTGTTCTTCTCGCGACTCTGGTCACGATTCGGGACGATATGTATTGTTGTAGAAGGTAATGAAGCACCATTGCGCACATCTAATAATGTATGTTAATTGTAATTAATTTGTTCAAAAAAATGCCCCAATAATAATTTTCTATAAAGTAACTTTTTTAAAGAAAAACATTCATTTCAATTTAAAGAATATTTCCTATGCATTTCCTCCAAGAATCAAAATTTAATATACCCCAGCATTGCACGAAGCTGTGTCGATAGATAAGAGCAGATATAGATGCAGTTTTTATTGAGGTAAGAATTTTTGCTTTTTATTCAGAATACAGGGCAGAAGGTCAGCGCTGCTGTCCTTATAAAATTTACCAGGTATTATTATTTCTGCTGAGAGGTTCCAATTGGATCATGGTTCACTATTTCATTAATATTGTTGTTGGTTTATGGTCAATTTTCATTCCTTAATTTTTGTGGGGAGTTTAAGCTTGGTTCCATTTCACATTTTTCATTTATTTAAATATTATTCTGTTGGGAGGTTACATTTGGCACCATTTTCCTGTTTTTCATTTTAAATAACTGTGCGGAGAGGTTACACTTAGCTCAATTTCCACATTCATATATTTAAAAGATTACTTGCGGGGAGGTTACACTTGGCGACATCCGGACCAGGATCGTATTTCTTTGTGAATCTTCTGAGAAGTAGTCATATATCTGCTCTTATTTACTTAATATAATTAGCATTTGGCGCAACGCATTTTCTAATTTGTCATTCTTTCTTCCACAGATCATCGGCAATTTGTTGCTCCTTGTTGTATTTGTTTGTTGCTTTTTGCATTGTGCTTATTTCATTTGTTATTAATTTGTTTTGGGAAAAATGCCGCGAAAAACTGTTAACAGTACATCGGTATGTGTAATGAATGAAATAGCCGATTCTAATAATTTGAACGATGGTACTTGTGACACACAGTGTAATGATGACAATTCTCCGTTTACTGACAATCAGTGCGTACTGACCATTAATAATGATTTTTATCTTAACATTGAACAAACGAATTCAATTTTGTCCTCTGTTAATTTGACGACAATTGATGACGCGGGGCGTTGTGTTGCAATGAGCGCTGCACAGCTTAACACACCCGGTTTGCAGGATTTACGTGACGAACGGACAGATTTTTTTAATGAAAACGAACAGTGTAATCAGATTGCTACAACAACTTAATGAAAATTTCAAACAACAGAATGAAAGACAAGATAACAACCACAAACAACTTAATGAAAAATATGACAACCTTAATGAAAATAACAAACAAATTAATGAAAAACTAGACAACACTTCCAAACAGTTGAATGAAAAATTAGACAACAATTCCAGACAGCTTAGTGAACAGATCAAACAGCTTACTGAGAAACATGACAACCTTAATGAAAAATTAGACAACAATTCCAGACAGCTTAGTGAACAGATTACAGCCGTTGCCGCGCAGTGTTATGATACTAAAGAACAATTACGTGAAGAAATTGAGGCTTGCGCTAGGAAAAGTAGTGAAGAAATTAGATCTGTTGCTCAAGATTTAAGGGATATGCAAACAGCTACAACAGAAACACTTAGAGACGAAATTAGTCCAGTCGGTAAACAATGCTCTGAAAAAGCAACACAGTTACGCGACGAGTTGAAATTAATGACAGCAGAACTTTCGCGCACAATGGATGCAAAGATAGACGCGAAATTCGAACAACAGAACAGTCAAATTGACGAACGTTTTAATCACCACCTACAAAACAGTGATACGCGTTTCCGTAAATTTATACAGGAACAGAATAAAGTAAAACGACAAGTGATGGAAACAATTACCGCACAGAGACAGGAAGATAAACGTAAATTGTTTGCAAAGGCAAAAACATACGTAGACAACAATATTGCTACGGTGTCAGACGAAATTAACACAATCAAGCAGTTGAACACAGAATTGCGTGATGAAATTTCCGATCTTAAATCGAAAACAGACACACACACAGCAGACTTTCAGACAGTGACAGACAGACTCGAACAATTAGAACTAACACATGATTCCGATGTCATTAAAGCTGACGTTAAAAAATTGAACGAAACCACACGTAAAATACAAAAAACAGATTAATGCTTGTGACACCAAAATCGATGATCAGGTTAAAATACTGACTGAAAAATATGATGAATTGGCCAGTCGTATTGACGTTATTGAAAGTAATAATGACAGCAAATCAAACGATACTTCACCGATTTCGTTTAACCAAACACCTGAATTCCAAAATCTACATCAGACAATCAATGAGATAGATTCGTCCAATAACACATTACGTAGAAAATTGTCAAGTTTACAGTAAGAGGTAACAGAGATAAAAAATATTTCAGTTAATAACACGTCACAACATACGGCGAATTCCGAACATTTCTCACACTCACACAGCCAGTATAACTTAAGCAATTTACAGAGACTACGCGACTTAAAACCCGAAAAGCTACTCGACTTAAAATCTGAAAAGCTACGCAACTTGAAATCCGAAATGACACAGACAAACAGATTCTCACACAAACTTGAACGTGTTCTCAAATTCAGAGACGATAACGTTGATTACGAGCAATTTGTATGTGTAAGAAAATCTAAGGAATTTAATAATGACACAGCACAGATACACGCTTTGAACCGTAT
This sequence comes from Schistocerca americana, assembly GCF_021461395.2. Lineage (NCBI taxonomy): Eukaryota > Metazoa > Arthropoda > Insecta > Orthoptera > Acrididae > Schistocerca > Schistocerca americana. Next base: position 638,216,027 of record NC_060120.1, on the reverse strand, counting down.
ATGACAATTTGTTTTTGTATTTTCAATAGCATTGCCTGTAATACAGAAACTACAATTAGCATGGATACAGCAATTTGTTTTTGAATTTTCACCAGCATTGCCTGAAACGCAAAAGCCAAAATTTATTTGTAGCGCGTAATAGACCTCAGGGGATTCATTACGCTTTAATGAGTATGTGCCATAGCGTGCACAGGGCCCCGAGCCATAGTAGTGCTGTTTCATCTTTAGCTTTCTGCACTGCTGCCTTCTCTTCTACTATCCTTTATATCTATCAGAACAGCTCTTCAACTATCGCCCTATCTAGGATTAAGAAATGAGTAAAGAAAAACCGATAAGACAAGTTTTACCGAAAGTGACACTTTTTCATTAGACGCTTTAGGAACGACAACCACCAGAACTTTAATAACAGGCATAATTTTAATTATGAGTATCGTCAAAATTATCAGCAATAGGAACCACATTTTTAGTAACAATAGCGGTTTTTCTCCGCAATAGCAACAAAACCAGCCGGTTAGCATACCTAACCAACAATGCAGTCTACAAGGTCAACCAAGCTTTAATATTTCGCCGCGTGCACGTCTAGTCTCAGCTCCAACAAATAGTAACGCAAAGCAACAAGGAAATAACTACGTACAGAAAACACACTACTTCAGTTCCTATCGCAATGCACCGTATAGAAATGACTATCATGACAGACGTAATAGTAATGAGCACAATTTTCAGCGTACATTTAATAACAGTCTATCTCATCAGCAGCAAGAACATCAGGAACAACATATTATCATGAATGAACCAGACAATAGGTATCATCCAGAACGTAATACGTCAGGAAGAAATAATAGGACAGTACAAATAGTTGAAATGCCACAGCATCCTCCTGAAAATAATAACACGCCAGATAGAATTTGATTAAATACAGTACAGGTTGCATATTCCAGTAACGCAAACAATACTTTTGACACGCAGAATCCTGTTCACGAAAACGTTATTTGAAACATGCTGATGTAATTAATTCCATACCAAATGAATCCACTATGCTATCTCCGTCTGTTATACTGAAAAATGTTGAACCATCTAACAAAATTAAAGAATTAGTAAATTTTCCTACATCTCGTCGACTACGACACCATGAAATAATTGACATTGCGCTGAACAACATCAAACGTGCCGCAGAGCGCCGGAGAAGACAGCAAAAACAGGTTTGTACACGCCGTGACTTTCACATTGGACAGAAGATATTAGTACGTACACACTATTTATCCAATAGAGTAAAAGGTAGGTGCAGTAAATCTGAACTTCTATACGCAGTTCCATATCGGATTCGCAGCATTCCTCACCCCAATGTTGTACACGTCGAAACTTTGAGAACCAGAAAAACCAAAGGAAACCACCACATACCGAATACCAAACCTTTTATTGAATGAAGATACTTTATGATTTAACATGCTGTAATGCCATTTGTTAATTTTTATGACCACTTATGCAATTATATTCACATGACTACTTACTAATGGTTGTCGTATTTTTCTTGGCAAGTGTCCGGCAAGGTAAGGTTAGCAGATCGCCCTTCTTGTCGTTGCATAGCAGACCGTGCACATTTTTCCAGATGAACTTACGTATCTTATGAATAATTATGTAATTTTATCTAGTGACATATTAATTTTATTAAATTCTCTCTCCATTAAAGTCTTTAGTTCTCGCCTCTATTAACTACACAACATACAAGCTGAACACAAAGAATGTCACATTTCTTGTCATCATTTTTTATGTATGTACGATTGTTTTCCCGTTTTGTTTGTATGTACTATGAAATAGTTAAGATATAGCAAACACCAGTTAACTTTGACATTTTTGCCTTATGATAGCTAAACATCGTGACTACTTTTCTTGCTGCTACATTGTGACACACTGGGTACATTTTTGCCTCTGACCACTATGTTTTTGACATATTACGTTTCTGTCATGCTATGCTGCATGCTCAATTGTGTTACTATAAACCAGTTTTTATCTAATGGGTATATGAATTAAACGCAAGGCATTAATCTTTGTTCATCATTTACAGAAAGAAATAACGTATAAAAGAAATAAATTGAACAGAAATGGGAATTTCACCTTCGGAATGAACGAAAGAAGATACAAAAACCTCATGAGGAAGAGTAAATGGATCAGGATTAACAAGCATTAAGAAGAATATACTATACACATCGTAGAATAGCAGTCTTAACTAATTTTTTCTTTCAGAATACAAGGCAATTGATGCAGGCTGTCAGACAGAACTACACATCTTAGTTTTAGTGATGAAATATGCTAGAAATAAGGAATAGTTGTGTAATGAGTAATGAAGTGATTTTTTTTTGCAGATGATAATGAATGGTGATGAATGTTGATGAAGAATATGCTACTATGGGTAATGAACTTTTTCTTTACAGGTGATGATAATAATGGAGTTATGATAATATAGATAATGAAGTGATGGATAATGAAATTTTTTTTCTTTAGAGATGAGGATAATGTTGAAGTTATGTATTTATGCTATGTAGTTATTTAAGTATTTGTTGCAGTTTGTTTTGACAGTATGTGTTATATTGCATAGTATGATGACTGAAGGTTTTGGAAAGGACAGCTAGGGAACACATTTTTTTTATACACATTTCACTACCTGTTAATTCGAAGTTCACTACTTTTCAGCATAAGGTGCGTTTCTTCTTTCAGTTTAATAATCCATTTTTCTATTTTGCAGGAGAAATTATTTATGAAATTAATGTGCTATAAGCATTAAACCTATGTCATTTATGAATGTGATTACATATACTCTACTTGTTTCATAATCTTGCTACAGCTGACTCATGACGAATGGCGTTACACATCTTCATTTGCAGCAACAAATCAAAAGCAAATATTTTCATTCTTCAGTAATTACCCAACGCAATGCATTGCTTTATATATATATATATATATATATATATATATATATATATATATATATATATATACTCCTGGAAATGGAAAAAAGAACACATTGACACCCGTGTGTCAGACCCACCATACTTGCTCCGGACACTGCGAGAGGGCTGTACAAGCAATGATCACACGCACGGCACAGCGGACACACCAGGAACCGCGGTGTTGGCCGTCGAATGGCGCTAGCTGCGCAGCATTTGTGCACCGCCGCCGTCAGTGTCAGCCAGTTTGCCGTGGCATACGGAGCTCCATCGCAGTCTTTAACACTGGTAGCATGCCGCGACAGCGTGGACGTGAACCGTATGTGCAGTTGACGGACTTTGAGCGAGGGCGTATAGTGGGCATGCGGGAGGCCGGGTGGACGTACCGCCGAATTGCTCAACACGTGGGGCGTGAGGTCTCCACAGTACATCGATGTTGTCGCCAGTGGTCGGCGGAAGGTGCACGTGCCCGTCGACCTGGGACCGGACCGCAGCGACGCACGGATGCACGCCAAGACCGTAGGATCCTACGCAGTGCCGTAGGGGACCGCACCGCCACTTCCCAGCAAATTAGGGACACTGTTGCTCCTGGGGTATCGGCGAGGACCATTCGCAACCGTCTCCATGAAGCTGGGCTACGGTCCCGCACACCGTTAGGCCGTCTTCCGCTCACGCCCCAACATCGTGCAGCCCGCCTCCAGTGGTGTCACGACAGGCGTGAATGGAGGGACGAATGGAGACGTGTCGTCTTCAGCGATGAGAGTCGCTTCTACCTTGGTGCCAATGATGGTCGTATGCGTGTTTGGCGCCGTGCAGGTGAGCGCCACAATCAGGACTGCATACGACCGAGGCACACAGGGCCAACACCCGGCATCATGGTGTGGGGAGCGATCTCCTACACTGACCGTACACCACTGGTGATCGTCGAGGGGACACTGAATAGTGCACGGTACATCCAAACCGTCATCGAACCCATTGTTCTACCATTCCTAGACCGGCAAGGGAACTTGCTGTTCCAACAGGACAATGCACGTCCGCATGTATCCCGTGCCACCCAATGTGATCTAGAAGGTGTAAGTCAACTACCCTGGCCAGCAAGATCTCCGGATCTGTCCCCCATTGAGCATGTTTGGGACTGGATGAAGCGTCGTCTCACGCGGTCTGCACGTCCAGCACGAACGCTGGTCCAACTGAGGCGCCAGGTGGAAATGGCATGGCAAGCCGTTCCACAGGACTACATCCAGCATCTCTACGATCGTCTCCATGAGAGAATAGCAGCCTGCATTGCTGCGAAAGGTGGATATACACTGTACTAGTGCCGACATTGTGCATGCTCTGTTGCCTGTGTCTATGTGCCTGTGGTTCTGTCAGTGTGATCATGTGATGTATCTGACCCCAGGAATGTGTCAATAAAGTTTCACCATCCTGGGACAATGAATTCATGGTGTTGTTATTTCAATTTCCAGGAGTATATATATATATATATATATATATATATATATATATATATATATATATATATAAAAAATGCTTTATAATTAGGCAATGAGTGCCAATGTTCTCTGTAAAACGACTGATGAACATTATTCTGTAATACTATGTCATTTATTAGCTCTTGTTTTTAATGATGACTTCTGATGGTTTATAATTAGGCAATGAGTGCCAATGTTCTCTGTAAAACGATTTGTGTACATTATTCTGTAATACTATGTCATTTGTTAGCTCCTGTTTTCAATGATGACTTCTGATGGTTTATAATTAGGCAATGAGTGCCAATGTTCTCTGTAAAACGACTGATGAACATTATTCTGTAATACTATGTCATTTATTACCTCCTGTTTTCAGTGATGACTTCTGATGGTTTATAATTAGGCAATGCGTGCCAATGTTCTCTGTAAAACGATTTATGAACATTATTCTGTAATACTACGTCATTTATTAGCTCCTGTTTTAATGATGACTTCTGATGGTTTATAATTAGGCAATGAGTGCCAATGTTCTCTGTAAAACGACGCATGAACATTATTGTGTAATACTATGTCACTTATTAGCTCCTGTTTTCAATGATGACTTCTGATGGTTTATAATTAGGCAGTGAGTGCCAATGTTCTCTGTAAAACGATTTATGTACATTATTCTGTAATACTATGTCATTTATTAGCTCCTGTTTTAATGATGACCTCTGATGGTTTATAATTAGGCAATGAGTGCCAATGTTCTCTGTAAAACGACTGATGAACATTATTCTGTAATAGTACATACATGGTACAGAAATGTTCAATAACTGGGCAATGAGTGCCACCAACTATTAGTGTAATTCTCAATGAAGAATAGTATGTGACTTAATGTCCTTCACCTTCTGACCTAATTACCTGGAATTACTGCAATATCCGTTTGTCCTATATATCCTCAAGATCATGGAGCACTATATTTGATTTTTGCACTAATTCTACGTTGGTGTACCTTACAAGAACGTGGTGTTGACACGACATGCTGTCCACCACCGTGAGCGATAGAGATGCTATTATGGTCCCACTGTTTGGTGTATCCAATGTAATACCAAAAAGATAACATGGAATATTACTACGACATTTCAGTGTCTTGGTTACGCTGATTAATACTTCTGGGAAAAGAACTTGAGATTGTCTCACTTGGTGTTGTGCTTCTGTAGAAAGGTATGGTCTTTCAGTGCAGCTGTGTGCAACCTAAAGTGCTACAACCATGATGCAATCCTTTCCTATCCTAATTCTTGTAACATAGTGAAAATCATTTTTGCTAACATGATTTGTATTCATGATCTATACATTTTTTGGTTTGCTGCTATGTTCTGAACTACAGTGCATGTGCACTTATGTCATTTGTTAATTTGTTTTGTACTCATTGTATATACATTTGACTTTGCTTGATATCTTCTGTACTCAGTGTGTGTGCACTATATATTTACTTCATGTTCTACACCTATATATCTGTATATTCTGTGATTGTAAAGTTAGTTAGTTAACAAAAATTTGTTGCTCATGGCAAGTCCAAATGACTCACCATCGCTGCCAAATTTTTGCCCCCCCAGTGTAGGGTTATGAAACACGTATGTATTCATTACCAGCGATGGCGAGGCATGACAGAATCTCTGACCAGAGAGTTATTTATCGTTGCTTGTGTGCGCTTGACCGCGCGAGTAGTCAGTAGTACCATGAAGCGAGTCGGCAGGAGCAGTTGTACTCTGTCTGTAGTAGCGAGTGGACGGTTGTACTGAGCAGAAGTCGGCATGCGTCGGCGGCGTGTTCTTCTCGCGACTCTGGTCACGATTCAGGACGATATGTATTGTTGTAGAAAGTAATGAAGCACCATTGCGCACATCTAATAATGTATGTTAATTGTAATTAATTTGTTCAAAAAATGCCCCAATAATAATTTTCTATAAAGTAACTTTTTTAAAGAAAAACATTCATTTCAATTTAAAGAATATTTCCTATGCATTTCCTCCAAGAATCAAAATTTAATATACCTCAGCATTGCACGAAGCTGTGTCGATAGATAAGAGCAGATATAGATGCAGTTTTTATTGAGGTAAGAATTTTTGCTTTTTATTCAGAATACAGGGCCGAAGGTCAGCGCTGCTGTCCTTATAAAATTTACCAGATATTATTATTTCTGCTGAGAGATTCCATTTGGATCATGGTTCACTATTTCATTAATATTGTTGTTGGTTGATGGTCAATTTTCATTCCTTAATTTTTGTGGGGAGTTTAAGCTTGGTTCCATTTCACTTTTTTTATTAAACATTATTTTCTTGGGAGGTTACGCTTGGCTCCATTTTCTTGTTTTACATTTAACTTATTTGTGGGGAGGTTACACTTAGCTCGATTTCCACATTTATATATTTAAAAGATTAGTTGCGGGGAGGTTACAACATGCTGTGATTCTTCTTCACTTTTACTGAGGATAGCAATTTCATCAGTGAACTTTATCACTGGTATCGTTTCACCTTGAATTTTAATAGCACTCTTGAGCCTTCTCCAATTTTTGTCATTGCTTCTTCAGATTGAACATCAAGGGCGAAAGACTACATGCTACCTCACATCCTTTTCAATCTGAGCACTTAGTTCTTGGTCTTCCAGTCTTATTGTTACCTCTCGGTTCTTGTAGCTTACCCCCGATTCTAATATTGGTTCCCTCGTCTCTTGACTCCTGTTTCGTCTTCTGTCACATAATCAGACAATTCCTTCCCTCACAGACTCCTTCAACGCACTCTCTCCTCCTATCCGCTCTCCCCTCTGCAATTAGCTGAGGAGTTCCCATTGCACTCTTAATTTTAGTGCCCTTCCTTTTAATTTCACCAAACGTTGTTTTGATTTGGCTACATTCTGATTCAGTCCTTCCAACAATCACTTCTTTTCGGAATCTTCACATTTTTCATGCGGTCATTACATCTTAGCTTCCCTATGATTCCTATTTATTTCATTCGTAAGTGTCTTGTATTTCTGTTTGCGTGAATTTTCCTGAACACTTTTGTACTTTGTTCTTTCGCCAATCAATTGTAGTATTTCTTCTGTTACCCAAGGTTCCTTTCTAGTTACTTTCCTTGAACCTACGTTCTTTCCAGCTTCTGTGGTATCCCTTTCTGCAGACATCCATTCATTTTCAGCTGGAATGCTTACTGAGTTGTTCCTTGCCATAGTATCTAAAGACGCTGAGAACTTTAAGTGTATCTCTTCATTCCTTAGTACTTCCATATCCGACTTTTCTGCAGATTGATTCTCTCTGAATAGTCCCTTGAACTTCAGCCTGTTCTTCAATATTGCTAAATTGTGATCTGCACCTGGGTATGCCTTAAAATCCAATATCTGATTTCAGAATCTCTGCCTGACCCCTATTTCGATTGTTCAACAGATTATTCGCTTTGGCTGAAATTTATTGCAGAACTCAGTCTTTTTCCTCTCTCATTCCTACTACGAAGCCTATATTTCCTGTGAGCCTTTTGTTATGTAGAACTTCATACACAATGGTAAAGAGAGGTGGAGCAACTACCGTTGTAGGAGAGCTGTGGGCTGCTGTCCAAGCAGCACAAAAGGTTAGCGAACAAGTTAACACAAAAAACAGAAGATTTACTTCATCTATATTTCTCCAAGCAAACGAACAGTCATTACAAACAATGCAGCAAGGAATACAGTCCAGCTATCAATGTCACAAGGAAAAGGCTCCAATCATGAGTGGGCTGAGCGGCTGCCGCTGGCCGTCCTACATTGTGGCACCAGAGGGTATTTGCAGTACAGAGCTGCTGGAGGTGTGGCGCAGCAGATGCACACCAGTGGATTCACCAGATCCTGTGTGACTGCTGTCAGCGCCACACAGAAACCTGCTACACTGTTACCAACCTTGATAACCCGTGGGGTGGCATCGATACTTGATATGACATACCTTCCCACCAAACCTCCTTACCATCGTTGTGTAGTTTAGATAAGTGGGTGTTGGGGGATGGGGGTGCTGGATGCAAGTGGCAATGAGGAGATGGGAGCTGAAACTGAGGCTGACGCTGAGCTCCTGCCTGTGCCCCAGCATACAGTCCTGAGACTGCCCGGGAACACCAGCCCAAAAACTGGTCAGAGGGGATGCATCAACATCCAGAGGTGCAACAGCAAACGAAGATTGCAGAGGTACCCAAGGTGGCACATAGGACATCTGCAGGAAAGAGTGGCCCATCCCCAGACGATGGTGGCTGTCGAGATGGCAACGACCATGGAAGGACATCTATTGGCTCTGTGACCAGCATCAATATCACATGGTCCGCGAGAGCTGGACGCAGTATGGGCTGCTATGACAAGTGGACACTGAAACTGAAAGCATAAAACCTATGTCAAGATTACGCAATTCACATGGATAAATTAGATTCTGGTGGCGTCGCTGCAGTCCTCTTGGTCCCTGTAGGAGAAACAGAGCATCCAACACATTCAATGGTGCCTCAGTCCCAGCGCTTCTGTCTGTCATATAATCTGTAAAGACCGAATCGTTAGTTTGATACTTTGTCTGCCTGGGCAGAGTGGGTGCCACCCGCTGTGGCAGTGGCAGCCACTGAAGCAAGGTGTAGTGGCGCTCTCAGTGTAACAACTCTGCCACAGATGTTCTGTCCCATGGCTGGAAGACAAGAACAGGAACAGAGCCTTGATACCATGTGCGGGAGGCACGAAGTTCGTCCATCTACTGCTTAAAAGATCGTACAAAGCACTTAGTATTGCCATTGGATTGCGGGTGTAAATTGTGCGCTCATGATTTGGTTGATGCTTGAGGCAGTGTGTAGCTGTTCAGACTCGTCGGCAACAAACAGAGGTCCTTGTCAGTCACAATCACTGTGGGCAAAGCCTCGAGGCAAAAGATCGACAGCAAGGCCTGGATCGTGGAACGAGCTGTAGTAAAGTGCATAGGAACCACAAAGGCAAATTCGCTGAAAGTGTCAAAGCCGATGAGCCAGTGCGTATCGCAGTAAAGACTAGTGCAATACAAGTGCAAATGTTGCCAAGCAAAGAACTGCTGAGGGGGGGGGGAGGGGCTGACTGATGTTCAGCAAAGGGATGACACTCGAAAGTCAATTGTTAAGTTTGCACATCCATACCGTGCCAAGTGCAGTGACGTCGCGCCGACTGCTTGGTGTGAATGACACACCAGTGACCATGGTGTACCTAACGAAGCACGTCAGGCTGGACAGCCCGGGTACCACAACACGTGACTGATAGTATTGGTGTGAAGCAAAGTGACACCTTGGTGAACTGCAAGGGCATGCAGACAGGCAAAATATTAGCAAACTACAGAGCTACGAATCTGTGTGGCTGAATGCGGTATACCATTGCGGATGTAGCGCAACAGAATCTGCAAATCATCTGTGGCTGTGGCCTGGGAAATTTTCCGCCGATTGAGTGGAAAGCCGCGGGAAGCATCTGTGTTTTGTGCACCAGTGTAGCAGCTAGGAGCAGAGGACTCGTCGAATGTTGAATCTGCGCCAACAGGGAGGTGAGCAAGGGCATCTGTGTTGGCACGCTCAGAAGTGGGCTGATAAACAATCTCGTATTGGTAATTTGACAAAAGAAGAGCCAACCATCGCAGCTTCTGCACTGTGCGAGCTGGGAGTGACTGAGAACCTCTAAACGAAGATTGTAGAGGTTTACAGTTACTCGCCAAGTAAAATTTCCTGCCAAGAAGATACTGAAGAAACTTAGTGACACCACAGACAATGGTGATAGCCCCGTTTTCGATGACACCACAGACACCGGCGATAGCCTCGCTTTTTTAATTTGCGAATATTTACTGAGCTTTGTTCAACATCCAAGCAAAGACAATCGGCCTGTCAACAGCACCAAATCTGTGCAACAAAACTGCACCGATTCCGTAAGAGAAAGCATCCACAGTCAAGACCACGGGTTTGGCTGGATCTAAATGAAAAAGGCATCGATCACTAAGGGAAGCATCTTTCAACTTCTGGATAGCAGACTGACACTTTTGCGGCCAAACAAAGGGAACATACTTCCTGCACAAGCGATGTAAGGAGTTGTGATTTTAGCGGCGTTAGGAATAAATCGGATATAATAGTGAGCTACTGCGACATAGACTTCAATTCCAAAACATTGCGTGGGGGTTGAAGGTCACAGGTAGTAAGCAAATGTAATTGCAATGGGTGAACGCGCTGGCTGTTAATGAAATGTACTAGGTACTCAAATTCAGTCTGAAAAAACGCACATTTGTCTCTTCTACAGTTGAGACCAACTGCAGACAACACTTGAAACAGAGTGCGAAGATTGCTAATGTGATCTGAGACAACAATGTCATCTAAATGATTCGTGCGAAAAGGAACTTTGAAGTCAGCTACTCCAGAAAGCGCTGGAAAATGATGGGAGTGGAAGCAAATCGCAGAAATTTGAAGAGACCCAGATGAGTGTTGAAGACAAAGACCTGTCGCGACTGTTCATCCAGAGGGATTCACACGTAAGCGTAACACAAATCCATTTTGGGAAAAGTAATGACTGGCACCCAATTTATGCATCAATTCTTCCTGGAGCGGCAAGGAATAAATGTGAATGACTGAGAATTCACAGTTTTCTTAAAATCAGCGCACGACTGGAGTCTACTGGACTGTTTCTTTAGAATAACTGATTAGCAGTAGTGGGTGCTACGACGCCAGTGTCTTGCAAAGAAGTACGTTCCTGGGCCACCTGCTATCCAAGAGGCTGAGGTACGGGACGAGCTGTAACACAACGTGGCTTTGCATTGTCCTTCAGTGTAACATGGGCAACAAAATTATTGGCTTTGCCTAAACTCTCAGAAGACAAATCCTGAAACTGAGCACATAACTCAGCAACACTGTCCTCAGGATCAAAGGAAGAAACAGAAAGGACAATGTCCTGGATGCTTAACCCAAACAAATCAAATCGAGACCAGAAATATTAGCAATGCCTTGGGAGAAAAACACTGTAAATGTCACCCTATTCATCAAATTTCGCAAAGTTGCTGTAAAGCTAAAAGTGCCTTCGACACGAATGTCTTGGCCGGTTTATGCCGTCAGTGTACGGCGCAATGTACACAGCTTAGGTTTGGCAAGCAATTTGTAAGTGTTATGGTTGAGCAAAGTACACTCCTGGAAATTGAAATAAGAACACCGTGAATTCATTGTCCCAGGAAGGGGAAACTTTATTGACACATTCCTTGGGTCAGATACGTCACATGATCACACTGACAGAACCACAGGCACATAGACACAGGCAACAGAGCATGCACAATGTCGGCACTAGTACAGTGTATATCCACCTTTCGCAGCAATGCAGGCTGCTATTCTCCCATGGAGACGATCGTAGAGATGCTGGATGTAGTCCTGTGGAACGGCTTGCCATGCCATTTCCACCTGGCGCCTCAGTTGGACCAGCGTTCGTGCTGGACGTGCAGACCGCGTGAGACGACGCTTCATCCAGTCCCAAACATGCTCAATGGGGGACAGATCCGGAGATCTTGCTGGCCAGGGTAGTTGACTTACACCTTCTAGATCACGTTGGGTGGCACGGGATACATGCGGACGTGCATTGTCCTGTTGGAACAGCAAGTTCCCTTGCCGGTCTAGGAATGGTAGAACGATGGGTTCGATGACGGTTTGGATGTACCGTGCACTATTCAGTGTCCCCTCGACGATCACCAGTGGTGTACGGCCAGTGTAGGAGATCGCTCCCCACACCATGATGCCGGGTGTTGGCCCTGTGTGCCTCGGTCGTATGCAGTCCTGATTGTGGCGCTCACCTGCACGGCGCCAAACACGCATACGACCATCATTGGCACCAAGGCAGAAGCGACTCTCATCGCTGAAGACGACACGTCTCCATTCGTCCCTCCATTCACGCCTGTCGCGACACCACTGGAGGCGGGCTGCACGATGTTGGGGCGTGAGCGGAAGACGGCCTAACGGTGTGCGGGACCGAAGCCCAGCTTCATGGAGACGGTTGCGAATGGTCCTCGCCGATACCCCATGAGCAAGAGTGTCCCTAATTTGCTGGGAAGTGGCGGTGCGGTCCCCTACGGCACTGCGTAGGATCCTACGGTCTTGGCGTGCATCCGTGCGTCGCTGCGGTCCGGTCCCAGGTCGACGGGCACGTGCACCTTCCGCCGACCACTGGCGACAACATCGATGTACTGTGGAGACCTCACGCCCCACGTGTTGAGCAATTCGGCGGTACGTCCACCCGGCCTACCGCATGCCCACTATACGCCCTCGCTCAAAGTCCGTCAACTCCACATACGGCTCACGTCCACGCTGTCGCGGCATGCTACCAGTGTTAAAGACTGCGATGGAACTCCGTATGCCACGGCAAACTGGCTGACACTGACTGCGGCGGTGCACAAATGCTGCGCAGCTAGCGCCATTCGACGGCCAACACCGCGGTTCCTGGTGTGTCCGCTGTGCCGTGCGTGTGATCATTGCTTGTACAGCCCTCTCGCAGTGTCCGGAGCAAGTATGGTGGTCTGACACACGGGTGTCAATGTGTTCTTTTTTCCATTTCCAGGAGTGTAGTTGAAGCGCCAGTGTCAAGTTGCAAACGGACTGATTGGCCAGCGGTATTAATCTGAACGATTGTTGGACTGTTGTTTTGCACTAACGGCACTGTGGGTGTTTGAATGCACATTACACACTATTAGTAACTTCGATTCACGTGAAGGAGAAGCAGCAGGGGGTGACTTAGGTTCTGAAGGCTCACCGACTGTACGTGTCCATTTTTACCGTAAAAAAGCAAGTCGCTTGAAGTGAGGGTTTAGGACCGGCGACCATGTGCCGTATTACAGCGATGTCGCGACTTCACACCTTGTGCTGGATGCGACACGTGTTGGTGTGAGCACTGTGGCTGTGCCCGGCTAGGTCTCTGCGAGCCAGCTGCGAGGCCGGTTTGTCGCAACTATCTAGAAAAGAAACAGGCGCTACCTCAAAACTGCCTGATAGCCTAGTCAAGAATCTGGAGAACTTGTTTCAACAAATGGTCCGGGTATTTAAGAACCTGTTCCCGATTTCGAGACTCAGCTGTACTGTGCGTGAACGAACCATTCTATCACTATAGTAATTCCCACAGTCACATTTTAACCTACACTGTCTAGTAAGGCCTTGCAATTCAGTCTCCCACTGACGGTATGTCTGACTTTGTTGCTTACCCAACATAAAAAATTTATAATGGACAGCCACTATTTGTACCCTGTCCTCATAGTGCTTCGTAAGAGACTGGGATGGGTCCTCATAGTCTACCAACTCAGGGCGTGACGTGGGAAACAACTCTGACAGGCGATAAACATTCACTACCGCCGTGGCCCAGGAGTACGAATGTTTGTCAACATCTTCTACGTGATCGCTGTGATGTGCGCATTGAACTGTGTGAGGTACTCTATCCAGTCCTCCTTCCCCTCGTCAAACTCACAAAATGGGGGCACATACGCCAGAGGTGTAGGCGGCGCTGCCGTTGGGTCCGACGTCTTGTGCCAAACCCGCTGCACCATGATGAAGTGATTAATCATTTGTTGACTGTGAAACTGAATAAACTGAGCTACATCATCTGCAGGTAGCGAAGCAGGCAATGGCGGCGTGTTATCCATTATGAATTATTCAATGCACGAAGACGAACAGAGAAAAGCGAAAATAGCACAGAGAAAGAAGAGGGTACAAAAGCTGCAACCGTGGAACCGAGAATATAAATAGCACAAGCAAGGCAAACACTGGGTACCCATAAGAGACAAACAACCGGAAAAAAACCAACCAAAAGGACGACATAACAGGGAGAAGGCAAGTCAGAGACTTAAGACAGCCACACATAGGTAGGGTTTCTGTGCACGACTTCGTACACAACTGTAAGGACAATAGGGGTACAGAGTGGTGCGGCAACTGTCTTCATAGGATAGCTGAACAGGAACAGAAAAGATTAGTGAACAAGTTAACAGAACGAACAGAAGATATACTTAACTCGTATTTCTCCAAGCGAACGAAGACTGATTATAAACAATGCACTCCGTCTTCAGGCCACGAGTGGCCTACCGGGACCATACGACCGCCGTGTCATCCACAGTGGACGTGGGGTCAGCACACCGCTCTCTGGGTCGTTATGATGGTATTCTTGACCGAAGCCGCTACTGTTCGGTCGATTAGCTCCTCAATTGGCATCACGAGGCTGAGTGCACTCCGAAAAATGGCAACAGCGCATGGCGGCTGGATGGTCCCCCATCCAAGTGCCGGCCACGCCCAACAGTGCTTAACTTCGGTGATCTCAAGGGACCCGGTGTATCCACGGCGGCAAGGCCGTTGCGCATTACAAACAATGCAGAAAAAAATTGAGTCTGTTTATCGAAGTCAGAGGGAAGGGTCTTCAAGTGCGAATGGGCTGAACAGCTGCCGCCGACCATCCTATACTACGGCGGAAGACGCCATTCATAGTGGAGAGCTCCTGGAGGTGTGACACTGCGGATGCGCAGCATGGGGTCTGCTAAATCCTGCGTGACAGCTATGATGTAAGACAGAAACTTGCCATTCCGTTACCAACCTTGATATGCTATGGAGCGTTATCGATATGTGATACTACTTCTTTCTTTTACTCATTCTCCTGTAACGGCATTCCAGTCCCCCATGACTATTTTCATCTGCCTTTTCGTACTGAATTATTCATTCAATATCCTTTACACTTTCTCCATCTCTTTATACTCTGCTTGCGACATTGGCATGTATACCTGAAAGAACAACCCTATCACTGAACTGTTCACAGTAACCCACTCTCTGCCTACCTTCCTATTCATAAAAATCCTACTCCTGTTATACCATTTTCTGCTGCTGTTGATATTACACTATCTGACCAGAAATCCTTGTCTTCTTCTCTTTTCACTTCACTGACTACTACTACATCTAGGTTGAGACTTAGCGTTTCCCTTTTCAGATTTTCTAGCTCCCTGTCATCTTTAAACTCCCGACATTCCATGCCCCGACTGGTAGAACGTTACCCATTCATTGGTTATTGAATATTTTTCTCAATAGTACCCCCCCCCCCCCCCCCCCCCCCCACTGGCAGTCCATTCCAATTCTCCAAATGGGAACCTAATACCGAATCTTTCGCCAAAGGAGGGAGCATCACAACACTTTTTCAGTTACATGCCATATTTCCAGTGGATACACATTATGTTTCTTTAATTGGTTTGTTTCCATTGCCTTCTACATCTTCATGGTGTTGATCATTGCTGATTGTTCCGCCTTTTAATGGCAGTTTACCACCCATGAACCGCTCCATAAGTTTGCACGACCTCTGCGCCACTCCAACACACCGTTTTGCGCTGCCTCAGGACACAGCTGTCCAGGGTCAGAGCGAACCTGATGAACTGACAGACATTTGCATCTGATGTAGCTAACAGTCGAGCGCCGGTCGCTGTGGCCGAGCAGTTGTAGGCGCTTCAGTCCGGAACCGCGCTGCTGCTACGGTCGCAGGTTCGAATCCTGCCTCGGGCATGGATGTGTGAGATGTCCTTAGGTTAGTTAGGTTTACGTAGTTCTAAGTCTAGGGGACTGATGACCTCAGATGTTAAGTCCCATAGCGCTTAGAGCCATTTGAACCATTTTGAACAGTTGAGCGCTTCGGACCTAATAGATGAAGCCATTGCAGAGAGAGAGTAAGCTGGCGTCCAGCACTTCCCGTGTCCTGTGCCATACTCCCCGTGTCCTGTGCGACTCCCCCTCGCGCTGCACTGTTCCAAATTGCCTCGTGTCCTTTCCGGAAACGATGCTCCTCCCCAACCTTCTTATGTCTCTCTTAGTAACGAGTGCTATGATTGGCAGGAGCGCTCCCTCCATGTCTCCAAGTCAATGTATCCACACAAACATGATGAAACACATTCGGAATACTGGATTTACATTTAAATAACTTGAAATTAAATAAATATTCCTACAGGTGGACCACAAACGCGCTCTAACACACATTATTAAATACATAAACAAATTAAATAAACATATATCAAAGGAATTGCAACAAAAGGTAGGCCAGTAGCCTAATTGTCTGTGCTTTGTAAAACACAGTAAATATTTAACCAATTTCTTCAAGAATAGTATATATCGGATATAAACAAAGACATAGATGAATAAATATATTTATAAGCATGCTGCTACCGTTTTCTCGTGTCACTGTGGAGTACTTATGGCCTGACGCGATTAGTAGTAATCGGCCACTTTGACCTCCAATAACTCATGTACTATTCAATTTACATGCCTGTAATTCATACCAATTTAGGTTTACACTAATAGCTTTCTAAAGACATATCGATAGAAGAAATCAGATGAACCGTTTAGATTTTTGAAATTCGTTGCTGCGTGTTCCTTGTATAATTTGCCGTCAGATATTAAACTTTAAACTAATAAAGATATTGAAAATCTGATTACACCATAAGAATCGTTGTGGAAATAATGGTAATGTACATGTTTCTTTTAGAGGTATCATGATTCATCTGGCTACTATTAATTTCTTTGTGAATTGTGAAGT
This sequence comes from Schistocerca americana, assembly GCF_021461395.2. Classification (NCBI taxonomy): domain Eukaryota; kingdom Metazoa; phylum Arthropoda; class Insecta; order Orthoptera; family Acrididae; genus Schistocerca; species Schistocerca americana. The sequence continues at coordinate 638,199,070 of NC_060120.1, read as the reverse complement.
GTCTGCCATTAAGGTTTCACAAAGTCCGCCACTTTGGCACTCCCAGTGTGTCTCCTTCATCAACACAGCGTCACCATGGAATTCCCAGCCAAGCGGCTTGACCGGCCCCTGTGCGGCATCACGCGGTTGCTAAGCTAACGTTCGGCACCAGATGGTCGGCCGGCCCGCGCTCGCCGACCGGCCCTTGAAGGGCAGATTTCCTACTTGCTGTGAGCAGTCGCCTTAATCACTTCGGCTATCCCAGGACATTTCCAACATAGACCATAACTTTCAGTTGTCATACTGTCTACGACTCCATTTCATAAATTTAGCACAGCTGCAAGATCAATATCAACACCAGTGTGTTTCTTCAGAAATTAACATGTTTGTCTCCTTGAAACCCTGTGGTGGGAATCCAAATAAAGTTGCTTTCAGTGGGGTCATAGACAGTATAACATATGGAAGTTTGATTCAGTTTTGGAAGAGTGCTCGGATAGCCAAAATAGATGAGGTAACTGCTCACGACAACCGCGAAATCTGGGTTCGAATCCTGAATCCGATACAAATTTTTTATGTGATACCAGTAGGTAATGTATTCATAACCCATACAGCTAACGTCAGAAAGATGCCGCAGTTGCGAATAAATTTTGCAAATTTAATTCAGCTGCAAGATCAGCATGAATGTATGTTTCTTCAGACAAAAAAAAAAAAAAAAAAAAAAAAAAAAAAAAAAAAAAAAAAAAAAGGTTCAAATGGCTCTGAGCACTATGGGACTCAACTTCTGAGGTCATTAGTCCGCTACAACTTAGAACTAGTTAAACCTAACTAACCTAAGGACATCACACACATCCATGCCCGAGGCAGGATTCGAACCTGCGACCGTAGCGGCCCCGCGGTTCCAGACTGCAGCGCCTATAACCGCACGGCCACTTCGGCCGGCTTTCTTCAGACATTTTTAAAAATAAAAGAAATACATGAGTTCGTCTCACGACAGACTGTCTGGTGTATCCTCCCCCAGGTTGAAGCTCTTATCGTAGCTGGCCCCGTATTCCCCAAAGTGAGCGGCAGCGCATGATCACTGTGGCTCTGCGGTTTTTTAGTAGGGTAACTCTCCGATCCGTTCAGTAAGGTGTACACAGCACTAATGACAAGATTCACACAACTGGGTACAGAGAGAAGAGAGGGGAGGGAGAATGTGTTGGGAACTGGTTTTCCATAATTTCTGAAGCTGTCCTACTCGTCTAGATCAAGGGGGGATGGTGACCTCGAAAATGAGCAAGTATGTCCACAGTGACATGCAATTAGCATACAAGTGAGGGCGGCGGAAGGGGTTTTTGTTGACACGTGGTAGGTATCACTTTACATAGTGCCCTTGAATTTACCACATGCAATTGCCCTAGAGGCATGCTGATGACCATCACTTTGATGTTAGCGTGTTTGTATGCATATTGTCCGCTACTGACTAGTTAACTCTTCTAGGAACATATATTCTCGAAATTTAACAGTAAATCACAGCGTGATACAGAACGCCTCTCTTGCAACACTTGCCACTGGAGTTCGCTGTGCATCCCCGGGTCACTTTCGTGCTTCCTAAACGAAACTGTAAAGGTTCAAATGGCTCTGAGCACTATGGGACTTAACATCTATGGTCATCAGTCCCCTAGGACTTAGAACTACTTAAACCTAACTAACCTAAGGACATCACACAACACCCAGTCATCACGAGACAGAGAAAATCCCTGACCCCGCCGGGAATCGAATCCGGGAACCCGGGCGCGGGAAGCGAGAACGCTACCGCACGACCACGAGCTGCGGACAATGAAACTGTAACGAAATGCGGTGCACTTGTTTGGATATTTTCTATAACCACTGTCATTCCTACCTGGCAAGGACCCCAGACTGAGGAACAAAATTCAAGTGCTTGTGGAACGAGGATTTTTTGTAAGCTACCTCCTTTGCGGGTGGACTACACTTCTGAGATTTTTCCAATGTATCCCAGTTTGGTATCTGCCTTACCAGCTATTAGTTTTATGTGGGCATTCCATTTTAAATTACTCTTACGAATACTTCTAGACTTGTGACCACTTCCAATAACTTTTCTTCAATCGTATAACTGAACAATAAGGGGTTTTTCTGTCTGTTTATGCACAATACGTTACATTTGTTTATGTCGCAGATCAACTGTCAATTCCTGCACCAAACGATGACCCTCTACAGGGATTCCTCCATTTCGCTATCATTTTCTAGAGTTACGACATCTCTGTATATAACAGCAACATTCGCGACAAAACCTCATGGAACTTACGTTATCCACTAGGTCATTTATATAAATATGGTGTTTTTTGATTACTTATACAAAATTAACCTTTGATTGTAAAAAAGATAAGTAACTCACAGAGATGTTTAATACAGCACTGAATGCAGCATATATACTCAAGTTTTATTTACACATGTTCAGGTTGGCAACCTTTTGAAACACGACAAATGTCCTACCTGTAATCAGTTTCTTGCCAAATCCTGTGAAGCAAGTACTGATATATGGTGGCAGCTGCTTGTATTATACAATAAAGAGCCAAAGAAACTCGTACACCTACTTAATATCGTGTACGGCTTCCGCGAGCACGCAGAAGTGCCGGAGCATGACTTGGTGTGGACTCGACTAATGTATGAAGTGGTGCTATAGGGAATTGACACTATGAATCATGCAAGGCTGTCCATAAATCCGTAAGAGTATGAGGGGGTCGAGATCTATTTTGAACAGTGCGTTGCAAGGTATCATAGATATGCTCAATAATGTTCATGACTGGGGAGTTCGGTGACAAGCGGAAGCGTTTAAACTCGGAAGAGCCACTCTGTAACAATTCTGGACGTGCGGGGTGTCGAATTATTCTGCTGGAATTGCCCAAGTCCGTCGGAATACACAATGGACATGAATGGATGCAGGTGATCAGACAGGATACTTAAGTACGTGTCACCTATCAGAGTCGTATCTAGACGTAGCATGGGTCCCATACCATTCCAAATGCACACACTCCACACCATTACAGAGCCTCCACCAGCTTGAACAGTCCCCTGCTGATTTGCAGGGTCCATGGATCCATGAGGTTGTCTCCGTACCAGTGCAGGTATATCCGCTCCATTTGAAACGAGACTCGTTCTACCAGGCAACATGTTTCCAGTCATCAACAATCCAATGTCGGTGTTGACAGGCCCAGCCGGGCGGTAAAACTTTGTGTCGTGCAATCGCACGAGCGGGCTTTCGGCTCCGAAAGCCCATATCGATAATGTTTCGTTGAATGGTTCGTACGCTGACACTTGTTGATTGCCCAGAATTGAAACCTGCAGCAATTTGCGGATGCGTTGCACTTCTGTCACGTTGAATGATTCTCTTCAGTCGTCGGTGGTCCCGTTCTTGCATGATCTTTTTCCGGTCGCAGCGATCTCGGAAATTTGATGTTTTACCAGATTTCTGATATTCGCGGTACACTCGTGAAATGGTCGTACGGGAAAATCACCACTTAATCGCTACATCGGAGATGCTGTGTCCCATCGCTCGTGCGCCGACCATAACACCACGTTCAGGCTCACTTAAATCTTGATAACCTGTCATTGAAGCAGGATTAACCGATCTAACAACTGCGCCAGACACTTTTTGTCTTATATGGGTGTAGCCGACGGCAGCGCAGTATTCTGCCTGGTTACATATCTCTGTATGTAAATACGCATGCCTATTCCAGTTTCGTTGGCGCTTCGGTGTACGGCTCGTCGACGTTTCCTGAAAGCGGAAAAATGAACACTCTGTCTTCAATGCAACCCCGTACACTAAAGTCCACTGGCGTTACACCAGCTGATCACGGTGGCTAGGATATAGCTCCACCACGTCCGTTCCTAGTCTATCGATATACATGACAACTTCACCATGATAACGTGGTGGTGCGGCATCTTACTGGAAAATAAATTCTGCGCCCATATCCTGTTTTAACTGAGCATTAAATGATGTTCAACCTTGTCCAGGTACGATATGCCAGCTGCAGTTGACTCAGAAAAAGAAAGAGCCGTAAATCTTGTTACAGCTTACAGCGCAAAAAAACATTTACCTTAGACGAGTTCAATGTATGTTCGATTACGTGAAGTGGCTTCTGCTCACCCCATATTCGAACGTCATGCAGATTCACTTACCGCTGTTATGGAAGGTGACTTCGTCACTGAACACAATTTTATTAAGAAAATCAGCTTCAGTCTACATTTTATTAAACATTTCTACATAAATCTCAGCTCGTTTTTCTTTTTCACTTTGCCTGCAACAGTTTCAATTTATAGCGTTTGAATGACAGGCATTTCCGTAATACATTCCACACTGTAACACTAGGCATATTATCTGGCATGTTTCGTTGTTTTACCCGAACAACGAATGTAAGACTGCCCAGTTTGTTGTGTCACTGCGTCAGAGACACGGTGTCCTGTGTGGTACGCACGTGAAACGATTGTACCAACTAATAACGATTTGAGGTGGTGGCTTAGAATATTTGGCCGTGATTAGTCCCTGAAGTTTAGTAACGGATTTGGATGCATGAAACCATTATCAACACTGTATAAGCTCTGCTCCGTTATACGACTCCGTAATGACTGAATCTCACTCGCGCATGCCATCTAACGGGAACGCCGGGAATAACAGTGTTAGGCGGGAATAAAACTTGAAGATATACTGCATTCAGATCTGTATCAAACATTTCTCTGAGCTCTTTACCCATTTCACAATTCAAGCTTACTTTTGTATAACTAATTAATAAACCCTGTACGGTGAAAAATAATGGTCATATAACACGCCCTTAAGTCACACCCTATGTTACTTTTAAGTCTGATCTCTCTCCGTTGAAAATGACAGGCTGTGTTTTGTTTGGTAGAAACTCTTCAGTGCAGTCACACAGCTAGTCTGATATCCCGTACGCTCGTATTTTGTTGATTAGGTGGCAGTGTAGAACCGATCGAATGCTTTCCATAAGTCAAGGAATACGGCACCAACCTGCGCACCGGTATGTACTGCTTTCTGGGTCTCGTGGACGAACAGAGCGTGCTCTACTCCACACGGTCGTTGTCTTCGGAACCCATGTTGATTCCTAAGAGGAGATTTTTAGTCTCCAGCAATCTCATAATACGTGGGCATAAAACATGTTCTAAAATTCCAACAAACGTTGATTACACGTGACTGCATTATTGACATGCCAATCGTACTTCTCATATGCTCCAAAGTTTAAAATAAAGCGTTACTGTCGACTTTTTTCGTAAAGAAATTTTCAATCCAGTGACCGCTTGGATGCTACTGTATCCTATGCAAGCATCTTCATCTCCCGGTATCTACTGCAACCTACATCCCTCTGAATCAGCTTAGTGTATTTATCTCTTGGTCTCCCTCTACGATATTTACCGTCCACGCTGCCCTCCGATACTAAACTCGTGATCCCTTGATGCCTCAGAACATGTCCTACCAACCGATCCCTTCTTCTACTCAAGTCGTGCTACAAATTTCTCTCCTCTTGTGAGCGTGGGATTGATCTGAGATGTACCATTTACCCTGTGGCTCCTGCAAGATGCAATTTCCACCCCCGCACTACTACAGAAGTCAGACAGACGCTCCTAACGTTCTAAAGAGAAATGTCTGAAAAACTTTCAGCAGTAAACATCTTCTGGAGTCGTCCGCTGTAAGAAAATGACACAAAAATTCACAAAATTTCTTATGTAATTAGTGGGATACTTGGGTACTGGAGTAGTGCTAGTTAGTGTAAGAAAAACATGAAACTAACGAAAGTTATTATTTATTTTTGCAAAAATTCTGAGAAATCACAATGGCGCTTTTAGTTATGAACTTAACACGTAATTTCCGGGTTCGTTATGGAATGTGAAGTTACCTTTTAAGGATAGGATTTGCTAATGAAATTTCTATACAAAGTTTAAGATTGTTATTGACTTGGCAGAATGGCTGAGAGCCGCGCCTACTCAACTTGAATAATTATCTGTTAGAATGTTGCTAGGTACAGTCGAGGCTGTCGCGTGTGAAATGCAGTGAAGTGTACTGTTGTGGAGGAAATATGGGGCTCGCTAGAGCTGTAGTGCACAATACCATAAGCTGCGATGACTGCTGTCTGCGCTGCTAGCAAATAAGATAACTCTCGCTCTATCTGGATTGACCTTCGTCAATTAAACTCTCCCTACGCCTTGATGAAGTCAAGGACTCCTATTGACCCCTAGTCTAACTATTGGCGTGGTACACCGGTCAGATAACCAGTCCATTGCGATGCCACTAAAAAATTCGCTCACAGGCGTTTAACTATAACTCTATCCGTTCACACCACACAATAAATGTGGCGGCCAACACAGTGAACAACACTTAATCGCAAGGACTCAATATAGAGTCGCACTTCGATTCGCTCTCTACAGAGGTGCTCTCCCAGTGAAGTACTGAGGAGAGACTTGTTCCTCGCTCTTTGAGTACACGTACGAGCGCGCACGCTCTCGTTACGTGTTCTCGCTCCAAGAGCGACAACGGAATGGGCCCTCTCCATGCCAGACGTGAAGGGGTATATCTTTCAGTCTCTTCCATTACTCCTTCAGCTCAAGGCGTCAGAAATATTGTCTGCCAATCAGCGTTGCTCTTCTAAAACGGGAGAATGACGTTACGTTTAAGGCGACCAATCGGGAAATCTGTAGTATCGGCGTTTGGCGTTTGCTGTCTCCCTGTGAAAATCTCTGAAACTGCGTGCTATGTGTAAAGAATGCGTAGGCTGGGCGCTCCCACACAATGCAGCAGAATTTGCTCTTAAGCCAAACACGGGGTCGTCCTTTCACTCGGGCAAACGCTGTCTGCTCTACGGGTGGTCACCGGCGACGTAGATGGGTTGGGACCGGCCTCCTGGCGTGCGGTTGCCTCCCTCGAACTAAAAGCTCCTGTGACTGTCGTGTCTGGAATGTATGTGTGTACGCCAGCCTTGAGTATTTCAACCACGGTGCGCACTTGCGATTTATTAGTTATTTGCATATCGTTTACATGAAATCATGCAATATTGACTTTATCATATCGAGTTTGGGTTCGAATGAAGCGCCTTGATGTGCGGAATATGATTGTGAGGGCGGAATATGTAAGCAATGAAGGCCAGGAGACCACGACGTCTTACACTCTCTAGTTCTATTCAGCACCTCCTCATTAGTTACATGATCCACCCATCTAATCTTCAGCATTCTTCTGTAACTCCACATTTCGAAAGCTTCTATTCTCTTCTTGTCTAAACTATTTATCGTCCACGTTTCACTTCCATACCTGGCTACACTCCATACAAATACTTTCAGAAACGACTTCCTGACACTTAAATAGGTACTAGATGTTAACAGAAGCGTTTTTCTTGCCATTCTCACTCTACCTTTTATATCCTCTCTCCTTCGACCATCATCAGTTATTCTGCTCTCAAAATTGCATAACTCATCTATTACTTTAAGTGTCTCATTCCCTAATCTAATTCCCTTAGCATCACCCGATTTAATTCGACTACATTCCATTATCCTCGATTTGCTTTTGTCGATGATCGTCTTATATCCTCTTTTCAAGACTCTGTCCATTCTGTTCAACTGTTCTTCCAGACCCTTTGCTGTCTCTGTCAGAACTACAGTGTCATCGGTAAACCTCAAAGTTTTTATTTTGTCTCCATGGATTTTAATTCCTTCACCAAGTTTTTCTTTTTTTTTCCTTTACTGCTTGCTCAATATACAGATTGAATAACATCGGGGATAGGCTACAACCCTATCTCACTCCCTTCTCAGGCACTGCTTTCCTTTCATACCCCTCGACTCTTATAACTGCCACATGGTTTCTGTACAAATTGTAAATAGCTTTTCGCTCCCTGTATTTTACCCCTGCCACCTTCAGAATTTGAAAGAGAGTATTCCAGTCAACATTGTCAAAAGCTTTCACTAAGTCTACAAATGCCAGAAACGTACGTTTGCCTTTCCTTAATCTATGTTCTAAGATAAGTCGTAGGGTCAGTATTGCCTCACGTGTTCCAACATTTCTACGGAATCCAAACTGATCTTCCCAAGGTCAACTTCTACCAGTTTTTCCATTCCTCTGTAAAGAATTCGTGTCAGTGTTTTGCAGCCGTGGCTTATTAAACTGATAGTTCGGTAATTTTCACATCTGTCAACACCTGCTTTCTTTGCCATTGGAATTATTATATTCTTCTTGAAGTCTGAGGATATTTCGCCTGTCTCATACATCTTGCTCAACAGATGATAGAGTTTTGTCAGGGCTGGCTCTCCCAATGCTATCAGTAGTTCTAATGGAACGGTGTCTACTCCTGGGGCCTTGTTTTGACTTAGGCCTTTCAGTGCTCTGTGAAATTCTTCACGCAGTATCGTATCTCCCATTTCATCTTCATCTACATCCTCTCCCATTTCCATAATACTGTACTCAAGTACATTGCCCTTGTATAGACCCTCTATATACCCCTTCCACCTTTCTGCATTCCCTTCTTTGCTTAGAACTGGGTGTCCATCTGACCTTCTGATGTTCATACAACTGGTTCTCTTTTCTCCAAAGGTCTCTTTGATTTTCCTGTACGCAGTATCTATCTTACCCCTAGTGAGATAAGCACTACATCCCTACATTTGTCCTCTAGCCATCCCTGTTTAGCCATTTTGCACTTCCTGTCGATCCCATTTTTGAGACGTTTGTATTCCTTTTTCCTAGCTTTGTTTACTGCATTTTTATATTTTCTCGTTTCATCAATTAAATTCAATATTTCTTCTGTTACCCAAGAATTTCTGCTAGCTCTCGTCTTTTACCTACTTGATCCTGTGCTGCCTTCACTATTTCATCTCTCAAAGCTACCCATTCTTCTTCTAATGTATTTCTTTCCCCCGTTCTTGTCAATCGTTCCCTAATGCTCTCCCTGAAACACTCTACAACCTCTTGTTGTTTCAGTTTATCCAGGTCCCATCTCCTTAAATTTCCACCTTTTTGAAGCGTCTTCAGTTTTAATCTACATTTCATAACCAGTAGATTGTGGTCAGAGTTCACATCTGCCCCTGAAAATGTCTTACAATTTAAAACCTGGTTCCTAAATCTCTGTATTACCATTATAAAAGCTATCTGAAACCTTCCAGTGTCTCCAGGCCTCTTCCGTGTATACAATCTTCTTTCATGATTCTTGAACCAAGTGTTAGCTATGATCAAGTTATGGTCTGAGCAAAATTCTACCAGGCAGCTTACTTTTTCATTCCTTACCTCCATTCCATAATCACCTACTACTTTTCCTTATCTTTCTTTAACTACTATCAAATTCCAGTCACCCATGACTATGAAATTTCCGTCTCCCTTCACTATCTGAAGAATTTCTTTTACCTCATATTACTCGTACATTTCATTAATTTCTTCGTCGTGCGGGGTTAGTTGGCATAAAAACTTGTACTGCTGTGGTAGGCGTGGGCTTCGTGTCTATCTTGGCTCCAATAATGCGTTCACTATGCTGTCCGTAGTAGCTTACCTGCACTCCTGTTTTTTTATTCATTATTAAACCTACTCCTGCATTACCCCTATTTGATAGTGGTACAAAAGTGATATTACATTACTGGCAATTAAAATTGCTACACCACGGAGATGACGTGCTACAGACGCGAAATTTAACCGACAGGAAGAAGATGCTGTGATATGCAAATGATTAGCTTTTCAGAGCATTCACACAAGGGTGCTGACATGAGGAAAGTTTCGAACCGATTTCTCATACACTAACAGCAGTTGACCGGCGTTGCCTGGTGAAACGTTGTTGTGATGCCTCATGTAAGGAGGAGAATGCATACCATCACGTTTCCGACTTTGATAAAGGTCGGATTGTAGCCTATCGCGATTGCGGTTTATCGTATTGCGACATTGCCGCTCGCGTTGGTCGAGATCCAATGACTATTTGCAGAATATGGAATCGGTGGGTTCAGGAGAGTAGTACGGAACGCCGTGCTAGATCACAATGGCCTCGTATCACTAGCAGTCGAGATGACGGGCATCTTATCCACATGGCTGTAACGGATCGTGCAGCTACGTCTCGATCCCTGAGTCAACAGATGGAGACGTTAGCAAGTCAACAACCATCTGCACGAACAGTTCGACGACGTTTGCAGCAGCATGGACTATCAGCTCGGAGACCATGGCTGCGGTTACCCTTGACGCTGCATCACAGACAGGAGCGCCTGCGATGGAGTACTCAACGACGAACCTGGCTGCACGAATGGCAAAACGTCATTTTTTCGGATGAATCCAGGTTCTGTTTACAGCATCATGATGGTCGCATCCGTGTATGGCGACATCGCGGTGAATGCACATTGGAAGCGTGTATTCGTCATCGCCAAACTGGCGTATCACCCGGCGTGATGGTACGGGGTGCCATTGGTTACACGTCCCGGTCACCTCTTGTTCCCACTGACGGCACTTTGAAAAATGGAAGTTACATTTCAGATTTTTTACGACCCGTGGCTCTACCCTTCATTCAATCCCTTCGAAACCCTACATTTCAGCAGGATAATGCACGACAGCTTGTTGCAGGTCCTGTACGGGTCTTTCTGGATACAGAAAATGTTTGACTGCTGCCCTGGGCAGCACATTCTCCAGATCTCTCACCAACTGAAAACGTCTGGTCAATGGTGGCCGAGCAACTGGCTCGTCACAATACGCCAGTAACTGCTCTTGATGAACTGTGGTATCGTGTTGAAGCTGCATGGGCAGCTGTACCTGTACACGCCATCCAAGCTGTGTTTGACTCAATGCCCAGGCGTATCAATGCCGTTATTACGGCCAGAGGTGATTGTTCCGGATACTGATTTCTCAGGATCCATGCACCCAAATTGTGTGAAAATGTAATCACATGTCACTTCTAGTGTAATATATTTGTCCAATGAATAGCCGTTTATCGTCTGCATTTCTTCTCGGTGTAGCAATTTTAATGGTCAGTAGTGTAAATGTGTTCTATCTCGGAAACCATAGGGCATACGTCCAAATGAATTTTTTTGTTCAGAATCGCTAATACTATCACCACTCAAAGCATGTACCTTTCCTCCTGACTCACCCCGCATGTTCATAGGACCTTATTTCCTCCATTTCCGGCTCGGAATCCGTCCCTGCAGCTTGTCATTTTGTTAATGTTCTCCCCGTTTAGCAGTTCTTCGGTAGTGCAGTGATTAACAGTTACACGAAATTATTGACGGATGTTAGGTGTTTAGTAGTCCTGTCAAAGCAGAAAAAATGTTCCATTTAATTAGGATACACTTTCATTTAGCACAACGAAATAGAAAAACGTGATACATCAGTGTAAGTGGAGACCTGAAGTCCAAGCACGGTATTTAAAAAATTCAGTCATCAACAACACTTCATAATTAGTGAGTAGATCAAGTGTAGATTACGGTTTTGGCACAGAACCATCGGGTGATGGGAGTCGCTGCTGAGGGAATCAGAACTGTATCGAAACATTCTAAAACCGGTTTCTCTTTTATTTCGTCATAATTCTTAAGAAATGAAGAGTGTATCAAGAGCTTATTCATGCTTGGAAACAAATAACCATCTATAGTAACAATTTTTTCCTCGATCTTACTATCTTGCTAGCCATTGTTCTTCTATATCTGGTACGATGGCAATAGAAATTTACATTTATAGCTCACGGCAGCAACAGTGTAAATGGCTTGTTGACAAACATTACAACCATTTTGATAATTTATGTTGTCCGAACGTGCAGGCGCCAGAAACTTTTAAGCACTTGTTCCGAGAAATAGTATTACTAGACGTTGTTCTTGACGTAGTATTTCGTCGTTTAACACCATACTTCTTAATTTTCTTTTTTCACTCCTTCAAAAAGCCGCTACAAACTATTCATCATACACATTTAACTGGAAATAATTGCCCCACAAGCTGAGAAAAGCACGCAATCGACTTCGCAGTATATACGTTCTTATGTGTGTAGTAACAAAGGAAAAAGAGATTAAATATGTTCGAGCGCTGGACACGTAATATTCTGTGACACAACTCTTTCCTTTGCTAATTTGTGCTTCCAGGGAAGGCACACTACAGAGGTTTCTCTCGCTGAACTTGAATGGGCAAGTAAACACTTTAAGCCGATTACAACGGAAACGCTGTGTAACCACAGAGCAAGCTCTCGTTTGGAGTCTTGGACTCAGCAGACTCCTACGTGTTGAATAGAAATTCTAACTTCGGAACGGTTATATTCTACCTTGCACTTCGAAGGCTTTGATAAGAAAATTGCACGAAGTTCAACCGACGGTAAACACACATTGCGTAACCGGCTATTGGCTGACAGTGATAAAGGCTGGGTGATCAACGAACTTGTACCGTATTATTATCTTTACGAAGTTTCTCATCGAGCCATATACGTTATCTCGCATTTCTAGCTACTTCTATCACACAAATAATGATAAAAATTCAGAAATTCAGGGTCGCCACCAGCCCAAGCCCTTCCTAACCATTAAGAAAAGAACGGAGCTGAAAATTATTAGTTTAATTACTTTAATAATTTAATGCAAATTTCTTTAAGTAGCCAGATAAATAGCACCCCATGTCGTGCATGAAGGAACTTGATTAATTCAGGATTGGAAATCGGAGTAAGTGGGGAAGATCAACACCATAGAATTTATCTTTCACGTAGGTTATTTGCTGTATCTAAGTATTTGGTTGCACATCCTAACTACACATAACTGGTGCCTGACTAGAAATATTTAAGTAAGAATTACGTGAGAATGTAACAGAGCAGAATTTAACTACAGCAAGAAGAAACATAGAAAACGGGGGTGGGAGACAATGATACTATTATCTCCTTTGCATTCATATCATAAAAATATCTCAGTGAGATTCGCATTACGATTCTAAGCATGCACTACTCTGGACAGGTTTAACCAATGCACGAGGTTGTGCGATAATTATTCAACATACTAACTGTGTCTGCTGTTTGCAAACGGCCGAACTAGAGCAGGGGGTGCATTCCGAATCAAACTGTTCTGCTGCTTTGTAGGAAGCGCACGAAAGAACAGATATTCTTGCAGAAATTATAGATCATTAACCAAGCTAACTGTTAAAATAAAGCCTATTGCGGTGCCGTGGTGGACCAGAAGGGTCACTGATTACCAAACACGTGGCACAAAATCGACACACAAAGACAAGAGCAACTTCCACAAAATATAAGATTAAAAATCATTAAAAATCATTAAAAATCATACCTGCTTAGGCTCAATATTACACTCACGTACGGTTGAAGTGATGTTAATCAGCTTTTCCTAATCAGATTTACCGTTTTATATTCTACTTCATCGTTGTTAAAAATGAACAAAGTAACTTCCACACTTTTAACTCAAACACCCAAAAATCGCTTATTTAAAACAATATAATTATGGCACATTCGGAAAAATAACACGCTTCAGTTAAGCTGAAGTTCTTAAGTATTTCAACAGTTAAACATAACGAAGTCCTAACTCAACCAGCTTCATATCACCTGAAACCACCCTTAACAGCCACGATCCGTACTCACCAAGCGTTCACCGAAGAGTGACGCTTTCTCTTTCGAGATTACCTAGCTCCTCGAGCAGCGGAATCTACCAGAGGGGTAGCCCTCCGTCACCTACCTCACACACAAAAACAGCCTTCGACACAGACTTCGACTAAGATGGGTAAACCTCTCTGTTCAGGTATTGGAAACCTAAGTTGGTCATCCTGTGCTCTCCTTCGAATGAGAAGCAACATCGGCTGCTCCCAGCAGACGATGACCAACTCAGCTTTTCTCACAAAACAAAACCGAAACCCCACATTAAAATACACATATAATATTCAATGGGCCTTATTTGAGTGCTCAGTGTTTCTGGAAGAGTTCATGAATTGAGCTAAAATCAGGTAGTAAGGTGAATAAGTTGTACCGAATCCGACGTGTGTCTTATGAAACGACTTCACAGAGACGTTTCACACTTGTAATGTAATGCACGTAGTGCCATATGAAGGACAGATAATAGTATTTGAATAGTGACAGACCACTACCTCATCTGGATGAGGATGAACAGAAATTAGGCCGTGCCGTCATTGAAACAAAATGGTGGCATTTTTCGCCTGAAGTGAGACAGCGAAATCATAAGAAACTTAAATTTAGATCTTAAAAATAAACATGATGCGTTGGTCTCATATAACGCATTGTACACAATTAAAACATCGTAACTAAATAGTGACGAGCTTGTTTTCTTCACTGTGCACTTCGGAGAGAAAATTCAACCTTCAATTGATACATTTTTAATTACTTTATTTGCGCTACTCGCTGTCAACTTAGTTCAGTTTAAATTCTGGTCTCTTGCATCATTTTGATGCTTGCAGTAGCTACAGAACTATACATTTGAAAATTACAGCTTTTTGCACATACAAAAAAATTTGCCAAATGTTAATCTGCGAGTAAATCTACAAATTTAGCACGTGCAGTTCCTCAATAACTTCAAGACTGATCATGATACCAGAGACCAGAAGATATATTGACCCAGCTTGTCAATGAACAGCACAAATGAAGTAACTAAAAAAGTAGCAACTTAAGCTGTCACCTTCTAACTCGCTATAACCCTCTGTAGGAACGAAAAATGAACGAATAAATCGCTTCTTTCGTACAGAAGTGTGTATCAAGTTTGAAGGTAGTCGACATTATGTCTAAAAATACAGCTGACTTCAAAAGTAGTTTCCGAACGTAACGAAAATTGCGATTTGACATTAGGTGTAATTCCCGATTTAAACATGGCAAATGCTGCACTGCATCAGTAGGCCTTTACCACTGATATTTTAACAAGCAAGTATACGACTTGGAAAACATGGAAGCTAAAGAAATTGTTATTTTGCGCAGGAGAATGGAGCGTCAAAAATGGAGTCGACAGAAACATAATGATGATGAAGATATACCAGCTTAAGATGGATAGAGATCCGTAATACGTCTAAATATATATGAAATATTTCAAATTATTCGCTGAAAGCAAATTTCACATCACTCGCAATGGGTGTAAATGTATTACCTAAATGCGACATATGAAAATTTGTGCTGGACCGGCACTTGAACCCATATTTCCCACTTACACTGAGCATTCTCTTTAATCACTTTTTTTTTTTTTTTTACTTTATTTTGTTCGGTATTGTTCGTTGTGTTTGGTCTGGGGGGGACGTCACATGACATCCGTTCAAGTTGATCGTTGATTCCTTTACTCAGATTTTTTTATTACAGTGGGCCACTGGCTCTCTGACCGAACACGCTGAGCTACTGTGCACCACTTCGGCTATTTGTGCACACTTCCGCGACCGCCCCATGAAATTTACATTCAGCGTAAAATACGGATTAGTCGATGAAGCTATATATGAAGTGTGTGTCTGCTATCTTTTTTCAAGCAGTTTAATCCAGGGCCAGATAGCTCAGTAACCAGTAAGACGGATAAATTAATAAAAAGGAAACAGGTTAACAAGTGAAACGTCCCCTTAGAAAAATTTATGAATGACTGTGCTGATAAACCTCTTACATTATTTGATTTTCAAACATCTGAGCAGAACTGTTAAGTACTCAGACATTTCTCTCTTTACTTATTTTGATCAACACTAAACTGACACACAATATTTTTAGTGCAACGCAATCCCTACAAAAGAATGGCGCTGCCTAACAATAACCTATACTTTTCATGAATCACTTACCTCACAAAAATCTCCGTTACTGGAACTACTGCAATACAGCGTGCGCCACTACTGCCAGCTAAATAAAAGATTCAAACTGCTGAAGGCACTAACTATTGATAGGCTTAGTTAGCAAATGAAAGATTTTGATAGAGAACAATGTATTTACCTTAATAGTGTTCAAAGGTCATAATATATATAGCAGTTCAACGCATCCAGTCTTACAAATTTACTGTCTCTGATGGACACACGTCCAGATCATCCGCTCTCAAAACTCCGCCATTTCTCTCCCCACATTCACCGCTGCTGGCGGTTCACCTCCAACTGCACAACGCTACGCGCTGTTAACAGCCAACTGCCCAACACTACAATAGCAAATTCCAACAATGCAAACCAGCCACAGACTGCACACAGCACAGCCAGTGATTTTCACACAGAGCGCTACGTGGCGTCACCAATATAAAAACCTAAACAGCCTACTTACACAAGACTTGCAGTACTAAAGTATTACTGCAGTCCATTCCTTCATGAAGAGTTTGCTGCAAACGAATGTTCTCCTGTTTTAGATCTTGCTTTGATGAAACTAGTTTTCTAGTTTGTCTTGTACTGTGTGTAACTTACACTGAAGAGACAAATAAACTAGTATGCCTACCTAATATCGTGTAGGGCCCCCGCGAGCACGCAGAAGCGCCGCTGCACGACGTGGCATGAACTCGACTAATGTCTGAAGTAGTGCTGGATGGAACTGACACCATGAATCCTGCAGGGCTGTCCATAATCCGTAAGAGTACGAGTGGGTAGAGATTTCTTCTGAACAACACGTTGCAAGGCATCACAGACACGCTCTGGAAAGTTTGGTGGCCATCGATGTGTTTAAACTCAGAAGTGTATTCCTGGAGCCACTCTGTAGAGTTACGCATTGTCCTACTGGAATTGCCCAAATCCGTCGGAATGCGCAATGGACATGTATGAATGCAGGTGATAAGACAGGATGGTTACGTATGTGTGACCTGTCAGAGTCGTATCAGGAGTCCCATATCACTACCCTTGTCATTAAAGAGCCTCCACCAGCTTGAACAATCCACTGCTGACATGCAGGGTCCATGGATTCACCGGTACACGTCCATCCGCTCGATACGATTTAAAGCGATACTCGTCCGACCATGCAACATGTTTCGTCATCAACAGTCCAAAGGCTGTGTGGACGGGCCCAGGCGAGGTGTAAAGCTTTGTGTCGTGCAGTCATCAAGGGTACCCGAGTGGGTTTCGGCTCTGAAGCCACATATCGATGACGTTTTGTTGGTGGCCTAGCATTGAAATCTGCAGCAATTTGCGGATGGGTTGCACTTCTGTCACGTTGAACTCTTCAGTCGTCGTTGGTCCCGTTCTTGCAGGATGTTTCTCCGGCTGCAACTATGTCGGAGATTTGATTTCTTACCGTATTCCTGACATTCACGGTACACTCGTGAATGGTCGTATGCGAAAATCCTCCCTGCATCGCTACCTCGGAGATTCTGTGTCCCATCGCTCGTGCGCCGACTATAACACCACGTTCAAACGCATTTAAATCTTGGTAACCTGCCATTGTAGCAGCAGCAACCGATCTAACAACTGCGCCATACACTTGTTGTCTTATACAGGCGTTGCCGAGCGCAGCGCCGTATTCAGCCTGTTTACATATCTCTGTGTTCGAATACGCATGCCTAAACCAGTTTCTTTGACGTTTCAGTGTAACATGAAAGATTGCAGCCGTTGTAGAAGATTTTTGTAAAAGCTGTGGTCGTTTGTTTGGTTTTCCGGAACACAGGTGTCTCTGTAGTCATGCCTCAACATATTTACAAAAATAGCGGGTGGAGAAAAGTTATGAGGCGCTACTGAGCTTGTATGTTTTTCTGGAGCATGTCTGAAACAGCTTACACACAGTATTACAACTGGATATTTTTCAGGAGCTGTTCACCCAGCACCGTTCATTCCGAATCTACTCCCAATCTCTTTCCTTTATCTTTACATTGATTGCTGCTGCACGAAGATATAATAATGTTGACCTTTATGCAAATAGCCCCGAACACTATTTTCAAAATTCTACATGAAAATAAGCCAAAAGAACAAGCAAGTTTCAGGAACAATTGTTCACCAACTGGCAGTTCACTTACTTTGATCAAAGAACACAGGAATCTAAAAAAATTATGAACTGATTTATCGTCATCATTGACGATAAATGGATTCTTTATTCAGTAAAATATTTCTTGAAGCCTTGAAGCAATAAACAAATCTGAAAATCATATCACCCAAAAAGTTTGTCTACAATGATAGATGAGCTCAAATTAGAGTGAAAAAAAATTTGTCGAAAAATTTAACATTGAAAGAGGAGTCAGGGAAGGAGCTACAGTCCTACAAAAAATATATGCGTCATCTTTGTAATATATAAGGGTTGGACAAAAATCAGGTGGATAGCGATTAAGCACCGTTCTGTCCAAAGTAGACCACAAAGGCTAACACGGAGGTCTGGTGACCATGGTCTGGAACTACGTTAACAAAACTATCACTCAGTTACAGCTGCGTCATTCTTAGGAAACTAGGGGGCGGAACGAAAGGCACCAGTACAAAGTATTGCGACTGTGCAAAGTAGCTCTTAAATGCACCCCAACGAACGCAATATTAGTTGAAACGATGGGGCCGCTCTTATCAGTGCGTAGCCAACATCTCAGCAGAAAATTTATTTTGGAACACCTACAGCGCTGGCGGATGTGCTCACAAACAAAATTTGCGGCCTTGCAATGCGATGCTACAATGACCGTTACTGGATCGATAAATGAACACCACCGCCTATGGTGGCATTTTCAATGCTTAGCAAGTACCAGAATATTATCCAAAGAATGCGACTGCTGCCTTACTCTGAGCAAGAGTACGTACGTGTCAGCCTCACACAGTAACGTACGCAATAATCTGGAGTACTCTGAGAACCCAGTAACTCAATGACAGCGATTTAGAAAGCCTTCTTGAACAATGGTCATGTGCAGCGTGTGTGTAACCCGACGGGTCTAAATACGAGAACTTCGTCGGCTGTACCTACGTATATATTAAAAATAAGAAGAGTATACTATTTCCCCTACCGAATGAGGCGTCAATTTACACAGACGAATTCTTACCCACTGAACGAGCGCTAAGGCTAGGTTTGACGTAGCACAATGGTTCCCAACCTCAAGGTAATCACACGCTGACGTGTAACATGAAATTTTCTGAGGGGCAAAAACAAAAGAATTCGATTGTGTTTCGATTACGAAACTACATTATTTTTAAAAGATCACTAGTATTATCACTGTTTAGTAAGACTAATATCTGTTGCTTAAGTTTCCAATAATTATATATTTTTTTCCAAATTCTAGCATTAACGCGTGACACAATGTGGTGAAAGCTAAAGCTTGTGAAACAAATATATAAACAAAATCTTCCTCACATATCCCCACGACTATACATATAATTTGTATTTTGTACCACGCATCTAAATAGTAAAGGTGGGACATATACGTCGCATATGGCGAAATATCTCTTGAAAACGACGTTTCCGTGTTCTAGGTAGTTCCCGCAATGAACCAGAAATTGCTTCATTATTCATTTCGCAACAGATAACTGAACTGCTTGACAGCACAACACTGCAGTAACTATGTAGTGGCTGCTACATTGCTGTAGGGCCTACGCAATGTTATTATTCTTATTATTATAGTTATTATTAGTGGCAGTGGTCAGAGACAAAACATTGACAGCATGAAGTCTTCCAGTTTCTGCCATCTCAGCTGTAAGGAGTCCAGAATTCAAGCGATTTAGAAACGTAAAGTACAGTGCACACATTTTAACTAGGTTGATTTTAAATATGAGTATACTGTGTGGGTAAGCATGTGTCCCTAGGAGGAGGAGTAATGCAGAGGAAGCATCTTACGTAACGACTGTCAACCGGTAATGTGGATGGTTAGCTTTATTTTCTGAGGGCGAGTTGTACGTAGCATGCGCTATGCACTGAGAATTGTTTCGCCACTTTATAAACACCGGTTGTTTGAAGTACACAGTGCCCACTGACTAATTCATTGCCTCATTAGTTGGTGGTTTAATAAAACTGGCTACATAAACTGAATAACACCTTTCATCATTTTAAATTAAAAGTGTCCAAAGAAAATGCTTTTTAGTTCTAAAGTCTATTTAGGAGCTGATGTTGACGATGATGAGGGCCGAGGAGGCGGATGGCAGTGTATTAGCTAATATCTGATTGCAGTGAGGGGCAATGGTCCCCGAAAGGCTGGGAACCGTTGCCGTAGCAACTACCAATATCGTAATACATGCGGACTCGCTCTCTGCGGTGCAAGCACTAACATTAATATGTAAGGACAAAGGGAGTTGTTATTTACCGTGCCAAATAGGTGATGCTGTATCAGAGACGCACAACACCGGTAGGGAGGTATCATTTGTGTGGATCAAAGGCTATGCTATGATCGTTGGAAATGGCGAAGCTGCAAGTTGGCGAACGATGCAACGACCTCGTTGTCTTAGAGACATGGTCAAAAACGAATGGAACAAAGCGTGGGAGACGAAGATCTGCATAAGGACAGCTTTACAAACAAATCCACCCACATCTACTGAAGGCCCAGTGGCATGCTGAAATATTGGTTCTCAAATGCATCTCGACTGGCGTAGGTAGTAAGAGACAGTTTGTGAGAATCATTGCCAAGTTGAAATTCAAACCACAGTTGCCACTGACTACACCTTTATAGACTTCGTTTTGTACCATCGCCAAATTGTGACCATGGGGAGCTCCAGGAAGCTATTCACATCTAGTTCCTCTATGCAGAAGAGATCCGACTGGCTAATGCTGGACTACGTGCATCAGGCACTTCCGTCTCTGTTGTTTAGAGGGGGAAGCGAGAGGGGAGAGAGGGGGGGGGGGGAGAATTGTGCCTGTTTGAAATTTAATTGTTAATTTAAGGGGGTATGTGACTACCTAATATTAAACCACGGCTTCTGTATGTAAGTTGGCTACCAGGGAAACAGCAATGTGATTGTAAAAAACGACAAGACAATCTGGATTGACTGGCGTAGTCGAGCTCCAATTGTAGAGTCAGATATATAATACACTTATGTGTAAGATCACAAGCCCAGGTATAAAGGATGTTATCGATAATCACCTTACTGATTTTATAAAGTGTCCAGACATGCGATTATGAGAAACTTTTACGACTTCCTTGCCTAAAGAACGTGGTGTTACCTGACTGATGGCTACAATATAAAGCTACTGAATGGATCGTGCGTTTCACCCTGTCAAGATTGTGTAAGTGAAATAAATACCAACAAATAGTGTTGAACTGTCCATATTATTTTGTTCTAACTGTCCATGACGTTGTATGTTTGGTTTTCCGCAGTACAAAGTTTTTAAGACATTGTGTGTTTGGAGTGGCTGCATAGGTGCAACTACAGGCCAATAAAAATATTTATCTCTACTAAATGAAAGAATATATAAGGAAAGCTATGGAATAATTGCAATTAAAATTAACTTCAGTCAGTTATTGAAAATCGACTCATTCGTAAATCTGGAAAGTCTGTATGCTATCAAATGAATCTCATTGAACAAAAAGTGCCTGTTAGTGAACACAAATATAAACGAACAAAAACACAAAAACATTCCGAGGGAAGTAATGCGATCTTGAATAAGTCGGATTTTGGGCAGACAAGGTGCTGTATGTATGGATACTGAAAAAATTAATACTGTAAAAAGTACCACCTTAAAAGGAAAAGACTTACCTTTTGTAGACACACCAAAAGAATGACGTGGAAGGGCACCAAAGAGATGAGAGAATTCCAAATCTGGACGAACAGGAAGGAAGCAATGTCTATGTTCGTACGAGATCGCCTATTCAGAAAGAATAAAAAATACTTTCCTGTACCCAAAAATAAATACAGAACAAGACTGATACTTAATGTAGTCTTTAGGTGATCTGATTTAAATCAAGAAGAAAAAGCAGAAACAGAAGAAGGAAAATCGAAGAAGAAGAAATACATACAAAGTCCTCGTGTTAAGAAAGATACAGGCTCGACTGCCACGGAACAATTTAACCTGGCAACAGAGAGAGCAATATCGGGTGGGGTAAGCAGGATGGTGACATGAATTGTGTATGTAGGCTACTACGAGTTGCTCTGTGCATTATTTAATGAGAGAAGTGTTTTCGGTAGAGGATTCCGCATCTCCGGCTAGAGTGTAGCACAGGAGAGGTGCGCTAGCTTCTTGTGGATCAAACGCCATTATTCCCTGTAATGAAATGCTACTGTTTCCTGTGTTCATAGAGCATGATTTATTGTTACGCAGTACGTATGCTGTCGATAATAATGCCGCAGGATAATGTTTGCAATTCACAATGGATGCTAATGCTACTTCCAGGTCGCAGATCAATTGTCCTAATACAGATTCCTGAAATTTATGCGGACGCTATATAACCGCTGCGCAGTAGTCTAGCTTCCGTCCGTGTCAACTGCGAATTAAATACTGCCACCAATTCAGTGGAGCAGACTAGAATATTCAGATGTGTAGATAGGACGTTACGTGACAGAGTTGTAATGGAATTACCATACTATGTGTAACCAGAAATAGCCGTTTCGAAAATTAGCGAAGAGACGTAAGGACCGATAGAATAATAGTAACAATCTTAAAAGAGCCTACTGGTCGCTTTAGAACGCTAGAGATTGTTAAGAAATGGTACCAGGCCAACGTGTAACTACCTAAGACGTAAGCCGTGACAGTGAAATGTTTATTTGCCAGTTCGTTGTATGGAATCAGCGCAAGAAGGTTGGTCGGTGTGAAGAAGTGATAGAATGGTACAAATCAGTTATCGTGTATGAAAGTTGGACGTTAATACTTCTTTGCAACGTTGACCACAAACTGAATCTGAGACATTATTATCGCGAGTAATAGCGAGCGAACAGTTGGTCGAGAGGATTCGGGAATGGTCGGACGAAGCCTGCGATGGAAAGAATTCTGTCGGATTTGTGTATGCAATTTCGCATCTTCTACAACGTCCCCTCACGCTGGCTAAAACCGTTGGTGAGGAGTTCCAGCGATACAGCGTTTCATTTCGCCGCCAGTGCAGTTTTGGAAATTTGTGGTAAGTTCCTATGGGACCAAACTGCTGAGGTCATCGGTCCCTAGGCTTACACACTAAGGACAACACACATAACGATGCCCGAGGGAGGACTCGATCCTCCGACGGGGGGAGCCGCGAAATGGCGCTTGTGACAGCGCGGCCACCAGTACAGTTGACAACCGCTGGATGGTAATTGATGCATGTAGATGTGTTGCAATAGACTCCGCCCCACTCCCAGCTCATCCCACACATGCTCAGTCCGATTTAGATCAGAAAAATGACGCCAAGGGGGAATGCACCCCTGAAAAAACGCACATACGGGACGAGTACAGTGTTTCAGCAACGTTGGCCGGTGAGTCTACGTGTTCAAGGATTCGCTATGTTGCCAGGAACACAGGCACTGAACAAAGGAGGAGTGGGTTCACGTGCCGTTCTCAGACGAAAGAACGTTCAGTCTGCGTAGTGATTCTGGACGTATCCTCTTAAGGTGAGAGGTGTAAACGCGTAATGCACTCAGGAATAACGTCGGACCTGATCGTTTTGGTCGTCCAGGCGTTGTGGGGAGGCGCAATGATACACGAGCCTACTGACCTTGAAGTCATTGAAAACAGTGCACTCACCGGCCAACGTTATTGTAGAACTGTACTCCCTCCCCAAGTGGGTCTTTTCGGCAGCCCATTCAGCCCTGGCTTCGTTTTTATGGGTGACAATGCTCGACCACACTGAACAGCGCATGCCGAGGAGCTATCGGAGCGACGGGACACTCGGCGATTGGAGTAGCCTGCCCATTTGCCCCGAAATAAATGTCATCGAACACCTGCAGGATGAGTTGGGGAGACGTAGTGCGACACATCCTCATGCACCAGCAACCGTTCAGCAGTTATCAGCTGTGCTGCTGGAGGAACGGAACACCCTACCACAGGAACTCTTTGCCAGCCAAACGCACAGCATGGGAGCACCTTCAGAGTATGCACCGCTGTCAATAGTGATCACAAGCTCTATTATGAGGCATGTCCCGCCTTGTACAACGTCTAGGGGAAAGTCATAAATCGTGGTGACTTCAGCATAATCGTCATTTCTGTTTGTCTTCCTGCGTGTTTATTTCAGTTATCTTCTGTGCTATAATGTAGCAGTTCTTTCTTCAGATGTATGGTCCAAGTTTCCTCGAGCTATGTTATGTGCATGTGTGGTGTCTGTTCCTTCGGACATCTCCGAAAGAACAGACACCACACATGCATATAATTTGATAGGCCTATCTGGGCAATGAATCCACCTCCTTTAGTGGGAATGCACAAATACGTCGGACATCCTGTGGGAATCTCGGAGGGGCGATTATGGAGGAACTGGACAGGGGCTAGGGTTGGGTGGCACTCGATGTAAGTGTGGATCGGCCGTGAGGCGAGCCGAGGTAGTCGTGCAGTTGCGTAAGTCTGTGTCCCGGATGGCGCAGTGATTACCGCACCTGTCTAGTAAGCAGGAGATTCCTGGGTTCGACTCCCAGTCCGGTACACATTTTCACTCGTCGCCACCGATTCCGCGTTACGTCCCAATACAGCTAACAACTGTGTTCCCTCCCCTTTCCTTTCCTTTCTTCCCCTCTCCACCTTCAATTCACATAGAACGAGCTGTGTTACTTGACAGTGGCAAGCACATCATACGAAATTTTGTTTCATGCTTAAGTTCTGCACACCACTGTATTTAACACAGATATTTGGTAAGCATTTGGACGTTTAATGCTGGTTTACATGTGGGAGTTCAATTTTTTGAGAATCGGAGATGGAAGTTTCCTTGCAGTTTCTGATAAGAATGAGAAGAATAAGCTACTACACTATTTTTTAAGAAAACTAACAACTAACGAAAAGTGCTACGATTCTTTCATGCAGTACAATGCAAGAGCAAACACAGCCAGTACGTCTGCGACAATATTACGAGGTATTTTGATGCTAGAATGGAGTTCCTGTCTGTTAGGCCGGTATTACACTATCAAATTTCTTTATCCAATATCTTTGGCAAATATCTGTGTGAAAGAAATTTGATGGTGTGATAGGGAACTTTGTCAAATGTCGTGATGTATTTGATCAAATCTAGGGTCTCGCTGCAGATTTGATCAAAGAAGTCGCTTGTCTTCTGTTCACTGCAATGTGACATGTTACCACGTGGAGATCGCTGCAGCGTTCTGTCATCTGCAGTGTTTTTTAAACATTGCCGGTGAATACAATTGGGGTGTGCTAGAAAATTAATAGAGATGTATGAAGCTGATGAGGCACTTCACAACGTGAGGCACACTGAATACAAAAATAGATTAAGAGGATTGGAGACGAGACCTAACCTAACCTAACCTAACCCTCTCCTGTAGCAAGGAATCGGAGTGTTACAGTGAGCCTGTCTTCTGCACATGTAGCAGTTCTTAAGTGAGTCTTGTGCTTTGTGATATGATGATACACTTCACTGAGCACATACAGAAATGTATGCTCATCCATTCTTAAGTAATTGATGTACGACTTAACGTCCTCCAATATAAGCTCATGTAACAAGTTTTGTTGAATGCTTTCATCGTGTCGTCGTAAAACCCACGGCTTCACCCAGGTACGTTTCTTTTTTTCCTCCCGCTTCTCTTCCACATGTGCACACAATTCAATTGAGGTGCATGCAACTGCTGCAGTTAATAACAAGTTGTTGTTGTCAGCCATCTTGAACTTTGACGAAAAATATGATGACAGTGAAATACCCCAGTTTAGCGCCACGTCAAAGATCTTTGTCATATATATTTGACGAATATTTGATCACATCTTTGATCAAAAATCTTTGACAAAGAAATTTGATAGTGTAATACCGACCTTAGTGGATGCTGCGGAGAGACCAGTCTGAAATGCTAAATGGGCAGAGCGTCGTGCAGGTACGTGAAACGTTTTGTATCTAGGCTATGCTACTCATTGCTCTATTCTATAACTTCGTTCGCGATTTGCTAAAGGCCCTTGCTGATATATTCATGTCTAACGCCGGACTGTCCCTTTCCCCACTTGTGTCCAATTTTTGATCTTTGCAGTTGGTGATACTTTTAATGAAAATCTTATACATTTCGAAGAGGAGGCTCACTGCCTTCAGTTTGTTATTCATCGGAGACTGCGCGGATGTATTTGGGATTTAATCGAGAAACTGAATCTGCAAACAGTGGGATTCGAAATTTTTTTGCCTGTATTCGAATCAACTACATACAGGACGATCAGGGTCACCCCTTAGCGACGTCCGCTATGAAGGTGGCAGGTAGTTTACGTGGGACGTTGGGTGGGGTTGGGGGTGGGGGGTGGTGGGAGATGTGTTTGAGGAGAGCCGGGTTCCTGCCGCGTCGTCGTGCTGCGGTGTTTAGCAGTCTAACCAGCTGACCGACTGGGGCTCACGTGTCACAGCCGGCTGCGCGCATTTCGCCATATCGGGCACACGGCCTCGGGTGACGAGCCTCACCACCTCACAGCCGTCCGCATCGCGACAGCAGGCCGCCATTGTTCCTGGTTCCAGGAACACGCCTGCCTGGCCACGTGACTCCGCGCAGCGTCGAGTTCTGTCACGGCTGCTAAGGAAACATCCACGCTGCCATAAGCCCGTTTCACACGAGCGACTTTCCGGGCAAGTCGGTTACTCGTCGTGGCCGCGCGTCACCTACTTTCGCGTAAATCACCCACCAACCACGACCCGACTGGGTCGCTAAGGTCAATGACGAGACTGCGCCGAGTATAGGGATCTAATAGTATTCTGCGGGCTGCGCATGCGCGGAAACTGGGACTGCGGCGTTGTCCCCTAACATCGGAAGTTAATCTATTCTCCCCGAGCTCACTCACATTATAGTGAAAGATTTCGTGCCTTTATGCTTCCTTAATCTTTGTTTTGTTGTTTGCTATGTCTTCGTCAAACATTGTGAGGGTTGCACTAGGGTCTCGTACTTTTTCTGAGTAGTTTTCTCCCGCAAAAGAGCATAGCCCGCTCTAGCGTCGGGCAAGCCGGACATTGGTCCGGGGCGACAAAATTTTGGCTGTTAAATGTGCCAAATATATTGATGTGTTAAATACTCAACAATAGAAAAATAATACTGCACGCAAATATAAACCGTAAGTTGTAGTCACGCGTGTGGTTTCCGTCGCGTCCTTTAGCGACACTTTCATTATTATGACGACTTCTCTCGCTGCGCGGCCTGTTGCTACGCGACCGAGAGCGTCTGTTTGACCTTTGCGGCGACTATGGTTCTCCGCTCGCTCCGAGACACCGTGTCAGACTAACGTAATGTCGCTCGCGCTAGAGCGAGTGGCATACGCGGTGCGAAAACCTCAGAGCGCCAGTCTTTCTCGCAATTGCGCTGTCTTTTTTAGAAGTAACTACATATATACACAGCCCGCCCGTTTGGTCGTGCGGTCTGACGCACGGCTTTCCGGGCGGGAAGGAGCGCCTGGTCCCCGGCACGAATCTGCCCGGCGGATTTGTGTCGAGGTCCGATGAACCGGCCAGTCTGTGGACGGTTTTTAGGCGGTTTTCCATCTGCCTCGGCGAATGCGGCCCTTAGTCCGCCTCAGTTACACTATGTCGGCGATTGCTGCGCAAACACGTTCTCCATGTACGCGTACACCACCATTACTCTACCACGCAGACATTGGGGTTACACTCGTCTGGTGTGAGACATTCCTTGGGGGGTCCACCGGGGACCGAACCGCACAATAACCCTGGGTTCGGTGTGGGGCGGCGGAGGGGTGAAGTGGACTGCGGTAGTCGTCGTGGGGTTGTGGACCACGGCGGCTGCGGCGGGGACGGAGCCTCTCCGTCGTTTCTAGGTCCCCGGTTAACATACAATACAATACAATACAATACACGTATACACCGAAGCGGCAAAGAAACTGGTACTGGCACGCGTATTCAAATACGGAGATATGTAAACAGGCAGAATACGGCGTTGCGGTCGGCAACGCCTATAAAAGACAAGTGTCTGGCGCAGTTGTTAGATCGGTTACTGCTGCTACGATGGTGTTATAGTCGGCGCACGAGCGATGCGATACAGCACCTCCGAGGTAGCGATGTAGTGAAGGTGTCAAATCAATCTCGTACGACCATTTCACGAGTGCCCTGAATATCAAGAATCTGGTTAAACATCAAATCTCTGACATCGCTGTGGCCGGAAAAAGATCGAGCAAAAACGAGACCAACGAAGGCTGAAAAGAATTGTTTAACACGACAGAAATGCAACCCTTCCGCAAATTGCTGCAGATTTAAATGCTGGGCAACTAACAAGTGTCAGCGTACCAAACATTCAACGAAACATCATCGATATGGGCTTTTGGAGCCGAAGGCCCACTCGTGTACCCTTGATAACTGCACGACACAAAGCTTTTTGCCTCGTCTGGGCCTGTTGGACTGTTGACGACTGGAAACACATTGCCTGGTCAACCACCTGCTGGAAAAGACATGCTCACTTCCTTCTAGGGTGCAAATGGAATTGGTAGGTAGCAGTAATGTTCCTTGAGGTTCAGAAAGTGACCTAGAGATTGCAGAGTGATGCTACAACACAGGGGAGGCAGCACCGTCCACAGCAACATGGCCGTCCAGTTGTCAACATGCACTGCTATGCAACAGCGATCTGTGATGCGTTTTTTATGTAGTGAAGATGTCAAATCAATCGAAATTCATCGCAGAATGAGCGGACGGACGTGTACGGGTATGGAGACAACCTCATGAATTCATGGACCCTGCATGTCAGCAGGGGACTGTGCGAGCTAGTGGAGGCTATGTAATGGTGTGGGGCGCGTGCAGTTGGAGTGATATAGAACCCGTGATAAGTCTAGATACGACTCTGACAGGTGACACGTACGTAAGCATCCTGTCTGATCGCTTGCATCCATTCAAGTCCATTGTGCATTCCAACGGACTTAGGCAATTCCAGCAGGACAATGCGACACCCCACACGTTCAGAATTGATACAGAGTGGCTCCAGGAACATTCTTCTCAGTTTAAGCACTTACGCTGTCCACCAAACTCCCCACACATGGAAGTCATTGACCATATCTGGGGTGCCTTGCAAGTGATGTTCAGAAGATATATCCACCCCCTCGTACTCTTACAGATTTATGGAAACCCCTGCAGGATTCATGGTGTCAATTCCCTCCAGCACTATTTCAGACATTAGTCGAGTCCATGCCACGTCGTGTTGCGGCACTCCTGCGTGCTCGCGGGGGGCCCTACAGGATATTAGGCAGGTGTACCAGTTTTTTTGGCTCTTCAGTGTATTTCAGTAGTGATGATGAGGTGAAAACTACGGTGCACCACTGACTACACACACGACCAAAAGAAGTCTTTCATCGTGATATCTATGCACTTCTGAAGTGGTGGAGTACATAAATTCAACGCCAGGGAGACCACGTCGAAAAATGACATTCAAGCATTTTGTTCATGGTTAAAATTAAAAATATTATAGCACTTTCAAGGTTTTCGATTGAATCACCGTTAGAGCTCAGCCCCCGCTATTTCGCTCGAGTAGACTGAACAGTCTGCACAGATTTCTTTGGTTGTTCTGTTTCGAATTTTTATGTTGTTCAAAAATTGTAACCATTTCTAAGCTTTCAGGCTAATCAAAGGCATAGAAGAATAGTCTTTTCCGAATGTACTCCTGACCAAAAAACCGATCCTGGTGGTGGAGTCTAAGTTTTTTGTGAGTCCTGCCTTTTGCGTTCATGTGGTGATATTTCCACTTCAAACGAGGGTTCGAACGTAAATAGTGTCAACTATTTATTCACAACCGCTACAAAAGAGTTACACATTTGCACCTGTTACTGTCCTTCAAAGTAAGTCACCAGCGTTGTGTAAAACCCGTTGCCAGCCGATGTGGAAGGTGTAGTATAGCCTGTTCTTTTGATGGTGCGAATGGAGCGGTCTACTGCCTGTCGAATCTCTGGAACAGTTCTGAAGCGAATTCCACGAAGTGGTACCTTCATCTTCGGAATCAAATCGAAGTCACAAGGACAAGTCCGGCGAGTATGGTGCATAGTGCATTATTTCCCAGTCCCATCGACCGAACAGAGCAGCCACAGCTTGCGCTGTATGTGCCCGCGCATTGTCGTGCAAAATGATGTGTGGGTTGCGCAGAAAGTGTCGCCGCTTCTTTCGCAAAGCTGGTCGCAGGTGATTCTCCAAAAACGAACAGTAATACTGTGCATTGATGGTCTGCCGTGGAGGAACGTAATGCATTAGAATAACACCATCACAGTCGTACACGAGAATCACCAGAAATTTCACCATACTGGGGCTCTGACGCACATTCGACTTTCGCGGCGACCCAGTACTGGGAAGTACTGTCTCATCCACCTTACTCCCTGGACTTAAGTCCTTGTGACTTTGATTTGATTCCGATAATGAAGGAACCACTTCGTGGCATTCGCTTCAGAACTGTTCCAGAGATTCGACAGGCAGTAGACCGCTCCATTCGCACCATCAACGGAATAGGCTCTGCCAACGGTATACTACGCCTTCCACATCGCTGGCAACGGGTTCTACACAACGCTGGTGACTAATTTGAAGGACAGTAACAGGTGCAAACGTGTAACTCTTTTGTATCGGTTGTCACTAAATAGTTGACACTATTTAAGTTCCAACCATCGTAGATTTAGGTTTAAAATCGTTTAATGTAACGAAGTCCCGTTTGAAAGTGTATTTAGACACAAATTCAGTTGGATTTAGTAACTCCTGAAGCAGCCCGTGCTCAAAGATGAGGGTATGTCCCACAAAAGTGTTCAAAGTGTCTCAGGGATGGTTCCATAAGTGTGCCGCAATCTTTTTTCAAACTCTGTGTTCAACTGTGATGGTGGTATTACTCAGAATAAAATGTGTAATTACATCGCAAATTGTTTAAATATTATTGAGTCATCTGCAAAGCTCTCTATCTCTTTGTGCATTGGTACATTTATTTCCTGTGACATCTTCAAGCCAGCCGGTGTGGCAGAGCTGTTCGAATCCTGCCTCGGGCATAGATGTGTGTGATGTCCTTAGGTTAGTTAGGTTTAAGTAGTTCCGAGTTCTAGGGGACTGATGACCTCAGATGTTAAGTCCCATAATGTTCAGAGCCATTTTGAACATCTTCATGCTATGCATGTGGCAATAGTTTGCACATCGTATAAACACCAGATGCAATAACTCCCGGAGCAGCTCGTATTCAACGACAAGGGTATCCATGCACTGGGGATGGGAAGAAGGAAGGCTGCGGGTATTCCAATGTGAGAGGCAGTACGCCGTAACCCCTGTGGCTACCTCATGGTGGTGCCATGAGCCCGGGGCATGGCCTCTGTGGCAGGATGGACGCACACTGGAGTGAATATCTTGCCTCTTGTGCTTTGAAAGACTGACGGGACATTTATCGAATGATCGACAGTTACAGCATACGCATTTATGAGCATGAGATGCAAAGTGTAACTCAGCCCCATCCTGCTGCATCTTCATTATTTGACTAAGTGTATTTGCCTTCTTCATACATTCACCAAGGATCATTGCCTTCCAAACATCGTGCAGATGGCTATAGACACAGTCCTCAGCTGCATGATTACAGCTAATATAACCGTTAAACTCCTCCTTCTCAAGTACAGACATCTCATCCATTGAACACATAGTCACACAGTACACAATTAGGCCTGTCCTCCCAGTTCAGCAGCCAGACAAATACTGAGTCCTTTTCCTGCCATTTTTCCGCAGACCATAATCTTGGATTACATCATAATCTTGGATTACATGGGGGGGGGGGGGGGGGGTGCAACAGCGCCCGCTGGTGGTGCTGTTGTGAAATAGGTCAATTGGACTCCGGACCTCATGGTGAACACTTTGGATGGAGCTACTGTCTATGACGACTCAAACTGTTGAAGTAAAGAATGCATACAAAATAAAGACTTAGTGCATCCTATCAAGCAGCCCTGCACCGAGTGAGTCCTTTTCCTGTCATTTCCAGATGAGGGATAGGAGGGGAGGGGGGAGGTGGGGGAGGGGTGGAGTTAGGTTAGTGGAGGTAGCCCAGTTAACTTATTTTCCCGCCAAAATTTGAACTTCCCGCCATGACGTCACTGCGACGTTGCCACATATATGGCCACCATCTTGGATCCGCCATATTGAATAAATTTGGCAACAATGGAGAAAGGAGTGACATAAACTTTGTCCCACTGCTCACAAACAAAATGCACAACTTTTTTTAAAAAAAATCCAATTTTTGTTCTACAGTTTTGCTCTTTACAGGGTTCATAGAAACATTCTTCCCGCTTGTACACAAATTTAATTCAATCCGTTTCCGGAAGTAGCAGTGTTGTAGCATTCCGTTATGATGGCTGGTCCTCTTGATGTTCGTCTGAAACGATGTACTGTTTCAGAGATTCTGTGTTGTGAGAGCGAGACGATGACATTCATAAGAGATCGTACAAGGTGCATGGGTACGAGGCTGTTGATCGCTGTAGAATTAGTCTTTGGACAAACGGGTTATCTGGTGGAAGTGGGTGCGCCAATACTTGCTACTTCCCGCGCAGAGGCAGACCGAGCTCTGTACAGACTCCTGACACCCTGATTTTTGCTGACAAACGCGTGACAGTGAACTGACTGTCAAACCGAATGCGAGTGGAAGAAGCGAGTGTATGCAGAATATTGACACAATTGAAGCTGGAAAACGTTTGCGCCGGATCACAAAGCTTGGGTGGACATCATCATGACACCCACGCCGGCTGCTGTGGCCGAGCGGTTCTAGGCACATCAGTCCGGAACCGCGCTGCTGATACGGTCGCAGGTTCGAATCCTGTCTCGGGCATGGATGTGTGTGATGTCCATAGGTTAGTTAGGTTTAAGTAGTTTCTAAGTCTAGGAGACTGATGAAAAATGGTTCAAATGGCTCTGAGCACTATGAGACTTAACTTCTGAGGTCATCAGTCCCCTAGAACTTAGAAGTACTTAAACCTAACTAACCTAAGGACATCATACACATCCATGCCCGAGGCAGGATTCGAACCTGCGACCGTAGCGTCGCGCGGTTCCAGACTGTAGCGCCTAGAACCGCTCGGCCATTCCGGCCGGCTAGGGGACTGATGACCCCAGATGTTAAGTCCCATAGTGCTTAGAGCCATTTGAGCCATTTTTTGACACCGACGCCAAAGCCTCAATCTGGCACCGCGTAACTGCCATCTTTACGGTAAACTGAAGGAATACTTTCGTGGTACGAGATGTGAAGATGATGAGTCGCTTATGAAGGCAGCTAAACAGTGGCTCAAACGTGCTAGTCCTGACGTCTGTTGTACTGGTGTACAGGGTGGTGTAACACACTTGAGAGGAATGGAGATCATGTGGAAAGATCACCTTTGTCTCTCTAGAATGTATCAACGTACTGTAAAAATAATAAAGAGTAAGAACAAATTGGGCGCTTAAAAAAAAAAAAAAAAAAAAAAAAAGCTGTGCGTATCTTTTGTAGTGACTCCTTGATGCGATTACATCAGTGTTGTGAAAGCTGTTATTGTCTAGTTAACTTTCGTTTCGTCAGGAGGCTTACGGAATGGCAATGAGTTGGTCTTTCTCCGTGATACTTCTCCCTACATTATAATGCTAATAATAATTTCGTATGGCTCAATGACCTGGTACAAGCCTTTCTTTTCTAAAGGGCGTCATTTTCGCCGTTGACTGTAGAAATTGTTCATTTCACAGTTACAATTTCGGTCTTTGGGCCATTTTCAAGTGGTATTGCAAAAGATTTTGCTTCAGTAGATGTCGGATGATTTTGTAGTCTGACATGTGCTGAAGCAAAATCTTTTGCAGTACCAATTGAAAATGGCCCAAAGCTCGAAATTGTAACTGTGAAATGAATAATTTCTACAGTCAACGGCGAATATGATGTACTTTAAAAAATGCTACATGACTGTGAACCTCGGCCATGAGAAGTTGCAAGTAATTCTACTGGACACTACTTCGGCGACTTGCTAATTCTTAACCTACCCCGATTATCCAACCGGGGATAGGGGACCTACAGTTCAACGTGGAATCCAAGCCACGTGTTGTTATCGGTGACTGCTCACATTATTGAGAGGTGTAGGGTAGGTTAAAGCGAAGACTGAAAAATCCGTGATCCGTCCGAGATTCGACCCCGCAAGCTCACGGTTTTTGGGCGTGCACTTTACCGTTTTTTAATAAATTTATTGTAGCACTTTATTTTTCACATAACCAATTACGTGGTTAAAAAATTCCTTCCAAGAATTTAAACGGACAGGAAAACAGCGAGAAATAAGGCATCCTTCGCCGTTTTTGCGCAAGAAAGCACACGAAAAACAGGGCCCTGCAACGAGCCAGCGGGTGGTGCCAGATTGTCCTCTTGATAAATGCTAACAGAGTCCCCTGTCTACCTCAGGCGTCAACTTAGCCGCCTAACTGAGTAGTTACTCTATTTTTTTTTTTTAATTCAACTTATTGGCTTTTGGTTCGTACCATCTCGACAGTGGAAAGACGATACGACTCTGTTTTTGAGGCGACATTCCTGTCAATTACGACGATACCAACTTAAGGACCACGCAGGAACTTTATCTTCATAACCTGAAACACTCCAACTAGCCAGAGGATCTGCGAATAATGCCACAGAGCCCGCACCGCCGTAGAAACAGAGGAGTGATGAACGGCACGCCAAACGTTCCTCCATCGTGTCGCCGGGTATTTCTGTTCAGCCACATGCGTCGGCGTTATCGCAGGAAGCAACGATGAACGTCCTTCGTTCTGGGCTGCCAAATCGCTGGCACCTATTCCCGAAGGTAACTCCAGTTAACAAGGGAGGCGTAGACGTGAGCGAGCGCCGGCGTAGTGTGGCCGGCGTTAACCGATGGGCGAATCGAGAGGCGGCCGACTTCGTCTATCACTGTGCCCATTAAGTGGGAACGACAGGCGACGGACGAAAATATCGCTCAAACTCAGGATTTTTTTCTCCGGGCTGGAATGTAGCAGATAAATGGGATTTGCTGCAATGAATAAAGCATACATTGAAGTTTTTATTGGCAATTTTTATTGAAATTGGGAATTTGTGGTAAGGTCTTATGGGACCAAATTGCTGAGGATAAAATTGTCTTTCAGACGGCAACAAAAAAGTTTTCGAAAATTGCAGTCATTTCACGTCCAGGTCTCCTTAAGGCCTGTGGAGATGAAAAAGTGGATGAATGTTTTTTTTTAAATAAATCATTATTACGTAAATACTGAAGCATTTCTATGAAAAATTATATTTGATTTTTCTGTTAGAAATAAAAAATATGTGTATCACTGTTTTTGGAAATTCAGATCTTAAAGGGGTGAAACAAGGATGACATTTTATTTTTGGAAATTTGTTCAAATGGTTCAAATGGCTCTGAGCACTATGGGACTTAACTGCTATGGTCATCAGTCCCCTAGAACTTAGAACTACTTAAACCTAACTAACCTAAGGACATCACACACATCCATGCCCGAGGCAGGATTCGAACCTGCGACCGTAGCAGCAGTGCGGATCCAGACTGTAGCGCCTTTAACCGCTCGGCCACGCCGGCCGGCTGGAAATTTGTGGTAAGTTCCCATTGAACCAAACTGTTGAGGTCATCGGTCCCTAGGCTTACACACAACTTGATCTAACTTAAACTAACTTACGCTAAGGACAACACACACACACACACACACACACACACACACACACCCATGCCCGAGGGAGGACTCGAACCTCCGACGGGGGGAACCGCGTAAACCGTGACAAGACGCCATAGACCGCGCGGCTACCCAGCGCGGCTTTTTTATTGAAAAATATCAATATCTTCACTGTGTAATTGGGATTTTCCTGAGCAGCCCTGAAAGGAGGTAGATCGACGGTTGTCACTGTAACTCAGGTTGTTATCAGAAACATGAAATTAACATATCATCCTGATCCTTACCGGTGTAATTTCATTTCATCGTAGGGATTTGCAGGTTTGCAAAATAAAAATTTTTTTGGTGAAATTATAGGTATTTGAAAAAATGGCTATTTTGGAGACCTCTTTTTTGGCCAAAGAAATAGTAATTTCAACATAAAAAAATCGGCTACGGTGAACTGAAGAGAATTCAATTTGCTTCAAGGCAGACCAGAAATCATTGAAGTCGGATGAAAATTGAAACGTGGGCGACGACAACCATGCCGAAAAGCATACTTTTGTTTAAAGTTTGAGAAATATTTATTATATAAAACAAGGTACAAAGCTTTCTGCTACTTTGACCTGATAAGCTCTCATTTTCATCCTCAAAGCCCTTTTCGTCGCTGAGCGCATCGTCGCTGGCGTTTCTCTCTTCACAGAATCGGCGCATTTCAACGCCGATTTTGATTTAAAGGGCATTTGCCACGTGCATTAACGCAGTATGGCCTACATTGAATAGACATACGGCCAAATTTGAAGCAATATTGACAATTACCCTTGACAGTTTGACTTCGTCTGGATTTTATTTTTGGAGCGTATCTCCAAATGACACTATTGAAACTTTCGTTCTCAATTTGAATAAAACCGCCTGAACTACGTTCCAGCAAATCAGGTTTACACAAATTGGTATAAATGGGGATGATGGCATAGATAACGACTTATGGCAATGGTAGTTTTTGTTTATCATTTTCCAGTTCGCAGTTTGCTTTAGCTTCAAACGCTCACAAAATGGTAATATTTTGGGGAATAATTCTTAAATATATATACATTCGAAAGCAGGAGCAGTGTTACAAATGCTTTGCTCCAAGGCATTTCAATTGACGTGTCCTGATACGGGATTAACAAAATGTCACCGAAAATGTAGAAGCCATATTATAGGCATGGAGCTTCTTTCTGCAAACGTAAAGAAAACGTTTTTAAAGTTAGTGGCAAGCTGGTGGCCTTCCAGATATGGCTGTCCGTTCTCAGCTTATCCGCGACGTGAAAATGGTTTGAACTAATTAACCGCAGCAGACACAACTGGCATTGACACAGTCCATGAAAATTCCGCTAAGAAATGGCATCCAAGATAGGACATAGAACACTC
Organism: Schistocerca americana; assembly: GCF_021461395.2. Lineage (NCBI taxonomy): Eukaryota > Metazoa > Arthropoda > Insecta > Orthoptera > Acrididae > Schistocerca > Schistocerca americana. Next base: position 638,162,242 of record NC_060120.1, on the reverse strand, counting down.
ACAAATTTTTGTGCAAAATACTTGGTATTATAATAATTTATCGAAACATTTGTTTTCACTGATAGACGAGCTTGTCTTAAGTTTTATCTCCAGAAACTACAGTAATGCAAAAAGTGTGTTTGATAACTTCTGTCAGGAAAATTGCACTTACGATACACTAAAAAAGTTCCAAAACGCTTGCTGCTAAAGACACATATAATGAAGAGGTATTCACAGAACAGTTGTGTTGTTGTTTGCATAAGGATACGTCACACGTCGTACGAACTTCCCTAAGCAAACATTCGTCACTCATAGACACAGGAACTTCACGCTATAAAATGACAAGATAATTTCATTGGATTGTTATTAGTATAACAGCACTGAGTAACGTAGACCAACATATTTAAGAAAGAAAAAATGTGTTTATTAATGCAGTTTTTTCGATGTCCATGCTTATTTGGGTGCTGTTTCCACAGTTTGGTTGTACGTATTCAAGCTGTTTCTGCTCTCTGCAGTATCTTCCTCAAGAAATGCAACTTTCCGTCTCTCATGGTGGATTATAAAGACACAATCTAGAAAAAGTGACTCAGCAAATAGGGGTATAAAATTGCTTTGACGAAAAATCCAATGAAAAATATTACCTGACGTGCAGTAGTTACTTTCCTACAGGAATTTCGATTACATTGGCAGATGCTACATGAGAGGCACTGTGCATCACAGAGAGATTACTGTTAAAATTCAGAGAGCGTGAGGCTGACTTAGTGGTTCTGCCTCTTTACTGTCGCACATTCTACCATGTGACAGTGATTTTATATGGTCCATTAGTCATTCTTGTAAATGTAGTATGGTACAGTAAGCCTCTGGAAAAGTGATGGACGCCACTGTGTCTATTTATTTAATTATTTCACTGTGTACATCCTTTCCATTATCTTTATCATGTTGCTATAAATTATATAATGGGTGTTTGTTTGATTGTGGGTTCGTCTGCTTAACAGCTGGAAGACAGAGATCCATGGCTTACATAGATTTTGGTGCCAGTCCAACTCTTGCGGGGAATGGTCAAAGATGCACCTGTAGCAGTAGAGTTTCCGAGGGTTCGTAGAATACCCTCCACCTCCGCCTCAAGGAAGAGCAGAGTTGCCGTTAGGGGCGCTCCGTCTTTTTCCGGCATTCGGTTCCTGGTCTGGTTAGAGGGTGAGCGGAAGCTGTGTTGGGCTCCGTCATGCAGTCTGCAAAAGTTGAAGAGGCTGAGATATATTATTGTTAAGATTACTAATCCGCCCTTTTTCAGTACAGTTATAGTGAGTGTCATGTGGCGACCATATTTTGTAGTAATTTTATAGATAAATGCAATAGTTAGAAGTTTGGTATTTTTTCCTACTCTGTAGGAATCAACATGGATTCTGTTTTTAGCAAATAGAACCCAGCATGTTGTTCTCAATGGAGAGACGTCTATAGCCATTAAAGTAACCTCTGGCGTGCCACAGGGGAGTGTTATGGGACCATTGATTTTCACAATATATATATATGACCTAGTAGATGGTGTCGGAAGTTCCATGCGGCTTTTCACGGATGATGCTGTAGTATACAGAGAAGTTGCAGAATTAGAAAATTGCAGCGAAATGTAGGAAGATCTGCAGCGGATAGGCACTTGGTGCAGTGAGTGGCAACTGACCCTTAACATAGACAAATGTAATATATTGCGAATACATAGAAAGAAGGATCCTTTATTGTATGATTATATGATAGCGGAACAACCACTGGTAGCAGTTACTTCTGTAAAATATCTGGGAGTATGCGTGCGGAACGAGTTGAAGTGGAATGATCATATAAAATTAATTGTAGGTAAGGCGGGCGCCAGGTTGAGATTCATTGGGAGAGTCCTTAGAAAATGTAGTCCATCAACAAAGGAGGTGGCTTACAAAACACTCGTTCGACCTATACTTGAGTATTGCTCATCAGTGTGGGATCCGTACCAGGTCGGATTGACAGAGGAGATAGAGAAGATCCAAAGAAGAACGGCGCGTTTCGTCACAGGGTTATTTGGTAAGCGTGATAGCGTTACGGAGATATTTAGCAAACTCAAGTGGCAGACTCTGCAAGAGAGGCGCTCTACATCGCGGTGTAGCTTGCTGTCCAGGTTTCGAGAGGGTGCGTTTCTGGATGAAGTATCGAATATATTGCTTCCCCCTACTTATACCTCCCGAGGAGATCCCGAATGTAAAATTAGAGAGGTTAGAGCGCGAACGGAGGCTTTCCGGCAGTCGTTCTTCCCGCGAACCATACGCGACTAAATGGCTCTGAGCACTATGGGACTCAACTTCTGAGGTCATCAGTCCCCTAGAACTTAGAACTACTTAAACCTAACTAACCTAAGGACATCACACACATCCATGCCCGAGACAGGATTCGAACCTGCGACTGTAGCGGTCTCGCGGTTCCAGACTGTAGCGCCTAGAACCGCACGGCCACTCCGGCCGGCCCATACGCGACTGGAACAGGAAAGGGAGGTAACGACAGAGGCACGTAAAGTGCACTCCGCCACAAACCGTTGGGTGGCTTGCGGAGCGTAAATGTAGACGTAGAAGCACTTCTGGCACGTCTGGCGAAGCTGATACTGAAGATGTGGAGCGTTGCTTCGGTGTCAGGAGCTTCCTGTTCTCAACTGTATCCGATTAGACAGCAACGAAGCAACGTCGTTTCCCGTGGAAATGGATTCGACACAGTTGACATTAACCACCTTTCAAAGGTTGGGTTAATGATATCTACTATGGCAGACAATAGCAAGCTCTAATTTAATGGGATGGATTTCCTAATTTTTTAATAAAAAATATGTGTTTTTTGAGTCAATTATTTTGTTTTGATTTAATTTCTTTCCTCGTAGCTGACGTTTTCTCTTTCAAATTTATGCATTTCGCCAATATTCGTGTCTACGCATTCTGTATTAAAACTTTCGTGACTCGATTAATAACAAATAGAAAAAAACATAAAGATGCTGGTTTTAATGCTTCAGGTGTTCTACATAGTCTCCCCACACTCGAGTACGAGCCACAGAACCTTCACACAACAATGTGAAACTGTCAGAAAAATCCTTCTTTGGGACAATATTCAACTCTCGCGTCACATTAGATCGAATTCTGTTATGTCGTCAAAGCGTTAACCTTTCAAGTTAATTTCTGCTCTTTGTCTTTTTATAGTAGGTTCTCGTCAACTCTGATGACTTTTTTCCATAAAAGAATTTTCCGCCTTTTGCTTTTCAATCAACTCACGGAAGGCGTGCACGCATCGTCATTTTGTTCGTAAGTCAATGTGAGTGAAACAGACTTTGCAAACATTTTTCTCTACTTTGAAACATATCTTCAACATCTGATTTAGAGATGTTGTGATTTGTTATACAACAACGTTGACACACTACGGTCGCACGTCCACCAATTAAACCTGATTGTTCACAATGACAGTTCAAGCTACCATCGTAGTTACTGCGTCGACGTCGCTTATACGCCAGGAATAAAGATCAAACATACAAGAAATACTGATTGTACCGGGAACGTGGTTTGCCCAAAACTCAAGGATGGAATTAAAGACGGACATGGCACTACAAGCGCAGCTGAGCTATGCACAGACCGCCACTGCATCATAAGCGGGCCGCAATATTGTTGCAGCCAGTTAGCCGAAATTAAATTGTGATAGCAATACAAAGTGTGATATAAAGTAACGGGAAATTTCTATTTAGCGACCTGTGTTATTGTACTTCGCGCGATTTTTACATATCTGTACAGTGTTCGCCCCATCCTGTATTTAGTCTGCTGTCATTTGTCAAAAGGGTTAAATGTGTTTTTGTCGTATCGGCGATTATGTATTTTCCATATAATGGACAAGAGAATTTGTATCATATTTAGCTATGAGAACGGAATGAAGTGCAGCAGGCTTTATGAATGTTAAATATTGCTTACGTTGAGTCTATTATGAGTAAAACAATGGTTTAAGAGTGGCATAAGCTTTTTCACGAAAGCCGTAAAGACGTTCAATATCACGAACGCCGCGGATGCCCCAGCAAACAACCGATGAGATCGTGGAAAACGTGAAAGAAATGGTTTTAAAGATCACCGAATCATTGTCATAGAAGTCACTGAAGATATTTGAAAATCAAATGGCTCATACTATGACATTTTTTCTAATATATTTGATACAAAATGTTTGACATCAAAATTTGTCCCAAAATTGTTGAATTTCGAGAAAAAGTAGTAGTGAATGCCATGTTGCTCATTAATCGCTAAATAAAGTTAACACCGATAGAGAACTACAGAACAGTGTCATAATAGGTGATAAAATGTGGGTTTACGAGTATAACGTTGCAACAAAGGCTCTCAGTGAAATCATTTTGGATCGTCAAGACAGGAAAACTGCTCAGCTTTGCCGTCAAAAGCGATGCTGTAGTCCTCAGTTACATCGGCGTAGTTCCCCTTGCCACAAGTTTGCACGATCAATAAGAGATCTTGTATGAAGCAACCCAATAAAAATACCTCCGGAAACAATTCACGGCTTTTGCACCACGATAATACACCTTCTCATACTTCTGTCAAAAAACAGTACTGTAGTGATGATCCGTCTCCATATTCGTGAGACATGCTAGTCACTATGCTATTTATAGTAGGTTACCTGCATTTCTATTTTCTTATTCATTATTAGGCCTACTTCTATTTGATTTTGTAGGTATAACCCTCTACTCACCTGAACAAAAGTCCTGCTCCTCCAAAATTTGCTTATACCTAACATTTCCATTTTTGAATATTCCCACCTACCTACAAGATTAAGGGATATAAAATTCCAATCTCCGACCTGTGGAATGCCAGTTTTGTTTCTCCAGATTACGACAGCCTCCTGAGTAGTCCCTGGCCGGAGATCCGAGTGGGGGACTGTTTTACCTCTGGAATATTTTACACAAGAGGATGCAGTCATCGTTTAACCATACAGCAGGGCTGCATGCCCTCGGGAGAAAACGAATATGTAGAAGAAATCGAAAATTAAGTCACTTTAAAATTCAACCAGGTACACTATCAACAAGCAAACTGAACTAAAAAACATAAAGTCTCTTTACAATTTTACTAGGGTTCTGTTTACAGCTAATCAGAACTAAAATTGCTTTTCTGTTCTAGTTGTGACACTAAACGAATTATTCTTTCTTAGTTCCACACTAACGGGTAAGATTATTAATATTGTCTGTATACTACAACAATTTTGATGTTTTCGAGTTTCCCATATTGGTATCTCATTTTAAATTCCAATTTTATTTTATTTTTATTATTTCATTTTTCTTCGTGTATACACACATACATACGCAAACAGATCTCACTTTTATTCTTTGATAAATTTTATATATGAAGGCACACTTCCCGCCTTATATATACAAATTAGCATTTAAAATATCAAGAACAGTTACATTTTTATAAACTTAAACGAATGGAAACTCAGAATGTGAATTTGCTGCTTTTTTGTACGAGGGCTGTACAATAAAGAATGATCATAATTTTTTTACTACATATCTTCACAAATGTAAGGATGTAGAGACTTATCTCACTAGGGGTAAGATAGATACTGCCTACAGGAAAATTAAAGAGACCTTTGGAGATAAGAGAACGACTTGTATGAATATCAAGAGCTCAGATGGAAACCCAGTTCTAAGCAAAGAAGGGAAAGCAGAAAGGTGGAAGGAGTATATAGAGGGTCTATACAAGGGCGATGTACTTGAGGACAATATTATGGAAATGGAAGAGGATGTAGATGATGATGAAATGGGAGATACGACACTGCGTGAAGAGTTTGACAGAGCTCTGAAAGACATGAGTCGAAACAAGGCCCCGGGAGTAGACAACATTCCATTGGAACTACTGACGGCCTTGGGAGAGCAGTCTTGACAAAACTCTACCATCTGGTGAGCAAGATGTATGAAACAGGCGAAATACCCTCAGCCTTCAAGAAGAATATAATAATTCCAATCCCAAAGAAAGCAGGTGTTGACAGATGTGAAAATTACAGAACAATCAGTTTAATAAGCTACAGCTGCAAAATACTAACACGAATTCTTTACAGACGAATGGAAAAACTAGTAGAAGCCGACCTCGGGGAAGATCAGTTTGGATTCCGTAAAAACACGTGAGGCAATACTGACCTTACGACTTATCTTAGAAGAAAGATTAAGGAAAGGCAAACCTACGTTTCTAGTATTTGTAGACTTAGAGAAAGCTTTTGGCAATGTTGACTGGAATACTCTCTTTCAAACTCTAAAGATGGCAGGAGCAAAATGCAGGGAGAGGCAGGCTATTTACAATTTGTACAGAAACCAGATGGCAGTTATAAGAGTAGAGGGACATGAAAGGCAAGCTGTGGTTGGGAAGGGGGTAAGACAGGGTTGTAGTCTCTCCCCGATGTTATTCAATCTGTATATTGAGCAAGCAGTAAAGGAAACAAAAGAAAAATTCAGAGTAGGTATTAAAATCCATGGAGGAGGAATAAAAACTTTGAGGTTTGCCGATGACATTGTAATTCTGTCAGAGACAGCAAAGGACTTGGAAGAGCAGTTGAATGGAATGGACAGTGTCTTGAAAGGAGGATATAAGATGAACATCAAAAATAGCAAAACGAGGATAATGGAATGTAGTCGAATTAAGTCGGGTGATGCTGAGGGAATTAGATTAGGAAATGAGACAGTTAAAGTAGTAAAGGAGTTTTGCTATTTGGGGAGCAAAATAACTGATGATAGTCGAAGTAGAGAGGATATAAAATGTAGGCTGGCAATGGCAAGGAAAGCGTTTCTGAAGAAGTGAAATTTGTTAACATCGAGTATAGATTTAAGTGTCAGGAAGTCATTTCTGAAAGTATTTGTATGGAGTGTAGCCATGTATGGAAGTGAAACATGGACGATAAATAGTTTGGACAAGAAGAGAATAGAAGCTTTCGAAATGTGGTGCTACAGAAGAATGCTGAAGATTAGATGGGTAGACCACATAACTAATGAGGAAGTATTGAATAGGATTGGGGAGAAGAGAAGTTTGTGACACAACTTGACCAGAAGAAGGGATCGGTTGGTAGGACATGTTCTGAGGCATCAAGGGATCACCAATTTAGTATTGGAGGGCAGCGTGGAGGGTAAAAATCGTAGAGGGAGACCAAGAGATGAATACACTAAGCAGATTCAGAAGGATGTAGGTTGCAGTAGGTAATGGGAGATGAAGAGGCTTGCGCATGATAGAGTAGCATGGAGAGCTGCATCAAACCAGTCTCAGGACTGAAGACCACAACAACAACAACAACAACAATCTTCACTCATCCTCATAATTTTGATGGTCCTTCTCAAAGTAGTCTACCGTGAATGCGATACACTTGTCCCAGCGTTTCTGCCAGTCTTCAAATACATGCTGGAAACCACATTTTGAGAGGTCCTTCAAAATCGTCTCTGCAGCCTTCACCACTGCTTCTGATGACTGATAATGCCTCCCACGAAGGAGTTTCTTCACGTTAGGGAATAGAAAAAAAAGTCCCATGGGGCTAAATCCGGACTATAGGGAGGATGATGGATGCACTTAACGTTGATTTTTGCAAGATAATCAGCAACAACATTGGCAATATGCGGTCGCGCATTATCGTGTTGCAGCATCCACCCTGCTTCACGGAAATGTGTCTTTCGCGCGTGATATGGACTTTCAGTGTTTTCAGGACATCCCTGTAGTATTGTCCAGTTACTGGTGTGTGTGTGTAGGTACAACATGATGAGAAACCATTCCATTAATATCAAAGAATGAGATGACCGTAACTTTCCCCAGTAGAAGCAACCACTTTTGCTTTTTTGGGGGTTGGTGATGGAGATTTCCACACTCAGCTTTGCTCTTTGCTCTGAGGATCAAAATGATGTACTATGTTTCATCAGAAGTGATTACATTTGAAAGAAACTCCAGATCTTCCACTAACATCAACTTTAACTGCATACAGACCTGCACGCAAATGTCATTTTGTTTGGGAAACCATCGCGCACAAACACGTGTCATGTGTAATTTTTCTGTCACCAACGTGTGGATGGCACCCAGTGAAATGTTCAGTATTTCAGAAAGTGATCTTAAGGTAATTTGTCGATCCTTCTCACAATGTCAGCAGCAGTGTTGATGTTGTCTTCCCTAAGAGCAGTAACTGGAGCTCAGGGTCCACCTTCCTTTGAAATTGATTGTCTCCCCTCTAAACATTTTAAACCACCCTCGAGCTGTGCTGTAGGGAAGAACAGACTCTCCATAGCCTCCTGTAACATTGTATAGATCTCAGCTGAAGATTTGTTGAAACGAAAACATAATTTCAAAGCCGCATTGCAGCGGTAGGCGATACTGAACATGTCTGACCTTGCCTGCCTCTCACAGGCTGGAACCAGGACTGCCAACAATGAAACTACTACGGCGTGTTTGTTGTACATTAAGCTAACAGAATATCATTAAGATTAAATTTTAGCGTGAGAAATTATGACCATAAAAAATTATGATCATTCTTTATTGAACAGCCCTCGTACTTATGGCAACTATTCTAGGCAACTATCCTTCGTCTAACTTACTTTCATACCGTAGTGTTTCCAATCCGTGGCAGTAATATCGTGAGCTTGTCTATGTGGATATTGCCCAGATAGTAGCGTGAAAAGCCGAAATTAGTTGTGAAAAGAAAGAAAAGTTTAAATAAATAACAGCCTGTGAGGGAAAATAGCCGCCTCAAGCTCTCTACAATGCCTCCCCCACTCCCCACCTCCCTCCATTACAAAACTAACGATTTCTTTATGCCTTAGAATGCATCTTATCAACTGGTTCTCTCTTGGACCATAAACTTATTTTATTCCCTACTCGATTTCGTACGTCTTATTTGATCTACCCAACTAATCTTAAGCAGTCTTCGTCAGTTATTTTGATCTCCAAATAGCAAAACTCGACTACTACTTCTAGGGTCTCATTTCCTAATCTAATTCCATCAGCACTGCCTAATTTAATTCGACTACATTCCATTGCCGCTGTTTTACTTTCGTTGGTGTTCATGTTATAATATCATTTCAAAGTGCTTCTTTCAGTGCTCTGTCAAATTCTGCTCTCAGCTCCAAATCCCCCCAGCTCATCTTCACGTCTTTCGTCTTACCTTTCCATAATATTGTTTACATGTTCGCTTCCCTCGCATAGATCTGTTTCTTCCATCTTTCAGCCGTTTCTTCTTTCCTTAGTCTGAGCTTGCCATCTGAGCTCTAGCCGATAACCTCAGTAAGAGAAAAGTGAACAATAACATCAATAAGAAGGTGTACAATGTGTACTTTCGTTGCCATATCAGAGAGCAGTTCTAATGTTTATTAACTCCCTCGGGCTTCAAGTGTTCGCTATTCATTGACTATAAGAGCACCAATGGAATGTATTATTTAAATGACCTGCAGAGAGCCATTAAAATCCTAGCAATGGTCGTTACTTTTGTATGACTGTTCCATTAACGGTGTTCTAAAGAAGATAAAGTCAGGCTTGTCACAGCCTAAAATAGCGATATGTTCCTTTGCTACACATGGCCAGAGAAGCTCGCTAGCTGCGCATGGCTGTAGTTAGGCTGAATTGTGTAGCTAACAACCTCGTTATCAAACAAGAAAACATTTTATTGGCGGATGCAGTTCGATTTCTTTCACTTCTGTGTACAACAATTTGTTTTAATGAACGTCGCTAACTTGGCACTAATTCATAAGACAGAGTTAATTGGTCTCCGGTACCGTATTACGAGTTCACGACCTGGTTTCATCTGACGGCAAGCTGATTACTGGATTACACGATTACTGGACTGGAAGGGATACGCAACTTAACGTTTCCATTTAACTGGGTTCAGTCAATGACCTTAAATCTCTGGAGCGGAAAGTCCTATTCATATAAATGCAAATATTGTGGAGTGGAGCGATTGGCTTGTGCTTCGGTAACAGCCCTACACGGTGTTTATTTTCCGCTTCCAGCTACTTGCACTACTATGATACAGTATCTGTGTACAGTCGTTGTTGGGAATAATTACGTCTATCGAATTTCTTCCTGAACTACGAGGTGTGCTCCAAGTACAACGGTAATTTTTGATTTTAGGAAAGGATATTATTTATCATCTACAACAATGTTGTTCCCTTCAAAATAATGGTCATAGGATATTATGCACTAATGCCAGTGCCTTTTCCAATCTTCAAAAAACTTCTGGAGTTCTATCTTTGGAATAGCTGTTACCTCTCTCCGCAATGTGTTTTCTAATCCCATATATGCTAGTATATCTTTCTTCCTCCCTCGCTTATTTCGTCAGTTTATATCTGTTCGTTTACTAAGAAGGGATGGCATGAAAATAGGGTAATGATTTTTATCCGACGATCAAGCGAAAGGTTTAATGGTTGAACATTGGATTTCGGAATTAGTGGTTGCAATAAAATTTAGCTCAAATGGGAGGATCAGTTATAAAGAAGCATCTTATTTACGCATCGGCGTAAGTGCGTGGGACTAGCTGGAAGGCCTGTAATCTTATTAAGAAGATATTAGCAGTTGTCCCATTGCCTGTTGAATAAAGGGATACCGTGACCGTGTTATTTGAAACTGAAATAATGACAGAAAAATTTGAAGACATCGTACTTTGAAGTCCCCGAACTAAACATTCTATAAGACGAGATTCTTAGATATTTTGTCCGTGCAATTTGCAATAGCAGTTTTGACAGTTTCTGCTGGCAAAATGCATCTCTCTCTTATTGGCATATGGCCACAGTCCCACAGACAATCTAAGGCTGTAATAAGAAACACTGATAATTATTTAATATAGTGGGGATTAATGTTAATTTAATTATTATAACAATGTTTCACATTACAAAATGGTTACCGCACCTATAATTTGCAAAGGCGTCTAGTTTTTACTAGAGGTAAAACAGTAGTGTGTCTCCTTCGCGGAAGCGAGGGAGACATAAAACAATCGTTCATTTATTTAAACGAAATACATCACAGAGGGTAATTAAAGTAGAATTTTGCACAGAGCATAATTCAATTATCGCTAACATTTGGTTTAAGGATCTTGAAATTGTATACACGGAAGAGACCTGGAGACAGTGGCAGGTTTCAGATTGAATATATAGTGGTAAGACAGAGATTTCGGAACTAGGTTTTAAACTGTAAGGCATTTCCAGTGGCAGATGTGGACTTGACCACAATTTATTGGTTATGAAGTGTAGAGTAAAACTGGGGAAACTGCAAAAGATAGTAAATTAAGGAGATGGGACCTGGATAACTTGAACGAACCTGAGGTTGGTGATAGTTTGAGAGGGAGGATAGTTTGAGATTGACTGTAACAGGGGAAAGGTATGCAGTAGAAGACAAATGGGTAGCTATGAGAGATGAAATAGCGAAGGCGGCAGAGGGTCAAATAGGCAAAAAGACCTAGCAGAACTTCTTGGATAACACAGGAGATACTGAATTTAACCGATGAAAGGAGAAAATATAAAAATGTAGCAAATGAAGCGAGTGAAAGGGAATACAAACTTCTAAAAATGAGACTGACAAGAAGTGCAAAATGACTAAGCGGAAATGGCTGGGAGACAGATGGAAGGATATAGAAGCATATATCACTAGGCGAAAAATAGACACCACCTATAAGACAGTTAAAGAGGCTTTGGAGAAAAGAGAAGCAGCTGTATGAATATCAAGAGCTGAGTCGGAAAGCCAGAATCAAGCAAAGAAATTGAAGTAGAAAGGCGGAACGGGTATATAGAGGAGTTATAAAGGGAAATGACCTTGAAGGCAATCTTATACAAACGGAAGATGAGATGAGAGATATAATACTGTGAGAAGAATTTGACAGAGAACTGAAAGATCTAAGTCGAAACACGGCTCTTGACGACATTTCCTCAGACGTACTGAGATCACCGGGAGATACAGCCACGACAAAACTGTTCTCTCTGGCATGCAAGATATATGAAAGAGGTGAAATAGCCACTGACTTCAAGAAGAATCTAATAATTACAATTTCAAAGAACTATCAGTTTAATAAGTCATGGTTTCAATATATTAACACGAATTATTTACAGAAGTAAGGGAAAACTGCCAGAAGCCGACCTTGGGGAAGATCAGTTTGGGTCCCGAAGAAATATAGGAACACGAGAGGCAATACTGGCCCTAAGACTAGGTTAAGGACAGACAAACCTATGTTATAACAATAGTAGACTAAGTGATAGCTTTTGACAATGTTGACTGGAGTACACTCTTTGAAATTCTGAAACTTGCTGGGGTATAACACAGAGAGCGAAAGGGTATTTACAATTTATACAGAAACGAGATAGCAGTTACAAGAGTCGAGAGGCATAAAAGCAAAGCAGTGGTTGAGTAGGGAGTGACGCAGAGTTGTAGCTTATCCCTGATTTTATTCGATCTGTTAATTGAGCAAGCAGTAAATGCAACCAAAGAAAAATTTGGAGAAGGAATTAATGTTCAGGGAGAACATATAAGAAGGATATATCAATGACATTATAGCTCTGTCAGGGACAGCAAAGGACTTGGAGGAGCACTTGAATAGAATGGACAGTGTCCTGAAAGGAGGATAAAAGATAAACATCAACAAAAGCAAAACTTAGGTAGTGGAATGTCGAACTAAATCATGTAATGTTGAGGGTATCAGATCAGGAAACGAGACACTAAAAGCAGTGGATGAGTTTCCCTATTTGGGCAGCAAAATAGCTGATGATGGCCAAAGTACAGAGAATATAAAATACAGACTGGCAATGGCAAGAAAATGGTTTTTGAAGAAGAGATATTTGTTAACGTCGTATACAATTTAAGTGTTACAAGTCCTTCCTGAAGACATTTGGTTGGAATATAGTCTTGTATGGAAGTGCCTCGTGGATGAGAAGCAGTCCAGACAAGAACAGAATGGAAGCTTTCGGAACGTGGTGCTACAGAAGGATGCTGAAGATGGGAAGATCACGTTATGAATGAGGTGCCGAACAGAACTGTGGAGAAAAGAAATTTGTAGCACAACTTGATCGGTTAATAGGACACATTCTTATACATCGAGGGTTCACCAATTTAATATTGATGGTAACTAGGTTGCGGTGGAGGGGGAGGAGGGTAAAATCGTAGAGGAAGACCGAGAGATGAATACAGTAAGCAGGTTCAAAAGGATGCGGATTCCAGTAGTTACTCGGAGATGAAGAGGAGTGCTCATAATTGAGTAGCGTGGAGAGCGCCATCAAACCAGTCTTCGAACTGAAGACCACAACAGCAACACCAATTTTCTTTTTGTTCTTTGCGTGATGGAGGATTTGAATTTCATCTGTGTTTATTGTGTATGAGCTTCATTGCGAATGAAGTTGGATTGTATTCGTTAGATCTCATGCGTCCTTTCAATCGAATCCGAAAATTCCTTCCAGTTTGTCCGACGTATATCGTCTCTCAATCGAGGCATCTAATTTTGACATTCCTGATCTATGTAACGGATCCGTTCTATGAATGATATGTCTTGTAAGATACTGCGAAACCCAATTTTGATTTTCGCATATTTTGTTTATAGAGGGTGACCTAGGACTGAAGTCAGTAAGCAGGTTCAAGTAAATTTAGGTTGCAGTAATTATTGAGATGTGAAAAGGTCTGCACAGGACACACTAGCGTTGAGAAATGCATCAAAGCAATCTTGGGACTGAAGACCATAATAACAAATATAGCCGAACTTGTCGGTAGGGAGTAGGCATTTTCGAGGAAAACTGAATTAAACGCCATCTTATACTCGCCATGTACAAGTTATACGAAGTGAAGCTCCACGAGGAGACTTGTGTCATCCACTGTTTCAATCGCTCAGGCAACAAACACAAGAGCTTCTTCGCAGATGGAAACTACACTTCAGCGTAAACACCGAAACAGCCAGTGGAAGGCCGCGCTGTAATACTTTTCCATTACTCACCTTGCGACAAATAACATTACACTCAACATGCTGCTGCTTACGATAAGTGAGGTTTCGATGAAAGTTACAGGAAGATCAAAATGAATGTATACCATTGACTCATTCTCTCTTCCCTAGAGTTTTTTCCGTCGTTGGAGCCCCGCTGTTGTATTGAATTAGTAAATTTATTTTATTTAAACTTTGATGATGGAAGGCCGTCCTCTCCGCCTCAGTCGTAAACTAACCTAAAGGAAAGGAGTCGTTAACGCCATCTATTTGTGAATCGTGTAAAGTTTGTTCTGTGCGTTGTCGTACGGTAACAGCGTATTTTTCTGTGGTGCAGTTTGGAGATTAGCCCAGCATTTTTTCCGACGAGTGTGGAAAACCGGCTTAAAACCACATGCTGGCTGGCTGGTGTATCAGAAGGACCGTCGTTAATCCATCGCGTGTATTCGGTCATGTCTTGCTCTCCAACCTCTCTCACACGCTAGCGCGCTGGGCGCTATGCAGTATGTGCGGTCGATTCTTTATCATTCATCATCACTGATGCCTTAACAGGAAAATTAAGGTGTAATGTCCCATCGACGCCAAGGTTATCAGAGACGAAGATAAAATTCTTGTCACTAATCCACTCCCTCCTCCCCCCCCCTCCCCCCTCCCCCCCTTCCCACCTCCCCCCTCTCTCTCTCTCTCTTTTTCACACACACACACACACACACACACACACACAAACACACACAGGCGCGCGCGAGCGCACACACATACACGTACACAGACAATTTGAATAGTAGAAGTAGCTACTAAATTTTATACCGTAAGTATTCGATATGGTTGAGACACGTATCCGTTACAAAGTGTTCCACACAGGTTACTTTTATTACTGAACGTCGTTAGTGACGTAGCCACTACACAAAAACACATTTTCGATATCGTACCAAGTTGTGAGTATAATCGTGCTCGAGAAAGCGCCATTTAAGAGGATTTTCTTTCCTCTTCTACATACTGCTGAACTGGCGCTGAAGTTGTCAGAAACAAACTCTCTAAAATATTAAAATAATTCGAAATTGTGTCGCCACACCATTGCCTCATGTGGGACACACCAGGCAGGTACGGCAGTTCTGCCTTACAGCGACCGACTCTGCTGCAGTAAGGGTTGCCAGGTGTCCGGTTTTTTACGGTCGTGTACAGCAAAATGCATACGCCCGACCAGTTCGGCTTCTGTTAGGCTTTTTATCGATGAAGGAGAAAACGCACAACAAACGTCCATATACACAGAGGAGACAAAACTCATGGGAAGCGATATGCACATATACATATGGCAGTAGTATCTCGTACATTAAGTATACAAGTGCAGCGCATTGGCGGTGCCGACGGGTATTAACGAACTTTGAATGCGGAATGGCGGTTGGAACTACACGCATGGGATATTCTATTTCAGAATCATTAGGGAATTCAATATTCCGAGATCCAAAGTTTCAAAAGTGTATCGAGAATACCAAATTTGAGGCTTTACCTGTCACCAAGGACAATGCAGTGGCCGAAGGCCTTCACTTAATGACCGAGCGCAGCGGCGTTTTCGTCGGTTTGTCAGTGCTAATAGACAAGCAACATTGCGTAAAATAATTGAAGAAGTCAATGTGGGACGTACGACGAACGTATCCTTCAGGACAGTGCGGGGAAATCTTGTCTTAATGGGCTGTGGTAGCAGACGACCGACGCGAGTGCCCTTGCTAACAGCACGACATCGCCTGCAGTATCTCTCCTGAGCTCGTGAACATATCAGTTGGATCGTAGAGACTGGAAAACCGTGATCTGGTCAAATGAGTTCCGATTTCAGCGGGTAAGAGTTGATCGCAGCAATCAAGTGCGGCGCAGACCCCACGAGGCCATGGACCCAAGTTGCCAACGAGGCGCTAAAGCTGGTGGTCACTCCGTAACGGTGTGAGGTGTGTTTACATGGAATGGATTGGGTCCTCTGGTTCAACAGAACCGATCATTGACCGGAAATGGTTATGTTCGGCTACTTGGAGACCATTTGCAGCCATTAATTGACGTCATGTTCCCAAACAACGATGAAATTTTTATGGATGATGAACGTAGAAATTAAACCAAAGTACAGCTGGAAAATTATTTGCTTGGACAGAGTGCCTGAGTAATGTTCGTCCTGGAGCAAAGAACCTTCCTAAATTGGAATTAAACTAACTCAGCGATCAGGCCCAGAGGATTGCTTGACGCTTATCGACCACCGTTTCATCCTCTGCCCTATGGGATCTTTACGGATGAGGTACGGAACAGTGTGCGGTTACCACACTGCTCTCTCGGTCGTTGAGGGCTTTCCGGACCTTGGAGCCTCTTCTTCCTAGTCAAGGAGCTCTTCATTTGGTATCAGAGGCTCAGTGGACCACGATCGAGGCCCAGAAAAGAACAATCAGTGGCATTACTGGGACCTGAACCTGAGTTCTACGTATGATAAACACGCTAACCGCTCAGCTTCAGTAATATTCGGTTGATACATTAGTTCGTAGCGTTTTTATTTGAATGTTGCTATTCTGACTGATAGATTTATTTATCGATTCTCGTTTTTTATTTGTAGTCCACTGTTACTGTTTGTGTTTACATAGTGTCATTTGGAGATAGTGAGTGGAGTTGTTGAAAATAGAGTGCCAAATGGATAAATCGGAAAATTTCTGACATATTCTTCTGTTTGAGTTCAATAGTGGGATGATCGAGCGGAGGCAGCCAGAAACATTGTGCTGTGCATGGGGATAATGTCATTGGACAGAGCTCCTTTTAGTGAGGATCGTTTTGACATTAGTGACTCTTCACATTTAGGAAAACCAAGGAAAACCATCGAGGTTTTGATGAAGATCGTTTAAACGCTTTAATCCACAGCGTTCCACGTCAGTGTGCTCGAGAACAGGCAAATGTGTTGAACTGTGCGACATTTGCATGCAATGGGCAAAGTTCAGAAACCGGGTGTATGGGTACCACCTGTTCTAAGTCAAAATTACAGAACTCAATGGGTGCCCATACGTACATTTCTCATTGTTCGTCATCAAATGACGTGTGAAAAATACAGATTATTCCTATCCTGTATCTTTACTGGTGACGAGAAATGGTGTCTTTTTGCTGACATCAGGAAAAGGAATGGTTAAGCCCAAACAAAGCAGCAACTCCGAGTACAAAGACCCGCGCGCATACACAATGACAGTGTTATACTTTGGTGGAGCAACAACAATGTAGTGTACTACGAATTGCTTCCCCAAGGTTTAAAAACCACTGTTGATATTTACTGTCAACAACTGTGGCGTCTTGCAGACACACTCCGAGAGCAACGACCAGGAAGACTGCATGAAGTGGTGAGGCTCACCGATAGCCCCCGCCCGCGTTCTGCTAGACTGGCAAACAGCACTATACAGGAGACGAAATTTGGAAATCTGTGGTAAGGACTATGGGACCAAATTGCTGAGGTCATCGGTCCCTAGGCTTACGCACTACATAATCTAACTTAAACACCTTACGCTAAGGACAAAAAACACACCCATGCCCGAGGGAGAACTCGAACCTCCGACGGGAGGAGCCGCGCGAACCGTGACAAGACGCCCCAGGCCACTCGACCACCCCGCACGGCCCAGGAGACGAGTTGTGAAGTACTTCCGCACTCACCTTATTCACCTGATCCTGCGCCCTCAGATTTTCTCCTGTTCCGCTCTCTCTCGAACAACCTTCAAGGAATTTCCATTCCGAATGAAAATCCGCTCCGAACATGGCTCGGCGAGTTCTTCACCTCAAAACCACAAGAATTTTGCAGTCGCGGAATGGAAAAGCTACCCCAGTGGTGGCAGACTGTTGAAAATAATGAAGGAGTATACACTACCGATGTGTAAAGTTTCAGTAGATTGTATTTGCTACGAACATATGCACCAATCCAATAATAACAATAATAATAAAAATATTTGCGACCAGTCAGTCTCTTCTACAGGTGGACCCGATTTACACCGTAGCTGCAGCTTTAACAACTAGAAACGGAAACCTTAGATGCAGAGTTAATCATAATTTAGCTGTTGTTATCGATGTTAGTTTCTACTTGTACAATGACTTTCTTAGACCATTATCCCTGAGTGCAATCAGACTTTAACTAGTACCCCCGCCCTACCCCCCCCCCCCTTCACATATTATTGCCAACTTTAGCACCTAACTAAACTGTAGAATGAAAGAGTTTACTTGGAACACTTTTGTTTTTAAGGTGATGAACGATGAATGATATTTAGTTTGCTTGTGCGTGCGTGTATGTGTAGTGTGTGTGTGTGTGTGTGTGTGTGTGTGTTAGAATGAATGATGAAGGAATTCGTGGTGCATCGCAAGTGCTACCCTCAGTTCCTGCTCAGATAAGAACGCTAAATACCGACAATGAGGGTAGAGACTGGTTACACAACATACTTATGCTTTATTACTCCTCTCCATTGAGGCACTTGCTTGATCTGCACACTGCAGCCCCACTGAAAATCAACCAAGTTAAAATTTGTGCACTATACTTAGCTGTTGGTAAATCACTTGATTGCTGCACCCCTTACTTCTGAAGTGGCAAAAAATTGGAAGACTTCAGGATGTTAATGGTTCGTGCTCGACCACAGTCTCTAATAGTAATAGTAATAACAACAATAATACTGCGTACAACACGTAGTAGTACGTATACAGGGTGGTCCATTGATCGTGACCGGGCCAAATATATCGCGAAATAAGCGTCAAACGAAAAAACTACAAAGAACGAAACTTGTCTAGCTTTAAGGGGGAAACCAAATGGCGCTATGATTGGCCCGCTAGATGGCGCTGCCATAGGTCAAACGGATATCAACTGTGTGTTTTTTTTAAAAATAGGAACCCCCATTTTTATTACATATTCGTGTAGTACGTAAATAAATATGAATATTTTAGTTGGACTACTTTTTTCGCTTTGTGATGGATGGCGCTGTAATTGTCACAAACATATGTCTCACAATTTAAGACGAACAGCTGGTAACAGGTGGGTTTTCTAAATTAAAATACAGAACGTAGGTACGTTTGAACATTTTATTTCGGTTGTTCCATTGTGATACATGTACCTTTGTCAACTTATCATTTCTGAGAACGCATGCTGTTAACAGCGTGATTACCTGTAAATACCACATTAATGCAATAAATGCTCAAAATGATGTCCGTCAGCCTCAATGCATTTGGCAGTACGTGTAACGACATTCCTCACAACAGCGACTAGATCGACTTCCGTAATTTTCGCACATGCATTGACAGTGCGCTGACGCATGTTGTCAGGCGTTGTCGGTGGATCACGATAGCAAATATCCTTCAACTTTCCCCACAGAAAGAAATCTGGGGACGTCAGATCCGGTGAACGTGCGGGCCATGGTATGGTGCTTCGACGACCAATCCACCTGTCATGAAATATGTTATTCAATACCGCTTCAACCACATGCGAGCTATGTGCCGGATATCCAACATGTTGGAAGTACATCGCCATTCTGTCATGCAGTGAAACATCTTGTAGTAACATCGATAGAACATTACGTAGGAAATCAGCATACATTGCACCATTTAGAATGCCATCGATAAAATGGGGGCCAATTATCCTTCCTCCCATAATGCCGCACCATACATTAACCCGCCAACGTCGCTGATGTTCCACTTGTCGCAGCCATCGTGGATTTTCCGTTGCCCAATAGTTCATATTATGCCTGTTTACGTTACCGCTGTTGGTGAATGACACTTCGTCGCTAAATAGAACGCGTGCAAAAAATCTGTAATCGTCCCGTAATTTTTCTTGTGCCCAGTGGCAGAACTGTACACGACGTTCATAAGTCGTCGCCATGCAATTCCTGGTGCATAGAAATATGGTACGGGTGCAATCGATGTTGTTGTAGCATTCTCAACACCGACGTTTTTGAAATTTACGATTCTCGCACAATTTGTCTGCTACCGATGTGCGGATTAGCCGCGACAGCAGCTAAAACAGATACTTGGGCATCATCATTTGTTGCAGGTCGTGGTTGACGTTTCACATGTGACTGAACACTTCCTGTTTCCTAAAATACCGTAACTATCCGGCGAACGGTCCGGACACTTGGATGATGTCGTCCAGGATACCGAGCAGCATACATAGCACACGCCCGTTGGGTATTTTGATCACAATAGCCATACATCAACACGATATCGACCTTTTCCGTAATTGGTAAACGGTCCTTTTTAACACGGGCAATGTATCACGGAGCAAATACCGTCCGCAGTGGCGGAATGTTACGTGATACCACGCACTTATACGTTTGTGACTATTACAGCGCCATCTATCACAAAGCGAAAAAAGTGGTCCAACTAAAACATTCATATTTCTTCATGTACTAGAAGAATATGTACTAAAAATGGGGGTTCCTATTAAAAAAAACGCAACTGATATCCGTTTGACCTATGGCAGCGCCATCTAGCGGGCCAACCATAGCGCCATCTGGTTTCCCCCTTCAAGCCAGACGAGTTTCGTTCTTTGTAGTTTTTTCGTTTGATGCGTATTTCGTGAGATGTTTGGCTCGGTCACTATCAATGGACCACCCAGTATAGTTACTATTATGGCGTGCTGTTAATTAATTCATTTATGTTTCGAAGTGAGTAAGGAAGCAATTTCTGGACTATTGTGATAATAGTAATGATCTTCTGAAAACAATTTAGTTTCGTCACTGAAACAATCGAATCGTTTAGTTTTTCACCCTCAAAAAATTTCAGTTTATCCCTGTGTAGCAATAACGCCAGGTTGGGAACCACTGCTGCAGCCCCATTGTTACCGCTCCATCGGCTGTATTCCCAACGGCGCCCTCAGGCGGTGGTAACAGCCGGCGCTACTGCCTTAACGCTAGAGCGGACTGGCGATGACACGGAGTCGGGTGGCGGTGGGCAGCGTGTCGGCGCCCCCGCAGTGGGGCGTGGGTCGATGAGTGTTGCGGCGCGGCCTACGGCCTGTGTTCGCGTGACTGCGCAGCGCCGGCGGACAGCGCCGGCGGCCGCGCTGAATATTTATGCGCCACTTCCAGGAACGCCGCCAAAGAGGGCCGCCGCACACTGCCTCACTGTTCAGCCGGCCTTCTGCGCAGATAAACACCCCAGCACTCGACACTCCGCCAGTGAGGAACTGGTGGGATGGCTCCTTACTTAAAGAACGTTCACAACGAGGTTACGACCCGTGATAGTAACAATGAGCACAGGCGCGAAAGGTCACTAAAATGATTGCTGAGTTCTAAATGTTCACAAAACTGAGCAATCAAAACGAAGAACGTTACTATTCTTACGGTACACATCACAATGCAAGTTGTCTTGGGTGGAGAGTCAGCGATAGATGTATAAGAACTCTGTCCAGTAGTCATGTTGTAATATTTCTGGCTTTACAACCGTCATATTCAGGTACAAGGAGCTCTCTTTAGTGCAGTTGAGAAGGCAGCAGTGGCAAGATGACGTAATGGGGAGTGAGGTACCGATGACAGATGGCTTGTTAGATACGGCTATCGTGAGAAAGACTGCCTGAATTGTGGACTTTCTCCGCGATTGGCTGCTGCGTTCAGAAGTTGCGCGCCAAAATGATAATCTTATGTTATTAATATTATAGAAACTAAACAGCGTACTTACTTGCATTTCAGTGTAAACCGTCTCTGAACAGTGTGCTACCATTCCATTATTTCACAAGTATTAATTACCAGCAGAATAATAAACAACTGCTAAATGAGAAGGCAGACGAAGCATTTCGGAGATCTTCAGATCGCGCCTAACTCGGATGGTGGGCGACAGGGGGCGCTTCTAGAAGTCGGTCAAGGAGGCAATGGAATATCGCTTAACAAAAGGAGAGTTTGGGTCCTCTAACGACAAATTGGTAAAATTTAGTGTTACTTAAAGTAGTTTTTGGTAACTGCTTTGGAGTTTAGGGTAAAAATTATGTTTTAATAAATAATAAGACCCCTATTTTAAGTTACATGATATTTATTGGTTTAGATAGTAAGCTATTTTCCACTCTTATTCTTTTGTTAAAATGTGTTTGAAATACATTGTAACCTATATTGCTACAAAATTATTTAAAAAAATGATTGACTCTGTTGGAGTAATATATTCGCTGATTCCTGAAGTCATTTTATCCAGTGTTATATGATACCCCATGGGGGGGGGGGCGGCTATAGCCCCCATAGCTCCCCCCTTGCCACCGCACCTGGCGGGCGAAGTGGTCTCTGAGGTCAGGCATGTTGTCTGCCGCGGTCGGTATCAGTTAAGACTTTATTAGCAAACTCTGGTTATTTGAAAATATAATTGAGAACAGTGTGATAGTAACTACGGAAATCGCAGTTCATTACTTTGATGAGGAATGGAAATTATTTGTGACTAAAGTGGAATGTAATTGTGCAGTTTCTTGTGGTCTGCTAATAAAAAGGGATTGGCATCCCACATAAACAAACTAATTGGAAATTTAATTATTTCTAAAATACCAGTTCCTGGCTCAGAATTTATTACAGCCTCAACATAAAGGAGTCACGACCAACGTGCTGTTTTCTGGGCAGGGGACAACAACTATACAAGACTGCAGGCTGGTGAACATTTATGCGAATATATGCATTCCACTGAGGACGGCAGTAGCAAATAGGCACCTCGCGCGCACTGTAATCTTAGTACAAATGAGATCAGTGACACGTCAACTGTGGTAACACATACGAGGTATGAAAGAGATGTATTTTTGAGGGAAAGGGTTTACCATACGCACGTCTATATCACACTCTCTCTCTCTCTCTCTCTCTCTCTCTCTCTCACTCTCGCTTGCCGCGCGGTTAGAGATGCCATGTCACGGATTGCGTGGCCTCTCCCGCCGGAGGTTCGAGTCCTCCCTCTGCCATGGATGTGTGTTGTTCTTAGCATAAGTTAGTTTAAGTAGTCTGTAAGGGTGTAGGGACCGATGACCTCAGCAGTTTGGTCCCTCAGGAACACACACACACACACACACACACACATACTCGCTCTTTTTCAACTTGCCGTAACATTAATGCGATAACCTGTCAGTAGCATGAACAATCACATCGCTGACTGCTGCGAGACGGACAGGAAGAGGATCAGTCAGGTTCTGGAAGACACTTACAGGGATGTGGAGCCATGCCATCTCCAGTGCTGTGGTCAGCTGCGGCAGGTTTCTCAGATGAGAATCAGTGGCGTTAACGGCCCGATCGAGATGGCTACGGACACTGACTGGGTTTAAATGCAGGGAGTCTGTTCTCATCCTGGTGGTACTCGAATCCGCACGTACACTTCGAGCAGTGTGTCATGTTGCATTGTCGTGCTAGTAGATGCCAATGTGCAGAGGAAAAACAAACTGCATCTAGGGACGGACATGTTACTCAAGGATAGAGGCATACTTGTGTTCATCTTTTGTGCGTTTCAGAACGACGAGATTGCCCAAGGCATGCCCTTCGGCCTGGACCCTTCCGACAATTGATGCAAGGTCTTACTTTCATAAGTTTCACGCCGTACACGCCAACGACTATCTGTCTGATGGAGCATAAAACGTGATTCATCTGGAAAAGAGACTGTCGTCTCTCAGTGGACATCCAGTTGCGGTAATGATGATGAAATTCTAATCTTCATCGCTGACGAACAGCAGTCAGTGTGGTTTCATGAACCAGGCGCCTGCTGTGGATGGCCATACACAGCACCGTTCGCTGAGCAGTCGTTGGGGACACTACTGTGTAACTTCTAACGTGCCCCAGGGATGTGTGTGTGGACCCTTGCTGTTCGTGTCGTGTATTAATGACCTTACGGACAACATTAGCGGTAACCTCACACTTTAAGCAGTTGATACTGTTTCGAAAGTCTCTTCGAATTTGCTGCCGGATCCTAAAATCAGTAGCAAATACGAAGAGACTTTGAGACTTATTACTCCGGGAAGGCCTACGATGCCAGTTGATACTTTTGTCTATAAATACCGCCTGAAAGAAACCTACACAGATTTTCAATCTGATCTTGATAAGATTTCAAACTGGTACAAAGATTGGCAACTTGCTTCAGATGTTCAGAAAGGTAAAATTGTGTACCTCACAAAATGGAAAATCCTACAGTTCAATGACTATAACATCAGTGAGTCACAGCTGCAAATGGCCAGCTCATACAAGTATCTGAGTGTAAAACGACGTCTCTAGATGCTGTTGTTTACGCTAACTGAACGTTGCGATAAGACTGATGAATTATTGAAGATATCTGACCCCTGTTTTCCAGTTAACTGAAACACTTGGTCTCACCTGATAATTTGCAGTTGCCTTGACCGTAAGCGGCAAAGAACTCCGTTTCATCTAGCAGGGACATCTGATGCTAAAAAGAACATTTAATGGAGGCAACAGCGGAATTTTGCATAGCAGAAGACAGACAGATCTGGTAAAAATGCAATATATTGTTCCAAAACATACTGAAATGCGAGGTAGAATATTACAATATGAAATTGTTACTAGACCCATAATCAACTAAAACCTGGCATGAAAACTTCTTGCTGCAGGTCGATGCCAGTAAAACGAGTAATTGGAACATAAACGAGCATCTGAATAATTTGTCCAGCTCCTCGATCAAGAGAGAGAGAGGAAGAGGGAGAGAGAGAGGAAGAGGGAGAGGGAGAGAGAGAAAGAGAGAGAGAGAGAGAGAGAGAGAGAGAAAGCACTGAGAATTACGTTAAAATGATTAGTACAATTGCCAAGGGAACTGCGATGAGTGAAGCCCAGGCAGGGAAAGCACAAATTACCAACAGTGGAAGCGTATTTAGCTTCGTAGCGCCTACTGATCGGGCTGCCAAAGTTTGCATCACTATGAAGTCGCAACCAAAACACTTGCACTTTACTGTGGATCAAAGCTGCAATAACGCAAGCCGCACGGTCCATGAATGCTACCAGATTGGTTGATTGGTTGATGTGGAGGAGGGGACCAAACAGCGAGGTCATCGGTCTCATTGGATCAGGGAAGGATGGTGAAGGAAGTCTGCGGTGCCCTTTCAAAGGAACCATCCCAGCATTTGTCCTAAGCGATTTAGCGAAATCACGGAAAACATAAATCAGGATGACCGGACATGGGTTTGAACCGTCGTCCTCCCGAATGCGAATCCAGTGTGTTAACCACTGCGCCACCTCACTCGGTACTGCTGCCAGGTTCAGGAAGCGTACGCACAGACGTGAAAATGGCAGGAACACCAGCGGTAATGAGAATAAAGACGTGCTCTAGCTAAGAACTGCGACCGACTGAGACGGCGAACACGTCTCTTATTACTTTTGTGAGCGCGGACGCCGCACCATAGCATGCATCCGCCAGCAGGAAAAGGAACCCGTTGCCAACCTAAACCGGTCGGTACACAGACCGTGCAGTCGAACGTTGAGCGTTGTGTGTGCCGAGTTTGTGACGTCATAGCGTGGGAAAAGTACGTCGGGGAGTCTTTCCGAACGTGCAGAGTAACATCTAGCATGACAGATATTCCGAACGCGCGTCTGGACGTTGACCAATGAGACGGAAGAACGTCATCTGCGTTCCATGCACGCCATCCCTCTTCATTACAGAGTCGCGAGACGCCATATTTGCTTTCAGAGTAAGCCCATATGTATATACGCCTGTTCTAAGCATCAGCAGATTAAGGATCTCTCGAAAATCCGTCGTTAATTGTATGATTTGTTGTAATAAAATGACGGGTATCGTAATATTGGCAGTTAAAGAATTATTGTAACTTGCGTATTATGATAGTATGCCCTTCCAAGGCGAAGGCACACTGAGGAACCATAAGAAATACAATCTTCTTGGTACAATTTGTTATTATTAAATGTCAGTTAATAACATAACTACGATTAAATTTTTCACTTAATATATCTACGACTATAGCTTTCAGGAGAAGGTAAGATGCAAAGTATCTACGTATAACAGTTATGCTGGGTATAGCGCAATGCGTAGAGTAGTCGGATTGTAAGGTTCAAAATGGTTCAAATGACTCTGAGCACTATGGGACTTAATATCTGAGGTCATCAGTCCCCTAGAACTTAGAACTACTTAAACCTAACTAACCTAAGGACATCACGCACGTCCATGCCCGAGGCAGGATTCGAACCTGCGACCGTATTAGTTAAACAAAAGTACATTCTATAATATTCAATGTTATACAGTATTGGCCATTAAAATTGCTACACCATGAAGATGACGTGATACAGACGCGAAACTTAACCGACAGGAAGAAGATGCTGTGATATGCAAAAGATTAGCTTTTCAGAGCATTCATACAAGGTTGGCGCCGGTGGCGACACCTGCAACGTGCTGACATGAGGAAAGTTTCCAACCGATTTCTCATACACAAACAGCAGTTGACCAACGTTGCCTGGTGAAATTTGTTGTGATGCCTCGTGTCAGGAGGAGAAATGCGTACCATCACATTTCCGACTTTGATAAAGGGCGGATTGTAGCCTACCGCGATTGCGGTTTATCGTATCGCGACATTGCTGCTCGCGTTGGTCGAGATCCAATGACTGTTAGCAGAATGTGGAATCGGTGGGTTCAGGAGGGTAATAAGGAACGCCGTGCTGGATCCCAACGGCCTCGTATCACTAGCAGTCGAGATGACAGGTATCTTATAAGCATGGCTGTAACGGATCGTGCAGCCACGTCTCTATCCCTGAGTCAACAGATGGGGACGTTTGCAAGACAACAACCATCTGCACGAACAGTTCGACAACGTTTGCAGCAGTATGGCCTATCAGCTCGGAGACCATGGCTGCGGTTACCGATGACGTTGCATCACAGACAGGAGCGACTGCGATGGTGTACTCAACGACGAACTTGGGTGCACGAAAGCAAAACGTCATTTTTTCGGATGAATCCAGGTTCTGTTTACAGCATCATGATGGTTGCATCCGTGTTCCGCGACATTGCCGTGAACGTACATTGGAAGCGTGTATTCGTCATCGCCATACTGGCGTTTATCACCCGGCGTGATGGTATGGGGAGCCATTACACGTCTCGGTCACCTCTTGTTCGCACTGACGGCACTTTTAAAATGGACGTGACATTCCGTATGTGTTACGACCCGTGGCTCTACCCTTCATTCGATCCCTGCGAACCATACATTTCAGCAGGATAATGCACGACCGCATGTTGCAGGTCCTGTACGGGCCTTTCTGGATACAGAAAATGTTAGACTGCTGCCCTGGCCAGCACATTCTCCAGATCTCTCACCAATTGAAGACGTCTGGTCGATGGTGGCCGAGCAATTGGCTCATCACAATACGCCAGTCACTACTCTTGATGAAATATGGTATCGTGTTGAAGCTGTTTGGGCAGCTGTACCTGTACACGCCATCCAAGCTCTGTTTGCCTCAATGCCCAGGCCTATCAAGGCCGTTATTACAGCCAGAGGTGGTGTTTCTGGGTACTGATTTCTCAGGATATATGCTCCCAAATTGCGTGAAAATGTAACCACATGTCAGTTCTAGTATAATATATTTGTCCAATGAATACCCGTTTATCATCTGCATTTCTTATTGGTGTTGCAATTTTAATGGCCAGTAGTGTATAAGTGCGCCCTTTGTGAGGAGTGGGTTGTTCGATTAGCGTGATCTGCAAGACCGCTTGCTCTACTTGCAGCAAGCGAGTTTGCACTTTCTTGTTGCTGAATAGGAACAGTGATCAAGTAAGAATGGCCTTATGATTTTACTAAAAAGTGACAATGATGAAATAACTTTTATCATATGTGAAATACAATGCAAATTTGTATCGTAACATTTGTAATGGAACTTTTATAAGCCGATGTCCTTATTAAGTGGACCTTGTACTTTGCTTTTTGCCTTATAACATGTCCATGAATATTCGAGTTTTTATTTATGTATACTACAGACAGAATAACATGAGTAGTATATAGACAATAGATCTAACGTAATAAATTTGCGTCCGTCCATTTCGTAAACAGTGTTATTTGCGAGCCAGACGCAGCCTACAACTGCTGCTGGAGCGCGCTGCGATCATGTGTTCCACGTTCAGACACACGTACCGTATGCAGAAGTCTCATCGGTCCTGAGCGTTCAGCAGCATGTTGAACTCAGCACGTTCAACGTCGGCTTTCGACAGCACAGTCCGTGTGCCGACTGTTTAACCGGGATAGGAGTTACGATTTATTCCTGCTCGTGAAGCCACGCCTCATAGCTCACGTCCGCAGCCCGTGGTCTATTGGCTATCATTGCTACCTCTGGATCACAGGGTCCTGGTTGTCCTCATCATTTCATCATCATTCATGGAAGTGGCGAGGTTGGACTGAGTAAAGATTGGGAGTTTATACGGGCGCTGATAACCGCGCAGTAGAGCGCCCCACAAACCAAACATGATCATCATCATTATAGCTGAGATATGGAGTGGCAGCTATTCTCAGAAGGACGGAAGGGTCTAATGTAGTCTGGAGATGTCCAGGATAGCTGCTGGATTCCAACCTGACTGTCGCCCGCCATATTGGTTCAAATGACTCTGAGCACTGTGGGACCTAACTTCTGAGGTCATCAGTCGCCTAGAACTTAGAACTATTTAAACCTAACTAATCTAAGAACATCACACACATCCATTCCCGAGGCAGGATTCGAATCTGCGACCGTAGCGGTCGCTCGGTTCCAGACTGTAGCGCCTAGAACCCGCCATATTGACCGAGAGCCAGTGATGGTCTGGGGTGCCATTTTGCCCCTTTGGTTGTCATCCGCGGCGTCCTTGCAGCACAGCGGTACGTCGACGATATTCTACGCCCCATTGTGTTGCCCTTCGTGGCAAGACATCCTGGGCTTACATTTCAGCAAGATAATGCCCGCCAGCACACTGCGCGAGTTTCTACTGCAAGTCTCCGTGCTTACCAAACCGTTCCTTGGCCATCAAGGTCGCCAGATCTCTCTACAACTGAGAATGTGTGGAGCATTATGGGTAGGGCGCTCCAACCAGCTCGAGATTTCGACGATGTAACTCGCGAATTGGTCTGAATTTGGCATGGTATCCCAACAACTCCATCAATCAGTGCCAAGCCAAGTACCTGTTTGCATAAGGGCCAGAGGTGCACCAATGCATTATTGAAGCGCTCGGTTTGTGAAGCTCTTTCTCTTAATAAATCATCAATTTTTTCTGAAATTCTGATCATTTGTTTGTCTGTACATGTACACCACATTTGCCGATTTCCGTTCAATTCGTACGAGTATAATTGTTTCACGGTGCGTCGTTTCCTTTTTGTCTTAGAATATACATTAGCTTCGTTTAATTTTTGAAGTGCACTCTTGGATCCCCTCAAAAACTAAAACGAATATTATCCGGCGCATGCTAATTGCATTCAGTGAAACGGAGTACTCGACCTGCTGTAACAAGGGATCGAGGCCGGCTGCCTTGTGCTCGGTGCGCTCACGAAGGCGGTGCCGACGGCCACTCTTGAACACGACGGGCCCCTCTTCCCTCCCCCCCCCCCCCCCCCTCTCCCGCCTCTCCTCGCTGTACCGCAAATTATTCAGCAGCAGCTGGCCAGGTCAAGACTCCCCATCCCTCCGTCTCAGCGAACGTTATACAGCACCGCTTTCACAGGCGGTCATCAGACACTGAGGTGCCTCTCCCGTCGTACCATCAAGAGTTCCAGCGCCCAGACGCTACTATCAACAGAAGCCTGACACATACACTTCCTATATGTTGATGAACAAGAGACTGTTCATATACAGTACAGAAACTCGTTAAATGTACCCTATGAACAATTAACAGTCTGTTTTGAACAGCTATGCTAACAGTTTCATTCATCAGTGGATCATTTTTACAAAGATGTTGGACAGTTACAAAAGAAAACAAAAAGATAATTGATACGTACTGGCGTTTACATACTTACAGGTCTAGCTTGAAAGGAATGGGACAGGTGGCCCTACAGTAGGAACCACCCTAGTATTTAATGAAATAATTTAAGGGTACCACAGAAAACCTGAATCAAGACATTCGGGTAGAGATCAAATCCTCCAGTCTCCAAAATACAAGGACAATCTGTTTCAAACAGCACTATCTCATCCGGTTTAACACTAGTGTGCAATACATTCTTCTTTAAAAATTCTTGTAAAGAAGTTATTCCGTAATGTGAAAAGCTAGTGTTACACTGGTCATTAATTTGTCAACAACAAGAATTGTGCGTACTACACACATAAATTATTTCATAATGTAAAGAGCTGTTGCTAAACTGTAATTCACCTTTACCCTGTTTGTGTATAGCAATGTTTTAAGTGTTATGCGCTGTGTTAAACAATTCACAGAAAGACTGGGGTTTAATGTGCGACCGAAAATGAGGTCAACTGAGACGGAGCACCATGCCAGTGTCCAAAAACTGGAAGAAAACAGGAAAATGGATTGCTCAGCTCCTCTAAATGTTAATAACGTCGGCGTCTTCTTCGAAGTACAGTAGGAGAAGTTTCTTCAGTGGAGGCATCTTTTGCTAAGAATGCCGACAGCCGTGCATAAACCGGTTTTATGGCAACTCGGCGACCGATGGTTAAACGTTGCACTGCAGTCGATAAGGGCCAACTGTGGACACAGATCGAAGCAGACTGATAACAAATTTTGTTGAAAAACGTCGAACACTCGTAGGTCAGTTAATAGCACCCTCAAAATAAACTAATATGCGCAGTAATTGACATTAAGCTCAAATAATTTACTCCTTCCACTGTTTACATTTTCCAATTTAATGATCTCGTCTAGAATGGACACTACACGTAAAATTCCCTCTATAAAAAGCAACATAGATTCCGTGAACAGAGAACTTGCGAAACACAGCTCCCTCCGTCTGTCCATCAAATCAGCGGCACCATTGATCAAGGCGTTCGATACGGGTACACACTTCACAAAGTGAACAAAATACAAGATTCCCAGCTATCAGAGGAGATTAGCGACTGTTTTCAAAACTTGCTAGCAGGCAGAACTTAAGACATCTTGTTTAACGGGATTAGACAGAGAAGATGTAACGATAATTTTGCGACTAGGGGACGGTGTTGCACCTTGGAACACTTTTGAGACTTACGCATGGTCTTGTACGAAGGAACAAATATTCTGTTCAAATTTAATCGAGAAAATTTTATCAATACTGCATTTAATAGACTATGAGTTTCATTATTACTCCACTACACACCAGTAATGAGTAAGTGAAATCACAGTAAGGATAAACCAGTTGCAAGTTAAGTACATTTCGTAATAGAAGCTGCTTTCAACCAACTCACATATCTATTGCTAAGACATTAAAGAAACTCTGTTCATTTGCAAGTATCACGTATTCCATAGCAAAGAGATCTTCCATTTTGGGGTACAAGACAGTGAACGACAGACGAAGTATGGCTTAACCGTCTACACTTAAAGCAAGTAGTTTTAAAAATACACTGAATTTTACTCACTATATACTTTTGTAGCTGAAGAATTAATATCTCCCAAATAGTTTCAGAACATTAGACAGGACTTAAATATGCAAATCTCACAAAACGCAACTTGATGTCTCACAACGACAAAAACAGGAGGAAGTACCGGAAACTGTAATGGCAGTTTCTAGTGCACTTTGCGTCATGTGATTCTAAAATCAGCCACTAGATGGAACAGCCGACCAGGAAACATCAAGTAATCCCAGGTACACTATCCTCCAGGTGCAACACCTGCCCTACTCCAAGGGAGTGTTTTCACGGATTCATCTGTTGCGCCAACTTCATCTCAGAGTAGCACTTGCACCGAATGTCCACAGTTACTTGCTGGATGTATTTTGATCTCGGTCCTCCTCTATAGTTTTTATTTTACCCTCTACAGCTCCATCTAGAAACATGGAAATCATTCCCTGATGTCTAAACAGATGTCCTGTCATCCTGATCCTTCTGCTTGTCAGTGTTTTCTGCATCTTCCTCTCCTTGGCGACTCTGTTCAGAATCATTTCTTAACCTTAGAGTCCACCTTACTTTCAACTTACTTCTGTAGCTCCACATTTCAAATGCTTCCTATTCTCTTCTGCTCCGGTTTTCCCACGGTCGATGTTTCACTACCATACAATTCTGTGCTCCAAACATACATTCTCAGAAATTTCTTTCTCAAATTAAGATCTGTGTTTGATACTAGTAGAGTTCCCTTGGCCAGGAACGCCCTTTTTGCCAATGCTAGTCTGCCGTTCATGTTCTCCTTGCTCCGTCCGTCATCAATTATTTTGTTGCCTAGGTACAGAATTCCATAACTTTGTCTATTTCGTGATCCCTATTTCTGATAAATTCCTCACTGTTCTAATTTCTGCTACTTCTCATTAGCGTCGTATTTCTTCGATTTACTCTCAATCCATATGCTGTACTCATTAGACTGTTCCTTCCATTCAACAGATCCTGTAATTTTTCTTCTCTTCCACAGAGGACAGCGCTGTCATTAGCGAATCTTATCACTGATATCCCACTCTTGGACCTTCCTTTAATTTGTGTCATCGTTTCTTCGATGTGTAGATTGAACAGCAGGGCGAAAGACATCCCTATCCCACTACCATTTTAATCCGAGAACTTCGTTCATGGTCTTTCATCCTTATATCCCTCTTGTTTCTTATGCGTACAGTGTATTACCCGTATTTCCTCATAGAATCCAAACTTTCTTGCACCATTTTACATTGTCGAACGTTTGTCGAATGTTTGTTTTTTTAGACAGGCGTATCCCGTGGAAGTTTCTTGATTTTTTAAAAGTGTTGCTTCGAGTTATCAAGCGCAAAGTCGTAACTAAGTGTCTAGTGATGTACATTTCGTAAACCCAAACTTATCGCCATCCAAGGGACTCTCAGTTTTCTTTTCAATTTTTCTTTGTATTATTCTTCTCTGCACCTCGGTTGCATGACCTGTTGAGATGATTGCACGATAGTACTGGCACTCAACTTGCTTTGTTATCTTCAGGATTGTGTAGATGATATTTTCCGGAAGTTTCCAGACGCATATATTCTACTAACTAGCTGGAATAGTCGTCTGGGTCGCTTCCCCCAATGATTTTAGAAATCACAAAGCAATGTTATCTTTGACTCTTCCCATACTTGATCTCAGGACTTACAAAGCTATGTTAAATTCTGACTCTAAAACTGAATCCCCTGTGTCTTCTATATCGACTCTTTCTTCTTCTATTATGTAATCAGTTTATTCCCTTAAATGCCTTCAGTGTATTCTTTCCACCTTTTCGCTCTCTCCCCTGCGTTTAATGGTGGGATTCCGCTTGCAATTTGACGCCTTTGGTTTTAATTCCACCAAAGTTCCCAAAGACCATTTCGTTTTCGATTTATTTGCATTTTCCTGCAGCCATTTTGCCTTGTCTCTCCTGCACATCTTACTTATTTCTTGCCTACGTGACTTGTATTGCTGAAGCTCTGTTTTCCTGAACTTCTTTGTACTTCCTACTTTCGTCGAGCAACTGAAATATTTCTTCTGTTATCCAACGTCTCGTCACTTCTACTTTCATCCTACATTTATGTATGTGTCCATTGTCTGTGACTACCGTTTTTTAGATTCTGACGTAAACAAAATTGGCTTGATGAATGACAGCCTTCTCTAAATGTGAAAAAAAAACGCAGGAAAAACAATGCGGTAATATCCGAATATAGCATTAGTAGCACGCTACCTGATACAATCACCATCCAGACGTAACGTTGCAAAGTGATATGATATGAAACGTAACGAGAACGCGAGAACAGTAGTAGCGAAGGCGAATGGTCGACATCGGTTAATTGGTCGGATTTTAGGAAAGTGTGGATCATCTGTAAAGAATACCGCGATCCATTCTTGAATACTTTCGAGTGTTCGAGATCCCCAACAAAGTCGGATTAGAGGAAGACACGGAGGCAATTCAGAAGCGTGCTGCTAGATTTGTTACTGTTCGATTCAGTCATCATGTAAGCTTTACAGAAACGCTTCGTGGATTCAAATTGAAATCCTTGGAGGGAAGACAAGTTTCTTTTCGCGGACTGAGGAAGTTTAGAGAACCGACATTTGAAACGGAGTGTAGAACGATTCTACCGTCACGAACGTACATTTCGCCTAACGACCACGAAGGTAAGAGAAATTAGGGCTCGTGCGGATGCATGTACACAGTCGTTTTTTCCTCGCTTTATTTGCGAGTGGAACGGAAAAGGAAATGTACAGTGTACCTTCCGTCCTACAAAATACGATGGCCTGCAGAGTATGTCTAGTTCAGTCTAGGGCCATTACCAGGCTGTATTAATGGAAGAGACAGCGTAGAGTGGCACGTTTCGTCACGGAATCGTTTCGTACATGCGAGAGTGTAACGGAGATGCTCAACAAACTTCTGTGGTAGAAGCTACGACACAGGCCTCTCGTATCACGGAGTGATTTGATATTGAAATTCCGAGAGCTTACTTTCCAAGAAGAGTCGGGGAACATAGTACTTGCTGCCACGTATGTTTTTCGAAATGACCACGCCCGAAAGAATCGGAGAAATTAGAGTTCGTATGGAGCTTTTACGACGTTCCCTTTTAACACGCGGCATTCGTGAATGGAACAGAAAGGGACAGGATGGAGGGAATATTGTGGTGCAAGCAGTGTCATACCGTAATGTGCCTTGCAGAGTATACGTGTAGTTGTAGACGTAAAAATGAGCCCAAAAAACCATGTAATATTTTAGTTGGTACAGTTTCAGTTTGAAGTCGATTTAGATGATGTCTCAAGGCATTCGGCTTCCAACAATTTCACTGCCACTCTGGCTACGAATAACGTGCAAAGATTTTCGTAAATGTAGCATGTTGGAAAACGCAGACCAGCTGTGTTCACATCTATATGTGAACTTACAGTAAAGAATATGTACTACAAGCACGCTGTTAATTTACCTACTGGGGTGAGGCACCTCAGTCGCAGCCGAACTCGATCTGGATAAGGCGAATTTCACTTTGGCTTAATTATTATTTTCAGGGAAGTATTTTATTTCAGTAAAAACTTCGGTATTTTTACAAAGGTAGGCTTTTTCATCCGGTATGAATCTTGTAAAAAATCCTCAGCATTAATCATATGCAGGGAAGCGCTGAAACGATTAGTAGCTGGATGCTTCTAGAACGGTCTAAATTTAAAACAACTACAGGACGGTAACGATGGTTTAATGCCCTATTTTTAACAATGCAGTACGAAGGTGGATTGCCTCGTTGGTGCAATAAGGTCCTACAGAGCTTTTGTAACATGGAAATAACGAAATTATGATTCTTCACAATGAAGTTACATGACGTGGAAAGTAAAAATCAATATTGAGTGGCAGCGAATGAGGAAGCGGAAATAAGAATGAACTTGCTAAGTTTATGTATCCGTTACGACCCTTTAAAGTGGACTGGGAGAAATGAGTCGCAGTTACGCGGAGGGGTGGGGTCGAAGGCAGTGGGAGGCACCGGCGCCTGTCTGCGTCACTGGTGACGTCAGAGGTCGTCGGACGGACGGGGGTGAACGTTCCCCTCACGCCAGAACGCTTAGGCCTCGTTTTCAGGGCATTACACGGTACTGAGATAAATTGCGCAGTGGTCAGGGCACGTGTATCCTATCCAGAAAGAGCGAGAATCTAATTGAAGGGTTTAGCCCATAGGGAGTAACTCCAAAACTCATGAAAAACTGTTCATCGCACCTATGTTTGCGGTAAAATTAGTTGCATCTTTGATGCAAGAATGAGATAGATCCACTGGAAACTGACGGTAATACACGTGATTAAATCTTTACACCCTCTTGCCTTTGGGTCAAGAGAAATGCACCTCCAGAATGTACCTCTCTCTTGCCCCAAAGTGGTTCAGCGATCAAATGGTTCAAATGGCTCTAAGCGCTAAGGGACTTAACATCTCAGGTCATCAGTCCCCTGGACTTAGAACTACTTAAACCTAACCAACCTAAGGACATCACACACATCCATGCCCGAGGCAGGATTCGAACCTGCGACTGTAGCAGCAGCGCGGTTTCGGACTGAGGCGCTTAGAACCGCTCGGCCACAGCGGCCGGCTTCAGCGATCACTTGGTAGGGAGAAGCACATTCCGACTCCTGTGCAACTTGCTTTGCTTTCTCCATCTGTTAGCTGGAGAAATGGCAGACGATAGTGATGCGAGTGAACCTTGTGCGGATTCAGGCACTGAACTGAACAATAGTAATGATACAGGGAGTGAATTTTCGCGGGAAAAAAAAGTGGGACAAATAAAAGTGGCTCGGAGAACAGAGTTCCAGGGTACAAAGAAACCCACCAGAGGAAAGGAAATGCAGCACTAATCTGACTAAACCAGACGTTGAAAGTGACAACTGTTCATCTCTTGGCACCTTAGCGCCCTGGTCAGCAAGTTGCTGCTTGAAGTCTATGAGGGTTATTGCAATAAACCTTAGACTTGAGGGCTCCCCACACAAAGAAATCGCACACAGACAAATCAGGTGACCTGGGAGGCCAGCTGGGGCCGCGACCAGACTGACCTCTGCTCACAACTCTGTCGGCGTGAAGACTGGATAAATATGTTCCAAGGAACCGGCGTTGATCACATGGCGGGGATACATGAGGTGTGGGCGTCTCGGGGCTTGGTTAAATGCATACATTCACATCCATTCGTATCCACTCGTCCGGAGCACTTTTATTTGCCCCACCCTGTATAAATGTGAGTCGTCAAAGCGATTTAGAAATCCAACGAAGAGCAAAAGGAATCTGAGGAAGTTGAAACATGATAAGGAGTGAAGAATATACAGGTGGAAAAACTGTACCAAGCAGGAAGCCTGCTAAAGCTTGCAAATGCAAGAGGATCTGCCCGTGGATACTTTCAGATGGTGAGAAAAGTGATATCCTGACATGTTTCTGTGAAACAGAAAATAAAAAACAACAGGATTCATACTCATGTGATTTAATAACGGTACATAGCCTCGTGAGACGCAGACCAACAACATCGGTGTGCTTCCAAATGGTTCAAATGGCTCTGAGCACTATGGGACTTAACATCTGTCGTCATCAGTCCCCTAGAACTTAGAACTACTTAAACATAACTAACCTAAGGACATCACACAACACCCAGCCATCACGAGGCAGAGAAAATCCCTGACCCCGCCGGGAATCGAACCCGGGAACCCGGGCGTGGGAAGCGAGAACGCTACCGCACGACCACGAGATGCGGGCGGTGTGCTTCCAGTTTCAGGTGTAAGGCACGTGTGTATTGCAACACTTTCAGAAATGTGTGTTTGTATGTTGTTATGTGGAGTAGTGAAGTTTCAAATTATATTGTTTCCTTTTAGTTTAGGTTGGGACCAAAAGAATTTAAGCTATGCAAGACAGGATTTAGTCTAATATATGGGATCAGCAAAAGACGTGTACAGCTCATTTAAAGTTACATAGCAGCAAACATTAAATCTGCACAGGACAAGAGACGGAAACATAAAAAAAAACCGGGCCCACCGCCAATCCAGAAATCATTAGATAAGAGACAAGAGTTTTCCCAGAACTGCTGTTGGAGT
Source organism: Schistocerca americana (assembly GCF_021461395.2). Classification (NCBI taxonomy): domain Eukaryota; kingdom Metazoa; phylum Arthropoda; class Insecta; order Orthoptera; family Acrididae; genus Schistocerca; species Schistocerca americana. The sequence continues at coordinate 638,124,832 of NC_060120.1, read as the reverse complement.
CATAGTAGTAAATGTTATTTCTTTCCTGAGTTAAATGTCTGCAAGATGTTTGACATGTATTTGGAGAAATATGAGCGAATTTGAAGGTAGAGGGCGAAAGCTGTAAACGTATTGTCTCGTATGATTCCTGCTACAGGTTCTGTCAACAGAACTTTAACTATGCGTTTGGGAGCCCTGGAACGGACAGTTACAGAACCTGTGTCACAGTAGCAAATGATATGAAAAGTACTGCGTCTGAGGAAGAAAAGAAACTTGCAACTGAGGAAGAGTTGCAAATTAGAAAAGCCGAATGTTTCTACAATAAAATGAGTGATACATCTGCAGAGGCGCGGGAGAAGGCTTCTGTTGAAACACTGTGTATTGACCGCAAGCAGAGCATGGCACTACCCGAGGTACCATCTGCTGAAGTCTACTGATGCAGTTTGAAGTCGTCATCTTTGGGCGTAGAACTTCAGTGTGTGTGGGGCCAAGAGCAAGACAGCACACTTTTATATGTGTGATGAATCGACTGGAAAGAAACGTGTAAATGAGATAATCAGCTTTCTGAATCGCTGCTTTGAGAATGTACTGAGTGGAGATATTAAACATTTAGACATACTCTCAGACAACTGTTGTGTCCAAAATAAGAATACAGCTCTAGTTCACCTATATTAATGTTGGCAGACTGGAAACCATTACCCATCGGTTTCCTGAACCAGGTCATAGTTTTATGCCCTGCGACAGGTATTTTGGTCTAATCAAGAAGAACACGCGCAGAACAGAGAGGATTTTCCTGCCACACGAATATAAGAAAGTAGTGAAGAAGTCGTCACCATCGATGTTGCATGTAATCTGCGTGAACACTGCTAAGAGACTTGGTGAGTCGTTTAAAACCTCACTGTTGAATCCTGCCTATACGTGGAATATGGGGTGTCCAGGAAACCTGCATTCTCGGATCGCTAGACAAACAACTAAAGCAAATCGTATTAATGAGTTTTATTACGAAATGAACAATGACAATACTTAAGTTTGACAATAACACAGAAGTGTCGCTTGCAAAGGGCGACATGAAAATAAGAAATCTCTGCAATCTATACCGGGTGATCAAAAAGTCAGTATAAATTTGAAAACTGAATAAATCACGGAATAATGCAGATAGAGAGGTACAAATTGACACACATGCTTGGAATGACATGGGGTTTTATTAGAACCAAAAAAAATACAAAAGTTCAAAAAATTTCCGACAGATGGCGCTTCATCTGATCAGAATAGCAATTATTTGCATAACAAAGTAAGACGAAGCAAAGATGATGTTTTTTACAGGAAATGCTCAGTATGTCCACCATCACTCCTCAGTAATAGCTGCAGTCGAGGAATAATGTTGTGAACAGCACTGTAAAGCATGTCCGAAGTTGTGGTGAGGCATTGGCGTCGGATATTGTCTTTCAGCATCCCTAGAGATGTCGGTCGATCACGGTACCCTCGCGACTTCAGGTAACCCCAAAGCCAATAATCGCACGGACTGAGGTCTGGGGACCTGGGAGGCCAAGCATGACGAAAGTGGCGGCTGAGCACACGATCATCACCAAACGACGCGCGCAAGAGATCTTTCACGCGTCTAGCAATATGGGGTGGAGCGCCATCCTGCATAAACATCGTACGTTCCAGCGGGTGTTTATCAGCCAGGCTGGGGATGATGCGATTCTGTATCATATAGGCGTCCCTCTCGCCCGTCACGGTAGCAGTTTTGCTATCCAGCGCCACCTGTCGGACTTTTTGTGACCTTTATTTATTTATTTATTTATTTATTGTTCTAATAAAACCCCATGTCATTCCAAGCATGTGTGTCAATTTTTGCCTCTCTATCTACATTATTCCGTGGTTTATTACGTTTTCAAATTTATACTGACTTTTTGATCACCCGGTAGAATTCCTAATCTATGCCTGATCTTGATGCTGCTGTAGAAGTGGACCGCGACCAGCCGGGAGCGACGCTTATGTTCTCGCCACATAGAGGGCGCAGCTGTCGCGTTGTCGTCGTAGAGACGGGTCGATCAGCGTGCAATTGGCTGACGTCTTCTTCATAGCCCTCTCTGCTCTCTCGTTTCCGACTGGCGCTCCGACGCTTGACTTTACGCCGTAACACTTACTTACTAAAAACATTTAAAAATGATACCAAAAATAGATTTATAGTGTCTATTTGTTGAGTGTTTCGTTGCATTCACAATACTGATGTCGTAGAATGTTGAGTACCGGCAAGCATGCCTCTCTTCTGCAACTTCAGGCTGCTGAAGCAATCTGAAAATATTACCCTCACTGCTCCATGTGCATACCTAGGAAGGCTGCCACTAAGACTCGCGAAACTAAAAGACACGATGGCACTGGCGGAGCAGCACGTATCAAGCAACGCCACGTGATACTACGAAGCACTGAAGTGTAACTTACGTGAGGGAAGTGAAGACTGTACTGACAGTACTGACGCTTAAATATCGAACATTCCACTTGCTATGGTGACTATTTTTGTTTTATTTTGTTTGTATATTTGGATTCAAAGAGCGCAAGTCCTTATTCTAGATTCGCTTTGTCATCTTCCACGTTAATGACTTAAATAAAAAGACATTGTCAAATATTTAAACATATTTTTAATATTCTGATGCAAACCACATGTAAATCCATTCTAAATTTATATTAATATGAATAATACTATTCGGTCTAAACTTTCAAATTGTACCCACGCATCACGGCCCTAAAGTAGGTGCTTTGAGAATATACGTCTCCGAACTATTTAAGCTGTATGAAATACGTTAATCAGTTTTATGTCTCTCTGAAAAAAAAAGTGCTGAAATAGAGTTACACAGCCCCGCGCTTCTCTTGCACCAGACCCTTCAATTGTCGCCTCACCATCCTGCGTCTGTTCCCCTTTGTTTCCCTCAAACACTTCGCTGTCATCGTTCTTCAGTAAGCACAAAAACGATTCCTTCCTCCATCATTAACCAAAAGAGGTAATATTTCGTCGTTAGTGACCTTGGTATCTACGGGGGTAAAACTAATAATATACCCATAACCATTGCTTAGAGTAAGTGTGAAAGAGGACTGACAGTAAAATTCGAGGGAAACCAAAATGACATTGCTAGGATGTTTGAGGGTCGGAATAGCCCACTCAAAGCTGTAGCGAAGGCGATCGGGCATCTTCAGACAGACTCTTTCGCGGAGAGGCGATGTTCTATATCTACTTCTACATACATACTCTGCATGTCGCTTTGCGGTGCGTGGCGAAGGGTACCCTGCACAACTACTAGTAGTTTCCTTTCCTGTTCCACTCGCATACAGAGCAACAACGACTATCTATACACCTCATATGAGTGCTAACTTCTCGTATCTTATCTTCGAGGTCGTTACGCGAAATACACTCCTGGAAATTGAAATAAGAACACCGTGAATTCATTGTCCCAGGAAGAGGAAACTTTATTGACACATTACTGGGGTCAGATACATCACATGATCACACTGACAGAACCACAGGCACATAGACGCAGGCAACAGAGCATGCACAATGTCGGCACTAGTACAGTGTATATCCACCTTTCGCAGCAATGCAGGCTGCTATTCTCCCATGGAGACGATCGTAGAGATGCTGGATGTAGTCCTGTGGAACGGCTTGCCATGCCATTTCCACCTGGCGCCTCAGTTGGACCAGCGTTCGTGCTGGACGTGCAGACCGCGTGAGACGACGCTTCATCCAGTCCCAAACATGCTCAATGGGGGACAGATCCGGAGATCTTGCTGGCCAGGGTAGTTGACTTACACCTTCTAGAGCACGTTGGGTGGCACGGGATACATGCGGACGTGCATTGTCCTGTTGGAACAGCAAGTTCCCTTGCCGGTCTAGGAATGGTAGAACGATGGGTTCGATGACGGTTTGGATGTACCGTGCACTATTCAGTGTCCCCTTGACGATCACCAGTGGTGTACGGCCAGTGTAGGAGATCGCTCCCCACACCATGATGCCGGGTGTTGGCCCTGTGTGCCTCGGTCGTATGCAGTCCTGATTGTGGCGCTCACCTGCACGGCGCCAAACGCGCATACGACCATCATTGGCACCAAGGCAGAAGCGACTCTCATCGCTGAAGACGACACGTCTCCATTCGTCCCTCCATTCACGCCTGTCGCGACACCACTGGAGGCGGGCTGCACGATGTTGGGGCGTGAGCGGAAGACGGCCTAACGGTGTGCGGGACCGTAGCCCAGCTTCATGGAGGCGGTTGCGAATGGTCCTCGCCGATACCCCAGGAGCAACAGTGTCCCTAATTTGCTGGGAAGTGGCGGTGCGGTCCCCTGCGGCACTGCGTAGGATCCTACGGTCTTGGCGTGCATCCGTGCATCGCTGCGGTCCGGTCCCAGGTCGGCGGGCACGTGCACCTTCCGCCGACCACTGGCGACAACATCGATGTACTGTGGAGACCTCACGCCCCACGTGTTGAGCAATTCGGCGGTACGTCCACCAGGCCTCCCGCATGCCCACTATACGCCCTCGCTCAAAGTCCGTCAACTGCACATACGGTTCACGTCCACGCTGTCGCGGCATGCTACCAGTGTTAAAGTCTGCGATGGAGCTCCGTATGCCACGGCAAACTGGCTGACACTGACGGCGGCGGTGCACAAATGCTGCGCAGCTAGCGCCATTCGACGGCCAACACCGCGGTTCCTGGTGTGTCCGCTGTGCCGTGCGTGTGAGCATTGCTTGTACAGCCCTCTCGCAGTGTCCGGAGCAAGTATGGTGGGTCTGACACACCGGTGTCAATGTGTTCTTTTTTCCATTTCCAGGAGTGTATGTAATACGGCAGTAGAATCGTTCTGCAGTCAGCTTCAAACATCGGTTCTCTAAATTTTCTCAATAATGTTACTCGAAAAGAACGTTGCCTTCTCCCCAGCGACTCCCATTTGAATTTACGAAGCATTTCTGTGACACTCGTTCTACGATCGAATATGCCGGTACCAAATCTTGCATCTCGCCTCTGAATTGCTTCGATGTCTTCTTTTAATCCGACGTGGTGCGGATCACTAACACCAGACCAGTACTCAAGAACAGTGGCGCTAGCGTCATACATGCGGTCTCCTTTACATATGAACCACAATTTTCTAAGGTTCTCCCAATAAACCGAAGTCGACCATTCGCCTTCCCTAACACAACCCTCACATAATTGTTCCATTTCACATCGCTTTGCAACGTTACGCCCAGATATTTAAAGGACATGAGGTGCTATGCAGGACACAACTAATCCTGTGTCCGAACATTACGGGTTTGTCTTTTCTACTCATCCGCAGCAACTCACACTTTTATACATTTAGACCGAGCGAGATGGCGCAGTGGTTAGCACACTGGACTCGCATTCGGAAGGACGACGATTCAGTCTCGCGTCCGGCCATCCTGAGTTAGGTTTTCCGTGATTTCCGTAAATCGCTCCAGGCAAATGCCGGGATGGTTCCTTTGAAAGGACACGGCCGATGTCCCTGCCCGTCCTTCCCTATTCCGATGAGACCGATGACCTGGCAGTTTGGTCTCTTCCCCGAAACAACCCAACCCAACCCCTTTTCTACATTTAGAGCTAGCTGCCATTCACCACGCCAACTAGAAATTTTGTCTAAATCACCTTTTTCCCTCCTACAGCCACTCAATGACGACGTCTTCTCGTACACGAAAGCATCATTAGGAAGCAACCGCAGGTGCTGCCCACGCTGCCCTTCGCATGATTTATGTATATAGAAAATAATAGCGGTCTTGTCACACTTCCCTGGGGCACTCCTGACGATACCCTTGTCCCTCATGAAGACTCGCTGTCGAGGATAACGTACTGGCCTCTAGTACTTAAGAAGTCTTCGAGCCACTCACGTATCTGGGAACCTATTCCGTATGTTCGTACCTTCACCGTGGGCACCGTGTAAAATGCTTTTCGGAAATCTAGAAATATGGAATCTGCCTTCATCCATAGTTCGCAGTATACTAATTAAAAAAAAAGGGGACAAGCTGAGATTCTTACTCTCGGTGCTGGCTAAAACCGTGCTGATTCGTGGGTGTAAGCTTTTCGGTCTCTAAGAAATTTATTATATTGAAACTCAGAATATGTTCACGAATTCTGCGCCGAACTTACGTATTGGTCTGTAGCTCTGTGGATTCGTTCTTTTATCCTTGTTATTTACAGGAGTCACCTGAGCTTTTTTTCAGTCGCTTGGGACTTTGCGCTGGGCGGGAGATGTTGTTCACCCGAAACCCTTTTCTGTAAATTTACAGAACCAGTATTAAAGACACATTGCGAAACGAATCTACTGCTCGAAACGTGTATCTTTCACAGGTGTAATGTGAATAAAATAAGTGAAATTAGGTTCCGAGTGAGTGGTTACGGTTTCCTCTTGGAGAAAAGCTGTTGGAGAGATGCGCATTTTTCACGACAGTTATCCATTTTTCACAACAATTATCCGTGTTTCAGTGTAAAGTTCTATTTACACATTGCAGGCGCTTGCAGATGGTGATCTCCACTTTTTACTCGTGGCTTCCAAAGAGAAAAACCTACGCGAAGCTACGAGGGTGAGTGATACGGAGGGAGGGAGAAACATCGATTTCATCAAGTGGAGTGTTAAACTCGGGTGTGTGAAAGATACGAAAATAGCGATGGGGGGTGCAGAAGGGACGTGGAAACCTACCTTCTGGTGGGCAGCTGAAGTAAACGACAGAGCAGAGGCATTCATAATTTAGATCGTTGATATCTTAAGTTCCCCCTACGAGTTTGTGATTTATTGGCTCAGTTTCTGCTCCAGATCAATGTTCTCGAGATTTTATTACCTTTCTCAGACTTTCTTGTAATCAGCACATCTACTTTTGTTTACTGGGGTTTATATCACGATACCTTTAATAAGGATGGAAATATGAGTCACTGTCCACTTCTTCTTCATCTTCTTCTTCTTTTTCTTCTGCGTTCATCGTGATGTATTCCACTAATGGTGAGCGACAGCAAATTCACGATTTGACAGTTGTTTTCTTTCATGTTTCGCTCGTATGCCCTTCCTGTTACTGCGAACTCAGTTACCCTGAAGGGGAGACCCCGATTCTGCCATCTGTCTGAGAATTGTGTGAATTTTGTTTTGTTCATAACCGTCTTTCAGCTGTTTGTGTATTGCGTTACGGAGGCGGAGAAGAGCAATTAGGCCATAGCTTTCCTAAATGAGAACTGTAAAACCACCGAAAACCAAACGAAAGTCTATGTGCACTGCACTAAACTAAACAGCCAGATCACTACAGCAGTTCTCCCACGAAGCACAAATCGTAATATTAATTTTTTATGCGATGTTCGCTTCGATTTTAAGAAGTGCAGTGTCCTATAACTAAGCTAACTGACATAGTGATTGTTGCTGTTTCCGTGAAGTAATGCAGTATCATGGTATTGGGGCATGCGCCTGCTTGGAATATAATTTCTGACAGTGCCGTGGTTCACACCTGTTACTTTGTTGAAGTTCGTCAGGTGAGTGGAGTAGCAGACAGCAATTCTTCAATAAGATATTAAAAGAGACTCTGTTGAGGAGTAAACCATTACATCAGCAGTCTGGTGTCGAACAACTCGATCTGGCTTGCGCATTGATCGTATGACATTGGCTGTTGGATCATCAAATTTTTAAATGCCGTACCGGAAACTTCACATAACTCTGCTCCGGCTATCGTGAAAATAACACACGCAACGTCTAAAAGTTACTAGTACGATTATACCTCAAATATACAATTTGGGAAACCCACGGGAAATACCGAAACTGCGTTTATTAAACAAAAATTTATTCGTCGGCACCCTAGTTAAGCAACAGAACGAATATGGAGTTACTGTTTGTATTATGCACAGTAAAAACAAAAAATCGCTATAAATTTGGCACACACTAACGACCACGGGGTGCGCCGGAAGAGTGCTTGGTAACTTTTTGATCGATCTAAAGACTGCCACGAACACGTACGACAGTTTGACGCTGATATAGCATGTAGCAAATCACAAATTAGCCAGGGAAATTGCACTTGTAAGACATCTGCTTCATCCCGGACGTAGATTAGTACTCTGCTTACCATTACAATCGCATACGCTGACACAAACGAACACCTTGGCCGAACCCTACCAAACTGCCTAACTGATACTCTAGTACTTCCATGCCTGTGGGGTATAATACTTTTATCCTCCCCCCTTCTTTTTTTCAGTATTTTCAGTACAGACGAAATCCACTTTGCAGATGAAAAATGATGTGAATGCACGATGGCTATTGGGTTTGTTGAACGTTACTGGAGATAGCAACACGGCTTGTCCAGATAACGTTTATATGCAGCTTATCGCTATCTTTATGACTCTGAGGAAGGTCGAATGATCGACATGAGGAACAAGGGAGCATCATACCGACATATCGCACAGACAGTTAGCTGTAGTGCAATGCCTGCATAACGAGCGGTGACGAGATGGATCCACGACAGCATTGTTGCAAGAAAGAGTAGGAACAGTTCCTTCCAGAAGTAATGGAACACGAGGACATCGAATGATTGCTCGACCAGCTCTGATGAATCGATAGAACCAAACAGCTGAAATCTGGCTAGAGCTATAGTGCCATCACGGACCGTCGAGACAGATTGATGGAGTCCTGTACCTCTGAAGCTGCACCACAGAAGACTTGCATTGTATAGAGGCAAGATACTTTTATAATTGAGAGACAGTCAGTGGTGTTCAGAGGTGAGTTATGCTTCTGTCTGTGGCAGTCACAAGGCGACAATACGTCTCTAGACCGCCTGGTGGAAAATCTCAGAAATTAGCGATTCTTAAGAACTTCATCTCTCCAACTCTTGGAAACTTTGTGTAGGGAGCTATTGAATATGACAAAAGAATCAATTTTGTAAGGTTGAATGCATACGCAAGTGGCAAGAATGGTAAATTCTGTTATCATATCCTTCATGATCGGGACACGAAATGGAATATTCCAGCAGGATAATGCAGGACCCACCGTTGCAGTTCACACCACAAAGACCTTGTGGAATGTTCAGATCCTTGACTGGCCTGTCCAGTGCCCTGATTTTTCATCCACAGAGCATGTCTGGAATGCGATTGGAAGACGTATCCTTTCACAGCAGCCTACAATCAGCAATGTTCCTGAAATGGCGCAGCGTGTGTTTCTAGCATGGCGAGAAATTTCTCAAGATGACATTCGTCGGCTGTTTGCTTCCATACCAGACGAATATAACAATGTATTTTTACTTATGGAATCACACTTCATACTGATATTGAAGCCTGACCAGTTCCTAATGGAATAAAAGTTTAGTCAACTGATACCTGTTTTGTGATTAACATTTCCATAAATTTTGATTAATATCGGACTGGTGTTTCACGATGTAACACTTTCCATTTCTGTTACTGTGTTATGCACATTACTTATCTGTAAGAGATTCATGTCTCAAGAAAGTGACGTTGAAACACGTCTGCTTTTCGCATCGGCTCGTTTCATCTCTACGTGAACATGATGCTATCCTGTCTTACCCAAAGAGGCAGTCACGTAGATACGCTGGTATCGACGGTGCAGTGTCTCGAATAGCTCTTTGGTATCGCAGGTAGCTGGACACATGCTTCACGGAAGGCTCTTTGGTTTGAGGCAGCCAGTCACACCCTGGCATTTCCAGCAGGATAATAAAAGCTTGTTCCCAAGAAATAAGTGGGATTCTTAGCTTCATATGTAATAGCTCTCTGAAGCAGGGTATTTTCCCAGATAGACTGAAGTATGCCATTGTTATACCACTGCACAAAAAAGGGGATACGTCTGATGTCAACAACTACCGCCCAATCTCTTTTCTGACTGCCTTATCCAAAATTCTTGAAAAAGTAATGTATTGTAGAGTAGCTTCACACCTTTGTAAAAATAAAATTGTAACAAAATGTCAGTTTGATTTCCAGAAGGGTTTTTCAACGGAAAATGCTTTATATACTTTCACTAATGAAATATTAAATGCTCTGAGTAACCGGAAGTCACCCGTTGGGATTTTTTGTGATCTATGAAAAGCTTTTGATTGTGTAAATCATGGAATACTTCTAGATAAGCTCAAGTACTGTGGTATGAATGGGACAGTGCTCAATTGGTTTAAATCATACCTAACTGGAAGAGTGCAGAAAGTTGAAATAAACAGTTCCCATAATATGCAAAAAACTGGTGATTTCTCAAACTGGGGAACAATCAAGAATGGGGTGCCGCAAGGTTCGGTCTTGGGTCCTCTGCTGTTCTTAATATATATTAATGACTTGCCATTCTATATTCATGAAGATGCAAAGCTGGTACTTTTTGCTGATGATACAAGTATAGTTATCACACCCGACAGACAAGAATTAACTGCTGAAATTGTAAACGATGTTTTTCAGAAAATCATTAAGCGGTTCTCTGCAAATGGGCTCTCATTAAACTTTGACAAAACACAGTATTTACAGTTCCACACAGTAAATGGAATGACCCCATTAATAAATATAGACTTCGATCAGAAATCGGTAGCTAAGGTAGAATATTCAAAATTTCTAGGTGTATGCATTGATGAGGGGCTGAACTGGAAAAAACACACTGAGGATCTGCTGAAACGTTTGAGTTCAGCTACTTATGCTATTAGGGTCATTTCAAATTTTGTCGATATACATCTGAGTAAATTAGCTTACCACGCCTATTTTCATGCTCTGCTTTCCTATGGCATCATATTCTGGGGTAACTCATCATTGAGTAAAAGAGTATTCATTGCACAAAAGCGAGTAATCAGAACAATTGCTGGAGCTCATCCAAGATCATCCTGCAGACACTTACTTAAAGAGCTAGAAATCTTCACTGTAGCCTCACAATATATATATTCACTTATGAAATTTGTTATTAACAATCCGAACGAATTCAAAAGTAATAGCAGTGTACATGGCTACAACACTAGGAGAAAGGATGATCTTCACTACTCGAGGTTAAATCTAACTTTGGCTCAGAAGGGGGTAAATTATGCTGCCACAAAAGTCTTTGGTCACTTACCTAATAGCATAGCATTTAAAAGGAAATTAAAAGAATTTCTTAATGGCAGCTCCTTCTACTCATTAGATGAATTTTTGGATATAGTAAGTGGGTAATTTCCCAACCTCCACAAAAAAAAAAAAAATGAGTGTCATGTAATGCATGCTGCCACGGTATGGCCGGTCCGCAACTGTTCAGTACTGAGGAAATTGGATAATTTTTTTTTATTTCGACCGTTTCAGTTGCACTGATATAAAATTCAGCTGTAGTGGTTACCGGTTTCGGGCCGACAAGCCTATTTTCAATCCACGCACCTTGCTATTAACCGTAATTGTTCATACAATAAAGTGCCAAAAGGCACAACGAAGTACACAGAGGGCAACAAGTAGCCTCATCGGTATCAGCCTACGTGTCCGTTGCTACTCACTGACACAACCAAACTGGTTTGGTTGTGTCATGTTCTGTACTGATTAGGCTAAACTGTTCATTCCATTCAACAGAGCTTGTAATTCTTCTTCGCTTTCACGAACGATAGTTACGTCATCAGGGAATCTAATAACTGATATCTTTTCACTCTGAATTTTATCCCACTCTTGGACCTACCTTTTATTTCCCTCATCGCTTCTTCCTTGTATAGACTGAACGAGAGAGGTAAATGTCTGCATCCCTGTCATGCACTCTTCTTAATGCGAGCACTTCGTTCCTGGTATTTCAGCTTTATTGTTCCCTCTTGGCCCTTGTACCTACTCTATAGTACCCGTGTTTCTCTGTAGATTACTCCTATTTTTCTCAGAATTTCGAACATCTTGCATCATTTCACATTATCGAACGATTTTTCGAGATCGACAAATCCTATGAATGTATCTTTATTTTTCTTCAGTCTTGCTTCCGTTATCAAGCGCAAAATCAGAACTATCTCCATGATGTGTTTAGCTTTCCTAAAGTCAAACTGATCGTCATCTAAGTGATCCTCAATTTTCTTTTCCATTCTTCTGTACATTATTCTTGTCGGCACCTGGGATACATGAGCAGTTAGGCCGACTGAGAGGTAGTTTTCGCACCTATCTAGTCACATTTGACAACTAAGATTCTGAATGGCATTGAGCATGGCCCCCTTGAGCCCATCGATTTCACATTCGCACAACACTGGTAGGTTCTCGATCAATGCGAGCAACTATATCACAGAACGATTAACTGCAGTCTCCATAGGCCACGGTCCTAGCTCTGTCGAGTTCAAAGATGTGCTCGTTGTTGTTTCTCCTTCTTACATGATGCACAACAGCATTTGCACATCATTCGCTAATCATTTTCACATCAACTGTACATCACAACACTTTATGCATGTTTTATGTTTGTTGCATGTCGCGTTCTTGGCGTTGCAATGTTAATGGCCATTACTGTACATTAGTAGCGACGTAACGCAATAGCAGCAGCGGCCTCTGCTATCGATGTTTGTAAACAGAGTTTGAAAATTCTTTCCTGTCCTAACGGTGATCCCTTACTAACAATCATCAATTGTTAGCATATTTTCCCTTATTTCAGCTTACTAAAAGTGATGCCATGAACAGAATAAAATTGTTAAAAGAGAAAAACATTTGAAAAAGAAAAAAGAAACAGTTATCATCAGACTCAAAATGGGTACGTTTGAAGTCCACGTTGATTTTTGCTTCCGGTTTACATATTTTGTCTATAGATATTAAAAATGCTTTGCTACAGTTACGTTGGTTTAAGGCTCAATAAAATTAAGCCCTACACAATGACAATCGTTCAGAAATCTTCTAGAGTAGCGCAATCTCTACTGTCTACAACGAACAGCACAGTTACAGCTAAACTCTAAAATCGTCTAGAAATACTGATTGATAGTGAAGTCAATCGTAAAACATCGTGAAATTTCATCAGATAGAGCAACAGGATCTCCAAGGGCTGGAGACTTACTCGTAATCTGGACCTCAAGGCTGCTCTCATTGCTCATAAGAATGAGCAGTGGGCGTCCAAGTTGGCTTCGCTCACTCCTGACGCCACCACATGGAACGTCGTCCGGTTTATCACAGAGAAGAAGCCATCCATCCGGCCGCTTGAAACATCTGGTGGACTGGTCTACACGCCCAAGGATAAGGCAACCGCCTTGGCAGATATCTTCGAAACCAACTTCCTACCTGTGGAAGATCCTATTGACATCCCATATGTACAGAGGACTGAAGAAGAAATAACGGGCATCGTCAACGACCTGGGCGGTGCAGACGAGGAACAGATCCCACCTATAACTACAGAAGAAGTCCACTCCACCATCAAGGAATTGCCAAACAAGAAAGCACCAGGACTGGACGAGATCCCGGGCAAGGCCGTAAAGGAACTGCCGCATGCAGCCTTTATCCTTCTCGCTGCGATGTTTAGTTTCATTATCCAGCGACACCAGTATCCAGCAACCTGGAAGCACGCTGCCGTCGTCGCCATTCCCAAACCAGGCAAGGTAAGGAAGGATCCCAAGAACTGTAGACCCATCAGCCTGTTACCACAGCTGAGCAACATATTTGAACGGCTCTTGCTGCAGCAGATGAAGACCTGGATGGATCGACGCGGTATCCTACTAGAAGAACAGTTTGGATTTCGGAGTGGGCACTCCACAACTCTACAGCTCATCCAAGAACTAGAGGAGATAACACGAGCATTCAACAACAGGGAAAATGCGGCACCTTATTTTTGGATGTCTCAAAATCATTCGATAATGTCTGGCACCAAGGCTTGCTAAGGAAGTATCACCACCTTCGATTCCCGAGAAGACTTACCAAGCTACTGGCTTCGTACCTCCACGGCCGCGACTTTGTCGTCCGTGTTGCAGACTCTCACTCCACCGTCCGTCCTATAGCTGCAGGCGTCCCACAAGGCTCGGTTCTCGGCCCCACGCTTTATTCAATCTTCACCTCCGACCACCCAAAGTCACCGAGAGTCGAAAGGGAATTGTACGCAGACGACACAGCCATCTATTCCAGGAGCAAGTGGCCTGAAGAGATACACAGAACACTGCAGGACGCCTGTACAGACCTGCAAGACTGGTCGACTAATCTGGTTTAACGCCCAGAAGAGCCAGGCAATTGTCTTCACCAGACGACGCCCTCCGGATATTCCACAGCTCCAGCTGTTTGCAGAAGCCATAAATAGGCAAAATTCAATCACCTACTAAGGAGTGATATTAGACAAATCTTTAACATGACAAGAACATGTCACAGCAGTTCGGAGGAAAGTGGACCAGAGGCTTGGCGCACTCTATCCCCTGCTATCCAGCCTATCCATCGAGAATGGATTAACCATCTTCAGACTTTTCACCAGACCGGTGATGGATTACGCCTGTTTATCATGGGGAAACGCAGCAATGAAGCATATACAGCGCCTGCAGTCGCTGCAGAATAAAGCATTAGGAAGACTTTTCCACGTGCCAAGACAGTTTCCTTCACAGATTTTACATGAAGTAGCAGATGAAGACGACGTCCTCCGAAGAATACAGAAGACTACGAGTCTATCAACGGACTGCTGAGTCGGAACACCAACTTCTACGGGAACTTGAAGCACCCAACGACGCCAGAGATACCTACAAGCGAACTGTGGACCTGCTTACCAGATGATTACTAAGCAGCACCCCACTTGATGTAACTATGTCCCTTTTATAAAATTAAACCAGGTGCATTAAATTGTATTATCGGCGAAATAAAGAAGCCAAATAAAACCAAGAAGTACCGAGAATTCCTAACAAAATGAATTAGAAGTAAATACCCCTGGGTAAAAACTACTGTACTCTCAACAGCAGAAAGCTAAGAATATGCGGTCAAGGTGAAATTTCGTGAACAGAAATGGCTGATATTGAATACCCACAAGTTCTAACACAAAACATGCAGAAACAGCTGTTTCGTTTCCTACTAAAACTGAACATCAAACTTAAAGACTATAACTGAGATCGAGTCATAATTGTTTGGAAAAAGCCATATCTTCGAAGAGTATGTTGCGTAAAACTTTGGTGAGAGAACTGGCCTATTATTTTTTATAAAAAAAGGCTGCCTTACGCAAACTTGAAGGAAGTTCGGTAGGAGCACAAGGATATACGAGTATAATTCACATTAACATACTGCTATCATTATGGAGATCCTGGCTTTTATGAGTGTGCTAATCCAGAGCAGGCTGTGATTAACGACGGTCTCGGCTTGCTGAGAAACGCGCAGAAGTGGCCGTAGTCGGTAACTGCAGTGAGTGGTACTGGCGTCATAGCTGTATTAAAGTTATGTTCTCCAGAACGGAACTCACTTCTGATTTAACGTAGAACTAGGACTTTAGGGTTACGACTATAGCCTTCGTTACGATGGCGAAACGAATGTTCTAGACGTGATACTAGAGCACATGACGCTGCCCAGACCGACTATTAACGTTATTACCGAACTTCTGATGAATAGTATAACTCCCCAAAAGTGACATATCTTGTGACAGAACATACTGGCAAATTACGTAGTGCTTTTGAATCCAGTTACACAAATGTGAATGAATTCAGCATATTTCAGCAAACGAGTATGAAACGTAATCGATAGGACAAGGAACAACGCGGTCATAAGGCACTGTAATTAACTAAGTGAAGCTCTTTTTGTCGTACAGTTTCGAGGTTATAGGCTATACAGCTACCTGGAAGGCGGCGCTTGTTAGCACGCCGCTTTCAAGATTGGGGGAGGCACGCCGGCTCCGGATCGAACGATTAACGAGAGATCAGGTGTGCCGGCCAGCCTGAATGTGGTATTTAGGCGGTTTTCCCACATCCGATTAGGGGAATACCGGGCTGGTACCCACGTCCCTTCCCAGTAATACGATTCGCGAACACTTAAAACGTTCGCAAACTTTCACCTGGGATAGCATTAGTCGCACACAGTCGGGGCACACAAATTACGTCCCTGGGGACGTACGATGGAAATTGCTCGTAAGTGAAAGCGCTGTGTTAATCATAACAGATTCAAAGCTCTGCAGACACTTCTCTATACATGTAGAAGGCAGGCTGGTTCAGCTCTGTGATGCATTACGCAACCGTAATAACACTGTGGTAAGACACAGGAGTCACATTTGGAAGAACAGGGATTGAAATCTCCGTCCGTTCGCCAGGATTTTATTTTTTCGCAGCTTCCCTAAATCATTTAAGACAAAATATTGGGTTAGTTGCTTTGGAAAAGACAAGTCCTCCCATCATTTACCAACCAGAGCTCGTGTTTTGTATGTAGGGAACACGTCATCAAAATGACGTTAAACTCTAATCTTATTTAACTTTTTTGCAGCATTTGAGAATTATAATTTACTACGGGCGTTTTTTACGTAGAAGTTCATTCCATTTTTTAAATATTTTCAGAACGCAAACATGTTTTAAACGGATAAATGCAGGAAAGTACTATCACATAATGAAGCATTCAGTGATAAAGATATGAGCAACTGTAATTTTCAGTGTGAGCCATGATGACACCAAAGCCCATTTCCGCTAACTGTAAGGAAGGACTTGCGACATTACTTACAAATTTCGATATTAATAAACAGGGATAAAAAAGAAATTTTGAATACGAAACGGCATTGGAGACATTTGAGGAAAGCAATGTGCTTAAGTGGAAGTAGTTCATCGTGGCTATCGTCGATAAGTTCCACTAAGAAAACTGACGGGATAGTGACACTAATACGGCAAAGCTTAAAGAATACGTGCGTAATATTAATAAGACAGTTACAAATTAAACGTTTGTGTTAAACCAGTGTATCAAAAGCAAGCTTACGCTACAGAAATCTGATTTGACTGTCTTGTAACTTGATTCCTGTGCTACATGGGAAGTTCAGTTATTTGTCTGAAGGGCCGATCGCGTTACAGTGAGACTTATCGTATATGACGGGCGAAATTTTTTTTACCATCCTCACAGTTTATTGACTGTTGTTGTTATGTGGTCTTCAGTCCAGAGACTGGTTTGATGCAGCTCTCCATGCTACTCTATCCTGTGCGAGCGTCTTCATCTCCCAGTACTTATTGCAACCTACATCGTTCTGAATCTGTTTAGTGTATTCATCTCTTGGTCTCCCTCTACGATTTTTACCCTCCACGCTGCCCTCGAACACTAAATTGGTGATCCCTTGATGCCTCAGAATATGTCCTACCAATCGATACCTTCTTCTAGTCAAGTTTGTTGACTAATGATCCGCTAAGACATATTACCAACAGTCGAGCAAACAGTTTGCTCCCATTGACGTAGCTACCTTGCTATACCGGATGGCAAAATAAAACTGGATCAAAAATGTATCAAAGCAGTAATTCTGAGCGGTATGTAAGGAGCCTGTGCAATCTACTTGTGCCTCAACTATGGATATTTTCAGTGTGACGAAACAGTAGCACACACACCACACAGACAACCCATTTACTGAGGATCAGAACCTTAATTATATGTCAGGATTAGGTATGCACAGCATAGTGCCCCGGTCCGCGATCAAAGATTTGCCGCAAGGTTCAAATGGCTCTGAGCACTGTGAGACTTGACATCGGAGGTCATCAGTCCCCTAGAACGTAGAACTACTTAAACCTAACTAACCTAAGGACATCACACACATCCATACCCGAGGCAGGATTCGAACCTGCGACCGTAGCTGTCGCGCGGTTCCAGACTGAAGCGCCGAGAACCGCTCGGCCACTTTTGCCGCAAGGCTCCACTTTATCGCTACTATTATTTAGTCTTTACACAGCTGATCTACACTGAAGTGAAAAAGCCATGGGATCGTTATATGCACATACATAGATGACGGTAGTATCGCGTACACTAAGTATAAAAGAGCAATGCATCGGCGGAGCGGTCATTTGCACTCTGGTGATTCACGTGGAAAGGTTTCCGACGTCATTACGGCTGCACGACGGGATTTAACAGACTCTGAACTCGGAATAGTAGTTGGAGCTAGAAGCATGGGACATTCCATTTCGGAAATCGTTAGGGAATTCAATATTGCGAAATCAGTAGTGACAAGAGTGTGCCGCGAATGCCAGATTTCACGTATTACCACTGGCAAAGCAGTGGCCGACTGCCTACACTCACCGACCGAGAGCAGCCGCGTTTGCGTAGAGTAGTCGATGTTAACAGAAAAGAAACACTGTGTGAAATAACCGCAGAAACCAATGTGGTGCGTACGACGAAGGTATCGTCAGGACAGTGCGGCGAAGTTTGGCGTTAAGGGGCTGTGGCATCAGACGACCGACGCGAGCTCCTTTACTAACAGCATGACATAGCCTGCAGCGCCTCTGCTGGGCTCGTGACCACGCCGGTTGGACCCTTGACAACTGGAAAACCGTTACGTGGTCACATGAGTCCCGATTTCAGTTGGTAAGAGCTGATGGTAGAGTTCGAATGTGGCATGGGCCCAAGTTGACAACGGTGTGGGCTGTGTTTAAATGGAATGGACTGGTCCTCTGGTCCAGCTGAACCGATCATTGACTGGATGTGGTTACTTTCGGCTACTTGGAAACTATTTGCAGCCACTCATAGACTTTATGTTCCCAAATAAGCCGGCCTTTGTGACCGAGCGGTTCTAGGCGCTTCAGTCCGGAACCGCGCTGCTGCTACGGTCGTAGGTTATAATCCTGCCTTGGGCATGGATGTGTGTGATGTCCTTAGGTTAGTTAGGTTTAAGTAGTTCTAAGCCTAGGGGACTGATGACCTCAGATGTTGTCCCATAGTGCTTCGAGTCATTTGAACCCTTTTTTCCCCAAATAACGATGGAATTTTTATGGATTACAAAACGCCATGACATCGGACCACATTTGTTTGTGGTTGGTTAGAAGAACATTCTGGACAATTCCTGTCAGTGAATTGGCCACCCAAGACGCCTGACGTCAATCCTATCGAATATTTATGAGATATAGTGCAGAGGACAGTTCGTGCACAAAATCCTGCACCGACAACACTTTCACAATTATGGACGCCTATAGAGACAGCATGGATCAATGTTTCTGCAGGGGACTTCTAACGACTTGTTGAGTCATGCCATGTCGAGTTTGCTGCACTAAATCGGACAAAAGGGGGTCCGACACGATATTATTAGATAGCCCATCGCTTTTGTCACCTCAGAGTATATTCACATCTGCAAGATCATGTCGAGTGATACAGTACGCAGACGACCTATGCTTTATGCTACAGACGAGAGTCTCATGGAATGTCAACTTCAAATATCAGTCTCTATGAAGAAACTTCAGGATTGGTTGCATCGGGATTCCTTAGAAATATCTCCAACCAATCTACGGCCTGTGTTTACACGCGACAGAGATGGCAGGAACCAAGAACGATGTTACTGGGTCCGTTTCGTACTCTGGTCGAACAAGTTGTCAAATCCTTTGGTCAGAGGGCCCTCTTGGTCCACGCATATGAAGTGTGCCTTCACGAAAAAAGACCAAGTAAATAGAGGGTATAACAAAAATGTACGGCACAAACTGCAGCACACAGTCCTCACATGTAGACGAAGAAATTATGTTATATGAACATAGGTCTGGAAAGGCTTTATTTCCATGTTACAGCAGCTCATTTTTTCCGACTCATTACTCCTAGGAAACACACAAGTACAGAACGTTAGAATCATGGGGAATAGGTACTCTCGTTGACGTCTGGTTACGTTGTGCACCGCCAGTGTTTTGTTTTACAAGTCCCTGTTGCCATGCGGTGTACGTCATTGCTTGTTTGCAGGTAACGTCACCTGTTTCAGCGATCAGTACGACCGTTGCAAGCACACGGATCACCACGTAGAGTTAATAATAGACTTGGCTAGTGCAATGGCAGTGTACACAAATGAAGAGATGGCAGATGTCCATTGATGTATGGAGTAGCTGATGGCAACTGCGCTTGCGCTCAACGTTTCTACCGGGAGAGATTTCCAGAACGAAGGTGCCCAGATAGGAAAACGTTTGGAGCCATTGATCGCAATCTTAAGGAACATGGGGCAACCCTCACGCAAGTGAAGCAAGACATCTTTGGGCCGGCATTGTTGGTAATTATTTGGTAGAGCCTCACTTTCTTCCATCCAGGCTGAAAGAAAAAGTTATCATAATTTCGTTGAGAATGTTCTACCTGATCTGTTAGCAGATGTGCCTTTAGCTGTACAACAAAACATGTACTTCATGCACGATAGAGCACTTCCTAATTTCAGTGTTAATGTCCGTCGGCTTCTAAATAACAGACTCGGTGACAGATGGAGATGAACCAACTGGGCAGCCACCATGCTCTCCTGACCTAAACCCAAAGCCCGCATCTCGTGGTCGTGCGGTAGCGTTCTCGCTTCCCACGCCCGGGTTCCCGGGTTCGATTCCCGGCGGGGTCAGGGATTTTCTCTGCCTCGTGATGGCTGGCTGTTGTGTGCTGTCCTTAGGTTAGTTAGGTTTAAGTAGTTCTAAGTTCTAGGGGACTGATGACCATAGATGTTAAGTCCCATAGTGCTCAGAGTCATTTGAACCTAAACCCAAAGGACTTTTATATGCAAGGCATTTGAAAGCTGCTGTGTATGGAACCCCAGTACAAGATGTTCAGTCTCCGTGCCCATGTTATGGAAGGCTGCAAAACTCTACGCAGTACTCCAAGAGATACATCAGCGCATACGACATTCGCTACGACGGCGGGTTGATGCATGTATCAATGCCCACCGAGGGCATAACGAAATCTACTGTATTGAAACAGCTGATTGTTGTATGCTGGTGCGTTCTGTTCGTGTGTGTTTCCCATGATCAATGACTTGAACATGAGTTGTAATATGGAGACAAAGCGTTTCCAGTCCCACGTTCATATAACAAAATTTCTTCGTCCAAGTGTGAGGACTGTGTCCTGCAATTTGTGCCGTACATTTTTGTTACACCCTGTGTGTTACTGAATTCGTATCATGAATAGCTACCAACACGAGAAACTTAGTAGATATCCTCGGGGTAGCGAAGCAGACTAAATCACTTAGTAAAGGCAAGTCCTCCGGTCCAGATTCTATACTTTTCAACTAAATGCTTACGAATTACAATTATGAATAATTAAACTGGCAGAACTCGTAGATGATGCTACAGGTCTACTAAAGAAACTGCACACACTATACGTTTTTGGAGTACTGCTGTGCTTATGAGGTCCTTACCAGGCAGAACTGACGGAGGATATCGAAAAGTTCAAAGAAGTGCAGCTCGTTTGTTACTGTTGCGAAGTAGGGGAGAGAATATCACCGACATGATATGCGAGTTGGCGTGACAATCACCGAAACAATGACGAAATATTTTCACGGAATTTCAAGTTGCGGCAACATGTTTCCTAGGAATTTAAATTTCCAACTTTTTCTTTCGAATGCGAGAATATTTCTTTGGCACCCAACTGCACACGGAGAAATAATCATACGTGCTCCACCCACGTATTGGACTCACCGTGGACTTTACTCAGCCACACACAATTGATTTCAGCAAAGTGTAGAGGTCTGAAGATAGCATTAACGCAACGTCAAAACTAGTAGCCAATATAAGCTCGTAAGTACAGTTGGAAGAGTTTGATTTTTATTAAAAATTTTACCAACTGTGTCCCATCATCATCCACTTTAAATATGGACGTACGAAGATTAAATATTGAAATGATCATTCAATAATTACCACGCAAAATTACAACAACAATATTCAATTATACAGAGGAAGGTAGCAAACCAACCACATCCGTGTATTCTGGTGGGCACGGGCTGCTGCACACTACTACACTGAGGTGCTAATATTTCCATAGTGGTGCCCATCAGTTGGCAGCACTTGCGCATGATGAAAAGATTGAACATTCGCAAATTTGTACCTCACGTTTCCATTGGGAAAAATACTTCTGTTGCAGCTTAAAACACAGAGAAAGTTAATGTTCACAATTGTAGCCAGATGGTCTGAAAGGGTTAAATTACGTAGTATAAACATGCTCCGTGGACCTTGTCTTTCTCTGTTGTTGGTAGCTTAAATGTACTTTGAAGTGTTTTTTGTTTTGTACGCTACTGAAGGTAATAGCTTTTATGTGTACCATTACGTACGGTCGCGTTTGCTGTTGTGTAGTGCTGTCGGTGTATGTCTGTCATATTTGTGTGTATTGTACGCGTGGGCTCTGCCTTAATGAATTTCAGTGTATCGTGTGTATGTTGTTTTTTCTGTGCTTTAGTTTTAATTTAAGGGCTGAGCTAGTAGTGTGTATCATAGCCATTGTTCATGGTTACATGTATTACTATCTGCATCTCCTTTTCATAATTTCTCTTGCTCTCTGATTTGGAAAACATTTGTACCTTTCCGTTTGTGGCGACGATTGGATGTGAAGCACGAAAAATAAAGTGCACTTCTGTAGCTGCAGGCAGACCTAACCTTGAAGCTATTAACGTAGTATTACTAGCAACTAATAATCGACAAGTCTATTACTGTAAAGAAAAGGAGAATATTTATTTTGTAAATAAAAAACGCCTTTTCTTGCTGCACTTATTTTGTTCCTCCTAGGCAAGGCATCATCAGTGGGATGTAGAGTGGTACAGTTTTGTTTTGATATGTGTTATTTGTAGATTATGAAACAGTTCGCGTCTCGCTTTTTATGTAAGTAAGTAATTTCTTACAGTTCATCGCATTTTTGATTGGTATCGCGAAGAACTGTAAGTAATCACTTATGTACATAGAAAATGAGACGCGAACTGTTTTATAGCGTACAAATAACACATATCAAAACGAAACTGTATCATTCTAGATCGCGCTGATGATGCCTTAAAGTGAAAAAGGCGACGCCTGGGAGAAATGAAATACAGTGCAGCAAGAAACAGTGGTTCTTGTTTACAAAACAAGTATTTCTGTGGTTGCTGCGGAGGATGACCATGGAGACTCAGTCGTCAAAAATAGGATAGTTTAGTGGACGGTGTTGCGTAACAAAACAAACACTGACGCCTGTATAAATATTTGAAGACAGGCATTACATCACATCATTTTATAGACTGATGTAAATTTTTGTGCCCGCGATGTAGTGTTTCTAAATATAAGATTTATTGTACTGATATGCAGTTTATAGAGTCACTCGTGAATTTATGGCATTTCATAAGTTTTATCATGTCATTTCATGTGGCTAACGAAGTATCTGCAGTGCTGAAGAACGCATTACAAGTTAGAGGAGTACAATCGTGTGCTTAGCGGAAATGGGACGATGGCTGTACAGCAAAGTGAAACGAAATGAAATGATCGTATGACATCGAGGGCCGGGAACCCTCATCTAGGAAAGTGAGGCGGCCGAGTTGCGAATCTTTCGAGTTACGGCCCCACAGGGCAATTTGCACGTCAATAAAGGTGAAATGATGATGAGGGCAAAACAACAGCCACTCCCCGAGCGGGGAAGATCGCGAACCACGCCGGAACCGAACCCGGGCGCGCTGCATGGCATTTAATGATGCTGACAACTCAGTCAAGGAAGAGGACGCTGTACAGGTGGACCAGATGCATCAGAGTCACCTATTTCAAGTAGAGTGTAGCAGAGAAATGGTCTGTTGTAGACTCTTCCATAAAGTCGTTATAGTCATGTCTGGCTGTCCTTCAGATTAAACTCTGTATGCTACATATTGGAAGACCTAGGGCGCGTTTCCCCTGAGGCAGCTTCCGGACAACATATGATAGCGGCACCGACGCATGCGGATACGAGTATCTCAAGCGAAGCAACTCAAAAAAAAAAAAAAAAAAAAAAAAAAAAAAAAGAAAAAAAAAAAAGAAAAAAAAAGGTTCAAATGGCTCTGAGCACTATGGGATTTAACAGCTGAGGTCATCAGTCCCCCAGAACTTAGAACTACTTAAACTTAATTAACCCAAGGACATCACACACATCCATGCCCGAAGCAGGATTCGAACCTGCGACCGTAGCGGTCGCGCGGTTCCAGACTGAAGCGCCTAGAACCGCTCGGCCACTCCGGCCGGCCGAAGCAACTCACTGCGGCATGTAGCAAGTAACAATAACGAATGCCAGGTGTTGGGCCGTGTCGCCATGTGCATGGGCCACAGTACCACAAAGGTCCATCGTGCCGTACGATGTTGGCATTATCCAGGGGCACGAAAAAAAAGGGTAATCTATGAAGTGACGGAAAACGGACGACATGGAGTAGAATATACAGAAAACAACCCTATATACTGAAGACTAGTACCGCTACCAGTCACAAAATTTGCTGACTACTAAATTATTTATTTAGCGTCGTGTTTTGAAGTGATAGAGAAGGATAACCTAGTATGAGGCGATGTCCCTTTGTATATTGTTCTGTTGTTCAAATGAAAATTCTTATAAAACAGTATTTTTCATATGTTTGAAACAGTCATGGTTGATTAATGGTCAATAAGGCATCAAATCATTATAAAAATGCTTCATATAATGACAGGTCTGTGAAAAGTGACAAATTAAAATTAATCGGTAACAAGTACGTCTGTTCAGTAGATGAAAAAAAGTGAAATGAAGAATTTGAGGTCTCTTTTCCATCGGGAACATAAAAGGATTACCAAACCGTAGAGAGGGCCTTCTCCTGATAAAGAGAAATACTATAATTTCCTTATCATCTCGTTACATTTTTTAAATGTTCACATTCCAAGACAAATATTTTCGGCAATAGAAAACGATGGGGTAAGTTAATTAAGATTTCTAATTATTTTAACACAGTAGTTGAAATAGTGATGATGTCGTTGAGTTCTATAATGTGACGAAAGGAGGAGCTGACTGTATCGACAAAATGTGTCACTCTTACATGGAACCTCGTTTATACCTTTTTGAAGGGGGATGCGACAATTAATGTACAAACAAGATTAACGTTAAAATGAAACTCCTTAATATGTTTGTAGCAACTTTAGAAGCATGCAAACGGAATATACATATAATGTACAATAGTAGGTACAGTACGATACTTGAAATAGACTTCTGACTAAACTATGGAAAATCATACTTAGACCTAAAGAATAAATCAGTTATATTTTGTTTTTATGGAGGAAACACTGCATTCATAGATCAAGTGTTCATATGCTATTACTATGCACATTCTGTCATTACTGAAGTTTCTCAATCTCATGTAACGTTGTATCACTTCCAATGCAGTAAGTGCTTATGACATCTACATCTACATCATCTACATCAATAGTCCGCAAGCCACCTGGCGGTGTGTGGCGGAAGGTACTTTACGTGCCACGGTCATTACCTCCCTTTTCTGTTCCAGTCGCGTATGGTTCGCAGGAAGAACGACTGTCTGAAAGCCTCCGTACGCGCTCTAATCTCTCTAATTTTACATTCGTGATCTCCTCGGGAGGTATAAGTAGGGGGAAGCAATATATTCGATACCTCATCCAGCAACGCACCCTCTCGAAACCTGGCGAGCAAGCTACGCCGCGATGCAGAGCGCCTCTCTTGCAGAGTCTGCCACTTGAGTTTATTAAACATCTCCGTAACGCTATCACGGTTACCAAATAACCCTGTGACGAAACGCGCCGCTCTTCTTTGGATCTTCTCTATCTCCTCCGTCAACCCGATCTGGTACGGATCCCACACTGATGAGCAGTACTCAAGTATAGGTCGAACGAGTGTTTTGTAAGCCACCTCCTTTGTTGATGGACTACATTTTCTAAGGACTCTCCCAATGAATCTCAATCTGGCACCCGCCTTACCAACAATTAATTTTATATGATCATTCCACTTCAAATCGTTCCGCACGCATACTCCCAGATTTTTTACAGAAGTAACTGCTACCAGTGTTTGTTCCGCTATCATATAATCATACAATAAAGGATCCTTCTTTCTATGTATTCGCAATACATTACATTTGTCTATGTTAAGGGTCAGTTGCCACTCCCTGCACCAAGTGCCTATCCGCTGCAGATCTTCCTGCATTTCGCTACAATTTTCTAATGCTGCAACTTCTCTGTATACTACAGCATCATCCGCGAAAAGCCGCATGGAACTTCCAACACTATCTACTAGGTCATTTATATATATTGTGAAAAGCAATGCTCCCATAACACTCCCCTGTGGCACGCCAGAGGTTACTTTAGCTTCTGTAGACGTCTCCCCATTGATAACAACATGCTGTTTTCTGTTTGCTAAAAACTCTTCAATCCAGCCACACAGCTGGTCTGATATTCCGTAGGCTCTTACTTTGTTTGTCAGGCGACAGTGCGGAACTGTATCAAAAATGGTTCAAATGGCTCTGAGCACTATGGGACTTAACATCCATGGTCATCAGTCCCCTAGAACTTAGAACTACTTAAACCTAACTAACCTAAGGACAGCACAGAACACGCAGTCATCACGAGGCAGAGAAAATCGCTGACCCCGCCGGGAATCGAACCCGGGAACCCGGGCGTGGGAAGCGAGAACGCTACCACACGACCCCGAGCTGCGGACAGGAACTGTATCGAATGCCTTCCGGAAGTCAAGGAAAATAGCATCTACCTGGGAGCCTGTATCTAATATTTTCTGGGTCTCATGAACAAATAAAGCGAGTTGGGTCTCACACGATCGCTGTTTCCGGAATCCATGTTGATTCCTACAGAATAGATTCTGGGTTTCCAAAAACGACATTATACGCGAGCAAAAAACATGTTCTAAAATTCTACAACAGATCGACGTCAGTAGTTTTGCGCATCTGCTCGACGACCCTTTTTGAAGACTGGGACTACCTGTGCTCTTTTCCAATTCCTTCCGTTCCTCTAGAGACTTGCGGTACACGGCTGTTAGAAGGGGGGCAAGTTCTTTCGCGTACTCTGTGTAGAATCGAATTGGTATCCCGTCAGGTCCAGTGGACTTTCCTCTGTTGAGTGATTCCAGTTGCTTTTCTATTCCTTGGACACTTATTTCGATGTCAGCCATTTTTTCGTTTGTGCGAGGATTTAGATAAAGAACTGCAGTGTGGTCTTCCTCTGTGAAACAGCTTTGGAAAAAGGTGATTAGTATTTCAGCTTTACGCGTGTCATCCTCTGTTTCAATGCCATCATCATCCCAGAGTGTCTGGATATGCTGTTTCGAGCCACTTACTGATTTAACGTAAGACCAGAACTTCCTAGGATTTTCTGTCAAGTCGGTACATAGAATTTTACTTTCGAATTCACTGAACGCTTCACGCATAGCCCTCCTTACGCTAACTTTGACATCGTTTAGTTTCAGACTGGGATGACCCACAAATTCACCATCCGATCCTTACCTTGAATTGTTTTTTTCCTGCTGACAATGACACAAGTTCTTTAATTAATTCATCATCATTTTGCACACAACATATGCCAGTATCAGTATCACAATCAAGAAAACCGCCAAAATCAATTCTGTCTGTAATACGAGCCCTACCATTGTCTTCTGGTAGGTCGAAATTTACTTCAAAATCTTCATTTTAGGGCTCAGCTTCAGTTTCATCTTTTGAGCGCCAGCTTTTCGAAAGTACTTGCCTACTGTGTTTCGCTTGAGCTGATCCCAAGTAGTCCTTATGAGCTGCATTGTCTAATATGTAAAAATATATACCACTGCTGTGTATCGCGGTAGTTGAAGCGGGGGCCGCTTTCCCCCTCCTTACCTCTGAAAGGGACAGCCACAAGGTCGTGAACAGCAGTGTCGCTCCCTGTACTGCACTTACGGCATGCAATAAAGAGTGCAGTATGCATGCAGCAAGAAAACCAAAAGTCGCTGGCCGCACCATATACGAAACGTTTCGTGACGACTTCTTGATCTTTGTAATGTGTTAACGCGACGAAATCGACTGTGGGGGAGTAAAATAGCATAAAAAATGCGAAAACGTATACATGGAAAACGTGAAAATGGGATAAATTTGCATCCCAAATCGAAAAAAAACACACTAGACGACGCTCATATGCATAAAGCATAGTGGTGAGAAACGTATAACTGCGCTTTCGTTGCATTGATAATAGTTGTAATAAACACTTCACTAGAGAACTTACACTAAGGAGTCAAAACCTGAAACTTCCTGGCAGGTTAAAGCTGTGTGCCGGACCGAGACTCGGAATCGGAACCTTTGCCTTTCGCAGGCAAGTGCTCTACTATCTGAACTACGCAATCACGACTCACACCCTGTCCTCGCAACTTTACTTCCGCCAGTACCTCGTCTCCTACCTTCCAAACTTCACAGATGCTCTCCTGCGAAACGTGCAGAACTAGCACTCCTGGAAGAAAGGATATTGCGGAGACATGGCTTTGCCACAGCCCGGGGGATGTTTCCAAAATGAATTTTCACTCTGCAGTGGAGGGTGCGCTGATATAAAGCTTTCTGGCACATTAAAACTGTGTGCCGGGCCGAGACTCGAACTCGGGACCTTCGGCTTTCACGGGCAAGTGCTCTATCATTTCTTAAATTTTTTTTTAGTTTTTTTTGTTCGTTGCGTTTGGTCTGGACGGACGTTCCAAGAAATCCGTTCAAGTTGATCGTTGATTCCTTTACTCAGTTTTTTATTACAGAGGGCGAGCAGCCCTCTGACCGAACACGCTGAGCTACCGTGCCGGCGGGTCACATTTAAAAATGTTTGCTGCGTGTTATGAGGGGACAGAGACGTTCCCCCATCTGAGCTACCCATGCACGACGCACACCCCGTCGTCACTGCTTTACTTCCGCCAGGAAGTTTCATATCAGCGCACACTCCGCTGCAGAGTGAAAATTCATTCTGGAAACATCTCCCAGGCTGTGGCAAAGCCATGTCTCCGCAATATCCTTTCTTCCAGGAGTTCTACTTCTGCAAGTTTCGCAGGAGAGCTTCTGTGAAGTTTGTAAGGTAGTAGATGAGGTACTGGCGGAAGTAAAGCTGTGAGGACGGGGCATGTTAGTCGTGCTTGGGTAGCTCTGATGGTAAAGCATTTGCCCGCAAAAGGCAAAGGTCCCGAGTTCGAGTCTCTGTCCGGTAGACAGTTTTAATCTGCCAGGAAGTTTCGCATCAGCGCCCACTCCGTTGCAGAGTGCAAATTCATTCTGGATTATGACCATCTGCTCAATAGCTAGTCTGTGCGTCTTTGGAGTGAAATACATCAATGATTTTGCGTATCAGGGATCCGACAGTTTGTTGGCAGGTTTGTGGAGGTATGTGGCGTTAGATGTCTATGCACAGGCTATGTAATTCGCGCAAATAATGGACCGCTGATTTGCATATGCAGTGACTGCGTATGATAGCGACCCGGATGGGTTCCATAGGGTTTACATCAGGTGAATCTGGTCGTCGTGACACCACTGTGACTTCACTATAATGCTCATCAAACCACTGTCCGCGCAGTTGAGCGCCCCACACATCCAACAGCATCAAACCACTGTAGCACGGCTCTGGCTCCGAGACACCAACAGTTATACTGCTGAAAGATGACACCGCCGTCGGGGAAGACAACAAGCATGAAGGGATGCATGTGATTCGCAGCTGTCAACGTGTCGTCGATTACCACAGGTCCCATAGGGTAATACTGCTCCCACTAGCCTGTGCCCGTGGCGTGCCGCACGTTTCGAGCCACCGATCTCGATGACGGCGTTTGTGTAGACAACCATCGACCTAGAGCAGCAAAAATGTGATGCACCCGAAGGGCCGACACGTTTCCATTGATCAATGGTCAAATCCTGGTGGTCCCGCGCCCACTGCGATCGTAATTGACGATATGGTTGGCTCAACATGTGAATATGTAGACGTGGTCTGCTGCGGAGCTCCATGTTCGATAATGTACGATGAGCGGTGGGCTCCGAAACAGTTGTGCGTGCACCAGTACTGTGCTCCTTCGGCAGAGACACCACAGATTACCATCTATCCTACCTTACAGAGCAGAAAAGCCTCCGAACCTCACGTTCCCAGCTTCGCCGTTTTCGAGATACTCTTCCACAGTCTCTTCGTATTAATGCTCTGCCCTTTGTCAAAGTCGCTTATCTCAATGGATCTTCCTATTTGCAGCCCCTATCTTCGCTAGGGTGATTCCCCGTCCGTGTGTGTCCCACTTAAATACTTTCGTTACCGCCTCACGTGCTCGTAAGGCCTCCAGGCGGCATCCAGCGTCCCGATGGGCAGTGGTCGTACTGTTTTGGCTTATCGGTGTACATGTAATTACACTACTGGCCATTAAAATTGCTACACCACGAAGATGACGTGCTACAGACGCGAAATTTAACCGACAGGAAGAAGATGCTGTGATATGCAAATGATTAGCTTTTCAGAGCATTCACACAAGGTTGGCGCCGGTGGCGACACCTACAACGTGCTGACATGAGGAAAGTTTCCAACCGATTTCTCATACACAAACAGCAGTTGACCGGCGTTGCCTGGTGAAACGTTGTTGTGATGCCTCGTGTAAGGAGGAGAAATGTGTACCATCACGTTTACGACTTTGATAAAGGTCGGATTGTAGCCTACCGCGATTACGCTTTATCGTATCGCGACATTGCTGCTCGCGTTGGTCGAGATCCAATGACTGTTAGCAGAATATGGAATCGGTGGGTTCAGGAGGGTGATACGGAACGCCGTGCTGGATCCCAACGGCCTCGTATCACTAGCAGTCGAGATGACAGGCATCTTATCCGCATGGCTATAACGAATCGTGCAGTCACGTCTCGATCCCTGGGTCAACAGATGGGGACGTTTGCAAGACAACAACCATCTGCACGAACAGTTCGACGACGTTTGCAGCAGCATGGACTATCAGCTCAGAGACCATGGCTGCGGTTACCCTTGACGCTCCATCACAGACAGGAGCGCCTGCGATGGTGTACTCAACGACGAACCTGGGTGCACGAATGGCAAAACGTCATTTTTTCGGATGAATCCAGGTTCTGCGTACAGCATCATGATGGTCGCATCCGTGTTTGACGACATCGCGGTGAACGCACATTGGTCATCGCCATATTGGCGTATCACCCGGCGTGATGGTATGGGGTGCCATTGGTTACAAGTCTCGGTCACTTCTTGTTTTTTGACGGCACTTTGAACAGTGGACCTTACATTTTAGTATGTTACGACCAGTGGCCCTACTCTTCATTCGATCCCTGCGAAACTCTACATTTCAGCAGGATAATGCACGACCGCATGTTGCAGGTCCTGTACGGGCCTTTCTGGATACAGAAAATGTTTGACTGCTGCCCTGGCCAGCACATTCTCCATATCTCTCACCAATTGAAAATGTCTGGCCAATGGTGGCCGAGCAACTGGCTCGTCACAATACGCCAGTCACTGCTGTTGATGAACTGTGGTATCGTGTTGAAGCTGCATGGGAAGCTGTACCTGTGCACGCCATCCAAGCTCTGTCTGACTAATGCCCAGGCGTATCAAGGCCGTTATTACGGCCAGAGGTGGTTGTTCTGGGTACTGGTTTCTCAAGATCTATGCACCCAAATTGCATGAAAATGTAATCACATGTCAGTTCTAGTATAATACACTCCTGGAAATGGAAAAAAGAACACATTTTGACACCGGTGTGTCAGACCCACCATACTTGCTCCGGACACTGCGAGAGGGCTGTACAAGCAATGATCACACGCACGGCACAGCGGACACACCAGGAACCGCGGTGCTGGCCGTCGAATGGCGCTAGCTGCGCAGCATTTGTGCACCGCCGCCGTCAGTGTCAGCCAGTTTGCCGTGGCATACGGAGCTCCATCGCAGTCTTTAACACTGGTAGCATGCCGCGACAGCGTGGAC
This sequence comes from Schistocerca americana, assembly GCF_021461395.2. Taxonomy (NCBI): domain Eukaryota; kingdom Metazoa; phylum Arthropoda; class Insecta; order Orthoptera; family Acrididae; genus Schistocerca; species Schistocerca americana. The sequence goes on along the minus strand of NC_060120.1, from coordinate 638,093,175 downwards.
GTGAACCGTATGTGCAGTTGACGGACTTTGAGCGAGGGCGTATAGCGGGCATGCGGGAGGCCGGGTGGACGTACCGCCGAATTGCTCAACACGTGGGGCGTGAGGTCTCCACAGTACATCGATGTTGTCGCCAGTGGTCGGCTGAAGGTGCACGTGCCCGTCGACCTGGGACCGGACCGCAGCGACGCACGGATGCACGCCAAGACCGTAGGATCCTATGCAGTGCCGTAGGGGACCGCACCGCCACTTCCCAGCAAATTAGGGACACTGTTGCTCCTGGGGTATCGGCGAGGACCATTCGCAACCGTCTCCATGAAGCTGGGCTACGGTCCCGCACACCGTTAGGCCGTCTTCCGCTCACGCCCCAACATCGTGCAGCCCGCCTCCAGTGGTGTCGCGACAGGCGTGAATGGAGGGACGAATGGAGACGTTTCGTCTTCAGCGATGAGAGTCGCTTCTGCCTTGGTGCCAATGATGGTCGTATGCGTGTTTGGCGCCGTGCAGGTGAGCGCCACAATCAGGACTGCATACGACCGAGGCACACAGGGCCAACACCCGGCATCATGGAGTGGGGAGCGATCTCCTACACTGGCCGTACACCACTGGTGATCGTCGAGGGGACACTGAATAGTGCACGGTACATCCAAACCGTCATCGAACCCATCGTTCTACCATTCCTAGACCGGCAAGGGAACTTGCTGTTCCAACAGGACAATGCACGTCCGCATGTATCCCGTGCCACCCAACGTGCTCTAGAAGGTGTAAGTCAACTACCCTGGCCAGCAAGATCTCCGGATCTGTCCCCCATTGAGCATGTTTGGGACTGGATGAAGCGTCGTCTCACGCGGTCTGCACGTCCAGCACGAACGCTGGTCCAACTGAGGCGCCAGGTGGAAATGGCATGGCAAGCCGTTCCACAGGACTACATCCAGCATCTCTACGATCGTCTCCATGGGAGAATAGCAGCCTGCATTGCTGCGAAAGGTGGATATACACTGTACTAGTGCCGACATTGTGCATACTCTGTTGCCTGTGTCTATGTGCCTGTGGTTCTGTCAGTGTGATCATGTGATGTATCTGACCCCAGGAATGTGTCAATAAAGTTTCCCCTTCCAGGGACAATGAATTCACGGTGTTCTTATTTCAATTTCCAGGAGTGTATATTTGTCCAAGGAATATCCGTTTATCATCTGCATTTCTTCCTGGTGTAGCAATTTTAATGGCCAGTAGTGTACTATAGGGTTTATTTATAGCAAATACACAGAAGTGTTTCCAATTTAGATCCTATAAATAAAAATTGGTTTCCCAATTTAGATTCTAGTAAATATTTAAAAAGTATTTTTCTGACGTTGACTTTCCACTTTTTCTAGTTGCCTGTGATAGGGAGAAATTACATCATAAAGTAGTAAAGCAGCTAAACACAATCATTTTACATTCTTAAAGTTTGTGTTTTGTCTCTCAGTATATGTCTTGTCAAGATATTTTTCCTTCTCTTGGCACAACATACCTACCGAATTTGTCCCGAACGGCTTTCGCAACTTCAACCGATTTTCATGGTTTGCACCGTAAATTAACCATATCTGTATCATCTTTGACTACCGTCCTCCATGATCCTGGAATAACACTTCCATCTTGTGCATCGCCGTAAAACGCATAAAAGGTTCTTGAATTATTGATTTTCGTTAAAAAAAAAATTGTGCAAATATACACACGCAGATGCGACAGTTCCCGCGTTTTCAACGTTTACCATTGAAGGTTTTCGAAACACACGGAACATTGATACTAATAATCTGTATTTTCCACTATTCTACGTGCACGAGTTTGTCTGTAATTATATATTCTGTTCTTAGTTTTGCGTTGGCGGAAGAGCTAACACCGTGTTACGAGTGGAGGCCGAAATGCACGCGTTTTAGCTCACACAGGCTGGCGTGAGGAGGGAAGAACTATACTGACGTGAGGTCTGGAACATGACAAGGAATTAGAATTCCGAAAGCGGACGTAATTAGTTTGATACTTAACTTTAATCCATTAATGATGCACGTCGTTCTTGACGGTACATGATTCACAATATTATCTGTTCAGAATACATTCTTGAAGTAGTACTTATAGTAACTGAATATGGCGCCTTACTAGGTCGTAGCTAATGACCTAGCTGAAGGCTATGCTAAACTGTCGTCTCTGCAAATGAGAGCGTATGTAGACAGTGAACCATCTCTAGCAAAGTCGGCTATACAACTGGGGCGAGTGCTAGTGAGTCTCTCTAGACCTGCCGTGTGGCGGCGCTCGGTCTGCAATCACTGATAGTGGCGACACACGGGTCCGACGTATACTAACGGACCGCGGCCTATTTAAAGGCTACCACCTAGCAAGTGTGGTGTCTGGCGGTGACACCACACTTAGAACGTTTTCAGTCATGTCTTGGATAAGGCTTCATAGCGTGTACCTGTAGGGCAAATACGTCATCAGCCACTAAAACGTAAGGAGATAATTTTCGCTCCCAGGGAGAGGCTGCGCAGTCGGTACTGTGAGTTCTTTTTGATTAGTTTTTGTTAAATGAAGTTTGGCGAAACAAATGGCTCTGAGCACTATGGGACTTAACATCTATGGTCATCAGTCCCCTAGAACCTAGAACTACTTAAACCTAACTAACCTAAGGACATCACACAACACCCAGTCATCACGAGGCAGAGAAAATCCCTGACCCCGCCGGGAATCGAACCCGGGAACCCGGGCGCGGGAAGCGAGGACGCTACCGCACGACCACGAGCTGCGGACTGGGCGAAACACACCTCTGTCAGAAATCCTCCCTTGACAAGCAATATTGGCATACAATAAATAATAACTAGCATCTGGAATCCCCATCAAAGCAGTGTTGCAGGACTCCTTGTAACTGAATAACAAGCTGCCACTATTCTTTGGGCTGTGAAGTGCTGTGTGATTTCCATCCAAGGCTCCGATACGGTGTGGGTAATTCCAGGTTCTCTCAAAATCATTAACTATTACTTTCCTCTCATCTTCATTTGTTGGAATCTGCAACATAAATAAAGATGGCACGTCCTTATTTTATAGGGGATTTTGATGAGTCTTGCGTATGTAATACAGCAGGGGTGGCCAAGAATTCCGTCCGCGGACGTAGCCTAGCACGAATGCTATAGAACTCAGGCGGTCTGGCACGTTTTCCCCACCACCACGCCACACTGAGCGGGAGGAGGGGGAAACCGCAAACGCGCCGCGTTTAAATGGGAATGCAGTCGCACTACGTAAGACTTGGTTCAGCATTATTTAATTATTTTTGGCTCACTTAAGACACATAATTTTTATGTGGTGCAAAGATGCCATGTAATCGTGACTTGTTAATTTCATAATCGAGAAAACATCTTTCGCACGCATATGTTGATCGAGATATTGTAGCACTTTTGCAATCTCGTTATGGAGACGTGGAAACTCAGCCCGAGGAAAATAATGTAGACGTTTTGGACATTGTTAACGTTAAAGGGACTTACCTTGAAGATCAGTTAGTCTCATCTGCACATGCACAGGGGTGCTTTCAACTGGAATGACAAACGGTCTCGAAAACACTCTTAGGTTCGCAGTATTCTGAAAACGACTAGGAAAGTAAATTTGTAATTCTTTCAAGGCCACAATGCTTTATTCAGACGTCGCGTTCTCTTTCACGCCAGTGAGCTTTGGGGGCTGCACTGTGTTTATCATAGTATGTCCCTTCCACAACGCGATTTTCTCTTTAATTGCATCCCCAATCACAGCAATGATCAAATACGCGAGATTCACATCGAAGTCGATCGAAGAAAGAACAATCTTTTTGAATCAAAACGAACTGTATTTTCCGATATCGTTTCTGAAAAATCCGTGTGCATGGAAGGCAGCAGCTTTCATTAAACGTGCGCGGTGCTCTAGGAATTCGTGTTTCGGTTGCTTCTACAACAATACCATCCGGAATTTCTGTTCCATTTTAAGAATATTTACTCTAATGACTATTTCTGGATAAAATTTCTCGACAAATGTTGATGATAATGTTCTGTACAACGACACTGAAAAAAAGAATGTGCACAGGCAGGAATTGTAACCGTACTGCCAGCATGTTAGCTGTTACACTTAGACGCGGCGGTCGAAAAGTAGTTAACGTTACGATATACATGTTAGGTAGGTATAAAACTCGGAAACTATGGGCCGTCGCATGAAAAGTCGCTGGCAAGGTAATCAGGACAGATATCTCTACAACTTACCTAAAACTCATTAAAATAATGATTAACAGGTCTGAGGGTCCCCTTGCGAGAATCAGTTTACTACCCTACCACTTCCCAGCCAACACGATGATTTTACAAATTTGTCAAGTAATGAAGAAAGCGTAAGGCAGTTTCTTTCACTCAGGAAGAGAGCAAAGACAAGCGCATCACCTTAGTCTGAACGTGAAGGAAAAGCAAGTGCTATTTTACAGGAAGCAGTGAAGAGGAATGAGTGCGCAACTTATGGTGAATATGTCGCTAATGAATTGCGCGATCTTCAGCCTAGAGCAAAGACCATTGCCAACAACATATTGTTTGAAGCAGGTATAGGAAAGAACGACAATGGTCATCCACTTCCTATCATGCTAATATGACGACTACTTCCGAGAGTACAAGCAGTTATTTATCTCGTCCTCCTTCCATTCAGTCTCTGCCTTCCAGTGCTACAAGTGACGACGAAGAAAAACCAAATGGTTCTGAGTTTACTGTACTTACAAAATATTTGACACTTTAATAGACAAATCAGAAGTTCGCTATGGGGCTATGTAATTGTCAAGTAAGATTTAATATGTACTATTTCCTTGAATACATAAGTAACAAATTACTTTATTTTATTCACTAACCCTACTTCAGTTCTACAAATATACAAATATTATTTAGAAAGCTTCAACCTTTGTAAACTTATCTTTACGAAATCTCGCAGAACGTTCGTAGAGGCTCTGCCCACTTCTGGTATTATACGACAAATACTTGCGATTGAATTCTGAAGACATATATAAACCATACTCAACTATCTCCAGTAGCTAAGTACAACAGCCGCTGTTGTTTGTGCCCTTGCAACTTCCAGTCTTTGTGATGAAAGAATGCTGTTGTACAATAGTGCCATACAGTCAACGGTCCCATGTCGAATTGTTTTGAATTGCAAAGAGTGACTGCTGAGTGACTGGTGCATCCGGGCATCATGTGTAATTTCTCGCTGGAAAAGGAAGAGCCTATTCCACAGGGTAAAAGAACTACATTTGATGAGGATGACGTTGTTACTCTGTAATGACCGAGCGACGTGGTGAGGTGATTATAACACTGGACTCGCATTCCGAAGGACGACAATTTAAATTCGCGTCGGCCATCCAGACTTACATTTTCCGTAATTTCCCTTCATCGCTCCAAGCAAAAGCCGACATGGTTCCTTTGAAAGTGCACGGCCGATTCCGTTCGCCAGTATTCACACGATGGCTCCGTCTCTAATGAGCTCGTTATCGACAGGATGGTAAACAATGATCATCTTCCCTTCTTTAAGTAATACGCCTCTGGTGGTCTCAGTATATACGCTTGACGAAGCTTGTCTCCTCTAGGCCAGAGGTTCCCAAACATTTCCTCGGATGGAATACTGAGAATCTGGTACTTTTATGGAACGCCTCGTTTATCTTGAAGGTGAATAAAATTTTGAAAAACGAGGAAAACTCGCTTTATTCATCGGTTACTTCAATTTTAAATCGTAACTCATAACCTAGAAATAATAATAAAATTTTAAGAAAACACTTGGTATTGGCAAAATGTCGAAACAAACGCTGTGTTATTAATAGTTTTTCGGGGAGCACTTAAAAAGCAGTCTCAGGTGTAACGGACAGGCGAATTTGAAAATACAGATGACGTACAAAACTAAACTTTAGCAGCTGAATTTTTTCTCAGAAAGAGCTCATTTAAAACTGGCAGCATAAAAAAGTATGTACTTCTTAAATATACAGTACAACTTAAAAAATTTTCCGCATGGCAAAAATTTATAGAACGATCCACAGGCGGTAACGACGAAATGAATTTAGTTGTTTTTAGAATGTACCCTTACATATCCGAAAGACAGTGCAGTCCGGAGCTAGGGAACAAGAAAGTTTCTTCTTGCGCTTTGACGACATTGTCGCCTGTGTGGATGGGTGGTGGGCACGTGCGGCATTTGCAAACGGCGCAGTTGCCGGCGCTCAGCAGAGGGAAGCTGTTACACAGACGCTGCACGTGTCAGCGATTAGCCGCTTGTCTGCAGACGGGGCCGCACGTGCCATTCGGGCTGTGGCTAGCACGTGCGCGGCACGTGGTCTCTGCTGCATCGAGCGACGGAGCCGTCGTGGACCATTCCGGGGGTGGCGCTGCCGACCGCAGGTTTCCACCCACGCCTCCAAACAAGCGCGTTCCTAAGTCTGATTAATTAAACCTCGTAAGCCCTGAATAACGACATACGTCTGCCAGGGTAATCCCAAAAGTAAAGTCTCCTATTTTTTTATAAGTACATAGACCTGTTTATTTCTATAATGGCTTACATCAGTTTACAGCTCGAACATTTGGCTATTTTTCGACATAATCACCGTTTCTGTCGATGCATTTTTGTAGACGCCGAGGCAGTTTTTGTGTGCCCATGTCATACCAGCTCGCCGCCATGTTGTTCAGAAATTTATGAACCTCTTCTTTCACCTCGTCGTCGGAGCTGAATCGCTGGGAGCACAATTAACGCTGACAGGTACTGTGAGACTCTCAAAAAACTCAAACGAGCAATTCAGAACCGGAGAAGAGGAATGTTGAGCAAGGGCGTACACATTCTCTATGACGACGCTCGGCAAACCGTTGCTCTCCTGCAACAGTTTCAGTGGAACATAATCACCCATCCACCCTATAGTCCTGACTTGGCGCCCAGTGACTATCACCGGTTCCATAGGTTAAAAGAACATTTGGCCGGAAAGCGATTCAGCGTCTACAAAAATGCACCGACAGAAATGGTGATTATGTCGAAAAATAGCTAAATGTTCAAGCTGCAAACTGATGTAAACCATTGTAGAAGTAAACAGGTCTACGTACTTATAAAAAATAGGAGACCTTACTTTAGGTATTACCCTCGTATATTTCGCAAGCTTCCTGACAGTGAGTGAAGAAGGATGCTTTTAGTACCACTTCCTTACCCATCCCATGCTGTTTCATTCGCGAAACGCGTTAGGAAGACTTGCAAGACATACAGGGTATTCTTAATTATCACGCTGAATGGCTTGCTGCATTCGGTTATTGGATATGTGGAACCACGAGCGGTCTAGGGCGCTGCAGTCACGGACTGTGCGGCTGGTCCAGGCGGAGGTTCGAGTCCTCCTTCGGGCATGGATGTGTGTGATTGTCCTTAGGATAATTTAGGTTAAGTAGTGTGTAAGCTTCGGGACTGATGACCTTAGCAGTTAAGTCCCATAAGATTGCACGCACATTTTTTTATGTGGAACCAAACACTTAAATCCTTTTTTTTTATTTGAACCGATTAGTTTTGATCGTATGTGATATCATTTATTATTCTGACCTTGTCATTTTATATTTTTGATGTGTTTGCTTACATGTCCACCTGTGGTCACGTGGTCCACCCAAGTCATTTTGCCTCGTGGAACCAAACGGTCACCCTCGGGATTTTCTTTTTTAGTTTAATATATGTATTTCATTTCAGATTTTGAACTAAAATGGCTAGTAGAGGTCGCTCAGATACAGAAATCGCCGAAATGCTGGCTAATATTTACTAAGATGATGCCACAGGGTTTTCCGATCGCTTCGTTGAAGACACGTATGTTTCACCTGACGTCGGTTCCAGTTGTAGTTCTGAGGATGATGATGATGAACATAACGAAGGTTCAACAGATACTGACGATGACGATGCTCTTGTGAATATTTAAAGCCAGAACAAATGGGAACCTTAAGGAAGGGACAGAATTAATTTTACTTTCTCTTCTCCGAACATTGGTATTCATCCTGATGTAGTCCAAAAGCTTCAAGGTCTACCTCGTTTATCTTTTTCTGAACACTTCATAGACGATAATATTGTATTACTATGAGGTGAAGAGACCAACAGGTTTGGTACGTAGAACTTTACTGCAACCGGAACTCCAGTTCAAAAGCTATCAAAATGGTATGACACCAACACTGATGAAATGCGCAAGTTTTGTGGGTCATTCTTTGGATGGAACTCATGCAATTTCCCAAACTGAAGAATGTAGGCAAATGAGAAACCAAAGATAACGAATCGTAACACTTTCGGCGTTGCGCTTATCAACTAATGAGCGAGAAAGAGATTCAGGATACAGGCTCCTCAAAATTTCTCAGTTTATGAATGTTCTGGGGAAGAAACTCAACGTATCCGATACTCCAGAAGAAGTGGTTTGTGAAGACGAAAGAAACGTACCATTTCGTCGACGTATTTACATTCGACAATACATCCCTAACAAAACACATAAATATAGTGTTAAAATTTCAAGCTTTGTGTTGGTGGAGGTTATACTTATTCATTGAAAGTCAATACTGGTAAAGAAAGAGCGGGTGATATACCTCTTAGCGAGAGGGTGGTAACAGAATTAACGGATGGATAATTAGTTGTGAAACACTGTATACCGACATCTACTACACAAGTGTTTCTGTAAGTAAAAGCTGGCCGTGGTGGCCAAGCGGTTCAGTCCGGAACCGCGCGATTGCTACGGTCGCAGGTTCGAATCCTGCCTCGAGCATGGATGTGTGTGATGTCCTTAGGTTAGTTAGGTTTAAGTAGTTCCAAGTTCTAGGGGACTGATGACCACGTATGTTAAGTCCCATAGTGCTCAGAGCCATTTGAACCATTTTTGTAAGTAAAAGGTTAATCCAGCTTGGTAGGCACGTACGTGGAAATCGAAAGGATAATCCCCCTGATGTAGTCAAGGCAAAATTTAAAAAAGGGATGTTACAGTCCAATAGAACGAACACAAAACTGTAGTCCAGATGTGGAAGGATAACTGAGACCTGCTAATGCTTAGTATGAAACATGATAACTCAATCGTCAAAGTTACCCGAAAAGGAAAAAGAAACAAGTAAGTCCGCTATAGTCACCTACTATAATGGAGGAATGGGCTATAACGACCTCTCCGACCAGATGACCTCACATGTCCCATGCGTAAGAAGTAGTGTGAATTGGTACTTCCATTTTATCACTTCTACGTCTATTGTAAATGCTCTGCATTTGTACAATAAAGTAAATAACCCGAAAATGGGCATCAATGAAGTCAAAGAGACTCTTGTCGAAGCACTCGTGTATCCTACGTTGGATACAAACTTGTCAAGACCTTCCAGCTAAATCCCAAACACATCCTGAAAGAATATGAGGAGCAGAAGAGGGTTATCAGGAAAAGCTGCAGCCAATGCTACAACAGCGTGACACAATTGCAGAATGCTGCTTATGCTCGCAAAAATGTGAAAAGCATTAGTCTGCGAGACATACAACTTACCAATGTGCCTTGAATGTTTCTAAAAACATCACTAAATGTACACGTAAAAGAAGTTTGTTTCACATTTCCAATGGCTTTTCTTTTCATCAAGGAAACTGTTAAAATGTAGCATTAGTTTCATTTTTGTTTCAGAATTTCACCGCGTTTCGTTTAGATACTTATTCCCTCTAATATTAAAAAGGGGAGTACTGCTCATTTCCCCTTAAACATTTGGATAAATATTATGTTATTAGTTGTAAGATGTAGTTCACAAATTTTATTTTTGTTTTATCAGCATTTTTGTAACCTTCTATGCAGCATTCATGGAAACAAAATAAAAAAAAATATGATTATGAAACCTGTTAGAATACGGTTCATATTCTTGATCCTAAAAACTCAGTATCAGTATATACATTCTCCCCAGTCCGCGTATGATTTTGTTGTTTACTGAGACCACAAAAAAATCTGGTGTGTGCTTATAACATACAAAACATGCTCACAGGTGGGCACACAGGTTTGAAGTAAGACACGCCAAATGACCACTGGTGGACAGTGGACACACCCGCCGATAAGATGTACTGTGTACCAAAATGCCCATCAGTGGGCATATGGCGCTCGACATGTTAAAATTCTAGTTTCTAAACGCTGTAGAAAGAGAACTAGTGCCCAGAATGACGTAAAATGTGCCAGCATATTATTGACGCAGGGGGCAATGCCATGGAACGAAAGAAACTTAACGAAAATTTTACCAACGGATGGCCCTGTAAACGTCTTAACGTAAATGGAGTCGTGTATATATGGCTGTGGTTTGAGTTGCGCATTACACCATCCGTACTGTTCAGTGTGCATGAATGCGCAAGTTCGGCAGTCAGCAGTTGTGGCACTGTTAGCTATGTAAGCCCATCCACAACGGCAAGATGGTACCACATCGGATCGGAAAATCGGTTTTTAATTCTCCTGGGGTCAAAAACCGCATAAAAAGCTAAATGACATCGGTTTCTAATTGTCACAAGACTGGTGTCAAAACATGTTCGATATGCTGTCCTCCGTTTTCTACCTCAGGCTGAACTCGAGAAACAGCATGTTTCACAACAGATCAGAGTGTGTCGGGGGTCACGTTCAGAATGCGTTGCGCAGTGCATGCCCTCAATTCAGCTACGTTCGTAATTGGAGCGCAGAACACAACGTCTTTCAGATAACCCAGCAGGCAAAATTTACACGGATTAAGATCAGGTGATCCGGACGGCCAGGCTGTTGAGAAATGACGGCTAATATTTGTAGCATTTCCGGAATGATTTTGCAGCAGCCGGTTCACTGGCTGTGCAGTGTGTGGAGTAGCACCATCTTGCATAAAAATGATCTACCCACACATCCACGTTGCTGAAGGATTGGAATGAACGTTGGTGCTCAAAAGACTCTCATAGTGTTTACCAATGATGGTACAGCTGACAGGAGCCGTAGGACTCATCTCTTCGAAAAACTATGGCCCTACGTTAAACGATTCCGTCAACCAGCACAACACAGTCACGTTTGGAGAATGGAGTGGTACCGCTTGATGTGCGTGCAGATTTTCCGTCGTCCATATTTTGCAGTTCTGCGTATTAACATGTCGTTGTAGATTGAAACTGGCTTCCTCTGTGTACAAAATGTGTCACTCCCATTCATCGTCCACTCCCATGCGAGCAAGAAATTCCAGAGGGAACGCTTTTCTTGGTGGCAGGTCAGCAGGAAGCAACTTCTGAACGTGGGTGATTTTGTATGGAAGCCAACTGCTTACTTCCCTCTGCCACATTGCATTTCAAAAAACCTGTGTGTAATCATTGTCTCCAGGCCCGTAGCGGATATCGAACAAATGCCGTTTTTCATTCCCTTGAATGTCCGAACCCCGCCCCCTCCCCCCCCCCCCCTCCATGAACCATGGACCTTGCCGTTGGTGGGGAGGCTTGCGTGCCTCAGCGATACAGATAGCCGTACCGTAGGTGCAACCACAACGAAGGGGTATCTGTTGAGAGGCCAGACAAACGTGTGGTTCCTGAAGAGGGGCAGCAGCCTTTTCAGTAGTTGCAAGGGCAACAGTCTGGATGATTGACTGATCTGGTCTTGTAACAATAACCAAAACGGCCTTGCTGTGCTGGTACTGCGAACGGCTGAAAGCAAGGGGAAACTACAGCCGTAATTTTTCCCGAGGGCATGCAGCTTTTCTGTATGATTAAATGATGATGGCGTCCTCTTGGGTAAAATATTCTGGAGGTAAAATAGTCCCCCATTCGGATCTCCGGGCGGGGACTACTCAAGAGGATGTCGTTATCAGGAGAAAGAAAACTGGCGTTCTACGGATCGGAGCGTGGAATGTCAGATCCCTTAATCGGGCAGGTAGGTTAGAAAATTTAAAAAGGGAAATGGATAGGTTAAAGTTAGATATAGTGGGAATTAGTGAAGTTCGGTGGCAGGAGGAACAAGACTTCTGGTCAGGTGACTACAGGGTTATAAACACAAAATCAAATAGGGGTAATGCAGGAGTAGGTTTAATAATGAATAGGAAAATAGGAATGCGGGTAAGCTACTACAAACAGCATAGTGAACGCATTATTGTGGCCAAGATAGATATGAAGCCCACACCTACTACAGTAGTACAAGTTTATATGCCAACTAGCTCTGCAGATGACGAAGAAATTGAAGAAATGTATGATGAAATAAAAGAAATTATTCAGATAGTGAAGGGAGACGAAAATTTAATAGTCATGGGTGACTGGAATTCGAGTGTAGGAAAAGGGAGAGAAGGAAACGTAGTAGGTGAATATGGATTGGGTCTAAGAAATGAAAGAGGAAGCCGCCTGGTAGAATTTTGCACAGAGCACAACATAATCATAGCTAACACTTGGTTTAAGAACCATGAAAGAAGGTTGTATACATGGAAGAACCCTGAGATACTAACAGGTATCAGATTGATTATATAATGGTAAGACAGAGATTTAGGAACCAGGTTTTAAATTGTAAGACATTTCCAGGTGCAGATGTGGACTCTGACCACAATCTATTGGTTATGACCTGTAGATTAAAACTGAAGAAACTGCAAAAAGGTGGGAATTTAAGGAGATGGGACTTGGATAAACTGAAAGAACCAGAGGTTGTACAGAGTTTCAGGGAGAGCCTAAGGAAACAATTGACAGGAATGGGGGAAAGAAATACAGTAGAAGATGAATGGGTAGCTTTGAGGGATGAAGTAGTGAAGGCAGCAGAGGATCAAGTAGGTAAAAAGACGAGGACTAGTAGAAATCCTTGGGTAACAGAAGAAATATTGAATTTAATTGATGAAAGGAGAAAATATAAAAATGCAGTAAATGAAGCAGGCAAAAAGGAATACAAACGTCTCAAAAATGAGATCGACAGGAAGTGCAAAATGGCTAAGCAGGGATGGCTAGCGGACATATGTAAGGATGTAGAGACTTATCTCACTAGAGGTAAAATAGATAATGCCTACAGGAAAATTAAAGAGACCTTTGGAGATAAGAGAACGACTTGTATGAATATCAAGAGCTCAGATGGAAACCCAGTTCTAAGCAAAGAAGGGAAAGCAGAAAGGTGGAAGGAGTATATAGAGGGTCTATACAAGGGCGATGTACTTGAGGACAATATTATGGAAATGGAAGAGGATGTAGATGAAGATGAAATGGGAGATACGATACTGCGTGAAGAGTTTGACAGAGCTCTGAAAGACATGAGTCGAAACAAGGCCCCGGGAGTAGACAACATTCCATGGGAACTACTGACGGCCGTGGGAGAGCCAGTTCTGACAAAACTCTACCGTCTGGTGAGGAAGATGTATGAGACAGGCGAAATACCCTCAGACTTCAAGAAGAATATAATAATTCCAATCCCAAAGAAAGCAGGTGTTGACAGATGTGAAAATTACCGAACAATCAGTTTAATAAGCCACAGCTGCAAAATACTAACACGAATTCTTTACAGACGAATGGAAAAAATTGTAGAAGCCGACCTCGGGGAAGATCGGTTTGGATTCCGTAGAAATACTGGAACACGTGAGGCAATACTGACCTTACGACTTATCTTAGAAGAAAGATTAAGGAAAGGCAAACCTACGTTTCTAGCATTTGTAGACTTAGAGAAAGCTTTTGACAATGTTGACTGGAATACTCTCTTTCAAACTCTAAAGGTGGCAGGGGCAAAATACAGGGAGCGGCAGGCTATTTACAATTTGTACAGAAACCAGATGGCAGTTATAAGAGTCGAGGGACATGAAAGGGAAGCTGTGGTTGGGAAGGGAGTAAGACAGGGTTGTAGTCTCTCCCCGATGTTATTCAATTTGTATATTGAGCAAGCAGTAAAGGAAACAAAAGAAAAATTCGGAGTAGGTATTAAAATCCATGGAGAAGAAATAAAAACTTTGAGGTTCGCCGATGACATTGTAATTCTGTCAGAGACAGCAAAGGACTTGGAAGAGCAGTTGAATGGAATGGACAGTGTCTTGAAAGGAGGATATAAGATGAACATCAACAAAAGCAAAACGAGGATAATGGACTGTAGTCGAATTAAGTCGGGTGAGGCTGAGGGAATTAGATTAGGAAATGAGACACTTAAAGTAGTAAAGGAGTTTTGCTATTTGGGGAGCAAAATAACTGATGATGATCGAAGTAGAGAGGATATAAAATGTAGACTGGCAATGGCAAGGAAAGCGTTTCTGAAGAAGAGAAATTTGTTAACATCGAGTATAGATTTAAGTGTCAGGAAGTCATTTCTGAAAGTATTTGTATGGAGTGTAGCCATGTATGGACGATAAATAGTTTGGACAAGAAGAGAATAGAAGCTTTCGAAATGTGGTGCTACAGAAGAATGCTGAAGATTAGATGGGTAGACCACATAACTAATGAGCAAGTATTGAATAGGATTGGGGAGAAGAGAAGTTTGTGGCACAACTTGACCAGAAGAAGGGATCGGTTGGTAGGACTTGTTCTGAGGCTTCAAGGGATCACCAATTTAGTATTGGAGGGCAGCGTGGAGGGTAAAAATCGTAGAGGGAGACCAAGAGATGAATACACTAAGCAGATTCAGAAGGATGAAGGTTGCAGTAGGTACTGGGACTCGCTTCCCACGCCCGGGTTCCCGGGTTCGATTCCCGGCGGGGTCAGGGATTTTCTCTGCCTCGTGATGGCTGGGTGTTGTGTGCTGTCCTTAGGTTAGTTAGGTTTAAGTAGTTCTAAGTTCTAGGGGACTTATGACCACAGCAGTTGAGTCCCATAGTGCTCAGAGCCATTTGAACAATTTTTTTTGGTACTGGGAGATGAAGAGGCTTGTACAGGATAGAGTAGCATGGAGAGCTGCATCAAACCAGTCTCAGGACTGAAGACCACAACAACAACAACAACAACAACGAATGTCCGAACTTTTCCCGGGGTACTGGCCCATGGTCATCGTTCGTGTCAAAGAGCTTTACCAGCAGCGTGCGACACTTCATCGAGACAGTCATGATCGGCGTCTACTTCGCACTAAATATTTTCTTGAGATATCTCCTACCTTTCAAAAATAACACGTGTTAGTTTTTTCGTCTCCTCCACATACCTTCGTAGTCAAATTCACACAACATATTATTTTGCTTTCGAGCAAAATATTCTAAATATTTAAAGATACGTTTTCTTAAAAAGAAAAACCTTAACAGTTGCTCTGTAATTACTTCGAAATAAAAGCTTCACAATAAAAACAAATTAACACTTGCGAAAATCCAACACTAATAAGGATCTATGGGAATAATATCACTGAAATGAACTTAAAATGAATCATATGCCGATAAAAATGTTACATAACTCTGCGTGATCTACGACTATGACATTTTATTCTGATGTGGGGCCAAGACGTGCTGCTACCATAATATCTGGATGTATTATGTGGAAGCAACTAGGGCGCAGGTATGTTCCTCTGAAAGTTTATCGCTGCTCCACAAAGTATTAACAGTAGGTGCTGTAGCAGAGTGATGCATAACTTAACGTCAACTTAAATGTTACACATGTTCGATAGGCAACATATTATGCAAAGCTACAGTTTACAGTAGCAACAGTGCAATTGTCATGACCTTTGTATCTGCACAGTGAGTGCCCTAATGTGTGCAAACTTAGCTTATCATTTATTGTACAAATCGAAAAAACATCTGAACTGTATTCTCAAGCCCAGGGTGTAAAACAGACATTCTAAATAAACATGAACTTGGCCCTGTAAGGCAGCTAATATCAGATGCGGATCACAACAAAGCTCGCTAGAAATGCTGCTGTCACGTAACTAGAAAGCATAAATTAATAAGTATGAAAGTTTGGGGTCTTTTCTAGAAAGACAAAACAGCTATTCCCTTTTTTATTCTACATATCATTTATCAACTGTACTTTCAGGGGTCAATGATACACAACAATCATGTTCAATTACTTTTGGCACTCAGTAACAAAATATTTAAGTGTTGGATGTATTGAATTGACAATTATTGAAGTCGTTATTTCTACACATAAAATTTTTTAGCACAGGAAAGAATGACTAAAAATCTTCATCAACTCATTAACAGCTAAGCTGTCTGTAGCTGGTCAATGCAATGAGTTGGTGGAGAATAATTTCACTTTTTTACCAATGACAAAACTCTCATGTACTCAATGTGAGGGTAGGTTAGTACCCGAGTTTTTTTATATTCAATGGTCAGAGTGTACGCAAGTTGGAGTGAGCAATTCTAGACTCAACAATTATTGTGGCCTAATGAACGATGGTACTTTACCAAGCGGAATCTGCAACGGCGTTGTCTCCGTGCTGGCCTTGAAACGTTAATTCCGTACTCTGGTCTTGACTGAATTCACTGTCTCAACTTTCCTGCGTTCTGTTGAACGTCAATCTATCCCTAGTCGAAATAATGGCTATTTCACACTCACTAAGGGTTGGAGCGACGTGCACAATTTCTTTGCCCACAAAAATTCACGCAGAAATAATTATCTACCTCTTTGCTACCTGTCACCACGATACATGAAGCGTGTAGTCCTCACTTCGCAGAAAGCAAAGCTCTCAACGCCCACACACTTGTGTGGTCCACCGCGAGATGAGACAGAGATCTAGCCATTTCAGTTCTCACAATGCTTTTGTATAATGGGGACCTCCCCAACATGTCGCTTCTGCATCGCCCAGTATCGCTTCAGCCAATCACCGTCTTGTTAGAGGTGAATTTTATTTTTCTTGCTGGGTCGCATCGTAGCCCTGTTAAGCCGTGCAGCCACTTACCCTCAGTCCCGGCCGTATTTACGTTAAAAGGAATAATGTATTGTTCTGGCCTTATCCATTTCTGCGCTGAGGCTCGCCGTTCTCTTGTTAAATGGGGTTTTCCGATGCCATTACCACCTGCTCAGTTCGTCTCCAAAATGCGTTTCACTTTAACTTATTTATTCATGCCCCTGTCCATATATTGCTAGATATTGCTTTGTTAGTTTTCGGTACATTGTAAGACGTATGCGTTGCCGGCGATGGGCAAGGCATGGGAGAGTCTCTGACCAGAGAGCAGTATGTAGTTAGTTGTTGCTTGTCGCTAGTCGGCAGTTGTATGCGCGTGTCGGCGCGTGTCGGGAGTCTGCTCTGGTCGAGACTCTGGAGGATGAGTATTATTGTTTAAGGTAAAGAAGCAGCCTTGCGCATATCTAGTAATGAATGTGAATTGTCATTCCAATTTTTAAAAAAATGCCACAATAATAATTTTTATAATATATAGTAATTTTTTTAAAAAAAAGCATTCATTTCAATTTAAAGATTTTATCCAGTGAATAATTATTCCTTTCACGAATCAGAAAGTATAGGCCAGCATTGCACGGAGCAGTGCCAAAACTTTTTTATGTAAGAGCAGATATACTCGCAGTTTTTATTGAGGTAGGAATTTTTGCTTTTTTTTATTCAGAATACAGGGCCGAGGCGCAGCGTTGCTGTCGTCCTAAAATTTACCAGGTTACTGAATTTATTTTTTTATTTCGGGGTTTACGAATTGAGTGTAACCTCCCCACAAAAATATTAATTAAAATATGAACCAAGTGTAACCTCCCACGGAAATAAGAATTATATGAATTTTTAAATATTGTAATCTCTGAACAAAATTGGCTCCCATTTATAATCTCCGTGCAGAAATGCATTCACATTTGATGTACTCACAAAATTCAATTCGTAAACCCCGAAATAAAAAAATAAATTCAGTAACCTGGTAAATTTTAGGACGACAGCAACGCTGCGCCTCGGCCCTGTATTCTGAATAAAAAAAAAAAAGCAAAAATTCTTACCTCAATAAAAACTGCGAATATATCTGCTCTTACATTGTAACCTCCCCACCGCAATTTTTAAAAGAAAATTTAGCAATACTTAATAGAAATGGGAGCCAAGTGTAACCTCCCCACAAAAATTTTTAAAAGAAAATAACGATACTAATTAGAAATGCTGATGGACATGGCTCTATGCGTAACCTGCCTACAATCAAATGTACTGACAATGGCAACAAATGTGAAATTCGCAATCTGACTCAATTATAAATCCTTCAAAAAAATTAAAGTCCATTCAGTGACAAGAAAATTCAATTAAACCGAAATATCGGTTTTTGGCCCTGTGTAAAAACAATCAGAATTAAAGTCTTACCTCAGAATAAATGGATGTCACATATCTGCTCTTGTTGTTGCGCACCACTTGGAGGAACTACATTGCAAATAATAATATTCTCCTTTTTTTTGTAATTCTAGTGAAATTTTTCTTCAAAAAGAAGTGGAATGAAATGGGAAGTGCAACGAGATCTTTAGTTCAAAAAAAATTAAACTTTTGAGAAAATGCTTTTGAAATAAAAAATTATTATTGGGAGACTTGTTGGAGAATAATTACAATAAATAAAATTTTTCATTATCTAATGATTATATTAATTAACAGTATACCTTATTCCTCATCTTGACCATTGTTGCCGACCGCCTACATCACACAACCGCACTGGGCTGCTACTACTGACCGACCGCTCTGCATGACGACTACAGACTGAGTACTGCTCTCAACTAGACAGAGCTACAGACTCGCAACGACTGACTGACTGCTACTCTGCATAGCGACAACTAACTCGCAAAGACTACTACTGACTGAGAACCGCTCGCAACACTCGCGCGGTCAAGCGCATACTCTCTGGTCACAGATGCTACAATGCCTCGCCATCGCTGCTGCGTTACATACGTGTTTCATAACCCTCCACTCGGGGGGCAAAAATTTGGCAGCGATGGTGAGTCATTTGGACTTGCCAAGCGCGGCAAAATTTTTCTTTAATTAACAAAATCCTACAACTTACAGAATATTTAAATGTTGTGCACACGCACTAAGTACAAAATATATCAGACAAGGACAAAATGTGAATACTAAACATAGTAGCAAATCAGAAAAAAGTATATACAAACTTTTTGACAGATAAAGTGCACAGGCACTGAAAAAATTCTTTAGCATATGCAGAACAAATAAACAGACTGGCAAGAATAATTAGATGTAGTACATAAAGTAAATGTTGTGCACACGCACTAAGTACAAAATATATCAGACAAAGACAAAATGTGAGTACAAAACATAGTAGCAAATCAGAAAAGTATATACAAATTATTTGACAGATAACAAAGTGCACAGGCACTGAAAAAATTCTTTAGCATATGCAGAACAAATAAACAGACTGGCAAAAAATATTATGTTGACAAGTGTACATGCACTGAAAAATGTCTTTAGCATTTTCACAACAAATAAACATAATGGCAAAAAAAATTCATGTCCAAAGTGCACATGCACTGAAAAATGTCTTTAGTATTTTCACAACAAATAAACATAATGGCAAACATCATGTCGACCAGTGACATAAGTGTACTCACACTGGAGTTTAGCGAATCGAAAAATGTATAACCTATGAACATAAATGATGTTACCAAAAAAAAATTTTTTCTTTATGTGACAAGAATCAGGATAGGAAAGGGAAGGATTGCATCATGGTTGTAGCACTTTAGATTGCACACAGCTGCTCTGAAAGTCCATATCTTTCCACAGTAGTACAACACCAAGTGACACAACTTGAAGTTCTTTTCCCATCAGAATTTATCAGTGTAGCCAAGACACTGAACTGTCGTAGTAATGTTCCATGTTTTCATTTTGGCAGTACATTAGGTACACCAAACAGTGGGACCATAATAATGTCTTCATCGCTCATGGTGGTGGACAGCATGTCGTGTCAACACCACACTCTTACAAGGCACACCAACGTAGAATTAGTGCAAAACCAAATATAGTGCTCCATGATCACTGGGATAAACAGGACAAATGGACATTGCAGTAATTCAGGGTAGTCAGCTTATGAGGTGAAGGACATCAAGTCACATAATATTGACAATTACAGTCTTCATTGATAGTTCGTGGCATTCATAGCCCAGTTATTGAACATTTCTGTACCAAGTATGTAGTATTACAGAAAAATGTTCATTAATTGTTTTACATAGAATCAGTAGCCTTCTTTTCCTGGTTACAAAATATTATGAAATAATCGCATTCTTTTCAGTTACAGAGTATAATTAAGAATCATTAACCTTCTCCTAATTACAGTTAATTAATCATTTGTTTTTAATTAATCATTTGTCTAATTACAGTTAATTAATCATTTGTATAATTACAGTTAATTAATCATTTGTCGTTAATTATTCAGTTGTCTAATTACAGTTAATTAATCATTTGTATAATTACAGTTAATTAATCATTTGTCGTTAATTAATCATTTGTCTAATTACAGTTAATTAATTAATCATTTGTCATTTCAATATACTAAGAATTATTAGCCTTAATTAATTACAAAGCATTATTAAACAGTACCATAGTTAATTAATTATGTGTCATTCCAATCTATTAAGAATCATTAGTCTTTTCCTAATTACAAAGCATTATGAAACAGTCACATTCATTTCCAACAACAAAGTATCAACATTGGAAACAAGAGCTAATCAATGGCATAATTAATAACAATTCGTGGAGTGACATTAATTATTGGCACTCAGTGGCCAGCAAGTATTGAATAAAATCATCATTCAGTATTATTCAGATTATTACGAAGTCATTATTAAAAATCAGTTAATTACAGTCAAATCATTAGTAATCACAGGCATTACAATAAACAGTGGCAGTTATTAGCTAGTGACAAAGCATTATTTTGAATATAGTCTCATTAAGAGGTCATTACTCGAGTGACATGCTATTCAGAGTTGATCAGTATTATTCAGAATTATCATAAACTAGTGACATTATGTGGGACTGGTAATACATTTTTTGGTAGCAATGCATTGCGTTGGGATCGATAATTAATTGCTGAGGCATAATACTTTTTGCTTTTGACCTATTGCTGCAAATGAGGATAGGTAACGTCATTCGTCATGAGTCAGCTGTAGCAAGATTATGTAACAAGGCAGTACATGTGATCACATTTATAAATGATAAACACAAATGGGTAAAAAATATAAAAATGCAAGTACTAGAACAGGTATAATAAGTAACAGGTTTAGTAAGTGTCATGAAAAACTTCTCCTGGAAAAAATACAAAAACGGATTATTGACCTGAAAGAAGAAACGCACACTATGCTGAAAAGTAGTGAACTTCGAATTAACAAGTAGTGAAATGTGTATAAAATGTGTTCCATAGCTGTCCTTTCCAAAACTTTCCGTCATCCTACTATGCAATGTAACACCTGCTGTCAAAGCAAACCGCAACAAATACTTAAATAACTACGTGGCATAAAGAAAAAAAAACTTCATTATCCATATCATCATAACTTCACCATTATCATCACCTGTAAAGAAAAACTTCATTATTCATAATACCATTCCCTTCATCATTATTCATCAGTATTCACTATCATCTGCAAAAAATCACTTCATTACTCATTACCTAACTATTCCTTATCTCTAGCATATTTCATCACTAAAACTAAGATGTGTAGTTCAGTCTGACAGCCTGCATCAATCACCTTGTATTCTGAAAGAAAAAATTAGTTAAGACTGCTATTCTGTGATGAGTATAGTATAGTCTTGTTAATGCTTGTTAATCCTGATCCCTTTACTCTTCCTCATAAAGTTATTGCATCTCCTTTCGTTTATTCCGTAGGTGAAATTCCCATTTATGTTAAATTTATTTCTTAGAATCATCATTCCTTTCTGAAATTGATGAACAAAGATTAATGTCTTGCATTTAAATCCTATACCCACTAAATAATGACTGGTTTATGGTGACACAATTAACCATACAGCATAACATGACAGAAAACGTAATATGTCCAAGACATTGACAGTGTTCGGATGCGAAAAAATGTACACAGAATAATACAATGCAGTAGCAAAAAATATGTGAAACAGTCACGATGTTGAGATGTCATAAGGCAAAAAAAAAATGTCAAAGTCGACTGGTGTGTGTTATATCTTAACTATTTCATAGTGCATACAAACAAAACTGGAGTACAGTCATATACACAAAAAAATGGAAAATGTGCACGGTCTGATGTGTAACGACAAGAAAAGCGACCTGCTAACCTTACCTTGCCGGGCACTTGCCAAGAAAAAAAATACGATAATCATCAATAAGTAGTCACATAAATATAATTGCAGAAATAGTCGTAAATGTGTAAATTCATCTGGAAAAATATGCACGGTCTGATGTGTAACGACAAGAAGAGCGACCTGCTAACCTTACCTTGCCGGGCACTTGCCAAGAAAAAAAATACGATAATCATCAATAATTAGTCAGGTGAATTAATTGCATTAGTAAATGGCATCATAGTGTGTTGAATCATACAGTGGTTTCACTCAATAAACGGTTTAATGTTTGAGATATGGTGATTGCCTTTCGATTTTCTGGTTCTCAAAGTTTCGACGTGTACAACATTGGGGTGAGGGATACTGCGAATCCGATACGGACCTGCGTATAGAAGTTCAAATTTACTGCACTTACCTTTTAATTTGCTGGATAAATAGTGTGTACGTACTAATATCTTCTGTCCAACGTGAAAGTCGCGGCGTGTACAAACCTGTTTTTGCTGTCTTCTCCGGCGCTCTGCGGCACGTTTGATGTTGTTCAGCGCAATGTCAATTATTTCGTGGTGTCGTAGGCGACGATTTTTGGGGAATTCTATTAATTCTTTAATTTTGTTCGGTGGTTCAACGTTTTTCAGTATAACAGTCGGAGATAGCATAGTGGATTCATTTGGAATGGAATTAATTACATCTTGGAATGAGAGTATGTGTGTATCCCAATCAATATGTCTTTTGTGGCAGTATATTCTGCACAGCTTACCAATTTCCTTCATTAATCTTTCACAAGGGTTCGAAGAAGCGTGGTACTTGGATATATAGATCGGAGAAATGTTTCTAGCTCGTAACATGCGTGTCCATACACTACTACGAAATTGAGATCCATTATCAGAAATTACTTTCATTACATGCCCTACATGAAATAGAAAATGTTTTACAAATGCTTTCGAAACAGTTTTAGCAGTAGCTTTGCGTAACGGAGTGAAAGTAACAAATTTTGAAGTGAGCTCAACAGCGACAAAAATGTAGCAAAAACCTCTGTTAGTTCTCGGAATCGGACCAAAAATATCTACTGCGGCCATGTGTCTTAATTTCACAGGTATAATGGGATATAAAGGAGGAATATGTGAAGTGGTGTCTGATTTAGCTTTCTGGCAAATTTTACAAGACGCTAAAACTCGTCGTATACGTTTTTCCATGTTGGTAAAATAACAGTTCTGTCTCAGTATAAGAAAACATTTTCGTGCTCCGTAATGTGCGTAACTTAAATGAGTGTACCAAATTAGTTTGTTAACCAGTTCGTCAGGAATGCATAATAACCAAATGTTGCTGTCAGGATGAGAGCGGCGAAACAGAATGTCATTGCGTACAGTGTAGTGGTTCCTAATCGTAACATTTTTCCTATCTTGCCAAAGGTGTTTAATTTCTTTCCACACATTGTCCTTATTTTGTTCTTGTGCTATGTCCTGTAATGACGATGAAATAAAATTTTCAAATGCAACTTGTTGAATGTACATGACGCTGAAATTTGCTTTGCAGAAGTTGGTTGCGATGTCTTGCTGATTGTTGCCGAGAGAACGCGATAGTGCGTCTGCTATAACATTTTGCGTACCTGGAATGTGAACTATTGTAAAATTAAATTCCTGTAAATATAGTTTCCATCTGCTTAACCTGTCGTGAGTGAATTTAGCTGAAAGTAAAAATTGTATCGCTCTATGGTCTGTGTAGACGGTGGTATGTCTGCCGTAAAGAAAGTGCCTAAATCTCGTGAAAGCCCATACAACACATAATGTTTCAAGTTCTGTGACGGAATAATTTCGTTCAGCAGGTGACAAAATGCGACTTGCAAATGCGATGTTTTTAATTACTGTAGAACCATCTTCTTCTATTTCCTGGAAAATGTGTACGCCTAAAGCGGTGTTGGAACTGTCGGTAGCAATGGAAAAATTTCTAGTAAGATCTGGGTGCGATAATAGTGGAGCATTCAACAAAGCATGCTTCAAATAACATTCTCGTGAGCAAAATTCTGCTTGTCAAAAGTAATGTTTGCGTTACTGTAGTATGCAATCTGTGCTGTATCTGGTTAAATTCTATCGTACGTGTTATTATTTACGGGAGAATGTTGTGGCATATCCACTGTATGAACTGTTCTGTTATTTCATACTGACGTGTTACGCTATGGATGACACCTATTGTCTGTTTCATTCATGATTATTCGTTGTTGCTGATGTTGTTGCTGCTCATAAGATCGACTGTTATTAAATGTACGCTGAAAATTGTGCTCGTTATTTTTACGTCTGTCATGATAGTAATTTCTATACGGCGCATTGCGATAGGAATTGAAATAGAGTGTTGTCTGTACGTAGTTATTTCTTTGCTGCCATGCGTTACTATTTGTTGGCGCTGAGACTATACATGCACGCGGCGAAACATTAAAGTTTGGTTGACCTTGTAGACTGCATTGTTGGTTACGTATGCTAAGCGGTTGACTTTCATGCTATTGTGGTGAAAAACATCTATTGTTACCAAAAAAATGCGTTTGCTGTTAATTTTACTTTTACACATACTGATGATTACGATTTTATCTGTAATTAAAATTACGGCGGTAGTTGTCATTACGGGAGTGCCTACTGAAAATTGTCACATTCGGTAAAAGTTTGTCACATCGGATATTCATTACATGTTTCTTAATACTACAAAGAGCAATAGTTAAAGAGCAGTTTGGATAGATATAAAGGATAGTAGAAGAGAAGGCAGCAGTGCAGAAAACTAAAGATGAAACAGCACTACTACAGCTCGGGGCCCTATGCTCGCTACGGCACATATTCATTAAAGCGTAATGAATCCCCTGAGGTCATTTACGCACTGCAAATAAATTTTAGCTTTTGTGTTACAGGCAATAGCGGTAAAATTTCAAAGGCAAATTGTTGTATTCGTGTTAATTCAAATTTCTTCATTACAGGCAATGCTGTTGTAAATACAAAAATAAATTGTCGCATCTGGTTCAAAGCTAGCTTCTGCATTACAGGCAATAGCGGTGAAAGCATAAAAACAAATTGTCGTATACAGCTCAAAGCGTGTACCTGTGTTCTGTCATTATTAACTTCCTTTGATTTTCTTACAGATAATATTTTCTCGTAACCAACGTCCTCGTCACTGAATTTAAGAGCACGTTCCGGTTTCTGAGTGAATCTGTTCGTCTGTGTCATTTCGTACTTCAAGTTACGTAGCTTTTCAGATTTTAAGTCGCGTGGCTTTTCGGATTTTAAGTCGCGTAGTTGCTGTAAATTGCTCACATTATACACGCTGCGTGAGTCAGATAAATGTTCATAAAGTGGCGTCTGTTGTGGTATGTTATTAACTGACATGTTTTTCATCTCTGTTACTTCTTGTTGTAAATTTGATAACTTCCGACGTAACGTGTTGTTAGATGAATCGATCTCATTAGCTGTCTGCTGTAAATTTTGAAATTCAGGCGTTTGGATAAATGAAACCGGTGCAGTATCGTCTGATTTATTGTCATTAGTATTTTCGATAACATCAATACGACTGGCCAATTCATCACATTTTTCAGTCAATATCTTAACCTGATCATCGGTTTTAGAATCAGACGCATTAATCTGTTTTTGCAACTTGCGCGTAGTTTCGCTCAGTTTTTTAACATCAGCTTTGATAACATCACAATCCTGTGTTAGATCTAGTTGTTCGAATCTATCTGTCACTGTTTGAATATTTACTGTGTGTGTATCCGTTTTTGCTTTAAGATCAGAAATTTCATCCCGTAATTCCGCGTTCAATTGTTCTATGGTATTAATTTTGTCGGACACTGTAGTAATATTATTGTCTACATACGTCTTCGCTTTCGCGAATATTTTACGTTTGTCCTCTTGTCTCTGTGCAGTGATTGTTTCCATGACTTGTCGTTTTACTTTGTTTTGATCTTGAATAAATCTGCGGAAACGCGTATCACTGTTCTGTATGTGCTGACTAAAGCGCTCGTTAATCTGAGTGTTCTGCTGTTCGAATTTCGCGTCTATCTTTGCGTCCATAGTGCGCGAAAGTTCTACCGTCATTGCTTTAAACTCGTCCCTTAATTGTGCAGCTTTTTCAGAGCACTGTTTGGCGACTCCGCTAATTTCGTCTCTGAGTGTATTTGTCGCGGCTGTTTGCATTTCCCTTAATTCTTGCGCAACAGACTTTATTTCTTCGCTATTTTTTTGTGAACAAGCCTCAATTTCCACGCGCAACTGTTCCTTAGTGTCATGGCACTGCGCGGCAACGGCTGTAATTTGTTCACTAATTTGTTTGAAATTTTCGTCATTATTGTCAAGTTTTTCATTTAAGTGTTTGTTATCTTCCCTAAGTTGTTTAAAATCTTCACTCTGTTGTCTGAAATTTTCCCGCAAAAATGCCATAATTGGATCCGAGCCAAAATTACCATTTCTATTATCTGTACTGTTCAATAGTGGATCTGGAATTGTTTCACTTTCTGTAACCATTTGGTCATTCTGAAATTTACTAAAAGGTTTGTCAGTCAAATGTATACTATCAGTCATTGTTTCGGAATTAAATACATCTGTCCTACTTTGTGTGATCTGTTCATTTTCATTAGACAGATTTGACTGTACATTACTTGAATTTTCCAAATCGGGTGTGTTAAGCTCTACAGCGCTCATTACCATAGAGCATTCTGCGTCATCAATTGTCGTCAAGTTAACAGACGAGACAATTGAGTTCGTTTGTTCATCATTAAGGTGAAAGTCATCATTAGTGGTTGGAATGCACTGATTGTTAGTGAACGCAGGATTGTCATCATTACGTTGCGTATCACAATTACTATCGGTCACGTTGTTTAAGTCGGTAATTTCATTCACAATACTTCGCGATACACTATTCACAGTCT
Source organism: Schistocerca americana (assembly GCF_021461395.2). Lineage (NCBI taxonomy): Eukaryota > Metazoa > Arthropoda > Insecta > Orthoptera > Acrididae > Schistocerca > Schistocerca americana. Next base: position 638,066,209 of record NC_060120.1, on the reverse strand, counting down.
TTCGCGGCATTTTTACAATAGTCAAAATTTTTCACAAAGCAAATAAGCACAATGCAAAAGCAACACACAAATACAACAAAGCAGCAAATTGCCGTTGACCTGTAAAAAGAAAGTCACAATATTATTAAAAGCGTTGCGCCAAATCCTAATTATCTAAGCAAATAAGAGCAGATATCTGACTGTCGCTCAAAAGACTCTCAACGAAATACGATCCTGGACTGGGTGTCGCCAAGTGTAACCTCCCCACCGCAATTTTTAAAAGAAAATTTAGCAATACTTAATAGAAATGGGAGCCAAGTGTAACCTCCCCACAAAAATTTTTAAAAGAAAATAACGATACTAATTAGAAATGCTGATGGACATGTCTCTATGCGTAACCTGCCTACAATCAAATGTACTGACAATGGCAACAAATGTGAAATTCGCAATCTGACTCAATTATAAATCCTTCAAAAAAATTAAAGTCCATTCAGTGACAAGAAAATTCAATTAAACCGAAATATCGGTTTTTGGCCCTGTGTAAAAACAATCAGAATTAAAGTCTTACCTCAGAATAAATGGATGTCACATATCTGCTCTTGTTGTTGCGCACCACTTGGAGGAACTACATTGCAAATAATAATATTCTCCTTTTTTTTGTAATTCTAGTGAAATTTTTCTTCAAAAAGAAGTGGAATGAAATGGGAAGTGCAACGAGATCTTTAGTTCAAAAAAAATTAAACTTTTGAGAAAATGCTTTTGAAATAAAAAATTATTATTGGGAGACTTGTTGGAGAATAATTACAATAAATAAAATTTTTCATTATCTAATGATTATATTAATTAACAGTATACCTTATTCCTCATCTTGACCATTGTTGCCGACCGCCTACATCACACAACCGCACTGGGCTGCTACTACTGACCGACCGCTCTGCATGACGACTACAGACTGAGTACTGCTCTCAACTAGACAGAGCTACAGACTCGCAACGACTGACTGACTGCTACTCTGCATAGCGACAACTAACTCGCAAAGACTACTACTGACTGAGAACCGCTCGCAACACTCGCGCGGTCAAGCGCATACTCTCTGGTCACAGATGCTACAATGCCTCGCCATCGCTGCTGCGTTACATACGTGTTTCAACATAAAAAAGTTTTGGCACAGCTCCGTGCAATGCTGGCCTATGCTTTGTGATTCGTGAAAGGAATAATTATTCATTGGATAAAATCTTTAAATTGAAATGAATCCTTTTTTTAAAAAAACATTACTTTATATTATAAAAATTATTATTGTGGCATTTTTTTTTAAAATTGGAATGACAATTCACATACATTACTAGATATGTGCAGGCTGCTTCTTTACCTTAAACAATAATACTCATCCTCCAGAGTCTCGACCAGAGCAGACTCCTGACACGCGCCGACACGCGCATACAACTGCCGACTAGCGACAAGCAACAACTAACTACATACTGCTCTCTGGTCAGAGACTCTCCCATGCCTTGCCCATCGCCGGCAACGCATACGTCTTACATAACCCTCTACTGGGGGGGCAAAAATTTGGCAGCGATGGTGAGTCAATTGGACTTGCCATGAGCAACAAATTTTTCTTAATTAACTAAGTTTACAATCACAGAATATATACATATATATAAGTGCAGAACATGAAATAAAATATAGTGCACATGCACTGAGTACAGAACATATCAAGCAATGACAAAATGTATACACAATGAGTAGAAACATATTAACAAATGGCAAAAGTGCACACACTCTGTAGTACGGAACATATCAGGAAATCACAAAAAGTATACACAATGAGTACAAATCATATTAACAAATGACATAAAGTGCACACGCACAGTAGCTCAGAATATATCAGGAAATCACAAAATGTATACGGAATGAGTACAAATCATATTAACAAATGACATAAAGTGCACACGCACTGTAGTTCAGAATATATCAGGAAATCACAAAAAGCATACGCAATGAGTACTAATCATATTAACAAATGACAAAAGTGCACACGCACTGTAGTACATATGTAATGAATACAAATCATATTAACAAATGACATAAAGTGCATACGCACTGTAGTTCAGGATATATCAGCAAATCACAAAATGTATAGGCAATGAGTACAAATCATATTAACAAATGACATAAAGTGCACAGGCACTATAATCCTTTTTTTTTTTTTGCTATTTTACAAGAACTTGGATAGGAAAGGGAAGGATCGCATCATGGTTGTAGCACATTAGGTTGCACGCAGCTGCACTGAAAGTCCATATCTTTCTACAGAAGCACAACATCAAGTGAGACAATCTGAAGTTCTTTTCCCTGAAGTATTAATCAGTGTAGCCAAGACACTGGAATGTCGTAGTAATATTCCATGTTATCATTGTGGTAGTACATTAGGTACACCAAACAGTGGGACCATACTAACATCTCCATCACTCAAGGTGGTGGACAGCATGTCGTGTCAACACCACGTTCATGTAAGGTACACCAACGTAGAATTAGTGCAAAAACCAAATATAGTGCTCCATGAGCAGGAGGATAGACAGGACAAACGGATATTACAGTAATTTCTGGTAATTAGGTCACAAGATGAAGGACATGAAGTCTTATGCCAGTCATCATTGATAATTACACTAGTCTAACAACTGATTTAAGTAATTCGAGGCACTCATCGCCCAGTTACTGAACATTTCTGTACCATGTATGAAGCATTACAGAATAATGTTCATAAGTAATCTGTTTACAGAGAACATTGGCACTCATTGACCAGTTACAAACCATCAGAAGTCATCATTCAAAACAGGAGTTAATGAGTGTAGCATCAAGCTACTGGTGTTCATATATATAGCATGAAAGTGATATAATACAAACTGAAAATATAAGAAACAGTGGCATTAATTGGTCAGCAAGTATTGAATATTACAAAACATTTTTCATCATTCAAGTGACATGTGACATATTTAAAAATAATTATTGGCACTCATGGGCCAGTTACTAATCATCAGAAGTCATCATTCAAAACAGGAGTTAAAGAGTGTAGAGCATGCATGCATTATTACAAAATATCATTCACTCTTACTCAGAACTCATCATTTAAGTGACATAAGACATAATTAAAATGTAACATACTATAACTGTTACTCAAGTCTGTGGTTGGAAAAAATCAATCAGTATTACACATAACTCTTTTAAATTGGTATCATTATTTGGGACTGGTAATACATTTTTTTGTGCTAGCAATGCATTGCTTTGGGATCGATAATTAATTGCTGGGGCATAACAATATTTGCATTTGACTTATTGCTGCAAATGAAGATTGGTAACGTCATTCGTCATGAGTCAGCTGTAGCAAGGTTATGAAACAATTAGAGTATATGTGATCACATTCACGAATGACACAGGTTTAATGACCAACTGTTTATAGCACATTAATTTCATGAATAATTTCTCCTGCAAAAAAATACAAAATGAATTATTAAGCTGAAAGAAGAAACGCATATTATGCTGAAAAGTAGTGAACTTCGAATTAACAGGTGATGAAACGGGTATTAAATATATATGTTCTTTAGCTGTCCTTTCCAAAACCTTCAGTCATCATACAATGCGACATAAGACATACTCTCAAAACGAACTGCAACAAATACTTAAATAACTACATAACATAAATACATAAACTTCAACATTATCCTCATCTGGAAAGAAAAACTTCATTATCATTACTATCATCACCTGCAAAGAAAAACTTCATTATCCATATTAGCATATTCTGTATCACTATTCATCATCATTCATTATCATCTGCAAAAAATCACTTCATTATTCATTATACAACTATTCATAGTATAGAGATCCTTATTTCTAGCATATTTCATCACTAAAACTAAGATGTGTAGTTCTGTCTGACAGTCTGCATCAATCGCCTCGTATTCTGAAAGAAAAAATTAATTAAGACCGCTATCATGCGATGTGTATAGTATATACTTGTTAATGCTTGTTAATTCTGATCCATTTACTCTTCGTGACGAGGTATTGTATCTTCTTCCGTTCAGTGCGAAGGTGATATTCCCATTTCTGTTTAATTTATTTCTTTTATACGTTATTTCTTTCTGAAAATGATAAACAATGATTAATGTCTTGCATTTAAATCATATACCCATTAAATAAAAACTGGTTTCTAGTGATATAATTGAGCATACAGCATACCATGACAGAAAACGTAATATGTCAAAAACATAGTGTGCAGGTGCAAAAATGTACACAGAGTATCACAATGTACCAGCAAAAAAAATGTAAAATAGTCACGATGTTGAGATATCATAAGGCAAAATGTCAAAGTCAACTGGTGTTAGTTGTATCTTAAATATTTCATAGTGCATACAAACAAAACAGTAAAACAAACATACATACATGAAAAATGTGCACGGTCTGATGTGTAACGACAAGAAGAGCGACCTGTTAACCTTACCTTGCTGGGCACTTGCCAAGAAAAAATACGATAATCATAAGTAAGTGTTCATGTGAATATAATTGCATAAGTGGTCATAAGAAAAATCAGGAAATGGCATTACAGTGTGATAAATCATAAAGTATGTTCATTCAATAAAGGGTTTGATGTTGGAGATATGGTGCTTCCCTTTGGTTTTTCTGGTTCTCAGAGTTTCGACGTGTACTACATTGGGGTGAGGAATGCTGCGAATTCGATATGGACCTGCGTATAGAAGCTCAAATTTACTACATCTACTCTTTCCTCTATTAGATAAATAATGTGTGCGTACTAATATCTTCTGTTCAATGTGAAAGTCACGGCGTTTACAAACCTGTTTTTGCTGCCTTCTCCGGCGCTCTGCGGCATGTTTGATGTTGTTCGGCGCAATGTCAATTATTTCATAGTGTCGTAGTCGACGAGATGTAGGAAAGGTTACTAATCCTTTAATTTTGTTAGGTGGTTCAACATTTTTCAGTATAACAGACGGAGATAGCGTAGTAGATTCATTTGGTATGGAATTAATTACATCCTGGAATGAGAGTATGTGTGTGTCCCAATCAATGTGTTTTTTATGGCAGTATATTCTGCACAGTTTACCAATTTCTTTCATTAATCATTCACAAGGGTTCGAAGAAGCATGGTACCTGGATATATAGATCGGAGAAATGTTTCTAGCTCGTAACATACGTGCCCATATAGCAGATCGAAACTGTGATCCATTGTCGGAAATTACTTTCAATACATGTCCTACATGAAACAGAAAATGTTTTACAAATGCTTTCGAAACAGTTTTAGCAGTAGCTTTGCGTAACGAAGTGAAGGTTGTAAGAGGTATGCGCTATATGCGCTGCCTGCAACAGGCAAGACTCAGCAGAGTCTCTGACCAGAGAGCAGTATGTAGTTAGTTGTTGCTTGTCGCTAGTCGACAGTATTCTGCAGTAGTCTTGAGTAGTCTGCGTGAGTCGGCAGTAGTCGGTAGTCTTCGCATATCTGCAGTCTGCTCTGGTCGCGACTGTGGAGGATGAGTATTATTGTAGAAGGTAAAGAAGCAGCCTTGCACATATCTAGTAATGTATGTCAACTGTCATCCAATTTCTTTTTAAAAATGCCCAATAATAATTTTTATAATATAAAGTAATTTTTTTTTAAAAAAAAGACATTCATTTCAATTTAAAGATTTTATCCAATGAATAATTATTCCTTTCACGAATCACAAAGCATACGCCAGCATTGCTCGGAGCTGTGCCGAAAAAATTTTAAGGTAAGAGCAGATATATTCGCAGTTTTTATTGAGGTAAGAATTTTTGCTTTTTTATTCAGAGTACAGGGCCGTGGCGCAGCGCTGCTGTCGTCATAAAATTTACCAGGTTATTGAATTTTTTTATTTTTTTGGTTTAGGAATTTTTCTGTTTCGAGCTTAACATTAAATGAGAAAAGAATTTTGTGGGTACATCAAATGTGAATGCATTTCTGCACAGAGATTATGAATGGGAACCAATTTTGTTCAGAGGTTACAATATTTAAAATTCATTTAATTTTTTTTTTGTGCGGAGGTTACACTTGGTTCATTTTCATTTTTATATTTTTGTGGTGTGGTTACACTTGGCGACCCTGCCAGGATCATATTTCTTTGTGAGTCTTCTGAGAAGTTGTCATATATCTACTCTTATTCATTTAAATGTAGTTTTAATCTGGTGCAACGCATTTACTAATTTGTCACTCTTTCTTTCACAGATTATCGGCAATTTGTTGCTCTTTGTTGTAATTGTGTTTGTTGCATTTTTGCATTGTCCTTGTTTCATTTGTGCTTAATTTTGATTTGTGAAAAATGCCGCGAAAAACTGTTAACAGTACATCGTGATGTGCAATGAGTGAAATAGCCGACTCGAATAATTTGACCGATAATATTTGCGACACTCAGTGTAATGATGATAATCCTCCATTTACAAACAATCAGTGTGTACCGACCGCTAGTAATGATTTTGATCCTGATGATGAACAAATAAATTCAATTGTGTCCTCTGTTAATTTAACGGCAATTGATGATGCGGGACGTTCTGTTACAATGAACGCTGCCAAGTATAACACACCCGATTTGCAAAATTTGAATTGTGAACAGATAAATTTTTGTAACGAAAATGAACAGTGTACTCAAAGTATGACAGATTTATTTAATTATGGTGTAGTGACCAACAGTGCACATCCGATTAGCAAATCTTTTCAAGAATTTCAGAATGACCAAATGGTTACAGAAAACGTGACAATTGCAGGTATGCCATCAAACAGCACAGAGAATAGAGTAGGCAATGTTGGCTTGGATCAAATTATGGCAGTATTGCTACAACAGAGTGAAAATTCCAAACAGTTGAAGAAAGAACAAGACAACAATTTTAAACAACTTAATGAAAATTTCAAACAACTTAATGAACAGAACAAACGACTTAATGAAAAACAAGGCAACCCTAATGAAAACTTCAAACAACTGAATAAAAATTTCGAATAGTTGAATGATAAGCAAGACAGCAATCACAAACAACTTAGTGAAAATCTCAACCAACAAATTAATGAAATTAATGAAAAACTAGAGAACAATTCCAAACAACTTAGTGAACAGATTACAGCCATTACCGCGCAATGTCATGATACTAACGAACAATTACAAGAGGAAATTAAGGCTTATGCTAGGAAAAGTAGCGAAGAAATTAGATCTGTTGCTCAAGAATTAAGGAATACGCAAACAGCTACAACAGAATCACTTAGAGACGAAATTAGTGCAGTCGCTAAACAATGCTCTGAAAACGCAACACAGTTATGCGACGAGTTTAAATTAATGTCAGCAGAACTCTCGCGCACACTGGACGCAAAAGTAGACGCGAAATTCGACCAACAGAACAGTCAAATTGACGAACGTTTTAATCACCACCTACAAAACAGTGAAACGCGCTACCGTAAATTTATACAGGAACAGAATAAAGTAAAGCGACAAGTGATGGAAACAATTACTGCACAGAGACAGGAAGATAAGCGTAAATTGTTTACGAAGGCGAAAACATACGTAGATAACAATATTGCTACAGTATCAGACGAAATTAACACTATCAAACAGTTGAACACCGAATTGCGTGATGAAATTTCTGATCTTAAAGCAAAGACAGACACACACACAGTAGACTCTCAGACAGTGACCGACAGACTTGAACAATTAGAACTAATACAGGATTCCGATGTCATCAAAGAAGATGTTAAAAAATAGAACGAAACCACACGTAAAATACAAAAACAAATTAATGCTTGTGACACTAAAAATGATGATCAGGTAAAAATACTGACTGAAAAATATGATGAATTGGCCAGTCGTATTGACGTTATTGAAAGTAATAATGACAGCAAATCAGACGATACTTTACCGATTTCGTTTGATCAAACACCCGAATTCCAAAATTTACAGCAAACAATCATTGAGATAGATTCGTCCAATAATACATTACATAGAAAATTGTCAACTTTACAGCAAGAAGTGTCAGAGATGAAAAATGTTTCAGTCAATAACACGTCACAGCATACGGCACATTGCGAACATTTGTCACACTCACACAGCCAGTATAATTTAGGTAATTTACAGAGGGTACGTGACTTCGATTCCGAACAATCACAGACAAATAGATTCTCATACAATCCGGAACCTGTTCAGACGTACAGAGACGATAATTTTGATTATAAACATTTTCTATCGGTGAGGAAATTTAAAGTATTTAAAAATGACAGAACACAGATTCACCCATTGTATCTGATACAACAATTTAGCTTTGCTTTTCCACCGGCTTGGCCCGTAACACATAAACTTGAATTTATTTGCAGTTTTTGGAAGGCGAACCGGCAACTCGTATGAGACCGATCGCGAGACAATGCTACTCGGTAGAAGAATTTCAGAATGCTTTTCTGTCAGCGTATTGGTCGAAGATGACACAGTGCGGAATCAAGGATCAATTAATTAGTTTACCGAATTATGAGAACTCAAATTCTTCCACTGTCACGCAATTTTTTGAACACATGGTCCAACAAAACCAGTACTTAAGTGAACCATACAGTGAATCTGCACTTATTCATTATGTATTTCCAAATTAGCACGATCATTAAGAGTGTCACTTTTAACGGGTCAGCAGAAAGAAAATATTTCGGCATTCAGAGATCTGTTACAGCTTTTGGAAGTGCAGCAATCGGATTATTCCTTTATAAACAAAAATTTTTCATATAATAACCAAGGTCAACAAACACACAGAAATTACGATCAGCCACGCAATTTCAATAGCAAAGGTAATAGACGCTTCAGAAACGACAACCACCAGAACTTTAATAACAGACAAAATTTTAATTATCAGTATCGACAAGATTATCAGCAACAGCGAACACATTTTGGTAACAATAGAGGCTTTCCTCCGCAACAGCAACAAAACCAACCGGCTAGCATACCTAACCAACAATGTAATGTACAAGGTCAACCAAGCTTTAATGTTTCGCTGCCTACACGTATAGCGTCAGCTCCAACAAATAGTAACGCACAGCAACAAGGGAATCAGAACGTACAGAAAACACACTATTTCAATTCCTATCGCAATGCACCGTATAGAAATGACTATCATGACAGACGTAAAAGTAATGAACACAATTTTCATCGTACGTTTAGTAACAGTCGGTCTTACCAACAGCAAAATCATCCGCAACAACATATTATCATGAATGAACCAGACAGTAGGTATCATCCCGAACGTAATACGTCAGGAAGAAATAACAGAACAGTACAAATAGTTGAAATGCCACAGCATCCTCCCGAAAATAATAGCACGTCAGATAGAATTTGACTAAATACAATACAGGTTGCATCTTCCAGCAACGTAAGCGATACTTTCGACACAGAGAATCATGTTCACGAAAATGTTATTACTTTTGACGATATCCGAGACACTCTTTTGCAGGAAAGACCAGTTATTCAAAAAACCATTTCACACCCTGTCATTGAAGTAAAAATTGGTTCATCGAAATTTTCAGCAGTAATCGATTCTGGATCTACTATGTCAGTCATAAATGAGAAAACTTTCAACGAATGTAATAAAGAGAATACCTATCCTACGTTACCATTAGGCAAAACTAAAGTAAAAGGAGCAGTATCTAGTAAAGGAGTAGATGTAAAATTACAGACACATTTATCATTTTGTTATTGCAGGTCATACATTTCACTCAAAGTTTTGGATTGTTCCTTTATTGACGACAGACGTTATTTTAGGTACGAATTTTCTGGTGCAACACGTCGCAATTATTGACTTTCAAAACTCCTATTTAATGTTAAAGGATGAAAATGTACAACTGGCTTTAGAATTTCAGCACTCTTTATCTGCAGAAGAACAAACAATTAATCGTACAGAGGTCATTTCCGCATTACGTAACATAGACTGTCATTCCACATTGTTCACAGATACGTACGTACACAACTATAATACTCCAGACGAAGCCGACTATGACGTTATACAGGTGATTTCTGATAAAGTTAAACAGAGCAGTGCAAATACAGACGACGAACGCACGCAACTACACAAAATTCTTTTACAGCAAGCTCCAGTTTTTGACAACGTTCCTGGTACTATGTCCGGTTTTATGTATGAATTTCAAGTTAAACAGCACGACACGTTTAAAGCCAAACATTATCCCATTCCGTATATTCACAGAGAACAAGCTAAGAAAGAATTGCAAGCTATGCCTGACCAAGGAATTATTGAACCGGCAATTAGTCCGTACATAAACCCGCTCCATATTGTTAAAAAAAAGGATGGTTCACTTCGCCTCGTACTTGATTCGCGCCACATCAATGACATTATTATTAATGAAACAGATCGCCCACGGACACTAGAAGAACTTCTACAGAAATTTCATGGTACTGCTATTTATTCCACATTAAATTTGAAATCGGGATTTTGGCAAATTCAACTCCATCCGGACTGCAGAAAGTACACGGCTTTTCTCTGTTTTGGTGACTGTTACCAATTTTGTAAATTACCGTTTCGGGTTAACTATTTCTTCAGCAGCATTTATTCGCGGTTTGAATACAATACTTCCGACAGAACTTAAAGACAGAATCACAACGTATGTAGACGACATTCTTATTGCAGAAGCTAGCTGGTCTGAACACAATCTGATTCTTGAACAACTGTTACGAACTTTTCGTGCACAAGGACTTTCATTTAATCTCAGTAAATCGCACTTTGGCAAAACTTCTATAAAATTTCTTGGACATGTAATTTCAGCAGAAGGCATTGCGCCTGACCCGGAAAAACTTCAAGCTTTACGTGACATTACTGTTCCTACGACGAAGAAACAACTACGCAGCTTTTTGGGTTTAATTAACTTTTTTCGTAAATTTATTCATTACTCTGCTTTAGACACCCCTAGATTATGTCAATTGACAGGTAAAAACACTATCTGGTCCTGGGATAGGCAAGCACATTCTGAATTTGTGAACCTGAAACAAGCTTTGTTGAATGCACTTCTTTTATCACATCCAGATCTTACTAGAAATTTTTCCATTGCCACCGACAGTTCTAACACCGCTTTAGGCGTACACATTTTTCAGGAAATTGAAGAAGATGGCACTACAGTAATTAAAAACATAGCCTTTGCGAGTCGCATTCTGTCACCTGCTGAACGCAATTATTCTGTTACAGGACTTGAAACACTATGTGTTGTATGGGCATTTACGAGATTTCGGCATTTTCTTTATGGAAGACATACGACCGTTTACACAGATCATATAGCGATACAGTTTTTACTTTCCGCTAAATTTACACACGATAGATTAAGTAGATGGAAACTTTATTTACAGGAATTTAATTTTACAATTGTTCACATTCCGGGTACACAAAATATTGTAGCAGACGCACTATCCCGTTCTCTCAGCAACAATCAGCAAGACATCGCAACCAACTTCTGCAAAGCAAATTTCAGCGTCATGTACATTCAACAAGTTGCATTTGAAAATTTCATTTCGTCGTCATTACAAGACATAGCACAAGAGCAGAGTAAAGACAACGTGTGGAAAGAAATTAAACATCTTTGGCAAGATAGGAATAATGTTACCATTAGAAACCATAACACTGTACGCAATAACATTCTGTTTCGCCGCTCTCACCCTGACAGCAACAATTGTTTATTATGCATTCCTGACGAACTTGTTAACAAATTAATCTGGTATACTCATTTAAGTTACGCACATTACGGAGCCAGAAAATGTTTTCTTATATTGAGACAGAACTGTTATTTTACCAACATGGAGAAACGTATTCGACGAGTTTTAGCGTCATGTAAAATCTGCCAGAAAGCTGTCAGATACGACTTCACATATTCCTCCATTACATCCCATTGTACCTGTTAAATTGAGACACATGGCCGCTGTAGGCATTTTCGGTCCGATTCCCAGAACTAATAGAGGTTTTTGCTACATCTTTGTCGCTGTTGAACTCACTTCAAAATTTGTTACCTTCACTCCGTTCGCAAAGCTACCGCTAAAACCGTTTCGAAAGCATTTGTAAAACATTTTCTGTTTCATGTAGGGCATGTATTGAAAGTAATTTCCGACAATGGATCGCAGTTTCGATCTGCTATATGGACACGTATGTTACGAGCTAGAAACACTTCTCCGATCTACACTCCTGGAAATGGAAAAAAGAACACATTGACACCGGTGTGTCAGACCCACCATACTTGCTCCGGACACTGCGAGAGGGCTGTACAAGCAATGATCACACGCACGGCACAGCGGACACACCAGGAACCGCGGTGTTAGCCGTCGAATGGCGCTAGCTGCGCAGCATTTGTGCACCGCCGCCGTCAGTGTCAGCCAGTTTGCCGTGGGATACGGAGCTCCATCGCAGTCTTTAACACTGGTAGCATGCCGCGACAGCGTGGACGTGAACCGTATGGGCAGTTGACGGACTTTGAGCGAGGGCGTATAGTGGGCATGCGGGAGGCCGGGTGGGCGTACCGCCGAATTGCTCAACACGTGGGGCGTGAGGTCTCCACAGTACATCGATGTTGTCGCCAGTGGTCGGCGGAAGGTGCACGTGCCCGTCGACCTGGGACCGGACCGCAGCGACGCACGGATGCACGCCAAGACCGTAGGATCCTACGCAGTGCCGTAGAGGACCGCACCGCCACTTCCCAGCAAATTAGGGACACTGTTGCTCCTGGGGTATCGGCGAGGACCATTCGCAACCGTCTCCATGAAGCTGGGCTACGGTCCCGCACACCGTTAGGCCGTCGTCCGCTGACGCCCCAACATCGTGCAGCCCGCCTCCAGTGGTGTCGCGACAGGCGTGAATGGAGGGACGAATGGAGACGTGTCGTCTTCAGCGATGAGAGTCGCTTCTGCCTTGGTGCCAATGATGGTCGTATGCGTGTTTGGCGCCGTGCAGGTGAGCGCCACAATCAGGAGTGCATACGACCGAGGCACACAGGGCCAACACCCGGCATCATGGTGTGGGGAGCGATCTCCTACACTGGCCGTACACCACTGGTGATCGTCGAGGGGACACTGAATAGTGCACGGTACATCCAAACCGTCATCGAACCCATCGTTCTACCATTCCTAGACCGGCAAGGGAACTTGCTGTTCCAACAGGACAATGCACGTCCGCATGTATCCCGTGCCACCCAACGTGCTCTGGAAGGTGTAAGTCAACTACCCTGGCCAGCAAGATCTCCGGATCTGTCCCCCATTGAGCATGTTTGGGACTGGATGAAGCGTCGTCTCACGCGGTCTGCACGTCCAGCACGAACGCTGGTCCAACTGAGGCGCCAGGTGGAAATGGCATGGCAAGCCGTTCCACAGGACTACATCCAGCATCTCTACGATCGTCTCCATGGGAGAATAGCAGCCTGCATTGTTGCGAAATTTGGATATACACTGTACTAGTGCCGACATTGTGCATGCTCTGTTGCCTGTGTCTATGCGCCTGTGGTTCTGTCAGTGTGATCATGTGATGTATCTGACCCCAGGAATGTGTCAATAAAGTTTCCCCTTCCTGGGACAATGAATTCACGGTGTTCTTATTTCAATTTCCAGGAGTGTATATATCCAGGTACCATGCTTCTTCGAACCCTTGTGAACGACTAATGAAAGAAATTGGTAAACTGTGCAGAATATACTGCCATAAAAAACACATTGATTGGGACACACACATACTCTCATTCCAGGATGTAATTAATTCCATACCAAATGAATCTACTATGCTATCTCCGTCTGTGATACTGAAAAATGTTGAACCACCTAACAAAATTAAAGGATTAGTAACCTTTCCTACATCTCGTCGACTACGACACTATGAAATAATTGACATTGCGCTGAACAACATCAAACATGCCGCAGAGCGCCGGAGAAGGCAGCAAAAACAGGTTTGTAAACGCCGTGACTTTCACATTGGACAGAAGATATTAGTACGCACACATTATTTATCTAATAGAGGAAAGAGTAGATGTAGTAAATTTGAGCTTCTATACGCAGGTCCATATCGAATTCGCAGCATTCCACACCCCAATGTAGTACACGTCGAAACTCCGAGAACCAGAAAAACCAAAGGGAATCACCATATCTCCAACATCAAACCCTTTATTGAATGAACATACTTTATGATTTATCACACTGTAATGCCATTTCCTGATTTTTTTATGACCACTTATGCAATTATATTCACATGAACACTTACTTATGATTATCGTATTTTTTCTTGGAAAGTGCCCGGCAAGGTAAGGTTAGCAGGTCGCTCTTCTTGTCGTTACACATCAGACCGTGCACATTTTCCATTCTTCATATATGTATGATTGTTTTACTGTTTTGTTTGTAAGCACTATGAAATACTTAAGATATAACAAACACCAGTTGACTTTGACATTTTGCCATATGATATCTCAACATCGTGACTATTTTACATTTTTTTATTTTTTTTTTTTTGCTGGTACATTGTGATACTCTGTGTACATTTTTGCACCTGCACACTGTCTATGTTTTTGACACATTACGTTTTCTGTCATGCTATGCTGTATGCTTAATTATATCACTAGAAACCTGCTTTTTATTTAATGGGTATATGATTGAAATGCAAGACATTAGTCATTGTTCATCATTTTCAGAAAGAAATAACGTGTAAAAGAAATAAAAATGGGAATTTCACCTTCGGGATGAACGAAAGAAGAGGCAATACCTCGTCACGAAGAGTAAATGGATCAGAATTAATAAGCACTAACAAGAATATACTATACACATCGTATGGTAGCAGTCTTAACTAATTTTTTCTTTCAGAATACGAGGCGATTGATGCAGGCTGTCAGACAGAACTACACAGTTTAGTTTTAGTGATGAAATATGCTAGAAATAAGGAACTCTATACTATGAATAGTTGTATAATGAATAATGAAGTGACATTTTTGTAGATGATAATGAATGATGATGAATAGTGATGAAGAATATGCTACTATGGATAATGAAGTTTTTCTTTACAGGTGATAAGAATAATGGAGTTATGGAAGTTTTTCTTTGCAGGTGATGATAGTAATGATAATGAAGTTTTTCTTTGCAGATGAAGTTTATATATTTACTGTTAGTTAAGAAATGATATGTAGTTATTTAAGTATTTGTTGCAGTTCGTTTTGACAGTATGTCTTATGTCGCATGGTATGATGACTGAAGGTTTTGGAAAGGACAGCTAGAGAACATATATATTTAATACACATTTCATTACCTGTTAATTCAAAGTTCACTACTTTTCAGCATAATATGCATTTCTTCTGTCAGCTTAATAATCCATTTTGTATTTTTCCAGGAGAAGCTATTCATGAAATTAATGTGCTATAAGCAGTTGGTCATTAAACTTGCATTTTTTTTACCCATTTGTGTGTGTCATTCATGAATGTGATCACATATACTCTATTAGTTTCATAACCTTGCTACAGCTGACTCATGTCGAATGACGTTACCTATCCTCATTTGCAGTAATAAGTGAAAAGCAAATATTGTTATGCCCCAGCAATTAATTATCGATTCTAAAGCAATGCATTGCTAGCAAAAAAAAGTATTGCCAGTCCCAAATAATGATACCAATTTAAAAGAGTAATACTGAATGATTTTTTTCCAACCACAGACTTGAATAATAGTTACAGTATGTTACATTTTTTAAATATGTCATATGTCACATAAATGATGAGTTCTGTGTAATAGTGAATGATATTTTGTAATAATGCATGCATGCTCTACACTCTTTAACTCCTGTTTTGACTGATGACTTCTGATGTTTTGTAACTGGCCAATGAGTGCCAATAATTATTTTTAAATATGTCATATGTCACTTGAATGGTGAAAAATGTTTTGTAATATGCAATACTTGCTGGCCAATGAATGCCACTGTTTCTTATATTTTAAATTTGTATTATGTCACTTACATGCTATATATATGAATACCAGTAGCTTGATGCTACACTCATTAGCTCCTGTTTTGACTGATGATTTCTGATGTTTTGTAACTCATCATTGAGTGCCAATAATTATTATTAAATATGTCATATGTCACTTGAAAAATGTTTTGTAATATTCAATACTTGCTAGCCAACAAATGCCACTGTTTCTTATATTTTAAATTTATATTATGTCACTTTTATGCTATATATATGAATACCAGTAGCTTGCTGCTACACTCATTAACTCCTGTTTTGACGACTTCTGATGATTTGTAACTGGCCATTGAGTGCCAATAATTATTTTTAAATCTGCCGTATGTCACTTGAATGATGAAATATGTTTTGTAATATTCAATACTTGCTAGCCAATGAATGCCACTGTTTCTTATATTTTAAATTTATATTATGTCACTTACATGGTATATATATGAATACCAGTAGCTTGATGCTACACTCATTAACCCCTGTTTTAATTGATGACTTCTGATGGTTTGTAATAGATGAATGAATGCCAATGTTTTCTGTAAATAGTTGACTTATGAACATTATTCTGTAATACTTCATACATGGTACAGAAACGTTCAGTAACTGGGCGATGAGTACCACGAATTAGTCAAATCAGTTAATAGACTAGTGTAATTATCAATGGTGACTGGCATAAGACTTAATGTCCTTCACCTTCTGATCTAATTACCAGAAATTACTACAATATCCGTTTGTCCTGTCTATCCTCATGCTCATGGAGCACTATATTTGGTTTTTGCACTAATTCTACGTTGGTGTACCTTACAAGAACGTGGTGTTGACACGACATGCTGTCCACCACCTTGAGCGATGGAGATGTTAGTATGGTCCCACTGTTTGGTGTACCTAATGTACTACCACAATGATGACATGGAATATTAATACGACATTTCAGTGTCTTGGCTACACTGATTAATACTTCAGGGAAAAGAACTTCAGATTGTCTCACTTGGTGTTGTGCTTCTGTAGTGAGATATGGACTTTCAGTGCAGTTTCGTGCAACCTAATGTGCTACAACCATGATGCAATCCTTCCCTTTCCTATCCTAACTCTTGTAAAATAGTAAAAAAAACTACAGTGCTTGTGCACTTATGTCATTTGTTAATATGATTTGTACTCATTGCCTATACATTTTGTGATTTCCTGATATGGTATGTACTACAGTCCGTGTGTACCTTGTGTCATTTGTTAATATGACTTGTATTCATTGCATATACATTTTGTGATTTCCTGATATGTTCTGTACTACAGTGCGTGTGCAGTTTTGTCATTTGTTAATATGATTTGTACTCATTGCCTATACATTTTGTTATTTCCTGAGGTGTTCTGTATTACAGTGCATGTGCACTTTTGTCATTTGTTAGTATGATTTGTATTCATTGCGTATACATTTTGTCATTGCTTGATATGTTCTGTACTCAGTGCATGTGCACTATATTTTATTTCATGTTCTGCACTTATATATATGTATATATTCTGTGATTGTAAACTTAGTCAATTAAGAAAAATTTGTTGCTCTTGGCAAGTCCAATTGACTCACCATCGCTGCCAAATTTTTGCCCCCCCCCCCCCCCCCCCCCCCCAGTGGAGGGTTATGTAAGAGGTATATGCGCTGCCTGCAACAGGCAAGACTTAGGAGAGTCTCTGACCAGAGAGCAGTATGTAGTTAGTTGTTGCTTGTCGCTAGTCGACAGTATTCTGCAGTAGTCTTGAGTAGTCTGCGTGAGTCGGCAGTAGTCGGTAGTCTGCGCGTGTCTGTGCGTATCTGCAGTCTGCTCTGGTCGCGACTCTGGAGGATGAGTATTATTGTAGAAGGTAAAGAAGCAGCCTTGCGCATATCTAGTAATGTATGTTAACTGTCATCCAATTTCTTTTAAAAAATGCCCCAATAGTAATTTTTATAAAATAAAGTAATTTTTTTAAAAAAAAGGCATTGATTTCAATTTAAAGATTTTATCCAATGAGTAATTATTCCTTTCACGAATCACAAAGCATACGCCAGCATTGCACGGAGCTGTGCCGAAAATTTTTTTAGGTAAGGGCAGATATATTCGCAGTTTTTATGGAGATAAGAATTTTTGCTTTTTTATTCAGTGTACAGGGCCGTGGCGCAGCGCTGCTGTCGTCATAAAATTTACCAGGTTATTGAATTTTTTTTATTTTTTTGGTTTAGGAATTTTTCTGTTTCGAACTTAACATTGAATGAGAAAAGAATTTTGTGGGTACATCAAATGTGAATGCATTTCTGCACAGAGATTATGAATGGGAACCAATTTTGTTCACAGATTACAATATTTAAAATTCATTTAATTATTATTTTTGTTTGGAGGTTACACTTGGTTCATTTTCATTTTTATAATTTTGTGGGGTGGTTACACTGGTCGCGAAGTGTTCAACTGTTTGATAGTATTAATTTCGTCTGATACTGAAGCAATATTGTTGTCTACGTATGTTTTTGCTTTCGTAAACAATTTACGTTTATCTTCCTGTCTCTGTGCGGTAATTGTTTCCATGACTTGTCGTTTTACTTTATTTTGTTCCTGTATGAATTTACGGTAACGCGTTTCACTGTTTTGTAGGTGGTGATTAACACATTCGTCAATTTGACTGTTCTGTTGGTCGAATTTCGCGTCTACTTTTGCATCCAGTGTGCACGAAAGTTCTGCTGACATTAATTTAAACTCGTCGCGTAACTGTGTTGCGTTTTCAGAGCATTGTTTAGCGACTGCACTAATTTCGTCTCTAAGTAATTTAGTTGTTGCTGCATGTCTATTATTTAATTCTTGTGCCACAGATCTAATTTCTTCACTACTGTTCCTAGCACAAGCCTTAATTTCCTCACGTAATTGTTCTTTAGTATCATGACATTGCACGGCAACGGCTGTAATCTGTTCACTAAGCTGTTTGGAATTGTTATCTAGTTTCTCATTAAGTTGTTGTTTGAGTTTTTCATTATTTTCATTAAGTTGTTTGAGATTTTCATTACTTTCATTAAGTTGTTGTTTGAGAATTTCACTAAGCTGTTTGTGATTGTTGTCTTGTTCTTTTTTCGACTGTTTAAGACTTTCATTAATTTGTTTATAATTGTTGTCCTGTTCTTTCTTAGACTGTAGCAATACTGCCATAATTTGATCCTAGCCAAAATTAGCGACTCTATTTTCTATGCTGTGTAATGGTGTATGTGCATTTGCCACGTTTTCTGTAACCATTTGGTCATTCTGTAATTCTTGAAAAAGTTTGCCAATCGGATGTGCATTGTTAGTCACTACCTCGGAATGAAATAAATCTATCGTATTTTGAGTACACTGTTCATTTTCGTTAGAAAAATTTATCTGTTTACAATTCAAATTTTGCAAATCGGGTGTGTTAAACTGGTCAGCGTTCATTGTAACAGAACGTCTCGCGTCATCAATTGTCGTTAAATTAACAGAGGACACAATTGAAGACACAATTGAATTTGTTTGCTCGTCATTAGCATTAAAATCATTACTAGTGGTCGGTACGCACTGATTGTCTGTAAATGGATTGTCATCATTACACTGAGTGTCGCAAATATTGTCGGTCAAATTATTCGAGTCGGATATTTCACTCATTGCACATCGCGATGTACTGTTAACAGTTTTTCGCGGCATTTTCACTAATCAAAATCAAGCACAAATGAAACAAGGACAATGCAAAAATGCAACAAACACAACTACACGAAAGAGCAACAAATATCCGATGATCTGTGAAAGAAAGAGTGACTAATTAGTAAATGCGTTGCGCCAGATGCAAATTACGTTTAAGTAAATAAGAGCAGATATATGAGTACTTCTCAGAAGATTCACAAAGAAATACGATCCTGGCCGGATGTCGCCAAGTGTTACCTCCCCACAAAAACATTAATTAAAACATGAACCAAGTGTAACTTCCCACGGAAATAAGAATTATATGAATTTTTAAATATTGTAATCTCTGAACAAAATTGGCTCCCATTTATAATCTCCGTGCAGAAATGCATTCACATTTGATGTACTCACAAAATTCAATTCGTAAACCCCGAAATAAAAAAATAAATTCAGTAACCTGGTAAATTTTAGGACGACAGCAACGCTGCGCCTCGGCCCTGTATTCTGAATAAAAAAAAGCAAAAATTCTTACCTCAATAAAAACTGCGAATATATCTGCTCTTACATAAAAAAGTTTTGGCACTGCTCCGTGCAATGCTGGCCTATGCTTTGTGATTCGTAAAAAGAATAATTATTCATTGGATAAAATCTTTAAATTGAAATGAATGCTTTTTTTTTAAAAAAAATTACTTTATATTATAAAAATTATTATTGTGGCATTTTTTAAAAAATTGGAATGACAATTCACACACACTCCTGGAAATGGAAAAAAGAACACATTGACACCGGTGTGTCAGACCCACCATACTTGCTCCGGACACTGCGAGAGGGCTGTACAAGCAATGATCACACGCACGACACAGCGGACACACCAGAAACCACGGTGTTGGCCGTCGAATGGCGCTAGCTGCGCAGCATTTGTGCACCGCCGCCGTCAGTGTCAGCCAGTTTGCCGTGGCATACGGAGCTCCATTGCAGTCTTCAACACTGGTAGCATGCCGCGACAGCGTGGACGTGAACCATATGTGCAGTTGACGGACTTTGAGCGAGGGCGTATAGTGGGCATGCGGGAGGCCGGGTGGACTTACCGCCGAATTGCTCAACACGTGGGACGTGAGGTCTCCACAGTACATCGATGTTGTCGCCAGTGGTCGGCGGAAGGTGCACGTGCCCGTCGACCTGGGACCGGACCGCAGCGACGCACGGATGCACGCCAAGACCGTAGGATCCTACGCAGTGCCGTAGGGGACCGCACCGCCACTTCCCAGCAAATTAGGGACACTGTTGCTCCTGGGGTATCGGCGAGGACCATTCGCAACCGTCTCCATGAAGCTGGGCTACGGTCCCGCACACCGTTAGGCCGTCTTCCGCTCACGCCCCAACATCGTGCAGCCCGCCTCCAGTGGTGTCGCGACAGGCGTGAATGGAGGGACGAATGGAGACGTGTCGTCTTCAGCGATGAGAGTCGCTTCTGCCTTGGTGGCAATGATGGTCGTATGCGTGTTTGGCGCCGTGCAGGTGAGCGCCACAATCAGGACTGCATACGACCGAGGCACACAGGGCCAACACCCGGCATCATGGTGTGGGGAGCGATCTCCTACACTGGCCGTACACCACTGGTGATCGTCGAGAGGACACTGAATAGTGAACGGTACATCCAAACCGTCATCGAACCCATCGTTCTACCATTCCTAGACCGGCAAGGGAACTTGCTGTTCCAACAGGACAATGCACGTCTACATGTATCCCGTGCCACCCAACGTGCTCTAGAAGGTGTACGTCAACTACCCTGGCCAGCAAGATCTCCGGATCTGTTCCCCAATGAGCAAGTTTGGGACTGGATGAAGCGTCGTCTCACGCGGTCTGCACGTCAAGCACGAACGCTGGTCCAACTGAGGCGCCAGGTGGAAATGGCATGGCAAGCCGTTCCACAGGACTACATCCAGCATCTCTACGATCGTCTCCATGGGAGAATAGCAGCCTGCATTGCTGCGAAAGGTGGATATACACTGTACTAGTGCCGACATTGTGCATGCTCTGTTGCCTGTGTCTATGTGCCTGTGGTTCTGTCAGTGTGATCATGTGATGTATCTGACCCCAGGAATGTGTCAATAAAGTTTCCCCTTCCTGGGACAATGAATTCACGGTGTTCTTATTTCAATTTCCAGGAGTGTACATTACTAGATATGCGCAAGGCTGCTTCTTTACCTTAAACAATAATACTCATCCTCCAGAGTCTCGACCAGAGCAGACTCCCGACACGCGCCGACACGCGCATACAACTGCCGACTAGCGACAAGCAACAACTAACTACATACTGCTCTCTGGTCAGAGACTCTCTCATGCCTTGCCCATCGCCGGCAACGCATACGTCTTACAACATGAAATTAACTGCAATTGCCTTTTGTTGATATAATGTAATTATTGTTTTCTGGGGGTCTCATACTATATTGTACTGTCATTATAGATCAAGCTCACGTAAGGTCCGTAAAATCCGGATGCCTTACACAATCATTCTAGAACTACATGTAGGCAGGTGTTGCCTCCTGTTGAAATACGCCATCTGGACTTATCCGAAGTAGTGACTGTTTTTTTTTTTTTTTAGAGCAGGTTGGTTTAATTCAGATTTCATTACGCCATATCACTCAACATTCATTTGGCTACAAAACCCTACTTTTCAACATAATCTCCGTTCAATGCGATGGAATTAAGGCCTCTTTATTGGCAGGGCCCCCGTAGGCCCACATGCTATCACTGAGGGATGACACCAAACAGAATAACCACTTCAGAGTCCAAGGAGACCGTCGCTATGACTTTACCGGCTGAAGGTGCAGCTTGGAACTTTTTCTTTGGATGAGAGATGGTGTGGCACCACTCCGTCCATTGCTGTTTTGTTTCCCGTTTGAAGCGACGACCCCATGTTTCATCGTCAGTGATGATGTTCGAAAAAAATTGTCACGATCAGCCTCGTAACGCACAAGCAATTCTGCAAAGCTGGTCCTTTGTGTTTATGCTCTTCTGTTAGGCTGCGAGGAACCCAGCGGGCATACACTTTTGCGCCCGACCGCTATGGTCGCAGGTTCGAATCCTGCCTCGGGCATGGGAATGTGTGATGTCCTTAGGTTACTTAGGTTTAAGTAGTTCTAAGTTCTAGGGGACTGATGACCTCAGAAGTTGAGTCCCATAGTGCTCAGAGCCATTTGAACCATATACACTTTTGAGGACCCCCCCCTGGTGGACGAGTGTCTCAGCATCACAAACAGGCATGTCCTTTTGAGCGCCGAGATGTTTGATTGTGATCTGCCGAATGAGAGTGTATGCACGTTCCAAGACTGCAGGAGTCACAGCAATGTGTGACTGGCTGGCACACGGCAGATCGAACGGGTTTGTGCGACCTTGTTGCGAAGATGACAGAGGCCTTGCTCGACGACTCACTGTCTCTCTATTCACTGACAGGTTTCTGTAGACGTTCTGCAAGTGACTATGAATATTCGCGATGCTCTGGTTTTCCGACAAAAGAAACTTAATGGCAGTTCTTTTGCTTGGAATGCGCCTCTGTTACAGACAACATTTTAAAGACTACATACCTGTATAGAGCTGTCATCTATGGGAACTTTATGAAAATGCAGGGACTGAAGTGAAAATATTTCACAATGTCCCACAGCCAACTCTGCATATTTTCAGCCGAAATTGCCAAAAAAAATGTATTGCATTATCTATTAAACGTCTCTGGCGTGATGTACACGTAATATTTTATCCTGTCATTCCTGTAACAATTTCATGTTGACGAGAGCCTCTACCTGTGGGCATTTACTAGTGAGCATGCATTCTAAAGTACGATGTATGTAATCTGGCTGCTATCTAATGCCACGACTTGGGATAATTCTTGTTTTGCCAATTTTTTTATATATGATAAGAGCCACTTGGCTTCATTTAATCTAATGTAGCGTCATGTGATCTCACAAGACCCACTCCTTCTGAAGAAGATATTTTTAAAAATATTGAAACCTGGTCAAGGGCTTGTAAACAGTTGTTTTGCAGCTGGCTGGCTGATTTTTTCAGTCTCTTCAGATTTGGACAGTTGCTGTTTCGCGGCCGTGTTTAAGATTTTATATTTTTCAGTTATTAATATCTAGGTAGTTTTGCTGTTGTAATTCTTTACTGTTTTTCTTTTGGCTAGAGCAAAGCACAATTCAATGACTAGTGAGCCTTTAGCCACTGGGACTGTATCTTCTGCCTCCACAACGTCTTTAAATTGCAAGAAGGGACAAACGATTCATGGAGAGGGTAGTGAAAGATGAAGCAATATTATAAATCATGTGATCAAGGAGCAAGGCAGGAAATTTTAAATATTACACAGTGAAACATGGTAGTCTGCATGCTGCCTATGCTGACATTTCTGTACTGTCTGTTACAAAAATCCTAAAAGTGGGAATTTCAATAGATGTAACCCTTGTGTGCTGCGGCTAAAAAGCGTCCAAGATCTGAAAAACGTTTGTATGAGATTCACTGTGATTACGTGGATATGGATGTAATAAGAGGCTTTATACTACATGCATGCAGACATCACATTTTCACTGTAAGCTAGAAACAGTCAAGAGACTCCCAAAACGACGATGTATTAATTGCTGCGTAGGGTAGAGAAAAAGCATTTTATTGACTGCATACACGGCATCAGCATCGATAAATTACACAACAGGCTACTCAAATAAAGAATGCGGTCGGTACTACTCCGAAAGTCTGAGTATCCTGAAAGAGCCTGGTAATACATTTAATTTGCTGAAATCAGTTCCCGACAATGGCAGGCCCACATTCATGAAAATGTTTTTTCGAACGACGTGAACTCTTCCGCATACAAGACACACCTGGCTAGCTTCCCCATTCCCGTCACGCGAATTATTCCTAGCTACTAACAGTACGCTAACTATCGTGTTGTGCGATGGATCAATTGTTTACTTTTCTCAGTAACGACTCTTTTATTCACGAATCACACATTGTCAGTGTGGCAAGCCACGTTGGTCATTATTTTAATATTGCTCTGATGATGAACAGGCACAAAATCCTTTGATACGTTTCCCCTGTGGTCGTTCATTGTTAAAAATACGAGGGTTACGGGGTTTCCACAAAAATTGCAACAGAACTGCCGATTTGCTTTTGTGTGATTAGTTAATCTTTCATCATTCGAAGACGCATCACCATTGACGAGTAACGGCCACATTTCTCTCGTTGACAAGTTTAATTCTGCTTCATTTGCCAAAACACAGCATAATTTGCACAAACTCATCTTGCGGCAGCTATTGCGACAGAACTCTGAAACATTGTGTCTCATGAAACAAGCAACTGGCGACGAGAGCGGTCAATACCTTACGGGAAACCTCATTGATTCGGTTTGAACTAACTTAAGAGAAGAAATTTCATGTTTATTTTCGTATTAAAAATTATCGTTTCACTAACTGTCGATTACTCTTAAAAAGCGAAAAAAATAAAGCAAAAATTATAACTTCTGATATATCACCATAGATAAGAAATATATGAAGATGGTATCTCTTCTTTTTGACAAGTCTGAAAGAACAGATACCATCTTCATATAGTTACGGCTAACCGGCCATTGACCTTCTTCTTCTGTGCGGATGCACACGTATTGCCCGAATTCTTATGGGACACTGTAAGATTGTCTGCCGCGAGTAATGAGTGTAATGGGCAGGAGCACTACGAATGTAGTGTGTGGACATTAAGTAGGGAATGTGGGTCTCACGGGGAGCGTGCAAAGGATAAGTCCCTGCAGTTGCACTATCCTCTGTGCCCTCGGTGGCTCAGATGGATAGAACGTCTGCCATGTAAGCAGGAGATCCCGGGTTTGAGTCCCAGTCGGGGCACACATTTTCAACTGCCCTGTTGATGTATATCAGCGCCTGTCGGCAGTGTAGGGCCTTGATTTAATTATCATTTCATAGATAAGAAAGTTCTGTGTGTTAGCGATGTGGCAAAATACTGTCCTCCTCGTGCGCTATCATTCACCAAAATCTCGTGTCGATGTCTCGAGCGGTTTAGGAGATATGAGGAGTGTTATGAATATTTCATTTTCCCGGGCTCGCGATCGGGAGTGAGCGCAGTACTTATACGATCATTTTCTGGAGGCTGCAGACAGATAGACACTTCCTCCCAAGTTTAAAGAAAAATTCAGTATGTTAGCTAAATTTCATACGCAGCAACATATGGTGTAGTTTATTTCATAGAGACCCCTACTTCTCATAGCAAACTTTTCCTAATTTCGGGCAGTGTCTTACTTAAATGTGTATATCACAATAACTATGATCATGAGCGAGATGATGGGCACTTCACCACGAAGCTGGCATATAACGCTACAAAAATCAAATATTTTTACCGAATAGTTTCCACAAAATCGTTTGAGATAGATAACAGGGTGCGCGCTCCCATTCTGTCACCGAAGCCCGTCGCCTACCGGGGCGGGCAAGGAATGTGCACTCGGAGACTTGCGCAGCACCTGCGGGAAGTTCGAGTCACGCTGTATTGTCGTGCCACTTCACACGTGCTATACGCGTCTCAGTTTGCGGTTAGTACTCGCGTCCTCTGCCGCGGAGCGATAGCGGCCCAGGTCGTCGGTCTGACAGCTCGTTGCCATTGATTATATAACTGCTATGTTTACACAGAGAGGTCAGGGGTCAGGCTACTGTGTCAAGACAAATTAATACACTTTTTTGACAGATCAATATGATTTATTAACAAAAATGTTACCTCGTAGAGCACCCGGTTCTCGATGTACATTTCTTATGCACTATGTACACAGTCATATCATCAACAAAGTCAATTTTCGCATCAATTCCAAGACCTCGACAAGGTATGCCCTGCCGTCGTGTACATCGTGCATATTTTTGGCGCCCTACCATCTACAAAACGGTTCTCGATGTGGAGACTAATTTTCATATAAATGTGGACACCGCTTAAGTCAGCGACGTTCTCCATAGGTCTGCTGTTTTCCGTAGACGTAACATTCATGTACCAATTGCTGTCGTGCCACAATTCCTGCTCATACTGGACGAGGTCTAAGTGACCTACAGACGAACTGGTTTGGTCGGCACGATGATGCATTCAAATGACCAGACATAGAGCCTGATTTGCTAAGTAGGCTCTTGGTTTCAGTAGAGGACATGTGCGAGCATGGGCCATGGCCCTTTTGTATCGAAGAAGAAGCTTTAATCATAGTTGATGACTCTCACACAGCCGGCTGGTGGGGCCGTGCGGTTCTAGGCGCTTCAGTCTGGAACTGCGTGACCGCTACGGTCGCAGGTTCGAATCCTGCCTCGGGCATGGATGTGTGTGATGTCCTTAGGTTAGTTAGGTTTAAGTAGTTCTAAGTTCTAGGGGACTGATGACCTCAGATGTTAAGTCCCATAGTGCCCAAAGCCATTTGAACCATTTTTGACTCTCACACAGGAAAAAACAAATATGCATTAAAATGATTTTTGAAATGAAATCCGTGTTGTTACCTGACGTTTTTGAATGACCTTTATTGCTACAGTTTTCGCACTAACTAGAGGACAGACAATGACAGTCTGATTGCACTGATACGTCTGTGATTCCATTGATTATGTAGCAGGATAGTTTCATGAGACAAGCAGTGAGTGGTGAGGAAAGACGCGTTCTTGGCTACTGAAAGGGACTTAGGCTTTTGTCTATATGCAGACTGAAGCGACATATGAAAATTTGTACCATGGCCAGGATTCGAACGCGGGCCTTCTGCTCATTAGGCAGATGCGCTAACCACTACGTCACCTGCACCTAGTACTGATTGCAGGCCCTTCATCCACTCGAGCAAGCACTGAATTTTCTAGGTCGGGAGTCTGTGTAGTGCTTTATTCTCCTTGGTACCAGCTGTCGTTATTCGTTGGAACAGTCTACGAAACATGATGTGAGCTAGGTGTCCTCTAGGAGGTTATTTGGTCCTGTGCAACCTTTCCGTTTCTCTGCTGATTCCATTTGCTTGCCATTTGCATACGAAAGTCATGTTTGCAAGTACTACTACTGAGTAAAAGTCCATCTGGTTAGGGATAATCCGTAGACGTTAGTGCTTCTACTACAGTACAGACATGTATGTACACCAAGACTGCTCATGTCAGTGTGTGGTGTGTTAACTACAGTGGATCAGTTGAGTTATTATCGCAACCTCTAAGCCTAAGTGTTCGTCGGAACTGCCTACCGTACAATCTTAACAGCAACAGTACCGACACATGTGTTTCACTGCCAGGGGTATCATAACGATTTTTACTTGTAACTTTCAACTCGGTAGTTTCCGGACCGAGGTCCAGTACCTCAAATCGATACATTTTCCCTTCGCCGTCATTCCTGAAAGTTTGTAACATCATGACGAAATCACCCTATATATTCTTTAACCATTACAACACTCTGTTTAACCATTTTATTAAAAAGATTGATATTTAAATTACATAATAATACGATGATATTACCCCGACGTTTTCAAGAAAAATCTACGGTGCGGACACGAACTGCGCACACAGAATTTTTTTTCCTTGCTTTACTGGTAGGTGTAAGATCAGCTTTCGGGCAGAGCGATGCTGTCCAGATTTAGAGTCAGGTCGCTTCCAAAGAAATAAAAACAAAAAGACTTTTAGTTTCTTTAATGTCAAGAAGCTTGCACCGGACTTGTCTGTAATTTGTAGCGACTGCTAAGGAAACTGATTCCACTTATTTGATGTACAGGATGCGGTAGGAAAAGGGGCTATTTTAATGAGTCTTTAGAAGTGGAAAGGTATTATTGGGAACACTGAGTGTTTGTCGTATGTTTCAGGTAGGTTCGCCAGGTAAGTTTGCTAAGATGGAGCGCTGGAGAGGGCTGTGGACGATTTTTACAAAAACGATGACTGTATTGCTGCTGCTATACGGGAATGTTCAACCTTTGACAGAATTATCCTTTACCATTGACACATTCAGTCAGGTTACGGATGAAAATCTTTGAAGTAACAGGAAGCATACTTAAACTGAAACCGTCAGGAACGTCCAGAAGTTGTCGTTCACAGGAATAGACAGAAGAGGTGCAAAAGCGTTCTGTGAGACAAATTGCAGCAGTAGTGGGAACGTCCAGTAGAAGTATGCACGTAATTTTACGGAATGATTTAAAGGTGAAATTTTACAAAGTACAGGTTGTGCAGCAATTAAATGAAAGCGAACACGAAAGGAGAATGACTGTGAACTGTTGACTAAAGTTAGGGAAAAACTGATGGGGCACGTTTTCGTCTCAGTTCAAATGGCTCTGAGCACTATGGGACTTAACATCTATGGTCATCAGTCCCCTATAACTTAGAACTACTTAAACCTAACTAACCTAAGGTCATCACACAACACCCAGTCATCACGAGGTGAATAAAATCCCTGACCCGGCCGGGAATCGAACCCGGGAACCCGGGCGTGGGAAGTGAGAACGCTACCGCACGACCACGAGCTGCGGACTTCGTCTCACTGCTTATGTCAACAAACAAAGCTGCCGTTAACTAGTGTGAGGCTAATCCTCACGAAATCCATCAACGCTCTTTGCACAGCTAGAAAGTCAGTGTGGTGCGTTGTCTCTTACATGGGCATATTCGGCGCTTTCTTTTTTAGGATGACCACGGACGAACAGCGACAGCCACATCTCAGCGGTATGCTGCTCCATTCCTCGCATCTGAATTTGAACAATTACCTGCAAATTAGTATTGGTTTCAGGGCGGTGGAGCTACGTCTTACTTTGCTTCAGGGAATGTGGACAGTCTGTGGCCTTCCAGATCTACTGAATTGCCGGTCTGTGATTACTTGCTTTGGGGGCTTACTGAATCAAAAGGTGTATGCTAGACTGATACGGTACGGAATGAGGAGGTTCTCCGCAGAGTCGACGGAGAAAGGAATACATGGAAAACACTGACAAGAAGGGACAGGAAGATGGGACATCTGTTAAGACATCAGGGAATGAGTTGCAGTCCATGGTAGTAGAGGGAGCCGTAGAAGGTAAATGAGGACGTAGGTTGTAAGTGCTACTCTGAGACGAAAAGTTGACTGAAAAACAACATTCTTGCAAAAATTAGAAACATTCATGTACAGATGCTTGAACGTGTCATGAACGGTTTGCATCCCACACTGAGAGTCAACGTAAGAATGGTGAGACTTCCTGGCAGATTAAAACTGTGTGCCGGACCGAGACTCGAACTCGGGACCTTTGTCTTTCGCGATCAAGTGGTCTACCAACTGAGCTACCCAAGCACGACTCACGCCCTGTCCTCACAGATGTACGTCTGCCAGAGCTGTGAGACAGTCTGCCTTCGGCGGTGCTACGGCACGGACGTCTGTTTACGTCCCTGCCGGAGAAGTTCGCGCTCGCGCAGTTGTTTACCTCTTCGGCGTACTCGTGCGTTTAGACGACTCGATATAGAATGGCACATGCATACCGAAAGTCGACTCTCAAGATTAGTTTTTCGAATGAATATGCGAGACCGAAGGCTTACGAAATAGAAAGGTTCCTACGAGACGAAGTTAAACTTGACTACAACGAACTTATCGGAATCCACCTCTCCATAGTGAGCAGTGTCGTTTACGTCAAGCTGATTAACGATTCAGTATGTGACAGAATCATCCGAGATACTAAACATGGACTCCAATTTCGTCACTCTGATGGACATGTTGGAGAAGTAACTATTGATCATGCAGGACTGGGCTTACGAAACATACGTATTTTCGAACTTCCCTTCGAGGTTCAGTCTGACTTGGTCGTTGACGCCTTACGCCCATATGGAAGAGTGCTTAGCCACGTTGAGGAAAAATGGTCCAACTTCACGACTTACCCCGTTCTCAATGGGGTGCGTCAAATCAGAATAGAACTGACACAACATGTACCCTCGTACTTGTTCATCGGCGGATGCAGAGCTATAGTCATCTACGATGGACAACCCAAAACATGCTCAGGCTGCGGGAAAGAGGGCCACGTCCGTTCCGAATGTATGCAGCGGAGGATAGTGCAAGTTCCAAACGGCGAACCCGTACCTCCGTCCACGTTGACGCCGCTGCCACTAACGTATGCGGACGCGTTTCGAACGGATCCCATCCCGAAGAATGACCAGCTACAGAATCCTGACAGTTTACGGCAACCGACTGCGGCAGAGACCGCCTCCAGTGACGAAACAACGCACACCTCTGCCGCTCCGGCGCCGACGACGCACTTAACCGAGCGGAAAGGATCGGTAGGAGAAATGGAAATTGATCCTGCTGTTGTGCCGACAGCTGCTTTCGTCCCTGAGCACCGGGAGTCACTTCCGCACTCGGATACGGAGGCGCACACGCGCAAACAACGATCGCCGAAGCGCCACAAGAAACGACGGCTAGCGCCGTCGGATACCTGCTTACTGCAGTCCACGGCAGACGAACTTGGGTGTAACGTCGATACAGTGCATCCGGATGCGCAACGGGGGGTTCTCCCTCCCACACAGCAGTACGACGCGAATCATGCCACACAGGGGTTAAATACAGACACACCGGACGGAAAGCCGACGGAAAGAGTCCCTCCACCCACCGCAGCAACGCCACAGCCTTCGGCCAGCCCGGCCGGAGAGACACGACGGGAGCTGGACCTCCAGCACAGGAACTGGGCAGACGAATCCGATACTGACCCTCACACCGACGACGCACCCGCCATGGCGAGTGCTGCGTCCACCGGATGTTAACCGCGCAGAAGATGCAGACTGACGCACGGACAGCATGTCACCGGGCAGCAGCACACAAATTAACATATGCGTTCATGTGCGCTTTACCCACTGAGGAACAGCGGCAGGCATATCGAACAGCCTCTATTAATATTAATACGATCAGAACGCCTGTCAACTTGCAATTATTGCGAGACATGTTGCACGCGTCAGACGTCGACATCGTTCTGCTGCAGGAAGTATGTGTTGAGAGCTTCCCCGACCTCTATGAGTACGATACGTACATTACACCTACTACCGACGGCGGGAGCGGAACGGCGATACTTCTACGTAGCGGCATAGTAGCCGAGGACGTGGTGTACCTGCTGTCAGCGCGAGGACTGGCGCTCACAGTGCTGGGAGTACGGGTAGTTAACATTTACGCACCGTCGGGGTCAGACAGACGGGGCGACCGATCCCGATTTTACGCGGAGGAGATTGCAACACTATTCTTAGGTCGGTATGAACATGTCTTATTTGGAGGCGACTTCACCTGCGTGCTCGCACCAAAAGATCAACACCCACGTTATACTTCGTGCCCGGAGCTGCGGCAACTCATACAGGACATGAATCTCATTGATACATGGGAGAAGATACATGGCGACAGACGTGGATACACCTACGTCACGAGTCACTCTGCAAGTCGTCTCGATCGCATTTACGTAACACGTCGTCTCGAACCTGCGATCCTCGTTGCGGAATTGTGGCCTGTCGCCTTTTCAGATCACATAGCATATATATGCACGGTCTCCCTGAGTCGTCAACAAGTGTGGAGGAGTCGCAGTGTTTGGAAACTGAATAAAGCACACCTTAGGGAACCTGAGTGCAGACGCTTAGTCGAAGACACTTGGAACGTGTGTGAAAGACGCCTCCCGACATATCCAACGACGTTGCAGTGGTGGCTGGAATGCGTTAAGCCTGCATTGCGCCGAGCGTTAAATGCATACGGAAGAGAGCAGATGATGTGGAGGCGATACACGACGGAATTTTATTTCACGATGCTCCGCGAACTTTCTGTACAAGCACCTTCACAGGAGCGTCGTGCCGGTATAAAACGAGCGCAGTCCCAAATAATTTCCACAACGCGCCGCCGACTGGAGGGTGTCGTAATCCGTGCAAGGGCCTTTGAACGAGTCCGTGGAGAATCCCCGTCGATGTATCACGTTATCAGAGAAAAACAACGTAGCCGCAGAACCTTAGTACAGACGGTCGTACTGCCAGATGGTCGCCGCATGACAACGCAAAAAGACATTGCCAACGCTTTCGTGGAACACTACGGTCATCTCTATCAAGAAGCGGAACACGATCAGGCAGCCTTTCATGAGGTCCGACGAACGCTCTCCGCGTGTCTCGACGAGTCGGCCAACCAGGAGTCAACAGGTGAAATCACAGTTGACGACGTAATGGAAGCGATTGATAAGGGAGCGTCGCACAAATCGCCGGGGCCCGACGGGTTTCCGTTAGAGTTCTATCGTACATTTAAAGATCTCATGATTCCACGATGGACTGCCATGTACTGCGAATTGATGTCTCCCAACGTGACTCTTCCACCCTCCTTCGTGGAAGGAATGATCATCCCCATCCACAAACCATCTGGCGGCACAGGGATACAGGCCTACCGGCCACTGACCCTTCTTAATTGCGACTACAAGATCTACGCCAGGATACTTGCAGCACGCTTTAAACGCGTAATACGCCAAGTGATTTCACTCGACCAAACCCAGCTAGGAGGAGCTAGCAATATACAAACGGCACTCAGCGACTACCGCGATGTTATCGCACTAGCTTCAACATGTCGTCTCCGGGGTGTATTGGTCTCGATAGACTTCGATCGCGCATTTGACAGGCTGAGTCATGCTTATCTCACGGACGTGATGACGAAAATGAAGTTTCCGGAAAGTTTTGTCACCGTCGTCATGAGACTACTACACGGAGCAGCATCCAAAGTGCTCATCAATGGACGCTTGGTGGGGCCCATCACCATCTCACGATCGGTCAGACAAGGGTGCCCGCTGTCAACGATATTGTATGCCATCGCTGTCGAGCCGCTGCTTTGCGGGCTCCGGAATCGACTCCAAGGAATGACGATAAGGCACAACACGTTTATATGCCGAACATACGCAGATGACCTAGTGTTTTTAGCACGGTCAGGCGACGAGGCAAGAGTGGCCTTGCATTGGATTAATTTGTATTGTATGGCTACGGGAAGTCGTCTGAACATGGCAAAGTCAGGAGCGATGAACATCGGGAGAGGACTCCCGACAGGAAGTGTAGCACCATTACAGCCGATCAACAAGATGAAATGCCTAGGAATTATCTTCACTACAGACGTTCGACGCACGGCGGCACTGAGTTACAGACATCTTCTGCAAACAATTCGTGCGAGAGTCCGAAGTCACAGGTTAAGGGCACTGGATATGATACAACGGGTCACCTTTGCCAACACTTATCTAGCCTCTCGCATCCCCCACCTGGCACAAGTTCTTCCTATGCCGGTGGTGTTGGCCCGCCGAATCCTGGCGGCACTAGGATATTTTGTGAGCACAGGTCTGCTTTTTAAGGTAGGATACGAAACCCTCACCCTTCCTCGTAGTCGTGGAGGTCTTGGACTAGTCCACGTACGCGACCGAGCAGTGGCTATTTATGTAACCACAATGATAAAGCTGTGGACACGACACCAGACAAGTCTGACGGGCAGCTTGATAGACGAACTCGCTCCACCTTCTCTTTCGGCTCCGGTAGCGGTGGCTCACATCTCACCATCACTTGCCCATATGCGAACCTTCTTTGTGGAACACAGTTATGTACATATGGAACTACCGACTACCAGGACGGCGACGGCACGTGATATATATCACATCTTGACTCGACGACGGCCGAATAATGCCGTAGAGCGCCGCCAACCAACAGTTACGTGGTCAGTGGTATAGCGTACAGTGCACCACCCACACCTTGATACGGGAACGCGCGCACTGTGGTATCAGGTGGTAAATGGGAAATATGTGACTCGTTCCAGGTTGCATACAATTCATATGGCGGACGAGCCACTGTGTCCGCAGTGCAATGTTATAGACACTGAGGAGCATCGCCTGATATGCGGTCCTTCGGCGGACGTATGGTGTTTGGTCAAAAAAATGATCGCCTTCCTCCTTCGGGTGGGGCCGCAAACAATAGAACCACGCACACTACTTCTCCCAGATAGGACATATTATCCCCGAACGAAGACAAACGCAGTGACTTGGATTCGAGGTTTGACTGTGCGTTATCTTTTCCGAGACGGCAGTAAGAATGTGCTTGACTTTTGGGCCTTACTACAGGAACATCACTCACAGCTTATGAGACATCCGAGATATCGAACATATTACGCAAATTTTTTAGGGAGTGCCTTGCTTGATCCCCCACCCAGTTGGGGTGTCCCGGGTAGGAGAATGTAATTATTGTCTATAAGTATCAGAACAAGAACGGACCAGGACAGTGGAGAGGATCCACAACACACGTGAAGACGTTCCCGACACCAACGCGAGGTATGACGGGATTAGGGAGGTACGCGCCTAAAAGAGGAACGTAGAACGTTATTGTTTTGTACTGACAGAAGCAGGATATTTTCTTTTCTTTTTTTCACTATTATATAAAAAAAAAGAGTCCACCTATTTACGTTTCCCAGAAGAATTTTATTTTATAAAGTCATTGTCTTATATATTTAAAAAAATTGCTAGAAGCAGTTTATGTTTGTTACGGTAAAAAAAAAAAAAAGTGGTCAGCGTGACGGAATGTCAAAAAAAAAAAAAAAAAAAAAAAAAAAAAAATGCTGGGTGGTATCGTGCTCGCCTTCCATGCAAGCGGGCCCGGGTTCGATTCCTGGCAGGGCTGGACATTTTCTTCGCGCGGGGACTGGGTTTTGTGTTGTCCTCATCATCATTTCATCCTCATCATCGTCACGCAAGTCACCCACTGTGGCGTCGAATGAAGTAAGACATTCACTTGGCGGCCGAACTTCCCTGAATAGGGGCGCCCCGGCCAACGATGCCATACGCTCATTTCCATTTTTTACTCCTACTTTTCTCAGAATTACGAACTTTTTGCACCATTTTACATTGCTGAATGCTTTTTACAGCCGACAAATTCCATGAACGTCTCTTGAATTTTCTTTGGTCTTGCTTCCATTATTAACCGCAACGTCAGAATTGCCTCTCTCGTGTCTTTACCTTTCCTAAAGCCAAACTAATCCTCATCTAGCGCATCCTCAATTTTCTTTTCCATTCTCCTCTATATAATTCTTGTAAGGAACTTGGATGCATGAACCGTTAAGTTGATTGTACGGAATTCTCGCACTTGTCAGCTCTTGCCGACTTCGGAATTGCGTGGATGATTTTTTTCCGAAAATCACATGGAATGTCGCCAGACTCATACATTCTACACACCAACGTGAATAGTCGTTTTGTTGCCACTTCCCCCAATGATATTAGAAATTCTGGTGGAATGTTATATATCCCTTCTGCGTTATTTGCTCTTAAGTCCTCCAAAGCTCTTTTAAGTTCTGATTCTAATACTGAAACCCTATCTCTTTTAAATCGACTCCTGTTTCTTCTTCTATCTCATTAGACAAATCTTCCCTCTTATAGAGTCTTTCAATGTATTCTTTCCACCCATCGGCTATCTCCTCTGCGTTTAACAGTGGAATTCCCGTTGCACTCTTAACGTTACCACCCTTGCTTTTAATGTCACCGAAGGTTGACTTACCTGTATGCTGAGTCTGTCCTTCGGACAATCATTTCTTTTTCGATGTCTTCACGTTTTTCCTTCAGCCATTTCGTCTCAGCTTCCCTGCAATTCCTATTTATTTCATTCCTCAGCGACTTGTATTTCTCTGTTCCTGAGTTTCATTTTTGTACTTCCTCCTTTCATCGATCAATTGAAGTATTTCTTCTGTTACCCACAAGTTTCTTCATATGGCTCAAAAAAAAAAAAAAAAAAAAAAAAAAAAAAAAAAAAAAAAAAAAAAAGGTTGGTAGAGCACTTGCCCGTGAAAGGCAAAGGTCCCGAGTTCGAGTCTCGGTCCGGCACACAGTTTTAATTTGCCAGGAAGTTTCATATCAGCGCACGCTCCGCTGCAGAGTCAAAATCTCATTCTGGTAAGAATGGTGAGACCACCAGCAAGACGGCATTTGCAATACACGAACAGTGCGTGAAATGGAAATACCTAAGGGTATCGTTGTTGTGATTGAAAATATTTTACAATATAATCCTCGCCAAGTTTCGCTGTGTCCAAATCTGACTCCACTTATATAGGGAGTGACAAAGTGGAGCCGGCCGTAGTGGCGGAGCGGTTCTAGGCGCTGGAACAGCGAGACCGCTACGGTCGCAGGTTCGAATCATGCCTCGGGCATGGATGTGTGTCATGTCCTTAGGTTAGTTAGGGTTAAGTAGTTCTAAGATCTAGGGGACTGATGACCTCAGATGTTTAGTCCCATAGTACTCAGAGCGATTTGAACCATTTTTGACAAAGTGGAGATCATGAATAAATAACAAGAATGAAAGCCCTGTTATCGTCTTGTAAACGATAATATGACATGATTATTTAACCAGGGCTTATTTTGCTAAGTGGGGAGACAGCCGCGGCCCCCGCCACGCCTGCTGACCACGGCGGAGCGCCCTCGCGCTATCGACCAGCGGGCGGAGGGAGCGCCCTCTGGAGTTTGGCCGCTGCTCTCTCCCGAGTCAGCGACCTCCGCCTCCCGCGAGACGGCTGTTGCTCCGTGTTGCTCTAATGGCGGTCCACTCTGTCGCCTGATTTCACTCTTTCCATCTCTTTCTCCCAAAGACACGGGGCTGCGGACGCTGGCCTGTGCGCGAACTTACCAACACAGACTGTTTGCTACAACTTCAGCTGTGCTCCAAGGAACTGTGTGACGGACACTCAGTGTTACGCACTTACGTCTTTGGTAATGCGTAACCTCAGATACATCTCAGATGATGCAGATGAGCGTCACTGAAATATAACTGCAAGATTTCTTTTGGCCTCTGACTTCAAGATAAATGTATTACGATCGCAAACAGTCACCTTATGGAAGAAAGAAAATATATGTTGAAAGTGCTTAAGAAACACGGGTATGGATGAACATATATAAGCTTAAAAAGTATAATCAGTCTCTTCCTTCTGCCTATGTATCATCGTCATCACCAATACCACGAAGATATTGTACTCTACAGTTTACGCACGTCCGCCAATAACCTGAAGTAGACAGTTACCATGAAGAATCAACATTCACGCGCCGTAAGGCTAAGGTGACCCGCGAAGTGCGACTAAAGAAAGCTTGTTTTCCATTTATGCAGTTGAAAAGGTACAGGATGGAAATCGATAGACGTGATGTACACGTACAGACAAAAAAATGATTATAATTTCAGAAAAACTGGATGATTCAAGAGAAAGAGCTTCATAAATTGAGCAAGTCAGTAACGCGTTCGTCCTCCTCTGGCCTATATGGGAGCAGATATTCAGCTTGGCACTGATTGACAGACTACACTACTGGCCATTAAAAATGCTACACCACGAAGATGACGTGCTACAGACGCGAAATTTAGCCGACAGGAAGAAGATGCTGAGATATGCAAATGCTTAGCCTTTCAGAGCGTTCACACAAGATTGGCGCCGGTAGCGACGCCTACAACGTGCTGACATGAGGGAAGTTTCCAACCGATTTCTCATACACAAACAGCAGTTGGCCGGCGTTGCCTGGTGAAACGTTGTTGTGAAGCCCCGTGTAAGGAGGAGAAATGCGTACCATCACGTTTCCGACTTTGATAAAGGTCGGATTGTAGCCCATCGCGATTGTCGTTTATCGTATCGCAACATTGCTGATCGCGTTGGCCGAGATCCAGTGACTGTTAGCAGAATATGGAATCGGTGGGTGCAGGAGGGGAATACGGAACGCCGTGCTGGATCCCAACGACCTCGTATCACTAGCAGTCGAGATGCAGGCATCTTATCCGCATGGCTGTAATGGATCGTGCAGCCACTTCTCGATCCCTGAGTCAACAGACGGGGACGTTTGCAAGAGAAGAACCATCTGCACGAACTGTTCGACAACGTTTGCAGCAGCATTGAGTATCAGCTCGGAGACCATGGCTGCGGTTACCCTAGACGCTGCATCACAGACAGGAGCGCCTGCGATGGTGTTCTCAACGACGAACCTGGGTGCACGAAGGCAAAAAGTCATTTTTTCGGATGAATCCAGGTTCTGTTTACAGCTTCATAATAATGGTCGGATCCGCATTTGGCGACATCGCGGTGAACGCACATTGGAAGCGTGTATTCGTCATCGCCATACTGGCGTATCACCCGGTGTGATGGTATGGGGTGCAGTTGGATACACGCCTCGGTCACCTCTTGTTCGGATTGACGGCACTTTAAACAATGGACGTTACAATTCAGATGTATTACGACCCGTGGCTCTACCCTTCATTCGATCCCTGCGAAACCCTAAATTTCAGCAGGATAATGCACGACTGCTTGTTGCAGGTCCTGTACGGGCCTTTCTGGATACAGAAAATGTTCGACTGCTGCCCTGGCCAGCACATTCTCCAGATCTCTCACTAATTGAAAACGTCTAGTCAATGGTGGCCGAGCAACTGGCACAATCACTACTCTTGATGAACTGTGGTATCGTGATGAAGGTGCATGGGCAGCTGGACCCGTACACGCCATCCAAGCTCTGTTAGACTCAATGTCCAGGTGTATAAAGGCCGTTATTACGGCCAGAGGTGGTTGTTCTGGGTACTGATTTCTCAGGATCTATGCACCCAAATTGGGTGAAAATGTAATCACATGTCAGTTCTAGTATAATAGATTTGTCCAATGAATACCCGTTTATCTTCTGCATTTCTTCTTGGTGTAGCAATTTTAATGGCCAGTAGTGTAGTTGGATGTCCTTCCGGGGGATATTGTGCCAAATTCTGTCCAATTACTGCGTCAAATCGTGAAAATCCCACGCTGGTTGAACAGACCTGTCCATAAAGCCATAAACATTCTAAACTGGGGAGAGATCCGGCGATCTTACTGGAATGGAAGCGTTTGGCAAACACGAAGGCAAGCTGTAGAAAGTCTCGCCGTGTATGTGTGGGCATTTTTTGCTGAAATATAAGCCCACGATGGCTTGCCATGAGGGTCAACGCAATGGGACGTAGAGCTTCTTCGACGTGCCGCTGTTCTGTAAGGGTGCCGTCGATTACAACCACAGGGGTCCTGCTATGAAAAAAAATGGCATTCCAGACCATCACTCCCAGCTGTCGGACCATATAGAGAGATTGACGTCCCACTGCTATGCGGGGCGTCTCCAGACACGTCTTCACTGGTCATCGGGCACCGTTCGAAGAGGGGCTCATCACTGAAGACGATTCGGCTCCAGTCAATGAGATTCCAAGCCGAAGAATGGAGACGCCCTAGACAGTAGTGGGATACAAACAAGACTGTCACCTGTTATACGGCCCGAGAACCAGGAGTCCTGCTCTGGGGTGTCATTTCATTTCATATAGAACCGCTTGGGCTGTCACCCGTGGCGCCCTTACAGCACAGCGGTACGTCTGCGATATTCTACACCCCGTTTTGTTGCCCTTCACGGCAAGTCATCCTGGGCTTACGTTTTAGCAACATAATGCTCGCACACATATAGCAAGAGTTTCTATTATTTTGTCTTTGTGCTCGCAAAAACCTACCTTGCCAGCAGGATCGCCGATCACTCGTCAAATAAGGACGTTTGGAGCATTATGGGCAGGGACCTCCAACTCGCTCGGGATTCTGATGATCTAACCCGCCAGTTGAACATAATTTGGCACGATATCCCTGAGGTGGACATCCAGCAACTCTGTTAATCAATGCCAGGCCCAACAATTGCCTGCGTAACGGCCAGAGGTGTACCAACGTATGACGCGCGGGATTAGCCGAGCTGTCTCGGGCGCTGCAGTCATGGACTGTGCGGCTGGTCCCGGCGGAGGTTCGAGTCCTCCCTTGGGCATGGGTGTGTGTGTTTGTCCTTAGGATAATTTATGTAGATTTTAAGCTTAGGGACTGACGACCTTAGCAGTTAAGTCCCACAAGATTTCACACACATTTCTTTTTGTACCAACGTGTTATTGACTTGCTCAATTTGTGAAGCTCTTTCTCTTGAATAAATCATCCTATTTTTCTGCAACTGTAATCATTTGTTTGTACATGTACATCACATATACCAACCGTCCCATTCGCCTAATTCATTCTTGATGCGTTTTTCTTTTTTTTTTCTTTTTTGTCCTGTAGTGCATATATCCTACAACGTATCACATTCTCTTACCAATGGTACGTATTCACCATTCACAACCGAGCATCAAGCTGTTACGTGAATCCTTATAATCTCTAGTGATTATCTATGTTGTTTCTACTCCTATTTTCGCTAGGACGAAACAACGCCTGCTCACATTATCTTTACGCAGCAGTCGATCTGCGATGCATGCGATTCCGCTATGCAGAGTAAGTACGTCACCTTCGGCAGGGAAAAATTTTCATCGCTGCTCCAACGCAGCAGTTAGCACACTGGACTCGCATTTGGGACGACGACTGTTCAAATCTGTGTCCAGCCATACAGATTTACGTCTTCCGTGATTTCCCTAAATCGTTGCAGGCAGATGCCGGGAAGGCCCCTTTGGAAGGGCACGGCCGACTCCCTTCCCTATCCTTGAAACAATCCTAGCTGGGGCTCCGTCTCTAATTACTTCGATGTCGATAGAGCGTGTAACCCTAACCTTCCTTTTTATCGCAACACTCTTTCTATATTCCTACACTTGTCAGATAATTTTGATAACTATTGAAAACCTCGTTTTCGTATATGAGGCAACGTTAACTTATCACAACTACATCACTGAAATGAGACGGGTTTACTGCTAAATAAATTTTTTTGCATTTTATCGAACCCCTGTCTGATCTTTCCTTACTACCTTCCCTACATGTCCGTAACCCTACAACATATCACACCGTTGCAACAGAAACGTAATACAAATCTGTACGAAGTCACACTTGGTGTAGTTTGCAACACCGAAACAAGAAGCAGTCTCCACTTCATAACTGCCTTATTCCAAGCGCCAGCCGGTGTGGCCGAGCGGTTCTAGGCGCTTCAGTCTGGAACCGCGCAACCGACACGGTCGCAGGTTCGAATCCTGCCTCGGGCATGGAGGTGTGTGATGTCCTTAGATTAGTTAGGTTTAAGTAATTCTACGTTCTAGGGGACTGGTGACCTCAGATGTTAAGTCCCATAGTGCTCAGAGGCATTTGAGCAATTTTTTTCAAGCAGATACCAGTCGCGATGTCAACAAATAAATCATTGCAACTAACGCTCTGATCGTCATCAAATAACAAGACTCACTTTCAAAACCAAAATTACTGAAAACTCTAAATTTCTCTCTACGTTCAGTGGGACGCTAACACTTTCTCTTCACACTTCTTTAGGCTTCCAGACTGACTCTCTGCAGTCTAGAGGCCAGAGCATCTCCATAAAATTCTTTAATATTGCTCATTTCAAAGGCTCAGCTGTGTCGTTACAGTCTAATTTGATTTTACCTCTGTGATAGGAATTAATAGTGGCTCTGCCCCCTAATACGTCAGTTGCATTCTTCTCATTATTAGCTACATTTTAACATTCAGGTAAGATTTCACTGCTGACATGGAAAACCCTCGGAGATTTAGGCCAACTAGAAAACCCTTAGAAGAGTATTCTCAAAGTATTCAAGACCTTCCTGAGAGCAAAGTTATATGCGGTTTAGGGAAATCGACTCTGCCGTGAAGGGGATACACGAGGGTATGCTGAAAAGTAATGCCTTCGAATTTTTTATACAAAAACTCTTAAGGCTTTTTAAGTAAAACAAACGTTACTAACATTCTACATGTTCACACTGTTATATTTGCAGCCCTCTTCCACTAGCGGGCTCCGTATTGTAGTGTGTAACATGTCAATGTGCAATGTAACTGCCGGCCGAAGTGGCCGCGCGGTTCTGGCGCTGCAGTCTGGAACCACGAGACCGCTACGGTCGCAGGTTCGAATCCTGCCTCGGGCATGGATGTGTGTGATGTCCTTAGGTTAGTTAGGTTTAACTAGTTCTAAGTTCTAGGGGACTAATGACCTCAGCAGTTGAGTCCCATAGTGCTCAGAGCCATTTGAACCTTTTTTTTTTTTGCAATGTAACTATGTTGATGCGTGAGGCGCAGCGTGCTTTAATAAAGTCTCGACCTCAGAGGGTTTGTGCTCTTGTGGAGCACCCTCTCCTTCAGCACGACAATGTCGTTCCACACATGAGAGCTGCGACATCTGCAGGAATCCGACGCCTTGGGCTATCTGTCATGGATCATCCTGCACACTGTCCCGACTTGGTCCCACCCAATTGTCATGTGTTTCCAAAACTTAAAGAACGCCTTGGAGGATTTCACTTTGATAGTGATGAAGTAGTGCAAGCAGAGGTGAGGTTGTGGCTCTGCCAACACGGTCAGACATTCCACGGTGATGGCATTAACAAATTGGTCTCTCGCTGGGAGAAATGTGTTAGTCGCCAGAGTGACTGTGTTGAGAAATAAATGTGTAGATGTGAAGAATAAACATGTAGAATGTTAATAATATTTGTTTTATTTAAAAAGTTTTAAGAGTTTTCACACAAAATTTCGGAGGACATACTTTTCAGTACCCCTTCGTTGTTCATCTAATACAGCGGCGGCCTAGAATTCGGCTAGTGGGCCATGCCTGTGCCCGACTGCCAAAGCGCTCAGCATCGCTTCACATTAGGCCTAGTTTGCACGACGACATTCGGGTTGCGCCACTCGTTGCTTGGAATGAGTTGCACGCATATGGTTTCATATTTGATTGTAGACACGGCGAAACAAGTATACACTTTAGTTTCGTCGTTTTGTGGTTTCCTGAGTCGTGTCTGAAATGAAAGTTTTGGCAGCTGCACGTCGCACGAGTTGTGATGGAGTTAAAGCTTGTTGCATGGAATCGCTGCATAAGAAAAAAATAAGAAACGTGTTTCGATTCGTGACTGGATGAAGAAATGATGTCAGCTCGGTTGCTCAGCATTCTTGCTGAAGTGATTTGTAATGGAAGACCCAAGAAGTTCTGTTCACGTTTCTTCTAAATAGAATTAATTTTGATATAAGGAATAAAGATACTATAATGCATGAAGCACTTCGCCAGAACTGAAATTACATATCACATTGCGTGCATTACAATCGAGAACACTCGGAATGCTGTAAGATGCAGACTTAGTTGGTGATGACACTTTTTCATTAACACTAATCATTATTAACATTAACAGCAGTAATTGTATCAATGGGCCACATTAGTAAGAGAATGGTTAGCAAACTACTCTCTTGAAGATAGATCTGTACTGCGGCAATATTTAAAAATTCAAACATATGTGAATGGGGAGCGACGTTTTATATAGATGAATATTGAATAAAGAATGCAGCTTCTTGATTTGTGTAGCCTTCCCTCCTGTCAATAACATTCCTTAAAAAAATAGTCGGCCAACTCGAAGGATGGGATTTTAGTCTTGTAGACGAGAGCATTTCCACAGCTAGAATTACATCTGCTTGTATTTTTCTTAATGCAGTTGTACATGTGCTTCTAATTAAATAAATTTTGCCCTGCAGCTTGGATGTTGTAAACCTTTCTGTGTTCTGATCGCATGTGAAGGTCTCAGGAGCAGCAATATATTGCTTATTTTTGTAATCAGCATGACTGAAATTCCACGAACACCTATGCAAAGCATAGATATTTAAAAATCGAACATTATTCTGTGTTCCTCACTGCATATTCCATTTTGTCTTCTTTCTTTCTTTCTCAGGGCCTTTGTCCCGCTCCAACGCGGGGGCGGCTTTGTTATGACGGATTTGGCAGTGTTAGTGG
Organism: Schistocerca americana; assembly: GCF_021461395.2. Classification (NCBI taxonomy): domain Eukaryota; kingdom Metazoa; phylum Arthropoda; class Insecta; order Orthoptera; family Acrididae; genus Schistocerca; species Schistocerca americana. The sequence continues at coordinate 638,021,928 of NC_060120.1, read as the reverse complement.
CAGAGGGTGGCCAGATGCTCTTTCTGACGCCACCCCGAATCCCCCGGGACAGAAGCAGTGTATCCCAGCTGTCTGCGTCCAATGTAAGTCATGAAATAGTGCAAACGTTTTCAAATGTCTGTGAGTCGTGTAACTGAGGCGGAACTTGGGGACCAGCTCGGTATTCACCTAGCGGGATGTGGAAAACCGCCTAAAAACCACATCCAGGACTGCCGGCATACCGGCCCTCGTCGTTAATCCGCCGGGCGGATTCGATCCGGGGCCAGCGCGCCTACCCGCGTCCAGGAAGCAGCGCCTTAGCGCTCTCGACTACCCTGGCGGGTATATTCCCGTTTGTCTACACTCGACGAACACACTTAACCTCAAAACTCATGCAACTAGTGTCAACAAAGTTGGAACACGCCGAAAGTGTTTAGTTTCACCGACGAGTTGCGCAAACACGCGGCGCGCATGCGCAGTGGCCGGTAGCGCAGTTGCCTGCAACCTAGTGTCGTCGTGTAAACTAGGCCTTAGCCCCACAACCACACTGCGCCGTCGAAGCGCGAGGAGGGGCAACGTTGGTAAACAGCGAACACGCCGCATTTAAATGGCAATACAGTTTTCAATATTAATTAATTATTCTTGTCACACCGAAGACATAACATAATTCTTATCTCATACAAACTGTGGGTAGGTGCAGACTGTTTCACAGAATTCTGCACTGAAGTTGCCACGAAATCGTGACTTACTTTGTTTCATAATCGAAAAAAGGTCTTTCACACAAATATGTCGATCGAAATATTGTGGCACTTTTGCAACTTTATTGTGGAGACTTGGAAAGTCTACCTGACAAAAACCAATGTAGACACTTTTAACGTAAAGAGATTTGTAATTAAAACTGGAAGAACCTTACAGGTCAGTCACTTACATCTACACATGCACAAGGGCGCTTTCAACTGAAACGGCAAACGGTCTCGAAAATAGCTCGAAGACAGATGTAAGATTGACAGTGTCCACCAAAACTTTATAAAACTAAAAAAAGAACACAATGAATTCTTCAAACATCGTGCTTTCTTTAATGCCAGTCAGCTTAGGGAACAGTACTGTCTTTGTCAGAATGTGTCTCCTCTGCAACGCGATTTTCTTTCTAAATGCATCCCATTCAAATCAGAAAGAAGTTACCTTACAGTGCCTTACTGTGGGCAATGTGCAGTCAAGTCTACTGAAAATGCGACGTTTCCAGTCCATTTCAGATGTTCTAATTTTATTTCCTTCACTTCATTTTCCTTAATAAATTTAACAACAACGAGATTTAAATTGAAAATTCGTTCCATTCGTTCTGCTTAACTCAATCAACGCACTTTTCAGTGATATATGAAGTCTCCATACCCTTCGTTAATGTTCCATTGAAAACTTGCAAATGAAAATCGAATAATGGGTGCGACTTCAGAAATTTTATTATTCATACCACCAATTTCTTCAAGCGCTCCATACCTGCAAATTTAGCACAGAGGACTTCAGAATGTACAGAACAATGGAGCCCGTTTGTCGATCGTTGTAATTTTTTGCACTTTCCTTGCCGGCCGCGGTGGTCTCGCGGTTCTAGGCGCGCAGTCCGGAACCGCGCGACTGCTACGGTCGCAGGTTCGAATCCTGCCTCGGGCATGGATGTGTGTGATGTCCTTAGGTTAGCTAGGTTTAAGTAGTTCTAAGTTCTAGGGGACTGATGACCACAGCTGTTAAGTCCCATAGTGCTCAGAGCCATTTGAACCATTTTTTTTGCACTTTCATTGTCGCCTAAAAGCTTAAATTTTTTCTGCATGGTACTATAATGTCGTTTCGTAGCAGACAAGCAGTACCCAACGCTTATGCGTATTGAGAGTTCTGACTCATCTCTTCTGTCATTCACATTCATTTTAAAGGATTAATATGATAGATTGCATGACTACGAGGATTGGAACTTTAATAGTGGCAGTTATTTATTTACACCTCGTACAAAATAGATACGTGTTTCAAAATTTTACTGACCTTCACAGTTGTCACCAGCATTGTGTATAACCCGTTGCCAGCCATGGAGAAGTCGTAGGATACTCTCAACAGTGCCAGTTGTGTTGACAGTCCGAGCGGCGCGATCTATTGCCCGGCGAATTTGTAGCAGTTCTGAAGCGAATGCCGTGAAGTGTTTCCTTCAGTTTAGAAATCGAGTCGAACTCACGAGAGCTCAAGTCAGGGGAGTGCAGTAGGTGGCATAGCACTTAGCAGCCCCATAAGTCAAAAAAATCAGTAACAACTTGCAATGTATGTGCTTCAGCATTGTCCTGCAAAATGATGGTCAGGTTCCGCAAAAGTGTCATCACTTCTGTCTCTAAGCTGGTCGTAGGTTGTGTTCCAAAAATGAACAGCATAGAGACAGAAGTGATGACACTTTCTGCAGGACCTGACCATCATTTTGCAGGACAATGCTCAAGCACGTACAGTGCAAGCTGTTACTGATTTGTTTGACTGATGGGGCTGCTAAGTGCTATACCACTCCCCTGACTTAAGCTCTCGTAAGTTCAGCTCGATTTCTAAACTGAAGGAAACACTTCACGGCATTCGCTTCAGAACTGCCACAAATTCATCGGGCAATAGACCGCGCCGCTCAAACTGTCAACGCAACTGGCACTGCTAAGAGTATCTACGACTTCCACATCACTGGCAACGGGTTATACACAATGCTGGTGACTACTCTGAAGGTCAGTAAGACTTTGAAACACGTATCTATTTTGTACGAGCTCTAAATAGTTGCCACTATTAAAGGTCCAACCCACGTATCTCTTTTTGTGCAGACAACTACTGGCCTATGAACGTCCTTCATAGCGAAGTGTAAACAGCGCTGACACCACGATTCTGCCGAATTCAAAGAGTTCTGACTAACGAAAAATGCCGCACCGCAATTCTAAATGAATGTGCGTGACGGAGAGTTCTTCAGATACCACCATTTTCGTCGCCCTTCTTTCCCTGTTCCATTCCCGAATGGCGTGTGGGAAGAATGGTGATGTACAAACCTCCGTACGAGCTACAATTTCATGTGATCTTCTGACCGTGCTCATTTCGCAAGACCTATGTTGGAGGCAGCAATGTAATGTCTTAGTCTCCTTAGGACACAGCCTCTCGGAACTTCCTTAGTAAGCCTCTGTGTGATGCCCAATGCGTCTCTTCCAGCACAGCCACAGGCGTTTGTTGAACATCTCCCTAACGCTATCTGGGTAAAACGCGTCACTGTTCGTCGAACATGTGTTTGCTCTCTCTCTATTCTACGAGAAGCTTTCAATAACCAATGTAACACTTTTTTTTCTCTGCAATTTCGTTTGAAAATGTGTAGCATTTGTGTGGGACCTCATGGAATACTCCCAGTTCAGACCCTACAGTTTCATGAAGTTCCGATTGCTGACGGCGCTTTAGGTGGCCTTTAAAATGGTGTCTGTAACGGAGGTGCGTTCCAAGCAGACAGCTGTCACTGAGCTTCTTTTGGCGAGAAACCACAGCATCATAGATATTCACGGGCGTTCGCAGAACGTCTGCGGAGACCTGGCGGTGAACGAAGATGGTGAGTAGTTGCGAGATGCGTCTGTCTTCGGCGGGACAAGGTCGTGCAAGTCTACCCGATCTCCCTCGCCGCAGCCAAGCGCACACAGCTGTGACTCCTGCAATACTGGAACGTTCGGACACTCTCGTTCGAGGTGATCGACGGGTCACAAACAAAACACCTCGCTGCTCAACTGGAAGTCTCTGTTGGTCGTGCAGACACACTCGTCCACCACTTGGAGTACTGGCCATTAAAATTGCTACACCAAGAAGATGACGTGCTACAGACGCGAAATTTAACCGGAAGGAAGAAGATGCTGTGATATGCAAATGATTAGCTTTTCGGAGCATTCACACAACGTGCTGACATGAGGAAAGTTTCCAACCGGTTTCTCATACACTAACAGCAGTTGACCGGCGTTGCCTGGTGAAATGTTCTTGTGATGCCTCGTACAGGGAGGAGAAATGCGTACCATCACATTTCCGACTTTGATAAAGGTCGGATTGTAGCCCATCGCGATTGCGGTTTATCGTATCGCGACATTGCTGATCGCGTTGGTCGAGATCCAATGACTGTTAGCAGAATATGGAATCGGTGGGTTCAAGAGGGTAATACGGAACGCCGTGCTGGACCCCAACGGCTTCGTATCACTACCAGTCGAGATGACAGGCATCTTATAAGCATGGCTGTAACGGATCGTGCATCCACGTCTCTATCCCTGAGTCAACAGATGGGGACGTTTGCAAGACAACAAACATCTGCACGAACAGTTCGACGCCGTTCCCAGCAGCATGGACTATCAGCTCGGAGACCATGGCTGCGGTTACCCTTGACGCTGCATCACAGACAGGAGCGCCTGCGATGGTGTACTCAATGACAAACCTGGGTGCACGAATGGCAAAACGTCATCTTTTCGGATGAATCCAGGTTCTGTTTACAGCATCATAATAATGGTCGCATCCGCATTTGGCGACATCGCGGTGAACGCACATTGGAAGCGTGTATTCGTCATCGCCATACTGGCGTATCACCCGGCGTGATGGTATGGGGTGCCATTGGTTACACGTCTCGGTCACCTCGTGTTCGCATTGACGGCACTTTGAACAGTCGACGTTACATTTCAGATTTGATACGACCCGTGGCTCTACCTTTCATTCGATCCCTGCGAAACCCTAAATTTCAGCAGGATAATGCACGACCGCATTTGTAGGTCCTGTACGGGTCTTTCTGGGTACAGAAAATGTTCGACTGCTGCCCTGGTCAGCAGATTCTCCAGATGTCTGACCAATTGAAGACGTCTGGTCAATGGAGGCCGAGTAACTGGCTCGTCACAATACTCCAGTCACTACTCTTGATGAACTGTGGTATCGTGTTGAAGCTACATGGGCAGCTATACCTGTACACGTCATCCAAACTCTGTTTGACTCAATGCCCAGGCGTATCAAGGCCGTTATTACGGCCAGAGGTGGTTGTTCTGGGTACTGATTTCTCAGTATCTATGCACCCAAACTGCGTGAAAATGTAATCACATGCTAGTTCTAGTATAATATATTTGTCCAACGAATACCCGTTTATCATCTGCATTTCTTCTTGGTGTAGCAGTTTTAATGGCCAGTGGTGTATGTCCCCGCTGCGTTCCTCATCGCCTAACAGAAAACTATAAAGAGCGACGGAGGACCATCTATGAGAAATTGCTTGCGTGTTACGAGGCTGATCGTGTCAATTTTTTGTCGAACATCGTCATGGGCGATGAAACATGGGTTCATCACTTCGAACCAGAAACAAAACGGAAATCCATGGAGTGACGTCACACTACCTCTCCTCCGAGGAAAAAGTTCAAAGCCGCACGCTCATCCACTAAAATTATGGCGACGGTCTTCTGGGACTCTGAAGGGATTATTCTGTTTGATGTCCTCCATCTAGGTGTAGTGGTCAACTCCGAAGTGTATAGTGCTGCCCTCAGAAAACTGAAGGAACGACTTCGGCGTGTTCATCGTCACGAAAATGGAAACGAACCTCTCCTTTTCCATGACAAAGCAAACCTCACATAAGTCTGTGCACCTGAGAGGAGCCCACAAAACTTCATTGGACTGTTCTTCCTCAGCCACTCTGCAGCCCGAATCTCGCACCTTTCATCCATTTGGTCCAATGAAGGACGCTCTCTGTGGGAAGCAGTATGTGGATGATAGGCAGGTTATTTATGCAGGAAGACGCTGGCTCCGACATCGACCAGTACTGTGGTACCATGCGGGCATACAGTCTTCCGCAGTAAGGTGCCGTAAGGCCATCACACTGAACGGAGATTATGTTGAAAAGTATGGTTCTGTAGACAAGTGAGTGGGGAATACTATGGTGTATTGGACTCCCAAATAAAACCAACGTGCCTTCAGGAAAAAAAACAATGTGTTGCGTTACATACTGAACGCCACCGATATTACTCCAGCAAGATAACGCTCTCTGAGTGATGGCCGATACTCAAGACTCTGTCGAATGTGTATTTTGTAAGCCACTTCTGTCGTGGATGTATTACATTTCCTTAATACGCTTTCAGTGAATCTTAGCTCGCACGTAACAAGCAGATCGTAGGCTTCCTGCGCTCTCTGGCTAGCTGTAGAAACACCTGTCCCGATTTCAGTCACAGGAAATTAAAGTTCTTGCTGCGATGGTCTACAACACTTCATTTAACTTACAAAAAAATCACCTCACAATGCTTTGAAAGCAAGTTGCGCAAGACGTTCGCAAGCCCTCCAGTAAACTTGATTGTTCTCTTCCAGAGAAATAATTTAGTGGCATAAAAATGAAGGAAGAAGAAAGTAGGTCGTTGCGGCGTTGAGGGCAGCCCCAGTGCGCGCGTGTCTGGGTCCGCTTTCTTGGAGGTGGTGTTAATAGCGCTACGAGTTCCCAGAAGGGCTGCGCAGCAGCGGCTCGCTCGATGCGCTCGCGTGTCTCACCGCCGCAGCTATCAATGCTCGTGTCCGAGTTAAATGCCACAGCACGCGACAGCCCAACACTTCGATTCACCAGAAGTGCAGCCATCGAAATCCACACTGCGGCTTTCTCAAATACACTCCTGGAAATTGAAATAAGAACACCGTGAATTCATTGTCCCAGGAAGGGGAAACTTTATTGACACATTCCTGGGGTCAGATACATCACATGATCACACTGACAGAAACACAGGCACATAGACACAGGCAACAGAGCATGCACAATGTCGGCACTAGTACAGTGTATATCCACCCTTCGCAGCAATGCAGGCTGCTATTCTCCCATGGAGACGATCGTAGAGATGCTGGATGTAGTCCTGTGGAACGGCTTGCCATGCCATTTCCACCTGGCGCCTCAGTTGGACCAGCGTTCGTGCTGGACGTGCAGACCGCGTGAGACGACGCTTCATCCAGTCCCAAACATGCTCAATGGGGGACAGATCCGGAGATCTTGCTGGCCAGGGTAGTTGACTTACACCTTCTAGAGCACGTTGGGTGGCACGGGATACATGCGGACGTGCATTGTCCTGTTGGAACAGCAAGTTCCCTTGCCGGTCTAGGAATGGTAGAACGATGGGTTCGATGACGGTTTGGATGTACCGTGCACTATTCAGTGTCCCCTCGACGATCACCAGTGGTGTACGGCCAGTGTAGGAGATCGCTCCCCACACCATGATGCCGGGTGTTGGCCCTGTGTGCCTCGGTCGTATGCAGTCCTGATTGTGGCGCTCACCTGCACGGCGCCAAACACGCATACGACCATCATTGGCACCAAGGCAGAAGCGACTCTCATCGCTGAAGACGACACGTCTCCATTCGTCCCTCCATTCACGCCTGTCGCGACACCACTGGAGGCGGGCTGCACGATGTTGGGGCGTGAGCGGAAGACGGCCTAACGGTGTGCGGGACCGTAGCCCAGCTTCATGGAGACGGTTGCGAATGGTCCTCGCCGATACCCCAGGAGCATCAGTGTCCCTAATTTGCTGGGAAGTGGCGGTGCGGTCCCCTACGGCACTGCGTAGGATCCTACGGTCTTGGCGTGCATCCGTGCGTCGCTGCGGTCCGGTCCCAGGTCGACGGGCACGTGCACCTTCCGCCGACCACTGGCGACAACATCGATGTACTGTGGAGACCTCACGCCCCACGTGTTGAGCAATTCGGCGGTACGTCCACCCGGCCTCCCGCATGCCCACTATACGCCCTCGCTCAAAGTCTGTCAACTGCACATACGGTTCACGTCCACGCTGTCGCGGCATGCTACCAGTGTTAAAGACTGCGATGGAGCTCCGTATGCCACGGCAAACTGGCTGACACTGACGGCGGCGGTGCACAAATGCTGCGCAGCTAGCGCCATTCGACGGCCAACACCGCGGTTCCTGGTGTGTCCGCTGTGCCGTGCGTGTGACCATTGCTTGTACAGCCCTCTCGCAGTGTCCGGAGCAAGTATGGTGGGTCTGACACACCGGTGTCAATGTGTTCTTTTTTCCATTTCCAGGAGTGTAGCACGCTCTGGCGCCACGGCTTCCAGCGCAGGGGCCATAGGCAGAGCTCCTACATAATAGGCTGAATCGTCCGCTATGTTTTCCGCAACTCTGAGAATTCGACAATGCTTATCCTGTGGATGGTTCACCTATTCACTCAACATTTTACAATATTTCTTATCAAATGTTTGTTATTGATTACCAGAATTAATGTCTATGGAGATACGTAGAATCCCCTTTTCATGTAACAGAAAAACTGAAATACGGCTATAGAAATATGGGCTCAGAACTTGTGTGGTACTTTGTAAATATTACACTGAAGAGCCAAAGCAACTGGTACACCTGCCTAATATCGTGTAGGGCCCCCGCTGGCACCCAGAAGTACCGCAACACGACGTGATAGGGACTAGATTAATGTCTGAAGTAGTGCTGGAGGGGGCAGCGCGGAGTGGCCGCGCGGTTAGAGGCGCCATGTCACGAATCGGGCGGCCACTCCCGCCAGAGGTTTGGGATCCTCCCTCGGGCATGGGTGTGTGTGTTGTCTTTAGCGTAAGTTAGTTTAAGTAGTGTGTAAGTCTAGGGACCGATGACCTCAGCAGTTTGGTCCCATAGGTATTCACATACATTTGAACATTTTAGTGTTGGAGCGAACTGACACCGTGAATCCTGCAGGACTGTCCATAAATCCAAAGACTACGAGGGGTGGAGATATCTTCTGAACAGCACGTTGCAAGGCATCCCAGATATGCTCAATAATGTTCATGTCTGGAGAGTTTAGTGGCCAGAAGACTGTTCCTGGAGCCACTCTGTAGCAATTCTGGGGTGTCGCAGTGTCCTGCTGCAATTGCCCAAGTGCTTCGGAATGCGCAATGGACATGGGTGTATGTCGATGATCAGACAGGATGCTTACGTACGTGTCACCTGTCAGAGTCGTATCTAGAAGTATCAGGGGTGCCATACCACTCCAACTGCACACCCTCCCACACCACTGCAGATCCTCCACCAGCTTGAAGTCCCCTGCTGACATGCACGTCCATCTGCTCGATGTAATTTGAAGCGAGACTCGTCCGACCAATTAATTTGTTTGCATTCATCAACAGCACAATGTCAGCGTTAACGCGCCCAGGCGAGGCGCAAAGTCATCAAGGGTACACGAGTGGGATTTCGGCTCCGAAAGCCCATATCGATGATGTTTCGTTGAATGGTTCGCACACTGACACTTGTTGATGGTCCAGCACTTAAATCTGCTGCAGTTCGCTGAAGGGTTACACTTCTGTCACGTTGAACGAATCTCTTCAGTCGTCGCTGGTCCCGTTCTTGTTGGATCATTTTCAGGCGGTGGCGATGTCGGAGATTTGATGTTTTACACTCGTGAAATGGTCGTACAGGAATATTCCCACTTCATCGCTACCTCGGAGATGCTTGTCCCATCGCTCGTGCGCCGACTATAACACCAAGTTCAAACTCACTTAAACCTTGATAACCTGCCACTGTAGCAGCAGTAATCAATCTAACATGTGCACCAGACATTTGTTGTCTTATATAGGCGTTGCCGGCCGCAGCGCCGTATTCTCCCTGTTCACATATATGTGTACTTGAATACGCATGCCTTTAAATAAGGGCATTACGCAGTAACAACCTGTGCATATTTGTTAATTTTTCCCATACACAGGTACTTGAAAAAGTGATGGCTATTTTTTAATCATACGTAGGTTTAAGATATGCGGCATTTTTATTGTACAGAGAAGAGAAAAAGTATAGTTTGTGTTACACTGAAATGAATGTTTACTAATAGTTTCATCATTGAACAAGAATTCATTTTGCATACTTCATTGTAGATTCGTACAACTCAATGAGGGGGTGATAGAGAAGTATCAGAAAATAGTTTTGTAGTTGTCTTCTGTCTAGGTACAACAAAAGCTAGTAATAAGGGTTCCGGTGGGTGGGCACCCATAGATGTAGTGCCTATACACAATTAGTATCTGTAGCATTGTGACACAGAAAATCAATTTTACTGTGTTTTGTTTGGTTTCTTGTATTTCTGTCTTTGCAGTAAAGCCTGTGTTCAGTACATATCCATATCATTAGCACATAAATATGACAGAAAATTTGTTGCTTCTTTGAGTTGTTGTCAAAACTTTATTCTTTGAAGTTTATGTTATTTGTACAAGTTCCCTCAAAGTGGCAAATCCGCTATAAAAACCAGTATATACCAGTTGTCCTATCGTACCTGAACAAGAAACGGGGTTAAGTGTTATTCAGTTGGTGTATGTATCTTTATGATAACGACGCGTAAATACATCACAATAAATATTGTTCTCCACTTTGCCAATTGCGAAAATATCCCAGGCATCGAAAAATTTTGAGACGAACTGCTTCAGTATAGTTTTCGATTGGTGTAAGAAACCCCATGGTATACGTTTATAACTACTTTTTTAGCATATACTTACAATACACAACGGAGCGCCAGGTCCTGGTTCCAAGTTGTCTGTGTGCCAAGTTATTGCCAATTTTTCTTCGTTTGGGATCCTTGGAAATCTATAAAAGCGAAAACCGTTTCTGCAGTGGTTAGTGCAATTTACAGCTGAGCAGCCACCCATTTTTACGACGAATTCTTCAATACAGTTAATTAGAAATTTTCTGTTGCTTCATGACTCATCTGTAAACACATATGAATATGCTATACTTTGTGGAAATCGTGGCAGACAGTTCATCTCAGGAGTTTTAGCCGAAGGGAAATACTAGTCAGACATTTTCCCGATCGAACAGGTATCTGACCTGGCTGGCGAACTAGTGCGTCATCATTGTTCATTGTTTCCGTTTCTCACTTTTGTCGTACCCGACACACACTACACCGTGTACTGTTATAGGGGATCTTCTTATCCTGGAGATCAAACGTTAACCTGAAGCAACCAAAGAAGGTAGTTTCTTTAACTTTTTCAGTGGCTCGAGTGAAATTTAAGCAAGTGTGTTACAAGAAACTCGGCAGAACGGGCTTTCGCAACTGTGAATGTGCAAGGAAGATCTTGCCCATATGATACTTGGGTCTCAAACAAGCGATGGACGCCCTCTCCTTCAAGTGAGTCACGTGGGGCATGGCGGATAATTCAGCTTGAAAACGCTCCTGGCAACAGCAGACATTAAGATTTTCAAAATTATTATTTACTTTGAGGCCGTAGTAGTCTAGCAATGCCTAGCTCTTCCATAGTAGAGATAAAGCCTTAAAGGAACTTTACTTCATTGATTCATTGTTTGTGTACATGATATTGTATGCTTTTAGAATTTATATGTGTCACCGCGTTAGTACAAGATACGATGAACCTACCCAGCGTTTTTCAAGAATGTCATGGCAACCTACCGTTTCTGAATGGAATGATGCGAATGACTTGAGTACGTGATATTGTGACTGCATGTAAACAAGAGTATTTTTATTAATGTAAGTAAGTGTCCGACAGAAGAGAGGCCGTATGACGTATGTTTCGGTGCGGATCGACAAATGTCGTTCGAACCCCGGCCGGAATCAAGAATTTGCGAGTAGGAGATATAATGGATGAGAGACCCTGCAATGCAGCGTGCGGTAAGTGAGAATTTGGAGCAGCTGGAAGCCGCGCACGGGTGGCCGAGATGGTTGACGCAACGGTTCTATAGAAGCGACGTTCTCGGGTTCGAGTCCCTGTCCAGCACAAATTTTCAACTTACGCCATTACAATACCACAGTTCCCTGTGCCCCTGAGAGTCATGATTAAGCACCTACCCCTTTCCCTTTCTCTAGTTCAGAAAAAAGAGTATTTTCCGTATATTGCAGATGGTTGGACACAGTAAAATCAAAGCCAACAAAACAACGATTAAAAAAGGTTCATCAGAAAACATTAGGCATGTAACAGTTTTCAAAACATGTTATTATACAAATTCTTATAGTGCCTTTTTCAGAAAAAAGTGACGACTGAAATGTTCTCTTCCTTTCTCCACCACAAACACACATAGGTGGCACACTTGCTTGGCAGCAGTGTGGAATTCTCTTTATTGAGGTAGTTTAAGAGCTGTGTTTATACTTAATGTCATCTAGGGAAAATGAGCTGTCCGGTGCTTTGGCAGCCCTTTGTGGCTGTTGACGCGCTCAAGTACGTCTTACCAGAGCATCCCAAGTTTGATTCACAGCCGGCACTGCCACTATACCTTTCGGAGTCGCTCACTTATCGAACTCTTTTGACGGGAACCACACTGTTTACATATTAACAGTTAATATTAATGATTAAGATAATTTTTTTTTTCATTTTAAACCTTGAATAATTTACAACGTTTCATTACATAGCAACAAATAAGATGTTAGTTTTTTGATTTATTGTTTCGTGTGTTTTTGTTATGAGTTGTGAAATTTGGCTGATGACTGGTGAGCGCAGTTTGCACAAGTTCACTTACATGTTCAGCAGCTAGTTCAGATCATATGTAGATTTAATGAACATTAATGTTAAGCAGTGATTCACACACAAGTGGACATTTTTAAGCACAATCTTTAGATACTGGGTATATTTCTTCTGAAACCACTTTCGAAAAATAATTGGGAGTTGAAATTAAGTCGTTTCAGTCCTTTTAGCCCTCCGTCCACTTCCAGTTTCAGTAGCTCCAACGCTACGGTTGCCGAATCCTTCATAAATGACGATGGAACGGGACAGTCAACCCGCTAAACACCAACATCAAACGGACATTCCTGGACTGTTAATCAAAGTCGAAATGTCTTCAAAGCACTACATCTGCTTTTTCTTTTGAGTAAGGTCAGGCCTTTTAGACTTATGCTCTTCCATTTCACATGAAGTCCTTCAGAAATTTGAAATGAGAGAATTTTTTAGTCTCAAGGTCTTTTCGAAACAATTTTAATTTGTTATAAAAGCTAAACACCCTCTGTGCTAAATCAGAAATAAGCCTACACTCCATCGTAATGTCATGTTTAGTGCTTGAATACGCTGAACAAAATCTATAGTAATAGCCATATGTGGGACGTCAAGTACAGGAAAATATTTTGTTTTCTTGCAGAAATTGTTTTAATCGATCCAGTAATTGGAAAAAATCTGCCTAGAACATTGCATACTGTTAGCTATCTATCTAAGCACTCTCAAGGTGTACGAAGAAGCTCTTTACTGTATAATTCTCTTACGAAGGATTTGAACCGTCGCTAGTGTTCGACATTTGAGGGGATGTAGTTCACAGTTTTTAGATCAAGGTGAATAACATGTGGATATTGAAAAATCATGTGAAAGCGTCTTCATTTCAGTGTAACTATAGCACCCTACATCCATTTGAATCTGCATGCTGTACTCAAGCATTGATCTCCCTCCTCATTTCACCCCTCCCCCATTCCCCCCACAAACACACTCCCTTCCACGACTCATCTACATCTACATCTACATCTATACTCCGCGAGCCACTTTACGGTGTGTGGCGGAGGGTACTTATTGTACCACTATCTGATCCCCCCTTCCCTGTTCCATTCACGAATTGTGCGTGGGAAGAACGACTGCTTGTAAGTCTCCGTATTTGCTCTAATTTCTCGGATCTTTGCGTTGTGATCATTACGCGAGATATATGTGGGCGGTAGTAATATGTTGCCCATCTCTTCCCGGAATGTGCTCTCTCGTAATTTCGATAATAAACCTCTCCGTATTGCGTAACGCCTTTCTTGAAGTGTCCGCCACTGGAGCTTGTTCAGCATCTCCGTAACGCTCTCGCGCTGACTAAATTTCCCCATGACGAATCGCGCTGCTTTTCGCTGGATCATGTCTATCTCTTCTATTAATCCAACCTGGTAAGGGTCCCATACTGATGAGCAATACTCAAGAATCGGACGAACAAGCGTTTTGTAAGCTACTTCTTTCGTCGATGAGTCACATTTTCTTAGAATTCTTCCTATGAATCTCAACCTGGCGCCTGCTTTTCCCACTATTTGTTTTATGTGATCATTCCACTTCAGATCGCTCCGGATAGTAACTCCTAAGTATTTTACGGTCGTTACCGCTTCCAATGATTTACCACCTATGGCATAATCGTACTGGAATGGATTTCTGCCCCTATGTATGCGCATTATATTACATTTATCTACGTTTAGGGAAAGCTGCCAGCTGTCGCACCATGCATTAATCCTCTGCAGGTCCTCCTGGAGTACGTACGAGTCTTCTGATGTTGCTACTTTCTTGTAGACAACCGTGTCATCTGCAAATAGCCTCACGGAGCTACCGATGTTGTCAACTAAGTCATTTATGTATATTGTAAACAATAAAGGTCCTATCACGCTTCCCTGCGGTACTCCCGAAATTACCTCTACATCTGCAGATTTTGAACCGTTAAGAATGACATGTTGTGTTCTTTCTTCTAGGAAATCCTGAATCCAATCACAAACCTGGTCCGATATTCCGTAAGCTCGTATTTTTTTCACTAAACGTAAGTGCGGAACCGTATCAAATGCCTTCCTGAAGTCCAGGAATACGGCATCAATCTGCTCGCCAGTGTCTACGGCACTGTGAATTTCTTGGGCAAATAGGGCGAGCTGAGTTTCACATGATCTCTGTTTGCGGAATCCATGTTGGTTATGATGAAGGAGATTTGTATTATCTAAGAACGTCATAATACGAGAACACAAAACATGTTCCATTATTCTACAACAGATTGACGTAAGCGAAATAGGCCTATAATTATTCGCATCTGATTTATGACCCTTCTTGAAAATTTGACGATTCCTTGATACCTCAGGACATGCCCTCTCAACATATTCCTTCTTTTGGTCAAGCTGTACCATTGATTTCTTTTTTCCTCAGTTCAGTGCAGTATCTCTTCATTAATTATTCGGTCAGCCCATCTAACCCCCAACGTTGTTTTGTAGCATCACGTTTCAAAGGCTTCTGTTCTCTTCTTGTTGAAATGTTTGCCGTCCATGTTTCACTTCCGTACAAGAAGAAATACACTCCTGGAAATGGAAAAAAGAACACATTGACACCGGTGTGTCAGACCCACCATACTTGCTCCGGACACTGCGAGAGGGCTGTACAAGCAATGATCACACGCACGGCACAGCGGACACACCAGGAACCGCGGTGTTGGCCGTCGAATGGCGCTAGCTGCGCAGCATTTGTGCACCGCCGCCGTCAGTGTCAGCCAGTTTGCCGTGGCATACGGAGCTCCATCGCAGTCTTTAACACTGGTAGCATGCCGCGACAGCGTGGACGTGAACCGTATGTGCAGTTGACGGACTTTGAGCGAGGGCGTATAGTGGGCATGCGGGAGGCCGGGTGGACGTACCGCCGAATTGCTCAACACGTGGGGCGTGAGGTCTCCACAGTACATCGATGTTGTCGCCAGTGGTCGGCGGAAGGTGCACGTGCCCGTCGACCTGGGACCGGACCGCAGCGACGCACGGATGCACGCCAAGACCGTAGGATCCTACGCAGTGCCGTAGGGGACCGCACCGCCACTTCCCAGCAAATTAGGGACACTGATGCTCCTGGGGTATCGGCGAGGACCATTCGCAACCGTCTCCATGAAGCTGGGCTACGGTCCCGCACACCGTTAGGCCGTCTTCCGCTCACGCCCCAACATCGTGCAGCCCGCCTCCAGTGGTGTCGCGACAGGCGTGAATGGAGGGACGAATGGAGACGTGTCGTCTTCAGCGATGAGAGTCGCTTCTGCCTTGGTGCCAATGATGGTCGTATGCGTGTTTGGCGCCGTGCAGGTGAGCGCCACAATCAGGACTGCATACGACCGAGGCACACAGGGCCAACACCCGGCATCATGGTGTGGGGAGCGATCTCCTACACTGGCCGTACACCACTGGTGATCGTCGAGGGGACACTGAATAGTGCACGGTACATCCAAACCGTCATCGAACCCATCGTTCTACCATTCCTAGACCGGCAAGGGAACTTGCTGTTCCAACAGGACAATGCACGTCCGCATGTATCCCGTGCCACCCAACGTGCTCTAGAAGGTGTAAGTCAACTACCCTGGCCAGCAAGATCTCCGGATCTGTCCCCCATTGAGCATGTTTGGGACTGGATGAAGCGTCGTCTCACGCGGTCTGCACGTCCAGCACGAACGCTGGTCCAACTGAGGCGCCAGGTGGAAATGGCATGGCAAGCCGTTCCACAGGACTACATCCAGCATCTCTACGATCGTCTCCATGGGAGAATAGCAGCCTGCATTGCTGCGAAGGGTGGATATACACTGTACTAGTGCCGACATTGTGCATGCTCTGTTGCCTGTGTCTATGTGCCTGTGTTTCTGTCAGTGTGATCATGTGATGTATCTGACCCCAGGAATGTGTCAATAAAGTTTCCCCTTCCTGGGACAATGAATTCACGGTGTTCTTATTTCAATTTCCAGGAGTGTATTTCAAAAGTAGGCTGAAACATTTAAATAAATTGAAGTTAAAATCTTCTGGGTTGTTAGCCCGCTTCACAATTCTTCTAACAGTCGACGTTTCGACTCCTCTGCTGTGATCTTCTTATCATCTTGTGGTGTCCACTGTAGGCGGAGTACGGTTAGAAACTAGTGTCGCTATCTCCTGTAAAGGGGGGTTTTCCTGCGCTTGTGCTGGAGAAGTGGGATTATTGGGCAACAGTCTTGGTTTACCATGAGTGGGCCAAAGTCATTGAGTAGTAAGGGAATTTTTCCCGCCCCAGTTCCGAAGAAGGGAGTTACTGGCTAAAACTCCTGTGGCTACCATTGTGACAAAATCGTAAATCTCTGAAAGTTTTCATCAACTGCTTTGAAATTTTGATACAACTTTGCATTCGGTATGCGCGTGTTTTTTATATACCTATTGCAGCGCCACAAACAGTATATAAGTACATGCAGAATGATTATGGCGGAGATCTGTACAGAATGCTAATGTTCGTTTGTTCAAAATTTTAAATCTCTGTAAGTTCTTCAACGATTACTTCGAAATTTTGACGCAACTTTGCATTCAAATACGCACGTATTATATATAAATATTTTAATACATATAATATACTAAATAAAGAAATATGTAATGGATAGAGGGGAAATGTTATTACAAACAGCTTCGGAAAGTTCTTGACCGATTTATTTTAAATTTTTGCACAGAACTCTAACGAACATTCAAATGGACGAAGGCTATATATTTTAGTATACATAATACATAAATATATACGTAATATATAAAGGGTAAATATTGTTACCAAATATCTCAAAACAGTATTCGATCGATTTACTTCAAATTTTTATATATTACTGTAATTAAAGTTCGGACAGTACAGGCTAATTCTATACCTACATCTGCATAGATACTCCGCAAGCCACCGTACGGTGCGTGGCGGAGGGTACCATGTACTACTACTTGTCATTTCCTTTCCTGTTCCACTCCCAAATAGTGCGAGGGAGAAACGACTGTCTATATGAAACTTCCTGGCAGATTAAAACTGTGTGCCCGGCCGAGACTCGAACTCGGGACCTTTGCCTTTCGCGGGCGAGTGCTCTACCATCTGAGCTACCGAAGCACGACTCACGTCCGGTACTCGCAGGAGAGCTTCTGTAAAGTTTGGAAGGTAGGAGACGGGATATTGGCAGAAGTAAGGCTGTGAGTACCGGACGTGAGTCGTGCTTCGGTAGCTCAGATGGTAGACGGCACGGTAGCTCAGCGTGTTCGGTCAGAGGGTTAGCAGCCTTCTGTAGTAAAATAACTGAGTTAACCGATCAAAGGCGAACTTAACCGGATGTCTTACGACGTCCGCCCCGAGCACATACAACGAACAAAGAAGAACAAAATGAGAAAAAAAAAGGATGGTAGAGCACTTGCCCGAGAAAGGCAAAGGTCCTTAGTTCGAGTCTCGGTCGGGCACACAGTTTTAATCTGCCAGGAAGTTTCATATCAGCGCACACTCCGCTGCAGAGTGAAAATCTCATTCTGGGGACTGTCTATATGCCTCCGTATGAGCCCTAATTTTTCGTATTTATATTCATATCCTTACGCGCCATATATGTTAACGTTTGTAGAATCGATCGGCAGTCAGCTTCAAATACTGTTTCTCTAAATTTTCTCAATAGTAAAGAAAAAACACCTTGAACGACTAGAGATAGGACGTTCATATTCATAGGGTATGTACATTAGTATGTTCTGCAGAAATGATTAGAATTTCGGTCACCTCGGTTCAGCATGTGTCCTACTGCTTAGTAGGCACAGGGACCGCGATGGGATCTGATAACTTTTCCATGCGTGATGGCTTCGACGCACATAAGGTGCCAATGGCTTCCTGTGGTATGGTCATCCATGCTCCATTCATCTGGCTCCAAAGTTCATCTGTGGTGGTTGACATTGGTTCCCAGCACTGCACATCCTCGATTGGCGACAAGTCTGTTGATCTGGAGGATCAGGTCAAAAAGCTGACGTCCTGTGACGCCAAGAAGGCACGTGTTCGTGCAGCAACATTGTCTTGCTGAAAATGGCGTACGGCGTGTTGTGCAGAAAGGTTATGGCTACGCGTCGTAGGATGTCATGCACGTAGGTCACATTGGCCACAGTGCCATGGGCACGCACCAAACGTGGTCTGTGATCGTACCCAATAGCAAATCACACCATAATGCCTTGAGTTGGCGCTGTACGTCTTGTGTGAATGCAGTTACTCTGCCGGCCGGTGTGGCCGTGCGGTTCTAGGCGCGTCAGTCTGGAACCGCGTGGCCGCTACGGTCGCAGGTTCGAATACTGCCTCGGGCATGGATGTTGTGTGATGTCCTTAGGTTAGTTAGGTTGAAGTAGTTCTAAGTTCTAGGGGACTGATGACCACAGATGTTGAGTCCCATAGCGCTCAGAGCCATTTTTTTTTGCAGTTACTCTGATGCCGCTGCCCCTGTCTGTGGGGCCATAATTTGAAAGAAACGCAGCATGCATTCATCTGAAAACACTATCTGATGCCATCCCTGTCCCCAATGGTGTCGGCCCGTACACCATTGCTGTCTAGCATGTTTCTGCATATTCGTCAAAGGTAGGCGGAGACGTGGACGACGAGCACGTAAGCCATGCCGTAATAAACGGCAACGGACTGCCACCCCTGATAGTGTACGATGTGTTACACTGTTCCAATGTTACGCCAGATCCGAGGAGGACGCAGTTCTGTCCTGTAATGCCATTCGGATGAGGTTTCGATTTTCCGGGGTGGGGGGGTGGGGGGGTCTGGGTGGTACGACCTGACCCATCTCGTCGTGCTCTGTGGCCTTTCGTGAACCGTTCTGCATACACACGTTGCACTGCCGAAACACTTTGTCCCACACGAGCAGCAATTTCCCGAATGGATAAATCACATTCCCTCACGCCAATAATGCGCCCTCTTTCAAACTCACTGATTTGACGGCACGGTTTGTGCATAAGTCTGCGAGGCATCCTGCACGTCTGCTCAAGTCAAATTGATCCATTACCTTCGGTTTTATAGCGACAGCTAGAGCCGCAGGCACATTTTACCTGTGGGTGTTGTTGCGCCACGATGGTGACCTTGAACCCGCGAGCCGATATTGTTCAAATGCTAATCATTTGTGCAGAACATACTAAGGTACTGTCCTGTGAACGTAAACCTCCTGTCTCCTGTCGTTCAAGGTGTTCTGTCTTTTTTTCCTGAATATAAAGTAATAGGGAAACACTGTTAGCAAACAGGAAAGTTTTATTTATGGCTTAGCGGCTTATGGTTACAATACTATTACAGAATCTGAATTAGAACAAACAATAAGGAAGGCTCAAGGTCAGAGAGAGGGGGAGAAGAGGAGATCGACAGAGGTATGGGAGGGAATGGGAGTAGACAGTGGAAAGGAGGAGATGGACGTTGAGAGGGGGCTGGAGGGGGAAGGAGAAACCGGACGTAGAAATGGGAGAGGAGATGATGGGCGGAGAGTGGGGGAGAGAGAGGGGTCAAGGGGAGATGAATAGAGAGAGGGAGGAGAGGATCGACAGAGAGAGGGGGAGGAGGTGATGGCAGAGAGAGGGAGGGGGAGGAGGAGGAGGAGGTGGGCAAGAGAGGGGAAGGCGGAATGGACAGAAACAGGGGGAGAAGAAGATTAGAACGTATATCCAAATCCCTTTCTTTTGTATTTAGGTAGACAGCCGCAGCAACGCGTGGCCAGGAACAATTAGCCAAGCAATAACGAGGACTCACCTTAGACATGCTTTTCAAGACGCACTTGACGACTTCCTCATTCAAACAAGTTGAATTCTTCTGAGATTAAATCGAATAATAACGCTGTTGGTTTCAGAGAATCATTATTACAGGACTAGTTTATTGCTGAATATTACTTATGTGCCGAACTCCCATAGGCGTCACACTGTAAAAAAAATTTTAAAAACTTTCAAGTGAGGTAGGTAACTCTTCTCTTCTTTGCAGTAAATTTTTTGGTCAAAGTACTGACCTTTTAGTCACCAGGAAACTTTAATTTCGTAAGTAAAACTGCTGAAGGCTCTGAACTACGTGAGTTTATTATGAAACATCAGTCGGGAACTTTAGTGAAAAAACATTTGAACAGCTTTCCAAGCGTCCTCTCTACATGAGAAGACTTTCCAGAGTGATAACTCTCAATAGCTGAAGCACTCGTCTCATATTGAGGAGGGGCAGGGGTCAAATCCTCCTCTGGCAAATTCAGATCACGTATTCTGTACTTACACTCAACGTGAAACCGAGTTTCTACGGCAGCCTTGTCCACATAAGCCTTTTCTTGGCCTCCAACCATCACGACGTCAATGGAACGCTAAATTTTAACCAGATTTCCTTCATACTTCGTGTGAGAGGTTATAGATTTGCGTGACTGGTTGAGTAAGACCCAAGCATAATTTTATTCGGTTTCAGTGTCATCACAATGGTCGCCCGAAAAAGAGACGTTTAGTGGGTTATTAAAGAACCGCAGATGACGTAAAGTGAAATAAATGCTTTCAGCGTAATTAAAAAAAAATATTCGGTTAAAACTATGCAATGTAAACATTTCGGTTTCCTTATTTGTTTCCAAACGATAACTTGCGCAGAAACTTCTGTCCTAGAACGCGGCTCAGAACCGTTTCTCCTGTGTAGGTTAAAACATGCGCGAGACATGATGCTAAACACAGCAATCAGCGGTACCGTTGCTCTGAACCGTACTAAACGGAGGAGCTCTTACATTGCCAGGGGTCGCAAACATCGCTAGGCGTGGAACGTTCTCCTCATTGCGCGCCACACGATCGCGTATAAATGTAAGTACAGTCGCCGTGAAATAAATAAAGTGGCAGTTTTTCATGTATGTGTAAATTAAGTTTGTCCTCCTGGAGGAGACACACAAAATACTGATCTAACTCTGAACAATGTAACTCTTTTCTCGCAGTTGTGCTATGGACGGTTAGATGACTGAAAAAATCGAGGCAAAGAAATTTCCGTTTACTGTGCCTCCCGGTCAAATAAAAGAACCCCAAATTAGTGTGTAAGAAGGGCATCATAAGTATGCTAAAGAGGGAAACTCCTCATCAGCCCCCCCCCCCCCCCACCCCTCCGATTTAGTGGTACGATGGCCCAGTGGATAGCCCGTCAAAAAATGATCAGGCATGAAGACAGGAAGAAGCTGTACTGAACTGTGAAGAAAGATGCAAAACAGAAGCAGTGAACGATCCAAGGTCAAGATATGCAACATTGAGCTAATCTTAATAGGTACGGCGTCGTGGTTATGTGGCCACGCTGTTGGACTGCACAGGGGGAAATCCGTGTTTGTTCGAATTTCACTCATAGCTTCCCTTTTTTTTCACAAAATTATGAACTGTACGTCCGGTCATTGATGTGTCTGTTCGCTGAATTCAAATTTTTGTCTGTGTCGTGGTGTAACGTCCGTTCGTATTATCGAGGTATAAGGAAGAGATCTCCAGACGTACCCCCATCCAATTTGTTCTACACAAGTACCATATATTATCACTCTTGCGTTCCGTTTTGGAAGTTTTGACTCTTGTATTCCTTTGTTGAAACATAGTTCGCACCTGTTTATTTATTGTTTTCATTTCTATTAGAAGTCTATGTGGCATCTCATCTGCTCTTGCTATCCATCACATTTACTCGCGACGGTTATATATACTTAAGAAACTGCGACATGGTCGCGAATTTAACAGTGACCCGAAAATAGAATAGATTTCCTTCTCTTCACGTCTATGGTCACTAATATTTATGTCATCAGACTATCGGTCTGGCGCTGATTTTGTGTTTAACATTTGACGATGCCACTATGACTCCAATATATAAGGGCATGTTTTTATAGAACAAGTATGCCCCCCCCCCCCCCCCCCATGAACCATGTACCTTGTCGTGTAGGTCCAACCACAACAGAGGAGTATCTGTTGAGAGACCAGACAAACGTGTGGTTCCTGAAGAGGGGCAGCAACCTTTTCAGTTGTTGCAGGGGCAACAGTCTGGATGATTGACTGATCTGGCCTTGTAACACTAACGAAAATGGCCTTGCTGTTCTGGTACTGCGAACGGCTGAAAGCAAGGGGAAACTACAGCCGTAATTTTTCCCGAGGGCATGCAGCTTTACTGTATGATTAAATGATGATGGCGTCCTCTTGGGTAAAATATTCCGGAGGTAAAATAGTCCCCCATTCGGCTCTCCGGGCGGGGACCACTCGAGAGGACGTCGTTATCAGGAGAAAGAATACTGGCGTTCTACGGATCGGAGCGTGGAATGTCAGATCCCTTAATCGGGCAGGTAGGTTAGAAAATTTGAAAAGGGAAATGGATAGGTTAAACTAAGATATAGTGGGAATTAGTGAAGTTCGGTGGCAGGAGGAACAAGATTTTTGGTCAGGTGAATACAGGGTTATAAATACAAAATCAAATAGGGGTAATGCAGGAGTAGGTCTAATAATGAATTAAAAAATAGGAGTACGGGTAAGCTACCACCAACAGCATAGTGAACGTATTATTGTGGCCAAGATAGACACGAGGCCCACGTCTACTGCAGTAGTACAAGTATATATGCCAACTATCTGTGCAGATGACGAAGAAATTGATGAAATGTATGATGAGTTAAAAGAAATTATTCAGGTAGTGAAGGGAGACGAAAATTTAATGGTCATGGATGACTGGAATTCGAGAGTAGGGAAAGGGAGAGAAGGAAACACAGTAGGTGAATATGGACTGGGGCTAAGAAATGAAAGAGGAAGCCGCCTGGTAGAATTTTGTGCAGAGCACAACTTAATCATAGCCAACACTTGGTTCAAGAATCATAAAAGAAGGTTGTATACATGGAAGAACCCTGGGGATACTAAAAGGTATCAGATTTAGGAACCAGGTTTTAAATTGTAAAACATTTCCAGGGGCAGATGTGGACTCTGATCACAATCTATTGGTTATGAACTGTAGATTAAGACTGAAGAACCTGCAAAAAGGTGGGAATTTAAGGAGATGGGACCTCGATAAACTGACTAAACCAGAGGTGGTACAGAGTTTCAGGGAGAGCATAAGGAAACAATTGACAGGAATGAGGGAAAGAAGTACAGTAGAAGAAGAATGGGTAGCTCTGAGGGATGAAGTAGTGAACACAGCAGAGGACCAAGTAGGTAAAAAGACGAGGGCTAGTAGAAATCCTTGGGTAACAGAAGAAATATTGAATTTAATTGATGAAAGGAGAAAATATAAAAATGCAGTAAATGAAGCAGGTAAAAAGGAACACAAACGTCTCAAAAATGATATCGACAGGAAGTGCAAAATGGCTAAGAAAGGATGGCTAGAGGACAAATGTAAGGATGTAGAGGCTTATCTCACTAGGAGTAAGATAGATACTGCCTACAGGAAAATTAAAGAGACCTTTGGAGAAAGGAGAACCAGTTGCATGAATATCAAGAGATTTGATGGAAACCCAGTTCTAAGCAAAGAAGGGAAAGCAGAAAGGTGGAAGGAGTATATAGAGGGTCTATACAAGGGCGATGTACTTGAGGACAATATTATGGAAATGGAAGAGGATGTAGATGAAGATGAAATGGGAGATATGATACTGTGTGAAGAGTTTGACAGAGCACTGAAAGACCTGAGTCGAAACAAGGCCCCCGGAGTAGACAACATTCCATTTGAACAACTGACATACTTGGGAGAGCCAGTCCTGACAAAACTCTACCATCTAGTGAACAAGATGTATGAGACAGGCGAAATACCCTCAGGCTTCAAGAAGAATATAATAATTCCAGTCCCAAAGAAAGCAGGTGTTGAGAGATATGAAAATTACCGAACTATCAGTTTAATAAGTCACAGCTGCAAAATACTAACTCGAATTCTTTACAGACGAATGGGAAAACTGGTAGAAGCCGACCTCGGGGAAGATCAGTTTGGATTCCGTAGAAATGCTGGAACACGTGAGACAATACTGACCCTCCGACTTATCTTAGAAGCTAGATTAAGAAAAGGCAAACCTACGTTTCTAGCATTTGTAGACTTAGAGAAAGCTTTTGACAATGTTGACTGGAATATTCTCTTTCAAATTCTGAAGGTGGCAGGAACAAAATACAGGGAGCGAAAGGCTATTTACAATTTGTACAGAAAGCAGATGGCAATTATAAGACTCGAGGGACATGGAAGGGAAGCAGTGGTTGGGAAGGGAGTGAGACGGGGTTGTAGCCTATCCCCGATGTTATTCAATCTTTATATTGAGCAAGCAATAAAGGAAACAAAAGAAAAGTTCGAAGTAGGTATTAAAATCCATGGAGCAGAAATAAAAACTTTGAGGTTCGCCGATGACAGCAAAGGACTTGGAAGAGCAGTTGAACGGAATGGACAGTGTCTTGAAAGGAGGGTATAAGATGAACATCAACAAAAGCAAAACGAGGATAATGGAATGTAGTCAAATTAAATCGGGTGATGCTGAGGGAATTAGATTAGGAAATGAGACACTTAAAGTAGTAAAGGAGTTTTGCTATTTGGGGAGCAAAATAACTGATGATGGTCGAAGTAGAGAGGATATAAAATGTAGACTGGCAATGGCAAGGAAATCGTTTCTGAAGAAGAGAAATTTGTTAACATCGAGTATAGATTTAAGTGTCAGGAAGTCGTTTCTGAAAGTATTTGTATGGAGTGTAGCCATGTATGGAAGTGAAACATGGACGATAAATAGTATGGACAAGAGGAGAATAGAAGCTTTCGAAATGTGGTGCTACAGAAGAATGCTAAAGATAAGGTGGGTAGATCACGTAACTAATGAGGAGGTATTGAATAGGACTGGGGAGAAGTGAAGTTTGTGGCACAATTTGATTAGAAGAAGGGATCGGTTGGTAGGACATGTTTTGAAGCATCAATGGATCACAAATTTAGCATTGGAGGGCAGCGTGGAGGGTAAAAATCGTAGAGGGAGACCAAGAGATGAATACACTAAGCAGATTCAGAAGGATGTAGGCTGCAGTAGGTACTGGGAGATGAAGAAGCTTGCACAGGAGAGAGTAGCATGGAGAGCTGCATCAAACCAGTCTCAGGACTGAAGACCACAACAACAACAACATGCCTGATCATATTTAAAGCGTACAAATGAACATGTATGTCAGAAATACTTTTCATCCTTGTATGTTGTATTGCTTTAAACTGTAGACGACCTGCTAATAGTATTTGTATTTTTCCATATTTTGCTGCAAATCTGAAGATTCCTATTATGGATCGAAACCGGTAGTCTGATGACATAAAAACTTGTGTCCATAGACGTGAAGAAAAAGGAAATTTAACGTATTCTTAACACATGACTCATATTCTATGACCAACAGAACAGAAGGAGAACAGACACGTCAATGACCGGCCGGCAAGGTCATAATTTTGTGGAAAAAAATGGGCACTAGGGAGATTTGAAGACGACTACGAGCCGTGGTTCTTGTAGTTCGGTCGATGTTGCACATCTTGGACCGTTCATTGTTTCTATTTCGCTTCTTTTTTTCACAGTTCAGTTCACCTTTTTCCTGTTTTCATGCTTGGTCTGTGTTCAGCTTGTGATGAGCTTTCCACTGGGTCATCACACCAATAAATCTGCGGGGTGTGTGATGGGGAGTTTGTCTTGTGAGAAACAACGACACTCGAAGCAGAAAATAAATTAAGAAAAAATCACCTTCCAGACAGACCGTATTGTCTGTTCAATTCGATGTCGTAATCTCGTTTAATATGTTATCTTTAATCTGTAGTCTGATATGTTATCTTTGGTAATATGGTGACGATCATCGAGAAGATGAGAGCAGAACTAATTACTGCATCGTGGCTATAAAATACGAGTTATACATTTTTGTGAACATGTGGTGAGGTCGTAATTGTCGCGTACGTAATACTCCGGAGAGCACACGTACCATTTCATTCACATACCATTTTTATACTAAAAATTTGATACTCAAACGAGATGGAGGTGACCATGACGGCTGTAGAGAATTAAATGTGTGTATTTCAAGCTGGATGTGCTGAAACCAAACCAGTGTTACTTATTAGGGATCACAAGTACATCCTGTGATCAGGAGTCGCCGGCTACCTTGCTGGAAACTTTTTGTGATGCGGTATATATGCGACACAATGTCAGGAGAGGCAAAATGCATCAAGATCATAGTCGAGTTTTCTGGCTGAGGAAGCCAGCGGAGAGAATGTTTTGACACCAAGGGATACTATCTTACAAAAAAGCTAAAAAAGTGATGTTATTTCTGTGTGTCAACTTTCTCTTCGAAACTTCGATAGATTCATTCCTCTACGGGTATACGGCTAAGTGCTCTAGCAGACTTAGCCAACCTGCGAGCACCAAAAATCCTCTTTTCGCTGCCATATAAATTTAGGATGAAAGTGAAATTTAGCGACCGACGAATGTGAAACAGTAACGTGGATTGAAACTTTGATTACGATGAGACCAATGTGCATTAGTAACTAGTCTGAGCTCCAAAATAAAAAGTTGCTAGTGCTAACCACTCGTCAGCACGATAAATGGCTTTGTACGTCATGTAACATTCCATTAATAATTTGTCCACTGTACACAAAGGAAAAACCGCCATCTTAGTGTATTTCTGATTAGGTTTTTTTGAATAAAAGTTGCCTGATCAGGAGACAAGTTGTAGGAAGTAAGAATCAGAATTGAAAGTTGGTATCACAGTTACCAACATTTATTCAGATAAAAAACCAATATTGCAAGGTGACTCTTGAAAAACAAACCGACAGAAAACTAAAGTCAAATATTGAAGATAATTATACGGAAGTTTGACTGACGTCGTTAGGAAGATTGAAAGAAGAATAAAATTAGAGTTCGTCATGTACTCAATTTGCAAGTTCAAATTAAGAAGAGAAATAACCTAATGAACACTGCATCCAAGACGCAAAAAGGAGCGGTTAAGTTGCGAGCTGCTCAGACTGTGGGCTCTCAGATATGAAACTAACCCCTCATGTAACAGCAAAAAATCCTCAAACTGTAATGTCAACATGAGACGACAACCAGGTTTCAAATGGTGAGAATACAAAATTATCTGTTCTCAACCCAAGTTTCGTTGGAGGGACGACAGCAGTGCTTGTAATAAATCTGACAGACGTGAATCTTTCTTGAAGCAAAAACATAGAGAAGAACTCCGCCCTGGCGTGGGTTAGCAACGCTCTTAAACAATTTACTTGATTAGTAACGAGTTTGAACCTTCTTATACTATTTCCTGACGCAGCGCACACAGTGACTGGTACAGGAGGCAATATACAGGATTGGACGAGCGGAAATATTGTTGAGATGGTGATACGTTTCTCACATTTCTCTTGAGGCAAACTAGCTCACATCTGTTTTAAACAGACTTTCATATCCAGGATACTGCCACTGAGACCGACTTGACGCCTGAGACAATTCCTCACATGTTATATTGGCGACCGATCTGGGGATCTTGCTGGTCGTGCGAGTACCCTAACAACAGGCACACAGTTCATAGAGCCACGTGCCAATGGACAATATCGAGCATTGTGTTGTTGAATATTGACACCACGATACTGTCGCATGAGAAGTAACGCATGTCGTCAAGAGTCCCCTCAAGCACTACCACCTGTGGTGTGAAGTCATACCCGATGACAATGGAAATGATCGTATGGCACTGTTGGCCGGGAGGCCCCATTCCGGGGAGTTCGGTCGTCGTAATGCAAGTCCTTTTTAGGCGACGCCGCATCGGCGACTTGCGACCCGATGTGTCCCCACCGATGACTCCCAGAGTAAAACCGCTGTGCCTCTCCACAACATTGCGAGAATGGTGGGACTTCACCTCAGATCGCCACCATAACCGCCGCTGATGGCCTTCCCGGGGAGCGCAGAATGATGACTCACCAATAAATATTAGACGATTGAGCTGCACTCTATGAACACACGATGAAACAACGCAAGCTGTGAGTTTGTAATAACTGCCAGCAGAGAGCAGTAGCGGAACCAGAGAGAACGTAAATGTGAAGCGGGATTCGCGATTTTGAGCAGAATAACGACGGCCTCGAGGCGTTTGGCCTAGAACTGACCTGGACTATTAGAAAAATTATAAATATTGTAAAAAGACTGAAAAAGTGGCATGTGAACAGAAAGATAATGGATTACGTTCTGCAAATTGTGGAACTAGGTATGGGGTAATTTTACTTATTTCGGCAACGGCCTTGCCACAGTGGATACACATGTTTCCGTCAGATCACCGAAATTAAGCGCTGTCGGGTGTGGCCCGCACTTAGATGGGTGACCATCCGGGCCGCCATGCGCTGTTGCCGTTTTTCGGGGTGCACTCAGCCTTGTGATGCCAATTGAGAAGCTACTCGACCGAATAATAGCGGCTCCGGTCACAGAAAACCATTGTAACGACTGGGAGAGAGGTGTGCCAACCTCATGACCCCCCCCCCCCCCCCTAACATTCTGCGTGGTGTCTGTTTGTTCTATATCGTGTCTCCCTACCACTTTCGCGCAACGACGCTCTGAGCGTGTTTTTTAGGGATTGACTAGTTGCAACCTGGGACCTGTTGCTGGTAAGGAGACGCCAGACCACACATGACATGTGGAGTTCAGAAGAGTTCAGTGAGACTAGCGATGATATAACCAAATACTTCATGATTTCAGCGTCAGCTCCACTGCACTCCCTGTAAAAGAATCTTAATACTAACTAAATTTAGTGGAAGGGGTTCAAGGCTTTCCTATTTTTAGTTAGCTGGTAAAATAACGTCGAAAAAGCAGTTAAGTTTACCAATGGAAATTTTATTCTATTCACAAAGCATTGTTTATAAATTGCACTATTGATAAAAGGAAATGTTTTAATACAGGATGGTAAAAACCAACTGCGTTCAACAAAAATGTGAACGAATATTCCCTGAATGGGTTTCCAAGTTCTACAATGGATCGAAGGATGACCTATGCCATATCACATCTATAATCTAGGTTTAAATTAAGTTACACAAAAGAGAAAACTATCAAAATGGTCTACAGTGACCCTCAATTATCTTTAATTACTTATCTAACTTGTCGTAAATTACAGTGGCTGATGTGGCTTCTCAATAACTATATAACAGAAAAATCATCGCGTTTCAGATTTTTACTTCAAGTGGCAAATGTGAACACCATGAGCTTTAATTGACGATCAACACTAGTATTACGCAAAAAGGGGGTGTAACAGATGAGACTTCTGCAGTTCTGAGTGAAGCCTTATGCGCTCAAAAATGCGGCATCGCTTGCGTTCATTACCTTGTCGGTGCTCGTCAGGGGGCGGCGGGCAGCACAGCTCCGCTCACCTCGCCGTCTCGGAAGCAACTCTCTCCTAACTTCTCCTTACTACAATTTACCGAAGTTGGTTTAAAAAAACTATCTGGCTGTGTTTTCATCTGAACAATCAGGGTCTCAATGTTAACCTTAAGCTCCTCCTACAAAAATTCTGTCTATCCAATGAGAAACGTTATACTTTTCGTGGTGGGGCAATGTTTTTGAAGTTTGCAACGTAACAGAGACGTGAAAAAGTCTCACGCTAAAACTTGCAGCTGGTGTGGTCCTTTCAGCGTTATCGTAAGATCTATACTGTTCTTCTGGAGGGCTCTATCTTTTAACATGGGCTGGGGGGTGGTCCTGACGTAACAGAGACGCGAAAAAGTCTCACGCTAAAACTTGCGGTTGGGGTGGCCCTTTTTGTGTTATCGTAAGATCTATACTGTTCTTCTGGAGGGCTCTAGCTTTCAACATGGGCTGGGGGGTGGTCCTGACGTAACAGAGACGCGAAAAAGTCTCACGCTAAAACTTGCGGCTGGGGTGTGGTCCTAGCAGTTAGCTGGCGACGTGGGTGTCTGTCCCTTATCGTAGGGCCTTCCAGCTTAACACGGTTCTGCTCTCGGCTTCTGTTCTCGTTTCTCCCCTCGGAACTGCGTCTGTCTCACGGTGGGAAGGTATGACATGCATTTAGGCATTCTTGTGTTAGTCTGTGGTATTCCATTTACTCACTCGTTACTCGTATTACTTTGGTTAATTTAATGTCACGATTTATTCGGAGCTATGTGACATACTACTGGATTTGCTTATCATGTCAGGGTTTTCATGGAAGGTGTTGGATTTGCCTGACACCTTACACCCCTATCTGCATCCTTACCTGAGGATGACACGGCGGTCGGATGGTACCGATGGGCCACTTGTGGCCTGAAGGCGTAGTGCTTTTTTTATTTTACTTATTTCCATGTGAATATTTTGAAGTATCTAGATTTCTAGCTAGTAGTAAATTTTAAATGATATTACTTCATCTTTTTTGTAATACAGGTGCATTTACACTGGACCCCCAAAGAAACTGGTATAGACATGCGCATTCGAACACAGAGATAAGTAAACAGGCAGAATACGGCGCTACGGTCTGCAACGCCTATATAAGGCAAGTGTTTGGCGCAGTTGTCAGATCGGTTACTGCTGCTACAGTGGCAGGTTATCAAGATTTAAGGGAGTTTGAACGTGCTGTTGTAGTCGACGCATAAGCAATGGGACACAACATCTCCGAGGTAGCGATGAACTGAGGATTTCTGCGTACGATCATTTCACGAGTGTACCGTGAATATCAGGAATCCGATAAAACATCAAATTATCGGCATCGCTGCGGCCGGAAAAAGATCCTGCAAGAACGGGACCAACGACGAATAAAGAGAATCGTTCAACGTGACACAAAATCAACCCTTCCGCAAATTGCTGTAGATTTCAGTGCTGGGTCATCAACAAGTGTCAGCGTGCACCGAAACATCATCGATACGGGCTTTCGGAGGGGAAGGCCCAATCGTGTATCCTTGATGACTGCACGACACAAAGCTTTACGCCTCGCCTGGGTCCGTCAACACCGACACTGGACTGTTGATGACTGGGAACATGTTGTCTGGTCGGACGAGTCACGTTTCAAATTGTATCGAGCTGATGGACATGTACGGGTGTGGAGACAACCTTATGAATCCATGATCGCTGCATGTCAGTAGGCAACTGTTCAAGCTGATGGACATGTACGGGTGTGGTGACAACCTCATGAATCCATGATCGCTGCATGTCAGCAGGCAACTGTTCAAGCTGATGGACATGTACGGGTGTGGAGACAACCTCATGAATCCATGATCGCTGCATGTCAGCAGGCAACTGTTCAAGCTGATGGACATGTACGGGTGTGGTGACAACCTCATGAATCCATGATCGCTGCATGTCAGCAGGCAACTGTTCAAGCTGATGGACATGTACGGGTGTGGAGACAACCTCATGAATCCATGATCGCTGCATGTCAGCAGGCAACTGTTCAAGCTGATGGACATGTACGGGTGTGGTGACAACCTCATGAATCCATGATCGCTGCATGTCAGCAGGCAACTGTTCAAGCTGATGGAGGCTCTGCAATGTTGAGGGGCGTGTGCAGTTGGAGTGATATGGGACTCCTGATACGTCTAGATACGACTCTGACAGGTGACACATACTTAAGCATCCTGTCTGATCACCTGCATCCATTCATGTCCATTGCGCATCCTGATGGTTCAAATGGCTCTGAGCACTATGGGACTTAACATCTATGGTCATCAGTCCCCTAGAACTTAGAACTACTTAAACCTAACTAACCTAAGGACATCACACAACACCCAGTCATCACGAATTCTGATGGACTTGGACAATTCCAGCAGGACAATATGACACCCCACAGGTCCAGAATTTCTACAGAGTGGCTCCAGGAGCACTCTTCTGAGTTTAAACGTTTTCGCTGGCCACCAAACTCCGCAGACATGAATATTATTGAACATACCTGGAGTGCCTTGCAACGTTCAGAAGAGAACTCCACCCCCTAGTATCTTACGGATTTATGGACAGCCTTGCCGGATTCATGGCGTCAGTTCCCTCCAGCACTACTTCAGACATTAGTCGAATCCATGCTACGTCGTGTTACAGCACTTCTATGTGTTCGCGGACGCCCTACACGATATTAGGCAGGTGTTCCAGTTTCTTTGGCTCTTCAGTGTAGTAAACAATCTAGCAAGCAAACTGAAATTTTAGATTTTTAAATTACTTCTCGAAACTTTTAGTTTTCATATCAAAGCATTCTGAGTCCGATGAATCGACATAGGCATGATTTAAGTGCAGTTCCATGAAATACAGGCTGCGGCGCGGGAACTTCCTTATTTTAAAAAAATCGTAATACAAAAAGTACTAGATATACCCATTTTTCCCTTACACGGAGGTACATTTATAGTTTTGTTTCATTATGTTTAAAAACTGATGTCTTGAAGGTGGGCTCCTTTCTGCTCAATGAATTTGCAGAGTCGATATCATAAGTTACGGTCCACTTTTCCCAGCATGTGTCTGTGTTGGCGACTTCAGCGCCAATATTGTTCTGCAGCTCACCCAGGTTCCGCTGACAACTGGTGTACAGGGATTGAAGGTAGCCCCCATAAGAAGAGGTCACCCGGCGCTAGATATGGCGATCGTGCTCGTCATTGAAGATCGCTCCTCAGAGAGATGAGACACTCGAGGATGTGTTCGCGCAAGGGAGTCATCGGACAGGCTTTCGATCGAGGCTTCACATGCATTTTTTCATTCTGTTCGCCATTGCCAGTTTTTGTGGATAAAAGTTCAAGTCTTCATAAAGAATTCGTCTCCTGTGCCATCAGAAACTGCAAGAACAGCTGTATGCTAGCGTGCAGATCTCTTGGGGGAATTCAAGATCGCCAGCCTTACTTTCTCGACGTTTTCTGATGTCCTGGCGGTTCTTGGAGGTCCTGGTTTCTATTTCTACACACTACCAGTATCCACAAACGTGTCCACCCACATAACAATCCTTTCTTCATCAGTAACACAACCTGCAGGGGCGGTATTTAAACTGTTCCCTGAATGCACGCTGCGATGACCGAACGGCCATTGGAAAATTAAGTCGCCACGGCGATCAGTCGCTCCTCTCGTGCACTGCATGATCGCTACTAAACAAACCCAAAAAACAAGTAAGGTCGCGCCCATTCTTCGCCGCGACATCCCACACAACATTGAGTAAAGGCCACTGTGCGGTACGCTTTTCAAATAACGAGGTTACGGCGTCACATCCTGTACGACGTGTCCCTGACGCAGTACAGGTGTACTATGAATAAAGTACGATCATATGACACCCTCATTGTCGAAAATTTGAAGCAGATTTTAGTGTAGCCGTGCGTGTAGAGGGACAGTACTGATTTGGCACACCATGTAACAGCTAGAACTGTTCCAAGCTACAGCCGTGATACTCTCCCGGGAAAGCTTACTTAAAATATTTCAACCAGCAGTATTAAGTGAGGGAGCTCGGACACAGTACACTCGCTTAACACTGCTCCCGTCAGGTTCGTGAAGACAGAATATAAATTATGCGTCCCTTTGGAAGTCAGGTCTGGAAGCTGGAGAGATCTGGAGAGATTAGAGTCTCTGACCATTCTTCCCACCATCCTGTCGTCTTTTAAAGTTGTGTCCCCAACGCGGAAGACATTTCGTCGGTCGTGGGATCTTCTTCGGTGAAGGCTGCTATGCTGTCACTTCGAACCTGTGATTGTACTTTTTTAATGGTATGCCATTTGCCCAGGTTAGTCTCTGTATCTACAGAGGGCAAGATCTGTAGTACTGACATTGTGGTGGGCGACACTTGTCATTAATGTATCGTGTTTGGTTGTTGTTTAAATATTCATACATTTTACACTGTCTTTTACAACACTCGACATAGCTTGCTTAATTGTACGGTAACTTTTCCATCCAACTTCCGATATAGAGTACGCCATGTCCGTCCCTCCAGAACGCCCGAAACAGAGTGACTAGCGCAGCCGAAGTACTTCGTCTCCCAAAGGTGTCCGAACCACTTCAGTTGCAATATCGTTTTCCTTATGTTTCTCAAAACTAGTGAAATGTAAGAAACAAAAACGACAGACTCTTAGGGTAACCATGAGAGATTGTCACACTAAAAACTGGGTTAAATACAATGAAAAGTATAAAAATAATTAATAAGAGAAATTAGGCGTTTTGGCGCCAAGCGCCCGAATGTGCCGACGAATGAGAAGCAATTTCAGTACGATTGACGGACTCTCCCACGGACTGGTACATACTGTTGTAAGTTGGCTGTTTAGGTTTTTATGTTGGTAACGCCATGTAGCGCTCTGTATGAAAACCACTGACTGTGCTGTGTGCAGTGTGTGGCTGGTTTGCATTGTTGGGATATTTGCTATTGTGGTGTTGGGCAGTTGGATGTGAACAGCGCATAGCGTTGCGCAGTGGGAGGTGAGCCGCCAGCAGTGGTGGATGTGGGATCTTTTGTAGGGATTATTGAAAGCCAGATTGCGTTTCGCTAAAAATATTGTGTGTCAATATAGTGATGATCAGAATAGGTAAAGAGAGAAATGTCTGAGGACGTTCAGTTCTGCTCAGCTGTTTGAAAATCAAATAACGTAAGAGGTTTACCAGCCAGTAATTCATATAGTTTTTTAAGGGGATGTTTCACTGTACTATCTATCGTTTTTATCTCACTCCACTTTTGTACCGTGTGCTACTTCGCGCGTATCAAGCTGCACCAAGGCAAGCTTCTAGCAAAATAAACTACTGGTGGCCACACCCAGGAGTATCACAAAGATTAGACTATTTACTGTTTGTACGGGGGCGTTTAAGTAGTCATTGTTCCCGAGCTCCTTACGTAAATTGCATGTACTCTCTTGCATGTTCCTCATAGTGGTTTGCAGAGTATAATGTAATGCGAAGCGTGATCGCGATGCTGTTACTGTTATTGTATTACAGCCATGTGATGCTGACGCCAGCGAGTTCCTACAGCTAGCTGCTCCCCAGCCGAACGCCGCTGGCTGCCCTCGGCTGTGGTTGGCTGCCCCCTCCACCGGGCAGCGTCCGGCGCGGCGTGGCCGTCAGACCCGCCCAAAACGTGTCGACCCAGATTCGCAGCGGCAACCCTTACCCGCTGTCGGTCAGCTGCACGTGACTGCCCGCGGCCGAATAGAGAGCTGCGGCTCACGGCCGTCTCATTCACTCTGGCTGAATGGGAGCGCCATTCCAACCGTGTGTGGCGCAGCAATGACGCAACAATATTGTTCTTATTGTAGATCGCTGTATTGGGCCAGGTGCGTTCCATAAGTATGAGTCATACTGATAACTACGCTCGCCTCGTTCGTATCACCCGCAATTAATTAGCCCCTGTAGACAATGCAAACGGCACCAAATCGACGATCATATGGTGCAAAGTCATACCCGGTAACTGCACGAGAAGGTTACTGAGATATTTCTTTGCAGACTGTTAATGAAGATCCGAGCATACGGAATAGCTTCCCCGATATGTGAGTAGTTGGAAGTCTCCTTAAGTAATAGAACATGGAACTTTGTCCTGGACGTAGAGTGTTCATCAGAGAGAAGGGTATCGTCACGAGTGCCTGAGGGAAGTGTGGTAAGACTGTCCTTGTTCTCTTCATACGTAAACGATCTGACGGACAGGATCAGAAGGAAACTGCGTCCGCTTGCTGACAGGGCTGTAGTGAACGGAAAGTGTTTTCGGG
The DNA here is from genome assembly GCF_021461395.2 of Schistocerca americana. Lineage (NCBI taxonomy): Eukaryota > Metazoa > Arthropoda > Insecta > Orthoptera > Acrididae > Schistocerca > Schistocerca americana. The sequence goes on along the minus strand of NC_060120.1, from coordinate 637,985,954 downwards.
TGACTGAAGGAGGGTACAGAATGGCTTAGGTAGATTATCTATCTGTGCGATGAATGGCAGCTTGCTCTACTTGTAGGAAAATGAAAGTCAATGCAGATGAGTAGGGAAAACAATCCTGTAATGTTCGAATACAGTATTAGTGAAGTGCTCACTGACACAGTCACGTCGCTTAAATATCTAGGCATAATTTTTCAAAGTGATGTGGAATGGAACGAACACGTGAGTCGACAGTAGAGAAGACGAATGGTCGACTTCGGTTTATTGGAAGAAATGTAAGAAAATGTTGATCGTCTATAAAGGAGACGACGTAAAGAGCAGTAGTGCGACTCGTTGAATGGTCCTCGGGTGTGTGGGATTCCTACCAGGTCGGATTAAAAGAATGCATCGAAGCGGCCAGATTTCTCAATCAACACGCAAATACTACGAGGATATTTCGGGAGCTCAGAATGGAATGGAAGACTACATTCTTTTCGCGAGACACTACTGATAAAATGTAGAGAACATACATTTGCGGCTGACTGCAGCCTCTATTTCGCGTAAGGACCACGAAGACGAGATGCGAAAACTCTGGGTTCTTACGGAGGCATACATGTAGTCGTTTTCCATCATTCCATGTGCGAGTGGAGCAAGGAAGGGAATGACTACTCGTGGTATGAGGTACCTTGCGCCATGCGTCTTATAGTGTCTTGAAGAATACGTATGTAGATGTACATCACTACGAAGGAGCGTGCTCGTCAGAATATCCGGAGCTCTTAGAATACCATATATAGAGGCAAGGTGTGTGGTCATGAGTGTGTGACCCGTTGATAACACGATTCTTCACCGAGAAGCGACATGCTGGTTAAAGAAAGACAGACCAGACAAAATACAAGACATAATTGGACGCAACGTAACAGGTCGAAGATAGCTCAACACATGGCAGACTGAAATACGGTAGGAGGAACGGGACTGGACAGAAAAGGGATGAAGTGTCTTCTCTTTTTTCCTAATATACAAGAACGCATCAGACTAAATGAGGACTGGGCCATTTCCTGACGGGACATGGCCCATATGTTGTCCATCTCCACCGTGTAAGTCTAAAAGAAAGTGAAACCTCGGAGTGTGGCAATAGTTCTCCAGTGCAACACGATTACACACCTAAGACCAAATGTAGAATTACAAGACGTACGAAACACAATAAGAGATCAGAACAAATGACACATCCTTAACAGACTAGCAGATGATGTATCTCAAACACTTCATGAACCTTACAGACAAAACAGACCGTACTTAAGAACACTACAAAACGCAACACAAGCATGATAACAAAACACATGGCACGAAACCAATACAGACGCTGAATCGGGTGAAACAACAGACACAGAAAGTGAACTAGACATTTAAATATTAATGTAATTGTCCGTCACGATCAAAAGGCCAAAGTGATATAACAGAATTTTAACAACAGAACAAATAAAATAGCATTAAAACTGTATAATTAACATCAGATTAGGATTAATTCGTAACGCAATTCATGAAGAAAAACTACTATGTAAAGCAAAAGCTATCAGTTGTAAAACCAAGTACTTGTAAAGCTGGTTCGGTACGATAGGTTCGAAGTTTTCGCAAGCCCTCATCACTGAAACAGCTACGATTTCAAAGACAAATTTTCTCTTTGACTAACTTCCCTCACACCTTTCTTTACCATTAGTATTCGCTTGAGTTATTATTTATTTTTGTTTTCCAATTCCTGTATTTTATTTTATAACTTTAATTTGCATCAACAAAGAACTAAAAAGAAATTCTAATTGTGAACACACCGTCACAGTAGTAACTCGATTAGTAGAATTAGTAATAACACTGACCACAAACTGTTATGTAGGTAGTGGGCTAATTGTAGTAAATAAATAAAAAAATACTCTGGCAGAGAGCAGACAGGCATAGTGTAAGCACTCTCTTCAGATTTGTTGCATCTTAATAAGTGTCCTGCTGGACAGTCTTTGGTTCTGCTTCCACACGACATTTTCTGTGTTATCGCTCTAATTTTTTGTTCGTAACTGTAATCACTAGGTATTTACCTGAATTGACAACCGAAATTTAAAGGATTCTTGTTTTTGTTCACGTTGAGCACCTCAACTTTTTATTGTTCGCTATCAGTTGTAACTTTCGCACTCTATTTTGTCTAAATCATATTATAATTGGTACTGACCTGCACCCCCCCATGAACAATGGACCTTGCCGTTGGTGGGGAGGCTTGCGTGCCTCACTAGCGGTAAGATAGATACTGCCTAAGGGAAAATTAAAGAGGCCTTTGGAGAAAAGAGAACCACTTCTATGAATATCAAGAGCTCAGATGGAAACCCAGTTCTAAGCAAAGAAGGGAAGGCAGAAAGGTGGAAGGAGTATATAGAGGGTTTATACAAGGGCGATGTACTTGAGGACAATATTATGGAAATGGAAGAGGATGTAGATGAAGATGAAATGGGAGATACGATACTGCGTGAAGAGTTTGACAGAGCACTGAAAGACCTGAGTCGAAACAAGGCCCCGGGAGTAGACAACATTCCATTGGAACTACTGACGGTCTTGGGAGAGCCAGTCATGACAAAACTCTATCATCTGGTGAGCAAGATATATGAGACAGGCGAAATACCCTCAGACTTCAAGAAGAATATAATAATTCCAATCCCAAAGAAAGCAGGTGTTGACAGATGTGAAAATTACTGAACTATCAGTTTAATAAGTCACAGCTGCAAAATACTAACGCGAATTCTTTACAGACGAATGGAAAAACTGGTAGAAGCCGACCTCGGCGAAGATCAGTTTGTACTCCGTAGAAATGTTGGGATACGTGAGGCAATACTGACCCTACGATTTAACTTAGAAAATAGATTAAGGAAAGGCAAACCTACGTTTCTAGCATTTGTAGACTTAGAGAAAACTTTTGACAATGTTGACTGGAATACTCTCTTTCAAATTCTGAAGGTGGCAGGGGTAAAATACAGGGAGCGAAAGGCTATTTACCATTTGTACAAAAAAAAGATGGCAGTTATAAGAGTCGAGGGGCATGAAAGGGAAGCAGAGGTTGAGAAGGGAGTGAGACAGGGTTGTAGCGTCTCGCCGATGTTATTCAATCTGCATATTGAGCTAGCAGTAAAGGAAACAAAAGAAAAATTCGGAGTAGGTATTAAAATCCATGGAGAAGAAACAAAAACTTTGAGGTTCGCTGATGACATTGTAATTCTATCAGAGACAGCAAAGGACTTGGAAGAGCAGTTGAACGGAATGGACAGTGTCTTGAAAGGAGGATATAAGATGAACATCAACAAAAGCAAAACGAGGATAATGGAATGTAGTCGAGTTAAGCCGGGTGATGCTGAGGGAATTAGGTTAGGAAATGAGACATATAAAGTAGTAAAGGAGTTTTGCTATTTGGGGAGCAAAATAACTGATGATGGTCGAAGTAGAGAAGATATAAAATGTAGACTGGCAATGGCAAGGAAAGCGTTTCTGAAGAAGAGAATTTGTTAACATCGAGTATAGATTTAAGTGTCAGGAAGTCGTTTCTGAAAGTATTTGTATGGCGTGTAGCCATGTATGGAAGTGAAACATGGACGATAAATAGTTTGGACAAGAAAAGAATAGAAGCTTTCGAAATGTGGTGCTACAGAAGAATGCTGAAGATTAGATGGGTAGATCACATAACTAATGATGAAGTATTGAATAGAATTGGGGAGAAGAGGAGTTTGTGGCATAGCTTGACAAAAAGAAGGGACCGGTTAGTAGGGCATGTTCTGAGGCATCAAGGGATCACAAATTTAGTATTGGAGGGCAGCATGGAGGGTAAAAATCGTAGAGGGAGAGCAAGAGATGAATACACTAAGCAGATTCAGAAGGATGTAGGTTGCAGTAAGTACTGGGAGATGAAGAAGCTTGCACAGGATAGGGTAGCATGGAGAGCTGCATCAAACCAGTCTCAGGACTGAAGACCGCAACAACAACAACAACAACACGTTTTATAATATTTTTCATAGACAATGTGAAATTTTTCTTTAGTAAAAAAGCGCCCGTTCGCGCAAGAAAAGTACTTTGAAGTAATTCATGCATAGAAAGAGAATAAGAAGAGACTCAAAGGATGCTTCAAACTCCCTTACTAATCTCGATGGTTGGAACTGATTTCTTATTTTAAATCAGTAATGCCACTTCGCTAGGGTAGATTTAAACAAACAATTTTTAAAATATCTTCAATCCTAACTTCAGAAAAAAATCATCTAATCGGCACATTCATATTCTCTTCACTACTTTCAACATATATAGAGAAATATACACTGCACAGCAACGTAATAAAGATATTATCTTATTGATTATACGTGCATGATCAATCGTGGCTAGATTTGAACTGATACAATCTTTTATTAGCAGAATATAGATTTGTTATTTTTTCTTGTTACAATAATAATTATCATCGGAGTCTTGAGTTGATTGGTGACATCTTGCAGAGTCTGGCTGTCGACCGGGCTGCAAACTGGTCCGCCTTACCTTCTTCATCAAAACAGTGTCAAATGCTCACCACCGTCAAGCCCCGTGTAGAACATGAAACGAAAGAAAATTGCAGATTTTACAGCGTGTACACAATATATTGGATGCAATAACATCGTTAATTATTTACTGAGCGCACATAATAAAGTACAGTAATGTAAATTGTTGGAACGGAAAAATTCGGAGTGAATCAGGTCCCTTGCTGAAACACTTCATCGGTCGTTTACTCTAGTAACAAACGGTAACCTTATATGAAGACATTAACTGTTCTCGAAAGAACAGATACCACTGATGACCGTGAGATTCTCTCGAATAAACAATAATTAACTGAAACCCTCAGCTGCCGACAGGTGTGCACGAGTAATGAGTGGATGGGCAAATATCTATTAGGTTGAAGTCGATAATTCAATTAACTCTCCACACAGTAATTTAAATGGTTTGTTTCACACCTACAAATGTTTTTTACAAAGGAATTTGTTATGTTACATCAGGCAAACTGTTGTAGTGTAATATTTATACTGTTCAGTTTGCACATTTTACAGTTTTTCAGATAAAATCTGTCATTTATTAGTGGTAGGAACTATACATAAACTATTTTCAATTCTGCAAGAAGGTAAATCTTTCTTCTGTCTGACATAGAATGTAGCTGACACAATGGCAATTTGAAAACTCCATATTATAAATTTATGTTTAACTATATTTGACCAGCTTAGTGCCTGCTTTTAAACTGTATTGACTGCATAGATTTTTTTATAATATTTATAACCAAATTTTTATGTTGAAATTGGTGGCCTAAGATACCGTTCATCATGCTGGTTCTCTCCTCTGAATTTTGTGTATTTGCTTTCAGATATGGATTTATTCTTGCATATTTCACTATGCACAAGTGCTGCTACCTGTGGGGACTAACAACAAAAATATCGACAAGGGAATGTAGCAGTACGCAGCATCTCGTCGCCGCCAGACTAGAAGTGGTTACACGTATGTAGAGTGTGGACAGCTGGGAACGTGGGTCTCACGGGAAGCGTGCAAGGGGTAAGTCCCTGCAGTCGCACTACTCATCTGTGTCCTCGGTGGCTCAAATGGATAGAGCGTCTGCCACGTAAGCAGGAGCTCCCGAGTTCGAGTCCCGGTCGGGGCACACATTTTCAGCTGTCCCCATCGAATTATATCAACAACACCTGTCGGCAGCTGAAGGTTTCAAATAATTATCAGTTAATCGGTAACCTTACAGAAGGTGCGAGAGGCTGCCCGTTCTTGTCCTTTGCATTATCATTACTACCGGTTCGTTTGACGAACTAATTTATGGACAGGTCATCATAGCCATTGGCCAATAATGTTTCCGTAATGAAATTTAAGCTCTGATCAAAACTTCTTAACGTCACTGATGCGAAATGCACAGTGAGCCAAGAGAGTTCAGAGCGGCTTGTTTCTGAGATGGATGGTGATTCGAAGCGGCATCTACAGGGTGTTTCAAAAATGACCGGTATATTTGAAACGGCAATAAAAACTAAACGAGCAGCGATAGAAATACACCGTTTGTTGCAATATGCTTGGGACAACAGTACATTTTCAGGCAGACAAACTTTCGAAATTACAGTAGTTACAATTTTCAACAACAGATGGCGCTGCGGTCTGGGAAACTCTATAGTACGATATTTTCCACATATCCACCATGCGTAGCAATAATATGGCGTAGTCTCTGAATGAAATTACCCGAAACCTTTGACAACGTGTCTGGCGGAATGGCTTCACATGCAGATGAGATGTACTGCTTCAGCTGTTCAATTGTTTCTGGATTCTGGCGGTACACCTGGTCTTTCAAGTGTCCCCACAGAAAGAAGTCACAGGGGTTCATGACTGGCGAATAGGGAGGCCAATCCACGCCGCCTCCTGTATGTTTCGGATAGCCCAAAGCAATCACACGATCATCGAAATATACATTCAGGAAATTAAAGACGTCGGCCGTGCGATGTGGCCGGGCACCATCTTGCATAAACCACGAGGTGTTCGCAGTGTCGTCTAAGGCAGTTTGTACCGCCACAAATTCACAACGAATGTCCAGATAGTGTGATGCAGTAATCGTTTCGGATCTGAAAAATGGGCCAATGATTCCTTTGGAAGAAATGGCGGCCCAGACCAGTACTTTTTGAGGATGCAGGGACGATGGGACTGCAACATGGGGCTTTTCGGTTCCCCATATGCGCCAGTTCTGTTTATTGACGAAGCGGTCCAGGTAAAAATAAGCTTCGTCAGTAAACCAAATGCTGCCCACATGCATATCGCCGTCATCAATCCTGTGCACTATATCGTTAGCGAATGTCTCTTGTGCAGCAATGGTAGCGGCGCTGAGGGGTTGCCGCGTTTGAATTTTGTATGGATAGAGGTGTAAACTCTGGCGCATGAGACGATACGTGGACGTTGGCGTCATTTGGACCGCAGCTGCAACACGGCGAACGGAAACCCGAGGCCGCTGTTGGATCACCTGCTGCACTAGCTGCGCGTTGCCCTCTGTGGTTGCCGTACGCGGTCGCCCTACCTTTCCAGCACGTTCATCCGTCACGTTCCCAGTCCGTTGAAATTTTTCAAACAGATCCTTTATTGTATCGCTTTTCGGTCCTTTCGTTACATTAAACCTCCGTTGAAAACTTCGTCTTGTTGCAACAACACTGTGTTCTAGGCGGTGGAATTCCAACACCAGAAAAATCCTCTGTTCTAAGGAATAAACCATGTTGTCTACAGCACACTTGCACGTTGTGAACAGCACACGCTTACAGCAGAAAGACGGCGTACAGAATGGCGCACCCACAGACTGCGTTGTCTTCTATATCTTTCACATCACTTGCAGCGCCATCTGTTGTTGAAAATTGTAACTACTGTAATTTCGAAAGTTTGTCTGCCTGAAAATGTACTGTTGTCCCAAGCATATTGCAACAAACGGTGTATTTCTATCGCTGCTCGTTTAGTTTTTATTGCCGTTTCAAATATACTGGTCATTTTTGAAACACCCTGTAAATGCCTGTGTGTGTGTGTGTGTTTAGGCTTCCCATAAAATGAGCGGACTGGAGTGTTGTCGGGTCTTGGACAGCGCTGTAGCGTGCTCGTGGCACAACGTATGTTGGGGTAGGGCAGGAAGGAGGGGGTGGGTGGACGTGTCACATACACGTCCTGGAAAGGGGCAGGGCAGGGTAGCGCAACAGGTGCGTCCAGAGCGACCGCTGCCAAAATACTGCGAGACTGATTGAGACGAGCTTCTGGCTCGTCCTGAACTTGTAAACAAAAATGATGGAAATATTCATTCCCCTAATAAATAATCTGATCACACAATAATTACCGTGCAAAATAACAATAACAATACTCAATTATACAGCGGAATGTAACTGACCAACCACTTATAGTCTGGCAGCGACGAGCTGCTGCGTATTACTACATTCACTTGTCGATATTTTTGCCGTTAGCCCCCACAGGTAGCAGCACTGGTGCATGGTGAAATATGCATGAATATTTCCAAATCTGAAAGCAAGTACACAAAATTCAAAGGAGAGAACCAACATGATGAATGGTATCTTCGGCCACAGCTTTATCTGTACAAGGTTTCCATATGACTTTCAAAACTATTTCCATAACTATATTAATTATTCTGTTTTTTGTTTTTTTTTCTGTTGGGATCCAACACAGAGCTATTAATTCAATGTTGAGGAAATATTTCCTGGTTTACGTGTTCATGTGTTTTTCCTTAGTGGAGACATCATGTACACATTTGTGAATGTTCAACCTTTCCACTGTGCACAAGTTGTGCCACCTGGCGGGGCTAACGACAAAAATATTGACAAGTGAATGTAGCAGTGTGCAGCAGCTCGTGGCCGCCAGATTACACGGAAGTGGTTGGTCAGTTACATTCCCCTGTATAACTGAGTGTTATTTTCGTTATTTCGCATGCTAACTATTGTATGATCAGTTTATTTATTACAGGAATGAATATTTCCAAATTAATTATTTTAGCCCATTAAACAAGCCACGTGCAAGAAGTATATCTTGGAAATCCCATAGGGTGGGGTTTGAGGGAGAGGAATTAGAGTTTTACAAATGTTGACCACAAAACAAACAAAACTTATTCGAATCTGCGGATAAAATTAATATTTGGGTCAACATTTGAAAAACTCTAATTTCTCTCTCTCAAACCCCAACCTATGGGGACAGAGGGAGAGTTTTAGTTTTAGCGAATCAAAATTTATGAAGTAAATAAGTATTTTTTATTTATCCGTAACCATTTTCCAAGCAAAAATGATAACATGGATTTGCTTGAATTACAGGAGAAAATATAGGTAGTTTTTTATGTAGAATCTTAATCTGCAATAAAAATTGGGCGTTCCCACTTGAAATTTTTAAGTTGCCTCCCGTCCCATCCCCAGGGTGTTGGGGTGGCGGTCTAATTTTAGCCCCAGCAGATGTCCCCCTCGAAAATAATCAACTTTGGATTCTACACATTTTTTCGTGTGAAGCTTATTTTTCGAGTTATTGTGGTTTGTCAACTTAAAAATTACAAAAAAAAAAAAAAATGTTCAAATGTGTGTGAAATCTTATGGGACTTAACTGCTAAGGTCATCAGTCCCTAAGCTTACACACTACTTAACCTAAATTATCCTAAGGACAAGCACACACACCCATGCCCGAGGGAGGACTCGAACCACCGCCGGGACCAGCCTAAGATTTACACCCTGTATAGCCGGAACAGGGCTGAATGAGGAATCATTCTAGCGAGGATACGGGCTGTAGATGGGGAGATCCACTGATGAAAGTGAATCTGATAAGGGCATATTATTATGGTACGGACACTGGGAACTAACATTTCTGAAACGGCGAAGGTTGTCGGCTGTTCGCTTGCTACTGTCCTGAGCCTCTGTGGGAAGTGGCTCAAGGACAGTGGAACCGCGCGTGGGCGACGAGGTGTTGGACTGCCACGGTCTCATCACAGAACATGGAGATCGGACGACTGCCCGCTCTGTAAAGCAAGATAGGCAGATCTGGTGATAGAATACAATGCTGGTGCAGGCACAAGTGTTTCAGAACATGCTGTTCAGCAATGGAACTCAGCAGCAGATGACCCCTGCGTGTTCCCGTATTGGCTCAACGACATCGTCAGTTATCTTCTCAGTGGGCACAGGATCATAGAGATTCGATCGTGTATCAATGGAAACGTGTCAAATGGTCGGACGAATCATGTTTCATATTACGTCAATCCGGTGATAGGATCCGGATGCGCTGCCATCGGTGGAGATAGTATTATGCTATGGGAAGCGTTCAATTGGGCTCTCATAGGACCTGCGATAGTAATGGAAAGCACCATAACAGCTGTGAACTACACGAAGATATTGCAGACCATCTAGGTTGTAAGTAGGCTGTTTAGGTTCTTATATTGGTAATGTCACCGCCACGTAGCGCTCTGTATGAAAATCACTGGCTGTGCTGTGTGCAGTTTGTGGCTGGGTGGCATTGTTGTAATGTTCGCTATTGTAGTGTTGGGCAGTTGGCTGTGAACAGCGCGTAGCGTTGCGCAGTTGGAGGTGAGCCGCCAGCAGTGGTGGATGTGGGGAGAGAGATGGAATTTTGAGAGCGGACGATCTGGACGTGTGTCCATCAGAAAGAGTAAATTTGTAATATTGGATATCATGGACAGATATATATATTATGAATTTTGAACGCTATTAAGGTAAATACATTGCTTGTTCTCTATCAAAATGTTTCATTTGCTAACTATGCCTATCAGTAGTTAATGCCTTCAGTAGTTTGAATCTTTTATTTAGCTGGTAGTAGCGGCCCTAGCTGTATTGCAGTAGTTCGAGTAACCAAGATTTTCGTGAGGTAAGTGATTTGTGAAAGGTGTAGGTTAATGGTAGTCAGGGCCATTCTTTTGTAGGGATTATTGACAGTCAGATTGCGTTTCGTTAAAAATATTGTGTGTCAGTTTAAGCACAGTCATTTATAATTTTTGTAAGGGGACGTTTCAAATGTCGACCCTTAGCCGAGGATACCTCACTGGAATCTTCTGATTTTTTCTTGTAGTTTATGTAATTAGTGTAGCTATTGTTTATTGCTAGCGCATAATTATAGAGAGAATTTCTTTTGTAGTTGTAGTTTTTCATTGTTGTACAGTAAAACAGTTGTGGCATGCATGTAGATTTGCACCAAGTATTTCGCAGCTGCGCTTGCAATTAACTAAATATTATTTTCAGTGCTATGTTAATGTGTTTTCTTATTTTGCTCTTCAAATTGTGCTTTTCTGTGTTATCATGTGAAATATTGAGACAATAATGGCGTGTGAAAAACGTAACACTAGGCTCCAAAGTAAACTGAGAAATGACAGTGAAGACGAAAGCTGTGTGTTAGTGCCACCGTGTAATGAATTACCTAATGTTCAAAGTAGTAAATTGGTAATTGTGCATAGGGAAATGGAGCGGGCTGCAAATAATGGTGTAGACAGTGAAACAATTAGTGAACAGGGAAGCATTATCGATCGATCGGTCGGCAACAGCTCGCCTCAGAAATCCGAAATGACAGGACACAATCTTGCAAATACTGTAGATTCAGGTTTTGCGTCCTCACCGTTTTCTCAAATAAGTCAAGACACATCTTCTGCTTTTCAAAATGCGAATATTGCCGGTTCAAATGCACTGCCGAATAGCACTGAGGAACATGTTTCAAACACCAGTGCATTGTTATTACAGTCAATGCAACAAATGGGACAAAGGCTACAAAAGTTAGACACAACACTTGAACAAAATCAGAAACAAATGGGACAAAATCTTCAAAAGTTAGACACAATGGAACAAAATCTTCAAAAGTTAGACACAATGGAACAAAATCTCCAGAAGTTAGACACATTGGAACAACAACAGAGACGTAATAACACAAATTTGTGAGCATTTCCAACCTATTTTTTCGCGGCATGAAACTACATTACAGAATCACGAAACAGCCATAAAAGAACTGCAAACTATTGTTCATGAAAATCATGAGACCTTGCAAGCTACAATTGACTCAGTTGCAGCTACCGATTCAGTTACGCAACTTGCAAAAACTCAGGAAAACTTAAACGACACAGTAGATACGATTTCAACACAAAAGGACACTCTGAAACTTGGTTCAGAAAAACACACTGAGGAAATAAGTTCACTATCGGAGAAAGTAGCCGAACTTTTGGATCAGTTCACTAACTTATCTACAAAGGTGGATGATGATCTGAGTGACACAAGACCTGTAGCCTTCACTGACACAGAAGAGTATGAACAAATTAAGAAATTCAAACAAAATCAGAATCAAATTAATACGCAACACAAAAGAGAAATCCGGGAAGTACAAGATCAGTTGGCGCAAGTAATACAAAAATTACATATTTCAGAGGACACACCGAGCGAGGTGGCGCAGTGGTTACACACTGGACTCGCATTCGGAAGGACGACGGTTCAATCCCGCGTCCGGCCATCCTGATTTAGGTTTTCCGTGATTTCCCTAAATCGCTCCAGGCAAATGCCGGGATGGTTCCTCTGAAAGGGCACGGCCGACTTCCTTCCCCATCCTTCCCTAATCCGATGAGACCGATGACCACGCTGTCTGGTCTCCTTCCCCAAACCAACCAACCAATCAGAGGACACTCGCGCTCCAACACGGGAAGAGGGACTTAGAAATACGGAAAAGCCGCAAAATAATAACACAGGGCATTTCGGAAATTGTGAAAGAAATTGGCAAGGTGCACCGAATTTTGAGATGGAACCGCCGACACGACGTAACAATGACTGAAATGCGACTCGCCGACACGATGATTTTGACTATAAGCTGTTCATTACTACACGTAAATTCAAAATATTTAAGAATTCTGGGAACGACATTAATCCACAAGCGTGGCTCCATCAATTCTCTCATTGTTTTCCTCCCAACTGGTCGTTAGAGCACAGATTAGAATTTATGTGTGGCTACTTAGATGATGAACCAGCTGAAAGAATGCGATCGGCCATTCACGATTGTCACAGCGAAGGAGAATTTTATCATGCCTTCCTCTCAGCGTACTGGTCTCAAGCTACGCAAGACCGAGTAAAACAGCATCATAATGATGAAACATTTCGCACAATCTGAATTTTCCAGTCTTGTGAAATATTTTGAAGACATGTTGCACAAGAATCAGTACCTTTCAAACCCTTACAACCCCTCAGGACTCATACGCACTTGCTTAATCAAATTGCCTGAACATTTATGGCATATTATTTTGGCAGGACGTTACAAAGACGACATTGAAGCTTTTCAGGGGCTCTTACAAGAACTGGAAATTGACACTGACAATCGCGGAACGCGAAAACAGGAGCACAACAATTATGGGTCACATCCGTCACAATTCCGCGATGACAGAAATAATAAATGGACACGACAAGGCTATTCTTACAACGCAAATCGTGACTAAAACAGACACCACCCGTATGACAACCGTTGGCAGAGTAGTAATAATTACAGGGAAAGATCACCTCTCTGTAGTAATCACTATCACAGAGACAATCAGAGAAACAGACAATATGGGAACCAAAATAATTAGTATCAAGGGAGACAGAATAACTTCAGACGCAACGGTCCAGCGCGCAGTTACGATTCAGGGAGAAATTATCCACCACGTGACCGACAAGAAAGAAACTATGGAATCTACCGACAGATGATATGATCGTAACGACAGACCTGAATTGTATCAGAACTGGCGGGATTCAAACAGGGCAGGGCCCTCTCGACAAGGTGAATTTGTAGAAGTTAGGTCTCCAAATCCCAACATCGACGTGCGCCAACAAAGAGACAATAGGCAATGACTCATACCGCTGGCAGCCACAAAACGTACTTATGAAACTGACGACCCAACTGCCGTAGCTAGTAATTACGTGAAAATGAACTTTCTTATTGTTCCATTATCGTCGACGGAAATTATATTGGGAGTAGACTTTCTGAATGAATACAAAGCAATCTTAAACTTTCACGATGCTGAAATAAGTTTAGAGAAAGAAGGTAAGTCAATAGCTTTGAAATTTGAAGATTGGCTCTCAAACCATGACGAGGAAATTAATAGGTTTTACCTTCTGTTAGACAACAGTTCGGAATTTTCGACGGAACTAAACACTAACAATCACTCTGCAAGTACTGACAGGGATGATGATAATACTAATGAGTTAATTCAGAATTAAATTTTAAACAATTGGGAACTGTAATGACACTCATAGGCAGGACCTTTCTCAGATTTTACTAGCACATTCCACACTTTTTACTCACAAAACAGGAACAATCAAGGGATTTCAATACCAATTTAGTGTTCGTGAGCATACTAAATTTTGTGTTAGATCATACATAATTCCGGCACATTATAGGGACCGTGTTAGAACAGAAACACAATCTATGTTGGACGAGGGCATTATTGAGCCTGCAGTAAGCTCATACAACAATCCATTACATGTTGTTGAGAAGAAAAATGGATCGATCAGGCTTGTCTTAGATTCGAGACAAATCAATACTATCATCATTCCTGAAACAGACAGGCCGCAAACGTTAGAAGAACGTCTTCAAAATTTTAATGGTGTAAAAGTGTTGTCTTCTATTGATCTCAGTTCCAGCTTTTATCAGATCGAACTTCATCCAGAATGTAGAAAATACACAGCTTTCCTTTGTTTCGGCGTTTGTTATCAGTTTCGGAAACTTCCTTTTGGTTTGAAAATTTCTTCGGCAGCATTAATCCGCGGGCTAAATTCGATATTACCCGAGTTCTTAAAACGTCACATCACCTTATATGTGGACGATCTTCTGATAGGAGAAGCCTCATAGGAACAACATAATCGCATCCTCAACAGCGTGTTACATATTTTTTCAGAATCTGGAATTACGGTTAACTTGGAAAGGTCTGAATTCGGTAGGACAAAGGTGAAGTTTTTGGGTCATATTATTTCTTCTGAAGGCATTCAGCCGGATCCTGAGAAGTTAGAAGCAATCAGAGCCATTCCAGTTCCATCCACAAAAAAAACAAGTCCACAGTTTTATAGGTCTCGTAAATTTGTACCGTTGTTTTCTGAATATGCAAATTCTAATTACACCAAAACTTTGTTCTCTCACTGGAAAAAATACTATTTGGAACTGGGACGAACAAGCACAGTTGGAATTCAATTCTTTGAAAGAATCGCTACTTAACGCGCCAATACTAGCTCATCCAGATCTGTCACAAGATTTCTGCCTTATTACGGATTCTTCTAAAGTCGGTCATGGTGCCCATTCATTTCAAGAAGCCACAGGAAATGACACTACTGTTCCGAAAACCATTGCTTTTGCTAGCCGAGTGCTAACAAAATCTGAAAAAAATTATTCCGTTACTGAATTAGAAGCTTTAGCCATCGTTTGGGCATTTAACAAATTCCGTTTCTTTCTTTCTGGTAAGCACGTAAAAGTATACAGTGATCATCGTGCATTACAATTTCTTATGTCTTCAAAATTAAATCATTACAGGTTAAAACGTTGGGCATTGTTTCTGCAAGAATTCCACTTCACAGTAGTCTACATTCCCGGCAAGGAGAACATTGTTGCGGACGCACTGTCACGCCCACCGGCTGGGCTTGAGAAAAGTAACACAGAAGGCAACCTCGAGAAAAATTTCAGTATTCTTTACATTCAGAAAGTCGCCTTTGAAAACTTCATCACCATATCTTTAAAGGACATTGCTCATGAACAAGATAAAGATCCGATTTGTAAAGACATCAAAAGTAAATGGCATGAAAAGACGCACACTCAGATTCGGCATTATTATCTGGTTAGAAACAACATACTGTTCAAATGCTGCACTGTTGATGACAAGCTATGGGTACTTTGCATTCCTGAAGATTTTGTTAATAAGCTCATTTGGTACATTCATTTCAGCTATGCACATTTTGGTCCACGAAAATGTTATCATATTCTTTGAACGACTTGTTATTTTAACAATATGGAAAAGGGAATTCGAAGAGTGTTGTCTATTTGTAAACTTTGTCAAAAGGCGAAACCATCTACTATCTCCCATCGTGCTCCGTTGTTTCCTATCATTCCTTCTAAATTAAAAGAATTTGCTGCTGTTGATCTCTTGGGACCCCTTGTCAGAACATCGAATGGATTTTCGTACGTTCTAGTCGCTGTTGAACTTACTTCAAAATTTGTTTCTTTCACTCCGTTACGTAAACCCACTGGACGGTCTGTATCCAACGCCTTTGTTAAAAATTTCTTACGTGAAGCTGGACACGTTAGTAAAGTCTTTTCAGATAACGGACCACAATTCAGGTCTGCTGTTTGATCATGCATGCTTCGGAATCGTAAAATCAAACCTATTTTTATTTCATTGTACTCACCACACTGTAACCCGTCTGAACGGATTATGAAAAAAATGAGTAAGCTTTGCAGACTTTATTGCCACAGAAAGTATCAGCATTGGGACAGATATTTACACTTATTTCAAAGCGCGCTGAATGAAATGCCTCATAACTCCACTCCACTGCTTTACCACCAATTCTTGTACTGAAGAATAAAGAACCACCGAACAGGATCATAGGGCTTGTACCTTTCCCGAATACACGTAAACTTCGACACAAAGACATTATTGATTTGGCTATTAAAAATATAAAATCTGCAGCAGACAAAAGGAGAAAACTAGACGGTAAAGCAAATGCAAAGAAATTATGTATTGGTCAGAAAGTTCTCATTAAAGCTCATTTATAGTCACAAGAAGAGTCACTTGAGTCACAAATTCTTTCTAGTTTACAATGGACCTTACAGAATCCGATGTATACCACATGATAATTGCGTTGAAGTTGAAACTCTGCGTACTAGGAAGAGTAAAGGTTTACACCACATTTCACATGTAAAACCGTTTATTGAAAGATAATCTGCTTTTTAACTTTGTCTTTGCCATAAAACTTTTCACTTTACGTTTCTAGTATCCTTTGTCAGACATAGAAACTGTTAACATGCAACAATGTTTGAAGTTAAATATCAGTTAAGAACCAAGAGAACTTATTTAAACAGAAATTACGAATGCATTGTTATAGTGAACAGAAGACACAATGTTGTTATTTGTACATTCTTGCTTGTTAGTTGCACGATCACGTAACGACTATAACGCTCAGACACTTAGAACATATACAGGCACGGCTAATGAGATTTTCATGCAACATTTTGGTTTAATTGAAAAGACATTCTTTCTTTGAAGTACTTTCTGTGGGATTAAAGATGGCTTAGCATTTGGTTTCTTTGACAGCTACACGATTATATGACGACGCTACTAATGTGTGACACAATTTACATTGTTGCTTTTGTGCTGTATCTGCTTTATATCTGCATAGTTTTTCTGAATTCTTCTGGAAAGTAAAACATGTTTTAGTAGTAACTTTTGTGGTATAGCTACAATGAGACAGCCTTTTTCGTAGCACAACAGTACGTTACAGTGTAGTACTTTCTTGATCACGGTATTGTACGTAATAACTACGATATCTTTCCGCATAGCATTTCGCTTTTGTTTATTACGAGGTAAGTACGTTGACGTCCACAGAACTTTGCTTACGGAGGACAATAATTACGAGACTTGGCACATTTTTTACCCTTAAGTAATGACAGAGATTATGTTACAACAAGACGCACAATTTAGCGCGTCAATACACGTATTTGAGTGATTAATTTTGTACTTAAAACACTTATCTTTAAAGATTTTTAAATTACAAAGACAGTTTTCTGTGATACATTTCATTCCATTGCTGTAATCCGTAACACCAGAGGGTATAATTACATTAATCCTCAGGGGGGCACACGCTTACTTTGTGTCCCATGTGTTTGGCAAGCACAAGGAGCCCTAGCTAATATGGTATTTGCTTATACAACTTTACACATCGGTACCATATTTCTCTAACACAGAATTACACAGCTATCTGATTATTTAACAGAGAAACAAACATATTTTTTACTACGTCAGTGACAGATGTTTACGTAATTACACCGTTGGATAACTTCACACTTATGAAATTGTATTTTGTCTGTACTTTGTGAACCGTTCATATTTTTTTCGGAACCATTGTGATACTATGAGAGCTTTGAATGATATATTTGGTATGGGATCACGATTTTTAAAGTACGATTGAGGTAGATGACACTATTGAAATGAGCAGAGAATTTTTTAGGTTTTGAAATTATTGCAGAAAGCTATGACGTTTTTGGGATTTGGCTGAGTTTTTATGATGTTATTATTACGATGACAATGTGTATTATGCTGTTGAGGTATGTTTATGATCAATAAGCTGATGCTATATGAGGAATTTGATTATGCTACGTATTTATTATGATGAAATATTGAAGAAGTGTCGACGAATATGTATATGTGAATAAGGTAAGGAATAATGAGTAGTGGTTAGGGACTCTGATTTGTGAAAAAGGATGTTGGAAACCAAGAATCGTACTTTAAGATTTATGAAATGTGTGTAAATGCGTGAATGTATCACAATGCTGGCGAAATTTTTTGGACACTGTTATATTGATAAGATTTTGTTTCTACAGATTTGTAACACAAATATTTCGACCTGTGAAATTTTATTTGTATCAAACTGTCACTGTAGCGGAAACTGATGTCGTAAATATTTTGGTAAGGAAGGTAGGTCACCTTGACGTAATGCACTGTAAGCACCCAGCTGCACGACAGTCGCCTGGAAAAAAGCCATTAGTGTGTGACTTTCAGAGGCACAGGTGGAGAAAAAAAAGAGGCAATTATCCTCGCTATTGACATTTCTTTGTAGAAAGCATCACAAATACGACACGCCCAAACTTGAAAAGATATGATTACACTGTGGAGCTCTTAATTTATGATATTTACTAAATTGCCTAATGAAATGATGAGAAACATTTTTACATCTATTCTCTTTCTAGTTAAGAGATTTTTTACTGCCTTTGGAGACGCCATTTGCCTAGTGAATGGCGTTTCACACATTGCTTTGTATATATTCGCTCATTTCATTTAATATCTAGTTTCTAGCTGCACTGCAGCATTGGTTAAAATAAAATTTAATGGATTTACTAATATAGATATTTTATGCCTACAGATCCAGTAAACAATAATTTTATGATCTACTTCCAAAAAAACGAGGGAGCACAAAAAGACATTTCCACTTCACAGGAATTGCATACATAATTTTTGTCAGTGACTTGCTAACTTGTCTGCTAGAGTAAGTTATAGTGATGCATCACTCTAGTGTTAAGATGTGACATAGGTATTAGACATGGCCATCTTTAGTGTAATATTTTTTCTGCTTGAGCTTTGTCATGTTTAGATATAAGTTACTGCATTTACTGCTGCTGTTTGCCAGGCATAGTGCTACTGAATTTCACTTTGTATTACTCTGTTAAGCCAGTTTTAGTACTGATTCATTTTTCCTGTTGCTGCGCTTTGGCTCATATTAGTTATAATGTTGCATTTGCTTTGCTAATTTATATTTATTGCTGCTAACTTTGCCAATTTGCATTTTTTGTCATTGCTGTTTGTGTTAATTGTTTTGTGCTGCTGCATTGCCTCGTCCCTTAGTTTATGCATCTGAGCTCAGTAGTTTTAAGTTAGCTTAAGATGGGGTAGTCTATATAAGAGAACGAGTTGTGATAAATTGGAAGAAATGCATTGAGAAGCTATAAGAAAATGGTTTGGCCAAAAAAGTATTTTGAAAGAGGAATGTTATTTACTTTGTAAAGATGTTTAGACATTATTTATTCTGTTTTGTTGCTCATGTGTGAAGTTGATGTTTCGAAAGCTATTCTGATCTTTTATGTATTTACTTATATCATAATTCCTGTAACACTGATGTGTATGTTATTTCGATTCTTTTGTAAAGCCCGTATTACTACAAATGTTATCTGTATTGTTATGTTCTTTAATGATGTATTTTGTACCTTTGTTATTGCATTCTCATGTTATAAAATTGTAATTGACACCAGTTTATCAAATTAAGTAACTTGTAAGCATTAATTTCACTGCACACATTTCTGTTGGTCATAGTATATGCACAACATGTGAAAAAAGTGGACTGTTAGTGTTTGCACATGTGTTAATAATTCAGCAAGGGACTGGATAACAGCATTGCTGGTTCTAAGGACATTTCAAAAAAAATTTTTGTGAGTGCACAAGTGGTGGTTCATGGACTTGCTATATTGTCCACAAGACTCTTCGATGGTGATTGTGCACCAGCACAGTCGCAACAGATGGCTGCTAGCCATCTCTACAAGGACCTGTTCCAGAGGTTGCCCCTCAGTCTGCAAGATCCGGGCGGTCGCAGAGGGTGGGCTTACTGTTAGTTGGGAGCTCCAACGTCAGGCGCGTAATGGGGCCCTTAGGGATATGGCAGCAAAAGAGGGGAAGAAAACCAATGTGCACTCCGTGTGCATACCGGGGGGAGTCATTCCAGATGTGGAAAGGGTCCTTCCGGATGCCATGAAGGGTACAGGGTGCACCCGTCTGCAGGTGGTCGCTCATGTCAGCACCAATGATGTGTGTCGCTATGGATCGGAGGAAATCCTCTCTGGCTTCCGGCGGCTATCTGATTTGGTGAAGACTGCCAGTCTCGCTAGCGGGATGAAAGCAGAGCTCACCATCTGCCTCACCATCTGCAGCATCGTCGACTGGACTGACTGCGGACCTATGGTACAGAGCCGAGTGGAGGGTCTGAATCAGAAGCTGAGATGGTTCTGCGACCGTGTGGGCTGCAGATTCCTCGACTTGCGCCATAGGGTGGTGGGGTTTCGGGTTCTGCTGGATAGGTCAGGAGTCCACTACGCGCAGCAAGCGGCTACACGGGTAGCAGGGGTTGTGTGGCGTGGACTGGGCGGTTTTTTAGGTTAGATGGCCTCAGGCAAGTACAGAAAGGGCAGCAGCCTCAAAGGGTGCGGGACAAAGTCAGGACATGCGGGGGCCAAGCAGCAGTCGGTATTGTAATTGTAAACTGTCGAAGCTGCATTGGTAAAGTACCGGAACTTAAAGCGCTGATAGAAAGCACTGAAGCTGAAATCGTTATAGGTACAGAAAGCTGGCTGAAGCCAGAGATAAATTCTGCCGAAATTTTTACAAAGGCACAGACGGTGTTTAGAAAGGATAGATTGCATGCAACCAGTGGTGGCGTGTTTGTCGCTGTTACTAGTAGTTTATCCTGTAGTGAAGTAGAAGTGGATAGTTCCTGTGAATTATTATGGGTGGAGGTTACACTCAACAACCGAGCTAGGTTAATAGTTGGCTCCTTTTACCGACATCCCGACTCTGCAGCATTAGTGGCAGAACAACTGAGAGAAAATTTGGAATACATTTCACACTGCGTGATCCGTGTGAGCCAGTTCCTGACGCAGAAGACGGTTGTAGTCTTAGGTGGAGATTTCAATTTACCAGATATAGACTGGGACACTCAGATGTTTAGGACGGGTGGTAGGGACAGAGCATCGAGTGACATTATACTGAGTGCACTATCCGAAAATTACCTCGAGCAATTAAACAGAGAACCGACTCATGGAGATAACATCTTGGAGCTACTGATAACAAACAGACCCGAACTTTTCGACTCTGTAAGTGCAGAACAGGGAATCAGTGATCATAAGGCCGTTGCAGCATCCCTGAATATGGAAGTTAATAGGAGTATAAAAAAAGGGAGGAAGGTTTATCTGTTTAGCAAGAGTAATAGAAGGCAGATTTCAGACTACCTAACAGATCAAAACGAAAATTTCTGTTCCGACACTGACAATGTTGAGTGTTTATGGAAAAAGTTCAAGGCAAACGTAAAATGCTTTTAGACAGGTGCGTGCCGAGTAAAACTGTGAGGGACGGGAAAAACCCACCGTGGTTCAACGACAAAGTTAGTAAACTACTGCGAAAGCAAAGAGAGCTTCACTCCAAGTGTAAACGCAGCCAAAACCTCTCAGACAAACAGAAGCTAAACGAAGTCAAAGTTAGCTTAAGGATGGCTATGCGTGAAGCGTTCAGTGAATTCGAAAGTAAAATTCTATGTACCGACTTGACAGAAAATCCTAGGTAGTTCTGGTCTTACGTTAAATCAGTAAGTGGCTCAAAACAGCATATCCAGACACTCCGGGATGATTATGGCATTGAAACAGAGGATGACACGCGTAAAGCTGAAATACTAAACACTTTTTTCCAAAGCTGTTTCACAGAGGAAGGCCGCACTGCAGTTCCTTCTCTAAATCCTCGCACAAACGAAAAAATTGCTGACATCGAAATAAGTGTCTAAGGAATAGAAAAGCAACTGGAATCACTCAACAGAGGGAAGTCACCTGGACCTGACGGGATACCAATTCGATTCTACACAGAGTACGCGACAGAACTTGCCCCCCTTCTAACAGCCGTTTACCGCAAGTCTCTAGAGGAACGGAAGGTTCCAAATGATTGGAAAAGAGCACAGGTAGTCCCAGTCTTCAAGAAGGGTCGTCGAGCAGATGCGCAAAACTATAGACCTATATCTCTGACGTCGATCTGTTGTAGAATTTTAGAACATGTTTTTTGCTCGCGTATCATGTCGTTTTTGAAAACCCAGAATCTACTCTGTAGGAATCAACATGGATTCCGGAAACAGCGATCGTGTGAGACCCAACTCGCTTTATTTGTTCATGAGACCCAGAAAATATTAGATACAGGCTCCCAGGTAGATGCTATTTTCCGTGACTTTCGGAAGGCGTTCGCACTGTCGCCTGATAAACAAAGTAACAGCCTACGGAATATCAGACCAGCTGTGTGGTTGGATTGAAGAGTTTTTAGCAAACAGAACACAGCATGTTGTTATCAATGGAGAGACGTCTACAGACGTCAAAGTAACTTCTGGCGTGCCACAGGGAAGTGTTATGGGGCCATTGCTTTTCGCAGTATATGTAAATGACCCAGTAGATAGTGTCGGAAGTTCCATTGAGCTTTTCGCGGATGATGCTGTAGTATACAGAGAAGTTGCAGCATTAGAAAATTGTAGCGAAACGCAGGAAGATCTGCAGGGATAGGCACTTGGTGCAGGGAGTGGCAACTGACCCTTAACATAGACAAATGTAATGTATTGCGAATACATAGAAAGAAGGATCCTTTATTGTATGATTACATGATAGCGAAACAAACACTGGTAGCAGTTACTTCTGTAAAATATCTGGGAGTATGCATACGGAACGATTTGAAGTGGAATGATCATATAAAATTAATTGTTGGTAAGGCAGGTACCAGGTTGAGATTCGTTGGAAGAGTCCTTAGAAAATGTAGTCCATCAACGAAGGAGGTGGCTTACAAAACACTCGTTCGACATATACTTGAGTATTGCTCATCAGTGTGAGATTCGTACCAGATCGGGTTGACGGAGGAGATAGAGAAGATCCAAAGAAGAGCGGCGCGTTTCGTCACAGGGTTATTTGGTAACCGTGATAGCGTTACGGAGATGTTTAGCAAACTCAAGTGGCAGACTCTGCAAGAGAGGCGCTCTGCATGGCGGTGCAGCTTGCTCGCCAGGTTTCGAGAGGGTGCGTTTCAGGATGAGGTATCGAATATATTGCTTCCCCCTGCTTATACCTCCCGAGGAGATCACGAATGTAAAATTAGAGAGATTCGAGCGCGCATGGAGGCTTTCAGACAGTCGTTCTTCCCGCGAACCATACGCGACTGGAACAGAAAAGGGAGGTAATGACAGTGGCACGTAAAGTGCCCTCCGCCACACACCGTTGGGTGGCTTGCGGAGTATAAATGTAGGTGTAGACTACAGTAGGTCTACACCTTTGATGACTCACCATACCATTATTTCTAGGACTGCAGTGGGTCTGCACCTCTAGTGGCCCACCAATACCGTAATCTCTAACAGGACTACAGTGGTCTGCTCTGTGATGAACTACCTACGAATATTCTTCAACTTCGACTGACTCTGCTGTGGGTTTGCTCTGTTGTGGCCCATTACCTGTATGCATGTCAAGAGTCAGCACTGTCTTTCCGTTGGAAGGACAACACTACTTCTTTAAGACTGCATGGAAATCCACTACTTCCGTGTGCATTCTCTTTTACTGCTCAGACTTTGAGAAAAAAAAAAACCACTGCAATTTTACTGTGATGAAAAATCGGGACTGTCTTTATGGACTGTGAGAAAATTTTAGCTTTTGACCAACATTGTATCAATAAGTGTGTGAATTTGATTTCTTTGTTATTGTAATTATGAAAAATTTTTTCAAATCTGTATTGGCCACTGCCCAAAACAATTTGTAAAATTTTTTGTGGCGAGCATGGGGGCTATGTATGTAGGCTGTTTAGGATCTTATATTGGTAACGCCACCGCCACGTAGCGCTCTGTATGAAAATCACTGGCTGTGCTGTGTGCAGTCTGTGGCTGGGTGGCATTGTTGTAATGTTCGCTATTGTAGTGTTGGGCAGTTGGCTGTTAACAGCGCGTAGCGTTGCGCAGTTGGAGGTGAGCCGCCAGCAGTGGTGGATGTGGGGAGAGAGATGGCGGAATTTTGAGAGCAGACGATCTGGACGTGTGTCCATCAGAAAGAGTAAATTTGTAATATTGGATATCATGGACAGATATATATATATATATATATATATATATATATATATATATATATATATATATATATATATATATAAAATGACTTTTGAACACTATTAAGGTAAATACATTGCTTGTTCTCTATCAAAATGTTTCATTTGCTAACTATGCCTATCAGTAGTTAGTGCCTTCAGTAGTTTGAATCTTTTATTTAGCTGGCAGTAGTGGCGCTCGCTGTATTGCAGTAGATCGAGTAACGAAGATTTTTGTGAGGTAAGTGATTTGTGAAAGGTATAGGTTAATGTTAGTCTGGGCCATTCTTTTGTAGGGATTATTGAAAGTCAGATTGCGTTGCGCTAAAAATATTGTGTGTCAGTTTAAGCACAGTCATGTATAATTTTTCTAAGGGGACGTTTCAACGTCTCTTCACGCTTCATGTCTTCACCGACGGCGATGGCAACTTGCTTATCACAAGGCCAGTATCGTGCTACAACAGTTTGAGGAGCATCATAGTGAACCCACGTTGATGTCTAGGGCACCAAACTCGCCTAATCTGAACGGGAATACATCTGGGATGATATCGCACACCACCTACGCACCCGCAAACTATCGGCTCGTAGTTCATGGCAGTTGCGTACATGTGAGAAGACGTCTGGCGCTACGTACGTTGGAAGACCCACCAAGGATTTGTAGAATCACTTGCATTTTAGAGGTGGTCAGCATGTTTTCACTTATCGTTGTACGTCTCGTCTAGTGTAGATTGTTGAGGTAAGTGCATGTAGAAATAGCACTGTTCATGATAAATCGAAATGGTGACACACAGCTATCAAGCAGGACAGTCGTGTTAAGTTCCACTCTGATAGTCGTAGACAGTGCCAGGGCCTGTGAGACACTACGGATATATTTGGAACTGACATTCAGACTTTGTCATTCAGCCTTGTGAAAGGCAGCTGTTTCCCACAAAGTCCCATCCCATTGTCGGCGAATTGTTGGTGACGGAAATTTCTTCCATCAGCGAGAATCGAACCTACTACCTAAGGCTCGAGCGCAAACACTAGCGTGCGTTAGGGAACTCGGTTACGGAAGGGTGAGTGTGAACGACGATGAATAAAATTTACGAAAGAAATTTTCGAGAATAACAAGCCACAGGAATTACAAGTTAATCGGGAGGGAACAGGACAGAATATGGCAAAAGGCGGGAGAGCTGGCGACGACAACACGAGGATACTACCCAGAATGGCTTCCTCACAAATTCCCCTGTTGTTACTGAAGCGCGCGGGACTCACATTCAATGTGAATTATAAAAACTAAATATAAACTTGCAGTCAGTTAGAAGTGCCCAATGACGCTTGAGCCTAACAGGGAGGAAGAAAGGAAGGAAGACTGAAGTCCGCGTTGGCGATGGGATCGTCAGAGACCGAGGACAAGGTTCGGTATGCCTGCGTCCTTTTCAAGAGAATTATCCTGGCTGTTGCGTTAAGTGTTTGGGTAAACCACGAAATACAGAAATCTGGATGGCCAAACTGGGATTTGAACAGTCGTCTCCTGAATGCCACACCAGTGTCTGAGTCTCGCACCTCTTACAAGGGTGGGACAAAAATATGGAAACAATGCGACAAACGTTTAAAGGAAAATGCTAGGCAAACCAGCAGGTTGCGCTTTCGTATCTGAAGACGAATGGCACTTGTGCATGTCCTCAGTACGTTGCAAGTGTCAGTATTGGTAGGAACAATGTTCTGTGTAGTTCTGAGTGCGTAATGTCGAAGCTAAGTGAATTAGAATGTGGGCAGATTGTTGGCGCTCGTATGGTGGATGCTTCCGTAACCAACGTAGCTGATGTGTTTGGTGTTTCAACAAGCACCGTATCTAAGAGTTATACCGGATGCAGGGAAAGCCGGAAACAACACCCGGTAAATCAACGCGGCCGAAAGCGTGAGTTTAGTGAACGTGACAGATGATCATTGAAGAGGATTACGAAAAATAAGAGAGCAATAGCTTCAAAAATAACTGCAGAATTGAGTATCTTACTGGCAAACCTTGTAAGCAGCAAAACATCACGAAGGGAATTCCATAAGCAGCGAATATCAGGGCGAGCTGGGACTCCAAAACGAATCATCAGTGAACCAAATGTCCATTACAGGAAAAAGTTGTACCGAAACCATAAAACCTGGACTATGGAGCAATGGAAGAAACTTATCTGGTCGGTTGACTCCTGTTTCCCACTGTTCCCAACTTCTGACCGAGTTTACGCCCTAAGACAAACATGGTCGGGGTTGGGCAATGATTTTTGCAGCCATTCCATGGTCCCTGTGGTTATTCTACAAGGACTCATTACTTCCAAGGATTATTTAAGCATTTTGGCTGATCATATCCTTCCCATGGTACGATGTTTGTTCCCCAATGGTGGTGCTGTGTTCTAAAACGGCAGGATCTCTGTTCACACAACGCCTATAGTCCAGGACTGGTTTTGTCGGCACGACGATGAATTAACCGCATCTCCCCTGGTAACCTTGGTAATCAGATCTCAATACTACTGAGCATTTGTGGCTTACTTGCGAGAGAAGGATACATGATCGCTATCCAAGACCATCATCGTTACCTGCACGTGCCACTATTTTGCGGGAAGAATAGAATAGCTACACTACTGGCCATTAAAATTGCTACACCACGAAGATGACGTGCTACAGAAGCGAAATTTAACCGACATGAAGAAAATGCTGTGATATGCAAATGAATAGCTTTTTAGAGCATTCACAGAAGGTTGGCGCAGGTTGCAACACCTACAACGTGCTGACAAGACGAAAGTTTCCAACCAATTTCTCATACACAAACAGCAGTTGACCGGCGTTGCCTGGTGATACGTTGTTGTGATGCCTCGTCCAATGTGGAGAAATGCGTACCATCACGTTTCCGACTTTGATAAAGGTCGGATTGTAGCCCATCGCGATTGCGGTTTATGGTATCGCGACATTGCTGCTCGCGTTGGTGGTGATCCAATGACTGTGGGCTCAGGAGGGTAAAACGGAACGCCGTGCTGGATTCCAACGGCCTCGTATCAATAGCAGTCGAGATGACAGGCATCTTACCTGCAGGGCTGTAACGGATCGTGCAGACACGTCTCGATCCCTGAGTCAACAGATGGGGACGTTTGCAAGACAACAAACATCTGCACGAACAGTTCGACGGCGTTTGCAGCAGCATGGACTATCAGCTCGGAGACCATGGCTGGTTACCCTTGACGCTGCCTCACAGACAGGAGCGCCAGCGATGGTGTACTCAACGACGAACCTGGCTGCACGAATGGCAAAAATTCATTTTTTCGGATGAATCCTGCTTCTGTTTGCATCATCATGATGGTCGCACCCGTGTATGGTGACATCGCGGTGAACGCACATTGGAAGCGTGTATTCGTCATCGCCATGCTTGTGTATCACCCGTTGTGATGGTATGGGGTGCCACTGGTTACACGTCTCAGTCACCTCTTGTTCGCATTGACGGCACTTTCAACAGTGGACGTTACATTTCACATGTGGTACGATATGTGGCTATACCCTTCATTCGATTCCTGCAAAACCCAACATTTCAGCAGGATTATGCACGACCGCATGTTGCAGGTCCTGTACGGGCCTTTCTGAATACAGAAAATGTTCGGCTGCTGCTCTGGCCAGCACTTTCTCCAGATCTCTCACCAATTGAAAACGTCTGGTCAATGGTGACCGAGCAACTGGCTCGTCACAATACGCCAGTCACTACTGTTGATGAACTGTGGTATCGTGTTGAAGCTGCATGGGCAGCTGTACGTGTACACGCCATCCAAACTCTGTTTGACTCAATGCCCAGGCGTATCAAGGCCGTTATTACGGCCAGAGGTGGTTGTTCTGGGTACTGATTTCTCAGGATCTATGCACCCAAATTGTGTGAAAATGTAATCACATGTCAGTTCTAGTATAATATATTTGTCCAATGAATACCCGTTTATCATCTGCATTTCTTCTTGGTGTAGCAATTTTAATGGCCAGTAGTGTATTTTGAGTGTCAACGGTTTTCCTACACCGTATTAGGCAAGGTAATGTGTTGTGCTTTTGGTGTTTCACATTTTTGTCCACCCCCTGCAGATCGATCGCGAGCTTGATACTAGCTACAGTCATTAATCGAAACAAAAAAGAACATGAACACTATTAAATTCAAACAATATATATATATATATATATATATATATATATATATAAATAAGGAACAAAGTTATGTGTTTGAAATATCATCTGGAAATAACCATATATATATATATATATATATATATATATATATATATATATATATATACCCTGTATATATAAATCTGGTTATTTCCAGATGATATTTCAAACGCATAACTTTGTTCCTTCACTTATACGTCAGATAATGTCTTAATAACTATTCTGATATGAGACTACTTACTTACTACCTAAAAATACGTTTGTACAAATTTACAAAAATTCACAGAAATAAAAAATAGTGCAATTATAATGTGCTATTCAAAACTCTTCAATTTCTTTAAAATTTTAGTCATGAGATTGTATGAAAGATATCGTTGTTGTTGTTGTGGTCTTCAGTCCTGAGACTGGTTTGATGCAGCTCTCCATGCTACTCTATCCTGTGCAAGCTTCTTCATCTCCCAGTACCTACTGCAACCTACATCCTTCTGAATCTGCTTACTGTATTCATCTCTTGGTCTCCCTCTACGATTTTTACCCTCCATGCTGCCCTCCAATGCTAAATTTGTGATCCCTTGATGCCTCAAAACATGCCCTAGCAACCGATCCCTTCTTCTAGTCAAGTTGTGCCCCAAACTTCTCTTCTCCCCAATCCTATTCAATACCTCCTCATTAGTTACGTGATCTACCCACCTTATCTTCAGCATTCTTCTGCAGCACCACATTTCGAAAGCTTCTATTCTCTTCTTGTCCAAACTAGTTATCGTCCATGTTTCACTTCCATACATGGCTACACTCCATACAAATACTTTCAGAAACGACTTCCTGACACTTAAATCTATACTCGATGTTAACAAATTTCTCTTCTTCAGGAACGATTTCCTTGCCATTGCCAGTCTACATTTTATATTCTGTCTACTTCGACCATCATCAGTTATTTTACTCCCTAAATAGCAAAACTCCTTTACTACTTTAAGTGTCTCATCTCCTAATCTAATTCCCTCAGCATCACCCGATTTAATTTGACTACATTCCATTATCCTCGTTTTGCTTTTGTTGATGTTCATCTTATATCCTCCTTTCAAGACACTGTCCATTCCCAATATTCTTGATTCCATCAGGAATCATATTATTATTATTTAGTAATAACACTAACTGAGAAGTTTCTTATCACCTGATATGCATCGGACTGAAGGTCAGATTACCCAGTCAGTTATCTCTTTCACTTCATCAGACCATCATGTGGCCAAGATTTTTTTATTAGTAGCATGGGGTCATTTTAAGTTCACGGTGTAGAGTTTTACAGTTTTATCTCTCTAGGATGAGTACAGCTCACTTTCAGTGACTTTGATGAGTCAAGTCTGATCACATTTTAATTAAATTACTAATACAAACAGTTTATGATGAAAGTTCTTTACTACTGCTTTTATAGCTTCCATCTGTCAACACAGGTAATTACAACATACTAAAGAAAGAAATCCCCAGTTAGTTTACTAGATTGCATTTCCTTAGTCAAATTACTTTCAATGTATTCACTTCTTTACTCTTACTATCACGAGGTGGAAAGCTCATTCTAATTTATAGAATATAAAGTAAATATTTTCACACAAATGTGTGAATAAATAGTGCTTGATAGCTTCAGGCTATCAGCTTCAGGTTTCAGGCTAGAGTGTACATACTTAATCTATTAATTAGCGTAGTTAAATTTCTATTTTCATAGGCGTTTGGTCCCATATTACCCATTCATCCAGATCTCTGAGAACACTGCTATTTATTCTTTAGCTAGTGTAGATGATATTACTCTTTCCACTTTTGTTTTAGATGAGACAGCATCAGCTTTATCACATACACATTTCACAAATTTCTTACACATCTGTTTATATGTCCATTAATTAAAACTCCGTTTCTTATGGCAGGTCGATTCTTTCGACCTCTCAAAACATTCCCTACTCCCGACCAAACTGCATCTAATTACTTATTTGGGCCATGTCAGTTGACTCCAGTTCGCTTTTACGAACCTATCCTAAGATTACAGTGGTTGTAATATCTGTCTGTTCGCTAGCACAGGTGCATATCTATTGAGTAGCAGCAGCTAGCCACTAGTGTATCCTACTTACTTATAAAATGGCATTAATACTAGCATAGTGAAACGTAACTAGAATATATCAAAGATGAAATAGGACTTTATTCATTCTACAGTAATAAGGCGATAGCTGTTCGCTTTCATTGGACCATAGTGTGAACGTATTCAGTGATGCCTAACTTAGTTGATATCAAAGTGCAAACCTGAGGCTGTCGCTTGGCTTTCACCCATTAGTAGCTTTGATGTACATGGGGAAGGTATTTCTTAGTATCTCAGTGTGAATAAAATCCTTTCATCGTTTTTGTGAGTGGATATGCTAACAAGTAACTGATTTGGAATTATTTCGTCCTTGCCATTCTGGTGGTCCGTTGTTTGCGTAATGTGACATAACATGTGTCACATAACACAAATGTGTCATAACCGGAAGGATGGTAGCTGTTTGGGTTTCCACCAATCTGCCGTACTCTGCGTGTAGAGTGTAACGCAGCGGCAGCGTCATGGCTTGCGTCACTGGCCTGACGTTTCCGTTTCGTGACGTAGTGCGCCAACAAAACTTGACGTGCAGCTGCGAGAATTATCTAGCACCGCAACTGTTATTGTAGCATTTGCCATTGCCATAGTTACTGCTTGTCATAACGATGAACATTTGAAGCTGTTTGTGTTTAAATAGGATTCCGTCTAATAAAATAGAGGAAGGAATAGGTTCTGCACCCATGCACCTATTTGTATGGTTTTGTAGCAACGGATTATTACAGTGCAGCTCATGAACGTAAGTATTTTCAGTGGGAACAGGGGTATGACAAACATCACACGTCTCAGCTATCTGACCTGCCTGGGATGTGTGAATCCTAATTTGTTTCTTTACTGCGTTTAAATTTTTCTATGTTACCTATCTGGTCATTGTGGTGAGTTCGAAGGCTCTCTTTCCATTGAGGCAAATCCTGCGCAAGGCAGCCCTAATTCATTTTTAACATCTTGAACTTGAGGTGCTCTGTTCGGAATAAACGTCAGTAATTGGTTGCTGTACTGTCTTCTTTAATTCTGTTCCTAATTTGAACGTCGTTTTCCTTTAAAAATTCATCTATTTTCCGTTTGTGATCCGAAGAAAGATCTACTTGGGTTACTCAAAGTATTTTGTTCCAGTTGCAGAGTACTAGGGTTTTCAGTGAATTTCCGAGGGGTTCAGGAATACCTGCAATGGTGTTTTTCAAGCCTGAAATCTTGTTAATTAAGGTATCTAGATCGGTTAGAAACACTTCGGTCACGTGACTAGCAAGCTAGGATTTTAATTTCGCCGTTCGATTTCTAATCTGTTCAAGCTCAGCGCTCCGAGCACAGCGGCGAGTTGCGCTCAGAGGCGAGGAGGAAGAGCGAGAGGAATACTGGAGCCGGACGCTGGTAGAGCGAGGCACACACTCACCAAGCAGTTTTCTGGCAATACTACTTATGTTGTGTTAGACGTGCGTTCTGCATCAGCAATACGGGCGTCTACGCAGTGGGGGGAAGAGGCAGGAAGTGGAGAAACCAAATCATTCACTGACTGATTTACTTCTCATACCGTTTGAAGGTCAAACTAAGTGATAAATATGTTATCGCACTGTTATGAGCAGGGAAAATACTCGCTGGAACATCATTACAATGCCACCCACGAAGACTATATGATGCACTTCTCTTCTGATGAACGAGAGTGAACGCTGGCTGAAGGCGCAAGAAGATAAATCGCAAAGTATAACTTACATACATAACCACAGTCAGCACAATTAATCAGGTGACAATTATAATTTAAATAAATAAGCACAACAGGCACATAATAAAAAAATGTGACATCAGTGAAAAAGCATAGCAGCCATGCAATGCATAATATACACAAATAACAGCCCTGTTCATTAATGAATCATTGTCAAAATCAGTTAATGTACGCAAGCACGTCGCTTCACAAGTAAATTCATAGAACATGAAATTTAGCACAAAGTATGAATCACGTAATCGCGAGCAGCAAATTACGTCTAAAGTACGTACCTAAGTGGAAATATGTTACCTGAAAAATAAACTCAATTAATGGTTACCTTTTTAGTTTATTAGTTTCTTCTTCGAAATTACATTCTTCCTGAAAATTTCTCGATAGCAAGTCCTCTTAACGTCGGACACACACAGAATTAGCCTGAAGTTCTTAAATATTTTATACAAGTGTATCCTGAAAAATACTGAACGTTAATAACATAATTTATCAAGTCACTATAGCTTTATACTGAATTTAATCAGAGAAATTAGACCGTGTATTTGTTTACGGCTGTCAGTGGATTCGCACTGAACGCTCGATCAGCAGTAGGTACGCGTGACGTAGGAAGTAATTGTTTGCGGTCAACGACTGCCCTGCGCGGCCCGCAGACTTGGCTGTTGCTTTGAGTATGTGCCGCCGCCGGAACACGGCGCGGTATCCTTGTATTCTCTGCATGTTTACGTATAACTGTTGGTTTCTCGAAAGTATGTCATTCCACAAAAATTTTAACGTTCGATATATGATGTATTTCCTCAGAGCGCCGAGATTTAAGAGTTTCTACTTCGACAGTGTTATCATGAATAATTTTGCGAACTCTATATGGACCGTTATGAAGCAGAAAAAATTTGCGACACAAGCCTTTTCCTTTGTGAGACAAACGGTGAGACTTAATTAACACCTTTTGACCAACTGGCAAGGTTTTTAAACGACCAGGACGCTTAGCTGATTTCTCTCTTCTAGCAGCCGCAGACGCAACATTTTGTAGAGCCAGGTTGACAACTTCAGAATGCCGCAGTTTCCGTGAAGGCGGAAAAGGAACGATTTCAGAAATGCGATTTGTCGGTGCTTTGTTTTTTAATATCAATATAGGCGGTAAAGAAGTTGAATCATTAGGGAGTTCATTCAGAATGTTTTGAAAAATATGAAGATACTGATCCCACGTTCTATGATTCTGATGACAATAAAGTCGACACAATTTATTGATTTCCTTCATCCATCTCTCTGAAGCATTAGATTGAGGGTGAAAAAGTAAAATGAAAATTGGTTTAATCTTACGACGCCGTAGAGTACGAAACCAAATTTTAGAGCGAAACTGTGATCCATTATGTGATATAACCTTATTAACATGACCTACTTCTTTAAGAAAATGTTTGATGAAAGCATTAGATACTGAACGAGCTGTTGCTTTGCGTAAAGGTGTAAAAAACACATATTTTGATGTCAATTCCACTGCTACCAAAATGTACGCAAAACCTTTAGTAGAACGAACCACTGGACCGAACAAATCGACTGCACCCATGTCCTTTAATTTCGCTGGAATGATAGGAAACAACGGTGCTCTGTGAGAAATAGTTGGCGGCTTAGCCTTTTAACATAATTTGCATTTGGCAAGAACAGATCAAATACGTGGTTCCATATTACTGAAGTAGCAATTTACTCGCAATTTATGAAAGCATTTTCGGGGACCAAAGTGTGCATAACTGAAATGTGTATACCAAATCAATTTATTAACCCACTCATCAGGAATACAAACTAACCAAACAGAGTTGTCGACCGATTATCGTTTAAAAAGAACATCATTACGAACTAAATAATACTGTCTAATCGCTACGCTTTCCTTTCTCCTCCACTTCTCCTTAATGTCCTTCCAGATGGGATCCTTATTTTGCTCCTTAGCGATGTCCTGGAGCGAAGAAGAAATAAAATTTTCAAACGCAACACCTTTAATATATATCAAACAATAATTGTTTTCCTTGCAGTCCTCCTGAGCACTTTGTTTCAAACCCATAGGTGCACGTGATAAAGTATCAGCAATAATATTTGAAGAACCCTGTATGTAAACAATACTAAAATCAAATTCCTGTAGATACAGCGCCCATCGTGACGATCTTCCATGTGTTAATTTTGTTGACATAAGAAATTTCAGAGCTCGATGATCGGTGTAAACCTTAGTATTTCTGCCATACAAAAATATGCAAAATTTTGTGAAAGCCCATACAACAGCCAAGGCGTCAAGTTCCGTAATCGAATAATTCTTTTCTGATTTAGAGAGAACACGATTTCCAAATGCAATAGTTTTCTGTACTACAACGCCGTTTTCTTCTATCTCTTGAAATAAATGTGCACCTAGGCCTTTGTATGATGAGTCTGTCGCCAAACAAAAATCTTTAGATACATCCGGATGTGAAAGAAGTGGAGCAGCAACTAAAGCATCACAAAGTTGTTCAAATTCTGATTGAGCTTCCTCATCCCAACACCAATTAGAATTCTTTCCAGATAGTTCACATAAACGAGGTGTTGCCAAATCGTCCAATCTAACAAAGCGTCTAAGAAAATTACAGACACCGAGGAAACTACGAACATCACATTTTGTAGTAGGAACAGCATAATTACGAATAGCGTCTAGTTTCTCTGGATCAGGAAGAATACCTTCTGTAGAAATAATATGACCAAGAAATTTCACCTGAGAACGACCAAATTCAGATTTTTCCAAGTTCACTGTAATGCCAACTCTTGCAAAAATACGTACAAACGAATCCAAAATTTAGTTGTGCTCACTCCAAGAACGTTTAGCAATAAGAATATCGTCAACATAAGAAGTAATATTGTCACGAAGATAAACAGGTAAAATTTCGTTTAAACTACGAATGAATGCTGCTGAAGATATAGTAAGTCCAGACGATAATTTCCGAAATCACTTTTGGGTAAAATAGTCTTATCCAGTCATTCTTTACCGACTCGTTTTCTAGACAGTTTGATAGTTGAAGAGTTGTTCTGTTAGATACAGAGAGTAGGAAAAGAGTAGGCAGCAGTGCAGAAAACTAAAAGGGAAATAGCACCACTACAGCTCGGGGCCCTGTGCACGCTACGGCACATATTCACTTAGTGTAGTGAATCCCCTGAGGACCTTTACATCTTGCGGCTAAAGCAATTTGTCTTATGGATTGTGGCAGCTTAGTTAAACAAATGCGAATTAATTCAGTCGGGCTATAAGGGTTGGAAAGGAACTGATTCTTTCGAATCATGTCTTCAAAGTATTCTGCTGGCGTGCGGAACTCAGACTGTTTAAAATTACGCTGCATAATAAGACTGTGTTTGGCTCTGTCTTGCGTGTTTTCGGACCAATATGCCGATAGAAATGCATGATAAAAATCATTTAAATTATTACAATCTCTAATAAGCGCGCGCATGCGCGTCGCCGGTTCGTTTTCTAAATATCCACACATAAATTCCAGCTTGTGACTTAGTGGCCAATTTGGTGGAAGTGCGTACATAAATTGATCTAACCATGAACATGGATGTATGTCATTCTCAGAATTGCGAAAGATCTTAAATTTCCGAACAGTTAAATAGTGTTTATAGTCAAAGTTTTCGCCTCGTGGCGACAAAGACCTACCGCGTTTGTCCCAGTCCGAATGTCGATTATTGTCAAGTTCGCGCGCCTGGCGCTCTCTTCTTGCATCTCGTAAATGAAATAAATTATTTTCTTCAAAGCCCTCTGCTATCTGTGATTCTAAATTTCTTCTGCTGTCTCTTCCTACGATTTCGCTTTCAATTTGTTTGACTTGCTTTCGTAACGCCTCAAATTCCCTTTTAAAGCGTTCTTTAAATTTTCCCTGATTTTCAACATTATTTATGTTCTGGTACTCTTCGGTTTATGCAAATTGCAATGGAGCTGTATCATCTGAATCTCTGTCCCCATTTAAACTAAGACTTGTCAATTTATCTGAAATCTCCTCAACTCTTTCCGATAAGTCACCTATTTGTTCTTTCTGTTTATTTACGTCTTCCGTAAGTGTCGCGACTCCGGTTTCAGTATTAACACATTTAGTAGTTAACTGTTCATATTGTTGTGTTAGGTTATTTATTCTGTCATTTGGTACGGATTCCTCGA
The DNA here is from genome assembly GCF_021461395.2 of Schistocerca americana. NCBI lineage: Eukaryota > Metazoa > Arthropoda > Insecta > Orthoptera > Acrididae > Schistocerca > Schistocerca americana. Next base: position 637,949,701 of record NC_060120.1, on the reverse strand, counting down.
TTCTTTCAAATATTTCTTCCTTATCGTGTGCACGTTGTAAATTTAACTCTGAAAATTTTTGTACAATCACGCGATCTCTTTCTTCCTGTTCTCTATCCTGTTCCTTTTGTCTAATTTCTATTGCAATTAATCTATTGTTGTGAGAATTCAAAATCGGTTGTACTTCTTCTCTAATTTCTTTCGTTAATTCATCTTTCATCTTTTTGAAACATGTCCCTATTCGTGAGTCTAACCGTGTTTCCATTGTTTCCATCTCTGTTTTAATTGTTCCTATTTGTTAGTCTAGCCGTATTGCCACTGTGTTTAATTCAGATCCTAACTGTGATCCCAGTGAGCCTAACCGTGTTTCCATTGTTCCCAAATCAGTTTCTAACCGTGTTGCCACTGTTTTTAATTCAGATCATAACTGTGATCCCAATGAGTCTAACCGTGTTTCCATTGTTCCCATATCAGTTTCTAACCGTATTGCCACTGTTTTTAACTCAGATCCTAACTGTGATCGTAAATTTAATATAGCACCCATCAACTGCTCCATATTATCTGATTCAAAATTCTTTGCGCCCCTAGCATTTCCCGTAAAACTAACTTCCTTCGTCATAGCCGTAAAGCTATCTGTGTTCGATACTATTTCAGAATCTTCTATCGTTAATCTCGTATTCTGTGAATTTTTTGATTGAGAAAAATTTTGATCTGGTTCCGGACTATTTTCCCGACTTACTAAATTGTTTTCTACTTCATTATTCATCATACTGTTCTCCTGTGTTGGCGAGTTTGCCATGTTAACATTTTCGTCATTCTCCATATCCATCATTTTTGCCTTTTTCATCGATCGCGTAATCATTTACAATACATACAAAACTCGTCGATATACGAAAATTACACACAATATGACACTTTATCACCAACAATACCATTCACACGAAACGCTTCCCTCAAACACGATTAACGAACAATTGAAATCTTCATAATTGCACAAAATTGTCAAACGCATATACAAGACATCAAAAATTAAATTCTGCAAAAATACCATTAGAAGAAAGACAAGACAACTACAAATGTTCATTACCAAATCTGCATATGCAATATAGACTACAATTACTAAACTACAAATTACTTCCACAATACTACTGTCTGCTATTTTACTATCAGAAGATTTCCAAAGGACGATCCGAAGCAGCGGTCGCCACGTGCATGGGGGCTTAATTAAATACAATGCAAATAATTTTAATTTTAGTAGGTGACTGTCCGATTACGAAGTCTCGTAACCGGTTGGCCCTGACTAGTATTAGTACGCAATCTGACTGCATAGAATAACAACAAAGAATGAAAGGAAATTTCCGTTACCACAATTAATTAATTAAGTCCCCAGCAACTATAAAAGCTACGAAACAAAAACTACGAACAACAAAGCACAAGTGTAACTGTTCTGTGTGTGGAAGTGTGATTCAACGTACACATCTGGCACGGTTCTTCCTCAATAAGACAAGATATTTTAAATACCATTTACACTGAATTAATTAAATAAAACTGAAATACTATAGTCGCACATAGAAACCCGAATTACAGTCTAATACATGAACACAAGCCAGATGCTTTGTTGACTGAACCTGTAACCAAGAGACATTGTTAGTTAGGAAATTTAAAAAAAATAAAAAAATGTTTTTTACCTTCATATATATTGACTAAAAATACACTCTGATCATTACAACATCTCTATTCGAACAACATCTGCTGTCTAGCCCATCAAAACAACTGCACTCGACATGGCCTCAAATAATACAGCTGTCAACATCCTCTCAGCAAAGCACTAACCACCACAACTTCTGAACAAGCACTGCCAGTGGAGGCGGCGGAATAAAACTCTTTGGCTCGATCTCTGGCGCTGTGACTCAGTGTAGCCACCTTTCAATGTGACAGGAGCGAGACCCGCTGGGGCTGAGGCGCGGGAAGTGGACGATGGGCTGTGTGTGGACAGCCAAGAATGGGAAGCCTTCTCCGAAGTTGATGCGCCCAGCAGCCGAGTTCGGGCCTTGAAAAACGGTCAGCATGGGGCTTGGCTGCTGGGGACACAAGAAACCCAATGGGGCAGTTGGTGTCTTTTTCCGGGCGAGTAGGATGAGGATTCCAGAGAAGATGCAGACAGAGGATTCCACATTATAAGAAGAGCACTGGCAGGGCTCTTTACTGGCAGCGCTGTTTTGGTCGGTTCAGTGAAGCTACGAAGTGTACAGGCTGTGCATTCAGTCTGACGAACTGTCAGCAGCCAGTACAGTGGGCACAATGGGCATGCTGTTGTTTTCTCTAAACGGAAGTCATATCGATCTTGTTACTTTTATGCTGTGAGTGATTTTGTATGTGCCCTTGCGCAGAAAACTGTAACTGCGAAATTCGTGTAGGTAGTATTGCAGTCAGTTGATGGTAGTTATCTTTTGGTAAATATCTGTTGATGAGAGTGCTTATAGATCTCTATTTAGCTGAGTGCTAATGTATGTAAGCGTTGATTAAGCCAGAGAAATCTCTGCTGTTACTTTGTTTGTTCTGAGTGGCAGTTCGTGGAAGCTATTTACATTTGCCATTTTGATGTCTGTGACCAGGGATAATTAATTGTGAACAATTGTTGATGGCCCAATTATCCTAATGGGACTGAACTCTAATTTAAAATTTGTTAAATTGTGCTGAAGAAATTTTATGTTGTTGCATTATTATTTCAAGCTCTCTCTTCTAGAACTATAACTGGACTTTAGATTAAGTTCTGTTGTATTACGTATTATCATTTGCCAATTGTTTAATAAATAGTTTCTGAAATTGAGCCCATCCTTGCACAATCCCCAGCCTCGTCCTCAATCCACCCAAACCCTACAGTACTCAAATACGACAGCCTATAGCCGGTCTGGCGTGTCTAATGTACGAATCATAAGTTGATTTATAATCATTTCTCTCTGAGCTCAGTTCCCATTACTTGGTGATACGCTTAAAGATTGTAATGAATAATGTCAGTAATTGCCAGAAGAGGTCACCTACCCTCTACTAATTCCTTCTTCCACTGGTGAAGGTTTTGGAAGTAAGTCTCCCTGTATCTCAGCTGAGTACATGATGAGCCAACCCGTACCGGCCCAGCCAGTGACCTAATGTTAGGGATACTCCCGTGGGGGCTGCGGGCCTGCCTTTTCAGAGGCCAGCGCAAGCCGCCGCCAGCGCTAGAGGCAAGGGTGACGACGGCCTGACGCCTGCATGCCAATTTCCCATAATGCTTTGCATGACGTGGGTCCATAATTGCATTCACTGAAACATCTAACACGACATGACGAACACCTGCACTCGCAGGGACTCGCTATTTTTGCTAGTAGGGACACATGGGCAAAAAAAAGGAAAAAAAAATCTTCAAAGGAACTTCGTTTTTCGCCGAGAAGTCTTTTTCCAGAATGCTATGCAAGGGGCAATCAGTGACAGATAAACATCTTGGCATACCGCGAGAAGCGGCTGGCCTGCTTTGTGAACAAAAATTGCGTTATCTTTGCGGAGTGCTGGGCTGGCTCGGTTTCATCGCTTTATGCGAGGTGGACGACTTCTGGTCTAAACAGTTGTAAGAGGTCTCCTCACGCAGTAACCTAAACAAATAGCAGAGCTAGGGAAGACAAGACATAAATTGCATATGTGAAGGTGTCGTCACTGGCTAAAACGTCGAATTGACTGAAGACTAACTCAGTACTGTTTAAGAACTGCAAGCGTGGGTGTGTAATAATTGGTTGATCTCGCTAAACTATCACATAGAGGAAAGATTTTTGACAAACTAACAAACATGTCACTGGCCAGCACTGTGATCAACCGTTCTCACTGGCGCATAAGAAATGTGCAGATTTGCAAAGTGAAGAACGCACTCTCTTCCCAAAAGAGAACACTTTCGTTCAAGGTACACAAAACTCTTTTGTTTGTGGTACTGTAGGCAACACTTCTGTTCGAGATTCAGTAGACAACATTTTGGGTTGACGAATGGTACAGCAGACTTTGGCTTGGACACGATTAAGGAGACTTCTGTTCGAGGTACAGTAGAGAACCTCTCTGGTTCAAGGAGCGGTACAGCGGACTTTGGCTTGGGAGAGAACTCTTGACTTAAGAGACTGCACCTGGAGATCCAAAGAGCAGAGATGTTATAATTCACAGCAGAGCGCGGTATCCACTACGCTTCACGCTTCGGTGAGCTGAACATGCTGAGAAGTTGTAGCTTAGGCGAGAATTGACGTACATCTGTAGGTACGGCGTTAGGATTAGCCTAGCTTCAGAATACAATACTTTTGCGAGTACACCATGGAGTTACCTTCCCATAGTTCATGACTAGATTACAGTTTTGTTCCTGTCACCTGAAATATCCAATCTTTGCCGAGGTACACACGCGTTAGATTTGTACTGACCCATGTTAACGACTGGTAGTTTTCTTATTCTCTGCATTGCTTCTAATCGGAATGATCCTGTAATAATTTCTTGTTGATGTCTATCAGTATAATAAACAGTAATAAATATGGAGCACTGTTTTGTATCGTAATTAGATGAACACGCTGTTTGCTATCTCGTAAGAGTTACACTGTTGTGGACTGGCAAGACAGCCAATCCACTAGGAGGAAGCCGAAAGGCACGCGTTTAAGCTCACGCAGGCTGGCGTGAGGTCTGGAACAGGACACGGAAATGAGACTTATAAAAAACGTACGTATCTTCTGAAATACTTAACTTTAATCCATAATTGGTGAACATCGCTCTTGACGGTACATGTATTATAGCATCAATAGTAACTAGTAATGGCGCCTTGCTAGGTCGTAGCAAATGACGTAACTGAAGGCTATGCTAACTATCGTCTCGGCAAATGAGAGCGTAATTTGTCAGTGAACCATCGCTAGCAAAGTCGGCTGTACAACTGGGGCGAGTGCTAGGAAGTCTCTCTAGACCTGCCGTGTGGCGGCGCTCGGTCTGCAATCACTGATAGTGGTGACACGCGGGTCCGACGTATACTAACGGACCGCGGCCGATTTAAAGGCTACCACCTAGCAAGTGTGGTGTCTGGCGGTGACACCACATACACCACCCACGTCTCGTATTTGTCGGGGTTATCTTCGTCCTGTTAGTCATCCGCTGCTTGACGCCTTTTTCATTAGTTGCACATGAGTCCATTGGGAGCAGTCCGACTATCGGCCAGAACAATCCATGTGGCTCTGACGTGTACAGGGGTCGGAGGCTCAGCCGAAACCTCACAGCACACTATCACTATAGCAATTTCGGCCCTACAGACATTTTCACGTGACTCATTATTATTGGAAGTCACACGGGCGGCAGAACAAACGGCCGGCACGTTTTCTGCAGATTTGCGCTGCCCGTACTGCTTCACTCACTGCCTCTACCGGAAAACGGACTCAACACCGCTCGCGGCAAAACGTGCCACGCCCTCTCCAAACCAAAGGTCGTATTCCACAAGATGTTGCGCAAGCTATCGATCGCGCAACGATTCAGGACTAAAATGGAAATATTATCAAGAAAACAACGTAAATGACCTTCCGTTATAAAATGTGAACCACTCAGTTTTCTGAATGATTCGTGGCGATATTCAGTACTATAACTTCCAAATCCATCAAAAACATGCGAAAAATATATCTATTAAAAAAAAAAACAGATAAAAATTCGCTTGGCGCCTTCCTCAGAGACAATCTCCGCCCTTTCCAAATTAACAATGTAACTGTAGACCAGATGTGGCATGAATTCAAAGAAATACTATCGATATCATTTGAGAGTTTTATACCAAATAAATTAGCAAACGACGTATATGATCCCCCACGGTACACTAATCAAGTCAGAACACTCTTGCAGAGACAACGAAAAAAGGATGCTAAATTTAAACGAACGGAAAACTCCCAAGACTGGCGATCATTTACAGAAGCTCGAAATTTAGCGCGGACTTCAATCCGAGATGCTTATAGTAATTTCCAGAACGAAACCTTGCCTCAAAACCTGTCAGAAAATTTAAAGAGATTCTGGTCGTGTGTAAAGTATGCTAGGGGAAAGACACAATCAGTGCCTGCTCTGCGCGATAGAAATGGAATTACTGTGGATGACAGTGCTGGTAAAGCAGAATTACTAAACACAGCCTTCCGAAATTCCTGTACCAAAGAAGACGAAGTAAATATTCCCGAATTCGAATCAAGAACAGATGCCAACATGAGTAACTTACAAGCAGATAATTTTGGAGTAAGTGAAGCAAGTTAAATCACTTGAAAGCAAGTCTTCCGGTCCAGACCGTGTATCAACTACGTTCCTTTCCGAGTAAGCTGATGCAATGGCGCCATACTTAACAATCATATATAACCGATTGCTCGACGAAAAGATCCGTACCCAAAGACTGGAAAGTTGCATAAGTCACACCAATATTCAAGAAATGCAATAGGAATAATCAACTAAATTACAGGCTCATTTCATTAACGTTGTAATGCAGCAGGTATTTGGAACATATATTGTGTTCGAACATAATGAATTACCTCGCAGAGAACGGCCTATTGATACACAGTCAACATGGGTTTAGAAAACATCATTGTTGTGAAACATAACTAGCTATTTATTCACACGAAGTGTTGAGTGCTATTAACAAGGGAAGGCCTTTCACACCGTACCTCCCTAGCTGCCTTTCATCAAATTACGTGCTTATGGAATATTCTCTCAGTTATGAGAGTAGATACGTTATTTGCTGTCAGGGAGATCACAGTTCGTAGTAACTGACGGGAGATCATCGAGTAAAACACAAGTGATTTATGGCGTTCTCCAAGGTTGTGTTATAGGCCCTCTGCTGTTTCGTATCTATATAAACAATTTAGGAGACAATCTGAGCAGCCGTCTTAGGTAGTTTGCAGATGATGCCTGTCGTTTATCGTGTAGCAAAGTCATCAAAAGATCAAAACAAACTGAAAAATGATTTAGAAAATATACCTGTATGGAGCGAAAATTGGCAGTGGACCCTAAATAATGGAAAGTGTGAAGTGATCCATATATCTGCTAAAAGGAATCTGTTAAACTTTGGTTACACGATAAATCAATCAATTCTAAAGGTCGTAAATTCAGCCGAAAACCTAGGAATTACAGTCACGAACATCTTAAACTGGTAGAAACACAAAGAAACTATTGTCGGGAAGGCTGACTAAATACTGGATTATATTGCCAGAACACGTAGAATATGATCTACTAAAGAGACTGCCTGCACTACACTTGTTCGTCCTCTTTTGGAGTACTGCTGCCTGGTTTGGGATCCTTACCAGATAGGATCAACGGAGTACGGCGAAGAAATTCAAAAAAGGGCAGCACGTTTTGTATTATCAAGAAATAGGTATTTGGTTTGGACATCAATAAAGTAAAGGCGTTTCTCTTTGCGGCGAGGTCTTCTCACAAATTTCAATCACCAACTTTCTGCTCCGAATGCGAAAATATTTTGTTGACATCGACGTACACAGGGAAAAAGGAGTACCATAATAAAATAAGAAAATCAGAGCTCGCACGGAAAGATATACGTGTTCGATATTTTCGCACGTTGTTTGAGAGTGGAAGAATACAGAATTATTGTCAAGGTGGTTCTTTGAACACTCTGTCAGACGTTTACGTGTGATCTGGAGAGTAGCCATGTATAAGTAGCAGATGTGGATGTATCCCTACTCTTTTTAGATTCCTTCGCAACGCAGTGGATGCTGTAATAATTTGTACGTGCGTCATTCCGGCGGGTGTCCACATGTTCGTGGAAGTTGGAGGGCTTATCACGCCGCATAACAACGATAGGGTGACACGGAACGGTGTGGCGTCATTGTGTCAACGCGTACTTCAGTGCGAATTCTAGGAATGTGCTTTGCTCACAGAGAAGCGCACACACATGCGTGTTTGTTTAATGTGCTGTCATGAGTGCGTGTACTAGGTGCGTTACAAAAATAACGGGAATTTTGAATGAAATTTTTTTATTCGTGTACATCAGTGCGACCAACTTCGCAACAGTACCTATTAGGATTATGCATTAATGCCAACGCTTTCTCCTGTCCCTGAAACACTACAGAAACTCAGCCTTTGGGATAGCTTTCAGCTCCGTCTAGAACGCGTTTCTAATCTCTTCTACGTTTGTAGAACGATTGAAAGGTCTCTGTTGGATTCCTTTATTTACGGCTTACATTCCACTTCTAAATTTACTGTGGTGTTTCTGACTCTATCTGGGAGGAGACTGAGCAGTGGAACGTGTTACTTTTACACATAAACAAGAACGATCTGTCACACTACTACACTTTAAAACACAATTTATATGTAATTCATGTCACACAGTCTTATATGGAACCTACATCCGCTTTCTTTTGTATAGTGTGTATGATGCGATACTGACATCTCCCTTCCCTTCTGTGTGAAAGGATGAATGAGCAAATGTATTTCTAGTTGCATGCTTGATGGTAGCAGACAAGCCTGTCTGCTAGAGAACAGTACGACCAACGTCAGAACAGGTAGCTACGCTTTCTAAAGGCAATGAGGTTTCTATTCTTGGTATGGTCCTTTCCGTCCCTTGTCATGTTGGTATAGGAAGCTGCCTCTCTGGTCACTTCCGATTGTATCTGTGAGGCACCCTCGGTAGGGGCCCACACCAGTTGTCTGCGGCGAGCGTCTGAAGTGGTAAGATCTCCGGCTAAGTGCGTCTCTGCTAAGTCCATAGGACAATGCATTTCTTAAGGTCAGCCTAACTGAAAATTTAATCACCTTTGTTTCAGGTTTAGATCTAAAATATCTAATGTTATCTTAAATTGCAACGCAGTGTAATTCGAGTGTCGAGTTCAGAATATCTTCCAGTAGTTGCTTTGTCACTACTTTGTGAGCAAAGTGGAACCACGTGTTGATGATCTGTAACTCTAACTAAGAACATCAGTCTTAAATGCGAATGTGCGTGAGATTATAACGTCTCATCTTGACAATATTTTTCAATATAGCAACTTTTCTTTATGTTCAACCCACGTGGGGTGTACTTTGTGAGACCAGTACCACGTGCTTATATAATTGTTTGACCCATCAGGTTAATAGTGTGATGATAGTAACCAGTTCGAGGTTTTTCTTTTGTAAACTGCGTTTCGATGTAATTTATTTTAATTATCAAAATTATTGTGGAGTTACACTCTTTGTGTAAACCAAGTTGACCACATGAAGCATGTGGTGTAATCATCAAAGTAGCCCTCAACTATTCTTTTCGAGAAGATTTCACAGACAGTTAGTTGAATTTAGTATACACCAGTGTGTGGTCATTTCATGACGGACAGGATTGCACTACGACCGTAACTTCTTTGGGTGAAAATTGAATAGGTTGGTTGTGGCTAATTTCCTCTTGCATATGTTTCAACGTTCTTCGTGTGTTATTTTATGAATGCAGTCTTGTATGCAGACTCCCAATCTTGGCTCCATATTTGATGTGTTCCGTAAGATTACAAACTCACATTTTCACAATCCTCAATAAGGTGGCCAAGATAGACACGAAGCCCACGCCTACTACAATAGTACAAGTAACCTTCACATTAAACCGCAGTTGTCGAGCTTCTTTCGGTCTTGTGATCAAAAAGGCTCCCGATAGGACGATGGAGTCTTAGTTTCGAAAGGATATCCGAAATCCATGTTTTCTCCACTGGTTATGGCACATTTCAGTTGTTCTGCAGCGTTGTTGACTTTACCTAGCGGCTTCTGAAGAACTTGCATTAGCCGCCGTTTTTCTTTCAAATTGAACAATTTTGGAACAAATTTCATACCAAAAACATCCGAAAAATTCTATAGCCTGAACCAGTTTATATGGCAATATCATCAGCGACTTCTCTGGGGGTTATTCGGCGATCGTTAGTAATCATTTTCTTTCACTGTTTCCCGATTCCATCGGTTAATCATGTGTGACTTTTTTCATCCTCAGTGTGTTCGCGGTATTCTTCGAAACGCTTATATCACAATTAAACCCTTGTTTTACTCATAGTAGACTCACCAAGAGCAATATTTAATATTTCTAAACCTCTACTGCACTTCATTCCTTTCATACAGCAAAAGTTTCTAGAAATTCTCTGCTCCATTGTTCTACAAAACATGTTCTCGCTAATACCACCAAAAATATGTAACACTCTTGGCAGCTGATCTCTGACTAAACATCCGATATGGCTAAAACTGCACCGATACTTTTCAGACATGTTTACCAACATAACAACGCAAAAGCATCAGGCGATAAGTTACAACATTCCCATTACTTTTTGAACACATCTTACTTGTGAGAGGAATGAGAAGGCGACAAGTTGGGTTGAGCAATATACGGCTAGTAAGAACTGGGCAACTGTTTCTGCCATCGCGACCCGAACTGGGGTTACGAAACCTCAGCCGTGGAGCTGCGCTGTTTGTAAGAACTGGTATGCTAGTTTAAAGATACAGTACGAGCTACACGGTACGGTGAAACTACTAATGTGGTCGAAATATAGGAGAGAAAATGTGACCGGCCGCGGTGGCCGTGCGGTTCTGGCGCTGCAGTCCGGAGCCGCAAGGCTGCTACGGTCGCAGGTTCGAATCCTGCCTCGGGCATGGGTGTGTGTGATGTCCTTAGGTTAGTTAGGTTTAAGTAGTTCTAAGTTCTAGGGGACTTATGACCTAAGATGTTGAGTCCCATAGTGCTCAGAGCCATTTGAACCATTTTTAGAGAAAATGTGACCTACCCAACGGACTCGGCATTGGATCCTTTCGACATTTACGGTAGAAGGTGGTAGTACAATTTTGTTTCCTGAATTTGTTTTAGGAAAGCATTTGGACATTCATTCTCATAAGTCTTTTTATTCTTTTGAGACTGACAATGGCCGTACTTGATATCTGTCACATTTGAGTTGGCCGGCCGCGGTGGTCGAGCGGTTCTAGGCGCTTCAGTCCGGAACCACGCTGCTGCTACGGTCGCAGGTCCGAAGCCTGCCTCGGCCATGGATGTGTGTGATGTCCTTAGGTTAGTTAGGTTTAAGTAGTTCTAAGTTCTAGGGGATTGATGACCTCAGCTGTTAAGTCCCGTAGTGCTTAGAGCCATTAGAACGATTTGAACACTTGAGCTGCACACGCGACGAACGCCTTTCCTCCAGCACAAACATAATCCTCCCTACCACATGGTGGGTGGAAAGTAAGTGGCTATTGCTAATATTTGCCAAAATAATTGGTGTGTTTTATTGTAACGAGATTTATTATGATCATCATAATATTACAAATTTATTTTAAAGTGGGAATTCCTTAGAGGTGTCAGTTTTTTCCACCAATTTCTAGTCATTTGGGAATGTGCCCAACCGACTTCAAGATGAACTCTTGTGGCACATTGGTGAGAACATTGCGGATACGAGCTTCCGCTCAGTGTTGTTCAGGTGCTGCGAGCTTTGCTGTTATGTGTATTCGCTGCCTGGACTACGACCAGACTGCGAACTATTGCTGGTCTCACGGTGATGTTTATAAAAGATTACCTGACAAACCCAGCGTTCCCTTGGTATTCATTTTGCCAATTTTCTATTAGAAATGAATCAAAAAATGAATTCTATATGTGGTATAATACCGAAAAAATTTCATTTCCATGTACTCGTGAAAACAACTGAAACTGTAAATCACTTGTACAAAGAAATGTGCATAATGTACAACTATATAAGTACAGTATCTCAATTAAGAAACGTAATACGTAAAATACAAATTCTCTGTAATGTTTATTTAACTCAGAACTTGATTATAAACAGTATTTCTAGTGTCAAGTTCTTGAGTGAGCCCACCCTTAAGCAAGCGACATTAAGCTGCCTATGAGGAAAACAGGAGACGTCAAATCCACTGGGTAGTAATTGACAGACTGCCCCTAAGGCTTGTAATGGCAAATGCAAGCCCCACTGGATACTGCGGTCTCTTGAAGTAAAAGGGGCGCAGCTGTTTCGCTTATCTACAGTGCGATTTTGTAAACGTCTCTGCGCCAACATCTCTTTATAGCCCTACAGACAAGTTTTGTTTTCACCTACAGCAGTTTGAGCTTCGCAGTTGAAAGCTGTCAAAAGCGCTTTCAGTTGTCCAGGATTTCCTTAAGTTGACTTGACTGCAGGACTGTCTTAGTGGTGAAGAATATTGTAAATGTATTAAAACTTCATGCATGATACGGAATTGTTTCACGTGTCTCAGCTTATGAAGTCATATTTCCTGATCTATGAGTGATGTAATGACATAATTTTGTAGGTACTTTCGGCGGCGTATGTGGATACTGTCTGCTAAATTTGCTCGGAAATTTGTGGCGAGGTCTCATGGGACCGAACTGCTGACATCATCGTTCCCTAATCTTACGCACTACTTAATCTAACTTAAATTAACTTACGCTAAGGACAACACACACACACACACACACACACTTGCCCGAGGGAGGACTCGAACCACCGACGGGGGAAGCCGCGCGGGCCGTGACAAGGCACCCTAGACCGCGCGGCTACCCCGCGCGTCCAAAGTGTATTGCGAGTAGGCTTAGCAGCAAAGAAATAATAAATACGTCTTGCACAAAGCGGCCGTTTTTCACATAGCTCAGTATTTATGACGTCTATATCCTGAACTATGTGTGGTACCTTACATAATTTTGCAGGTGAAAGAATGGTTCAAATGGCTCTGAGCACTATGGGACTCAACATCTGTGGTCATAAGTCCCGTAGAACTTAGAACTAATTAAACCTAACTAACCGAAGGACGTCACACACATCCATGCCCGAGGCAGGATTCGAACCTGCGACCGTAGCAGTCGCGCGGTTCCTGACTGAGCGCCTAGAACCGCTAGACCACCGCGGCCGGCTTTTGCAGGTGAATTTAGCGGCATATAAAGATACTGTTTGCGAAATTTGTTGCGAATAGAGTTACTAGCTCAGAAGTAGTAAACTTGGACATCATGCATATGTGGCAGTTTTTCTCGCATCTCAGCGTTAATTACGTCATATCTCTTGAACTGTGTTCGGTCTGTGTTTCTTACCCTCACAGCGATTGTTTCCTTGACAGTAAGGCATATGTGTAGCAACCGCACAGAGGTTTAGGAGAAGATGTGGAACATACACATATACAATACATACATTTTTGTAATTGATGTGGTTTGGGGGGTTGAACTCCCATGCCCACTACGCTCTTTGACGCTTTTTTGGTTTTTAGAGCCCACATTCATATTCAGTGTAAAGCACATTTGTGAAATGAAACAGGATGAGACTAGTATCGTGGTGCAAACGCTAAGTTCTTGGGACAACGAAATTAAGAAGTCTATCGCAATAAAGACTTTGGAAAACCTATTATAAAGAGGTGAAGGTTCCAATTTAAACAAGGCTATTGCTCCGGCACTCAATTTATTAAGATCTCACCGGCCATCGTATCCACCAGAGCTGGAAGACGTTAAGAGAATTTGTTTTACGGAATATCAGCGCGGGCTCTGAAAACAAACGAGCATCAAAGCGCTTAGTGGATGTCGACTTCAAAATGAACTATAAATAGCGGCGCGATAACAACAATAGTTCACAGTCTTGTGGTCTGGTTGGAGTCCAGGCAGCGATTACACGTAACAGTACAAGCAGCGGCTGTAGAGGAAGAACGGTTCGGTAGTCCAAGTATTTGGCATAAAATAAACACACCTTTGCTGAAAAGCTAGAAATAAAGCACTAAACTAACTACGTACTTACATAGATGGTAATTAAGCTACTCCAGAGTAGCCTTGCGGTGTAAGAGCTGTAGCTGTCACTAATCAAAGGATGGATATCAACAATTGTAATCCACGCACAAAAACTTGTTAATACACCTTTCAGGTTTCAGAATTACTACGAATATACTTTTACTACAAATAAAATTTCAAGTACAAAGGGAAACTGTAAGAACACGCACGCGTGTCGTGCCGAATCATATTTGCTCAAATACGTACGTGGTGACCATAATTAAGGCTCTGAAGTAATGTTAAAAATTTTCAAATTCACTAACGTATTGTGCTGTGGTACTCTGTTACCCCGTTTGTCTGACCGGTTGTGCTGTCTTCCGCAGTAACCGTCAGAAGTTAAAATGAAAGGCTGCAGTAAATAAAGGCGAGTATAAGCAATACACAGAGATTTTAAAACTGCGTTTCTGATTTTATGCAAAATAAAAATTTTAATTCCAACGTTTCTGTCTACAGCAATTTGGACGTTCGATGCTAAAACCATTGGAAGACTGTGCATTGTTTAGCAAGCCATATAAACATACATACAGGGACTTATTAGTTACGTGGGGTATAATCAATCTTTCCCTGTGGTACTGGATTTTAAATGTTGACCGTAAAGGATAAAATAAGCAAACAGAGAAAGCGCCATTATATCAATGGCGCGAGCTGTAATGAAATCGGCGCAACTAGTCACTGTCGATCTGTTGTTAATAAGATGAGGCGTTACTGTGAGAAGAAACTTAAAAATGTTTAACGCCTATCTTGGCTTCGTAATAAAAAAGAATTCTTCAAAAATTACATCGAACTTTGCAACATAGAATTTAAAGTGAAGGCAAGTTTTTGCATCGGGCATGCAATGTGTGTTGTGTTGAAGGCTGTTACAATGGCAGCTGATCAATGGCATCACCGTGTTAAGATGACCAACTTGATTCAAGCTCTCTGACAAATTGCTGACGAAACATTTAGGACAAGGAATGTGTATAAGTAATAAATAATTGCAATATGCATCTCACTACGATTCTAATTAACATAAGATATACAGCAAAAAAATAGGAGCATCTTCTGCCTAATGTGCAATCAGGAGGAACGCCATGAGAAGAAAGGCAGTAAACAAATTACAGCTAAAAAGTGAAAAAAAATGTGTAAAATCTTAAGGGACTTAACTGCGAAGGTCATCAGTCCCTAAGCTTACACACTACGTAAACTAAATTATCCTAAGGACAAACACATACACCCATTCCCCAGGGAGGACTCGAACCTCCGCCGTGACCAGCCACACAGTCCATGACTGCAGCGCCTTAGACCGCTCGAGTTAAGTTGTAAATTGTCTGGTTGACTGTTTGTAGACATTTCGCGCCTTTATTTAGTTGAGAGAACATCGATTATGGAGTGCGCTTGTAGCAGGTGAAAGACAGGTGGAAGACACATTTACTGGTTCTCTAGATATGAGAAATCCCTTACTTGACTTTGTTAACTATAGTAGATTTGGAATCTGTTACATCACCGACATCAGTATTTGCGAGTGGAAATATCAGTTTCTTCTATTTTTTTTTGTGTTCATGTAAAGTTCTTTGCAGATGGGATAAGTTTCTAGTTACTCAGTGGTTTACAGCACGCTCCACCTTGCTAAAGTTTCGAATTTCTAGAGAAATAATTTCGGGTCTATATCTTTGGAATTATTCTGTGTTAGCAATACTGTTATGCAAGAGATATTGCTGAGTACTTGACATAGAGAAGTATCGCGTGAATGATATAATATTACGGCAAACAATGTGAAAATACATGTGTTCTTGTAATCCCAGAGTGTGGAGATACGTGTAGAAAGCAAGCAAGCAGGTCGGGGCCAGAAACAGTGATGCCTTTGTGCCGAGGGAAAATGAGCATCGGGAGTGGATTACTTGTGACCATCAGGTGTGGTTGATGACCACCGAACCTCACAGGAAATATCTAGTGCTGTAAGGAGTATATACGGTGAATGTGCTTATGCTATCTGTCTTCTCAGTACATGTACGAATGTCTGGCAGTTAATAACTATATGCATCATGCAAAAGGGGCGATTTTGTATGGTGCAAGATATGAATTTGAAACGTCCCCTTTGAACAATTATACACGATCTTTTGTAGGATTTTTGAAAGTCAGATTGCGTTGCGCTAAAAATATTGTGTGTCAGGTTAAGGACAGTCGTGTATAATTGTTCAAAGGGGACGTTTCAAATTTCGTGTTTACTACATCGATATAGTAGGTGGAGATCGGTTTGACGCTCTAATATTCAAGGTTCCGTTGTCCATGGCAGAGCAGTGTAATTAGGGAAGAGTCTTTCCATACTTGACGATCTGTAGGCCACTTTTGCAGGGTTTAAGTGTCAGAGCAATATGGCGATCTGTACAAAATAGATTTGCTGCTGAAAGTCCTGCCTGAAGAAAAAGATGGTGGAAAATGCTCCCGCACCAGCAGTATCAGTAATTTGGTGGGTAAATTCAGTAAGAGGTGATCAGAATGCTCCATTCATATGCAAGACATCCTTTGTGCTGGGACATAGGAGCCTCTACATAGGCGTGAGAACTTTTGTGTTTTGGAGATGTTTGTTGAAAGCAGGGCTTAACGATTTCCAGGAAGGGTAACACGTGATGGCTGGTGTGCTACATTAGGACCATAAGCAGGAATGCATTTGGCATTATTCTGGGCTATTTTCGTAAACAGGTTCTATAAGGACAAAAGAATTTCTATGCAGACAACCTGAGACATTACGAAAGCTCCTACAAAAGTGACCATTAACTATTTCTATGGCACTTTACAATTTCCGAGAGGTAGACTTGACTCTTATTTATATAGCCTCGTAACCTTAGTATAACACTGAGAACCCTTTAGTTGCACCTGGGATGGTGAGCCGCAACACTAACATTTCACAGCGATGCGTCAACCACACTGGGCAGGTAAACATGTGCACAGCTAGACACATCTTGCATGTCCTGTTACGATTGCTAGGAACTATGCACCCTGTGCTATAACGCATTCAGAGAGAGAGACTTGGCTGTTATTTGCATATGCATGTGACATCAGTGTAAGATTGAGAACCTTTTAGCCGCATCTGCAGGGGTGAGTTGCTCAGCAATTAGGTGTTCGCTGGACTGCAGGTGGAAAGGCATCGCACCAGCAATGGTAAACATGTGCGCGCAACCCAGTGGTGTCTTGCATATGGGAGCGCCATGAACATGCCGTCCAACATGCTTGCCTCAGAGCCTTTGTAGGGAAGAGTTCACTGTTATGTTGCGGTTGACAATAGTTTGAAAGCATTTTTTACATGCAGTGAGTGTTTGTGCACTGTATTATTTTCGGCTGTTTAAGCATTGCGAGTGTGTTTGCATAGTGTTACGAGTTGTTTTCGTTTCTCTTATTTTGTGAGCAGGTGCGCAGGCTGTGCAGTGCGTAATTTTGACAGTTGACGATTAGCAAGCAGTGGCTTTTACATGCATTATTTTGACAATTTACGAGTTCTTTACATCTCTGCACATCAGTGTACTGCATTATTTCTGTGATTTACAAGTAGTTTGCAGGTCTGTAGGCTATTACTGTGACCCCATGCACGCCATAGTGAGTGTTTTGTATAAGTGTAATAAATAAACTACATGAAATCCGTCCGTACGTAAATTGTGTGCATTATTTCGATAGTTTACAATTAGTGAGCGTGTCTGCAGAGCGTTTTACATGCGTTATTTTGACAATTTACGAGTTGTTCTCGTGTCTCTACATCAGTGTACTGAATTATTTCGGTGATTTACAAGACGTTTGCAAGGTGTCAGGCAAATCCAACACCTTCCATGAAAACCCTGACATGATAAGCAAATCCAGCAGTATGTCACATAGCTCCGAATAAATCGTGACATTAAATTAACCAAAGTAATACGATCAACGAGTGAGCAAATGGAATACCACAGACTAACACAAGAATGCCTAAATGCATGTCATATCTTCCCACTGTGAAACAGACGCATTTCCGAGGGGAGAAACGAGAACAGAAGCCAAGAGTAGAACTGTGTTAAGCTAGAAAGCCCTACGATAAGGGACGGACACCCACGTTGCCAGCCAACCGCCAGGACCACCCTCCAGCCCATGTTAAAAGATAGAGCCCTCCAGAAGAACATTATAGATCTTACGATAACACTAAAAGGGCCATACTAGCTGCAAGTTTTAGCGTGAGACTTTTTCACGTCTCTGTTATGTTGCAAACGTTAAAAACATTGCCCCACCACGAAAAGTATAACGTTTCTCATTGGATAGACAGAATTTTTGTAGGCGGAGCTTAAGGTTAACGTTGAGACCATGATTGGTCAGATGAAAACACAGCCAGATAGGTTGTTTTTAAACCAACTTCGGTAAATTGTAGTAAGGAGAAGTTAGGAGGGAGTTGCTTCCGAGACGGCGACCTGTATGGAGCTGCGCCGGCCGCCGCCATCTGACGAACACCGACAAGGTAATGAACACAAGCGATGCCGCATTTTTGAGCGCTAAGGCTTCACTCAGAACTGCAGAAGTCTCATCTGTTACATCCCCTTTTTACGTAATACTAGTGTCGATCGTCAGTTAATGCTCACGGTATTCTCATTTGCTACGTAAGTTAAGATCTGAAACGCGATGATTTTTCTGTTATATAATTATTGAGAAGCCACATCAGCCACTGTAATTTACGACTAGTTATATAAGTAATTAAAGATAATTGAGGGTCACTGTAGACCATTTTGATAGTTTTGTCTTTTGTGAAACTTAATTTAAACCTAGATTATAGATGTGATACGGCATAGGTCATTCTTCGATCCATTGTAGAACTTGGAAACCCATTCAGGGAATATTCGTTCACATTTTTGTTGAACGCAGTTGGTTTTTATCATCCTGTATTAAAATATTTCCTTTTATCAATAGTGCAATTTAGAAAGAATGTTTTGTGAATAGAATAAAATTTCCAATTGTAAACTTAACTGCTTTTTCGACGTTATTTTACCAGCTAACTAAAAATAGGAAAGCCTTGAACCCCTTCCACTAAATTTAATTAGTATTAAGATTCTTTTACAGGGAGTGCAGTGGAGCTGACGCTGAAATCATTAAGTATTTGATTATATCATCGCTAGTCTCACTGAACTCTGCTGAACTCTTCATGTAATGTGTGGTCTGGCGTCTCCTTACCAGCAACAGGTCCCACGTTGAAACTAGTCAATTCCCTAAAAAACACGCTCAGAGCATCGTTGCGCGAAAGTGGTAGGGAGACACGACTTAAAACAAACAGACACCACGCAGAATGTTAGAAGTTTGCAGGTCTGTAGACTATTTACTGTGACCCCAAGCAAGTCAGGGCGAGTGTTCTGTATCAGTGTAATAAATATACTACGTGAAATCCGTCCCAAAATAAATTGTTCCAAAATAAATACACTCCTTCCTCGCACCAGCAGCCCAGCACAGGCTGTTCTTTTCCCGCCATTTTCCCCCAAACCGCCATAGGGTAATAGCGCCCTCTGGTGGCAGCACCATGTACTAAGTCAGTTGGACTCCGAACCTGGATGGAGCTACTACCTCAAACTGTTTAAATAAAGACTGAAAATAAAGACTCACATCCATCCTATCCAGGAGCCCAGCACAAGCTGAGTCCTTTTCCCATCAATTCCAAGGAAGAGGTGGCAGTCGGACGAGTTAGGCCAAGTGACCTACTTCCCCGCCATTTTCTTAGGTTAGTGGAGGTAGCCAAAGTGACCTTCTTTCGCTGCCAAAATTGTAACTTCCTGCCATTTTCTGGAGGAGGGAGTGGGGAATGGAGTGGAGGGGTTAGATTAGTGGAAGTAGCGCAGTTGACCTATTTTCCCGCAAAAATTTGAACTTCCCACCATGACGTCATTGCAATGTTGCCAGATCTATCGCCGCCATCTAGAAATAAATTGTCCCACTACTTAGTAAGTCACGAAGTGTAGTCAGTTGGTGTTCAGAAAAGGAGATTTCGTAACAAATTTACGGATTTTTTTTCGGTGATTGCATGTGTCTCAATTTGAATTTCATGTTTGCTGCCTTGTTGGGGGTCGGCTTCACAATTAAAAACGCATTAAACACAAAATTTGCACACATTTTCCATTTTTCGCTTGTTGTTGTTGTGGTCTTCAGTCCAGAGACTGGTTTGATGCAGCTCTCCATGCCACTCTATCCTGTGCAAGCTTCTTCATCTCCCAGTACCTACTGCAGCCTACATCCTTCTGAATCTGCTTAGTGTATTCATCTCTTGGTCTCCCTCTACGATTTTTACCCTCTACGCTGCCCTCCAATACTAAATTGGTGATCCCTTGATGCCTCAGAACATGTCCTACCAACCGATCCCTTCTCCTAGTCAAGTTGTGCCACAAACTCCTCTTCTCCCCAATCCTATTCAGTACCCCCTCATTAGTTATGTGATCTACCCATCTGATCTTTAGCATTCTTCCGTAGCACCACATTTCGAAAGCTTTTATTCTCTTCTTGTCCATACTATTTATCGTCCATGTTTCACTTCCATACATGGCTACACTCCATACAAATACTTTCAGAAACGACTTCCTGACACTTAAATCTACACTCGATGTTAACAAATTTCTCTTCTTCATAAACTCTTTCCTTGCCATTGCCAGTCTACATTTTATATCCTCTCTACTTTGACCATCATCAATTATTTTGCTCCCCAAATAGCAAAACTCCTTTACTGCTTAAGAGTCTCATTTCCTAATCTAATTCCCTCAACATCACCCGACTTGATTCGACTACATTCCTTTATCCTCGTTTTGCTTTTGTTGATGTTCATCTTATATCCTCCTTTCAAGACACTGTCCATTCCGTTAAACTGCTCTTCCAAGTCCTTTGCTGTCTCTGTCAGAATTACAATGTCATCGGCGAACCTTAAAGTTTTTATTTCTTCTCCATGGATTTTAATACCTACGCCGAATATTTCTTTTGTTTCCTTTACTGCATGCTCAGTATACAGATTGAACAACATCGGGGAGAGGCTACAACCCTGTCTCACTCCCTTCCCAACCACTGCTTCCCTTTCATGTCCCTCGACTCTTATAACTGCCTTTCGCTCCCTGTATTTTACCCCTGCCACCTTTAGAATTTGAAAGAGAATATTCCAGTCAACATTGTCAAAAGTTTTCTCTAAGTCTACAAATGCTAGAAACGTAGGTTTGCCTTTCCTTAATCTATATTCTAAGTTAAGTCGTAGGGTCAGTATTGCCTCACGTATCCCAACATTTCTACGGAATCCAAACTGATCTTCCCCGAGGTCGGCTTCTACCAGTTTTTCCATTCGTTTGTAAAGAATTCGCTTTAGTATTTTGCAGCTGTGACTTATTAAACTGATAGTTCGATAATTTTCACACCTGTCAACGCCTGCTTTCTTTGGGATTGGAATTATTATATTCTTCTTGAAGTCTGAGGGTATTTCGCCTGTCTCATACATTTTGCTCACCAGATGGTAGAGTTTTGTCAGGACCGGCTCTCCCAAGGCTGTCAGTAGTTCTAATGGAATGTTATCTACTCCCGGGGCCTTGTTTCGACTTAGGTCTTTCAGTGCTCTATCAAACTCTTCACGCAGTATCATATCTCCCATTTTTTCGCTTATATCGCGAATTTTCGAAGATGACCACTCGCTACAAAACGGAAGTAGAAACAGTTTCTTATAAAATTCGATAGTCAGATTTGATTTTTTGATGTAACGGCGCTAGAGCCCGCTGAAAAGCAGCTACTTTTGATCATTCTGCGGAAACGTCAAGAAAGCCCACTCCCATCCATTACAACCCGAAAAATATTCGTGTTATCAACAAAACCCCTACACTACACAAAAGTGCATTCGGTTTCCTACAATTGACGGGTGTGACAACCAGTTTTCTCATAATGGGTGAGGCAGCAAAAGCAAAATTACGAAAAGATGTCATCTTTGTCCTACATCTATCCATTTCTCATCGGTTTTATACTTTCGGTGTATCACACTTAAAAGAGGTGGTTTTGAATGAACTGATGGGAAGGTATCTTTGACGAAAACATTAACGAATTATATTTGCAACATATTGGGTACATGATAATGAACATAAAAGTGAATATGAAATCTGTATGTAATGAAACAGATTTGTCATGAAGTTACCGAACGTCGAGCCCAGGATTGGGTCATCACTTCGGTTAGGTACTCCATATGAAAAAGAAAGAAACATTTGTTGATAGAAGATGTGCACAAAAAACAAATAAATTGTATAGTGAACTATGGATCTATGGAGAAATACCATCATGTGGTTATTAAGCCAGCCACTCTGTTTCAACGGGTTATCGTTGCAAAACAATCAGACGAAGAAGCAGAAGAATTCTTAACCTGACAACTGGCTCCACATTCTCTAGCTTTGATCGATGAGGATGGAATGCGAAAAGGCACAAAATCTGCTTCGTACAAAGATTTTAAACTTCTCCCAGAAACCAGTGTTTTGATAGTATTGCGGCGTAAAGTCAAGCGTCGGAACGACAGTCGGAAACGAGAGTTGAGATGGCTGAAAAGAATACGTCAGCCAGTTACACGCTGACCAACCCCTCTCCAGGACGACAACGCGACGGCCGCGACATCTATGCGAAGAGGACAAAATCACCGTGCCGATTGGTCGCGGCACACTTCTAAAACAGCATCAACATTATGCTCTTTGTCCCGGTAGCTGAGTGGTCAGCGCGACGGAAGGTCAATCCTAAGGGCCTGGGTTCGATTTCCGACTGGCTCGGAGAATTTTCTCCGCTCAGAGACTGGGTGTTGTATTGCTCTGATCATTAACATTTCATCCCCATCGACGCTCAAGTCGCCGAAGTGACGTCAACTCGAAAGTTTTGCACCCGGCGAACGATCTACCCGACGGGAGGCCCTAGTCACTCGACATTTACATTTACATTGGGCTCTTCAAGACCAGAGACTTAGGAATTGTATATACTGAAGAGATTTCTTATTTCCATGTCGCCCTTTGCTTGCGGCACTTCCGTGTTATTTTCAAAGTTAGGTATTGTCATTGTTCATTTAGTAATAAAACTCATTAATACGAATTGTTTGAATGTTGTCTAGCGATCCGAGAAGGCAGGCTTGCTAGACCCAACGTATATGTCGTCAAGGCAGGATTCGACAGATAGCAATACAGTATATGTGACTGGTGGGAGCCTTTTGTTGCAGAGATTCGTATGTTTTAGTGGCCATACCTTTGAATTTGCGACTCGTACATCCATTGTGTACGAAGTAAGTGCAATCAAAGTGCTACAATAGTGTTGGATGGGTACTAGAACGGACACAATACTGCCAAGTCCATGGTGTGCTTGAGGAGGTGGTCCAAAAACCAGTCCGCAGAGATACAATTAAGCAACACCATGACACCAAAAGTTTCACAAGTAAATTTTCTATAGGATGTGAAGAACGAAATGCAATGAAGGTGGAATCGCCTCCAAGCAGGCAGCTGATTGCAGACACATTGATAGTGCGGACGGCAGAATCCCTGGCTTCGGTTCACAAGAGTGTCGCAACTGTGGGGGAAGATGTTGACTTTCTGGCCATAATAATGGGTTTCCAAAATCCCCCTAATGTATATTTCCTCGCGCCAGGGAGAGGTAGAGCCTCTCTGTCCTGCTACAATCCTGGAAATGCAGTAAAGAAGAGTGTGGCCAACCACATACTCTTCCTCCACGCGATGGGTGGTTGCGACTCTACATCCGGATTATTCAATCGAGGCAAGGTTAAAATTCACAAGGCCTTTGCCAGAAAACTGTATCCCGAATCATACATTACTACATTCACTGATCCTTCAGCCCCTCCAAAGGAAATAACAGCTGCTGTGAGAAATTTCTGGTTGCCCTTTTTGGTGGCAACCACTCTACCACATACTCAACAAGCTGAGGTACAAGCGGTATGTGACATCAGCCTTACAAGGCATCAGCTAACATGGCTCCCATACGTCCCGTAGAAACTGCAGCTCAACAACACACCTTCAGAGCTTTCCATCAGTTGCAGCAGTGGATCGGTAAATATCTGGATCCAGGGTAATGAAGGTTCTGAAACATCTAGAACAGCTACTTTACATTTAATGAAGAATATTTCAATTCAGACGTCCGACATTAAACAGAAAACAATACTTTGATGCACTGCAAAGCTGACGTTTTAAGCAACTGAACAGCAGGATACGTTCCCTTCTTGAAACTAACGAATATTTCCAAGTCCAATTAAACCGGCATATGAGTGGCTTTTGTTTCTTTTTTATAGCTCGCAATATGCATCTAGATGATAACACACGTTTAGCCATAAAAAATCCCTTTTTCGCGCTTATTCCCTTCTTCAAACTACCCGTTCAATTATGAAAGGGTAGAAGTTGGGAACCAGAATTAAAACTGATCCTGTTATGAAACTTCCTGGCGGATTAAAACTGTGTGCCGGACCGAGACTCGAACTCGGGACCTTTGCGTTTCGCGGGCAAGTGCTCTACCATCTGAGCTACAGATGCACGGCTCACGCCCCGTCCTCACAGCTTTACTTCTGCCAGTACCTCGTCTCCTACCCTCCAAACTTTACAGAAGCGCTCCTGCGAACCTTGCAGTACTAGCACTCCTGAAAGAAAGGATATTGCGGAGTTGGTAGAGCACTTGCCCACGAAAGGCAAAGGTCCCGAGTTCGGTCTCGGTCCGGCACACAGTTTTATTCTGCCAGGAAGTTTCATATCAGCGCACACTCCGCTGCAGTGTGAAAATCTCATTCGGGAAACTGCTCCTACCATAGCACATATGTCCTGGGCAGAGTTAGGAGTGTAAAAGAAGTCAACTAGCTTTTCTACGTTTGTGGCTACTTCACAGACATTTAAATCCAAACAATTAGCTCTTTCTTACAAGCTACCCCCACTTTCCCAGCGAAGTGAGCTCTTTTAGCTGCCATATGTTGACACTCGCTAACGTATTTGAAACGTATATTTGAATTTCAACAAACGTTACTTACGCAGTGCCGGCCGGGGTGGCCGAGCGGTTCTAGCCACTGCAGTCTGGAACCGCGGGACCTCTACGGTCGCAGGTTCGAATCCTGCCTCGGGCATGGATGTGTGTGACGTCCTTAGGTTAGTTAGGTTTAAGTAGTTCTAAGTTCTAGGGGACTGATGACCTCAGAAGTAAAGTCCCATAGTGCGCAGAGCCATTTGAACCATTTGAAATTACGCAGTTTTGCTTCAGCAACTATTTCGACACGAATTTGCGGTATCTAAAGATACCAGGCTCTGTTGCTTTTCTAATCACAGCTTTCTCACTGCTTGGAATTTTCAATGATCTTCATGCTCATATGTACTTTCTGTTCTTCTAATCATGCGATATTTAGTCACAGTGACACAGTATGAGCTGTCTTTGATCTGTATGCAGCAATACTGCGGAGAACAAACGAACAACGATGACGGAAATATGATACGTCCTCTTCCTGCTTCCTGCACGTGCCGCGATTCAAACAGTCGATGCTTGCGCAGTCGCTACTTACTTCCTTGAGTCATCATAACAGAGCATCTTGGTATCGTCAACACAACAGACTGGTAAAGACAACATATTTTTGGCACATTTCGCATTGAAGCTAAGGATTTGCTGTGGGTGTTACAATGCGAACTGTTCTGTACTCGACAGAGGTGTGAATTATCACGCATAAGGAGACGCTGAATGAAAACTCTTGATATATTCGTAAAAATATAAATCAAGTGATCTAGACAGACATTGAAATGGCGTATCCGATTCTGATTAATTCACTTTTTTGAGCGAAATACTGACTGGGAAGGCGAGGGTCGAAGCATTCAACGACCTTACGAAGACTTTAAACCCAATATATATTTTCTCCGTGTTCCAAAAAAGGGTTCTACCAGTGAATTGCTCTCATCGAGATGAGCTACTCTGGCGGCAAACTTAGTATAGCTCTGATTATAAAACGGTTTTGCCTGTATCTCGGTCATTACCGAAGTTGCGAAAATGCATTCCTGTTTGTTTCATGAGCCCCTATGTGTTGCCGGCCGCTGTGGAAGAGCGGTTCTTGGCGCTTCAGTCTGGAATCGCGCGACCGCTTCGGCCGCAGGTTCGAATCCTCCCTCGGGCATGGATGTGTGTGATGTCCTTAGGTTAGTTAGGTTTAAGTAGTTCTAAGTTCTAGGCGACTGATGACCTCAGATGTTAAGTCCCATAGTGCTCAGAGCCATCTGAACTATTTGAACCCCATGCGCTCTGAAGTTCATAGTTTCACTGCGGTTAGTTGATGAACCAAGAAAATGTATAAATACGCTACATGAACACACCTTCCAGTCTACGCTGCGTACAGCCGTCCTTAGAACGGATATTCACTGAGGTGACAAAAGTCATAGGATAGCGATAAGCACATATACAGATGGCGGTAGTACCGCCTTCACAAGTTTAAAAGAGCAGTGCGTTGGCGGAGATGTCGTTTGTACTCATTCACTGATTCATGAGAAAATGTGTCGAACACGATTATGGCCTCACGACGGAAAGTGACAGAATTTGAACGCGGAATGGCAGTTGGAGCTAGATGCATGGGATATTCCATTTCGAAAATCGTTAGCGAAAGCAGTATCCCGAGATCGACGTAGTCAAGAGTGTGCCAAGAATACAAAATGTTATGCACTACCTCTCACCACAGACAACGCAGTGGGCGGCTGCCTTCACTTAACGACCGAGAGCAGCGGAATTGTGTAAAGTTGTAAGTGTTAACAGACAAACAACACTGCGGAAAATAACCGCAGAAATCCATGTGGGACGTACGACGAACGTATCCGTTTCGACAGTGCGGCGAAATTTGGCGTTAAGGAGCTATGACAGCTTTCTCTCTTTTTTTATGGTTATGTAAGTTACATCTCATTTTGTACACGGTGTTACATTGGAGTTTGTCTTAAAAATTAGGTCATATAAAATCATTTATACTACTGTAATAGTTTCATACCAAAAAATTTTTGAGAATGTTTTTATTGTTTATTTATCCAAAGTTTAAAGGGAGTTTCTCTTAGAGGTTTTGGTCCTGCATAGGATGGCTATGATTTGAGTTTCACGGTGTTGTGTTTGGGCCCATGGGAGGAGTTCTTTCCTATGCAGCGTCACAGTGTAGCGTCTCAATATCTTGAGTGTCAGGAAAAAACTACCATTTGAATTTTGTCGAGCATCTGATCATACAGGTGTATGCTTGCTAGCGTTACTGTTCCAAGTGCTTTAAATGCTCTTCATTTTAGATTCTCATTCTACTTTCCTGCATTTTGTATAACACATCAGTTTTTATTTTAGAGATGCCTCCCCACTAAACTGTCTCATAACTTAATGTAGACTGAATTACTGCATAGAATACCATTTTTATAATATTTTAGTATTTTAGGTAACTGAGTTTGTGCATGACATATAGGTTTGAGCTTCCGTTCTACGCAAATATATGCTATGGGCTTATTCGAAGTTACATTTTCATCTATTAATATCCCAAGAAATATTTATATAGATTTTTCTACAATGCAGACATCTAGTTCGTTTTCTTTTTGTCTGAAAATTCAACAAAGTATTTTAGCAATGTTATGCAAGGGGGTTGTGTGACATTAGGAAGACTGCAGGAACGACGAGGATGGAAGCTTAATGCATGGAGAAGTTTAGAGTAGGGGTTAATCCAACAGCGGATAGGGATGAGGATGATAACAACCAGACGGGGCTAACGGCACGACATTGCCTATAGCGCCTCCTCTGGGCTTGTGACCAAATCGGCGGGACGGTAGACAACTGAAAAACAGTTGGTAAGAGCTGGTGGTAGGCTACCAGTGTGGCGCAGAACCCACAAAGCCAAGGGCCCAAGTTGTTAATGAGGCACGGTGCAAGCTATTGGTAGCTCCATAATGGAGTGGGCTGTGTTTACATTAAATGTATGGGTACTCTGATCCAACTGAACCGATCACTGACGGGAAATGGTTATCTTCGGCTGCTAGGAGACCATCTGCAGCCATTCATGGACTTCATGTTCGCAAACAACAATGGAAGTTTTATGGATGCCAATGCGCCATGTTACCAGGCCACAGCTGTTCGCGATTGGTTTGAAGAACATACTGGACAATTCGAACGAATTATTTGCCCACCCAAATCGCCCGTCATGAATCCCATCGAGCGTTTATGGGACATAACCGGAAGGTCAGTTCGTGCACAAAATCCTACACCGGCAACACTTTCACAATTATGGACAGCTATAGAGGCGGCAAGGTTCAATATTTCAGCAGTGGTCCTCCAACGATTTGTTGAGTCAATGACACGTCGACCTGCTGCACTACGCCGCGCCGGGCAAAAGGAGGTGCAACACACAATATTATGAGGTATTCCATGACTTCTGTTACCTCATTGTAAACCTGCGACATGAACGTCGCCGGCCGGAGTGGCCTTGCGGTTCTAGGCGCTACAGTCTGGAACCGAGCGACCGCTACGGTCACAGGTTCGAATCCTGCCTCGGGCATGGATGTGTGTGATGTCCTTAGGTTTAAGTAGTTCTAAGTTCTAGGGGACTGATGACCTCAGAAGTTGACTCGCGTAGTGCTCAGAGCCATTTGAACCATCAGAATGTAGATTATAATTTATTTGATCATGACGAGGTTAGAAAAACAAAATTCAGTAGTTAAGTATATCAGTATATATATGAAAAGTCATACAGGTAGATGTGAAGCCTGCAATCATTTATGAAGAGGTACTTACCTAAAGAAACAAAATATATTGTAAATAGGAAGAAAGCAAAAGAAAACAATTGTAACATCTATTAAAGAAAATATGAGTCCTTAATGCATTCGATAATACAAACGTGATATACAATCTTCAAATATGCAAAACTTCTGGAAATTAATGAAAATCTAATAAGAGAAACAATTGAAAACAATAATAATGTGAAAATAATTATTCAGAAACTTATGCTGTGTAGATGTTGGCTTGTATTTCATCAGTTAAGATGACGGAGAATTACGAATCTTGAAAGACTGGAAGCTCTGTTTAAATGTTTGTGTAGGTCACAAGATAAATCAGATGCAAAGATAGTCAACAAGGAAAGTAAAAATATTCTGTGAAAATTCAGATGTAGTGTACAAAGCCATTCGGCGTACGAAGAAAGCAGTGGTGCCGGGAGATGGTGATATTTTCAAAGAAATGCTGAAAGTAGGAGGAAAATCAATGTAAAAGGAACCTGCAAATTATATACAAAATGTCTACAGAGGAAAATAATACTGCAAAACTGGATCAATCCCTCAATTGCTGAATTTCATAGGAAAGAAAACAGACAAGACCAAACACTGTAGACCTTCCAGTCTCCTCCAGTAATATTAAGATAGTCACTAATTTCATTACTAACAATGAGTTCATGAAAAAAGGTCATTGGATTATCATCATGCAAAGGAACGACAAGTTTTCGAAGTGGAGGCAGAATCACAGATCACCTGGAAGTCGAACCTGAATTTCTAGAACGGAGTATTGAGTACGATTAACCGTTTAACCAGTAAGTCGTACATTCTGAGAAATATTTTCAGCAAAAGCTGTACTAGCAGCCCTTGACAACCAAGCCTTGATTCATCCAGTGCTAGTATACTGAAGACTATGTTTGTCGATGTTACAGCTGTCATTGGAAACATTGTAACGTAAATTCAGGTCCTTGTGGGCCCTTCGGAACAGACCGAACGCCGTGTCATCCTACGCCAATGATGTCACCGGAGGCGTTACGGAGTGGCGTGGAGTGAGCACGGCAGTTGTCAGTTTTCGTGGCCTGTTGCCGATATTACTCGGTCAAGTAGTTCCTCAGTCGGCATCTCGAGACTCCGTACACCCCATTCCTGTCGTCCCACCAAGGGAAAATCCCAGACAGTATCAGCGATAGAACCCGGCTTCTCCGCTTAGCAGTTAGGCGCACTTACCACTCAGGTACAGAGGCCGTCAGAAGAATACATCGCGCTACCACTCAGCTATGGAGGAAGCCAGCAAAATACGTCGGACGTCTAGAAATTCAGAGTTGGTAGATGAGTGAAGCAAAAAGATTCTGTTTTACAGGAAGTTTTCAGATCCTTCAATTGAGTAAACAAAGAACGAATTCGTGTTATAAAAGTCATCCGAAGAAGCTTCGTTTCGGTGATAACGTTATATTATTTATCTATATTTCAATTAAACTCCAACAGGCCGGCCGGAGTAGCCGAGCGGTTCTAGGCGCTACAGTCTGGAACCGCGCGACCGCTACGGTCGCAGGTTCGAATCCTGCCTCGGGCATGGATGTGTGTGATGTCCTTAGGTTAGCTAGGTTTAAGTAGTTCTAAGTTCTAGGGGACTGATGACCTCAGAACTTAAGTCCCACAGTGCTCAGAGCCATTTTTTGAAACTCCAACAATGAATGAACAAGCATTACACAGCAATTTTGAAAAGTGGTCGGAAAATAAATTATAATAAAACAGAAATACTGCACAACTGATAAACAACATAAATATTTACATCTGAACAATGAAGTGACACAACCAGTTAATGAGTTTTGTGTTAAGGACATGGACGTCACTGAGGGGGTGAATAGGAATAGGAATAAACACAAGTTTTCAAAATGTGTGGAACGTTAAGTTTACAGTCAGTATGTTTTGACTTATAACAGTGAGACATGGAGCTTCGACACGAAAAACATTCAAAAACTGAGGACTGCTCGGCGAACAACCTAGAGATCAGACTGGAGTGGAGGGCATGAATTTGACTGTAATCAAAATTAATTGGAGGCGAGCATAAGTCGTACAATGCATATGCCTGCAGATGGGCTCAGCGACTTCTTGGATGGACGCAAAAGATAAGAACAAACCGCTACGACGACGCAGTGGGAGGAGGATGTAAGGTAATGTTTATTGGATCCATAAATACATTGTAGGGCTCAAGTCAAATTTGTATCATAAGCTTGGAACACTTGATATATGTATAATAATTAGCATAGCAAATTATAGTTGTATACATCAGTAGTACAGGCGTATACCACATTCAGCTGCAAGTTGGCTCACACACACACACACACACACACATATATATATATGAGGGCATGCTGAAAAGTAATGCCTCTGAATTATTTATGTAAAAGCTCTTCAAGCTTTTTAAATGAAACAAACGTTATTTTCCATGTCAACACATTCAATTCTCAACATAGTCATCCTGTCGACGAACATATTTCACCCAATAGAGCGGCTGAATTGTTGAAAGAGCCACAACATCACTTATGCTTGCACCGCTTCATCACTATCAAGGTGAAATCATCAAAGATGTTCTTTAAGTATCGGAAACAGATGAAAATTGGATGGGGACAAGTCGGGAGTGTATGGAGGATGATCGATGACAGTGAACCCAAGGAGTCGGATTGTTGCAATGTCGCAGCACTTGTGTGTGGTCTGCATTGTCAGTGGTGTAGGGGAGGTTGCTCCATGTGTGGACGAACTCTTCGAATTTGCGCTTTCAGTTCTTCTCACGAATCGATATAGTTACGTTACACATCGCCATTTTACAAACTACAATTCGGAGCTCTCTAGAGGCTGAGGACTGCAGCTTGCGACAACGAAGTTGGAAAGTCGACTGAGTAGAGAGTTTCTTTCTCTCTTTTTAAGAACGTATTTTATAGTTATGTAAGCTACATCTCATTTTGTACACGGTGTTACATTGGAGTTTGTCTCAAAAATTAGGTCATATAAAATCATTTATACTACTGTAATCGTTTCGTATCAAAAAAATTTTGAGAGTTTTTCGAAAATGTTTTTATTGTTTATTTATCCAAAGTTTAAAGGGAGTTTCTCTTAGGGGTTTTGGTCCTGTATAGGATGGCTATGATTTGAGTTTCACGGTGTTGTGTTTGGGCCCATGGGAGAAGTTCTTTCCTATGCAGCGTCACAGTGTAGCGTCTCAATATCTTGAGTGTCAGGAAAAAACTACCATTTGAATTTTGTCCAGCATCTGATCATACAGGTATATGCTTACTAGTGTTACTGTTCTAAGTGCTTTAAATGCTCGCGCTTATGGTTCTCTTAATTTAAGATTGGCTATTATTCTCATTGTCCTTTTCTGCATTTTGCATAATTCATCAGTATTTATTTTGGAGATGCCTCCCCACTAAACTGTCTCATAACTTAATGCAGACTGAATTACTGCATAGAATGTCATTTTTATAATATTTTAGTTTTATAGGTAACTGAGTTGATGCATGAGATATAAGTTTGAGCTTCGTTCTACGCAGATATATACTATGCGCTTATTCCAAGTTACATTTTCATCTATTACTATCCCAAGAAATATTTATATAGATTTCTCTACCACGAGTCATCTAGTTCGTTTTCTTTTTGTCTGAAGATTCAACAAAGTATTTTAGCAATGTTATGCAAGGGGGATGTATGACATTAGGAAGAATGCAGGAACGACAAGGATGGGAGCTTAATGCATAGAGAAGTTTTGAGCAGGGGTTAATCCAACATTGTATGAGGATGAGGATGATAACAACCAGACGGTTCTGCCTCATCCACTGCCTGGAACATTTTCATATGCTTCGAGCTCGAGAACGGAATACCCAGGTATATTTGTCGTTGTTGCAATGGTTATTCAGTCTTCCGCCAGAGTAGCACATGACATGCGTGATTTTAATATTGTTAGCAATGTTTCAAGATTTTAAACATGGCTGAAACAGCAACTGTTGAAATTCTTCACGGTAAATGATGACAGCCAAAACAGTTGCAGGATAAAGATTTATTAAAATTCTTGACCACGGTTCGGTATATCTAAATATACCTTCATCAGAAGTAAAACACACCTTAACAGGAAGACACCTTCATTAGCAAAAACTTAGCATCGGAACTGAGAAATGATAAAGCAATGATAAAGATAACAGTTACCTTTCATCGTCTTGCATTTGCGTCTTTCCTGTAACTGAGGGTTGCTAGTCCACTCTGCTGTTGCCCAGCAAAGAAGGCAAACAGTATTCTGTTCCGGATAGACTGCTGTTTCAGAATGGAATCCTCTGTATATTACGTGTTTTTGGAGGTATATGCCTGTGGAAACTTCCTTCACTGCAGCGCAAACGTTCCAGATTTCAGAACATCCGGACATTTCCCAGGGGAAACTGAGATGGCTGCAACACCTACGACCATTGTCTTCTGTTTTAATAAAACTGGTCGTCTCAGGCATACGTTCCCTGTTTTGCTATACGAGGGGCTTCAAAAAGCGAGTTACACATTTTTATGGCAGGCCAAGTAAATTTTATTGAATGCTGTATTACACTTCAAAGTGACACAGATGCATGACACTTTATTTCAGCATAGTTAACAAGCCTACGTAAGCAATGGACGGAATGTTCTTCCAATTGTTGAATTCCTCGACAACAGAAATCGGCTCATTGGGCAAGGAGCAATTCCACAGCCGCTGTGTGGACATCTTCATCGGTCGAAAATCTCTTTCCCCTGCGATTGCTGCAAATCGGTCCCTCGATTGCCTGGACACTGTCGGATATGGTCGGTGTAGATGTTCTTCCTTCGGGATCAGCAACATCCACATGTGTGTTGCCGTGATGAAATTGTTGGCACCGTTTCAATATGGCTGGACAGAAGATTGCACCTGGTCCATATAACACAAGGATTTAACGGTGAACCTGTTTGTTCACAAGGATCGTACTGTCACGTACGCTCAACACTGAAGTACGTTTCCAGTTGCCGCGTCATTTTGCTCGCACACTGTATGCAGCTGTTATCCGTACCGCTGTAGAACTGTCTCTGTAGGAAACTCAGAGCATGTACTCTCTTCTCACAATGGACCACTCTGGTGGTCTTAACGTGGGATGACATGTGCGGGACAACACGTGTGACTTACACTGATGTCAGAACATTATACCACCGACCTACTTTCGATATAAACCCGTCCAGGCGATAGCACCGTCACCTGGCGAGGAGTAACTGCTGGTCATACACAAGCACGGTGTATGTAATATCAGTGAGTATGGCGTCCGTGTGTAGAATGTGGAGGGCGCGCGATCTGTCTGAGTTTGACCTAGGGCAGATTGTGAGCCGGCCGCTGTGGCCAAGCGGTTCTAGGCGCTTCCATCGGAACCGGTCTGCTGTTACGGTCGCAGGTTCGAATCCTGCCTCGGGCATGGATGTGTGTGATGTCCTTAGATTAGTTAGGTTTAAGTAGTTCTAAGTCTAGGGGACTGATGACCTCAGAAGTCCCATAGTCCTCAGAGCCATTTGAACCATTTTGAGCAGACTGTGATGGCCCAGAGGCTCGGAAGGTGAAACCACGATCAGACGTCGTGGGATTGGGTGCCACCCCTCATTACAAACGTTGGACGTTGTAGGCTGGCCAAACTGGTAAAACAAGACAGGCGGTGAACTGTGGCGGAGCTAATGCTGGACAGAGTTGAAGTGTGTCTGAACACACAGTGCACCAAACACTCCTAAATATGTCTGCTTGTTGAAACCGAAGGCTACATTTAAATACGTAATACTATGCAGATGGTAACTCTTAAATCGCAAATACAATATTTAAAATATTCACTACATAAAACTGATAGGGAGAAAACCCTTGTCAAAGTTATTTGATTATTGGTGTAACAATTTTGAGCTTGGTTGTGAGTTTTGCAACCGTTTGGCTGTTTTATGCTTGTCATACTGGTGTGGATAGACTACACGCGGACCACAAGCAAGATAGGTGCCGTCCGCCTGTCGAAGAGATTCGTGAGTGTGATGGTGGAGAGCGAACTCTGATCAGGCAGAATGAAACCACCGCTACGTCAGATTACTAGTAGACAAGTGCGAGTTGTCAGAAAAAGGGACTGTAAGAAAGGAAAAAATTTACAAAAGGAAAAACGACTCATCATGGCACATCAGAAAATGCGCCACGAAAAAGTTTTGTTATGAAACTCGCTTTTTTCACAATTGTGGTGAATATTTTTTTTTTTAAGCAGTAAAAATTCCAACCTTTTCAAATGTGTCTAAATGACATCAGTTACGAACTTTGAGGTACATATCAAGTTGTTTATCTATTTGTCGCATGAACATAGAGAGTTACTGGTTCGACTCATCCGATGATAACAATGACACTCAAGAAGGAGTCATGTAATAATGAAAACTGTTGTAGCTACTCGTTTACAGTAAAGTGAAGCATGTCAAAACAGAGCAGGTACTGGAGTCATCTATAAAGAAAAAGATGCCGTGGCTAGCGGAAGCCACCCGCCAGCGATGCAATTCATGACGTAGGCTTTGAGTAGTGGACTCTCCGATCCACACTCACAGCTGCGTGTTGAAATTTGCTTGCAGGATGTGGTTGGCGCTGCGTCACGAACTTCTAGGAAGGCAAGGCGCAGTGCAGGACGTGCCTTCTGAAAAGCTCGTGCCGCAGTGGCGTCGCTTTTCTCGAAATAGCGCGAACGCGGTCGATATGGCACGCAGGGGCTCTTGCCTTCCCTCACCAAGTCAGGCTTTGCCCCTGGCGGCCTCCGTGGTAGCAGGTTCCCGACACCGACAACCCTGACGAGACAGGGAAGTCGTCAAGCGCCATCGACTGGTTTTACACTTCGAGGTTGAAGGTGAATCTCTTGTACGTGGAAGTCCATAGTACAGGGTGTTGCAAAAAGATTAATCCGATTTCATAAATCTAAATCTTCTACATGAGAAGGATAGACTGCTACTCACCATGAAGTAGTAAAGTTGAGCAGCAGACAGGCACAACGAAAGACTGCTTAACAAGTAAGCCTTCGGCTAAAAGGCTTTCTTTTGAAACAGACAAAACACACACACACACACACACACACACACACACACACACACACATTCACTCAAACACATTTCACACACACACACACACACACATGACCACTGTCTCTGGCCGCCGAGTCTCGCCGTAGGCTTACTTGTTTAGCAGTCTTTTTTTATGCTTGGCTGCGACTCAACATATCCGCTCTGTAAGGAGTAACAGTCTATCCTTTTCATTATATTGTAATTATTGCATACTGGATTTTGCACTGTTAATCGTTATACATGATTGGAGACATAACGATTTGGGTCCTACAAGAGTATATCTTCTACGACGGTGTTTTGATTTGTCTGGTATACTTCCATGGAAGAATGGAACATGTTTGTTACACATTCATGATTGGTGAGCTTGATTAGTCCAAAGAGCGTACAAAGGATTTCAGCAACGTATAGTGTACAGTTCATTGTTGACATCTGTCTGAACTAGTCCTTGTAGACTGCGATTGAAAAGGGAGAAAGCCGAGTTTCGTTCTGTTATTAAACATTTTCATTTGAAGGACAGGACTGCCGGATTAATCAACACAGAACTGGATGAAGTTCACGCAGACTCTGCATCATCACTGAGGACTATTTACTTTTGGATTAATGAATTTAAACGTGGTCGGACAAGCACCAAAGATGAAGTGCGCTACAGCAGTCCAAATGAGGGCACCACAAAGGACATCATTGACAAAATCCATGATACGGTAATGCAATTTGCTGAAAACAGATTCGTGAGTCTGCTGAGACTGTTGGCATCTTAACAGAGCGAGTGCCTAATTTCCTGCACGGCAAATTGGCTATGAAAAAGCTGTGTGCGCGATGGGTCTCATAATTGCTCACAGTCGACCAAAAGCGCATCCGGGACAGCATTACAACACAGTGTCTGGCCATGTTTAATCGCAGTTTGCACGACTATTTTCGCCAATTTGTGATTGTTGATGAAACCTGGATCGATCATTATACACAAGAGTGAAAACGGCAGTCAAAACAATGGACAAAGACTGGTGAAAGTGCACCGAAGAAGGCAAAGACCGTTTTGTCAGATGGTAAGTTGACGGCCAGTGTTTTCTAGGATTTCCAAGGAATAACCCTCATAGATTCGTTGGAAAAAGACAGAACCATAACTGGACTCTATTATGCTTCATTGCTGGATCGTTTTGAAACTTGCGTTGACTGAAAAAAGACGAAGGTCGGCACGCAAAAAACTGCTCTTGGACCGGGATACTGCACCATGCCACACATCAGCGGTGACAACATTAAGAGCATGAATTAGACTTTGAATTCGTTCCTCATCCGCCCTGTTCACCAGACTTAGCCCCAAGTGACTTCTTCCTGTTCTCTAACTTGAAACTTCCGATTACTGGGAAGAAAGTTTTATCAAATAAGGAAGTGATACTTGAAGTCAACGAGCATTTTGCAGAGTTTGACAGTACCTAGTTTTCCGATGGGATGAAAAAGTTGAAGGATCGCTGGATCAAGTGTATATCCCTCCAAGGAAACTATGCCGAGAAGTGAGGTGAGTTGTTTACGAAACAAACATTTTTCCTTGCTTTTCTACCAGATTTATCAAACCACTCTCGTATATTCATGCACATACAATATTGGGGTATGTTTTACAATTACATCTGTGAGCAAAGTTTTAATTTATCTTTAACAGATTTTGTCTCCACTGGATGTACGACAAGCATCCAGACGATTTTCAAACTTGCCCCATACTGTTGCGAGCGTGAGAAAAGAGCTCAGGAGCACAACGCTTCAGTGAGAATGTACTTATTAGGAAAAACTAAGTTTCTTGTAATGCGAAAATTTGCTTTTTCTGATTAGAGTGCACAGGCTCACCAAGCCACGCAAAGCGACACTGTAAAGATGTCCAGTGGGGACACAGACTGCACTACAGAGCGGTTGAGAGAACAAACGTAAGCCGTGAGTTCGCTGCCCGACTTAGAAAATTTATACAGCGATTTAATTTAACAATGTTGTAGGAGGAAATGTTTTCGTGTGTAAACTGGACCAATGTATTTCCAGTATGGCAAGCAGAAAAGCATGCTGTTATGTTGGACACGTTCCGGTAGGTGCCGAAAAGGAGTAGAGGCCACTCAACGAGTAGAGCAGATAGCAATCGTCCGAGATCAGTTACTTGCCGGTAAATTCAAGTAAGCATAAATCTATCTCCACTGGCGTTCTTTCAAAGTACTTACACAGTGTTTCATAAACAGAGGCTGAGATGGAATTTCCTTAAAAGCTAACGTTGAGACATTTAATACACATACCACAGCATGCATAGGTAGATCACCTTATTTCTAAATTCCTAAATCCTTATTTGATATTCAAAATTTGCAAATTACGCATGGCTTAGCTCTGCAATAGAATCTTCATGTTAACAAAACGTTTTATGGGAAGCAATTCACTAGTGGTCGATACCTTTTTCATCCGCGTTTGAGCACGATTTTTTACGAAACTTTTTGTCAATGTTGACCGATTGGTTCAAAAGCTGTGTTATTTAATCGTAATTCAATGCACGTCAGAAGGACGGAGCAGCATAATAGGAAAGAGACGACAGCAGTGGTCAATGGGAAGCAAACTAGCAGATGTAGTGGAGGAAAGTATAGTAAGCTGAAGTTGTCTGTTGAGATTCCGGGTGAGGAGAACATGAGGCATTGCTGTTGCAAGATGGATTGTAACCTATGAGTGTCATACATTTCTGGATATAAGTAGGCACGCAGTTGAAATGTTGAGGCTCCGATCATTTCGCGACTCAAGGTCACACCGTGACGTGATTATTCCGTGGGTGAGACCACAGAGGAACTTCAAAATCTTTAGAGGAAAGTATGTTTTAGACTCAGCAGCTTGATCATTTGTTCACGAATTGCGAGAGACAAGTTGGGACGGCTTTTGTGAATTTAGCTGCCTGCTAGCGTCGCTGATGTACAGTG
The DNA here is from genome assembly GCF_021461395.2 of Schistocerca americana. Lineage (NCBI taxonomy): Eukaryota > Metazoa > Arthropoda > Insecta > Orthoptera > Acrididae > Schistocerca > Schistocerca americana. The sequence continues at coordinate 637,911,257 of NC_060120.1, read as the reverse complement.
GGCGGACAGAAACATAGAACGCCACAAACACAACGCATTACCATGTCTTATACGGCTGAGGAAAACCGTTAACATTCAAAACCACTTCCAGTCGTCTGGGATCGGATAAATAAAATTCCTATATGGTTTTCAAGGGAATCTTATACCATTCTTCCTGCAAAATAGTTCAGACAACGATGATGGAGGTGGGTAGTGATCACGCACCATTCTCTCCAAAGTAGACCACAAAGGCTGAATGACACTGAGATCTGGTGTCTGTAGTGGCCACGGGAGATGCGACAGTTAGTCCTCGTGCTCATAAAACCAGCTCTGGACGATGCGGACTGTGTGAATAGTGGCCCTGAAGTCGAGGAATACAACATCACCATTGGGTTCAAATGGCTCTGAACGCTATGGGACTTAACATCTGAGGTCATCAGTCCCCTAGAACTTAGAACTACTTACATCTAACTAACCTAAGGACATCACACACATCCATGCTCGAGGCAGTATTCGAAACTGCGACCGTAGCGGTCGCGCGATTCCAGACTGTAGCGCCCAGAACCGATCGGCCACCTCGGCCGGCTCACCACTGGGGAACAAATACCATGGGATGGCCTTGATCAGCGAAAATAGTCACATAATCCTTGGCAGTAAATCGACGTTGCAGACTAAACATTGAGTTATGCGATTTGGCTGTCCAAATCATCACCGAACCCTCGCCATTTACACTCTTGGAACGCAATCTCGACTAGGAGTTGGCAACAACGTGAAACAAAATGCATCCGACCAAATGACTTTCTTTCATTACTTGATAGTCCAGCTTCGGCAGGATGTTTTCATTTTACGTGCATTTGCATCATTGATGAGTGGTTTCGAAATATCAGCTCGGCCTGCAATTTCCTGCTTTTGGAGCGCCCTTCGTTTTGATTTGGTTCTAGAGTGCGACATTAAGTTCTGCAGTGACTTCTGCAACTGTCGTCCTCTCATTTTTCGTCACAATCCTCCTCAATAATTGTCTGTCCTCTTTCTGCTCGGAAAGAGGATCAGTCTACGATAGGGCGTCTCTTGAATACCACACACTTCGGTTACCTTGGCTACAGCAGCACCTACGATATCAACACCAACAATTTCTCCACGGTCGGATTCCCTTAGCCCCGGCACAATGCACTCAGAACTAAAGATAACACTGTTCTGACCTCGACTGATAACTGCGACGCATTGAGGACACTGTAGAGGTGCCGTTCGTGGACAAATACAGCAGCGCATCCTGCAGGCTTGGGTAGCATCTGCCTTATCTTCAAGCATGTATTTCTCGCCTTGCTTCCATCTCTTGTCGAAAACCTATAACTAGTGTCATTACAACACAGTTGTGTTTCAGTTAATAAATTATTTAATTTCAGAGTAATTCATACTGCCACATAACTCACGTAATAAAATCGACTCCAGTTGTATTTATTTATTTATATTGTAATTACCAAATACCCAAATAACGTTACAAACTTGTCATTAGAAAAATGGGAGCTCTCTTGCAGCGGTGTGCGATTGTCTTCAGACAACTATGGCAGGAAAAAATCTTTCAAGCAAATCCGATAGTCCATTTGTGATCACACCCAAGATATCTTTATTCAAACAGCGTGGTAGTTTGGAAGGCCTTTGCTCGAGCACTACAGATCAGACTCAGATGAACCAGTCAAAGGTGAAGTTAGTGCCATTGCTTGCAAAATCGTTTCTTTGATCATATCATCAGTTAAAACAATGTTATATTCTCGTCAGACTCACAAGAGTTTTTTCCTCTGAAATGCTGCCTTTCTTATATGCCAGGACCACTCACTGGTATTTGCTGTGTGAGTTTTAAGCCTAAAAGCATTACAATTGTCTAATTAATTAGTTTCATAGCTTCACTGTTTTCGAAACGAGCCTTATGTTCTGCGTACGTCTACAGCACAACCTATTTCTAAGTCAATGTCAAAATTTTGCCTGCTCCCCTATCCACGTGATGGTCATAGACATCTGGTAACACAGGTCTGTATTATTTAAGTGTATATTGTGGCGTGGCAATTGCTGCACATTACTAGCAGTTGAGCAAATTAATTGGTTTCTGTGTTGCCAGAATAAACGTGCCTTGTTTTATTATGATGATCGTTTCTCCCTATGTTGGTGGGCGTCAACAAAATATTTTCGCATTCCGGGGAAAAAATCGGTGATTGAAATTTCGTGAGAAGATCACGTCACAACGAAAAACTCCTTTCTTTTAATGATATTCATCCGAAATCCCTTATTATGTGCGTGACACTTTCTCCCCTATTTCGGCTAAATACAAACGTGCTGCCCTACTTTGAATTTTCTCGATGTAATCCGTTAATCATATCTGGTAACGATGCCATACCGTGCAGCAAAACTCCAAAAGAGGCCAGACAAAAATGGTTCAAATGGCTCTGAGCACTATGGGACTCAACTGCTGTGGTCATAAGTCCCCTAGAACTTAGAACTACTTAAACCTAACTAACCTAAGGACATCACACACATCCACGCCCGAGGCAGGATTCGAACCTGCGACGTAGCGGTCGCGCGGTTCCAGAATGTAGCGCCTAGAACCGCTCGGCCACAACGGCCGGCGAGGACAGACAAGCTGAGTGTAGGCACGCTCTTTTGTAGGTCTGTTGCATCTTCTAAGTGTTCTGCCAATCAAACGTAGTCTTTGGCTCGCCTTCCCTACGACATTTTCTCTGTGTTCCTTCCAATTTCAGTTCTTCGTAACTGTAATTCCTAGGCCCTTGGTTGAATTACGACCTTTAGATTTCATTAGTTTATCGTGTAGCCGAAGTTTAAAGAATTCCTTTGAGCACGCATGTGGATGACCTCACACTTATCATTATTTAGAGTCAATTGCCAATTTTCGCACCATACATATACCTTTTCTAAATCTTTTTGCAATTTGTTTTTACCTTCTGATGACTTTACTATACAATAAACGACAGCACCACCTGCAAACAACCTAATACGGCTGCTCAAATTATCTCCTAAATCGTTTGTAAAGATAAGGAACAGCAGACGGCCGATAACACTACCTTGGGGAACGCCAAAAAACACTTGTATTTTACTCAGTGAATTTACGTCAGTTACTACGAACTGTGACCTCTCTGACTGGAAATCACGAATCCAGTCCCATAACCGAGACGATATTCCGTAAGCACGCAATTTTATTACAGGCCGCTTGTGAGGTACATTGTTAAAAGCCTTCTGGAGACCTAGAAAAACGAAATCAATTTGAAATCCCTTGTCAGTAGCACTCAAGACATCCTGTGAGTAAAGAGCTAGTTGTGTTTCACAAGAACGATGTTTTCTAAATCTATGTTGACTATGTGTCAATAGATCGTTTCCTTCGAGGTAATTTATAATGCTCGAACCCAATACATGTTCCAAAATCCTGCTGAATATCGACGTGAATGATATGGGCCTGTATTTTAGTGGTTAGTTGATTGATTTGGGGGAGGGAACCAAACAGCACTGTCGTTGGTCCCATCGGATTAGGAAAGGATGGGGAAGGAAGTCGGTAGTGTCCTTTCAGAGGAACCTTCCCGGTATTTGCCTGAAGCGATTTAGGGAAATCACGGAAAACGTAAATCAGGATGGCCGGACGCGGGTTTGAATCATCGTCTTCCCGAATGCGAGTGCAGTGTGCCTCCTCGCTCGGTTAATTTAGTGGGTCACTCCTATTGCCTTTCTTGATTATTTGTGTGACCTACGCAATTGTTCAGTCTTTGGGTACGGATCTTTCGTCGAACGAGAGGTTGTATATGATTGTTAAGTACGGGGCTATTGCATCAGCATACTCTGAAAGGAAAATAATTGGCATACAATCTGGACCGGAAGACTCTCTTTTATTAAGTGATTTAAGTTTTTTCTGTACTCCGAGGGTATCGACTTGTAAGTTACTCATGCTGGCAGTGTTCTTGATTAGAATTCTGCAACATTTACTTCGTCTTCTTTGGTGAAGAAATTTTGGAAAACTATGTTTAGGAACTGCACTTTAGCGCCAGTGTCATCCGGAATCTTTACCACTGGTATTGCGCAGTGAAGGTACTGATTGTGTCTTGCCGCTGGTGTGCTTTACACAGGACCAGAATGTCTTTCGATTTTCTGCCAGATGTCGAGACAGAGTTTTGTTGTGGAATCTGTTAAAAAGATGTCGCATTGAAGCTGCGCTAAATTTCGAGTTGTTGTAAAAGATCGCCAACGTTGGGAATTTTACTTTCGTTTAAATTTGGTATGCTTTTTTCGCTGTTTTTGCAACAGTGTTCTGACGTATTCTGTATACCATGGAGGGTCAGCTGCGTCGTATTGGTTCGAAAAAAAAAAACAAAAAAAAAACCGTCATGAATCATCTCCACCAAATTTCGCTGCAGCAAAACCATACAAATACCAGGTATTCTCCACGTGATTCATCCTCCATAAAAATTTCTTTCAGTACACGAATAACGATCTTCAGAGCGATGGATTTTGGACGGTAGCACTACCCCGAGAATTGAGTTCCAACGCCTCTCTGCGCATCATTCTATCCTTGATCTCTAAATGGTTCAAATGGTTCTGAGCACTATGGGACTTAACATCTGAGGTCATCAGTCTCCTAGAACTTAGAACTACTTAAACCTAACTAACCTAAGGACATCACCCCCATCCATGCCCGAGGCAGGATTCGCACCTGCGACCGTAATGGTCGCGCGGTTCCAGACTGAAGCGCCTAGAACCGCTCGGCCACTCCGGCCGGCCCTTGATCTTTGTTTTTGAGCACAAACGGACGTTATCTTCCAAATATCTGACAACTGACTCGTCTGCTGTAGGCATTAAAATGGGAGCTATCAGTTAATTTCTTACGCACATCTGACCGATGAGCGTGTTTAATGCTTCACTTACGTTCCAACTTCTCGTTATGATCTCCGACAGTCGACGCGGGCACCTACAATCATGTTCTGTTCGAACTCATCTATTTTTGTCGTTGACTCATCCTGACGAAACACAGAGTATTCGGTGGGGTACCTGTAGACTGTTGCCCAGATAGCGCGCACACACACACACCAACCCACAAACACACACAGACACAACCGCGCACACATACACTACTGATTATTTTTATGTATTACCCTAGTCTATAGCCAATGATAGGCAGAATTGCCAACACTGGAAGCGATAAGTCCACCAAATTTGATATGTTGTGTGTGTTGATGTGGGGCAAGCCCCCACAGTCCAGAGGTAACTGTGTGATACTTAGAATTTACCAACATCGATACTATAAAATAATATGTGCGGATGAAACTCTATTACGTTTCCACGCTGAACCAATTTCCATGAAATTTGAACCCCGAGAAAGAACCTTAGAAAGTAAACAAAAAGAAAAGTCGACAATTAATGTGAAGCATTTACATCAGTGAACATGAACCACGTTAAAAAATTACTAAATTTCTTGCATAATGTACGCAAGAGTAATGTGTAAGTACTTAAGTAGCATGATGCACAGACGCGCGCACCTGCCCATAGCCGCCCGCATGAACTGCTCGGCAGCAACGCTTTGTGTGTGCCTCGTCGTCCTACGTTGTGCTAGCTGTAGGGGGGGGGGGGGGCACATCTGTGCATCCTGCTACGCTTACCGGATCGGGCAGACACGTGAGAGCAGCTGACGTTATTGCATGTACTGTAGTTTACTTACTTGCCGTCACTCATCATAAAAAAGCTACTAATATGCGTACATAGCCGCGGGTAGCAGCCAGTAATGAATATAATTTCTTCGAAATAAGTAATAAATAAAGAGAAATGAAAGGAAAAACACAGCATGTCCTGCGCAGTCCATGAAACCAAAGTTAAATAATACATATAATATTTAATCTTTTTTGAAAAGTCTTTCGGATTCACACAGCCTGAAGCGCAACTGTAGTTACTCGTCATAACGAATGGTGAGGGTTGCTATTTAGCTGTAACCTATTGTTTGAGCACCTGTACTTCTTATCACTGGGCCAGTTCAGCTTCAGATTAAGACTCTAGACTCACATCTGAGAGGATGGCTCTTCAAATCCTTGTCCGACCGTCCTGATTTCCCCGAGTCGCTTGAGGCGAAAGCTGGGATGATTCCATTGGAAACACACACGACTCATATTCTTTCCCTTCCATCTCCAAGCAGAACTTCAGGTCCGTCTCTAACCAACCCGTTATTTTCCCTCTTTTTTGATTTTGTTGGGCTTCGGGCAACATTACTTTGCACAACTGTTGAGTCTGTCGACTAAGCCGTGAGTTTCATGTCTTTGTTTCAAGAAATCGTAGTAGGAGTAAGTATAGCTCAAACGTTCGTCTGCCCATCGTAAGTCTGGGGCTGCACCGTTTTCTCGCAATACCTGACGATCTTTGTTACATAGAATGTATAGAACGGTCTTAAAGTTTCAGTTACAAGTTGCCTGCTTAAGAGTTTCCAGGGCAACAATGTCATAAAATACTCATCAAGAAGCATAATCTTACGTTAAAGCTTTACACAATAAGTCAAATATCAAAGTTAGAAACTAAGTGCATGTCTTGCGGCAGTGTAACTCAGGGCATATTATCCAGACAATATTTATCCAAAATACAGAATGAAAGCGCTTATCGACTTCCAACAAACTTTATATATTATTTCCAATCGCTTCGAAACGTCTTCTCGCCCCCCCCCCTCCCCATTTCCCACCACACACACATACACATCACACACTCGCACTCGCACACACACACACACACACACACACACACACACACACACGCACACACACACACACACAAAATAATGAAAATAAAAAAGTTTATTGCTTGCTGTATTTTTGCTGTTCATGTAGTGAAACTTCAGCACTAACCATGACGTGTTAATTTATTACTTCTTTAGTACTAGCTATTCATAACATATGAGGGCTATTCAGAAAGTAGGGAAAGTTTCCGTCCGACGCAGCTAGGCGCGCACCGATCGCGTATATTTTGGTACGTGCGTGGTCGGCAGCTCAGTCAGCATCCATCCATGGCAGCACGAACGTCTCATTACTGGATCGAATCGTAACCAGTGACGAGACTTGGATGAAACACGTCAATTGCGAGACAAAATTACAGTCCATGGAGTGGGGGCACAAAACCAAGAAAATGTATGCAAACCTTGTCAGCAAGGAAGTTGATGGCGACAGTGTTTTGGAAGAGACAAGGTGTGCTTCTTATTGATTTTGTCGAACGTGGAGCAACCACAAATTCTCCCAGTACTGTTAAACTTTGCACAGCCTTAGAAGAGCAGTTCAAAACAAACACCGAGGAAAACTGACGTCCAAAGTTTTGTTTTTGCACGACAATGCCCGACCTGACACGGCAAACCGCACTAAAGAACTCCTTAATTCATTTAACTGGGAAATTTTCCCTCATCTCGCACCAATCGCCTTCCGCTTGCTTCCCAGAACTGGCTTGCAACCCAGCGCTTTGATGAAGACGCGGAACTCCAGGCGGGCGTGACTCACTCACTGGCTGAAGTGGCTAAATGGCTCTGAGCACTATGGGACTTAACATCTTAGGTCATCAGTCCCCTAGAACTTAGAACTACTTAAACCTAACTAACCTAAGGACATCACACAACACCCAGCCATCACGAGGCAGAGAAAATCCCTGACCCCGCCGGGAATCGAACCCGGGAACCCGGGCGTGGGAAGCGAGAACGCTACCGCACGACCACGAGATGCGGGCTCCGCAAGTCACCGTACGACATGTGGCGGAGGATACCCTGTAATAAAACTACTCACTACTAGTTTTGTTCCACTCGCAAATAGAGCGAGGGAAAAACTACTGTTTAAATGAGCCCTAATTTCTCATATTTTATTTTCGTGGTCCTTACGCAGAATGTATGTTAGTGGTAGTACAACCGTTCAGCCGTCACCTGCAGATGCTGATTCTCTAAATTTTCTCTTTAGTGCTCCTCGAAAAGAACATCGCCTTCCCTCCAGAGAATCCCATTTGAGTTCCCGAAGCATCTCCGTAATATTTGAGAGTAATCACAACCCACCGGTAACAAATCTAGCAGCCCACCTCTGAACTGCTTCGATGATTTCCTGCGACCTATTGCGGATCCCAAACACTTGAGCATACTGAAGAACAGGTCGCACTAGCGTCCTATATAGGTCTCCTTTACAGATGAACTACACTTTCCCAAGATTCTCCCAATAATCCGAAGTCGACCCTGCGCCTTCCCTACCACAGTCCTCAAATGCTCGCTCCATTTCATATCGTTTTGCAGCTTTACGTTCAGATATCTAAGCGACGTTACTGTGTCAAGCAGCACACCACTAACGCCGTATTCGAACATTTAGGGTTTGTTTTCCCTACACATCTTCATTAAATTACGCTTTTCTGCATTTAGAGCTAGCTGGCATTCATCAAACCAATTACAAATTTTGTCTTAGTCATCTTGCATTTTTCTACAGTCACTCAACGACGACACCTTCCCGTACACATCAACATCAAACAACCGCAGATCGCTGTCCACACTGCCCGTCAGATGATTTATGTATATAGCTAACAAAAGCGTTCATATCACATTTCCCTGGGGAAATTCTGACGACACACTTGTCTCTGAATAGCACTCGGCGTCTAGAACAGCGTACTGGGTTCTACTGTTTAAGAAGTCTTCGAGCCACTCACTCACATACCTGGGAACCTGTTCCATATACTCGTACCTTCGTAAACACTCTGCAGGTGGTCACCGTGTCAAATGCTTTTCGGAATTTAGAAATATGGACTCCGCCTGCTGCCCTTCATCCACAGTTCGCGGTACTTCATGTGAGAAAAGAGCAAGCCGAGTTTTGCAAGAGCGATGCTTTTTAAAACCGTGCTGATTCGTGGGTAGAAGCTTGCCGATCTCAAGAAAACTGTTCTTAATGAAACCAACTTAATGCCTGTTTAAACTGATTCATGTGAACCGCAAAAATCCTAAATTACGCCAGTGAAGCCAGGATTTCAACATAGCTCCCCCCAATACGTGTACATCTCGCGACGTTTCATGCTACCCTGATCACCATAGGTATTTTTACGACAACGTCTCGATTCAATTTCAAATCGACAGTGTTCCGCGGATTGAGAGCATGTGACACTATTGATGGTGGACTGTTCGCCAAGGGTCGACGGCCATCCCCTTTATCTCATCACATCGTTATCAATAACAACAACAACAGGAACAGAACATTACATTCTACACACAGCCGTTATGATCACCTTTAAAAAAAGCTACACACGTAAGTCGCCTGTCACGTAAGCCGCGGAAAAAGCAGTAAGTAGAATTTCTTATGACACAGCGTAAACACATTAACAAATCACTTTCCTGCAGCAATCGCTGAGTGCTGTGGCAACGTCGGTAACCCATTATATATACACCTATATATATATATATATATATATATATATATATATATATATATATATATATATATATATACTCCGCGGAGGGTACCTTGAGTACCTCTATCGGTTCTTCCTTCTGTTCCAGTCTCGTATTGTTCGTGGAAAAAAAGATTGGCGGTATGCCTCTGTGTGGGCTCTAATCTCTCTGATTTTATCTTTATGGTCTCTTCGCGAGATATAGGTAGGAGGGAGCAATATACTGCTTGACTCCTCGGTGAAGGTATGTTCTCGAAACTTCAACAAAAGCCCGTACCGAGCTACTGAGCGTCTCTCTTGCAGAGTCTCCCACTGGAGTCTATCTATCATCTCCGTAACGCTTTCACGATTACTAAATGATCCTGTAACGAAGCGCGCTGCTCTCCGTTGGATCTTCTCTATCTCTGCTATCAACCCTATCTGGTACGGATCCCACACCGGTGAGCAGTATTCAAACAGTGGGCGAACAAGTGAACTGTAACCTATGTCCTTTGTTTTCGGACTGCATTTCCTTAGGATTCTTCCAATGAATCTCAGTGTGGCATCTGCTTTACCGACTATTATTTTTATATGGTCATTCCATTTTAAATCACTCCTAATGCCTGCTCCCAGATAATTTATGAAATTAACTGCTTCCAGTTGCTGACCTGCTATATTGTAGCTAAATGATAAAGGATCTTTCTTTCTTTGTATTCGCGGCACATTACGCTTGTCTACATTGAGATTCAATTGCCATTCCCTGCATCATGCGTCAATTCGTTGCAGATCCTCCTGCATTTCAGTACAATTTTCCATTGTTACAACCTCTCGATACACCACAGCATCATCCGCAAAAAGCCTCAGTGAATTTCTGATGTTATCCACAAGGTCATTTATATATTTATGAATAGCAACGGTCCTACGACACTCCCCTACGGCACACCTGAAATCACTGTTACATCGGAAGACTTCTCTCCACTGAGAATGACATGCTGCGTTCTGTTACCTAGGAACTCTTCAATCCAATCACACAATTGGTCTGATAGTCCACATGCTCTTTCTTTGTTCATTAAACGACTGTGGGGAACTGTATCAGACGCCTTGCGGAAGTCAAGAAACACGGCATGTACCTGGGAACCCGTGTCTATGGCCCTCTGAATCTCGTGGACGAATAGCGCAAGCTGGGTTTCACACGATCGTCTTTTTCGAAACCCATGCTGATTCCTACAGAGTACATTTCTAGTCTCCAGAAAAGTCATTATACTCGAACATAATACGTGTTCCAAAATTCTCTACAACTGATCGACGTTAGAGATATAGGTCTATAGTTCTGCACATAAGTTCAACGTCCCTTCTTGAAAACGGGGATGACCTGCGCCCTTTTCCAATCTTTTGGAACGTTACGCCCTTCTAGTGACCTATGGTACACCGCTGCAAGAAGGAGGGCAAGTTCCTTCGCGTACTCTGTGTAAAATCGAACTGGTATCCCATCAGGTCCAGCGGCATTTCCTCTTTTGACAATTTTAATTGTATATATTCGAAACGTATCTTTCAGGTATTGGGCCACATATGTGAGTTTCAGTCAATTTTTCTTGAGTAACTGTACATTTCTGAATGAGGCAAACCTGATGGTGGTGATGGTATACAACAGCAACGGCCACAAATTATTTTTGGTTTTGTTCACTGAAAAGGTACTGTAACCGACTTCTAACTGATACGGTTCATCATTGGATGGTTTACATGCTTTCGTCAAACCATTTGCTACTTTGACGAAAGCGTGCAAGACGCCTCTTTACGAAGTGCATCAGTTTCAAGCTGGTAGTGGTGCTCTTTCATTAAAGTAAACCAAATTAATTTGTGGTTGGTTGCTGTTGTACAGCATCAACAATTTACATCATATAACAGCCAGGGTTAAGGAAATACTGTAGATGGAAGCCAGGAAGAGATGTTTTTGCTGACCTCCAAGTGTGTGATAATATGATCAGTTCATCACTAGTGAAAACGTGAAATTAACTTATGGAAAATGATTACGACGTGAAGCGACGAAGACAGGACAGCGTGGAAGACTCACGAGGTGTGGCGAAGACTTGAAAACAGATAATGATCAGCCAAAACATTATCAACCCGGTCCACTGCAAGATTGCATCTCTTCATGCTTGATGTCTTCCCTGACGAGAACGTCATCTTTCACCAGTGTAACTGTGCGTGTCTCGAAGCCAGAATCGTGTTACCATGATTTGAGGAGCATGGAAGTGAAATCCCGCAATGTCTTGGCCGCCAAATTCGCCAGATGTGAATCTGATAGTTCCCATCTGAGTCGCTATCGAGCGCCATCACCGCTGATCAGACGCCAGTTATTTACGGGAATTACATGACTTGTGCCACATAGCTCCACAAAGCTACGAGCGAACTGTAGAATCGATGATACTAAGAAGCGGTGATATACTGCGTTACAAAGATGACCCAGCAAGTTATTGAGGAGGTGGTCGTAACGTTTCGGCCCGTAAATGTATGCTTTCAGTGCTTCAAACAGCATAAAACTAAAAGTGTTCTATTTTCAGAAGGATTATGTCTGAAAGCTAGAAAAATGGATCACTGCAGAAGTTGCTTGAGCAGTAAGGTATACTAGTACATCTTAAAGGAGAAAAGGTAAGCACTCAAACCCATTCCACCACATGAACTGATTTGCACGAGTACTACTTAGTAGTAAGTTAGTAACACATTTGTTCCCCTCTGTATGTGGCAAATGATTAATTATCTATCGGCTGTTAGTTGGCGCTGTTAGCTTTTTTTTTTAACTCGCTGGCAGATGGATTTCTGGAAGTTTACGTCAGAAATAAGTGCCGCAATTTTATTTTTACAAATACGAACTAGCAGCAAATCTATTTGGCTAGAATATGTGAATTTACAGGTTTCGCTTTTTATATTAAAAACTTAACGACATTGCTTTGCTTCTTTCGGTAGATTTTATTTATATTCTTTGCTGGTGAAAATTAATCTATTGCGTTTACTTTTGTGATTTGGTTGCCAATTCATTACATTTTGATATTGTTTTGTTTATGAATTCAAATGCCCAGAAAACGATCGTGTCTTTCTATATACACTACAACAACTAAAAGACTGTGAACTATACCGTCTTAAGAATCCAATGATGATCATGAGAGGGGCCTTGTTTTGGCTTGAGAGCATCAGGCTTGAAATCGCTCTTAGGAAACTCATTCCGAAAGCAAGCCGCGATGTAACTCTGATCGAGACCGTCATGGATTATCTCGCTCCTCAGAACCCAACACAGCAGGTCACGCGGGTGACTGAAGAAAATGCTGCACCTTGTCCTTTAAAAACAACAGGGCACTGAATTGCGCGCAGAGTGCAGGGCAGCTGGTTCCAGAGATTGACAGCATCGACTTCGAAGAAGTTTGCGAACGTTTCTGCGTTACGGATATGCACTGCTACGATACTAGATAATTAAATCCTTGTGTTTAAATTATGATGAGATGATAGACATTCAGCCTCTACAGCGTGGTTCTGGTGTGCTTGTGCATTAAGGAGCCGATGAAGTACAGCACCACATAGCGTGTGGTAGTCACGTAGCTGCTTAGTGATTTGCTCCAACCAAAAGCAAACTTCTCGTAGAACAGCACTTGATACGTTTGAACGAATACGAAGAAGACATTTTCACGGAAATTGTTGTAAAACTTGTAAAAAATTAAAGTTGAATACTTAGTTGGGCTTGCACTCACAATCGTATTAAACATTGGACTCATTGATTCAATCAGTGCACTCACGGAAGCAGTCCACTTGTAGATAAAATTTAATTTCTTTTTTGAATGCTACACTTTTCATAAACATCTCACACTAAGGAATAAATGAAATAGTATAGTCAATACAGAGAGCCATTAGAACTCCTGTTAAAACAAGTTTACGTAGCCGTTCGTTAACGGCGTCACCCTAAATGACAATATTCTCGAAAAATTCGTAATTTTTTATTTTGGAATACTATTATAGACAGGGTCATGCATATTTTATGAGAGTATTAGTTGCAAAAACGTTTCAACATTTTGATGACAATCCAGTTATGGTTTATGGTTCACCACAAACCGTAATTCGAAGACAACTAGCACGCCTAAACGTCTGTCTAGGAATGTGAACTGCGTCAAGGATGTTTTATGCCAAAGCGAACTGTGTGCTATTCAGGCGTGAGACATGTACTGCGAGCAGACTGTTGCTACACCAGCGTCTAGGAAGTTCTGCCATCAAACGTAGCTAGGTGACCTTCCAATCTGCGCTTCGCGGAAGCGAAAACCGCAGCGTGCAGTTTTGACTTTTATTTTGTAATTTAGTTTCGCAACTATAACTTATCATTACGAAGAAACGTCACGTGTAAGAAACACAAAAGAGGAAGAAAAATAATCAACTGTCGGTCCTCATAAGCTTCAAGCGAATGACACGCGATTACGGAACAAGGCCTACACACCCACAACGTTGCATAATACGTGGTTTCGAAATGGCAGTTCCATTACCAAGGATAATGCTTGGGACGACAAGGAAATCCCGCAATACTTTCTTGATAAAGGTTTACCGCTGATAGTACCCATTTTTCATATTCCTGATAAGACGCGACCTAGAGACAAAAATAAACCTCCAATAAGAGCGAATGAAAGCTAGTGAAGTCTTACTTATCACACAGAACCGAACAGAGTAACCCTAGGACGCCCAAGCCTTTTTTTCTAACTTGGATGCCTAATGGGGGGAGAGGGTTCGGTGAGCCCACAGGTATTAAATACGTTTACTGACGAAAAATTACAACTTTCAAAATGGTTTATATATTTTAGCTAAGGCATCAGTTTATAAATGTTGTTAATTGTTATGAATATTGGATTGAATGAATAAAAAATTGACATATGTGTATGACACACATGTGTATGACACTGACCGCAATACTGTTTTGATTTACTTAGATTGTTGTACTTCTGCTTCTTTGTTTTAGCTTCTCTTACACAAATATGACACCGACCTTTCCCTGCAGGAGGCTGACCTGCTTCTGTTGTCACTTCTTTGACTTTCTTTTGTAGAATAGTCTCCATTGATTGAACAATTTGGTTAGATAACCCTGCTGCACTGGCACTTCTTTCTTCTACCTGCAATTTCACTAGTTCCATCCCAGCTTGCAGAAGATAAAGTTTCCGTTTGTTGTGTTTCTTTTCATTCCATCTTGGATGTTGCTGGATGAATATGGTGGTTGCATTGATAGCACAAATGTCGACGAGAGAATAAAATACAGATAGAGGCCACCTCTTTGTTCCCCTCTTGCAGGTGTACATACACGTCATTTGATCAATGGTATCAATTCCACCTTTAGTGGAATTATAATATGCATTTATCTCAGTTTTATTCTTCTCTCCTCCAACAGTGTCTTTATCTTGGTGCATTGTTGACAACATCAGTAAGTTTTTACTTGGTTTCGTTTTTGCTATGTAGGACACAAAGTTACTGGAGGCCTACCTGTTGATGGGCATGTGAACAAGAACATTGATGAATATAGCTCTCGATTTGACGTGTTCTTCATTATGTCTGGAATATACTCCCTGTTTCACTGGAGAGTTCCTACTGCAGTAACTTTGCAGTCTTGGTATAACTCTTCCGCCAAATCCACCGATGTGTAGTATCGGTCTGTAGTAATATTTCGACCAGTATTTTTCACTGGTACTACCAGGCGTTTGACGACAGCTGCTGAACCCCGTTCTTCTTTCGACAAATTCTGAACATTACCTGCGTAGGGTTCCATATTCAAGACGTATTTGTCAACTGCACCGGACATCATGCGTATAAGGATGCCATACTTGCTCAGTTAATCCTTCATAAATACTTTGAAGGGGCAGCGCCCTCTAAACAAGCTGAGCATCTCATCAATGGTGAGGTGGACCCCTGGTTTATACAGTGGTGGAAACCTATCATTCACTTTGTTGAAAACAAAATGGCTGGTTCAAATGGCTCTGAGCACTATGGGACTTAACATCTATGGTCATCAGTCCCCTAGAACTTAGAACTACTTAAACCTAACTAACCTAAGGACAGCACGCAACACCCAGCCATCACGAGGCAGTGAAAATCCCTGACCCCGCCGGGAATCGAACCCGGGAACCCGGGCGTGGGAAGCGAGAACGCTACCGCACGACCACGAGATGCGGGCTGCTGAAAACATCACGGATTGCTGTGAACTTGTCTGCTTCCCGTCTTAGCTGGTGGATACTTTTGTCATCAAACCTTATGATTGCAATAAGTTCCTTGAAACGTCCTCTTGCCATAATACTCTTGTAAACTAGCCGACCCATTACGTCTGACCAAAGATCGTGTACTCTGACAGAATTGTCCTTATTTGCCCCCATAAGTAACTGGATTCCTATAAAGTCATACAATTCTTTCTCATTAGTCAAAGTAACATTTCGCCTAACTGCCTCTTCATTTGAATGTTTTACTACAACATCCATGATGTCAGGCGTAAGAAGTAACTTCAAGGCTTCTCCAGGTGAGTGGCAAACACCAGCTGGAGTTACTCCTGCCTGCTCTCTTACTATATCAGCAGCAGACCTCCGAGGAATTCTAGGCTGCGTGGTCACGTACCTTCTTCCAGACTTGGCCACAATAATATCCTGATGGTCACTGCCTGAAGTTGCGCTATCTTCATCATCTCTAACATCCACTTCACTTTCCCGATCTGAATCATACTCCATAACACCATCCTCATATTCACTTTCACTCCTCGAGTCAGAACCTTCATCTAAAACTTCATTCAGAGCTCTTTCTAAAGACGAGTCACGTATTCTTTTAGTCATTTCTAAGTCTGGGTGTGAACAGTAGGGAACTGCACTAACTCACTGCAAGTTTACAAGATAAATAACAGCTGACTGACATCAACAATCACTTCCTCTGAAAGTAAACTGATTGCTGTGAATAAAGAATACCAACCAACAAGAAACTAACCTGCATTGTTGTAGAGGTGAGAAATACGAAATCCTACTAAGGGAAATTTTCTGTAGCATGGAAACCTAAGGGGGGGTTTGTTGGACCCATCATAATTTCATTTATTTTTTTCTTTCAAAGCAGGAATTTTCTATAAAATATATTGACACTAAAGTTTCATAAAATAGCCAACAAACAATAACTCAAATGAAATATGTAGTATGAAAGTTACTTGGGCAAAAGCAGGGGACATAAAAAAATTGTCAGTTCAACGATCCCCGCCTTAGGCGTCCTAGGGTTAATCCATTCTCACAATAAAACGGAGATGTACGGGGTGGAGGTACAAAGCGCCACTCCTTTCACTGAGTAGATGCTTATATCTCTGAATTTTGTCTTTTGTTGTATCTTTCCACGTGTTGTGAACACAAATGTTGTCCCCGGTCAAAACGCTTTATGTATCTTCCTGAACTGCTTATGCTGAGCGAATTTCGTTCAAATGGATACATTTCCGTCATAAAATTCATAGTTTTGGTCGGTTTACCGCAAAGAAAAATTAGTCCAAAGTCAGTAAAGATTTGGGAAGACTGTGCATCGTCTGCTCCAGAAGTTAAGCAATGGGAGACTGAATTGAAATTTACATTCTCGAAAGCGATCCATGTGAAGGAACTCTCAAAACTGCAACTGTGAAAATAAGCGTCGAGAATGCTCCAGAATATAGTATTTGGCTATGCCCATTAAAGGTGTAGAAAGTAGCTGACGACGTAGGTATATCACAAGAATCAGTATAATACAATTTACGTGACTAATTTATAATGAGAAAACTAAGTGCGAAATGTGTGACACATTAGTTGACTGTAAACCAGAAGCAAATGAGGAAGTTAATTTCTCAGCATCATCTGACAGTTTGAACAGAATCAAAAAGATTTTGGGTACCCGATTCTTACTGTGAATCAGATGTGGATTAACGAATTCGCATCAACAATAAAGGTACTGGAGAAGTGCTGGCGGCTTCGCACAAAGTAAGCTGAGGTCTGTTCCCTCACACACTTACCGTAGTCAGCTAAGTTTCTCAGTTGAGGCACGTGGAACGCACGACGCGAAATGGCAACAGCCACAGAGACTTACACCAGACCGTGAGCTAGAAGAATAAATGAAAGAACATTACTAGGCGGATACAGAACTGAACATAAAAATGCTCGTATTTTGACATTATGTAGAGATGGCCAACACGTTGACTGCCGCACGCATACTGTTGTACTCCGCTGCTAGGCCAGGCGGTTGGCGTCTGGCTGGAATGAAGAGTTTCTGGCTAACAGAACATGGCCTGTCATTCTCGACCTGGAGAAGTCTTCATACGTAAAAGTAACGCCGAGCGCGCACCACGGGAATGTTACAGGAAAATTAGTTTTCATAGTACGTAGAAATGGCCTACTACACTGAAGCTCCAAAGAAACTGGTATAGCCAGGGTTATTCAAATACAGGGATATGCAAAGAGGCAGAATACGGTGCGGAGGTGGGCAACGCCTATGTAAGACTAAAAGTGTCTGGCGCAGTTGTTAGATCGGTTACTGCTGCTACAATGGCAGGTTATCAAATTTTAAGTGAGTTTGAATGTGACGTTATAGTCGGCATACGAGCGATGAGACACCGCACCTCCCAGGTAGCGATGAAGTTGGGAATTTTCAAAAAATGGTTCAAATGGCTCTGAGCACTATGGGACTCAACTGCTGAGGTCATTAGTCCCCTAGAACTTAGAACTAGTTAAACCTAACTAACCTAAGGACATCACAAACATCCATGCCCGAGGCAGGATTCGAACCTGCGACCGTAGCGGTCTTGCGGTTCCAGACTGCAGCGCCTTTAACCGCACGGCCACTTCGGCCGGCAGGAATTTTCCTTACGACCATTTTGTCGAGTGTACCATGAATATCAGAAATGTGGGAAAACATCAAATCTCCAACATCTTTGCGGCCCGAAAAACAATCGTCCAACGTGACAGAAGTGCAATCCGCAATTGCAGCAGATTTCAATGCTGGGCCATCAAAAAGTGTCAGCATCATCGAAACATCATCGATATGGACTTTCGGAACCGATGTCTCACTCGTGTACGCTTGTTGACTGCACGACACAAAGCTTTACGCCTTGCCTGGGCCCGTCAACACCGACATTGGACTGTCGACTGGAAACATATTGCCTGATCGACGAGTCTCGTTTCAAATTGTAACGAGCGGATGGACGTTTAAAAGTATGGAGACAACCTCATGAATCCATGGACCCTGCATGTCAGCAGGGGACTATTCAAGCTGGTGAATGCTTTGTAATGGTGTGGGGCGTGTGCAATTGGAGCGATATGGGACCCCTGATAAGTCTAGACACGACTCTGACAAACGATACGTATGTTAGCACCCTGTCTGATCACCTGCATCCTTCATGTCCATTGTGCATTCCGACGAACTTGGGCAATTCCAGCAGGACAATGCGACACCCCAAACGTCCAGAATTGCTACAGAGTGACTCCAAGAACACTCTTCTGAGTTTAAACACTTCCGCTGGCCACAGACATGAACATTATTGAGCAAATCTGAGATACCTTGCAACGTACTGTTCAGAAGAGATCTCCACCCCCTCGTACTCTTACGGACAGCCCTGCAGGATTCATGATGTCGGTTCCCTCTAGCACTACTTCAGACATTCGTCGAGTCCATGCCACGTCGTGTTGCGGCACTTCTGCGTGCTCGCGGGGGCCCTACACGGTATTAGGCAGGTGTACGAGTTTCTTTGGCTCTTCAGTGTATGTAACGTTGGAAGTTCCATGAAAATTTTCGCGGATGATGCTGATGTATACAGGAAGTTACAACGCTAGAATATTGCACTGGCCCTTAACACAAAAAAGTATAAGTTATTGCGCACACATAGACAGACGGCGCCTCTATATATGATTACACGACTCCGGAACAATCACTGGAAGCAGTTATTTGTATAAAATGTCAGGAGTATGTATACGAAGCGACTTTGAAATGGAACAACGACAAAAAATTAATCGCGGGTAAGGTAGGTGGTAGAATGAGACTCATTGGGAGAAACCTCAGGAAATTTAGTCCATCAGCAAAGGGAGTAGCTTACAAAACGGTCGTTCTACCTATACTTAAATACTGCTTGTCAATATGCGATCCGTACCAGATAAGGTTGATAGTTGAAACAGAGAGGATCCAAAGAAGAACAGAACTTTTCGTTTCGGAGTGGGGGGGAGTGACACCGGTACCCCTCCATCACACACCATAAGGTGGTTTGTGGAATGCAGATGTAGATGTTAGGTGTGAGGTTTTGCTGTGGCCGCCGGCGACCTCGTTCCAGTCCAGGTGAACCGATGTGAACACTATTTGAACAGTGTGTGGGTAAGGCAATTATAAGTTTTGAATACCATCTCTATGAAAAAAGCAAAATAAATATAAGCGAAGAAGCTGAAATCTTGATACGTAACATAGCGCCAGTATCAGAGACAAAATCAGACGCATAAATGTATAACGTAAAACACTAAACAATAATACGGATGATAATGGAGTACCCAGGGATCACAATAAAGGTGTGATAATACAGTCATATTAATTTAGGCATAAGGAAAAAATAGTTAACAAATCGCCAGGCGTGTTGCCTTTTATTGGACAGAGGACAGTAGGGGAGACAGAGAGAAGGTATAGTACTAGAAAAGAGTAACATTCCATTGTTCTTCTTCACAATTTTATTCAACGTAAGCGATAAATATAAGAGAGCGACCGAATATTATACATATCTTTTGTTACATTATCTACAACTTGGTTTCACGTTTGGAGAAAATTCTCGGTTGGAATTGCAGGGAAAGAGATCTTCGGAGCTAGTTCGTTCAGAAGAAGGAAAGAGGAAAATCTGAGGATCTAGGATCAGGAGTGCGGAGCGAACTTCACATAAAGCGCTTGGATACCTACTCTCCCACGTGTCCAGAGCGCCAGCCGCCGTTATCGCTCGGTATCAGCTCTTGACTCAAATCTTCTCGGGTAGTCTTTCATCGAGTGCGACGGTAGGGCATTACAGCCGTTGCCAGTAAATGTTAGCAGTTACGGGTACGAGGAGTAGTCATAAGGTTTTAATTATCACCTCGAAAATATCAAGCTGTGACCACGAATGTTGGTGAAGGTGTTGGTGCCTCTATATCAGTAGTTCCCAACCTTTCGGAGACCATTGTCACCATCAACTTTGGCACCGAACTAAAGTTTAGAATTAAAAAGCATTTTCTTCGCTCGTAAATTGACGAAGACTAGGTGACATACTATTTAGTTTTTTTAGATTCTTTTTAATTAAAGCTCGAACTGCTTACTTCAAACAATCTGGGTTTATAAAGTAACGAAGCAATTCTCAGTGTATAGCGTGTGCGACGTACAACTCCTTCTCAGGAAGAAAGCTAACTGTCCACATTGACGGTAAACAATTATTACGTAATATGCTTCCTCTGTATTACTACCTTTCCTAGATGCTTACCCACACCGTGTACTCAGATTTAAAATCAAACAATTTAAAAGTTTACACTGTACCTAACATTTGTAAATCCCTTGATTTCTGGACTCCATGCTTCCGAAATGGCAGGAACTGGAAGCTGTCTGTGTTTTGTGTCTGACCATTGTCCCTAATAATAATACTACTGCGAAGGACCGACAGAAGTGTAGTGGCTACTACGTAGTTATTATGGTGTTGTGCTGTCGATTAGTACATTTATCTTTTGGGAAGTGAATAATGCAGAAATTTCTAGTCCGTTATGGGAATTACCTAGAACTTGGAAAATGCATTTTGTCCCAGTTTTACTGCTATAGATTCATGAAACAAAATACAAAGTATGTGTCTACTGGTTCGTTTCACAAGCCGTAACCTCCGCCACCTTGTGTCAAACTGTCGTACAAGAGGTTCAAAACCGATCACTGACTGTTTTTTTCTCTTTTTTCATTGTCATCTCGACTGTGGCAAGCCGATCCTCGAGCACCATGGCCTCGAGTTCTCTTGCGATTCTCGGTTCTTCACAAACAGATGG
Organism: Schistocerca americana; assembly: GCF_021461395.2. Lineage (NCBI taxonomy): Eukaryota > Metazoa > Arthropoda > Insecta > Orthoptera > Acrididae > Schistocerca > Schistocerca americana. The sequence continues at coordinate 637,889,865 of NC_060120.1, read as the reverse complement.
TCTGGCACTAGTATCTTCGAGAGAATCTGCGTAGCTAAACATTGGAAGAATCTGCGTCAGTTACACACTGTTTATACACGGCCCACTCCCAGCAATGTGGCCACAGCCTATGTTCGACGTCAACGTGCAATAACAACCCAAAAACGGCAGGTGGCAACACTGACAGTGGAGAGTATATGGAGCGTGGCTAGGGGACGTGGTAAACAGTGCAGTGGTTGAGTAGTGCAGAAACGGAACGACATTCAGAAGGGCACGATCATTGGCTTTCGGGCCAAGGGTGTAAGCATTTCCGGAACGGCTAAGTTTGTAAACTGTTCGCGTGTCGCTGTGGTTAAAGTCCATCGTTCATGGCAAAATGGCGACATCCAAAGCGGCACCAAGCCAACTGTGATGCAACACGGGTCATAGACGATAAAGGTGAACGACAGCTGCGGAGATGTATGTACGGGCGAATAGACATGCAACTGTTGAGCAACCCAACGTCCTGATAAACCAAAGGACTACCAATATAGTCATTCTGTCTGTAAACTGAAGAGCGATCGAGTACCCATTCTGCCCATCCAGCTACGTCACAAGGAGCTACTACAGACTGTTTCACAACGCAGTACTGGCCGTGCCGCGGCGCGCGCTTTAAATCTGTGACGACGCCATGCACAGATACGTCCCGGCGGCGTTTATTTTTACACAAATGCGTTAAAACCACAGGGAATACAAAAGACGATAGCTTCTTCCGAAACACAATGTTATAGAGTAAATAATACTAACATAAGAACTGAAGTCAGAATTCTACTACAAACATAGACCCGAATGCCGGGTCACGTGAATGTATGTTCCTCTATTTCTACTCGTGAAACGAACCCCCTATAGTGCAATCAATCTGTAGAATTTAAGGCTTGTTCTTATTTTGTGCTTCTACTAAAAGGTAGTTGTTTTATTTGAAGAACTGCACTGAAACTTAACAATTCTTGCAACACGAAGAGTGTTCAAAAATTAACCAGAATTTATAATTTCGCGTGTTGTATTAGTCCGATTTGCACTACTTTTCCTGTCACTGTCTTCGTAAACATGTCTGAAAAGTATCTGTATTGCTGCCAGCTGTCAAAAACGTTAGATGTGTTTTGGTAGCACAAACGATTATTTGTTTGGTATAAAAATAGATTGGAGAATCTGTATGAAATTTGTTATAAGAATGGAATCAAATTCTTAGAAATGCTTTTGGTGAGTCTGTTATGAGCAAACCAAGGGCATGCAAGTGGTATAAACATTTCAAAGCAGGCCTTAAAGCGCAGCGGTTTCACAAGCATGGATGAGATTAAAAATGAAGTCAAGAGAACTATAAACTATCCCGAGGGAACAGTTCCTAAAGTGTTTCGGGAACTGGAAAAAGCACTGGTGTAAGTGTGTAGTATGTAATGGGGAATATTTTGAAGAGAATAACATTGCTGTAGAGTAACAAATAAAGTTCTTAGCAAAAAATAAAAATTAATGTGTGAACGCACCTCGTATGTCAAGCTTCCTACATAGAAGTCCAGAATCGGTGTACGTGTTTCGAAGGAAATTTCAGCAGTGTTTAGAATAGCTGCTACGCACATGTTTTAAGTAATATGTCTTAGAATCAGGTGAATAGTAACCGAGATAGAGATTTAGTGACAGAATACATTCAGATGCTACTGTTCCAGAAGCATGAAAGGTTTTATGAGATTGAATCATGTTCTACTAGCGAAGAGTTAATTAATTTTACCATGAAGTTCTTAAATTATTATTGATTTTGTACAACTAGTGATAAAGGTATTTATTACTTTAGACCACATTTCTAACAAAAGCAACTTTATACTGTATGAGCAGAGTTAGGCTTGAAAGGACAAACAACGTATTTTTTTAAGAAATTATTCATTGCCTGTTCACATATATCGTATTTTAGAGATCATAGAGATCATCTTCGACAGTGTCGCTGTCATTATCGTCGTCGTCGTCACTTTCTAAATTAATAACTGTGGCGTCTACTACGTCTTCAGTAATCCCATCCTTAATCCAGTACTGTCTTTCAAGTATCTCCACGTGGAGGCAGTATGCACTCCAGTCATCTTGAGTTATCGTTTCAAAATCTGTAACAATTGGGAGAAGTGTTTATATATGATTTTTTTTTTTTCGAATAAGAAATGGAAGCTCAGAAAATGGCTGCATACCTTCTTTCACCAACTGCAGCAGCTTCGTCATGCATATGTCTCGAAGAATATTTCTTCTTCTGACGAAATTTTTGAGTTTTGCCCACGCCATTTCAATTAGATTTAACTCACAGTTGCATGGTGGAAGTCGCAGCACAGTGTGTCTATGAGCTTCAAGTTTTTTATTAATTTCAAATACTTTGTCTTCTGGCTTATATTGTTTAATTAAACCAAAATAATTTTGCTTTTATCATTGACAAATCAGCTTTCACCTTATTTTTTAATAGCCATTCAATCATTTCCCTTTTATTCGAGGACCTAGTTGGAGCTTTGTTATGCTTCTTGCTGTGATGTGAAGCGTTATCCATAACAATAACACAGTTCGATGGCAGATTCAGAATTACTTTAATCGATATCCAATTTAAAAAATTTTCGTAGGTCATACACATCGCACTTTATAAATCAACTGTGCGTTGGGTAAGAGCCCATCTCTTGATCCAATATTGAGCACTATAATCCTATTGCTTCCGCTAACGTTGTCCATAATGCCATCAACTCCAGGGCCCTGCCAACATTTTCTGCAAGTAATGTTTTTGTTCAACCAAGTTTCATCAATATAAAAGAATTTTCTGCCTAGTTCCCTTAATTTCCTCACGTGGATCAGGTAGTCACATCGCCAGTCAATTATATCCGTTCTCTCTACCAGAATCTTTCGTTTACTTACAGATTTTTTCCTGGTAAATCCCATTTCATGCAGGTCTTGTGTAAAACATCTTTCTGCCAATGAAAATGTAGTATTTGTTTCACAGTAGCAAGTAATTTCCGTAATGTCGGCACTATTTTTTGGTTTATGTAAAAGTACTCTACCGTTCTGGTGTGGCTAGGCTGACGTTTGCACAAATTGCAGCCCTTTAATTATGACAGGTAATATTAGCCAACAGTTCGTTTTGTGTCGCCTCCTTAACACAAACTGTAATAACCTTAGAGACGATCGAACGCTCCTTACTTCGCAAATACCTCCTCTTCTTCGTATTCTGCACATTTTCTTGCAATGCAGGGCGATTATCCATCACTTCCGGATATCGAAGTATATCAGTGAATATACAAAGTTAACTGACTGATACTGGCAACTAAGATCCCATGAACAGAAACGACGCATATCACTGCACTCCGATCTACACCGCTTGACAGGTAAAGGGAAAATGATTTTGGGTGCCCCTGGAGGTCAGTGACAGTGTTCTTCCGGGAAAGGCCACTTCCACCACCAAAAGCGCTGCTCGAAATGGCTCTGAGCACTATGGGACTTAACTGCTGAGGTCATCAGTCCCCTAGAACTTAGAACTACCTAAACCCAACTAACTTAAGGACGAAACACACATCCATGCCCGAGGCAGGATTCGAACCTGCGACCGCAGCGATCGCGCGGTTCCAGACTGTAGCGCCTAGAACCGCTCGGCCACCCCGGCCGGCACCGCTGCTCGCTCTTGAGTTTGCAGACTTTCATAGTCTCTCCTCAACGACCGATCAGCGAAGTTGCTGAGCATAGGCCTCTGCAACAGACGCCTGATTCGTTTACCCAAGATGACTTGCTTATCGGCAACGAAGGCTGGAATTTACGCGCCAATACAGCGACTGGACGTCCGCTCAGTAGCGACAGGAGGCCTTTTCAGATGAATCGCGTTTTATGCTCTACCGTATGATCCGCCGCTGGCGTGTACGGCGTGCAACGTCTGAAAGCAAATACCCTGCAACAATTGTCGGGAGGGTCCAGCCAGAGGAGCGAGCGTTATGGTCTAATGAATGTTTTCGAGGCATCCCTGGGTGATGTCGTCATTCTAGATGGCACAATGGATCAGGACAAGTAGGTCCGGCTATTATCCTTGTAGACCATGTTCATCCCTACATGCAGTGCGATGGCATCCAGCAGCTGGACGATCTAACGTGTTACACAGCTCTCAGTGTAAATGCGTGGTTCGAAGAGCAGCAGGATGAGGTTACTGGACTCCCCTGGCTAACAAACTTTTCTCATTTAAACCTAATCGAGAATTTGTAGGACCCTTCGATCGGTCTGTGCGTGACAAGTTCCTTCAACGGAGAAACCTAGCGTAACTGACCACGACACTGGACTCGGCATGGCTCTACATCCTTGTCGGGCCTTCCAGAACCATACTGACTCTCTTCCTGCACTTTTCGCAGTGGTTCACTGTGCAAGAGGTGGTTATTCAGGCTGTGTGATCACTTCGCCAATGGACCAGGCCGCTTTGTTTTGGCTCCTCTAGGGCCTGGTATGGTACCGTGGTGTGGGAATTCAGGGTGTACCACGACTGCAGGTACGTGTTGTCAAACAAATAAAACATTTACGTAACTTTATTTTTTTGAGGAGGTGATTACAGCGTCTTGACTACCCCTTGTGCATTCCTCAGTAGACAAAAATGGGAGAAAAAGGAATTGGAGGTAATGTAGGATTATGGATTATGTACAAAAATTGTGCAGTAGGAATGCGGGAGGACCACTTAAAAGATGGAATGAAGTGTGAAACACATAAAGGTGAAATGGTTCAGTGAAGAAAACCAGGCCTGGCGAATGGCGGATAAAGTCGCTGTCTTTCGCAAAATCGCTTAAGGCAAAATACAATAATGGTTCCATTCAAAGATTACTTTCTAACCCTTTCTTAATCAAAGTGCGTGCTCCATTTCTAATGACCTCATTGTCGACAGCACGTAAAACCTTAATGTTCGTTGCTTTCCTTGGTGTGAAGTCGTCTTATCACTAAACTACAGACAAAGAAGAAGAATGTGGGGGAGGGGGGTGGGGGGTGGGGGAGAAGGAGAGGGGGGGGGGAGAATAATCCCAGAAAAATAGCGAGTGCAGACCAAGGCTTCAGTTCGTTAAAATAAACAGTATTAAAAAGACTTGGAGGAGTCGTGAATAAGTAGAAATGTGGCCAAATTTTCTGCCGACCAAGCTATATATCATGAAACCAAAAGTAAGAATTGTCTTGTTTTAGAGCCGCCTCAGACTGTGTCCGTGTCTGTACATTCTCAGCTGATCTCCATCGCCCAATGTTTTCCGCTTCAGAAAATTTCTTTGTTGCCCTGATGGATAGGAGAAACGAGTCTCACAATGCCACCGTCTTGGAACACGCCCAGGAGCGGATCGTTAGCCAAGGATATCGTACCTGTTATCAAATCTTGCTGTGCATCTGTGAGCCACCTACATGCCAGCGCATTTACGAACCACCCAATAGCGAAGTTGCTCCAGTTCATTCCTGCCACATGCAATGGACCGCGCTGGTGTTATTGCTCGCTGGTGTGGTCGCAGGAGATCAATGTTCGCCCGCCCCCGCAGCAGGATGGACTTTGGCTGGGCGCCAAGCCCGTGAGCCGTGCTGCCGTCTGCTGTTCCACTTTCGTGTCGAGTGCCGGCTCTCTGCACTTTGCTGTCGCTTACAAACACAGGCCGGTACGAAATACCCGGCCACGGACTGACACAGTCCTGAAAGTCAACCAGCCGTCGAAGCAGCCATTCTTAGCCGCAGGAAAGTTGCAGAGTGTAGCGAGCGTGCACACACTGCAGCGCTAGCGGTCCGATCCCAACTATTTTATACGTCAATAAAATCGCAAACGACTACATTTGATACATCGGAGATTTGTGTCCTCGAGATTTACGTTTTTGCAGGTGATGTGCTATTAAACTGTTAATTTCGATATGTTCTGACTCATTGGGCATTAGTGTTTATTGCCAATCGAATCTGCATTATCTCGACGTTTTCCCACAGTTTATTCTGGTGAGGTGCATATTTTATACATCCGAACATGTCATAGTTTACATATACTCTCGTCTTCAGAATGTTCACTGCATATAAGAGGGTCTGTCACTCCGATACTGTAAATGTGTACAGGGTATCGTGCTCGTACCAACCTGATTCGAACAATTAATGCTACATATCCACTAGGAATATTTTTATGACTGCACCGAGCTGAAGCGGTCCTAAGCCACTTTTCTTGCTGCGATATTTGCCACTGATGTTCCTATTGCTGGTACGCGTCTTTCCATGAAACATGCAGAAAGTCGGAATACAATTTGGAAGACCATCTACTACTTCCTTGAGTCATATACAGGGGTAGCTCCTTTAACAACATTATATGAACGATTTGACTATCATTCCTAGCTTTCGTTATTAATTTTACCACGTCGTAAATACAGCTGTTATCATATTTCTACCTCCGATTACTCCAAAGAGCTTCCAAAGTCGGTAAGAATTATATTGCACTCCATAATTTGGTTACAAACATAACTGCTTCTACAATTTCGAAGATTTCTACAGTATCAACGAAAATAACTGAGCCAATGAAATTTTTCCCTGTCTGAATCCAGGGAAATAATATGCGTAGCCAATTCCATTGTGCGTTTTGGACCTGTAAATATATACTGGGTTCTCTCCCAAGAGTCATCAGACACATTTTCTATGGTGTATCCTCAGATATTGCCAACTTCGTTCTTGCAATGTGTACCTGGACTTAGCCCAGACAAATAGCGCGCGTTGCTTCTTTAATGCAAGGACCAGTGGCAACGGAAAGCGTCGCTTTCTTTCCCGTTACCAAAAAAAAAAAAAAAAAAATCGTTTTTACAGCAGGATCTTACGTTTCCATTCAATGGAGCAGTCCCACACTAGTCTAGTACAATATTCGGTTAATAAATAAATATGAACAGGGATCAAGACAGAGTAAAACCTTTGTTCGTCACGTCTTCGTTGCTCGTGTTGTGTGCCGTCCTGCCACGCACTGTCTGTTACCGCCATTCCGCAGCGCCACCAATTCGTCATGTCGGAGCCTGTCCTGAAATTTTTCACACAGGAAGATTACACCGAAAGAAACGCACTTTCGGAATTTTAACTGTTAAGGCGCTCTACAAGTATTTAAAAAATTGTTAAAGTTACTCATTTTTGCCCCTCGAAGAGCCGCTTCTAAAAGCGATTTGAACAGCCCTTCCTACCTAGCGCACGAATCTGCGAATAAGCGGATGTAGCGTGACAAAAAACGAAGCGCAGTGTAAAGCGAAGCCTGAAGCATACGTACGCAAATTATAGCGACTTAGGGCTCCATTATCCTCAGTCAGCTTATAAAGTAAGCGCGTTTTACGATTTTTGTTTGGAAAAAATCACGCACATTATTTATTGATTCTTGGATAACATTTTCTGATTTTTGTAAGAAATTCAGTCATCATTGAGCCGCCCCATCCGAGAGGTTAAATTTTTTCTGTCCAGAATGACGTGTGTGCATGACGGAAGTCCGGTAGTCCCCAAATCTTGTCTGAAATCAAACAACAAATAATGTTCTAAATCTAAAGGATATTGTGCACGGACTTACAACACAGTTTTTTGATATTTGGCAAAATAACAAACTGGAGAACGTTTGGAACAAAGATGTAGTTTTGTCGTGTGTTTTGGTCACGTTTTTTGCAATAGCTAATGAATAAATTAATTGCTGTAGTATACAGAGAAGTTGCGGCATTAGAAAATTGTAGCGAAATGCAGGAAGATCTGCAGCGGATAGGCACTTGGTGCAGGGAGTGGCAACTGACCCTTAATGTAGACAAATGTAATGTATTGCGAATACATAGAAAGAAGGATCCTTTATTGTATGATTATATGATAGCGGAACAAACACTGGTAGCAGTTACTTCTGTAAAATATCTGGGAGTATGCATACGGAACGATTTGAAGTGGAATGATCATATAAAATTAATTGTTGGTAAGGCGGGTGCCAGGTTGAGATTCATTGGGAGAGTCCTTAGAAAATGTAGTCCATCAACAAAGGAGGTGGCTTACAAAACACTCATTCGACCTATACTTGAGTATTGCTCATCAGTGTGGGATCCGTACCAAGTCGGGGTGACAGAGGAGACAGAGAAGATCCAAAGAAGAGCGGCGCGTTTCGTCACAGGGTTATTTGGTATGTGTGATAGCGTTACGGAGATGTCTAGCAAACTCAAGTGGTAGACTCTGCAAGAGAGGCGCTCTGCATCGCGGTGTAGCTTGCTGTCCAGGTTTCGAGAGGGTGCGTTTCTGGATGAGGTATCGAATATATTGCTTCCCCCTACTTATACCTCCCGAGGAGATCACGAATGTAAAATTAGAGAGATTCGAGCGCGCACGGAGGCTTTCCGGCAGTCGTTCTTCCCGTGAAGCATACGTGACTGGAACAGGAAAGGGAGGTAATGACAGTGGCACGTAAAGTGCCCACCGCCACACACCGTTGGGTGGCTTGCGGACTATAAATGTAGATGTAGATGTACTTCTTGCGGCCTTGCCCGAGGAGTAACTCAGCCATCTTGCAGAAAGATATCTTTATTAGTGTGCCCGCAGTCCGTTTCGTCGCCTCGAAATACATCGTATCTTTGCACAAGTGGAAGAAAATAGCTTCACCATATTGTGCCCGTGGCCCTGAAAAGCTGACTGTTCGCCATGTTATTCAAGAACGTGCTCTGAGAGGTTTCCCTGGCGATCCAACAGAGTTCATGGTGATACCGGAGGGCTCATTCTTCTTGGCCTCGATATTAGTTTGTAGTTTGAGATAATAGTAATATTATTTGTTTTTGATTTACCCATACGCTAAACAAATAAACAAACAAAAATCAACTAGTGGCGGCACGCACAAAGGAATACAATTATCCTTCTCTCGCGTTACCTATTAATGTAACTAGAGCAATCTCTAATATAAAAACTACCCTCTGATAAGTACTTCAGTGCAATTTGTTGATACAGAAATAGATTACAGGCATCCGAAGTAGGTATAATGCTACACTCTTAAATATGATGTAAACAAAAAAAAAAAAAAAAATGGTTGGTCTCTCACGTTCGTCGATAGACTTCGCCTCCGTTCTCAATTTATATAAACTAAATCTTTCTTTTCGTGACGATAGGACGTGAAATTTTTGTACTCACAGGTCGTATAAATCTGCTAGAACACTTAACTATGTAGTCCATTTAACCTGACAAATTTTAAATGGAGAGCCGTGCGGTTAAAGGCGCTGCAGTCTGGAACCGCAAGACCGCTACGGTCGCAGGTTCTAATCCTGCCTCGGGCATGGATGTTTGTGATGTCCTTAGGTTAGTTAGGTTTAACTAGTTCTAAGTTCTAGGGGACTAATGACCTCAGCAGTTGAGTCCCATAGTGCTCAGAGCCATTTGAACCATTTTAAATGGAGAAGCCTACATACAGGCAGTCACTCTTTTTCTTAAACTGTTTCGCAAAATATAATTCCTTTCCCTTCATCTCGAAACGACACTAGTACTATTAGAAGCGCTTTGAAAAAATACTTCCGTTTTCATTTGCAGCCAGAAGCAAGTCGCTTGCGTCAAATGTTTCATAATCGCGTGAGTTTACTGTTTACGAAGTGAGACGGCGGAACTCAATCGAGCGAGCTAATCAATAGCGAGCTGAAAGCCAGCACGGCAGACAAAAATCCCGGAACATCAATAACGCGACACTAGACGGGGACAGGAGGAGGGGGGGGGGGGGGTTTGGAGAGAAGTACGACAGATTGAAGTTATATGAGAACCAGAGAGGTAAATAAAGACGTAGCGTGAACGCTACTCTGTTTTACATATATATCATGATTTGATAAGAATCTGGAAACAAGATAATGACCACTTCAAATAGAAAAATAGAAAGGCAGGGGTAAATGATCAATTTATCGGATAGCTGACTCGTCGAAGTATGCGAATGGACGTAACACTTTTTGGAAACAGTATTCATAACCGAGTACAGCATCCTCACTGGGAAGGTACCCTCAAAAGTAGTATCGAACGGGTCTCATGCACATGTTACAGAACATTTCTACTCAGGATATAAAAGGAATACTGAAAAACATTCCGCTTGAGGGCGTTGCTCCGATGCCGGTTGGGTAATTCCGGGAGAGACGGACCATTGGGTCAGATGGACCAGCTTGTTAGTTTCTTACTAATCCGCTTGAACGCACCACCGGCGGTCCTGTAGCAGCGTGGTGGATGAGATAAGCTTATTTGGAAGTTTTCCGTGTATAGACTGCTTAAATATGAATTCAGGTACGGCAAAGTTTTCTCTTTACAGCCGATAAACGTTTTCCACACCAGATCGCGTTGCATAGCCTCACTGGCGTCCAGTATTCGTTCGTTCACGTATCTTACGACCCTAGTAGTGAGGTTAGAAGCGTCAGGACCGCCATGACGACCTGGGCCATCTCTCCCGGAAACTCGAGAGAGATGGACCACTACAGTGGCCAAGCTGCTCAGTGCTGTTACGCAAAACTGTGGTTATAATTCCAAAAATAAAAGCTGCAAAGAGCATAACTAAAATAATCCCTTTAACGTTCTTTAAGTTTATAACAGTTTCTATTTAAAATTAGCCTTTAATTTTAATTTTGGTTTTTAGTTGAGTGATGTTAAATAAACTTTGATTTCTGCAATTAGGCAATTAATATAATTGTTGATTTAGCTATTATAGGTTAGTAAAAACTAGTATTATAATATACAATCGTCGTTCTGAACTTTTCATGTAAATGCCTAAATGTAAACACAGGTTTTACTAAAGCTTTTATGTTCTTACTTGTGCAGTAAAATACCGACACGTTATGAAAGAGAGGCAGGTTCCGTAATGGGGTGTTGGCGTGAAGAAGAAATTCTGCAGAAGGCCTACAGTGCTGTGAACAACCGAGCAATGGGTGTTAACGCAGCTGTCAGACATTGCTAGGTACTGTGAACCACATTAAAAAGGGGATTAAACCACAGCAGCGTATCGAAAACTGGTCTTGGGTCACCACCTATTCTTGGATAAGATGATGAGAAAAAAATGGTACAGCACGTAACGAAATTTCGCTGTAGCGGTTTTTCTCCCGATACAGAAACAGTTCGAGTGCTGGTTTCCAATTAGCTGAGAGCTTCAGGATTCCTGATAATTTTAATAAGTCACACCAGAAAGAAGGTTATGACTGGCTTGAAGTTTTCTTGGCACAGAACCCCAAGTTATCAGTTAGAAAAGATGCAAGAACGAATAAGGAAACAGTGGCAAACCATTTCACCATACTGGAGAGAATCACCCGGGACAACGACTTAATCGAGATACCAGGTCACATTTTAAATGTAGATGAGAGTAGTTTACAGCTGAACAATAAACCCGGGCAAGTAGTAGTGAAGAGAGGCTCAAAAACATGAGCATTATTTCTAATGGTGGAAAAGGCAAAACAATTTCAGTTGTTGTTTGTTTCAGTCCTGAACGGGTTACATTCCTCCCTACTGCATTTTCTAGGGGAGGAATATTAAAAAAAGAGTTTACTGACGTAATGCCACGGTATCACAAGTTGTCATGAATGAGTAGTCAGCCAAAGTGACTTCTGACATATTTTACGCTTGGCTCAGAGATCACTTCTGCGGAAACCAGTTCTAGAAGTTCTCCTTATTTTGGATGAGCATGTCTTCCATTGCTCAATGATGGACATGCTAGAGTGTGCAGAGGCTAATGACATTACATATCGTACGACCCAATTCCTGCAGCCTCTTGATAGCTGTTTCTTCAAGTTACTGAAGATGTTTTACTGCTCGTCTACAATAAACCTAGCTGACAAATAACAAGGCTACAATTCGGCGAATTGTTGGGGTCTGCTCGGGCGAAAGCAGCAACAGCAGCGAATACTGTGTCTGGATTTAGGGCAACTGGGATCGTACCTTTCGATATGGCAGCTATTCCAGAGCGTGCCTACCTCACCACCGAAGAATCGGTTCAACCAAGTCTGGAATAAGCACCTCATAACACCAGTGGTGAACCTAGCAGTGCTCCTTCAAACAGTTTTCAAGACATCCCAGAGGAGCTAGCGGATCCAGAGGTAGTTCAGTCACCAACGAAAGTCTTATATAAAATCTCTCCGATCATAGACCTGAAAAAAAAAAAATCACTCCACGAGGTGCTCCTACAAGTGTCGCTAGAATTTTAAATTCTAGGGAATACATTAAACTGCAAACTGACGAAGCCAATAGGTCTAAGAGAAGAAACAAGGAGGCGAATAGCAAAATGCGAAAAGCGGAAAGCCCCAACAGCGAAGGAGATGGGTAGGAGAAACACCTCTAGCCTCAGACGACTCTCATCACAACCTGGATGAGAGTGAAGACTGTAGAATAACATTTGTGCGGGCTGTGGGGAGGACCACTACTGCACAACCAGCAAATCTGATTGGCTCAAATGTGTTATTTACAACTGCTGGTTGCATGAAATGTACACAAAATTCGATACCACTTGTGATGTATGCGGTAAATTTGAGAGGCGAAGAAAGAGATTAGAAACAAATTTACAATTCTGTTGCTTTTCATAATTTTTACATCTACATCTACATCTGCATCCATACTCCGCAAGCCAACTGACGGTGTGCGGTGCAGGGTACCTAGAGTACCTCTATCGGTTCTCCCTTCTATTCTAGTCTCGTATTGTTCGTGGAAAGATAGATTGTCGGTATGCCTGTGTGTGGGCTCGAAACTCTTTGATTTTATCCTCATGGTCTCTTCGCGATATTTTCATAGGAGGTAGCAATATACTGATTGACTCTTCGATGAAGGTATGTTCTCGAAACTTCAACAAAAGCCCTTACCGAGCTACTGAGTGTCCCTCTTGCAGAGTCTTCCACTGGAGTTTATCTATCATCTCCGTAACGCTTTCGCGATTACTAAATGATCCTGTAGCGAAGCGCGCTGCTCTCCGTTGGATCTTCTCCATCTCTTCTATCAACGCTATCTGGGACGAATGCCACACAAGTGAGCAGTATTCAAGCAGTGGGCGAACAAGTGTACTGTAACCTAATTCCTTTGTTTTCGGACTGCATTCCCTTAGGATTCTTCCAGTGAATCTCAGTTTGGCATCTGCTTTACCGACGATCAACTTTATATGATCATTCCATTTTAAATCACTCCTAATGCGTACTCCCAGATAATTTATGGAATTAACTGCTTCCAGTTGCTGACCTGCTATGTTGTAGCTAAATGATAAAGGATCTTTCGTTCTATGTATTCGCAGCACATTACACTTCTCTACATTGGGATTCAGTTGCCACCCATTGCCAACAGTTTGAACAATGAAGAGCAGTAGCAAGACTTTCGTCGGCGGCGAGACGCTTATTTATTTACTTTGGATGTCTGTTACGATTTGTTTCATGTTGTGATCACTAAACTATTGCATAACTTCACAGACTATTTTGAATTTGTTACCTAGTGATTGCTGGTGCATCTCACCCGAATAGTCTTGGTCAGATGGATCAGTAACCAAATTTTTTTTGTACCCTTGCTTCCATTGACAATTTTCAGGATTTTTCCCATGAATATTGCAAATATATTTGGAATTAGGTAACTACGTGTCTTTTTAATTGTTATAAAAAAGCTGGGTTGTCCTGGAATTACATTACAAAAATGGTGATCCATCTCTCCCGAATTACCTTCTGTAAGCACCGACATGTGGTGAACGGATTAGTGTAGCCCTTTCCAGGCCGCCGAACGACAAACACCAGGAGCCATCCATCAGAGATGAAAAATTTACATGGGGCATCATTTTTCTCGAAAATCACAGTTGTGGGTGGTGCTGCTGTTTCATAGTAACGCACTCGAGTACCTGCCCTATACTCCTGATCTCTCCCCATGCGGTTATCACGCCTTTGGTCCCTTAAAGAAGGCCTTGAGGGGTCGACGATTCCTGTCGGACAGAGGCAGTTAGGGACCAGCAGGACACAGTGTTTCACCAAATGGGCATCTTCAACCTGGTAAGTTGATGGGACGTGCCTTAACGCTCAGGGCGATTTTGTCTGATTGGCATACCGATTATGGAATTGAACTGGACTGAAATTCATACCGAAACTTTTTGATCGCCCTTATGCGTGGTGTGTCTAAAAAGTTCGGTGAATACTATCAGACAACAAACAAAACAAAAGATACCAACAAATGTTCTTTATTGCCATTCAAAATAGTCCCCACCCGCTACAACACACTTTTGACAACGTTTGAACGTTTGTACAGCTTCTGGAAACTATAAGCAGAGGCCTCCTGTGGAATCGATGGCAGAACGGCTGTCACACGATCCCTGATGGTATTCACGCCCGCACAGCGTTCACCCTTCATGGCCGCCTTCAAGCGGGGAAACAGGAAGAAGTCCGCAGGAGTCAGATCAGGGGAGTACGGAGGGTGTTCAAGAACAGTTACCGTCTTCTGCGTCAGGAACTGGCTCACACGGATCACGCAGTGTGCAGGGGCATTGTCATGGAGCATCATCCCTTCTCCAGTCCTGTGCAACTCTGGCCGAACCCGCCGGATACGCTACAGCCATCGGTTCAAAACGGATTGGTAAAATGCTGCATTAATGGTTTGACCTGCAGGAACAAATTCCTTATGGATGACGCCGTTGTTGTCGAAGAAGGCGATCAACAGCGTTTACACCTTAGAGTTTTGTAGACGGCTTTTTTTGGTCACGGGGAAGTCGGTGTACACCATGACATCGATTGCCGTTTGATTCTGGATCGAACTGGTATCACCAGGTGTCATCACCCGTGACAATGGTGTTCAGAAGCAATGGACCTAGGTCACACATGGAAATGAAATCATCAGAATTTTCCATCCGTTTTGCTTTCTGCTCGTCTATGAGCTTGTGCGGCACAAATCTGTAGCAGATCTTCCGCTTACCCAAATCATCGCGATAGATGGAGTGCATCTTGCCCTTGTTAATATCCAATTACTCCGCAATCAGAGAGTCGGTCGTCAATCTTTCGAACTTTATCGATCTTTTCTGGGGTTCGTCCTGTCGATGGCCGACCTGAACGTGGCTCAAGTTCAGTTGGTTCCTTCCCTTCACGGAAGCGTTTAAATAATTCGTAAATACAGTTTCTGCTCACAGCTTTCCTCCCGTACATCTGCACTAACATTTCATGTGTCTCCGTTGCATTCTTCCCCAATTTGTAGCAGAACTTGATGTTTACACGTTGCTCCATTGTGCTGTGACACTTTCTCTCCCGCTGACTACGTTCAACTGGTCGGAGTCTGTTTACACAGCCAGTCAGTTGTAGTGCATGCTGTGTATCGATTCTCCTCAAGTATCTGAAGAACCATGAGCGTGCACGGCCACATGCGCCGAGTGGTCGTTCAGATATGACACGATTCACCGAACATTTTAGACACACCAGGTATATAAATAATGCAGTAGATACTGTAGATGGCTTTCTGATTGTGTTCGCGGAACAAATACGGGGTGACTTCAACTTGCCAGGTATAGATTCGGAGCGTTACGCCATCAGAAGTGGTGCCAGAGACAGGGAATCATATGGCATTGTTCTGGATGTCTTGTCCGAAAATTACCTCGAGCAGATAGTTAGAGAACCAACTCGTGAGGGTAACGTCTTAGACCTCCTGGCAACAAACAGACTGAACTTACCGAATCAGTTAACGTAGAGGAAGGTATCACTGATCATAAGGCTGTGACAGTATCTATGACGGTGGGTCCTACAAGGAATGTTAAGAAAGGTAGGAAGATATATTTGCTCTGCAAGGGTGACAGGATACAAATTTCAGAATATATCAGCAGCCAACATCAAATATTCGTTCAATATGCCCTAGACAAGTACGTTCCGAGTAAGGTTTTAAGGGATGATTTAATAGGTGTTAGAAAAGCGCTACGTAAACAAAGAGCACTTCATCTCAGATTCAAGAGAAGTAAAAACCTAGCTGACAAACAAAAGTTGAACGAAGCGAAAATGACCGTAAGGAGAGCAATAAGAGGAGCGTTCAATTATTTCTAAAGTAAGACGTTGTCAACCGACCTGAGTATAAATCCTAAGAGACTTTGGTGGTATGTAAAATCAGTAAGTGCGTCGAAATCATCAATTAATTCTCTCAGCGATCACACCGGCACCGAAACGGAAAATAACAGAGAGAAGGCCGAAATACTGAACTCGGTCATCCGAAGTTGTTTCACAGTGGAAGATCGTAGCACTGTCCTTCCTTCGGACGAACGTCGAAATTGCAGATATTGAGATAACCGATCGCGGAACTGAAAAGCAGCTACAATCGCTTAGTAGAGGAAAGGCTTCAGGACCACATGAGATACCTATAAGATTCTATAGAGATTATGCCAAAGAACTTTCTCCCCTTCTAGCAGTAATTTATCGTAGATCGCTTGAGCAACGAAAGGTACCTAACGACTGGAAAAAAGCGCAGGTCATTCCCATTTTTAAGAAAGTCCATAAGACAGATCCACACAATTATAGACCTATATCGTTGACGTCAATCTGTTGTAGCATTATGGAACATGTTTTATGCTAAAAAATTATGATGTTCATGGAAAATGAACAGCTCCTCTATAAAAAGCAACTCGGATTACACAAATAGAGATCCTGCGAAACTCAGCTCGCTCTGTTCCTCCATGAGAGCTACAGCGCAGTGGACAACGGCGCTGAGGTTGATGCCGTGTTCCTTGATTTCAGTAAGGCATTTAGCTCCGTCCCACATTGCCGTTTCATGAAGCAAATACGAGCTTACAAAGTATTGGAGAAGACCTGCGATTGGATTCAAGGCTTTCTTGCAGACAGAACTCAGCACGTCGCTCTTAACGGAACTACATAAACAGATGTAAAGGTAATATCTAGAGTACCACAGGGAAGTGTGATAGGACCGTTGCTGTTCACAATATATATATAAATGATCTAGTAGAAAGCGTCGGATGCTCTTTAAGGGTATTCAAAGATGATGCAGTTG
Source organism: Schistocerca americana (assembly GCF_021461395.2). Lineage (NCBI taxonomy): Eukaryota > Metazoa > Arthropoda > Insecta > Orthoptera > Acrididae > Schistocerca > Schistocerca americana. The sequence goes on along the minus strand of NC_060120.1, from coordinate 637,872,948 downwards.
TTTATACCAAAGTAGCAGCGCCAGAAGATAGTAAGAATTTGCAGAACGACCTGCAGAGAATTGATGAATGGTGCAGACTCTGGCAATTGACCCTGAACGTAAATAAATGTAACATATTGCGTATACATAGGAAAAGAAATCCACGGCTGTACAGCTACACTATTGATGACAAACAGCTGGAGACAGCGTCTACCGTAAAATATCTAGGCGTAACTATACAGAGCAACCTCAAGTGGAATGACCATATAAAACAGATAGTGGGAAAAGCAGACACAAGACTCAGATTCATAGGAAGAATCTTAAGGAAATGTAACTCATCCACGAAAGAAGTGGCTTATAAGGTGCTTGTTCGCCAGATTCCTGAGTACTGGTTGTATATCTGGGATCCCTATTAGGTAGGGCTGATAGAGGATATAGAGAAGATCCAACGAAGAGCGGCGAGTTTCGTCACGGGATCGTTTAGCTGACGAGAGAGCGTTCCGGAGATGCTAAGCAAACTCCACTGGCAGACGTTACTAGAGAGACGTTGTGCATCACGGAGAGACTTACTACTGAAGTTTCGGGACAGCACTTTTTAGGAGGAGTCAAACAACACATTACTTCCCCCCACATACATCTCGCCTATTGACCACGAGGAGAAAATTCGAGAAATTAGAACCAATACAGAGTCTTACCGACAATCATTCCTCCCACGCACTATTCGCGAGTGGAACAGGGTTGGAGGGATCAGATTGTGGTACCGAAAGTACCCCCCGCCACACACCATTAGGTGGCTTGTGCAGTATGCGGATAAAAAGAGCCTGATCCTGTTTGATTTGATCGTCGAAATGTAGTGGTGGGGACCCCAAACGTCTGACTGAAATTCACTGGAAGAATATGAAGGTAGAGTATTTTTCCAGAAAGGAAATGGGTTGCCAACATCCCCGCTCTACGGATTTCCTCCACTAATATTATATTGCAGTGATCCCTCAAACAGGCTTGGAGCAATATTGTGCGCTGTACAGTCTAATACACGGGAAACTTACATACAAGCAAATGTAATCAGTCTGAGTACAAAAGGGTAAACGAAACAGGCAAAAAACACATCTGAAAGATACGAGAGATAAAAAATAATCCTCAATCTATATGCTTCGTTTATAAATAACAATAATATCAAGTAAATGTAAAAGTTCTGGTACGAGACATTAAACACCTTCAAATGACTCAAAACAAAATATTTAAAATTAGCAAGTATTGCAATAATTGTTTTTTAGGCAGCTGGAGATCCTTTAAATTAAATGCATGAAACATGTTTCCTTAAGAAGTACACTGAAGTTTGGTTTTACAGGAGAATAATTATTATTTGTACCTACAAGAGCGACAGCATTGAAATTCTCTAATTTGATGTTAGTTTCTGCATCGTTGTGACAAAAATAGACAAAAAAGAAGGAAATACGGATGCCAATAATGAAGATCCTCATATCAGTACTTGGTTGCTGCAGAGTGTATAAGATTAGACATGAACTGCATAAATAATGAATTAGATATACAACTAACGAAGAAAAATACGAGCAGTTAAAATTAATTGGAAAGAACATGCTCTGCGGAGCTTTCGCCCTTATACCTTCCAGCTAGCACCAATGACATAAAGGATTTGTTTGAAAATGGGTTAATTGCAGCTCCGCTGTTATTCCAGAATGAAACATTCGCTCTGCAGAAGGGTGTACACCCACACGGAAGTTTCTGACATGTTAAAACTCCACAGCGCTGCTGCGTTTTCTGTAGAAAGTTTCGGAAGTGTGTACTCGCCTCCGCTCACATGCTGCGTTTTCTGTAGAAAGTTTCGGAAGTGTGTACTCGCCTCCGCTCGCATTTCATTCTGCAAACCCCGTCCTAGACATACATTAACACCAACCAGTTTGCACCTTTGTGAGAAGGAAAAGTTTTAGAGTACGATCCCTCCGCTTCTGCGAAGGTGAGAGTGTTCAACTGTGACGTAAAGTTATTCTACTGCAGTAGTTCGCAACCTGGGAGAAATTACCCCTGAGGGGTAAAATAAGATTTTCTAAGGGGTAAAAATCCAAAAGGGTTTGATCGTGTTTCAGTCACGAAACTAAATTACTTTTAAAACATCAATACTATTATCACAATTTTGCAAGACTTTAATACTGATTACATAAGTTATCAATAATTAAGTTTTCCTCAGTTACTAGCATTAACGCACGACGCCATGCAGTGGAAGTCACATGCGCCTTACATATACAACAGATTACACACGTACTTTGTACTTTGAACTGTACATCTATGAAAGATATACGTAACAAACGCTAAATATCTTAGGAAAATGTCTTCTGCAGGTTGTAGATAGTTCCTGCAATAGACCAGAAATTGATTCAATACTTACTTTGAAACAGATATATGAAGTAATTGGCACAACAAAACTATAATGCTGTACACAGAATTATTATTATTTTTATTAGTGGCAGTGGTCAGACACAAAGCGTTAGCAGCTTGAAGTCTTGCAATGTCTGCCACTTCAGAAGTAAGGAGTCCAGTAGTCAAGCGTTCTACAGACAGAAACAATAGTCCACAAATTTTAACATGGTGGATTTTAAATGGTGATGCGTGGTGTAGGTGAAGCAAATGCCGCCAGTTAGATGAGTGGTGCAGAGAAAACATGTTTTGAGCAAGTGTCTACCCACGATGTGGGTGGTTGGCTTTCGTGGCTCAGTTGTAGATAGCACTCGCTATTCACCGGGCATTGTTTCATCATTCATTATAGCACACACACACACACACACGCACACACACACACGCACACACACACACACACACACACACACACACACACACACACACACACACACACACACACACACTAAATATCATTTATCTTTCATCAACTTAAAAACAAAGTTTTTCAAGGAAAATTCTTTAGTTAGACGTTAAAGTTGTTGTCTGACAGTTTAACCCTTCGTTTACTGGCGGGACTTAGGAGTCACGCCAGATTGTGTATGGAATTACGTAACTCAGAAGCCCGTTAGTCCTGTAGAGACTCAAAGGTCCCACTCCATACAGTTTGTGCTTCTTGCCTTGGATGTCAGCACAGCCTGCATACCATTTCGAAACCTATACATCAACCTGAAGCATGAACAGCTGTATTGCAAATGGCTGCTTAGTGTGTGAAACGACGCTAAAAAGTTTATGTAAATGAAAATAAGGTTCATATGTGAAATGAGGTGAGTGGTAATTTCTATGTAGTTATCTCTATACATACTCTGTTAATTTTTATAAAATATCAATACAGTACCATTGTAATATTCAGTTATAGCATAAAATACGATTGAAACTTAGGAGTCACGTCAGGTCCAGGGCAGTGACTTTGCAAGTTGAGGTTACATTGACTTCTGGTAGCTTTGCTTCGATGTTTACAGGTTTTTCTGCTTTGAGGACATTTTCTAAATAAAAGCATGTCCTTGCTTAGGACAATAAAGCATTTCATTTTATAAAAAAAAAATAATAGAAGCAATGCGTGACTTGTAAAACAATAGTGAAATTAGTAAAATTTTATTTTGTTATAGGCTATGGCTACCTATTACAGAAGAGTCTTACAGACGAAGAAATTCGTATTGAAGTAGGAAATTTTCCAGGTGATATTGATACACCATGTGATACAGTGATGACAGAGAAGATGAAATGATGCGTAATACGCCGCGGCGTGTGCTAATAATTCGCAAAATATGATAGAACCGGAAGTAGGTGCTAATGAGGAAGAGGCAGATAATGAAGAAAAAGTTCAGACTGTGCCTCTTCAGGTATATGCTTTTACAACACAACAATCGCGCAGTTCACTTTCCTTCAAATTGTCATATAAATGAAGTTTGCGATGTTTCCAGAACCCAGAAAGATGGAACAAAGACTGAACTGGGAGACTGAGAGTTGTACAAGATAATAATGAACACATGGGTGGCGCAGATAAAGCTGACGTGGTGAGGTCTTTTTATGAAATAGGCAGAAAGCCAAAAAGTATTGATAAATACTGTTTTATGCAGTGGTGGAAATGACCCTTGTGAATTCCTATATTTCATACCGTGACGTAAAAGGGACACTTCCACTGATTGATTTCAAACGTAGAACTCTACCTAGTTTACTCACGATTGTAAAACAAATGTTCAAAAAATCACAGAAGGCTCAAAAAGATCGAAATTCTCCTCTTTCATTTCCAAAAAGAAGACAGACAGCATTTTCGATACAATACTTCGTACATTTGCCGAATGCAGGATCTCACTGGCCAACATTTGCCAAGTCAACAGCCAGATGTGGACTTTGATCATCCACAGAGATGGAATCTAGACCCAATTCAAAGTGTTCAGAGCGTAACATTTTTGTATGTTAATGAAGAAAGCACTGTTTTATAGTATCACCTCAAGCAATAATCATAGCTGGGTTATTCTTTCGGGTTTTCACAGGCCCTTCATGAAGTTCGACCGTATAGCCCTGTCGGGACTTACAAGTATGCTCAGAACAGATATATATATATATATATATATATATATATATATACAATAAGCCAAATGCTAATGATAAATACAACATATTTCTTGATAAATTTACGTCCATATTTGAACATTGTTGCCCAAAAGAATTACTAAATGTAACAACAAACAGTTTTTAAGGAAACCTGTATTACTAAAGGGATTAAACTGTCTTCAGAAAGAAAAAAGAAAACTGCATGAGACTTCAAGAATTATTAAAGGCCTAGAAGTAATTTTACACTGTAAAAATTATTGTAACATACTGAGAAAAGTTGTCAGAAAATCAAGAAATACAGATATTAGAGATGAAATTAATAATTCAGGCAATAAAATCAAATTAATATGGAATGTTGTTATAATGGAAAAGTAACACCATCTTAACCAACAGTACACAAGTAGTTAACGTATTTAACAACCACTTGTTAAGTGCAGGTGAAAAAATTGGTGACAATAGCTGAAAAAAGAAAAAGCCAAGCAGTACATGGAAGAGTCAGTTTTGAGAAATCCTAGTCACATTAATTTTCACCTAACAGCCTCTTGTGAAATAAAGAAAATCATTAAATCTTTGAAAAATGAATGTTCTGTTGGAGTAGATGAGATCTCTAACAAGATATTAAAACGATGTGGAGGAGTCACAGCTGACCTTCTGAGTCACATATGTAATGCATCATTGACTCAAGGTATTTTCCCCGACAGGTTAAAATATGCCACTGTCAGACCTCTCTACAAAAAGGAGATAGAACAGATATCAATACATGCTGGCCAGTATCTTTGCAGAATTTCAAAAGTTGTCGAAAAAATAATATACTCAAGAGTGGTTAGTCATCGCAGCGGTAATGGGATGCTTAGTAAACTACAGTTCAGATTTCAAAAATGCTGTTCCACTGAGACAGCAATATACAATTTCACTGCCCACATAATAGAGTCTTTAAATAGCAAAATGTCACCAATAGGAATTTTCTGTGACTTATCAAAAGCATTTCACTGTATGAACCATGACATTATGTTACAGAAATTAAAATTCTATGGTATAAATGGAACAGAATATGAGTGGTTTAAGTCATATCTGCAGAACAGAGACCAAAAATTTTCTTTATATGGTTTAAGCGATTTAAGGAAGTTTCTCACTTCATCTAACTGGGGTGAAATTACATTAGGTGTTCCACAGGATACGATCATGGGCCCACTTCTGTTCTTAATATAGGTGAATGACCTCCTTTCCTACCTGAAATAAGAAGCTAAACTAACACTGTTTGCTGGCTCAAATGGCTCTGAGCACTATGGGACTTAACATCCAAGGTCATCAGTCCCCTAGAACTTAGAACTACTTAAAACTATCTAACCTAAGGACATCACACACATCCATGCCCAATGCAGGATTCGAACCTGCGACCGTAGCGGTCGCGCCGTTCCTAGAACCGCTTGGCCACACCGGTCGGCACACTGTTTGCTGATGATACATGCTTCATCATTAATCTAGTGAAAGAAAATACCCATCGAAAACGATACAGATAATGCCTTTGGAAAAGTTATTGATTGATTTTCTGTGAATGGGCTTGCTCTGAATTTTGAAAGAACGCAGTACATCCAATTTTCTACTGCAGCGAGTGCAGTCCCTTCAATAAATAAACACATCAGCAGAACTCAGTAGCCAGGGTAGAACATACTAAGTTCATGGGTGTACATATAGATGAGAATCTTAATTGGAAAATTCATATTTTGTATCTCCTAAAGCGATTAGGTTCAGCAACTTTTGCAAGCTGAAAAATTGCCACTTTTGAGGATACAGAAATTAATAAGCTAACATACTTTACATACTTTCACTCTCTGATGTCATATGAAATAATATTTTGGGGTAACTCAACACTTAGACAAAAAGTATTCACTGCTCAAACGAAAGTGGTTAGTCATGTGTGGGGCTCATTGTGGCACATCGTGTAGGCATCATTTTAAAAAGTTAGGAATTCTTGCAACAGTATCACAGTACATTTACTCTGTAATGAAATTTGTTCTAAACAGCACGGACCAGTTTAAAAACGACAGTGACATTCCTGATTATAATAGAAGAAAGAAAGACTTACACGGTCCTCTACTTAACCTATCTTCGGCACAGAAGGGGGTAAAATATACTACTGCAAAACTTTTCGATAAATTACCGGATGAAATAAAATGTCTTGACAGTCAACAGTAATAGCTTCAAAACTAAACTGAAATTATATCTCCTTGACAACTCCTTCTATACCATAGATGAATTCTTGAATAGGAATAAATAAATCTGTTAATATAATATATGCATTTTATGTCATTTAAGGGAAAGGGGCAGTTAAAAAAAACTAAGGTTAAAAAATTCTGAGCTGCGATTTTATATTTTTTAGAATTGCAGTAAATTAACAGTTAATACTACGTGCGGTTTCAGAAAGCGAGTCTGAGTTTCTGATAGTGCAGTACCAACTGCACCATTCGATTAAACCTTTGGGAGACCCTGAAAGCGTTAACTTATCACAAGCATGAGGAAAAGCATTTAGCAAGTTCTAATGGACTGGTGTGGCGCAGATGATAGTGTACTGACAGTGAACAAATTTTGGTTTGAATCTGAAGATATCTGTTTACGACGATGAGCATATTAACTAGAGCTTCGCAACTTTATATACAGGGTCTAAGAAAACGATGACTGCAAAATTTATGTAGTGTTTAGAGGACATAAGAAGAAACATTTTTTAATGTGGCAAAAATGTCACAGTAGCATCATTTCCCCGCTGGATGTCCATGTAGGTATTGACATTAGAGATGGTAGGAGATGGTGTTCAGAATGCCGTGTGGTGAATATAGTTTTAGATATGTCGCTGCCAATTACGTCCATTTTCATTAATGCACGCCTGGGATCTGCATGCTAATGATTGTCTAAAACGCTCAAAACAACCATCTGTTTCACGAACAATGGCTACAGCTTCTCGGCTTCTATTAAAGGTGAGAACACATCTGCTGGAGTATCTACCAGTGTCCCGTGCATCAAACGTTTCGTCTTTCCCCAAAGGGAAATCCACAGGAGGTCAGCAACATCTCTAACAAAGAAAAAAAAATATTCATCACACTGCAATTTAAACACCACGTCTGTACGTCATTAGCATCGTAATCATCATGGACTGCTACTGGGGAAATGGTGCACATGTGATATTTTTGCCACGTAGAAAAATGTTTCCTTTTATCGCTCCTAAACACGGTAAAATTTTGTACAAGTAGTCTTTTGACACCCAATATTAGTATCCTCTCATAAAATTAATCGTAAGCGCTTATCACAGCCGAAAAAACAACTATTCATAATTGCTACACTTCACTAAAACATTGACTTTAACTCAGAAATGAATAAGTAGTGGTCCTAACAAAATATTGGATCACTTTCTTTAGTATAATCGTCTTCGACTTGCATATTCTTATGAACATTGCATTGTTTTATTAGACACGGTCCAATGCGGTATTCAAATTGTTCCCACACTGCAGCGAGCATGTCTTGAGTTACAGCTTCCACAGCTGCTGTTTTGCGATGTCGCAGTTCATTCATTGTTGTTGGTAATGGAGGTACATAAACAGTCTTTTGTAAACCCCCACAAGAAATAATCACATGCAGTCAGGTCTGGGGACCTTGGAGACCAGTAATGTAAGGCTGAATCATTTGGTCCAGTGCGACCAATCTATCGTTCAGGAACCCTCGGATTTAAAATTCCCGCATTTCCTGCTGCCAGTGTGGCGGTGCCCCATTTTGTTGGTAAATGAAGTCGTTCGAATCAGTCTCCAACTGTTGAAAACAAAGTTCTCAAGCATACCGAGATATGTGCTTCCTGTAAGTGATCTCGGCAAAGAAAAATAGGTCATACATCTTTTCCCGTGAAACTGCGCAGAAGATATTAAAGTTTGGAGAGTTCCTCTCATGTTGTACAACTTCATGTGGTTGTTGCGTACTCCATATTCTTACATTATGACGGTTCACCCTTCCCTTTGAATGGGTGCTGTCTCGTCTGTCATTCTCCATTTTGCCAAGAACGACATTACAGATCTCCAAACGTTGTTGTTTGTCACCACACCCAGACGAGCATCGGAGGCATGTTTAGCTGTCGAGGTGCACGGCGAACGAGTTTCTGTGCACTCCTTGTGAAACTATGGCGGATGCGTTCGACGTCTGTGTCAGACACCCGGGGACGGACCGGCGATTTGCCTTTACACAAACAATCTGTTTCTCGGAACTGTTCATGCCATCGTCTAATGCTCTGTGCTCTAGCAGGATCCACACCAGCCGGCCGGAGTGGCCGAGCGGTTCTAGGCGCTACAGTCTGGAACCGCGTGACCACTACGGTCGCAGGTTCGAATCCTGCCTCGGACATGGATGTGTGGGATGTCCATAGGTTAGTTAGGTTTAGTTAGTTCTAAGTTCTAGGGGACTGATGACCTCAGAAGTTAAGTCCCATAGTGCTCAGAGTCATTTGAACCATTTGATCCACACCATACCTAGTACGTAAGTCACGCTGAACAGTTATTACTGACCAGCGCTGCGCAAAGCGTAGAACACAAAACGCTTTCTGTTGTCCCGCCACCATTTTTACTAGAACTGAAGTGAAGCACACTGCTGCTACCTAGCGGGAACCATGCAAAACTCGAGAATTTGCCCTTTCCAACGGTACGTTGTTCACGCGTATATCTCAAATAACGTAATAGTTATGATCTTTTTAAATCGGAAGATTCTTTTTGATACAACCTCGACGACAGAAATCCGATCCTCTATCACGGAGCCACTCTAAAACCGCTGTGTGAACCACATCGTCGTTGGAAATTCACCCGCCCCCCTCTCCCAGATGTTCCCTCAGCTTGCCGAAAAGACGGAAATTGCACGGTGCAAGATCTGGAGTTCCTGTTTAGCCTCACCTACGTCTGTACGGCCTCGGTGAAATTGCTGACAACGCTTCACGATGGCTGAATGCGACACTGCATTTGGTTCATACACTGCCAGAATTTCACGGTGAATCTGTGTGCAATTATACGTAAGAATCGCACTTCCCGTGTTCTTCAAAGAGCCATTTCTATCGCACACTCTGATCCGTACCGCAGCAGAAATGCGTCTATGGGAGACCTGATACGCTTATCCTATTCTTGTAGCGTAATGGTCGTAGCGTGGGATGACAATTGCAAATTATTGTATAAAGTGTCTACGTATTCTTCTGAAAAAGTTCAAGAACGTGTAACTCATGAACTGAGTAAATATTTACTAAACTCACATAAACTTGTCTCTAAAATATAGAACCATATTTTCATACCTTGAAGCTGAGGTATCTAGTACAATATCTGATTTGGCATCATCAGTAAACGTCGTACAAATGATCCTCGGAACATGCAGTTAAGGGGGAAGTCCCGCTTGAAAATTTTTAAAAAAGGTCGATGATTTTTTTCCTTAGAATGTTCTCTGGAATGTCTACTTTATTCTAGTGTTCATGTCAAGATCCACAGAAAGTCCGTTACCGAGTTACAAGGCAATTTGTGAAAAAGTGTCTCCTATAACCACTTACAACGGAGGAATTAATCGACATTGGAGTTAACGTGACAGTACGTAATTTCAACGACGTCCTAAGAGGCATTGTGAAAATTAGAAAGTGCGCGAACTTGAGATCAGACGAGTCTGCTACAGCCTCTCCACTAATGTGACGAAAAGCGTATCGAGCGAAGAGAGCAGCGGATTACAGAAGCTGGCAAAGGGGCGTGCAGCATCACTACGGCCACAAAGAAGGTGGAGGAGGACCTTCTTTTGGGTCTGAAAGGATTGCTGTACGGTCCACGGATCGGTGACTAGAGGTATGTTTAACTTAGTTACAAAAAATATAACCCAAAACTTTAAACTCATTTTTCAGATTGGCAGGAAACGTAACTTGAGAGCGGTACATACTGTTTTGATGGGAATACAAACAAGTAAGTAAATGCGAAGAGTGTAGGTTAGAACGTAGGGTTCGCTTCTTACCTGGTATATCACTAAGGCCACAATAACCTGTAACTGTACTTTGAGATTTTCATGTAAGCGCGTGTGGCCATAGTAGCAACAGGTAAATCACAATTCAAGGCGACAATGACCATTTAGTTTGCCGTTTTTGGATGTATATTCGTTTATAAAAGTCAACTTGTACGACGGGCCGAGATAACGGAGTACCACTGGGGTTACAGTTATTATCCATGATTTTGCCGTACACAAAGTATTTAGTATTGAATGCCGACATTCTGAACTGAATTCTCTGTCAGCGTACGCAGTCGTTTTGCTATGTCTTCAAAAATCTGTTGTCGGTGCCCGCTGTTGTATCGATTTTTTGGGTGAAAAAATTGACAATTGTTTCAGTAATGCACCGTTTTATTAGAACTTAAAGTTTTTGCAGTTATCCTATGCATCGCGGCATATTGAAAATTACTTATAGAACGTTATTTTGTTTCAGGTCCAATAGGAGGATTTCGAGAATTCCTGTCGATGGCCAATGTTCCGCATGCAAGGAGTCCTTCCACTTGCCGCAGCGGTTACAGGGAGCGTTTAATGTGGACACAGAAACTTTCTTAAAGATACAAATGCCAGGAGTGAAACTAAATCACCAAATTTAGGTTTACTTTTTATTTTAGTAGAAAAAAATCACGAAAATCAGCTATTTTCCAGGGAGTTTTAAGCTAACTAAAGATTTTGCTGCATCCAAAACCTTGGCTCTTCGCCAGCTATTCATTACCACTCTTGTGTCATGTATATGTCGTGTGGCACAAATGGAACTCTTGACCACTGCAAAATTTATATCCAGGTACACAGTAGGCTGCTTGTAAGACCCAGGATTTTTCCTGGCGTTAATTGGGTTTAAGTGTGTGATTAACATTCAGTTTCATTCGTTATTCGGATGTATTTGCTTCGTCACCGAGTCTTCCATCTGGAAGGAATTGACATTTTCAGAAGTCAGTAAAATGAGTAAATGTTTTCTGAGTGTTTTCGTGATGATGATTGTTTTTGTTTCGTGGTTGCTCGCGTTTTAACTGTCGGTGTGTTCTGATTTCTGAGGACGTGTGTGGGAAACCGCCTAAAAACCACAGACAGGCTGAACTGTGTTCCACACCAAGGGCTGGTTATCCGACACGGCGATTCGATTCGGGTCTGGTCCAACCACGTATCTCGCTAGGTAACGCATTTCAGTTTAAGCCACACGAACAAGTTTTGTATGTACTAAACTTGATGGTGGAACAAAATACGCACTATTATGCCTGGTGAACATCCTGTTAAGTATCGAGAGCACTTCGCAGTGTCGTGGCGTGTACGCAGTTTCACGCGGGACGTCCTACACAACGAAGATTTTATTTTGTTTTCCGAATTTGGCTAAGGTTTTCGCATGCCCTCGTCCACTGACAAAAGGCGCTTGCTCTCACGAGGCGAGGGAACCGTGCGGAGAAAGCGCCTCCTCCCAGACCAGGCTGTGTCCGTGTTGTTAGGTAAGCCACGCACTGGGCCCGTGGGGCACGGCTTACAGATTAGCGGCGCTTGTGTAACGCGCGCCTGTCGCATCCCAGTGCCCTCGTCACTTGCTGCGGTCGAAGACCCCGCACACACACACCGATCTGAACAGAGTATATATAATTGGGACAAGCGTATTGCTATTTGTTATAGAAAAGCGAGACAGTTGCAGTCATGTAACTTGTACTGTACATACCTTCAACACAGCAAGTGGTGCAGAGAGAGTGTCCCTTACCATCTGCGCCTGCCCTGTTCACCTCTCTCCCACCCTCACCTACCTTGGCCTCACCATTGACCGTCAACTCACCTCAATCCCCCATCTCCGCTCCATCCAATCCAAAGCCCACAACTGCCTCCGACTCCTCAAACTCCTCTCTGGCCGGACATGGGGGTTGAACCCCTCGAGCATCTTCCACACCTACAAATCCTTAATCCGTCTCGTCCTCTGTTATTCCAGTCCCGCCTGGATAGCCCCCCCCCCCCCCCTTAAATTCTATAAGTCCCTCCAGATCTTCGAGCGCCATGCACTCTGCCTCGCCCTCCGTATAGGTCTCCCGTTCCTACGCAGATCCTCTACGAACTGATTCCTTTCCCCCATCTGCTCCTATTCCTCGAACATATCTGCACACTCTACACCTCCACCACCTTGATCCCCCTCATCCCCTGGTTGCTCCTCTCCTCTCCAGCCCCAGCCCTCTGCCACGCCTTCACTGTTGTGTCCCCCCTACCCTCCATCTCTGCACCCTTCATCTCCTTTCTCAAGGCGGCTTCCGTCAACTCCCCCTCCCAGATGATGCCCTCTCTCCCTCCATTTATCCCTCCTATCAACTCTGATCCTCACCTCCCCCTCCTTTCCTCTGTCCTTTCCCCAGCCTCCCTCTTCCCCCCTTTCCATCCTGTTTTTTCCCCACCTACCCTCTCTCTGCCTCCCTCTCCCCCTCCCCCCCTCCCGCCCAAGTCCTTTTGCATTCCCCTTCTCTGCCTTTCCCCACTCCCTCTCGCATCTGCCCAGCTCCACTCCTCTTATGAGTCCTTGTCCTCTGTCGGCTCCTTCCCCCCTCTACCCACTTCGTTTTTCTTCTCCTTCCTTTTCTTTCCCCTCATCTGTCCAGGTTCCCCCATCTGCCCTCGGCTGTGGTGTGTCATATTTGTGCCCACTTTTTAGTGCAGTGTTCAAGTGAGTGTTCAGTGTCGTGTGTCTTTCCAAAGTGTTGCAAACAGAAATCATGCTGTCGCTGGGTGTGATTTTTATATCTCTTGCGAACAGAAACCAGACTGTAGCCACGTTTTTTAATTGTCTGTCTATTATTTTACCTGTCTGCTTCCTGTGTATTTTATTAGCATCACCAAACCTTTGTTTTAGGTTTTAAGTTCCACAATTTTCCGCCATTTTACCATTTAAGTCAGAGATTTTATCGCCTGCTTTTATTATTTATTATCTTCATTTTTTTAAACAAATTCTGTAGGCTGAAGAGCCGCGTACTAAGCTGCTGCCAGCCCTCCCCCTTCGGGGGGGATCGAAACTCAATAAAGGAAAAAAAAACAGAGAGAGTGCAGCATGCGAACGACAGATAACAGAAAATCGCTTGTAAGATATTTTACCTCGTGACGACACGTGTCCTCCAGTTTCACCGAGCCTTTATTCTGAATGAAGTACCAGGTGGTTATAATTGAAATGCAGCTACTCACAGATGTCCAGTGTGGGCTGTAATTATCGTATACCAGTGAAACTTGGTACATATTCTAATGCGTTAATGTGGAACAGAATTAGTTCCAATTTTGAACACCAGTTGCAAATCAGGCTCTGCGAATGCAAAAAGACGTGTTGAAATGTAATGGATTAGGAATGTGACGTGGGCAGAAAGGGTCAAACAAGTGAGGAAAGCATAATGTTGATTTTACTATTAAATAGTACTTACCCAATTTCTTCAATGTGAGCACTGGAGACATTGATGAGATGCTACATTCGTAAAATGAAGTGATCAGGAGTTGCTCGCAGCAGTTCCCGTGGAACTGACTAACGTGTTCATGTATACTGGCATTCACATTAGGTAGAGACCAAACGTGTCCCTGGTAAACGCGTCGTTTTAGATACCTCAGAGCCAAAAAGTCATATGGATTCGGATCAGGTGATCTTGTAGGCCATGCATCTGGAAAACCAATGGAGGTAACATGATCGTGGAGTGACACGAGGTGTTACTCCATCCTGCATGAAACAGTGTTTTCCACACAGTTGCGCTCTTTGAGAACAGGAATCGCATGCTGCACAGGAAGTTCTCGCTAGCCTGCAGTCCTCACGGTACACTTGACACGCCCTCTGTTTGTATTCTGTACAAAGATCGGACCGAGAATAATAGTGCTTGTGAATCCACACCACCTAGTCCCATAAGGCGAGTGTAACGGTTCTTCGTGCACAACACACGGTTTATCAGTACCCAAAATTCGGCAGTTCTGTGTATTACTGCACCGCGTAGTGTAAAATTGCCTGGTCGCTCTACAGAATATTGTCCGGCTGCATGTCATCAACTTCGATCTGTGCCAGAAACCTAAGAGAAAATTCGGAACGTTGCTGCGGATCATGAGGATTCAGTTGCTACAGCGTCTGGATCATGTACGAGTGCCAGTGTAAATAAGACCACGACGCTTTCCATATTGTTGACCATGGGATGGACAGTTCTCGTGACAATGAACGAGGACTAGCACTATATAACCGAGGGAGGTGCTGCATGGTCAGTTACAGCAACAGAAGCCTCACCAATAACTTGCACCGGGATAGGACGCCTTCCCCTCCCAGGCGCCGCATCAAGCTCGCGCATATTTTCAAATTTCATTATCGTCTTCTTTAAATCATTTAATGACATCGAGCCTCTCCCCAGACCTTTCCATCAGCGATACTGTCTCAATGCAGCACTGTAATTGCTGCCGTACACATAGAACGGTTTCATTAACAGCACACATATCTCTTCTCGACAGCCATATTGTTCACTCACGGTGTGGCTTGTCAAATCACATCGTGGATGTCATACCACAATCCAAACAGTGTACAGCGCTAGATTTGCACCTGGTGGCCAAAATTCGAATTAATTTTTTTTCAGTGTAAATCGGTTCCGCATTAACGCACTGGCATATCTAACAAGTTTCGCTGCCATGCGATAATTACAGCCCACTTTGGACCTGCGCTTTAACTATAACCACCAAGTACAGTAAGCTACCATGTGTCCACTGCTAATGACCGATTTATTATTTTAGGTTGCAGACGATTAACCATAATGCTTTATTCTCAGATTTTTTTTTTTTTAGTTTTTGATCCTCAGTCTCCCGACTGGTTTGAATCGGTCCATCACGACTTCCTATCTTGCGCCATAATACGAAATTTCTTTAATTAAATGTTGGATATACTGTAATTCCTGTCTGTCGCAACAGTTTTTGCCCTCTGCGCCTCCGTATAGTACCATAGAAGATCTTCCCTGTTACTTTAACGCATATCGAATGGAGCTATCCCTTTTTATAGTCAGTGTTTTCCATGAAATCACTTCTTCGCCAATTCTTTGAGTCTCCGTGGAAGACCAGTGCAGTCGCGGCCAAAACTTTGCGACTATTATATTTTTTAACTCACCAGGCTCTAAACGAAGAAAACATTTACGTTAACTGAGGACGTAAAGTCGTTATGTTCTGTCACACTTTGGTGTTTAGACACTGTACAAACAAGTAATGATAGCGAATATCCCCCTTTAATTATAATACCACTTTGGTGATACACCTGTATTAAATTAATAGTAGGGAACTAGAGGAACGCTGATGTGTAAAAACAAGCAGTCGTTTTACCTTCAGCACCAGGCACAATCAGTTTACACACAGGAACTAAAAAAATTCAACCGTGCTCGGAAATATGACAGACAGTTACTTGGCAGCCAAAACACCCACTCGTTAAGACTGACACAAATTGCGGCTAACACCACTGTTGTAAACTCGATGCACCTGCCCCTAGGAGGCATGAAGCTTTACTGCCGAGGCAGCGACCGGCTGTCACCGTTCGAGTTAATGAGATGTTTAAGGTGGTCTTAATGACATAGGTGTGGCGGGGGATAACTCAATGATGTCTGATTCTTCCCACCTGCTGTTGCACAAGAAATTATCACGTTCTATCACTACTGGATGCGGCAACATACCCGTATTTCTCTATAACGTCTCTGTGTTTGCCATGAATTGTGAATATACATATATATATACATATTACATAAAAAGTATCCCTGACAACGGTATTTTGTTTACATATTTGAATTTCCCACGGTAAAATGGTCTAGAAGCACATACTTTAATATCAGAAATAGAACCCATGTCGAACAGTGTTATTAGAGTTAATGAACTTGTGAAATTAGATACTTGTTTGCTACCTCATAACTAAAGAAATACAACCCCTACGAGAGAGCATTTCTTGGTCTGCTGCGGTAATACATCTCTCTCTGTCTCTCTCTCTCTGCATACAGGCTACAGGACACGCCGAGAGAGAAAACTACTACTTCTACATCTTTGTTGTAGCTACTGCTTCTTCCTTTTCCCGTTTCACTACGGGGTCGGCATTGTTATCTGGGTTAGGCATTGCTAGTGGTTGTTACCCGGATGCCCTTCCTGACGCCTCCACTCCCCCCTCCCCTTCCCCATCCCCTCCCCCAGTCTCCCCGGAAGGGAACTAGTATACCCCAAATGCGTCTAGAGTAAAATCTCATGTTGAAATGTGATAATGTTTTATGGATGTTTGTATAGCGTTTATCTGAGGCAGGTCTTGGGTACCAGCCCAGTATTCACCTAGTCGGATGTGGGAAACCGCCTAAAAATCAAAACCTTATGGAGGATGGCCAGCACACAGGCAGCTATCGCTAATCTGCGAGGTGTGTTCGATCTGGGGCAGGGTAGCCTTCTCGAATCCAATTTTACGCGCTCGTCTTTCAAGGCACGTCACTCTAAGATGTGTATGTATTTCATGTTAATATTTTTATTGCTTTTTTTGTCATTTGATGAGGAACAAGTTGCAATATTAAATAACCAGAGGACCCGTAAGAAACTTTCGCACTTTTCTAGTTTTAAATGATGACAGTATTTAGAATAAATGTAGTCGTTGGGGTAATTGTGCTTGCGGGAATGCCGCCTTTCTCTCTGAGCAGGTGTTTGACCTGCAGCCATCCTTCTGGAACGACATTTCTCACTGACAGCTTCTAATGTCTTTTTCTAGAAATCCTAAACATGTCATTTATTGTTTTTGAAAGCAGTATTTACACCAGCCTGTTGTCGACAAAAGTTAATAATTAATAAGGAAGTACAGAACACAAAATAAAAGAAATAAAGAAATTTAATATACTGCTCATGACAATATTTGACTGTCATCAGTTGCTTGTAATTTCTTTCCATAGTAATATTTACATTTACCTGTTGTTGAAGAGCCAGCCGAAGTGGCCGTGCGGTTAAAGGCGCTACAGTCTGGAACCGCAAGACCGCTACGGTCGCAGGTTCGAATCCTGCCTCGGGCATGGATGTTTGTGATGTCCTTAGGTTAGTTAGGTTTAACTAGTTCTAAGTTCTAGGGGACTAATGACCTCAGCAGTTGAGTCCCATAGTGCTCAGAGCCATTTGAACCATTTTTTGTTGTTGAAGAGAAGTTCAATGAGAAATACTGATACAAAATACAAAGAAGTAAGTAAATGCGAAATGTATAGGTTAGAACATAGAGTTCTCTTCTTACCTGGTATATCACTAAGGCCACAACAACCATAACTGTATTTTGAGATTTTAATTGGACTTCGAATTTTATGCAAGTGCTCTTGACCGTTGGCAACTGCCTTGCTGCAGTGGATACACCAGTTCCCGTCAGATCACCGAAGTTAAGGGCTGTCGGGCGTGGCCGGCAATTGGATGGGTGACCATACGGGCCGCCACGCACTGTTGCCATTTTTCGGGGTGCACTCAGCCTCGTGATGCCAATTGAGGAGCTACTCGACCGAACAGTAGCGGTTCCGGTCAAAGAAAACCATCATAACGACCGGGAAGCGGTGTGCTGATCACATGCCCCTCCTATCCGCATTCTCAACTGAGAATGACACGGCGGTCGGATGGTCCCGATGGGCCACTTGTGGCCTGAAGACGGAGTGCTCTTGACCGTAGTAGCAACAGGTACATCACAATTGAACGCGTGAATGACAAATTTGTTTGTCATTTCGGAAAGTATATTTGTTTGTAAAAATCAGTTTGTACGACGGGCAGAGATAATGAAATACCGCAGTGGTGACGGTTATCATACATGACAAAATTGTATTTGTAATAAGGTAATATGAAAAGCGAATCTCTTATTTGTGAGTAATAAGTTATGTTCATAAAATATAGGTATAAAACTGGGCATCCCCGATGCCCTTCGGGTTATGGTAGTTAAAAGTCTCCCTTATATTAAAATTTTTCAAAGCCTTTCTAATCATTCATCGCTGTGCGACTAGTACTTGTTGACAAAAATGAATTTTGACTTGAGAAATAATAGAGAGGATTTAAGCAAGTAAGCAAAGAATTGTGACTGGTGCCGGTATTTGATAAACCTGTTAATAAGTCACACATGGAAACCCTCAAGGGATTCACAAGACAAATTTTCTTTGTACCTCATATTATTGAATTCATTTCGCTTTGTCGAACACAGTAGGCGGCCGTTGTTGTTCTGTTATCTGATCGTTTAGCATTAGTACACTACAAATTTGTGGAAGCATAAAGTTGCATATAATTGTTATCTGTTGACATACTCCTTGATTCTTCTTTTGCTACTGGTCTGTTATATCGATTACGACGACGAAATTTTTCACCCACCCGCTTCTTTGCTGTTCTTTTCTTGGCCTTTGGTACGTTGTTTTCCTCTTCTTCTTCTTCTTCGTCTTCTTCTTCCATTTCAAGGAATGAGTGTTGGCCAATTCAAACACCAAAGGAATTTAACAGAACTGTTGCCTTTATCTCTCCACTGGCGGTCCTCTCTTCCATCTTCCTGTTTGGTTAAAATATATATGCTTGCGATGACAGGCGCTGAGGCAGCATCCATTTCATGTTGTCACATTATTTTTTCTCCTGGAGTCAAACTCCTTGTTGTTTTTTTAATGTCTAATCGCTGACTTATATGTTTACTTCGCACGCTCTCTCTTAATGCTGTTTCCGTATTTGTATATCGTGTGTTGTGTAGTTATTGTGGTCTTCAGTCCGATGACTGGTTTGATGTAGTTCTCCATGCTACTCGATTCTGTGCAGGCCCCTTGATCGCTAAATAACTATTGCAACTTACGTCCTTCAGAATCTGCTTACAGTATTCATCTCCTGGTTTCCCTCTACGCTTTATACTCCCCGCACTTCTCTCCAGTATTACATTGGTAATCCTTTGATGTCTCAGAATGTGTCCTATCAACCGGTCCCTTCTAATCAGATTCTGCCACAAATTTCTTTTTTCCCCAATTCTGTTCAGTATCCGCTCATTGGACACGTGATTTACCCATCTAATCTTCAACATTCTTCTGTAGCAGCACTTTTCGAAAGCTTCTATTCTGTTCTGACCTAAACTGTATATCATCCACGTTTCACACCCATACTGGTCTACACTCCATACAAGTACCTTCAGAAAAGGCTTCCTAACACTTAAATCTATATTCGATGTTAACAAATTTCTCTTCTTGAGATACGCTATCCTTGCCACTGCCAGTATACATTTTATATCCACTCCACTTCGGCCGTCATCAGTCATTTTGCTGCCAAAATAGCAAAACTCATCTACTACTTTCATAGTCTCGTTTTGCTAATCTCATTCTCTAAATATCACCTGATTTATTTTGACTACATTCCATTATCCTTGTTTTGCTTTTGTTGATGTTCATCTTATATAATCCTTTCAAGACACTGTTCATTCCGTTCAACTGCTCTTCCAAGTCCTTTGCTGTCTCTTTAAATTTTCAGATCGACAGAAACAATCCATAAATCGTCACCAACAGTTAGAATTAATAATCTTGAGGTATACGTACATATAGCTCCCGCTTCAGGTGACAATTTTGGATGTTACATTCTTAGTGAAGCTGTTTTCTTATTTTTGTTTCATATTTAATTCCTGCCATCCTGTGCTGTGACCGCACTATACTCTTTCATCAGCCGGAGTGTTTTAAACACTTGAAAGCAGTTTTGGGTTTTAAAAAAGTTTAATGTTTTGATTAAGTGACAACCAACGGAAGCAAAGTAATTGAAAAAACACATTTTTAACCATCAGCTGTTTATTTCAAAACCCGTATGTCTACCAGTGTCGGTCATGGGCCATCTTCACAGGATGTTTGTCAACATCGAAACTGAAAACGTATTATGTATAGAAAATAATGTAACCTAATAAGAATGTGATATAACATACATATTTGTACTTACAAGGAAAAAACAGATAAGGTAAAAGGATGTTTCATGTTCCTCTTGAGGCTCATACAATCTCAAAGCTATCATAGTGAGACTCCACAATCAATAGTCAAATACAGCAGTTACAGTAGTAACGAATACGCTTCACAGTGATTAATGTCAGAGGGACGAAGAATGATGGAGGGACATATACACAGCAAAACAAGCAAGGACAATCGTCTATGGTAATGCCTGTGATACATCTGGTGCCAGGATTAGCGTGACTTCGTATTAATTGCAATGAACTAAGCAGAATATTCCTACTGACCTTCTTTGGTAAGATAAGTAGTGATAGAGAAAGACATACGTGTTGACATTACAACAAAACAAGGAATGAAAAACCATCGTAATAGTGGATGCTAATAACCCAACAAGTATGACTATACATAAATCATATCCGAGGTGTAAAATAATTAATAATGAAGTAACAGTGAAACACATAATACAAATACATACGGTACTAGGTAGTGGCTGAGCCATGATAAACAAACCTTACACAATACACATGGGCAGGTTATTGTTGTTGTTGTTGTTGTGGTCTTCAGTCCTGAGACTGGTTTGATGCAGCTCTCCATGCTACTCTATCCTGTGCAAGCTTCTTCATCTCCCAGTACCTACTGCAACCTACATCCTTCTGAATCTGCTTAGTGTATTCATCTCTTGGTCTCCCTCTACGATTTTTACCCTCCACGCTGCCCTCCAATGCTAAATTTGTGATCCCTTGATGCCTCAAAAAATGTCCTACCAACTGATCCCTTCTTCTAATCAAGTTGTGCCACAAACGTCTCTTCTCTCCAATCCTATTCAATACCTCCTCATTAGTTACGTGATCTACCCACCTTATCTTCAGCATTCTTCTGTAGCACCACATTTCGAAAGCTTCTATTCTCTTCTTGTCCAAACTGGTTATCGTCCATGTTTCACTTCCATACATGGCTACACTCCATACAAATACTTTCAGAAACGACTTCCTGACACTTAAATCTATACTCGATGTTAACAAATTTCTCTTCTTCAGAAACGATTTCCTTGCCATTGCCAGTCTACATTTTATATCCTCTCTACTTCGACCATCATCAGTTATTTTACTCCCTAAATAGCAAAACTCCTTTACTACTTTAAGTGTCTCATTTCCTAATCTAATCCCCTCAGCATCACCCGATTTAATTTGACTACATTCCATTATCCTCGTTTTGCTTTTGTTGATGTTCATCTTATATCCTCCTTTCAAGACACTGTCCATTCCGTTCAACTGCTCTTCCAAGTCCTTTGCTGTCTCTGACAGAATTACAATGTCATCGGCGAACCTCAAAGTTTTTACTTCTTCTCCATGAATTTTAATACCTACTCCGAATTTTTCTTTTATTTCCTTTACTGCTTGCTCAATATACAGATTGAATAACATCGGGGAGAGGCTACAACCCTGTCTCACTCCCTTCCCAACCACTGCTTCCCTTTCATGCCCCTCGACTCTTATAACTGCTATCTGGTTTCTGTACAAATTGTAAATAGCTTTTCGCTCCCTGTATTTTACCCCTGTCACCTTCAGAATTTGAAAGAGAGTATTCCAGTTAACGTTGTCAAAAGCTTTCTCTAAGTCTACAAATGCTAGAAACGTAGGTTTGCCTTTTCTTAATCTTTCTTCTAAGATAAGTCGTAAGGTTAGTATTGCCTCACGTGTTCCAACATTTCTGCGGAATCCGAACTGATCTTCCTCGAGGTCCGCTTCTACCAGTTTTTCCATTCGTCTGTAAAGAATTCGCGTTAGTATTTTGCAGCTGTGACTTATTAAACTGATAGTTCGGTAATTTTCACATCTGTCAACACCTGCTTTCTTTGGGATTGGAATTATTATATTCTTCTTGAAGTCTGTGGGTATTTCGCCTGTCTCATACACCTTGCTCACCAGATGGTAGAGTTTTGTCATGACTGGCTCTCCCAAGGCCATCAGTAGTTCTAATGGAATGTTGTCTACTCCCGGGGCCTTGTTTCGACTCAGGTCTTTCAGTGCTCTGTCAAACTCTTCACGCAGTATCTTATCTCCCATTTCATCTTCATCTACATCCTCTTCCATTTCCATAATATTGTCCTCAAGTACATCGCCCTTGTATAAACTCTCTATATACTCCTTCCACCTTTCTGCCTTCCCTTCTTTGCTTAGAACTGGGTTGCCATCTGAGCTCTTGATATTCATACAAGTGGGCAGTTTATACAGGTGTTAAATAAAGATCCACAATGTTTCTTACCTGCCAGTATGGCATGGTTAAAATAACTAAGAAGATTTAACACACGGTTCTACGTAACATGTGATGGTCATTTCAAAGTATTCATGTTATCAGGAGAAAATAGCGTGGTAAAGCATATTAGATGATAATGTAAGGATACAATGTAAACATATACGTAGGCCTCAGACTACACATCAATCTTTACTGGATGCACAAGTGCACAATTGTCGAACACAGTGATGACTTTTGGGTATAGCTAGCTGCCCAAATCTCGAATCACTGACATCACTAGTTAATGACTTGGGTCAGTCTTCTGAATCTTCACAACCAAAAATTTGTCGATGAGGCAACTAGCAACATCACATTTCTTACCTTTAAAGAAATTTTCAGCGGAGGTTGTTATAATTTTCTTCCACGAGCAAGCTAGACTTAAAAGTACCGTGGATGCATCCTGCACTTTCACCGATTTCGAGTAAGTGACTATGCCTGTATCTTCTTCTATGCTTCATCCATCCCCTGTATGAGTGACACAAAGTGAAAAGTACCTCACAAACTACACTGAAGCGCCAAAGAAACTGGTATAGGCAGGCGTGTTCAAATACAGAGGTATGTAAACAGCAGAATACGGCGCTGCGCGCGGCAACGCCTATGTAAAACAACAAGTGTCTGGGGCAGTTATTAGATCGGTTACTGCTGGTACAATACCAAGCTCCAAGAACTGAGTGAGTTTGAACGTTCTGTTATAGTCGGCGCACGAGCGATGGGACACAGCATCTCCGAGGTAGCGATGAAGTGGGGATTTTCCAGTACGACCATTTCCAGAATGTACCGTATATATCAGGAATCCGGTAAAACATAAAATCTTCGACATTGCTGCGACCGGAAAAAGATACTGCAAGAACTGGATTAACGATGACTGAAGAGAACCGTTCAACGTGAGAGAAGTGCTACCCTGCCGCAAATTGCTGCAGATTTCACTGCTGGGCCATCAACAAGCGTCAGCATGCGAACCATTCAACGAAACATCATCGATATAGACTTTCGTAGTCGAAAGCCCACTCGTGTACCCTTGATGGCCGCACGACACAAAGCTTTACGGCTCGCCTGGGCCCGTCAGCATCGACACTGGACTGTTGATGACTGGAAACACGTTGTCTGGTTGGACGAGTCTCGTTTCAAATTGTATCGAGCGGACGGATGTATACGGGTATGGAGACAACCACACGAATCCATAGACCCTGCATGTCAGCAAGGGACTGTTCTAGATGGAGGAGGCTCTACAATGGTGTGGGGCGTGTGCAGTTGGAGTGATATAGGACCCCTGATACGTCTAGATACGACTCTGACAAGTGACACGTACGTAAGCATCCTGTCTGCTCACCTGCATCCTTCATTCCATAGTGCATTCCGACGAACTTGTGCACTTCCAGCAGGACAATGCGACATCCCACACGTCCAGAATTGCTACAGAGTGGCTCCAGGAACACTCTTCTGAGTTTAACCACTTCCACTGACCTCCAAACTCCCCAGACTTGAACGTTATTGAGCATATCTAGGATTCCTTGCAACGTGCTGTTCAGAAGAGATCCCCACCCCCTCGTACTGTTAGGGATTTATGGACAGCCCTGCAGGATTAATGGTGTCATTTCCCTCCAGCACTACTTCAGTCGTTAGTCGAGTCCATGCCACGTCAAGTTGCGGCATTTCTGCGTGCTCGCGGGGCCCTACATTATATTAACCAGGTGTACCAGTTTCTTTGGCTCTTCAGCGTATAGACAACGGCATTATGAATCTATCAAAAGTTGCTCTAAGGAGTATTTATTTACTGCAAGCAGTTTTGCTCAAAGAGCCGTCTTCTAAAAATCTGCATACCATTATATTATGTCAAAGGAACGCTTCTTGATGCCAAGTCGTTTTTATTATCAGATGCAGCATCTAAAGGAAATAGGTGAAAATACAATGTGTGTAAAGACTTTAAGAAACCGTATTATATATGTGTATATACGTTACAGATACACGCAAATCTAACATGACTGTCACTTCTACATGGATCTGCTATCTTATACATTTTTCCATACCTCACAAATTAATCACAAATTGACAGTCCATTGCGTTGTTCAACATATTGTTTCATGAAAATCGTGTCAGAAACTGTCGACTGAAACAGCTTGAAGTTTGTTTTCACACGAGTTCAGCGATGTTACTTGCAAGTTAGGATAATCGACCGTAACTTCCTCAGAGCTGCACAGAGGTGTACACATTCCTATTTAAACTTGCCCATGTTTACCTGCTAGCCCAGCAGGCAAGATGCCGCACGGTACCAGCAGAATGGGCAGGCTGCTTTACTCCCATCCAAATCACGCTACGTGAAACCGAAGCATGCTAAAGGATTCTTGCTTGCCTGCCGTCTCACCGCAGTGCTACACTACGTAGTACGTTCATTGTAGTGTAGTGAGTGAGGTTCGGAAGTTGCTTTAAAGTCTTTTTTTATCAGAGTATCAAAATACGAAGCTCAATGAAATATATATTTACTCAGGGTCACTGTAGGCCAGAAAATGATGGATTTTATTGGTCCTTTTTCCCTTTTTGGCGTATTTCTGACTTATTTATTTATTTCGATATGAAAGGTTTTCGCTGCAACTTCACCGTCTTTGAACTAGTACTGGCTATACCCAATTCGAAGTACTATCAGGTCACCTCTAATATATATTTTCTGCAGTAAGCAGAACTATCTCTGAAAGTCGAGATGCTTTGCACCTAAGAACTTCAAGATGTCTATTACACCACAATGCACACTGAAGTAAGGTTTTGGAAATCTAGTTCAATGATTTTGATGTATTTCAGCCAAATATGACTCCAGTTATATCAATTTTAATTACTTTTTACAGCGTATGATTGCAGGTTCGCTGAATTCATTCTAAGTAACGAAATCCAACTTTGTTTTTTATATAAACTTAACCTAAAGGTAAATGTCTGAGAGGAGAAGCTTTTCTTTCATACTATGCACTCTTCGCACTGCGTTGCATACTACCAGCATGTGGTTTTTAATATCCACTGAGCCATATTTTTTCCTATTTCAGTCAATGTTTGTCCTAAATTTAGAAATCCTATGTACTGCTAAATAGCTTCCAGTCCGTAGGCACATTTTCACACGCTTGTCAACCACCGAGTCTTTGTCCCCTTTCAAAATATTTATGGAGTGAGGAAACTGATGGTCAAATTTACAAACGTGGCATAGCATACTCAAGGATCTAGTATGAGCGTTTAGTAACTTTTCCACAGTTTGCATTGCGTGACATCTATCGATATTTTTAAGTTGCCTCATAAAGACATGAAAACTTTTTCCGTGCTGGACTTGGGCTCTGATCGTGACTGTTATACATTCCCCAAATCTTAATTTCTCCTTAATCGTCTTTAAGTTTGATTTGTTCATTTTGCTGCTGCCATCGTTGAGTGCAAACATATACCTTGTTGCTCTGTAGTGACATTGGGTTGATAGCGCAACCTGCTGGCAGGCGTAGTAGGCTGTGCGGGTCCGTCCGAGCTTGCCAGGCTTGCGGAAAGCCAAACTGGCCTACCTTAACCGCTGTGCTTCGGTACACGCGTACTCTTGCGTCTCCGTTGGGGCAGGCTGAATTGCTTTGATGATTGCGGCGGAGACAGGGGCAGGCAGCCTTGAAGGTGAATTTGTACACCTCTGGACATGCATAGGCTACATTATTTATATCCTAGATTTTGGACGATGGATGACATATGTATAACGTGTACACATAGGGCGCTGATGTTCTTCCCTACCCTGCTGCCTCGCATTGTCCCACACCGTCGCTCTATAGTCCGCCTTCCTGCTGCCGCTAGCAGTCAACGTCGTGCAGACTAGACAGTCGCCGTCTGTTGTTTACGCTGCTGCAGACAGCACGTGGCGGTCGTGACGTTCAAGTCACGTGCGTTCTTCGTGAGGCCTTGAAAACCCTTCCGCACCAGCTCCACAGCTGCCCTCGCACTGACTTCGCAACTTGAGAATGGGATTCTAAACAACTCTCCTTACTCTGCAAAAATTACATTTGAAAATTGAGCCTTAGTGTTGGCCGTGCATTGAGACGTTCCTCTTTCCTTTTCTGAAAAGCTTGATATCGCGAAAACACGATAGTGCCGCCGTCTAGATCGCTGCGATACACGTGATTCCGGTACGGGGCGCATTCGGCGGAGGAGCTGTTAATCGAGGGGTCCGAACGAGTTATCGGCGTTCCTACGTGTAATTACTCAACTAGGTTTTGATAGGGTCGCCAGTCCCACTCGAATCTCAAGCCAAGGTTCAAAAGTCACAACTTTGACGCAATTGACAAATGCCGTGTAGAAATCTGATTACACTCAGACAAATTCCAAGATTCGTCTGCTCGACTGGAAACGTACAGTACTAATAATCCACATACATTTTGTACACGACGAACTAAAAGTGCGATCTATATTGATGATGTATGTCTGTGTGGCATGCAACCAATCACTTGTTTTTAAATCTGATTCGATTTATTCTACTATTTCCTAGTTTTCGAGCCATTGCAGAATCATGTAAAATGGAGGTACTACAGGGACATTAAATTCTGAACCACATGCACCCATACTCTACGCTCCTGTCGCAGGCGAAAATAACGGGAATTTAGGCACAAATTATCCACTGTACATCAAACGAAAAGATCATTACGTTTTAGGATCTTTATATTGTACTACAGTTCAAAGATGTGAAGATTAAAAATTCACACTATACCCATACTGGTTTGCCCAGAATCATTACTGTTGATTGAAGGTAAAATCATGTTGGCTGAAACGTCCTGGCAGATTAAAATTGTGTGCTGGATCAGAAGTCGAACCTGGGACCTTCGCCTTTCGCGGGTAACTGTTCCACCGACAAAGCTACCAGACATGACTGACACCCAGACCCCTCCCCTCCACAGCCGTACTTCCGCCAGTACATCTCGTGTCTTCCAAACTCCACACAAATTACAAGGTTCGAGTCCCGGTTCAGCACACAGTTTTAATCAAATGAGTTTACACTTCGCTGCAGAGCTCAGATTCATTTTAGGTCTTTTAGGTCAGTGACGCACAGACCGCCACGCACGAGCCGCATGCGGCGTGCCGTTGATCTGACGACACTCCACTGCTCACCGTTCCTTTTTGTAATTCCTTTTTTAAAAATTCCTTTTTCCTTTTCCTCCCGGAAAAGTGAGCGTGGGCCCATGTGCAAAATGTTAAATACCATATTCCAGCAGAATAATATTTATGAAACAAAGCGTGTAAAGTTTTTTTAGATGAATATTGTTATTATGTGATCGGAGGCTTTCCTGCCGAATGTGTTG
This sequence comes from Schistocerca americana, assembly GCF_021461395.2. NCBI lineage: Eukaryota > Metazoa > Arthropoda > Insecta > Orthoptera > Acrididae > Schistocerca > Schistocerca americana. The sequence continues at coordinate 637,844,909 of NC_060120.1, read as the reverse complement.
TTTCCAGGGCTCTCGGGTGTCCAGCCGGATGCGATCGTTGAAGTCCCACGAGATTACGGCGAGTAACCTTTCCGCCATCATTAGGTGGTTCTGATGGAATGGTCTGACTGACTGCTGCTTTCTCTAATTTTTGGCCTGTAACATGAGAGTCGGTTCACTGCAGAGGGTATTGTCTGTTGACATTTCCTTCTGCCTAGAGTAGGTTTTTGTTTTTCTTTTGTTGGCCTTCTTGAGGTATGCCCTGTGTGTGTAGTGAACATGATTTATATATCCAATGGGGCAGGGTGCCGGTTTTCTGATTTGCTTCTTTAATTTTTTGTTATTTTTACTTTTAGGTGTTTTGTGGGTTTTTTATTCGTTTCATTAATTTTTGGGGTTTTTGTGTGATTTTCAGTGTCGTCCAGGGCAAGTATTTTGGGCCTCTTGCACCTGAACTGTAGAGGTCATATTGTCCTAGGCCACTGACATGCTCGTTTTGTGAGGAGTGTACCTGCCAATAGAGTGCGCGGGAAAGTTCTATGAAACTCTCTCGTAGGGGTTTTAGACCTGTTATTTCATGGAGATCTTTGGTGGGGAACCTAGTGTCGCTATGTAAATCTCTTTTAAGGGCACTGTTCTGCATGGTTTGGAGCTTTTTGATGTGGGATTTTGCTGCGTAGTCCCATACTGGGCACGCATATTCTAGTATTGGCCTTACCAAGCTGCAATAAACCCTGATCCCTAGATCTCCGGGAAGGCTTCAACTAGGGTTTAGGACTAGATATAGAACTTGAAGTCTGGTACTTGCGTTCTTCCTTAAGTGACGCCTAGGTTCTGCGCCGACTTCCTCCACTGTAAATTCCTGCCTTGGAAGGTCAGCACAGGGGGAGGTCGATTTCTGGGAGTTCTTTTCCCTAGCTTCCTCATGAACATTATTGCCTGGGCCTTATCAGCATTTAGAGTGACCCTCCACTTTTTGGCCCACGGATCGGTTTTGTTCAGAACACACTGAAGGCGCGCAGTGGCGACGTTGCGATTCCCACTTAGCGAGAGGGAAGCGGAGTCGTCCTCAAACTGCGCGTTTTTGACATTCTGGGCTGTGGGGGTGTCTGCTGTGTAGCACTTGTACGGGGTGGGCCCTAGTACCGATCCCTGGGGTACTTCCGCGTGTATGTCCCTTTTGGTGAAGCGTTTTTGATCGATTTTAACTACAAAGGTTCTACCTGTGAGGTAGCTTCTCAATAGCTTAACCAATGCCGCTGGGAAACCTTGAGTATATAGCTTATACAGTAATCCTGTGTGCCAGACCGTATCAAAGTCTTTTGCTACATCTAGCATAAACATTCCACAGTAGCCTTTGCAGCTGTATGCTAAGGTAGCGGCCTCTACTACCCTCATCAGCTGTTGTGTTCCAGAGTGGTTTCTCTGAAAGCCAAACTGCTCTTTGGTATTATTTGTTCCCTTCTGAGGTGTTGCTGGATGGAGACCAGCTCAGGGTGGGGAGAAGACCAATTGTTCTATAGTTTTGTGGGAACAGGGGGTCCTTGCCAGGTTTGGCGATCGCAGTTACTTCCGCATGTTTCTAGGCCTTTGGAAATCTGCGCGATCGCGTGATCTCGTTAAAGATGTCCGCCAGGCGCTCGATTGCAACGGGCGGTAGGTTCTTTAGTATTTCGTTTGTGAGTAAGTCGTGGCCAGGGATTTTTTGATGGGTAGTGCTCTCATGGCAACTACGACGTTTTCCACTGAGAAGAGTGGCAGTGCGTCGTTATCATCGTCTTTTTTTTTTTAGATGAATATTGTTTTTATGTGATCGGAGGCTTTCCCGGCGTATGTATTGTTTCCAGGGCTCTCGGGTGTCCAGCTGCGATCGTTGACGTCCCACAATATTTCGGCGAATAACCTTTCCGCCATCAGCAGGTGGTTCTGCTGGAACGGTCTGTCTGCTCTCTCTCTCTCACCTTTTACTTTTCCCTCATTGGGGAAGTGTATGGAGGAGTCTGTAGCCTGTTGGCTTTTACTCCACATTGTATGCTTGTGTGTGTATGATTATCTTGGATAGGTGTTCTGGATGTATCTTGCCTGAAGTAGGCGAGATGTTGGGTATTTTAAGGATTAAGAGTTGGTAATAGGACTTAGAGATTTTGGGATTTTTCTCTTCGACTTAGTCGTCGAAGATCGTCATAGGGCGGTTGTTCTTATCATGGGACATGTCATACCGACCTCGGGAGTGGATGAGGTTATTTCCAGATCTGGAAGAGCTCTCGTAGAAAGCCCTTGCCAGATTTTTGAATCTTTCTTTGAGGAGGCGGATTTCAGCAGAGGCGTGCAAGTTGTCTGTTGGGAACCCATGGGGTAGATGCAGAGCCCTCCTGAGGGCGCGGTTCTGCAGCCTCTGGAACTTGTCCAGGTGCTGCTTCGCCGCATACCCCCAGGCAGGACACGCATATTCCATTACTGGACATATGAGTGACACGTATACATTTACCCCTATCGAGCAGGAGAGGGAGGTGGTTGTGTTGAGGGTTGGGTATGGGATGAACATTCTTGCACAGACCTTCCTATGGACCTCGTCTATGTGGGGCTTCCACATTAGTCTCGAGTCCAAGGTTACGCCGAGATACTTGGCGTATCTGCTCCAGGGGAGTCGGAATCCATGTAGTTGTAGGTGAAGGGGGTCGTTGAGGGGGTCTGCATCTCCTGAGCCTCTGGGTGATCAGCATAGCCTGTGTCTTTTCAGAGTTGATGGTGATGCCAGCGCCAGGTTTCTGTGTCATCTAAAACCCTTTGTAGCCTACGAATGACCAGGTCCTTATTCGCATTACGAGTGTTAAAGGCTGTGTCGTCAGCATACTGTGCGGTTTGTACCAGGGGGGCCGTTGGTGTGTCCGCAGTGTACAGACTGCACAAAACGGGCCCCAGGACCGATCCCTGTGGCACCCCAGCACGAATACGCCTTTTGGTGAAGGTGGCTGTTTCTATCTTGACAGAGAAAGTTCTGTTCGTGAAATAGCTTTGTATTAACTCGACTGTGCTCCCGGGGAGCCCCTGTGTGTATAACTTGTGCAATAGCCCTTTATGCCATACTGAGTCGAAGGCTTTGGCTACATCAAGTAGCACTATCCCACAGCAGCCTCGCCGGCCGGAGTGGCCGAGCGGTTTTAGGCGCTACAGTCTGGAACCCCCGACCGCTACGGTCGCACGTTCGAATCCTGCCTCGGGCATGGATGTGTGTGATGTCCTTAGGTTAGTTAGGTTTAATTAGTTCTAAGTTCTAGGGGATTGATGACCTCAGAAGTTAAGTCGCATAGTGCTCAGAGCCATCTGAACCACAGCAGCCTCTGTGGTTGAAGCCCTCTGTGGCTGCTTCCACCAGTCTCATGATCTGTTGTGTGGCGGAGTGCTTCTTTTGGAATCCGAATTGGAAATCCGGCAGAAGTCGCTCGTTGGTAATGTGATCTCGTATGGGTATTAGCAGGAGGCGCTCAGAGATCTTGCTGAGAGTTGGCAAGAGGTTAATCGGCCTGTACCTCTGCGGGACTAAAGGGTCTTTCCCTGTTATTTTCCGCGTGTTTCCAGTAAGCTGGGAACTCGCGGGTACGAGTAATCTCGGTGAAGACGTTCGCGAGGTGTTCTATAGCCGAGGGCAGAAGGTTTTTGACTAGCTGGTTGGTGACACTGTCGTATTCTGGCGCCTTTTATGTAGGGAGGGACCTAATTACTTTTGTCACGTCTTCGGGGGCAAAAAGTGGGGGTTAATCCTCTGGGTCCTCTTCAGCATTGAGGAAGACAGCCAGTTGGCGACGGACTACCTCTTCATGTTCATCATCCTGGGGTTCTGCCTCTTGAAACCGCTTCTCGAAGGAGTTGGCGAGCGCGTTGGCGTATACAGCATGGTTGTAGGCCAGACCTCGCTCGCCGTGCAGTGGTTGCATCCTAGCGCGTCTTTTGGTGAATTGCTTGGTTGCTTGCCATAGTGTATGATCGTGTACTTTTGAGAGCTGTGAGTCGGTTTTGCCGTTGCTGGTTTCTGTGCTCATTGAGCGCTACCTTCAGCTCTCTCTGTAGACGATTGAGCAGCATCCTGGTGGCCTGATTTCTGGTGGTCTTCCACTCTTTTGGAAGATGGTACCTGTTAGGTCTTGTAACGCTTGTTCTACTGTTTCGGCAGTAGATGGCGGAGCGAGAGCGATATCAGAGGCGACAGTTTCTCGGTATCGCTCCCAGTCTGTACGTTTGTAAGATGTCCCCACATCGACCTCTAGAATCACGGGGTTGTGGTCGGAGGACATTCTGCTGATTGTCCTTGCGGCCACAAACACCATGATCTTCCTAGTGACGGCTATGTCTAACACGATGGGCCTACATCCATTTTTTGGAAAATGTGTGGGCTCGACCGGACCCCATGTTTCGAAGTGGTGGTAGCGCGCTAGTTGTTGCAGTTTAGCGCCTGCTCTGAAGGTTACTCTAGGGTTCCAATCGGGGTGTTTGGCATTGAAGTCGCCTCCTATTATGAGTTTGCCTTCAATTTATCCTAGAGCGGCTATGTCTCGCTCGTCTATCGCATTTTGTGGGGGCCGTTAGATCGCAACTACTGTTAGGGGTCCGGTGGCAGTGGCTACTTCCACCGCCACTGCTTCAATTTTGTTGGTAGCTGGTAGGTATACTTGGTAGTGGGGGATCTCTCTTTTTATGTATATGGCCACTCCTCTGCCTTGGGTTGGCCTGTCTTTACGGTAGCTAACGTAGTGGGGAACTGTCACTTTTATTCCCGATTTTAGGTGGGTTTCCCCGATCATGGATATGTCGATGTAGAACTCCTTCATGAATTCTCTGAACTCGACCTCCTCATTAACAATGCTGTCTGGGTTAAAGACGCACATTGTCAGGCCTTGGGTATTTGGTCGTCTATCCATGACAGGGGTTTTGAAACTACTGAGGAAGTTGCAGAGGGGAGCGACTAATGGACTGCTGCCAGAAGTGCAACGAGGATCTGAGTGTTCTGCCTCTGGGACTCCCTGAATTCCTTCATCATTTCCATGACGAAGTTCATGGTCTGGACCATAAAACCAAACAATGTCTGTGCTCTTTGTTTATTCGTATTTTGTGTCTGCTCATTGTCGGTGTTATTTATGTCCATCGGTGGGGCTTCGGTTCCCTGCGCCGACGATCCGACTGCGGCAGCCGACTTTCCTATTGAAAGCGCTGACGATTCCACTGCGGCCGCCGACAATCCGTTTGCATGCGCCCACCCAGGTCCGCGCCGTCCCCGGCATCGCGCCGGGTGGCAGAAGATGCAGAATCCCGTGGAGTGTCCCCGGCTGCTGTCGTGGAAGGATCTTGTGTCGCTTGAGGCGTGACTCCTTGATGGAGCTAAGCAATGGTTTTCATGTTTTGCTGAGTTGAAAAGCTGTCTCGGTTTATGAGATTGTCCGTTACGCGAATTTCAGTGGCCTCCTTGAAGATGCTGTCCCAGTAGAAGCTGGTAGGGGCCAGAATCTTGGTCTCTTCGTAATTCGCGTTGGGTCCAAATTCAAACAATTTTCTGCCAGTGCCGATTTGTTGGGCTGGCCTAGGCGCGTTTGGCGTTGGTGTTCTTTGCAGCGATCTTCGACTGTTCGAATAGTTTGACCGGTGTAGGATTTGCCGCTACCACATGGAATATTATATACGCCCGCTTTCTTGAGGCCAAATCCGTCTTTTACTGCCCCCAGCAAGGCGCGTATCTTGTACGGTTGTTGGAAGACCGTGTCAATTTTGTGTTGTTTTAGCAGTCTCCCGATTTTTGATGTCACGCGACCTGCATATGGTAGAAAGACAGGGTCTGGTTCCTCATCTTTAGATTGTTCTTCATCTAGGTTTCTGCTGTGTTTCCGCCGTCTGAGGGTCGTCTGGATCTGTCGACTGCTGCACCCGTTCTTGCGGAACGTATTTTCTAGGTGTTTGAGTTCTTTGCGCAGATTTTGTTCGTCTGATATCGAGTATGCTCTTTGAACCAGTGTGTTGAGCATCCCGTTGAGTTATGCACGACGGTGGCAACTCGAGGCATGTAAATATAAGTCCGCATGAGTAGGCACCCGGTGTGCCATTTGACCTCCGCTCTACAAGTACATCAAGAAAGGGACATTTCCCTTCTTTCTCGATTTCCATGGTGAACCGTATGTTCTCGTGTACAGAAGTCTCCACAGCGAGAAATTCAATGACGACACGCTGCTTGTAACGTACATCACTTAACAGATTTCATTTTGAGAAGTTTCTGCAGCTATGCCAAAATTTGCGCACCCACTCCAGAAACATCCGATAGTGCATACGCAAAGTTTCGCATTCCTACCATTGTTGTTGGCTGAGAAAAAAGACATGGTGGATTACCCTCTGGGTGACCCTCGTATTTTGTGAATAAAATAAATGAATTATGCAAACATATGAGCAGAAAAGCATCTGCTACGCCACAGGAAGCCCTCTGAATAAACCTCTTATAGGGTTTCAGTTTTAACACCCACAAAGTCTCAGCATCATGAAACGATGTTATTCTCGTCAACAATGCGCCGTATGTTTTAGGTGTTCCTCGTTGTCAATAAAAGGACTCCTGCTTTTTCAATTTTTCTCTGTTATTCCTCACACAACATGAAGGTCCCATATTAGCTTGCTGGTGCTTTCAGGCGGACTAGGTAACGAAAGAATCTAGGGGTACGACTTACGACTCCACCACATCAGTGATTTGACGGCATCATTTGCAGCAGATTTACTCGTGAGGATAAGCAACAGGGCAGTCAGCTTCACCAGCAATGGAATAGAAGATCCTAGGGCAGTTCGGTTAATAGACACATAGAAATAATTAGAATATAGGATCTGATATTCTATGGAGTGGTTGGGCTGAAATCCACGTCACATGTACGCCACAGAAAGTGTGTTTTTAGGCGTAAGTTAATAAGAAGCGCATACTTCATTTTTTTCCTTTCTTGTTAATTCCATATTAGGCAAATGTGAGGCCATATTACGTTGTTTCTAACTGATGTCATGCACTGCGTACCGCCATCTGATGGTAGCTCTCAGCACTTAGCATTTCCGTTGTACTCTACGCCTAGACGTCAGTTACCCTGTAGTAGCCAAAATGGTATTAAACCATGATTCGATATTATGCGGCATTTATCTGTTTTGTTCATGTCACACAAATTCTAAGTTGTACATACGTTGTGGTATTACATGTGGCTTGTTACTGTAATGCCTCGACTTTGGTGTGGTACGTTTTTATTTAATTTTATTTATTAGGCGTATTCAGAATTGCATTTTGACTTTGGATTGCATCTGTCTATATGAAAAGAACTTTATGAGGTTGATTCTCTTACAGTATATTGTGCTTATATATTCTCCTTGTGACAGAGTGGTTTAAATCATTGTATGATGTAACTACTGCTGCCTCATTTTATTGGTACATAGTTTTTTTTGTAGCTGAGTGATCCTGAATGCGATATTGTGTTTTTATGTTGTTTTAAGCCGGTAGCCTCGGTAATTAGATATGTTATAGATCTGAAGATGGCAATTTATATTTCAGGAACTAGTAATTCACCAATGTGTTAACATGGCGATCTTTGCAAATAAATGAAATTTTTATAAGAAGACTGAAGCACTAATTCACCGACCACCTCCTCCTCCAACTGATGGTATCAAGTAACCACGGTTAGAAAGAGATGTTAATGAATTTAGCTGAAGATGGAGGTGAAATTTAAGAGTAGGTCAGGGTAAAGATACAAATCAAGTTTATTGATCTTATTGAAGGTATGGCACTGAGCTTAGTTATTGCATCTATAGGCGACACTAGCACAATGTATCACAGTGATGGAAACGTTATGAATGATGGAGAAGGTCAAATGAATCAAGTGAATCAAATGATTTTTTTTTTCTTCTGGTTGTCAGTCTTCCGACTGATATAGTGTAAATATTTGTCTGTACTACCTGTCGACTGATAAAAATGAAATATTAATGATAACTCTGTAAGTTAAAATTAAAAAGTAATCTTTGGAAAACTCTTCTGGAGATGCAGATTTGCAAATACAGTTAGGCGACTAATAAGGAAATGAGCATTCGTATATGCACGTACAGAGTGAACCGGAGCTTTTAACCCTCCATTTTTTGGAGCGGGTGAGTGAAATTGACGAAAAGTCTACAGGCAGGAATTCTACGAGACCCCAAAATATTGCTCTCTCTCGGAATAACTGGCTTGGCTTCGTATTTTCGCCACCGTGAAAGTTCGTAATATCTCAAGTACCCCAATTTTATCCACAGTGAGCAATCGGACTTCGTTAATTAAATGATATGCGGTTCCTAACCACTTACTGCAATTCGTAGTTCTCTCGGTGAGATGGCTGTAATGGCAGCTAAACAGCTACGGATAAGTCCGGTTATTTCCGTTCATAGAATGACACTCACCAGACTCACACTTGGTAGCCTGTCAATAACATATTAATGAGATTAGTGGTATCAAATGCAATGTTTGAGCGAAAATATGTAATTTCTCACTTACAGGAACTTACCCTAATACATACATATTAACAGATCATGGGTAGCAGGAGGAAAGGTAACAACGGAAGTGACAAAGGAAGTACCTTAGACGAAAGATGGAGGTTGTTTTGCAAAGATAACTTAGCTTCGAAGCTTGTTCCTCCAAATTTTAAACATTATGGATGCAAGTTTTACATACAAGAGTCTTTTCTTCAGCACCACTGGCACAGTTCACAATTAGTCCATCATATTGCCCCTGAGAAAAAAGTAATTGTGCTAAAAATAAAAAAAGACATTATATCGTTATAAACTCCACTGACAAACTATCAAAGGTGTTATTATTAATCAGCCGCGCCGAGTGGTCGCGCGGTTTGAGACGTCATGTCACGAACTGCGCGATCCCTCCCGCCGGAGGTTTGAGTCCTCCCTCAGGCATGAGTGTAAGTGTTGTTCTTAGCATAAGTTAGTTTAAGTAGTGTGTAAGTCTAGGGACCCATGACCTAAACAGCTTGGTCCCTTAGGAATTCACACACACACACACACACACATATGTATTATGAATCAAAATAATAAAAAAGTCCAGTAAACACGAGGTGTAAAATGCAAACCTTAAAAGCTATGACCACTGGTTCATCTTCGGTACTATGAAATACGTCTCTGCTACTAAACAACTGTTCGTAGGTCTTACGGCATGCGACAAACTTAAGATGAAGGGACGTGAATAGTAGTTTGAATTGGAATGTCAGTTAACAAAATTACTAGTGAAAAAGGCCCGCATCTCGTGGTCGTGCGGTAGCGTTCTCGCTTCCCACGCCCGGGTTCTCGGGTTCGATTCCCGGCGGGGTCAGGGATTTTCTCTGCCTCGTGATGGCTGGGTGTTGTGTGCTGTCCTTAGGTTAGTTAGGTTTAAGTAGTTCTAAGTTCTAGGGGACTGATGACCATAGATGTTAAGTCCCATAGTGCTCAGAGCCACTAGTGAAAAAGAAGTGAACAACTGATATTGATGAAGGAAGTATATACACAGGCACTTAAAATGAAGCTAACCTCCTTCAAGCTGTTGTCCTGCAGCGCATTGACATGTCGACCGATCACTGCTGCTTCTTCTGTGTAGCTGCCTTCCCGACCTGCAGCGTCATTTCTCACAGTCTAAATAGTCCGCACATTGGACGTGAAAGCGACCGTGGAGGTGGCGCTAGGGGATTTCACGTTGTGTAGTATTACTCAGCGTGAAAGGCAGAGTCAGAAAGGTCAGATTTTGGTTTCGCAGGGAGGCACGTGGCCACCGAATAGGTTACTACGTCACAAGCAGGGCATAGAAATCATCGTTCTGTATAACTTTGTTTGCAGTTTAAGCCTGAATTTGATAGTTTTCATCACTTACCTGCTATGAATGTATGTTGTTTGAAAGCAAAGACACGTCGATAAGCTCTCGAAAACCCAAATGATTTTATACAATTAAACTACAGTTAATGACGTATTTGCGCAATCTGTCCTCTCAGTTTTAAGATAGTACACTCTCTTGCAAAATCAAAGATACATCCTGGAGACAAATTGGCGATTAAAACAGGATGTATACTTAATTAATGTCATTCAACTGCAGCGCACTAGATAGACGGATTATGAACAAAACAGCAAGGTTGTCGGTTAGCTTTCAGCATTTTTTTTTCACCTTCATTTTCCGCAAATTGCTGCAGATTTGACCGGGCCAAATATCTCACGAAATATGCATCAAACGAAAAAACTATAAAGAACGAAACTTGCCTAGCTTGAAGGGGGAAACCAGATGGCGCATTGTTTCGTCCGCTAGATGGCGCTGCCATAGGTTAAACGGATGTCAACTGCGTTTTCTTTTTAAATAGGAACCCCCATTTTTATTACATATTCGTGTAGTACGTAAAGAAATATGAATGTTTTAGTTGGACCACTTTTTTCGCTTTGTGATAGATGGCGCTGTAATAGTCACAAACGTATAAGTACGTGGTATCACGTAACACTCCTCCATGCGGACGGTATTTGCTTCGTGATACATTACCCTTGTTAAAATGGACCGTTTACCAATTGCAGAAAAGGTCGATATCGTGTTGATATATGGCTATTGTGATGAAAATGCCCAACGGGCGTGTGCTATGTATGCTACTCGGTATCTTATTTAAGGAAACAGGAAGTGTTCAGCCACATGTGAAACGTTAACCATGACCTGCAACAAATGATGCCCAAGTAGGTGTTTTAGCTGCTGTCGCGGCTAATTCACACATCAGTAGCAGACAAATTGCGCGAGAATCGGGAATCTCAAAAACATCAACATCGATTGCACCCGTACCATATTTCTATGAACCAGGAATTGCATGGCGACGACTTTGAACATCGTTTATAGTTCTGTCACTGGGCACAAGAGAAATTACGGGACGATGACAGATTTTCTGCACGCGTTCTATTTAGTACGATGCGTCATTCACCAACAGCGGTAACGTAAACCGGCATAATGTGCACTATTGGGCAACGGAAAATCCACGATGGCTGCGACAAGTGGAACATCAGCGACCTTGGCAGGTTAATGTATGGTGCGGCATTATGGGAGGAAGGACGAATACCCCCATTTTATCGATGTCAATCTAAGTGGTGCAATGTATGCTGATTTCCTACGTAATGTTCTACCGATGTTACTGCAAGATGTTTCACTGCATGACAGAATGGCGATGTACTTCCAACATGATGGATGTCCGGCACATAGCTCGCGTGCAGTTGAAGCGATAATGGCTCAACTGGCTCTGAGCACTATCGGACTTAACTTCTGAGGTCACCAGTCCTCTAGAACTTAGAACTACTTAATCCTAACTAACCTAAGGGCATCACACACATCCGTGCCCGAGGCAGGATTCGAACCTGCGACCGTAGCGGTCGCGGGGTTCCAGACTGAAGCGCCTAGAACCGCTCGGCTACACCGGCCGGCGATGCTCTAATGAATAGCATATTTCATGACCAGTGGATTGGTCGTCGAAGCATGGCTCGTACGTTCAACAGATTTGACGTCCCCGGATTTCTTTCTGTGGGGAAAGTTGAATGATATTTACTATCGTGATCCACTGACAACGCCTGACAACATGCGTCAGCGCATTGTCAATGCATGTGCGAACATTACGGAAGGCGAACTACTCGCTGTTGAGAGGAATGTCGTTACACGTATTGCCAAATGCATTGAGGTTGACGGACATCATTTTGAACATTTATTGCATTAATGTGGTATTTACAGGTAATCACCTTGTAACAGCATGCGTTTTCAGAAATGATAAGGTCACACAGGTACATGTATCACATTGGAACAACCGAAATAAGATGTTCAAACGTACCTAGGTTCTGTATTTTAATTTAACAAACCTACCTGTTACCAACTGTTCGTCTAAAATTGTGATCCATATGTTTGTGATTATTACAGTGCCATCTATCACAAAGCGAAAAAAATGGTCCAACTAAAACATTCATATTTCTTTACATACTACACGAAGATGTAATAAAAAATGGGTGTTCCTATTTTTTAAAAAAACGCAGTTGATATCCGTTTGACCTATGGCAGCGCCATCTAGTGGGCCAACCATAGCGCCATCTGGTTTCCGCCTTCAAGCTAGGCAAGTTTCGTTCTTTGTAGTTTTTTCGTTTGACGCTTATTTCGTGAGATATTTGGCCTGGTCACGATCAATGGACCACCCTGTATTTAATATATAAACGGTGTACAATAAAATGTCCTTCAGACATGCACTGCTGCGATCTACAACGGTGTGAAATAGAACAAATGTATTTGTAATCGTGAATACGGTAAGACTACAGCTGCAAAACTTATTGATGACATACGAAAATTTTTGTCGTACCGGGATTCGATCTCGGATTTCGCGCCTTACGCGAGCGCCCGCCTCAACGACGTCGACTATCCCAGCAAGCCTCGCGGACCGACCCAAACCCTCAATGTCACCGTGTGTCCGCGTCTACTCGCATAGTTGCTGTGATTGCCGGACATTGAAAGACTTTTTTTTATTGTCGCAGCTTGTGTAGCCATGTAATACTACTTTGAAGCGTCTGTGTTTTACGGTGTAATAGAGACTGCTGCGATCTACAACTGTATGAAACAGAAGAAATGTAAACAGTTTTTGATGTTGCTAAGCAACAGTCACACAATAATTTTTACATGAACACACCGCCATTTGACTGCATAGTTGTTTATTTAATTACGACCCAGGTTTCGGCCTTTTATGCCATATTCAAGTGATTGAGTTTATGTCATTAACATATATTACGACTCAAGGACATGCGTTCATCTTTTATATACCAAAGTAAACCTGTTTTTATTAAGTACGACGTGTTCCCACTATTATTTATTGATTTATTTATAAGAGCTCGTATTTCGTGGGGAGTGAATATTTTTCTTAACTTATGGCCAAGTTTGAGTTTAATGTCGTGCAGTATATGTTAATGACATATACTCAATCACTTGAAAATGACATAACAGGCTGAAACCGGAGTCATAATCAAATAAACAACAATACAGTTAAATGGTGGTGTGATCATTCAAAAAATGGAAGAAATGTATTTACAATTGGGAGTACGGTTAGACTTCAGCTGCACAATTTATTGGTGACATATGAAAATTTATGCTGGACCGGGAGTCGGAATTTCCCGCTTTATGCGACCGGTCGCGTTATCTATTTCGACTATCCAAGCATGCCTCATTACACAGGCTGCGACAATGATAAGTCTCCCCCTGTGCGGGAATCGCAGTAACTGTGCAAGTACAGGATGTGGACATACGGTGACGTATGGTGGTTTGGGTCGGTCCAGGAGGCGCGCTTGGATACCTGAAGTGTTTAAGGGGACCGCTTGCATAAGCAGGATTTCTGGATTCGAGTCTCGGTCCGGCACAAATTTTCATGTCACCAATAAATTGTGCATTTGAAGTCTAATAGTATTCGCTGTTGCGAATACATTTCTTCTAATAGAAATATATTCTCGAATATTTTGTGTTATGTATGTGTAACAGTGCTCTTTTTTCAGGAATATATGTATTCGATCTTGTGAACATGTCTGGGAACATGGACGAATGAGCTGCAAGACCGTTGTCTGCATCAGTGTCTATTCCCTCGCAATTCAGTACTGTGTATATTACAGACAAAGCAACGTGGCTAGCTGTGGATAAGGGAGCAAATGCGCATTTTAATAGACGTTGTGAAAGGGGACCAGTGTTTAGAAAGGTCTGAAAAGGTAAAACGCGTTAGCCCACAGTTAATGACTCCAAAGAAATGCAAAAACTAATTCATAAATACGTGTCCACAATCTTATTCATGATTTAATGCGCTCATCGTCAACCATCGCTGATATAAGTATTGTATGTCCGTCCAACTTCGTAAACAAACTCTGTGGTCTCTGCGCCAGACGACTGCCGCTGGAGAGCGCTGCAAACACAAATTACGTCGAGAAGCATGTTCTGAGTGATGTATGGGCACCATCTCGGTTCTGAGTGTGCACCAACTACGTTGAGAGTCATGACTAACGCGATGCACAATGAGAAGCACGTCCTGTATGAGAGACGACTGTAAAGGCCCTTCTGATGGCCGCACAGTTGTCCTCATGAGGCTGAGTAATCTCTTTACGACCGTGCAGCAGGAATGTTCCAAGCGGCAGCAGTGCTCTGACACTAGTATTCTGATTGGTTGTCAAAAGCGACAATGTTTTACAATCCGCTACTAGGATATTCTGGATGGTAACAGTGCTCTAACACAATTACAAAAATCAAATGACTCTGAGCACTATGGGACTCAACTGCTGAGGTCATTAGTCCACTAGAATTTAGAACTAGTTAAACCTAACTAACCTAAGGATATCACAAACATCCATGCCCGAAGCAGGATTCGAACCTGCGACCGTAGTGGTCTTGCGGTTCCAGACTGCAGCGCCTTTAACCGCACGGCCACTTCGGCCGGCTAACACAATTACACTGAAAGGGCATCAAAACTGCCGTCGACTTATGTTATTCTGGTGTTCAATGCGTAGACTGATTCGATGCTGCTCTCCACACTACTCTATCCTGTGCAAGCCTCTTCATCTCCAAGTAAGCCGGCCGCGGTGGTCTAGCGGTTTGAGGCGCTCAGTCCGGAGCCGCGCGACTGCTACGGTCGCAGGTTCGAATCCTGCCTCGGGCATGGATGTGTGTGATGTCCTTAGGTTAGTTAGGTTTAACTAGTTCTAAATTCTAGTGGACTAATGACCTCAGCAGTCCCATAGTGCTCAGAGCCATTTGAACCAATCTCCAAGTAAGTACTGAAAATACATGGATTTGAAGCTGCTTGCTGTATTCATTCCCTTGGTCTCCCTCTAAAATTTTTACTTCCTACGCTCCCTTCCATCACCAAACTGACGATTCCTTCCTTCCTCAGGATATGTCTTATCAACCTAACTCATCTTCTAGTCAAGTTGTGACACAAATTTCTTTTCCCCCAATTCTCTTCATTACCTCATCTTTAGTTACATGTTCAACCCATGAAATCTTCAGCATTCTTCTGCAGGGCCTCATTTTAGAAGCCTCTATTCCCTTCTTGTCTGAGCTTAGTGCCGTCCACGCTTGACTTCCGTATGAGATTACACTCTGTACAAATACCTTCAGAAAAGACTTCCTAACGCTTAAAGTGATTCGTCTGTGTTAGAAATTTTGCTCGTGCTGTAACCAGCCACAGTTTTTATCCTCTCTACTTCCTCCGTCATTAATTAATTTCCTACCCACATAGCATGCTGGCTTTCATTCGATGACGCGTCGCCTCATATCCATCCCAATGAGTGGAGACAATTTCCAAATGGAATTAAATGAAATCATACAAATAGCATCGAGTAATGACTATCCTCCTACCTTAGTGGACTCCTTACTGAAAAAAAGGAAACAACAGGTGTACTCTCTTCTTTACTCTGGCCTTGATCCACCAACTCAAGTACACAGTAAATAGTGCACAATCTCATACTTAGAGATCTCATTGGTTGTAGGCAGAAAATTTAAAAGCAGGAACGTAAAAACATCATTTTATGTGCACAACACTGTTGGACACTTTTTGCCCAATGCTAAAGACAACACTGCAGCTTTGAAAAAGTGTGGAACATATAAAATTACTTGCAATTGTGGCACATTCTATATAGATCAGTGTGGCAGGGCAATATGCACCTGCTTGAAGGAACAGCCCAGAAGTTGGAAACTTAGAAAAGGAGACTCTACTTTTGCAGATATACTTAAAGAAAACCATAGTTACAAGGCGGAACATGAAGTGTTACATCACATCCATAAAGGAAGAAACATGAACTATCTTAAAATAATGGAAATCAATAAATACATGTCCATTAACCCAAGCTTGATTCTGAATGACCAGACGCGGTTTACTTGCCAGTATTACTGGTACGACTCATAACCCCATCCAGGCCACGTTGGAGATCAGCCCTCTTATTCGCGTGCCCCATTTTCCTTTATTTCAGTTACTATAATTCCTCTCATTGTGTGAAATAATTTACAATGAATAATCGCAGGTGCTTCATTCTCGTGATTAATATCACTGTTATATGTTACCTGTTTGTAATTTATGACCTACTGAAGACGAGATTATTTTTTTCAGACACATCTTTGGAATATCTCATCAAAGTTTATTCTTCAGTTATTTTCTTCCATGGACAGCTATGGTCTATAGTTCAGTAGTTAATGTGTCACATATTTTATCTTAGTTAAATAATATTAATTCACATTTACACTGAAATAATCCCTCTCGTTTAATTCCTAGTTATAACATTAACATTTTCACCTCTGGGAATCGACGTACTCTGTAGATGGGCTAATATAAAATCCTTGAGCCAACATAATTTCACTGCACCAGATACTTATCTTTGTACCTGATGATGGCGAAAACCGGTTCGTGTAGCAAATAACAAATATTGTACATTATTACACTCGTCAATCAATGCAAAACTCATCTACTACTTTTAGTGTCTCATTTCTTATCTTAAATTCCTGAGCATCACCTGATTAAATTCGATTACATTCCATTATCTTGTTTTATTTCTTATACAGTAAAACTGTAAAAATAAAGGAACACTGGAAAATCCAGCTCTGTTTGCATCGAGGTGGTGTGAGAAGAGCTTTCTTCATAACTTACAGAAGTAAAGTTGCAGACATGCGCGGAAAAACGGGCTAATCCGCAGTATTCAAAAATGGCGAAAAATGGGGTTGTGTAAATGAGGCTGGAAAAAATATACCAAACCATTTTATTCTTACCTTTTTAACGGAAATCCATATAGTACGGAACAGTTATTGTTTCTTATCTGCCATATCTTGTATATTGGAATGCAACATGAAATGGAATAATTGATGAAGAAGAACAATAATATGTGAAGATTTGTTTTGTACATTAGTAAACATCCACAGCCACAAATTACCATTAAATGCAGTAAAAAGTCCTGTAAATCAGAAAACACATCACGTATGATTTAAGTGGATCGAGCCAATGGCCACTTTCTCACTCTGAAGTAGCAAAAAAAAAAAAAAAAAAGTATCCGTTGATGAAAGCAATGACCATAACAGAATTATAAGTTTTTGAATATTTTGAGTGCGTTTTCAGATTTTCATAGGTAGTACTAGCCTGTTTAATATGGAAGTTCAGTTTTTTTCTAGTTCTTTCTTTTTATGACCATTTTTCTCACATGAAATTTGCACCTTAAGGTGACAACAAACTTGACAGGTGCCACTAAGTGGTTTTGCAAAGTCAATATTGAAAAACTGATAACATATTTTACAATACATGCCAACGCTAAGAGGTACCTTGTTGCTTTCTTTGCACTTATTTTGATAAACACTGTACCTCATGCTAATGATTCGATCTGCACACAGATACATCATGTTGGGATGCTTTTTCCTGGAATAGTGACCTGACTGCGCAGGAGAACTATTTAATCGCTTATGAGCCCATGCAAATTCCTGTTCCTCTTCGCTGCATTTATTTGGGCGATTGTTACGTCTCCCCATCTTATCCACCTTAAATAAAATATTTAGCTTTTAATGTCATGTTACACATAAATCTGTCTCTGTGAATGTATGTCTGGGGTTTGGTGACTAATGAATCACGGAAACTAACTTCATGTGTTTTCTTTTGTTGAATCACATGGGATTAGCGTCCACTGCTTATAACGATGATTGCTAGACAAGCTTTCTTACAAAAGTGAACCTCTACTTCACCTACAGCAACCTTATGGATCTTTCTTGTCTGCCACCTAGTCCTCTCTGGATCATCAGTATACCTCCGCTTGACAGCGTTCATATTCATACATACAAATTTATAAGAATTTGAAGATCACTGTTACTTAGATTTAGGAAATCACCTGCAGGTAAAATATCGATGAATTTTGTTGGATAGGATCATTCTGTATCTTGTTATTTTGTCATTTTCGCTACACCTTTATAGTTACTGTTCTCTTTACCACTTTTCGCTTCTTCCTCTCAATTTCTTTGGGCCAGTTCTGTGGATTACACTTCCTCTTTCGATAATTTTCACTGATTGTTCACACTTCCGTCACCGTTTCCCATTCCTATATCCGCCATCTTTACTACCAGTATTTGTGTTCTGTACTGAGTGTGGCAACTGAACACTTCAAACACTCTAAACTAGGTTCATAAAGCGATTTATATTGCATATTACACAAGGATTATATTTCGTGTTTACACTTTTATTAATTCCAATATAATCTACTTCAGCCTCCAACACTTCTCGAATTACAGTTAAATGGTTTGTAAGTAGGCTGTTTAGGTTTTAATGTTGGTGACACCACGTAGCGCTCTATATGAAAATCACTCACTGTGCTGTGTGAAGGCTGTGGTTGGTTTGCATTGTTGGAGTACATGTTATTGTAGTGTTGGGCAGTTGGCTGTTAACAGCGTGTAGCGTTGCGCAGTTGGAGGTGAGCCGCCAGCAGTGGTGGATGTGGGGAGAGAGATGGCGGAATTTTGAGAGCGGACGATCTGGACGTGTATCCAACAGAAAGAGTAAATTTGTAATATTGGATATCATGGACTGATATATATATATATATATATATATATATATATATATATAAAGGTAAATACATTGTTTGTTCTCTTTCATATGCATCACAGATCTTTAGACCATTTGAAACGTCCCCTTACGAAAATTAATGAATTACTGTGCTGATAAACCTCTTACGTTATTTGATTTTCAAACAGCTGAGCAGAACTGAACGTACTCAGACATTTCTCACTTTACTTATCCTGATCATAACTAAATTGACACACAATATTTTTAGCGCAACGCAATCTGACATTCAATAATCCCTACAAAAGAATGGCCCTGACTAACATTAACCTATACCTTTCACAAATCACTTACCTCACAAAAATCTTCGTTACTCGATCTACTGCAATACAGCGAGCGCCAATACTGCCAGCTAAATAAAAGATTCAAACTACTAAAGGCACTAACTACTGATAAGTATAGTTAGCAAATGAAAGATATTTGATAGAGAACAAACAATTTATTTACCTTAATAGTGTTCAAAAGCCATAATCAGTCCATGATATCCAATATTACAAATTTACTCTTTCTGATGGACACACGTTCAGATTGTCTGCTCTCAAAATTCCGCCATCTTTCTCCCGACATCCACCACTGCTGGCGGCTCACCTCCAACTGCGCAACGCTACGCGCTGTTAACAGCCAACTGCCCACCACTACAATACCATGTACTCCAACAATGCAAACCAACGACAGCCTTCACACAGCAGTCAGTGATTTTCATATAGAGCACTACGTGGCGTTACCAACATTAAAACCTAAACAGCCTACTTACATAGCCCCCATGGCTCTGAGCACTATGGGACTTAACTTCTGAGGTCATCACTTCCCTAGAACTTAGAACTAGTTAAACCTAACTAACCTAAGGACATCACACACATCCATGCCCGAGGCAGGATTCGAACCTGCGACCGTAGCGGTCGTGCGGTTCCAGACTGTAGCGCCTAGAACCGCTCGGCCGAAATACAGTTAAGTATCTGGTGTCTGTTTATCGTATGCCACGGTATTGGTTATCCTGCTACTCAGTCATTCAGCTTCTTTCCACTGGAGGGAAGCGCCGGAGTGTAGCGAAACGTTCGTCCGTTTGTGATATTACTGAAATCATATCTAACTAAACGCATAAATTCTCTGCGTTGTATTATACCCTAATGTTATATTTGGGGGTGAGACCAATGTCGGGTTCCTGTACCCAGCAACAGATGGCAGCACTTTTTGCAGTTTTTACATCTGAGGGTCAGCGCGTTTTTCCGCGCATGTCGTCAGTTAAACACTGTATGCCGGTAGGGCAGTAGATTGACAACTGAGAAAAAGCTGAACAGAGGTGGACATATTTCTTCGCCATCGACTGATAGAAATACGGAGGTGTATTTCTCAGAAGTGGAATCTGCCTTTCTGCCAGATGGTATCGCTACGGCCTTGGCAGTAATGTGGGTTGGGTTTATTTCCGAGCGCACAGTAAGGGTATTGATCTCCGGCAGAGGCTTCCGTCCGAGAACGGCGGGAGTACGGTCGATTAGACGCCGCCACCGGGGCTGTCCGCTGACGCATCGCTGCCAGGCGCTGTGCAGAGGCATTGCTGTCGTCTCGCCTGCGATGAAAAAACGGGCTAAAGCGACGAATAAAACCTGTTAATCTTTTGCTACGAAGAGCTTCTGACGTGTAAAACAGGCAGGAAACAACAATCCTCCTGTAATGCCTAGAGTTGTAAGACTACCGTAGGCTGCTGCAGACCATCGTAAGTAAGTGCAGACCACGGTAATTTCCCTTGTAGCTTTGGTCAGTTAAGGCTGTAACTGCATTACCTGAATGTTAAGTGTGTTGCATACCCAACAGGTGTTACCTAATAACGATTGCTTTTTTTATGTGGGCGATCAGTGATACTCGACTCCTCTAAAAACTAGAAATGGTAAACAGTCTAGAAACTGAGTGAGTATTTCTGAAGGACAGCGTTCTACATAGGTACCCTCCTGTCCGTTACTTAAAAATAAACAGTATTTAAAGCAAAGCTGAAATTATCAATTCTTAGTTTAGGTTCTATTAGAAATTTGTTTATCTGTAACGTGAAATAGAGGGATGATGTAGTAAAAATAAAGAAGACAATAAAGATGTATCACATACCGCTAGAAAAGGCAATTTCCTAAACAAAAAGGTAAAATTAAAAAAAGCATAAAACAAAAATATATCAGGCATGGCTTCAATACTTCGTCGAACTTGTATCCAACATGTTTCTGTTCTTTATAAACAACTATAGCATTTATAAATGATAACAGGAAACTGTTGCCTTTGATCATGACGAAGAACGTTCTGTTGAGAAAAAAACAACGACAATTATATATATATATATATATATATATATATATATATATATATAATTGTATGTTTTTTATGTTTGTGCATGTGAACTTTACTTGCATCAAAAGTAGTTGCTTTGGTTACATAAAGACGCAACAATTACGCGATCAACTAATTTTGATTACTTGTAAAATGCATTGGACTAACATTGGGTTATGTGCGGATCTAATTAAGTGAAACGAAGAGAAATCATCGGCTCCTAGTTTCTGTCTAACACATTCATTTATATTTCTTTTTCTACCAATGCACCAACACTACCGTAATCCTACCATTTACTGCGTCATTTATGTATTGTACCAGAACTACCGACCCAGTTTTGGTAGAGCGTAGCAGTAGTTATACCTCATTAAAGACGTATGCTTTATATCCAGTGACCGTGACCAGGAAAAAAATAGCAATTAATGGCACCCGTTAGTTAAAGAATTGCGACGAAAACAGAGTGAAACGTAATAGTCTAGACCTAAAATAATAACACCGTAAACTTTCTAGAACTAAAGTAAGTCTGATAGGAAAACGTTTTGTGATCTGCAGAAGACAGAATTAAAACAGGCAAAAGTTTCAAAGTTAGTAAGTGATGGATACTATAGTCTTCCTCAGAACACAACAGAGATTAATGAATTCTTTTACTACTGCATTTACGCAACGTGGGCGGCTCTGTGAATCAATGGTAAAGTGCAAAGATACAGAACTCAAAGTCTTGGGTTCGATCCCTAGTCAGTACTAGGATTTTTATCTGTCACTTTTCGGGTGTAAGGCGTTGTATTTACCACTGCAATTCAATTCACAATTCAGCAGAATAATCATATTACCTCAAGGCTTCATTGTAGCCGTACGCCCGAAAACTACTATGAATGTGCGCAACCCTTTCAGTTCCATAACGACAGCGTCTTCAGGATTGTGCTAGTCCGTCGATTTGTCCTACAGCCTAATCGCATGCACTTCTCTGGCATCAGCTGATCATTTGTTGTGGATTAGTTTCTGCAACAGCAGTAGGAAAAAACAGTCCAGACTGGAACGACAGCAGAAGCTTCAATGACGCGTTTCGCTTTTTGAGAAATCTTCAGAATTTGTTTAGGAATTGTAACCACTACAATTTATATTCCAAAATTTGCGTCAAAATTAGAAGTATGGCCCTATTATAGCATATCTGCGTAGCATAGCTGTTTCGTCGAAGGTGGAAATCCAAAAGTTTTGGCTTATTACGAGTAATGCGTTACGCGCAGTTCCTAAACAAATTCTGAAGATGCTTCAAAGAGGCGAAACGCGGCAATAAAGCCTCTATTGTCGTTGCAACCTGGATCTTTTTCCCTACTGACAATATATCACGGTTGTTGCCCATAACCATAAAGTGAGAGAATTTATATTTCTACAGTAGCCTTCCAGAGAACTCGAGTCATTAAAATGTCATTGCTTATTGGTGGGTGTGACAGTCCTCTCAGGACGAATTACAGTATATTATAGATTGCAATTTTCCGAACTATTAAAACCTGACGTTGAAACTTTAACTGTTAAATATATGGCTCCGAGAAGATCATAAAATCATAGACCCAGAAATGTCAGTGAATGACAAAACGTGAGCAATGTCTCTTCTGGTGAGCAGATTCTCCAAGTGGCCTTCCTTGCTCCAGGGTTCAACTGAGACGTGTCGGTATTAGAACTACTGTAAACGATAAGCCGCAAACTCCTTTACAAATATTTCTTTATCTTTCGGTGAAATATTGAACGGAAAGACGAATACTTGATTTTTACGTATATACGATTACTTTACGGTTGCAATAAACATAGTCATCGCCATCCGTTATTTGACACCCTCTGCTGAATAAAGGCCTCCTTTAGAGTCTCCAACGCATTACGGTCTCCAGCAGCTTCCGTGTGTTTGCTGACGCCGTCTACTCACCTTTTATTGGTTCTTCGTGTCGGGCCTTCCTTATATCTTCGGATCATCTACCGTCTACGACCATGTGTAGCTATACCACGCACATACAACTCATGTTTCAGTACAGTCATAATTAAGTGTTCCATTATAGTCTGCGCCCCTCATACACTTCTTTATTTTCTTGACACCCCAACTAAATCTCAATTGTGTGTGTGTGTGTGTGTGTGTGTGTGAGAGAGAGAGAGAGAGAGAGAGAGAGAGAGAGAGAGAGAGAGAGAGAGAGACAGAGTATTTTGACCAGCACTATTGTAGATCGTAGACAGCGTACTTAATTTTCAGCAGTCTCGCAGCTGGTACTTCTTAAACTTCACACGGTCAAAAGTCAGTAGCCACAACACTTCAGAAACCGTTCATGACTTGCAGACAGGAAACATAGTAAGAAACACGTAATACCCACTCTCGATTATCAGTATCACAGACACACTATATGATCAAAAGTATCTGGACTCCGATTAGAGTGACAAAGTCATTAGGGACATTTCAAACTATCTGAAGCTGCCCAAGTCCACGGTTGGTGATGCGACTGTGAAGTGCAAAAGTTAGGGAACATCCACAGCTAAACCAAAACGAGGCAGAAGCCACATACTGATAGACAGGGACTGTCGAATAATTACCTGCTGCGAGACTAATGGAAAATAAGTACTGGGACTCCGATTAGTGAATATCAATAGAGGGTGTACCCACCCTTCATTTTTATGACGGCTTTAATTCAGCTAGGGGCAATTTCAGTGAGGTGTCTTAATGTCTGTGGAGGAATGATCGCTCATTATTCCCCAAGAGGCGAAGCCGGAGAAGTTTGTGATATTGGACGCTGTGGCCTGGAGATAGGTCGACGTTCTTTGTCATTCAGAAAGTGTGCCACTGGATTGAGGTCGGGACTCTGGGTAGACCAGTCCATTTCATGAGTGCTACTAACCACAAACCAATGCTTGGCACATCCTGTTTTATGACAGTGCGCACAGTCATGCTTACACAAACGATCATCGCCTCCAAACTGTTCCTCTGCTATACGCAGTACTCACTGCTGTAAAATTTGTTCCTACCCTTTTCCATTAAGTGTTCGTGTAAATGTAACAATGGGACCACCCCCCAAACCACTGCTGGCACTACACGTGACAGTACGTCACGTTCTCCAGGCGTTCGCCAAACCTAAAACCTTTCATCGGAATACCAGGAGGTAGAGCGTGATTCACCACTCCAAATGACTCGTTCCCAGTCATCCATTGTGCAGTGCCGTCACTCTGTGCGCCACCTTAGGCATCGCTTAGCTTTGACCACAGTAATGTGTGGCTTTTGAGGAACTGCTCGACCACTTCACCCCATCCGTTTTAGCTCTCTACGCGTAGTCACATTGCTGACTGGACTGCCGGTAGCACTCTGGAACCCACTACTGATTTCTTCCACTGATTTCATGCGAATTTTTGCAGTAACCCTCCGTAATTGACTCTAAATAACGAAAAGTGAGAGGTCATCCACATGAGTGCTAAAAGGAATCCGTTAAACTCCGGTTAAATGATAAATAAGTCAGATCTAAAGGCCGTAAATCCAACTAAATGCCCAGGAATTACAATTACGAACAACTTGAATTGGAAGGAAAACATAGAAAATGTTGTGGGGAAGGCTAACCAAAGACTACGTTTTATTGGCAGGACACTTAGAAAATGTAACAGATCTACTAAGGAGACTGCCTACACTACGCTTATACGTTCTCTTTTAGAATACTACTGCGCGGTGTGGGATCCTTACGCAACAGGATTGACGGGGTACACCGAAAAAGTTCAAAGAAGGGCTGCACGTTTTTACTATCGCGAAATAGGGGAGAGAGTGTCACTGAAATAATACAGGATTTGGGGTGGACATCATTAAAGGAAAGGCGTTTTCCATTGCGGCGGAATCTTCTCACGAAATTCCAGTCACCAA
Source organism: Schistocerca americana (assembly GCF_021461395.2). NCBI lineage: Eukaryota > Metazoa > Arthropoda > Insecta > Orthoptera > Acrididae > Schistocerca > Schistocerca americana. The sequence goes on along the minus strand of NC_060120.1, from coordinate 637,820,129 downwards.
CTTTCTCCTGTGAAAGCGAAAATATTTCGTTGATACCGACCTACATAGGGAGAAACGATCACCATGATAAACTAAGGGAAATCAGAGCTCGTGCAGAAAGATGTAGGTGTTCGTTTTTTCCGCGCGCTATATGAGACTGGAGTAACAGAGAATTGTGAAGGTGGTTCGATGAACCCTCTGCCAATGAATACACACACCGGTGGCGATGGGTGTAACTGCCTTCACACTCTACGATTCCGTTGTTATGGCGATCTGCTCCAGCTGCTGCAGAAGCTGTATTGAAGCTGAAAATGATAAAGTTGCCGAGAAATATTCGTCGGGGCTCTGTTGCATAGCAATCAGATTTGCCTTCAGCTCTTAGAAACACTTCCTTTCCGATGAAAGCATCAAATTATTTAATTAGAACTGAACGCTCCCGTCGGAATTGTTCTCGAGCTGGTATTCATTAACTGATCATACTTGAGTATACGTCGTTTGTGGAAATAACAAGTACCTTTTTTAAATGAACGAAGTTTTATTGATCTTAGTGTCAATGAAATTCTTGTCGCTCATGAATTATCGATTTTCTATGATATACACAGATGTAGTATAAATAATATCTTTCTCTCTCTCTCTCTCTCTCTCTCTCTCTCTCTCGTACTGTCACATTAATGCATAGCAATCTTATTACATGATATATCATATATGCTCCCCTTGTGGACGAACGTTTTTGGGAAAACAAACACGAGCGTTCACACAACACTATTTTGATTATTGTTCATGACGCTGTATATTGTTAGAGATAACTGAGTGATTTTATATCAGAAGACAAAATCTGTTCACGACAGGATGAAAGGATGGCCAGTTTCAGTTTTACCACGAGCAGCAAGCCCTCCCTAGAGTCAACACAATGTAACGACGGCAGAAGCTCGTAATTAAAAACAGTTTGCACAAGTTACATATTTGCAGCTCAGCGCAGTGTATGACGCAGGTGCGTGGGATCGCTTTGTTAGATTTACGAACTGTGTCAACCTATTATCTGTTATGTAACTACACGAAATGACGCACAGTAGAAAATTTGAATATAGTAGCTTTATATGTGAGTAAGTCAAACACTACGTAAATGAAGAGGACGCAGTGGTATTTGCAACGATTAGCGTGACATTTTATGGAGCGATTTGGCAGTCAATATGAGAGATATTTTTTACGCTGTTGTCCAGAGTTTAAAGAAAAGCTTGGCACTTGCCTTGAGTGATCGGTATGACGCATTTAGTAGAAGCAGGTGACGTCGGTAAGGAGTCGAAAGACATGAAAGGTAGACAGAAATCGAGGGAATGAGACAGGGTTATAGCCTATCTCCCGTATTATTCGATCTGCATGTTGAGTAAGCAGAAAAGGAAACCAAAGAGAAATTTGGGAATTAAATTAAAGATCACGAGAAGAATTAAAAATGTTAACTTCCGCCGTCTACATTAAAATTACCTTAGAGACTGCAGCTGACTGGGAAGAGCAGTGGAAATGTTAGTGTCTTGAAAACAAAAAAGAATCAACAAAAGTAGTGGAGTTTAGTCATGTTAAATCAAATAATGCGGATGAAATTAGATTACAAAATGAGTCACTGAAAATGGTAGATGAGTTTTAACATTTCAGCAGCAAAATATTGACGATGGTCGAAGTAGAGAGGATATAAAATCCAGGCTGGCGATAACAGGAAAGCATTTATGAACAGGAGATCTATTTTAACCGTGAATGTAAATCAAACCGTCATCAGATGTTTCTTGAAACAATTTCTCCGGAGTATAGCCTTGTAGGAACAGTTGCATGTTGAAATGTTGGACATGTCAACTGTGCGGGAACACTACATGGGAATACAGGTCTGCGTGTGAGAATGCTGAGTGCGTGATGGATAATAATTTGCTATTTCTAGACGAAACTAACTTGAGCAAGAACGTTTCAAAATCATTAGTGGGTGAGGAATAATCCGAAGAACCTACCACTTCGTTGTCAATCTGTACACTAACCGTTAATTCATGATTATAACGCCGTAGTAAAATCATAAGTTGATGAAAGTGAAACAGTTTTGTAAGCGGTAAGGTGATGGCGACGACTTTGAGGAGGTTATAGGAATTGAATATCTGGGAAAGTTCGGAGAGATGAGTGTCTCTTATTATTACGAAATGCTATTCAACCATTTGCGTAGTGAACTGAAGTAGAGGCGACCAAGATTAGTGCATAAAATGTGCTGTTCTACTAGGAGAAGTTTGTGACGACTACGACATGTGACGAAAGCTGGTGCTTCAGATGGAGAATATATGACCTACCACGAATGGCGCCCACGCCCGGGGGCAAGGTGGTGGTGGCGGCGGGGGGGGGGGGGGGGGGGGGACGGCCCCCTCTAGCTCCCAGAGGAAGGAAAAGTATAAAAATATGATGTAGTAAGGCGTTTTAGTTTCAAGTAAATGATTGAAAAGTCGGTATAACGTAGGTTTTTAACAGGGTGTGACCTGGATCCTTTTCTTTTTTGGCTACCAGAAATCACCATTCGTCTTCCAAAATATTAAAAATGCTCCATACACCCAGGTCTTGCCGCCCCTCCCCTATAAACTATCGTACGGGAGCTCTTGCCTATCACACATTATAATAGACGGACAGCATCGTCCTAACGTCCAACAACCTCCAAAGAGGCATCATGTCTTCAACCACTTTCCATAGCTCATACCTTCATGATATAGACCTGTTTCAGACGAAATGAGTTGCTCAGCCAGACAAATAGTCTACAGTGGGTTAATGTACTAACGGCAGAGTATTATCTGGACTAAACGCATCGTCTACCGAAGGTGCCTGTAGAGTACCGGGCTCTTACAGCTAAGTTTAAGAAAAACCATGGAATTGCGCGTAGACATTGTATGCCTGCAAGAGCTCTATGTGAGGTCAGGCCGCAAACGTCCTATTGCAGCAGGGAACATGTTTATAACTGGACTCCTTAAAACCGAAGCTTCAGTAATCGTATTTAATTATGAGGTACTGAAATCATACAGTTCGGCTCCCAACATATTTTAACTGTGGCTATCAGTGGTGAGCACCTCTTCAGTTTACAGTATCTGTACAGCAAAGAAATTTATGTAGCTGCGGTTGGGGGCACTGTTACCGTGACGACAGAGTATAATCCCGCTGCAGCCACCAGTGTCTCGGAACACGCAGTTCAGCGGACATTGTTGAACATCAGACTCCACGGCACGCTACCCGTACGATTTCCCATGTTGAACCAACGACATCGTCAATTGCGCTTGCAGTGGACATGAGATCGTTGACACCGGACCTTGCATCAATAGAAACGTGTCGCTGGATCGGATGAGCCACGTTTCTTGTTACACCACGACGATAGTCGTGTCCGGACACGTTGTCATCCAGACGAACAAATGTTCGTATCGTGCACCGCGCCACGGACGCACGTCGGTGAAGGCGGCCTTATGCTGTCGGGGATTTTCGCTTGGGCTTCTATGGTACATACGTAGTAGTAATTCAAGGCACCGTAACAGCAGTGACTACGTGAACATTACTGTGAAACATTCGAAACCCTTCATGCTTGTCTTCCGCGACGGCGGTATCTTCCTGCAGGATAACTGTCTGTGCCACAATGCCAGAATCGCGGTGCAGCGATTTGAAGAGCATAATAGTGAACTTACTCTGATGTCTTGGCCACCAAATTCTCCTGGTATGGACCCAACGAAACAATCCTACGACTCTGTCGGGCGCTAGCTCTGCGCACATAAACAACCGGTCCATAATTTACGGATACTGAGTGACCTGATGGTACATGCCTCCGAAAACCTACCAAGGACCTGTGGAGTCCATATCATGCGCTCCAAATATGGATCAGAACGCTATTAAATACGTGGTCGTAATGATTAGCTCAACACTGTTCTAGTAACAGCCGATATAACCACCAGTTCCTTTCTCTTTGGACAGCCAGCTACGCGACGCTAAGGACTCCCAACTTGAGGGAGTTCTTTGAGAAAAACGTATTTCTGTGTGAAGGACCTTATCAACGTGCCGTTTACTACGGACTAGCAGACGGTAGCAGTGACACAGCCATAATAGTATCCAAAAGAAAGTCGTTTTCTTTTTGTGTCATCAGTCTTGTGACTGGTTTGATATGACCCGCCATGAATTCCTCTGCTGTGCCAACCTCTTCATCTCAGAGTAGCACTTGCAACCTACATCCTCAATTATTTGCTGGATGTATTCCAATCTCTGTCCTCCTCAGCAGTTTTTGCCTTCTACAGCTCCCTCGAGTACCATGAAAGACATTCTCTAATGTCTTAATAATTGTCCTATCATCCTGCCCCTTCTCCTTGACAGTGTTTTACATATATTCCTTCCCTCTCCTATTCTGTGCGGAATCTCCTCATTCCTTATCTTATCAGTCCAACAGATTTTCAAGATTCGTCTGTAGCACCACATCTCAAATGCTTCGATTCTATTCTGTTCCAGTTTTCCCACAGTCCATCTTTCACTACCATCCAATGTTGTACTCCAGACGTACATTCTCAGAAATTTCTTCCTCAAATGAAGGCCTATGTGATTAGTACAATTCTCTTGCCCAGGAATGCTCTTTTTGCCAGTGCTAGTATTCTTTTGATGTCCTGCTTGCTCCGTGCATCGTTGGTTATTTTACTGCCTAGGTAGCAGAATTCCTTAACTTCATCTACTTCGCGACCATCAACCCTGATGTTAATCTCCCTGTTCTAATTTTTGCTACTTCTCATTACTTTCGTCTTTCTTCGATTTACTCTCAATATATATTCTGCACTCATTAGATTGTTCATTCCATTCAGCAGATCATGTAATTCTTCTTCACTTTCACTGACGATAGCAATGTCATCAGCGAATCGTATCATTGATATCCTTTCACCTTGAAGTTTATTTCCACTCCTGAATCTTCCTTTTATTTGCTTCTTCGATGTACATATTGACCAGTATGGACGAAAGACTACATCCTTGTCTTACACCCTTTTTAATCCGAGCACTTTGTTCTTGGTCGTCTTCTCTTATTATTCCCTCTTGGCTCTTGTACATATTGTATATTACCCGCCTCTCCCTATAACTTACCCCTACTTTTCTCAGAGTTTCGAACATCTTGCACCATTTTACACTGTCAAACCCTTTTCCAGGTCGATGTATCCTATGAACATGTCACGATTTTTCTTTAGTCTTGCTTCCATTATCAATCGCAACGTCAGAATTTTCTAAAGCGGAACTGATTGTCATCTAGCACATTTTCAACTTTCTTTTCCATTCTTCTGTGTATTATTTTTGTCAGGAACTTGGCTGCATGAGCTGTTAAGCTGGTTGTGCGATAATTCTCGCACTTGTCAGCTCTTGCAGTCTTCGGAACTGAGTGGATGCTATTTTCCCGGATGTCAGATGGTATGTCGCCAGACTCATACATTCTACACACCAACGTAAATAGGCGTTTTGTTCTCATATCCCCCGATGATTTTAAAAATTCTGATGGCATGTTATCTACCCCTTCTACCTTATTTGACCTTAAGTCCTTCAAAGCTCTTTTACATTATGATTCTAATACTGGATCCCCATCTCTTTAAATCGACTTCTGTTTCTTCTTCTATACCATCAGAAAAATCTTCCTCCTCGTAGAGGCTCTCAATGTACTCTTTCCACCTATCCGCTCTCTCCTCTGCCTTTGACAGTGGAATTCCTGTTGCGCTCATAATGTTACGACTCTTGCTTTCAATGTCACCGAAGGTTGTTTTGACTACCCTGTATGCTGAGTCAGTCCTTCCGAGAATCATTTCTTTTTCGATATCTCCTCATTTTTCATGCCGCCATTTCGTCTTCCTATTTATTTCATTCCTCAGCGACTTGTATTTCTGTAGTTCTGAATTTCCCTGAACATTTTTGTATTTCCTCTTTTCATTGATCAGCTGAGGTATTTCTTCTGTTACCCATGATTTCTTGGCAGTTACCTTCTTTATACCTATGTTTTCCTCTTCGACTTCTGTGATGGTCCCTTTTAGAGATATTCATTCCTCTTCAGCTGTACTGCCTATTGAGCTATCCTTTATTGCTGTATCTGTATCCTTAGAGAACTTCAAGCTTATCTCGTCAGTCCTCAGTACTTTCATATCCCGCTTCATTGCATGTTGATTGTTCCTAACTAATATCAACAATTATTCAATCTTTTTCTCATGGTCACCTCCCCCTTGGCAGTCCCCTCCCAGAGTTCGGAATAAGGAACTAATCCGGAATCTTTTGCCAATGGAGACATTGTCATGACACTTTTTCTATTGCAGGCCACATGTCCTGTGGATACAGGTTACGTGTCTTTAATGCAGTGGTTTCCAATGCCTTTTGCATCCTCATGCCGTTGATCATTGCTGATTCTTCCGCCTTTAGGGCAGTTTCCCACCCTTAGGACAAGAGAGTGCCCTGAACTTCTTTCCGCTTCTCCGCCTTCTTTGACAGGGCCATAAGCAGAATGTGGGTGACTTCTTATGCTGGAAATCTTCGGACGCCAATGCCCATTATTATTCAAAATTCAAACCCTGGCCTTAGGACGTTTCTGATGACCAATCAAAGTCGCTACGCCTACTCCACGGGTTTCTTCATAAACTTCTTACCATAATTTGTAACTGGACAGTGCTGATTGGGCTGACTAGTTGTGACTGTAATACTATATATGCAGAGGCAGCAGCTGTCTAACGTGAGGGTATTTCCCTCTGAACAAGGGTTTAATTTGCGCAAGGTATACTTTCAAAGGATGATAGATATAGTGATTACATATAACACCGATCGGATGGAGGTGAGCAATGTATCAAGCCCTAATACAATGCCCACTGTGTGCAGTGATTTCACCACGAACGCACCTCGTAATAATATCATTTAACAAACCATCTCAGCAAGATTCGGATCAGGCGAAAACAAAAACAAAGAGCTCTCTTAGTGCAGAATGAAAAGACTGAAAGCACCCCATAAATCTCACATTTTTTTGAAAACGGGGATTAATGTTTCATTTCTATCGACGGCGGGTCATTGGAGTTGAGACAGAACCTTCACGCATGATTAGTTTGTGTTCATGCAACAAAACGTAGTTCAAGAAAGGACAAGGGTCGAGATTGCACCCACCTTATCACCATCTGTGGTTCTTTTTGTTATGAATCCACTGAACGAAGCATTTACACCGGGACGACTTCCAAAATTTTCAAAGGTGTGTCATATTATATTGAGAAGTAGGATGATATAGACTGATAGACTGTAAAACCAACAGACGAATTTACATAATATATGACAATGTTCGTGAAACGCCACTGTACTACGGCTTACGGGAGCTACAAGGGAACCTAGCCGGTGACAGTTCCATTTCACACAGGAACGTTTAATTCATGCTGCGACAAATCAGGCGCTTAGTACAGTCATAACCTCACCGAGGAAACGAGATCATGCCTGGTACCTCAGGCACATTGTATCACCTTGGTGGCCTGTGACGTTCGTATGGTTAATGAATCTGTGGGTATCTGATGCACTCTTTTATCCTCCGTTACCACTGTCAGGGGCACATGGGTGATAGGAGGGCATTGTAAAATAATAACGAATTTCCCCATACTTCATTTATTGTAGAGAAATGACCAAACAGATTCGGTTGTCAAGTAAGCATACGACCTTCGGGTTCTCGTGTTGTCAGGAAGCCCCGGGCTCCGCCAGAGAAACAGAGAAAGGTAGATCCTTTACGAAATGCAGTACTTGTGCGTGCAACAGCTACAATCTCCCAGTCGCCGTTGAAACTTTCCTTAGAATAGGCAAAACGCCAATACCTAGACAGACAATCTGCGGATATTTGGGACTTCACCTTGACAGAAAATTAAATATCCATCAGTATGTCACCCCGTCGCAGCCAAACCAAGTATGGATATGCCATTGCTGGGCGAATAAACAACACCTAGGGATATGCCCTGTATGTATATCGGTCACATATCTAGACTGAAAAGAGTTGGAAGAATAACTATAGTTGGGACTGGAGACAAACTCAAAGCTTTAACACTACAGAAAGCAGAAAGGATGCCTGATGCTGGAATTCATTATGGTGTTGGCCCACCTTTAGCCTTGATGACAGCTTTCACTCTCGCAGGCATACGTTCAGTTAGGTGCTGTGAGGTTTCTTGGAGAATGGCAGCTCATTCTTCACGGAGTGCTGCACTGAGGAGGGGTATCGATGTCGGTCGGTGAGGCCTGGCACGAAGTCGGCGTTCCGAAACATCCCAAAGGTGTTCTATAGGATTCAGGTCAGGACTCTGTGCAGGCCAGTCCATTACAGGGATGTTACTATCGTGTAATCACTCCGCCACAGGCCGTGCATTATGAACTGGTGCTCGGTCGTGCTGAAAGATGCAATCGCCACCCCCGAGTTGCTCTTCAACAGTGGGAATCAAGAAGGTGCTTAAAACATCAAAGTAGGTAGGCCTGTGCTGTGATAGTATCACTAAAAACATCAGGCGTGCAAGCCTCCTCCATGAAAAACACGACCACACCATAACACCACAGCCACCGAATTTTACTGTTGGCACTACACACGCTGGCAGATGAATTTCACCGGGCATTCTCCATGCCCACATACTACCATCGGATCGCCACATTGTTTACCGTGATTCGTACTCCACACAAGGTTTTACCACTGTTCAATCGTCCAATGTTCACGCTCCTTACACCAAGCGAGGCGTCGTTTCGTATTTACCGGCGTGATGTGAGGCTTATGAGCAGCCGCTCGACCATGAAATCCGAAAGAACAGATACCATCTTCATATAGATAAGGCTTACCGGCCAATGACCTTCTTCAGTGCGGATGCACTCACATTGCCCAAACTCTTACGGAATCGGCAGATTGCCTGCCGCGAGTAATGAGTATGGAGGCAGGGGCACTGCAAATGTAGTGTGTAGACAGTAAGTTGGACCTGTGGGTCTCACGGGGAGGGTGCCAGAGATAGGTTCCTGCAGTCGTACTGTTCTCTGTGCCCTCGATGGCTTAGTCGGATAGAGCGTCTGCCATGTAAGCAGGAGATCCCAGGTTCGAATCCTGGAGGGGCACACATTTTCAACTGGCCCCGTTGGTATTTATCAACGCTTGTAAGCAGCTAATGGTCTGGATTTCATTGTAATTTCATATCTGGTTAGGATCGTCTAGTCTGTCGTTCCAAACAACAGGGACAGATAAAACATGAATCAGGTCTCTTTCATTTGGTGCTTTACTCTCTTGATGACTGTGTGCAGTACTTAACCACGACTCCATATGGGATCCACTGGCGATGGAGAGGTCATTTGTAACTATGGGGAGTTTGGAATTCAGAGCGTGTTGAATTGAAATGTCATTATTTAATTACAAAAACTGTTCCATATTACAAGCAAATGCTATTTCCAGCAAATGAAAGTCAATGTAATGTTAGTGAGATACAAAGAAAATTACACAAAACAGAAACTGAAAATTAGTTAAAGGAAAGGGTGTGTGCTATGTGAAATCGTTAGTATTAGAAGAAAATAAAATGAAGATAGGAAATGATAGATAAGATGGTTGCCCACCACGATCAACGGTCGGAAAAGATAGCCTAGGAACTGCATCGAGCCTTTTCCTTTCGAACTGACATTTCACGTTTTGTACATAATTTCACTAAATTAGCTATACTTCCTAGGTGACCCTAAGGCAAAAATAACCGGTCACTGTTTACACACTTCGGTGGAATTCATTTTAAAGGCGATTATTTAGTGGGTGTTGCTGTCTGTACCTTATGGGGCTTGTCAGGAAGGCAGATTTAAGAACGGGGTCACAGAGCTATGCATTTCTGGTCAGAATTTAGATATACGTACGTTTATTTGCACCTGTGATTGTATCTGTCTCTAATATTGTTCTACATATTTGTATAGTTTTATACTTACGTTTGTGTTACGCAGAGCTATCGTTTAGTAGCATCAGTCCTAGATCCGAGTGCGCTTCTCATGGAGCAGAGTGGAAGGTCAAGAAGCCAGAGGACCAGAACGATTCTGTGGCGGTATCGGATGCAAGTTTCTAGATCTCCGCTACCGGGTGGAGAATTGTAGGGTACCCGTTAATAGGTCAGGCGTACATACAAGCAGGAAGCAGCCACTAGGTAAGTGGAGAACGTTTGGCGAGCATATGTGCACTTTATATGTTAGAGAAATCTCTCCACAGGCCCGATAAGGTGGGTTCTGAGTCCGGACGGAGGAACATTCACTAAAGCAGATGGGAGCAAAAAAATGTTAATATAGCATCAGCTAACTGCAGGAGCGTCTGCGGAAGGGTTCCAGAACTAATCTCATCAACGTTAACAATTCCCACATAATGCTGGGGACAGAAAACTGGCTGAATCCAGAGGTTAACTGCAATGAAATTCTAAATTCCGATTGGAATGTTTATCACTAAGATAGGTTGAACGGTGGTGGGGGAGACGTGTATATAGCTATAAAAATACGATAATATCTAGTGAGATTAGTAAACACCAAGAATGCGAAATAATATGGATGAAGGTAAGTATTAAAGGTGGATCAAAATGGGTATCGAATATCACGCAATAATAATGGCGGAACACTTGAGGCGAATATTTCGCGTTATTTCCCTGGTAACGTTATAGTTTTAAGTGGAGTTCTTAACTTAACCAGCTGCCGGCTGGGAGACTCGAATGATTGGGACTTATAGTGGGGACAGAGAATCGAGTGTTTAGCAAGAGCGACAAGAGACAGATTTCTGATGACCTTGAGCAGTTAATTAGAGAACCGACTCGTAAAGATAAAATCTTTGAATTGCTAGTGGCAAACAGGCTCGAACATTTCGATTCACAATCAGTCAGCGTAGTACAGGGAATCAATGGTAATACGGCCGTTATGACATCACTGAATACGGCTGTAAATAGGAATGCAAAGAAAGGCAGGAAGATCTTCCTGTTTAGCATGAGTGACAAGACAGATTTATGATTAACCTGACAGGTCATCACGAAAATTTCATGTACAGCACTGACAATGTTGAGCATCAGTGGACGAGGTTCAAGAGCATCGTACAATGCACTTTAGACACGTATGTGTCGAGCAAACTTGTGAGGGATGGAAAAAACCCACCGTCTTTCGACACCCGTATTAGGAAGCTGCTCCCACAACAAAGAGAGCTGTGAAGTTCTCTGCATATTTGAATGTAGCCAAAGCCTCCTGATAAACAAAAATTAAACGAAGCCAAAATTAGCATAAGGAGGACTATACGTGAAGCGTTCAACGAATAGGAAAACAAAGCTCTAGCCAACATTTTGACAGAAAATCCTAAGGAGTTCTGGTCTTCTGTCAAATTAGTAAACGTATCGAATGCAGCCGTCCAGGCACTCTGTCACCATAATGGCAATGAAACAGAGAATGATACGAGAATGACCGAAATACTAAACGTCTCTTTAAGAGAGGAAGATCACATTATAGCTCGTCTTCTAAATCGTCGCACGAATGACAAAATGACAGACATCGAAATAAGTGGCCAAAGGATAGAAGAGCAACTGAAATTACTCAAAGAGGAAAGGCCACTGGACATGACGGGATACCGCTTCCATTCTACACAGAGTATGCGAAAGAACTTGCTCATATCCTACTAGCAGCAGTGTAAGTCACTTAAGGAGCGAAACGTTTCTGACGATTGGGAAAAAGCAAACCACTGTCCGAACGGGCCTTGAAGGCCTAACGGTACCGACCGGCCGCCGTGTCATCCTCAACCTTGGGCGTCACCGGAGGGGCATGTGGACAGCACACCGTTCTCCCGGCCGTTATCAGTTTTCGTGACCGGAGAGTAGTCGAATAGGCAGACAAAACTATAGGCTTATATCTCTGCCGTCGGTCTGTTGTAGAAGTTTGGAATATGTTTTATGCTCGAGTATAAGGACATTTTCCGAGAGCCACAACCATGGCAGCAGTAGTGGCAGCGGTGGACCAGACTGAATCTTAGGAGGAGCAGGGAGCTTCTGAACATTAGCAATCACATACTTTTCCGATGTTTTGGGAGGAAGTGTAGGCTATGGACAATTTCCTCTGTAGGAATCAACGCGGGTTCTAAAAACAACGATCGAGTGAAACTCAGCTCGCTGTTCGTCCACGAGTCTCAGAAAGCAATAGGCGCCCAGATAGACACCGTGTTCCTTGACTCCTGAAAGGCATTCCATACAGTTCCGCACTGCAGCCTAAGAATCAAAACACGAGTGAATGGAAACATCAGACCAACTGTGTGAGTGGGCTGAAGAGTTTGTAGCAAACAAAAAACAGAATGTCATTCTAAGTGGAGAGAAGCCTATAGACACAAAAGTAACTTTAGGCCCACCTCAGTGGAGTGTTACAGGACCGTTCCTTTTCACTATACAAACAAATGACCAAGTAGATAATGTCGGAAGTTCCATGAGTCGTTTTGCGGGTGGTGCTGTTGTACACAGAGAAGTCACGACTCTAGAAAGTTGTAGCGGAATGCAGGAATTCCTGCAGAGGATCGACCCTCTTGGTGAGGAAGTGCAAATGACCCTCAACATAAACAAATGTAACCTATTGCCAATACATAAACAGAAATAACCTTTGTTGCATGATTAAAAAATTGCAGAACAATCACTGGAACCATTTGCTTACATAAAATATCTAAGAGCAAGCGTACGGAATGATCTGAAGTCGAACGACCACATAAAATTAATCGCAACGAAGGCAGATGCCAAACTGGAATTCATTGGGAGAATCCTCAGGAAATGTAGTCCATCAACAAAGGAGGTAGCTTCCAAAACATTCGTTCGACCAATACTTGAATACTGCTCGTCAGATCACAGACTCGTAAGAGCGAAAGCTGAAAGCGTCACACAGATGCTCAGCCAACTCCAATTGCTTCCACCTACGTACATATAATGAAAGACCATGAAAATAAAATTACAGAGATTCGAGATCACACGCATGCTTACCAGCAATCGATCTTCCCGCGAAGAGTACGCGACTGCAACAGGAAAAGAGGGAAGTAACACAGATACATAAAGTACCCTCTGCCTCACAGCGTAAGGTGGAAAATTTTGGAAATTTGTGGTAAGTTCCAAAGGGACCAAACCGCCGAGGTCATCAGTCCCTAGGCTTATACTTTACGTAATCTAACTTAAACTAACTTACGCTAAGGACTACACACACACACACACACACACACACACACACATACACACCCATGCCCGAGGGACTCGAACCTCCGACGGGGGCAGGCACGCGAACCGTGGCAAAGTGCCCTATACCACGCAGCTACCCTGCGCGGTCCGTAAGGTGGCTTGCAGAGTACAGATGTAGACGTAGACTTCATGTTGTCTTAGAGACAGTCTGCTTCATCTTCTGTTTCTCTGTCACTCTATGATGCCTTTTCTCTATCATCAATGCTGTCATTCACCGTTATGGTTATGTTTGGTCTGGTTGCGGGTGTATACCGCCAGTCTCTTGCGTATTCTTGAAATAGTGTCTACTGTTCTGTCTAGGTCTGCCCGTTCGGTTGGATTCCTGACATATATGCTGCCTTGTGTTATCCTTTGTCGTTTGGTCTGCGTATGCGCGGTGCAGTGCAATATTACACGATCGGAGGAGCCAATTTCCCCGCATGCGCGTTGTTGGCTTGGGCGGATGTTCATCCGATGTAAGTATTTTGGATAAGAAACATGTCCGATCGGTTAAGAAATGTATCATTTCACGGTGTGAGTTAGTGTGTTTTACTCCTAATCTGTTCCTTGTGTTTGGAAAGAAGTCACTGGCTTCCCACTCCTTATTGCATGCGTCCCACTCCCTTTGCCGTGTGAACAGCCGCCATCTTTCAACATGGCGTTTGTCGGGGTTGCCTTCTTCTGTGAGGGGTCTAATTTTATCCCTGAAACCTATTTTCCTGCAATATGTTGCAGCGTGCTACCTAATGGTAATGTTGATTGGAAAGGGCTTGCAGGGACTTAGTTAACGACGCCTGATAACCGTAGGAGCACACCCTTCTTCCTGTGGCGCATAGAAGTTCTGTTTGGCACCATGCGGAGTTTGTGTGTCCATGTGCTTGATGCAAAGCATATAATGGATTCAAATATTTTTCAGTGGTGTTGTAAGTAGGCTGTGTAGGTTTTTTTATTTGTAACGCCACGTGGCGCTCTGTATGAAAATCACTGGCTGTGCTGTGTGCAGTCTGTGGCTGGTTTGCATTGTTGTTGGCTATTGTAGTGTTGGGCGGCTGGATGTGAACAGCGCGTAGCGTTGAACAGTTGGAGGTGAGCCGCCAGCAGTGATGGATGTGGGGAAGTGAGATGGCGGATTTTTGAGAGCGGATGATCTGAACGTGTGTCCATCAGAAACAGTACATTTGTAAGAATGGGTGTCATGAACTGCTATATATATTATGACTTTTGAACACTATTAAGGTAAATACATTGTTTGTTCTTTATCAAAATCTTTCGTTTGCTAACTATGCCTATCAGTAGTTAGTGCCTTCAGTAGTTAGAATCTTTTATTTAGCTGGCAGTATTAGCGCTCGCTGTATTGCAGTAGTTCGAGTAACGAAGATTTTTGTGAGGTAAGTGATTTGTGAAACGTATAGGTTAATGTTAGTCAGGGCCATTCTTTTGTAGGGATTTTTGAGAGTCAGATTGCGTTGAGCTAAAAAAATATTGTGTGTCAGTTTAAGCACAGTCATGTATAATTTTTATAAGGGGACGTTTCATATGTCGACCCTTAGCCGAGGATACCTCACTGGAATCTTCTGATTTTTTCTTGTAGTTTGCGTAATTAGTGTAGCTATTGTTTATTGCTAGCGCGTAATTATAGAGAGAATTTCCTTTGTAGTTGTAGTTTTTCATTGTTGTACAGTAAAACAGTTGTGGCATGCATGTAGATTTGCACCAAGTATTTCGCAGCTGCGCTTACAATTAACTAGATATTATTTTCAGTGCTATGTTAAAGTGTTTTCTTATTTTGCTCTTCAAATTGTGCTTTTCTGTGTTGTCGTGTGAAATGTTATGACAATAATGGCGAGTGAAAAACGTAATGCTAGGCTCCAAAGTAAACTGAGAAACGACAGTGAAGACGAAAGCAGTGTGTTAGCGCCGCCGAGTAATGAATTAACTGATGTTCAAAGTAGTAATTTGGTAATTGTCCATAGGGAAATGGAGCGGGGTGCAAATAATGGTGTAGACAGTGAAACAGTTAGTGAACAGGGAAGCATTATCGATCGATCGGTCGGCAACAGTTCGCCTCAGGAATCCGAAATGAGAGGACACAATCTTGCAAATACTGTAGATTCAGGTTTTGCGTCTTCACCGTTTTCTCAAATAAGTCAAGACACATTTTCTGCTCGTCAAAATGTGAATGTTGCCGGTGCAAATGCACTGCCAAAAAGCATAGAGGAACAGATTCCAGACACTAATACATTATTATTGCAATTAATGCCACAAATGAAACAAAATCAGAGACAAACACAGCAACAGTTAGACACAATGGAACAAAGTCTTCAAACGTTAGACACAATGGAACAACACCAGAGACAAACACAGCAACAGTTAGAGGCAATGGAACAAAATCTTCAATAGTTAGACACCACTCTTGAACAAACACGTGAAGATTTAAATACTGAGTTACACAAAATCGAATCGAAATGTCAAAAAGTCTGTAATGACGTAAAAACACAAATTTGTGAGCATTTCCAACCTATTTTTCGCGTCACGAAAGTGCATTACAGAATCACAAAGCAGCCATAAAAGAGCTGCAAACTATTGTTCATGAAAATCATGACATCTTGCAAGCTACAATTGACTCAGCTGCATCTACCGATTCGCTTATGCAAATTGCAAAAACTCAGGAAAACTTAAAGGACACAGTAGATACGATTTCAACACAAAAGGACACTCTGAAACTTGGTTCAGAAAAACACACTGAGGAAATAAGTTCACTGTCGGAGAAAGTAGCCGAACTTTCGGATCAGTTCACTAACTTATCTACAAAGGTGGATGATGATCCGAGTGACACAAGACCTGTAGCCTTCACTGACACAGAAGAGTATGTACAAATTAAGAAATTCAAACAAAATCAGAATCAAATTAATACGCAACACAAAAGAGAAATCCGGGAAGTACAAAATCAGTTGGCACAAGTAATACAAGAATTACATATTTCAGAACACACTCGCGCTCCAATACAGGAAGAGGGACATAGAAATACGGAACAGCCACAAAATAACAACACAGCGCATTTCGGAAACTATGAAAGAAATTGGCAAGGTGCACCGAATTTTGAAATGGAACCGCCGAAACGACGTAACAATGACCGACATGCGACTCGCCGACACAATGATTTTGACTATAAGCTGTTCATTACTACACGTAAATTCAAAACATTTAAGAATTCTGGCAACGACATTCATCCACAAGCGTGGCTTCATCACTTCTCTCGTTGTTTTCCTCCCAACTGGTCTTTAGAGCAGATTAGAATTTATGTGTGGCTATTTAGAGAATGAACCAGCTGTAAGAATGTGATCGGTCATTCACGATTGCCACAGTGAAGGAGAATTTTATCATGCCTTTCTCTCAACTTATTGGTCTCAAGCTACACAAGACCGAGTAAAACATAGCATCATAATAATGAAACATTTCGAACAATCTGAATTTTCCAGTCTTGTGAAATATTTTGAAGACATGTTGCACAAGAATCAGTACCTGTCAAACCCATACAGCCCCTCAGAACTCATCCGCATTTGCTTAATCAAACTACCTGAACATTTACGACATATTATTTTGGCAGGGCGTTGCAAAGACGACATTGAAGCTTTCAGGGCCTGTTACAAGAATTGGAAATTGACACTGACAATCGCAGAACGCGAAGACAGGAGCACAACAATTACAGGTCACATCCGTCACAATTCCGCAATGACAGAAATAATAAATAGACACAACAAGGCTATTCTTACAACGTAAATCGTGACCAAAACAGACACCACCCGTATGACAACGGTTGGCAGAGTAGTAATAATTACAGGGAAAGATCACCTCTCCGCGGTAATGACTATCACAGAGACAATCAGAGAAACAGACAATATGGGAACCAAAATAATGATTATCAAGGGAGACAGAATAACTTCAGACGCAATGGTCCAGCGCGCAGTTACGATTCAGGGAGAAATTCTCCACCACATGACTGACAAGAAGGAAACTATGGAATCTACCGATATGACGACAGATGATATGATCGTAACGACAGACCTGAATTACATCAGAACTGGCGGGATTCAAACAGGGCAGGGCCCTCTCGACAAGGTGAATTTGTAGAAGTTAGGTCTCCAAATCCCAATAACGACGCGCGCCAACAAAGAGACAATAGGCAATGACTCATACTGCTGGCAGCCACAAAACGTACTTCTGAAACTGACGACGCAGCTGCCGTAGCTAGTAATTACGTAAAAATGGAAGACATTAGGGACATCTTACTCCAGGAACACGACGTAAAACATAACAACATTGCATATCCTGTGATTCACTTTACAGTGAATGACATAGAATTTACGGCAGTACTTGACTCTGGCAGTCCCATTTCAGTAATTAGTGAAACAGCCTTTAGCAAATGCAACAAATCGAACGATTGCCCCACACTTCCGTTACGTAAAATTAAATTGCAAGGTGCAATCGTTGGAAAAAGTGTAGATGTACGCCAACAAACCAACTTAGAATTCTTCTGTGAAAGCCACGGCTTCTCTATGAACTTTCTTATTGTTCCATTATTGTCGACGGAAATTATATTGGGAGTAGACTTTTTGAATGAATACAAAGCAATCTTAAACTTTCACGATGCTGAAATAAGTTTAGAGAAAGAAGGTAAGTCAATAGCTTTGAAATTTGAAGATTGGCTCTCAAACCATGATGAAGAATTTAATCGGTTTTACCTCCTGTTAGACAACAGTTCGGAATTTTCGACTGAACTTGACACTAACAATCACTCTGCAAGTACTGACAGGGATGATATCGATGGCGCATTTGATAGTAATGAGTTAATTCAGAATAAAATTCAAACAATTGAGAATTGTAATGACACTGATAGGCAAGACCTTTTTGAGATTTTACAAGCACATTCCACAGTTTTTACTCACAAAACAGGAGCAATCAAGGGATTTCAATACCAAATTCGTGTTCGTGAGCATACTAAATTTTGTGTTAGACCATACGTAATTCCGGCGCATTATAGGGACCGTGTTAGAACAGAAGTACAATCTATGCTTGACGAGGGCATTATTGAGCCTGCAGTAACCTCATACAACAATCCATTACATGTTGTTGAGAAAAAAATGGATCGATCAGGCTTGTCTTAGATTCGAGACAAATCAATACTATCATCATTCCTGAAACAGACAGGCCGCAAACGTTGGAAGAACTTCTTCAAAATGGTGTAAAAGTGTTGTCTGCTATTGATTTCAGATCCAGCTTTTGTCAGATCGAACTTCATCCAGAATGTATAAAATACACAGCTTTCCTTTGTTTCGGCGTTTGTTATCAGTTTCGGAAACTTCCTTTTGGTTTGAACATACCTTCGGCAGCATCATTCGGGGGCTAAATTCCGTATTACTTGAGTTCTTAAAACGTCACATCACCTTATATGTGGACGATATTCTGATATCAGAAGCCTCATGGGAACAACACAATCGCATTCTCAACAGCGTGTTACATATTTTTGCAGAATCTGGAATTACAGTTAACTTGGAAAAGTCTGAATTCGGTAGGACAAAGGTGAAGTTTTTGGGACATATTATTTCTTCTGAAGGCATTCAGCCGGATCCTGAAATGTTAGAAGCAATCAGAGCCATTCCAGTTCCATCCACAAAAAAACAAGTCCGCAGTTTTCTAGGTCTCGTAAATTTTTACCGTCGTTTTCTGACTATGCAAATTCTAGTTACACCAAAACTTTGTTCTCTCACTGGAAAAAATACTATTTGGAACTAGGACGAACAAGCACAGTTGGAATTCAATTCTTTGAAAGAATCGCTACTTAACGCGCCAATACAAGCTCATCCAGATCTATCACAAGATTTCAGCCTTATCACGGATTCTTCTAGAGTCGGTCTTGGTGCCCATTTATTTCAAGAAGCCACAGAAAATGACACTACTGCTCCGAAAACCATTGCTTTTGCTAGGCGAGTGCTAACAAAATCTGAAAAAAATTATTCCGTTACTGAATTAGAAGCTTTAGCTATCGTTGGCGCATTTAAAAAATTCCTTTTCTTTCTTTCTGGTAAGCACGTAAAAGTATACGGTGATCATCGTGCATTACAATTTCTTATGTCTTCAAAATTAAATCATGACAGGTTAAAACGTTGGGCATTGTTTTTGCAAGAATTCCACTTCACAATAGTCTACATTCCCGGCAAGGAGAACATTGTTGCGGACGCACTGTTACGCGCACCGGCTGGGCTTGAGAAAAGTCACACAGAAGGTAAACTTGAGAAAAATTTCAGTATTCTTTACATTCAGAAAGTCGCCTTTGAAAACTTCATCACCACATCTTTAAAGGACATTGCTCATGAACAAGATAAAGATCCGATTTGGAAAGACACCAAAAGTAAATGGCATGAAAAGACACACACACAAATTCGGATTTATTATCTGGTTAGAAACAACATACTCTTCAAACGCTGTACTGTTGATGACAAGCTATGGGTACTTTGCATTCCAGACGATTTTGTTAATAAGCTGAATTGGTACATTCATTTCAGCTACGCATATTTTGGTCCACGAAAATGTTATCACATTCTTCGAACGACTTGTTATTTTAACAATATGGAAAAGAGAATTCGAAGAGTCTTGTCTATTTGTAAACTTTGTCAAAAGGCGAAACCATCTACTATCTCACATCGTGCTCCGTTGTTTCCTATCATTCCTTCTAAATTAAAAGAATTTGCTGCTGTTGATCTCTTGAGACCCCTTGACAGAACATCGAATGGATTTTCGTACGTTCTAGTCGCTGTTGAACTTACTTCAAAATTTGTTTCTTTCACTCCATTACGAAAAGCCACTGGACGGTCTGTATCCAACGCCTTTGTTAAAAATTTCTTACGTGAAGTTGGACACGTTAGTAAAGTCATTTCAGATAAAGGACTACAATTCAGATTTGCTTTGGTCACGTACGCTCCGGAATCATAAAATCAAACCTGTTTTTATTTCATTGTACTCACCACATTGTAACCCTTCTGAACGGATTATGAAAGAAATCAATAAGCTTTGCAGACTTTATTGTCACAGAAAGCATCAGCATTGGGACAGATATTTACACTTATTTCAAAACGTGCTGAATGAAATGCCTCATGACTCCACTGCTTTACCACCTATTCTTGTACTGAAGAATGAAGAACCACCGAAAAGAATCAGAGAGCTTGTACCTTTTCCGAATACATGCAAACTTCGACACAAAGACATAATTGATTTGGCTATTAAAAGTATAAATTCTGCAGCAGACAAAAGGAGAAAACTACACGGTAAAGCTAATGCAAAGAAATTATGCACTGGTCAGAAAGTTCTCATTAAAGCTCATTCATTGTCACATAAGAAGAAGCACTTGAGTCAAAAATTCTTTCTGATTTACAATGGACCTTACAGAGTCTGACGTATACCACATGATAATTGCGTTGAAGTTGAAACTCTGTGTACTAGGGAGAGAAACACTGCGTACTTGGGAGAGTAAAGGATTGCACCACATTTCGCATGTAAAACCGTTTATTGAGAGATAATCTGCTTTTTAACTTTGTCTTTGCCATACAACTTATCACTTCACGTTACTAGTATGCTTTGTCAGACTTAGAAACTGTTAACATGCTACAATGTTTGAAGTTAAATATCCAGTCAAGAACCAAGAGTACTTATTTAAACAGAAATTACGAATGCATTATTTTAGTGAACAGACGACACAGTGTTATTGTGTGTGTACATTCTTGCTTGTTAGTTGTACGATTACGTAACGACTATAAGGCTCACATACTTAGAGCATATAACAGTACTGCTGACGAGATTTTAATGCAACATTTTGGTTTACTTGAAACTACATTCTGGATTTAAAGTACTTTCTGTGAGATACCAGATGACACAGTGGTTAGTTATGTGACAGCTACACGATCTTATCACGACGCTACTAATGAGTGACAATTTACAATGTTACTTTTGCGGTGTTTCTGTTTTATATCTGCACAGTTTTTCTGTATTATTCTGGAAAGTAAATCATGTTTTAGTAGCAACTTTTGTGGTATAGCTACAATGAGACAGCCTTTTCCGTAGCACAACAACACGTTACAGCACAGTACTTTCTTCATCATGGCAATAAGCGTAATAACTAAGATATCTATACGCAAAGCATTTAACTTTTGTTTATCATGAGGTAAGTACATTGACTTCTGCAGAACTTAGCTTTCGGAGGACGATAACTATGACACAGAGATTATCTTACAACAAGACGCACAGTTTAGCGCTACAGTACACGTATTTGAGTGATTAATTTTGTACTTAAAACGTTTATTTTTAAAGATATTTGAAGTACAATGATACAAAGGTTTTCCGTGATACATTTCATTCCATTGCTGTAATCTGTAACACCTGAGGGTATAATTACATTAATCCTCAGGGGGGTACACGCCTACTTTTTGTACCATGTGCTTGGCAAGCACAAGGAGCCCTAGCTAATATGGTATTTGCTTATACAACTTTACACATTGGTACCATATTTCTCTAACACATAAATTACACAGCTAGCTGATCATTTAACTGGGAGAGACAAACATTTATTTTGCTACATCAGTGACAGATGTTTATGCAATTACACAGTTGGGTAACTTCACATTTACGAAATTGTATTTTGTCTGTACTTTGTGAACTGTTCATATTTTTTCGGAACCATTGTGATACTATGAGAGCTCTGTATGATGTATTTGGTATGGGGTCATGATTTTAAAGTACGTTTGAGGCAGATGACAATATTGAAATGAGCAGACAATTTTCCATAGGTTTTGAAATTATTGGAGGAAACTACAAAGATTATGAGATTTGACTGAGGTGTTATGATTTATTATTATGATGACAATGTGTATTATGCTGTTGAGGTATGTTTATGATCAATAAGCTCATGCTAATGAGGAATTTGACTATGCTATGTATTTATTATGATGAAATATTGAAGAAGTGTTAACGAATATGTATATGTGTAATAAGGTAAGGAATAATGAGTAGTGGTTATGGACTCTGGTTTGTGAAAAAGGTTGTTGGAAACCAAGAATCGTACTTTAAGAGTTATGAAATGTATGTACATGCATGAATGTATCACAATGCAGGCGAAAACTTTTTGCACACTGTTATATTTATAGGATTTTGTTTCTACACATTTGTAACGCAAATTCTCGACCTGTGAAATTTTTTATATGAGACTGTCACTGTAGTGCAAACTGGTGTCATAAATATTTCGGTAAGAAAGTTAAGTGACCTTCACGTAATGCGTCATGGGCACCCAGCAGCGCGACAGTCGCCTGGAAAAAAGTCGTTAGTGTGTGACTTTCAGAGGCACAGGTGGAGAAAAAAGGAGGCCATTATCCTCGCTATTGACATTTCCTTGTCGAAAGCATCGCAAATACGACACGCTCAAACTTGAAAACATATAATTACATTGTGGAGCTCTTAATTTATGATATTTAATAAATTGCCTAATGAAATGATGAGAAACATTTTTACATCTATCGTCTTTCTAGTTGAGAGATTTTTTTGCATTTGGAGACGCCATTTGCCTAGTGAATGATGTTTTATATGTTGCTTTATATATATATTTGCTCATTTCGTTTAAAATCTAGTTTCTAGCTGAATAAAATTCAATAGATGTGCTAATATAGATATTTTATACCTACAGATCCGGTAAATAACCATTTTATGATCTACTTCCAAAGAAAAAAAAACGAGGGAGCACAAAAAGACATTTCCCTTCACAGGTATTGCATACATAATTTGTGTCAATGACTGGGTAACTTGTTTCGTAGATAAATCAAGGTGATGCATCACTCTATTGTTAAGATGTGACATAGGTATTAAACATTGCCATTTTTACTGTAATATTTTTTCTGCTTGAGCTTTGTCATGTTTAGGTATAAGTTATTGCATTTGCTGCTGCTGCTTGCCAGGCATAGTGCTACTAAATTTGACTTTGTATTACTCTGTTAAGCCAGTTTTACTAATGATTTATTTTTATTGTTTGCTGCACATTGCCTTATATTAGTTGTAATATTGCAATTGCTCTGCTAATTTAGATTTTCTGCTACTTGCGTTGCCAATTTGCATTTTTTTGTCATTGCTGTTTGTATTAATTTTTTTGTGCTGCTGCATTGCCTCGTCCCTTAGTATATGCATCTGAGCTCAGTAGATTTGAGTTAGCTTAAGAAGGGGTAGGCTATATAAGAGAACGAGTTGTGATGAATTGGAAGAAATGCATTGAAAAGCTATAAGAAAATGGTTTGGCCAAAAAAGTATTTTGAAAGAGGATATGAACAAAAACGTAGGGCTTAGAGACAACAGGTTTAGGTAGGATTTTCTTGGAAATAAATGATGAGGTAAGATAATGGAAAATAAATAATGAGGTAAGAAATACGTGAACATATAAATACAGAAAGCATGCTTGGATAGGACTTTTTTGGTGGAAACAAATGTTGAAATAAGACGAAAGATCTATGGAATGAAGTTTTGGGTTGGACTGCAGTACCAAATGTTACACTGAAAACAAATCCTGTCCTTTCCTCCTGTGTTATTCTGCTATGTGTTTGTGAACTCTTGTGTATCTGTGTTTTTCCTGTCTTTATGTGTTTAGCTATTAAGATTTACATTGTAGAATTTTTCTGATAATATGTTATTTACTTTGTAAAGACGTTTAGATATTATTTATTCTGTTTTGTTTAAATGCTCATGTGTGAAGTTGATGTTTCAAAAGTTATTCTGATCTTTTATGTATTTACTTATGTCATAATTCCTGTAACACTGATGTATATGTTTATTTCTATTCTTTTGTAAACTCCTATTACAACAAATGTTATCTGTATTGTTATGTTCTTTAATGATGTATTTTGTACCTTTGTTATTGTATTCCTATGTTATAAAATTGTAATTGACACCAGTTCATCAAATTACGTAACTTGTAAGTTACATTTCACTGCACACATTTCTGTTGGTCATAGTATATGGACAATATGTGAGAAGTAGGGACTGTTGGTGTTTGCACGTGTGTTGATAATTCAGCAAGGGACTGGATAACAGCATTGCTGGTTCTAGGGGCAATTCCAAAAACTTTGTGAGTGGACAAGTGGTGGTTTATGGACTTGCTATATTCTCTGCAAGACTCTTCGATGGTGATTGTGCACCTGCACAGTCGCAACAGATCTCTACAAGGACTACAGTGGGTCTGCACCTTTGATAACCCACCAATACCGTAATCTCTACAAGGACCGCAGTGGGTCTGCACCTTTGATGGCCCACCAATACCTTAATCTCTACTAGCATTACAGTGGGTCTGCTCTGTGATGACCTACCTACCAATATTCTTCAAAACTTTGACTCTGCTGTGGGTTTGCTTTGTTGTGGCCCACTACCTGAGTGCATGCCATCAAGAGTCAGCACTGTCTTTCCGTTGGAAGGACAACACTACTTCTTCAAGACTGCATGGAAATCCACTACTTCTGTGTGCATTTTTTTTTACTGCTCAGACTTTGAGAAAAAAAAACTGCAATTTTACTATGATGGATGATCAGGACTCTCTTTATGGACTGTGAGAAAATTTTAGCTTTTGACCAACATTGTATCAATAAGTGTGTACATTTGATATCTTTGTTATTGTAATTAGGAAAAATTTTTTCAAATCTGTATTGGCCACTGCCCAAAACAATTTGTAAAATTTTTTGTGGGGAGCATGGGGGCTATGTAAGTAGGCTGTGTAGGTTTTTTTATTGATAACGCCACGTAGCGCTCTGTATGAAAATCACTGGCTGTGCTGTGTGCAGTCTGTGGCTGGTTTGCATTGTTGTTGGCTATTGTAGTGTTGGGCGGCTGGATGTTAACAGCGCGTAGCGTTCCGCAGTTGGAGGTGAGCCGCCAGCAGTGGTGGATGTGGGGAAGTGAGATGGCGGATTTTTGAGAGCGGATGATCTGAGCGTATGTCCATCAGAAACAGTACATTTGGAAGGAATGATGTCATGAACTGCTATATATATTGTGACTTTTGAACCACTATTAAGGTAAATACATTGTTTGTTCTCTATCAAAATCATTCGTTTGCCTATCAGTAGTTAGTGCCTTCAGTAGTTAGAATCTTTTATTTAGCTGGCAGTATTGGCGCTCGCTGTATTGTAGTAGTTCGAGTAACGAAGATTTTTGTGAGGTAAGTGATTTGTGAAACGTATAGGTTAATGTTAGTCAGGGCCATTCTTTTGTAGGGATTTTTGAAAGTGAGATTGCGTTGCGCTAAGAAAATATTGTGTGTCAGTTTAAGCACAGTCTTGTATAATTTTTCTAAGGGGACGTTTCAGTGTTTTCTCTTGTGTGTGTTAGTGGAAGTCTGTAAACTGTTGTGTTCATTCTCGCCAGTTTTTTAGCAGCTTTTCGGTCTTGTCTGCTATTTTCTGTATGTGAGCCTTGAACGAGAGTCCTTTATCAGTAGTAATTCCTAAGTTTCTGTTTCGAAGTTTCACCGACAGGTTTCTAATGAGTCTTTCTTCAAGTAAGACCTAAAGTGCTTTGACTGAGGAATTCATCAGTTAATTTAATGTTTTTAATGTGTTGTAGAATAGCACTGGATTTCTCCCACAGTTGTGCACGGGATTTTGCGGATAGTCGGCATACGCCACGATTCCGTGGGCTGAGTCAAGGCTCTCCACGAGATGTAACAGAAGTTCTGTTACTATATCCGAGAAGATGGGTCCACAGATCTATCCCTATGAACGTCCATTTGTGCGAAATTTGGGCACATTCCGGCTGGCTGCTCGCCACTCAGCAACTCTAATGCTGCAGTAATCCTTCAGGCTGCAGTACGGTGTGGCCGGTACCCGCACCTCCCTAAGACGTTCGAACGTCGCAGGACACCCGAAGTCGTCAAATGCACCTGCGAAGTTTGTCATTATGGTTACGCGATATTTCCGATATGTTTTTTCTATTATGCCGAGGGATTGGTGTATCTTTTCGTCAGTTGTCTTGTTTTTCAGATGCCCATACTGATGCCGGCTAATTTCCAGTAGTTTCCTGTCTGACTGTAGTCTGTCACAGGGTAGGCTTTCCTGGATGCTAGCAAATGTATTCAGTAAGCTGTTTGGCCAGTATGATTTTGGCTCGGTCGGGTCTTGATTCGCAGCGTTCTTGAGGACTACAGTGTTTGCCATTTTCCACAATGCGGGTATTCTCCCGAGCAACATGGCCTCGCTTGGAGTCTCGGTTACAAAGAGGTGACGAGCGGCGCGATCTGTTGTGGGACTTCCGCGTGGATACCACCGGGTCCAGGGACCTTTTTTCCTCTTTAGTCTTGTTATCACTAGCTCCAACTCCACTCGCGCAAAAGGACGAAGATTTCTGTTCTGCAGTCAAGTTCAATTTCTGTTCGTAGATTAGTGAGTACCTGTAGATCTGTGTTTTAATCGTCGTCACGTAAGAGTTTTTGCAGTAACTGTCCTATTGTGCCTCCCACCTGTGCGTTCATGTGTCGTCATAGTGGTTCAGCGTTGATAGGACGAGTCGATTTTTCATTTTTTCTCGTAAAGTTTTCAAACGGAATTGCGTTCGTGTAATTCTGTCGCAATGTTACTCCTTTGTGTGAAAAATGGGAGCTCGTTATCTGTTTATTGCCTGTCTGTATATCTAAAGTCTCACTTGTCTTACTCTGGCATTATTTGCTCGCTGGTAGGACTTTCCAGTTTGTCTAGCTTGTTTGTGAACTCGTGTGACAGTGATATTTTCGAGCGTTGTTATGGTTTTTTGTGTGGTATTACCGTCTTTTATGGCGTCTGTATCAGTTTAGTCCATGCTTCCTGATACTTTTACATGTTGTTCTTGTGTTGTTGTGGTCTTCAGTCCTGAGACTGGTTTGATGCAGCTCTCCATGCTACTCTATCCTGTGCAAGCTTCCTTCATCTCCCAGTACTTACTGCAACCTACATCCTTCTGAATCTGCTTAGTGTATTCATCTCTTGGTCTCCCTCTACGATTTTTAACCTCCACGCTGCCCTCCAATGCTAAATTTGTGATCCCTTGATGCCTCAGAACATGTCCTACCAACCGGTTCCTTCTTCTTGTCAAGTTGTGCCACAAACTCCTCTTCTCCCCAATTCTATTCAATACCTCCTCATTAGTTACGTGATCCAGCCATCTAATCTTCAGCATTCTTCTGTAGCACCACATTTCGAAACCTTCTATTCTCTTCTTGTTCAAACTATTTATCGTCATTCTTTCACTTCCATACATGGCTACACTCCATACAAATACTTTCAGAAACGACTTCCTGACACTTAAATCTATACTCGTTGTTAACAAATTTTTCTTCTTCAGAAACGCTTTGCTTGCCATTGTCAGTCTACATCTTATATCCTCTCCACTTCGACCATCATCAGTTATTTTGCTCCCCAAATAGCAGAACTCCTTTACTGCTTCAAGTGTCTCACTTCCTAATCTAATTCCCTCAGCATCACCCGACGTAATTCGACTACATTCCATTATCCTCGTTTTGCTTTTGTTGGTGTTCATGTATCCTCCTTTCAAGACACTGTCCATTCCGTTCAACTGCTCTTCCAAGTCCTTTGCTGTCTCTGACAGAATTACAATGTCATCGGCGAACCTCAAAGCTTTTATTTCTTCTCCACGGATTTTAATACCTACTCCGAATTTTTGCTTGCTCAATATACAGATAGAATAACATCGGGGAGAGGCTACAACCCTGTCTCACTCCCTTCCCAACCACTGCTTCCCTTTCATGTCCCTCGACTCTTGTAACTGCCATCTGGTTTCTGTACAAATTGTAAATAGCCTTTCGCTCCCTGTATTTTACCCATGCCACCTTTAGAATTTGAAAGAGAGTATTCCAGTCAACAGTGTCAAAAGACTTCTCTAGGTCTACAAATGCTGGAAATGTAGGTTTGCCTTTCCTTAATCTATTTTCTAAGGTAAGTCGTAAGGTCAGTATTGCCTCAGGTGTTCCAACATTTCTACGGAATCCAAACTGATCTTCCCCGAGGTCGGCTTCTACCAGTTTTTCCATTCATCTGTAAAGAATTCGTGTTAGTATTTTGCAGCTGTGACTTAAAACTGATAGTTCGGTAATTTTCACATCTGTCAACACCTGCTTTCTTTGGGATTGGAATTATTATATTCTTCTTGAAGTCTGACGGTATTTTGCCTGTCTCATACATCTTGCTCACCAGATGGTAGAGTTTCGTCAGGACTTGCTCTCCCAAAGCCGTCAGTAGTTCTAATGGAATGTTGCCTACTCCTGGGGCTTTGTTTCGACTCAGGTCTTCAGTGCTCTGTCAAACTCTTCACGCAATATCGTATCTCCCATTTCATCTTCATCTAAATCGTCTCCCACTTCCATAATATTGTTCTCAAGTACATCGCCCTTGTATAGACCCTCTATATACTCCTTCCACCTTTCTGCTTTCCCTTCTTTGCTTAGAACTGAGCTCTTGATATTCATACAAGTAGTTCTCTTTTCTCCAAAGGTCTCTTTAGTTTTCCTGTAGGCAGTATCTATCTTACCCCTAGTGAGATAAGCCTCTACATCGTTACATTTGTCCTCTAGCCATACCTGCTTAGCCATTTTGCACTTCCTGTCGATCTCATTTTTCAGACGTTTGTATTCCTTTTTGTCTGATTCATTTACTGCATTTTTATATTTTCTCCTTTCATCAATTAAATTCAATATTTCTTCTGTTACCAAAGGATTTCTACTAGCCCTCGTCTTTTTACCTACTTGATCCTCTGCTGCCTTTACTACTTCATCCCTCAGAGCTACCCATTCTTCTTCTACTGTATTTCTTTCCCCCTTTCCTGTCAGTTGTTCCCTTATGCTCTCTCTGAAACTCTGTACAACCTCTGGTTCAGTCAGTTTATCCAGGTCCCATCTCCTTAAATCCCTACCTTTTTGCAGTTTATTCAGTTTTAATCTACAGTTCATAACCAATAGATTGTGGTCAGAGTCCACATCTGGCCCTGGAAATGTCTTATAATTTAAAACCTGGTTCCTAAATCTCTGTCTTACCATTATATAATCTATCTGATACCTTCTAGTATCTCCAGGGTTCTTCCATGTATACAACCTTCTTTTATGATTCTTGAACCAAGTGTTAGCTATGATTAAGTTATGCTCTGTGCATAATTCTACCAGATGGCTTCCTCTTTCATTTCTCACCCCCAATCCATATTCACCTACTATGTTTCCTTCTCTCCCTTTTCCTACTCTCGAATTCCAGTCACCCATGAGAATTAAATTTTCGTCTCCCTTCACTACCTGATTAATTTCTTTTATCTCATCATACTTTTACATCTGATATGATTTCTCGCAATCTATTCCAGTCTGTTTTGTGGAGTAAGAGTCATCCAATAAGTAGCGTCACTGGGTTTTCATTGTGATGAACTTGTCATTTTGTGTGCAGTCTTCTTAAATTGTACAGTTTCCTCTTTGAGTCAGTGCCTTATTATTTACAGTAGAGATATCTGTTTTCCATGATACGTTGGTGATTGTCATTTCACATTAATAATGTGGAGATTCTGTTCATGTACTTTATCGTTCACTACTCTTCCTCTATGGTCAGTTGTACTTGAATGCCACAACATCGATTTTGCGTTATATCTGCACATACTAAAAGATTTTTGTGTCTTGCATCTTGTGCAACGTTCCTAATGTAGTGAACGTAAGGCTTTATACTGTCGAGGTATTGTGCCTAGAGAGATGACGCAGTTGGTATGTCCCCATGCGAGTTCTACTGTTACTATGTGCTTGCCAATATGTTTGCTTACTATAATGTCTTTATGCAATACCGTTATGGAAGCCACTGGCGTTTCGTCATCGGTAGTTCTTATTTTTCCGGCGTGCGAACCTGACATCTCTGGAGTACTGTTCATGGAGGCAAATTACGTCTGCATCGAGTTCCGCCGCAACTTCTCTTAATTCCGTGCTTACTAGCCTCTTCCCTCATCCATTAAGCTGCATTATTTTTGTCACAGGCACTTTGTAAAGACATTTTAGTGTGGATGTTGTCTTGACGTGGTGCGCGTACAAGATCGTTACATATATCTTCCTTATTGATTCTCGTAATTCTCGCGCGGTTGTGGGTAGGTTTTCTGCCAGTTATAACGTTCTGACTGTCTGGTCGGTAGAAGATCAACAAATTTTGTCACGCCGTCGACGTGTTAATCGTATCGCTGGTCTTTAGAGAGTCTGGCAGTTCTCTTAAACTACTAGTCTTGTAGTTGTAACTCTTCTTCTAAACTGTCATAGTCTAGACTGTCTGTTTTTTCTTGTGGTTCTGGGTTTGTGGTTGTGTCTTGCGCCAGTAGGCTGGGTGTTGCTGTATTGGTGACAGTACATTTCAGTACTGGGGTTAGCAATATTTCTGTACGGGCAGATCCGTCATTTGTCTTTGTGTCGTCTGTCTTAGTGGATCATCCTGACGCATATCTAAGAGGCGTGATGTATTTTCTGCATTTTGTAGAGTCGTATTGCTACTGGTACTCTATGTTGGGTGATGCTGTGTAACTGACACTTCTCTCTGAGCTATTATCACATTGATTAGCACTGCGATTCACTTTTGGGAATTCGACACTCCTCTGTATTTTCAGACCCATGTTCTATGTTTAGCAGCTCCACCTCAACTTCTTCCATCCTATTCATTAGGTTTGTTTTGAGTGTGGAGCACTCGAAAAATTTACGTTGTAGCTCGCAAGATGCTAGACACTCTATTGCGCTTCTGATTTTTATTGCGAGAGTGGAGGTTATAGCTGGAGCAGTCTTCTTTTCCTGTTCGTTTCCTATTGTAAGGCGTATTTACTGACGCCGTGCTGTGGCTTTGGGCCACACTCGTGTCTTGGTCGATAGGGACTTATATGTTTGATTGTTGCTGCTTGAGTGTTGGCGAGTGGTGTTTATTTCGTGATCTGTCTGACTGTTTTGTTGTCATTCCCTTTCGTAGAACTTAAGTTGTTCTAAATATTCTTCGGTGAACCATACGTGAATGGAAAGGGAAAAAGCGCTAATAACTAGTACAATGGAACATATCCCCTGCTATATCCTACACAGCAGCTTGGAGAGTATGGATGTAGATGGAGATGTAGCACCACTTTCCCTGCACAGATTACTTATATTCTGTAATTTTCCTTGTGTGCTGGATCTCAGCATCCGTCACAACTGATGATTATTGCGCGTGAATCTAAAAATATTGGTGCACTTGAAACTGAAAGAGTAAGTGATCTATCCACTGATGCCTGTGATATAGCGTAGCGCATAACATGTTGTCTCCTGCTCGTGTCTTCTAGTACGCCACAGCAAACAAGAAAAGCTATGGTGATTAGGGTTGGGGGAAGTTACTGTACTGTGTGCCATAAGACTGCAGCTGGTCTTAAAATGACCACCAGTACCGTCAACATCGCCACAGTGGCCACTCCGATGCAGCGCTGGTGGACCCCGCGGTGACACGGATATCACATTGACGATTATACATAGATGCGAATACTGATTTAAAAGTACATCTGAGATTAATAATAAATGTTTCTTAGTTGATATTTTAGTTGCGGATGGAATGGTAGTTGTTGTAGTAGAGCGTTGAAGCTTATAGAGTTGATATTACGACACACCTTTTGGAAACTAGACAGCGAGGAAAAATGAAATGCAGAAATTGAATATAAACACCAGGTGAATCTTCCCGCTCACACAACAGCCACTGCGCTCGCATAAGAAAAGGATCTGGATTTCTAAACTTTTCTACAACATACCATAATTCCTAAATTATGTCTTATTAGACATTGTTTTCTATTTCTACGGTAAAAAAATATGTTTAGAAGTGGAGGAAGCGGGTCGGGAGTAAAATTGCGTTGACAGAGTTCGTTTTTTTTTGCTGCATATAAGTGTTGTGGAGTATCCAAAAGAAGAAAAGTAACTGGCACCGCACTGCGTCGTGATTTGTTTTTTCAAGGAATGTTTTACTTACATTGGTGACTACAAATCATATATTGACATGTGTACGTCATAAAACGACTGTGAACAAAAAACGTTAATTCTGCATTGAAAACTAAATACTTGCGCCTTGATGATACTTGCAACAAGACATCGTTAACTTGTAGCGTGACTCGATGAATCCTGCTCTTTACCGAAAGTAGATGCAAGCCCTTTAGCGAATTACGGAAGTAGGGAAGCTGGAATTCAACGTCGCGCTAACATCGAGACCATTATTGGCGAGACCGAGTCTCGGTCTGGCATAAATTTTTCTTTTTTCTCTACAATACGTATTTATTATATTTCACGGTCATCATATACTGTTTCAACGATTTTCACTGTTTTCATTTCGTCTCACTGAATCTTCATTAACGTCACCCACACTGACACATCCTTCATTTCACTGTATTTGATTCATTTTTAGTAACCAATCATATGCGGGGTTGCCTTGTTGAGCGTTCCAGACACAATCTCCAGTTCGTTCCTACTTGTAACAAATCTGCCTAATGGATAAGGATTTGTAATGACTCCTTAATTTGATATCGTTGAGACCGTGTTGTCGCCAGCCGCCTGTGGCCGTCTAACACCGGAATTCATACTTTCAGTGCAAACAAGCAATTCTTCTCAGCTTCATAATCATATCTTCCTCAAATTAGAGCGCTGTGGTTCCTTTTTGCGAACCGAAAGAAACAAGGAAATGTTCTGGACGTAAAATGCGTGTTAAAATTTGTTAATTGTAATTGTAGTTTTTTTAGAAAAACAGTAAGTTCAGTCATTAATCACAAACACTCATGCTGACTTTTAGACAGATAGTCTTAAAATTCCTCAAAGTCACTTAAAAATGTATTTCTATAACAGAGCCAGCCAGCCACCGGTCATGATGTGAGTCACAGCAAACGAACGCGTTTCTCCATAAATAGTTATTAATATCTTCAAAGTTGTGACGTCTGAATTTTTCCCGGCGTATTTCTTCAAAGTTACTATGTACTGTTTGGCTATGAATAGTTACTTGGATTTAAGAAATATGAAGTCTACTAGCAGTATTTTTACTTAGACTCATCAAAGTTGACACTAAAACTTCGATCACCGATTTCGTAGCTGTGTGTGTTACTGTTTGACAAAACATACGAAATTCTCTCGTATAGTTGCTGGCTTTAAATCATTATTCCTCCAACACGTCGCTGAAACCTTTCATGACCAGACAAATCTCCAAAACCATGTAACGAACTACATTCATTTCACGCTACCAGAATTTGGTAAAGGCAGAGACACTATTTTATATTTAGCGTTCGTAATAAGTCATGCCTAAGAATATTCGTATTTCCTATAAGAGGTCAATATGATAATCTTCTCTTAAAGCTTCGAGAAAATTAACTCTCGAAGTCATTCGAAACTGAATAATAATTTTTTTTTTTTTTGGTTGTATCTGCCCAGTGCTTCGAATCCCACATTACTTAGCTCCAAAAACCATCTTCAATCACTACTAGTCATTAGGCGAAGATTTTTTTTTTTGTTGCAAAGATCAGCTTTTTAATGATCTACTCACTACTTCAGATGCCACAATGTTGACAACATTATCTCAATTTTAATCAAAGGAATAGCACAACAATGTCTTCCATCTTCGTAGGAGCTCGATGGGCGGCGGTCCAACTGCAATATCGTCCAGCTACCTCTGTCGCTGCAATGCCCATAGCGGGATGAAACACCTTGTCGTCTCTCATTATTGGACATGAAACAGATACGGCACATACACAAATTCAGTACAACAACTGCAGTAACATTAGCAGTGTAATTACACAAACATACATCAATACTTAGATGGTGTCGTTCAGCGGAAATTTTTTACTAAATATGCCATGAATGTTTCCTTTGCTAACATTTTGGGTTTTGCCAGTAATAGCTCCTCCATTTTCTAAGCCTGCTACTTTAAACACGCGCGAACAAAGTTGACACTTATCGCTGTGACTGATGGGAGCGACCGTGAAGGCATTTACCATTTACAGTCGCTCCCATCACCCACCGGGCCGACTGTAAACTTTGCGCATGTAGTACACTAGCCGGGATGTCGGTTTAAACGACATGCACGACTGTAATGTTGGTTGCCGAACTATCAGCAAATTACTGCTCGCTCTCTACCTAACAGGTGATTTCTGTGATAACTGTGAGCATTAGCTGTTATGACGAAGACGATTGTTTCTATTGCTTTTAGCGTATTGCTCGGTAACCCTTCGTGTGAACCACCTTCAAATCCAAGTTTAAAAATGTCTAATTAGTTTGTTACAGGAAGGGATGTAGTCACTGCAACGCCTTGTGTAGTAACACGTCTGGTGAACGTTTGCATTATTTTTCATTATTTTATCGTAAGTGGTGTCCAGTTTATTGCTGAATAAGTATGTCAAATCGGCACCATTAGAAGTACACGGGTTTGTCAAAAATATATTTTCATTTTAAATTGTAAATACACCGATGATCCAAAAGCGATACTGCATGGCATGAATTGGACAAGTACGCACTTGCCTAATTAATAGATATTAGATGTCTACGCTCAGGTCACGCAATATCCATGAATTACAGGCCAGTGGTTTGCTGACGCGAGATCAGCGTTCGACATCGTCCCAGAAGTGTTCCATCGGGTTCAGATCAGGCTAATCTGGTGGCCATCACATTAACGAGAGTTCACCACCACGCTCATCAGACCATTGTAGCACCATTCTGACGGGCATAGTTGTCCTGCACCAAGATACTATCGCCACCACGGAACACGTCAAGCATGAAGGGATGCAGATGGTCCACAGCAGTAGTCGCGTTGACCACAGATGTCATGGGGCCTTCGGTTACTACCACACCTCCGGAGGCAGCCAAGGTGAAGTACATCAACGACATATTTCTGCCTCCACCTGCCGGCGTTCGGCTGGATGTCGGCGTATCTGGACACGATCAATGACAAGAAACCAGAGTTCACCGACCAGGCGACACGTTTCCATTGGTCTCCTGTTTAATTTCAACGATTCCGTGCACACAGAAATCGTAATTCACGATGGGTCGTTAAGTCAACAAGGGAACACGTATTGGTCGTTTGCTGTAGAGCCCCATGTTCAACAATGTGCGCTGAGCCTTGTGTTCCGAAACATTTGCGCCTGCACCAGGATTGTAATCTATCGTCAGATATGCTATAGCTCGCGGCCTATCCTTTTTTACGAAACAGACAAGTTAAAGTTTTGCGAATAAATGTGGACGTCCAACATCTTTCCGTCTACTCGTAGGTTCTCCATCCTTCAACCACTTTCCATAGATACTCACATTAGCAACACGCAAACAGCCAATCAGCTACGCCGTTTCCGAGATGTCCGTTTCCAGGCCCCGGACCATAACGATTTGCCCTTACTTGAAGTCGTTTATGTCAGGCCATTTCCCTACACCTGACCAGTATCGTCGTTACAATGATTCCCCATGAGCCTCTGTTCAACTTACATACTTTCCTTATCGCGTCACGTTCCCACAACACCACGAGGCAGCATGCAGCAGCAGTGGTCATCATGTTTTGGGGTCATCAATAAATGTTTTTACGTGTACTCACTGTCTGGACTCCAAGTAAACCGTGAAGTGGAATACAGAAATACAAACATCAACATCCAAGATCGCTAATTGTAATTTTACTAACTTAGCACCCGTGTCTTCGCTAGCAGAGACTGTATGGTCTGAACAGAAGTTTCGTTTTTATTTCTAATACGAGTTTGTATTTTGTTAAGCTCATTGTTCATGTGCACATCTATAGCATAAAAAATTAGGACCCTTTACATGGCTGCCAATCTTTGCACAATTGAAGTGTTGCAAGGTATTTGATTTAATTGCATGTAGCCAGTCAAAAAGCAAAGATACAAATTGAATAAATGGTTCTGTAGTTATTAGCGCCAGTCTTACACCATGTACTGACCTCTCTCTCATCTCAAACGAGTATTACTATACACGGAATCGCATTTAAAAGTGGTATATACTTCGTCATCAGTAATGATTAACTTGCGTAGTAATTACAATAAAAATAATTTTGTAAACGTATATTGGGCCTACTCAAAAATTAAGGTATCCAAGATCCTATTCTTTTTCTATGGCATTCTGACAAAGGCGATTCGTCGTGGTGACTGTTAAATAGCTTTCTTTGATATAGTTCACAAATTGCAACACTGTCGAACTCGCTTCTGACCACAAAGCGATTCTACTTTCATAACGAAATATTTTCATAAAAATTTTCATCGCCTATTTTTGGAAAAACACCGAAAAACCTTTTTCTTTTTGTTTCTAACTGAGAATTCAAATTTCAGTTATCATTCATGTAGCTTTAAAAATGCTTTAGTAGTTCTTTAATAAATACTTATTTAAAACATCTTTCACCTACTGTTTCACCCCCTTAGGGGTTGAATTTCCAAAAATGCTGTAACAAGTATTTTTTTATTTCTGACCGAAAAACCAAACACAAATCTTCCTAGCTCTGGCTTCAGATTGCCTCAAGAGCGACATATTTTCAAAAAAGCCTCTGATCTTCTATTTCATCCCCTTGGGCGTGCAATTTCGAAAAATCCTTTCTTAAACGATGTCTACAGTATAAGATCAACACCCTCTGCGTTTTAACATAACGAAATATTTCCATAAAATTTTTCATCTCCTGTTTCACTCCTTTAGGTGTTGATTTTCCAAAAACACTGAAACACGTATTTTCCTTATTTCCAACGGAGAAGCTAAAAATAAGTGTTGATAGTTCCAGCTTCAAAATTGATTTGATAGCGATATATTTTCAAAAAACATTTCATCCTCTACTTCAGCCCCTTAGAGGCCGAATTTCCAAAAAGGATCAAACATGTATTTTTTAATTCGAACTGAGCTGTCAATTTTCATAAATGTAGCTTTAAAAATGTTTTAGCAGTTCTTTAATAGTTACTTATTTTCAAAATTAACTTTCAGCATTTAACACCCTAGGGGCTGAATTTCCAAACTTGCTGAAACAAATTTTTTTGACCGAGGAACCAAATATCAATTTTCGTAGTTCTAGCTGCAAAATAGACACAACTGCGCCACACATTCAAAAAAACCTTTCATCCTCTATTTCACTTCTTAGGGGTTGAATTGCGAAAAATAATGAAACATGTATTTTTTTTTAATTTCTAACCGAGAAGTCAGATACCAATTTACATAGATGTAGCTTTAAAAAGGCGTTAGCAGTTCTTTACTAACGATTTATTTTCGAAGTAAAGTTACACCTTAGGGGTGAATTTCGGAAAATTTTGAAACACGTTCGTTTTTATTTCTGTACAAGAAACCAAAGACCAATCTTCGTTGTTCTAACTGCAAAATTATCTTAATAGCGACATATTTCCGAAAAACATTTCATTCTCTATTTCATCCCCTATTTCATCTTCATCTTTAATACAAATTCAGGTTTCCATGCTTAGCGCTTTGGGCTAGACGGTAACGAGTCAGTCAGTCAGGACACTGCCAAATCGCAACACCAAGAACGAGTTTTGCGACGTAAACGGAAGTTAGCAGGTATGTTTCCACATCCGAAAAATGACGAATATTGAAATTTGGCGCTAATGGTGCCACTATGAGGATGCAAACCATATTGGCTTTAAAACGCCCTGTTCCGGTCACTAGCGTTTGTCACCTATGAGACTGGAAGTAGTGAGCTGATGTTACCGAAGAATGCCTTTAAGACAACGACGACGCCATTATCAACAGCTCATTGAGTTTGAACGAGGTCGTGTAAACGGCTAAAAGAAGTTGGATGTTCCTTCCGCGATATTGCAGAAAGATGTGGCAGGAATGTAACCATTATACACGCCTGCTGGCAGCTGAGGTCACGGGAAGGGACGGTAGCAAGAAGACCGGGCTCCAGATGACTACGTGGCACTACCGAGAGGGATGACCGTCGTGTTCGGCGAATGACTGTGGCGAATCGTACTGCACCTGCAGCAATAATTCGAGCAGCATCTGGTAAAACACTGACACAGTGAACTGTTACAAATCGGTTACTTCAAGCACAGCTCCTAGCCAGACGCCTTGTAACGTGCATTCCACTGACCCCAAACCTCCGCCCTTTGCGACATGAGTGGTGCCAAGTGAGAGCGTATTGCAAGGTAGACTGAAGGTCTGTTGTGTTTTCTGATGAAACCGGTCCCGCCTCGTTGCCATTGACGACCATCTGTTGGTTATGAGGAGGCTAGGTGAGCACCTGCGACAAACCTGTCTGTGGCGTAGACACACTGGACCTGCACCTGGGGTTATGGTCTGGGGTGTGATTTTGTATAACTCTTGTGGTTATCCCACGCACCCTGATTGCAAATTTGTACGTCCATCTGGTGAGTGGACCTGTTTTGCTGAAAATCATGAACAGCAATTCGTGGGAAAGGGGGGGGGGGAGGTGTTTTCCAACAAGATAACGATCGCCCACATACAGCTGTTTATATCCAACATGCTCTACAGAGTGTCGCCACGTTGCGTTGGTCTGCTCGGTCATCGGATGTCACCAATCGAGCACATACGCTACATCGTCGGACGACAACTCCAGTGTCACCTACAACCAGCATTAACACTCCATGTACTGACCGACCAAGCGCTACAGGCCTGGAACTCCATCTCATAAACTGACACCCAGCACCTGTACGACACAATGCTTGCACGTTTGCACGCTTGCATTCAATATTCTGGCGGTTACACCGTTTATTAATGTACCACCATTTCACATTTGCAATGGCTTATCTCGCGTTTTTATTGCCCTGTGATATTGCAACGTTAATCACTCAAATATTTTTCCTAGACAAATGTATTCCCGAAATTTCATTACCCTATATTACTTTTTTCTTGGTGTTGCGACTTTTTTTGTCAGTGTTGATAGATTTTTGATGGCCGGTTTCGGTAAATCCAAATTGCCATCATCAGATCTGTAAACCATATTGATATCATATTACAATCATAATCAGACCAGATACAACTAGGTGGGGTACATTTTTTCATAAAATCAATACATGCAACATACTTCACGCAAATACCTTTCAGTACATCTCCATCATATGTACAACACATCGTGTCAAGTCGTGACACGTCATTCCAGGAACAAGAAGAAAGCGATGCATCACCATGTCAATAATAAAACAAGATTTACATAAAATATCATGCATATTACACCGATTGCACAAGCTCATGTTCACACAGCGGATTAAAGGCGACTGAGTATCACAAATCAAACTAAAGATATTATGAACTACCAACAGATGGCACTGTAGTAGTAAATATACAGAAATACAATCGTATATTATGAAGCATAATGAAGAAATCACATCGAAGGAGTCGAGAAACTTATGTAGTATGTACAGACAACAAGTGTCGGCGCAGTTGTTGGATCGTTTGCTGCTGCTATAATAGCAGGTTACCAGAGTTAAAGGAGTTTGAAAGTGGTGTTATTATCGGCGGACGAGCGATGGGACACAACACCTCCGAGGTAGCGATGAAGTGGGGATTTTCCCGTACGACATTTCACGACTGTACCTTGAATATCAGGAATCCGGTATAACACTAAATTTCCGACATCGCTGCGGTCGGAAAAAGATCCTGCAACAGCGGGACCAAGGACGTCTTGAGAGGATCGTTCAACATGACGATGTGCAACACTTCAGGAATTGCTGCAGATTTCAGTTCTGAACCATCAACAAGTGTCAGCGTGAGAACCATTCAACGAAACATCATCGGTAAAGGCTTTCAGAGCCAAAGGCCCACTCGTGTACCCTTGATGACTGCA
Organism: Schistocerca americana; assembly: GCF_021461395.2. Taxonomy (NCBI): domain Eukaryota; kingdom Metazoa; phylum Arthropoda; class Insecta; order Orthoptera; family Acrididae; genus Schistocerca; species Schistocerca americana. The sequence goes on along the minus strand of NC_060120.1, from coordinate 637,780,108 downwards.
CGACACAAAACTTTACGCCTCGCCTCGCCTCGGCTCGTCAACACCGACGTTGGACTGTTGATGACTGGAAACATGTTGCCTGGTCGGAAGAGTCTGGTTTCAAATTGTATCGAGCAGATGTTTACGTGTACAGGTATGGAGACAACTTCACGAATCCATTGACCCTACATGTCAGCAGGTGACTGTTCACGTTGGTGGAGGCTCTCTCTGTCGGTAAATGCGCAAACGTGAACTATGGCGATGTTATTTCCAAACGCCTTCCAGCAGACCCATCGTGCTGTTTCCTTTCTTGGCTGCTGAAGAACAAACTCGAACTCCGGTCGACATTCGTCGGAGAATGAAGAATGTGTACGGGACAGCACATCTGCTAAAATCTACAGTTGCGCCAAGTTCGTGCTTGTCGCGATTCGACACAAGACGTAGGTCGATGTCGCAACGCAGAAGTCAGCGCTAACGTAAGTGGGAGGCACTCGAGCACCCGCACTGTAATGCTGATCTCTCCTCATGCGATTATCATGAATTCGGTCCATTTAAAGAGGCCTTGAAGGGCGAGGACGAGGATGTGCAGCAGGAGGCAGTTACGGACTTCTTCTCCCAGCAGGACACGATGTTTTACCAAAGAGTAATTTGAACCTGATGCGTCGGTGGGTGATTGCTTCAAAGCTCACAGCGAATTTGCCTAATTGGCATACCGATTCTGGACTGTACGGCCTTCGAAGGAAAACTTACTGATCGTCTCTTACACAAATCTTGAAAATAAATTGTTGATTGCGTGAATACCACAGTAAACTTGCGAAGGAAGCAGGATGACTCGTCTCGTCAATGATGAGGTGTTAGAAGACGGAGCATGAGTCCATTGAATCTCAGTTTGGCGTCTGTCTTTCCTTCAGTTACTTTTCTATATTCGTGCCACTTAAAATCTCTCTGCACGCATGCTCCCAGATATTTGATGGATGTGAATGTTTCCAGCGATAGTTCACCAATCATGTAATCATACAATAACGGATGTTTCTGCCTATGTATGTGTAATACGTTATTTCAGTTGGGCGTTAATGGCAATTCCTGCAACCTGCACGTATTCCTGCATGTCGCTACAGCTTTCTAGCGTTACGAGTTCTCCGTACACAACAGCATCATTCTAGGAGAGCCTTCCGGTACTCTGACAATTATTCATTGGATCGATTACATAGTTTGTTAGAAGTAGAGGTGCGAACGAAGTTATTTTTACAGGTGAAGATTTATCTCCGTAATGAACGACATGCTGTCCAGTCCACTCTCAAAACTGATCTGGTGTACCATACCCTCGTATTTTGTTCATTATGCGGCAATGCCGAACTGTAGAAACAGCTCGAGATCAGACTCACGCGATCGCTGTTTGCGGAATGCATTTTGGTTACTATAGAGGAGATTTTCAGCGCTTAGAAAGCTCATAGGCGGCTAACATAAAACGTGTTCAAAAATTCCGCCAAGAACTGTCAGAGATATAGTCTCATAGCTGGGTGAATCTATCCTGCGTTCATTCTGGAAAACGGGAATGATGTTTGCAATTTTGCAACCTCTAGAAGCGGCTTCGCTCCTGCAGCTACTTGCGGCACACTACTGCTAGAAGGAGAGCAAGTTCTTTCGTATACTTTACATAGAATCGTAGAGGTATCCCATCAGGCCCAGTCGCCTTTCCTCTGTAAAGTGGTTTTGTATTCTGGAGGTCACTTATTTTTATAACTGTCATCTCGATCTTTGTCCGTCGCTTCGCTCGATGTGGTTATTTCGGAGGCACGAACTGCGCACTGCCGTCATCTGCGATCGACGCACGTGACTGGGCCGCGAAATAGACAACAAGGGGAGTGAGGGATGCGATGGCGGCCGCTGCAGCTGGCGGGCCGCCACGAAACGAAGCCAGGGCCAGGTGCGCCGCTGCGAATGCTTAGCGGGACGCTGGGCCGTCGACCTCCGCACGCACAACAGAGGAAGCGCCTTGGCTGCTGCTCAGCGGTGGGAAGCGAGCCTCGATCCTCAGCGTTCAGGGCGCTGCTCGTCAGTCTTGCGAGGGAACGGCGTAACTACACCCACGTCTATACTCCACAACCTTCCTCACTGTGCAGGACGGACGACACTTCTGGAACCATTATCTTTTCCCCCTACCATGTTCCATTCCCGAATCGTGCCTTCCAAGAACCACTATCAGACTTCCGTGTCAGCTATAATTTCTCTCATTTTCTCGCCGTGGTAAATTCACGAAATGTATCTGGGAGGTAGTAATATGTTGCTCGACCTTTCCTGGAAATTTGAACAGGAAACCTCTCCGTGAGGCACAATGCTTCTCTTGCAGCCTCTGCCAATATCTTTTGTTTGCCATCTCCGTGAAGCTCCTGTGCCGACAAAACGACCCCATGTCGAAAAGCGCCTCTCTTCGCCTTTGTGAGCAACACTTACAGATCATTCTAATAAATGTTTTGTAAGTCACTTCTTTTGTGCATGAATTATTTTTCTTGAAGATTATTCCAATGAATCTTAATCGCCCATAATCTAGCCTCTGTCAAACTTCCCTTCACCGAATAACCAACTCCCCCCCCCCCTACCACCACCCATCATTTTACCTCCTTGATCCCTACTCGTCACTGTTGTCACCACCTCCCTATACATCAGCATTCCTTGTGCTCAAGGTCCTTCAGACTCCAAACCAATTTCCTCATTCCTCACACACCTTACTAAATTTATCCTAACCCACAACTACTTCTCCTTTGGAGGGAAGATATACAAACAAATCCACAGCACAGCGATGGGCACCTGTATTACTTCCTCCTATGCCAACCTGTTTATGGGCCATCTAGAGGAGACCTTCATATCCTCCCAAAACGCAAAATCCCTAGCCTGGTTCAGGTTCATTGATGATACGTTCACGATCTGGACTCATGGCCAAGACACCATATCCTCATTCCTTCACAACCTCAATGTCTTCTCTCCCATACACTTCATCTGGTCCTCCTCAACCCAGTGTACCACATTTCTAGACATTGATCTCCTCCTATGACTGCTTCCGCATCTCTGTCCACATTAAACCCACTAACCGCCAACACTACCTTCCTTTTGACAGCTGTCTTCCCATTCACACCAAAAAATCCCTCCCATGCAGTGTGGCTACCTGGGGACAGCATACCTACATTGACTAGAACTCCCTTTCCTGGCATGCTGAGGGTCTCACAGACAGCCATCCTCCCCGAGGCCTAATCCACAAACAGATCTCCCATGCCATTTCTCCTCACACCCCCAGTCTTCCCACGACCCCCAAAAACCAGCCACGAAGAAGTGCCCCCTTTGTCATCCAGTACCACCCTAAACTGGAACATCTGAACCGCATCCTTTGCCAGGGCTTTGATTATGTGTCATCGGGTCCTGAAATGGACATCCTACCTGAGATCCTTCCCACTCCTCCTTAAGTGGTGTTCTGTCGTCCACCCAATCTCCAAAACATCTTAGTCCACCCCTATGCCACTCCTAACCCCAATTCCTTGCCAGAAGAAACATATCCCTGTGGAAGACCTAGGTGCAAGACCTGCCCAATCCACTCACCCAGAACTCCTTATTCCAGTCCTGTCAAAGGTTTATCCCACATGGCAGGGGCTGGGCAACCTGTGAGAGCAGCCACGTCATACACCGTCTCTGTTGCTATCATTGCTCAGCTTTTTATATTGGTATGACTACCAACCAGCTGTCCACTAGGATGAATGGCCACTGTCAAACTGTGGCCAAAAGGAAGGTAGACCATCCTGTGGTATAACATGCAGCTGAACATAACGTCCTTGAGTTCAATGGCTGCTTTACTACCCAGGCCATCTCGATCCTCCCGCCCACCACCAACTTTTCTAAACTGCACAGAGTTATTCTTACAACACATTTACCCTACCATAACTACGAGGGTAATCCCAAAAGTAAGGTCTCCCATTTTTTTTATAAATACAGAACTCTGTTTGTGTGGTAGTTGGTCACGCTGTTATGAAGAGTGCTTAACGCGCTATGTGTAAACATGTGCACGCCGCGCTGAGGCGCTCAGTCTTGGTTTGGCAGCCGTTGAGACTGGAGCTCCAGAGTTTGTAGCTGGTCGGACCGAAATTCACGACGAACAAAGAAGCGGGAGATCGTCAATTTCTGAGGAGACAGTGTTGAAGGCTGAGCAAAGCATGCGTGAAGATCGGCGGATCACCATGGATGATCGCTGCACGTTGGTTCCTGAGGTTTCCGGAAGCACGGCTCACAGAATTTTAACGGAAACATTGAACTACCGGAAGGTGTGCGAAAGGTGGGTGCCACGAATGGTTGGCCAGAGTGGCCGAGCGGTTCTAGGCGCTACAGTCTGGAACCCCGCGACCGCAACGGTCGCATGTTCGAATCCTGCCTCGGGCATGGATGTATGTGATGTCCTTAGGTTAGTTAGGTTTAAGTAGTTCTAAGTTCTAGGGGACTGATGACCTCAGAAGTTAAGTCCCATAGTGCTCAGAGCCATTTGAACCATTTCTTTGCCACGCATGTTCACCTGAGACCAAGCAACAATCACGCCAGTGGCGGCATCCATCTTAGCCAAAGCCGCGGAAATTCAAACAAACACAGTCTGTCGGTAAAGTCATGACAGCTGTTCTTTGGGATCGAAAGGATGTTTGAAAACAACGATACTCCATGTCACCGGCCACATTTATTCACGATTCCTTTGAAGAACATTCTGGACAATTCGAGCGAATGATCTGGCCACCCAGATCGCGCGATATGAATCCCATCGAATATTTATGAAACATAAATGGATGGTCAGTTTGTGCACAAAATCCTGAACCGGCAACACATTCGCAATTATGGACGGCTCAGTATTTTTGCATGGGATTTTCAACAATTTGTTGAGTCCATGCTGCGTCGACATGCTGCAGTATGTCGGCAAAAGGAGATCCGACACGATATTAGGTGGTATCCCATGACTTTTGTCACCTCAGTGTATGTATGAGTATCAAATAAATAAATTTAAGAGTTCTCACATTAAAAAATTCGGAAGCACTACTTTTCAACACGCTCACATAGCACAGCGTGAGATATGCTGTAACGCTTTTGAAATAATAGAGATGTCAGCATACAAGTTCATTAGGCCAAGTATTAGTCACCTCCTTAAAAATGTACACTGACCACTTTGAAGCGTTGTAAATGGTGTGTGTGTATAATTTACACCAGACGAACATGTGACTCTCCTCGGCTGACGTATACTGCTGCAGTGAAGTGGCCAGTCGCTTGCATGAAACTAGCGCATTAAGATCGGTGGACATGGACAGGAGCTGTCGTGTTCGGATGTTCCCGTGAGCACACCGTGGATGAAGTTGCCTGATTTATTTGGCTATCATTGTGGACTATCCAACATTTGTACCAGGGAGGATGTACCGCTCCTGTAACATGGCATCAAAATAGTGCTCGTAAAAATATCTTAACCGACTGTGAGCAGAGACGAGTGGCACGCCTTGCCAGGGGCAGTCTGTTTCAAAGACGACTGGAATTCTTGGTATCAATGAACACCGGTCAATATTAACCCGTTTCCCGGGTAATGCTGCGAACGGAACTGTTTACAGTAGACATTTGGAGTTGAGTACCTCACAAAAGACCATTGTTTACAGCAGCACGTAAGGGTGTACGTCTTCAATGGGCCAGACAACACATAAACTGCACAGTAGCTGACTGCGGGCGTGTAACGTGGTCTGATCACATGCGAGTTCGCCTTTTTTTCCCCACATGATGCAAGGTACAGAGTTCGCTGACAGTTCAGTGAGGCGTTTAACCCACAGAGTGTGGAGGGTGTAGACCAGGCCAGAGGTGGTTCTGTGATTTTTTTTACCTCATTTTGTTGCATTTGTTCGGGGCGGACGTCCCATGACATCTGTTCAAATTCATCGTTGATCCACTCCCTCAGTTTTTTATTACGGAGGGCAGCTAATTCTCTGAGCGAAAGCGCCGAGGCAACATGCCAGCTGTTTAAGGGGGGAGGGGGGCTTTTCTAACACGAAAACTGAAAATAATTATTTTGACTTTTCTTTTTTCTTGACTCCAAATACGTTTTCTTCACGCAGTCGGCACAGCAGTCTTGACGTACTTAATATTCCTGACAGAATTTAAAAAAATACTGGGTTCGTCTACTGTTGAGTTTTAATACTAGTAATAAAAGTCTCAGGTGTTCATATTCACTGTTAACATATTTATTCTACACTTTTCAAATGATTATACGTCAAATAAACAATTACAGACACAACGCAAGATGTGCGTCAAACAAACCCTGCCTCCACATCTTTCCCGCCAACTATATACACCACAAACTTCTGACAACTCAGAAGATCAAAGATAATATACCTATTGAAGAAATTCGTTTTTTAACAAATGAATTTCTTATCTATAATTTTTTTCTTTGAAGTTCTTTTTTAAGTCTATAATTAACAATCGCAATGTCGATGGCTAAATTTCGGAATAAATCCAGTATATGAGAACAATCAAGTTTCAGAAAAATAATAAAATTAATATTATTTATGGTTGATCCATGTTCCAGCACATGTTCTGCATCTAAATGTACAAAAAAACTGTTTTATTGGTGTCGTTAAAACTACACGCATTGCGAAATTACAGTTTCGAACCTGTCTGTATCGTATAGTAAATTCATGGAGTGTATAGAATAATCTCTTTTTTAAATATATCGACAAGTATAAGAGGCGATCGAGAAGTTTCCTTTTGAGGTGTTGCTGCAGGTTATATGCAACGGAGCGCGACTCAGTTCGGGCATATAAGCACCGACATGTAGACGAGGGATTCGCGTCTTTCCAATATGCGTTCGGTGAATGCGGATACGCAAACAATGGCGATGTTATTACCAAATGGGTCCAAACAGAACCAACGTGCTGTTACTCTTTTCTTGACTGCCGAAGCGCAAACGCTGGTAGACAACTATCGGAGAATGAATAATAGACATAGGGCAATGGTGTCGTCTATCGTTTCCTCGTCCCGAGAAGTTCAAGAGCCAGCCATGTGCTGGAAAGGTCATACTTACCCCTTTTTTTCTTTGATTACTGGGGTCCGTTGCTTTCAAGGAACCTGATGTCTTCATCAGTGGGGAACGGTGCCGATGTGATAATCCCACCTTCGGGCCGCTAAAAAATGTCTTGAAGGGTCGACCACTCCCGTTGAACGAGGATGGGCAGCAGACGCATACGGACTTCTTCATGCAGCAGGATACAGTGTTTTACCAAACGGGTATCTTCAAGCTGGTGCGTCGTTGGCATGACTCCCTCAACGATCGTGGCGATTTTTTCTGATTGGCGTTCCGATTCCGGAATGTACCGCATTCGAAAGGAAACTTTTTGATCGTCCCTTACTCTAAACACAGCGAAAGATGAACTGTTGATCAATTCCGAACAGCAGTGCTTGCATGTCTGAACGTGTATGTTTCTGGTTTGTCGTACAGTCAGGGATTGTATCGTATGTCGACTGGCCCATGAATCACTCGATCTTAATTCCATATAAAAGGTCGGAGACCGTTTGTAACAACAAGTGAAACGCAGTAATCGAAATCCCCCAATGTGATAACTTTACGGCATCAAATCGTCAGTGAGTGGCTATAGTTGCGTATGGCGCAATTGATGAAAGTTGTGAACTCCCTTACTCGCCAGAATAAAGTCATTATACGAGGCTAGGTACTGACGTCATGTCTCCTGAGTGTGACATGTTTTGGTCGGTGGGCTTGACTCGAGCCATGCTGACTGCAGAATTTCTCACGGCCATAGCAGTTTGAATATCAGAGGGTTCATACAGCACGCACAACTCTTCGTGTAGTATAGCATGGGAATGAAACGTGTATGAAATCTAGAGCTTTAAGCACATATTACCTTGCTTGTCATCTCCACGCGTCAAGGCATTTTTGCTTCACTGAACTTTCATTTGTTGATTTATTTCAGTGATCTGTTAGCGTTTGGACAAAACGACGGAGGAAGGCAAGATGGTTGACTATCGATTATTTATCTCAGGTGGGAAACAGTACTCCTTCATGTCAGTTGAGAGGACTTGACTAAGTAGCTTAGCAGGGAGCAAGAGGAGCGCTCAGCTCAGCGTGCAAACGCGGCAGCGACCACGTCCGGCGCAGCGCTCCGCCACGAGTGCAGATAAGGCGAGCAAACAGCGGGCGAGTGGCGGTGGGGTTGCGCCTCGGCGGATGTTGGCGTACGGAGAGATAAGCACGTGCTGGAGCGAGAAGCAGGCGCCTTCCTGTAGGTAACGAGTCCGCTGTGTGGCCGCTGTGTTAAACCCACCGACGTATGAATTAGTCTTCTGATACACTATGCTACGTCTTAATATCTTCGGCAGCAGTACACTGCCGTGTATGAACAGAATGTACAAACTTCGTAATACCAACACATGCCTGTTTTGTATCTGAAGAAGATCTTGTAAATAATAGATTTCAGCTATCAGTCGTCCTTCTTAAACTTTATTGCTAGATCTAGATTTCAGCAAGAGACTAGCCATTCTTGAATACATCCAATGAACTGTGGATGAAGCCCGACCAACAGGCATTACATGCATTGATCAAAAATGATAGTGCATTGAGAATGGCTAGTCTCTAGCTGAAATCTAGATCTGCCAATAAAATTTAAAAAGGACGACTGATAGCTGAAATCTATTATTGACAAGTCAGTATAACAGTCGCTGAGTGCAACAGCCTCGTGAATGGAAGGTAACCTGATGAAGAAGATCTGTTGGAGGGTTGAGTATTACAAACGCATGGAGTTTATGATTATATTCTGAACAGTGGCGTAAATAACGGTCCCGCCAACCCCGCAGTGGCTGTAGCGGTCGGGGGTGCGGGGTGTGGGGGTGGGGAAGGGAGAGCGTATTTTTTTGGGGCAGTGGGAGCGTGGGGTGCAAACTGGCTTTAATTATTTACTTAAATTTTCTTCTTATATTCACTTTAGCCGCAGAAACTTATTAAGGAGAAGCGAAGACCTGTGTACAGAAAAAATTTTGTACCCTTTCTTGTGCAACATTAATGAGGACGTTACAGCTTGTGGTGGACCAGCATCATGCACAATGTATTGTTTCAACCACCGCTATTTTTCTACACGAGCAGCGGCGGATAGGCGAGATCGCGTTCTGCGATTCTCTGCTACCTTCACTGTGTTGACGACAGTAGGCTCTCCTACTAACAGTCCCTTAAGATTTTTTTTTGTATGATTGTGACGGACGCAGCGTTACAGTCGAAGTAAACTGCTGAAAGTCGGCCGCGGTATCCGAGTGGTTCTAGGCGCTACAGTCCGGAACTGCGCGACTGCTACGGTCGCAGGTTCGAATCCTGCCTCGGGCACTGATGTGTGTGATGTCCTTACGTTAGCTAGGTTTAAGTAGTTCTAAGTTCTACGGAACTGACGACCTCAGAAGTTGAATCCCATAGTGCTCAGAGCCATTTGAACCACATTTTAAAACCAGCACAAAATGTACTGAAACATGTCTGGATGAAAGAAAAAAAAAACTTCAAAGGTATCTTGCTCAAGGCAGAATTCCTCCCCAAAGTTCTTAGCAAGCACTGAAATGAGAAGAATTGCAGCATTCACAATACTGCTAGTTTCTTTGGCTCCAGCTTTTGAGGAAGAATGGGCTGCCATTCCTCCACTGACTTTCAGACACCTCACTGAAAAGGGCCGCCAGCAGAGTTGAAGACGTCATAAAGGCGAAGGGTGTACACACCAACATTAATGTCCACTAATATGTGTCCGGCTCACTGTCATCAGGTTTCGTTACAGCATGCTTACGATGCAAGTACAGGATTAACGCTTTTTTCCCTTCAGTACCATCTCGTGGTTGAGACGTCTAAATGGCTCTGAGCACTATGGGACTTAACATCTATGGTCATCAGTCCCCTAGAACTTAGAACTAATTAAACCTAACTAACCTAAGGACAGCACACAACACCCAGCCATCACGAGGCAGAGAAAATCCCTGACCCCGCCGGGAATCGAACCCGGGAACCCGGGCGTGGGAAGCGAGAACGCTACCGCACGACCACGAGATGCGGGCGTTGAGACGTCTCTCGCTGTGTTTGTGTCTCTGCCAGACAAAACGATGAGGCACGCGTGCCCTGGCGAGGGTCAGAGCGGCCGCGCCACTTGGCGCTCGCCGCCAGACGCGCAGGCGGGGCTCTGCGGAGCCGGAAATAACCGGAGCTGCCGGCACGAGGCCGCTGCCAGCTCCTGGCCCACCCCGACACGTGACGCTCGCCCGACAACACAGCGGCGCAGCGCGGCGCGCACCACAATAGCGCCCTCCTATTGTCTGCATTCCGGGTTCGAAATTCACTTTGTACTGCCTCCGGGCCAGCTCATCTGGAATGAGCACTATAAAAAGGCTGTCTCTACGAGGATGTTTTCTAAACCAAATCAGAACTGTTCACTCTTGGAGTCCGATTAGCGGTCTATCTTTCCGACGCCGTTTTTCACGCTACGTTAACCCTGTAGAACAGGGGTTCCCAACAAAATTTTCTGGAGGACCCCCTCATCGAACATGATTGGTAGCTAGTCATATCACAGTATCAAGTACCTAAGAAAACCAAATTAAGAGTCTTTTTATACGTTTCTATTTTTGGTACTTACAAGGGAACCTCCCCATCGCACCCCCCTCAGATTTAGTTATAAGTTGGTACAGTGGATAGGCCTTGAAAAACTGAACACTGATCGATCGAGAAAACAGGAAGAAGTTGTGTGGAACTATGAAAAAATAAGCAAAATATACAAACTGAGTAGTCCATGTGCAAGATATGCAATACCAAGGACATAGCGGGCCCTGGGGCGCCGTGGTCCCGTGGTTAGCGCAACGAGCTGCGGAATGAAAGGTCCTTGGTTCAAGTCTTCCATCAAGTGAAAAATTTAACTTTCTGTTTTCAGTTTATGTGACAAACTCTTATGTTTTCATCACTTTTTTGGGAGTGATTAGCACATCCACAAGAAAACCTAAATCGGGCAAGGTAGAAGAATCATTTTACCCATTGGCCAAGTGTACTAGTTAGGTGGGTCGACAACGTATTCCTGTCATGCGACGCACATGCTGTCACCAGTGTCGAATAGAAGACATCAGACGTGTTTTCCTGTGGAGGAATCGGTTGACCTATTACCTTGCGATCAAATGTTTTCGGTTCCCATTGGAGAGGCACGTCCTTTCGTCAGCTAATCGCACGGTTTTGCGGTGCGGGATCAAAATACAGACACTAAACTTATTACAGTGAACAGAGACGTCAATGAACGAACGGACAGATCATAACTTTGCGAAAATAAAATTTTCAGTCGAGGGAAGATTTGAACCAAAGACATCTCGTTCCGCACTTGCTCACGCTAACCACGCGACCACGGCGCTTCTGAGCTCACTCTGTCCTTAATATTGCCTGTCTTGAGCATGAACTACTCAGTATGTATATTTTGTTTATTTTTTCATAGTTCCACAGAACTTCTTCCTGTTTTCTCGATTGATCTGTGTTCAGTTTTTCAAGGCCTATCCACTGTGCCAACTTATAACTAAATCTGAGGGGGGTGCGATGGGGATGTTCCCTTGTTAGAAAAAACATTGACATATTCATTATTGAAAAAATATTGAGCTTTAAACTTTTTCAATTTATCCATCATTGTTATTGTTACATTTTTGATTATTGCTCAAAATCTTTGTCTTCAAATCTGAGTGTTTAGTATAAAAAACTCCTTAAAAAAATAAAAATTGAGTTTGAACTGAAAATGACAGGAAAAAATTAAAACTGAGTGGATTGGTCTTTCAAGTGTACTACGCTGAGATTGCATTGAGTAGACATGTGTGAAAAATAAGAAAGCACTAGTTTCATACAAGGTATCAATTATTTGAAAAAATACAGTTACAACAGAGTACTCCATAAGTATACAGTAATTTTTAATTTTCAGTTCTTTATGAGATGAGTTCAATCTGAACTTTCAGTCCATTATTTCTTAAATATAGAGTGTGCTACTGCCAGTTGGCAATAGGAAGAAGCTAGACGCAGAAGTTAGCGTTCGCTAAAGCTCTCCTCATGCAGGAAGCGGCCAAAACAAAAAATCTGTTATCATACGAAATATATTTAATATATTTTTTATTCTAGTAGCATCTTGCGTACCCCTCTGGCATAGCTCGCGGACCACTGACGGTCCGCGGACCACCTGTTGGGAACCACTGCAGTGTAGGACAAGCAAACCTCTAACAGCGCTGCTTTGTTACACGTCAGACTGTCTGGGCGCGAATACGGAAATATTCAACGTTATTGACGTTCATGTTGTAATGTATTGGCTAACAGACTCGGTACGACGTTGAGTGGACAACAGTCACACAGGATTTCCAACAAGGCACTGTGTCAACGTACTATCGTGATTAGTAGCACTTCATGCCTTACAGACAAATAGGCCACTGTCATCCTACCCTTGTAGCTCAAAGCGCAAAAACGCAACGCATTATGACGTTTTTCGAAAATGACAATCTCCTTTTAGTAATTTTTATTATTATTTTGAGGTTTTCCTCATTAGAAGCTTTTCTCCAACATAATAATTTACTCGGAAATTACTATACAAAGAATAAGCGTTCTTAAACTACATTTTCAAAATATTCCTCCAGGTGTTTCGATCTTGTGTGTCTTGCTCTGCGCCCATTCTCCTCATTGTGTGCTGTACATTTTGGAACCAGGTGGTCATAGGTCGTCCTCTTCTTCTTCTCCCCTCCGGTTCCCACTCCAGTATCAATTTTGGTATTCTGGCTTTCTCCATTCGTCGTACATGCCCGTACCACTGTAATTTCTTCCTATCCATTACGTCATATATTCTTTCTTTTATTTCAATTCTCCTTTTTATATCGGTGTTACTTATCTTCTCTTTTGTGGAGAGTCTTGCCCATCTTCTCCAGAAGTCCATCTCTAGAGCTTGTAATTTTTTAATGTGCTTCAGGTTAATTGTCCAGGTCTCCGTTCCATACAGAACCAAACTCTCTAATATAGATTTGTATATTAATTTTTGCCGGCCGGAGTGGCCGAGCGGTTCTAGGCGCTACAGTTTGATGGATGTGTGTGGTGTCCGTAGGTTAGTTAGGTTTAAGTAGTTCTAAGTTCTAGGGGACTGATGACAACAGCAGTTAACTCCCATAGTGCTCAGAGCCATTTGAATCATTTGAAATATATTAATTTTTTCTGCTCATTACATTCCTGCTGCATAAGACTGAGTTAAGCATCCCAATGACCTCCGTCGGCTACCAATTCTTTTATTGATTTCTGACCCTCATTTTCTCTCGGTTTCTAAAATGGATCCCAGTTAACAGCAAGTGTTTATCTTTTTGATTTTCTTTCCTGATGTATAGCTCATCTGAATCATTAGTCAAGTATTCTGTTTTTTGGTAATTAATCTTCAAACCCCAAGTTTTGTATGCTACTGCTACTTCATTGCACATATAGTTACCATCCTCCCCATCTTGTGCTATGACTGCTTGATCATCAGCAAACAATAAATGATGTAGATAAACTCCATCTCCTATTCCCTTTTAGTAATAAACACGTATTTTGCAACCAGAGATTTTGCGGATCACAGTTTGCTCTGTTCGTCCATGAAACCCAGAGTGTCATAGATAAAGGCGTCCAGATTGCTGTTGTTTTCCTTGGTTTCCAGAGGTTATTCGATACAGTCCTGCAACGTCGTTTATTGAACAAAATATGAAGTTACCGAGTATTGGACCAGATTTGTGACTGGATTCAGGACATCCTAGCAGACAGAACTCAGTACGTTGTTCTTATCTTGACGAAATCGACAGGAAGACGGAAAGGTAATTTCTGGAGCAGGCCTACCCTTAAGCCGTCCTCACACGGGACGAGGCAGCTGACATTGAAGTGGACGCGGACGCGGACGAGACAACCGACCTCACGAGGGAAGCCACCGTCGGCACACGGAACGAGTCGGCTAACGTGATTTCCGCCCTCAGCGCTCTCCATCGGCCGTTGTCGGCGTTATTTGGCTCACAAACCACACATTTTCGTTAGGAAAATGGACGCGCGTCAAATAGCTGCCTTCAGCTCTGTTACCGACTGTCAAATCAGAACGGAGAAAATAGCGAAGAAATTTTGGACTCGTCGATGGCATGAACAGCGAATTGCTGATAGAGGAACACTACATAACATTGCCCAATGATCTGAGATACATAGTAGTAGAAGTTATTCATTACGGTTAACTCAACTGATTTTTCATCCCAATTTCGGTTTTAAATTTATTATAGATAAAGTGTAGTGTCTAATAGCAGTTTGCGCTTGCATAATATCCATATTGCCGATGTTGTATTGACCGCTAACATTATGAAATTGCGTACTTCATCACATAGATTTAAAGATCGAGATTCGTTTCGTAATTTAATTCAAATGAAAGAGGAGATTATTTCGAAGCTGCTGTCCATAATTGAAAAAGATATGTACCGGTAAGAGACAAACATAAACCGGTCCATAAACCCAGAGGTAAGTATAAATGGTTTACAGAAAGTTTCACAATAGCAAATCTTCCAGTGTGTAACTTGTGTTTACTTTCTTACACTGGCGGTCACATTAAGGTTTCTGGCGACTGCGGAAACATTCCAGTCGTTGGTCTCTGCAACAAGGATTGTAACAAATACATTACATGTAATAAATAACATCGACTTTCGAGGAAACACTTCTATCAGATGTTTAAGGAAGGTCAAGAATCTTTATGAAAACAAAAAGTTAAAAAAGTTGGAAGGAGGTGGGCGCGAACCTACCACCCTTCACTTCTCAGCTGCAGAGCACCCGTCGCTATCACCTGCACTACGGCTTTTTTTCTTCTTTTTTTTAAAGAGTTTATTCAGCAACAGTTCCTACAAAACTTTTACACTGGCTTCGACGTTGCAACCGGGTCTCCGTATACGGCATACACTGCCTAAAGATTGTATCGACAGAACTCATTATTTGACATTTAATGCGTAAATTTTACCAAAAACACGGGCTTTTGGTATACCATCATTGTGCGTTAACACTGAAACGGTTTACTTTCATACCACACAAGTTATAACCCTAAAAACATCGGGTACCTGAAGCCTTTACTTGCCGATATACAGTTTCCTGTTGTTTTATTATAACAAATCGTAGCTAAAGCGACGCGTTTTCGAGAGATCTTCAATTTACTGAGGCTTTGAAATAGCTTATATTCATACCACCTACTCTACGAGAAAGAAAACCCACCAAATACGATGCGGCTCCTATGTTTTGCTTGTGACATAAAACGAAGTCGCATCTCATTGCACACGTTCCTCTTCACGAGGCAAAAATCTGACGTGCCACATTCTTTATTTTACACTTGGGCGTGTGGTGGGATGTGGTACCCTACGCTGTCACGTCAGCAGCTTCTCGTCCACGTGCGTGTTCACGTCCCGCTAGAGGACAGCCTTAGGGAGCGTTACAGGTCCATTACCGCTCACAGTATATATAAATAATCTACCAGATAGCTTGGGAAACTCCAGGGGGTGTTTGAGGACTCTGTTGTGGTCGATAGGAATGTTGCCACACAAGTAGGCAATACCAAATGCAGGAAGATCTGCAGAGGATTGATGAGGTGCTGCAACTGCAAGTTGACCATGAAGGTAAGTAAATTAGAGTTTTACTCATAACAGTTACTGTTCGACAGATTACACTATCGGCGATGAATCACTGGAAACTACCGTAAATACCTAGGAGTAAGTATCCAGAGTGACCTAAATGTGGAATGACCAAATAAAATTATTTACAGAAAAAGCAGAAACCAGAGTGAGATTTTAAGGAAATGTAATTCATCACAAAGGAAGTGGCTTACAAACCATTTCTAAAGCCGGTTCTTGAATACCGCTCATCAGTGTGGGACCCTTACCAGCTTGCATTAATAAAAGAGATGGAAAATATCCAACGAAGAGCGACGCGTAACGTCACGGGATCGCCCATCGTCGCGAGAGCCTTACCTAGACGGGTGGTACAGTCATGCTCAAAAGTATCCGAACGACCTGAATTGCATTTCGCATGATTCGCATGCAACCCACATAACGCAGCTGTCTAGCAGGTCCTCTAATCGCTCCTTGGTACAGTCGTTTGACTAATGAAAATGGTTCCAACAAGTCACCACTAGAAAACACTGTTCTGTATCGCAATAACTCAATATGTAAAGTAATACTACGATACTACAAATATCAAGGAACACCTTATCACAGGTAAGACTGTCCTTAAGGCTTGCAAGCTCACATTTATTACAATAAATGACATACCTGAAATGTTACCACTCTCATTATTACGTCAGATAGGTAATGCACGTAGTAAGTTCGTCGTATTCATGATTTCCTCTTCAAAGTAACATACCGTACTTATTATTTAACACAAAATGACTTAAAAATTTAAGTTATTCACGAGCATCTATTTGAGAATATGTATGAACTTCAAATGACACGACGAACCGTCTCGTTCTGCATATGGATTCAAACCCAGCTCATGCAGACTACGCAAAGATTTCGTGACTGACGGAAACTAACAGTCATTCATGATTAGGCATACAGAGAGTGATTAACCTCGATTTTAGACAGTATCAATTAGCAAATACCAATTTTAAATTATATAACGCAAACATCTTTAACGGACGCGAATTCCTACCCAGCACCTATAGTCCCTGTTAACGAACTACGAGAGATGTTAAATATTGCTTCTTGACAAGTAACTTATTTGAAATGCCGTGAGGTAAAGCTTTGTGTTGGACAGGTATTCGAACCCAGAACCTAATAAGATAGATATCGAAGCACAATCAACAGTGACATATCGGATATTCTCGGCAGTAGCTAGATGTTTTAACTGAAATGACGAGACGAAACATTAATTTTTTCCTTCCAAGGACTCGAACCCGGCACCTATCGCTGTTATATTCTAGAGAAAACGAACGGTAAATGTGGGTTTGTTGCACCAGCAGCGACATGTGAGCATGTTTGAACTAGAAATAATATGACGAAGAGTTCAGTGCTGACTGGGAATAGAGCTCCACACATATCGTTGTTGACTACACGCAAAGAGACGTCAGCTACCGTTCTCCGCCGGCAGCTCGGAATAACATCTTGAATTTACAGTTATCTCGCAAATAGTTCTGTGTCTCACTGTGAGTCAAAAACGTCAAATATCGTTAGTGTTGACAACGAATGAAAATACATTAAAGATCGAAATTATTATCCACCAGCAGATAGGTGTTCTCATGCTAGAGCTTGATAATACATAATGAAATCATTAGTGCGGGGCCAGGATTCGAACCCATTCACGCGCAATATGTGGAGATGTTGAGGAATCTGCAGTTTTGAACAAACAACAAATTGTAGCCGAGCTGTATTGCCACGAAGGAATCAAATTCCGCGTTAAGGGCGGTCTGAGTTGCTTTCCCAGTTCAGAACCAATTTTATCGACGTACAGAAGCTCAGATAAAAGATGGAATAATGTCCTGAAGCCTACATAGCGTTTGTTTCGTCACTAGAAATATATAACTAGTATAATAAAGATTACTGGTGATAGAGTTTCTACATGTCGCCACTCCAGACTTTATTGTGGTTCAACATCACGTCTACTTGGTAGAGAAGGAATATCATTTTTAATGTGAATTTCAGACCACAATGCCATTATATCTTCTTCACTTGGTGTAGCCAGAAGAGAATGGAATCTGTCTCTCCCTATCTAAAATCATTGACCGAAGTTGGGATCGAACCCAGACCATAGATATATGAATCTATCATCAGCCCAACAGACCACCAAATCCTCTCCTGAGTGGCTCGTTTTTGTACCAAACTGGCTGAGAATTCAGACACACAGGCTCCATGTATCAATTTGCAGCATGTTCAGTAAATTCATTTACTTGGTTGACCGAATCACCATGAACTAGCTGCCTCGGCTACCCAGTGCATGCATTCAACTTTATTTTGTAATCACCAAAATAAAATCACGTAACTGCCACCAACACAGAACTGCCAACAGTGTAGGATGCAGAAATTTAAATAGGAAGTGTTCCTTTCAACTTAAGCTACTCTATTGCGTTATCTGTTTCTTGAAAACGTCGTGCAGCGCAAAAGAAAAGGTGTAACTGTTTGTCTCTCATAAGTATTGACCTGGCGATATGCATTATCCCACAGAAGTTCTGGAGGAATTTTTGTTGACTTCTGGAGCTGTTGTAGCTACGTGTCAGCTAATGGCGTACTGGTAAGTATCGCGCATGGTAGATAAGATGTCGCAAGTTCGAGTACATTCACTGTTACGATTTTTAAAACGCAATTCTGCTGTCTGCTAAAATTATCGATCTACTGGAACTTGTAACATAATTTCCTTCACTTCTCAACCCAAAATAGTCGTATGTGGAAAAAGGGCTAACTTCTGCGACATTTTGTTCATTTCAAGTTTAATAGACAGCCAGAGGGTAGATGCATCTCGAAACTTTTGTATTATGTATGGGTAGAGCACATCGTGCCAAAATACGCAGGTAAAGTATTTTCTACATTAGCTGTCGTCTGGTAGTGGCATTTTATTCTTCTTCACACCTTGTTTGACAACAAGTTTTTTACATGCATGTAATCAATAAACTGCATGTGCATTTTCATACTGTTATAGATAACGTCAGAGAATTCGCATATATCGTTGATGATTAATTTCTCCCTCTTGTTTACTATTGTTTTAACAACATTAAAGGAAACCTTACGAAAATTGTGAACTGTATTATAAAAAATGAAATAAAACTACCCACGATAACCTTACGACGAAAGTCTGTTTTAATAAAACTGCGTATCTGTACACAAGCGTGCCTCTATCGTCACGAATTGGTAAAATACTACTCACTTAGATTTTGAATGGGTTTGTGTTTAATTGGTATGCTGTGTCATATTCAAGAAGTATGCAAATGTGGCATTTTATAAATAAAGTTATGTATTCCTAGAAACCCAAAATTTGCTTGTCAGCAGCGGAAAGAGGCGTTACCTGTTGTGCAGCATTGTAAGTTTCTCACCATTGCACTATGAGCTGAAAGTATTTTCTTGTGATTTCCTTATCGATGTTTGATCTGACTGCTTGTAGCTCTTTCACAGAAGGGACAAAAACGCTACACCCAGTGAGACTGGAACTGCGAAACATATCAGACGCTTTTTCACAGGTCAGCACGTTACTACACAGCTGGCAAAGAAGTATGTGCTTAGCTTCCTCTTACGAGACCAATAGTGGCTAGAACTCGTAAACCGCTATTTTAACGACGAGATTAGTTGCGATTTCCACGTGCAACGACTTACCTGGGATGGAAACCGTAAATTTACAATCTTTTGTTACACCTCAAGCGATAATAACTCAGATTATTCAATGGAAATGACAGGTAACGTCAAGTGAACTTTGAGGCTTAATTCCGTGCACACCAGGAAGTAACTCGTCGATCACAGAGTTGCCAAACATACATTGCCTTCTTGCCAAATCTCAGTTACAATACCAGCAGGAAGAAGACGAACAGATGTGATCTTATAGCGGGCTGGGAAGTGACCATACCTGGTGTCTCCAAGTCGCGGCTGCTACGGCCTGGAATACGTAATGCATTTGATTCGCATTTCTGTAACTAGGTTTAGGGACTGGAGCGTAGCTACTAATAACTGACTGCAGAACTGACTGCAAACTCAACATCATAAATCAGTAACTTTCATAGTTGTTGTAATATTTATTTCGTAAGTGTACTCAAAACTAAGAAACTCATTCGCAGAAGTTTTCGTGCCTCGCCGATAGTCGAGCGCAACAAACAAATAAAAATAAAAAATGAATGTGTGTGTGTGTGTGTGTGTGTGTGTGTGTGTGTGTGTTGCCAAAAGGCAAGAGATCTTACCGCCTTCCGATCTACGTCGCTGTCCGTTCTTCCATATGATTTGGTCGACATGACCTGTTTAAAGTTGTGTATGACAGACAATGTTTTAGAAATCAATTGTTTTCCTTTGCAATAAACAGAAAGATTTTCATTCTAAGCTATCCAAGTACAAAATTTTCGCAGTATTAGTTCAAATTTAATATTCGCTTCTATAATGTAGGAAAGTATTTCACAGTTGCAGAACTCGCATCTGACACATTGACCTCACACTTAGTCGCTGACCATAAATTCTAGCTCAGAGTGACACCAGTTTGATTAACCTAATGTAGCGAAGACTGTTTGCCACTGCCCTTTCTCACCGGAAAATACGCAATTCACTCATTTGGCTCCATAAGTACACTGTAACAGTAATTTCTGTGAATATGCTCTCTCTTCCACTTCTGTATACAATATGCCTTACCTAAACGGGCCCTTTATCATTACAGGCCCTGAGCAGTGCAACATCATACTGACGTCAGTAAGGTGCTTATACTGACAACCTGACCGTTCTACCTGATTTTGTGATCATTTAAATAAAACAACATGACCTTCCAGTGGAAGACATTTCGTCCCTCTTTTTCTTATGTGAAATTTGTCAGGAAGCTTTTTGCCCTCCAGCCAGCGAAATGGTGCAGAGTACGGCCGGTAAACGATCACAAACCACGATTTATTTCCGATAAGACGATTTTTTTAAACAATGTCGTAGCTGAAGGAATTTAGTTTCGTCTTAAATTGTCGCAGCAACGTTCACAGACATCTCAAATAGGAAAAAGCTCATTATCCAGGTACGAAGGTTGAAAAACAAACTTCCCACAGTTTGTGTCAGGTTGATCTTTTCACCTGATAGCACTGCGTAAGTATTTTGTCTATGAGGTATCACAAGTAGTGTTCCTGTAGCTGTGGTAATCATTGGTTGTAAACAAGTTTAACACCAATGGGTACAGTCCTGCTAAATATTCAAAGTGATTATCAACCTAACTCTGAGTTCATCCGCAAACTGAGGCGAATTTATAATATTGAAGCTAGATTGTGTATCCTTGTCTTCCTTGAGTAGGCACTGGAAGGCATTTACACACACGTATACAATACTGTGAATACTGCTAACGCTATAGTTAACGTTGCTCTCATAAACTACTTTTGTTCTTTAATTCTTCTGGGTCTTCAGCGTGCAATATGTGTTGTAGATACAGTCTAGAGCAAAAAATTGCCCGCCGAGTAGTTCACGTAAGGTGGGCAATACAGTCATGTTCCTCTCAGAATCCTATGTCCGGCAATATGCTCGATCTGGCAACATTGTAGACAGCGGCACTTCCCAGAGGAAGTCTTGACTTCCGTCTTAGTACTTTATTCTTGACTATGACCGTAGTCTTGAGGTAAACCGCGAGACTAGCTAATGCGACGTCTGGTAACTAAAAGCACACATCGATGAAGATTTTATCGCCCCTTTCCTCTCGGTACTGAAACTATGAGTGTAATTCAATCGGATCTACAATAGATTTCGCTTTCTGTCACACTGGTAATAATAGTTTGGTCCAACAATGCTTTAGCGAGAGATTTCTTTGCCGACCATCTGCCTCTGAACACCGCATGCGTCCGAGTTCTCTGGGACCCGTTTACTGCCTACTGGCGGGGGCTGAGGCACTGCATTGTCTCGCCTTCTGCCGACAACGTCTGCTCCACTCCGCACTCTCGACCATGTGAAATGCTTTAATTTTGTTGAGTGGTGACCCATAAAATCTGTCTACGAGTTGTGTTTCACTCTTGATAGCAAAGGAGGCACAAAACCGTTTTTATTTGATGATTATTTTATTACGCTAGAATGCAATACGTCAATGTGGCACAGAATTAATTTCATTGTTTCTGATCCAGTGCACTACAATTAAAGCATCACATTCTGTTCTTTTTCCTTTCATGGGAGGTTCCTCAAATAATTTATTATGGTCATGGATTCATATGTGTTAGTCAAGGCACAGAGAGTAAATGCAATGTAATGTGTTTGGTTTCTTTCTTTGATTCTCTATGGTAAATGGATGCAAAAGATTGTGTCAATACCTATCAGAACATGCTCTATAGCTACTCAGGCAAATTGCTTGTTTTGAGGTCTATACCTTAATTAATGGAGAAGTGAACGCTGTTCACAAGTGATATTTAAGATATTCAGTTGGATTTAAGGTGACAAAATTGCCCATATTTGAAGCTACCCAGAGCAAAAGTAAGTTGCTATAGCCGCTGTTAGCAAATGTCTGCAGGGAGTTCCTAATTGCTACTGTGGTAATTTAGCATAGAGGCCCTATAGTAATCAAGAGGTTCATTTCCTTCATATTTATCACCCTGACATGTGAGTCTTAAGTGAAGAACGATATTGAAATTCGTATCGCTGATGGTCGATTCGAATTTCTTCAGAGACGCTGGTATTGTGAAGCAGCTTGGCAGTCAGAGAACCAAATTCTATGACCATTAACACAACTTACTGAGTCGAGCTACCAGGAGGATTTGATGTGTAAAGGTTTTCTTCCTATTTCGATGCAGAAGTTTTTCTAGAAATTCGCAGCTCCATAAAATATATCAGACAAAAAGCTCGCACACGCTGGCCCCTACCACGGTTAGAACGGACGACTGATTGAACCGTTCTGACCCGAAACACGGATGGCACCACCGAGCTATGGACACACTGCTGCCTGTACGCCGCTCTCATCATGGTATTTGTCGCTCAGCCTCATAACGCATCGTGAAAGATAATAAAAGTAGTCACTTATGTGAAGAATAGCATTTATTTAGGCAAAAAACTGAATTTTCTGTCTCAGTGTCTTAGTTTACATGACGATTATATAGCACGAGTCATGCAAATGGAAAGGGAATATCAAGTGAATTTAGCGAGTCAATTCAGTACCATACGCGGAAGTGACTGCCCTATCACAGTGTTGCCTAATGTTTGTGACGATGTTGCCAATTCTCAGCTCTGTAGCGGTATGCGAGGAGAAGACCGTGCTCGTGTCATAGGAGGATATGGAGAGAAGGCGCCGGGTTTGGTTAATATGCAGCGTTTTCGCCTACCAGTTGTGTCAAACATTCAGGTGTATAATCTTCCATCACGATTACAGTTTCCTGCAAAATATATACGAATAAAACACTTACCTTGTTACTTTGTGACAAAAGATTATTTCAGTACAATAAAAAGTCTTTGGAAATCACTTATGCCCACCTGTCACAAAAGTAAGATAACAAACACTTTGCACCTCGAAATCGATTTCACCTATGTGCCGTCTTGTGACGTTTAAATAAATCGTCTTAACGGCACTAAATCGTGGTTTGTGAATCATTTACCGGCCGTACTCTACCGCATTTCACTGGTTGGAAGGCAAGAAGCTTACTGACAAATTTCATAGAAGAAAACGGGGGACGAAATGTCTCTCACTGGAAGGTCATGTTGTTTTATTTAAATGATTACAAAGGGTTCAAATGGCTCTGAGCACTATGGGACTCAACTACTGAGGTCATCAGTCCCCTAGAACTTAGAACTAGTTAAACCTAACTAACCTAAGGACATCACACACACCCAAGCTCGAGGCAGGATTCGAACCTGCGACCGTAGCGGTCTCGCGGTTCCAGACTGCAGCGCCTAGAACCGCACGGCCACTTGAGCCGGCTAAATGATTACAAAATCAGGTAAAACGAAGTCAGGTTGTCAGTATAAGCACCTTACTGTTGTCAGTATGATTTTGCACTGGCCAGATCGTGTAATGATAAAGGGCCCGTTTAGGTCAGGCATATTGTATACAGAAGTGGAAGAGAGAGCACCACTAAATTCTAATCCGTATGCATTGCATACACACAGAAATTACTGTTACAGTGTACTTATGGAGCCCAATGAGTGGATTGCGTATTTCCCGGTGAGAAAGAGCACTGGCAAACAGTCTTCGCTACATTAGGTTACTTAATCTGGTGTCACTCTTAGCTAGAATTTATGGTCAGCGACTAAGTATGGGTCAATGAGTCGGATGTGAGTTTTGCAACTGTGAAACACTTTCCTACATTATAGAAGCGAATATTAAAGTTGAACTAATATTGCGAAAATTTTGTACTTGGATAGCTTAGAATGAAAATCTTTCTGTTTATTGCAAAGGAAAACAATTGTTTTTCTAAAACATTGTCTGTCATACACAACTTGAAACAGGTTATGTCGACCAATGAAAATCTTTCTGTTTATTGCAAAGGAAAACAATTGTTTTCCTAAAACATTGTCTGTCATACACAACTTGAAACAGGTTATGTCGACCAAATCATATGGAAGAACTGACAGCGACGTATATCGGAGGGCAGTAAGATCTCTTGCTTTTTGGTTTGGCAGTACTCGATAGCCATTTCTAGGCCCAAGTAAATGAAGAAAGGCAGCGCGTTTTTGTTATCAAGTAACGTCTTCATCAATTACTTTAGTTTTAATGTAATATACGAGTTATTAGTGATGTTTGATATTAACATGAAAAGGATTCCGTAGACAGGGAAAGAACCTGTTCTTGGAAAACTACTTCTATAGTGACCAAAAGGCATCAAATGATCTTGAAGTACAGTGTTCCAGCAGCGGTATGAAGAAAATGATAGTAATAATGACGGTAATAATCGAATTATCCGGTAACTTCACACTTCCCAGTGGATTTTCTCGAACTAAGAAATTTGCTAAATTTGTGAAAGTTTCAAAATGGCTTCACATCGAGCTTATGATGCGTAGAAGAGTCTTTACATCCTGCTGACATGAGAACAGCATAATCTCCGCTTCAGAAGCTTGCTTCTACTTAATCATTTAATAGTCTCGCGTTTTTTCCACCGTGACTAATTTTGTAAGCTAAGCACATCACCTGTTACTGCACACTCCTGGGGCTGGGAAACGTGGCCACAATGGTCTGGCGGAACGAACTATCACAGGTGCAATGCGTGGGTTCAGGCATCTACTTTTAAGAGGCACAAACAGATTTACTTTACCCCTGGTAACATCAAGAGAAAGACGTTATAATCTAGAATCCGCATTAAACATCACGTTCCTTCATTACCAACTGGGCAAAGCCGGTTTATGTTGGGAAATGACACAGCGGAAGTCATGGTAAACAGAAATACAGTCGCCAGTAAACTTACTTACATTGGAAAATTTTATTTTATTTGATGAACCGATAGCCATTTAAAGGAACAGGGCTCTTACTTTACTTGTGCTTGATTGAACTAGAGACGTTGAAAAATTTGGTGCTGGACTGTGATTCGAATTCGTATCTCCTCTTTCGAGGATCTGAATCCCTCGGAACAGTGTAGTTCAATCATTTCGTTCCTTTTCTCAAGACTGCAGTCTTCTCTAGGTTTCCTCCAAAGGTAAGTATATGGGTCCGAATCCTAATCCAGTACAAAAATATTCATATTTCATTTCAAGCCCTTTCACGTGCACACAGGCCTGTTAGTGAAAATTAACGTGCATTTTTAATGTCTGTTCATGTGTTCCAACAATCCCAATAGGTGCCGTTATTTCTGGTCAAACATGCACACATCTTATTATTGGTGAGTAAGTAACTGATACTTAAGCTATATTCGTGGATGCACGGTAGGTGTGCAGTTCGATTGTCGCTTAGGCACAAAAGTTTGTATCCTTATTTTAGAGTCCAACACCTAGCAGCTGGTAAGAAAAACCGATACGTAACATTTGATTTTACTTAGTTAACAATCCAATTACGAGTTGGGTTCATATCTGCGTCACAGAACTTCACGTCATGCACTTCATCTTTAAATGCATACACACTTCGTTACTTCAGAATAGAGGTACATCAGACATCTTTCGTGGTTAGTTAACAGGGACGAAAGGGTCTTGATAGAAGTCCCGGTTTATTACAAAAACTGTCATCTTTTATTTTCAAGTTTAGATTTGCTTACTGGTATTGGCAAAAACTTCGGTAATTCATGACTCCTCATGGCTAGTCGTCAATATGATATGATTAGACTAGATTAATTCTTGTTTCATACATCATGAATACGATATTTCGTAATGATGTGGAATGTGTCATTTTAATGAAAGATTTCTTTACATACCATGATTCAATTTCTTTACAAATTTTTACTTTCTCTCTCTCACACTCTTTTTGATTTTTATCTCTCTCTCTCTCTCTCTGTCACACACACACACACACACACACACACACACACACACACACACACTTACTTTCATTTTTTATTTTTATTTGTTTGTTGTGTTCGACTATCAGCGAGGCACGAAAACTTCTGTGAATGAGTTTCTTAGGTTTGAGTACACTTACGAAATAAATATAAAAACAACTATGAGAGTTACTGATTTATGATGCTCAGTTTGCAGTCAGTTCTGAGTATTATTAGTAGCTACGCTCCAGTCCCTAAAACTAGTTACAGAAATGCGAATCAAACGCATTACGTATTCCAGGCTGTAGCAGCTGTGACTCGGAGACACCAGCAATGTTCACTTCCCAGCCCGCTATAAGATCACATCGGTTCGTCTTCTTCCTGCTGGTATTGTAACTGAGATTTGGCAAGAAGGCAATGTATGTTTGGCAACTCTGTTATCGACGAGTTACTTCCTGGTGTGCACGGAATTAAGCCTCAAAGTTCACTTGATTTTACCTGTCATTTCCATTGAGTAATCTGAGGTATTATCGCTTGAGGTGTAACAAAAGATGGTAAATTTACGGTTTTCAGCCCAGGAAAGTCGTTGCACGTGGAAATCGCAACTAATCTCGTCGTTAAAATAGCTGTTTACGAGTTCTAGTCACTATTGGTCTCGTAAGTGGAAGCTAAGCACATACTTCTTCGCCAGGTCTGTGGTAACGTGCTGACCTGTGAAAAAGCGTCTGATATGGTTCGCAGTTCCAGTCTCACTGAGCGTAGCGTTTTTATCCCTTCTGTGAAAGAGCTACAAGCTGTCAGATCAAACATCGATAAGGAAATCACAAGAAAATACTTTCAGCTCATAGTGCAATGGTGAGAAACTTACAATGCTGCACAACAGGTAACGCCTCTTTCCGTTGCTGACAAGCAAATTTTGGTTTTCTAGCAATACATAACTTTATTTATAAAATGCCACATTTGCATACTTCTTGAGTATGACACAGCATACCAATTAAACACAAACCCATTCAAAATCTAAGTGAGCAGTATTTTACCAATTCGTGACGATATAGGCACGCTTGTGTACAGATACTCAGTTTTATTAAAACAGACTTTCGTCGTTAGGTTACCGTAGGTAGTTTTATTTCATTTTTTATAGTACAGTTCACAATTTTCATAAGGTTTCCTTTAATGTTGTTAAAACAATAGTCAACATGAGAGAGAAATTAATCATCAACGATATATGCGAATTCTCTGATGTTATCTATAACAGTATGAAAATGCACATGCAGTTTATTGATTACATACATGTAGAAAACTTGTTGTCAAACAAGGTTTGAAGAAGAATAAAATGCCACTACCAGACGACAGCTAATGTAGAAAATACTTTACCGACGTATTTTGGCACGATGTGCTCTACCCATACATAATACAAAAGTTTCGAGATGCATCTACTGTCTGGCTGTCTATTAAACTTGAAATGAACAAAATGTCGCAGAAGTTAGCCTTTTTCCACCTGCGACTATTTTGGGTTGAGAAGTGAAGAAAATTATGTTACAAGTTCCAGTAGATTGATAACTTTAGCAGACAGCAGAACTGCGTTTTAAAAAATGTAGCAGTGAATGTACTCGAACTCGCGACATCTTATCTACCATGCGCGATACTTACCAGTACGCCTCTAGCTGGCACGTAGCTATAATAGCTCCAGAAGTCAACAACAATTCCTCCAGAGCTTCTGTGGGTTAATGCATATCGCCAGGTCAATACCTATGAGAGACAAACAGTTATACCTTTTCTTTTGCACTGCACGACGTTTTCAAGAAACAGATAACGCAATAGAGTAGCTCAAGTTGAAAGGAACACTTCCTATTTAAATTTCTGCATCCTACACTGTTGGCAGTTCTGTGTTGGTGGCAGTTATGTGATTTTATTTTGGTGATTACAAAATAAAGTTGAATGCATGCACTGGGTAGCCGAGGCAGCTAGTTCATGGTGATTCGGTCAACCAAGTAAATGAATTTACTGAACATGTTGCATATTGATACAGGGAGCCTGTGTGTCAGAATTCTCAGCCAGTGTGATACAACAGAGCTACGATACAAAAACGGGCCACTTAGGAGAGGATTTGGTGGTCTGTTGGGCTGATGATAGGTTCATATATCTATAGTCTGGGTTCGATCCCAACTTCGGTCAATGATTTTAGATAGGGAGAGACAGATTCCATTCTCTTCTGGATACACCAAGTGAAGAAGATATAATGGCATTGTGGTCTGAAATTCACATTAAAAATGATATTCCTTCTCTACCAAGTAGACGTTATGTTGAACCACAATAAAGTCTGGAGTGGCGACATGTAGAAACTCTATCACCAGTAACCTTTCGTATACTAGTTATTTACTTCTAGTGACGAAACAAACGCTATGTAGGTTCACAGGACAATTATTCCATCTTTTATCCGAGCTTCTGTATGTCGATAAAATTGGTTCTGAACTGGGAATGCAACTCAGACCGCCCTTAACGCGGAATTTGATCCCTTCGTGACAATACAGCTCGGCTACAATTTGTTGTTTGTTCAAAACTGCAGATTCCTCAACATCTTCACATATTGCGCGTGAATGGGTTCGAATCCTGGCCCCGCACTAATGATTTCATTATATATTATCAAGCTCTGGCATGAGAACACCTATCTGCTGGTGGATAATAATTTCGATCTTTAATGTATTTTCATTCGTTGTCAACACTAACGATATTTGACGTTTTTGACTCACAGTGAGACACAGAACTATTTGCGAGATAACTGTAAGTTCAATATGTTATTCCGAGCTGCTGGTGGAGAAAAATTCGGTAGCTGACGTCCCTTTGTGTGTAGTCAACAACGATATGTGTGGAGCTCTATTCCCAGTCAGCACTGAACTCTTCGTCATATTATTTCTAGTTCAAACATGCTCACATGTGGTGACTTGTTGGAACCATTTTCAATAGTCAAATGACTGTACCAAGGAGCGATTAGAGGACCTGCTAGACAGCTGCGGTATGTGGGTTGCATGCTAATCAGGCGAAATGCAATTCAGGTCGTTCGGATACTTTTGAGCATGACTGTACAAGAGAGGCGTTGTGCATATCGGAGAGGTTTATTGTTGAAATTCCGGGAGCGTACATTCAGAAAAGAGTAGAGCAACATATTACTTCCACCCATACATGTCTCGCCAAATGGCCAAGACGAGAAAATGAGAGAAATTAGAGCTTATACGGAAGATATCGACAGTCATTCTCCTCACACTTGTTCCGCAAATGGTACGTCATAAAAATGGTCAACGAATGCTACCACTGCCTGTACCATATATTTGTAAGAAGAAGCACATGCGGATGGCCAGATGGTCACCAGAACTATGTAGGAAGGTTTACCACTAGGAGATTCCTTCAGCCGGCTACGTTTTAACGTATCCGCCATAGGCGTCGGCGAACTTATACGGTTTCTAATCACGCAGGCATCTTCCTTATTTATACCACGAACAAATTTTGAGGACTGTGCCTTCAGCTGATTATCAGGAAGGTGTTAGAGAAGTAACATCTGATTTGAGCTATAAAAGAATGGAGGAAGTGCCTTAGGAATGTCAAATGGTCATTTTCACCAGTCCCAGGTTAGCCCCAGACATGATATCTTTACAAATCAAGAACTACAGCATAATGCTACTGTATGTCCCTGCATTTAAATTATGAGCATGTGGTTTGACGTTCAACTACCATTGGCAGAGACCTGTTAAAAAGCTGCAACAAAAAAGCTTCAAGAACGATTAACGTCTTAAACGTTTATTAAAAGACATTTTGCTGTACTCCATGAGGTGATGTAAAATGTTTAACTGCCGACCGGTATTCGGATAGGGAGCCAATCATCAGTGGAATCTACAACACATTTATCCATACATCTGTAAAAATGGATCTATGTATGTATATATGTTCCACCTCACCTCCTAAACCACTGCACCGATTTCAATTCGCAATAAATTGCATAGACAGTATCCACTTATGGCGCTAAATGCGCCTGCAAAATTATATCATCGTACCACAAATAATTCG
The DNA here is from genome assembly GCF_021461395.2 of Schistocerca americana. Lineage (NCBI taxonomy): Eukaryota > Metazoa > Arthropoda > Insecta > Orthoptera > Acrididae > Schistocerca > Schistocerca americana. The sequence goes on along the minus strand of NC_060120.1, from coordinate 637,749,995 downwards.
GGAGAAATGACGTCATGAAACTGAAATGCTTGAAAAACTTCCGCACTTTCCATGATGTTTAAATTTATTACTTCTGTGCTACTAACCTTATTAGCAAAATATTTCACAGGCAGTATCCACATATGCCGCTCAATGTACCTACTCAAATATATAATTGTACGACACGTAATACAAGAGATATGACGTTATAAACACTGAGATACGTTAAAAATTGCCGCATCTTGCATGCGGTTTTAATACATATATTCTTTACCACTAAGCCACTCGTACAGTCGAGTCAAATTAAGGAAGTCTCTGACACCTGGTTGCGCTTTTGACAGCTTCCAACTCCGAAGCACAAACGGCTGTAGGTGCAAACAGTAGCCGTCTATAGAAGTATAAAGAGGCGTTGTCACAGAGACGTTTGCTAAATCGCGTTGTAGACACGCAAAGCAGCTGCACTCAACTTACAGAAATTGTCCGGGTCATTTTCCCTAATTTGGATGCTGTACTTATACATTTGTGCGTTTTGCATATTTCTTCTACGATTGTTCATAATTTGAAAGATGTTTTCAGGAATACATGGAAATGATATTTTTTCGTTACGTCACTACAAACACAGTTCACATTTTGTTTTCGTTTCTAATAGAAAATTAGAAAAATCAATACCTGTCAACCAATATTTATGTACGAGGGCAGTTCAATAAGTAATGCAACACATTTTTTTTTCTGAAACAGGGGTTGTTTTTTTCAGCATTGAAATACACCAGGTTATTCCCCAATCTTTTAGCTACACAACACTATTTTTCAACGTAATCTCCATTCAATGCTACGGCCTTACGCCACCTTGAAATGAGGGCCTGTATGCCTGCACGGTACCATTCCACTGGTCGATGTCGGAGCCAACGTCGTACTGCATCAATAACTTCTTCATCATCCGCGTAGTGCCTCCCATGGATTGCGTCCTTCATTGGGCCAAACATATGGAAATCTGACGGTGCGAGATTGGGGCTGTAGGGTGCATGAGGAAGAACAGTCCAATGAAGTTTTGTGAGCTCCTCTCGGGTGCGAAGACTTGTGTGAGGTCTTGCGTTGTCATGAAGAAGGAGAAGTTCGTTCAGGTTTTTGTGCCTACGAACATTTTGAAGTCATTTCTTCAATTTCTGAAGAGTAGCACAATACACTTCAGAGTTGATCGTTTGCTCATGGGGAAGGACATCGAACAGAATAACCCCTTCAGCGTCCCAGAAGACTGTAACCATGACTTTACCGGCTGAGGGTATGGCTTTAAACTTTTTCTTGGTAGGGGAGTGGGTGTGGCGCCACTCCATTGATTGCCGTTTTGTTTCTTGTTCGAAGTGATGAACCCATGTTTCATCGCCTGTAACAATCTTTGACAAGAAATTGTCACCCTCAGCCACATGACGAGCAAGCAATTCCGCACAGATGGTTCTCCTTTGCTTTTTATGGTGTTCGGTTAGACAACGAGGGACCCAGCGGGAACAAACCTTTGAATATCCCAACTGGTGAACAATTGTGACAGCACTACCAACAGAGATGTCAAGTTGAGCACTGAGTTGTTTGATGGTGATCCGTCGATCATCTCGAACGAGTGTGGTCGCACGCTCCGCCATTGCAGGAGTCACAGCTGTGCACGGCCGGCCCGCACGCGGGAGATCAGACAGTCTTGCTTGACCTTGCGGCGACGATGACACACGCTTTGCCCAACGACTCACCGTGCTTTTGTCCACTGCCAGATCACCGTAGACATTCTGCAAGCGCCTATGAATATCTGAGATGCCTTGGTTTTCCGCCAAAAGAAACTCGATCACTGCCCGTTGTTCGCAACGCACATCCGTTACAGACGCCATTTTAACAGCTCCGTACAGCGCTGCCACCTGTCGGAAGTCAATGAAACTATACGAAACGAAGCGGGAATGTTTGAAAATATTCCACAAGAAATTTCCGGTTTTTTCAACCAAAATTGGCCGAGAAAAAAAATGTGTTGCATTACTTATTGAACTGCCCTCGTACATAACAATGGAATCGTAAGTTTACTTACATATTTATACACTCCTGGAAATTGAAATAAGAACACCGTGAATTCATTGTCCCAGGAAGGGGAAACTTTATTGACACATTCCTGGGGTCAGATACATCACATGATCACACTGACAGAACCACAGGCACATAGACACAGGCAACAGAGCATGCACAATGTCGGCGCTAGTACAGTGTATATCCACCTTTCGCAGCAATGCAGGCTGCTATTGTCCCATGGAGACGATCGTAGAGATGCTGGATGTAGTCCTGTGGAACGGCTTGCCATGCCATTTCCACCTGGCGCCTCAGTTGGACCAGCGTTCGTGCTGGACGTGCAGACCGCGTGAGACGACGCTTCATCCAGTCCCAAACATGCTCAATGGGGGACAGATCCGGAGATCTTGCTGGCCAGGGTAGTTGACTTACACCTTCTAGAGCACGTTGGGTGGCACGGGATACATGCGGACGTGCATTGTCCTGTTGGAACAGCACGTTCCCTTGCCGGTCTAGGAATGGTAGAACGATGGGTTCGATGACGGTTTGGATGTACCGTGCACTATTCAGTGTCCCCTCGACGATCACCAGTGGTGTACGGCCAGTGTAGGAGATCGCTCCCCACACCATGATGCCAGGTGTTGGCCCTGTGTGCCTCGGTCGTATGCAGTCCTGATTGTGGTGCTCACCTGCACGGCGCCAAACACGCATACGACCATCATTGGCACCAAGGCAGAAGCGACTCTCATCGCTGAAGACGACACGTCTCCATTCGTCCCTCCATTCACGCCTGTCGCGACACCACTGGAGGCGGGCTGCACGATGTTGGGGCGTGAGCGGAAGACGGCCTAACGGTGTGCGGGACCGTAGCCCAGCTTCATGGAGACGGTTGCGAATGGTCCTCGCCGATACCCCAGGAGCAACAGTGTCCCTAATTTGCTGGGAAGTGGCGGTGCGGTCCCCTACGGCACTGCGTAGGATCCTACGGTCTTGGCGTGCATCCGTGCGTCGCTGCGGTCCGGTCCCAGGTCGACGGGCACGTGCACCTTCCGCCGACCACTGGCGACAACATCGATGTACTGTGGAGACCTCACGCCCCACGTGTTGAGCAATTCGGCGGTACGTCCACCCGGCCTCCCGCACGCCCACTATACGCCCTCGCTCAAAGTCCGTCAACTGCACATACGGTTCACGTCCACGCTGTGGCCGGAATGCTACCAGTGTTAAAGACTGCGATGGAGCTCCGTATGCCACGGCAAACTGGCTGACACTGACGGCGGCGGTGCACAAATGCTGCGCAGCTAGCGCCATTCGACGGCCAACACCGCGGTTCCTGGTGTGTCCGCTGTGCCGTGCGTGTGATCATTGCTTGTACAGCCCTCTCGCAGTGTCCGGAGCAAGTATGGTGGGTCTGACACACCGGTGTCAATGTGTTCTTTTTTCCATTTCCAGGAGTGTACATCTCTAAATCAAAGGGCGTGCATGTCAGTCATAAAATCTCCATGATGTAAAACTGATGCGACTTCGGCCTGTCCACCCGTTCCATCCCTTCATTCCGTGTAGAATCTAGTATGACCCGGAAGCGATCTTTAAACGTTTCTCAGGTCTAACGAGCACGCACGTGGACCTGTGTCCTATGAGCTCGGACAGATACTGGATCATCCCCTTATCACACAGACCTGGTTACAATTAGACTTTAAATATACACGGCTTTATATGTCTTCAAGGTTCACATCAGTTTTGACATCATAGAGCTTTTATAAATGACAAGCGCGTCGTTTGATATGGGTGTGCTTAATATGTAAATAACATTACGTTACTACCGTTATGTACGCAAATGTTGTTACGCTGTAGATACCGATGTGCACAATTTTTTTTGTTGGTTCTTGGATACCGTTGACGACGAGCTCTGTGCCCGAATAACGGTATGACAGTTAAACATTTCACATGCAGCTCATGATCTACACCAATATCTCTTTTTTAACAAACGCTTACAAGCACCAAGCACAAAATTTTCACGTCTTATGTGTCCTAGCTTATTACTGACGGGATATCAGATCCTGCGGCCTTCTTACACTTTTACAATATGGTTGCAGGCTATATGATTCTGCTTCTACTTCTGTACTGAAAGTCTTAGATCGCCGTCAGCCACCGGTCTACTCATCTGTGGCAGCTATATTAGAGCAACGCCGATTTCAGTTATGCACAAAGGACTGGCTGTCCCACTAATGGGTCGAGGCGGAAACTTGTTAGTAGAAGGTTCATCTTGAGAGTAGAGCACTCCGTCTACAGGCCACAAGTGGCCCATCGGGACCATCCGACCGCCGTGTCCTCCTCATGTGAGGATGCGGATAGGAGGGGCGTGTGGTCAGCACACCGCTCTCCCGGTCGTTATGATGGGTTTCTTTGACCGGAGCCGCTACTATTCGGTCGAGTAACACCTCAGTTGGCATCACGAGGCTGAGTGCACCCCGAAAAATGGCAACATCTCATGGCGGCCCGGATGGTCACCCATCCAAGTGCCGGCCACGCCCGACAGCGCTTAACTTCGGTGATCTGACGGCAACCGGTGTATTCACTGCGGCAAGACCGTTGCCCATCTTAAGAGTAGGATCGTCATTAAATCATTTCTTGCAATGGAAAAGGTCCAGGTTACCATTCATTGTTGAAAATAAAGGATTTTTGAAGAAGAGAGGTAAACTATATTTTTCACCATCGAACTGCAGGTAATGCCGGGAGTATTTGTCAGCCCACACATTTATCGGAGAGACATGGTGCCAATAAAGCGATATTCAACCTCGTTTTCATTAGTAGGTAGTAGAGAAAACAGTATCCGCAGGCGACTTAAAGCTCTCAACCCTAATTAAATTGTATTGCTTGTAGAACGGCAAGCACAGAGTACTTACAAAGGTACTGAAAATCGGGGCATCTCTGTGGGAGTTGCACTCTGCCATGAGGTAGAAGGATACAGCTTATCCTTCCTGCTACCAACGGGAACTTTTGCTCTGATAGCTGAATTACTTGTTGTCTTACAGGCTATACTATTTGCAACAGAGATAAAAATTGACATCATCCTGATATCTAACGATTCCACAAGTGCTTTGTTATCTCCTACAGGACCAACTTCGGAGAACACAGCAAGCTATCTAGTGCAGAACAACTTTCTGGATCGTACGACCTCCATAAGTTGATCTGTTTTCAGTGTATACCGGAGTACATCGGCGTCAGGCGCAATAAAAGTGGTTACCAGTTTGCCCCAAGGGGTGCAACAACTCGCAACCTGCTGCCTTCAAAAACACTTGGTACTGTGGTATCCAACAGCACATACCTCAGCTTTAACTGGCTCAACTATCTTGTGTAAAACTTGCTGCACAACTTGGTTTCTCTATAATTACAAAATCTCTGTCGCAGCTTAAAAGGCTGTGCCCACTCACCAAAAGCTAGCACGTTATCTCAGCAAACCATCCCAAGCTGCATGCGGTAGACTTTGACGCATAGCGCTTGGAACTCCACTGGAAAGCACTGTGTTGTACAAACAGTAGCTAGTAATGGATGTTTGAAACATTTTGTCGATGATTTGAGCGTGGGAACAGTACTAATGACATACTGCAGAGCACCAAGAACTCGACAGCACTGATAACTCTTTCTATGAAAAAAGGCCACTTAGAATTTTTTACAATTCACTCTTCAATTACGTAATACACTTACATCTGCATCCACGTTAAGTTTATGGGGACTGAATTTTGTAAGCTGCAGCTGCCCTGTGCTAAGTAATTCCCTTAGCTACCTCGTTTCCTGGCTTCTTTATTTACATCTAATTAGGTGCTCTTACTTTTATATTGTATCTTCTAACTCCTTGTTTCATATTTATACACGCAATGTATAATAGCCTGAGAAGTCACCTTTTAGCCATCGTCGAAGTTAGCCTTAAACTGTTACGGGGGTACGAACTAGTGAAAATCCAGCTACAGTTATTTCAGAATGACGAATACTAAACTGTGACGGATGGTATAATATGAAAGCTAGCAGACCATATTAAAGTTCGCTCCACAATCTGGAGATAAACAGCCAAGATTGATACAGTGGGAATGCTACGATTTTGGAAATCGCGGAATAATGCTGAACTGTGTCATGATTTGCTCTGAGCATTTTCTGAGTGGATCCTGAATAACATTTGCAACTTAATACGTAACTAATAAGGAAACAGTATTCCTCATTTAGTTTAAGTAGTTTAGTTAGTAGGTAGGTCAACTTCATTTATTTTAGTTTCTAGAGTCTGAAAAGCCAACGGCCTTGCCGCAGTGATAACACCGGTTACCGTCTGATCACCGAAGTTCGGCACTGTTAAGCTTGGCTACCACTTGGAGGGGTGACCGTCAGGTCTGCCGAGCGCTGTTAGCAAGCGGAGCGCACTCAGCCCTTGTGAGGCGAATTGAGGAGTTACGTGAGTGAGGTGTAGCGGCTCCGGTCACGAATATTGACAACGGCGGGAGAGCGGTGTGCTGGCCACATGCCTCTCCACATCCGCATCCAGTGACGTCAACAGGCTGAGGATGACACGGCTGTCAGCCAGTACAGTGGGGCGTTCTGAGGCGTGTAAAGGCGGAGTATTTAGTCTTTGAAAATGTTTTTGATATAATGTTATCAGTGTATTTGTAATGACGGAAATCTGTCTTCTACATAATTCGTCAATTTTTTCTTGTTATTTCAGAAAAAACTTACTTTTTGATGTATAATTACTGTATTTTGTTCAATGTTTTAGTATCACTGTAAAGTTAAAAAATACGCAATTCGAATGTTGCAATTTAAATAAAGTTATCTCTTTTCATTCATGTGTAGTTTAGATTAAATTTCGAGAACAACAAAATACAGTAATATTTATTTATTTGTAATTTCTGCTACCAGTCACTTTTTAATTTTTTGTTTTATGTTTAATGTAACATAATACAACGCGTTTCGAACGTGTTCTGTTCATCTTCGGGCACTTATACAAACATACATGTAAACATTATGAAACTTCCTGGCAGATTAAAACTGTGTGCCGGACCGAGACTCGAACTCGGGACCTTTGATTTCACATTTGTACGTAAAACAAGATGGCGGACTTGTAGGATGTGAGTCAGTATCGATTATCGAGGTTTTTTATCGATATTCTTGGTACTGACAGATTTGTAGTCATTTATTTAGACTGACACATGCTGAATCTGTTGAGTTAGAAGTGGCTTAAGACGGTTGAAGAATTCTGAGTTTTTGAATTCGGTTATCTCATTAAGAATGTTACCTCCATGCTTTGTATAATGTATGAAAATGTCCATTTCTTCCATGATATCCATTCATATACTTTTTCCCATTTTGTGTGAAATTTCGAGGTTGTCTTCGATTTTCAAAGCGCAATATCCTAGTGAGCTGGCGACTGAGTTTCGAATATCGGCCTTGGTATAAATTTTCATTCGTGGCTTCAGTCTGCATATACAAAGTGCCCTAAAATTTCCCTTACGAACTTCTAGAACTTATAGAGGGGCTGAGTAGACAATATTTTGAATGGGAATCATTTCCGGAAACGGTACAGCGGTTTGAAAATGTGTTCGCTAGGTAGGTTCAAAATGATTCAAATGACTCTGAGAACTATGGGACTTAACATCTGAGGTCATTAGTCCCCTAGACTTAGAACTACTTAAACTTAACTAACCCAAGGATATCACACACATCCGTGCCCGAGGCAGCGTAGCAGCAGCACGGTTCCGGACTGAAGCGCCTAGAACCGATCGGTCACAGCGGCCGGCCGCTAGGTAGGCAAGCAACATGGTGGTCATGGAATGAGGTGCTTACGTCGGATCAGCTAATGTTATTTGACGTCTGACGTGGTTCGAGCCTTATTAACGTGTTGTTAGAGCAACATGGTTGAGTACCCGTTTACAGAATACACCGATATGACGGTTTAAGTTTAACTGTAAACAACAGCGTTTGTGAAAACATTAAGTTTCCGTTCTCTTTCTTTGGTTGTTAATCAGTGGAGCTGTAAAACAAGTGGTGTGCTGGGTCGCGTCTAATAAATTAGTTGTAAAATGGTCGCGTTACCGCGCGACCTCTACGGCCGCAGATTCGAATCCTGCCTCGGGCATGGATGTGTGTGATGTCGTTAGGTTAGTTAGTTTTAAGTAGTTCTATGTTCTAGGGGACTGATGACCTTAGAAGTTAAGTCCCATAGTGCTCAGAGCCTTTTGGTCGCGTTACCAACATAGCTCAAATGGGTTCCAACTCAAAATATTATCTACTCAGTCCTCTCTTCAAGTCCGAGAAGTCGCGGGAAATTTTAGAGCACCCTAAATACATCAAACATATAAAAGTCTTGCGACAGCTCACCGCAGTTTGTTTACGACTTGCGATCTGACAGGCGGGAAGCAGCTGTGGTACACTTTCGCCAACCGTCGACTCCGGCTGATTTTCCACTTGGCTGTATAAGCGTCTGACGAAGTTGGCATAGGCTGCGGCGCGTATGGAATGTCCACTGTCCATTTCTGCAATGGCAGTTTTTAGACCTGCAACAGAAATAATACTGTCGTCGACTCCGCAGCGTAGCCCTCTATTGTTTAAATAGGATAGGTTGGGACCAGGATTAATTTTAACAGCCTATGCCGGCTAGTCGACCAAAGGTGAAACAGCCGTGCCATTCACGGGATCCTGGCACCGCTTCCAAAGCGTTTTGGCAGTGGAGTTGCGCCTAAAAAATTTCACCTGTACTTGACACAAAAAAGAATCATGGTAGAAAAATGCCATCATAGGTATTCGGCGCAAGGTCTTATTTCAGTTGCGACAGGGTTTCACGACCACCACATACCGTGTAAACGATAACATTCTCCAACGCTTGTTACCACCGGATAAGTTAGAATACCCCTGTATGTTGTTTCCGTTAGTGATCAGCTCCGGCTGTGAACTTATTTTCAAATCTTTGTGTAGGAAGTTATAATCTATAAGAATGGACATAATTCTGTTAGAGCTAAATCACACAGAACTAAAAACGTAGATGGTTGTACAGAATTCACAGTTGAAGAGCGGAAACGGAGAAAGTTGTAAGAGCTATTTCTCACATTTCGCATGAGAATCAAATTACGATTTATCTCTTTTTGTATATAATGTACTTGTATCCAAAAAATTGAGTAGATACTTTCATAACAGGGGTATAAGCTGCTCACCTCATCACCTTATAAAATAATGAGGCGTATTAGAAAACAAGTAATTTATTAAGAATGTTCTATGCGCCATATCTGGAGACTGACTGGTTCTAAGTACCAATAAGAAAATAATTGTTTCAAGTGCCACTGGTAGCGAGGCACTGCGTATTATTTGTGCTGATACAAGCACAGAAATTCAGCAGTACTCTTTTAACTGTTAGAATTGTAGTCAGCAAAAACCACTTCTCATTCATTTTAAAATTTTTTACGCCAGAATAACATTCTTAAAATCTAGAAAAAGTTTTTCATTGTTCACTTCTGTTTCTAGAACAACTTCATTATTGGGATCAGCTGCTGTCAAATTTATTGTAAAACTCCCTGTGCTGCTCTGAAAGAATAGGTAGTTATGTTATGTAATCTGCCATGGTGAAATACGGCATGGCATACATGTGCCCTGATCTTCCCTTTTTTGAATGTACTGACATTTTTACACGTTTCTGTTTCAGTGTAAGAATCTTTTTGTAGCTAGGTATATGAGACGGATGAGTATAAGACACACTTCGATCATGCTACATTTGGAGATCTCACACGCCTTGTCTGACAACGATGCTTCGGCATCATTTTTAAAATAAAAAAAAATCAATTGCATGCCTTGGAATTACATGATACGTGTTCAAAGCCTTAGCTGACTCAACACTCTTGTGTAAGTCTTGCGGAGGGATGATCTTACTTACCTTTCTTCGTTTCTCTATAATAGCAAAATCTCTGTCACAACTCAAAAAGCTGTGCCTACTCACCAAAAACTTCAAACCACCCAGGCTAAATGGAGGAGATTTTAACGCATGGCACTAACTCCATTGGAAGCTGTGCTTGGCGCAAAGACCATGTCGCATCTATTAATGGACGTATGAAATATTTTTTCCGTGCATTGACACTTTGAACAATTGTAGGAACATGCAGCAAACTACATAAAGAACAGCGGTTCGAACGTCCTCTCTTCAGTTAAAGGCGTGGCGCCAAGTGTATCAAGAACAGCAGTAAGGTAACTAACTACACAGCAATTTAAGACTGATGATATTACACGGGCACCTGAAAATGGGTTCAGAGTCAGAACTAAAGAGAAATGAGAACGAAACAAAACGATATTTTAGCCCATCTAATGGCAGCCAGAGCGTCAGAATTTTATCATTCAGGCGAGATTTACCATTAACAGACAATATTGATAGTTTCTTACAAAATAATTTCGAATTCACAGTGACCCGTCTCCGTTACGGAGATCGCGAATGCATTGGAGCTTGCTCCGTAAGCAGCTGACTCGAATGTTCATGATGCAACAAATTTTCCCAACAAGAATTTCGCCAACGAGAGGACAGGAGATGCAAACTGTATCTGGGTCTAATAAACGGTAAACTACGCACCATCATCTGGACAAATTCCCAACATCTCATGAAGTGAGTACTGGGACACTGTTCACGATGATCCGCCATTGCATGACGACGTTCAGCTCGCGCTATTCGACAGAAACTTGCAGAATTTCCGTTAGCTCTTCATTACGTTCCTTACCTACCCATAAATTAACAGAACGCTACGCTATGTGCTCATCAGTCGCAGGGCCGATACAGGTACGAGACATACAAGTTATACAAAGATCAAATGAAGGTAACGTCATAACATATGATACAGTCCCGGCAAGAAAAATTGGCCCAAGCGCTCGTTGATGAGTACAAGAGTTAAATGACATTCGGGGTTAGTTATTTCTTTTACTAAATCAAAATAAGAACATCGTTTTGTTAATTGCTACTATTCAGTGCGGCTGCATTTTCAGCATAGCATCTGACACGTTAGAAATGGCAAGAACTATGCCCCTTACATAAAGTCATTAAAGATCACCTAACCCACGTTGAGCGAACGGTAGGGCTGAACAAAATGACTGACAAGGCACAATGGATCTTGTAGAGGGTATAGTATGGACGTAGTGGAATAATTAACGTCGGATGATGGTTTTAAAGTAATTCACATGACATGAAAAATTTGTGGAAACGAGTCGATTTACTGGACACTAGTTTACCCCAGGGAAGTATTTAGAAATGACCGTGGCCGGATGGGGAACGGCGAAGGGAAGCGACAATAGGCAGCTTAGGGCAACTCAAGCTCTGAGAAAGCGGTAACGTGGTGTGGCCTCCAGCCGCGTTAAGATGAGTGACAGCATGGATGGTTGACCCCGACCCCATGCTGATGTACCAGGAAACAGAAGGAGAACTTTACGCCTGTTGATAAATGTCCATCGTCCCGTTTTCTGTGAAACATGCGAGAAAGCCGCGCAAAACTGCGGTGGAGCGGTCAACAGAGGTCAAAATATGCGTGTTCGTGACTATAGCAACTTCACGGTGAATTCACGGTCCGCAGAGCCTGAAGTAAATCAGGTGCAGAGCGACAGCATGAAATACGCCGGCCTCCGATGGGAACATAGGACCAAGGAATTTGAAGTACTCTCCTGGGAGTCAGAATTCCGGAAAACTTGGTATTTGTGCAGACACTAACCTTGATGGGTGGCCTGGGAGGAGCTATGTACCAGAAGTTGAGAAGAAGGGAAATTTTGTGGGAATTTGTTCACTTCCCAGAGCAGGCATTGGTCGGCACTGGGAAGCGACGCATAATTAATGTGACTTGCACTGCAATTGGCGTAAGTGATTTTGCTGGAGGGGAAACAAAGGCAAAGAGCGGACTGTGAGAAGTCTCCATAGAGGTCTTCCGTTCCCAGCTTGCCTAGAGTGCACACGTGGCGTTTTTTACTCAGCTTGCCTGAGAAAGAGTGAGCATCTCTGCAGTTTAGGACTTAGCAAATGGAACGATTGAGCTTGGAGATAGAAAGTTTTGGTTCAGCTATGTACTGAGCAAGATAGCTAGGAGTGAATAGACGAGCACAGTCTTGCAGCACCACGAGGTCGGCCGACGTCCACACAACGACGACGCTCTACCATGCTGTATTCAGTGATATTGCGCCCGCTCTGGCCACTGATTAATTTGTTGGATCACGTCGGCAAAGTTTCCATGAGGGTTTCATGGGCCGTGTACTGTAGAATTCTTCTCGCACTTCGCATTACGCCTGGGTCAGTTGATAGGAATTACTTTTGAGTTCCCGGCTGTGGAGGCCGCGCGGTGCTAGGCGCTTCAGTCTGGAACCGCGAGACCACTACGGTCGCAGGTTCGAATCCTGCCTCGGGCATGGATGTGTGTGATGTCTTTAGGTTAGTTAGGTTTAAGTAGTTATAAGTTCTAGGGGACTGATGACCTCAGATGTTAAGTCCCATAGTGCTGAGAGCCATTTGAACCATTTGAACTTTTGAGTTATCGAGCTTTACTCCACGCAAACGCAATTTATTACCACTGCCTGGTAGGAGAGTCATGTAATGTGATGATTGAAGGTCGTGAGTTAAAATAAATCTGTGCTAATCGACTGCATCTATTTTCAATCAAGTAGTTGAAATCCCAAGTCCCTTTCTTAATTAATTTTATGTTCAACATTTGCATCTGGTGTTCAATAGCTGCATATAACATCAATGTGCACCCCTTTTTAATTAAAAGTGATCAATTCTGGATCAATTAATGTCAACACTGCCACCGCAGTTCAATCAGGAGTCACAGGGCCTTATTACTTTCTTTGCGTTATCCGATATTGCGGCAGTTTTGCACTCTCTGTTGATCTGTTAGTCAATTAGCTGGGGTGAACACACGCCAAAACCAGATAAGTGACGTGTGGAGTGTTACATATGGCTGACCCATGCCAGGATACAATACTTCGGGATTTGCTAGGAAGGAGTCTTAAAAAAGAAAGGATATTTTTCCACGTGATCCATTGCTTAGACATTTTTAATTGAAAAACGGGTAGCATTAGTTACAATAAGTTACATTTTCTTCTTCATGTGCTGTCCTTTCAAATTGACATTTATAGGTGCCTCTGCATTGAAGTTGTGAGTTGTTGGAGTACATATGATGTGCAGTGCCGTAATCAGCCGATGCTGAGCACACAGAACACAATCATTGGTACTAGCCTTTTTGGGGGAATTCTTTATGAACTGTTTGTCGGGTCATTGCTCACACCCAGTGTATCAGTTTGTGTACTGATATATGTTTTGTGTTATCTTATTGTTGAGTGTAAGGGGTACCTGGATTTTGAGTTTTCGTGTAACATAAATGTGCAAATGATAACGAGGGGAAAAGCCAAGACAACGGCAGAATATAATCACACTGTTACTCTGGAGAACATGGGTGATAGTAGGGAAAGCTCTACCGATGAGCGTGACGAACGCGAGTTGCAACTTCCTGAAACTGCGTCTCATGACTGGTTTAGTTCGCTGAATAACAAGGACGTTGATTCAGGGAGTGATACTGAGGGCTCGAGGGATGCAGGGAGTACAGGATCAATCCATAATGTTGTGGATTGGCCAGAGCGCCAACCCACAATAGAGGAAGCCGAAAGGCACGCGTTTAAGCTCACGCAGGATGGCGTGAGGTCTGGAACAGGACAAGTAATGAAGACTAGCAAATAAAGTACGTAGCTTCTGAAATACTTATCTTTAATCCATAATTGATGAACATCGGTCTGACGGTACATGCATCACAAGATGAATAGCAAAGGATAATGGCGCCTTGCTAGGTCGTAGCAAATGACGTAGCTGAAGGCTATGCTAACTATTGTCTCGGCAAATGAGAGCGTAATTTGCCAGTGAACCATCGCTAGCAAAGTCGGCTGTACGACTGGGGCGAGTGCTAGGACGTCTCTCTAGACCTGCCGTGTGGCGGCGCTCGGTCTGCAATCACTGACAGTGGCGACACGCGTGTCCGACGTATACTACCGGACCGCGGCCGATTTAAAGGCTACCACCTAGCAAGTGTGGTGTCTGGCGGTGACACCACATTCCTCCCCCGCAAATCGGCGTACGGTTGTGTTATAAGGCTTCCGCCCGCCGTGGGGAGGACCCCATGTTGACGTATGCGACGAGGTGGGGAGCCTAACAACAGGCGAGGCTGTGCCACCCGCACCCTGCCATTCGGTCCGAGAGGAGCTAGGAAACGCCTGAAAACCTACTCCAGGGTGCACGCCAACATGCGGTGTACGCGCCCGTAGAGAGACAGGAGGGGCACCCGACGGGCGAAGACATCCTATGGTCCGGAGCGGGCAAGAATTCCATGTCGGAGGACAACTGGTCACGGGATGCGATCGGCGGCGCGTGACCCCGGGAGGCGCCCGGCGGTTGCAGCGACGCGTCCACTGCGGGCGTCGCCGGCGGGAGAACAGGCGGCGGCGGCGCGTCGCCATGGGGCAATATGGAAGGCAGCGTCGGTAACACCTGGGGCTGAGGCGAGCCAGTAGATGGGTCCCCAGGACGCTGACCGGACGGCACCGTCGCTGAAAGCAGACGGGGAGCGGCAGAACCCGTGCGACGACAGAGGCGCTGCTGATTGAGATGCCGACGCAATCTCACCAGAGGCCCCCAAAACCAGATACATAGCGCGGCCGAGGCAGCGAAGAATGCGCCCTGCGAGCCAACGCCGTGAACCTCGATAGTTGCGATAGTAGACAACGTCGCCCGGAACAAAAGCAGGTGTCTGCCGCTGCACAGGAACCTGATGCGGCGGATGTAGAAAAGACATCAAGGTTCGATGAGGACGACCGTGGAGCAACGCAGCCGGCGAGCGACCATCTCGAGGCTGCGAGCGATACAAGGACAAAAAGAGCAACAACGCGTCCTCCCGAGAATGCGACTCTTTCAACTTCAACATCTGTGACTTGAAAATCCTGACCAATCGTTCAGCGGCACCGTTTGACTGTGGCGAAAACGGCGCGGACGTCAGATGTTGAATACCATTGGCCTTCCAGAATGACTGAAATTCTGCGGACATGAATTGTGGGCCATTGTCGGAAACAATAGTCTGTGGAAGACCTTCAATCCAAAAGATAGCGGATAACGCTTGGATGGTGGCAGAAGACGTCGTGGAAGACATCCGGACAACAAAAGGAAAATTACTGAATGAATCGACAACAGCCGGCCAGAGTGGCCGAGCGGTTAAAGGCGCTACAGTCTGGAACCGCACGACCGCTACGGTCGCAGGTTCGAATCCTGCCTCTGGCATGGATGTGTGTGATGTCCTTAGGTTAGTTAGGTTTAAGTAGTTCTAAGTTCTAGGGGACTTATGACCACAGCAGTTGAGTCCCATAGTGCTCAGAGCCATTTGAACCATTTTTGAATCGACAACAACCAACCATCGAGCATTCCAGAATGGACCAGCAAAATCGATGTGTAAGCGTTGCCAAGGGGTAGTGGCTTTCGGCCATGCAAAGAATTTCCGCGGTGGTGTTCGGCACACGCCATGCAAGAAGAGCACATATTCGTAATCGCAGCATCGATTCCGAACCAAGTACAGTGCTGACGAGCAAGTTGTTTCGTTCGCACTATACCCCAATGGCCTTGGTGGAGAAGCCGTAAGACAGAGGACTGAAACGACGTGGGACCACGACCCTGGACTGATCGTTATCAGAACGCAACAGCAAAGCACCACGTCGTACAAAAGTCTCTCCTGGTGAGCAAAAAATCTGCGAACCAACGGATCCCCGATGCGTGACTTTGACAAGGGCCATTGCGTAGCAACAAAACGCAGAACGGTAGCAAGGACAGGGTCAGCAGCTGTGGCTGTTTACTGTTCTGTGTAGCTCGCCCGGCGGGCCGCTTAACATGACACACGGCTGGCGAAGTTTCAAATGATTCCTGAGCAAAGTCAAGTGTGTCCTGCCGATCTAATATGTCTATCACTTGTTGAAGGGAGGGATTGACTAGTTTCAAAATCTGTTCCCTTATACGAACATCACAAACGTTCTGTGCAATTGCATCACGCACCATAGTATCTGAATAAGGGAGTCCACATTCACACTCAAAAGCACAATCCCTAGTAAGGCCTTGCAAGGTTGCAACCCACTCCCGATTAGTCTGACCGGCCGTACGTTTTGTACGAAAGAACGCATACCGTTTGGCAACTACATTGACTGATTCTTTGAAATATGCATCTAATGCAGACAAAATTTCTTCGTAGGACAGCGTTGCCACGTCGCGTCGGGGAAATAATTTCACTATCACACGGTAGGTGGACACTCCGACACACGATAATAATAAAGGCTGCCGCTCATTACCTTGAATTCTGTAGGCGGCGAGATGGAATCCAAATTGGCGTGACCACTCCGTCCAGCTTTCCAGTGCCGCATCAAAAGGACGAAAAGGTGGTGCAACTGCGTGTTGTGGCTGCGGGAGCGGTGGAGCGGCGGCGGCCGCATCGTTTTGCATTGCACGTTGACCCTGGACGAGCTGAGCAAGGGCATCCAGTAAGGCCTGCGTCTGCTGATTCTGTAAGCGATAAAATTCGGACAGTACATCTGGAGATTGTGGCGAAGCCATGACACAAGTAATTCAGGTTGTTATCAATACGAACGCAAAATCCTCGTCGCCAACTGTTGTGGATTGGCCAGAGCGCCAACCCACAATAGAGGAAGCCGAAAGGCACGCGTTTAAGCTCACGCAGGATGGCGTGAGGTCTGGAACAGGACAAGTAATGAAGACTAGCAAATAAAGTACGTAGCTTCTGGAATACTTAACTTTAATCCATAATTGGTGAACATCGGTCTGACGGTACATGCATCACAAGATAAATAGCAAAGGATAATGGCGCCTTGCTAGGTCGTAGCAAATGACGTAGCTGAAGGCTATGCTAACTATTGTCTCGGTTCAAATAATATTTTTTGCGTATCTTTTGCGAGAGCGTAATTTGTCAGTGAACCATCGCTAGCAAAGTCGGCTGTACAACTGGGGCGAGTGCTAGGACGTCTCTCTAGACCTGCCGTGTGGCGGCGCTCGGTCTGCAATCACTGACAGTGGCGTCACGCGGGTCCGACGTATACTACCGGACCGCGGCCGATTTAAAGGCTACCACCTAGCAAGTGTGGTGTCTGGCGGTGACACCACACATAAGTATGGAAGATCCAGCCTAAGAAGCCAGAGTGTGTTGGAACAAAACGGTGTCCGACGATTATCAAACGATTCATTCACAAGTGATCCGACGGGGGCGCGGAGACGGTACTTGTCTAGATATCGAAGGGTTCCTCAGAACAGAGGAGAAGAGTCGCATTTTCAACCACAAAAGGACGAGGATCAAAATGCGGCTACTCTCAAAAACATTACGGACCTGTTGCAACAGATGCAAACGGTGAACTTAGAGCAGAGCGCCAACCTTAATGCCGAAATTAAAAAGGTGAATACGGAGCTGAAAGAGCAGAGCGCCAACCTTAATGCCGAAATTAAAAAGGCGAATTCGGAGCTGAAAGACAACCTTAATGCCGAAATTAAAAAGGCGAATTCGAAGCTGAACTATACGTTCACAGAAGTTCATAGGGAAGTAAAAGAGGAGGTAAAGAATCTTGGCGTCAAAATAGAGAAAGAGATTGCCATCATCAAACGAACGGCAATTGAAGCCAAATTAATTGCGAAAGGTGCAAGGAACATAGCGAGAGAAACTCGGGACTGCACGCAAAGCACGGCAAAAGTAGGAAAGGTCATGTTATCAAGGCTACAAAGCCGGATAAAACGTGTTGAAGAAAAGCAACAAGAGCAACCGGACATAGGGCCTAACGAGATGTTGAAAGAGGAGGCGGCGATATTAAAAAGAAATTTAGAGGACGAGGTAAAACGTCTCATTACAGAGACATCAGGAAAGGGGATGGGTGTAATTACTGCGTTGACTGAACCGTCACTTGGCGGAACACAGATAACCGCTTCACGGTGTGACAAAGTTGACACTATAAGCAACGGCAGCCACGCCTTCATTCACAGCTCTGAGGCAACGACCGAGGTAAACACGGACAGCGCGCAGCAGTCCAGAGAGCACAATTGCTGTCAGCTGATTAGATGTACCGAACAACTGTCGAACATACAGAGGGGGAGAGATGACGATAGCGTATCGGAACGAATTAGTCCACGTCCCGAAGTTCATACGAATCGTAAGAACGGTCGAGATGATAACTGGAATGATGACCGGTTTGACTACAAGCATTTTGTATCAGTCCGAAAATTCCATCACTACAAGGACGAAGGAAATAGCTTGCATCCAAAAACTTTTATGGGACAATTCGAGTTATCTTTGCTCCCACACTGGTATTTTGCTGTACCAGCTGGATTTTGTGTGCTCCCATATGGAGGGCGCGACCGCTGAGTACATGAGAAATGTAGCGAAGACGAGCGTCTCGTTCGAACAATTAAAAATGCCTTCTTAGGTAAGTATTGGTCTAAAGAAACGCAAGAAAGGATCAAACAAGAAATTATGATGTCCAGAGATATGGAAGGGGCAGGGTACCGGAGTCCGGTCAAATTTTTTGAAAATATGACATAAAGGAACCAGTACCTAGACAACCCATGTAGCGGTGCGGAAATCATCAGATTATGCTACATGAAACTTCCCATCTCGTATCAACAATTACTTGCCGGTCGTTGTGGTAGTGATACTGAGGTATTTAAGAGCATTTTGCGCGAACTGGAATTCGCATTTCAAGAGGAACAGGCGCGGGAGAAACGCCGACAGCGTGAACAAAATAACAACCGTCGCAATAATGGACCTCAGTGGGATAGTAGGCCAGTGCCGAACTACAACGGCCACAATCAAAATAAGAGTAATGGCAACTCGAAAAGAAGGTACACGGAAGATGAGCGACACTCTCCGGTACAACATAATAAATTACAAAGGACTTGGAGCGGTAGTCAGCAATCGGGAAGGAACAGGAATAATGATTACCAAAATAACAACCAGGAAGAGGTCGAAGTCCGCCCTCCGAAGCCTAGTCCATCCCACCTTAACGGGCAGGATTACGAATGACTAGACCAGAGCGCGGACGTAGTAAATATAGGCTTAGAATAAGAATTTTGTTAAAGTGTCTTGTTTGTTTGTGTGTATACTGATCTTAGTGGTACAATGTCTCGTTTATATGTGCCTATATTTTGTGTTTTATTATTAATAACGACATCCCACCTCTCGATGCTGTCAAAGTGAAGCACTAGATTATTTTGTAAAAACACATGATTAAAGAATGGAATACAAGTATGTCTGGGCGTACCCCTAGAAAAAGATAGCTTAGGAACTCTGTAAATTACAGAAAAGTTCCAGTAATTGTATCTCCGTCATTGGAGAACATATTTAAGGTGGCCAGTCCCGTAGGTCGTTACGAGGGCGCACCGACGCATTTCGTATGCCCCTGAATACGTAAGAGGTGGACAGCTATGCGCAGTTGCGTGAATTAGCGCACCCAGTGCACGTTAAAAACAACCGGATGTAATCATCTACAGAGTGAACAGCAGCATTGTTGTTGTTGTTGTGGTCTTCAGTCCTGAGACTGGTTTGATGCAACTCTCCACGCTACTCTATCCTGTGCAAGCTTCTTCATCTCCCAGTACCTACTGCAACATACATCCTTCTGAATCTGCTTGGTGTGTTCATTCTTGGTCTCCCTCCACGATTTTTACCCTCCACGCTGCCCTCCAATACTAAATTGGTGATCCCTTGATGCCTCAGAACATGTCCTACCAACCGATCCCTTCTTCTAGTCAAGTTGTGCCACAAACTTCTCTTCTCCCCAATCCTACTCAACACCTCCTCATTAGTTATGTGATCTACACATCTAATCTTCAGCATTCTTCTGTAGCACCACATTTCGAAAGCTTCTATTCTCTTCTTGTCCAAACTACTTATCGTCCATGTTTCACTTCCATACATGGCTACACTCCATACAAATACTTTCAGAAACGACTTCCTAACACTTAAATCAATACTCGATGTTAACAAATTTCTATTCTTCAGAAACGCTTTCCTTGCCATTGCCAGTCTACATTTTATATCCTCTCTACTTCGACCATCATAAGTTATTTTGCTCCCCAAATAGCAAAACTCATTTACTACTTCAAGTGTCTCATTTCCTAATCTAATACCCTCAACATCACCCGACTTAATTCGACTACATTCCATTATCTTCGTTTTGCTTTTGTTGATGTTCATCTTATACCCTCCTTTCAAGACACTATCCCTTCCGTTCAACTACTCTTCCAAGCCCTTTGCTGTCTCTGACAGAATTACAATGTCATCGGCGAACCTCAAAGTTTTTATTTCTTCTCCATGGATTTTAATACCTACACTGGATTTTTCTTTTGTTTCCTTCACTGCTTGCTCAATATACAGATTGAATAACATCGGGGAGAGGCTACAACCCTGTCTCACTCCTTTCCCAACCACTGCTTCCCTTTCATGCCCCTCGACTCTATTAACTGCCATCTGGTTTCTGTACAAATTGTAAATAGCCTTTCGCTCCCTGTATTTTATCCCTGCCACCTTTAGAATGTAAAAGAGAGTATTCCAGTCAACATTGTCAAAAGCTTTCTCTAAGTCTACAAATGCTAGAAACGTAGGTTTGCCTTTCCTTAATCTAGCTTCTAAGATAAGTCGTAGGGTCAGTATTGCCTCACGTGTTCCAATATTTCTACGGAATCCAAACTGAACTTCCCCAAGGTCGGCTTCTACTAGTTTTTCCATTCGTCTGTAAAGAATTCGCGTTAGTATTTTGCAGCCGTGACTTATTAAACTGATAGTTCGGTAATTTTCACATCTGTCAACACCTGCTTTCTTTGGGATTGGGATTATTATATTCTTCTTGAAGTCTGAGGGTATTTCGCCTGTCTCATACATCATCTCCCAAGGCCGTCAGTAGTTCTAATGGAATGTTTTCTACTCCCGGAGCTTTGTTTCGACTCAGGTCTTTCAGTACTCTGTCGAACTCTTCACGCAGTATCATACACTCGTGGAAATGGAAAAAAGAACACATTGACACCGGTGTGTCAGACCCACCATACTTGCTCCGGACACTGCGAGAGGGCTGTACAAGCAATGATCACACGCACGGCACAGCGGACACACCAGGAACCGCGGTGTTGGCCGTCGAATGGCGCTAGCTGCGCAGCATTTGTGCGCCGCCGCCGTCAGTGTCAGCCAGTTTGCCGTGGCATACGGAGCTCCATCGCAGCCTTTAACACTGGTAGCATGCTGCGACAGCGTGGACGTGAACCGTATGTGCAGTTGACGGACTTTGAGCGAGGGCGTATAGTGGGCATGCGGGAGGCCGGGTGGACGTACTGCCGAAGTGCTCAACACGTGGGGCGTGAGGTCTCCACAGTACATCGATGTTGTCGCCAGTGGTCGGCGGAAGGTGCACGTGCCCGTCGACCTGGGACCGGACCGCAGCGACGCACGGATGCACGCCAAGACCGTAGGATCCTACGCAGTGCCGTAGGGGACTGCACCGCCACTTCCCAGCAAATTAGGGACACTGTTGCTCCTGGGGTATCGGCGAGGACCATTCACAACCGTCTCCATGAAGCTGGGCTACGGTCCCGCACACCGTTAGGCCGTCTTCCGCTCACGCCCCAACATCGTGCAGCCCGCCTCCAGTGGTGTCGCGACAGGTGTGAATGGAGGGACGAATGGAGACGTGTCGTCTTCAGCGATGAGAGTCGCTTCTGCCTTGGTGCCAATGATGGTCGTATGCGTGTTTGGCGCCGTGCAGGTGAGCGCCACAATCAGGACTGCATACGACCGAGGCACAAGGGCCAACACCCGGCATCATGGTGTGGGGAGCGATCTCCTACACTGGCCGTAAACCACTGGTGTTCGTCGAGGGGACACTGAATAGTGCACGGTACATCCAAATCGTCATCGAACCCATCGTTCTACGATTCCTAGACCGGCAAGGGAACTTGCTGTTCCAACAGGACAATGCACGTCCGCATGTATCCCGTGCCACCCAACGTGCTCTAGAAGGTGTAAGTCAACTACCCTGGCCAGCAAGATCTCCGGATCTGTCCCCCATTGAGCATGTTTGGGACTGGATGAAGCGTTGTCTCACACGGTCTGCACGTCCAGCACGAACGCTGGTCCAACTGAGGCGCCAGGTGGAAATGGCATGGCAAGCCGTTCCACAGGACTACATCCAGCATCTCTACGATCGTCTCCATGGGAGAATAGTAGCGTGCATTGCTGCGAAAGGTGGATATACACTGTACTAGTGCCGACATTGTGCATGCTCTGTTGCCTGTGTCTATGTGCCTGTGGTTCTGTCAGTGTGATCATGTGATGTATCTGACCCCAGGAATGTGTCAATAAAGTTTCCCCTTCCTGGGACAATGAATTCACGGTGTTCTTATTTCAATTTCCAGGAGTGTATCTCCCATTTCATCTCCATCTACATTCTCTTCCATTTCCATACTATTGTCCTCAAGGTACATCGCCCTTGTATAGACCCTCTATATACTCCTTCCACCTTTCTGCTTTCCCTTCTTTGCTTAGAACTGGGTTTCCATCTGAGCTCTTGATATTCATACAAGTGGTTCTCTTTTCTCCAAAGGTCTCTTTAATTGTCCTGTAGGCAGTATCTATCTTACCCCTAATGAGACAAGCCTCTACATCCTTACATTTGTCCTCTAGCCATCCCTGCTTAGCCATTTGGCACTTCCTGTCGATCTCATTTTTGAGACGTTTGTATTCCTTTTTGCCTGCTTCATTTACTGCATTTTTATATTTTCTCCTTTCATCAGTTAAATTCAATATTTCTTCTGTTACCCAAGGATTTCTACTAGCCCTCGTCTTTTTACCTACTTGATCCTCTGCTGCCTTCACTACTTAATCCCTCAAAGCTACCCATTCTTCTTCTACTGTCTTTCCTTCCCTCATTCCTGCCATTTGTTCCCTTACGTTCTCCCTGAAACTCTGTACAACCTCTGGTTTAGTCAGTTTATCCAGGTCCCATCTCCTTAAATTCCCACCTTTTTGCAGTTTCTTCACTTTTAATCTACAGTTAATAACCAATAGATTGTGGTCAGAGTCCACATCTGCCCCTGGAAATGTCTTACAATTTAAAACCTGGTTCCTAAATCTCTGTCTTACCATTATATAATCTATCTGATACCTTTTAGTATCTTCAGGATTCTTCCATGTATACAACCTTCTTCCATGATTCTTGAACCAAGTGTTAGCTATGATTAAGGTATGCTCTGCACAAAATTCTACCAGGTGGCTTCTTCTTTCACTTCTTACCCCCAATCCATATTCACCTACTACGTTTCCTTCTCTCCCTTTTCCTACTATCGAATTCCAGTCACGCAAGACTATTAAATTTTCGTCTCCCTTCACTATCTGAATAATTTATTTTATTTCATCATACATTTCTTCAATTTCTTCGTCATCTGCAGAGCTAGTTGGCATATAAACTTGTACTACTGTAGTAGGCGTGGGCTTCGTATCTATCATGGCCACAATAATGCGTTCACTATGCTGTTTGTAGCAGCTTACCCGCATTCCTATTTTTTTATTCATTATTAAACCTACTCCTGCATTACCCCTATTTGACGTTGTTTTTATAACCCTGTATTCGCCTGACCAAAAGTCTTGTTCCTCCTGCCACCGAACTTCACTAATTCCCACTATATCTAACTTTAATCTATCCATTTCCCTTTTTAAATTTTCTAACCTACCTGCCCGATTAAGGGATCTGACATTCCACGCTCCAATCCGTAGAACGCCAGGTTTCTTTCTCTTGATAACAACGTCCTCTTGAGTAGTCCCCGCCTGGAGATCCGAATGGGGGACTATTTTGCCTCCGGAATATTTTACCCAAGAGGACGCCATCATCATTAACCATATAGTAAAGCTGCATGGCCTCGGGAAAAATTACAGCTGTAGTTTCCCCTTGCTTTCAACCGTTCGCAGTGCCAGCACAGCAAGGCCGTTTTGCTTAGTGTTACAAGACCAGATCAGTCAATCATCCAGACTGTTGCCCCTGCAACTACTGAAAAGGCTGCTGCCCCTCTTCAGGAACTACGCGTTTGTCTGGCCTCGCCCGGAGATCCGAATGGGGGACTATTTTGCCTCCGGAATATTTTACCCAAGAGGACGCCATCATCATTAACCATATAGTAAAGCTGCATGGCCTCGGGAAAAATTACGGCTGTAGTTTCCCCTTGCTTTCAACCGTTCGCAGTGCCAGCACAGCAAGGCCGTTTTGCTTAGTGTTACAAGACCAGATCAGTCAATCATCCAGACTGTTGCCCCTGCAACTACTGAAAAGGCTGCTGCCCCTCTTCAGGAACTACGCGTTTGTCTGGCCCCTCAACAGATACCCCCCCCCCCCCCCCGATGTGGTTGCACCTACGGTACGGCTATCTGTATCGCTGAGGCACGCAAGCCTCCACACCAATGGCAAGGTCCATGGTTCATGGGGGTACAGCAGCATTGATACGCCAGAAATACTTGTTGATACCAAGATAGTGTAACAACTGCGAGTGTGAGCAGTGATCTATATTTGTGTTGTGCCATTGTGACATTGCTAATCCGAAACATGTTCACAGGCCTTATAAAACCATTCGTGACAAAAGGAGTAAACGGGAAGAAAATAGAGGAGAGAAGAAGTGTCGCAATAGCACACGATAAAGGACGCTATCCAAACTTCCAACAAAAATCTTCGTAAGACTGACACATGTCTAAGTTTGTTGTGTTTTATACATGTTCGCAGGCACAATAAGAGGGACGTCTGCCACATAGGGAATTCAGAAGAAAAAACAAGATTAGAGATAAAAAGTAGTAAATAGTAAATATGTAGTCGGGTTGGCCAACACCATGTTAGTCGTAGGAATTGGTAGTTAGAAATGGTGATGGAATCATGTCCAGATAATCTTGATTCCCTATCCCTTGATTGTGTGTGTGTGAATGACTGTGAAGCAAGTTGTCTTGTACATTTTTTATGTCTACGTATAAAAAAAGTATGGTACTGATGGTTAAACATCAGCACTTTCCATGTACTAAAATTAGTTATCGTAGTTTGTTAAGGTGGTGTAACGGAGCGAGAGGGAGTTGATGTGACGACACCTGGCACACCACGCACGAGCTGACAAGGAACAAGGACGACAGTAATGAGGGGAGCACACAGCTGACGATGACGATGGCATGCAGACTACGCCCTGAATCGACGGGCCGGTGGTCAACTCAGCAGCCAAGGAGAGGTGAGATCCAGCACCTCTGTGTACGGCAAAGCGGTCGGTCCTGGTCTCTGTACACAGTGCGGATCGGGGGCAGCAATGAAAAGGTCCAAGAAGGTTTCTATATTTGTTGTTCGCCAAATCAGGTGGAGCGACAGCCCAGCTGACCTTTTGTGCCTAAAGACACCAACTTTGAGGGCCTGAGCAAAAAATAGGCTCTTGTCTTATCACGGTCCCTCCCTTGCCCTAAAACGTCTATAGAACGAGCAATGACCTGTGGCTGAGCCGCGAGAGGTCACCGATCATAGATGCACCGATGGGGTCTTGTGCCTGTCGGACAAGATGTCAACAACGAGCTCTTAGGTGAGAGCCATCCTGCCTCAAGAAGATGCGGGCGCCTGTGGCGCCATCTCCGTAATCGACGTTGCTCTCTTCTTAGCCGTTAGCCATCCCTCAACTTGCTAGTCAGAACTATTGTCACTTCCGTTCCCGCAAGAAACTTGTGCCATGTGTGTGAGTGTCAGTGTGGATTCAAATGAATAACATGCGGTTCAATGAACGTACTCATTTGTTCTGTTTATGAATTATGTTATAAGAAGGTTATGATTTTATAAATGCGCCATTTGTTAAAACGTCATATATTTGTCATGCCACGTCTCTTTGTGTTAGAATAAGATTTCATACTTATACCTTGTTACAAATACACCACAGTGGTTGCTCAATACACAATGATTCTTGTCATTTTGCTTGTGTTTTATATATATATATAAAAGTACATGTGTGTACACAATCCAGACACTGGACTGGGCCAGACCTTGTTGAATTGTGTGAAGATGACACTTACACCATGCACAATATAAACGTCCAGAGACAGACACAAAAAACCTGTATTTATAAAAGGTCAAAGGGGGATTCACATATAATTTAATGAGAGAAACTACTATCAACTTCACAAAATGTTGCACGAATATTGTTCATGTATGTTTTTAGTAATTTAAGTTGAGTAAGGATCGATAACTGAGAGTGAATGGACCTTAAGTTATAATTGCGGGTCTTATCACTCTAATGACAAGCACAGAGGTGTTTAAACATGTGTATTTGCCCTTTGCGACGTGTGTCCTTGTAATATAATTGTAGTTTTCTTTTGAGTACGCTGACCAATAATTGTCTCAGGAATCGGCAGAGATTAAAGTAAAATTAGACTAAATAATGACCACGTCCTTAACAGTAAATCAAGTCACTGAAGGCAGGTACCCTAGGAATGAGTGGGAGTTTGCATCAGAGAGGAGGCAGTGGTAATCAATCGCCCATAACTACTCACGCGAACGGATTAAAAATACCAGTTATGGAGATATTAATTTTGTACCACAGGTGATAACACCATAGGAGTCGTCATCTGTACTACAAAATTGATTTGAAGAGAGGGGCTATGTAAGATGGCAAGAACTATGCCCCTTACATAAAGTCATTAAAGATCACCTAACTCACGTTGAGCGAACAGTAGGGCTGAACAAAATGACTGACAAGGCACAATGCATCTTGTAGAGGGTATAGTATGGACGTAGTGGATTAATTAATGTTGGGTGATGGTTTTAAAGTAGTTCACATGACATGAAAACTTTGTGGAAACGAGTCGATTTACTGGACGCTAGTTTACCCCAGGGAAGTATTTAGAATAGACCGTGGCTGGATGGGGAACGGTGAAGGGAAGCGGCAATAGGCAGCTTAGGGCAGCTCAAGCTCTGAGAAAGCGGTAACGCGGCACAGCCTCCAGCCACCTGAAGATGAGTGACAGCATGGGTGGTTGACCCCGACCCCATGCTGATGTACCGGGAAACAGACGGAGAACTTTACACCTGTTGATAAATGTCCGTCGTCCCGTTTTCTGTGAAACATGCGATAAATCCGGGCAAAGCTACAGTGGAGCGGTCAACAGAGGGCAAAATATGCGTGTGCGTGACTATAGCAACTTCACAGTGAATTCACGGTCCGCAGAGCCTGAAGTAAATCAGGTGAAGAGCGACAGCATGAAATACGCCGGCCTCCGATGGGAACGTAGGACCAAGGAATTTGAAGTACTCTCCTGGGAGTCAGAATTCCGGAAAACTTGGTGTTTGTGCAGACGCTAACCTTGATGGGTGGCCTGGGAGGAGCTATGCAGCAGAAGTTGAGAAGAAGGGAAATTTTGTGGGAATTTGTTCACTTCCCAGAGTAGGCATTGGCCGGCGCTGGGAAGCGACGCATAATTAACGCGACTTGCACTGTAATTTTGCTGTAGGGGAAACCGAGGCGTAGAGCGGACTGTGAGAAGTCTCCATAGAGGTCTTCCGTTCCCAGCTTGCCTAGAGTGCACACATGGCATTCTTTACTCAGCCTGCCTGAGAAAGAGTGAGCATCTCTGCAGTTTAGGACTTAGAAAATGGAACGATTGAGCTTGGAGATAGAAAGTTTTGGTTCAGCTATGTACTGAGCAAGATAGCTAGGAGTGAATAGACGAGCGCAGTCTTGCAGCACCATGAGGTTGGCCGACGTTCACACAACGACGACGCTCTACCATGCTGTATTCAGTGATATTGCGCCCGCTCTGGCCACTGATTAATTTGTTGGATCACGTCGGCAAAGTTTCCACGAGGGTTTCATGGGCCGTGTACTGTAGAATTCTTCTCGCACTTCGCATTACGCCTGGGTCAGTCGATAGGAATTACTTTTGAGTTATCGAGCTTTACTCCACGCAAACGCAATTTGTTACCACTGCCTGGTAGGAGAATCATGTAATGTGATGATTGAAGGTCGTGAGTTAAAATAAATCTGTGCTAATCGACTGCATCTGTTTTCAATCAAGTAGTTGAAATACCAAGTCCCTTTATTAATTAATTTTATGTTCAACATTTGCATCTGGTGTTCAATAGCTGCATATAACATCAATGTGCACCCCTTTTTAATTAAAAGTGATCAATTCTGAATCAATTAATGTCAAAACTGCCACCGCAGTTCAATCAGGAGTCACAGGGCCTTATTACTTTCTTTGCATTATCCGATATTGCGGCAGTTTTGCACTCTCTGTTGATCTGTTAGTCAATTAGCTGGGGTGAACACACGCCAAAACCAGGCAAGTGACGGGTGGAGTGTTACAATTCTTGCAAAGAATTAGCATTTTGTTGCCTTGAATTTAATTTCAAAAATCAGAAATGTAATGTGCTACTAGAAGGTATTAAATAGAAATACTAATGAAGACCTTTTATATTTATAACACTTTACCGGTTTTTGTATTAATGGGCGACAGGGGCACACTTTCAATGTATTAAACGAAGAACAGTAATGAACAAACAATGATATGCTAAATGGATATACAAATTGCAGAAAAAACAGCCGTTACAACTGAGAGACGTAACCAAACATACGGTGGCATATGGAGGTTCATTCCGAAACAATCGCACACACAAACTTCTTCGTCTTCTTTTTCCTGGCCTTTATCTTCACGGGGTCGGAATGTTAATCTGTACTTGACAGTATTGGTGCTAAAGGGTGACCAGAAGCTTTTCCTCTGTCCACCTCTCAGCGCGTGTGTAAATGGACACAGTTGCAGTTTTCTGTGGCAGATAGAATGGCCAGTAAAGTGCTTCAATGTTGCTATGCAGGGTGTTACAAAAAGGTACGACCAAACTTTCAGTAAATATTCCTCACACAAAAATAATGAAAAGGTGTTATGTGGACATGTGTCCGGAAACGCTTAATTTCCATGTTAGAGCTAATTTTAGTTCGGCAGTATGTACTATACTCCCTCCATTCACCGCCATGATTTCATATGGGATACTCTACCTGTGCTGCTAGAACATGTGCCTTTACAAGTACGACACAACATGTGGTTCATGCACGATGGAGCTCCTGCACATTTCAGTCGAAGTGTTCGTACGCTTCTCAACAACAGATTCGGTGAACGATGGATTGGTAGAGGCGGACCAATTCCGTGGCCTCCACGCTCTCCTGACCTCAACCCTCTTTACTTTCATTTATGGGGGCATTTGAAAGCTCTTGTCTACGCAACCCCGGTACCAAATGTAGAGACTCTTCGTGCTCGTATTGTGGATGGCTGTGATACAGTACGCCATTCTCCAGGGCTGCATCAGCGCATCAGGGATTACATGCGACGGAGGGTGGATGCATGTATCCTCGCTAACGGAGGACATTTTGAACATTTCCTGTAACAAAGTGTTTCAAATCACGCAGGTACGTTCTGTTGCTGTGTGTTTCCATTCCATGATTAATGTGATTTGAAGAGAAGTAATAAAATGAGCTCTAACATGGAAAGTAAGCGTTTCCGGACACATGTCCACATAACATATTTTCTTTCTTTGTGTGTGAGGAGTGTTTCCTGAACGTTGTCCGTATCTTTTTGTAACACCCTATATAAGGGGCATGAACGTAGTTGAGTGATCACTGTGAAGGACATGGAGATGCCACATAATCGTATGAGACAGAGTTATCGGCACCTGCCAACTTCGGAAAGGCGCCTTATTGCGGTTCTCCATTTGGTCAGCTGGGCGAATTGCACAGTATCCAGATTCGTGGGGCATTCGGATGTGACAGTGGCCCGGCTTCCTAATTCTTGGGAATATGAGGGCAGACATACTTGTCATCAAGTTTCCGGTCGGTCACGTCCGACCAACACATAGCAGGATCGTCATATTGTGCACCAGGCACTCAGTAGCCCGTTTATATCTGCAACTGCCATCTGAGGACAACAAACTGGCCTCCCTACATCATCCTGTGACATCCCACACCACTTCTCCGAGACTATCGGCTGCCGGAGTTCGAAATTACCTTCCAATGCATAGGCTGCCGTCCCACAACACAGGCGATTGCGTCTGGAAGTTGCCAGGTCCTCGGAGCATTGACTGCTGATGAATGGTGTCACATTGTGCTCAACAACGAAACGCGGTTTTTTTACACCACCCCAGATGACCATCATCTGCAGGTATGGTGGCGACGTGGGAAGAGGCCCCATTCTTACAATGTTTTGGAGAGACACAGTGATGTTACCCCTGACGCCATGGTGTGAGGAAGAAACGGATATGACTTAGGGTCACGGCTGGTAGTGATGGGGGGAAGTGACAGCACAACGGTACGTCACGGACATCCTGCATCTTCGTGTGTTACTTCTCGTAAGACAGTATCGATGTGCCATTTTTCAACGGGTCAGTGCTCGTCCACACACGCCACGTGTCTGTGAACTGTCTGCGTGATGTTTAGGTTCTCCCTTGCCTAGCAAGATCGCCAGATCTGCCCTCGACTGAACATGTATGGCGCCAGCTCCGGTGTCAACTCAGTCTCAGTACCCATATCCAGGATATCATGGAGCAGTTACAATAGTTGTGGACCAGCTTGTCTCAAGAGAGATTTATGAATCAGTACACGTATCCACAGGTACTGATTACTGGCCTCATACAGCCAAGGTCTTTTTAATATGATGGGAGTTTGCAGTCACTGAAATAACAACACATACCAATTCTACCCATGAAGTTTCATTCCATTTCCTCTCTTCCTATTGAGTGCTTCACTTCTTTTGCCAGACACTGTACGTTTACTGGCATGCTAAGACAACAAGCAGTTTTCGTTGGCTTTTGACAAAGAAAATCAGAAATGGGAAGAAATGTATTGTGTGCGTAAAATGCCTTGGCCGCTAGATGCGCAGTCGGCTGGGGAACTGTGGGGAGAGCGGCAGTGGTGGGAGATCGCTCAGAACACTGTACGGGAATCGGCGAGCGCTGGAGAGGAAGTGGCATCCTAAACTGAAGCCCACGTTCAAATTATTTGCAAATACACACATCAAAAAAAGTTTTGCATCACCCTGGTTCCCAAAACGCCTGAACGTAGACATTGACTGTGGATAGTGTATCATAGACACAGTCCCTTTGACTGTTCAGACACGTCACTAAACCAGCCCAAAGATGTAAACAACCATGCATGAGCAGGGCCTATTAGACGGAGGGCGTCATACAGCCGATCAGTATGAGTCATTCCACCAGGAAGGAGGTACAGGGCTATTCTTGTCTGAGGTTCAACCATGCCTACACGGTCAATAACGCGGTTCGATCGCGTCCGCATTGTGCCAGGAACAGCTCTCAACAAGGGAAGTGTCCAGGCGTCTCAGAGTGAAGCAAAGCGGTGTTGTTTGGACATGGAGGAGATACAGAGAGACAGGTACTGTCGATGACATGCCACGCTCAGGCCGCCCAAGTGCTACTACTGCAGTGTATGACCGCTACCTATGGATTATAGCTCGGAGGAACCCTGACAGCAACGCCATCATCTTGAATAATGCTTTTCGTGCAGCCACAGGACGTCTTGTTACGACTCAAACTGTGCGCAATAGGCTGCATGATGCGTAACTTCACTCCTGACGTCCATCGTTGCAAACACGACACCGTGCAGCGTGGTACAGATGGGCCCAACAACATGACGAATGGACCACTCAGGATTGGCATCGCGTTCTCTTCACCGATGTGTCACATTTGCCTTCAAACGACAATCGTCGGAGACGTGTTTGGAGTAAACCCGGTCAGGCTGAACGCTTTAGACACACTGTCCAGCCAGTGCATCATGGTGGAGGTTCCCTGCTGTTTTGGGGTGGCATTATGTGGGGCCGACGTACGCCGCTGGTGGTCATGGAAGGTGCTGTAACGGCTATTATGATACGTGAATGCCATCCTCCGACCGATAGTGCAACCATATCGGCAGGATATTGGCGAGGCATTCGTCTTCATGGACGACAATTTGCGCCCCCATCGTGCACATCTTGTGAATGGCTTCCTTCAGGATAACGACATCGCTCGAGTAGAGTGACCAGCATGTTCTCCAAACAAGGAAATGAGCGTTTGGCGCCATTGGCCGGGATGCCCCTGACAGGGCAGATCCGGCCGCCGTGGTGCAGGTCTTATTACATTCGAAGCCACATTGGGCGACCTGCGCGCCGGATGGGGATGAAATGATGATGAAAACAACACAACAAACAGTCCCTGAGCGGAGAAAATCCCCGACCCAGCCGGGAATCGAAGCCGGGCCCGTAGGACGGCAATCCGTCACGCTGACCACCCAGCTATCGGGGCGGACTTCTCCAGACATGAACCCTATCGAACATGCCTGGGATAGATTGAAAAGGACTGTTTAAGGACGACGTGACCCACCAACCACTCTGAGGGATCTACGCCGAATCGCCGTTGAGGAGTAGGACAATCTGGACCAACAGTGCCTTGATGAACTTGTGGATAGCATGCCACGACGAATACAGGCTTGCACCAATGCAAGAGGATTTGCTACTGGGTATTAGAAGTACCGGTGTGTTCATCAATCTGGATCACCACCTCTGAAGGTCTCGCTGTATGGCGGTACAACATGCAATGTGTGGTTTTCATGAGCAATAAAAAGGGCGGAAATGATGTTTATGTTGATCTCTATTCCAATTTTCTGTACAGGTTCCGGAACTCTCGGAACCGAGGTTATGCAAAACTTTTTTTGATGTGTGTATTAAGCAGGTCCCCTCCACCCCGACACTTGCATGGTGACGAATTAAAACGATCTGCTGTCATCTCTGATTTCATTACTAACTAAAGAGAATTTCGCTGAAAATGCACCGATTTATTTTCGCCTGGCTTGTTTCGCCAATTGTAATATTCAGAGAAGCGCCATGAGTGGTGAATTTTGAGTAAAACCTACACATTTCTCTGGTTTCCACGTGAAAATTTCCTTATTTTACCAAAACACAGCGGAATTTACACTGTCTCATCTCACTAATATGTCTAACAAGTTGTGCAGGTATAATTGCGAGAGGATTCTGAAAAAGTGGTTTAGTGAGTTTATTAAGTGAGTAACTGAGGAAAAGTAAAGTCAGCAGCTTACGAAAAAGTACATCCTTGGTTCAAAAAAAAGTAATGTCTTCACATATGCTGTTCAAAAACCCATAGCATTTCTCGTTTCATCAGCTATAGATGTCTCTTAACAACCACACTCTTTCACCGAAAAAGTCTGTTCTTTCTGGAATAACACGGTAGATAATGAAGTTTTATATAATAACGATATGGTAAAATACTCTCCTCTTTGTGTGCTATGATTTGCCAAAACCTAATTTCGATATCTGAAACCGTTTATGAAATATAAGAAAATTTCACTCTGGCTTTATCGCTGGCGCGGCGCGATCGCAAATGAGTGTGCTACATCAGATCAATTTTTTCAAGATTGGTCACGGAAAGAAAAATTCAATATGTTACCTAAATTTATACACAACACCACATTATGTAATATGTACCATTCGCAAAATCATAGCGAACTCTATTTTTCATTGCACACTTCTCCAAATTTCGCGTAGTGTCTTACTTTGACATAAATACACTATGTGATGAAAAGTATCCGGACACCCCGCAAAAACATACGTTTTTCATATTAGGTGCATTGGACTGTCACCTACTGCCAGGTACTCCATATCAGCGACCTCAGTAGTAATTAGACATCGTGAGAGAGCAGAATGGAGCGCTCCACGTAACTCACGGACTTTGATAGTGGTCAGGTGGCTGTGTGTCACTAGTGTCATATGTCTGTACGCGAGAATTCCACAATACTACACATTCCTAGGTCCACAGTTTCCGATGTGATAGTGATGTGGAAACGTGAAGGGACACGTACAGGCCGATCTCGTCTGTTCACTGACAGAGACCGCCGACGAAGAGGGTCGTAATATGTAATAGGCAGACATCTATCCAGCCCATTACACAGGAATTCCAAACTGCATCAGGATCTGCTGCAAGTACCATGACAGTTAGGTGGGAGGTGAGAAAAAGTGGATTTCGTGGTCGAGCAGCTGCTCATAAGACACGCAGCACGCCTGTAAGTGCCAAACGACGCCTCGCTTGGTGTAAGGAGCGACTGAACGACTGAACAGTGGAAAAACGTTGTATGGAGTGACGAATCTCGGAACACAATGTGGCGATCCGTTGGCGGGGTGTGGGTATGGCGAATGCCCGGTGGACGTCATCTACCAGCGCGTGTGGTGCCAGCAGTGAAATTCGGAGACGGTGGTGTTATGGTAGGTGGTTTTTTTCATGGAGGGGGCTTGCACCCCTTGTTGTTTTGCGTGGCACCATCACAGCGCAGGCCTACATTGATGTTTTAAGCACCTTCTTGCTTCCCATTGTTCAAGAGCAATTCGGGAATGGCAACTGCAACTTTCAGCACGATCGAGCACCTGTTCATAATCCACGGCCATTGGCGGACTGGTTACACAATAAAATCCCTGTAATGGACTGGACTGCGAAGAGTCCTGACCTGATTCCTACAGAACATCTTTGGGACGTTGTGGAACGCCGACTTCGTGCCAGGTCTCACCGACTGATATCGCTACCTCTCCTCAGTGCAGCACTCTGTGAAGAATGATGTGCCATTCCCCAGAAAACCTTCCAGCTCCTGATTGAACATATGCCTGCGAGTGTGGAAGCTGTCATCAAGGCTAAGGGTGGGCCAACACCATTATTGAATTCTAGCATTACCGATAGAGGGCGCCACGCAGTTGCAAGTCATTTTCAGCCAAGTGTTCCTATAGATTTGATCACATAGTGTATCACAATAACTATGACCATTAACGAGATAATGGTCACATCATCATGAATCTGACGTATAAAGCTATAAGTAAAGGAAAAGTGAAATTTTTCTGCATAATAGTTTCTGTAAAATCGTTTGAGAAAGATTGTAAGGTGGGCGGCTCGATTCCGTCATCTCTGACCGCCGAAAGGTGGAAAACACTCACCTGCCTCCTCTTCCGAACAAACGAATGAACTCGCCCAGCGCTTTGGGCGAAAACTGGTCACTGCGCATCGTCCACCGTATTCTGCGAGAGCTATACCATGATGCATCGTTTCGAGGCAAATGACTATGGTGTTTTGATGAATCTTTTGTATTTCCTTTCGATACATGTCGCAAGAAATGGAGAAGTCCAATATCTCCGTGCAGCGGAAGCGAAGATGCTGAGGCTGTCTATTAAAGTGTCAGTCATATTCATTCAGTGTAACAAAGGGACTTTATCTTTAATGAATTTCTGACACAAAGGACTTAATTAGGAGGAAAGAGGAAAAATGCAGGAAAAAATCTCTTAAGGCACTTCAAAATGGTTCAAATGGCTCTGAGCACTATGCGACTCAACTGCTGAGGTCATCAGTCGCCTAGAACTTAGAACTAATTAAACCTAACTAACCTAAGGACAGCACACAACACCCAGCCATCACGAGGCAGAGAAAATCCCTGACCCCGCCGGGAATCGAACCCGGGAACCCGGGCGTGGGAAGCGAGAACGCTACCGCACGACCACGAGATGCGGGCTAAGACACTTCAGCAATGACGAAAAACATTTAACAGGACAACAACGTCGCAGCAATGCTATGACATAAATTTACGATCGGAGCCGCTGTTAGCACCGTTTTATTGAGCTGCATTTTGTTTCTTTAAAACCTACACTGCCGACAGTCAAAACTGGAGCATCATGAGGAACATGCAACAAACGCCAAATTGGCCTGAATTGTAGACATGCTTGGATATGCAAATGATTGTTACTTTAGCGCAATCGCACAAAATACAGAGGAGTATTGCCATCTTCATTTTGTATATAAAGAAGAATTTCGCAGCCGGTTTCTCACTATGAAGTCACATTGACTGTTGGTTGTCCTTGGGAAGATCGTGTTATGCCTCGTGTCGACCAGCACATGGAATTCGTCAGCGACGGGATCGAGGCCTATCGAGAATGCCGTTTACCGATCCACGTTACTGCTGCTCGTATTGAATGGGATCTTATGAATGTCATGTGAATACGGAATCAGTGGGTTCCGGGGGAGTAATATTAAACGCGTGGGAGTACCTCAATGGCTCCACGTGACTAGCGCCCGAGAGGATAGGGACCCAGTAATGTCACATACCTCTAATCAAGAAATGGGCTTGTTTGTAGCAAGACAAATATCCATACAGACAGCGTGACGACGTCTGGAATACTACAGACTGTCATCAAAGTGACACGTGTTGTGGCTTTCCTTGATGCAGCAGCAGAGAGAGCTGCACTGATGGTGATGCACCCAACACTAGACATAAAATTGGCATCGCGTCATCTTTTCAAAGGAGTTCCCATTCTGCGTACAGTAT
The DNA here is from genome assembly GCF_021461395.2 of Schistocerca americana. Taxonomy (NCBI): domain Eukaryota; kingdom Metazoa; phylum Arthropoda; class Insecta; order Orthoptera; family Acrididae; genus Schistocerca; species Schistocerca americana. The sequence goes on along the minus strand of NC_060120.1, from coordinate 637,713,529 downwards.
CACAGTGATATAATGTGTGTGTATGGAGTCACTGACGAGAACGGACGTTACTAGATTACGTTCCTCGTCATACAGTGGGCCGCGCACGAAACGTGATGTTATGAGATTCCATTGAACACACAATCCGATCACCATTCATTCGCATGGCCACTAATTTGGACAGCAGTGTTACACTTCTGGAGTATGAAAGATAGTGACCGTACCCCACCTTCGACATCTCTGTAACGTTGTCTTTCGACAAGATAACGCAAGGCCACGTGTTTTCCGTGCTGTCCTGGCCTACATCGGTACCGAGAGTGTTGGTCAGTTGCCATTGGCTAGACGTTCTCCAGATCTCTCACGCACTGGAACATCTATCTAGTTATGGATTACTGAGACACTGTCATGCCACCACTCACCAGCCACTACGGTTAATGCCCACTGGCAGATAGCTGAAGTAGCGTAGAATGAGGCAACCGTAACTGTTGACACAGGTCAGTTTGACCCAATGCCCAGCCGGGTTAGAACTGTTGTCGTAGCCAGAGGTGGCAGCTCTGTGCACTACATTCCACACCCTTTATACTCCCGAATCACCTACAAATTTAATCATGTTTTCTTCCTGTTATACTTGAGACTCAAATTTTTTTCCGTCTTTCCGATTGTTGCAGTTTTAATAATGAACAGTGATTATAACGCAACACAATGTTATTGTTCAGAATATATAGACCACAATTACAGAATAGACTGGTGTACGTAGGTAAACACCTAACGCGAAGGTAATGTACATAAGATTATTTATTTGTCATTTACTATGTGAGGAACATTGTGAAGCCGCCAAGTTTCTATGTCTCTGGTAGGGTAGGTGGTGGTAAAGCCCCGCAATTTTCAGTTCTTCTAACACTGTGGTAAAATCAGGGGAAGATTTCCTCCCGATTTCAAATTAAAGTCATTTGTTGGGCAATTACCTACAACCCATACAAATTCCAGCTCTGTCTGATTATTAATTGCACAGAAATTTATGATTTAGCTACAATAATTGTAGGGTTTTACCCCACGAAATGGGGTAAAACCTGGTAGTGCGGGTCTTTGCCCCATGTGAGATACTGCGTAATAAAAACACTTGAAATAACCCGTTGTAACATTGTTGTAATGTTGCCAAGTTACCCAACCCAACATTGAACTGAAGTGTCTCAAAATTTGAACATAATGCTTCAAAATTCTTGTACAAAAATGATACTTTCTTCTCTACGAAAGGAGATTTAGTAGGGTAACCAGAAAGAGTTCAATTACTGAGGTTAAGACACCTAGGTACCTAGTAAATGGTGTACGTTGTTAGGTCCTCTGACCCTTCCATTAAGTCCCAGACTCTTGTTAGTCTTCTTCTTCTTCGGATAATTCTTCGCCAGATAGTAAGTCAATGTCTACATCTGAGTTACCCTCTTGATGTAAGTAGTATGAATCTGACTCTGAATAACAATCAGCTGGCTGTGTCTTCTGTTTTCTTCATTTTCTTGGCACTGATGTAATGAAATCTACCTTCCGTCGTTTTGTTTTCACTGCACTCTCTTTTTTTCCTTTGGCATGTATTTCCTTCTCTCTTTTCCCAAGCGTTTTTCTTTATTGGGTGTCGACTTTAGAAGCACAGATTTCAATGCTTTGCCAGAAAGTTTCTCCTAAATCTTTCTTTTATACAGCGGAGTCATATCTTCAGAAGTTTACACACGCTGTGTGTGTTCAGTGATATCTTTTGCCGTGGTTATCATTGTAGAATTGTCGTCACATTGTTGGATGGGTGGGGATTTACTTCAGAACATCTGCGGGGATTTACTGAATTTCGCCATTTCCTAAGTGCTGATTTTGGGGGCCAACCGGAACAATTATTTCCTCGCGTGAGTGAAACTTAAATGCAGTGGTATAGATTCTTCCTTTCAAACTCTACATTATACAGTACAACGTTCGAATAAAACATCAGAAAATTTAGATGTGAGTAGTAAAATAGAGGGTTACCTTATTTTCTCACCTCTGGAGTGACCTGTCAGGACGAACTTCCATGGAACAATGAGTTACAATAAGACAAACCTACCACCCGGTGATTAGCTCCTGAATCGATGGCAATCAGTTCAAAAAATCGAACGGGTTTTCACCCTACGCGGGCCTCTACCCCCACCTACCCTACGGTGGAATTAAATTTTCCGTAGCGCTATGTTTAGCAAGAGTTCCTATTATCAGTGAAGTTTTCTCATGCTAGGTTCGTACGCAGTTCTTTCGTGTAAATTATTATAATATTATGTACGAAGTGAGAAACAGCTGGGCATTGACATGTGAACTGTTTTGCACAATCTGAGACTGTGTACGAGAGCAGATTCTCCGTTATACTGTATGGAATGTGGATACTTTTCGTGTAATTTAATTTTATGTAATGTAGAAAAGCAATAAGTAAACGGGCTCTGTACTGTCAGAAACCATGCGACCGATAAATTTCACAGATTTGGTCAGTGTAACACCAAATTCACGTAGAAATCACCCTATAAGACGTCTAGTTGCAAGGTTACATCAGACCGTCCAGCGCTATAACACTTGCATAGAATATTATCTACAATTCAGTTCTTTACAGTTCTCGCTGTCAAACCTTTGTTGTTTCTGATACAACTAAGCTCCGCATATCACGTATGAGTAATGTGTTTTGACGTGCTCCGTCTTGCGTATCACTGAATAATTTGTCATCATATTACGAACATTATGATAAGAATTCCGAAACGTTACTTCAGAGCTGGTAAGAAGAAACTGTAGTTCTTACCACGTGTTGCAGGAAACAGTACAGTCTTTCAACTTGGGAAATGTTTTCCAGCACATTTTCATCAGTTTGGGGTGTACAGATATTTAAGAGCACATCAGCATAGCTCGGAAGTTGAAATTTGAGCTGACTGCAGGGTCTGAGTAAGTAAACGTTTCCAACAAACTTGAAGCAAGTAAGCTATCAGCCATAGAATTTCAGAACCAAGCTGCCGGCCGAAGTGGCCGTGCGGTTAAAGGCGCTGCAGTCTGGAACCGCAAGACCGCTACGGTCGCAGGTTCGAATCCTGCCTCGGGCATGGATGTTTGTGATGTCCTTAGGTCAGTTAGGTTTAACTAGTACTAAGTTCTAGAGGACTAATGACCTCAGCAGTTGAGTCCCATAGTGCTCAGAGCCATTTGAACCAGAACCAAGCTGTCAGGCTTCCTTTTCGCGCACAGTACTCCTTTTGCTCTGTACAAGTGTTCCCCAAACTAGTTTAAAGTGCCCGTCTACTGCAATGTGATACTGACGTGTACTTCACCGCCAGCCGTGCGACATCTACTGCTGGATTAATGCCTCTTCCAGATTCCTTCATTTCTGGTTTTAAACCATATGCATACATCTACGTTGTTCATAATCATTTTCTGATATTATTTAGCCATTATACGCTCTGTCGCCGCCTCAATACGTTACCCGATCCATTTGTTGTCTTCCAGTTGCTACTAGTAATTTTCAACAGGCACATCGCCTTCGGGGCAACCTTAGTTCTTTGATGCTTTTCGCAATGCAAGTCTACCTCTTATTGCTATAACCCAAAACCAATAACACACACTTACTGGTAAATTTCCGTTCCAGGAGCATCGGTAACTTAATTTTGAAACCTTTGTTTAGTCTCTGTTTTGAAACAATAGTAGTGGTGTGCAACAGAATAATTTTACTGTACATGTTTAAATTCTTTTAGAAAAGGTTTACCAGGCAAGCTCAGAACAGATAAGCTCTGAGCTGGTGTGCCTGTTGGAATGTCAGAAAGGTAATACCGCTGACATAACGCACATCAGGGCATGAAACGACCACTGGCACACAACCTCAGAGCGAGGAAGGCAGAGGCACGGACGTTGCCGTGCTACATTGTAAGACACAGTGGAGCAAAACTAAGTAACTTCAACTTCAAGGCGAAACAGCAAAGTGAAACAGGCAGGAGGACCCGAGCTCAGCGATCCAGACTAATTACTGAATTACGGCAGCGAGGCAACGAGCGCTGGTGGGACCAATAAAGGAGGGCACATGCGGTAATACGCCCAGAGGCACCGCGTCATAGGCTCAGGCTCAGCCTTTTAAATAACAGGACTTCCGAAGCGCGAAGACACAGTCAGTCAGGCTGATATTCTGTCTGTATCGCTAGCACCAGAGACAAGTACAGTCTATCGAGTTTCATTGAAACCATGACAAGCTGATCGATGATGATTTGTCTGCTACCTGCTTGCAGACTTCAGCACTGAAATGCAGCCACCCTGATGCATACCACAGCTGTGATCCGCCATTGCTTCGTACTGGGACGTCGCAGATGAGGAGAAGGCTGGCGTGCGGCCAGCCCTCCAACACCATGGGTCATTGTAGATAACCTGCAAGCTGCCATCCCCACACTGATCAGGCGTGGAGCATTCTTGGAGCCCCCTGGTCGACTGGTGAACATTTAAATCAATCTTGGTTGATCTATGGTGGATGAACAGGAACTAGTATTTACGACAACTGACATCCTGGACCAAAGTCGCCACTCTCCACCCGCGCGCGCAGCGGGCTGTCTTCTAGAGTACTGAGGCAGGAGCCGCAGTGTAGTGCGGAATGTTAGGCGGGCGATGCCTCTTCGTCCCTATGCTGTTGCCAGCACAACACAGGGCCGTGACTTACTTAACTGCAGTGTGGCGTCACGTCTCGCTGATGAGGCATCAGCACTTCTTCGTGGGCCGCTTACGACCGACTGTTGCCCGGAAGACACACTCTAGCTCTGTAAATCCAGCACCATAAATAAATGTTATTACAGACACCATTGTATCACTTACACCTCTGGACGTAAACAGGACCATTCACTCTCTGCTCAGCCTCCAGCTCACAACGCTACCCCACCTTCCTAGGTATCAACATTGATGCCAGGAAGTGGATGGAAACGGTAGTGAGTCCGCCTTTGGCGACTGTTGAGTTTATGATTTTACACACCTACAGTCAAATGAACGAGTTTGTTAGAAAGAGAACGCGACATACACGGAGAAACTTTGTTGTTATCACGTTTCGCGAATTTTAGCCTCAACCGTGCTGAATAATTTTTTACTAAGACTGATAGAAGTTACCGATAAATTAAGAATAAAGGGCAAAAAATTAGTTCTTTTTGGGGACATCACGTTAATACTGTGCGACATAGCCACTAGCCTAGGTAATGGCCTCCCCATCCAATATAGGACACTCATTCATGATTGCATTTCACAGAACTACTAAACTGGCGGATACTGCCTGCAACGTCTCATCCGCTGTTTCAAAGTTATTCGAGGCACGACGGACTGCTTGAGTGTTCGTTAAATCAGGAACATGTGCGTGCATCCTTGTAAACACCGCTATCATCATCTTCAAAAACGACAGTGTCCATAGAATACTCATCGTCTAAATTGTAGAAAAAAGAGCCTCAGTTGTTCATCAAGAAATAAACATCTGGTTCACATTCACGGTACCCTAAGTGTTCCAGATCGTTGGCACGAAAAACACCTCCACAACAACGCAGAACTACCTCCAGCCTGACCTACACCCTCCACATAGTTCGGGTTGGACTCATCATTGGGCCGTCGGTGCACTTGACGCCTTGCATCGTTTAAAAGAGGCAAAATCGTGACTCTTTGGAGTCCTGCACGTCTCCAATTAGCTACTGTCCAGTTTCTGAATGGATCCCCCAGAAAGACATTGAGATGTACATACATTCATATTCTTCTCGTCTGTCATTAACAAGGCACGACACTCGTGTCCGCTTTCTGCCAGTTTGAATCTTTTTGCAGCCACTGTTCTTAGTAGTGTTAAATGGATGCGAGTAGTACACCAATCCCTATAGACATGCCGGACAGTCTGCGTGGCTGCACATATGAATCAGGCAGATTCGTGCACAATGCGATCGTGAGCGTTTCCAAACACGACAGCTTCTTTGCGCCATTCTGTCACATCTCTTCATTGACCATCTTACTGCCCTGGTTCCGTCATCCGACTGGCACATGCACGCCAATTTATGCCACGAGTTACATTAGCGGTGGAGGGGCACACTACCGCCTGAAATCACTTCTACGACATACGTAGCGCTGCAAAGTGACCAGCGTGCTCTTTTAGGAAATTGCTAATATTGTGTCCATTGTGATGGGGTTCCTCAGAGGGTCCACTCTATTGTGCAAATGTTAAGCATAATCACGAAGGGATGAAAATAAAAAGAGGAAAGGTGAACTATAACACAATATTTATCTACGAACCCTACTTGTTCGTTCTGTATAGGACAGGGGTACTCCATGTAGTGAATCGCGGCGTAAACGAAAGGAAAACACAAACAGTGCATGATCCACTCATGTCTCAGTCTTGTTTGTCCGTTATTGTGAGGAGTCTCTTGGTAAAGTTGACAACGGAATGTTACAAAGACGCCAGGTAGAATACTCGGCCGCCTGGAAGTAGTACAGACGCAGACCGAAGTATCAGCATACTTGGAAGTGCCGTACGCCCCGCTCATTCGAGCACAGAAAAAAATGGTTCAAATGGCGCTGAGCACTATGGCACTTAACATCTCAGGTCATCGCTCTCCTAGAACTTAGAACTATTTAAACCTAACTAACCCAAGGACATCACACACCGTAGTGGTCGCACGGTTCCAGGCTGAAGCGCCTAGAACCGTTCGGCCACAGCGGCTCGCCATTCGAGCACAGAGACGGGCTCGTGTACTGTGGAGTCGGCAACCTCGAAATTGTATCATGAATGTTCTCTTCACAGGTTTATCACGTTTCAGAGTGCAGAACGACTTTCGTGGTGCATTACTCTGGAGAGAACCTGGTAGCTGATGCAACCCCAGTAATATCATGGACCAGTTTGGTGGTGATGCTGTCATGCTATGGGGACTAGGGTGGCATCGTTTTGAATGACCGTACGGAGCTGCACATCTTCGTTGGTCGCCGGAAGTATACTGTAAACGCTCAGAGGTGCCACTACCACATGTTCACCATTTCAGATGTGCAGTTGGCCCAGATTTCCTCTTCATGGACGAAAACGCCCAAAATATCTGTCACACGGGTTGGCTAGCGACGTCCACGGATCCGAATCCTATAGACTATAGAACATGCTTGGGACGAATTAGGAAGGCGAATTGCAATCCGTCAACCTCCACCAAGGACACTTCCCGAACACCACACCGTTCATGCTCAAGAATGGGATCCACTGCCAAGACAACTCTTGAACTACACTCCTGGAAATGGAAAAAAGAACACATTGACACCGGTGTGTCAGACCCACCATACTTGCTCCGGACACTGCGAGAGGGCTGTACAAGCAATGATCACACGCACGGCACAGCGGACACACCAGGAACCGCGGTGTTGGCCGTCGAATGGCGCTAGCTGCGCAGCATTTGTGCACCGCCGCCGTCAGTGTCAGCCAGTTTGCCGTGGCATACGGAGCTCCATCGCAGTCTTTAACATTGGTAGCATGCCGCGACAGCGTGGACGTGAACCGTATGTGCAGTTGACGGACTTTGAGCGAGGGCGTATAGTGGGCATGCGGGAGGCCGGGTGGACGTACCGCCGAATTGCTCAACACGTGGGGCGTGAGGTCTCCACAGTACATCGATGTTGTCGCCAGTGGTCGGCGGAAGGTGCACGTGCCCGTCGACCTGGGACCGGACCGCAGCGACGCACAGATACACGCCAAGACCGTAGGATCCTACGCAGTGCCGTAGGGGACCGCACCGCCACTTCCCAGCAAATTAGGGACACTGTTGCTCCTGGGGTATCGGCGAGGACCATTCGCAACCGTCTCCATGAAGCTGGGCTACGGTCCCGCACACCGTTAGGCCGTCTTCCGCTCACGCCCCAACATCGTGCAGCCCGCCTCCAGTGGTGTCGCGACAGGCGTGAATGGAGGGACGAATGGAGACGTGTCGTCTTCAGCGATGAGAGTCGCTTCTGCCTTGGTGCCAATGATGGTCGTATGCGTGTTTGGCGCCGTGCAGGTGAGCGCCACAATCAGGACTGCACACGACCGAGGCACACAGGGCCAACACCCAGCATCATGGTGTGGGGAGCGATCTCCTACACTGGCCGTACACCACTGGTGATCGTCGAGGGGACACTGAATAGTGCACGGTACATCCAAACCGTCATCGAACCCATCGTTCTACCATTCCTAGACCGGCAAGGGAACTTGCTGTTCCAACAGGACAATGCACGTCCGCATGTATCCCGTGCCACCCAACGTGCTCTAGAAGGTGTAAGTCAACTACCCTGGCCAGCAAGATCTCCGGATCTGTCCCCCATTGAGCATGTTTGGGACTGGATGAAGCGTCGTCTCACGCGGTCTGCACGTCCAGCACGAATGCTGGTCCAACTGAGGCGCCAGGTGGAAATGGCATGGCAAGCCATTCCACAGGACTACATCCAGCATCTCTACGATCGTCTCCATGGGAGAATAGCAGCCTGCATTGCTGCGAAAGGTGGATATACACTGTACTAGTGCCGACATTGTGCATGGTCTGTTGCCTGTGTCTATGTGCCTGTGGTTCTGTCAGTGTGATCATGTGATGTATCTGACCCCAGGAATGTGTCAATAAAGTTTCCCCTTCCTGGGACAATGAATTCACGGTGTTCTTATTTCTATTTCCAGGAGTGTATCTCGTAGAGAGCACATCACGTCGCTGTACAACATATATGCCTGTTAGGGGTATCATATACCCTATTAACAGCTTCTTTTGTTGTGGAAAAGATTCCCTAGTTGCATTATTTTATAACAAATATATATTCTACCTAGCAGAACTTTCCTAACATTATGTTTCAGGCACTGTTATATGCCAAATGTCTTGTGATTATGTTGCTTGGGGCTTTCCCGACCGATTACTTGTAAATATGGTTCTCGGGAGTGACGTCGGATGTCGTTGTGAAAACTCCACAATATTTCGTCAGCGCAGCCAACCGGCATTTTCACGTGCGGCGAACACATTGCTCAGGCTGTGAACGAAGCCTTCTATTTATGACAATAAGAGAAGAAACTGCACAGGCGCGAACGCGCCAAATTTCGGTGATCACTAGCGCAAATATGTAGGTCTGTAACCAAAGAGACAGCTACGCCACCTGTCGGACGACGAACGCACGCGTAGAGGCTGTCAATCACGCTGTGCGCTGCCCTCTGCCGCCCCAGCGCCCTCTGTCGGCAGCCGCCTGCCGAAATACGCTGTGTGCTCGTCCTCGCCGTTGTCAACCAAATATCAGTGTCGCCACCGTAGCGTCATCCAGTGGCAGTTGCTGTGTAAGAGCACAAGAGCACGTGAAAACCCTGACTTTTAATACCTTGCGGATTTATTGGCTATTTTTTCTCTGAATACTGTAAATGTAATGTAGATGCGGTAAACAGATACACAGCACTAAATCTACTGTGCTGTGCTAGATATTGCTCCACTAAACTCTGTGAAACTTGGCATCAGGGTTATGAGTACAACTTCATTTGTGCAAGTTTTAGCCCCAACCCCCCCCGCCCCCCCGTACATCTCCTGCAGTATACCGACGACACCGCCTTCCTTGCCCTCGCTCCCACCCTTCAACGGTCCCAACGCCTCCTCCAGAATCACCTTCACCTTTCTTTTTTGCCACATAGTGGAACTAGTGGGTCCTGAAAATCAATCCTTCAAGGACCCAGGCAATCATCGTAGTTTGTACTACTCGCTCCTTCGGGCTCCTTGATTTCTCCCTTACCATCTGCGCCTGTCCTGTCCACCTCTCCCCCACCCTCACCTACCTTGGCCTCACCATTGACCATCACCTCACCTGGATACCTCATCTCCGCTCTATCCAATCTAAGGCCCACAACCGCCTCTGACTCCTCAAACTTCTCTCTGGCTGGACATGGGGTTTAACCCCTCTACCATCCTCCAAACCTACAAATCCTTAATCTGTCCCATCCTCTGTTATGCCAGTCCCACCTGAATATCCGCCCCCCCCCCTCAAATTCTATTGGTCCCTCCAGATCCTCACACGCCATGCACTCCGCCTCACCTTCTGTATACGCCTCCTGTCCCCCATGTCCCCCACGTGGATCCTCTATGACCTGATTCCTTTTCCCCATCTGCTGCTTTTCCTCGAACATATCTGCCTCCTCTACAACTCCCGCCGCCTTGATCCCCCTCATTCCCCAGTTGCTCCTCTCCTCGCCAACCCCCACCCTCTGCCATGCCTTCACTGTTGTGTCCCCCCTACCCTTCACCTCTACACCTTTCATCTCCTTTCCCAAGGTGGCTTCCATCGACTCCCCCTCACGGATAATGCCCTCTCTCCCTCCATTTATCCCCCCTCTCAACTCTGATCCTCGCCTCCCCCTCCCTTCCTATGTCCTTTCCCCGGGCTCCCTCTCCCCCCCCCCCCCCTACCATCCCGTTTTTTCTCCGCCTACTGTCTCTCTGCCTCCCTTCTCTCCCCTGAGTCCTTTTTGCTCTCGCCTCCACTGCCTTTCCCACTCCTCGCGTCCGCCCAGCCCCACCCTTTCCTATGTCCCCTCCCTCCATCAGCTCCCCCTTTGTTTCTTTTCCTCTCCTCCCCCCTTTTTCCTTCTCATCGGTCTGGGTCCTCCTCCGCCCCCCCCCCCCCCCCCCCGCCCCAATCTGCAGCCGCGTCACTTGTATAGTGCTGTTATTTATCTCATGTGAACAGAAATCAAATTGTCGCCATGTTTTTTAATTGTGCCTGTCTACCTCTTGTGTGTCTTCATCCACATCGTCACTGCAGTGTTTTTATATTTTAAATTCCACAACTTTCCGCAATTTTACAGTTTTTTACAATGTCGCCTGTTTTCTTGTTTGTTTATATTCTTATTATGTTTTTTAACTTACCTGTAGGCTGTAGAGCAGCATATTACACTGCTGCCAGCCCCCCCTCTGGGGGGGGGGAGGGGGAGGATGAGGAACTGAAATCCAATAAAGGAAAAAAAAAAGTTTTAAGGAGCTTTGCGCATGCGCAAGTGGCATGACGTGACTGCCTTAAGGGCCAAATACATATGGATTTCATTATCAATATGCACGGCGTGCACTGCTAGCCCTTACCTATCAACTACTAGTTTACGTCAATGACACCAGGTGTAGCACACTGCAGCAGACTTTTATCTACATTCGCCATAATTCCCGCTAGGTGGTAGCACACTCCAAAGACGTGCGAATTCACACACTGTATCCTAAAATTAGATCGGACATCAGTATATGTTATAGTTATACTGAGAGAAAAACCTGTTTTGTGGTATTCTGAGTGAGATGTGGTACAAAAGTTTTGGATTTTATCACAGAGTAATCCATTTAAGGGGCGCTGAAGACCATAAAGCACATCATCGTCGGCTATGAGACAGTAGCATTTATTCATGCTTCTGATATCTGTTGATCTTATGATTTACTTTTACTGTAGGCCCAGATTGTAGATATATTTGAACATTTACGAAAAGCTATCTCACTGTTTTTTTAGATATTCACTTAAATAGGGGGAGGAGGTCGAAGACGGTGTACTTTTGGCTCTTACGGCTCTGAACACCTCATTTTTGTTCTAGTGAAGTGACATTGCTAGATAATACTAATTGAATTTAATCATCTCAGCAAACGGCAGTTTATGTTTGGAGTTGGTTGTCTATTGTGCAGAAATCGGCTTTTCTGTAGTGTGTCAGCATGAACTCTGTTGAACCTGTATTAAGCGCTAACAGAAAAGAGAATTACCAGAAAAAGTTAGCTGCAAACAAACTACGGCATTCCAGACCACATCCGTCGTCTGAGAAAGTAACGGAATCAAATAAGCGTGACTACAAGCGAACATTTGACAAAGAAGTGCATAATAAGCGTAAGTTGTTATGTGGGTGCAATCTACGAATGCCCGAGTTTCAGCCAAGAAGTTAATTCGTTAACTAATATGTGAATTAGGGATCTTGTACGTTTGTCCGAAAAAAAAAACAAAGCACAAAAACTCCCACTTACACAAGAATGCGAAACGGAAAGTAGCGAAAGTTAAATACTGTTCCGTTTTTGCCATAAACTATACTTAATTATGTACAAAACAACAATATTCCACAAAAACAGTTCTTCATCTTTTGAGACAAATAATAATTTGAATTTTCCAGCCCTGTTAAATATTTTGAAGATATGTTACACGAGAATCAGTATTTTTCAAATCTATACAGCCCCTCGGAACTTATTCGCATTTGCTTGATTAAATTGCCTGAACACTTAAAACATATTATTTTGGCTGTACGCTGTAAAGATGATATCGAAGCTTTTGAGGGACTTATGCAAGAACTGGAAATCGACACGGACAATCACATGATGCAATAACACGAAAACAACAATTATATGTAACAGTTTCGTGACGACAGAAACATTAACCGCACACGACAAGTCTACCATTATAACGCAAATCGTGACCAAAATGACATCACTCATATGACAACCGTAGGCAGAATAACAATAACTACAGAGACAGATCGGTAACAGTTCGCCTCAGAAATGGGAAATAACAGAACAAAGTCTTGCAAATACCGTAGATTCAGGTTTTTCATCAACACACTTTTCTCAATTAAGTCAAGACACACTCTGTGCTTTTCAAAATACAAATAGTGCCGGTGCAAACGCACTAACGAAAAGCACAAAGGAACATGTTTCAGTCACTAATGAATTGTTATTGCAAGTACTTCAAAAATTTGATCAAACAGAGAAGCAAACACAGCAACAACTTCAAAAGTTAGACACAATGGAACAAAATCAGAAACAAACACACCAACAACTTCAAAAGTTCGACACAACTGACGAAATTAAACAAACACATGAAGATTTAACCGCTGAGATACACAAAATAGAATCGAAATATCAAAACATTTCTGAAGACGTAAAAACACAAATTTGTGAGCATTTTAAGCCTATTTTTTCGCGTCATGAAGACACATTACAGAACCACGAAGCAGAAATAAAAGAACTGCAGATCATTATACACGAGAATCACAACCCCTTGCAGGCTAAAATTGACTCTGATGCATCCACCGATATTGCGCAACTTGTAAAAAATCAGGAAAATTTAAATGACACAGTAGATACGATTACGACACAAATGGACACTCTAAAACTTGGCTCAGAAAAACACACGGAGGAAAAAGTAGCCGAACTTTCGAATCAGTTAACAGATTTGCCTACGATGATGTTTTGAATTATACAAGACCAGTAGCGTTTACTGCACAGAGGAGTACGAGGAAATTAGGAAATTTAAACAGACAGAAACAAATTAATACGCAACACAAAAGAGAAATACGGGAAGTACAAAATCAGTTGGCACAGGTGATAACATATTTCAGAGGATACTCGCGCTCTGACACGGGAAGAGGGATTTAGAAATACGGAAAAGTGACACTCTAAAAACACATGGTATTTCGGAGATCTTGAAAGGAGTCGGCCGGGTGTATCGAGCCTTAAGATGGAACCGCCGATACAACGTAACAATGACCTATTTGCGACTCGCTGACACGATGATTTTGACTATAAGCTCTTCATCACAACGTGTAAATTTAAAACATTCAAGAATTCTAGTAATGACATACATCCACAAGCTTGGCTTCCTCAGTTTTCTTAATGTTTTCCCCCTAATTGGTCATTAGAGCAGAGATTAGGATTTATGTGCGGCTATTTAGAAAATGAACCAGTTGCAAGAATGCGATCGGTTATTCGCGACTGTCACAGTGGGGGAGATTTTTATCATGTCTTCCTTTCTGCATATTGGTCTCAGGCTACACAGGATCGAATAAAACAGTATTATAATGATGAAGCATTTCGAACAGTCTGAATTTTCCAGCCCTGTAAAATATTTTGAAGATATGTTACACGCGAATCAGCATTTTTCAAATCCATACAGCCCCTCGGAACATATTCGCATTTCCTTGATTAAATTGCCTGAACACTTAAGACATATTATTTTGGCTGTACGCTGTAAAGATGATATCGAAGCTTTTGAGGGACTTATGCAAGAACTGGAAATCGACACGGACAACTGCATGATGCGAAAACAGGAAAACAACAATTATAGGTCACATCCATCACAGTTTCGTGACAACAGAAACAATAACCGTACACGACAAGTCTACCGTTATAACGCAAATCGTGACCAAAACTGACATCACCCTTATGACAACCATTGGCAGAATAACAATAATTACAGAGACAGATCACATTTCCATGGTAATGACTATGACTGAGACAACCGTAGAAACGGACAATATAGGAACCAGAATAGTTGGGGGCGGTGGCAAGGAAGGGGGGAGGGGGGTGCTATAGCCCCCCTTATGGAGTATCATATTACACTGGATAAAGTGACTTCAGAAATCAGCGAATATATTACTGCTACAGATTCAATCATTTTTTTTATAATTATGTAGCAATATAGGTTAAAATGTATCCCAAGTACATTTTAACAATAGAATAAGAGCGGCAATAGCTTACTACCTAAACCAATAAACATCATTTAACTTAAAATAGGCATCTTATTATTTATTAATACACATTTTTTACGCTGAACTCCAAAACAGTTACCAAAAACTAAGCAACATCAAATTTTACCAATTGGTAGAGGACCCCAACTCTCCTTTTGCTAAGCCATATTCCATATCCCTGAACCTCATCCCCCCCCCCCCCCCCCATTAGCCACCCATTGACCGACTTCTAGAATTATTATCATGGGAGACAAAATGACTTCAGACGTAACAGTCTACTCCACAATTACGATTCCTGGGAGAAATTCTCCACCACTTAATCGACAAGAAAGAAACTACGGAAATTAGCGACAAGATGACAGACGCTATAGTCATGACAACAGAATCAGAACTGGCGTGATTCATAGAGGGCAGGGCCCTCTCGACAAGTTGAAATTGTAGAAATTACACCTCCAAATCCCAGTAACGACGCACGACAACAAAGACATAATAGACAATGACTCGCACTGCAGGCAGCTACAAAACGTACTTATGAGGCTGAAGACATAGCTGCCATGACTATCAATTTATACAGTAATTTTATGAGTACACTGTTACAGGGAACAGACGCACAGTCTTATTGTGAGTACATTTTCGCTTGTCAGTTGCACGATTATGTCATGGCTATAATCCTCACATTCTTGGAAGATATGCAGCTAATGAGGTTTTACTGCAACATTTTGATTTACCCGAAGAAACCTTTTTTATTTAAAGTACTTTCCGAGAGGTCACAGATGACACAGTACTTGGTTTGTTTGACAGCTACACGATTATATTACGACGCTATTAATGAGTGACACAATTTTCATTACTGCTTTTGCGCTGTATCTGTTTTATGTCTGCACAGTTTTTCTATGTTCTTCTGGAAAGTAAAACACGTTTTGGTAATGACTTCTGTGGCATGGCTACAATGAGACATTTATTTTCGTAACACAACAATACATTACAGTACAGTACTTTCAAGGTCACAGCAATGAACCTAATAACTACGACATTTATATGCATAGCACTTTACTTTTGTAAATGACTAGGTAGGTACTTTGATTTTTGGAGAACTTTGCTTATGAACGACGATAACTACGACACTTGCCACATTTTTACCGTTAAGCGATGACAGAAATTTTCTCACAGCAAGAAGTACAGTTTAGTGTTACATGACACGCATTTGAATGATTACTTGTTGTAACTGAAACATTATTAGAAGTATTTTTGAACTACAGTGATACAGAGATGGTTTTCGATGATATATTTCATTCCACAGTTCCAATCTGTAAGATCTGAGGTATAATTACATTACCCCTCATGAGGGCATGCTTACTTTGTGTACCATGTGTGTGGTAAGTGCAAGGAGCCCGAGCTAATATGGTATTTCCTTATATAGTTTTACACATTGGTACCACATTTCTCTCACACAGAGTTACACAGCTATATCGTCATTTAACAGAAGGAAATGAATATTTTTACTACATCACTGACTACATCACTGACACATGCCTACGTAATGACACAGTTGGATTACTTTGCATTTATGAAATTGTACTTTGTCTGCATTTTATGATCTATTCACATATATTTTTGGAACCATTGTGATACTGCAAGAGCTTTGAGTGATGTATACTGTATAGGATCATGATTTTTTGAAGTATGTTTGAGGTAGATGACACTATTGAAACGGGCTGAAAGCATTTTTTTTAAAGAGATTTCGAGATTATTGAAGAAAGCTACAACAGTTTTGAGATTGAAGTTTTACAATGATATTATTATGATTACGATGTGTATTATGATGTTGAGATATGGTTGTGATCAATGCTGTATGTGGAATATGATTATGCTACGTGTTTATTATGATGAGATATTGAAGAAGTATCGACAGGTAATATGTATGTGTAATGAGGCGACAGAAATTTTTGGAATTGATGAGATTTTCTTTCTACACACTTCTCCTATAACTCTTCAACCTGTGGAATCTTTTTATTTGCATGAAACTGTCATTGTAGCTGAAACTGCTGTCGTAAATATTTTGGTAATGAGTATATGTGACCTTGACCTAATGCTCTGCTGCGCTGGGCTGTGTGCTAGCCGCCTTGCAATATATCCATTGTTGTGGTGCCTTTCAACTTTACTGGTGCCACTTCAGCCGCTTTGAAGTACGCTGCACTCCCGCAAGCGCTCACATAGCTGTAGAAAGCTGTAGAAAAGAGAGGCCATTGATCTCAGTACTGACATTTCTTTGCCGAACGCAGCACAAACACGACATACACTACTACTTGTAAACATATGATTGCAGTTTGGAGTTTGAACTTTGTGATACTTACTGAAATGCTTATGAATTGATGAGAAATGTTCTTATGTTTACATACCTCATTATGCCAAGTGCCTCTCTACGAGAGTTGAGAGAATTTCTATTGACTTATGAAATGACACATGGCTACTGAATGATGTTTTTATACTTTGCTTTGTAAGTATTTACTTATTTGATATCTTGTTTCTAGCTGTGCTGCAGCATTGGTTTTACAAAATAAAATTTAATACCTATGCTAATGTGAACACTTTCTGTCAACAGGTCCATTAAATAATAATTTTACGATTCACATTCTTAAAAAAAGAGCACTTGGAAAGGAAAGAACAATAAGAAGGAGGAGGGACTAGTAACAGGAACTGCATACATAATTTTCTTTTCAAGAAGAAGCTATTTTTTTTTGGTAGAATAAGTTGTTGCAGTTCACCACTTAATGTTAAGATGTGACATAGAAAGATTGCATTTTACGTAGGAGATATTATAGATCTTGTTCCTTGTGCTGGCGTTTTGGATAGTTTCGGTGATCACAGATGCACACATACTATTGTAAGCTTATACATATATTTCCCGTATCTGCATTGCTGTCTTTACTGTAATATTTTTTCTGCTTGTGCTTTGTCATATTTAGGTATAAGTTATTGCATTTGCTGCTGCTATTTGTCAGGCAGTGTTCTACTTAATTTTACTTTGTATTACTGTGTTAGCCAGTTTTACCACTGATTTATTTTTCTTGTTTGTTGGATATTGCCTAATATTAGTTGTAATGTTGCATTTGCTTTGCTAATTTATATATGCTTCTACTTCCTTTGCCAATTTGCATTTTTTTAGTGTTGTTTTTGTTAATTTTTTTGTGCTGCTGCATCGTCTTGCTCTCTAATTTATGTATCTGAGCTCAGTAGATTTAAGTTAGCTTAAGAGGGGATATGCTATATAAGAAAATGAGTTGTGATGAGTAGGGAAGAAATGCATTGACAAGCTTTAAGGAAAAGGTCTGGCCAAAGAGTATTGTATAATGAGGAACAATTATTTTGAAAGAGGAAGTGAACAGATATAAGTATGGTATAGTGACAACAGGTTTAGGTAGGATTTTCTTGGAAGCAAATGATGAGGTGAGTAAAATATGGAAGTATAAGCGTTGGTTATAAGTATAAATACAGACAGCATGCTTAGGTAGGATTTTTGTGGAAACAAATATAGAAATAAGAGAGGTCTGTGAGATTTAAATGAAGTTTTGGTTGGAAATGAAGTAGTTTTGGTTAAAAGTAAAGGAGGTATGAGCATGAAGTATATTAGGTGTAAAATGCACACCACAAGTACTGCAGTATCAATGTTAGACTTAAACTTACACTTTGACACATTTACACTTGAAAACAGCTCCTGTTCTTTCCTTTTGTGTTATTCTGATATATTTATGTGTACCCTTGTGTCTCTGTGTTTTTCCTATCTCTTTGTGTTTACCTGGTAAGATAAATTTGGTATAATATTTTTCCTTTTAATACTAGGTTGCATTCACTATGATGAGGAATACTGTTATCCTCAAACCCAGTCTCTGTTTTTGTATCATCTTCTGTATTTTAGGAAGATGTTCAGACATTATTTATTCTGTTATGTTTTCTTTTAATATTCATGTGTCAAGTTAATGTTTCTACTGATTTTCTCAGTTTTTTCATTTATTTATATGCTGTCATAATTCCTGTAATACTCATTTATATGCTTATTTCCGTTCTTTTTGTAAGCCCTGTATTACCACAAATGTTATTTGTATTATCATTTTCTTTAATACAATAATGTTTTCTTTACATTTGTAATTGTATTCTTATGCTGTAAAATTGTAATTGCATAGACTCCAGTACTCCAAGTTAGATAAGTAGCTTAGATTCTTTTTACTGCACACATTTGTCTGTTGGTCATATCATGTGTATCAAATCTCAAGATACTATATGAATGTGTTAGTGCTTACACATGTTGATAATTCAACGAGGGACTGGTTAAATGCATTGATGGTTGTAAGGACATTGAAAAAAAATGATAGTGAGTGCACAAGTGGTGATTCAGGAACTTGTAATATGCACCAATACTGACTACACAGTAGTGGCTCATGGACTTGCTATATTATCCTCAAGTCTCACCTTTGGTGGTCCTCTGCTATCATAATCTCTACTAAGACTACACCGGGTCTGCTCGGTAGTTATTCAACAATTCCACCAATATTTTTCAAGACTTCGATTGATACTGCTGTAGGTCTGTTCTGTTGTGGCCCATGACCAATATTACGATACCATTTCAAGAGTCAGCTCTGTGTCTCCATGGGGAGGACAACACAACTTCTTCAAGACTGCATAATAGTGCGCTGCTTACTTGTGCATTTTCATATATTGCTCAACCTTTGTGCGTAAAACTGGCGTACACCTCTCTTCTGATCAATTACCAGGACTGTCTTTAGGGACTGTGAGGAGAATTTTTTACTTTATTGACCAACAGCATATTACTTAACCTTTGTGTGCATCTGCTCTATTTACTATTGTTAATATAAAAATTTTAACAACGTAATCTTGGCCACTGCCGAAAACACTTTGTAAAATTTTTTGAGGGGAGCAGGGGCGCTACGTAGGTAACCTGTTTGTATGTTGGCAGCGCTATAGACTGTGTTAATGTCAATGACAGTGCCCTGTGCCCTCGGCAAGTCATTCTGTGATTGGGCGGACTAGCAGTTAGCGAGTGGATAGGGAAGTGTGTGGACATGATATTCTTAGTGGGGATTCTGTGTTGGTAGGACATGCATTGTAAAGTGAGATGAAATGATGTGTTTATAAGCAAATTTGCTAAGAAATATATGATGATGGATGTTGTTCATAATGTTTGGTTAGTGGAATTATTGACAACTATATAATTTCTGGAACTGGATGTGACATGAATAAGATAAAATTTTCTAAATACATTGTTTGCTCTTCAACAAAATCTTTCTTTTGCTAACCATATGCCTCCTAGCAGTTAGAGTGTATAGTAGTTAGAATCTTGTTATTTAGCTGACTGTTGTTGTTATTTCCTGTAATTGCTGTAGTTTGTGTTATGACGATTTTCTGTGTGGTAAATGACTTATAAAAAAATGGGGTTTGCACTATCGGAATTCGTGACTGAAATGAGTTTAGCAGTTAACAGAGCTGGAGGTAGTGTCATATTTCTTTAATTTCATATTTTTTTGGATTTTAATTATTATTAGGTTTTCTTGCAATTCAGGGCCGTTCTTTTGTGTTAGTTATTGGAAGTCATATTGTGAAGGTATAGCAGTCAGATAGCGTTGGGCTTATATATTGTTGGTAATAAATGAATAGCATAAGTTTGAGTTGTTTTTGTTAGTGAAAATTCTGTAGGTCAGTGTTCCATAAAAAAAAGAAATTAAAGACTTAGTTTCAACCGGGAGTTTCGACCACACTCAAGTATTACGGAGATGCTTCGCGAACTCAAATGGGAATCCCTGGAGGGAAGACGATGCTGTTTCCGCAAGGCACTGTTGCGCAAATTTAAAGAACCGGCATTTGAAGCCGAATGCAGAACGACTGCGCTGCCGCCAACGTTCATTGCGCGTAAGGACACTGAAGATAGGATGCGAAAAATTGGGATTCGTAGGAAGGCTTTTAGACAATCGTTTTTACCTCGCTCTGGAATAGGAGAAGAAACGACTAATAGTGATATAAGGTGCCCTCAGCCATGCACCGTACGGTGGTTTGCGTGGGATGTATGTAAATGTAGTTCATTACGGTTCATATTGTATCAAATCCATGAGAAATACGCTGTGAGCTACTAAAAACGTATACATTTCACTTCATTCTTCTTTTAATTTCGAATCATCCAAACAGTTGGAAGTTTTTGACGACTTTGTGACGTTGGGGGTGCATCAGATATGTTGAATGAAGGAAATTTTAAAGAAACCACACTGATCGAAGTGAGTAGTTGTAATTTGTACTTCGTTCCCACTACACAAGGGACTCACTTTTACATTGGGTCTTCTGACCGAGTATTCCACTCGAGTAATCCACTAAATTACAGGCCCATATCGTTAACTTCGATATTCAGCAGGATTTTAGAACATATATTGTGTTCGAACATTATGAATTACCTCGAAGGAAATGGTCTATTGACAAACAGTCAACATGCGTTTAGAAAACATCGTTCCTCTGAAACACAATTAGCTCTTTATTCACATGAAGTGCTGAGTGCTATTGACAAGGGATTTCAGATCGATTCCGTATTCCTGGATTTCCGGAAGGCGTTTGACACTGTACCACAAAAGCGGCTCGTAGTGAAATTGCATACTTATGGAATGTCGTCAGAGAGGTCACAGTTCGTAGTAATTGACGGAAATTCAGCGAGTAAAACAGTTCTGGCGTTCCCCAACGTAGTGTTATAGGCCCTTTGCTGTTCCTTATCTACATAAACGATTTGGGAGACAATCTAACAGCCGTCTTCAGTTGTTTGCAGATGACGCTGTCGTTTATCGACGAATAAAGTCATCAGAAGATCAAAACAAACTGCAAAACGATTTACAAAAGATATCTGAATGGTGCGAAAAGTGACAGTTGACCCTAAGTAACGAAAAGTGTGAGGTCATCCACATGAGTGCTAAAAGGAACTCTTTAACCTTCGGTTACGCGTTAAATCAGTCAAATCAAAAAGGCCGTGAATTCAACTAAATACCTAGGTATTACAATTACGAACAACTTAAATTGGAAGGAACACATAGAAAATGTTGTGGGGAAGGCTAGCCAAAGATTGCATTTTATTTTCAGGACACTTAGAAAATGTAACAGACCTACTAAGGAGACTACCTACACTACGCTTGTCCGTTCTCTTTTAGAATACTGCTGCGCAGTGTGGGATCCTTACCAGATAGGACTGACGGAGTACATCGAAAAAGTTCAAAGAAAGGCAGCACGTTTTGAATTATCGCGAAATAGCGGAGAGGGTGTCACTGAAATGATACAGGATTTGGGCTGGAAATCATTAAAAGAAAGGTGTTTTGCGTTGCGACGGAATCTTCTCACGAAATTCCAATTACCAACTTTCTCCTCCGAATGCGAAAATATTTTGTTGACACCGACCTACATAGGGAGGAAGGATTACTACGATAAAATAAGGGAAATCAGAGCTCGTACGGAAAGATATAGGTGTTCATTCTTTCCACGTGCTATACGAGATTGGAATAATAGAGAATTGTGAAGGTGGTTCGATGAACCCTCTGCCAGGCACTTAAATGTGATTTGCAGAGTATCCATGTAGATGTAGATTGTAGTGGTCTCCCTGAACTAATTCTAAAGAATATTAGGGCTTCTCCTTCAACATAGAAAGACAGCTTCCTTTCAGATACTGGTACAACAGGGACAGTGTGACAGCACTCTCACGACATCGATATCGAGAGGTCACGAAATACTAGTCGCATCCACTCATTCTGACTCTGAGAAACGTGATACTATCGAGGATGGTGCAGAAAGAGAGCAAGGTTTGTTCGTGCCAAGTAGGACATTGAGATAAATGACCTTCGCAGAAAACTTAATGATGTGACTCTGCGGTTAAGATACATTGCGAGTGGTTCACTGCTCTGCGACCTCACGTTATAACCTCACATCGCAGATGTTGAGGTCGTCAAGTCTGCATGAACGTCTGAACATGAGCAACCTCTGCAGTGCGGCGTGCCACCGGCTGTAGCTCAATCGACTGCGTTCTGTCTCCTAAAAATTTGAATACCGACAGCCTCCATATTGTAATTCATGAGAGCATCTCGGCTGAGGTAGATGTTGGTTTTGAAAATGTAGAAATAACAGTGACCTTTTTATCGTTTCACTGTCACTGCATATCCACCTCTGTTTGTCACCAGACATCGACGTTTTTAGTGAATACAACATCTCCGCCTACTGTGACTTGCGTTGGCCAGTCCTTTCGACGGCCGTGACTGTTCTGAAGCTCCAGAGCTCGACTAGCAGAATGACAGTTGGCTTCGAACTGGACTGTGTAACACGTTGACTTATGTTGGATCTTAATTACTGTAAAAGTACGTGGCATTATTGGTAATGAAATCCTGTTACCAGAGCAAGTACCAGAGCTGGTACTTGCATACTGATCCCTGTACGTACAGGCCGTCACGCAACGAGAGGATGCTGACTGAAAATACGAAATTACATCACTACTCGTATTATGCCCATGTTGCCCAGGTGTGGACGGTCTAATAAAACATGAGATTACACACATTAAAGCTTATTGCATTCATATTACTAACGCTTTTAGAAAAGCATTAGCCTAGCTTTACAGACGTCAGTATTTTTAATACTGTATGTTGCTTGTAACAACGCACATGTCTCATGCTAAATCCACCTACAATCATCCTTCAGCTGCAACAGAAATGTAAATGTATGTGAAGCTTGGTGGACAGAAACGAGTTCAGACACGAAACCGATTACCAAGCCTCTGCGCATTTTTCAGTTGACCAAGCATCGACGAGCAATGAATGTCAACAAGTCTCTGTTACAAGCGCACTTTACCACGACTATCTGGGAAATGAGTTTTACCACGTTTGTACTGGAAATGAGAAGATGGCAGGTTCTGGTAGCTAACGACTTCTTAAGAATCGTCACAAATCACAAGGCGGCATTCCCGACCTCCAACCCCCTCGCTCCCCTTGCACCTTTCCTGCAATGTCCATTTTTTATATTACGTATCAGTATTTTCTAATTTTGAGTTCATGCTTTCTTGTGTCAGTCATCTTGCCTCGAGCTTAAGTTACTATTTCTTTCATATAAATGTTGGTTTTAATAGTTGGCGTCAACAGTATTTGATGCGCACTCGGTGCTAGCCAATAGCGTCAGTCAGGAACATCGTTAATGAATACCCTTGCTGCTCGCAAAAGCCCGCATGCACCAACATCTTGGGCTCCTGGTACCACTTCCGGAGAACCTGCTGTGCCTTTTATATGCAAGCGGTGAAAAGAGCCGCCTGTGCCACCTGTTCTGCCCAGTGTAGAAAAACCAACATACATCATCCAAACGCCTAGTGTAATTGATTTAGATTTTAATAGCTTTAATACCTAAGTTGGGGAATTGTGTCATTACGCTGCTTATTTCGGTTGTCAACAGGAGCTTTTTAATAGCTTAAATCGCACAGTTTACTTAGATATTTCATTGTGGGATCACTTTTTGAGTCATCAGTCTTCTGATTGGTTTGATGCGGACCGCCACGAATTCTTCTTCCGTGCCAACCTGTTCATCTCAGAGTAGCACTTGCAATCTACGTCCTCAATTATTTGCTGGATGTATCTCAATCTCTGTCTTCCTCTACAG
The DNA here is from genome assembly GCF_021461395.2 of Schistocerca americana. NCBI lineage: Eukaryota > Metazoa > Arthropoda > Insecta > Orthoptera > Acrididae > Schistocerca > Schistocerca americana. Next base: position 637,689,399 of record NC_060120.1, on the reverse strand, counting down.
TTTTTGCCCTCTACAGCTCCATCTAGTGCTATGGAAGTCATTCTCTTACGTCTTAACAGATATCCTACCATCTTGTCCCTTCTCCTTGTCAGTGTTTTCTACATATTCCTTTCCTCTCGGATTCAGCATGGAACCTCCTCATTCCCTACCTTATCAGTCCACCTAATTTTCAACATTCGTCTGTAGCACCACATCTCAAATGCTTCGATTCTCTTCTTTTCTGGTTTTCCCACAGTGCATGTTTCATTACCATGCAGTACAAATCTCCAGAAATACATTACCAGAAATTTCTTCCTCAAATTAAGGCCTATGTTTGATACTAGTGGACTTCTCTTGGCCAGGAATTCCCTTTTTTGTACCAGTTCTAGTCTGGTTTTGATGTCCTCCTTGCTCCGACCCTCATTGGTTGTTTTACTGCCTAGGTAGCAGAATTCCTTAACCTCATCTACTTTGTGACCATCAATCCTCACTGTTCTCATTTCTCACTGTTTCTCATTTCTGCTACTTCTCATTACGTTTGCCTTTTTTTTTTTTTTTGGTTTACTCCCAGTTCATATTTTGTACTCATTGGACTGTTCATTGCGTTCAGGAGATTATGTAAGTCTTCTACCACTTAGGATAGCAACGTCATCAGCGAATCGTATCATTCGTATCCTTTCACCCTGACTTTTAATTCCACTCCTGAATCTGTCTTTTATTTCCATCATTGCTTCTTCGATATACAGATTGAACAGTATGGGCGAAAGACTACCTCTCTGTCTAACACTCTTTATAATCCGAGCACTTCATTCTTGGTCGTCTACTCTTATTATTCCCTCTTGGTTCTGATACAAATCGTATATTACCCGACTCTCCTTATAGCTTACCCCTATTTTTCTCGGAATTTCGAATATCTTGCACCATTTTCATTGTCGAACGCTTTTTCCAGGTCGACAAATCCTATGAATGTATCTTGATTATCAACGGCAACGTCAGAATTGCTTCTCTGGTGTCTTTACTTTTTCTAAAGCCAAACTTATCATCATCTAACAAGTCAATTTTCTTTTCCTTTCTTCAGTATATTATTCTTGTCAGTAACTTGAATGCATGAGCTGTTAAGCTGGCTGTGCGATAATTGCCAGCTCTTACTGTCTTCGGAATTGTGTGGCTGACATTTTTCCGAAAGTCAGATGGTATGTCGTCAGACTCATACATTCAACACACCAACATGAATAGTCGTTTTTTTGCCACTTCCACCAATCATTTTAGAAATTTTTATGGAATGTTACCTATTGATTCTGCTTTATTTGATCTTAAGTCCTCCAAAGCTCTCTTAAATTCTGATTCTAATACTTGATCCCCTGTCTCTTTTAAATCGACTCCCGTTACTTCTTCTACCACATCAGACAAATTTTCCCTCTCATAGAGGCCTTCAATGCAGTCTTTCAATCTATCCGCTCTCTCCTCTGCATTTAACGGTGGAATTTCCATTACACTCTTAATGTTAACACCCTTGCTTTTAATTTCACCGAAGGTTGTTTTGACTTTCCTATAGGTGAAAGTCCTTGCGACAGTCATTTTTTTCGATTTCTTCGTCTTAGCTTCCCTGCATTTCCTATTTACTTCTTTCTTCAGCGACTTGCATTACTGTATTCCTCAATTTCCCTGAACATTTTTGCACTTCCTTCTTTCATTGATCAACTAAAATATATCTTGTATTGTTAGTAAATTTTTGTGGGGCAGTGATTCCAATTGGGGTTTCACGTATGAAAAACATCGTCAGCTTTTGCCATGAACGTAGCAGCGGCGTTCACCCTATGCGGAAAGCAACACCGGAACTACCTGCGAGCATCTTCCTGCTCCAGCCCCTTAACTACTACGTCTACATCCACGTGATTACTCAGCTATTCACAATAAAGTGCTTGGCAAAGGGTTCAATGAACCACCTCAATCTGTCTCTCTACCCTTCCGCTCTCGAACGGCACGCGGGAAAAACGAGCACTTAAATTTTTCTGTGCGAGCCCTAACTTCTCTTATTTTATCGTGATGATCATTTCTCCCTATGTAGGTGGGTGCCAACAGAATGTTTTCGCAAACGGAGGAGAAAACTGCTGGTTGAAATTTCATGAGAAGATCCCGTCGCAACGAAACACGCCTTTGTTTTAATGATTGCCACTCCAATTCACGTATCATGTCTGTGACACTATCTCCCCTATTTCGCGATAATACAAAACGATTGTACTTTTTCGATGTCATCCGTCAGTCCCACCTGATGCGGATCCCACACCGCACATCAATACTCTATGTGATTTAAGGAATCCGACACCTATTAGTGGCGTATCCACGTTTCGCCTTTATGACGACTTGTTCTGGAGACTGTCCGCGAGATGTCTGAATGTCTATGGAGGAATGGCAGCCCATTCTTCTTCGACAACCAAATCCAGAGAACGTAGTGATGTTGGGCGTTGGAGTCTGAAGAGAAGTCGACTTTCTTACTCATCCAAAGGTGTTCCAGTTCGTCCAGCTTGGGACTCAGTGCTGTCCAGTCTATTTCATGAATGTTATTTTCCACAAACTTTTCCCACAGATGCTGCTTCGTGACAGGGTGGTATATCTTGCCGATAAAAACAATTATCTATTCCAAACTGTTCCTCTACTTTATGCAGTACACAAAGCTGTAAAATGGATTCATACTTTTCTGAATTTAGCGTGTTCTTAAGTGCAGTAAGAGGACCACATCATATCCACGAAAAACACGCCATATCATAGCATTACCTCCTCCGTACTTTGTCTCGGAACCTGGCAGAAAATCCAAAGAGATTCTGGTCGTATGTGAAGTATCCTAGCGGTAAGACACAATCAAGGCTTTCTCTCCACGATATCAATGGAGATGCTATCGAAAACACTGCTGCCAATGCAGAGTTACTGGACACAGCCTCACGAAATTCCTTCACAAAAGAAGATGAAGTAAACACTCCAGAACTCGAATGAAGAACAGCTGCCAACATGAGTATCGTAAAAGTAGATATCCTCGGAGTAGTGAAGCAACTTAAATGAGAGAATATAAGCAAGTATTCTGGTCCAGACTGTATACCAATTAGGTTCCTTTCAGAGAATGCTGATGCAATAGCTCCATACTTCAATCATATACAACCGTTCGCTCTACGTAAGATCCATACTCAAAGACAGGAAAGTTGCACAGGTCGCACCAATATTCGAGGAAGGTATTAGGAGTAATCTACTAAATCACAGGCCCATAACATTAGGCCGCAGCTCGTGGTCGTGTGGTAGCGTTCTCGCTTCCCACGCCCGGGTTCCCGGGTTCGATTCCCGGCGGGGTCAGGGATTTTCTCTGCCTCGTGATGGCTTGGTGTTGTGTGATGTCCTTAGGTTAGTTAGGTTTAAGTAGTTCTAAGTTATAGGGGACTGATGACCATAGATGTTAAGTCCCATAGTGCTCAGAGCCATTTGAACCATTTTTTAGAGCTCACAACATTAACTTCGATATGCAGCAGGATTTTGGATCATATATTGTGTTCTAACATTATGAAATACCTCGAAGAAAACGTTCTATTGACACACAGTCAACACGGCTTGCAGGCCGCTGTGACCGAGAGGTTCTAGGCGCTTCAGTCTGGAACTGCGCTGCTGCTACAATCGCAGGTTCGAATCCTGCATCGGGCGTGGATGTGTGTGATGTCCTTAGGTTAGTTAGGTTTAAGTAGTTCTAAGTCTAGGGGACTGATGACCTCAGCTGTTAAGTCCCATAGTGCTTCGAGCCATTTGAACCTTTTTTTAAGTGAAATTGCGTGCTTATGGAATATCGTCTCAGTTATGTGACTGGATTCGTGATTTATTGTCAGACAGCACAGTTCGTAGTAACTGATGGAAAGCCTTCGAGTAAGACAGAAGTGATTTCTGGCTTTCCCCAAGGTAGCGTTGTTTCCTATGTATATATACGATTTGAGAGACAATCTGAGCAGCCGTCTTAGGTTGTTTACAGATGACGCTGTCGTTTATCGACTAGTAAAGTCATCAGAAGAACAAACCAAATTGTGAAACGATTTAGAAAAGATATCTGTATGGTGCGAAAATTGGCAATTGACCCTAAATAACGAAAAGTGTGAGGTCATCGACATGAGTGCTAAAAGGAATCCGTTAAACTTCGGTTACACGATAAATCAGTCAAATCTACAGGCTGTAAATTACACTAAATACCTAGGAATTACAATTACGAACAGCTTAAATTGGAAGGAACACATAGAAAATGGCTAACCAAAGACTGCGTTTTATTGGTAGGACACTTAGAAAATGTAACAGATCTACTAAGGAGACTGTCCGTCCTCTTTTAGAGTACTGCTGCGCGGGGTGGGATGTTTATCAGATAGGACTGACGGAGTACATCGAAAAAGTTCAAAGTAGGGCAGCACGTTTTGCATTATCGCGAAATAGGGGAGAGAGTCTCACAGAAATGATACAGGATATGGGGTGGTCATCATTAAAACAAATGAGTTTTTCATTGCGGAGCAATCTTCTCACGAAATTCCAATCACCAACTTTCTCCTCCGAATGCGCAAATATTTTCTTGATGCCTACCTACACAAGGAGGAACGATCACCGTGATAAAATAATGGAAATCGGAACTCGTACGGAAAGATATAGGTGTTCGTCCTTTCGGCGCGCTGTACGAGATTGGAATAATACAGAATTGTGAAGGGGCTTCGATGAACCCCCTGCCAGACACTTAAATCTGATTGCAGAGTTTTCATGTAGACGTAGAGGTACTTCACCGCTGGCACAGCACATGGAGGCATGTAACGTTCTCCGAGCAGTCGCCAAACCCCATTTCTAGAGTCTAATTGCCACAGGGTATAGCGTGACTCTTCACTCCAGATTACTCGTTTCCAGTCACCTTCTGTGGAACGGCGTCGCTCTCTAGATCATCTCAGGAGAGGCTCCTGCGGCAGGGCCTGACGGAACTGTACTCTTTCTCTGGAAGACCAAGTTGAATTGGTCAAAAACTTTCCAGTTATGAAGCTTCCAAGTTTTTTCTTAGCCCTTGACGCAAATACTGGGGAAATCTCTTCAAAAAACGCAGTAGCTATTTCCTTCCATAACGCTGTCCAGCTTACCTCTAACGACTTCGAAGTAGATGGAACGTTTCACCCTACCCGATTCTTCCTAAATACAGGGTGACAGTTATTGAAGTATATGAAATAAAATCGTCATATCTTCTGAACGGTTGTGTTAAGACGTTCAAACAACTCGCTTGGCCGCGGGGCATGATGGGTATTAGTGTGCGCATGCATGGTTTAGTTTAGCGACGAAGTCCACTTTCATTTGAATGGGTTCGTCAATAAACAAAATTGGCACATTTGGGGGACTGAGAATCCGCACTGCGCGATCGAGAAGTCTCTTCACCCACAACGGGTGACTGTGTGGTGTGCAATTCCCAGTCGTGCAATAATTGGTGCGATATTCCTCGATGGCACGGTGACTACCGAACGGTACGTGAAGGTTTTGGAAGATGATTTCATCCTCATTATCCAAATAGATCCTGATTTTGGCAAGATGTGATCCATGCAAGACGGAGCTCGACCCCATCGAAGCAGTAGAGTGATATTGAAAGGTGGCTACACTGAGTCACAGCGCCAGAGATTGCGTCAAAGAGTTTTATTCCGCCGCCTCCACTGGCAGTGTTTGTTCGGAAGTTGCTGTGGGCAGTGCTTGTTCAGAAGTTGCTGTGAGAAGTAGGAGTTCTGAGGTTGCCGTAGTCAGTGCTAGTTGTGAGCATGTCGTGTGCAGTTGTTCTGATGGGCTAGACAGCCGATGCTGTTCGAATGGGGATGTTGTAATGATCAGAGTGTATTTTTCGTCAATATATATGAAGGTAAAAAACATTTTTTAAAATTTTCTTAAATTTCCTAACTAACAATGTCTCTTGGTCACAGGTTCAGTCAACAAAGCATCTGGCTTGTGTTCATGTATTAGAGTGTAATTCTGGTTTCTATGTGCAATTATAGTATTTCTGTTTTTTTTAATTACTTCAGTGTAAATGGTGCTTAAAATACCTTGTCTTATTGAGGAAGAACCGTGCCAGATGTGTACGTTGAGCCGGCCGATGTGGCCGTGCGGTTCTAAGCGCGTCAGTTTGGAACCGCGTGACCGCTACGGTCGCAGGTTCGAATCCTGCCTCGGGCATCGATGTGTGTAATGTCCTTAGGTTAGTTAGGTTTAAGTAGTTCTAAGTTCTAGGGGACTGATGACCTCAGTAGTTAAGTCCCATAGTGCTCAGAGCCATTTGAACCATTTTGTGTACGTTGAATCACACTTCCACGCACAGAACAGTTACACTTGTGCTTTGTTGCTTCGTAGTTTTTGTTTCGTAGCTTTTATAGTTGCTGGGGACTTAATTAATCAATTATTTTAACGGAAATTTCCTTTCATTCTTTATTGTTATTCTATGCAGTCAGATTGCGTACTAATACTACTCAGGGCCAACCGGTTACGAGACTTCGTAATCGGACAAACAGCGATTAAAATTAAAATTATTTGCATTATATTTAATTAAGCCCCCATGCAACATCCTGGAGGAGCACTTTGGGGACGGCGCTCTGAATCTGGGGTACTCAGAGGCCGTTGCCATGGGCCTCGACTGGCCGTCGTATTCTCCGGATCTGAACACATGTGACTGCTTTTTTGGGACATTATTCAAGACAAAGTGTACAGCAATAACCCCAAACCCATTGCTGAGTTGAAACAGCCATTCAGGAAGTCATCGACAGCATCGATGTTTCGACACTTCAGCGGTCCATGCAGAATTTCGTGGGTAAGCTTATCGAACATGTCATAACCTAAATCCGAATATCCGTAGTGATGTTTACATGTTGAATAAAGTGTGTGGACGCCGTAGTTTGTGACGAATTTATGTTTTTTTCATATAGTACAATAATTGTCACCCTTTATTTTAGTTCACAGATATGCGGTGGACCACCCAACTTGCATCATAAGCACGCGCTTCCATCACTGCTACTTCCATAGACTTCCAGGCGTCAGAGACTCTTCAACTTCTTCTTGCGATTCAATATCGGAAGCTGACATAAATCATCTACTCTTTCTGCGTGAGTGGCATCGTGCCCAGCAACTCGCTTTGTGCAACAGCCTGAGCACGCTGAAACGCAAGTTTAGCGCTAGTATCTTCACGTCGGAATCGTCGTCGACTTTATAACAGATTGTAATCTACAAGTATTTAGTAAACTGACTACTGTTGCATCATTACATGAACTGTCTGTAAGACTGTAGAGAAATATCTACATACAGTTTAATCTTTACGTTACGTAGTCCATCGTACAATCAGAAGAAGACTTCATAAAAATAGTGTATTTATTTACCTTCTTTCCCTCAAAGAAACTGGTGCACCTGCCTAATATCGTGTAGGACCCCCACGAGCACGCAGAAGTTCCGTAACACGACGTTGCATGGACTCGACCGAAGCTGGACGTAGTGCCGGAGGGAATTGACACCATGAATCCTGCAGAACTGTCCATAAGTCCGTAAGAGTACGTTGCAAGGCATCCCAGACATGCTCAATAATGTTCATGTCTGGGGAGTTTGGTGGCCAGCGGAAGTGTTTAAACTCAGAAGAGTGTTCCTGGAGCCACTCTATAGCTATTCTGGACGTGTAGGGTGTCGCATTGTCCTGTTGGAATTGCCCAAGTGAATGGACGCAGGTGATGAGACAGGATGCTTACGTACGTGTCACCTGTCAGAGTCGTATCTAGAAGTATGAGGGGTTCCATATCTCTCAAACTGCAGATGCCCCATACCATTACAGACCCTCCTCCAGCTTGAACTGCTCCTGCTGACCTGCAGGGTCCATGGATTCATGAGGTAGTCTCATACTCATACACATCCATCTGCTCGATAAAATTTGAAACGAGATTCGTCCGACCATGCAACATGTTTCCAGTCATCAACAGTCCAAAGTCGGTGTTGACGGGCCCAGGTGAGGCGTAAAGCTTTGTGCCATGCAGTCATCAAGGGTACACGAGTGGGCCTTCTGCTTCGAAAGCTCATATGGATTATGTTTCGTTGAATGGTTCGCACGCTGACACTTGTTGATGGCTCAGCATTGAAATCTGCAGCAATCTGCGAAAGAGTTGCTCTTCTGTCACGCTGAACGATTCTCTTCAGTCGTCGTTGGTCACGTTCTTGCAGGATCTTTTTCCGGCTGGAGCGATGTCGGAGATTTGATGTTTTACCGGATTGCTGTTATTCACGGTACGGTCGTGAAATGGTCGTATGGGAAAATCCCCACTTCATCGCTACCTCGGAGATGCTGTGTCCCATCGCTCGTCCGTCGATTATAGCACCTCTTTCAAATTCACTTAATTCTCGGTAACCTGCCATTATAGCAGCAGTAGTCGACCTAACAACTGCGTCAGACACTTGTCTTATACAGGCGTTGCCGACCGCAGCGACGTAATCTGCCTGTTTACATATTGTATTTGAATACGCACGACCGAGCGAGGTGGCGCAGTGGTTAGACACTGGACTCGCATTCGGGAGGACGACGGTTCAATCCCGCGTCCGGCCATCCTGATTTAGGTTTTCCGTGATTTCCCTAAATCACTCCAGGCAAATGCCGGGATGGTTCCTCTCAAAGGGCACGGCCGACTTCCCTCCCCATCCTTCCCTAATCCGATGAGACCGATGACCACGCTGTCTGGTCTCCTTCCCCAAAACAACCAACCAACCAATACGCACGACTATACCAGTTTCTTTGGCGCCTCAGTGTACCTTCTTCCCCTCAATAATTAAGAACACTTGCATCCGTGGTTAGTTTCCTTGATGTGTGGTTAGTTACCATGATGTGTTATATGACCTGTTGTTAAATATTATGAATATTCACGTAGCTTTTGTTAATCACCAACTTCATAAAGTAAGTTAGATATTATTATGGCAGGCCAAGCAATTTTTACTGAATGCTGCACTACACTTCAAAGTGGCACAGGTATATGACACTGTTTTTCAACATCGTCACCAAGTCTTTATAAACAACGGTCGGAACATTCTGCCAGTCGTTCAGTTCCTTAACGATAGAAATCCGCTCCTTGGTCACGAAACCATTCGAGAACCGCTGTGTGGTCGTTCTCGTCGTTGTAAATCCCTTTATATACATACGTCCATTTATCTTGCAGAAAAAATGACTGGACATTATCGACTTTCGTCGATATCAATGGGCTTCCTTCCCGATCCACATCACTCACTGCTTGGTCAAATTAGTGGCGCCGTTTCACTGCGACTAGACGCGAAATTGCATTTGGTCCACAGGTCGCCTTAATTTTGTTCTGAATGTGAGTGCAATTTAGGCGCCTGGTCCATAGAAATGATACTGTCCCCATACTTAACGTTTGGGGTACGTTTCCAGTTGCTGCGCAGTTTCACTCACACACTATGATGCTCCTTTTATCCTTAACGTGTGTGTCTGCAAGAAACCCAAAGCGTGAACTCTCTTCTGACTATGCTCACTCTTGTTGCGCGATGGTCTTAGCGTGGGACGACATGTGTAGGTCACTTTCCAAGGTCCCTATGTAACACGGTGCGAGCTACAGTACGTCTGATGCACGTCAAATTTCAAAGATAATATTTTTTTAAAAAAGTAGTTTCAGATTTACGTCCGCTCAAATCGCGAATGAAACAAGGCTGGTATGCAATTCGCCACCTATGGAAAGATTCGTTAGTTGAACATGGCATTTACAGAAATTCTTCTGTCATTGTTGGGTACGTCGTCAAAGTCTTATATTGTTGTTCACCGTCCTTTATTTTTTTCAGTCTTGCGAAATTTAATTTTTGGACCACTTTATAAGGAATTGATTCGTTACTATGGGTCGGACGTGATCAGGGACGAAACATCAACTGACACATTACGTAGAAACCGGAAACCCTGCGCCAAAAACACGCGAAATCTGCTCCATCTGCCGATATGGTTAAGGGTAGCGTTTTCTGAGTTGCAGAAAAGTTGTCCTTACCAGTTAGTCTGAAAAGACTAATTTGTTAAAGTCTTCTGACCAAAGTGTGTGAAACAATGTATGTGAAAATACTTGGATAGCAAAAGAAACAGATACATTGTTGATGGACACAATGCATGAGTCCACAAGGATGCATTGGTCGCAGGAGAACGGAAAGATACGGAGCACAAATCGCTGGACAATCAATACTATTGTCACATCTGGCTGCCCCTGACTTCCTCCTAAACCCACACGTGAAGAAATTCGTGGCTATAAAGCGTTCTGAATCCAGCGATCAGACTGCGACAAACGTGGACAGGTAATATGTAGACGTCCCAAAATCGCATTTCAGGGATGAAATCTATTCATTGCGAAAATCTGTACGACGCACATTTATCTAAAGCGAAACCACATATAACAAATGCGTTTTGAGTGATTGATACAGCCATGCGCTAGGGGATCGAGAATTTTCTCTTTGACTCTTTTGTTTCTTTGTCTTTAGTTTTTCTTTTTTACAGGTTAATAGTCAACATGTAGCTCAATTCTGTTTTTTGATTCACGACATGCAGATAGACCACTGAACTTGAACTTTTTTGTTGAGGAGTGGGGGAGGGAGGGGGTCATCAGTTTTCTGATTGGTTTGATGTGTCGCGGAATAACATTTCTCTCATATCAGAGCAGCACTTATATCCAACGTCCTAGATTATTAGTTGGATGTATTCCAGTTGTTTTTTTCCATTACGGTTTTAGCCATATACGTCTCCCTCTAGTGCAATGGAAGTGATGTACAGTCTTAACATGTATCTCGTCATTCTTCGCCTTCTTCTAGTCAGTGTTCCGCACTTATTCCTTTCCCACCTATTATACTGAGAGCCTCTTCTAATCTTATTTTATCAATCGATTTAATTATTAACAATCTACTGTAATTCCAAATCTCAAAAGCTTTGATTCTCTTCTTTACTGGTTTTCTCAGTCTGTGATTCACACCCGTACACTGTTGCCCTATAGGCGTACATACTCAGAAGTTTCTTCGTCAATTTGAAGTCTGTATTTGATAGAAAGATATTTATTTTAGGGGGGGGGGAGTCCTCTTTGTCTGTGCTGGTCTGCTTCTTACATCCTCGTCCGTCAAGCATTACTACGCTTCCAAGGTACCCAGAGTCGCTTCACTTCTTCTACTACGTGTGCAGTTCGTGACCACTTAAATTTGGATGGCTGTACGAGATTCAAACTCCGGCCTCCCAGCAAGCGAGTCCGGTGAAACGGCCACTGCGCCACCTCGCTCGTTGCTTTTACATTTTTCTTTGTTCTCTGTAATTCTGTGATCAATGGTCTTACTGTGCTGCAAGACATTTTTTTCAATAGACAAGCGAATGGCTTCGCAGTGTAATGATAATCTAAGTGTTGCATTTAATACAGTAACAATTACCATAAGTTCAGAGTTTATTCTACAGAGTTCACCGCTGGCGGAAGACACGTGTCAAACTAGCTGGCACACGTGTGACCCAGTTTTGATGCAGATGGTTTTCTCGCACCTTTCTCGCCCGTACGTGACTGCAGGCAGCGCTCTTTGCAAAAGGTTGCAGTGGAGGGCGTTTGCCTTTATCCAGATCGCGAAGGGCACTGACGTGGGGTGGAGGCGGGAAGGCGGGGGTCAGGGTGGGTGGCGCTATCGCTGCGGCGCGGCTGGTCGATGTGTCCAGAGGGCAGCCGCCGAGCTCTTCCTTCGTGACAGCGGCGGAACGGGCATCAGAGCACACACTGTGAGAATTCAGTGGGAGAAATTCTGACCTCAGGACCCGACCGTCGGGCAACATTCAGTGTCTAACCGGAGTCACACAGATATCTACATCTACGTCCACACCCATACTCCGCAAGCCACCTGACGGTGTGTGGCGGAGGGTACTTTGAGTACCTCTATCGGTTCTCCCTTCTATTCCAGTCTCGTATTGTTCGTGGAAAGCAAGACTGTCGGTATGCCTCTGTGTGGGCTCTAATCTCTCTGATTTTATCCTCATGGTCTCTTCGCGAGATATACGTAGGAGGGAGCAATATACTGCTTGACTCCTCGGTGAAGGTATGTTCTCGAAACTTCAACAAAAGCCAGTACCGAGCTACTGAGCGTGTCTCCTGCAGAGTCTTGCACTGAAGTTTATCCATCAACTCCGTAACGCTTCCGCGATTGCTAAATGATCCTGTAACGAAGCACGCTGCTCTCCGTTGGATCTTCTCTGTCTCTTCTATCAACCCTATCTGGTGCGGATCACACACTGGTGACCAATATTCAAGTAGTGGGCGAACAAGTGTACTGTAATCTTCTTCCTTTGTTTTCGGATTGCATTTCCTTAGGATTCTTCCAATGAGTCTCAGTCTGGCATCTGCTTTACTGACGATCAACTTTATATGATCATTCCCTTTTAAATGACTCCTAATGCCTACTCCCAGATAATTTATGGAATTAACTGCTTCTAGTTGCTGACCTGCTTTATTGTAGCTAAATGATAAAGGATCTTTCTTTCTATGTATTCCCAGCACATTACACTCGTCTACGTTGAGATTCAATTGCCATTCCCTGCACCATGCGTCAATTCGTTGCAGATCCTCCTGCATTTCAGTACAATTTTCCATTGTTACAACCTCTCGATATACTACAGCATCATCCGCAAAAAGCCTCAGTGAACTTCCGATGTTACCCACAAGGTCATTTATGTATATTGTTAATAGCAACGGTCCTACGACACTCCCCTGCGGCACACCTGAAATCACTCTTACTTCGGAAGACTTCTCTCCATTGAGAATGACATGCTGCGTTCTATTATCTAGGAACTCTTCAATCCAATCACACAATTTGGTCTGATAGTCCATATGCTCTTACTTTGCTCATTAAACGACTGTGGGCAACTGTATCAACGCCTTGCGGAAATCAAGAAACACGGCATCTACCTGCGAACCCGTGTCTATGGCCCTCTGAGTCTCGTGGACGGAATAGTGCGAGCTGGGTTTCACACGATCGTCTTTTTCGAAACCCATGCTGATTCCTACAGAGTAGATTTCTAGTCTCCAGAAAAGTCATTACACTCGAACATAATACGTGTTCCAAAATTCTACAACTGATCGACGTTAGAGATATAGGTCTATAGCTCTGCATATCTCTTCGACGTTCTTTCTTGAAAACGGGGATGACCTGTGCCCTTTTCCAATCTTTTGGAACGCTACGCTCTTCTAGAGACCAACGGAACACCGCTGCAAGGAGGGGGGGCAAGTTCCTTCGCGTATTTTGTGTAAAATCGAACTGGTATCCCATCAGGTCTAGTGGCCTTTCCTCTTTTGAGCGATTTTAATTGTTTTTCTATCTCTCTGTCATCTATTTCGATATGTACCATTTTGTCATCTGTGCGACAATCTAGAGAAGGAACTACAGTGCAGTCTTCCTCTGTGAAACAGCTTTGGAAAAAGACATTTAGTATTTCGGCCTTTAGTCTGTCATCCTCTGTTTCAGAACCATTTTGGTCACGGAGTGTCTGGACGTTTTGTTTTGATTCACCTACCGCTTTGACATAAGAACAAAATTTCTCAGGATTTTCTGCCAAGTCAGTACATAGAACTTTACTTTCGAATTCATTGAACGCCTCTCGCATAGCCCTCCTCCCACTACATTTCGCTTCGCGTAATTTTTGTTTGTCTGCAAGGCTTTGGCTATGTTTATGTTTGCTGTGAAGTTGCCTCTGCTTCCGACGGTCTATTTTTGGTGTGGAATGTTTTTAACGTACCGTTGTTAGATTTATGTTCTACAGATACACATTTCTGCAGCCTTCTTCCAATACTGTTTCTCTATATTTTCAAGCTATAATACACCGAGGTGAAAGACGGTCATGAGATAGCGATGTGCATATATACAGATGGCGCTAAACAAGGTGTAAAAGGGCAGTGCATTGGTGGAGATGTCATTTGTACTCAGGTGATTCATGTGAAAAGGTTTCCGACGTCATTATGTAATTAAGAGACGCTGAGCGCGGGAAGGTAGTTGGAGCTAGACACATGTGACATAGGACATTCCATTTCGGAATTAGGGAATTCAGTATTCCGCGATCCACAGTGTCAAGTGTGTGCCGAGAATACTACACTTCAGGCATTGCCTCTAACCACAGACAACGCAGTGGTCGATGGCCTTCACTTAACGACCGAGAACAGCGGCGTTTGCATTGCGTTGTTATTGCCAGCAGACAAGCAACGCTACGCGAAATAACAGCAGAAACCAATGTGAGACGTACGACGAACGTATCGGTTATGGCAGCAGACGGGCGATGCGAGTGCCTTTGCTAACAATACGGCATCCCCTGCACCGCCTCTTCTGGGTTCGGTTGCACCCTAGACAATTGGGAAATCGTGGACTGGTCAGATGAGTCCCGATTGAAGTTGGCAAGAGCTTATGGTACGGTTCGAGTGTGGCGCAGTTCCCACGAAGCCATGCACCCAGGTTGTCAACAAGGCATTGTACAAGCTGGTGGTGACTCCATAATGGTGTGGGCTGTGTTGACATGGAATGGACTCGGTCATCGGGATGCCCGGCTACCCGGAGACCATTTCCAGCCATTCATAAACTTGCAAACTTGTGGTAAGCCCGTATGGGACCAAACTTGTAAGGTTGTCGGTCGTTAGGCTTACACACTACTTAATCTAACTTAGACTAACTTACGTAAGGACAACACACACACCCATGCCCGAGGAAGGGCTCGAACCTCCGACGGGGGGAGCCGCCGAGGACTTTATTTTCCGAAACAACAATGGAATTTTTACGGTGACAGTGCGCTAAGTCACTGGGCCACAATTGTTTGCGATTGGTTTGAAAAACATTTGGACAATTTGAGCCAATCATTTGGCCGCCCAGATCGTCCGACTTGAACCCCATCGAACATATACATGACATAATCGAGAGGCCAGTTTGTGCACAAAATCCTGCACCCGCCATATTTTCTCAATTATGGACGGCTGTAGAGGCCGTATGGCTCATAATTTCTGCTGGGGACTTCCAACTACTTGTTGAGTCCATCCCACCTCTAGTTGCTGCACTACGTCAAGCAAAACGGGGTCCAACACAATATTAGTAACTACCTGATGACTTTTGTCACCTCAGTATACACTCCGACAGCTTGCTTCAGTTGACTGCATGTAACGCTGCCTACTGAGTAGGAAAAGGGCATCGATTTCGAAATGAAGCAAAACTTTTTCAGAATGGAAAATGAGCACTTGCTCACCGTCTTAGTATCTGTCATGCCATTTTTCTGCACTCAGACAACCAGAAAAACCACTCAAATAAGAAAGCATAAGGGCTAGTCAGATGAAAGCGACACAGATACAAAAAAAGTAAGTAAATTGCTTATTAATTCAAAAGTAATCACCATAAATTTTAATATATTTATCTCCCTGTGACGAAAGACATTCAACAGAGAAATTTCTGTCTTCCAGATTCACTCTAATAATGCCGGTTTCACTGTTAAAGAAGTGCTCGATACCACTTCTTGTCGATATTTGCGTAATTCTCCTTATTTACTGGGGTGCTGTTTTTTATTATATGTATTAATTACTTCTATATCTTTATCCTACCGGATAATTATGGAAATATGTGGCATGCTTTTTATGCAAAAATATGTGCATACTGGAAAACTTGTCATCCAGGTATTTTTGCTTTCAGCTGAAACAAATTCGGATAAAAATGATTACTAATGTAAATACCAATCATATTTTATTCTAAAGCATGAATCTCTAGTTTTCTAATGTACGAAATTAACGTCGCAGAGTCGATCAAAGTAACTTCTTTGAAAATCATCTCTGATATATGAGAGGTTTTGATTATAAGTTGATTCCAAGTGCGGTAGTCTGTGTTAAGTAATGATATTGGCTTCGCTCATTTAAATTTCGTCTCTGTTCCGTCAAATAATGTATTTTAAAAGCATGGAATGTGATTTAAGTACTACTATGTAATGAAAAGTTTGACAAATATTTTGTTCGGACTCCAGAAAAAGAGCGAAATAAATTAGCAACAGTAAAGAAAATTAGTGTTTCAATCATTTTAAAAAGTTTTGTTAAATGTATTTAAACTCCACATACTAAAGGCGGGAAACAACGAGATAAGAACCGAACGATGTACTTATAAAACTGTGTTCCACTAAACTATTTTTTTAGCTTAAAAATATACGATGATTCAGTAAAACATAGTTGGATATTTTTCACAATTGTCGGCAATAAACCATTGTGGAGGGTAGTTAATACATGGCGTGCACCTCTTCGTCCGAAGCAAATCGGTAGCCATGAATGACTTTATTCAGGTCTCCAGAAATATGGAAATCCCTTAAGGAGAGATCGGAACTGTATGAAAGATGTGTAAGGGTTACCCAGCGAAACTTCTGCAGCGTTGTCGAAACAACCTTGGCAATATGTGGGCCCAAAATGGCGCAGCCTATCTCCACTTTATCAACAGGGTGCGCTGTTTTGTTTAGCTCCTGTAATGGCGTGCTACGTTACTGTGGTGCGCGGATTAGAAAGTGTATCACACCTGCAGACATTACCTGCAAACAGACAAGAAATAGTTATTTAACTTTGATTTTAGTGGACGCAGAATGTTCAAAAGTGAATTGTTAAAAATATCTCGAAGTGCATAAATGATATTCTGTGATATTATTTCAATAACGAGGTCAGAACGACTCAGGTATGTTATAGCATCGAAACGATTCATTGTTCTTTGTACACACAGAGCGCTAAAAAAAAAAAAAAAAGAAAAAACTGTTTATACGCTTTAATAATTTGTGTTTTACATTTTATATACTCTTAAGTAGGTAATGGTTTGAAAATGAACAAATATGTTCGAATTAGCATTCATTAACCCATCTGTGAACGCAATGAAGGCAGAAAATTAAATAATTAATAAAATGGTTAAAATCTTTAAATACTACTCATATATGATACCGTAAGGTGACAAAGTTTTGCACCTTATAATGCTTTCGAAGCACCAAATGTCATGGTATTAGATTGAGTTTTGATATCATTTGATAGGAGCTGGGCCGTTTTATTACGAGTACAGAACTTTACTGACATCGACAAGTACACCTAGGCACTAATCAATCGAATCTCACTTGTATATTGGATGAACGGTCTTCAATGTAGTGTTGCT
Source organism: Schistocerca americana (assembly GCF_021461395.2). Classification (NCBI taxonomy): domain Eukaryota; kingdom Metazoa; phylum Arthropoda; class Insecta; order Orthoptera; family Acrididae; genus Schistocerca; species Schistocerca americana. The sequence continues at coordinate 637,672,242 of NC_060120.1, read as the reverse complement.
TGGAAAAGCTCGGAAGCTCGGTAGAGAAACAGCGGCATCTTGGCCCGAGGACAGCCAGAAGCGGGCAAACAGGAGAGACAGCGGGGAGTCCGCCGACGGCTGGGCGAACAAATGAACAAATGCCCTATTTCCTATTTTGCGGCTGCGCGTCCCACTGGGGTGGGGGGGGGGGGGGGGGGAGGGTGGGGGGTCTGGAGACGCATCAGCATCACGCCGATCCCCGAGGTGTGGCTGGCGCCAGCATTCACGAAGTTGAGACTGGAAGTAGGCGGCGTACAATGATGGCTGGCAAATTTGTGAACAATGCAGAAGCTGCCTGGAATGCGTTGGGGAAAGGGAGGGCGCCACCATCTATTAGGAAGGAGACAACATTTTTAATGTGGACGTTTTCTATTGGTAGATTTGTATTACGCAATGGGAGAGGAAATTTGTTCAAGAAGGTTCAACGGCGGAAACGAAACTTGAGTTTGTGGTTAGCCAGAGCTTTTTAGAGTGAGGAGAGAAGGAATACGAAGAGAGCACACTAAAACAAGCATTCACCCGCTCTTACTTAGGAGAGAGGTAACCAGAGGTGGCCAACAGCCTTGCCGCAGTGGTAACACCGGTTCCCGTCAGATCGCCAAAGTTAACCGCTGCTGGGCTTGTCTAGCACTTGGAGGGGTCACCGTCTGGGTCTGTGGAGCGCCGTTGATAAGCGGGGTGCGCTCAACCCTTTTGAGGCCAATTGTTACTTGATTGAGGAGTAGCGGCACTGCTCACGAAAACTGACAACAGCTGGGAGAGCAGTGTGCTGACCACATAACCCTCCATATCTGCATACGGTAACGCCTAAGGGCTGAGGATGGCACGGCGGCCGGTAGGTACTGTTGGGTCTTCAGGACCTGTTTGGATGGTGCTTGCTTGCTAACCAGAGGTGGCTGGAGAGCCTGCAGTTTTGAGAGGAGAGGGCGGTCTGAGCCACCGAGCTGAGCAGTCTTCTGCGTGAGAGACAGATCTGTTCAGACTTCTGTCAGAGCCCTTGGGCTGGATAGAACTTCTGTTACAGGCGGTAGCTCGAGAAGAGAACTTTGCTGTTCGTTTAAGACGATTTTGCACTTCGCCTCTTAGCTGGGAGTTCTCAGCGTGTGTCTGGCACACATTTCTTCTGGAGGTCTCTTTCTCTGTTCCGAGTAAGACGTTTCTGAACTTCGCCTCATTGGCAACGTTTTACGTTGGTTGTTGTTGGCAGCGAAGTTATTTAGACAGAGCATGGACTTAGCGCATTTTCTGGGCGGTAGTCTGTTGTCTGAGGATTTAGGTTGCGGCACTGGATACTTCGTGAGTCATCACAGTACATCTCCAGCACACTGACTGAGATGGTAAAATCGCCACCTAATCCAGCATTCAAGGCAGATAAAGCTTAAATTAATGGGATCACTTGTAAAAATTTTATCCACTTACGTTTCATCAGAGTAGATTCTTCTGATTTTTCAGTATGGAAGTGAAGTCAGTCAATCTTTTTAGAGAATCTCTGATCATGTTATTCGCGACTGGGCAGAATTAGACAGAACACAGCCAATATTAGTTTATTGTAGTCACTTCATGTTTTTATGTGTCATCTGGAGGTTCTATAACTTATTTATTGTTCATGTTCATGACGTGGGTTTCACTCCAGATAAATTGTTTTGACAAAACTAGGATTTGTGCTTCCAGTAAAAGCATAGATCACACTATATCACTTAATTTGTTCATATGTTGTGTATTTATTAAGTATCGGTACTGGATCTCTGTTGGCACAGTCTGAGACTGAATGTTTGATTAACCTTACAACGATTCGAAAAATTCATTGTATACATATATGTTGCAGTATACTTTTGTCATCGTCTGACCTTCTGCATCTGCACAGTGAGTGTACTAATGGGTGCAAACTTAGCTTACCACTTAGCGCGCAAATGGACAAAATATCTGAACTGTCTTCTCAAGCTCAGGGTGTCAAACAGACATTCTAAATAAATATGAACTTGGCCCTGTAAGGCAGCTAATATCAGGTGCGGATGGTAACAAAATCATTAGAAATGCTGCTGCCACTTAACTAGAATGCATGAAGTAATAAAAGAGAAAGTTTGGGGTCAGTTCGAGAAAGACAAAACAGCTGTTCCCTTTTTTTATCCTACATGTAATTTATCAACTGTGCTTTCAGGGGTCAAGTGATTCACAACGATCATGTTCAATTACTTTTGACACTTAATGAAAAAATGTTTAACTCTTGGACATATTGAATTGACGATTATTAAAATCGTTATCTCGCCACATAAAATTTTTTTATCACAGGAAAGAATGATTAAAGATCTTCATCAACTCATTTATATCTATGTTGTCATAGCTGGTAAATGCACTGACTTGGTGGAGAATAAATTTACATTTTGTACCAATGAAAAAACTCTCATGTACTCAATGTGAGGGTAGGTTAGTATCCTAGCTTTTGATATTCAATGGTCAAAGGGTACACAAGCTGGAGTGAGCAGTTCTAGACTCAACATTTACTGTGGCCTGATGCATGATGGTACTTTACCAAGCGGCATCTGCAACGGCGTTGTCTCCGTGCTGGACCTGAAACGCTAAATCTCTACTCTGGTCTTGACTGAATTCACTCAGTCTCAACTTTCCTGCATACCGTAGAACGTTGATCTTTCCCTAATCGAAATAATGGCTAAGGGTTGGAGCGATGTGCACAATTTCTTTGCCTGCAAAAATTCCTGCAGGAATAATTATCTACCTCTTTGCTATCTGTCGCCATGATACGTGAAGCGTATTGTCCTCATTTCACAGAAAGCAAAGCTCTCAATGCCCTTGCTTATTTCCACACACTTCTACATCTACATCTACATTGATACTCCGCAAGCCACCCAACGGTGTGTGGCGGAGGGCACTTTACGTGCCACTGTCATTACCTCCCTTTCCTGTTCCAGTCGCGTATGGTTCGCGGGAAGAACGACTGTCTGAAAGCCTCCGTGCGCGCTCTAATCTCTCTAATTTTACATTCGTGATCTCCTCGGGAAGTATAAGTAGGGGGAAGCAATATATTCGATACCTCATCCAGAAACGCACCCTCTCGAAACCTGGCGAGCAAGCTACACCGCGATGCAGTCTGTCGTAAGACAAGACAGGGATCTAGCCATTTTAGTTCTCAAAATGCTTTTGTGTAATGGGAATCTCCCTACCGTGTCGTGTCTGCGTCACCCGGTATGGCTTCAGCCAATCACCATCTCACTAGAGGTGAATTTTATTTTTCTTGCTGGGGTGCAGCCTAGCCCTCTTAATGCTGTGCAGCCACTTACCCTCTGTCTCGGCTGTAGTTACGTTAAAAGAAATAATGTATTGTTCTGACCTTATCCCTTTCTACGCTGAAGCTCACCATTCTCTTGTTAAATGGGGTTTTCCAATGCCATTAACCACCTGCTCGGTTTGTCTCCAAAATGTGTTTCACTTTATCTTGTTTATTCATGCCCCTGTCCATATACGGTAGATATTGTTTGTAAGTTTTTGGTACATGAGATTAACTGCAATTGCCTTCTGTTGATATAATGTAATTATTATTTTCTGAGGGTCTCATACTGTATTGCACTGTTGTTACGGATCAAGCTCATGTAAGATCCGTAAAATCCAGATGCCTTACACTTTTACTGGGCAACAGTTAATATTTATAAGTGACAGGACCACCTTCTAAGGTGACATTTTAAAAATTCCATTTTATAATTAATGCACTGATAAATACCTTTAGTTCACATATCTCGCAATTGTGCAGTAGAGAGGTAAATCAATACATAAAGATTAATAAGTACAGTGAACAAGTGGGTGGGTGGGTTGGGGGGGGGGGGTGGGGGGGGGGTGTTAGAGTACTTCAGATGGTTGAAGGAAATCGTTAACAAATTACAGAGCACATAATTGTTTCCAGAATGAATTTTCACTCTACACCAGGGTGTGCACTGGTATGAAACTACTTGGCAGGTTGAAACTGAGGAACTGGTGGAAGTAAGAGTGTAAGTCGTGATTGGGTAGCTGAGTCGGTAGAGCATCTGCCCGCAACAGGTAAAGGTTCCGAGTTCAGTCTCGGTACGGCACATACTTTTAATGTACCAGGAAGCTTCACGTAATTGTTGGTAACATAAGAAAGCATAGTAACTGGCAAAAAACGCATTTGCTTTAGACTGTTTAGGGAAAGACAGATGAAGCATAGTATACATACAGTAATTAGTTGTGAAATGAAACTGTTAGATAAGGTTCTCGTTATTTTATGGTTTCCATAAGTTGAAGATACAGCGCTGTCACCTCACGGGTAGTCCGACAGATGGTGCAGGCGCCCCTCCACACAAATAGACTGCAAAATATTCGTGTAGGCGATAATCTCTAAAAAGTCTATGATGATCCGTAAGTTGGCGTATTTTCCGATGTGAGGACAATGATGATACTCGGATATTAGTGGGAAATTGGTACCTAAATTTTCTTAGTCTGTTATTGATCGCGATATGCGTGCAAGAAAACGACGGGTCATCTGAATCACCTTATGCCGGCCGGAGTGGCCGTGCGGTACTAGGCGCTACAGTCTGGAGCCGAGTGACCGCTACGGTCGCAGGCTCGAATCCTGCCTCGGGCATGGGTGTGTGTGATGTCCTTAGGTTAGTTAGGTTTAATTAGTTCTAAGTTCTAGGCGATTGATGACCTCAGAAGTTAAGTCGCATAGTGCTCAGAGCCATTTTGAATCACCTTATGGTGTTGAGTTTCGTGAACAAGTTGGGGAGTCTGAGTCTTCTCCCACGGAGGTGAATGAGAAACTTACGGGGATAAAAGCGCATCTTTATTGTCCTGCCTACCGGATGTACTACCCGATCTTCTGCGAGGGACAGACTGCAGATTAAAATTTTGGCTGTCTCTGTGCCATCAAATTTCTTCGCACTCTTTTTTCCACCCTTTACACGCTCTTCAGGTTTCTGAATGCGGTACGATGCACTGAAGTCAGGGTTGAGCAAATGTCCGCAGTGCTTTGCGTCCTTTGCGAGGGTGTCGACGCACCCGTTAAGGCTTCCTTGGTGCAGGGATATCCAGAGAAAGTCACCGACGTCCCAGCACCTTTAGTTCGAAATGTAGTACTCGCAGGTGTAGCAATCATCTCTTTGATTATAAGCACACCGAAAATATGTTGGTTATTTTCTGATAACAGCATATTCGTCGTTTTCGGGCGAAGTATGGAACGAACTGAAACCCGGCGAGAGACGTGATAAATTGTCAGAAATCAACCATTGTCCTTGGACGTGACTATGACGCATCGTGAATGAAAGTGTCCGATTTGTTGATGTAGCAACGCAGACGGTCCAATGTGTGTACATGGAATAATGTACTAGTCGCAGACATGTAAAGTGGCTTCCCAACTGACAAGAGCCAGAGACGAATGTCACGCCTTAATGGAAATCGCTTTCCAGTCCGACAGGAATAGCTGCCGCAAGTGACTGCAGGCCTCTCTCAGAGTTACCGGACGAACATTGCGAAGCAAACCGCATGCAATGGACATTAGGAGTCGGTTACCTCGCAAAACGCCTTTGCTATCACCGCTGCATAAAGCTGCGCGCCTTTAATGGGCCAATCAACGCAGGAATGGAACAGTACCTGACTGGGAGCACGTAATGTGGTTCGATCAGCCACGCTTTCGAATCTGTTCTACGCGTCGAGAGCACTGACGGGTCAATGATGCGTTTAACCTGCAGTGTGTGTAGGCTGTCGTTCACGTTGGAGGTTTTTGTAAATTGCGTTGACTCACGCGCCTTAGCATGAGCATGAACCAGGATAATAATTTAAACGTTCTCAGTGACCAAGTGTTGGCCTTTCTTCTGTGTCTTCATGATGAGTATGCCGTGAATACTCCACTCTCTCTAGATAATAACAGTCGTCTTCACGGGTCTGCGTGGATACGTTCCTGGTTTCATGAACAGTCATTACCATGGAATTAATACCATAAAAAATATCTGGGACCATTTGGAATAACGGGTGCAACGCTGCTGTAGTAAGATACGGCTTATCTGAAGAAATGTTTGCACTTGCTCTACCGCCGGTGTGAGGCCGCTTTCGAGTCTAGAGGCGTGATGCCTCCTGGGGGGTCAGTAATCTTTTGTCCGGGGTCCTTATCTTGCCACAATGTAACACCGGTTCCCCTCACCTCATCGAAGTTAAGCATTGTTGGGCTTGGCTGGCACTTGGATGGGCGACAGTCCGCTTCTGCCCAGCGCTGTTGGCAAAGCGGGGAGCAATCGAGGTGCTACATAATTTATTAGTCGCTCCGGTGACGAAAGCTGACAACAGCCAAGACAGCAGCGTGGTGGTCGCACGCCCCTTCATAACCGCATCTAGTAACACCTGTTGTCTAAGGATGACACGGATGTCAGTCGGTTCCACTGAGCCGTCCTAGGCATGTTTGCACGGAAATTTCGCCGGCTGAGGTGGCCGAGCGGTTCTTGGCGCTTCAGTCTGGAACAGCGCGACCGCTACGTTCGCAGGTTCGGATCCTGCCTCGGGCATGGATGGGTGTGATGTCCTTAGGTTAGTTAGGTTTAAGTAGTTCTATGTTCTAGGGGACTGATGAACTTAGAAGTTAAGTCTCATAGTGCTCAGAGCCATTTGAACCATTTTTTGAACGGAAATTTCAATTCTCATCTTATGACGCAGTTCTTACTTGCTTATAACAGCTTTCCTAAATTCCGAATTAGTTAAGATGATAAGATTGTACTTCTTCTACACTTAGAAGTTTATGACTATCGCTATAAAACATATGTACATCCGTTTGATTCGCTCCGCAATATTTACATGTAACACGCAGTTTTAGGTCCAGTAAACAACGTTAATTCAGACTGAACACTGTTAAACTCAACATAAACCTTTGAGACTGTTTACTTTGAACATAAGGGCAAAGCTGGATTGTGTGGATCTCAACGAAATCTCCAATTACTCTTTCAACATGTTCCTTTGTAGATTACTCATTGCTTTCTTCTCCCTTGAAACCCTCCTCCGCCAGAACAAACATTCTTCCCAGCAACAGGTTGCCGGTCACATCCTGTTGCATGGGTCCCACGGGTATTTGCTCAGACAGCACAGGTCTCAACAGCACTGTCCATCAATTCTCAATGTACTTCCTGTCAAGGAAAAACCTACATTAGCGCGCCAGGAAAATCTGAACCTAACGTTTTGCCAGCACGGTCGAACATGTTGAAGTGCACTTTCTCTATATCGACAGAAAAACGGAAAAGAACCTCTATACCAGTACTGATATAAATGGAAAATATATTCATGCTAATTATGAAATTCTGAGTATATCAGTGTTGTAACTGAAGACAAGAATAAAAAGAATTTCAAATTAACTTTTGAATGTTTCAGAGGAATGCATGCTGTCGATTATGGTCTAGTTAGAAGATGGTTAAAAAATTTGATAAACTTGGTATTTCCATATCTCGCGTGTGAAATGGATTAGATCCAGAAAAAAGACTGATGTATATTATAGTTTATGTGATACAAAGGGGGAGTCCGACCTATACTGTGAATAATCTGTTCGGTTTGTTACTCCAGTTACCATTATGATGGTATGGCGGAATACCTTCACAACAGGGCATCAGATCAATCACTATGCTCCGTTCATCGTAAGAATAAACTTGATGTAAACAAACAAAGACGCGAAGATTGGTCAGAAACTGTAACGCAAGTACATTGGTGTTGTTACGCTCTTGGAAGTAGGTCCTACTTATATGTATTAGATATCTTATTACTAAGTTACGTTAAATGAAACTTTAAGATATTCAAATGTATTAACAGCCATCAACGTTTTCCTTAATCATGCTTTAGCTACGTAGTTTTTATTTCAAAAATCGTGTACAGTCACATCCTCTGCAGCGTTGTGCTCTGATTGCAGTATGCAGTATGAAAACGGCTGAGGCTGCTTTCTGTTCAGTAGTGAAGCACGCGCGTGGAACACGTTTTAAAAGTGCCGAGAAATAGGCTGTTCTTAATGTTTTCCATAAATTTACGGAGGTAATCGGATTTGAAGTTTTCCCAGCGCTGTATATACTACAGTTTTAAAAGAAATGCACAATTAACGTGTAGCGCAGTCGGTAATGCAATTAGGTATGAACCACTTGTGGATATTCGTGCATTTGTTCAAATATTCCCAGTATTATTTTTTTTTCTCGTTCAATTTGAAATACCTACATCTCGTAATTATAAAAGTCATCATTTTTTTATGAATAATGCACGTCTTCTTGTTTCTGATTATATATTGGACGCGAAATTCCTGTTTCCATTTCAAATACAAATTATTAATTATCGACGTCTTATGAAAGATTGTTCATAAAAGTTGTTTAAATTAAGAAAACATAACAGTTTAATTTTTAAGGCAAAAATGAGAAACCAAATCCTCTTTATTTGGACTATATCCATTATTTTATACCACAGGGGTGGATAAGTATCGCAGAAACATGAAAAACAATCGTTTTCACAGCATCGAGCCCATCATACAAATGCTGCATTTCTACATTTGCTACTGTACCATTACAATATGAACCCAACAGAGACAACTGATCTGGAGCCAAGCTGCCGGATTCGGCACGAGAAGTAACAAGACTGTTACGCTGCCACACGTACTGGAACTAACGCACGCAGCTTTTTCACATGTCACTGCCAAACGCTGGCGGGGTATAGAACGGCTCGTCATAAAAGAAGAAGAGAAAATGCTGCGCCTGGTTGGCTTCGTGGATTCTGTTGTTGATAGGCTCGTTATCAACGTAGCAGGCGACACTTCCAGAACTGAAATGTATTTCTGGGATTCGGATAAGGAAGGAGCTAAGAGATTACCGGACGACTGACTGTAAGTAATACCTTCAGTGGCTGCAATATTTAACTATACGGTGACATCCTTACGTTACACACAGCTTGTGCATAAAAATTACCCTGTGGTTAAGTCAGGAATTTTCATAATTTTTGTTTTTAATTACAACACTATGTTACCTAAAAACGATAACGTGTTGCGGTTTTCGTCTAGTCGACTAAGAAGCGTATTGTGGGAGATTTGCAGTATATTATTTCATTCTGTTTAAGAAATAAATGACATTCGAAGCTTACGTGTAAGCTGCAGCTGGCCGCGTCACTGAAGGCTAGCTGTACCAGCTGACCGGCCAGTGCTGTCGAAGTTAAATACGCCGTTAAGCTGTTGTCTCGTATTGTCGTACTTGACAATACTCGAGACAGCTTGGCTGCAGTCCCACGTGAAACTGAAATCCAATGAGGTTTCAGCAAACGCGGAAGAATACATAATGCAATGTTTACATTAGCTTTATTCTTATGATGAACGAATTGTAGTTAGGAGGCATCGCTCTTCACGCTAGTCTGTTCTTTTTCTGTCTGTATGTTTATCTCTCCACAATTTCCGCAGTATACGCTCATTTGAATCTGTTTAGTATATTAAAAACCTTGATCTGCAGTTTTCACACTCCGTCTTCTCCCTTCCCTACATTAACAATTCCTTGGCGCCTCAGAATGTGCCATATCAACGGATCCCTTCCTGAGATCATGAAAGGCTTCTCCTCCAAGATACCATTCCGTACCGATTATTGTTTACCCTACCTACTTATCTATTCTTGACCTTTCCTCTGTAACATAACATTTCAAAAGCTTTCTCTCTCTATGTCTGTTTCACTTCCATGTAAGGTCACGCTTCAGAAAAATGCTTTCAGAAAAGACTTCTTGCCAGTTAAATTAAAATTGACTTCAACTGGCTTCTCTTTTTCAGAAACGTTTTTCTCGCTTGTTTCGTATCCCTGTGCACTTTGACTTTTCTATACACTTTGACTGAATGTAAAAGAATGTTATTCATTTGTTTGGTAGTAATAAAATCATGGATTGAACTTTTATAATCTTTGGTTATAGTACAGTTTATATGTCACAGCACTTTAAATAAACCATATGTTGATTATCGTTGCAAACACGAAAGATAAAATGCAGTCCTCACTAATGGTTACTGTAGTTGAAAATTTAACTTTGCGCACTCTGATATATTATGTGGGGATACGCACTACACTAAAAGATTTCCTGCTGTGAGTGAATGATCTTTAATTTGCCAAACTATGGTCTTATAACTCTGATCTGGCTTGTTAGAAATGAAACACTGTATCATTACTGTAACTGATTACGAAATTAAGCATGTCTTTCTCTACTTTAGTCTTTGAAATGCACTGAAAATTACTCTTATTACACGCACAGAAGTTACAATATGCAATGTTTGACAAATATAAAAGCTGCATTGGATTTCTTTTGTTTGAACACTATTGATTGCCACGGCTAACACGAGAGCATGAAACTAAAAATGATTTTATATTATTAGCCAGACCAGATTTCAACACAGCAGTCTTTGATATCACACAAGTAAAGTTTTAACTCTCTGATTTACGTAAATTATTTATGTCACTAATATTGTACTAGCAGTTCCCCTTGTCCATCTGAAAATGACATAATAAAATCTGCAGTTCTCCACTGTGGTCTCCGGGAAGCTGAAAGAAATAATTTTAATGTACAATTACCTGCCCGCTTAGTTGCGAGAAAACTGCTTTCATTCAATTATAGTTTGAATTTGCCGCGGCAGCGGCTCCCGCGATCGTGGCGCAGCACTGCGTCACAAAAAATGCTAAATTCGCTGAACAGGGCTAAAAATGTGGGACGAAATACTAGGCAAGCGAGCTACAAATTATTACAAGTAATTTTAACAATTTCTATATTCAGAATTAACATAAAATTCAAAGTACACAACGTTTTTATACAACACGATCAAAAAACAAATTAAAAAAACCTAAGCGTTCGTGAGAGCGCCCCAGGCTCTTACAACATTCACGGCTACGAGAAGACAGAGACAGTAATGTCTAAGCCTCCGCTATTTATAAACAATTTAATATGCTAATATATATCTTTGTTATATTTTTCGTCGGTTTCCACACTCTCTGACCACAGACGTTATTTGCAAAACTGACATACATAATATTATACAAACATAAAAATGCTAAATGATTATTTTTTTATACAGAATCCACATAATCGATAACTGTTCATACAGAAATGAAATATAAGAACACAGATAAATGTTTTTTTCCATATATTACACAGATGTTACAAATGTCTTGCCCGGAGACGTTACACACTGTTGCCAGACTACATTTTATATCCTCTTTACATCTGGTATTTGCTATCCAAACAGCAAAACTTGTATAAAAATTCAGCTTACTTCTTAATGGAATTCTCCCACTATCATTCAACACACTCCATTTTCTTCGTTTTATTTCCATTGACAATCAGCTAATGATCTGTTTCAAACACATTATCCATACAGTTTAGTTCATCTTCAAAGTTATTTTCCTTCTCAGACATAAAAATGCCGTAGGTTTCTTCAGTGTTTGTACATTGTACAGACTGAATAACTCCTTTATAAACTACTGCGTCCCTTTCAGGTCGTTTGACTCATAACAACGATCTGGTTAATGTATAAGGGGCTATCAAAAAGTCTCCTTTTGAGGGCTTTGCAGCAACGTATAGACAACTTAGCGCTACTCCGATGCGGGCATCTAAGCACCGATATGTAGGCAAGGGATTACTGTAGCATTCATGTCTTTCCAAGATGCGTGTGGTAGATGCGGAGTTAGTTAGTTAGTTACATGTTCCGTGTATTATTTTGCACGTTAGATTGTAATGATGTGGAACGAGTCATTTTGCATTCACATCGCAAATTAATTTGTACATACGGTTACATACTGACTTTTTTTTTCAAAAAGAAAAAAAAATACAGATGTGAGCTGAATTCCTATTCCCCACGGTATACATATTGCATTAACAAGTGATAGAAATTCTTCTACAGAATAGAAGAGGTTGTCAAGGAGAAACAGTTTCAGTTTGTTATCAAATTTTACTTTGCTGTCTGTGAGACATTTTATATCACTGGGTAGGTGGTCAAAAATTTTGGTTGCAGCATTGTGTTCCCCTTTTTCCGCTAAAGACTACCTAAATGTGAAGTAATCAGTGTTGTTTTTCCTTCTGGCAGTGTAATTATGTACCTCATTGTTCCTTTTTAACTTTAATAGATTATTTACAACATATTTCTTGAGGAAATAAATATGCTGTGAAGGAGTAGTCAGAACGCCCAACTCCATAAACAGATGTCTGTAAGATGATTGGGGGTAGCACAACGTATTAATCTTACAGAACGTTTTTGCGCAATGAAGACTTTATTTTTTAAAAATTAGTTACCCCAGAACATTATACCTTGTGACATTATTGAATAAAACTATGCAAAATATGTCAACTTAATGATTTGTCTCTGCCCAAGATTTGCAATGATTCTAAGCTCTAATGTGACTGAACTAAGTTGGTTTAGGAGTTCCAAACTGTGTTTTTTTTAAAAATTTAAATCCTTGTCGATTTGGACCCCTAAGTATTTTGAAGTTTCCGCTCTATTTATTATTTCCTCACCATGTGTTCCATCTATAACTGGTGTAGCACATCTAGATGTGCAGAATTGAGTATCTTGTCTTTTTGAAATTGAGGGTGAGACCATTTACAGAAAGTAGTCAATGATACTTTTAAGAATTTTGTTTACAATTTCTTCTTTTTCTGTACGTATGCTTGGATTGTTTACAATCCCAGTGTCATTTGCAAAACGAGGTAATTCTGCTTGTTGTATAGTAGGTGGAATATCGTTTACATATATGAGGACAGTAGTGGACCTAAGATTGAACACTGGAAACGGCATCAAAAGCAGATGATCTTTTATTTTTGAGAGAATGTATAATTTTCTTAATTTCAGAAAGAGACGTTGTTGATACATTCATATACTGAAATTTATGGAAGTTACATTTTCAACACACTGCTGTGATTGTGTTCTTGAACTGTTTGTCCCTGTGCATTGTACTACATTTAAGAAATGAGTATTAAGAGCGTTTGCTATCTGTGACTCGTCATTTATAACCCTTCCATTCAGATGGATAGTAGTGTTGCCTTGTTCTGTGGCTCGTTGTCCTGTCTCTCGTTTCACTACATTCCATACAGCCTTAAGTCTGTTATCAGAAGTTCTGATTTCTGACATTATGTGCATGTTCCTCAATTTTTAATAATCTTTCTTAGAAATTCTGAGTAGCTTTTGTAGTGTGTAACTATTGCAGGATCGCTACTTGTTCTTGCCAAAAGATAAATTTCCCTTTTTCTTTCACAAGTTACTTTAATCCCTCTAGTGTTCCACAGTTTTTTATATCCCTTTTTAGTATCCTCTCTGATTACCTTATGTGGAAAGCTGTTTTCAAATAATGACATGAATTTATCATGGAATAGATTAAACTTTATGTGGTTCATTATAAATTACATCCCATTTCAGCTCCTGTAAACTGTTCTTGACAACATTTACCCTGGAGTCATTGATTATTCTAACTGATTTCCACTGAGGAGTATCCATACTGCAAGGCGCTATACTATTTATTTTGACTGTGCATCATGATTAGAGAGAGCATTTATTACGGGGTGGACAGTAATTTTCTTGCTTTGAGCTTCATCAAAGAAAACGTTATCAATTAGGGTCCTGCAGCCTTTATCCACACATGTTGGAAAGCTGATTTTTGAGGCGAAATTGCAGGGTCCAAATAAGGTTTCCAGATCAATTTTCTTATCAGAATCCTTTAGAAAATCTGCACTGAAGTTACTACAGACTATTGACTGCTTGCTGCTGTCTGACAGATAGGTCACCAAGGAATCCAGATTCCACATAAATAGTTCAAAATTTCCGAGTGGGAATCTATGTGCAGTTATAATTCAAAGTTGACTATTTTTCAGCATTAATTGACAGGCACACCTTTCTGTGTGCTTATCGCTACAAAATTTACTTATCTCAAAGTTTTTAAACTTGTGTTCTGTCTTAATATATGTAACAACTCCTCCTTTTCCCATGTTATTTCTGCTTGAGTAAGCTGCAATAGTGTAATCTTTTGTAAGTAACTTACCTAACACTGTGGTTATGTGGTGCTCAGACAAGAGTGGGGTCTCTATCTCTTCAGAGCTCTCTAAATTTTCAAACAGACAACAACCTCATTTAACTTAGTACTCTATCCTCCAATATTTTGACGAAATTGAGCTAACCTTACTTATCTGTGCATTACTAAGCATTTTGTGGGGCCTCTCCTGTTATTTTCATTTCGTTCATAACAGGGTGCCTAAATCCTGATTCTAACCTAAAAAAGGTGCCACTCTGACATCAGTAACCATAGGGACCTTGCTATATGTGATGGTGGCTCGCCCGTATATTATCTCCAAGACACTCAGCCAACCTATCCTTCCCCCTCCTGTTCACTTGTAGGCCGAGTCTAGTTTATCCTTGTCTCCCAATTGTACCAACTGGCACTGTACTCATATGAAATTTCGTCTCAGTCAGAAGCAGCCTGCTCAACTCAGTGTTCACATAGCTCACAGGAATGTTTACCCAGGGCTGGTCATAGCGCTGCAGGACCTCCACTAAACTCACATTTACGAGGGTTGACTGAAAAGTAATGCCTCTATCTTCGCAACTCTTCAACAGTTGGCAGCATTGGTATGCGGCAGGTACTGGCTTGTTCTGTAGCCTCTTCTCTGCAGCTCCAGTTGGCGGGAAACCTTAGCATTGGACAGTTGTGTTGTTACAGTGTAAAATATGGAACCCTGCGCAGACGGTCGGTCAGTGCGATTTAAGCAACATGCAGTCACTGAATTCTTGACAGCAGAAGGTGTCACCCCAAAGGAGATTCATCAGAGAATGAAAGCAATTTATGGTGATTGAGTTGACGTGAGTACTGTGCGTTGTTGGGCGAATAAGTTTGAAGATGTTGAGGCGGGAACATCTGACCTGCGTGACAAACAAAGAGTTGAACGTTCTGTGACAGCAACTACCGAGCTTCACAAGTAAAATGTTGACAGATTCATTCAGGAAGATCGTCGTATCACTCAGAAAGAAACTGCAAGCACAATTGGCATTTCACAAGAACGTGTGGGTCACATTATTGCTTTGTTTGGCAAACCACACACTTTACTTGCCACCACAGCAGAACTTCAGAGACTGAATCTCACCATTGTGTGGCATCCTACATACAGTCTAGATTTAGCACCGTCTGACTTCCATCTGATCCCAATAATGAATGACGATCCCCAGGGACATCATTATGCTTCTGCTGAGGACATTGAGAGAACTGTGAGACTGTGGTTGCAGAAACAGAGTGTCGACTTCTTTCGTGACGGCTTCAGAAAACTGCTTCATGGTTGGCAGAAATGTATCCAATTGGCTGATGATTATGTGGACAAGTGAATATTGGTAATTCAAGATCACATTCTAAGGATTATTTCTGCTTTTGATTTATTAAAATATTCCTGTCCAAACCCAATTAACGAAGGTGGAGGCATTACTTTCCATTCAAACATCGTATGTGTGTAGTTGCCACTCGTATTTCATCCAGGTCATCTCTAATGCTATAATTACTCGTCTTAGCCGGGCTGTTCGCTGCTCCACCAACTATAGAAACCTGATCCTCTTTGCCAAAGCCTTTGCATAAATTCACAATGCCCTCTGTCATCTGACTAATATTAGGTAGCACTTGGCTCCACATGCTTGCGACCTGGTACCCCGGCCTGTAGCATTTGGCCTACATCCCCTTCTTCCTATGCTCTTTCGGCTCTGACCTACACTGAGCTTCTTTGCTGGAGATCTGCTGCATCCTACTGTGACCTGCACTGGATAGGCTCTTTCCCTCCTACTTCAGGTAACAAATCAAATTTATTTGGTACTGTTAGCTCGAATGTAGATGAAGTTGAAGAGCTGTTCTTCTTCGCCCATTGCCTGTTACCTTTACCCAGTTCCCAAGATCTCCCCCCTCCCTTAACCTGTCTAGTTCAAATTTCGCTTGATCGAATTCAGCCTGAAGGGCACAGATCTTTGACTCCTGCTCAGCATTCTCTTGACTTTTTGCAAAGCCTACAGTTCCGTGGGAGAGTCTCGTTGAGTTCCCCTTTCAGTTCCCCTCTACAGTCACCCTAGTGAAATTCCAACCCACAGTGTACACATACCTCTGTGACTCTCCTACGGCAATATCCACACTTAGCAGGCATTGCAGCACAGATTACAGGCTTAAAAATAGAATTAAATCACTCAACACACTTTAGACTACACCAATTTTCGTTACTTACTAGCAGAAAAAATTATGCCTATAAGTTAGCGGTCAGATATATGATGTAACGTAGAAAGTTTTTTATTTTCGCTTACAACAAGTACTTAGCACTCACTTAAATTATCTTCATCATAACAGGATATAGCTTTAACTGCACGTAAGCAACAGACTAGTGCGAAAGGTTCTAAATCAAACAAATTACGATTTAAGCTACTTTCCGGAAATACATACTTGCCAGCGAATGGACACGCTCAAATTAAATTGTTAGAAAGAAAAACAGAACAATTAAGCGGGACTCTGAGTTAATTGTGCCAGAACGTAAAGAAATATATTATTACTACCCAACCTTACGATCTTTTCGCGTTTTCTGGGCGAATACGTAATTGAAAGTCATACCTTTAACAGTAAGCTTAAAAAATCACTGATACAGATGTTTAATGAGTTATTTTGTGCTAAACTAACTGTTATTACAATCCAAATAACTTATCTTTACGAGAGCGCAAAAACTGGGATGTTTCGCTTGGCACAGGGCTGTCAACCTGCCTTAAACCTTGTGTTATGATTGTTAACAATGGACACGATGTTACCAAATGCGTCCAAATAGGACCAATGTGCTGTTATTCTTTTCTTGGCTGCCACAGGACGAACACGAGTAGACATCCGTCAGCGAATGACGGATGTCGGTGGGGCAGCATGTCTGTCGAAAACAATCGCTGTGGAATTGTGCTCCAAGTCCTACGCTCGTCGAGGTTTGACACGAGACGTCATCCGACCTGGGAGACCAGCCTCAACCATTATGGACCAGTGGGAGGCACTCGAGCACCCGCCCTATAGCTCTGATCTCTCCCACGCGATTTTCACGCCTTTGTTCCCTTAAAAAAGTCCTTGAAGGATCGACGATTCCTGTGGGACGAGGATGTGCAGGAGGCAGATACTGACTTAGGATTTGGTTCTCCTGAGAGCCCACAGTTTCAACGTGTTTGAAGAACGAAAACACGGTCCCAGCAGGGTGTAATCTATCTATTGTCTGTGCTGTTACCTAATTTCGACCGCCAGTCATTTTCAAGCACTTATTACAAGCCGCTAGCCTCACATTTTAACAAAATAGCCAGTACATGTCTGACAGCACATATCGTTTTCATGTTCGTGTGATTGTATTTGTGTTGTAACATCACAATAGGTGTCGTTACATGATTAAAAAATGGGTGATGCAACTAATTAATCTCAGCCCCAACAACCGAATGCCTGTAGAAGCAATATTTTTTTCATTCTTATGTGCACGTACTGTGTCCTGATTTCCATTTTTCACCCTTCCTGAAAGTGTGTGGTCAAGTGTGAATGATTTGAATGCAGTAGCAGACGAACCAGAGAAGTGGTGTGTTTCTTAATCTTCTACCAACCTAAACGGTGTCGGTGGAAGGCAAGGAGCAGGAACAGGAGGCCTTGGCCTAAGACGAATAAAGCAGAACGTTTTCCTAGCAGAGGTTGGTCATGGGCCTCCCCCACCACCTCGGGCGGCTCGCAGAGACGTACAGATGGACGGTTACAGATGGAGTTGTTCTGAGGACAGGTAAGCGACCAGAAGTTCCCTCAGAACGTCTGTGTCGAACAAGGGACAAAAGCTATCTGAATCTGTTAATAATAATTTGTTAATCTCAACAATTTATTTTCCTAGCTATTTTTGAATTACTGTTTAGGTCTGGTTACAATTTTTGGTTCAGTTAATCAGTGTCATAATAGTGTGATTTCCGCTAGGCGCAACCACGCGGTCTATAGATTCAGAGCGCAGCCCAAGCCTTAAAAGTTACTGTCTGCCATATTATTTTATTTGTGCGGGACATTTTAAATTGTCAATAAAACTGTACCGAGCGTATATTCGGCAAGATGAATCGACTTCATTCTAAGCGCTTCACGCAAAGATATGCAGCCACCAAAATCCTGCTCGATGCCAGCCACGAGGTGCATACAATTCTTCCCACTAATAAATGCTGTCTACATTTTGTTTGCAGTGTGAATTAGTGCATGTGAATGTCTGTGTTACAAACTTGAGCAGTGACCACGTGCTCCCCAGATTCTCCCACCCCACAAAAAGATTACTGTTAACATGCGACGTATTAGTCAAAAATAAATATTTTGTAATTTGAAGCTATGTCCGTCATCGTTAATTTATTTTTAATACATCTGAAAGTAGTGTCACGTTTGTGGTATTCATGATTACGCTCCTAAAATCCAAAGTGCTTGGCTCAAAGTTTAGCTAACGGTACGTAGCTTTCTCTGACTGCCCCATAGAATACCATTGCGTTATCCGTTCCGACCTTAATAAATTCAATCAGTGAAGGAACTGTTCCTAAAATTTTGATGGGCCTAAATCTATTTCAAATAACGGGCAAAACTATTCAGGGAAGGTTACGTCGCCAAAGAAAAATAAGAGCGAATGTGGAAAGGATATGCCATCATAGCAGGCTGGAACAAAAGAAATAATAATAATCATAAGATGCTCCTGCTATTGAAAGTAAGTAACCCTCCATAGGCTGCCACTCAGCGAATACTAAGAAAACCAGTGGTGAGTTACAGTGCTACATACAATATGAAAATGATCTGTCCTTAGTTATGCACTGGCTATTTAGTCAAATATGATGCGAAGCTCGGAGCTTGTGGTAAGTGCTTGAAAATGACCGACAGTCGAAACTAGCTAATAGTACAGACAATACTGTAAATACATTACAGCCTGCTTGGACTATGTTTTCATTCTTAAAAAGTTGGGGACTTCTTCATGCAGCAGGACACGGTGTTTTACCAAACGAATATCTTCAACCTGGTACGTCGTTAGGATGATTGCCTCAGCGCGCACGGCGATTTTGCCTGATACGCATAGCGTTTCTGGACTATTCGCCCTTCAAACGGAAACTTTTTGATTGTCCCTTATACAAGTTGTAGATTAACATTTAGGTCCCTCTATTTTATGCATGATAACTTGAAAATTTTCAGGAGTGTATTATAGTCAAAACCATCCAGAGACTTTTCTAAATTTACAAATGCTGTAAATGTGCGATTTGGTCATCAGTCCATATTCTAAGATAAGTCGTAGGGTCAGTATTTGCATCACGTCTTCCAGCAATTCTTCGGGCCCCAAACTGATCTTCCTCTTCCATGTTAGTTCAGTATATTTACCCGCACAACTATGATCTTAGATATGTACGAACAGAAAACGTTTATATCTCTAACTGAAGATCTTTGTGCTATACGCTTGTTGCACAGCGCTTCTTGCGTGGTGACCGGTTTCTCGTGGCGCACTGTGTTTGACAAAATAATAGAAACAAATATTCAGTAACAGTGATTCGTACTCTGTCCTCCCACTGAAAGGCAATGCAAATGGGCGCTGTCTGTGGGATACTAATACCTACACAGCTCAGACTAGCGCAGGAAGTCAGCAAGCTTGACCCTTAACCAGTGTGGTCGGAAGTTTTAACACTAAACACTACGTTCGTTCTTTACTATGCTTGTCCTGATAACAGACTGCACTCGCCTGAGCACTTGACGCGTCTCCGCACTATTGTAAGGTATTGAATAGTGCATGCCCCCTGATCAACAATTACGAAAGTTACTACAACTTCATACTTCCCTGGTGTCTGAGGGACTGTGCAACGCCGGTTAAGGGTTAACTTTCGCCATGCCTGGCCAAATAACTATCACACAAGGCGAAACATTAAAAGCTTTCCTGTCTTCAGTCCCAGTGAAACAAACACCAGTATCCAGCATCATGTTCAAAGTGTGGTTATGTAAACTTCTGCTTGCCTCATCTGAAGATGAGCCCGAACTGGCTCGACAACTGCTACTGCAACTGTTTGTAACTAACTGTAGGTATCAATGAAACCGTTTCCTTAACAGAGACGATACACATGCCATATTATAAAGGGTAGTCAAATGAAAAAAACGTTTGCGCTTACCTACGGAACCATGACTGTACACAGGCGAACACCTCTCCGTCCGAAGTAAACCGGCGGCCACGGATGTGTTTCTTCAGGGCTCCGAAAATACGAAAATCGCTTGGGAAGAGATCAGGACTGTATGTACGGCCTTCCCAGCGAAATTCCTGCAACGTAGTCGAAACGACCTTGGCATCATTTTGTTTCCCTTCGTACATCCATATTTAAAATGGATGATGGTGGGACGTCAGCTGGTATAATTTTTATTAAAAATGAAACTCCTCCAGCTGTGCCTAAGATTTCATATCTATTTGGCTACTAATTTCGACGTTGCGTCACCGCCATCCTCAGGCCCATAAACTTTGATGACATCAGTTGTGTGTGGCTGAGTACTAGACGTCCGCGGTGAGACCAGTACGTGCTCCACATGGATGGCGAGCAATAACTCATTTGGTTGGTCATTATTCTGCAGCAGAATGGCGGTGTCCGTCAACAACGCTGGTGCGCTACAATTCCTGCAAAGTGTGTGTGCCTACAGCTGTGCGCTCATTGTGGCGCCGTGTTCCAGAAAGTCGGTGAGCAGCTGGCTCTTGCAGTCGAAAAGAAAAGTCGTCATGACTCTCCCGGAGCTACCGTCCACGGCTTTGGATTTTTTCGGTCGCGGTGAATCCATGTGCTTCAATTGTTGGCTCTGAAGCCAGCTCTCCGGCTCCAAATGATGACACTAACGTTCATCTCTGCGACGGTACGGGACAGGAAACGACATTCTTGCGGTACCGTTCCAGGTGCTGCAGTGATGTCGAAATTTTGTTCAACTTCTGCTCCTCCGTCAGGTTGTGTGGAACCCATTGCGGCCAGATTTTCCGAAACTTTTCATATGCTCGGTCATGACGACGTGAGCGGTACTGCGACTGACGTCCAACACAAGCCGAATGTCTCCCACCGTCTGCCATCGGTCGTTTCTGACGGCAGCATTTGCCGCAGCAGTGAGTGAAGGGGTAATGGCACGATGCCCTGTCCTGTTCTGTCCGACTGCTGTCTTTGTATGACAGCCATCTCGAAATCGTTTATTCCACGCTAACACGTTTGCAGGTGACGTACTGTGTTCGACAATCAAAGCAGACATTCGGGCACTAACTTCACTTCTTGACACTCCTTTTTGAGTCAAAACCCGCACTACACCTCGCTGTTCATCTGTCCCGACCTCCATAGAGAAGTCGGACCGACACACGACTCGACGTTAAAGGAGCACGTCTGACAGAACTCGACTATAAATACTGATCTTTCTGTGGTCGGAGATGGTGACGGTAGGTCACAAAGCACCTGCCGCTGCTGCTAATGTCACCTTCGTCAGGAGAACGCGGCAACTGCCATAATCCGATTTCCCAGAAACTTCGCTCAGTGGAAGAGGAGTCAAAATAAGCGAACCAGTGTCTCGGCTTATCTGTAGATAGTCGACTGTTTCCAAGAAAGCAACGCTCAGAGTTATCGGCGTAATTTAGATGCCGTTTAGCGAGAAACGCTTTCAGCCGAAATGGTGGCACAGTGGCCATGGTCGCGATCTCTCACTTTTGCGACCTGTGTTCGAAACTTAATTATTGGTTTTATTTTATTCATTTGTCCACCCATGTGGTTCAAATGGCTCTGAGCACTATGGGACTTAACATCTGACGACATCAGTCCCCTAGGACGTAGAACTACGTAAACCTAACTAACCAAAGGCATCACACACATCCACGCCCGAGGCAGGATTCGAACCTGCGACCGGAGCGGTCACGCGATTCCAGACTGAAGCGCCTAGAACCACCTATGTGCATGTAAGGTTACTGTATGAATATTTCTAATCAAGGTAGGGGATACAAGGTGTTATATTAATTTTACATTCCAAATTCCAAATAAGTGTCATACGTTTATTATGTAACACATGTGTATATGGTATTTTCAGGGGGTTACAACCTCTGAAAAGGCTCATTTCCTTAGGTTTCATTATTATATCGATTCTTACATTTTATATATACGTTTATCCTACTGGAAGATTTGGCGCATTCTTTTGTAGGACAACGATCGTAGAAACATTCGAAACATAGAAATTCCGAACATCACGAGCATCGCGCGAACACATGTTTGCCACAGTGTTATTTCTTCGTATGAAATTCACGTGGGAAAGAAACGTAGTTAACATTGCTGAAGACTTAACGCGTTGGCGATAATTTCGCTCCAAACGACCCATAACGGATCACTTTGCCGAAAACTGGTGCTTGCAGTTGGGTTATGAATCAAGATACACTGAAAACAATTTCACTGAAAGCATTGTCAAATAACTACACTGATCAGCTAAAATATTATGACCACCGACCTACTATCGATGTAAACCCGTCCAGGCGATAGCAGCGTCACCTGGTGACGACAGATTGTGATGGCACGGCGGCTCGGCACGAGAATTTCGGAAACTGCACGACTTGCTGAGTGTTCGAGGAGTGTTTGGTGAGTGTTTTCAACACATGGCGAAACCGAGATGAAACCACTTCCAGACGTCGTGGGATAGGGTTGCTAACCCCCATTACAGATGTCGGACGTCGTGGCCTGGCAGGCGAGTAAAACAGGTCAGGCGGCGAGCGGTGGCGGAACTAACCTCGGACTTCAATACTGGGCAAAGTGCTATTGTGTCTGAACACACGGTGCAACGAATACTGCTAAAGGTGGGCCTCCGCAGCCGATGATCCATTATCGAGCCACTGTTAACATCACGACATCGGCAACTACGAGGAAAATCGGGCACGTGACCGGCGGCACTGGACATTCGCGCAGTGGCAGAGAGGTGCATGGTCTGATGAATCCCGACACCTTCTTCATCATGCCGATGGGAGGCCGTGAATCCGTCGTCTTCCAGAGAAGCAGCTCCGTGACACCTGTACTGCGGGTTGAAGACAAGCTGGCGGCGACTCCGTTATGCTCTGGGAAACATTCACGTGGAGATCCATGAGTCTAGTGGAGCTCGTGCAAGCATCCATGACGGCCAAGAGTACCGTACACTGGTTGTACGCCGTCCGAAGTGGCCGAGCGGTTCTAGGCGCTACAGTCTGGAACCGCGCGACCGCTACGGTCGCAGGTTCGAATCCTGCCTCGGGCATGGATGTGTGTGATGTCCTTAGGTTAGTTATGTTTAAGTAGTTCTAAGTTCCAGGGGACTGCTGACCTCATAAGTTAAGTCCCATAGTGCTCAGAGCCATTTGAAACATTTTGAACACTGGTTGTACAACACCCCTTAATGACGATCATGTTTCCCGATGGCAGTGGCATTTTTCAACAAGATAATGCGCTATGTCACAAGGCCTGGATTGCGGCGGAGTGGTTCGAGGAACACTGTGGCGATATCCAGTTGATGTGTTGGACCCCTGTCTTGCCAGATTTGAAACCGCTCAAACACATCTGGAATGTGACTGAACGTGGCGTCAGAGCTCATCGCCACCCTCCATGGAATTTGCAGAAAGTAGTTGACCTGGGTGTGCAGTTATGGTGCCAACTCACTCCAGCGACCTAACAAAACCGTATTGCTTCCATGCCACGATGCGTCGCCGCTGTTATCCGTGGCAAAGATGAGCATACCGGCAATTAAACAGGTGGTCAAAATGTTCTGGCTGACCAGTGTATCTCATTCAGTTATTCCTTTTTCTTTTTTTAATTCATTTACCAGACATACATTTAGTAGACGAATAAGAACAACGTTATTTCAGTACACACTGGAAAACATTCGCGTCGTAATCTTCTACGGACATGGATAGATAAATGAAAACTGAAAAATAAAAATAATAATGACGAGAGAGATATACAATAAAAATAATATATCAACAGAGGCAAAGATAAGCCAGTACAAGGCAACGGTGAGGAATGCAGTATTGTATGCTGCTGAGACGATGACACTAGGAAGAAATGAGGCAGAACAACTAGAGAAAGAAGAAAAATACTAGGTCCCAAAAGAGGTGGAGAGAGGTGGATGCGAAGACCTAGGGAAGAATTTTACCGGAACACGATAACAATATCCGGGTAAATCAGACTCAAAAGGGCAAGGTTTGTTGGACATGTAGTTAGGATGAGTATGGACAGAATGACAAGATAGTGTGGGAAACAACAGGGAGGACAAGGGGAAAGACAGGAACCAGTGGGTTGTTGAACTTCGGAAGGACTGTTTGGAATTGGGGATCAAGGTCGAAGGAAAGGAAAATTGGAGGAACAAATATACACCGACCAATATGCCGGAGATCAATGACAGAGAAGAATACAGGAAAAGATTAGAGTGCCACCAGTGGAGCCGACAGGAGAAACGGAAACTGTAGATCTCGGAAGAAGAGCAGGAGAGAAGAAGAGAAAGAATGAAGAGGTTCTGGGAGAAGAAGAGGAAAATGCAGTCCACGAAGGGGCTACCCGTGGTCCTGCAGAGACCGCAACGCAAGAAGAAGAGGAAGAGGAATTGTTTTCGAATGCGGGGCGCAAATGGGTGAAGCCGTGACGCTAGTCGCTGTGCAACCGTTCCGGTGAATAATTTACTCACTAACGGCGCATAAAGTACCTCGAAAACTTTGTCCGTCGTTTTCTCAGATATGGTCGAGTGTCTACGGATAAGCCAAGACTTGTGTTCGCTTATTTTGACCCCTCTTCCACTGAGCGAAGTTCTCCTCGTCAGTGAGTCGTTCTTAAAGCTGGCCGTTCTTTACAAGACTTGTGAAAATGACTGCTATGTATTTGAGTTATTGTGACATTTGTTACGCAGTATTTATGTTTCTTGACTCTGTTCAGACAGAACGTAGAGGTTGTACGCCTGTGAACATATATATGAAGTTTTAACTGACAAGAGGACCTTACTGACTATCCCTGGTCGATTTTCTTTACGTTTATAGGGTTTGAAACTCTGTGTCCAAGCATCAGTTTCCTAAAGAAGCGCAACGCAGTTTTAAAAAAGAAAAACTCGAAAAATTTGTCTCCAAAAATGGGATGATTTCCGACCACTATTAACTGCAAAACAATTTCTCCCTTTTCAACGATGTCTGTTCAAAAAGGGTTCAAATAGCTCTGAGCACTATGGGACTTAACATCTGAGGTCATCAGTCCCCTAGAACTTAGAACTACTTAAACCTAACTAACCTAAGGACATCACACACATCCATGCTCGAGGCAGGATTCGAACCTGCGATCGTAGCCGTCGCGCGGTTCCAGACTGAAGCACCTAGAACCGCTCGGTCACAACGGCCAGCGAACGATGTCTGTAGCTGAATGTGTATCGTACATGTCCAGTAATGGAAAAGTGTGTGGTTTGAATCTCCTTTACTCAAAGATTTTTTCCTTTTATTTAAATTCTGTATTGTGAAGCGGATATTATAGTAAAGAAACATTACTGAATCAAACCGTTATTTTTATAACCTTTTATTTAGGCTACCAGCTTCGACTCCTCAACAGTCATCTTCAAGCCCTGTAACACGAATGACAACAAGCATCCTGTCGTACAAGTATACAACACGGAACCAATATTTTACGTCTGGTTTCCATATAAGACTTCATGAGGAATGTGTGCTCTTCACACATGTAACAACAACTGTCCAGTTGTTAAATGCGTGAAGCGAACACATTGCTCGTGATGTCTTCCACGGAAACCAGGCGCAAAATATTGGTTCCATGTTATATACTTCGCCGTTCGATGTGGCCGAGCGGTTCTAGGCTCTACAGTCTGGAACCGCGCGACCGCTACGGTCGCAGGTTCGAATCCTGCCTCG
Source organism: Schistocerca americana (assembly GCF_021461395.2). Lineage (NCBI taxonomy): Eukaryota > Metazoa > Arthropoda > Insecta > Orthoptera > Acrididae > Schistocerca > Schistocerca americana. The sequence continues at coordinate 637,646,328 of NC_060120.1, read as the reverse complement.
GGAATGGATGTGTGTGATGTCCTTAGGTTAGTTAGGTTTATTAGTGCTAAGTTCTAGAGGACTGATGACCTCAGATGTTAAGTCCCATAGTGCTCAGAGCCATTTGAACCATTTGTTATATACTTCTACAACTGGATGTTTTTTGTTGTTCATGCTACAGGACTTCAATATGACTATTTGGAGGTCTAAACTGGTAGTATAAATGAAAAGCTACTCGAAATTATATTGCATAATCCAGCGGATGGAATGTTATTTTTACAAAATCAGATCAATCTGTCAGCATGCTTCATCAACAATACTGGTGCATTTCATATACTCGTTTCTCTATGGAATGAGGAAAGAAGAAATTAGCGGGCTTTAGCAGTAAACAGAATAAATACAGTACAGAGTATTATTGATGTACTGTATATAAGCCATTTCACGGGTCTGTACCAAATTTTAATTTGTTTCATATGCTCCATAACTGAAAATAAAATGATGTTACTTTCGTTAGAAAATTATGATTCACTTTTTTTTCGTTGTAATTTCCACTTGATTAAAATACAGAATTGAAATAAAAGTTTAAAAAACTGTTATAAAGGACATTCGAACCAGAGAGTATGCCATCAGTAGTCTTCAACACTATATATTTCTTTTAGCACAGTTTTATTTGTTATTCAGTATAACTTACGTAATTGTTTTCTATTCAGTTTAACTTACATTATTATTGTCTAACATAAAGGATATTTGTCTTTAATATTGCTTTTAACCAAAACTTTTCCTTAATACAATGAATAAAGAAATTGGCAAAGCTTCTTTATAGTTTCTGATGTGTTGAAGTTTATGGTGCTCTGTCTCGAGGTATGCCTAAAAGTTCTGTTCACTGTGTTCTTCATTTCCCAGAATGTAATATACAGTGTACCATTTAGCCAGTTCACTGTTTTCCTCTTCATTTAAGTAAAAGAGGATTCGTTTGGGCTGAGAAACTCCGCTGTTGTTATTGCACGGGGTGCAGTCCTCTTCTATCTCACCAGCGCCGTTCAAATTGTAGTCCATATTGCCCTCGAGTTTACAGTTGTAAATGTGTGTTCCTCACTGTCGAAAAGGTTACATGTGTAACGAGTACAATTTGGAATTCGTTGCAATTTTCCGATTACCTGTGGTATACCACTAGGCTCTCGCACAACAGGAATCTACGGAGTATCTGCCAAATGCTCTGCAGTGGTCGGAAAACATTTCATTTTTGGATACAATTTTTTCGAGTTTTTCTTTTTTGAAATCGTGTTACGGTGCTGCGGGAAACTGATGTCTGAGCACAGACTTTCAAATGTTGTAAACATACGTAAAGAAAATCGAACAGGGCCTGTCCGTAAGGTTCCCTTGGCAGATAGAAAACGCTCATATAGACATCACAGGCGTTAACATCTACACAACCTTCTGTACATGCAGGGTGGACACACACAGAGAGCGTAACAAAACCGACACTTAACTCAAATACATTGCAGTCGCTTTCTCAAGGCTGAAAACGAAGGACCAGAGCTTTAAGAACGACTCGCTGTGTGTGACATCTAGCAGCAGCGCGAGGTACTTGGTGGTCTGTCAAGAGCTAGGAGCCGCAACCTCAGAAATCTAAGGATTTAACGTCGAGGCTAGGCCCTTGCTGCGGCGTTTCACCCGAGCAAAATTATTATAAAAAGAACATACGCTTAGGCGGAACATCAGCGCTCCAGATTGGAGGTAATCTTGAATTAGGAAAGGAAGCCGGCACAGAGACCAAGAATTCTTGCTATGAAGAGACACACCAAACAAACAGGTCGTAGGGTTCGGATCATTCCACGAACTGTGACCTCTCTGACAGAAAATCACCAATCTAGTCACATAACTGTGAGGATATTCCATAAGCACGCAATTTCACTATAAGCCGCTTGTGTCGTTCACTATCAAAAGCCTTCTGGAAATCTAGAAATACGTAATAATTTTGAAATCCCTTGTCAATAGTGCTCAACACTTCGTGTGATTAAAATGTACACCGAAAGGAACCTAATTGGTATACAGTCTGGACCGGAAGATTTGTTTTTATTAAGTGATTTAGGTTGCTTCACTACTCCGAGGATATAGAGTTCTAAGGAACTCATGGTGGCAGCTGTTCTTGATTCGAATTATGGAATGTTTACTTCGTCTTCTTTGGTGAAGCAATTTCGGAAAGCCGTGTTTAGTAACTCCGCTTTAGCAGCACTATCGCCGATAGTATTTCCATTGCCATCGCGCAGAGAAGGCATCGATTGTGTCTTGCCGGTATCATACTTTGCATAACACCAAAATCTCTTTGGATTTTCTGTTAGGTTTCGAGACAAATTTTCGTTGAGGAAACTATTACAAGCATCTCGCAACGAAGTCAGCGCTACATTTCGAGCTTCTGTAAAAGATCGCCAATCTTGGAGATTTTGCATTCGTTTAAATTTGACACGCTTTTCTCGTTGTTTCTGCAGCAGTGTCTGACCCGTTTTGTGTACCAAGGGGATTTGTTAATTTATTTGGTATAAATCTCTCAGTTGCTGTCGATACTGGTTCTTTGAATTCAAGCCACATCTGCTCTTATGTTTTTCGTTTATTTTTGGAGTATTTGGGGGTTATAATATTCAATCTCGCTACGACAACCCTGTTTCAGTTATCTCTGTATCCGCTTTAATGCTCACTATTAGCTCAGGATTATTTGTTGCTAAGAGGTCAAAAAAAAAAAAAAAAAATGGCTCTGAGCACTATGGGACTTAACTGCTGAGGTCATCAGTCCCCTAGAACTTAGAACTACTTAAACCTAACTAACCTAAGGACAACACACACATCCATGCCCGAGGCAGCTAAGAGGTCAAGTCTGTTTCCACAACCGTTTACTATTCGCGTGGTCTCATGAGCTAACTGTTGGAAATAATTTCCAGAGAATGCGTTTAGCACAATTTCGGATGATGTTTTATGCGTACCTCCGGATTCAAACGTATTTTCGCCAACATATTGGGGGTAAAGTCGCCAACAGCCATAATTGTGTGAGTCGGGTAGGTGTTCGAAATTAAAAGAGAAAACTAGCACTGGCAAAAAGGGCATTCCTGGCCAAGAGAAGTCTTTAGTATCAAATATAGATATTATTTCGAGAAAGATATATTTGAAAATGTTCGTCTGGGGCACAGTGTTGTAAGGCAGTGAAACATGGAATGTGGGAGAACCGAAACAGAAGAGAATCTAAGCATTTGAGAGGTGGTCTACAGAAGAATGTATAAAATTAGGTCAACTGATAAGGTAAGGAATGACGAGGTTCTCCGCAGAATCGTCGAGGAAGGAATACATGGAAAACATTGAGAAGAAGAAGGGACAGGGTGATAGGACATCTGTTAAGACATCAGGGAATGATTTCCATGGTACTGGAGAGGTCTGTAGAGGGTAAAAACTGTAGAGGAAGACAAAGAATGGAATACATCCAGCAAATAATTGAGGACGTAGGTTCTAGGTGCTACTCTGAGCTGGAGAGGTTGGCACAGGAGAGGAATTCGTGAGGAGCCTCATCAAACCAGTCAGAAGACTGATGACTCGAAAACAAATTTGGATGTTGTTATGCATTTGTGACCATACGTTTCCGTTGTCATGAAAAACCGTCATTAAAATTGGCCTCTTAAAGTAAAAGGAGTATACACAAAAGAGTATACTCTACGTGGCTATCGAATTAGTAACCTTCCCAATAAGTCTGATTCTGTTTAGCCTGTAGTTTGAAATAGTTCACCGTATGACTAGTACATTCCTTTAAGCATATTTTCGTCATTATTAACATAAAAACTGTTTCAGATTTATGCTGGTGCACGTTTTTATGATCAGATTCCGACTTTCTGTAAATAATAGAAGCATGGTCCTGTGCACGATGTCACTGTAAAGACTACTCTGCAGCGATAACAAGAGGGAATGTAGTTTCAGATCTTCTGTGTGAAGTCTTATATCGATCAGTGTGTGCTGTTTGCTCTAGTTCGGTGCCCTATACACATCCTAGAACTTACTTTCCGACAGGACGGTGAAACACCACCGACAGTCATTGTCGATGCGAAAAGGATGTTCTATTATCGTTGCATTAGACTTCTTACGAATATGTTTATTCCATAGCATGCCGAATTTCCATGAAACGTCTTCTGTCCTAAATACGTTCAGCTGCCGTTCACCCGCGAAAGGCTAAACTACGTCTGGATTTTATGCCTCGCGAGCGTGTATCAATCTTGTCCCTATCTGACACTGATACTGTAGAAGTGATACGTCGACGAGATGGCTAATCGCTTATCGACGCCGACACTGACGCACTGGCCTTCTGCCTAATGACACGCTCTGTAGCAGAAATGACTTTCATGTGTTTGCTTTGACCTCGCTGTCTCACACGCAAGTGATATAACCTGCTGATCGTGAGTAATCTCCATTGTGACATGTCATCGAAAGGTGACTTTATCGTCCGAATGTGATAGCATTATATATTTTGCGAACAGTTACGTCCAGTGTAAAGTTAAAAACAGCTTGTCGTTCGGATACTTAAGGCTGGAAAGAGAAGTAAAAACGGCCGGCCGCGGTGGCCGAGCGGTTCTAGGCGCTTCAGTCCGGAACCGCGCAACTGCTACGGTCGCAGGTTCGAATCCTGCCTCGGGCATGGATGTGTGTGATGTCCTTAGGTTAGTTAGGTTTAAGTAGTTCTAAGTTCTAGGGGACTGATGACTTCAGATGTTAAATCCCACAGTGCTCAGAGCCATTTGAACCAAGAACTAAAAACGGATTTACTATCGCTATACCAACAACATATTTTTCTCTAACCGGTACTCCAATTTCCTTGTCAGAGCAATTAAGAAACACATCTGGAGCTACCAGGACATTACCAGGAAAATGAAACAGAAATGCCAGATGGTTAGGATACCCATAGAGTATTACTGTGATGAAACTTCTTCTGTAGAACTCCACGAGCCGTTGCGTGAACTTCGCGATTAGCTTCAACAGCGCACGCGGCAGTTACTCCGAAGAACATGGCGTTCCTGGATAGGCTTACAATTGAGCGAACACGACCTGGTATTCTACAATTTCGAAACATGCGAGGCGCAGCAGACAGAAGGGAGTGGGAAAAGCAACACTAACATCCCTCTGTTACAGAAAGGAGCAATATGCCATGCAGAAGGTACAGTTCACCTTGCTAAATATACCACTCTCCAGCAATGCAAGCAGGCGAGGACGGAATGTTTAGTTCCGTGATTCTGAAACAGGAAAGTGCTTTCGCGCTGGACAAAGTGAAATTTGTTCCCGGCGCTCGCCTAGTAGGCAGCCAGTATATGACGACGTACATTATCCGACCGAAGTATCCGGACACCCCTATGCAATGGACAGTTGACCGCTAGACGTCGCGTGAGGTGGGCTCGCCAGTATGAAAGGGGGTCGGTTGCATTGTTTTGTCAGTCGGGAAACAGTTGAAACAGAATTGATAGCTCAGAAGAGCTCAGTGATTTCGAACGTGCACTAGTCACTGGTGTCACCCAAGTAACAAGTCCACAAGAGACTTTTCAACGTTGTAAAGCCGCTGAACTAAACTGTTGATGACGTGACTATGTAGCGGAGGGACGAAGGAATAACCAACACCTGTCCGCAGCTCGTGGTCGTGCAGTAGCGTTCTCGCTTCCCGCGCCCGGGTTCCTGGGTTCGATTACCGGCGGGGTCAGGGATTTTCTCTGCCTTGTGATGACTGGGTGTTGTGTGATGTCCTTAGGTTAGTTAGGTTTAAGTAGTTTTAAGTTCTAGGGGACTGATGACCATAGATGTTAAGTCCCATAATGCTCAGAGCCAATAACCAACACCAGGCAGTCATCATGTACTGACGGACAAGGACCGTCAAGCATGGCAGGGAGCAGTTGTAAAACATGGCATGAAGTCAGAGGAAGGATTCACTCGTGAGTTCCAAAGTGCTACCAGCAGGCCAGCTACGACAGTGACTGAGCGTAGGGACTTAAAAACAGTGAGGTACAAAGGCCGAGCAGCTCCTTATCCACACATTTCTGTAGCCAGTTCTAAGCGACTCCTGAGATGGTGAAAAGAGCAACACCATTGGACAGGGGAAGACTGGAAACAAGTGATTTGGACTGATGAATCACGCTGTACACTACGATAATGCGATGGAAGTGTTGGGTTTAACGATACCTGCTGGAGACTGTTACCTGCCATCATGCGTAGTGCCACAGTGAAGTAAGGAGGAGGTGGTCTTTCGGTATGAGGGTGTTTTTCATAGTTGGGGGGGGGGGGGGGGGCTGGTGCCGTTAATGTGCTTACCCTCAAATGGAGTTGTGGGGTCCTTCCCGATACCAGTGAAACTGTACGGGCCTGCCATTTCCTCTCTTGGTCACTCTCAGTGGCAGCTCGTGAGTATACATTCTGGGGGTTCACAAATTTTTATATTCAGATAAATTTGAGAGTGTGAAATTAATAGCTTCCGCTGTATGACAGTTATGCGTATCAACAAGTTTAATGCAACTACAGTCACTGCCAAAATAATAACAGTAATAATAATAACAAAATGCACAACTTAGCTGACAAAATAAAGAATTGTTTTTGTGGAATTTTGTTGTTTTTTACACAATTAAGTACAGTTTAGGGCAATAACGAAATAATGTGTAAGCTTTCGCAACTCTCCATTTCGCATTTTTGTGTAAATGGGAGTTTTCGAGCTTTTCCATTTTTTTCGGACAAGTGTACATGATCCCTAACAGTATATTAGTTCGCGAATTTACTTCCGAGCTGAAAATCAGACATTCTTCCGCTGCACCCACACATTTCCTTGACAAATGTTCGCCTGTAGACACGATTACTTGATTTCGTCACTCTCTCAATCAAAGAATCTGTTCTTGGAGGCCATGGATCGTTTGCGGCTAACTTTTCCTTGTGATTTACTTTTCTTTTCCAAGAATGAGATTTTTCACTCTGCAGCAGAGTGTGCGGTGATATTAAACTTTCTGGCAGTGTGCAGAACCGAGACTCGAACTGGGAATCTTTGCCTTCTGCAGGCAAGTGCTCAACCGACTGAGCTACCAAAGCATGACTCTCGACCCGTCAGCACAGCTGTACTTTTCTCTTAGCATTTAAGAGAGATTCGACAGCGATCATATTTACACCGCAGACGAAACCTGATTCGCGCACGGTAAACAATCAACTCCAAACACTAAGTCCCGTTTGTGGAAATGACACTCAATTGTAACGTCCAGCAACATGGTCACTTGACTAGAGTACAAATGAGGCATTGAAATCCATAAGTGCCTCAAGCACACTGCCGTCGAACCCACATTTAAGTGAATACCAGAGGAACCAGTGATTTTTGTCATTTTCAAATATACAATATGTGTCTACAACACGGATAAACTTGACTCACCGTAACATACACAGATCTCAGAAGCATGAATAAATACTACAATCTCACAATCGACGGTGATGAGCTTTGAGCTCTTATGATTCTCACCGCCTGAAATGGATCACTGAATGATAAAATTCATAATGTAATATATTGTAACTCATTCAGAAACCCACAAAATAGGTTTAGTGCCAGCACAACTTCAGTGTATGCTGACGTCTGATCTAATTTTACTACAGCAAGTAGTGAGTCAATCAGCATATCTCAGGAGTGTGCTACCATCCAGCAGGATTTATGCCAAACGAACAGGGATAAAAGTCTGCCGCATTGTGCCTGGTGGCACCGGCATAAACTTCTAGTTGAGTGGCAAGGGCTAGCTGTGCATATGGTGGACCGTGCAAGTTGATTATTGTTGAGCAATCGGCTTTCTCAGTATACAACTGCTATGTTTTGGTCGCGTCGTCATTGACGACACCCGTATGTGGTTAAAATTTACTTATCAGCTAAATATAATTTTATTTTTAGAGTTAGTATTTTCTTTTATTATCATTTTTATTGTGGCTTCGAGCTCTCATCCATCTGAATTCCAGCAATCTAAGATGGATGTTGACAGTTCAACACTGCACTACTTCACAAATGACGTAACATTAATTTATCATGTTTCTAAAAAAGGAAAAATGTCATTTTGTTTTCCGGTATCCATCATTAAAAAGCACAGATCCTAGAACAGGCAACCAATAACAATTTCCTTTTATAGTGCGGTAGCGCAAAAGGTGAATTAGACTCTCTTCACCATAAGTGTGGATGCTGCAGCATAAGCAGACGGACACGCACGTGGCTTCTTGCCGTTTTTTTATCTGGTTCTGAACATAACTGGAGATAACTCATTTGTTGCACAAATGTCCTACAAGAGATACACAACTGTTTCCTGATTTAACTGCACCAAAACTTTGGCCAGGCACCTCAATGAACCGTACCTCAACGAGAAACTACCAAAAGAATTAGGAACACTCACACGAGTTTTGAAGAGACATCTCTCAAAATCACAAATATGCATTCTGGATTCAAAGAGAAAACAATGTGCTCTGTGTCCCAGACTAGCGAGAAAAAAATCAAGCAGTATTGTACCCACTGCAGTCATCCGGTTTGCCAAATATCTCGTTCAGTCATGTGTGAAGAATATGGAGAGGAGAACTTCGGTGAATATCGAACATTTATGAAAACTGTTTGTCAGTTGATACGTGAAGTTCATTATATGCTACTTAGTTTTCGCACCCTATACGTTCATCTTACAGCAATCTGTTACTGCTTCATGTTATTTCTAATAGAAGAAACCAGTTTGAATTTTTATGTTTTATGTCACTTCACTGTTGTGCCAGTTACAAAAATTTACTTTGAGTTCTTTGTTCAGTTCTAAACTGATGTTCTGTATTATAATATATGCAAACATGAAATGTATCAATAAATAGTTCTGATGAAAGTAAAATAAATTACTTTTCATGGATAAAACAAAGTGGTATCGTTTAGGACCTCAGGACACAATCTGTGGTACAAAGGAGTCACAACTCCATTTGAGGTTAAGAAAACGCTAAGTGCAGAAGGATATGAACGTACATTGTGTACTGTGTACAGTAGAAGAACAGTTGAGAGGCGATAATTGTTTGTATTAGCATGGCAATGCTCCCTGATATATGGCAGCATCTGTAAGACAGTTATTGGAGGGTAGCAGTAATATTAATGAAGCAGACTGGCCTGCCCACAGTCTCGAATTGAGCACAAAGGGACACGTTCGGATTGACTTAGAACGTCGACTTCTTTCCAGCCCGCTCGGCCAACATCACTACTTTGTCTGGTTTCGGTTGGTGAAGAAGAGTGGGTTTCCATTCCTCCACAGACATTCAGATGCCTCTTTGAAATTGTTCCCAGCAAAGTTCAAGCTGTCATAAAGGTAAAGTGTTGACATGCCCCATATTAATGTCAGTCCTAATGGGTGTTCGGATTTTTGTGATCGGATAGTCTACATACATGGTGTATAAAATTGCGACTTTTCATGTAAATGATTTGATCAGTTTCAAGACGTGTCATGCCACAAGAATTAAATTTTATAGGTGACTCAAAAAAACGCATTTCATCGCAGAGGACTGATGATTATCCATAGTGTATGCGGATTGCAGCGTAGGGTAACTTGTTCTTTTCCTTCACCGCTTCTCCAGCAGACGACAATCATTTTCAATTCTGTCTCTGAATGCCTTTTCCGTGGCCACACTCGTCATTTACTAAAAGTTTGTTGAGGCGTGTAATTTATCATCCTGTGATTGGTGAGAACTTCGTCGCGTGGTGTTTTTATGTTTTAATTGCTTGTGTGTCATGTTTAGAAATGTACACGGGGCACCGGCCCATCATTTCCCTCCTACTCCTTGATGGTATCCAATAACCCTATAAAAGCAGTAAAAGATCTCGGCATAAGATTTGGATGGGCGTTTAAACTGGGAAGACTGCCCATCACAGCGTGCATAGATCTCTCTCTTGCCTATATGTGATCCAAAAAATTAGGGTAATATTTGCATAACTAATTCAGTCTTTAATCCTGTCGAATCTTTCAAACTAAGATATACAGGAGGTTACAATTAAACTTCCACTACTTTCGCTATTTGAGAGGGCTCCCATGAAAAACGAGCAAGAGGATAATGAAACTTTGTGGAAACATTTATAAGAAAGTATGGAACAGAAATAACGGACAAACCATTAAAAGAAACACATTTTAATTTTCACAAGAGAGGATAATACACTGAAGCGCCAAACAAATTGGTATAGGCATGCCTATTCAAAAACAGAGCTATGTAAAAAGACAGAATAAGGCGCTGTGGTCGGCAACACCTGCAGCATATAACAGGTGTCTGGCGCAGTTGTTAGACCGCTAACTGCTGCTACAATGGCAGGTATCAAGATTTAAGTGGGTTTGAGTTTATAGTCAGCGCACGAGCGCTGGGGCAGCATCTCCGAGGTAGCGATGAATTGGCGATTTTCCCGTACGATTACTTCACGAATGTACCGCGAATATTAGGAATCTGGTAAAACATCAAATCTTCGACATCGCTGTGGCCGGAAAAAGATCCAGCAAGAACGGGGCCAACGACTACTGAAGAGAATCGTTCAACGTGACAGAAATGCAACCCTTCCGCAAATTGTTGCAGATTTCAATGCTGGGCCATCAACAGGTGTCAGAGTCCGAACCATTCGACGAAACATCATCGATATGGGCATTCGAGCCGAAGGCACACTCGTGTACCTTTGATGAATGCATGACACAAAGCTTTACCCCTCGTCTGGCCTCGTCAACACCGGCATTGGACTGTTGATGACTGGAAACATGTTGCCAGGTCGGACGAGTCTCGTTTCAAATTTATCGATCGGATGGACGTGTACGGGTATGGAGGCAACCTCATGAATCCATGGACCCTGAATGTCAACAAGGGACTGTTCAAGCTGCTGGAGACTCTGTAAGGTGTGGGGCGTCTGCAGGTGGAGTGATATGCGACCCTGATACGTCTAGATACGACTCTGACAGGTGACACGTTCGTAAGCATCCTGTCTGATCACTTGCCTCCATTCGTTTCCATTGTGCATTCCGATGGACTTGGGCGATTCTGGCAAGACAATGCGACACTCCACACGCCCACAATTGCTCCAGGAACACTCTTCTGAGTTTAAATATTTCCACTGGCCACCAAACTCCCCAGACATGAACATTATTGAGCACATCTGGGATGCCTGGCAACGTGCTGTTCAGGAGAGATTCCACCCCCTCGTACTCTTACGGATTCATGGTGTCAGTTCCCTCCAGGACTACTTCGGACATAAGTCGAGTCCATGCCACGTCGTGTTGCGGTACTTCTGCGTGCTGGCGGGAGCCCTACACGATATTAGGTAGGTGTACCAGTTTCTTTGGCTCTTCAGTGTATTTGTTAATGTATACTGTGTTTACGTTTCATCTGCGTCCACGGCAGCCTGGAACCACACTAGAGATACCATTTCACAACTATTCGGAGCACTTTTTGGACTGTGGGCCGTGGAATATTCATCTGTCGCGACACAGCTCGTGCCCTACTTGAAGATCTCACAAGCGTCCACCATTCTCAGTCACGGCAACAGTAACTTCTTCAACAATTTGTGGCGCAATTGGCGGTCGGTCTTTCCCAGGAGCAATTCCCAAATCACCAGTTAATTCGAACTTCCGAGTCATGTTCTTCAATATCTCTGCCGAAAGAGGTCCTCTCCACATTCCTTTAATGCTTCAATAATCGCAAAGAGCAGCAGCACTGTTGGTGTTGTTTTGATAAAACAGCTTTACGAGGAAAGCCCTGCTTATCTTTTCCAGACCCAAGATGACTCTCTGCACCTGATTTTTAAACCTACGTCTCCGTACTAATGCCGGGGCCTAACTGTAAGTTATGGCACTAACACTACTAACAACTCAAATCCTACAGCGCAGTATGAAAATCATCCCTGTAATGTTGGGTACCTGTCTGGTAGATAGTTTACAGTCTCAGGTAACGAAAGCTTAATTATAACCATCCCGTACTACCGCAGCGACGACGGACATCAAAGGCAAAAAAGGAGGAAGATTAAGCTTTAGCGTTCCGTTGATGACGAGATCACTAGAAACGGATCGCAAGCTCGATTAGGGCACGGATGCGAAAGGAAATGCACAGAGTCCTTTTCCCCTCACTGGTATTTACTTCTGGCAGCTTAGGAGGCTGGCCGGACGAAGATTAATCCGCCGCCCTCCCGAATGCGAGCACAGAGTATCAACCACTGCGCTGCCTCATTGATGGGGTCACTAAAGGCTAGATGTTCTCCAAGTAAACAGAAGATGGTCACTGTCACCCCGCCTGAAACAAAAACTGAGAACGTTTAGTACAAATCCGACAAACGTAGAGGAGCTGTATGCGTATCGAATGATGAAATAAAAGACGATAAATATCCACCTAGGTTTAATGACACAATTTAAAGAAAGTTACGAAAATTATTACTCTCCAAGGTAAAAATAGAAAGTACTAAAACACGTGCATCAGTAAAATACACTACTGGCCATTAAAATTGCTACACCACGAAGATGACGTACTGCAAACGCGAAATTTAACCGACAGGAAGAAGATGCTGTGATATTCACACAAGGTTGGCGCCGGTGGCGACACCTACAACGTGCTGACATGAGAAAAGTTTCCAACCGATTTCTCATACACAAACAGCAGTTGACCGGCGTTGCCTAGTGAGACGTTGTTGTGATGTCACTTGTAAGGAGCAGAAATGCGTACCATCACGTTTCCGACTTTGAGAAAGGTCGGATTGTAGCCTATCGCGATTATGGTTTATCGTATCGAACATTGCTGCTCGCGTTGGTCGAGATCCAGTGACTGTTAGCAAAATATGGAGTCGGTGGGTTCATGAGGGTAATACGGAACGCCGTGCTGGATCCCAACGGTCTCGTATCACTAGCAGTCGAGATGACAGGCATCTTATCCGCATGGCTGTAACGGATCGTGCAGCCACGTCTCGATTCCTGAGTCAACAGAAGGGGACGTTTGCAAGACAACAACCATCTGCACGAACAGTTCGACGACGTTTGCAGCAGCATGGACTATCAGCTCGGAGACCATGGCTGCGGTTACCCTTGACGCTGCATCACAGACAGGAGCGCCTGCGATGGTGTACTCAACGACGAACCTGGGTGCACGAATGGCAAAGCGTAAATTTTTCGGATGAATCCAGGTTCTGTTTACAGCATCATGATGGTCACATCCGTTTTTGGCGACATCGCGGTGAACGCACGTTGGAAGTGTGTATTCGTCATCGCCATACCGGCGTATCACCCGGCGTGATCGTAGGGGTACCATTGGTTACACGTCTCGGTCACCTCTTGTTCGCATTGACGGCACTCTGAACAGTGGACGTTATATTTCAAATGTGTTACGACCCGTGGCTCTACCCTTCATTCGATCCCTGTGAAACCCTACATTTCAGCAGGATAATGCACGACCGCATGTTGCAGGTCCTGTACGGGTATTTCTGGATACAGAAAATGTTCGACTGCTGCCCTAGCCAACACGTTCTGCAGATCTCTCAACAACTGAAAACGTCTGATCAATGGTGGCCGAGCAACTGGCTCGTCACAATACGCCAGTCACTACTCTTGATGAACTGCGATATCGTGTTGAAGCTGCATGGGCAGCTGTACCTGTACACGCCATCCAAGCTCTGTTTGACTCACTGCCCAGGCGTATCAAGGCCGTTATTACGGCCAGAGGTGGTTGTTCTGGGTACTGATGTCTCAGGATCTATGCACCCAAATTGCGTGAAAATATAATCACATGTCAGTTCTAGTATAATATATTTGACCAATGAATACCTTCTTGGTGTAGCAATTTTAATGGCCGGTAGTGTACAATAAGCGTGAAGTCTAAACAATTTTCATTCTGGTGAGAGATCTATCAGAAAATCCATGAATTTCTGATCCTGTGTAAAGATAATGAATGATTCCAGGATTTCCAACCATCTCTGGATGGGTCTTTCGTTGAAACCGGGGGCAGTAGACAGAAAGCCGAAATGTTAAATTCCCCATTTATAAAGGTATTGACACCTGAGGGGACAAAATACCAATGTTTGACCACTTCGAAATGTCAGATATTGAGATAACTGATCTTGGAATAGAAAAACAGCTACAATCACTTTGTAGTGTGAAGGCATCGGGACTAGTTGAGATACCTATAAGATTCTACAAAGATTATGCGAATGAATTTGCTCCCCTTCTAGCAGCAGTTTATAGTAGGTCGATGGAGCAACGAATGGAACCTAGAGACTGGAAAAAACCCCGGGTCATTCCAGTTTTCGAGATGGGTCGTAGGACAGAAATGCATGATTATAGGCCTATATCGTTGACGTCAGTGTGTTATAGAATTATGGAACATGTATCACGCTCATGTAACTTGACATTTTTGGAGAACGATAATCTCCTCTATAAAAATCAACGCGGACTGCACGATCAGAGATCTTGCGAAACTCCGCTAGCTCCGTTTCTACATGAAGTATCCAGCGCTGTAGACATCGGCGTTCTGGTTGGTGCTGCGTTCCTGCATTTGACACTGTCGTTCACTTCCTTTAAGGGGAAAAAATACGAGCTTATCGAGCATCGGACCACATTTGCGACTGGAACTTAACAGGATCGACAGACGTAAAAGTAATTTCGAGTGTACCCCAAGAAAGTGTGACAGCACCGTTACTATTTACAGTGTACACAAAAAATCTAGTAGAATACATCGAATGCTCTTTGAAGCTGTTCGAAGATGGCGCGGTTGTCTATAAGAAGGTAGCAACGCCAGAGGAAAGTGTCGATTTGCCGAATATCCTTCAGACGATTGAGGAATGGTGTAGGGATTGGCAGTTGACCCTGAACGTAAATAAATGTAACATATTGCACGTAAGTAGGAAAAGACATCCACAACTCTCTAACTACGCTATTGATGAAAAATTGATGGAAACTGTGGTGTCACCGCCAGACACCACACTTGCTAGGTGGTAGCCTTTAAATCGGCCGCGGTCCATTAGTATACGTCGGACCCGCGTGTCGCCACTGTCAGTGATAGCAGACCTAGCGCCACCACACGGCAGGTCTAGAGAGACTTACTAGCACTCGCCCCAGTTGTACAGCCGACTTTGCTAGCGAAGCTACACTGACCAAGACGCTCTTATTTGCCGAGACGATAGTTAGCATAGCCTTCAGCTACGTCAATTGCTACGACCTAGCAAGGCGCCATTACCAGTGTATAGTAAAATGGAGATTATATCTGTACAAGAGCGATGTACACCGATTATGGATTAAAGTTAAGTATTACAAGAATTTCGTACTTTATTGCAATTCTCAAGACATTGTCCTGTTCCAGACCTCAAGCCGGTCTGCGGGTATTTAGATGCGTGCATTTCGGCCTCCTGTAGCGACACGGTGTTGGCTCTTGAGTCAACACTACAGAAACAATAACCACTTTGAAATATCTAGGAGTATCTATCTAGAGCGACCTTAAGTGGAATGACCCCATAAAACAGTTAGTGGGGAAAGCAGATACCAGTCCGAGATTCGTAGGAAGGATCTTAAGAGAATGTAATTCATCCACTAAATCTTACAAGGCACCTGTACTACCAATTCCTTAGTATTGTTGATCACTCTGGGGACAATAGCAGGTAGGACTGACAGAAGAGATAGAGAAGATCCAACAAAGTGCGGAGAGTTTCGTCACGGGGTCTTTTAGTCCGCGCGAGAGCGTCACAGAGATGCTCGACGAACTCCAGTGGCAGACGTTACAAGAGAGACGTTGTGCATCACAGGGAGGTTAAGTGTTCAAATTTCGAGAGAGTACTTTCCGGGAAGAGTCGGACAGCATATTACTTCTGCCCACATCCGTATTGCGAAATGACCACGAGGAGAAAATTCGAGAAATTAGATGTAATACAGAGGCAATCCGAAAATTATTCTTCCCACGTGCCATTCGCGAATGGAACGGGGAAGGGCGGATCACTTAGCGGCAACAGAACTACTTCCCGCCACACACCGTCTGATGGCTTGTGGAAGATTGACGTAGATGTATGACAGAAAGTAAGAGAAACAACCGTATTACTGAAATGTAACCAAGACTGCTCAAAGGGACTTCGATGTCATTTACAGTGAATACCATAAGGGGTGAATACCATAAGGGCCCCCCCCCCTCCAAGAACCATGGACCTTGCCGTTGGTGGGGAGGCTTGCGTGCCTCAACGATACAGATAGCCGTACCGTAGGTGCAACCACAACGGAGGGGTATCTGTTGAGAGGCCAGACAAACGTGTGGTTCCTGAAGAGGGGCAGCAGTCTTTTCAGTCATTGCAGGGGCAACAGTCTGGATGATTGACTGATCTGGCCTTGTAACACTAACTAAAATGGCCTTACTGTTCTGGTACTGCGAACGGCTGAAAGCAAGGGGAAACTACAGCCGTAATTTTTCTCGAGGGCATGCAGCTTTACTGTATGATTAAATGATGATGGCGTCCTCTTGGGTAAAATATTCCGGAGGTAAAATAGTCCCCCATTCGGATCTCCGGGCGGGGACTACTCAGGAGGACGTCGTTATCAGGAGAAAGAAAACTGGAGTTCTACGGATCGGAACGTGGAATGTCAGATCTCTTAATCGGGCAGGTAGGTTAGAAAATTTAAAAAGGGAAATGTATAGGTTAAAATTAGATATAGTGGGGATTAGTGAAGTTCGGTGGCAGGAGGAACAAGACTTTTGGTCAGGTGAATACAGGGTTATAAACACAAAATCAAATAGGGGTAATGCAGGAATAGGTTTAATAATGAATAAAAAATAAGAGTACGGGTAAGCTACTACAAACAGCATAGTGAACGCATTATAGTGGCAAAGATAGACACGAAGCCCACGGCTAATACAGTAGTAGAAGTTATGAGGAGGTATTGAATAGAGTTGGGGAGAAGAGGAGCTTGTGGCACAGCTTGACTAGAAGAAGGGATCGGTTGGTAGGACACGTTCCGAGACATCGAGGGATCACCAATTTAGTATTGGAGGGCAGTGTGGAGGGTAAAAATCGTAGAGGGAGACCAAGAGATGAATACACTAAGCAGATTCAAAAGGGTGTAGGCTGCAGTAGGTACTGGGAGATGAAGAAGATTGCACAGGATAGAGTAGCATGGAGAGCTGCATCAAACCAGTCTCAGGACTGAAGACCACAACAACAACAACCATAAGGGGATTCATAGCTCATATTTTTCCAGAAATACTCACGAATTGAATAGTTCCACCTGACTTCTTTGGATGAAAAGGCTAAAACAAGCCATGTACAGAATGTTACAGACCATTCACCCCAAAAGTCCAACTGTTGCGAGGTTCTAGACCACATTTTAAGCTCCAGTTATGTGACGCCCAGGATGAAAAATAACTTAAAGAAACAGCACGGGTTCAGAAAAGAGAAGCGTTCAAGTAAAAAGAACCTCGCCTTCCTCACATACGTTGTCTTGCAAACAGGAGACGTGGCTTAACAGGTGGATTCCGCTCTCCTCTATTTCCGAAAGACGTTCGGCATTGGACACATTGTTCGTTGATAACCAACATACGACCACACACAATATCTTCATAGGTATGTAGCTGGATCGAAGAATTTTTTGTTGGTTGAATACAAGTAGTTATTTTGGACAAAGAATGTCCGACAGAATCGAAAGTGACATCAGGTGTGATACCAACAAATTGTAATATGATCGCTAATACGTAAACGTAAGTAAAAGAATTCTCACATAGGGTCAGCAACACTCTCAAGTTGCTCGCTGACTGATACTTTTCTCTAAGTGAAAGCAAAGTTTCTGGGTTATAGTAAGAAAATGCAGAATGGCTTGAACAGTTTTTCTACTTGAGCAACAGCTTTCTTTGAAAATGGATCAATCAAAATAATTTTCATAGCATTCAGAATCTATACTTCCCAATTATAAAATTAGTAATGAAATTCTAGAGCTGTTCATATCGTTTATCCGAGTGTAAGGGGAATCAGTAGATGTGATGTATATGTAAAGACATACAAATGACTACAGTTACAGAAAAACTGGCTGTTTTGTTCAAGAGAAAGAGTTTCGCAAATTGAGCAAGTCAGTAACTCGTTGTTCCACCACTGGCAAGCAGATATTTGGCTTAGCATTGATGGATAGAGTTATTGGATGGCATCCTGCGAGATATCGTCCCACATTCTGTCCAATTGGGGCGTTAGATCGTCATAAATCCGTGCAGCTTGAGGGCCCCAGCCATAGTGCTCCAGACGTTCTCAATTGGGGAGAGATGCGGCGACCTTTTGGCCAAAGTAGGATTTGGCAAGCACGAAGATAAGCAGTAGAAACTATCGTTGTGGGCAGGCTGGCATTGTCTCGCTGAAATGTGAGCCCAGGATGGCTGGCCATGAAGAGTAAGAAAACGGAGGGTAGAATATTACCGACGTGCCGCTGTACTTTAAGGGTGTCGCGGATGACAAAGAGGTCCTGCTATGAAAAGAAAAGGCACCTCAAGCCATCACTCCTTTAATCGGGGCGTTTGGCGGGCGACAGTGAGGTTGGTATCCCTCCGTTGTCCAGGGCGTGTCCAGACACTTCGTCGCTGGCCATCGGGGCTCAGTTACGAGCAGACCTCATCACTGAACACATCTCTACTCCAGTCAATGAGATTCCAGAACGACGGCGTGTCTGGAGACGCCACGAACAGCAGTGGGATGCCAACCTTACTGTCGCCTGCCTAAAGTCTGACAACCATGAATGATGGTCTGGCATGTCATTTCTTTTCTCATATCAGGACCCCTTTGGTTGTCATCCGCGGCACCCTTACAGCACAGCAGCACACGACGATATTCTACGCTCCATTTTGTCACCCTTCATGGCAAGACGTAATGGGCTTACACTTCAGCAAGATAATGCTGAACACACACATACACACACGGCGAGAGTTTCTGCTGCTTGCCAAACCCTACCTTGGCAAGAAAGTCATCGGATATCTCCCTGATTGAACATTATGGGCAAAGCCCTCCAGTCAGCTCGGGATTTTGGCGATCAAAGGAACCAGATGTACAGAATTTGGAACGATGTCCTTCAGGAGGACATCCAACAACTTTGTTAATCAATGTCAAGCCGAATAGCTGCTTGCATAATGGCCAGAGGGGGACCAACGCGTTATTGACTTGCTCAACTTGTGAAGCCCTTTCTATTTAATAAATGATCCATTTTTTCTGAAACTGTAACCATTTGTTTGTCTGTACATGTACATAACTTTTATTAATTTTCGTCACATTCGGATAATTCTTTTTTTTTATCTTAGACTGCACGATTATATGAGGGGTAGGTTTAGGCTCAGTGCCGTACCGAGGCCATGGTGAGATTGGCACCCGCCAAGGGTGCATGCCCAGAGGGGGGGCAAAAATCAGACCAAAAGAAAAACAATGGGGAAGATGATTTAAGAATTAACCTGGAGAGGTACGTTAGTTCCCCTGACCCATATTTAGACCCTGTCTAACTTCTGCCGGCGAAAGGAGGCCTTTCCCTCGGCCCAAGATCGATAACCCATCATAAAGAAATGACTACCGAACAGGCATCATTTGGGGTGTGTGTGTTACCAGTGCAGCTACCGGCAACGCAGCTCTTGTTCAACAATGGAGCTTCTGCTGCTACATCGCCACAGTGTTGTAGGGTCTCAAAGTCTGGGGAGGGACTGCTGAAGCAAATGTGCTTTATGATGAAGGCTTTCGTTTTGGACAATTTCTCCCCACTGAGGACTGTAGTAAAACAGTTGAAGCTAGAGTGCTTGAAATTATTTGATAGGACAACAGCGGCAAGTGAAAGGGAAAACAGATCTCACACATAACACACCATTTCATCTCACTTTTATTTTGTCAGAACTCCTTAAGTGAAAGCTCTGTATCTTATTTTGAAAAATATGCAGCAGAATGTGGTGGAAAACATAGCAGAAATATCGATACAACTGAGCTATTTGACGAAATAGGTTCTTTCAAATTCCAGAAGAAACAGGTCATGAAGAGAATCGACACAGCTTCCCATTTGGATGTTTTAAAGATTTTTTTCCTTTCTCCAAAGTATGGGTTACAAGATGCTTATCCATACCTCGAAATAGCTCTGAGAATATTTATAATAATTCTAATGACTGAATCATCTTGTTAGCGGAGTTTCAGAGAGTTAAACATGATAAAAACTACGGTCGAGAATAGGTGAAGCAGACTCAGAGGCGGCTACCTTGTCGATAGAATACGACATAGCCGCTAAATTTTTCAAAGCAAGGAAATGGAAAGTACATTATAATAAAAACATGGTTTTTGGAAAGGAATATGTTTTCAATATTAATTATACCCCTTTATCTTTTATTTGTAATCTAATAATTTATGCATTATTAATAGATTATCAAAGAAATAAAATCTGTTATTTATTATGTATCATACTAAAATCAGTGTACAGTAGTTTCCGTAAACATTAACACACAGATATTGTTTTACTTTTACTTGTTTTAAGTAGTTACACAGTTTTTTATTTATTTAGTACAATGATGCATTTAATTTCTTGTGATATGCAATATTTGTCATCTGTATGGCTCATTTAAGCTATGTTATTAAATCTGCGTTACAGATTACAAACTCTACAATGTATTAGCAGAGAAACTATAGAAAGTAGTTATTCTGAGGGGGGGGAAGGCAGCATTTGCAGTTCCACAGAGGACGCAGATCACTTCGGCACGGCTAATTAGGCTATCCTATGGAGCTATGTCAAATGGGAGGAACACGTGGAAACAGTGGGTAGGGACAGTGAATTGACGCTTTAGAGTTATTCTTATGTCCTCGTGAAAAAGGAAGCATGAAGGCCAATTTTCAACGAATGGAGATGCACTTTTCGGATAGTCTGTGGAGCCAAGGGAAAGTGAAAGGGAGACGCGCAGGGAACTTAAGCGGACTTCTCTGGAAAAAAGGTGACGGTTTTCTCGCAAAATCTGGTTGGGTAAATCTAGAGAATCGATACTCGAGGAAGACTGCACAAAATACTGCATTCCCTGCGCATACCGTATTTCATGTAAGAATCATACAGAAGGACTAGGCGTATTGCGTTACAGTAGAGACTGTGGTAAGTGAGCAGTGGGACGCAGTGGGCAATTGATTATGTAAAATCTATGACAGTCAGGATGCCATCATAGTTTTGCATATGTAGCCTACACTCTCTGAGCATTGAGAAGATTGTGAAAACGAAATGACTCAATGACGTTGGAGTATTGAAACTGCATTGCGTTTTATTATGTTCTTCTGCAAATGTGTGTACTAAGAATTTGTACTTCCTCATTTTGTAGAAACCAAATATTGAGATAATAAGCAGTTATTATGGCTATTGTCTCTGCATATCATATGAAATACAGAATTATAACTTCTTGAGTAACTTCTTTAGTATTCAAAGAACTGTGACTGACGCCCGAACAACAGGGAACTGACATGTATAGAGACTAGAAAATAGTGCATTGATAATGGCTAGGCACTAGCTGAAATCTGGATTTGCCAAACAAAATCTACAAAAAAGGACGACTGATTGCTGCGCTCTATAATTTGTAAATAATATCACAGTCGCAAGAGAGCACCAACTTTCCTAATGGAAGGTAACCTGACTTCTTTATGTGAGTGTTTAATTTTGTCGATTTGGTTTGTCTCAGAGTGAGCGATTTTTTCTGGGGCACAGTGAACATGTATGCAGAAAACAAAAATGGTTCGCTACAGAGAGAGAAAAACCTTTTAGATCTAACACCTGATGAAGAAATGATGAAGGCTGTGAATAGTTCAGTGCAAGATGGTATAAAAGTTCTGACACCAGCAAAACAACACAACATATGTAGACAGACTCATGAAAGGTTAGTTATCTTCGCAATATGATGGTAAAAAAAATGCAGTAGTTGGAAATGCACCAGAAAATACAGATAAAGGTACCAACAGGGCTGACATAACAAACACCAAGAACACAAGCATCATTCCAGTTGTAAGTCTGCCTGCAACCAGCTACTGTTCAAAAAGTTGAAGACCCTAGACAGCACTGAAGGAAATTCGATCGCTTCCAATAGCAACCAAATGTAGGCGTGGAAGCTCAGTGCCGATGAAAAAGAGGAAGGACGCGAATTATTATTGATACCTCAGACAAGGAGGAGCTCCTAGCATGGGAAAATGGAAATAAAAACAATTGTCCAAACTCTCGAAATCAAACAACCAACAAGCCCATTCTTAAAAGTTCCAGAAGGCAACTTCAGCTAGAGAGCAGCTCTTGAAGGTTCTATTATTGTTCGGATGAGTGACAGTGATGATAATTTGAGTTTTCACGACGAAAAAGAATTTAAAATGATAGGTGAGCTAGAAGATAACGACTATGTTATTGTGAAATTGGCAACCAAAAATAAAGAAATACCATTTCGTAGTGCATATCAGTTCGTTTAATAAAAATGAAAGTACTCCAGTTGTGACTTATCTGGAGAAGTCATGTAAGTGGGACAGACATTTTTTCGCTTGCTGCTGATTCAGAAGCACGAGAAATTAACTCCACTGATGTTACTATAGACTACCAAATCCTTTCACAGTTGGCGACACAAAATGAACTGTAGCAATGTTTGTATTTCCTATTGACATGGATACTTACAATGACCAGTGACTTTATTATGTGCGATTTCAATGTATCATTTAATGTTTAGTACGAAAAATAATGTTTTCAATCTGTCTGTGGATTTTTCTTACTGTTACCTACCGTGCCCTACGCCGATGCTCAAAGCGCCCCACGACGGGGGTAGAGTGGGCATTTTCTCATCACTTTGCTGTCAGCTATTCAGTTTAACATGTAAATTAATACAGGTACTAGAGCGGGCGCTACGAAATTAGACACCTTAGGTCACACCCGCTGGCTGCAGTCCATAGGCGCTAAGGATTTTGATTTGTCCGCCTCAAAAGTTTGATGCCACAATTTCACTTGCCAGTGCAGTCGGCCAGAGACTGCGTGTTTCCGTCCGATACCATGTGTCCACGCGTAGTTTCAGTCTTCCGTGAACGATGCATTGACTTATTTTTGGTAACGAGCGAAATGCAGAAGCAAGGGCCTGCGCAGAGGACGAAAAGACATTCGAAAACAAACTAAAATTGTCGCAGCGAATGTACTGAAGTATTTTACTAATCTGGTAACACTGAAGAAACCACGAATAGTATAAATTTTGTTTGTGTTCATAAAATGACAACGAAACCTTGTAGTATTTCAGGATCGACTGTATTCCATATTAATAGTGCTGTAATGTCGGCAGAATTTCTATATATATGTCTTTTTAGGCCTCAAGAGAGGGATATAAATGTAAATGGAAATCTACTGAAGTTGGCGGTTTCGAAAGTAAGTTCGTGCGTATAACTGTGCTTAGATACCTCGGCTGATGAGGGTTTCCGACGCCAAGAAAAATCTCGGTGAAAAACTCTCTTTTCTCTGTCTTCTCTGATGACTTAGTTTTTGATTCAGAAAGTCTAATGGTGGACGAAAAATTTTCATGGAACGCAGAGACATTGCAGCTGCAAGAACGAAGCTTTGTGAAACTTCTTGGCAGATTAAAACTGTGTGCCGGACCGCGACTCGAACTCGCGACCTTTGCCTTTCGCGGGCACGTGCTCTACCATCTTTTTCATCTCATTTTGTTCTATATTGTTCGTTGAATTTTTTCGGGGCGGATGTCCGATGACACGCACTCAGGTTCTTCGTTGATCCATTCACTCAGTTTTTTTATTACAGAGGGTAGCTAATCCTCATTATCTGAGCTACCCCAGCACGACTCACGACCCGTCCCCAATTCTGCCAGCATCTCGTCTCCTACCTTCCAAACTTCTGCGAACCTTGCAGAACTAGCACTCCTGGAAGAAAGGATAGTGCGGAGATATGGCTTAACCACAGCATGAGGGATGTTTCCAGAATGAGCGCACACTCCGCTACAGAGTTAAAATCTTATTCACGAAGCGCTGTGTACAAGGCAGCAGTCTTGTAATATACTTCAATTAAACTTGGCTGTCACAAAACCATATGCACACATGTGTTTTGCTCTTCTTCAACGAAAGTAGTGGCCTGAAAGCACTTACAGTTACTTTTGTATAGTGTATATCGGCTATCTGGGTGATGGTTGCTATATCAAAGGATCAGTAAGAGTTGCAAATAAAATTTTTTCCTGAGATAGGGAAAATTCTCGGTCATGCTAAGGCGAGCCGATAGAACAAAAATCCTCTGGGTGGCTTGCAAGTACCTTCTTGCTGTGACGCGCTTAGTCTCTCGCAAATAAAATGCATTCATAGGTGACACGATACGATAATGATGTCTCACAGGTTATCAAAGTTAATTTTATAGTTTTTTTAACAACTTTCTGTCTGGAAGTTTCTACAAGCTAGAACAAACGCACATTCATCAGCGACAAAATTTTTCGTTACACAGGCGGAACAATAATTTTATGTTTTCACGATAAAATGTGTATCACACGAATCTTTAGATTTTATCAACAGGATCAAGCAAAAAATTGTTTTTCTTCAAAATTACTTGTATTTTTATTTATTTTTGTTTCTCTAGCAGCTGGCAAGAATTTTCTTTTAAAAAGTACTGCATCATATTCTAGATTAAAAATAGACATGTTTAATATTTTTTCGGAATTTTTAATGACATTTGAAATTATCAATAACTGGCAATGTTGTAAGATGGTGAGATGACCTGAGGTGTCTGTTTTCGTGACGGTCGCTATAGATGGGATAGACTTCCTGCATGGCATGAAACAATCCACAAATATTATCAAATTTCATCGAAAAATATCCTTAAGCAAAAAATGTGCCCACTGTGCCCCAGTTTCCCTAGCATTATTCCCTACCTCCATACGCGAATGAAATAAAAAAGAAAGTCGCTGATACTGTTACGAATTACTCCCGCCCGTTGGCTTTATTTGGTTGGTTTCCATTTCCAAATCTTGTACTGCCTGTTTCTCTAGTGCTGTTCGAGGGAACGTACAATGCTTCAGGCTGGTATAGGTAGTAAAACTAGAAAACGAAAGGAAAATTTATTTTTCGACGTAGTCCCCTCTTAGGTCAACCCCGTTCGCAACATTTCTCTAAGAAGGGGAAAATCTTTAAAACAGACACTTGTGGCTCCTGTAATCTCTTAAAAGGACACAAAACGTATAATACGTACAGATTCTGTGTGGATGTGGCAATATGTGAAAGTATGGCGATATCAAAATTCAATGATTAGGATGAATATTCTAACACTTTATGGTTGCCAACTTTTCACTGGGAAAATAAGGGATCGGGAAAGGAGCCTACAAAATAAGTATTTCCAATAGGATTCTCTCTTAGAAAGAGGAGTAGGAACACATGATGTGCATGCATGTTTTCTTTTACAATATGGCTTGTATTTATTAATAGTCTTTGCTTCTTTTTGTAAAGATTCATTCGATTTTAAGTATGTAAAGCATTATATACAGCTACAAGTAAAATTCACTGCTACTTGCAGCTCTGCTTTCATGAGCTTGTTGCACAATTCGGTCTACTTACGGTTCGTTAGGGAAAAAATGCTTTTTGCCTCAGCATTTGATCTAGGAATAATTCTCAATACAAACTCAGTTACTTTTAGCAAATTTGGAACCTCAATATTTTTTGCTCTCAAGATACAGGAAACATTAAGCCGCCTTCTGTTTGCATTTCCTTGCATGCACAGCCCTTGATTCAAAATATCTTCTTCATTACAATGTTCATCGTACAAACAATCTTCAACTACATCATCTAACTGAAATGAATCAATTACTACTTGAAAATGCTTAAAGTTTAGCTTTGACCATAGGCAAAGCGTCATCCAAAGTTGTACTGCCAATGGCAAATGATCTTCAGATTTCAAATTCTTGACTAAATAGGTTTTCAATAAGAATTAAAATCATGTAAGATTATCTTGAAGGCGTTTTCTGAAACAATTAACTTATTAAAAACTTTATTTGCTCCACTACCAAAATACTTCATACTTTGCTCAGTTTTACTAATCAGAGTCTTGGCTGCATCAAAAGTTTCTATTATATTAACATCAGAGCGTTCTAAAAAGTCAGAATATTCTGAAACAACTGCACCAATATAGGAAAAACGTTGAATAAATATCCGAGGTTAACTGTCTTTCAGTGTCGTCAGAATCATTTGAAAATAACTTCAGAGCATTGGGACAACCGTCACTACTTCTGATGTGACTTTTAATGGGTTCCCAATTTGTAATGATTCTAACAACTTCTCATCTTAAAGAAAGCCATCTAGCTGAAAAATGTAGGAGAATTTCACTTCACTCTACGTCTACAAATTCAAAAAAGGACTTTAAAACTTTCCTTCGATTTGCAGAAACGGATAAGTTACCATACAGTTTCAGGAACTGTTTACTTGTTCACCACAGGGATAGAGATAATAGGGAAAACCGCGTGTCAGGCGAAATAAATTGTTTTAACAACCATTGCAAAAGTTAGAAAAATACGGAATGAATTCGAAATGATACGGGACACGGGATTTGACTATAAAAATAGCCAAGGTACGGGATTTCCCGGGTAATACGGGGTAGTTGGCAACCCCTACAACAATTAATACTTGAAGAGGCAAAAATGATGGATGCCACATTTTTGTCGTAAATGAGTCAGGAATGGCAATGCATAGCTGAAGATATTACCGTAGATTGCATATACAGCGTTATACGGCAAGAACGCTGCAAGTCGTTGTGTAGCAATGATCTGAAAATTACCTGTGAATGGAAACATGCTAGCTGTCAAATGTGGCGTTGGGGAAAATGATGATTGTCATTCCCGCATGATTCCGAACCTGTTTCTTTTATTCTGTCTTCCTAGCAAACTCTGTTGGCAACCCTGCTTTTATTGTTCTCTGTCTTTTGTTTTCATTATTATTATTATTATTATTATTCTGTTGATGTTGTTTATTTGCAAGATGATGATATGGAAAGTGTGGAAGATGACGTTCAAAATGTATAAGTCTTCTAAGAAGGGAAAAAGCTACAGCAGAATGTTCGAGGTAATGAAGACACAGCATTCTACATCTACAAACTCAAAAAAGGACTTTAAAACTTCCCTTCACTTTGCAGAAACGGATGTCACCATAAATCTCACGAGGCCGGCCCAAACCGTTAAGTGTAAGGGGTTAAAATGCTTTGAAACTATGACTGCTGAACAGAGATCACAAATTCTTGAAAAATTTAATGAAATGAGAAGTTATGATGAGCAGAATTCCTATGTATTTGGACTGTTGTCTATAAACCCAGTGAAACAGCGTAGACCTAGACAAGATCCGGGCCACGCAAGGTTCCATAGCAACGCGTATTCTTATAAAGTGCGTGTCAGATGCTCAAAACATGACCGAGATATGTTAAAGCCTTTATTGCTATTCATGACAACACGTCGTGAAGAGTACGGATTTTGCAAATATGCTAGGGACAGCACCGAAAGTTATGCATGGGAAATACGATCATTTACATAACAGAAAATGTCCTGAAGTGTTTGAAGCAGTTAAACGGCACATTCCGTCTTTCAGATATAGGCCAAGTCATTAAAGCAAGAGAGTAAGTAAAAAACTGTACCTCCCTGCGGACTTGGATGTTAGAAAAATGCATGAGATGTACAAAGAGAAGAGCTCCCTGACGTATATTATCAGCATTACAGAAATGTGTCGGTTCACAGTTCAATACAAAATTTGGTTTTCCTAGTTGCGATACCTGCAGCATTTGTGATAAATTTCGAGAAGAATGCAAGTCATTACCCAGAGACTGAAGACCCTACAAATGAAGAAGCGCTACTGAAACTTCAAAGAGAACAAATGCTGCTACACACGGAATATGTTGTATACAAGACGAAAGCAGAAACATTCCACAGAATTAAGAAAGGCGCAAAAATTAGGAGTATGAAAGAGAAAGATTATGAAGGTATGGTCATGAATTTTCAAGAAAATCTCAATATGCCAAACATTTCCATCAATGAGATGTTTTACAGACGCCAATTATCTCTGTATTTATTTAGTATTCATGTCCTCTCTAATAGTGACTCTGTTTTCTACTTTGTGATGAGACCATTGGATGGAAAGAATCTAACGAAGTGCATCCATGTTGCCCCACTTTCTGTTCACAAAGCTGGAACCAGATGTTAAGCATCTGGACTTATTCTGTCATGCATGCAGTGTGCAGAATAAAAATTATACTGTTATCTGATTCTTACATTATGTTGTCAACAACACAAGAAGACTGAAAGTTTCCCCGTAGAGGTCACTCCTATACGGAGTGTGATCGTATTATGTCCTTCATAAACAATAAGAGACATGCTGAAATTCCTGACCATTGGCTGAGTCATTTTTGTGCAGCTAGGGTGAAACCTTCTCCTTTTGATGTCAATGGAGTAGATCAAGCACTTCACATAATTTGGAACCGTTTTTTATCACCTCTGTACGGGATGAAGTGTCGTTTTGGCTTTCAGCCAGTGAAGGAGCTTTTGTTACAACAAGAAATGGGACCCCTTCTTCAGTTCCGAAGGTCTTGCAGTGATGCATAGGAGGGTTCATCAGCAAATCAACCTGTCTGTGGGCTCTTCTCCCCATGAAGCCGAGAATACAGATAGTGAACTAAATTCTGAAGAATTCTTCTTTCTGGGTTATTTGTATAAAGGTAAGATGCTTACTTTCATTTCACGCTCTTAAAATAAAACAAAATATCAGGCATTGTGGCTTTAATATCAATCTTCCATTACAAGAAATCAATTTGTGCAGTTATGAAGAAAATAATTTCCTTTATGCTCTGTTGCCGATCTCGCCCCACTCTCACTTGAAAAGTTTAGGGACCTCCAACACTTGATGCAGCTTTGCGGCACAGCAACAAGGGATTTCTATATTAAACTCCTTCTATGAGACAAAAAGGCAAAAAGCAAATGTCAGAAAAAGCATATTATTCGGTTGAGCAATGAGAACTGAAGATATCGCCCTAAATGTAATATTTCAGTGTAACGTATCTGACATTCATTGTGTACTAACAAGTGAAAATTGACCGTAATGACCATAATATTAAAATAAAAATTGTGAGATGCATTAACAGTAGGAGACAATAAAGCACTCTAACCACTGGTGCACATAGCTTCACACTATATACCCAAGCTTCGATCACAAAGCGTTTCAAACTTCTGCTGAAAAACTGATTCCATAATTTTTCCCGTTACTTCTTCACTTCTTTCTTCAGTTTTCCCACTGATCACTTCGGTTGCGAATGCATTTGTCCAATGTAAGATGATTTTTTCTTTCTGAATCTAGGCATCGTCCCACGTGAGTGTTTCCAGTAAATCAAAGCCTGCTGATCGCATTACCCAGCCTACTAGTGCGCACGTGCACTCGTTTCGCTTCACAAACCCACGCGTTTTTGCTCCTTGTTTTTGTATGACACGATTGGTTCCAGTTGTCACTCGCCTTGTAGTTAAATCATTCTTATCGTCGAGTGGACAAGCCTGACATTTCGTAAAGATCTGAATAGAAGATACTGTCAAAATACTATTTGGTGAATACTTTCCCGTACTACCATATGACCTGCATAATGTTTGAGATTTTGGCTCAAAAATGGTTCAAATGGCTCTGAGCACTATGCGACTCAACTGCTGAGGTCATCAGTCGCCTAGAACTTAGAACTAATTAAACCTAACTAACCTAAGGACATCACACACATCCATGCCCGAGGCAGGATTCGAACCTGCGACCGTAGCGGTCACGCGGTTCCAGACTGAAGCGCCTTTAACCGCACGGCCACACCGGCCGGCTTTGAGATTTTAACTGGTACATTCGGGACAAGGCAATTTTTATAGGAAGGCATAAGTTTCAATGAAATGATAATAGAGAGAGCTTCGTGATAGAGTAAGATGAACTAAGGAAAGCTATTCTGAAATGTCTTAGAAAGAATGTTAGACCGAAGGATAAAAATTTGGTAAAAGAAACAGTTGAAAACTAGAGTCGATGAAAGAAACAAAACAAAAATTAATTGAATGGGCATCAAATTTCATCAATGATGGCAACGCCCAATACCATAACCAGAACCAGAGAGCAAATGATGCAAACAGCTTAAAAATTCTTTATATGTCTGTTCCATTCAAGAGAATGATAAATAACTGAGAGTCAATAAAAGAATTACGGTAGGGAAGTTGTGCCATATGGTGTACCAATAGGGGGCTGTATAGAACCATTCAAGATCTTAAGGGAGGAAAGACGTTTGGGGCCCATAGGAGGTGGTGTTTCAATAGTACTGATTATAGCTAAGAGGAAAAGTAATGCACAAGGAACTTTTAAAAATGTGTATGTAGAATGTCGGATATCTATGTCCTATTTAACTGCTCTGCTAAGTACATATTCCAGTAGAGCTTGTCAATAATTTGATTCAAGTCACCCTGCCTCATTACACTGCCCAGAGGAAAGGAGGAACGTAGTGTTTACGGTGTGACACGGGTATCGGTAAGGGCAACACAACAACCACACACAGAGTGAATTTTTAACCTTTCGTTTTTCTCAACAAATGGAACAGAAACCATTGACGTAGCACGGATAGAGATAACAAAAAAGCAGCATTTCACACACAGAAAACCTAATTTCATCAAACCTTTTTTACACAGATTGAATTTTTAACCCTTCGTTCTCCTCAATAAATGGAACAGAAACCATTGACATTGCACGGATAGACAAAACAAAAAAACCAGCATTTAACGCAGAGAGACCGAATTGAACACACACTAATTATTTACTATCGCCCAGCAGGTGGAATCGAACCACTCTGACGTTAGTCAGCTACAGGTTTGAAGCCTGCACACCGGACCACCGGAGCTCAGCTGGGCGAACTGTGGCGGTATAGCGTCGTATTTAAAGGAAATCTAAGAATACAAAGTTGGTGCGAGAACTTCCATAATTTTCGTATTTATTTTATAGAATTTCTCATAAAAGAAGTTTATTTTCCCTTTACGAAAATTCATGCAGTTCTTCGCTCGAAATAAGCATGTAAAACTAAACACTTATCAGTTGTATCACTGCGCCCCGTTGCCACCCCAGCCGCGCAAGCTCCCAAGCGCGCCGCCTACAGCAAAGCGTTGACGGCAAGGCGCGCGACTTGCCCTGACTATAACTCGTTGATTACATGCAATGATTGATCACATGTTTAGTGAGAAAGGAACTGTAGCACTACATAACTGTACTGGGGCTTGAATATTAGGGTATGTGCAACCTAATCTACTCCTGTACAAAATGGAAAACGATTTTTTTTTTACACCACTAGGTAGTTCATCTAATATTTCACGATGTTTTGTAACTGGATTGGTTGCCAGAGGCGATGCCTTGGTGCAATGCATTTCAGACAATGCAAAGCTCGCGAAATCTCCATTTAGTCACCTCCTGCAACGAGACATAAAGGCTGTTCTTTAAGTGCAGTAGTCGTGCTGGAAAGTGACATGCAGGCCTACAAAATTTTCGGGATCTCGGAAATTACGGGAACTTAACCCTTCCTCA
Source organism: Schistocerca americana (assembly GCF_021461395.2). NCBI lineage: Eukaryota > Metazoa > Arthropoda > Insecta > Orthoptera > Acrididae > Schistocerca > Schistocerca americana. Next base: position 637,614,815 of record NC_060120.1, on the reverse strand, counting down.
TATAACCGTCCACATCCGAAGAGCCAAATAACGGCAATGAAAATTAAAAGCAAGCCCATATCACGTTAAAATAGCAATCGAAAATCTATACAGGGTGTCCCAAAGAAAACATCAACAATCTTTGGGGACAGGTTGCTTACCCCACAAAAAGAGGTCTACTAAACATGGGCTCTAAAATGTATACTGATACCTTTTTTTTCAAGGGGTGGGGGCAGACACACACACACACACACACACACACACACACACACACACACGCGCGCGCACACTCTGTATATACATAGATTGTGTAGAAGCTTTTCTGTTTTAATGTTCTAGTATGATAACAGAATATTCCATAAATGTCAATGTATGCCTTTGTACCATGTGGGTGCAGTATTGTTTTATATTTATTGGGGCTGTTGTCTACAAAGCAGCTTATGCATAAGACATTGGACAAGTCAAGTTATCAGTATACAGCTGAAAGTAATTTCTCGGCATACTTATTTAAAGTTACAGTAACACACTTTATACATAAGTATTTATATAAAACACTTCATAAATTTAAGTATTCTTCAACGGAATAAAAGTAATGATGCCATAAATATGACATTAGAGATTTTCCAAAGGTAATGACTTCAGTAATAGCTTATATGTTTTCAGCAAGATTGTTATAGAGCTTAACTCCCACGTGAAAAGTACCTTTTTAGCACAGAGCTGTGCTGATTTGGGTTATATGTAAGTTTATGTTATGTCTGGTTAAGTGATCAGTTTTTTTTCCCGTCCACAGTCCTTTTCTATTACATTTATTTTTAAAGAATAAAAGGTTTTCCATAATGTATACGTATGGTAATGGAGGAATACCAGATTTCTTAAACAGAGGTTTACAAGAGAGTCTAGGCTTGCACCTGAACAAGATTCTAATGGCTCTTTTTTGCTGTTTAAAAGTGCTATTAGCTGTTTTAGAGTTTCCCCAGAAAGAAGAGAATCAAAGTATGCATGCTATGCATTCATTACTGTTTTCTTACTGCATCATGATTTTAGTGAGCAAAGAAGGTAACATGTTTTACTCAGTTCTGCACTGACAAATTCAATATGTTTATTCCATTTTACATTGCTCTGCAGCCAAAGCCCTAATAATTTGGTTTCAGTACTGTTACCAACTAGTTACTCATCGATAGAGGCCGTTGGGATGAACATGTCCTTGTTAGTTTGCATTGGAACACTATCTCAAATACTTTTCAGAAATCTAGGAATATGAAATCTGCCTGTTGCTTTTCATCCATAATCCAAAGGATGTTATGTGAGAAAAGGACAAGATGTATTTCATATGAGTGACACTTTCTAAAACCATGCTGATTCATGGACGGAAGCTTTTCTGTCTCAAGGAAATTTGTTATATTGAACTGAGAATACATTCAAGAACTGTACAGCTAAATGACATTAAGGATATTGGTCTGTAATTTTGCAGGTCTGTTCTCTTACCGTTCCCACAGACAGGAGTCACCTACAATTCTTTCCCACCATCTGGGACTTGGTGCTGGGCAGGAGATTTGAGGCTTGCAATAAATACTAGCCAAGCAAGAGGCTGATGCTAAAGAGTGCTCTTTGTGAATCAGAACTGGGATTCCATCTGGACATCACAACTTATTTGTTTTAAACTCTTTCATTTGTTTCCCTATGCCCATGATGTCTAGTACTATGTCCTCCATATGGGAGTCTGTGCAGTGGTTCAACAATGGTATGTTTGTATGATTCTACAGTGTGAACGATTTCTCAAATGTAAAATTTAAAATTTCAGCTTTCTTTCCCTATCTTCTGCTGTCACATCAGATTGGTCAGTAAGTGACTGGCTAGAGGTCTTATTGTCACTTAGTGACTTTATGTAGGTTCTTGGCTCCATCCTTTAGCTTCTTGTAGTATGTTCCATTAGTCTAAAATAACAGTAATTTTTCCATTGCCATTTGTCTTCCATTTTCCAAAATAAAATAGCTTTTAAGACAATGTTTAATGAAGCTCCATGAAGACAGATACCTTTGTATGTCTTGTATACACTTACTTTTATTTATTTATGTGTTTTGTAGTCCATAGATCCATGTTGTGGTTAAATTACATGACATGGAACAAGTCAATTTTACAAATGTGTTGTGGTTGTAACTGTATAACTTCTTATGGGATCAAATGAATAGTACTAACCAGTTGCTTACTTTTATATATATATATATATTTTATGCAGACACTTATAGAAAAATTAAATACATACCAGGGAGATACACTCCACATAATAATACATTATTAAACATTATTTCATTATACAAGAACTGAAGTAATCATAAATGTTGTGGTTGCTGTCTCACCTTTAATGAATATATAGATAATGCAGACAGAGAAATCACTTAATGTCCTTTAGTCCAAAAATAAACAGAACAGTTTCTGTTAAATTAGCCAATCGAGTTTTGAGCATCAGTCACTGAAACTGTCAGTACATCACTTTCACAGTACTGGAAATTTTTAACATATTTATTTAGTACTTATTATTAGTAATTTGTTGTCTTGTCATGAATCAGAAATATGGTGCAATGAATACAATCCAGTAAATTGGTAGGTTAATACACTTTCATATTAGAAAGGGCATGAACGCACTCATGGTACTTTCTTATAGCTGTACCTACTAGGCTAATATTCATTCAACAGAAGTATGCAGTAATGATATTCTGTAATGTCGATAACTGAAAATTTGCAGTATTCTCTTCCAGGTACCTTGTTTTTCTAATACTCACACATTGTTGTGATGTGTTTCACACAAGCTGAGGAAACTTGGTCCTTCACTGCCTCTGGCAACTGGCATTCGAGTAGTAGCTACCCACACCACAGATTGAACTGTTGGACCTGTGGCAAGTGGGGTCACCTAGGAGCTGTTTATTAACTAGCGGCCTGCCACCCATACACTCAGGTGCAGCACAGGGACAGCACATCAGTCCACACCATCATGCCACCATAGCTGCAGAGCAGGATGCACCCCTTGCACTGTGGGAGCTTATGTTGGACCTGACTTTCTGGCCATTCTGCTGTGAAGTTCCAGCTGGACACTAGCAGTGCCACATCATTAATCAGTAACGACATGTATCATTGGCTTGGCTCACCTTCACTGCAAAGACCCTGGTGCAAGGTTATGTCCTTTTGCTATAAGTCCATTCCACTTCAAGAGACCTATCACTTGAGCTAAGTACAAAAATGTCAGATGTGTATTAACCTTCTTAGTTGTACACTCCTTTATTGCTGCTTACATTTTTGGCTTGGACACCTTTACTAGTTTTGGTTTCAAAGTTGTGAACCACATCATTTAGTGTTCAAAACAGTGCCCTTTGACATTGACACTCTGTGCAATTGGTAAAAGGAGAATTTTGAACCAGTGCATGTAATTCTACACCTTACATCTCTATAAAACCTTCAACAGTACTAAAAATTTTTAGAGCTTGTGTGCCACCATTTGTGGTGAGAGAGGCTGTTCAAGTGGAAATTGCATGACTTCAGGGCCAAGATGTCAGTTCCCCAGTGTCAATCAGTCAATAGACAATGCCTATGGTTGTCCTTAAAAAATCCTAACAGATCTTTAACATTTGTGGTGATTTTAAGTCCAATATAAATGCTCTGTCCAATGTTGATCTCTGTCCTATGCCTCACCTAGAGGACTTGTTTAACAAACTGGTGGGGGTCCACTATTAGCATATCCACATCTGCCACTCCATGGTGCATTGTGTCAGCTGATACTCTTATACAGGTATAATCACTTACTGCTTGGGGTTGCCAGTGGACCTGCCACTTTACAAAATTATTTAGAACAATTGATTCAAGGAATTCTGCACTGTGTTAATTATTCAATTGATAGTATTGTTACAGGGTCAAAGCACGTGGAACATAACAAGAATTTTAAATCCCTTTCTTGGTTTGCGCTTTCAATTGTAAAAGTGCAGTTTCTTCACATCCCACATCAAATACCTGGGTCTCATTCATCACAGGCGATCACAATATTGGGTCACTAATGTACCAAACCCTACTAACCTTAAACAGTTGCTTTCTCCTGTCTCTGTACATCCATCTTTTGTTGGGAATTGGGACTGCAGTTGCTATATTTACTTGCAGTAATGATAATACATTCAGCTGTATGTATTAGTATTTTTTTTTTTTTTTTTTTTTTTTTTTGTGACAAATTTTGCTGATACAGTCCACCATCATCAGGCCCCTAGATTCAGCAAACATATCATTTGTGATTCAATACAAAAGCAATGTCATAATGTCTGTAAGTGTTCTGTCATATATCTATATCCCATAACAAGCAAGTAACACATTATACATCAAAGCATTTGATGGATTTACATGACTGGTACAAGAGGCAAAAATCAAACAATGGAAAATCCAGGATGGAATGTAACGACTATAAAAAGGAAAGTTGCCACTCACCATATAGTGGAGATGCTAGGTTGCAGATAGGCACAACAAAAAGACTCTCACAATTAAAGCTTTTGGTCATTAAGGCCTTTGTCAAAAATAATCTACACAGTCAAACACACAAACATGCACACACGCACACTCTCGCAAATGCAACTAGCACACACAACTGCAGTCAGTGTGTGTGTGTGTGTGTGTGTGTGTGTGTGTGTGTGTGTGTGTATTGTCAACTGTTGATGAAGGCCGTAATAGCCGAAAACTTTAATTGTGAATGTCTTTTTGTTGTGCCTGTCTGCGACTCAGCATCTCCACTATGTGGTGAGTGGCAACTTTCCTTTTCATGATTGATACAAGAGGGATGCAGAGGCATGCAGGTTATTGTACTCTATTAGGTTTTAGATCCTGTTAAACAACCCTATGTACCTACAATATAGGCTATCTGATATTCCAATAATTATTGCAGATTTGCTGCAGTGAAGACACTATATATAGTTGATGTCTTTCCAGTTTTAATAAGGTATTGGTCTCTCTCTGTCTCTGTCTCTCTCTCTCTCTCTCTCTCTCTCTCTCTCTCTCTCTCTCTCTCACACACACACACACACACACACACACACACACACACACACACACACATGAAATGAAAATTGGTATTTGAAGCAGTAAGTACAGATATTATTATGTTATTTTTTGTACAGTACAATAAATTATGTGTTGGTTGTCATACAAATATCTAATGAAAATTATTTCAGTTTAATATAGTCACTATTTCACCACTTAAAGTAATAAGTATAGATATTATGTTGTTTTTGTATAGCATGATAAACAATATGTTGACTTATCTAGGGGCTTGATAATTGATGACTGTATCACTGGAACAAGTCACAAAAAATACTACATTCAGCTGAAGGCATTATTATTGAAAGTAAATTAATCAGTGGCAATCATTCCTGGGTAAAATTATATACTATGCAGAGTTATTTCCTCAAGTGAAACAGATCACACACACCCTTAATAAGCTGTACAAGAAGGATGTCAAACTTGTGGAGTCAATGTGCTTTTCAGTGTCTTATGGATGGTTTTAAGGTGGCACAATGTCTGATGCCACATACACTGGGCCTGCCATTTACACTCAGAGTGGACGTGGCCCAGTATGCAATTGTTGTGGCTTTGTCCCATAAGTTGTTGGATGGTTCTGAATGATCTGTCGCCTTCATCTCCAAAATCTTGACTGCAGCACAGATCAGCTATTCACACTGAGTGAGGTAGTACAGTGGTTAGCACACTGGACTCGCATTCAGGAGGATGATAGTTCAAACCCCTGTCTGGCCATCCTGATTTAGGTTTTCTGTGATTTCCCCTAAATCACTTCAGGCAAATGCCAGGATTGTTCATTTTAAAGGGTGTGGCTGACTTCCTCCCTAACCCAATGGGACTGATGAATTCACTGTTTGGTCCCCTCCCCAAAATCAACCAACCAGCCAACCAACCATCAGTTATTCATAAATTGAGGAGGAGGCTTTAGCGACTGTTTATAGGCTTAAAACATTTCATATGCATTTGTATGACAATAAATTGCATGTGCTGACTAACCACAAACTCTCGATTCCATTGTCCAGGCATCATTCTAAGGTCCCAGAGAGTGTCTGCAATGCTGAGCATTGTTTTTAAAGTGGGTACTTTCACCTCACTATCCAACACGCCAAAGCAGATGCCCTATCCTGCCCCCCTCTTGGGGCCTGATGAGGAATTCAAACATCAGCAAACATTTTGTTTCACTGTGGACCAATGCATAGTATTCAATACTTATAGTGAGAACATGTCGCAAACATATCTGGATGCAGTGTCATAGATAACAAGAGGCCTGTAATATAGCCTCTTTAGCCCTTGCCACATTTTTGCTTCATGACAGTAAGGTCCAATGTTATCTGAAAGTGTATTTATTTAGTGTCTGACAGCTGTAACATGTATGTACAATCACCCATGTACTGCAGAGATGGGACAAATGATGGATCCTATTGTGATCACATATACATGGTTATAATTAGATTTTAAACATGCACAGGATTCTATATTTTCTAGATTCATATCATTTTTGCACTGTTGTGATTTTGTAATGGACACACATATTATTTGATATGAATGTGTACAATGTGTAAGTAACCTTATGATTCTACCGTTATTGTACAACATGTTATTATGTATCAGAGGTCACCAATGATGGACTATATGCATGAATACCAGTTTCACATTTACATATTCTATCATAGTGTACAGAAAAGTGTATTTTAACAAATACTTACAAACTGCAGAGTATCAAACACACAAGACTTTCTTTTAATGATTTGTATGTATGTATTATGACCTGTAGATTAAAACTGAAGAAACTGCAAAAAGGTGGGAATTTAAGGAGATGGGACCTGGATAAACTGAAAGAACCAGAGGTTGTACAGAGATCCAGGGAGAGCATAAGGGAGCAATTGACAGGAATAGGGGAAATAAATACAGTAGAAGAAGAATGGGTAGCTTTGAGGGATGAAGTAGTGAAGGCAGCAGAGGATCAAGTAGGTAAAAAGACGAGGGCTAGTAGAAATCCTTGGGTAACAGAAGAAATATTGAATTTAATTGATGAAAGGAGAAAATATAAAAATGCGGTAAGTGAAACAGGCAAAAAGGAATACAAACGTCTCAGAAACGAGATCGACAGGAAGTGCAAAATGGCTAAACAGGGATGGCTAGAGGACAAATGTAAGGATGTAGAGGCCTATCTCACTAGGGGTAAGATAGATACCGCCTACAGGAAAATTAAAGAGACCTTTGGAGATAAGAGAACGACTTGTATGAATATCAAGAGCTCAGATGGAAACCCAGTTCTAAGCAAAGAAGGGAAAGCAGAAAGGTGGAAGGAGTATATAGAGGGTCTATACAAGGGCAATGTACTTGAGGACAATATTATGGAAATGGAAGAGGATGTAGATGAAGATGAAATGGGAGATACGATACTGCGTGAAGAGTTTGACAGAGCACTGAAAGACCTGAGTCGAAACAAGGCCCCCGGAGTAGACAATATTCCATTGGAACTACTGACGGCCGTGGGAGAGCCAGTCCTGACAAAACTCTACCATCTGGTGAGCAAGATGTATGAAACAGGCGAAATACCCTCAGACTTCAAGAAGAATATAATAATTCCAATCCCAAAGAAAGCAGGTGTTGACAGATGTGAAAATTACCGAACAATCAGTTTAATAAGCCACAGCTGCAAAATACTAACACGAATTCTTTACAGACGAATGGAAAAACTAGTAGAAGCCAACCTCGGGGAAGATCAGTTTGGATTCCGTAGAAACACTGGAACACGTGAGGCAATACTGACCTTACGACTTATCTTAGAAGAAAGATTAAGGAAAGGCAAACCTACGTTTCTAGCATTTGTAGACTTAGAGAAAGCTTTTGACAATGTTGACTGGAATACTCTCTTTCAAATTCTGAAGGTGGCAGGGGTAAAATACAGGGAGCGAAAGGCTATTTACAATTTGTACAGAAACCAGATGGCAGTTATAAGAGTCGAGGGACATGAAAGGGAAGCAGTGGTTGGGAAGGGAGTAAGACAGGGTTGTAGCCTCTCCCCGATGTTGTTCAATCTGTATATTGAGCAAGCAGTAAAGGAAACAAAAGAAAAATTCGGGGTAGGTATTAAAATTCATGGAGAAGAAATAAAAACTTTGAGGTTCGCCGATGACATTGTAATTCTGTCAGAGACAGCAAAGGACTTGGAAGAGCAGTTGAATGGAATGGACAGTGTCTTGAAAGGAGGATATAAGATGAACATCAACAAAAGCAAAACAAGAATAATGGAATGTAGTCTAATTAAGTCGGGTGATGCTGAGGGAATTAGATTAGGAAATGAGGCACTTAAAGTAGTAAAGGAGTTTTGCTATTTGGGGAGCAAAATAACTGATGATGGTCGAAGTAGAGAGGATATAAAATGTAGGCTGGCAATGGCAAGGAAAGCGTTTCTGAAGAAGAGAAATTTGTTAACATCCAGTATTGATTTAAGTGTCAGGAAGTCATTTCTGAAAGTATTTGTATGGAGTGTAGCCATGTATGGAAGTGAAACATGGACGATAAATAGTTTGGACAAGAAGAGAATAGAAGCTTTCGAAATGTGGTGCTACAGAAGAATGCTGAAGATTAGATGGGTAGATCACATAACTAATGAGGAAGTATTGAATAGGATTGGGGAGAAGAGAAGTTTGTGGCACAACTTGACCAGAAGAAGGGATCGGTTGGTAGGACATGTTCTGAGGCATCAAGGGATCACCAATTTAGTATTGGAGGGCAGCGTGGAGGGTAAAAATCGTAGAGGGAGACCAAGAGATGAATACACTAAGCAGATTCAGAAGGATGTAGGTTGCAATAGGTACTGGGAGATGAAAAAGCTTGCACAGGATAGAGTAGCATGGAGAGCTGCATCAAACCAGTCTCAGGACTGAAGACCACAACAACAACAAAACAACATGTATTTTGTTAAAACTTACCTTGACTCACTCTACATCCTTGAAGATTCTCCTTGGTGGTGTCTGTGGGACACAATGAATTTATGAATGAAAGAATATCATTCTGTAGTCACTACACATCAGAAATCTGAAGCTATTATTTGTGTGTTGTATTTGCTTCTCATATTTTAGTTGGGATCAATATAAAATACCTTGTGGTCTGCAAGGGTCAGCAATAAATTATGGATAGCAGCGGTGATTGTTCAACAGCACACAATTTTGTTGTGGTATAAATTCCATTTGTCACCAGATTGATGCTGATTTTTTAACTAATTTTTTCAAAGTATATCACATGTTACATAGATTTCAGGGCTTTGAAATAAGTAAAGGTACACATTAACAGGGAGGAATATGTTTCACAAACTATTTATGATGGTTGTGTTAACAGTTTACTATCATCAATTCTCTTATCATTCTTTTCAGCATAAATACTTTTAATCAACACCTTGTACATATTCTCAACTGAATTATTTCCACAATCCTGAAACTTCTCTCTGTGGGATGTGTGGCATATTGTTGCTACTGTGAGAAAAGATGCTACTTTTCCAGTTATGCTCAGTCATTGTAGTTTAAATATAATTGATTACTTAACATTATAGGAGTGCTTTGACAAATGTCAAAGGACGATAACTGTCTATGGAGGATAGTTTACAGTGGGACTTATGATGTCAGGTAATTTAGTAATTAATGCTACATTGAAATTGGGATTTTAGAAATTGAATACTAGCTTGGTGGGATACTGATTGTATTTTATTACTTATCTAACAGGGACTTATAAGGCCCATATATGCACATAGGTAAATAGCTTTCAGGAGGACCTCTCAAGATAAAATTTTAGTTTAATTTGGAATTTCAGGTACTGTTGGTCCCAGCAATCACCTTGTATTTGCAAATTCCTTGTAAAAACTTTTGCACGAGAAGAGCTCTGTATGAAATACAGAGATACAACCAGTACCATTCTTACAAACACTATGTTTTGTAAAACCCATAATGAAGGACAGCCTTCAGGGATGTGGAAGAAGTCAGGTTGGATTCAGTTTACTGCCTGATGTATGCCAAGAATTTGTTAAAGACTTTTTCATTGTGTCTTTAATCTCTGCTTTCACAAAAATACTAGAGATGGTTATCCATAGAAGGTTGACCACATTCATGGAGGGACATACTTTTCTGATTCTGGCACAACATGGTTTCTGAAAAGAGGGAACTCAGGTCTAACAGAATCTGTTATAAATGCTTTTTGAAGGAAAGCATTTTGTAGCTATCAGCTGTATACATTTGACTTTATTCTTCACCAGTTTCAGTTTTTACAACCACCATCAAACATTCTAATGTGTACAGCTGATAGCTATAAAAATGCATTCTTCAAATATTTAACAGCTGTAGCAAGTTACCCATACAAATTAATGTTATACACAAACTGGTATTTCTCCTTCCTGTGTCTAATTCATGATGTAATCATATAAATTGTCAACAAGATGTCTGTATGATTGTGTTCTGTGTGGAAGATGGCATTCTGGTCAGCGGACAACCATGCCAACAATGATGTCAGGGCACCTACAAAATGAGGTAGTGTTTGGCGAGTAGCACCACATCCACAGTTGCTATGAATAAAGTCACAGATGATGCAGTATGGCACAGAGAAGGTGCCTACCAGACTCTCTGCAGTAGAGGGCCATAGAAAGAAAGGAAGCAGGACAGTCAGAAACTGCTTTGGCCCAGTGGCTTAATTTGAATTGTTCTGTTGTTTCTCGGATGTGGTGATGGTTTGTGGAGACCAAAACCGTACCTGAAGACCAGGGCAGGGCCAACCACATGTTACTTCAAAAGAGAGGACCATTATTTGGCTGTGAAGACATTACCACCTTAGTACTCCTTAGTACTGGACGGCAACTGGTACGTGAGCTCACAGCATCCACTGGATGTGTTGTATCAAGGCCATTGGTGTGCAGAAGACTTTGGCATAGTGGACTTTATTGTCAGAGACATGCTGTATGTCTACCTATGGTATGTCTTCACAGAAGGGTACATCCAGAGAGCAAACATCAACATGTCACCTGGATCGCCGAACATTGGGCCAATGTTGTTTTCACAGATGAACCCTGATTTAGTCTGGAGGGTGATTCTGAATGGATTCACATCTGGAGGAAACATGGAACATGATTTCAGGACCCAAACATTGTGGAAAGAGACCGAGGTGGAGGGAGATCCCTATGGTGTGTGCAGGAATTATGTTTACCACTTGAACCACTCTTAATGCAATTGTATTAGTGAATCATCAAGGTTTAACTGCTGTCAGGTATCATGACAAGATCTTGGGACCTCATCTGCAGCTGCTGCAAGGTGCTGTGGGCCCAGACATTGTACTGATGGACGATAATGCTTGACCTCATAAAGCACAGGTGGCTGATGTTTTCTTGGAAACAGAAGAGATTGCATGCATGGTGTGCCTGCTCACTCTCCCAACTCGGATCCCCTAGAGCATGTCTGGGATGACTAGGGAGATGGCTTGCAACATGTCAGCATCCACCAACCACTCTCCAATACTCAGAGCAGCTGTGCAGGAAGAATTGGCGTTACTGCTTCAACATGAAACTGATGACATATTCACAGTATGCCCCATCATTGTCAGGCCTGTATGTTTGCCAGAAGTGGTCACACTCCATACTGAGCACATTAACCAGTTGTTGGAATGTGTGTATAAATCCATTAAATTAGGAAAAAGGAAGAACATTTTTATCTATCTTCATGCATGTTGCAATTGTTTGTGTTTTCTATTCTTTACATTGTTTAAACTTTACTACCCCTGTTTACACTGTTTTGTGGCAAAATAAATACACCCTTGCAAAATTTGATTTTGTTGCTATAAGTTTGGACACCAGTGTATATTCATTACACAAAAGAGACTCTGTATCTGTCATTTTTTCTGGATTGTGTTCGAGTATAATGACTTTTCTGGAGACTAGAAATCTACTCTGTAGGAATCAGCATGGGTTTTGAAAAAGACGGTCATGTGAAACCCAGCTCGCGCTATTCGTCCACGAGACTCAGAGGGCCACAGACACGGGTTCACAGGTAGATGCCGTGTTTCTTGACTTCCGCAAGGCATTTGATACAGTTCCCCACAGTCGTTTAATGAACAAAGTAAGAGCATATGGACTATCAGACCAATTGTGTGATTGGATTGAGGAGTTCCTAGATAACAGGACGCAGCATGTCATTCCCAATGGAGAGAAGTCTTCCGAAGTAAGAGTGATTTCAGGTGTGCCGCAGGGGAGTGTCATAGGATCGTTGCTATTCACAATACACATAAATGACCTTGTGGATGACATCGGAAGTTCACTGAGGCTTTTTGCAGATGATGCTGTGGTGTATCGAGAGGTTGTAACAATGGAAAATTGTACTGAAATGCAGGAGGATCTGCAGCGAATTGACGCATGGTGCAGGGAATGGCAATTGAATCTCAATGTAGACAAGTGTAATGTGCTGCAAATACACAGAAAGATAGATCCTTTATCATTTAGCTACAAAATAGCAGGTCAGCAACTGGAAGCAGCTAATACCATAAATTATCTGGGAGTACGCATTAGGAGTGATTTAAAATGGAATGGTCATATAATGTTGATTGTCGGTAAAGCAGATGCCAGACTGAGATTCATTGGAAGAATCCTAAGGAAATGCAATCCGAAAACAAAGGAAGTAGGTTACAGTACGCTTGTTTGCCCACTGCTTGAATACTGCTCAGCAGTGTGGGATCCGTACCAGATAGGGTTGATAGAAGATATAGAGAAGATCCAACGGAGAGCAGCGCGCTTCGTTACAGGATCATTTAGTAATCGCGAAAGCGTTACGGAGATGATAGATAAACTCCAGTGGAAGACTCTGCAGGAGAGACGCTCAATAGCTCGGTACGGGCTGTTGTCAAAGTTTCGAGAACATACCTTCACCGAAGAGTCAAGCAGTATATTGCTCCCTCCTACGTATAACTCGCGAAGAGACCATGAGGATAAAATCAGAGAGATTAGAGCCCACACAGAGGCATACCGACAATCCTTCTTTCCACGAACAATACGAGACTGGAATAGAAGGGAGAACCGATAGAGGTACTCAAGGTACCCTCCGCCACACACCATCAGGTGGCTTGCGGAGTATGGATGTAGATGTAGATTTGTCTAAAACTTTGACATAATCACCCAAACATCACTATTTGAAAAATTTGAAAGGTGTGGCATATGTGGACATGCAGTGCAATGGATAAAATCATATGTCAGTAACAGAAAGCAGTATGCAAGTACAGAATCTGGTAGTAGATCTGAAATCAGGGATAGTAAGTATGGAGTACTTCAATGATCTGTATTTTGTTCAATGTTTTATAAACAGTATCAAAGTCAGTGAGAGGGATCCAAATGTATTGTATGCTGGTAGCATGACATTAGTAAATGTAGAAAAAAATCTGGAAACATTGGAAAGATGCACATTTATGTCAACAAACAGCACTTTACAGTGGCTCATACAGAATGTCTTGTTATAAATCTAAAAAAGACAATGCTTATGACGTTCAGCAGTAAAGAAAAGGAAGATCACATAGATATATCCATAGGTAAAACAAAACTGGAAGCTGTAATCTCTTTAAATTTTTTGGGAACTGTGTTTTACAATAAGTTCCAATAGGAACAATGTGTAGACAATGTCTGCTGTATTTAAGCACTGTAATATTTATTACTAAACAGCTTACACATTATGATAACAAACAGCTTCTACATACAGTTTACCATGCTCTTTTTAAGCCATACTTACAGTATAGAATTACTGTTTGGAGAAATTCCAGCAGCAGTTCTACAAAAAGAATCTTTGCATTGCAAAGAAAAGATCCATTAAGTGCATCTTGAACAAAAAACAAACTGTCCCATACAGAACTGCCTCCCATAATATAAAAATATTGACATTTCTATCCATGTAAATATACAGAACAACAATTTCATTAACAAAAGGCAGTACATTACTAGAAAAAATGCAGGTGTTCATCCTTTTTAATGTATTCATTTTAATGTATAAAATGTATTACTGTAACCATAAATAAGTATGTGTAGAAATCACTTTCAGAAATATACTTATAACTTGACTTGTCAAATGTCTTATACAAAAGATGCTTTTGTAGAAAAACAGGACCAACAAAAACAATGCAATACAAAGACACAGGAAATAAAAACCACATGAGAAGTATACCACACAGACTGAGAGCTGCTGAAAATAATCCTTGATACTCAGGTATACTACTGGTAAAGAATCTTCCTAAGAGTCTACAGGACAATATGGGTGGAAAAAAAACATTCCAGAAACTACAGAAGGGTTATTTACTGATAAAAGAATTTTATACTGTAGGGGAGAATAGACCTATGTATAAGAATTAGGAATGCTATTATTACCTGTATGTATGTACTTTAATCACTTGACTATATTGTACACATCACATGTTTCTGTATGTCTGTTCTGTAGTTAAAGAGACTGTAAATAATTTTTAGACATAAATATTAATTGAGAGAAAAATGTATGCAACATTAGTATCATAATTTCCAGTTTGAAGTTTTATATTGTAGTATGAAGGCTAAATATTTTAAGATATTGAATTAAACTGACTTGTCCTAAGTTACAAGTGTATACTCTGCACATAAAGTAATCAAATGGGATGAAATAAAAATCGGTCAGTTAATTTGCACCCAGGTGGTTCTTATTGAGGCATTTAGACTTGCTGAGGTACGCTTAGTGAGGTATGTAACAAGCTACATCCAGCTCAAGTTATCAGTTTGTCCTGCATGAATTTATAATCACTCATTTACCTTACTGCAAAATATGGATCAGTGGTAACAGCTCAAAATACTTAATTGAACTAGCAAGATGTAAGAGAGATGCACAAATGCACTTTATTGGCACAGAGTCATAAACCACATAAAACACATACACTATCATTCACATCGACTTTTTGCTCTATCAGTACATTGCAAATAAGTCGCCACAAATCATCCACTGAGCGTTTGAATAATAGTGTCTCAAGTAGCTTTTCCCAGTGGTTTATTTCTAAAGCCAATTTAATACAGAATGGCAATGTAACCAGTACTGCAAAATTCAGTAGCATGTTAAGAAAGAGACAAAAACCACCCACTATGTACAAAATATTCAAAGTTACAAGAGCAAAGTAAACACAGTTTAGAGCATTATTGACATGGAACAAACAAAATCAGTTAGGCAAATAATGTTCCGTTCAATGATAACAGTATCAGTGTGACAGAGGATATTGATTTGAATCATTGGCTACTAAATTCAACGAATTCTTCCTAAGAGTAGACGAAAGCACAGGGCCAAAAATGGGTCATCAAAAACAGGCCCATTAGGCTTATTTAGATAGGCATTACATACTCCACCATGAGACATCAGCTTTGTTAAATCATATGTCAGAAATAACACCAAAACCATTAGGTCATTGTACTGGTATTTCAACCAGGGTACTGCAATCTTGTGCTGACTTGGAAGTGAACATGTTGAGTAACCTTGGTATTCCATCAATGAGCAACGATTTATTTCCTGAAAGACTGAAGTACATGATAGTAACAAGTAAGTGGAGATAAGCTAGGGTGATCTCTTTAGAATACTGACCCAGCTTCGTGAGAATAATCTTTTTTATTTTTATTTATATTCCTTTTTCCACGCAGTCACCATATGATGGCTTTTGCAAATTTCATATTCTTACGAAGGTATAGCACATGTTATATCTGTATTTAATACATAACATATTTAACTATGAAGTTTAATATGTACATTACACATATATATAGCTTACATTTTTTTCAGTCAATATGGACATTTATTATCAAGAAAAATTTTTAATTTTGTTTAAATTAATCCCCAGTACATACTCTTATTGCATCTGATAATTTGTTGTACCACATTAAACCACTGATATATGGACTGCAGTGTCTGTTACTTTTAATTTTTTCTGTATCTGTAATAACTGCTCTTATTTTGTGTTGTGATTATGTACATCATAGCATTTGGGTGTGTCATCCTGATGGCTTACAAACAAGTGATGGGTTTATATCTACATATAATGATTGTACAGTGAGATATTTATTTTTTCTAAGGGCATCACAACAGATTTCTCTCTATTCCACACCATGTACCAACCAAAGAGCCCTCTTTTGTAATACCAGTATTCTGTTCAATTGGGACATCTGTGGCACATGCCAAAAGCTCTGTCCCATAACTTATGAGTGGGAAAATTGTCACATACTATAGTTTTTTAGTGTTATCTTACATACAATATTGGACAATTCATTAAGCAAATACAGTGCACTGCTTATTTTTATTCATACATGGATAACATGCTTTTCCCACCAAAGATTGCCATCAGAATGCAGAGCAAGAAATTTGTCCACAAATATTGCATACACATCTTGATATGAGTTACCTGCTTTGAACTGCAGTAACTATAGTTTTGTGGTACTTACTTTTACGCCTTGGTTAGTAAAATATTAAATTCCCACAGATATCCCTATGCTGAAAAATATGTTATATCCTAATCATTGTCACCATAAAACATTAGAGACATGTCATCAGCATAAGTGATTATATGGGAATTAGAAAAATGAGTAAAATCATTTACATATACAAGAAAAAGAAATTGTCCCAATATTGGCCCTTCTGGCGCACTCTGCATTACTGTTTCAGTAAAACTGCATGTTGATTTTCCTGATCTCACTTTTATAATTTATTTGTACATTTTTATGGTTTTAGGCAAATATATAGGAATCCAAGAGATATGTGTGTGATATTATATGCCCTCAGTTTATGTAAGAGAAGTTTGTGGTTGACCAAGTCAATAGCCTTTGTGATATCTAAAAATATGTGTACAGTACATTTTCCTGCATCTAGATAGCTAATGACTTACTGTTGTGGTGTTGTGATCTTTTTGAAATCCACGTTGGGTTTCTTCAAGGAGATCATTATCAGTGAAAAAACGCCCTAAGCCTACATCACTGATCCAAAAACCTTACTAAATGTAGGAATCAAAGATATTGGTCAGTAATTTGATGCTTCCTCCTTTGATTCTTTTTTATTTTTTGGTCTGACAATATTCCTTTTCAATGCATCAGGAAACAAACCTTCTTTGATGCTACAATTGGTGAGATATGTAACTGGTGACCACAGCAGCTGTTGCATAAATTAGAGGCACTAGGAGTAAGGGGAGTGGTTCTGAAATGCTTTCGTCCATATCTAGAAAACAGAGTACAGTCAGTAAAGATCACACATGTCTCTAGTGGATCAAAGTACATTGAGAAACATATATTTGATCCACAATATATCAATATTGGGGTCCCTCAAGGAAGTGTATTAGGCCCTGTATTATTTATGGTGTATATAAATGATATCCCGCAACATATCAGCCATCGAGAGAAGATACTGTTTGCGGATGACAGCAATGTAGTAATCACCAGTAAGACACCAGCACAAAAGTTGGAAAATTCTACTAAAGTGCTGAGAGATGTTCACAAATGGTCTCAGGAAAACAAAGTAACTCTCAATGTAAATAAAACAAATACAATATGCTTTAGAATGAACAGAAAACAGAGTCCCTTAAATTTAAAACTAGATAACATCTCCATAGATGATGTACCTACAACAAAATTCTTAGGGTTGCACATTGACAGCCAAATGAAGTGGAATGAACATGCTATGAAACTCTCAAAAAGGTATCCACAACATGTTATGCACTTAGAGTCCTTGTATCCACATGCAGTAGTGAATGTTTGAGAACTGTATACTTTAGTTATGTTCATTCAGTAATCAGTTATGTTATTATTTCCTGGGGAAACAGTGCTTAGAATTTACAAACAGTATTTAAAATGCAAAAGAGAGCAGTAAGAATTATAACAAAGAGCAGTAAGCGGGCCCACTGCAGAGAACTTTTCAAAATGTTAGCAATTCTAACGGTTCCTTGTGAATTTATATTCCAAACCATAGTGTACATCAAGAAAAATACAGAAAATTATAGCACAAATAGAAGTTTTCATAACTATAGTACAAGAACAAGTCACTGTCTTCAGCTAGACTGGAAGAATAAACATAAAACTCAAAATAGCTTCTTGTATGAAGGTGCAAAACTGTATAATAAACTGCCGCAGAAAATAAAAGAAGCAGATAACATGTAACGCTTTAGGAAAAATCTTAAATTGTTTTTGCAGGAACACTGCTTTTACACTATAAGTGAATTCCTTAGTACAAAATGATTGCAAATAGCTTTTGTTTCAAATTATTTTGATAAGGAGCAAAAATGATTGTAAATAACTTATATGTCACAATGCTAACTTCATGTAACAACAAACTGTATAAATATATAAATGTATGCAACTGACAACATCCATACATTTTAAAATGTCCACAGATGGCTAAATAAATAAATTTGTGCATTTTTAATTATGTGCTGGAAAGATCATTTCAACCACTTGAGTGTTTGCTTTTCAGCTGTAGAATGATTTTGGTTATCTCACCTTCTTTTACTTCCTCAGATTCAAAGTCCTTATCTTTTGCATAGCAGTGTGTTGGAATCTTGTCTGGATCTGTGTCTGGAGTTATGGTGCCAGTTTCTTAAGGATATTACAAAGAGTTTTGTGGCATGTTTGCCTTCATGTCTGATATTTAATGCTTCCCCTTCTGGGTTCATACATGTGCTATTGCTTTACTGTGGACTTGTTTTCTAAGATTTAGGAGTTTTAATTTGAAACTTTGTTTAGCACAGCTATATTTTTCTTCTGGTAGAACTAAACAAGGAAAGTATCTTGTTGGTATTTTCTGCAATCTTGCCAATGCCTTCAGTCATGTAGATCACATTTTTTAAATGGGGCAACTAAGACTGTAATGCATTACCACCATTTCCCCTGGAATGGATAGCCTTACCTTAACAACAGAAACCAGTATCATATTAGCAAAGAATAAGCCTATAACAGAAATGAGGCTAAATTCATAATGGGGAAACACTAAATATGATGCCCTGCAAGGTTCATTGCTTAGAGTGCTCCTGTTTTTGACCTATATAAATCAATCTCCTGAGACGTTAGAGGACTCTTGAGAAACTAATGTTTTATGATCACACTAGCATACTGATAATGGATCCAAATATGCCCATAATAGGCTCAGCCACAAGAATAAAGGGGCTAGCCCACAATGTGTTCACAGTAATAAGTTTAACCATAAGTCTTAGAAAGACTTATGTTATCCATATTCCAATCACATCAGAATGACTTATTAATGCCAGAACTAGGGGTTAATGGGCGTACACTAGATGAGGCTCCATGTGTGATTTTCCTAGTCAGGAAGATGGGTACTATAAACTGACATGGCATCAGCTTGAAAGTAAGTTAACTACAAAGCTTAGTTCTGCCTGCTTTATTGTTAAAAATCTCTCTCATTGTGTAGTTCTGCAGGTGACATTATTAGAAAACTTAGTACCTTTACTCTCAGTGATGACTTGGCTTGATCTTCTGTAGCAATGTAGCCAAGGGAAATGAAGTAGTGATTCTACAGAAGTGTGCAATGCACATATTGGGTAAGGTTGTGAACTGAACATGTTGTAGAAGCCCCTTCATGGACCTAGAGATTCTTACATTTACCTGTCTATGCATATGTTATGAACTGTGTTTGTAAATAATGAACAATGAAGAATGAACATCAGAATTCACAACCATAATGCAAGAAGTAAAAATAATTGTATGATTAATTTCCATAAAGACTATGCTCTTCTATCTAGTGTTCAGAACAGAGTTTTATATTCTAATGCAACAATCTATAACAGGCTAATGAGGCAGGAAATTGAAAATCCTAAAATGTTAAGAACCAACAACAGCAGCAGCAATGTATGTCAACACCAAGATAATTTGTTATGTAAATATAACACCAAAAAGTAAGATAACTTGGATCACCTGACAGAAGATTGTAATTTAGACTAAAAATCAAAGTAAATGAGTATCTCATTAGCCACTACTTATACAAATTATGAGAACATTTGGATGCAGATATGTAAATTCCACATAATACTAACAATATTATGGGAAGGAAAGTTGCTACTCACCATATAGCAGAGATGCTGATTTGCAGATAGGCACAACAAAAACACTCTGCCTATCTGTGACTTAGCACCTTCACTATATGGTGAGTAGGAATTTTCCATCTCATAATATTGTTACATTCCATCCTGTATTTTCCACATAATACTAATTTATACTACATAGGTGTTGAATTTGTCAGTATGTAGACAGCTGATAATGCTGATTGAATTCTTGCATAAAAACAGCATCTAAGTACTGTAGAAGAAGCAGCAATAGCTTCTTTCAGAGTAGCTGATTTGCTCCTTAATATATGAAGTATACTGATTAGAAACTTTGTTACATGTTAAAACTGTATGCAAGATCAATACTTGAACCTGGGACCATTTTGGATATAAAAAGTAGGTTAGAAATAATTCCATTGATTATCAGTGTGAGTGCATTATCACTAGTCATACTTTATTACAGCTCACCATGCCTGATTCTGCATATTAATTGTAACTGACTCATTACACATCTCTGAAGGTACATCATCATAATGGTGTCCGTAGAACAAGATGTGTTTGTGAATTAATTAATTAATTGATTAATTAACCAAAAGCTACTGAATAGTAATCAACATGACTTTTGAACAGATCAATGTACATAAGCAGTAAGAATGATTTATACTAAAGAAATAATTGAAACTGTAAATTACCAGACTTGTAGTAGGAGTCAATTTAGACCCCTCTAAAGCTTTTGCTTTTGTTAGCTATGAAGTTATTTGATACAAATCGGCATCATTAAGAATTCAAGCTGCAGGAAAAATATGGTTCAAATTATATCCATAATACAAAATGTAGGTTGTGGAACTCATACTGCTCTTTCTTCTCATGAAATCAAATTGATATCTAATGCACACATAGCTGAACTAGAAATATTGTGGGATTGTGAGGAGTGTACTTCACTGTTTCTAATTTACTTGAATGACATATTCATTTATCTTCAATTATTCATGGTGCCCCATCAAGAAAGGAGAACCTTTCAATAAAAAATAACCAACTCATAGAAACTTAAACTGTACACTCTATTAACAATAATCAAGCAATAAGTAGCTAACTAATATTTGTATTTACTTCAGCAAGTTGCTGCTTCCTCACTTATGTAAAATAGATCATGCTTATCTTCTAATGGTAGCTTAATGTTTATTTGAGTACATCTGTAATAACAGAGAAATGTTAATACACAGTGCATGACTACTTGTAATGCAGATTTACATCTACATCTACATCTACATTTATACTCCGCAAGCCACCCAACGGTGTGTGTGGCGGAGGGCTCTTTATGTGCCACTGTCATTAGCTCCCTTTCCTGTTCCAGTCGCGTATGGTTCGTGGGAAGAACAACTGCTGGAAAGCCTCCATGCGTGCTCGAATTTCTCTAATTTTACATTCATGAGCTTGTTGGGAGGTATAAGTAGAGGGAAGCAATATATTCGATACCTCATCCAGAAACGCACCCTCTCGAAACCTGGACAGCAAGCTACACCGTGATGCAGAGTGCCTCTTTTGCAGAGTCTACCACCTGAGTTTGCTTAACATCTCCGTAATGCTATCACGCTTACCAAATAACCCTGTGACAAAACACGCCACTCTTCTTTGGATCTTCTCTATCTCCTCTGTCAACCCAACCTGGTACGGATCCCACACTGATGAGCAATACTCAAGTACAGGTCGAACAAGTGTCTTGTAAGCCACCTCCTTTGTTGATGGACTACATTTTCTAAGGACTCTCCCAATGAATCTCAACCTGGCACCTGCCTTACCAATAACTAATTTTATATGATCATTCCACTTCAAATCGTTCCGTACGCATATTCCCACATATTTTACAGAAGTAACTGCTATCAGTGTTTGTTCCGCTATCATATAATCATACAATAAAGGATCCTTCTTTCTATGTATTCACAATACATTACATTCGTCTATGTTAAGGGTCAGTTGCCACTCCCTGCACCAAGTGCCTATCTGCTGCAGATCTTCCTGCATTTCGCTGCAATTTTCTAATGCTGCAACTTCTCTGTATACTACAGCATCATCCGCGAAAAGCTGCATGGAACTTCTGACACCATCTACTAGGTCATTTATATATATTGTGAAAAGCAATGGTCCTGTAACGCTCCCCTGTGGCACGCCAGAGGTTACTTTAATGTCTGTAGACGTCTCTCCATTGAGAACAGCATGCTGTGTTCTGTTTGCTAAAAATCTTCAGTCCAGCCACACAGCTGGTCTGATATTCTGTAGGCTCTTACTTTGTTTATCAGGTGACAGCACGGAACTGTATCAAACGCCTTCCGCAAGTCAAGGAAAATGGCATCTACCTGGGAGCCTGAATCTAACATTTTATGGGTCTCATGAACAAATAAAACGAGTTGGGTCTCACACGATCGCTGTTTCCGGAATCCATGTTCATTCCTACAGTGTAGATTCCGGGTTTCCAGAAATGACATGATATGCGAGCAAAAAACATGTTCTAAAATTTTACAACAGATCGATGTCAGAGATATAGGCCTATAGTTTTGCGCATCTGCTCGATGAGCCTTCTTGAAAACTGGAACTACCTGCGCTCTTTTCCAATCATTTGGAATCTTCCGTTCCTCTAGAGACTTGTGGTACATGGCTGTTAGAAGGGGGGCAAGTTCTTTCGTGTACTCTGTGTAGAATCGAATTGGTATCCAATCAGGTCCAGTGGACTTTCCTCTGTTGAGTGATTTCAGCCGCTTTTCTATGCCTTGGACACTTATTTTGATGTCAGCCATTTTTTCATTCATGCGAGGATTTATATATGGAACTGCAGTGTGGTCTTCCTCTGTGAAACAGCTTTGGAGAAAGGTGTTTAGTATTTCAGCTTTACACATGTCAACTTCTGTTTCAATGCCATTATCATCCCAGAGTGTCTGCATATGCCGTTTCGATCCACTTACTGATTTAACATAAGACCAGAACTTCCTAGGATATTCTGTCAAGTCGGTACATAGAATTTTACTTTCGAATTCACTGAATGTTTCACTCATAGCCCTTCTTACACTAACTTTGATGTTGTTTAGCTTCTGTTTGTCAGAGAGATTTTGGCTGCATTTAAATTTGCAGTGAAGCTCTCTTTGCTTTCGCAGTAGTTTCCTAACTTTGTTGTTGAACCACGGTGGGTTTTTCCCATCCCTCACAGTTTTACTGGGCATGTACCTGTCTAAAATACATTTTACAATTGCCCTGAACTTTTTCCATAAACACTCAACATTGTCAATGCTGGAACAGAAATTTTCTGTTTGATTTGTTAGGTAGTCTGAAATCTGCCTCCTATTACTCTTGCTAAACAGATAAACCTTCCTCCCTTCTTTGATATTCCTATTTACTTCCATATTCAGGGATGCTGCAACGGCGTTATGATAATCGATTGCCTGTTCTGTGCTTACAGATTTGGAAAGTTCGGGTCTGTTTGTTATCAGTAGGTCCAAGATGTTATCTCCATGAGTCGGTTCTCTGTTTAATTGCTCGAAGTAATTATCACTGACACTTGATATTTAGCTAACTATCAAGTCTTGAATCTAGGTAATCAAATAATTTCTAGAAGGATTGGATGATGGAGTTTTTTCTTATTTTCTTTCACCAATATCATGATTTGTTGAGTGTATTGAATGTCTTTCACAAGAGTAAAAACTCCAGTTTTAGCTCTGGCCAAGAGAGTAAAGTCTGTGTGAAAATTACTTTTGTGCCCTGTATTGTGGTTGTTCAAACCACAGAGTAGCTGAAATCATGCTGTTTGCATCTGACCTTAATCCAGTAGTGATGTAAAGAAATTTTTGTGTGAAACTATCATCTCTTTAGATGAAGTGTACATATTTCTTGTTGTAATGCTGGCAAATACCAGTTCAGATTAGTTAAATGAATTTGAAATTTGGCTGAATGACTGAAGGTTGTAAGTGTGAAAAGGCAGTCAGAATTATGTTACTGCAGACAGAGGATAATGAATGCAAATGTAGATACCAAATTTTAATTTGTTGCATGGTATTGTTAAATGAAATACTTCTAATGCTGTCTGTCTGACTTTATTAAATGGAATACTTTTCTTATCATGCATGTGGATAGAGCATGTACTAGACTTGTTCCACCATAGCCTGATCAGTGGAGTAAACCATGCTGACTGTCGAGTTCCTTAGCTACTGTAAGTCCTGCAAAAATCAAGGTATGTAAACCATGTCCTTTGCACCTCCCCAAAAGAAAAAAAGTCCATTGTTGTGAGGTCAGGTAAACTGGAGACCACAACATGAACTGCACACCAGCATGACCAATTCAGAGCTATGGCAGAATTTTGTTGAGGTGATTGTATTCATGCTTATGCCACTGTGATTTGCTTCATCCTGCTATGAAATGAAACCAGGTACCTGTTCTGTCAGCTTAGGCAACACCTAGACAGAAAGCATATCAAGACAAGTCATGTCTTGTAATAGATCTGTATCTTTTGGAATTTTGCTTAATTACTGAAGCCTACAATACCACTCGGGTTTTATCCAAGTTTACATCCATTTTCAGCTGTAAAGTAAATTACTTATTTTTTTGGAAATTTACACAGTTTGGTTTTATATATTTTTTACCAATGACATATCGATAAATTCATACACTACCAGATTATACCATGGAAATAACACATAAAACACAACCCCATTATATTTCTGTTTCATAAAATCATTTACTAATTTACTTTTTTTTTTAACCAGTCAAGCATGTCAAATTAATGATGTAACATAACATATACAATTTTGAAAATTAAGTAACTGATTTTGTCACTTTCATAAATACCTTTTATTTCAGTAAAAACTGCAAAGATTTCATATTTGTGAAGGGCACTGAATACTTTCATAGCGTGGCCCCACGGAGAAGAAAAGTTAATAGAGTCTTTTCATCATCTTAAACTCCATCCATGAGAATATCCGATTTACTATGGAACTAGAGAAAGATGGCTGCCTTCCATTCCTGGATATTTTGGTTAAACAGAAGAGTGGCGGCATGGTGGGACATTCTGTCTATTGTAAGCCCACTCATGCTGATTTGTATTTGCATTCTTCAAGTTGCCATCACCCATCCCAGACCATGAATGTACTTAATATCCTTGTGCACAGGGCACATATGGTGACGGATGCAGAGAATTTGCCTAATGAACATGCACATCTGAGGATGGTGTTCAGAGACAATGGGTACTCTACCCAGCAAATTATCAGGACCTTCTCAACTAGAGCTGGGAACCGGGAAATGGATAAAGAGGAGAATGCACCAGCCAAGTCCCTGGCTTTTCTTCCCTTCGTTGGAAATATCTCCTTCAAGATAGCAAGGATTATTAATAATTTTAATGTGAAAGTGGTTTTTCATCTGCCTTCTAAGATTTTGGATTTGCTAGGATTGGTGAAGGATTATTTGTTACTGCGAAAGGCAGGAATTTACAAAATACTGTGTCAATGTGGTATAGCCTATATAGGACAGACAATGTGTACAGTGGAAGAGCGTTGTACAGGACATCAGTGTTGCACTCACCTACTGCAACCCAGTAAGTCTGCAGTTGCAGAACATTATATTTCTAATGGAAATTCAATGGAGTATGACAAAACTTCAATTTTGGCAACAGCAACAACTTTTTGGGACTCCATTATCAAAGAATCCATTGAAATACAATTTGTGGGAAATATAATGAACCGTGACAGTGGTTACCAATTGAATAATGCATGGAATCCCGTCATTTCCGAAATTGTGGCCCTTCTGTCTCCACGACTGCAATGCATGGACGGCAGTACTATCAGTGCACTATATAAGATGGAGTGGAGAATGTCTTCATCAGTCCTCGTTTAGATGACCTGAAGGTGGCTGGCAGTAGTCCAGCCGAAATATCATGCAATGAAGTTTACGACGACTGGCTGCAAGCCCAAAATCTTTTTGAACAATTGCCATTTACCTTAAAAACTAAAAAAATGTGGACTGTAGTATGGAAGGAATCTAACATGAAAACCAACCTTGAATGAATAAGCAACCAACTCACCGAAGCAAATAATTCTTTGAAAGTATAGTAAATTAAATTAACTGCGAATTCAGTACAGCTGTTGAAGAAGAACATTTATTTGAGGAAACTAGTGTTGATACAACTCCATCATTCATAAGCTTACCCAGTAAACTTGGTTGTGGTATTTAAGCTGAACATTTAGTTGATGAAACAGGAAGTATTCTTGTTGTACAGGAAACCTTTACAGACACAACCTTACCACCTATAAGTTTACCTGTAGTGGAACATAAAGAAACTTCAATCTGTACTTACAAGACAGTCAAGAGAGTAATATTCAGAGGCAAATGTGAATTAAAAGCTGAACCCTTTATGGAAAATGTCTGTGGGACCATGCATGACTATTCTTTTGCTTGAATTAACTCCAAAATAATAGGACATCATCTGTAGTAGGTTTTAGTAAAGACTGTGGTTTTAGTAATGGTTTAACTAATTTGCAAAATGGAATGTGCAAAAGACATTATAAAATCAGTTTTGTTAGTACCATGATGTGGTGTAAAGTGGCAGAAAACTGAACTAAGAGGAAATTGGGGTATTTATCTCAGAAGTGTGTTGTGCAAGTAATAAACAGAAAAGTAGCAAAGCTGAGGTTTGCTGTTGGAACAGGAAAATGCTGCTGAAGAGTTGTAGTAATAGTATCCTCAGGGGGATACAATTGGTTTTGTGACAAGAGTGTTGGAAGTCCAGGACCCCTACCTCTCTCAGTATTATTTCAGAGATTTAGATTTCCATAATGCATGTTTTCCTCATATTCATCTTTTTATCTTTTTGCTGCTACTCTCCACTATCCATTTGTCTTCTACTGTCTTGGTGTAGAAATCATGTAGTTATACAGAGGTATTACATTAACCTCACAGTGCTAGGACATTTATTGTGAAAAACATCTTCTGAAACTAAAAATTATCTGGAAGATGGAAACAAATGAGATTTATTGCTCTTTGTGTTGAGAAACCTTTTGATGATAGTCACAAAATATTATTTTCTGCAGTTTGAATTTCCTTTACTGTGTGTATTACATAAACAAGACGTGATATGTACTATTGCTGAAGGTAAAAGATTATGAAATTTTTATATTTTTGTGGAACCTACCTAAGGGAAGTAAGACTGGAAAATTTTACTGGTTCTTGAAAGTCAGTTGTGATTCTTGAGTTTCTCCCGGCGTATTTGATAGTCAAAATATCCACGGGTGTGCTGCCGGTCTATAGTGCCCGTTGGACACTATAGACTGGCAGCACACCCGTGGATATTTTGATTATAGTCAGTTGTTATTAGCATGATGAAAACATCTGATGTCTTAGCGAGTGGAAAATGTCAAAGGAAAATGAAACTGTTATATTTTTTGCAGAGTATGTCAATTCTGTTACCGTTGAAGTGTTATTATGAGAGAAAAGTTCAATAGAGAAGTATGTTTGTCAGTCCAGAAGAATAATTAGGTAAACAGAAGGTAATATATACAGTGAGATGCCTTGAGAGATCAGTTGAAATATTATATGTTTCTTGGTCCAAGATATATGCTGGATTATCATGGATGAGGTGTATGAACTCATTCAGAGCATTTTTCTACTTAGGGGCATGCAATTGAGATTTGTGGTGTTGTGATTGTCTTGTGAAGGGTTTTATGATATTCTGTGATTGGAAGAGGTTTATTATATACTGTGATGAATATGGTGATTATGATGATGATGATGATGATGATGATAATGATGTAGAGATATTGATATGTTTGGAAATTATTGGTGCTCTGTTTTGTAATGTTGTTTACTTGCATTTGTGACGTGTGTTATATACGATGAAGAATGACTAAGTGTAATTTATGCCACTTACTGAAGTAAAATTTGTGTCAATGTCTATGCTGATGACTTCTTTGCAATGCCTGAAATGGATCTGACATATTTGTGGTATGTGAATTTAAGTTGTGAAATTTATTGTAATCACACCGTTTTGAAAAGAGGTTATTGAAATGATCTGTACAAAATACTAAATATGATGTAGTTGCTGACTATATATATTTAACATCTGTTGAGTATACTTTGAAACTGTCTGCCATACTAAATACTTATCTAAACATAAATAAAAAGTGGGGAATTATTCAATATTAAACACAATGGGGGAGTGTTCTTCTTTAAAGATATCAAATATATGGCTGTAATTAATCTGATGGATAAATTTTGCATTACCTATTATACTGTGAGAATACATAAAGTAGAAAGTAGAAATATTTTGTGCCTTTCTTCTGTATTATTGTATACATTAGAAGCACTTTGTATGGAATGGTGGCTTAAGTCAATTTCTCTTTAATGCAAGTTTATTACTGTCAAACCATTGCATACATTGTCATTTATAGTTAAAACTTTTAAATCATGTTAAACTAGTATCTCAGAATTATGTTAACTAATTTGATTACCCTGTGCTGATATTACAGCACTCTCTTTTTGCTGTTCAAAAGTAAATATTATCTGCAGTACAATGATATATATATATATTTTTTTGACATTCTGTTAAAGCTTCACCCATTTCATTTGTCAATAAATGCAAAGCAAAGATATTTTATACTGGTTGGAAAGGGATAAAAGAGGAAGAATGCTTTCACCAATCACTACATTTTTATGAAAACATACTACTATTATAAGTCAAAATACAAGGACTTTAAAGAAATGTTATAGCGTAATACCTTGTGGGTTACAGATGATTTAAAGAAAATTTTTTGTGCACATAATTTTTAAAAATTTTTAGTCTTGTGTTTGGATATGTCACATATAAAACATGTGAAATTTAATATTGAACTTACGTCTTAAATATTTGACATACCTATATTTTTTACTACTTTGATTGGTGTATTATGGTATCTTTATGTAAATTCTGCATGTAATTTGATTATTTTTATTGTGTAATGACATATATTGGTCTTGCTATGTATTTCTAGTTGTCAGTTTGTGGGCATTAAACAAATTTCAAGAATTCCAAACAAAATTTTCAGGAATAAGGTTTTTTATGCTACTGTAGGAGAACTACCATAACCGTTCTGTCAAATTTGATTGACAGTTGCTGTTGGATGCAACTCAATTTATTTTTGACACTATCTTCCTTTTTGTATCCTACTATCTTTTTATTATTGCCATTCTTTGTTTCTTCTTATACTAATGAATGGTAGTTTTGGCTCAACTTCTGAAGCAGTACAAATTTTGTGTCATTCTTTCCAGCAATTAAATTGAGGTACCAAATCGCCATGGTTCAGTGTTTGAATAATATTTTACTCTTGAAATCTATGATAGTGTGCAGAGTTGTCAAAAAATCTTCACTCAAAATCTTATATGTTTCTGTGTTAAAATACGGGGGCTGTTCAAAAAATCATCACTGCATGCACCTGTGTTTAATGTATAACTACCAAAAGTTCCAGTGTTGTATATCTGTTAGTTATTGTTCAGCGCTGTATTGAGTAGAGCATTGTTTCACACAGTGTGTGACTTTTGAGATGACAGAGTTAGAGGGGCAATGCATCTACATAAAACTTTGCATGAAACTCGGCAAAACCTTTACAGAGGCACACGAAAAGATGCAGGAAGCCTATGGTGATCAGTGCTTAAGCTGTACTCAGTAATATGAATGGATCACATGGTTTAAAAATGGCCGGATAGAAGTTAAAGATGACCCTTGGTCAGGACGCCCTTTGATATACGCTGATGACACTCATGTCAGGAACGTCAGTGAAACTGTGTGTGCCAATTGGAGACTGACTGCCCAGGAGATTGGAGAACAATGTAACATTTCAGCTGAATCAAGGCATGAAGTCCTGACAGAGCATCTTGGAATGCATCGTGTTGCTACCAAGTTTATCCCATGTCTCATAAGTCAGGACCAGAAAGACCTTCACCTCACAATCTGTGAAGAGCTTATGGGTCACGCAAAAGAGAATGAGATGTTCCTTAAGAGAATCATAACTGGTGATGAGATGTGGGTCTATGGTTATGATGAGATCAAGGTTCAACCATTACAATGCATTGGGAAAGGTTCTCTAAAACCAAAAAAAGCTCATCAGGCCAGATCAAATGTCAAAGCCATGCTGATAGTTTTCTTTGACAGCGAAGTATTAGTTCATCATCAATTTGTGCCACAGGGACAAAGTGTTAATCAATGGTACTCTCAGGATGTGTTGCAACATCTTCAAGAAAATGTGAAAGGAAAAGGCCTGAAATGTGATGAGACAATTCATGGCTCTTGCATCATGATAATGCACCCATACATTCATCCCTGTTGGTGTGTGACTATTACACCAAAAACGAAATCACTTTGCTGCCTCATCCTCCATACCCTCCAGACCTGGCCCTACCAACTTTCCTTTATTTCCAAAGTTGAAAACCCCATTGAAAGTATGACGATTTGCAATGAAAGGTAAGATAAAAGAAAATTCACAGATGGTGCTTCACATGATCCAGAGGCATGCCATGACTGCTTCCGGAAGTTGAAATGACATTGGGAGCAGTGTATCAGTTGTGGAACAGAGTATTTCAATGGAGACCATGCACAATAAGTAAAAGGTAAGTGTAGGAATATTTCTTGGTCAAAGTTTCAGAATTTTTTGAAAAGACCTCGAATATTCTGTATTCATGAAATACTGTCTTGCTCTCTTTAGTACGAATATACTGTTTAAAAAATTATTTGTGTTATTTTTTATATTTGTCAGTTCACACCATTTACACCAGCAGGATATATGTATAAACACACACACACACACACACACACACACACAGGGTGATCATTAATAAAACTAACAAACTGTGAGACAGGTTCTGGACTGGAAATCGAGGAAAAATGGCTCTGTTAACTTATGTCTGGAAATGCATTGTTTACCACAATAGATGGATGGCACTGATGAATGAAATTCCTCTGACCATGTGCCACATATTGATTGCGTGTTGTGCGCACCCTCCCTTGCGTGGCCATCCATATTGCCACCTGCACTGCCCCCACCAGTCAGCCCGCACACTATTCATTCATTTCTTTCATCGGTTGACTACTGAATCGAGTTATTGAGTAGTTGTACATTCCCATGTAGCACGTGCATCTGTGTCATTGTATTTTTTACATTTCTGTCTGGCACATAGATAGCTGACACATACCTACAAGAAAAGTCACAGCCATTCTAGCGATCTCGATACGTTATTCTGTCTGGCATTTGTTTGAAAAAAGTCATGAATATTGTACTGTTTTCTTGTACAGAGAACTTTCAATACATAGCATTAAGAATACAGATTATTCACCGAATAAGAAGCTAGTTTACATTCAGAAGCAGAAATATTAAGACTGAAGAATGAATAAGTAAAAAGTCCTAGTTGTAACAAGTGCAGGTGTGAAGAATAGTCAAGAGTAAGAGTGACAAGTTGATTGTGAAGTATTAATAATAATAATTCATAGTAATTTCTCAGTAAAAAATGTTGTTATGAGACTCTTAACAGTATTTTTAATAAAAACCTAACTCATAATAATAGTAAACTACCTTACTTTGCTGAAGAATCCCTCTTTGTGATTAAAAAGAGATTAATGGTTGAGATTCTTCAGTACAAGAAAAAGGGCATAAACACTCTTAATGATCATGATTCTGTTATGCAACCATTGTCTGTTTCTCCTAGATCTTAGTATCCTTGTTTGCATGTACTGTACAAAATATTTGTTTGTCTATCTACATTTATTGCTACAGTAGAAATAAGTTTTTCAACATTGCGGCATACAAAGACATGGCTGAGCTCACCAAGGAAGGAGGATCGATTTAATGGATTAGCTCTGTTGAACACTCACCCTGACATTTATTGTCATATTCCTGATGTAATTAACGAATTTGCCAGGAAGAATGGGCAGATAGAATTCATCATTTAATGAAGAGAATCACAATTGTAACTTTTTTATACAAGATGACATTGTCTTGTATATGTGTATAATCAGTCTAAATAAAACTTTCTTAAACTTTGCATGTGACTTGATTATTTTTTATTACAGTGAAAGTAAAGGTACCTCAAGATATCCTTAGTGCCCTCTCCTTGAGGTTTTTCTGTATCCGTCACTGGGTGATAGGGATAGTAGTGGTTCTTCTACAGGATACACAGAACCATACTTTGGCTTACACCACTTTAGTGGACAACTTGCCTGGAGCTTGTAATGGTGTTTATCCTGTAGAACATGGTCCTACAAATCTGGAGTATGCCACATCCCCACACGTTCATCTTTCTGAAAGACCCATGATCAGACAAATGCCCATAAAGGGCTTGAAATGTTGTGTGAGTTGATTGGTGTCTTTGACGGTACTTGTTTTGATATAGCTTTGCTGCCTCATGTGGGAATGACCAGCAACAAACTGTCCATTCGCATGAATGGACACAGGCAGACAGTGTTTGTTGGTAATGAGGATCACCCTGTGGCTAAACATGCCTTGGTGCACGGCCAGCGCATCTTGGCACAGTGTTACACCGTCCGGGTTATCTGGATACTTCCCACTAACACCAACCTATCCAAACTCCGGAGATGGGAACTTGCTCTTCAATATATCCTCTCTTCCCGTTATCCACCAGGCCTCAATCTCCGCTAATTTCAAGTTGCCGCCACTCTTACCTTGCCTGTCATTCAACAACATCTTTGCCTCTGCACTTCTGCCTCGACTGACATCTCTGCCAAAATTCTTTGTCTTTAAATACGTCTGCTTGTGTCTGTATATGTGTGGATGGATATGTGTGTGTGTTCGAGTGTATACCCGTCCTTTTTTCCTTTTTTCCCCCCTAAGGTAAGTCTTTCCGCCCCCGGGATTGGAATGACTCCTTACCCTCTCCCTTAAAACCCACATCCTTTCGTCTTTCCCTCTCCTTCCCTCTTTCCTGATGAGGCAACAGTTTGTTGCGAAAGCTTGAATTTTGTGTGTATGTTTGTGTTTGTTTGTGTGTCTGTCGACCTGCCAGCACTTTCATTTGGTAAGTCACATCATCTTTGTTTTTAGATATATTTTTCCTACGTGGAATGTTTCCCTTTATTATGAACAAATAGATAGATACACACTATAACTAATTTCTTAGTACTATAAACCAAGATACAGTGGACTACTTATACAGCAAAACATCTAGCTTCATTTATGCAAACATCTTTTCTTTCTCCTTTGAACCAAGGCATAGTAATCTCAAACAGGATATCATTATTATTGTTAACTACCAGAGACAGCGTGACTTCTTCCTCACTTTATGCTTCATTAGATAGAGCTTGTGTAGCACCACAACAAGCAGCCTTCACTTTCACATATCACAGTCTATAGTGGAGGTACACTAACTCTAAAATGTTCCTCTGTTGTTCATCTCTGGTAACTACAATATACATATATGTTCTAGTTAGTCAGTTTGTGACATATCTAGTGTAATGCCCAGAATTCAGTCTATCTGATATTTGCGTATTGTACAGCATTAGTTACTTAACCTAGGCACTAGGAGTAGGAGTTATCCTCTCTACACAAATGTCAAAACACACAAAAGTTACTTACATAGACAGCTTACAAGTTATGTGTATTACATGTGTATGATCCTCCTCTGTGGATCACAAGTTATACTACTTACTAAAAGACAATCAATTATTCATTTATTTTCATTACAAACATTAACAAGTTACTAATAATATCATCAGTGAAGATATTTTTTAAGATTGTGGTGTCAGTACCATCCTTTTACATTGTGGGTTGTAGATTAGGCCAACAAGTAACTTCCTTTGTGAGAACTCCTGTCTATTTTGTATGGACCTGTATAAAGTGATTACTAAATTTATGGAGCAGTAATGAAGATTCTGGATGAGTTTTCAAAATAATGCTTTGTCCTATGTGATATCTTTGTACCTGACATAATTTCTTGCTAATGTCACTAGATAAACACTGACATACTTCTGAATTTGTTTTTGTGGGCTTCTCTATTTTTACCCTAACAGAAAAGATGGCTGGATTTACACATGTAAAATCAAGTATTTCAATTTATCAGCAAACGAATAACAATATTTTGAAATGAACTTTCTGGAAAGACAACAATAGTTTGTTGAAACAATAAAGAAGAGCTGACCCTACCACATGCCCATGATGCAAAGTCAGCCATTTTATACAATCCAATTGCTAATTATTACACTTAACTACAAAAATTCAGGTAATTACTTTGCTGAAAAGAAACAGGCCGTGAAAGATATATATTACACCTAGAAAGATATATATTACACCTAGGCAAAGTAGAATAGAAAATGTTGTACTTACCTTGTATGTATGTGTCGCTAAGGAAGACACCATGGTTATAGTGGGTGGGGCAGGTAAGAGTATTGACAGAGATCCTGGGTACAGTATAGAGTGTGACCTGGCAAAGATTGCATCAGCATCAAAGCATACTAGTGTTGAGTTTGTATCTGTTCTTGGGCACCATGACTAACCTCATTTGAACTCTTCTGTCAAGAGAGTTAATTTGGAGCTGGAACAGCTGCTTATGTTGGGTGCAGGGTCACACATTGGTGTGGCTCCTGTTGACTCTCTCTGTAGGTGGGATTATACTAGGCATGGCCTTCACCTCAACAGGAACGGGAAGGGTAAATTGGCTAAGAAAATAGCAGGAAAGTTAAAGGGGGGAGGCACTGTCATGAGTGGAAAAATACCAGTGGTTATAGGGTTCAGAAAAGACCCTTTTTTAGGGTAGGGAGGACAGAAAGAAACCAAATTTTAAGAGAGGTTAGAACTGAGACAAATCTTCAGTTCGAGAAAGAAACAAAAAAACATAATTCTAGCTTATTACATCAGCATAAACAGCTATTGGTTAAGAATTTTCAACAGTCAGCAGATATTTTAATTCTACCCAATTTTAACTCAGTCAATGTGAAATGTCAGCTATCTTTATTGCATCAAAATATTCAAGGGCTATGAAATAAAATTAATGAATTTAACTATCTGCATAGATGAATTAGAGTCTTCAAACCCAGCTGACATAATCTGCCTCTCTGAACATCATGTGACCACTGGTATAGAACTTTTAAGTGTTACAGGGTTTAGGTTAGCATCTCACTTTTGTAGATCAGAAATGGAGAAAGGAGGAGTTGCCACATTCATCAGGAACTGTCACAAATTTAAGAACATAGACATTCATAAAGTTTGCCTAGAACAGCATATGGA
Source organism: Schistocerca americana (assembly GCF_021461395.2). Taxonomy (NCBI): domain Eukaryota; kingdom Metazoa; phylum Arthropoda; class Insecta; order Orthoptera; family Acrididae; genus Schistocerca; species Schistocerca americana. The sequence continues at coordinate 637,579,506 of NC_060120.1, read as the reverse complement.
AGCATGTGCAGCAGAAGTAGAATTTCACAAAAAATCCTTCATAATATTAAGTGTATATCGAGCACCTGCAGGTAACTATAATCTGTTCATAAACCACCTTGAAGCTGCACTGGCCCATTTAACAACCAAAAGCAAAGAAATAGTGGTTGCTGGTGATTTCAATGTAAATTTCCTTAAAGACTTTTCCCAATAAGAGCTTATTTGAGTTAGTAACACTATCATTCAACTTAATTCCCACTGTAAAGTTCCCCCACTTGGGTAGCCAATTGCTCACAAACAACCATTGATAATATCTTTATAGAAAAGTCCAATGAACAAAATTACATTACAAAACCAATAGTCAATGGCCTCTCAGACCATGACATGCAGTTCCTTCTGGCAAATGTTAATACTGAACAGGATATAAAATCTGTTAAATCTGAGCTCAAGAGGGTAATCAATAAGCCAAAAATTGATTATTTTAGGACACTCCTCAGAGACATTCACTGGACTCATGTTTACAGTGCTCATGGCATGAGTGAAAAATATAACACTTTTGCTAATAAAGTGCTTACCTTATTTGAACACTGTTTTCCCCCAAAACTTACCAAGGTTAGAGCAAAGTCTACAAAGAAGCCATGGATTACTCAAGGAACAGGGGTATCTTTTAAAACAAAAAGAAAACTGTATCTGTCAATCCGAAACAGTTCTGATGTTGATGCTATAGCACATTACAAGAAATACTGAAAAATATTAAAGACTGTAATACAGACATCAAAGCAAATATATTACAAGAAAAAGAAAGTCATATCAGATAAAAAAATAAAGACTATATGGGATATAATGAAGGAGGAGACCGGTAGAACCAGACACAAAGAGGAACAAATAACATTAAGAGTAAATGATACATTGGTGACAGATGTGTACAGTGTTGCAGAACTTTTTAACAAACATTTTATAACTGTTACTGAAAAGATGGGGTTGTCAGGTTCAGTAGATGCTACTATGGAATACCTCAGACCAGACATTTCAAGCTACTTCCATAATATGAATTTGACCCTCACTACCCCAGCAGACATAATGTCCATCATAAAATCTTTAAAATCAAAAACATCTAGTGGGTATGATGAAATATCAACAAAGTTAATTAAAGAATGTGATTTTGAGCTAAGTAACATATTAAGCTATCTGTGTAACCAGTCGTTTATCAGTGGAATATTTCCTGAATGGTTGAAATATGCTGAAGTTAAGTCACTGTTTAAGAAGGGAGATAAAGAAATAGCATCAAATTTCCGTCCAGTTTCACTGCTGCCAGCATTCTCAAAAATTTTAGAAAAAGTAATGTACAATCGGTTTTATAACCATCTTATCTCAAATAACGTACTGTCAAAGTCACAGGTTGGATTTCTAAAGGGTTCTGATATTGAGAAGGATATCCACACTTACAGTGAAAATGTGCTTAATTCATTAGACAAAAAATTGCAGGAAACTGGTATATTTTTGATCTGTCAAAGGCATTTGACTGTGTAAATCACAATATCCATTTAAATAAATTAGAATATTATAGTGTAACAGGAAATGCTGCAAAATGGTTCAAATCTTATATCTCTGGCAGGAAACCAAGGGTGTTATTAGGAAAGAGACATGTATCAAGCTATCAGGCATCATCCAGCTGGGAACTAATTACATGTGGGGTCCCACAATGTTCCATTTTGGGGCCCTTAGTTTTTCTTGTGTGTATCAATGACCTTTCATCAGTATCATTACCTGATGCCAAATACTTTTTTTTTGCCGATGGTACAAACAGTGCAATAAGTAGCAAATCAAGTGTAGTCTTAGAATCTATATCTACATCCATACTGGGAGTACGTGTGTGGCGGAGGGTACGTTGAGTACCTCTATCGGTTCTCCCTTCTGTTCCAGTCTCGTATTCCAGTCAGGATTCTCGGTATGCTGCTGCGTGGGCTCTAATCTCTCTGATTTTATCCTCATGGTCTCTTCGCGAGATATACATAGGAGGGAGCAATATACTGCTTGACTCTTCGGTGAAGGTATGTTCTCAAAACTTTAACAAAATCACGTACTGAGCTACTGAGCATCTCTCCTGCAGAGTCTTCCACTGGAGTTTATCTATCATCTCCGTAATGCTCTCGTGATTACTAAATGATCCTGTAACGAAGCGCGCTGCTCTCCGTTGGATCTTCTCTATCTCTTCTATCAACCCTATCTGGAACGGATCCCACACTGCTGAGCAGTATTCAAGCAGTGGGCAAACAAGCGTCCTGTAACCTACTTCCTTTGTTTTCGGATTGCATTTCCTTAGGATTCTTCCAATGAATCTCAGTCTGGCATCTGCTTTACCGACGATCAACTTTATATGATCATTCCATTTTAAATCACTCCTAATGCGTACTCCCAGATAATTTATGGTATTAGCTGCTTCCAGTTGTTGACCTGCTATTTTGTAGCTAAATGATAAGGGATCTATCTTTCTGTGTATTCAAAGCACATTACACTTGTCTACATTGAGATTCAATTGCCATTCCCTGCACCGTGCATCAATTTGCTGCAGATCCTCCTGCATTTCAGTACAATTTTCCATTGTTACAACCCCTCGATACACCACAGCATCATCTGCAAAAAGCCTCAGTGAACTTCTGATGTCATCCACAAGGTCATTTATGTATATTGTGAATAGCAACGGTCCTACGACACTCCCTTGTGGCACACCTGAAATCATTCTTACTTCGGAAGACTTCTCTCCATTGAGAATGACACGCTGCGTTCTGTTATCTAGAAATTCTTCAATCCAATCACACAATTGGTCTGATAGTCCATTTGCTCTTACTGTGTTCATTAAACGACTGTGGGGAACTGTATCAAACACCTTGCGGAAGTCAAGAAACACGGCATCTATCTGGGAACCCGTGTGTATGGCCCTCTGAGTCTCGTGGACGAATAGTGCGAGCTGGGTTTCACACGACCATCTTTTTCGAAACCCATGCTGATTCCTACAGAGTAGATTTCTAGATCAGCTAATAAAATATTTGTGGACATTAACAACTGGTTCCTAGGCAATTCTTTGTCACTAAACTTTGAAAAAACACACTACATACAGTTCAGAACTTGTAAGGGGTGTCCCACGGGTATATGCCTAACATACGATGACAAGCAGATAGAAGAAATGGACAGTGTTAAATTCTTGGGATTACAGCTTGATAATAAATTCAACTGGGAGGAGCACACCACAGAACTGCTGAAGTGTCTTAACAAATCTCTATTTGCAATGCGAATTGTGTCAGACACAGGGGATAAAAAAATGAAAAAGCTGGCATACTATGCTTACTTTCGTTCCATAATGTCATATGGGATTATTTTTTGGGGTAATTCATCTGGCCAAGCTACAGTTTTCCAGGCACAAAAACTTGCAGTAAGAATTATATGTGGTGTGAACTCAAGAACATCCTGCAGAAGCCTGTTTAGGGAACTAGGGATACTAACTACTGCTTCCCAATATATTTATTCCTTAATGAAATTTGTCATTAAAAATATATCACTTTTTCAAACCAACAGCTCAATTCATGGAATCAATACTAGAAATAAGAATAATCTTCACAAGGATTTAAAGTCACTTAGTCTTGTACAAAAAGGTGTGCATTATTCAGGAACACACATTTTCAATAACTTGCCAGCAGCCATAAAAAGCTTAACAACCAATGAAATTCAGTTTAAGAGAAGACTAAAGGATTTATTGGTGGCAAACTCCTTCTACTCCATTGATGAATTTCTCAGTATATATATATAAGTATAATATAACTTCTGCACAATTTCAGTGCAGTAATGTGTTCATTGTAAATAAGTATTATAGTAATTGTATTACACGTTTATTACCTTATAAATAAATAAATTTATTTTAAATTCAGTGCATTAGTATTGAAAAATAACTCTTTCATATAGTGTTCTTTAAAAAATGAAGATCATTCTACTTGGGACCTGTAGAATGGTACATTAGCTTATTTGTTTTAGTTGTAAATGTTTGTCATGTATTGTTGTTTTTCTGACATGTTCTACATCCTGGAGGACCTCCTCACTACGGATCAATTGGAATGAAAGTAAATCTAATCTAATCTAATCTATTGAAGTTGTGACATTCACCTGCTTTATTTCCTCATTGATTGTCCTCTGTGTCAATGTACTGTGTTGCTATACTGGCTGAAAAATGGGGGTGGAAGTTCAACACCGATGACTTTAAACGATGTAGCTGATAGGTGCACAATTGTGTTTCACATTTCTTTACTTTCACTGTTCACAATCCCCAAATACACACATTAAATATGGCCAGGTAACTACTGTTTAATTTTTGATAAGCCTCATTAATAGGTTGCTGGCAAACACCCACATAATGCTACAATAGTCTACTGTTGAACATCTATGAGCAGTAAAAACCTAATCACACAGTTCACAGGTTTTTCGGGATAATAAGGTATGTATTGAACAGACACTATCATTATGTTACACTTATTTCACAGTTAAGTTGGTGCATTGTTGTTGATCCAACCAATACATGTTCGCTGTCTGAAACTCAGTTTGCTTCATCACAACTGGTTGTCATACTGTAATTTGTACCTGTGACCATTTGATGCTATAAACTCCTTATTGTTATGTCTTTTACACTGTCTACTGAACTTCATCCTGATGAATCTCACTAATATCCCCACTAAAATTGCTACACCAAGAAGAAATGCATATGATAAACGGGTATTCATTGGGCAAATATATTATACTAGAACTGACATGTGATTACATTTTCACACAATTTGGGTGCATAGTTCCTGAGAAACCAGTAACCAGAACAGCCACTTCTGGCCATAATAATGGCCTTGATATGCCTGCGCAGTGTCTCAAACAGAGCTTGGATGGCGTGTACAGGTACAGCTGCCCATGCAGCTTCAACACAATGCCAGTTCATCAAGAGTAGGGACTGGCGTATTGTGATGAGCCAGTTGCTCGGCCACCATTGACCAGACGTTTTCAGTTAGTGAGAGATCTGGAGAATGTGCTGGCCAGGGCCGCAGTCGAACATTTTCTGTATCCAGAAGGGCCCGTACAGGACCTGCAACATCCGGTCGTGCATTATCCTGCTGAAATGTAGGGTTTCGCAGGGATCGAATGAAGGGTAGAGCCACGGGTCGTAACGCATCTGAAATGTAACACCCACTGTTCAAAGTGCCGTCAATGTGAACAAGAGGTGACCGAGATGTGTAACCAATGGCACCCCATACCATCACGCTGGGTGATACGCCAGTATGGCGATGACAAATACACGCTTCCAGTGTGCGTTCACCACGCTGTCACCAAACATGGATGTGACCATCATGATGCTGTAAACAGAACCTGGATTCATCCGAAAAAATGACGTTTTGCCATTCGTGCATCCAGGTTTGTCATTGAGTACACCATCGCAGGCCCTCCTGTCTGTGATGCAGCATCAAGGGTAACCGCCATGGTCTCCGAGCTGATAGTCCATGCTGCTGCAAACGTCATTGAACTGTTTGTGCAGATGGTTGTTGTCTTGCAAACGTCCCCATCTGTTGACTCAGGGATCGAGACATGGCTGCACGATCCGTTACAGACATGCCGATAAGATGCATGTCATCTCGACTGCCAGTGAGGCCATTAGGATCCAGTACGGCATTCCGTATTACCCTCCTGAGCCCAGCAATTTCATATTCTGCTAACAGTCATTGGATCTCAACCAACACAAGCAGCAATGTCGCGATACGATAAACCGCAATCGCGATAGGCTAGAATCCCACCTTCATCAAAGTCGGAAACGTGATGGTACACATTTCTCTTCCTTACACGAGGCATCACAACAACGTTTCACCAGGCAACACCGGTCAACTGCTGTTTGCGTATGAGAAATTGGTTGGAAACTTTCCTCATGTCAGCACGTTGTAGGTGTCGCCACCGGCGCCAACCTTGTGTGAATGCTCTGAAAAGCTAATCATTTGCATATCACGGCATCTTCTTCCTGTCGGTTACATTTCGCGTCTGTAGTACGTCATCTTCATGGTGTAGCAATTTTAATGGTCAGTAGTGTACTTGTGTGTAACTTCTATTGCAATATTTGGCATTTATAAACACGTTCTACATTTTACAGGCCTTTGATTTCACCAGTACTAGAAACCTTTGAATATCACAACCTTGGGACATTTGATTTAAATTATTTCTCATGGTCTTTGGTTTCTCATGTGAAATTTTTCCCTGTGTCAAATTATACATTTTCTAGTACTTATGCTTATCAGTATATCAAGTTTTTACAGTAATAACAATTATTTGTGTCTTGTAAATATTATCATACCAAATTGGCTATAGCCATAGCGAATGTTTAGAATTAGTCATCTCATTATATGAGTAGGTACACATGTTCATCATGTCTTGTATTCAAACAAGGATGTGTACTTTGTTCATTGAGTGTCTCTTGACCAATCACTGTTTTGCTTGTGTCTCTAACTTTTGAACTATTTTTTTTTAAAAAAAAAGGCTTTATCCTCAGAATTTCTTACATGATGATCCTCCAACTCAATCAATAAATGTGAGAGAGTGTCTTCCACAACTTTCATATCTTCTTCTACAGACACATCCTCAAAGTAACTCTTGAAGAAAAAAGGCCCACCTTTTCAAATATTCTTGTAATAGTTTGCGATTCATAAGTGAAGATAATGCTTTATGGTCAGAATATATTTTGGCTTTTTGTCCAGATAATTAAGTATTGATATCTCTTGAACTCCTAAATGATAGCTGAAGTTTCCTTTTCTATAACTGTTAATGAAGTTAATGTTTTTCCAACAATTGGCTGGCAGATGCTATACTCCTAATGTTATCATTGTTCTTGAAATCCCCTTTCCCCCTTCAAAAAAATCACACAAGTAATACAATACCATGCATCAGATGACATCTTGAACGCTTCATTCACCGTCAGATGGCATAAAAGGTTGGCATTCACTAAAGCTCTTTTATGACTGTCAAAAGCTTCCTTTTTCCTTAAACTCCATTTCCAGCTAGTATTTTGCTTCAGATGGTTCATTATATCTGATTGAACTGTACATAAACCTGGAAGTTATTTTCTATAGACACCCACTATGCCTAAAAAGGATTTAAATTGTTTCCATGTTGGATATGGACATTTTACAATGGCTTCAGTTTTACTTGGATCAGCTTTATTACGTTTAATACTGACCACATGTCCTAATTACTTAACTTTTGATACTACAAACAAGGATATACTTAATTTAATGGTAATATCTTCTTCCATGAATTTGTTCATCTAAATGTTCACACCAGGCTCATGTAATAATCAGTATGTCATCTACATACAGTATTACCTCCTATAATAGCTGTGGATCTGGAACCTGGTCTAGTGGCCTTGTGGAAATGCTCACAGACACATTCAACCCAAAGGGCAATACAGTAAATTGGTATGATCTCCCTTCAAAAAAGGAAGCTATAACAGGTCTTGAATTGGTATAAAAGGGAACCTGCCAGTATGCTGTGGTCAAATCTAGGGATATTATGTACTATATTCCTTCTAATCTAACTAGTATTCTCTTATTGCAAATGGTATCATATACGATAATGAAGAATGGTTTATTTTCCTTTATTTTCAACTTATATTCATACCCTCATGTAATACCTGATTGATCTGCAAACAATTTTGTGTACCACCTCACTAAGTTCCATAATTTCTCGTTCTCCTGACCAGTTAACAGTTTGCTAGTTTCAACTTCCTCCCAATTTGTTGTCAGTGTCATTACGCTCTACACTCTGGCTATTCTGATTATTGCTCAGTTCTGAAGGTTTTATGTTACTCACATTTGCAAAAAAAATTACTCAGTTTTCTGTTGGCTTTTCAGTCTGCCACCTTTCTAGGAAGGGAAATGCAACTATTGGGTTAATATTTGACAGAGCTTATCTTCTTACAGCAAAATCGAGCATGGTATGGTATGTTTCTAACCAGTTGAGTCCCAACAGCAATGAATCATTCAAATAAAGAATGATTAAAAATTTATGATTACCTGTCAGATTTCCTACTGAAGAGGTTAACAAAAACCTTCCTCCCTTACAGGTTCCCCCAATCCCCCCCCCCCCCCTCCCCCACCCCATAATTCCAATAACATTTACCCCTTTTACTAAGTATGATAGGTACTTGCCTTGGCATCTAATTTGCTCAAAAATTTCTCTATTCAACTCACATATATCACTACTTGAATGCAGGGCTATATCCAAAACTTGTTCCCCAATATATCCAGATACTAAAGGTTTGGTAGACTCACTTTCTGTGTCCATTTCCCTTTCTTCTAATAACTCTTCCCATGATCTCTGTTCTTATCCTAACATCTATAATCATAATCTTTCTGGCCTAAAGCTGTTTACTGTTGATGCCACCAGATGCCCTCTCCTGTGGGACTTTTGCACTTTCACCTTTTCAGTTATTATGCTTCCCACTGGATATTGATGTTTAACTGAATCCATCTTTTCCTATACTATTGATAGTCTTACCTGGAATTTCCACTGTTTGCTTGTTTTGGTTTTCATAGTTGTTGAACTGTGCCCTTTTTGCCTTGCAATATTGGCTATTTGCTACCTCTGAATCCCTTTCCAAATTTCCCTGGTTCTCTGAAAACCATATTTACTTCTGCAGGACCATTCGTCTTCCTTGTCTTTCTTTAAACCATCTAACTGTTCTAGGTATGTGAAAATTTCCTTTATCTTGGTTACATCCTTCCCAACCATCATTTCTCTCACATGAATTGGCAATAGATTAATCAGTACTCCCACCTTTTGTCTTTCATCCAACAGTTTCTCTAATAATTTCACCTTATTTATATGCCATTTAAAAGATTTGCACCTGCCCTTCCCCTCCCCCCTCCCCCCCCTCCCAACCAAACTCCCATTTTCTTCCATAGCGTCTCGGCTCTTTCAGCTTCCTAAATAGGTTTTGTAGCTCACTGTAGACTGGTATTTCTCTTTGAATAATCCACAGATTCATTAAAACTCGTAAATCCTGTTCTACGTAAATCTGCCCATCCAGATACTTCACCCACCAGGAAACCAATAACGAATTGAAGTTGCCTCTTGTCATCCCAACATAGTGGGAAAACCAACTTAAATGTTTTGAGAAAGGCTCTCAGATGTATCCCATTACCTGGTTCAAATGGAATTGGTTCATCACATCATTACTATTTTCAAACCAACATTCTTCTACGTAAATAAGTTACATAAAATTGCAACCAGTCACTTTTTTTAAATAATTATGTTTTATTCCATGAATCAGTTTTCCAGCCTTTTAAAGTTGTTCTTCAGATTTTCTGTAAGTTACATCATTATTTTAAGCACAATGCTGGGTGGGGAGCTGGCTTGTGACAGTATGGGTGGCTTTTTTCTGTTAGTATCCATCTGTCTGCTTCCAGTTTGATGGTCAGTTGCTATATCATTTCACACACTTTTACACAAGCTATATTAATATACACTCTGATTGAATGTTTCACTGCCAGAGTGTAAAGCCAACCATACTGTCACAATCCAGCACCTAGCATTATGCTAGAAATAATGATGTAACTTCCAGAAACCACCTAAAGATGTACCTGAGTAGGTTTGAAAACTGGTTCATGGAATAAAACATAATTATTAAAAAAATGACTGGTTGCAGTTTTATGTAACTTATTTACATTCAATTAACTGTCACAGGTTCTAAAATATCTGTAAATGATACAATGTTCTTCTACCCATTGTAATGCTACAGTTGTGGCTTCTTTACCACCACTTATCATTTCTTGGTCCTGCTCATTTTCTTTAGCTCCACTTAGTTTACATGTAAGGAGCTACCAAGCATACTACATTACATGGATTGAGGAGAAAATATCTTAGAAATAAAATGGGAGATGACAGACTTACTGGTCTTGCTTTAACAAGTGATCGTCATGATCTGGCAGTGCAGCTAGGTTCTGAAGAAATGATAAATAAGTTGGCAGTAGGACATAAAAACCTAAATATAGTACTTTAAAGTAAAGTCATTTCTGGTATTTATTAAATTACAGTAACTTATGACCTAAAGTTACAGCCAAATGCCGAAGTGTTACAAACTTAAACATAAACAAAGACTACTGCAATAATATTGTAATATTTTGTTGTATAATACAATTAATCACACAATTTAATAATATATAAATACCTACAATTTTAGATTTGTTTGTTTTGTCATCCATACGCACCTTATTACATACGAGGGCAGTTCAATAAGTAATGCAACACATTTTTTTTTCTCGGCCAATTTTGGTTGAAAAAACCGGAAATTTCTTGTGGAATATTTTCAAACATTCCCGCTTCGTCTCATATAGTTTCATTGACTTCTGACAGGTGACAGCACTGTACGGAGCTGTTAAAATGGCGTCTGTAACGGATGTGCATTGCAAACAATGGGCAGTGATCGAGTTTCTTTTAGCGGAAAACCAGGGCATCTCAGATATTCATAGGCGCTTGCAGAATGTCTACGGTGATCTGGCAGTGGACAAAAGCACGGTGAGTTGTTGGGCAAAGCGTGTGTCATCATCGCCGCAAGGTCAAGCAAGACTGTCTGATCTCCCGCATGCGGGCCGGCCGTGCACAGCTGTGACTCCTGCACAGCTAACACACTCGTTCAAGATGATCGACGGATCACCATCAAACAACTCAGTGCTCAACTTGACATCTATGTTGGTAGTGCTGTTACAATTGTTCACCAGTTGGGATATTCAAAGGTTTGTTCCCGCTGGGTCCCTCGTTGTCTAACCGAACACCATAAAGAGCAAAGGAGAACCATCTGTGCGGAATTGCTTGCTCGTCATGTGGCTGAGGGTGACAATTTCTTGTCAAAGATTGTTACAGGCAATGAAACATGGGTTCATCACTTCGAACCTGAAACAAAACGGCAATCAATGGAGTGGCGCCACACCCACTCCCCTACCAAGAAAAAGTTTAAAGCCATACTCTCAGCCGGTAAAGTCATGGTTACAGTCTTCTGGGACGCTGAAGGGGTTATTCTGTTCGATGTCCTTCCCCATGGTCAAACGATCAACTCTGAAGTGTATTGTGCTACTCTTCAGAAATTGAAGAAACGACTTCAGCGTGTCCGTAGGCACAAAAATCTGAACGAACTTCTCCTTCTTCATGACAACGCAAGACCTCACACAAGTCTTCGCACCCGAGAGGAGCTCACAAAACTTCAGTGGACTGTTCTTCCTCATGCACCCTACAGCCCTGATCTCGCACCGTCGGATTTCCATATGTTTGACCCAATGAAGGACGCAATCCGTGGGAGGCACTACGCGGATGATGAAGAAGTTATTGATGCAGTACGACGTTGGTTCTGACATCGACCAGTGGAATGGTACCGTGCAGGCATACAGGCCCTCATTTCAAGGTGGTGTAAGGCCGTAGCATTGAATGAAGATTACGTTGAAAAATAGTGTTGCGTAGCTAAAAGATTGGGGAATAACCTGGTGTATTTCAATGCTGAATAAAACAACCCCTGTTTCAGAAAAAAAATGTGTTGCATTACTTATTGAACTGCCCTCGTACATTACATATTTTTTATTTGATGGTGCCTAGATTAATTAGTGCTTACCTGCAGCTTTACTTGCATGTGACATGAATTCTAATGTGTTTATAGGATTTTTAATTTCCAACTGATTGATTTTATTGTGGGTAAACAACAATGTCTTTTTATGGTCTGAATGAAATTATGGGCGAAATCAAGTTTATCCTTCCTAAAGTGCAGTGAAGAACAGCCCCCTATTAAAAGCTGTAGTTATGTCAGTGCTTGCAACTTGCATGTTTTGGGAGAAAATATCACAGCCTTGAAAACATAAGAGAACACTACCATTTCCTCACACACACAGAACTAGTGGGGTAAGATAATTTCATCTTGTCACCATGTCTCCTTAAAATGCACTGTCAGTCTATTATTAAGGCATATGTGATGTCATTTCCTCTCCTATATCACCAAGCGAGGTGACGCAATCGTTAGCACACTAGACTCGCATTCGGGTGGACAACAATTCAAACCTGCATCTGGTCATCCTGATTTAGGTTTTCCGTGATTTCCCTAAATCACTTCAGGCAAACAGTTCCTTTGAAAGGGCATGGCCAACTGTAAACAACAGTGTGTGTTACAAAACTAAAAACTATCTAAAACAGCCATTTAATAGCAGTGAACTTTATTGTTTGGTAGAACAACTAATTAAAGAATATGCACTAATTGTAAAAGAGTAAAAGCACAATTTAAATGAATGGTGCCAAAATATTACTTCAGAATGATACATTTCATGTTTTTGTGTCCACTGCAAACTCTGCTAACATTTACAGTCTAGTGCAAAATTACTTATTCTTCATTACATGAAACATTATGAACTTTCCAGAAATATCTTGTTGTAATAGAAAACAAGTACCTATGAACATTTCCATTTCTAAAATCAGAAACACTTAGCATTACAATGAGTAATGTGACTGTGTGAGTCTTTCAGAAGACAAACTTCGAAAGAGATATTTTCACCCAATACAAATGCAGACTAGCATGAGGTACATATAAGAAAAGATTGATCATTGTAGAGATAAGTAAGTGTCATCTGCTACAGCAAAAACAGCAAACCACCAACAGGCATGAAGTGACTCAGAATGTACCTGTACAACCAAAAATATTGTATAAAACAGCACTTCAGAAACCTGTAGAGAAAGAAAGACCAATACCCCAAGCAGCTGCCACAGTATCAGTCAGAAATTCATGTGCCAGTGTCAGAAAAATTCTTATAATAGGCACTGGTGATGACCAATGGACACTATATGGAGAGAAAATGGCATGGTTCCATTTAGTGAAAAATGGAACAACTGAAAATATAATCAAATTTCTTGAGAAAATATTTCCAGAATATAGCAACTTTCAAGCTGAGAAACTAGAAAGTATGGGTGTAAAAAACAAGACTGGTGTCGACTTCCATCTAAAGGTAATGGACACTGCTATATGGCCCAAGAATATTGTAATAAGGTGCTTTTTATTCAAGAAATCAAACAATGCTGCAATACAATAGAGTCTGAAAATATAAATCAGGGCTATGGATTATCATATAGAAAGAACATTAGTGATGACAGTGATATGCCTATAGTTGTAGCAAGTGCTAATGTGCAGTGTTTAAGAACAAAGGTGGACCTTTTATCATTCTTTGTAGAAGAAGTGAAACCAGATGTTTCATGTATTAGTGAGCATTGCTTGGCTGAAGCAGATGGTGATTATTACAGATTTGTTGAATATTTAGATATGGTAAACTCATGGTATCGAGTCACTATAATTCACGGGGACGGATTAGTGTATGCAAACAAAAATATTAGTTTAAAAGAAACTGATTTAAAAAACTTTTGTACAGACCTGGATCTTGAACTTTCTTTACTAGTGTCAACAAATACTGGTCTCATTGTTATCTCTGAGTTGTGTGTGTGAGTTGCGCGCGTGCGTGTGCGTGTGTGTGTGTGTGTGTGTGTGTGTGTGTGTGTGTGTGTGTTTTTCTGTCCTCTATTGATGACGAAGGCCTTAATAGCTGAAAGCTTTATTTGTGCCAGTCTTTTTCTTTTGCCTATCTGCAACTCAGTATCTTTGCTATATGGCAAGTAGCAACTTTCCCTTTCATAATATTGTTATCTCTGTATACCATTCTCCAGAACATAACTTCCAAAACTTTCTGCACAGATGGAGAACTGTTTATCTTAACTTACGTGTTTTAAGTCTAAAATTGAATTATGTGCTGACCTCAACATGCATATTGGTTATGGAAGTACTAAAGAGAAAGTCTTCAGGACTTTATAAACAGCTATTGGCTGTTTGTAACAAACAAATTTCCGACAAGGGATTATGCCTATATAGACACAGTTATCATCAAACTCTATATTTTGGATTACAGTATCATTGTAGTAGAACCAATGATTGCACACCACAGTATATTGGTAATGGAACTCAGCATGAAGAGTAAGAGTAACGTGCAACCAGGTGCATGGCATTCAAGCTACACATCCAGTAGAAGGGTTAACAAAGAAGAGAGATTAAATGTCCTTAAAGCAGCACTGTCTGGTGTGAATTGACAGCAGAAAATTGCAGAAATGAGGACTAGTGATGCATTTGAATGTCTGTTCCAAACTTTGAAAACAAAGCTTGACGATATGTCCCCGATCATCCTCAAGAAGTATCCTGCAGGCAATCACAAGGAAGGGAAAACCTATTAAAGGGAAGATATAGTATACACCTGAGCTAAATAGATTAAAATACATTGTATTAATATTCAGGGAGTGTATGAAGCCAGCTTTAGATCTTCCAACTAAAGACCTGCTTCATTGTAACTATTTGAGAGCCAAGAGGATTTACAGAAAGGGAATGGAGTATGCAAAGAACAAATACAACGACAAGTTCATTAAAGATGTTCATAATCCATGTAAAGCAGCTTGGAATCTAGTAAGTGAGCCCAGTAAAAAGCCTACATCTGCCTCAAATTCCTGCAGTCCTGATGCCTTCAATGAGTACTTCGTAAGGACAGTAAGAAATACTGTAAATGAAATTGCAGACTCAGACTTAGATCCCACAGCTGACATAAAAAATGTAAGCTGTTGCATTATTTAAAAGTGGAAGAAAGTGGACTCTAAGGACATTGTAAAAACAGTGAATACATATAAACATTCAGAGAGTGCAGATATCTACGCAATGTCCCCCACAGTCCTGAAGAAGATTGCTCCACGAGTTTGTTCAACCACTAGGCATAGTAACCAAGTAATGTTTATGCTTTGGTGCCTCCACAGAATTCCTGAAACTGGCATGCACAGTACCAGTCTACAAAAAAGGTGACCCATGTGAAGTGTACAGTTTTAGACCAATTTGCATAATGCCCACTCCAGCTAAAATTGCTGAGTCTGTAATGAAGCATCAGCTACAGGATTACTTCAAAGACAGTAAACTCTCTCAGGACACACACCATCATTTTTATAAGGTAAAGTCGACCATTACTGCAGCAATGGACTTAATTAGGAAAATAAGGCAAGGGTTTGAAGACAGGTAAAGTGTGGCACAGACACTCTGTTACCTCAGCAAGGCAACTGACTATCTCACACAAAATATTGCTTACTAAATTAAAGTGCTATGGTACTGCAGGTGTTGTGCTGGCTCCTCTTCAGTCCTATCTTGAAAACCAAAAGTAGGTAGTATCAATTCATGGTGCAATCTTCCAAGAATGAAACTTGAGCATGGTGTTCCGCAGGAGTCCATCATAGGACCTCTCCTGTTCCTTATTTAAGTCAATGACCTCTGTTGTAACAACCAAATGTTACAGATTGCTGATAACACCACTCTTTTGCGAAAATAAAAGCTGTCGCACAAGCTCTGCAAGCAACAAATATGCTCAACATCAAAGAATGGTTCATTGACAATAAAATGAAAATGAGTGAAAAAAACACAACAACTGATATGCAACTTTATCAAAGCTGGATACAACGATAACACGGAGGCTGTCAAACTGCTGGGATTCATGACCGACAGTGATTGACAGCAAACTATCAATGAATGAGCACACAGGGTATGGGTGCTCCAAGCTCTCCTGTGCAGTATAACTTCTGAGAAGATTAAAGGTGTATTAACTGGTACATGCCTTATGATAGTGTACTATGCACTATTTCATAGCAACATAAATTGTGGCCTATTGTTATGGGGACAGTATGGAGGATGCAAGGATTTATTAATGCTGCAAAAGAGAGCAGACCATATCATTGCACCAAGCAAAGGACTGGAGCACTGCAAGCCTATATTCACCCCTACGTCTACATCTGCATAGATACTCCGCAAGCCACCGTACTGTGTGTGGCGGAGGGTACCATGTACTCATACTAGTCATTCCCCCCCCCCCCCCCCCCTATTTTACTCACAAATAGAGCTAGGAAGAAATGACTGTCTATATACTTCCATATGAGCCCTAGTTTCTCGTACCTTATTCTCACGGTTCTTATGTGCAAGGTGTGTTGGCGGCAATAGAATCGTTTGGTAGTCAGCTTCGGATGTCAGTTATCTAAATTTTCTCAACAGTGTTCCTCAAAAAGAATGTTGCCTTCTCTCCAGGGAAGCATCCCCATAACATTTATGTGTTGTTTGAACCTACTGGTAACAAATCCAGCAGCCCACCTCTAAACTACCTCGACGTCCTTCCTCAGTCTGACCTGGCACGGATCCCAAACACTTGAGCAGTACTGAAGAATAGGTCGCACCAGCATCCTATATGAGGTGTCTCTTGCACGTGAAGCACACTCTCCTAAAATCATCCAAATAAACTGAAGTCGACTATTCACCTTCCCTGCAACAGTTCTCACACGTTCGTTCCGTTTCATATCGCTTTGCAACGTTGTGCCCAGATATTTAAATGACTTCACTGTGTCAAGGAGGACACTACTAATAACGTATATGAACATTACCCTACCCATCCCCATTAACCTACATTTTTCCACATTTAGAGCTAGTTGCCGTTTATTACACCAACTAGAAATTTTGTCTAAGTCGTCTTGTATCTTCCGACAGTTACTCAACTTCGACACCTTACTGTACACCAGATCAACATGAGCAAACAACCACAGATTGCTGCCCATCATGTACACCAAATCATTTACATATTTAGAAAACAATAGCTGTCCTATCACACTTCGCTGCGCCACTCCTGATATCCCTCATCTCTGACGAACACTAGCCGTCGAGGACAAGATACTGGGTTCTATTACTTATGAAGTGTTTGAGCCACTCACATATCTGTGAGCATACTCCATATGCTTGTATCTTTGTTAACAGCCTGCAATGGGGCACCATGGCAAATGCTTTCTGGAAATCTAGAAACATGGAATCAGCCTCTTCCCTCTCATCCATAGTTTGCAGTATATCACATGAGCAAAGGGCAAACTGAGTTTTGCATGCACGATGCTTTCTAAAACATGGTGAATCATGGACATAAGCTTCTCAGTCTCAAGTAAGTTTACTATATTCGAACTGAGAATATGTTCAAGGATTCTGCAGCAAACAGAAGTTATGGATATAGGATTGTAACTTTGTGGGTCCGTTCCTTTACCCTTCTTATATACAGGAGACACCTGCGTTGTTTTCCAGTTGCTTGAGACTTTGTGCTGTATTTATTTTTATGCCTCATCCATGTAAACAAAAACCACAGGATTTTCAGCATGATCCCAACGAGAGGAACATTTAAACTGTCGACAGTCTGGAACACAAGATAATTTTCAAGTAGTTGCTTTAAAAATGTTCAACTCATTACCCGGAAAAGTGCAATTCCTGCCACCAATACCATTCAAAAGAAATGTCGCAGGACCTGAAAGACTATCCATTAAACTCCAAAGAGGAGAGGGAAACATTCCATGTGCGAAAAATATGTATAAAAAACAAAGATGCTGTGACTTACCAAACGAGAAAGCGCTGGTAGATAGACACACAAATTTCAAGCTTTCGCAACCCAGTGTTGCTTTATCAGGAAAGAGGGAAGGAGAGGGAAAGATGAAAGGACTGGAATGACTCCTTACTCTCTCCCTTAAAACCCACATCCTTTCATGTTTCCCTCTTCTTCCCTCTTTCCTGATGAAGCAACCTTGGGTTAAGAAAGCTTGAAATCTGTGTGTGTGTGTTTTGGCTCTGAGCACTATGCGACTTAACTTCTGAGGTCATCAGTCCCCTAGAACTTAGAACCAATTAAACCTAACTAACCTAAGGACATCACACACATCCATGCCCGAGGCAGGATTCAAACCTGCGACTATGGTGGTCGCTCAGCTCCAGACTGTAGAGCCTAGAACCGCACGGCCACTCCAGCCGTGTGTGTCTTTTGATATATATATAAATGGATAGGTTAAAGTCAGACGTAGTGGGAATTAATGAAGTTTGGTGGCAGAAGGAACAAGACCTCTGGTCAGGTGAATACAGGGTTATAAACACAAAATCAAATAGAGTGAATGCAGGAGTAGGTTTAATGATGAATAACAAAGAAGGAGCATGAATAAACTACTACGAACAGCATAGTGAATGCACTATTTTAAGGAAGGTAGACATGAAGCTCTTGCCTAACACAGTAGGATAAGTTTATATGCTAACTAGCTCTGCAGATGATGTAGATGTTGAAGAATTGTATGATGTGATAAAAGAAATTAATCAGGTAGTTAAAGAAGACGAAAATTTAATAGTCATGGGGGACTTGAATTCGGTAGTTGGGAAAGGAAGAGAAGAAAAAATAATAGGTGAATATGGACTGGGGGTAAAGAATGAAAGAGGAAACAACCCAGTACAATTTTGCACAAAGCATAAATTAGTTTAAGAACCATGAAAGAAGGTTGTATGCATGGAAGAGGCCTGGAGGCACTGGGAGGTTTCAGATAGATTATATAATGGTATGACATATCTAGGGGCAGATGTGGAATTTATTAGTTATGAACTGTAGACTAAAGCTGAAGAAACTGCAGAAAGGTAGGAATTTAAGGAGATGGGACCTGGATAAACTGAAAGAACCAGATGTTGTAGAGAGCATTAGGGAACGATTGACAAATACACGGGAAAGAAATACAGTAGAAGAAGAATGGGAAGCTTTGACAGAAGAAATAGTGAAGGCAGCAGATGATAAAGTAAGTAAAAGGACGAGGGCTGGTAGAAATCCTTGGGGAACAGAAGAGATGTTGAATTTAACTGATGAAAGGAGAAAATACAAAAATGCGGTAAATGAAGCAGGCAAAAAGGAATACAAACGTCTCAAAAATGAGATCGACAGGAAGTGAAAAATAGCTAAGCAAGGATGGCAAATGTAAGGATGTAGAAGCATATATCACTAGGGTTAAGACAGATACTGTCTACAGGAAAATTTAAGAGACCTTCAGAGAAAAGAGAACTACTTGTATGAATATCAAGAGCACAAAGGGATACCAGTCCTAAGCAAAGGAGGGAAAGCAGAAAGGTGGAAGGAGTATATAGAGGGTCTATACAAGGGTGATGTACTTGAGGGCAATATTATGGAAATGGAAAAGAACGTAGATGAGAATGAAATGGGAGAGACGATACTGCATGAAGAATTCGACAGAGCACTGAAAGACCTAAGTCAAAAAAGGCCCTGGGAGTAGACAACTTTCCATTAGAACTACAGATAGCCTTGGGAAAGCCAGCCGTGACAAAACTCTACCATCTGGTGAGCAAGATGTATGAGACAGGTGAAATACCCTCAGACTTCAAGAAAAGTATAATAATTCCAATCCCAAAGAAAGCAGGTGTCGATGGGTGTAAAAATTACTGAACTATTAGTTTAATAAGTCATGGATGCAAAATACTAACACGAATCCCTTACAGACGAATGGAAAAACTGGTGGAAACCGACCTTGGGGAAGATCAGTTTTGATTCAATAGAGACATTGTAACACACGAGACAATATTGACACTATGACTTATCTTAGAAGATACATTAAGGAAAGGCAAACCTACGTTTCTAACATTTGTGGACTTAGAGAAAGCTTTTGACAATGTTGACTGGAATACTCTGTTTCAAATTCGGAAGGTGGCAGGGAGCGAAAGTCTATTTACAATTTGTAGAGAAACCAGATGGCAGTTATAAGAGTCGAGGGGCATGAAAGGGAAGCAGCGATTGGGAAGGGAGTGAGACAGGTTTGTGGCCTCTCCCCGATGTTATTCAATCTGTATATTGAGCAAGCAGTAAAGGAAACAAAAGAAAAATTCGGAGTAGGTATTAAAATCCATGGAGAAGAAATAAAAACTTTGAGGTTCGTCAATGAAATTGTAATTCTGTCAGAGACAGCAAAAGACCTGGAAGAGCAGTTGAACGGAATGGACAGTGTCTTGAAAAGAGAATCTAAGAGGAACATAAAAAAAAAAAACGAGGGTAATGGAAAGTAGTCAAATTAAATCAGGTGATGTTGAGAGAATTAGATCAGGAAATGAGACACTTAAAGTAGTATATGAGTTTTGATATCTGGGGAGCAAAATACACTACGTGATCAAAAGTATCCGAACACCTGGCTGAAAATGACTTACAAGTTCGTGGCGCTCTCCAACGGTAATGCTGGAATTAAATATGATCTTGGCCCACCCTTAGCCTTGATGACAGCTTCCACTCTCGCAGGCATACGTTCAGTCAGGTGCTGGAAGGTTTCTTGGGGAATGACAGCCCATTCTTCACGGAGTGCTGCACTGAGGAGAGGTATCGATCTCAGTCGGTGAGGCCTGATACGAAGTCGGCGTTCCAAAACATCCCAAAGGTGTCCTATAGGATTCAGGTCAGGACTTTGTGGAGGCCAGTTCATTACAGGGATGATATTGGCTTGTAACCTCTCCGCCTCAGGCCATACATTATGAACAACTGCTTGATCGTGTTGAAAGATGCAATCGCCATCCTCGAATTGCTCTTCAACAGTGGGAAACAAGAAGATGCTTAAAACATCACTGTAGGCCTGTTCTGTGATAGTGCCACGCAAAACAAGTGGTGCAAGCCCCCTCCATGAAAAACACGACCACACCATAACACCACCGCCTCTGAACTTTCTGTTGGCACTACATATGCTGGCAGATGACGTTCACCGGGATTTCGTCATACCCACACCCTGCCATCGGATCGCCACATTGTGTACCGTGATTCGTCACTCCACGCAACGTTTTTCCACTGTTCAATCGTCCAATGTTTACACTCCTTACACCAAGAGAGGCGTCGTTAGGCATTTACTGGCGTGATGTGTGGCTTAGGAGCAGCCGCTCGACAATGATAACGAAGTTTTCTCACCTCCCGCCTAACTGTCATAAGTACTTGCAGTGGATCCTGATACAGTTTGTAATTCCTGTGTGATTGTCTGGATAGATGTCTGCCTATTACATATTACGACCCTCTGCAACAGTCGGCAGTCTCTGTCAGTCAACAGACGAGGTCGGCCTGTACGGTTTTGTGCTGTACGTGTCCCTTCATGTTTCCACTTCACTATCACATCGGAAACAGTGGGCCTAGGGACGTTTAGGAGTGTGGAAATCTCACGTACAGGGCACAAATGACACCTAATCACATGACCCTGTCCGAAGTCCGTGAGTTCCGCGGAGTGCTCCATTCTGCTCTCTCACGATGCCTAATCACTACTGAGGTCTCTGATACAGAGTACGTGGCTGTAGGTGGCAGCACAATGCATCTAATATGAAAACGTATGTTTTTGGAGGTGTCCAGATACTTTTGATCACATAGTGTAACTGATGGTTGTCGAAGTAGAGAGGATATAAAATGTAGAGTGGCTCTGGCAAGGAAAGCATTTCTGAAGAAGAGAAATTTGTTAACATCGAGTATAGATTTAAGTGGCAGGAAGTCTTATCTGAAAGTATTTGTATGGAGTGTAGCCATGTATGTAAGTGAAACGTGGACGATAAATAGTTTAGACATGAAGAGAATATAAGCTTCAGAAATGTAGTGCTACAGAAGAACGCTGAAGATTACATGGGAAGATCACGTAACTAATGAGGAGGTACTGTATAGACTTGGGGATAAGAGGAATTTGTGGCACGACATTACTAGAAGAAGGGGCCAGTTGGTAGGACACGTTCTGAGGAATCAAGGGGTCACCAATTTAGTATTTGAGCTAAGCGTGGGGGTAAAAATTGTAGAGGGAGACCAATAGATGAAAACATTATGCAGGTTCAGAAGGATGTAGGTTGCAGTAGTTACTTGGAGATGAAGAAGCTTGCACAGGATAGAGTAGCATGGAGAGCTGCATCAAACTCGTCACTGGACTGACGACCAGAACAACAACAACAATAGTGAATATTCTCTATACATATGAAAAATTGTAAATAACTTATATGTATGTAATTTTGATGCAGTCTCTCCAGTCATCATTGGTAAACAACACAGGTCTAGTAATGAAGTAATAATAAGCATTCATTGCGCAAACTGTTTTGTAAACCATTAACTTTTATGTGCATATGTTCAGTACTAATTATTCTGCAGATTTTCTGATTGACTTTAATTTGTGGTATTAACTGTGTTTTTATGCCCTAACTCGAATCAGTGTCTGTGGTTCCGTCCTCGCGTGATTACAGTTCAATGATTAGATCGTAATTATATTTTATAAACAATTAGTAATCATACAGTAATGTTTGTTCATGTTGTTTTGTAGGGCGGGCAACCACAGCCAAACTTCGACATTTTTCCCAAGAAAGTTCCGCACTGGCTGTATGAATGATTTTTATTAAATCTGCGACCGGTTTCGCACCACTTATCGGTGCGTCCTCAAGCAATATACGCTATTTATATAACATGGTAACGTTGAACATTGCCCTGTAGCCACTCCCCACCATTCACCGGGTTTCGGCCAGTCAGTCAGGCCGTGTCCGCTGCCGGGCGGCTCCTCTCGGCTTGCACGGTCATTGCCGATCCCATCATTTAAAAAAATTTTAAAAAAGATTTTTAAATTTTAACTACCGCACCAGATGACGGTATATTGGACGTGAATGGTGGGGAGTGGCTACAGGGCAGTGTTCAACGTTACTATGCTATAAATAGCGTATATTGCCTGAGGATGCACCGATAAGTGGTGCGAAACCAGTCGCAGATTTAATAAAAATCATTCATACAGCCAGTGTGGAATTTTCTTTGGAAAAATGTTTGTTCACACATGGAGCTGGCGATGGTTCTTGAGTAATTTGCAATCTAAATTATAACTGATTCAGTTTATTTACTCAAAATTTCAGTAAAAATTTGTCATTTTTACATTTTCTGTCAAAATTTCTTTCGATCATTATCGTGCAAAAGAAGTTGCACGATAACGATTCAATTATAATGGTATCTGCACTTATCCGGATTTTCTTTATTCTTCGGAATGCCTTTTCTAATCAACGAAGAACATTAGGTGCACGTGTCAATTAAAAAATCTCAATTAACTGGAAATGTAGTACCATTTTACGTGAGAACTATAGTGAACAGGACAATTATTGTTTTGTCTTGAGCCTAACAAAATTAAAATCTGATTCTGAAATTAATACTAATTAGTGAAATTTTTGGTCAAACGACAGAGAAAGCAAAAATGTGGAATTCGACAATGCAGGCAGAGCTGCAGTTGCGAAGGCTTGAACCGGGCTCAGAACTGCTTGACGGCGAGCTGACTGAAGATAGCCCTTGTATGGGGACAAAATGGTGCGGAAAACAATGCGCAGTCCCATCAACAAAAACAGTGTTACTGTGGCAATAATGATAGAACAACTAGTAACCGACAAAGTAAAGTATCTGACTATGAGCAGATTGGCATACAGAGCAACGCGCTTCGTATTCATGGTAAATCAGATGTGGTAGCGAGTGAAATTGTGGATGTTGTCGAAGCGACACCGGATGGGGCGCGTACCGGTAGTGCGGCAATTCCAAAATAGCTCAGCATCCTGGTGCGAAGAAGTAGATTGTCTATGTTATGGACAGACGAAATAGTAAGTAATGATAGGGAATTGCTGGAGCAATTAGGTAAAATGTGTGACGGGTTAGAAGAGTGGAAAAGAAATAGGAAAATATGTTATGGTGGGAAGAGAGTTCAGAATATGAAGAGTAATGATAATTATGAAATCTATGGGATGAAGGGGGCAAGCAATCCGAGAGGGAAGCTGCTCAATATAGATGAAGTTAAGGAGTGTATAATGAGTAATGTTGATCATCTTAATGAATATAGTGAGGAGGATGGAGTACATGAAGTGCAGAAGAGTAGAAGTTCTGTTCATGCCGTTCCAGATTCAGCCGAAATAGTTTGATTTGAACGGACAGCTGGTAACTGAAGATTGGCAAGAATATGTAGATTCTGACAGCCGAATGAAATAGGCGAGCGTAGCGGATGGTTGCAATGTATGCTATGTCAAAGTAGATGTAGTTCGCTCAGAGGACAGCAATGAGGAGAGTGAACCTGCCAATCAGTTAAATACGTCGAAATTAAGACATGCTTGGAATCAAAAGACGGAAGGGAACAGGGAAAGGTAGAAAATGCCCAAATAAATTGTTTGAACGAGATGATGCTTTGTGGAGTGATTTCGAAGTGGAGCAAGACCTGTTACAGAAAGACTGAGGAAGTGAAAAGAAGCGATGTGATCAAACTACGGTACCTGTTGGAGTATATGGAATAGAGACCCAGTTACGAATCGCTAGTAGTAGTCAGATTAGTGCCCTGTCTCAGTCATTTTATGAGCATATTAAAAAGGTAGCAGATGTAGCTGAAATACCTGTTATGGGAGTAAAAGTAATAGGTACTGTTGGAGTCTGCAGTAAACCAATCAAGACTCTAGTCTTGATACAGTTTTCTATTAAGAGTATTTTGTTTTTGAGCACGACTTTTTGGTGTGTCTCAATTGAACACTGAAATTATTGTGGGCCTAGACTGGATGATGAAAAACGAAGTGCTTATTCATTGTCATAAGAAGGTAACGGCATGTTCTATGAGATAAAGCAAACTGGAAATAAGTTCTGATGGCGTTGGTAGTAGGGTTGAGATTCAAGATACAAGGTTAAGTCCAATTACGTTACCTACGAATGAAGGGTGGAGTGAAGAGTCTGAGTGTTATTATGTTATGATTTCTCTCTTTGATGACGAATTTGCAAATATGGTGGACAATGTTTTGGGTATATCTCCTGAACAAAAGGAGGATTTATATAATATTTTGATTAATAACAGAGAAGTGTTTTCAGACAAACCCGATCGTATGTGACTCTGAATAACAGATGAAAGCGACATCCCATGAGCCATTTTTTTGGACCAGTCTACTAGGTACCATAAGCTAGGAAAGAAGCAATGCAGAAGGAAATAAACAGCTTGGAGGAATGGGGTTTATAGAACGATCTAAGAGCCAATACAACAAGGTTGTGAGGCATGAGACAGATCGTCCTGAATGTTTAGACTATGTGTTGCAAAAGTTTCACAACATGCTTGATGACGAGTCTCAACCTTACAACTAGCTATTGACAGAGACCTCTGGAATAGGAATCACGAAACCTGACAGCATTCCCTTTTGCAGGAAAATGATATCAGTTAGAGTTATTACTTTCAGATTAAATAATTCTGTAGGCCTATCAGCATTCATCCGAGCCCTGGATAGTGTACTATCGAAAGAAGTTAGCGCCAGAATTACAATCTATTTTGACCACTTATTAATAGTGACTTCTTCATGGGAGGAGCACTGCGAACTATTAAATGTGGATTTCCAAGCACTAAGACGTTGTGGAATGACATTGAAAATGAAACAGTGTGAATTTGTGAAAAGGAGGTAAAATTTTTGGGCCATATTATCACGACTGCACGGATAACCAATAAATAATCTACGAAAATTAGAGACGAAAAGAAACCACCTAGAACCAAACAACAACTGCAAGCATTTCTCGGTCTTCGCAGTTTTTATCGTATACGTGCGGAGGTGCAAATTTTTAATGATCCAGATTTATACAGTTTATTAAAGAAAAGTAGTGAGTTTATTTGGACTCAGAAGTATCAAATATCATTCGAGAAGTTAAAGGAAGAACTTCGAAAGACCTAATTTTACATCATCCAGATTTGGTGATAGGCCTACCATTGCACATGGCAACTGATTCATGAGATTACGGTGTCGTAGTCCATATTTCCCAAGGAATAGGAGAAGGTGAGAACAAGGAGAGTCGGCGTATAGCTTTAGCGAGTAGGACTCTGACGAAATACGAAAAGAATTATACTGCGTCGGAAAAACAAGTAATGACTATTGTGTGAGAACACAAAAAATATTAATATTTGTTATGGATATATGAAGTTGTAATTCCTGCTGACCATAAAGCATTAAAATTTTTAAAGAGCTATTGTTTATTGCACTACAGATTGAGGAGATGGACGTCGTATATACAACAGTTTCACTACAAAATATGTCATGTAAGAGGTGTAGACAACAGTGTAGCCGATGTATTTTCGAGGCTACCATATGATCATGATGTGACAATTAACTGGGAAAATTCCGAGAAGAAACCGAGAAAGTAATTTATTTCAAGGATGTTAAAGGTAAAGAGAAAATGGAAGCTGTATGTAGGTACATGTGTCGTTATCAAAACAAGTACGAATGTTCGAAGTCTATTGAGACCGATTTTGACGTAAAGGATGAAAAATATGAGAAGTTTCAGAAGTATTATAAGATCTGCATGATTGTACTGTACTCACGAAGGGATATAGATAAGGAAGACAGGCGTGTGAAATGGCTAGACAAATACGTATCAGAGTTAATCGATTATTTTCATTTAGGCTTTGGTCACTGGCAGACGAAAAAGCTTATGGACAAAATAACTGAGTCAGTAAGTTTTGACAATGTGCACAGATGAGTAGATGAAAAAATGTGAATGTGTGATAGATGTCAAAAAGTGAAAGTAACAAATCTAACTAGCCTTGGTCCCACGCAGAGTATTATACCTAAAGATAATTTAGAAATGTTGGCAGCAGATCTTTTGTTCTGCTACCCAAGACAATTGGTAATTCTGCATACGTTTTTGGTCGCTGCATAGCTTTTCAAAATTTGTGAAACTGTATACTTTACGTAAGGCTAACACAGTATTTAGCAAAGTGGGAGATGATTGTTTCGTAAAAATGGGGAAACCAAAACCTATATTACCTGATAATGGACCTCACTTCACATCCAAAATTTGGAATAATGTATGAAGGAAAAGGATGTTCAGGCTATTGACATATCGGTATACCACCCGTCGAGTAACCCTGACATGTGTGAGTTGGCTAGACATTTCAGGGCGCATTACCACAACAAACATAGACCGTGGGGCAAATTTGCTGTTGACATTGTCTGAATTATGAACTCTGTGTCTCACGGAAGTACCAGTTTGACACATGATGAGATTATTTTGGGTGTTAAATCGAAGAGTAGGATAGAAGAACTGATTGTTTTTCCACAATACAAGATGTAGACGTCCTGCAAAAGAAAGAGATGCTCAGAGAAAAAAATGAGAAAGCGTGCTGAGGTTCGAATTAAAAGACACGGTACTAATCTAAAACCAGTGAAAGTAGGATAGGGGGCAATGTCCTTGTAAAAACTCACGAAAAATTTGCTGAGACAGACAGTGAAATCTCTAAATTCAAATTTATCTATGATGGACTATTTAAAATTGAAAGCATTCCTCTCCCTAATGCTTTCTATCTGATATAGTATGTTAGGTAAAACAGTAGGTTTGCGTAACATTGTGGGCTAAGAACCTTACCAACCCAGAAGTAATTAACGTTTATACCACCTGTAAGTAATTATACAGAATTAACAACGAAAAGATTCTTGTTTTTTTTTTTTTCATTAATAGTCCCTAACGCTGATGTCACACTGAAATACTAGAAGCAATGCTTACGATATCAAAAATTTAGTAAACAAGAAGATTGTCTAGCAATTAGTTGTAAGGAATGTATTGTAAATGTACTTAGTGACTTCAGATGTACACAAACTTGTCATTTAAGTTGCAGGTGAAATTGAAATAGATGGATGTTTATTAAGACGCAAAAAGGTAACTAACACCTAGCAGAAGAAACGGAAAAATGAAAGAAATTAGACAAGGATGACATGCAGGCATAAAAGTGAGCGCTGATGAAATGTATCAACCAGTGCACCACTAATTTGCTTTTTATTTTCAGAAGAAAGAAATTTGTGAGAAAGTGATTATAAAAAGAGGATGTAACATACGTGTGAAACATGTTACGTCAAAAATGGAAATAGTGATTGTAAGATTTTTATATGGACACAGATAATGTCAATGCTGTGTGAATGTTTTTCATGATATGCTTTGATTAATGGTAATTAACTTTCATTGTAAATTTAATAATGAAAATGAGTTTGTTAGGAAACAGACATAGTTTTAACTAGGTGCAGTTGCTCACTTTATTTGATTTGTAACAGAATGCTGAACTGAAAGCAAACTTATGTAATTATGTTACTTGTATATATACCCATGTATGTGAGAAGACATTTTGTGTCTTGTACCGTAGTAACCGCAGACAAATTTCGTGTGAGTATTCCATAATGATTGCGTCAAAGACAACACAAAATAGTTATATAGACGTTCTGATTTCATTTCATTGAAAAGTAAACAATTTTAGCCAATGTTTGTTGCTTGCTTGGGTATTTCCTTGGGTCCATATAGGGTGAACATCAATAAAACCGACAAACTACAGGGACGCATTCCTGACTGGAAATGGAGTCAAATAGATCCTATGAATATGTGTCTGGAAGTGCATCGTTGCTCTGGTAGACGGCGTGGATGAATGCAAGTTCCTCTAACCACGTTCCATGTGCTCTCTGTGTGTTCCAGGCTGTCTAATTGATTCAGGATACTGTAAACAGCAGAATGGCTCTTCAGTAAAGAGGACTAATGTCAGAAATCCCATAATTGTGACGACCTGGTGCAAAAACCATCGAAAAAATCCTTCCAGTAGAGGAAAATCCGATGCTGATGATCCTTACACCAGTTTCAGGTGATTGGTATACACCATGTTAGTGGTACCGTTGCTTGGAGCTTGTACTAGCTTGTACCACTGTTCATCTCAATATGCTGTAGAGTCCAGTCCTCCAAATCTGGTGTACGCACAGACCTCCATCTCCCTGCACATAAGTTGTGTCAAAGGACCCATGATAACTCAAGCGTCCAGAAAGGGCTTGTAAGGTTGTGTGATGTAATTGGTGTCTGTGTGAGTACTTGTTTTGGTATAGAAGTGCTGCCTCTCGACCGTTTCCGTCTGCTTGGCCATACACAAACGCCATCTCGGCTTGTCCCCGACCTGAACACCGGACCATTCTGCTGCTTACGGTACACTGCGTCAGTCACACAGCCTGCAACACGCAAGGAACACAGGGCACGTGGTCGGAGGAACTTTCATTCGTCAGCGCCATCTACCGTGGCAACAAAGCATTTCCGGACACATGTTCATAGGACCTTTTCTCCTCCATTTCCTGTCAAGAATTCGTCCGTCTAGGTTGTCGGTTTCATTGATGTTCACCCTGTATTTAACAGTATAGATCAGTCAAACATGGGGCATCTGAAGCATTAAACAGTGCCTAATAATTATTTCGCATAATTAAATTTGTAAATATAATGTAATTCGATGTAATTAGTGTCATACACACCTTTTGTTGTTTTATTAATGTTGACATATAATTAAATCTTAATAATTAATTCAAACGAACTGCACTACTGGCCATTCAAATTGCTACACCAAGAAGAAATGCCGATGATAAACGGGTATTCATTGGACAAATATATTTACTAGAACTGACATGTGATTTTATTTTCACGCAATTTGGGTGCACAGGTCCTGAGAAATCAGTACCCAGAACAACCACCTCTGACTGTAATAACGGCCTTGATACGCCTGGGTATTGAGTCAAACAGAGCTTGGGTGGCGTGTACAGGTACAGCGGCCCATGCAGCTTCAACACGATACCACAGTTCATCAAGAGTAGTGACTGGCGTATTGTGACGTGCCAGTTGCTCGGCCACCACTGACCAGACGTTTTCAGTTGGTGAGAGATCTGGAGAATGTGCTGGCTAGGGCCGCAGTCGAACATTTTCTGTATCCAGAAGGGCCCGTACAGGACCTGCAACATGCGGTCGTGCATTATCCTGCTGAAATGTAGGGTTTCGCAGGGATCGAATGAAGGGTAGAGCCACGGATCGTAACACATCTGAAATGTAACGTCCACTGCTCAAAGTGCCGTGCCGTCAATGCGAACAAGAGGTGACCGCGACTTGTAACCAATGGCACCTCATACCATCACGCCGGGTGATACGCCAGTATGGCGATGACGAATACACGCTTCCAATGTGCGTTCACCGCGATGTCGCCAAACACGGATGCTACCGTCATGTCCTGGATTCATCCGAAAAAGGACGTTTTGCCATTCGTGCACCCAGGTTCGTCGTTGAGTACACCATCGCAGCCGCTCCTGTCTGTGATGCAGCGTCAAGGGTAACCGCTGCCATGGTCTCCGAGCTGATGGTCCATGCTGCTGCAAACGTCGTCGAACTGTTCCTGCAGATGGTTGTTGTCTTGCAAACGTTCCCATCTGTTGACTCAGGGGTCGAGACGTGGCTGCTCGATCCGTTACAGCCATGCGGATAAGATGCCTGTCATCTAGACTGCTAATGATACGAGGCCGCTGGGATCCATCACGGCGTTCCGTATTACCCTCCTGAACCCACCGATTCCATATTCTGCTAACAGTCATTGGATCTCAACCAACGCGAGCAGCAATGTCGCGATACGATAAACCACAATCGCGATAGGCTACAATCCGACCTTTATCAAAGTCGGAAACGTGATGGTACACATTTGTCCTCCTTACACGAGGCATCGCAACAACTTTCCACCAGGTAACGCCGGTCAACTGCTGTTTGTGTATGAGAAATCGGTTGGAAACTTTCCTCATGTCAGCACGTTGTAAGTGTCGCCACCGGCGCCAACCATGTGTGAATGCTCTGAAAAGCTAATCATTTGCATATCACAGCATCTTCTTCCTGTCGGTTAAATTTCGCGTCTGTAGCACTAAATCTTCGTGGTATAGCAATTTTAATGGCCAGTAGTGTAATTAAAAAAGAATATTGTAATTATGATGTAGTAAAAATGCTGACCTATTCAGGAAGTTTGCTATTATATAGAGCCAAAGACCACTTCTGAAGTAGGAGTATTGTCCGGGGGTGGGCAAGTGCGGAGTTGTGCAGGAGTAGTCAGCGGAGGGAGTCGCTAGCGAAAAGGGGTCAAGTGCAGACATGGTATCTGGGAATGTAAGGAATAAACTGCAAGAATTTTAATACATGGTGAGGCGTGTTATGCGGCTGTAAATCGGTACAGTACATTGTCATCAAGAGGAGATAATATTCAAGAAGAGTACTGTGGGCCCAAAGTAGTTGTGTGCGGCTACGATAAAGAAGAGCCTGTTGCCACACATTGTCGAAGAACAATGCATTACATCGCACCAGTAGCAGCTCATCAATGTAAGATCCGGCCAGTTTCATCTCTAAACTGCAAAACCAGCCAGCTTAGTAGTTTTTCGCAACTGAATAAGAAAGTGCTTAGTGCAGCAACTGTTATAGAGTAAATAAACTTTACCTGAGTCATCTACCTTAAAAGGGTCCTACCCTGTCACCATTATTGATTCCGAGAATATCACCAGTGAAACAATAGTAAAATATTGAAAGTGATGAGCTTATTTAATTACGGTAACTAAGATAAAGAAATGCACGTTACAAAACTAAGAACTATCTAAAACGGTCATTTAACAGCAGTGAACTTTATTTGCTTGGTGGAACGACTAATTAAAGAATACGCACTAACAATGAAAGAGTAAAAGCATAATTTAAACGAATGTTGTCAAAATATTACTTCAGAATAATGCATTTCATGTTTTTTGTGTGCATTGCAAACTCTGCTCACATCTGGAAACTACTTTACATTGTAGTCCAAAATTACTTATTCTTTGCTAAACGAAACATTGCGCACTTTCCAGAAAAATCTTATTATAAGAGAAAATAAGTACTTATGAAAATTTCCATTTCCAAAACCAGGAACAGTTAGCATTACATTGAGTAACAAAAAACTATTCGTGACGTGAACTGTTTTGTAAGTAATTGCCTTTTATGTGCATGTGTTCAGTACAAATTATTCTGCTGGTTTTCTGATTGATGTTAATTCATGGTATTAACTGGGTTTTTAAGTCTGAGCTAGAGTCAGGGCCTTTGCTTTCGTCCTAGCCTGATTACAGTTCAATGATTAGTTCGTAATTTCAGTTTATAAACAGTTAGTAATCATAGAGTAACTTTTGCTCACACATTGAGCTGGCAACTGTTCTTGAGTAATTTGCAATCTAAATTTATAACAGATTCAGTTTTGTTTACGCCAAATGTCGCTAACTATTTGTTATATTTACCTTTTTGGTCACAATTTCCCCTGATCGTTATCGTGCAAAAGTAGTCGCGCCATAACGAATCACTTATTATGGTATCTGCACTTATCCAGATATTCATTATTCTTTGGAATGGATACCTTTCCCAAACAACAGGGACCATTAGGTGCCTGTGTCATTTAAAAATCTTAATTAAATGAAAGTGAAGGTTAGTTATAGTGTGATGGCATGTCTGTCCCTCCCTTCCACTGTCATGTATCAAACTCTATACATTTTTTGATGGTGCAGTAATTCTAATAGTGTTCTCCTCTTTAGTACGAACTTATATCTTCCGGTATAACAAATCACACACATTTTGCCAAAAGCCTTGTCAAAGAGGGCAGAGCGGACAGTGGTTCAGGGTGATAGTAGGGTACTGGGGCTCTGAGTACAATTTTGGTATCAAATTGATGTTCAAGTTGATTAAATGGATCAATTAATACCTCACCCCCACACACCCACACACGCCCCCGCCCCCAGATGATGTCATCCGTTTTCCTCCTCACCTCTCCCCCCTTCCGCCCCAACCCTTTTAAAGCTAGTGATATCCCGAGATGGTATTCAGACCACTGCGTGTTGAATATAGTTCTAGGGATTTGCTGAAAATGTTGTCTGTTTGAACTAATGCGCAACTGGCACCTGCAGACTAATGATCGTCTAATACGCTCAAAGCAACCAAGTGTTTCACGAATAATTGCTGCAGTTTCGGCCAAATAGGAGTGTACTGGTGTTTCGTACACCAAACGCTTCATCTCCCCCCATAAAAAAATCCTTAGGAGATCAGAAACATCTGTAAAACAACCACACGGCTCTTTGAACACCGTCTCTCAGCAACACTAGTGTCAAAACCTTCTTGGATCTCTAGTGGGAAAACCGTCCAGCTGTGACATTTTTGTCACATAAGAAAGTGTTTTTTTCTGTCTCCTCTCAACAGTCTAAAATTTTGAGTACGTAGTTTTTCACACCGTCTGTACGGTTTGAGCGTTTCTGTCACTCTCTTTTACGAACGTAGGTCTGTTTTGTAGTGTATGGCAACTACATGTCATTTCAGTAATTTCCAGCACTCTGGTTGGCATAACGTGAACAACTGTATGATTTACTGAAGTATACAATGTATTTTAGAAAAAGGCAAAGTTACAATATTAATGTTCTTTATTACTTGATGACTAATTTCGAGCCTAAGCTCATTATCAAACCATCCAATAAATTATGGAATAACGTTTATTACGACAAGCATATGACTGTTCATTCTTATTAGACACATCTTGTAAAGCAGTGCGGGGCTGAACTTCATTCACCTATGTACCATTTTGTACACAGTATTACACTGCATTTTGTTTTTCATTGTAGCGTACATCAAATCATTTATACTATGAACCCGTCTATGCCCCAAGATCGGTAATGCATGCCTGCACGATGATGCTCAACTCGGATGTAAACCCGTTCGGATCCTGGTGGTGGTAGAAGAAATTTTCACTGCCCGTATTTCGCCGGCAAGGGGCGGAGAGATGGTGGCATCAGGCTCCAGATCACCACTCTTTGCGCCATTGTCCTGGATTAAATTCCGCACCTCTCCTCAATGTCTCACGAACTGAGGATATGTGATACTGTTGATGGTGATCATTCCGTCGCATAGGGACGTTAAGCTCAGCGGCAACTTCGTGCTGTTCGAGAAGTCTAGCGTATGTAGAAACACAAGGTTTCACCCTCTCCTTTCTCTCATCGTCTTCCATTATATACATAGCTAAGCTCCACATACGACGCAGCTATTACGTGCCTTCAAAGAAAGAGGGCAATGTTCGCGGAGGAAGAACAGTATGTATGTTCCACATATCCTATACTTCCTATTGGATCGACTTGAACGACACTTGGTACACATATCATTTACTGTCTGGAAAGAAGTTCTGTGGGGGTAAGAACCACCTACCCATCAAACGGATGGCGGTGGGACTGAAAATGAATGGAAGCCCGCAACGCGGTAATACCCATTGTTTATTCATCCAGTATTTGAGAATAACACTTAGTTACGAGGCGTGTTTTTTAAGTAAGTACCGTTTTGAAATTAAAAGAAGACGTGCTAAGATATCTCAATATTTTTATTTTTACATGAAAGCCTGTACCTTAATCTACGCATTGACGCCATTACAGTCTGATTCTTCCTTGTTTACGTTGTGTACTGAGTGTTTAAGATGCCTCCGATAATCGTGAGTCCCGCCGACTGTGAAGTACGGGCTGTTATAAGATTTCTTAATGCTAATGGCCTAAAAGCGATCGATATTAATCGTGAGATCTGAGCAGTTTACGGAAAAAACATTATGAGTGATGGAATGGTAAGAAAGTGGGTGACAGCATTTAAAGATGGCCGCACAAATGTGCATGATGAACAACGGAGTGGGCGTCCTTCGGTCGTTAATGAAAGTTTGGTACAGGAAGTGGACAATAAGGTGAGAAAAAACAGACGCTCTACGATTTCCTCCTTGCGGGATGACTTTCCTAATGTTTCTCGTAGAGTTTTGTATGGCATTGTGACCGAGCACTTGTATTACCGAAAATTGTGCGCACGTTGGGTACCGAAAATATTGACTGATGTGCACAAAACCAAACGTTTAGACAGTGCATTGACTTTCCTTGTGCAGTACCACGACGACGGTGATGATTTCTTAAGCCAAGCTGTTACGGGCGATGAAACATGGTTGGCCCACGTCACACCAGAATCAAAGCAACAGTCAATGGAAGTTGAGCAAGGGCATCGTTTTGCTTCAAGACAATGCCAGTCCGCATCAGACCAAAGATCTCATCACATCTTATCGATGGGAAACTCTAGATCATCCTCCGTACAGCCCCGGTCTTGCGCCCAGTGACTGCCATCTGTTTCTGCACTTGAAGAAACACCTGCGCGGTCAGCGTCTTCAAGACGATGACGAAGTCAAAACAGTGGTGATGCAGTGGTTAGCAAGTCAGGCGGCAGACTTCTGTAAGGAGGGTATTCAAAAACTGGTACAACGTTATGACAAGTGCCTCAATATTGACGGAGATTGTGTAGAAAAGTAGATTAAGGTACAGGCTTTCATGTAAAAATAAAATTATTGAGATATCTTAGCATGTCTTTTTTTAATTTCAAAACGGTACTGTCTTTAAAAAACACGCCTCGTACCTACAATAAATATAGCAGATAACTTCAAAGCCTTACGAAAATTTTTCTTCGTGTCAAATTCCACAAAATAACGAAAGGAGTTTATCGTTTCCTCCCTTTTGCTGTTCATGTAATAATACTGCCACATCAGGCATGACGATGTAGTTTAATACTTCTTTATTACTAACTCTATTCGCGAGACAATCGCAGACAGTATTCAGATATGCCGCTGAATGTACCTGCAAACTTTGTAAGACACATAGTTCAGGAGATAAGACGTCGCAGATATTGAGCTGCGTGAAAACGAAACTACAGGGCGAAATTCGCTAGAGGTGCAAGTGAAACATGTGCTCAGGTATGTGCGAAATATATTAAACACGTGACATGTGTGTATCCAGCGAAGCCGAGGGGAATTAACGCCTCCTACCTTGGATCAATTTCAGCTAGGCTCTGTTCACATGTTACTTACCATCTAGAAAGAAGTACTGTGGGGGTAAGGCTCACCAGTCTCCTGTTGGGGTGGGAATGATGGACAAAGATGGGTGGGGGAGGAGGAGAGGGACAGACAGAGAGAGGGTAAGATGAGATAGATACAGATAGATGGGAAGAGGATGAGATGGAGAGAGAGAGGGGGCAGGAGGAGATGGACAGAGAGAGGGAAGGATGAGATTGACAAAGAGAGGGGGAGGAGGAGATGAACAGAGAGGGAGAGAAGGAATGGTCTAATAGAAGATTAGAATAAATCCATTCAAGGGCAATACCCACTACTCAACTACTACATAATATGCAAACAGTTTTGTATCAAAAATTCTTTGGAAGATTTTTGAAAATCTTTTTATTGCTTATCTCTCTCTCTCTCAAGTCTGAAGGGAGTTTTTGCATGGCTTTTGCTCCTGTATAGGACGCCTTTGATTTGTATTTTACGTTGTTGTGACCGTGCTCATGTAGAAATTCCTTTTCGTTATGTCAATGTTGTGCCATATCAAAATATTTTGAGTATCAGTAAAATATTTGCATTTCGTTCGGCATAAGAGTTAATATCCGTATATTCTTAATAATGTTAATATCTTAAGTGCTTTAAATGCTGGCCTATGTGTTTCTATAACCACATTCGTAAGGGAATTCAGGAGAAGATGGAGGGTCTCAGAAATGGAAAGAGAACATGGACACCGACAGAGTGGAGGAGGAGATGGACAAAGAGAGGGGAGAGGAGGAGATGGACAGAGAGAGGGGAGAGGAGGAGATGATCAGAGAGAACTAGAGGAGGTGATGGGCAGATGGAGGAGGAGATGGACAGAGATAGGGGCAGGAAGAGATTGGCTGAGAGAGGGGAGAGGAGGAGTAGGACAGATAAGGGGGAGGAGGAAATGTTTAGAGAGGGGACAGAATCAGACAGTCAGAGAGAATGAGATGATAAGATGGACAGGTGAGGAGGATATGGATAGAGACAGGGGAGGAGGAAATTGACAGAGTGAGGGGGAGAGAGAGATGGACAGAGAGAGAGAGCTGGAGGAACAGATGTTCAGAGAAGGGGGAGGAGGAGAGGGAGAGAATGGGAGGGGGAGATGGGTAGGTGGAGGAGCAGATGGACTGAGAGAGACGGTGGAGGAGATAGACAGAGAGATGGTGAGGAGAAGATGGACAGAGAGGGGGGTGGAGGAGAATTACAGGGAGGGGGAGGAGGAGATAGAGAGAATGAGAGGAGGAGATGGAGCGGTGGAGGATTGAGATGGTCAGAGAGAGAGGGAGGAGGAGGAAATGGATAGAGAGAGGAGGAGGGAATGGCAGAGAGAGGGGGAGGAGGAGATTTACAGGTGGAGGGAGGAGGAGATAGAGAAAACTGGAGGACGGGAAGGGAGGTGGAGGAATAGATGGACAGAGAGAGGGGAAGGAGGAGACGGACAGAGAGAGGGGAAGAAGATGGACAGAGAGAGGGGCAGGAAGAGATTGGCAGAGGGAAGGCAGGATATGCATAGAGAAAGGGGGAGGTTAAGGTGGGCTAATAGAAGACTGAAATAAATCCATAAACGGGCAATGCTGTTTACTATAATATACACAGATACAATTTTCTCTAAAAAATGGTTTGGAAGGTTTTTTAAACTCTTTTTATTCTCTCTCTCTCTCTCTCTCTCTCTCTCTCTCTCTCTCTCTCTCTCCCTCCCTTCCTCTCTCAGATTTGAAGGAAGTTTTTTCATCGTTTGGGCGGCTTTGTTTTGAGTTTCATGTTGTTATAGTTGCGCTCATGGAAGAAGTTCCTTTTCATTGTGCCAAGATTGTGCCGTGTCTCAATACTTTAGGTATCAGGAAAATATTTGAATTTTGTCCAGCATAAGAGACTTGATGCGTATATGCTTGATAGTGCAAGTGCCA
The DNA here is from genome assembly GCF_021461395.2 of Schistocerca americana. Lineage (NCBI taxonomy): Eukaryota > Metazoa > Arthropoda > Insecta > Orthoptera > Acrididae > Schistocerca > Schistocerca americana. The sequence goes on along the minus strand of NC_060120.1, from coordinate 637,541,989 downwards.
TGAGTCTTTTAAAGGCTGGCCTACCTGATTCTACAACCACATTCATAAGGTAATTCATAAAAGAGCTTCCTAAGTCCATCCAGCATCCATTTGCCTGGCTACATGTCCTGACCATCTCAATTTCAGTTTCACTATGTTCATAATTACGTCTTCTACTTTGTCCTGTTCCATAGTAGATTTGTTTGTTTTTCTGTTGTTCGCTGTTCCCGACACATATTTCTCCACTGTACGACCCTCAGTGTTTCAGTGATGTTCGTTTTAAAAGTTCAGTTCTCGCTGACACGACCCAAAAGTGCTAATACATGCCAATGACAAACTTTCCTTTTGGACACATCAGAAGATTAGTTTTGAAGACACTTGCTAGTCCATTTTCACCCTGCTGTTTATTCATTTTTCTGTCCAACCAGTTGGTGTCTTCAACTATTCTAAACACACTGCCTGACAAAAAAAGTTAGGGATCCAGAAACATAGTCGGATGCCAATTTAACTTCGTACAGTTACAGAGCGTGTCAGGAAAGTAAGTTGCGTGACTGTTTTTTGCCAACTCAGAAGGGCGCAGTGTTACGTCTGGTGGTGGCAGTGTTGGTGTGTGGAGTGGGGAGGGGATCTTGGGAAGGCAACGTGTTACTCACCAGTTGCCAGCTGGGCGTTACCCAGTGCGGATTGCTCGTAGAGTGTATCTGCATTCGAGTGATACGTTGGGAGATCAAAATGCCACAATTCACTGAACAGAGAAGTGCCACTGAATTTTGTGTTAAGTTAGGGGAATTAGGCTCCGAGACCGTCACAATACTTTGAAAAACCTTATGGGGATAATGCGATGTCCCAGAACATGATTTACCAGTGGCGCAAGGCGTTCCGGAAGGGGAGAGATGACATTGACGATGAACAACGGCTTGCACTCTTGTCAACATTTCGTGTTGACGAGAATTTGCGGCAAGTGAAGGTCGTTTTGGACTCACACCGACGCTTCATTGTGTGAATGATAACAGAACAGTATAACATACCGAAAACTGTTACGCAAGAAATTCTTACTGAACATTTGGCCGTGCGGTAGGTCTGTGCAAAGATAGTTCTGGAAGTGATGTCGGATGAACCAAAGGCTGGTGGTTTAACAGTCGTGTGTGATCTTTTCGATAGTTGCGAAAGTGACACGAATTTTTTGGATAACGTAATAATGGAGGACGAAACATGGGTTTTTGAATACAGCCCTGAATCAAAAAGACAATGTGCCAAGTGGCACACGAAGACTTCCCTGAAGTCAAAAAAGACAAGGATGACAGAGCCCCGGATGAATGCGACGCTCATCGTCTTTTTTGGTTCCAAAGGCGTTGTCCGCTGGGACAGACTGTCAACAATCAGTTTTACTAGAAAGTCCTACAAAGGCTGCGAAACTGTGTGCTTCGCGTGAGGATGAAGATCAGTGGAAACTGGCAACTCCTTCACAGCAACGCGCCATGTGCTACCGACTTCATTGTCAGCGAGTTCCTGGCCAGGCACGGTGTAACATTCCTGTCCGAGTCACCATATAGTCCCCATCTGACACCAGCAGCTTCTAAAGAAAAGCTTAAAGGGCCATCATTTTGGGATGGTAGATGCTGTGAAAGGTGCTGCGTCAAGGTGTATGAAGGAGGTCCCTATCACTGTGTTCGAGGAGGCCTTTCAGAGCTGGCAGAATGGATGGAAAAAGTATATTGACGACCAAGGATATTAATTTAAAAAATAATGCTCGTTTGTACTTTTATTTTCTATGAATTGCAAGGATTTATCAACTTATTTTCCGGACACACCCTGTACACACCAACGGTGGGTGTGTTAATGATTAGAACTATAGTTCCCTGTGACATGTAGAACGGCCACCAAGTGCATTACTGTTGTTATCAGGCCTGGTAGGGTATATAGAGGGCGCGAATAGTGTCAGATGTTGACTGATCACTGTCAAAGGCACAGACGCCGGCTACTCAGACAGCGTTGTCACAGTCTGAAAGAGTTTGGAAGGGGCCTCTTTGTGAGTCTCCATTTGGCCAGCTGATTGAACAGCGCAGTATCCAGATTTGTGGAACATTCGGACGTGCCAGTGGCCCGATGTTGCACAGCTTGGTTCAAAAAATGGTTCAAATGACTCTGAGCACTATGGGACTCAACTTCTGAGGTCATTAGCCCCTAGAACTTAGAACTAGTTAAACCTAACTAACCTAAAGACATCACACACGTCCATGCCCGAGGCAAGGATTCGAACCTGCGACCGTAGTGGTCTCGCGGTTCCAGACTGCAGCGCCTAGAACCGCACGGCCACTTCGGCCGGCTGCACAGCTTGGGAACTTAAGGACTAGCACAGTCATTGTCAAGCATCTACGCGATCACATCTGACCATCATAATGGAGGATCCCCGTATTGTGCACCAAGCACACCGTAAACCCTTCACATCTTCGTACAACATCCGAGAAATGCGATGCCATGTGCAGGCTGCCGTTAGCACCACAACACAAACGGCTGCGTTTGAAGAGGTGGCGTGACTGGGAAGCATGAACCACTGACGAGTGGAATCGCACTGTGTTCGGCAATCAACTGCGGTTCTGCACTACGCTGAATGACCACTGTTGGCGAGTGCCACAGAGATCTGGGGAGAGGTCACTTTCTTCTAATGTTTTGGAGAGGCACAGTGGTCTCACTACTGGCGTCATGGTGTCAGAAGCCATCGTGTATGACTTCAAGTCGCGGCTGGTAATAATTGAGGGAATTCTGCCGTCACAACGGTATGTCATCGACATCCTGAATACTTGTGTTTTAGCTCTTACGCGACAGTGTCGTGGTGGCAGTATTCAGCAGGTCAGTTGCTCATGAATGGGATCACATAGACAATTTCTTTGTAAATTTGGATCGATTTTGTGATCACCGCAAAAACAGCACACACTCTGTCAACCCGTGAACTTTCATTTGTTTTCCTCCTCCTGTTCTGGGTGCTTCAATTGTTTTTGGTAAGCAGTGTGTAGCGTCGCAGCTATTACGCGACTGCAGATTCTTGCAGTAGGTTTATTACATTATGGCAAGCTGTTTTGGGAGCCTGCAGTATAGTAGCGTCTGGTGCGGCCAGCATGTGGCCTGCCGTATGTGTCATAGCCCCACCTGTCGCTAAAGCGGACCTTGAGAATGCTCACTGTGTCACCTACTAAAATCACTTATTCACTTCACCTAAGAAACTAAGTAACTACGTTAAATATTAGCTATTTTATTCCAAATGTAGTACATGACATTTTGTTATTCAGACGAGCTTTGTGTCGAAATTTGATACCACTACCTATAACGGTTTCAGAGATATAAAAACCTATTAAAAAAGTACTTAACCGACACTTAAGAAAATAAATTCAGATAGTAATAATAACAGTTATATTTCTTTTGTTATCTGAATACAGTAATAGCACTCTTAGTGTGCTGATTTAATTTATAAAGATTTTCAGTTCTAAACTTTCGATAATTTTTCGTTTGTAACGGAAATAACAGCTTAAATGTTTATATTTATATTTTGTGTTAGGGTGAGAGTAAATGAGAGTGAGTGTGAGTATGTATGTGGGACATAAGTCAAATTTCAATTCTATATTGTATTACACCTTACGTAGCTAGCAAGTGTTACGCCACCAGGAGTCACGAAAAAAACTGTGAATCTCCCTAACTGGCGGATGACGTATGTCTATGAGCGTTCGCTTTGTAATAAGGCAGCCAGAAAGGTAGTAAGAGGACGATCAATTCTAAAGGATGTTTCAAGCATAGTTTTCTCTTAGTTTTCATTTAGTTTGTTTCCTTGGAACATTTTTTTAATACTTGCAGCATGAGATGACGTAGATGCATCTGCGAATGTTGATTGGAGTAAAGCAGTTTGAGCGCGAATATTATCATGAAAGATTGATCTGATTGGCTGTTCATTTTGATCAACCAATGAGAGTGAAGTCTTTCCCGCGCATTGGAATGAGTTATATGCCCTGAAAGCAACGGCATTGTCAGTCGTGGACTAGCTGCCGGACGAGAAGGTCATGTTATACGTGCCCGAAAAAATATTTGTAAAATGAAGAAAAGTGTTATATCGCGTTCGGTTTGTATCGCCATGCAAGCAGATGCAGTTACAGACAGTTCTGCAAAGTTTGGGAGATTTTGGAGTGTCTGTTGTAGAGAAACCCACGTGTGAGACTATCGGCCTTTGTAAGGAATTCTGTGTGGCGTGTTCAGTTTGCGTTTACAGAACATTTTTGGCGAGCATCTTAATTAGAAGAATCCACTGAAAAGGACCGAGTATGAAACTCATTTCGTAGCAGAGTATTGACTGTATTAATGTCGTAATATTTCGGGTTGGACTTCGTACGATGCTGGCTGTCTTGCGTGTGACATTAGCTGCATGAACTATTAGTGGATGTGCTATCGACGGAATTGTGGGCATGTTGACACCATAGGTAAAAGACAATAAAAACCATTAGTATCGATAAGAGGACATTTTCAATGAAGGAAGGAAGGATCACCTTATGCCTGTTATTACTAGAGATTTGCAGGTTCATTTTGTTACCTGAGTTACGCAGACTTTGCAGTCGTAAGTATGGACGATGGTTTTCTTCAACGCTGCTTTTAACATTATTTGCATAGTATCTACGAATGCAGAGCAACGGACGGTGAACAAACGCTATACTGAGGTAGGTGGACATTAATTTTGCAGGTTGCTTCACTCAGTGCCAGCGCTCGAGAGACGAACCGCCACGCATCAAGTGTACACAGAACTCATAAAATGGTTGTATGACTTCGTTGCTGAAGTATTTATTTCACTATACTGGTTACACATTATTTTAGTCTTATTGAAATTTATATCAGGCGTACTTTCAAAACTTATTAAGTTCTTCCCCGTCTCATCGAAGTTCACTTGCACTCGAGGAAAATACCGCAATGTCATCAGCAGAAGGAAGGTTGCTCAAATGCGTTCCATTAACACGCGCTACTTCATAGTTTTCTGAGTTTAGGTGTCTGAGTATTTGCTGTGCGACTGCTGTGAATAGTTTTGGTTACATGAAATCTTCTTGTCTGGCTCCTCTTTGAATGTTGAATTTCTTACTATTCTGATGAACTCTAATGGAACTAGCAGCTTAGACGCGTTTATTTTTAAGAATGCTAACATCAGTTTTAAAAAAATTGTGGTATGATCCTATGGGACTAAACTGCTTAGGTCATCGATCCTTAAGCTTACACACTACTTAATCTAACTTAAACCAACTTACGCTATCGACGGGGAGAGCCGCGTGAACCGTGACAAGACGCCTAAGACCGCTCGGCTCCCTCGCGGGGCTATCATTAAGTTTAACCATTGCCTTGTTTCTCGAGGGATATTAACGAAGATTCAAAACCTATTTCAAAATGCATAAACCTCAGCTAAAGTATAATTCATATTCATTCTCACTTTCTATGCTGAGGAGCCGAAGAAACTGGGACACCTGCCTAATATCGTGTAGAACACCGCGAGCATGCAGAAGTGTCACAACATGACGTGGCATGGACTCGACTAATGTCTGAAGTAGTGCTGGAGGAAATTGACACAATGAATCCTGGAGACCTGTCCATAAATCCGTAGGGGTACGAGGGTGTGGAGATCTCTTCTAAACAGCGCGTTGCAAGGCATCCCAGATATGCTCAATAATGTTCATGTCTGAGGAGTTAGGTGATCAGCGGAAGTGTTTAAACTCAGAATAGTGTTCCTGGAACCACTCTGTAGCAATTCTGGACAGTGGGGTGTCTCATTGTTCTTCTGGCATTGCCCAAATCAGTGGGAATGCAGAATGGACTTCAGTGGATGCAGGTGATCACACACGACGCTTACGTACGTGTCACATGTCAAAATCGTATCTGGACGTATGAGCGGTACCAATCACTCCACCTGTACACGCCCCATATCATTACAGAGCCTCCACCATATTGAACAGTCCCCTGCTAACATGAAGCGTAAATGGATTCATGATGTTGTCTCCATACCCGTACTCGTCCATCCGCTCCATATAATTTGAAACGAGACTCGTCCGACCAGGCAATATGCTTCCAATCATCAACAGTCCAATGTCGGTGTTGACGGGCCCAGGCGAGACGTACAGCTTTGTCTCGTGCAGTCGTCAAGGGTAGACGAGTGGGCCTCCGGCTCCGAAAGCCCACGTCGATGATGTTTCGTTGAATGGTTCAGACGCTGGCAATTGTTGATGACGCAGCATTCAAATCTGCAGCAATCTGCGGAAGGGTTGCACTTCTGTTGCATTTAACGAGACTCTTCAGTCATCGTCGGTCCCGTTCTTGCAGGATCTTTTTCCGGCCGCAGCGATGTCGGAGATTTGATGTTTAACCGGATTCCTGATATTCACCGTATACTCGTGAGATGGGCGTAAGAGGAAAACATCGGAGATGCTGTGTCCTATCGCTCGTGCACCGACTATAACACCAAGTTCAAACTCAAATCTTGATAACTTGCCATTGTAGCAGCAGTAACCGATCTGACAACTGCGCCAGACCCTTGTCTTAACCACAGTTGAGTCCCATAGTGCTCAGAGCCATTTGAACCTTGTCTTACATAGGCATTGCTGACCGCAGCGCCGTATTCTGCCTGTTTACGTATCTCTGTATTTGAATAGGCACGCCTATACGAATTTCATTGGCGATTTAGTGTATAACATAAACGTGATACAATAACACACGGTTCAATAAACCGTCAGTCGGAAAGTCTCAGCGGAACAAGGGTCACCTCTGTAGATGTCCAGCGCAGCTCGGAACGAAACTTCACGCAAAAGTTTCGTGGAACACGACCACACAACCCAGGAGACTTACCAGCAGAAAAGTTATCTGGTGGTGAAAGCCTTTGTTGTATGCCTTTTCCCTATGCTTTTGGAAGCTAGCAACCTTCCTCTTGTGTTTATTAGTCGACATCTCTCCACCGAAATCCATATTTCTGAACATCTCATCATCAGCCTTACTCCAGTCACAACACAGGAATTCATTATTAATACATAAATGAACTGGAACAGATTGCTGCTAGTTGTCGGCAGTAATCGTCGAATCCGATGGATCCGATCTCGTAAAACTGCTGGTTCCACACGGCTGTAAATACGAGAGAGCGTGCGGAGAGCGAAACAGCCTCCTCACCTCCAGACGTATCGGAAGCGTCGAGGTATATCGTCAGTATGTCAAGTAAGTGAGCGTACACCGTAGCTGAACTTTCTTCTTTTACCGTTCCTCCAGTTGCCGAACCAGAGATGGCATGTTCCCCTCTACGGAATAACTTTATACCAGTAAAGCTCAGATTCTTCAGCCTGTAATAGGGCAAAGAAACATAGATAGATTACTGACAGAGAATTACTTGACAAGTAGCGGTAGTTCTAAAATAATGAGAAACTTGCAACGTTATAGCTTTAGAAACAAATGACAGATTAATTAGAAAAAGCTCCGTCAATCACAACCGCAAGAGGCGGTATAAGTATACATTTCAAACTGGGTGGCTAAAGTTAAATGTTCCACAGGAAGACACGACTAATGTTATCAAACAGATGTTTATAAGGGGCAGTGAAATGGAAACGAGACAGATGGAAAAAAAGTACGGAAACTGGTTATTATTTCAAAAATAAATGCCATAATTATAAATACAGGTATCCCACTTGAGGCAAGACGATCAGTGCCTTCATAGGAAACTATAATTGTACCCAGACGTGCACGTCTTCGTTCGGAGGAAATCGGCGGCTACGAATGTCTTTCTACATGGCTCCAAAAACATGGAAATCGCGTGGGTAGTGATCAGAACTGTATGGAGGATGTGGGCTTTCCACAGAAAGTTCTGCAGCGGGCCTGTATGTTGCGAAGGTTGTTTCGATTGCGTTGCAGAAGTTACGCTGTGAAGTCTCTACACATCCTTCATACGACAGCGATATCTACGCCATTTCCACATTTTTGGAGCCCGAAGAAAAATACTGGTAGGCGTAGATTTCTTCGCACAAAGAGGTGAACGCCTGGGTACAACCATGTCTCCCTAGACAACCGCAGCCATTTTTCCATGAAGACGTTGACCGTTTTGTGCCACAGTGGCATCAATTCATTAATCGTTATGGTGATTACTTTTGAAATAATAAACACTTTGTTTACTATTTCCCATCTGTCTCGTTTTCATTTGACTGCTATTTCTTTTAGTCCCGTGAAACTTTATTTGTCAATCGAGGAGAACTTAATTGAGATATTACAAAAACATTGTTCAAGACAAATTTGATTGGGGTTGTTTACCAAAAATATGTTGTACTTTTCCTGGCAATGTTGTATTATTTAGATATTTGGCTTATTGGATGGACAATGGCTAGGCACCTACAAATAAAATTTTTCTGATGTGGATGAATGTGTTTTACCAGGCGTAAAAATACATTTAATGTTCACAATATCAGTAAATATGATCGAGGGCGTGCAGAAAACTAATCCTTGAGAATTTTTTAATTGTGTTCTCAATGTGTGTTGCGGTATTACATGTCATGCATGTTGCTCGGTCGGCTTTTCCGCTTCGCTGAAGCAATATGCAGCGCTCTGCCAGAACGGAGTTCAGAATTGTTGTATGTAACATGGCGGTGTGTAACGTAACTATGTCGGTGCGTGAGAAACAGCGTGTTGTAATCTAGTTTCTAAGCGAAGAAAACGTGTCTCCATTTGATATCCATATAAAAATGAAAGCTGTGTACGGTGATGATTGTATCGACATCAGCAATGTGCAACGTTGGGTCGTTCGTGCTCATACTGAAGAAAACGGTTGTGCTAACCTCAACGTTTAAGATAGGCTCGGAGTGGACGTCCGCATACAGCAACGGACTATACTCATCGAAATCAGGTTGATGAACTCATCAGAGAAAATCGTCATATAACATACACAGCTCTCAGGTAAGTGTAGCATATCACGAGAGGGTCTACAGGCCATCATCGCATAACTGCGGTACAGAGAATTGTGTGCCCAGTAGGTGCCCCGAAAATATGTCTTGATACGAAAGAGAGGAGAATGGACATCTGTTAACAATTTCTTGTGCTTTTTCAGCGTGAGAGTGATGGATTCTTTAACAACATTGCGACACGTGATGAAAGCTAGGTTCACCATTTTGACCCCAAAAACAAGAGAGCTTCTGTGGAGTTCCGACACAAACAATGACCGACGCCAAAAAAGTCCAATGCTTTGCCATCAGTAAGCAAAGTCAATCTCACAATGTTTTGGGATCTTCAAGGTGTGGTGCATTTGGAATTCATGCCTAAAGGCACCACCACAACTCTGCGAGGTACTGCGAGACTCTCAGAAAACTGAAAGCACAAATTCGAAGAATTCGTCCGCACATTGAGCACCCTCTCTTTCAGCATAAAAATGTCAGGCAACACACGAGCGCTGAGACATCTGCAACAACCCGATGCCTTGGGTTCACTGTTGTCGATCGTTCCCCATACAGCCCCGACTTGACCCCATTCGATTTTCATCTGTTTCCAAAACTTAAAGAACGCCTTCGAGACTTCGCTTTTGATACTGTTAGAGCGGTGCAGTCGTAGATGAGGAGGTGGCTCCGTCAACGAAGTGAAACAACCTACGGTGACAGTATAAAGAAACTGTTCCTCACCAGGGTGACTATGTTGAGAAATAAACACGTAGACATGAGTAATAAAGATGTAGGAAGTCAATAAAATTTGTTTCATTTAAATATCTTTAATAGTTTCAAGAAAAAAAATTGGGAAGCGTTACTTTTCAGCACGCCCTCGTATGAATAACCTCCCGAATTAATAAAACGACTTACTAAATTATTGTATCCAGCGAACATTTTCGTTAATTCATTATGTATGACTATTATTATTGCAGATAAAACTTATAGACTTACAAATCTATTCCTAGACTTCTTTTTGTCAGCACGAGAGCTTCACAGATACACAGATTAATTAATTAAGTCGGACTATTAGAAAATTACCGAGATTCGCTGAAATTAAATCAGATATCTCATTGTTGCAGATTGAATTTACACACTTGCAAATCTATTTCACGATCGCTTTCTCAACAGTTGATCTCTTCACATTATTTTTATCTTCTCTTTGTTGGGATTAGGATAACGGCCTTGCCGCAGTGGACACACCGGTTCCCGTCAGATCACGGAAGTTAAGCGCTGTCGGGCGTGGCCGGCACTTGGATGGGTAACCGTCCTGGCCACCGCGTGGTGCTGCCATTTTTCGGGGTGCACTCGGCCTCGTGATGTCAACTGAGGAGCTACTCGACCAAACAGTAGCGGCTCTGGTCACAGAAAACCATCATAACGACGAGGAGAACGGTGTGCTGACCACCTGCCCCTCCTATCCGCATCCTCATCTGAGGATGACACGGCGGTCAGATGGTCCCGGTGGGCCACTTGTGGCCTGAAGACGGAGTGATTTTTTTGTTTTTTGTTGGCTTTAATCCTGTTTTCGTGGGTCACATTTGACGAACACTCATTTCGTGTGTACCGTGATACCATTCCTGTTGCTAAATTGAGGCGAAAGTCGTGTACACTCTATGCCTGAACTGCTTAACTTCTGTTCTGTGCGTTTTCGTTCGTTTTAGTGTTTGTTTACAGTGTTTGTTTATAGGTGTTTGTATTATTTGTTTACAGGGTTTTAGAGATGAAGTGAGACTTACATTTACCTCTACGTACGAACTCCACAAGCTGTTGTACAGTACATGGCGGATGGCGTTTTGTACCAATGTCGGCAATTCACGTAGTATTCCTTTCGTGCGTGGAGTGGGGAAAGTTAATGTCTTTATGTGCTCCGTAGTCTCTAGTCTGTAATCTTTTTCTCCAAATCGCAAAGATAGATGCATAGAAAAATTGTGGCTGTAGAATCGAGCCACAGACATCTAGTCCTCTAGACCTTCCCAACAAGATTTCGTTAGAAGAAGGTCGCTTTTATCCCAGCGATTGCCATTTAAGTTTCACAAGCATTTCTATTATACTTAGGTATTCGCTGCACCGACCTGTCACGATTTTAGTAGGGAATTTCCAAATTCCTTAGCATCAGCTGCCAGATTTACTAGATACGGAAGCCAAACACTGGACCAGTACTCTAGAATATTCGCATTAGACAATTATGTATGATCTTGTTAGACGGTACACTTCATAGAATATTCTCGACCAGCCCATCATTTACGTAGAAGAATTTGGGAAAAAGCCTAATAACTAAGACTGATCGCCTCACCAGACCAACGGACATTAATCTGGCTCTCTGATTTCGTTTCGAGTGTGACTCACGTCAGTCTCGCAATATGTATGAGGAGGTAACTGATTTTAGCTTCTCATCTGTGAATAGTAAAGTCACACGCACTACGTAAGCATGAATCATGACAGAAGTTTTCATACATTCCACGAACTACCTGTCTACTGCATAATGATGGTGACACTGTGTGACACTGTCGAGATTAGCCAGCCAATCAGTGAACGACGCGTCGTTTGATCGCTACGCCATGACTTATCGCCGGGCGCCTATCTGATAACACACATACACACACACACACACACACACACACACACACACCGCTGCCGTCTGCTGGTACTTAAATGAGCGCACAGGTCGCAGAACTTCATATCCTGAAAGTCAAGAATCAATATGGACAGGTGAGTGTAGCCTCTCGCTCTCTCTTTTCTCCCTCTTTCTTTCCCTCTCACTCTGTGTTTGTATGTGTGTGTGTGTGTGTGTGTGTGTGTGTGTGTGTTTTGTCCTCTTCTCCTCCATTTTAACCTGTCGCACTTGTCAATAGCGCTCCCACATACCTTGCTGAAATTCTCTCTGTGTTAGTTTAAGCAGCTAAACGTAAATAACGTGTCCTCGAAAATGGAAGCCGCTCTTCAGTCAGCCAGCCCTTAAGAGTGCGCAACATATACGATCGGACTTGGTCACGTGATGTCCAGTAGCCGCTATTTCTTTAAAAAGCTAACAATGCAACCCCACCCGTGCCTGACATTAAGCTGATGTGATGTTTATGTTTGCTTACTTATTTCCTCTTCAACGATTGTGCAGTTATACGTCACCCGTTCTGAGTCATGGATGCCTAATTAAAATTATACGAGGGCTGGAACTTCAGTAGTGGCAACTATTTATTTACAGCACGTACCAAATAGATACGCGTTTCAAAGTTTTACTGGCCTTCAAAGCAGAAGTCGTAGGATACTCTTAGCAGCGCCAGTTGTGTTGACAGTTCGAGCGGCGCGGTCTATTGCCCGACGAATTTGTAGCAGTTCTGATGCGAATGCCGTGAAGTGTTTCCTTCAGTTTAGAAATCGAGTTGAACTCACGAGGGCTTAAGTCAAGGGAGTGCAGTAGGTGGTATAGCACTTAGCAGCCCCATCAGTCAAACCAATCAGTAACAGCCTGCACTGTACGTGCTTGAGCATTGTCCCGCAAAATGATAGTCAGGTCCTGCAGAAAGCGTCATCACTTCTGTCTCTAAGCTGGTCGTAGGCTGTGTTCCAAAAATGAACAGGACAGAGACAGAAGTGATGACACTTGCTGCAGGTCCTGATCATCATTTTGTAGGACAATGCTCAAGCACGTACAGTGCAAGCTGTTACTGATTTCTTTGTCTGATGGGGCTGCCAAATGCTATAACACCTACTGCACTCCCTTGACTTACGCTCTCGTAAGTTCAACTAGATTTATCAACTGAAGGAAACACTCACGGCATTCGCTTCAGGATTGCTACAAATTCGTCGGGAAATATACCGCGGTGCTCGAACTGTCTCAACACAACTGGCACTGTTAAGAGTATCCTACGACTTCCACATAGCTGGCAATGGGTTATACACAATGCTGGTGACCACTTTGAAGGTCAGTAAAACTTTGAAATACTTATCTGTTTTGTACGAGCTGTAAATAAATACTTGCCACTATTAAAGTTCCAACTCTCGTAGCAAAATACCATGATTGCTACAAAATTGTATTATGATCTCTATATGGGTCTAGAGCTACAGGTGATGAGTAAAAGCTGTAGATGTTTGCGCTGTTTGCCAACGTCTTTTTTTTATACGAATATTACAGTAAGTTGCTGCCGTTATATGGTCGTTAAAACTGCGGTTGTCGTTAAAAGCAATCGTCCATGACGGAAACTGTGCAGATTCCGTCTCTTCTAAAACGAAGTTAATTTTAGTTAATTTGTTTTAAAATAGGAAACGAGGTTATGGTAGCGGCAAGAGAAGCAGACACACCATAACAACTACTTCTATATGTTGACTGAAGATGGTAGATAGAAACAAAATATTACGAATCTTATCCAGTCAACGTCGTTGCACAATTTACCATCTTCGTTCAATATATAGCAACAGTAGTTACCGTATGTCTACATCACTTGCTGCTACCATAACCTCGTTTCCTATTTTAAAACAAATTAATCAATATTAATGTCGTTTTAGAAAAAAACAGTGATGTCTGTAAGAAAAGTATTCTGACACTTCACAATTTGTATGTATGTTTTCCACAAGTTAAACATGTAATGTTCATTACTGTACTGAACGTAACGTGTAATCTTCGAAAATTGTGCATGAATATTGTAAATGCGCCTGAAAGGTATCTCACCCGTAATCTTTCCGCTCATCACGTGAATAATTCATATACAACACAATCCATAGTAACTCCTTTGTTATAATTTTTGTGTCATTAGCCCACGTCAAGCAACTATTTCACTTTTTCGATTGCTTTCATCGTAATGAAGAATAAATCTGTCAAATTACTTCTTTGATGATATGTATTCTAAGATACAACGTATCAAATTTGTTTGGTGTACCGGTTAATAATTCCAAGAAAATAAATATGGTATTATTTGAAGGCTAATGATACTAAGGAATGAAAGCATAACAGCAACGTCTTTTTCCTCGGTACAGAATCAACCCTTCATTGTTAGTGTTGGGTCATCGAGACCCGGACTAGATTGGCGATTAGTTTTTGTTAGGTTTACAACACTGTACCCGTGTTGATAATTTCGTGTTGCTTCTTATTTTTCACTGTTGTGAAATTTGATTGTTGAGGGCGGGTTGAAGTCCATTGTCTAAGAGTGATTCTGACGTGTTTTGTTCTGCCAGACCCGACGGAATCTAGCAGGTAAGTACTGTTAGGGTCTGCAGGTATCTTTTTTTTTTTATAACACAAATGCGATTTTAGCACACGTTCAGTACGCTGAATCAGCCTGCTCATTTCAGGAGAGGGCTAAAACTGATGAGACAGAAGACTATACATTGCTAAATCAGGCGAAAAGGTGTAGACTCAGACTTTGAACTGTATAGTAAACATGATACAGAAAGTGAAGAAAGTAAGGATGACTGTGATACAAAGCAGAAAATAATAAATATTTCTTTGGCAAGAACAAACATACCAAATGGATCAAAGACATTCCTTGTCCTCATTACAGGACTACATCACATAATCTTGTATCAGATATTCGAGGTGTGAAGGGAACTGCAAAGGATAAAAAGACATATATAGAAATATGAGAGTTGTTTTCCACTGATGAAATTATGGATAAAATAGTGACACGTACTAAACTATGCATCAGGTGTGCTAATTCTAGATACTCTTCTTCTTAGTCCTTTATTCATGAGACAGATAAAGTTGAAATCGGAGCCTTTATTGGTGCCGGCCGGTGTGACCGAGCGGTTCTAGGCGCTTCATTCCGGAACCGCGCCGCTGCTACGGTCGCAGGTTCGAATCCTGCCTCGGGCATGGATGTGTGATGTCCTTAGCTTAGTTAGGTTTAAGTAGTTCTAAGGTCTAGGGGACTGATGACCTCAGATGTTTAGTCTCATAGTGCTCAGAGCCATTTCAACCTTTATTGGTCTGATGTATTTGAGTGGAATATGCAAGACTGGTACGGTAAATTTAGAAGCAGTCTGGGATTCAAGATAGTCTATTCTACAATGACTCTACAGAGATTTAGCTTTCTGGAACAGTGTCTAAGATTTAATGATAGTCAACTAGATCCGACAGACGGAAACAGGATAAATTGACTCCTATAAGAAATATGTTTCATTTGTTCACAAAAAAACTGCAAGGCGCACTTTTCTCTTGGATAGTATGTGACTGAAGATGAAATGCTTGTAATATTTCGAGGACGCTGTAGTTTTCGGATGTACATTCCTTCCAAATCTGGCAAATATGGAATGAAAGCTGATGCAAGAACAGCTTACATCACAAATGTGGAAGTTTATTTAGGAGATCAACCAGATGGATCTTATCAGCTGACAAAATTTGCGCCACCTATGATGTAGCAAGAACAATTAGAAGATGATCTTTGGCCTTATTCTTTTGAGCAGTGAATGTAGCATGCATCGTCATTTTCAGAGCAGACAACCAGTGAGAGACGAATAGAAAAGACTTTCTGAATTCTCTTGGGAAAACTCTAATCAAAGGCCAGTTACTGCAGAGGACTAGCAGTAAGCATATCAACCAACCTCTCAAAAATTTGTGAACAGACTGATTGAACTCAAGCGACAGGAAGATGAAAGTGACAAGCTGAGTACAGTCTCTAAGCAAGGAAAGTGCTATGGTTGTAAAGATAGTAAAACTGAATATATTTGTTGCAAATTCTCTAAGTGTTTACGTCTAAAAAACGTTCCAATTTGTAAAGATTGCATGTAATAGCCCGATAAATTAAAAAGACATTTGGATACAACATGTTAAAACTAAATTGTGGAGACTCTCAGTTCACTACGTAAATTTGCTTCAATGGTATTTATTTAAATCATCATGCCTGATTGTGAGTTTCTTAAATTTCATTGTTCTTCCTAATTCGCCATTACACAGTTCTTGGTAAACAACAAAATAGTGTTAATTCGATTTCTACATTGTTCGTGTAAATTCATCCCTTGCATTCATTTTCGATATTGAACTTAAGTCTAAGAATTTTTTCTAAATTCCTTAAGTAGCAAAACAAACAAAAATCTACTCAAATCCAAAACAAAGTGTGTGCTAATTTAATATATACAACACAATTCTATTTCAAGCGTTTTTGTACTCTGAATCTCTAAAAAATAGGAGAGAAAAGCAAATTGGGTCCAAGAGACTCATCATAGTAAAGGAGATGCAAGTGAACACAGTAGCAATGCAAGGTAAAATTCAAAATGACTGTTACACTCGTTAACAGAACCACTGATAATGAGTTGAGAAAATGACTTCTTATTTTTACGAGTTCTCTTTACAATTGTTGACTAAATAAACGGTTTTAAAACATTACACCATTAACAGTGCGATAAAATAATCCATCTTTTAAACAGTTTTGATTGTACGGTAGTTAACGCCTAGCTTAAGGAAAACGTCCACTTTTTCGGGAAATGATAGGCTCATAAAAATGTACAGAGCTAGTTACAAAATCAGTGTCATTTGTTTTTTACCCTTGTCCTTGGTCGCATACTGGAGGAGCAGGACTCAAATAGATTAGATAGTAAGTAAGCAATTATATTCAAAGATGTGATGCTACTATAACCGAGCAGCCGAAAGCCAGTTAGTAAAAGTGAAAATTTGAACATGAAACAACAAAATGGAAGACTGCCTGTTTATATGATTGTGGAATACGGTCCCGAACAACTCAGAGAGTCGTCAACGTTTCAAACACGTTGTTTCCAATTCAGCCACTCAAACAAGTCGTGTCATCTTCTGAACCCCAAGTTTCTTCTAGTTCCACTCTTTTAGTACACAGTATTCCGAAATACGCTTTACACACTTTACTTGCTTGTGTATCTTTCAGAAAGCAGCATTAGAAGCATTCTTCTAAGTTTCAGTGGAAATCGAGGCGCTCCAGCCACTTCTTCTCCGTAGCAGATCCTTTTAGTTGCGAGCGGACTGTCCTGAGCCTGTGTAAAGAATGGCGCGTCGATATTCGCCTAGCAGGTTTGCTGCACAACTACATTCAGAAAACATTTGCCCAGTAGCACTGTTGTGTTGGAGAAACCACAGATATAACTTTGAACACAGATCGATGTTTTTTTAAATACCTAGGAGATCACTCTCCATTTGTTTTTGTGCATCGCCATAACTTACGACTCCATCCGACAGATCGATCGCTCCAAACAACGTCAGTTGCCTTCACTTTATTAAGCACAATCTGATTACCGGGGACTGTCAGGTTATTTATTATCTCAGTCTACTAGAAGACAGGAAATGGACAGGCTAAAAAAATAAGTTTTACGTTAAGGTTTTTAAAAATATAAGAACATTACAGAAAGAATATAGTAAAACATTCACTAATTCAGTGTAATAGTAATTTACCATAAAATCTGATTATAGCAACATTTTAATTCCTCCCTCCAGAAGCTAGAATAAATAAATTCTTCAGTGGGAGAAATAAGATGATCTCAAATTCAATCTGTAGTACTGTTTTGTATATCAGTCCCTTCCAACTTCAACATTGAAGATGGAAATGTTACGTCAATGGGACTGACTCCAGTCAGCCTAGAATCTTTGAAAACTAAAATATAGGCACTCATTTACGTTGTTTACGCTTATTGTTACGTGTGATCCCCTCCCACTACACTATCACTCCTAAGGTGCTACAAATAGTTACCTGACAATATTGTTTCCCCAAATAGTATGTCATATGAGTACTGATAGTGGGTGAAATTGCTCTAAGTGTTCCAGACAATCCGCCCCTAATCATAGGCGTGCTAGGAGATTCTTACCCTGCAGTAATATTTTCATTTAATAAGTGATAGGTGTAGCAAGTTTGGTTGAAACTGCAGTAGGTGTTCCAGAAACATAAAGGGCCCATTAATGCAATTACTCATGCAAAATTTTAGTCACTCGGTTAAAAGAGCACAGTGGTCGCTATACAGCGCTGTAGATGATGAATAACTGACTGGTACCAGGCAGTCGTGTACCCTTCACCGCCGACTTAAGTGATGTGTAATGAGTTCAGATGAAAGGTACGAAACGTCGTAACAAACAGCCCGACTGAAATTTGCAAATGGTGCTCTTGGATAACGTAGTGACACATCTAGGGACCTCAGCAGCAAGGTAATGTTCGTCGTCTTTTTGGACGTCCGATGTCCGATGCCCATTGAAGTCCTCGAGCATGAATAAACTATGAACAATGGCATGTACTGTGAGATGCTCGGTAGCCTACACAAGTGCACCAAGAGGAAACGATCTGGGCTCCTCATGGAGAAAGTCATTCTGCTCCGCAATAACGCGCTTCCAGACGTCTCCAAGGTCACACAAAATGTTACAGCATAGTTCAAGTGGGAGTAGAGCATCCACCCTGCAGCCCAGACATATCGCCCTGCGACTTCCATGTGTTTGGCCCGCCAAAAAAACATCTCTAGGGGAAGCACTTGAACTCGGAAAATGAAGACCACGGTAGGAGACTGGCTCCTATCACAGCGACAGGAGCTCTACGAACACGGAACCCTTCAGCTCATGAAACAGTGGGATAATCCCGCTCAGGCCTCTGGTGATTACTGTTGAACAAAGACTTCAATTATACCCACAGTGCTGTTTAGAAACCTTTGTTTTGAACTTCCCTCATACGTGTGCTCGCCTTCACTGGACCAAACAGCACAGAAACAGAAGAGCAGCTGAATGGAGACGTATTGTGTAGTTCGACGAGCTGCGCATTTTTCCTCTTTCAAAATGACGCAAGGTGTCGAGTGCACCGACGGTCCAGTGAGGGTGTTGGCGAAGTCTTGGAGCTGTTTTCGTACCATGACTTGCGTCCACTTATTGAGGTTACATTCAACATAAACTATAGTTGAGTAACCGTAATTTGATCCCTGATGGTTGTAGTAAGCTGGGTGCGGCAGTTTTACAGGCCTACTATCTCTACCAATAACATAACGCGATTTTGTAAACGTCTCTATGGCAACATCTCAGTGTTGCCGCAGCCCTGCAGACGGCTCCTGTTTTCACCTGCTGCCGTTAGCGCTTCACAGCTGAAAGCTGGCAAATGTGCTGCGAGATGTTAAGGACCTTCTTACGCCGTCTCTACTATAGAATGTTTGTTTCAACATTCTTGGTGACCAAGAGCTGCCTTTTCATCTACATCTTTGTGATGAGTTGGCCGTCGACATTCCCGTTTTCCAGGATGACGACAGCTATTACCAAGGCTAGAGGCAGTAGTATCAGAGCGATGTCTGCTGGAGGTGACTAAGATTTGCTCACAGTGCTTACATCTAGTTGTTCAGGGTGTTTCAAAGTCATTGCATCAAACACCTTGGGATGACAGATCACGTCATGAGGAACAACTTTTGTTAGAGACAGTATATTGCCTGCTGCCTTCCAGCGACTCTAGACCATAAGATGTGTTTGTAAGGTGAGAAATGTATTTTAGAAGCGAATCAGGAATTTTAAATTCGCTTCACCTACCTCCTTTCACGCAGAGCAGATGATGGACGAAAGGCAACTCACACCGTATGTGAGCGTCGCAGACTGCCTACAACCTGCGCCTCTCAAAGGCGTATGTGAAGTATGTTAGCGGCAAGAAACAATCAATGCCTTCTCTGCGCGATAGCAATGGAGATACTATCGAAGACAGTGCTTCCAAAGCAGAGTTACTGAACACAGCCTTCCGAAATGCCTTCACAAAAGAAGACGAGGTGAATATTCCAGAATTCGAATCAAAAACAGCTGCCAACATGAGTAACATAGAAGTAAATATCCTCGGAGTAGTGAAGCAACTTAAATCACTTAATAAAAGCAAGTCTTCTGGTCCAGACTGTACACCACTTAGGTTCCTTTCAGAGTATGCTGATGTATTAGCTCTATACTTGACAATCATACAGGGTGATTCAAAAAGAATACCACAACTTTAAAAATGTGTATTTAATGAAAGAAACATAATATAATCTTCTGTTATACATCATTACAAAGAGTATATAAAAAGGTTTTTTTTCACTCAAAAACAAGTTCAGAGATGTTCAATATGGCCCCCTCCAGACACTCGAGCAATATCAACCCGATACTCCAACCGTTCCACACTCTCTGTAGCATATCAGGCGTAACAGTTTGGATAGCTGCTGTTATTTCTCGTTTCAAATCATCAATGGTGGCTGGGAGAGGTGGCCGAAACACCATATCCTTAACATGCCCCCATAAGAAAAAATCGCAGGGGGTAAGATCAGGGCTTCTTGGAGGCCAGTGATGAAGTGCTCTGTCACGGGCTGCCTGGCGGCCGATCCATCGCCTCGGGTAGTTGACGTTCAGGTAGTTACGGACAGATAAGTGCCAATGTGGACGCTCCATACAGTTGATTGTGGAATTTGCAGCTCTCTGCTAGCTCTGCGAGTCGATTTTCCTGGGCTGCGAACAAATGCTTGCTGGATGCGTGCTACATTTTCATCACTCGTTCTCGGCCGTCCAGAACTTTTCCCTTTGCACAAACACCCATTCTCTGTAAACTGTTTATACCAACGTTTAATACACCACCTATCAGGAGGTTTAACACCATACTTCGTTCGAAATGGACGCTGAACAACTGTCGTCGATTCACTTCTGCCGTACTCAATAACACAAAAAGCTTTCTGTTGAGAGGTCGCCATCTTAGCATCAACTGACGCTGACGCCTAGTCAACAGCGCCTCAAGTGAACAAATGTACAACTAAATGAAACTTTATAGCTCCCTTAATTCGCCGACAGATAGTGCTTAGCTCTGCCTTTTGTCGTTGCAGAGTTTTAAATTCCTAAAGTTGTGGTATTCTTTTTGAATCACCCTGTATACAACCGTTCGCTCGCCGAAACATCCGTACCGAAAGACCGGAAAGTTGCACAGGTCACACCAATATTCAAGAAAGGTAGTAGGAGTAATCCACTTAATTACACGCCCAAATCAGAAACGTCGATATGCAGCAGGATTCTGGAACATATATTGTGTTCGAACATTACGAATTACCTCGAAGTAAAGTGTCTATTGACGCACAGTCAACGTGGGTTTAGAAAACATCGTTCTTGTGAAACACAACTAACTCTTTATTCGCATGAAGTGTTGAGCGCAATTGACAAGGGATTTCAGATTGATTCTGTATTTCTGGATTTCCAGAAGGCTTTTGACACTGTACCATACAAGCGGCTTATAGTGTAATTCCGTGGTTATGGAATATCGTCTTAGTTATGTGACTGGATTTGTGACTTCCTGTTAGAGAGGTCACAGTTCACAGTAATTGGCGAAAAGTCATCGAGTAAAACAGAAGTGATTTCAGGCGTTCCGCAAGGTAGTGTTATAGGCCCTTTGCTGTTCTTTATCTATATAAACGATTTGGGAGACAATCTGAACAGCCGTCTTTGGCTGGTTGCAGGTGACGCTGTCGTTTATCGACTAATAAAGTCATCAGAAGATCAAAACAAACACCAAATGATTTAGAAAAGATATCTGAATGGTGCGAAAAGTGGCAGTTGACCCTAAACAACGAAAAGTGTGAGGTCATCCACATGAGTGCTAAAAGGAATCCGTTAAACTTCGATTACACGATAAATCAGTCAAATCTAAAAACCGTAAATTCAACTAAATACCTAGTAATTACAGTTACGAACAACTTAAACTAGAAGGAACACATGCCGGCCGCTGTGACCGAGCGGTTCTAGGTGCTTCACTCCGGAACCGCACTGCTGCTACGGTCGCAGGTTCGAATCCTGACTCGGGTATGGCTGTGTGAGATGTCCTTAGGTTAGTTAGGTTTAAGTAGTTCTAAGTCTAGGGGACTGATGACCCCAGATGTTAATTCCTATAGTGCTTAGAGCCATTTGAACCATTTGAAGGAACACACAGAAAATGTTGTAAGGAAGGCTAATCAAAGACTGCATTTTATTGGCAGGACACTTAGAAAATGCAACAGATCCACTAAGGAGACTGCCTAAACTACGCTTGTCTGTCCTCTTTTAGAATACTGGTGCGCAGTGTAGGATCCTTACCAGACAGGTCTGTCGGAGTACATCGAAAAAGTTCAAAGAAGGACAGCACGTTTTCTATTATCGCGAAATATGGGAGAGAGTCTCATTGAAATGATACGTGATTTGGGGTGACATCATTAAAAGAAAGGCGTTTTTAGTTGCGACGGAACTTCTCACGAAATTCCAATCACCAACTTTCTCCTCCGAAAGCGAAAATATTTTGTTGACACCGACCTGCATAGGGAGAAACGATCACCACGATAAAATAAGGGAAAATCAGAGCTCGTACGGAAATATATATGTGGTCTTTCTTTCCGCGCGCTATACGAGATTGGAATAATAGAGAATTGTGTAGGTGGTTCGATGAACCATTTGGTAGGCATTTAAACGTGATTTGCAGAGTATCCATGTAGATGTAGATATATGTAATCGGTCTTAATCGACTCCCGGAGCTGCCAGGAAGCGTCAGTGAACATACTGTGTGGAACGAAAGTTGCGCACCAAGACGTGATCTACCTCCCCTAGACGTTTCTGTAAAGACTTTGAAACACCCTTGATATTCAGAGCTGTTAAAACCCCCCACCAGACTTTCCCGCGCATTGAGGTATTCGAATGTACACGTCCATGTCACTCCTGCGTGTAATAACAAACACCCACAATCCATTAGTTGCTCTCATCTCTAAGAGCGCAGCGAAGAACTTCCTAGGTCCATCTATTATTCATCTGCATTCACGTTCTGTCCAGTTCCATTTAATTTTCATTACGGACATAATTACTTACGTCATCCTCTCCAGCCCGTTTCCTGATCCATTTGTTTGTTTTCCTATCTCTGCCAGCAATTCCCAAAACATGTATCTCCATTACTATTCGGGAGTGCACCTGAAATATTATCAATTCTTCTACATCTACATGATTACTCTTCAATTCAAATTTAAGTGCTTGGCAGAGGGTTCGTCGAACCACTATCATACTATCTCTCTACCATTCCACTCCTGAACAGCGCGCGGGAAAAACGAACACCTAAACCTTTTTGTTCGAGCTCCGATATCTCTTATTTTATTTTGATGATCATTCCTACCTATGTAGGTTGGGCTCAACAAAATATTTTCGCATTCGGAAGAGAAAGTTGGTGACTGAAATTTCGTAAATAGATCTCGCCGCGACGGAAAACGTCTTTGCTTTAAAGACTTCCATCCCAACTCCCGTATCATATCTGTCACACTCTCTCCCCTATTAGGCGATAATACAAAACGAGCTGCCCTTTTTTGCACCCTGTCGATGTCCTCCGTCAATCCCACCTGGTAAGGATCCCACACCGCGCAGCAATATTCTAACAGAGGACGAACGAGTGTAGTGTAAGCGGTCTCTTTAGTGGACTTGTTGCATCTTCTAAGTGTCCTGCCATTGAAACGCAACCTTTGGCTCGCCTTCCCCACAATATTATCCATGTGGTCTTTCCAACTGAAGTTGTTCGTAATTTTAACACCCAGGTACTTAGTAGAATTGACAGCCTTGAGAATTATACTATTTATCGAGTAATCGAATTCCAACGGATTTCTTTTGGAATTCATGTGGATCACCTCACACTTTTCATTATTTAGCGTCAACTGCCACCCGCCACACCATACAGCAATCTTTTCTAAATCGCTTTGCAACTGATACTGGTCTTTGGATGACCTTACTAGACGGTAAATTACAGCATCATCTGCGAACAACCTTAGAGAACTGCTCAGATTGTCACCCAGGTCATTTACATAGATCAGGAACAGCAGAGATCCCAGACGCTTCCCTGGGGAACACCTGATATCACTTCAGTTTTACTCGATGATTTGCCGTCTATTACTACGAACTGCGACCTTCCTGACAGGAAATCACGAATCCAGTCGCACAACTGAGACGATACCCCATAGGCCCGCAGCTTGATTAGAAGTCGCTTGTGAGGAACGGTGTCAAAAGCTTTCCGGAAATCTAGAAATACGGAATCAACTTGAGATCCCCTGTCGATAGCGGCCATTACTTCGTGCGAATAAAGAGCTAGCTGCGTTGCACAAGAACGATGTTTTCTGAAACCATGCTGATTACGTATCAATAGATCGTTCCCTTCGAGGTGATTCATAATGTTTGAGTACAGTATATGCTCCAAAACCGTACTGCAAACCGATGTCAATGATATAGGTCTGTAGTTCGATGGATTGCTTCTAATACCCTTCTTAAACACTGGTGCGACCTGCGCAATTTTCCAATCTGCAGTTACAGATCTATCGGTGAGCGAGCGGTTGTATATGATTGCTAAGTAGGGAGCTATTATATCAGCGTAATCTGAAAGGAACCCAATCGATATACAATCTGGAACTGAAGACTTGCCCGTATCAAGCGATTTGAGTTGCTTTGCAACCCCTAAGGTATCTACTTGTAAGAGACTCATGCTAGCAGCTGTTCGTGTTTCAAATTCTGGAACATTCAATTCGTCTTCCCTGGTGAAGGAATTTCGAAAAACTGCGTTCAATAACTCCGCTTTAGCGGCACAGTCGTCGGTAACAGTACCATCGGCACTTCGCAGCGAAGGTATTGACTGCGTCTTGCCGCTTGTGTACTTTAGCCGGCCGGTGTGGCCGTGCGGTTCTAGGCGCGTCAGTTTGGAACCACGTGACCGCTACGGTCGCAGGTTCGAATCCTGCCTCGGGCATGAGCGTGTGTAATGTCCTTAGGTTAGTTAGGTTTAAGTAATTCTAAGTTCTAGGGGACTGATGACCACAGATGTTGAGTCCCATAGTGCTCAGAGCCATTTTTTGTGTACTTTACATACGACCAGAATTTCTTCGAATTTTCTACCAAATTTCGAGACAATGTTTCGTTGTGGAACCTATTAAAGGCATTTCGCAATGAAGTCCGTGCCAAATTTCGCGCGTCTGTAAATTTTAGCCAATCTTCGGGATTTCGCGTTCTTCTGAACTTCGCATGCTTTTTCCATTGCCTCTGCAACAGCGTTCGGACCTGTTTGGTGTACCATGGGGGATCAGTTCCATCTCTTACCAATTTACGAGGTATGAATCTCTCAATTGCTGTTGTTACTATATCTTTGAATTTGAGCCACATCTCGTCTACATTTGCATAGTCAGTTCGGAAGGAATGGAGATTCTCTCTTAGGAAGGCTTCTAGTGACACTTTATCCGCTTTTTCAAATAAAATTATTTTGCGTTTGTTTCTGGTGGATTTGGAAGAAACGGTATTGAGCCTAGCTACATCGACCTTGTGATCACTAATCCCTGTATCAGTCATGATGCTCTCTATTAGCTCTGGATTGTTTGTGGCTAAGAGGTCAAGTGTGTTTTCGCAATCATTTACAATTCGCGTGGGTTCGGGGACTAACTGCTCGAAATAATTTTCGGAGAAATCATTTAGGACAATCTCGGAAGATGTTTTCTGCCTACCACCGGTTTTCAACAAGTATTTTTGCCAACATATCGAGGGAAGGTTGAAGTCCCCACCAACTATAACCGTATGAGTGGGGTATTTATTTGTTACGAGACTCAAATTTTCTCTGAACTGTTCAGCAACTATATCATCGGAGTCTGGGGATCGGCAGAAGGAGCCAATTATTAACTTAGTTCGGCTGTTAAGTATAACCTCCACCCATACCAATTCGCACGGAGTATCTACTTCGACTTCACTACAAGATAAACCACTACTGACAGACACAACCACTCCACCACTGATTCTGCCTAATCTATCTTTCCTGAACACCGTCTGAGACTTCGTAAAAATTTCTGCAGAACTTATTTCAGACTTTAGCCAGCTTTCTGTACCTATAACGATTTCAGCTTGAAGCTCATGGACTTTCCCAGCACAACTACAACAATTTACAACTACAATTCCGACTGTTCCTTGATCCAAAGCACGTCCTGTATTTGCCATGCACCCTTTGAGATTGCAGCCCAACCCGTGCTTTCCTGAGGCCTTCTAACCTAAAAAACCGCCCAGTCCACGCCACACAGCCTCCGCTATCCGTGTAGCCGCCAGCTGAGTGTAGTGAACTTCTGACCTATTCAGCGGAACCCGAAACCCCACCACCCTATGGCGCAAGTCAAGGAATCCGCAGCCAACACAGTCGCAAAACCGTCTGAGCCTCTGATTCAGACCCTCCACCCAGCTTTGCACCAAAGGTCCGCAGTCGGTTCTGTCAACGATGCTGCAGATGGTGAGCTCTCCCTTCATCTCGTAAGCAAGACCGACAGCCTTAACCAAATCAGGTAGCCGCTGGAATCCAGAGACAATTTCCTCAGATCCAAAGCGACACACGTCATTAGTGCCGACATGTGCTACCACCTGCAGCTGGCTGCACCCTGTGCTCTTCATAGCATCTGGAAGGACCCTTTCCACATCAGGAATGACTACACCCAGAATGCACACGGAGTGCACACTGGATTTCTTCCCCACCTTAGCCGCCATATCCCTAAGGGGCCCCATTACGCGCCTAACATTGGAGCTCCCAGCTACCAATAAGCCCACCCTATGCGATTGCCCGGACCTTGAAGGCTGAGAATCATCCTCTGAAACAGGGCAGGCAGCTGCATCTGGCTCTGCCAGAGACAGTACCTGAAACCTGTTTGTCAGACGCACTGGGGAGGTTTTCTGATCAGCCTCCAGGGACGTCTTTCGCTGCCTGCCACGCCTTGGAACGACCTCCCAATCAACCACAGGCGAGGGCTCAGCCCCACTGCGGACGGCAACCGGGGCAACCACAGCGGCAGACCGATCTGAGGACAGATGGGACGATTTTGACATCCCCGTGATAGCCAAGTCCGGCTCCCCATTGGCAACAGCCTCAAGCTGCACGACCGAAGTCAGCGCTGCCTGCAGCTGTGAGTGAAGGGATGCCAACTTAGCCCTCATCCAAACACACCAATCACAGTCCCTGTCCATTCTAATCGATTTGAACAACAGATACTGAAACACGAGTCCGTGCCTAGATAACACAAGGGAAACACGCAAAGAATGTATGAACTAACCTGTACAAATGCCTAATGACTGCTCTACAATCTGCCTGAATTTACGATCACAGTAACTACAACTCGAAATTACACCTCCTATACGAAACTCACACGCAATTTAAGTAAGAATCTACGAAGTAAACACAGAAAAGAAGCTATATACGTATCTTTCTGCGCTGTCGATGTGCACCAACTGGGAGCTCTGGCCACACTGGTCTTGTTCCGATATTTCGGCTGACAACATTTCAGCCTTCCTCAAGATGAGTCGTTTGCAAGACTGATTAAAAAATCTTGCAAGCGACTCATCTTGAGAAAGGTAACATGTCGCCAGCCGAATATTGGAACAAGATTTAATATCATCCCGGATGCACTCTCGAAAAATGATGGAATATTCAGTCATTCGGGAAAACTTCAAGAAACACAAGTAACTCGATTGCTCGCTGAGCCATACCCATTTTTCGAATAGTGTACACCGAATTATGCGCCTAATTCTTTTACCTCAATCAACCTTTAACTCGTTAAAGATATTTATAATTTATTTTCTCCTTGATGAGTAGTAGCCAGAGGAACATGAAACAAGGAGCAACGTCCATTCGCAACGCCATTAATCACAGAGATATGGGCGTTAAATTAATTCATTTTAAACAGAACTATGCTATTTTTTGCTAGTACAGCCTACATAGAAGACAAATTTAGTGATCTAGATCTTTTACAGGCCTGACAAGAAATGAAGGAGTAAAAATACATTGCATATCGAGATTATTGTGTCACTGAAAGGCTCGCCGTCGGAAAAACGGCAAACGATACGAGATTTTTACTCTACTTTGAGTTGTTCGGTAAAACATTGGAAGAAGCAGGGGGTACACAGATAAGGTTGCAGGTTAGCTGCACAGTATACTTCATTGTAGCACCCCTACGTTCACTGTATTAATGTTGCGAAGGTCTGTCATGCCTAACTGAAAAGATGAGTAGCTGGAGGTATAGGCGCCCGGAAGGGGAGGCGAGAGGGAGAACTCCCCTGTCCGCAGCTGGTGGTCGTGCGGTAGCGTTCTCGCTTCCCGCGCCCGGGGTCCCGGGTTCGATTCCCGGCGGGATCAGGGATTTTCTCTGCTTCGTGATGACTGGGTCTTGTGTGATGTCCTTAGGTTAGTTAGGTTTAAGTAGTTCTAAGTTCTAGGGGACTGATGACCATAGATGTTAAGTCCCATAGTGCTCAGACCCATTTTTTTAACTCCCCTGCACATGCCAACTCCTCCCCCCCCTTTTTCCCTTCCCGGGGGAATCTGGAATACGGAACTTCTATTCAGATATTGAGTAGATAACTATCCATTCTTTGGGATATATTAAGTTTTTTATTTCGACTATGAAATTTAGTTCTTACCACACGGCATATCTCGAAACTGATCAACTCATTCATACAAAAAATGACAGAGTTTTGTTCTCGTCCTCCCCCTCCCCCCCCCCCCCCAATCTCCTCACCTACCACCATGATAAATTTATTCGAACGCCCATGCTGATCCCGGCTACTTAGACTCGTGACGACATTCTTTGAAGTTGTGACTCGCCAATTTATGATCCCAATAACAGTGCAATCTAAAGTAATTGACCAACTAAACAGTCCAAAAGGACCATGACAGTTGAAGTGCTATTCTCTGCTAAATAACCATCAGTTTGAGAGCTATGTTAATTGCATTCAGTAATGTAATAATGTTTTCCACAGCTGAATTTATGTATTGTTAAAACGTACGCAAAGTATTCGCGCTAAGAAACCTCTTTTCCATTTCTTTTATCTCCTTGATTTGGAGATATCTTGTAGATAGTACACATGAGTACTGATTCGTGGATTTCCCAGCAGTCCGCCGAAGGGCGTGAGTCACGCTCGCTATCGATGTTACAATGTTTCGCCACAGAATCGAAACCAGGTGGGAAGTGGGGGCGGGGGGAGAGGGGGGACGTTCGCGGTGATCAAGACAATGGACTAGCCTGCGGGAGGCGGGAGGTTCAGTTCGCTCTCTGAAAATCAGTATATAGGTTCTCTGTGGTTTCGCTAAATCGCTTAAGACAAACTCTAGAACGATTAATTTCAAAAATGACTTGCCTGATTCCCTTTCCAATGACCTCGTCGGCGATGGGACACTGAGTCCTGCTCGTTCTTCTTTTTTCCACAGCACGAAACGTAACTCTGCATGTGGCTATCTCATCATTCAAGAGCAAAGTCAACTCTAATATACATATAACGCCAGCACAGAACTGCTTTTATGTCTTCGACTACGACGGAATTGAAAGTTCTGCCTTTGACGTTCTGATCCAGTAAATTCTGCGTCAGCGTAAGCTACGTGTTGTTCAGTCGTCAAGCGCTGTACGGCGAGATATGGCGTAAACGATATCGTGTTTAGCGATAAGGCGGCACCACAGTACGATGCCTCGCCCCCCTCTCGCCAAAAAATATGGCCCATAACGATGAATTCGAATGTATTAGTTTGGTGCGTAAGTGAGTAGCGTTTTTGTTTTGCATATTGGTATTTTGGATGCTATGGGTTTATTTATCCACTGTAATTTTTTATTTATAGTTCACTGTTGCTATTTGAGCTTGGACGCTAGAACATTGAGTGCCGAGGGGAGAAATCGGAAAATTTTTGATGTATTCTTCTGTTTGATTTCAGTAGAAGAGTGGCAGCACCGGAGGTAACCAGAATCATTTGCGCCATGTATGGGGATAATGCTACTGGACTGAGCACGAAAACGGCTTTCCAGTTTTAAGGATGATCGCTTTGTATTAGTGACTCTCCACGTTCAGGGAGATCTTGGGGTTTGCTGAAGATCGTTTGAACTCATTAATCCACATCGAACCACGTCACAGTACTCGAGAACTGGCAAATGTGATGAACTATGATCATTCCACCATCGTGCAACATTTTCATTCAAATAGGGAAGGCTCAAAAATCGAGTCTATGGATACCTCATGCTCTAAGCCAAAGTCACAGAAGTCAGTGGGTGGCCATTTTGCTTGCTCGTCATCAGTTGGATCGTGAACAACACCGACCATTTCTGTCCTGTATCCCAACTGGTGATGAGAAATGGTGTCTTTACGCTAAAATAAGGAAAAGAAAGGAATCGTTGAGCCAAAAAATAGCATCAACTCCACGTACAAAGACCACAAAAGACAATGATACACATCTGGTGGAACAGTGACGGTGTGGCAAACTGCTAATAGCTTTCCCGAGGTGTAACCATCACTGCTGACGTTTATTGGCAACAACTGAGACGTCTTGCAGACGCAATCCGAGAACAACGACCAGAGTGCTTGAAGTGATGCTACCCCGCGACAGCGTCCGCCCGCAGTCTGCTAGACTGCCAAAAAACGCTGTACAGGAGTTGGGTTGGGAAGCCATTCCACACCCACGTTATACACCCGATCTTGCGCCCTTAGATTTTCACCTTCTCCGCTCCCTGTCGAACAACCTTCAAGAAACCTTCTTTCTGGCTGAAAATACGCTCCGACCCTGGCTCGACGAGTTCTTCGGCTCAAAACCACGTGATATTTATAGTCGTGGAATCGAAAAGCTACTACCGCGTTGGCAGAATGTTGTAAGTAGTAAAGCACGATATTTTATTGATGACTTAAGTCTCTGTTATGTGTATCTGTTGTGTTTATTAAACTTACGGAAAAATGCTACGAACTTATGCACCAGTCCAGTAGAACCAGAACTGTCGATCACTTTCACTGCTTTCATCGTCGCGTATAACAACTGAAGCCAGTATTTACCTCGACAGTAACGTCGAGGTGGAATCCATCGAGATGAATAATGGGCTCTCTGCGTTGCAGTCGCATCCGGAGTGAACTAACCAACAAAGTTTCGAGGGCTACATCCATTCACTTTGTCAGTAGTATGGTGACTATTACTATTTCTCTACTTCTGCGGGGATCAGCCCACATCGTTCTGACAACTACATCCGTTACTACGTCAGATATGAAATTGTCTGCGTTGAAGGTATTATCTTCTAACAAAAAATTTAGAGTATCTTCGCAATTGTTAAAAACTAGTATTGCCCTCTGTATGCATATCCTGAAAGAAAGGACAATAAATAAATAAAAATATAATTATATCTTCTAGTGTAAACAACACTTAAGTGTTTACATTTTATGGCTTGTTGATTCCTCAATCAGAATACCAATCCAAATGTTCCAATGCATGTAGAAGATACAGTATTGTGAAATAGGATAAATCTTCATTAAACACACTGTCTTGTGCAGTTTCCACAAGTGCATCTGCCACTACGCCAGATATCCATTTATTCAAGAAGTTACAATGTTAGGAAATCATGTAAGAGGATATAAACTTACTTGTTTTCCTCACTGCAATCTAATTATTTTTATGAGTTTTGAGCACCTCTAAAGGAAGATCTCAGAGAAGAGAAACAGAGTGGAAAAAAATCAGAGTACAGCCTCGTTATAGGAGGATTTTTCATAACTTCATGCTACATTTAAAAAGAAAGAATGTTAGAAAGTAGCATACCGTCGACGTAAAAGTCATTATAGACGCTTAGGGCTTCAACATGGACAAGATTGCAGTAACCATTCCGGCTTTGGCACTAAATCACTTAGGAAATCTACGGAAAATTTAAGTCAAAATAACTGATTTGCAAGCTCACTCTTCTCAGATATGAGTTTAGTAGTGAAGCACAACTACTACGCCCTAACCTTAAATCATGATCGTTAACAATCCCTGAGCCGCATTGATGGATAGATAGATAGATACGTTTTTTGATTTCTTTTGCTTTTTTTTGTTTTTTGTTTTTTCTCTGTTAGAGAGATACATTCCTTTGGTTAGTACCTAAAATTTGCGGTATGGTCAGTAATATAAAATTTTATGTTATGTCTGAACTGTTTATATCATGATATTCGACGTATTACTATAACAGAACAAAAATAATGAGCTAAATGGCTGTATAAAAAGCATATACAAAGTATTCATCACTCTGCGATGTATATATTTTTTCTCAGCGGGTTGTTTCCCTACATTTAAAGCAAATTATGTACTTATAACACGACATCCATCGACTGACTGAAAGTATCACGATAATATGAATATGCAAAGTCGCTTAAACATGATTATTTAGTCGGTTGTGAAGAAGTTTATATGTCGAACAGTGGCAACGTATTCTGCGTGTCTCTTTGTAAGTGAACATTTGACCTTCATTTGTTCGATATATTTCAACAGCAAAATGTCATTAACACCACAGATCAACATCTTCAACCTAATGAGGCATCTTTTGTGCTGATAAATATGTCATTTTAAAATTTTGAGTGCTCTCAGCTATCCAGATGTCCTTATCTTTGCATATCGGTTGCCTCATGTGGAAATATCCGTTTCGAGAACAATCGATGACAAGAATATGACGCAGAAAGTGAACAAGTAGCGAGGAACAACAGGCAGCAAGATCTTTGACTTAATAATGCGCGAAAGAGCTCACCCTTCCAGTTGCGCGTACACCAGTACTTAGAATGCTAACACCGACTATCGGTCGATTTTCTGGGAACACATAGAAACCTATTAAATTCTGTTGCTTAAAAATTAAAAAGAAAACTGGGGACTGAGTCGGGCCCCAAGCTACAGGTCTTTTTGCACCATGTCGCTGTTCGGTGGGTAGCAGATATGCAATTGCACAATGAGCTTTGTTTTGCAGAGATTAACTGTCATGTTTATTTTCGCTATTTACAGAAATCTTGGCCAGAAAATGACTTACACTTATACAATCAATATTGTGATTACGTTGTATGAGCGCTGTAGGAAGTATCTGACATGAAACTTCCTAAAAGATTAACATCGCGTGCCGGACCGAGACTCGAACTCGGGATCTTCTTCTTTCGCGGGCAAGTGTTCTCGAGCGGTATTGCTGTAGAGCACTTGACCGTGAAAGTCAAAGGTCATGGAAGGTTTATATCAGCGCACACTTCGCTGCAGAGTGAATGTTTCATTCAAACAACTGACACGTGGCAAGCATGTCGGTTTGGTGTGCGCTTCAGCACCTCCGACTTACACTTGTGAATTTTCTAGTTTATTTGTATTATTCCTTCCTCTGTTTGAAATGCGGTAGGCTATAGCGTCATTGAGATGTTCTCAGTTTTTCACGAGTTTTCTGCTTCACAAAGTTTCACACGGACCAAATTCATACTTACAATTATTACTTTGTTACTAAAATTATTATTTGGACTGACGCAGCAACAGAAATATGTTTTATGGTATTCACCGGCTCCGGCCAACTTCGACCGTCATCATAGTAACTGAAACAGTGTCAGGATGGGCTCCAAGGAAGGCTTTGTCAGACTGTGTAAAACACAGGATGCAATTATACCGATTACGATAAGCAGAACAAAACCTTCATGTGATTGCGGCAATAAAAATATTAAATGCGCAAACAAAAGAGTCAATCACTGTCTCCAGACAAGGTCTCATCTTTTCCAAATCATTATTTCATCAGTCGATATATCTTGTGACTTCAAAGGGCAATGGCGCAGTGTGACATGTGGTATCACTAAGCGATGTCGAGATACGATAACACTTCTGTACATAGTAACCACTGATTACACCACAAATCGATGGACACACGCATCGTTCACTGTTGCATTGCATTATCTGATCCTGAAAATTATATCGGTAAATGTATGCCGCACACGATCACATTTGCGCAGTAAAATTTATTACATGGCTGGTATCAGTTGTTAAGCATTCATTTTAAATTAACAAAAAAGGTTTCCGGGCGTAAAGTCGTGTAAAATTGTGAAGTAACTGTCACTAAACGCTCGAAACCGTCGTTTGGACCTCGGTAACAGTGGTCTAACCGGCAACGATTGCAACTGTGGAAGCCACAGTCGAATGAACTAAGTATAGCAAATCATCTATCAATAGACAATACTCTCCTTCCACGTATGCACAGTAAAGAATAACTCTCGACATAAGGAAGGAACGACATCACAAACACTGCTGATTGGTTTCATAAGGTTACTTTTTATTGTCGTACATGTTATTTCAACCCCACACTTTTCCGTTCTGACTGCTAATTTTACGCACCAGCTTATACGAGGGCATGCTCTAAAGTAATACATCCGAACTTTTGATGTCAAAACTCTTAAAGCTTATTAAATAAAATAGACTTCATTAACATTCTACATCTTTATTGTTTATTTCTAAATATCTTTTTCTCAACATAGCCAGCCTGATGACGAGCAAATTTATCCCATTGAGAAACCAGTTTGTTGATACCGTGACTGTAGAATATGTTACTTTGTTGATGGAGCGATAACATCACCTCTGCCTTTGCCATTTCATCACTATCAGAGTGAAGTTCTTTTTTCTCCTTCATTGGTTTCCAATTCCCCCCCCCCTCCCGCCCCCCAAGGGAGAGGGTTGGCAGCAGATTAGTACACCGCTCTTCAGCGTACAGAATTATAAAAACACAATAAGATAATAAAAGCAGGGGATAAAAACGGTGACTTTTAAATTTTTTTTTTAAATGGCGGAAATTTGTGGAAATTAAAATATAAAACAAGAGTAGGAGATGATAATTAAAAAACACAGTAACTAGACAGGTACAATAGTAAACATTTAATTAAAAAACACGGCGACAGTCTAGTTTCTGTTCGCAAGAGATAAAAAATCACGCCACCGACAGTATGGTTTCTGTTCGCTACACGTCGGAAAAGACGCACAACACTTAACACTCACCTAAAATACTGCACTAAAAGGTTGGCACGGAGATGACACACCACAGCCTAGGGAAGATGGGAGGGGGGAGGGGGAAAACTCGGACAGATTAGATGAAAAAAGGAGGAGAGGAAAAAGCAAGGGCGGGGGGAGGGGGCCGATGGAGGGAGAGGACTCATAGGAGGGAGGGGGACAAGGCGAACACGAGAGGGAGTGAGGAAAGGCAAAGGGGGGAAAAGCAAAAGTACTCGTTAAGTTTTGGAAACAGAAGAAAATCAGGTAGGGCGAAGGAGGGACTATGTAGCGGATGATCAATGACAATGAAACCAAAGCGTCGGATTGTTGCAGATGTCGCTGCGCTGCTGAAGGAGCGGCTGCACCTTATGTAGACGAAATTTTCGAATTCGAAACTCGATTACAGCACGCTGTTTCTCAAACGCCGACAAAGCTAAGTTACACATAGCGACATGTTAAACGCTGCAATTTGGAGCCCACTAGCGCCAGAGAGAAGCAAATTTGTAGACATGAATAATAAAGATCTACAATGTTAATAACGTTTGTTTTATTCAAAAACTTTAAGAACTTTCCCACAAAAATTCGAAGGCATTACTTTTCAGCACGCCTTCATACTATAAACTCTTTGTAAAGTCTCCGTGATGAAGTGGTGGCTTCACAGCTAATTGTATTTCACCACTTCGAGTACATATTTAGATTTCATGTAGGGTTTACATGTCAGTATCAGCAAGAACAAATTTTAGCATTTTGTAGAAAATTAGAAAATATATGCCACACATCCGAAATCGGTCATTAATAAATTTTACTGCTTTATTTATTTGCTGCCACTGACATTTGATCTGCTGCCTTGGTACTATAGCTGGTACATACATACATACATTAATCCTTGTTCCATAGATCATGAATACAACATTTCGTAGCGATGTGGAATATGTCATTCTATCACTTTAACGTAAGTTTTCTTTACGAAAAATAAAAAGCTTTTTTTCAGTTACTACTTCATATCTAAGAAATTATCTGTTGAGTGGAAGGATTTGTCATTCAAAAATTCTCTTAATCTGCTTTTAAATGTTGGTTGTCTATCTGTCAGACTTTAAATACTATTTGGAAAATGACCAAAGATTTTTGTGGCAGCGTAATTCACCCCTTTCTATGCCACAATGAGATTTAATCCACAATAGTGAAGATCATCATTTCTTCTAGTGTTCGCTGTTATTTTTGGATTGGGATGAGTTATTAATGACAAATTTCATAAGTGAATATATGTATTGCGAAGGCACTGTGAATATCCCGAGATCCTTAAATAAATGTTTGCAAGGTGATCTTGGGTGGGTTCCAGCTATTATTCCGATTACATGTACTTGTGCAATGAATACTCTCTCTCTTAATCACGAATTGGCCCACAATATGATGCCATATGAAAGTCTATACTTATCAATGGTGTTATGCCATTTACTGTACAGAATTGTATAAACTGGGTTTTCTCAAAATTTAGTAAGAGTCCATTTGCAGAGAACCACTTAATTTTCTGAAAGACATTATTTGCTATTTCCTCAGCTGATTCTTGCTTGTTGGGTGTGATTACTATACTTGTGTCATCAGCTTTGCATCTTCATGAATATAGAGTGGCAAGTCGTTTATATATATTAAGAACAATAAGGAACCTAAGACCAAACACTGTGGGACGCCATTCTTGATACCTGACCAGTTAGAGGGCTCTGCTGGTTTTTACTGACTGTACTGTTAATTTCAACCTTCTGCGTTCTTCCAGTTAAGTATGAATTAAATCACTTGTGCACTGTCTCACTCATACCACAATACTTAAGCTTACCTAAAAGAATGTCATGATCTACACGATCAAAAGCCTTTGAGAGATCACAGAATATCCAAATGGGTGATGTTCGGTTATTCAATGCATTTGATCAGTGAAAGCATATATAGCATTTTCTGTTGAAAAGCCATTCTGAAAGCCAAACTGATATTTTGTTAGTATTTCATTTTTACAGATATGTGATGCTACTCTTGAATTCATTATTTTTTGAAGAATTTTGGATAAAGCTGTCAGAAGTGAGATTGGGCGGTAGTTGTTAGTATCAGATCTATCCACTTTTTTATGCAATGGTTTAACAATAGCGTATTTCAGTCTATCTGAAAAAATTCCCTGTTTCAGTGAGCTACTACATATGTAGCAGAGAATCCTGGAAAACCGTAGTCTGGTCAGATGAGTCCCAGTTTCAGTTGATAAGTCCTGATGGTAGGGTTCGAGTGCGGCGCAGACCCCACGAAGCCATGGACCCAAATTGTCAAAAAGGTACTGTTGCAAGCTGGTAGTGGCTCCATAATGGTGTGAGCTGTGTTTCCATGGGATGGACTGGGTCCTCTGGTCCAACTGAACTGGTCACTGACCATTTGCAGCAGTTCTTGGACTTCCCAAACAACAAAGAAATATTTATAGATGACAAAGCGCCTTGTCATCGGGTCATAATTGATCGCGATCCGTTTGAAGAACATTTTGGACAATTCAAGCGAATGATCTTGCCACCCAGATCTTCCGACGCGAATCCCATCGAACATTTATGGGACATAATCGAGATGTCAGTTGGTGCACGAAATCCTGCACTGGCAACACTTTCCAATTAGGGACTGCTGAAGAGGCATAGTGGGTCAGTATTTCTGCAGGGACTTCTGAGGACTTGTTGAGACCATTCCACGTCGAATTGCTGCACTAAGACCGGAAAAAGGTATCGCATGAATGTTGTCACCTGCCGGCCGGGGTGGCCGAGCGGTTCTAGGCGCTACAGTCTGGAAACGCGCGACCGCTACGGTCGCAGGTTCGAATCCTGCCTCGGGCATGGATGTGTGTGACGTCCTTAGGTTAGTTAGGTTTAAGTAGTTCTGAGTTCTAGGGGACTCATGACCTCAGAAGTTAAGTACCATAGTGCTCAGAGTCATTTGAACCATTTTGAATGTTGTCACCTCAGTGTAATTGAAACGCTTTTGGCGCAATTTGTATGCTATCACTGTAATATGAATACAAAACTGTTTGTATACTATTGTCCTGTACATCCTCTGAGTAGTGATTCATTCGGGATTGTGTGTTGTAGATTACACATTGACGATTGTATTCGATAATCTTCTTGTCGTTGGCAGTCAACCTGTCTTCAAGAGATGCAGGAGACTGTCATGAAGGTCCTCGGTGACGCTATTCACATGTGTCATTTGTGTACCGCAGGAAGACAATCGTGTGCTTGACGGTGCTGCTGCTGGTGGCGGCGCTGAGCTCGGCGTCCGCGAAGCACCTCCGCGGCCGCGGCAGAGACGTGTGCGCCTGCCCCCGCATCTACCGCCCCCTCTGCGGCTCCGACAACAAGACCTACGCCAACGAATGCGTCTTTGAGTGCGACAAGAGCCTGGGCCGCGCCGCCTCAGGTGAGTCGAGCATCTGCATCACTTACTTCTGTTCTTGTCGTGTCTGGACTTTCACCGCGGTTTTACTTTCCCCGTAGCCTGATGTTTCCCACCACACGCCCAAAATTTACCATTCCACACTTGTCCTAGAATGCCTCTCATTCCGCCCTGTCTTCCGCATCCCCCACATTCTCCTACACATATTCTCTATCAGTTGACAAAATTCTCCCCTCTTCTAAAATTCTCGAACATCCACGCAAATCCTGTACATGCTGCAGAGCCAAACATCATAACCCAGTTGTTTACTCAATCGTGGGCTCCTGCTGCGCCTATACCAACGCGTCCTTTCATTACCACACCGTCCATATCCAGTCCCAAGGCAACTTCAAAAGGCTCTTTCCAAATCTGGAAACCTGTCCTGACATTTACACGTCCTACGAGCTATAGCCCTAGCCCTAACATCCTTTCCCTGGACCAATGCTCCACTACCTCTCCCAGCCTCATGACCTAGCGCTGTTCCTTCGTGGTTTGGCATCCATTTGTACACCCCGTTTCCCAGCCGAACATCGTATTCCCACTTTCTAACTCGGTGTCCTATTTGTATGTATTTACTACTTCCCAGATCTACATCTCCATTTACATCTGTATGATTACCCTGCAATTCATACTTAAGTGCTTGGCAGAGGGTTCATCGAACATGATAAAGGCGCCCCGGCAAAAACTAATACTTAAATTTTTCCGTATGAGCTCTGATTTCTATTATTTTATTACCGTAATCATTTCTGACTATGTAGGTAGTCGTCAACAAAATATCTACTCATTCGGAGGAGAAAGTTGGTAATTGAAATTTCTTGAACGCAACAAAAACCACTTTGTTTTTATGAATGTCACAGTAACACATGTATCATATCAGTGACACACTCTCCCGTATTTCGTGATAACACAAGATGAGCTGTCCTTCTTTGAAGTTTTTCGGTGTCCTGCATCAGTCCTGTCTGATAATGATCCTACACGTGCAGCAATAGTCCAGAAGAGGACGGACAAGGGCAGTGTAAGCAGTCGATTTAGATAATTTGTTTCGTAAATGTTCTGCCAATTAAACGCAGTCTTTGGTTCTCCTTCCCCACAACAGTATGTATGCGATCGTTTCAGTTTAACTTGTTTTGAACTGTAATTCCTAGATATTTAGTTAATTGACAGCCTTTAGATTTATGTGATTTACCGACTAACCGAAATTTAGCGGACTCCATTTAGTACCTATGTGGATGACTTGACAATTTATATTTTTTACGATCAACTGACCCTTTTTGAACAATACCGACACCTTGTCCAAATCATTTTGCAATCGGTTTTTATCTTCTGACGACTTTACTATACAATACACGACAGCATCATCTGAAAACAATGTAACAAGGATGCTCACATTGCCTCCTAAATCTTTAGCACAGATTAGCAGAGGGTCAATAACACTTCCTTGGGGAACGCCAGATAATATTTCTGTTTTACTCTATAACTTTCTGTCAATTACTACCAACAGTGACCTTTCTGACAGGAAAACACGAATCCAGTCCCACAGCTGACACGCAATTTGAATAAGAGGTACTTGTGAGGAACAATGTCGAAAGCTTCTGGAAATCTTGAAATGTGGAATCAGTTTGAGATTCCCTGTCTATAGCACTCATTGTTTAGTGTGAGTAAAAAACTAGTTGTCTCGACGTCAGTGATGTGGGTCTGTAATTCGAGAGACTACCCCTATTACTGCCAGTCTTTAGGTACGGATCTTTCGTCGTGAGTACTTGTGTATGATTGCTAAGTATGGAGCTATCATAGTAACATATCCTGAAGGGAACCTACTTGGTATACAATCTGGACCAGAAGCCTTGCATTTATCAAATTATTTAAGTTCGTTCGTTACACCGCGGGTATCTACGTTCAAGTTATTCATTTTGGAAGCTGTTCTTAATTCCAAATTTGGAATATTTACTTCATCTTCTTTGGTGTAGGAATTGCAGAAAAGCGTACTTAGAAACTCCGCTTTAACGGCAGTCATTGGCAACATCACCACTGATATAGTTCCAAGGTGCTCCATCCGTACTTCTCTCCTTCGTTACCATGTATCATCCACTGGGAGCTGAAATCAAGCTGCTTGACAGATGCGTCGTCGTGATCCTCATCAGCTTAACACCAGTCACACCACTGCCATTAGTGTTTTTTATGCATACATTATCAGATGGAATTATTTTTGACTCCTATTATTTTCTAAATCTACATTTACATGAATACTCTGCAAATCACATTTAAATGCCTGGCAAAGGGTTCATCGAATCACCTTCACAATTCTCTATTATTCAAATATCGTACAGCTCGCGGAAAGAACAAACACCTATATATTTCCGTACGAGCTCTGATTTCCCTTATTTTATCATGGTGATAGCTTCTCCCTATGTAGGTTGGTGTCAACAAAATATTTTCGCTTTCGGAGGAGAAAGGTAGTGATTGGAATTTGAGTGACAAGATTCTGCCGCAATGGAAAACGCCTGTGTTTTAATGATGTCCACCCCAAGTCCTGTATCATTTCAGTGAGGCTCTCTCCCCTATTTCGCCATAATACAAAACGTGCTGCCCTTCATTGAACTTTTTCGATGTATTCCGTCAATCCTATCTGGTAAGGAACCCACACAGCGCACCAGTATTCTAAAAGGGGACAGACAAGCGTAGTGTAGGCAGTCTCCTTTCGTAGATCTGTTGCATTTTCTAAGCGTCCTGCTAATAAAACGCAGTCTTTGGTTAGCCTTCCCCACAACATTTTCTATGTGTTCCTTCTAGTTTAAGTTGTTCATAATTGTAATTCCTACGTATTTAATTGAATTTACGGCCTTTAGATTTGACTGATTTATCGTTTAACCGAAGTTTAACAGATTCCTTTCAGCACTCATGTGGATGACCTCACACTTTTCGTTATTTAGGGTCAACTGCCAGTTTTCGCACCATACAGATATCTGATATTTTGAAAAACAATATATATGTCATTTGACTAAAGAGCGATAATACGTCTGTTGCCAGCCGCCCCCTATGTGAGAGGAATCAATAAACAAGTAATGTCTCTGATAGAGAGATCACGGAAGTTAAGCAGCGTTGGGCATGGACGGTGCTTGAATGGGTAACCACCAGAGTATGTCATGTGCTGTTGGCAGCTTTGCCTCTCTGGCAAAGGAAAGGCGAGGTGGTGGCGTTAAGTTCTTAGTCACCATACTTTGCATCAGTGTCCTGGATTAAACTGCAAATCTCTCCACAGTGCCTTATGGAAATGAAAATAAAATGTCGTGTGGCGAGGGCCTCCCGGCGGACAGACCTGATCGCCTGGTTCAAGTCTTCTTAGGTGAGGCCACTTCGACGACTTACGCGTCGGTGAGGATGAAATGCTGATGTTGAAGACGACACAAACACCAAGCCCCTGAGCAGAGAAAAAAATTTCTAACGCAGCCGGGAATAGAACCCGGGCCCCCCCAGCTTGACAAGCCAGCGCGCTGTTCCCTTTTTTGTTCGTTTTTTCGTTCGTTGCATGTGCTCGGTGCGGACGTCACAAGACACCCGTTTCAGTTCGTCGTTGATCCATTAACTCAGTTTTTTTTATTGCATAGGGCAGCTAACCCTCTGACCGAACGCGCTGAGTCACCGTGCCGGCGTAACTTAGCTACAGTGGCGCTGGCCTAACCGGGGCCTCGGGCCTAACACAGTGACGACATATGACACTGTTGATAATGATCCGTCCGTCGGACACAGAGGTTAAGCTCGGTGGCTCCCTTAACGCTATTTAAGAGGAGTAGAGGACAGTTTAGGTAAGGTTATGTTAGGTTAGGTGGATGAATGTTTCCACTTAGGCAGGTTTCACCATCTCCCTTCCCTCATCGTCATACAGCGCAAACATAATCCTACGCTGCACACCCCCATTCAAGTCGTCTACACGTATCAAGTATACCTAACATACACAGGTTAGGTTAAGTTAAGTTAGGTTAGGTTAGGTTAGGTGGCTGAACCTTTCCAATTAGGCGGCTGAACTTGCCTCCCCCCCTCCCAACCCCCCCCCCCCCCCCCCCCCCCCGTGCTTCCCAGCCAACCAATCCACACGTCACACGACTTTAATTTTCTTACCTCGAAGATCAAGTCAACACTGTGCATCGTCCACCCAATCCTTCCAAACACTGGACTGGTGCAGCACTGATACCAGCCTCCCTTGATTTCCATGCATCCCACTTGCTGTCCCAAGGCAACTTTAACTGACGCCTTCTATCCAAAGCAGAAGTGCATTCTCCCAATCAATCGGTCCTGTCAGCTACAGTCTTGGCGCTGCTCCTCACAATACAGTCGTTTTCCAACACTCCACCATGGCTCCCATCACCAAAGCCCAAACATTGCTTCTTCTTGTCTCAGCTCCCACAGGATATGCAGCAGTTCCCAGTAGCTCTGCAGCAATAATGTTAAACTACAGTCACAGTAACCTACAGTACATACAAGATTTTGTGAGAGATCTAAGTTACACCTTCAGTAAAGTACGTTTTCAAGAAAAATTACTTGCAGTCAACTAATAAAGGGACTTAAACCAGGCAGAATGCAAGAAAAGTATCCACTGTTAACTGGGACAATAACCTACACTTACAATTCTTCACCAGTGACGCGAAGGCTTCTTGGTACAATGTAGCCAATGAGATAATCATAACACAGGCAAAACTAAATGAAACACATTTGGCAGTCAGTAACAAACTGAAAACCTGTATTGGGTTAGATAACCTGGCCCACAAGTTTACATGGAGAAAAAATGTGAAGAACTGGATACAGACTCAAAATAAGCAGAACTGGATATGAATCGCTATGATTTTCTCTCAAGTGTCAACTTTTTCATCTCAGAGTAACACTTACTCAGTGTCCTCTCTTATCTGTACCGAGCGAGGGGACGTATTGCTCGTATTTGGAAGGATTTCAGATCACAGAGCCGAGCAGTCCCGCTTTAGGTTGCCCATAATCCGCCAGATTTCTAAAGACAGACGCCAGACGATGGAATATTTTTAACATTTAGGAAGAATGGTAACTTGTAATTAGACACAAAAAATTCCAGTTCCGACCCTGTTAAAAAACTGTTTAATACCGACTTTTAAATCATTTTCTTGAAAGAAAAATACATGACTAGACTTTATTTTTTCCTCCCCCCGTGGTATAGGTCCTCTCGTTGCCAAACACAGCGTGCCATACAGATGCCATGGAGCCACACAAGATGAGCCAATTTCAATCTCCCTCTTCTTTTTTATATGATTTTCGTTGATCTTTATCCTGGTTTAACATTATCTTCAATCTGCTGGTACCTGTTATGACCGTAACGTTGTTTTCTGTTTCAGATGTGCGAATCCTGCACGAAGGAGGCTGTGATGAACCCGTACCACTTAGAAGGCTTTAAAAAGATTGGACATGTATCGAGCCATTGACATGTGACATTATCCCATTCATTTTGAGCAATAAAATGTCAGAAGATTGTTTGTTTGCCGATCAAAGGCCTTGAAACAGAAATAAAAGTATGAAAGGAAGTTTATGTCATTATTTAAATGTGGAAGCTAATTTTAGCAGATTTCTTTACAAGAGTTTAGCGTAACTGCTTCTCCCAAATATGTCTTAAGACCTACACACTGCTATGAACACTTCAGACACGACAGAGGTTCTGCTACAGATGCATTTTACTTCAGCTGTATTACTAATAGTTTTATCTTTGTGTATACCTATTTTAATAAGTTGGCATCTTACATGATTAAAATAATGTGGTTCTTTTATTGATCAAAAACGTTTTTTGGTTCATCACACAGACATTCCAAAGGTTATCTGTTGACTAGTACCTGGTTCTATCTGTGAAGACACCGTGAAAGAGACCTAATTTATCCCACTAGACACTCGCTCTAGATGCTACATATAACACATTTATTACTGTGTGTTTACATGAAGGATAAACGAGGAATAATACACACTTTGTTTCCTTTTTCCTTCTGTCATTATGACCACGATTTTGATCACAGCGAACAAATCTGTATTAAAACATGCTTAGGTAGCGAAGGTTCTCGGTATGTGTTCAGTTTATAGCTGAGTAGCTCCTCCTCTTTATCTAGAAGATTACAACAAGTTCGACCAAAAAATAAGTAAATGGATTGATGATTTATTGGTGGGAAGGCCGTAGCATGTTATGATAGACAGATGTACAAGTATTACTAGGTGCGCTCCAAGAAAGAGTATTGGGACTCTTGCTGTTCATGTTGTATGGTATAGACGTGACGCACAATATAGATATCAACTTCAGACTTTTGCAGATACAGTTATCTATCTATTAGCACTGTCTCAAAAAAGTTGCACAAATATTCAGTCACAACTTGATAAGATTTCGAGTGTCACAGAGACTGACAACTTGCTTTAAATGTTGGGCAATGTAAAATTGTGCATCTCGCAAGATGAAAAAAATGTAATATAGTACGACTACAATATCAGCGAGTTACAAGTTGAACCAGTCAAGTGTGTGTAACAACTTGTACGGATATGAAATACAACGATCACATAACGAGATGGCAGATTTCAGTTCATTGGCAGGTAAACAGGAAAATACTTGGAAAAAAAATTGTGTGATGAGTTATCTCGAAGAAAAAATATATGCATATATTCTAGTAAAAACTACTTCGAAAAGATTCAGTAAATTGGACTCTACTGCAGAAGTTTCTAACTACACTCTCCATAGCCTGTGGCACTAATAACGACATGTGGGATATAAACT
Organism: Schistocerca americana; assembly: GCF_021461395.2. NCBI lineage: Eukaryota > Metazoa > Arthropoda > Insecta > Orthoptera > Acrididae > Schistocerca > Schistocerca americana. The sequence goes on along the minus strand of NC_060120.1, from coordinate 637,497,182 downwards.
GGCTACAGCCGTTAAGGGCAGTATTAACAGTAAAGATTATACAACGGCACCTCTATTAACGACAAACTTAATACTAACAAAGCGTTCATCACCAAGGCTGACCAAGCCTACTAAAAGATGATTGTAGTTTTTTAATCAGATTTAACCACAATTCCGAACTCCAGCACTATTCTAAATACTCATACTTTCACCATATCTAATGGGCTCGGTGGAGTTATTGTGCTTCCTATCAAGAGCAGGCAGTGCCCTTCTGGTGGTAAATTCCACTGAGTGCAATGTCGTCTGAAATCAGTAAGAGAATACGAAGAGGTTTGACCCTATGGTTTACCTAATACGCTCAACGGATTCTGGCTAAATGAGTTCAGCATGAGTTATCACTGACAATTTAAAAGGACATTTTTCAAGCAGGTCGTCTATTCTCACTAATAAAAAAAAAATGGCTCTGAGCACTATGGGACTTAACTTCTGTGGTCATCAGTCCCCTAGAACGTAGAACTACTTAAATCTAACTAACCTAAGGACATCACACACATCCATGCCAGAGGCAGGATTCGAACCTGCGACCGTAGTGGTCGCGCGGTTCCAGACTGTAGCGCCTAGAACCGCTCGGCCACCCTGGCCGGCCTCTCACTAATCACAAGAGGTTGAAAGTAACAGTGCAAAGCGCATGGGTAGAAAGACTAGCAAATCACACACCACAAAAAAAATTATTAAAACGGGTTTAGAAATCATTTGGCGAGCAAAATCATCTTGTATTACGATTCCTCATACTGGCTGATTTAACAAATTCTATGGACATTATTGTGTCAGCAGAAGATAGTTCATTCAGAAACGTGGCACGTGGATGCTTTTGTGACTGCATCAAAAACCCAGGCACTCATTACAGCAGTGGAAGGAAGATATTATAAGATGAATTCACCAGTAATTCCTACGAATTGTATGGTACAGACGTGAGAAGACAATATAGATATCAACTTGAGACTTTTTGCAGATACAGTTATCTGTCTATTAGCACTGTCTGAAAAAATCAAATCTGGCTTGTGACTGTCCGCTCTGTTAAATAAAATCTGCAGAACACAGTGGAGAAATCCTAACGGAGGTGTCCAAATGACTCTGAGCACTATGGGACTTAACATCTATGGTCCTCAGTCCCCTAGAACTTAGAACTACTTAAACCTAACTAACCTAAGGACAGCACACAACACCCAGCCATCACGAGGCAGAGAAAATCCCTGACCCCGCCGGGAATCGAACCCGGGAACCCGAGCGTGGGAAGCGAGAACGCTACCGCACGACCACGAGATGCGGGCCTAACGGAGGTGTCCAATGAAAAATAAGTCACCCTTCCAATAAGTGGGTTGAAAACCAATAAAATTCACACACTCAAAATTTCGCTACTTCCTAGATAAATGAATTAACCTACATTATAAAACAAAACTACTAACAAGATTCACACCGCACGCCAGATTTGTAGATTAAAAATTCAACGGACGTTCCCACGATTCTGTAGTGAGAACAAAGAAAGCTATATTGATTCTCTCAATTAACCACACATCCATGTTTCACAGAGCTAAATATGATTAGGTTATCGGTAAAGGTGACATGAATGCTTATATGAGACAAATGGAAATAAAATCAGTTAAGCTGGTTCCCCATACAATCCTTCTCTCAATCACGGTTATATGATAAGCAAATAGCAGAGAAGCAATCTTATCCTATAACGTCCGTTACAAATAATACTTCCATGAAAGATGGCATAGGCACACCTTTCGTTATTCGAATGCTGGGAAGGAAAAAGGCGCTGGACCTGTTATTATATGACGTGGTGTAACCTCCCCACAAAAAATAAAAAATAATAAGAGTAGTATTCACATTTAGTGTAACCTCTCAATAGTAAAAATTCCGTAACCTACCAATAATACAATGTGATTAACCTCTCAATAAAATTGTCGCTCACTTATAACCTTTCAATAATGACCGTGAATTTAAACTGGTGAATTTTGGACGTCAGCAGTGCTGCGTCATGGCCCTGAAAGATCATTCTGAATAAAAAAGAGAAAATTCTTACCTCAATGAAGTCGCCAGATAACGCATATATATCTGCTCTTACAATAAATTTTTGTGGCACAGCCCAGTGCAATGCTGGCCAATAGATTTGTCATTTATAAAAGGAACAACTGGTTTTTCTTTGCAATAATCGGGATGATCATGGATTGGAGAAATTAGTAAATTCTTTAAATTGAAATGAATGATCGTCAGAAGTTACTTTTTATGAGAAAGATTATTATTACGAGATTTTTTTTAAAAGATTTACATGGGACTTGATTTAACAATACTACATATGCGCGAGTCTGCTTTTACCTTATATTATACCGCTCGCTGCACACGACCGGCCCAGCCAACACGATACACCAGACTGCTCGCTAGCAACTACTTACTGCTACAACTACACAGTTCCTACTGCAGTCAACACTGCTCTTTGATCTGAGATTCTCTTATACCTTACATATCGCAGGCAGCGCGTGAGCAACCCACCGAAATTACATCTGCTCGAATGCGCTAACAACAAATTCCTTAATCATGGACCTCTTACAGTGGTATAGCGATTTTTATTTTTCGTTATTCGTCCTTACACAGTGATGGGAGCCCAAGGAGAACGTCAATCCTTGAGGTCCGGAATGATTACAAAATTTACAGCAAAAGAAGATTTGTTCTTGCCTTCATTCAGGCCAATACATGACTTACAAACAGAATATGACACTACCAATTACATAATTCTTCAAAACGGTTATTCCCAAAAAAGGAATGTGCTTTATACATCACTTCAAAAAACTTGATTATATACTAAGGATGGGTAGCAGATCATGTATCTATGTCATATGTCTACATACACCAGCAAACGTCACTGGAAATGAATGTTAACAGGCAAGGTGAAACATGCTTCCGTCTCATTAGAACATAGAAGACAAATAGGCAAAGTCAATATCTGCAAAAGATTTGATAAACTTTATCTAAATATACAGGGTGAATATTAATAAAATCGACAAATTGCAGGGACGGATGCTGGACTGGAAATGGAGGAAGAAAGGTCCTATGAACACGGTACATGGCACTGACGACTGAAAATTCCTCTGACCACTTGCCATGTGTTCTTATATGTTGCAGGCTACGTGATTAACGCAACGTACTATAATCAGCAGAATGGTTTGGTATTCATGCCAGGAACAAGCTGAGATGGTGTTTGTGTACAGCGACGCAGATGGGCGATACTAAAACAAGTACCATCACAGATACCAACCACATCACACAACATTGCAAGCCCTTTCCGGGTGTTTGTGTGATTACGAGTCCTTTCAGACAGACGAACTTGCGGGGAGGCAGCAGACTGTGCGTTCACCAGGTTTGGAGGATCGGGTTCTACAGGACATTGAGACGAACCCTAGTACAAGCTCCAGCCAAGTGGCGTGCCAACATGGTGTAAAGCAAAAGGACGGCAGTACGTGATGCGACGTGTGAACGTGTGCATTGCATCACATGGAGGCCACTTTGAACATCTGTTGTGACAAAGATTCGATGCAGCTCTTTACTGTGTCCTGGAAAGATTTCTTGTCGTTGCATACATACTGTCAATTTCTAGACATATGTTTATAGGACATTTTTCCGTCCATTTGCAGTCAGGAGTCCTTCGCTGCTGTTTGTCAGTTTTATTAATGTCTATCCTGTATAGGTCTAACATTGTACTAATTATGGTCAGTTACAGCTGTGTTCAGAGGATTACATAAGGACACTCAGTATCAATGTGCATGTGTCTGTTCCTCTCATCACTCATCGTTATGCAAAAAAATATGCCGACAAGGTGAAACGTACTCCTAACACAATGAATGATTACTTTTGAATGCATTATGGGAACAGCAGTGATCAATGTCTTGTAAATAATTACTATTAAAAACAGTCTTGATCACGATTTATTTAACAAGGTGACCGGTTTCGACCACTACTGTGGTCATCTTCAGACCATTGAGTAGGAACCCCTTTCTGTTGGAGAATCGCAACAGAAAGGGGTTCCTACTCAATGGTCTGAAGATGACCACAGTAGTGGTCGAAACCGGTCACCTTGTTAAATAAATCGTGATCAAGACTGTTTTAATAGTAATTATTTACAATGAATGATGTCACAAAGATAAAATTACAGCAGTTAACCCAAAATGAGGATTAAATGCTTGTGTACAAAGTGCTCATTTGACTGAATTTACAAGGAAAAAATGTGAAAATATATCATTAACTACATAATTAAAGTTCATTTACCTAACACGGAAAGAGAACATTACAGAATCAACACAACCCCTACAGTCATCATGAAGCATAACGCAGTTTATGACCTAGTCTCTTCATATTACAACAACTTTCACACACGTCGCACTGAGCTGAAATGGGCAAGGGCGTTGAAATGGTTATCAGGTATGACGTCACATCTTACTATGAGTACTGGGAAATACTTCACGTAGAGATTGTTAAACGACGTAAAAATGTGGTTTTCACACAGTCTGTCTCATTAGTCCCACAGAAAGTCACACCCAGGCTACACGAGATCGAAAGCATTATTTCATCAACTACACATCGCTGTCTTTCAGTTGTCGCTACCATTACTCGATATTGATTCATTAATTGCTGATTATAAACGTCTGTAATCTTGCTATTTGCAGTGGACCACCCCTTCTCTTCACTAAAAAGTGTGTCCTCAGAGGCTCCACACTGCCACTACACACTAAAGTCATGTCCATGAGCTCCACGTGGAAAAGTTCAACTCACAAGCACTACTCCCTCTAGACAGGCAATGGAAAACAATCAATTCATTCTTGATTTACATGAAAGGTATCTTTTGTATTTAATGAACTAAATCCAAGCCGGTAGAAATTGGTAGCACAGATAGTCAATTACTGTTCTTACTACCCACATCAGAGGTCAATCTAAAAAAAGTATAGGTTCAGCATATCTCAATATAAGTCTCTTGTTTACACCATGAACATCAGGCCAGCGCCAGTCCATGGGGCATTTAGTTAAGGCTTTCCCAGCACAACATACACTATGTGATCAAAAGTATCCGAACACCTGGCTGAAAATGACTTACAAGTTTGTGGCTCCCTCCATCGGTAATGCTGGAATTCAACATGGTGTTGGTCCACCCTTAGCCATGATGACAGCTTCCACTCTCTCAGGCATACGTTCAATCAGGCGCTGGAAGGTTTATTGGGGAATGGCAGCCCATTCTTCGCGGAGTGCTGCGCTGAGGAGAGGTATCGATGTCTGTTGGTGGGGCCTGGTACGAAGTCGACGTTCCAAAACATTCCAAAGGTGTTCTACAGGATTCAGGTAAGGACTCTGTGCAGACCACTCCATTACACTATTGAGCGAGGTGGCGCAGAGGTTAGCACACTGGACTCGCATTCGGGAGGACGATGGTTCAATCCCCGTCCGGCCATCCTGATTTAGGTTTTCCGTGATTTCCCTAAATCGCTCTAGGCAAATGCCGGGATGGTTCCTTTGAAAGGGCACGGCCGACTTCCTTCCCCATCCTTCTCTAATCCTATGAGACCGATGACCTCGCTGTTTGGTCTCTTCCAACAAACAACCCAACCCACTCCATTACAGGGATGTTATTGTCGTGTAGCCACTCCGCCACAGGCCGTGCATTATGAACAGGTGCTTGATCATGTTGAAAGATGCAATCGCCAACCCCGAATTGCTCTTCAACAGTGGGAAGCAAAAAGGTGCTTAAAACATCAATATAGGCCTGCGCTGTGATAGTTCCACGCTAAACAACAAGGGGTGCAAGCCCCCTCCATGAAAAACACGACCACACCATAACACCACAGGCTCCGAATTTTACTGTTGATACTACACACGTTGGCAGATGAAGTTCACCAGGCATTCACCATGCCCACACAGTGCCATCGGATTGCCACATTGTGTACCGTGATTCGTCACTCCGCACAACGTTTTTCCACTGTTCAATCGTCAATGTTTACGCTCCTTAACCCCCCCCCCCCCCAAGCGAGGCGTCGTTTGACATTTACCGGCGTGATGTGTGGCTTGTGATCAGCCGCTCGACCATGAAATCCAAGTTTTCTCACCCCCCGTCTAACTGCCATAATACTTGTAGTGGATTCCTGATGCAGTTTGAAATTCCTGTGTGATGATCTGGGTAGATGTCTGCCTATTACACATTACGGTCCTCTTCAACTGTCGGCGGTCTCTGTCAGTCAACAGACGAGTTCGGCCTGTACGCTTTGGTGCTGTGCGCGTCCCTTCACGTTTTCACTTCACTATCACATCGGAAACAGTGGACATAGACATGTTTAAGAGTGTGTAAATCTCACGTACAGTTGTATGACACAAGTGACTCCAAATCACCTGACCACGTTCGAAGTCTGCTCTCTCACGATGTCTAATGATTACTGAGGTCGCTAATATGGAGTACCTGGCAGTAGGTGGCAGCACAATACACCTAATATGAAAAACGTATGTATTTGGAGGTGTGCGTTTACTTTTGACCACTAGTGTATAATCTGTGAAATAGTTCTTCTTAGCCCGGTTATCACTATGGAACTCACAGTCAGTAAGGAGGTATGGATGCTGCCTGACACGTGGCATCCTTAGTCATCCCAGTGGAGAGTCCTTTGTGTGGAGCGCCTATGGCGGCAGGAATGTATGGACCCGTCAGTGCCCCAAGGTTACAAGAGCTGCCCTTAGCCAGCTGGCATATCTCTATCGAAGTTCTCTCGAAATAAATTGACTGCGTAGTGCTGTTACCAGCCAGTAAAAGTGTCCCAGTGGAGGTTTACTTGGCAACCCCAGTGTAATGGTACATAGAATTCTTCTTTATCTAGTAATGTTGGAATCTTCAGTTGGTTTGTGCACTTCAATGTAGGACACTTCCATCTCTAAATCCAAATTAACAACCGTTATTCTTTAATTGACTGGTCCCTATCCTCTCAGTTTCATTTCAGGCTGCTCGCACGTAGTTATACCTACTCTCTCTTCTGTTCGACTATTCATTTCAGCACCAGCGTTCCTTAAAATGTACCCCTCCTGCATTTTTCTCACTCCACTACCTCTCCGCTTCACCTCGCTTCACCTCCAAGTACTTTTAATGCCGTCCGAGATGAAGTAAAAAAAAAAAAAAAAGGGGGGGGGGGGGGAAGAAAAGACACGCAAGGGGTGAACCCACAGAACAAAGCTTGGAATGCGGAGACCAGCCTATTTGTAAACATTGCTCTACGCTTTACGCAAATGATACACTATTGATGGGTGACACACCAGAAAGACTTCAGCAGGCTGTAGTGGAATGGTATGAAGAACTGAAGAGAAAGGGAATGGTAGTGAATGCAGAAAAAAGCAAAGTAAAGTGGGTTCCAAAACAGAACAAACAGGAAGAAGACCTCAATACACACTGTAACGGAATTCCTCTCGGAAATGTAGACAGTTCTGAATATCTCAGTAACATACTATTTAGTGATGGAAGAATGGAGGCATGAAAACTAAAGTTACAGTGCAATCACGCAATCATGGTACAAGCGATAGCATATGGCGTGGAGAGTTTGGCACTATAAGAGAAACAACTGAGTAGCGTTACTGCCACAGGAATGAGGTTCATGAGGAGGGCAGTAGGAAAGATCAGAAGAGGCAGAGTTAGAAATGAATGGATACGAGAGGAGACCAGTCAGAAGAAACCAATGAATGTGGTGACTGAGGCATCGAGAATCTGGTTCAAAGGCGTGGAAAAACAATCATGGAAACGAAGAGACTGTATGAGACAAGAGTAGAATGGGAGAAATGGATAGTGATAGGCTACTCTGATACTTGAAAACATAAGGGAACTGAAGAAGAAGAATAAAGTCCTCATTACATACCAAACAATATACAGGGTGTTTCAAAAATGACCGGTATATTTGAAACGGCAATAAAAACTAAACGAGCAGCGATAGAAATACACCGTTTGTTGCAATATGCTTGGGACAACAGTACATTTTCAGGCGGACAAACTTTCGAAATTACAGTAGTTACAATTTTCGACAAAAGATGGCGCTGCGGTCTGGGAAACTCTATAGTACGATATTTTCCACATATCCACCATGCGTAGCAATAATATGGCGTAGTCTCTGAATGAAATTACCCGAAACCTTTGACAACGTGTCTGGCGGAATGGCTTCACATGCAGATGAGATGTACTGCTTCAGCTGTTCAATTGTTTCTGGATTCTGGCGGTACACCTGGTCTTTCAAGTGTCCCCACAGAAAGAAGTCACAGGGGTTCATGTCTGGCGAATAGGGAGGCCAATCCACGCCGACTCCTGTATGTTTCGGATAGCCCAAAGCAATCACACGATCATCGAAATATTCATTCAGGAAATTAAAGACGTCGGCCGTGCGATGTGGCCAGGCACCATCTTGCATAAACCACGAGGTGTTCGCAGTGTCGTCTAAGGCAGTTTGTACCGCCACAAATTCACGAAGAATGTCCAGATAGCGTGATGCAGTAATCGTTTCGGATCTGAAAAATGGGCCAATGATTCCTTTGGAAGAAATGGCGGCCCAGACCAGTACTTTTTGAGGATGCAGGGACGATGGGACTGCAACATGGGGCTTTTCAGTTCCCCATATGCGCCAGTTCTGTTTATTGACGAAGCCGTCCAGGTAAAAATAAGCTTCGTCAGTAAACCAAATGCTGCCCACATGCATATCGCCGTCATCAATCCTGTGCACTATATCGTTAGCGAATGTCTCTCGTGAAGCAATGGTAGCGGCGCTGAGGGGTTGCCGCGTTTGAATTTTGTATGGATAGAGGTGTAAACTCTGGCGCATGAGACGATACGTGGACGTTGGCGTCATTTGGACCGCAGCCGCAACACGGCGAACGGAAACCCGAGGCCGCTGTTGGATCACCTGCTGCACTAGCTGCGCGTTGTCCTCTGAGGTTGCCGTACGCGGTCACCCTACCTTTCCAGCACGTTCATCCGTCACGTTCCCAGTCCGTTGAAATTTTTCAAACAGATCCTTTATTGTATCGCTTTTCGGTCCTTTGGTTACATTAAACCTCCGTTGAAAACTTCGTCTTGTTGCAACAACACTGTGTTCTAGGCGGTGGAATTCCAACACCAGAAAAATCCTCTGTTCTAAGGAATAAACCATGTTGTCCACAGCACACGTGCACGTTGTGAACAGCACACGCTTACAGCAAAAAGACGACGTACAGAATGGCACACCCACAGACTGCGTTGTCTTCTATATCTTTCACATCACTTGCAGCGCCATCTGTTGTTGAAAATTGTAACTACTGTAATTTCGAAAGTTTGTCCACCTGGAAATGTACTGTTGTCCCAAGCATATTGCAACAAACGGTGTATTTCTATCGCTGCTCGTTTAGTTTTTATTGCCGTTTCAAATATACCGGTCATTTTTGAAACACCCTGTACAAACTTTATTACAAGCTGTAACTGAGCGGCCTCTCATTTCTTTCTCTCTCTCTTGGTGTTATACATACCAGAGGCAAACGCCTGTTTAACTACTTACAAACATTATCTTTCCAAGAGAAATTTTTCATGATGTTCCTAAAACCTAGCTTTTAAACAAACCAAACACTTCAGCACTTAGGATAGTGAGGTTCCACTTATGACAACGAAAGGTCTCTGTAGTTTAAAAGACCAACACCATAGTCCCACTAATATTTGACTCATCATTAAACAAAAACACAAAACAAGACCACACAACTTCCTACCGGCTCTATCATTGCGGTATACCTGACTCCCACTAATGCAAGAGTGGATCATCTTTTCATTGTATTTTTCACATCAATCTAATATCACAAACTACACTACCAATTGTCTAATACACTAAATGATCATCACTACTATCCTTCATCCTTCACCCTCTACAACATATAAAAAATCAACAACTATTAGATCTACCTAACTACATACATAACGACTCATGATCTATAAGCCAATTTAAAACAAATCAAAGTTATTACTATTGAACAACACCAAACATCACACGTACATCTCTTTTGATTGCAACTGTCAGTCCTACGGGTGCACATGACATTGCATGTGCCATCACCTTGTCCATCATTAGCACCTTCATGTTTCTAAATCAAAGCTCTTGGAGATATAGTGAGCTGTGCACCAAGTGTCCATGCATCAACTTGGCAGTCATCAAAAACTGCAGCCTTTTATAGCCACAGAACAGGAAGAATAGAAACCCCATAAATTCCTACGCATTAGCCAGGACTTCGAGTGCCATAATGAAGTAATTTCATTCAGACTTAGACAGGATGCTATCTGCAAATGCAAGCATCTAGTCACCATAACACTCTACCTCCTAGAATAGATAAACACCAATTCAATATGGGAGCTATTCAACAGAAAACAGAACTCTCTCTCTCTCTCTCTCTCTCTCTCTCTCTCTCTCTCTCTCTCTCTCTCTCTCTCTGTCAGAATGTCCCAATGTGGGAGTGTTGATTAATGCTTCCTTCAATGGCATGAATTCTCACTGTGCTTCTTCATCCCAGTTCCAAATGTATTCTTTCCTACGAAGTGATGCCTCGTCATAGATATGGTCATCTACATGAATCATTTGTAGATATTTATTAATCCAAAAAAAGATGCTAACCTGTCACTTAGTTTTTGGTACTACATAATTGCTAACGGCCTAGACCTTCTCTGAGTTGGGACAAAATCCTTCTGATGAAGTCATTTGCCTGAGGAAATTGACTTCCTTATACTCAAGCTCTAATTTAACAAGGTTGACAGTTATCCCACGGTCTTTGAATGCTTTTAGCAACAGTCTCAGGTCTCATTATGCTCTTGCCATGATCTTGCAGTGATTAGAACATGATCACATCCATTGTCACCTTCTTCCTCAGCTTTAAGAAATCACTGTGTTTAAACATGTAATGAGGGTGGCTGACAAGACAATCAGTCCCAGAGGTAACTCTTTGAACTGGTAGCAACGCCCAAAACACAGGTATGTGGTATTACGGTGACAATCCAGTTGCAGTTTCACCTGCCAATAACTCAGACTCAAATCCATGGAGGTGAGTAACTTCCCACCATGGAAACATTGTAACAGTTCTTCTAATGTTTTTGAACAGGCATTACTGATTCTGTAATAGTATTAATCTGGCATGAGCCAATTACCAAGCATATTGATCTGTCTTTCTTTGGTACACATAATAACATATTGCTGTAGAAACTAGTCGCAGTTTCAATAATACCCTGTGCAGCCATAACACAAACCTCTTCATTGATTAGCCCATTATGTTTTAATGGGATCTATATGGACATAAGAAGTGCTTTTGCTGCTATTTAACATTAAATTAGTCCCTGGCATTTCTGAAAAAATGTCACAATGTGCTACCAAAATACTGACTCAAGGTGTCCTAATTTATTATTTACCACTTTAATCAAGTCCTGCTTCTCATTAATTCCTTTTTCAGGACTCACAGTGTTTAAACCTCTAATGGAGGCAGCTGACAACATGTTTTCTCTAAATGGTAAGGTTCATGCCACATCAATTAAAGGCTTTGAACAGTCATTTTCTAGAACAGCCTTTTCCACAAACTCCTTAAAATACGACATGAATGACTCAGTGTAAGTACCTGTCACGATCAGCCTCATATCAACGTTTATTTTCGTTTTGTAGTAATTTAGAAAGTACAAACCTAGGATCGCATCTACTGTAATGAACAAAATAGTTTAGAAGTTTACCCACTCTGCTCATGACTGCCACACCACCTTGATCTGAGCTTGACACTTGACTTAAACTGCTTTTACCGTTACTGCTTCTCTACCTTACATCTGCTACATCGGAAATTCAGGCCGTTCTTCCTCCCCAAGACAGTCCTCATCGACGCTATTGCTCATCACAGACACCTGACAACCGGTGTACAGGATGTGATACCTTTATTTACTGCTAAATCTTACTCCAAGTACACTATATACTGGTATCTCCATATCAACCTCCTCTCTTAACAGTACTTCCCTTATCTCTTCAAAAGTAATGTGTAATAAATGTGCAGTAACCAGGTAGCTGCTTATTATTTACACTATTAACCAGCTCAGGCCTCTCCAGTCAATTCCTTGCATTACTGGTTTCATTCACGACATTCTCAAATCAGCCGTCCATACTTCCACAATTTCTGGTGTTGCTTCACGTCCCTCTCCTTTCTCGTATATCACAAAGTCACAACTATCATTGTAAGAGCCTCTTTGTGACCAATGGCCTCTCCTGAGACTACAGTTATCCTTGTATCAATCCTATTCAATTGACAGCGAGGATGCCAGTCTCTCCATCCCTCTCAACGATGATCCAAACACAAATTATTTCCAACTTACTGTACTGGCACTTGTTCCTCATTTCGACGGTCCTGGTAAGAGACACTGAAATGCCCTTACATCATTCATGCATCTCCCAGCTATGACCATTTCGAGGCCATGAGGCTGCTTGGTCAAGCATATCCTCATTACTGCTGCCATATCATACAGCAAATTAAGGTATGCACTTCGCTTAATCATTACCTTCAAATACTGGATCGAATTACTATAATCTGACACACTATACGCTTCCATCATGCGAATACTCATGTTTACCTGGCCCTGGGTACTCTTAGATTAAAACTCAGATAGAAATGTGTGCTTGAAATGTTGCTATGCCTTACAATCTTGCATTATTAATCACACTCCCGTGACCGACTCTTCTTGTAAATGCCCACAGACAAAATTTATCTTCATTAGAGGGGACCACGACATGGGCAGTGCTTTGTGACAGTGATCAAGCCAAATATGCAAGTGTTGCTCAATCATGAGGCCAGGAAACAATCCGTACTTCTGGATCGTGACGAAATGACATTGGGTCTCGTCTGCATCCAAATCAGTCAACTTGCGTGGTTTCTTTGGCTTAGTTTGCGCTGACGACCCACAAAGTTGACATAACCTTTCCTGTAATTTATTCAGCTCTTCTGGTTCACTACACATTCACTTTTCTCCTGTACTAAATGCAGCATTGTGCTGTCCTTCCCACATTTGATTGTGGTCCACGATCCATTGCAGATCATGCTCTGCTTTCCCTATGCTTTCTATTTATCTGAGTTTGATTCTATTTGAATCGTAGCATCGACCGCACTTTTTCACTGCCACCTACTGCGGTGAGACAAGTTCAGTCAGAGTTCTCATCTGTGTGGTGACAAAGTTGCTCAATGGCGGTGGTCAGCAACACTACCTTCTCTGAAATTTTTGCTGTCTCCCCTCCTCATTGGATTAACACATTAACACATTGTAGAACTTGCTGAAACAAGTTCTTTAGCAATTCAGTATGTTCTCTGATGATTTCACATATGACTTCACATAACTCCATTCGATCAAGTAGCGCAAACCGCTTCCAAATCGAACTCGTCTTCCAAAATTATTGTTCTCTATCCCTTCAGCTGCCTTGGCCTGGTTTCCTGCCACCTCAGCTATCTTTTTGTTTACTCCTTCACTCCACTGAAAAAAGACATGTGTGTGGCTAGGTCCTTCACTCCACTGATTCACTGTTTCTAACTCTTTCTTGACTTTGCTTATCTCATTCCTAGTTTCTTCCATGGCGCCCTCGCTTTTGCCAAAATATGCATATAATTTGGTATTTGTGCCTCAATCCTTTCCCCCTGGCCATTCTCTAAATCAGTACCGGTACTCTGCACTTTAGTTTCCATTTTCAGGTCCTCTAAGACAGTACACTGCACTTGGAATTGCGTGATGCCCTGTAAGAGAAACTTTACATATTAGATACTTCACCAAGTTTAATAACTAACAAAAAACAGCATGATATCAGAAAAATCCTTACAGCACCACCAGATAAAAGAGCCCATTCTTTTAATTAGATTTCACCTAAGTTCTATGCCAAATACGGCATACACCTTTCGCACCATCTAATAGACTTGGTGGAGCTATTTTGCTTCCTATCAAAAGCAGGCAGTGCCTTCCCACTAGTAAATTCCACTAAGTGCAATCTCATCTGAAGTCAGTAATTGAATTTATAATGATATACACGAAATGTATTCGCAGTTGCGAAGACGAACAACCATCAGCTGTATAAGAGAATGATGGCAATGAAAAGTTGTGCCACACCGGGACTCGAACACGGATTACTCGCGTTTACGTGAGCGATCGCATTAACCGCTTTGGCTATCCTTGCATGACCGACGGGCAGACACAATATTCCATATCTTCTCGTTTCTACGTCACAGCCTGTATTTGTAAACACATTATTTAATTCCTTTATAGGGGAGGACATTTTAATTGAAAGTCGCTGCCTGGTGTCAGTAGATAAATACGATATTGCAATGCCTGTGTTGTTGAGATGAACAATGCGCACATGCATGTCTGAAGGAACAGACACTGCCGCTACTACAGCCGCTGTTAAACGCAAGAAATGTATTTTCAGTTACGAATACAAACAACCATCAGCTGTATAAGGGAATGACGACAGTGAAAAATTGTCACGGACCGAGACCCGAACCCCGATTTCCTGTTTTATACGAGCAGCCGCCTTAGCGCTTTGCCTATCCGGGCACGACCTATAGCTAGACCCAAACTTCCGCATGTCTCAACCTGAACTCGCACACACGTTACGTAGTTCCCGTGCAGATAAGGACATTTTAACTTATAGTCACTGCTTAGTATCGGCAGATAAATACGATACTGGAATGCAGACACTGGAATATTGAGAATATAATGAGATTTGACTCTAGGATTTATCTAAAACGTACGGCAGAATCTGACTAAATGTCTTCAGCTTAAGATATCAGGGTACAAATTTCATTGATGATTTAAAACGTCGTTTTCTAGCATGTCGGCAGGGGGTGGAAAGTAATGGTGGAAAGCACTTACGCGAGAAGACTCGCGAATCATACTCCATGAAAAAGGGCATTTATTAAGGCGACATGCAATCTTCTCGAATTCAGAAATCATTTAACGAGCAAAAATTACATCAGTATTATGGTTTCTTATGAGACTTGATTTCTTAACAAATTCTATGGACGTTATTGTGTCAGCAAAGCATCGCGCATTCAGAAAGATTGGACATGGTTTCTATTGTGAATGGATTAAAAACCCAAGCAGCGCAAGGAAGACACTAAAATATGAACTCAGCAACAATTCCTACGAACTGAGAGAGGTTGCCGTCAAACCTGGCTTGTGATAATTCACTCTGGCCAATGAAAAACATGTCTCTCTTAGAAAAACTAAGTTGAAATCCGATAAAATTCACACACGTGAAATTTACATATATAACTCCCTTGACAAGTCAATTTATTAATTACTTTACCTACATAATTGCCTTGATAACTGAATTTATTAACCGCATGAATTAACTTTATTATCAAACAAAACGGCTAAACAGATTCCCAGCCAAAATATTTTATCCTAAGTGTGCTCCAGAGCAGCACGTGTTACTCATCAAACTGTCTGACAGTGACTTACCTCGTACTCTTACGAAACCCTTTCGAAAACATCACTGTCCTGTGCTGTGCTGCAGCCTCCCTGAATGGGGTTAACTGCAAGCCAATTGTCACGAAAAAGACCTCATGCCGCCAGACGCTTTGCGCAATCGGGTGAATTCCAAGAATGCTATAGCCTATTACTCAGCCTCCCACCAGTTTATCAAACAGAAGTGCAGTGGAAAATTCCACGCTTCAAACATTGGTCTCAATGACGAACTTTTTAAAGAGAGCTGGACAAACAATTGTCTCCAGTCCGGTCACGCCACAAAGCGGCTTTGATATTCAATGGACGTTCCTAGGCTTCTAAATGAGAACCAAGAAATCTACACTGATTCTATTATTGCAAATGTCCTCTCCGTTAATCACACATTCTTACATCACAGTGATAACTATAATTAGATTATGGGAAAGTTAACATATATATTTATTTATTAGCTGTATTCTTCTAGTCTGTTATCTACTTAAACTAGAAAACCGAATGTTGCACATAAACTGGCATATATAAAGCACATAATATTTTAACATAATTTTAGATGTGTTGGTATTAACTAACCATTATGCTATTTAATGGAGGGGGGGGGGACGTACATAGAACAACTACATTAAAACAAAAAATAACGATATTAACTAAAACAGTCTGCATACTACCCTTTGGCACAGAGATATCTGTTCATCCGGAATCCAGAAGGCACTCACTGCTTGTCTGTTACACTATGCAGTACTGGTAGACCAGAAATTTGGAACTTACAATCCTGGACTACACTACTACGACTCTATACTACACAGTACTACACTACACTACACAACACAACACTGCACTACTGTACCTGGTATTTAGAAACAAGATGGAAATCTCATTTGTCTGGATGGTTAGACCCTGGCGCTCTGAGGTGCAGCTCGGATTGACAGTGGCTGTGCTGCTGTACCACACAAGGTGTAGAGATTGGGACAAGGCAGTGAGGGTCTCAGTAAATCTTTCTTGGTCCTCACTGAGACTCATCTCCTCACTGCTTCCAAAAGGTTGTTGCAGATGGGTGTTCTGTGGCAGCACGTCTTTTTGTTATGACGTAAGGCCTCTTCTTGGCTGTCTCTCAGCCATGTAGGCTTGCAGTTCATAAGCTGATATCTTAGCTGAAAGCGAGTTCAGCTTATGCCACAGTTCCTCATTCATTATTATATTATAGACCGTTGTATTTCCAAATGTGTTCCTGTCCTGGTCTGTAACATATTGTCTAATGGCACACTCCCACACAATGTGATCCACACAAGTGTCTTTGGTGTGTTGTTGTATGTTTAGTAAGCATCTGGGATACAGACCGTGTCCCGAGAAGAGAGGAAGCTAACACAGAATGCTGATACAAGATAAAAGGAACTAAAATCAATCAGGTTGGTTAACCATACAATCCTTCTTCCAGGCATGTTTACATAATAAGCCAATAGCATAAAAGACGGAAAAGTAATCTACTTGACTAGGTGAAACTAAGTTAATCGTTACAAAAAATACTCCTATGAAAGGTGGCTGAGTCAGACACCTTTCACTACCCTTACAGTTAGTGAACAGCAGTATGCCAACAAAACGCTAAAGTTTTTTTTGGAAAACAGTATTACCAAAGTTGCTAGGGATATGAAAAAGATACCATCATAGTTTAAAAAATTGTTAAAAAGAATGTCTTAATACTGACCGAAAGAAAAAAATAAGTTGCTCTGTCATGAATCTGAAGGCTCCACGGATTAGATCCCAATTAAAAATTCTCAAAGAGAACCACCTGATCAGGCCAATGGTCAATTCTACGAAGTGCCTTTTATGTTAAATTGCTAGGAAGCTAAAAAAAAATATTTAAAAAAGTTTTACATCTTTGAAGTTAGTTTTTCAATTCTGAGCAATTCAGCTTTGATTAAAGAGATCAAGAATAAGCCTATGGCTAACACTCCCCATCTCACACCTTTAGAAGTTAACGATATTTATATGAATGCCCCTGTCAATGAGGCCATTGAGGTCATTAAAGGAAATTTGATAGAGTAAAAAAGATTATCTCAAAAGGATAGTATTGAATTTATTGAACTTCATATAACGTTTTCTAAAATATAATTTGTTTTCTTTTAATAATAAATGTTATATGCAAAAAATTGGCTGTCTATTGGTTCCAGTACACCTGCAACCATAGGAGATGTTTTCATAAATCATCTAGAAAAAATAATTCTCATTAATCAGCAATATCCCAGGGATAAAATCTTATACTATAAGCACTATGTGGATGATACACTACTTTTGATCGATGGAAAGGAAAGGGAAGTTACTGAAATTGCAAATAAATATAATGAGTTTCATGATATTAATGAATTAACGGTAGAATAGGAAACAAACAGTGAATTGGAATTTCTCGATCTCTGTATCATGAAGCAGTAGGGTAGGAATGTCTTTGAAGTGAACAGGAAGCCGACAACAGGGATATTTTGATATTAATTCTCGCTATACACCGTTCGGTGTTTCTAAAGAGAGCATTTAAAGGCCTGTGAATAAATAAGACAGAACTATTGAGCCGAATATCATAAAACAGCTAGTCTTGCAAGGTTCGCAGGAGAGCTTCTGTAAAGTTTGGAAGGTAGGAGACGAGGTACTGGCGGAAGTAAAGCTGTGAGGACGGGGCGTGAGTCGTGCTTGGGTATCTCAGTTGGTAGAGCACTTGCCCGCGAAAGGCAAAGGTCCCGAGTTCGAGTCTCGGTCCGGCACACAGTTTTAATATGCCAGGAAGTTTCATATCAGCGCACACTCCGCTGTAGAGTGAAAATCTCATTCTGTAAGTGCTAAGTTGTTTGTTAATCAATCCAACAGCTCGGTAGAATTTCATTCAGATATTCGCGTAATCAGTGACTCCACAGACGAGTGCGCCATCTTGTTGAATAATGAAGTTGTCTTAGTTTGTTGCCTCATCTGAAACGTCTTTGCACAGTAACAACAATATCACACGTCCGAACTCGAGAACACAAAATGATTTTTGCTGCGGAGAAGGCGCTTTGCAACATTTTACGGTAACCAAGCAAACAGAAGACAACAGACATCTAGTGGCATTGAATATAAACTACATAACGGATTTGTTCCTCCATTAACCGAGCCGTGGAGCAGCGATGTATAGTTTTGACAACATAGCACTTTGTAAGAGGTATATTCTTTTTGAAACAGCCTGTATTAATACTCAAGAGAAACAGTACAAAATTGTAAATGAGAATGCCATGCAGAATGCTAAGAGAGTCACGATTCATTATTTCGATAATTTATCTCAGAAAGTGGCCAACATTTTTAAGCCATTTGAGATTAAAGACTCTTCTAAAACTAAAGAGAAGCTACTATTTAAATTAAAGAAGAATTTAAAACATGAGATTGACAAATACGATAGTGTTGATATCTACAAAATTCAGTGTAACAGTTGTAATGCGAACTACAGCAGTTCGGCCTCTAGGCCTTTCAGGTTGAGGTACGTGGGACAAAGGTAAACTTTTCAGAATAATAATTTCGAAAAGTCAACCATAGCCATGTATTTTCATGAAACTGTGACCTGCTAAGTTTTCATCTGTACCTTGGAACACTTTTAAATTTTTTGTCTGTTTATGTATTTTACGAGCTTAAAGCTCAAGCGTCATATGTTAGTAGTGCTTCATCTTTAGCCAGAGTTACTGTATAACAGATCTTTTATTGGCTGACTTGATTGCTTTAATTTTTTAAATGTCCAGTTTTAGTTCAGCATGAACTGTAGTCATAACTGCAGAAACAGAAAAATAACTAATCAAAAAATACTGTACGAAATACAGTGTTGTCATTACACCACACCGTTTCGGTGTATATTCGCTCAATTTATACGTATTCTCCCGTCATTTTTCGCAATTCTATCGATTTTATGTCAGTTCTATCCATGCGATCACGATGTAACCCATCGTTCTATGTTCTAAAAATGCTTGTAAGTGTAGTACAGCTGCCACACCTAGCCCATATGCACTGATCGGGAGGCGTATTATAGCACTGTACTCGATTGTATTCAGTCGCGTCCATCCCACAGAAATCAGAGCAAACAATCTCCAAATGTGGAATATTTTTCTCACAAAACTAAATGAAAATGGACTTCGCCTATTTTCGTGGAAAGTAGACATTTATTATCGTAGCGAATGTTTTTTTTTTCAAAAGTTGCTTTATTATAAGAGTCGAGTTGATTTTAAATAATAGGGTGCAGAACGGCGGGCGAGTTCCCTACGAGCGCGCGGTTCTGCCTCGGTCCCTGCTGGAGTGTCCTATGTGACGTTAAAAAAGTGTTTTCCATCTCAGAACGAGAGGCAATGGGGACCTGTCTAGTCTGTGACACCGGCTCCTCCTAGCCATTAGGGGCGGCTGCGCCACTATACTTTAGACGAGCAAGATGCATTTGGGGAAAGCCACCCTTTTACCTCCTAGTTAACTATACCTGCTTTCGTGTTGGCGAAGCGCAATCATATCGATGCGGGCGGCGACCGGCACGGGCCGCGAGGCTGTCAGCTGAGTAGCTCCATCTTGTAAGTTGATTTTCGGTGGTTTGTGATTGTACATGGAAAAGAACGCACGTTCAACTGCAATCTTTTAAGATGACGATTTCCCCCCAGTACACATGATGCATTATGACCTGTTCAATACGAGTGCTGGTTTTTTTCGCGACGATTTCGAAGCGTAATTATAACTGTGAGGCATTATTTCCATCAGCTGTGATAGCGTGTATTGGCTTTGGTTAGCTGGCCAGTAGGGTGATTTTTAGTAGACGTGTGTAGTGAACTCTGACATCAAACAGGGATAGGTGCTATATGCTTGCAGATAATACACTTTGCTTAAACTCATTTCCGTCCAACACCAGCATCTAGTCAGTTGAACGCATTTCCCACCAAAAAACAATAAAGATTGCACCTTACATCCTAGCCTTTTTCTCCCTAGCTTGTAGGTGCAGGGTAGAGTTTGAGTGTTTCTGTCGCTGGTTTCGAGTGGTACTGCGAGATTTTTTTCCCAACGGGATAGCACCAGTTGTATGGTATCGGCAGTTTTGGCGGAGTATTGCCGTCCTTGTGAAGCGCTATGGATATAGTGGTGTAATTAGGTCCGATCTTTGTGATAAATTAGTAATTAGGATCGATATTTGCGTAAGTTTGGAGCGGTATTGCGATTTTTTTTTCAAGCAAGATAAGACCAGTTGTATGGTATAGTTAGTTTTTGCGATTTTAAGCCGTTCTTGTGCAGTGCTGTGCATATAGTTGTGTAATTAGGACAGATCTTCGTGACTAATTACGTAATTAGGATCGATATTTGGATCTGTTTCGAGTGGTATTACGAAATTTTTTCCAGCAGGATAACACTGGATATATGGTATTGTCAGGTTTTGCGATATATTGCGATTTTAGGCCGTCCTTGTGCAGCGCTGTGCATACAGTTGCATAATTAGGGCCGATCTTAGTGATTAATTACATAATTAGGATGGAAATTTGCGTCAGTTTCCCCAGCAAAATAAATAAAGTACACTAACCTAACCTTCCTCTCCCGCATCTGAACTGTTTCCATGTGTTAGGGAGGGATGCACTTAGGCTTTCCATCCAGTAGAATCAGGGTTTGAGTCACTGGTAAGTTGCGTTTTTTTACGTGCACTGAATTATTTTCGGGTGTTTTAAGCGCTGTGAGCGTGTTTGCATGCAGTATTTCGGTGATCTACGAGTAGTTTGCACGTCTGTATACTGTGTACTGGATTACTTCGGTAATTTACGAGTTGTTTGCGTCTCTGCACATGAGCTTAATGCATTATTTACGAGTAGGTTCCAGGTCTGTGAAATGTATATTGTGACTCCAAGCACATCAGAGTGAGTGTTTTGGATCAGTGTAATAAATAAACTAGGTGAAATCTGTCCCTAAATAAACTGCTCAAGAAATAAATTAAGTACACTCATTCCTCTCTCCAGCAGCCGAGAACAGGCTGATTCCATTTCCCGCCAGTTTTCCCCTCCAGACCGCCATGGGAAAGAGGAGGCTGGGATAGACGTGCAGATGAGAAAAACACGTGATGTCATCACGATGCTGTGCTCCTATGGACTGAACTGCACGATCACGTGACCTATCGTGGCGCCCTCTAGTGGTGAATTCGCCAACTACCTCAGTTCTTTAATCTGGTAGATCGGAAGCAGTTGTCTCTTGTGTGGTGGGAGCTTATATGTAGGTTTTAGAAATGACAGACAATTCCATCAGAGTCAGATGTTTCCATGCATTGTGTAATGCAAAGCTTTTATTCGCAAGACCTTATTCTTTCTCTTCATATGTTGTAGTATTAATGCTCACTTCCATTACTCAGCTGAATGAGTGCATGTTATACACATATGAAAACACCCCCTGTCCGGCATCATGCTCAGTCCACACCGACAACTGATATCTCAGCCTTTGTGGCGATAATAAAACACTAATGCTGTAGGTAGATAATAACTCTAAACAAATTGAAACAAAATTAAGCAAATTAAAATCGAATTGAATGACATCATGAGCAGCCTCTAGTGGGGGAAACAACATACTAATTCCCCTCTGCTCCAAGAGTAAGCTCTTAGGGCAAAATTCCCTCCAAAATCCGAAATTCCCGCCAGGGGGGCGTGGCACTTTCCCGCCAAAAGCCGCCATCTTGGATGACGGTACTCGCGTCTTCAGCTGAGTCATAGCAGCCATCTTGAATAACGTCAATCGCGTCATCAGCTGACGTCTTGGATTCGGCATGGCATCGCCCTAGCGCACCTACTGATGCAGATCACGTTATGATGTAATAAACTCTTTGCACATGCTGATGAATTCGAAAATGCTCTTTGTGTAAAATACGCATCATTAGGTGTTTGTGTACCTTTGTGGACACTTGCAAGAGACGGAATCAAACGGAGTGAAAGCAAATATTTCAGTTGGCATGTAGCACCAGTATACTTCAATAACCAATTGTGTTCATTATTTATGTATATATAATGTACTGCAAGTCTCCAATAATTTAAACGGACATTCGGCCTCGACACTATTTTAGCTGATTGCATTTCATTTTTATTGTGATATGTAAATTCAAAAGAACTTCTAGAACTCTGAAGCTTTTATATTATTAGCGATGGACCCCTGAGGTCTTATGCTCCATTAAATGGAAATGGAGATTTGAAAGTTCGTGTATCACATGCGGAGGGGGACTGTGACATTTTCGATATTGCCATAATAAACAAAACGATCTATTAGTATTCAAATCAAGAATAGCAGAGCCACTCTGCAAGCAGGAAGAAGACGTATAAAATAATGTGTCTTCAGCCACTATAGAAGCAGAACAATTACGCGAGAGGCATCAGCGTTCAACAAAACGGGTTCCAAAAAAGTTTACCCGAACTGATGTGGCATGTCATTGGCGTCAGGTTACAGACACAAG
The DNA here is from genome assembly GCF_021461395.2 of Schistocerca americana. Lineage (NCBI taxonomy): Eukaryota > Metazoa > Arthropoda > Insecta > Orthoptera > Acrididae > Schistocerca > Schistocerca americana. Next base: position 637,474,218 of record NC_060120.1, on the reverse strand, counting down.
CAACGATAAAAAAACACCAAATTATAAGGTATAGACTGTGCCCAACTGTAGTAAGCGTAAGTTCACCTGTGTCGAAAGAAGAGAGTAAACCGTTTCCTAGAATTTAAGGAATAAGGTTATATTGTTTTATGCATAATTATTTAAAATGTAACGCACCATGTCTTTTTCATTTTCAATCATGTAAATCTTATCAATGGATAGTCAAAATGTTAAATAAATTCATTTTAGTAAATGAAGTGATGCTAGTGTTCAGTTTCTCAGATGCCTGTTATTGCAAATATGCTGCCGGCCGGTGTGGCCGAGCGGTTGTAGGCGCTTCAGTCTGGAACTGCCTCGGACATGGATGTGTGTGATGTCCTTAGGTTAGTTAGGTTTAAGTAGTTCTAAGTTCTCGGGGACTGATGACCTCGGATGTTAAGTCTTTTAGTGCTCAGAGCCATTTGAACCATTTTTGTTGCAAATATGCGAGATACACAGTTATACCTGATAGATACACTATAGTTTAGTTTTGTCCTTAGGAACTCTATACAACTTAATTACTAGTTAAGCAATACGAGTTCTGAGTTTTCTTCCAAGCAGAAATACATTCCAGTATTAATGGGTCAATGTAAGAGCGAGATAAGACATTGCAAATGTGAAATGCTGGTACATTAATAACCGGTGTAACCGCCAGAGTCTTGAATGCAAGGATTCAAACGTGTATTCTGTTGTATAGGTGCTGTATGTCAGTTTGTGGGGTGGAGTGCCATGCATGTTGCACTTGGTCGGTCTATGTAGGCACTGTTAACATTGTTTGTGGATGACACTGGAGTTGGCATCCGATGATGTCTAGCAGGCCAAGACACCATGCCCATACTCTGTAGAGTATTTTGGGTTACAACAGCGGAATGTGGGCGGGCGTTATGTTGTTGGAAAACACTCTCTGGAATGCTGTTCATGAATGACAGCATGACAGGTCGAATCACCAGACTGACGTGTAATTTTGCAGTCAGTGTGCATGGAATAACCAACAGAGTGCTCTAGCTGTCATACTAAATTGTACTGCAGACCACAGCTTCAAGTGTAGATCCAGTGTGCTGAGCACGCAGACAGGTTGGTTGCAGGCCCTCAGCTGGCCTGCTTTAAACCAACACACGGCCGCTACTGGCACCGAGGCAGAACCATCTTCCATTAGGTACATCTCTACCCTGCCCTCCAATGAGCCTTTGCTTGACACCACCGAAGCCGCAGATGGCGGTGGTTTTCGGTCGGCGGGAAGCACACTAGAGGGCGCCTGGCTCGGAGCTGTCCTTCAAGAAACCGATTTGTAACAGTTCGTTGTGTCATTGTGGTTCCAACTTCTGCTGAAACTGCTGCTGCATATGCATTACGATGTGCCGGAGCCATAAGCTGAACACGACGGTCTTCCCCCTCGATAGTGCTACATGTCGTCGGAAACCCAGTTTTGTTGCGACCGTACATTCTCGTGGCCACCGCTGCCAGTAGTCATGTGCAGTGGCTACAGTCCTCCCAAGTCTTCCTACGATGTCCCAGAAGAGACATCCTAGTAGCCCTATAACACGACCTCATTCAAACTCAATGAGGTATTGATAATAGCGTCTTTGTCGCCTTAAAGGCATTCTTGACTAACATCAACTCACCACGTCCAATCTCGAAGTCAACTAACGCTCACGACTCTAAAAAGAGTGCATTTAAAGCAAACCTTATGCGACTGGTGCGAAATTTGAATGACATCATCTTTCAGATGTAGAAATACGCCTACCAACTTTCGTTTACGTTGCCCAACTCTTGGTGTTGCGATTTTTTTCCGTCAGGGTACTTACACATGTAAAAGTGTAGTACACTTCATATTGAAGTTTGTCCCATGTTATCTTCGTGACGTTACAGTCTTAATGAACAATAGTGCATGTGTGTGGCGGCGGATCTGGTACACATGATGAGAAGGAGTTTGTGAATGGAATGACTGTTCACCAGTTCGTTTCGTCCAGATCTGTAACGTAGTTTGAGTTTCTGATCCCGTCTTTTTGTCATTACGATCAACGTCAGACAGTCATCAACAAGTTACTGCCCGCGGCATCTAACTCTGGCGGCAGAGGCTTTCCATGACCAAGGTAAGTATCGTACACTCTTGACGCCGTGTTACCTTGGATATTGAGTACCTCACGCGTCGTGCATCCAGATTACGGCTGCGCTCTTGTTGTGTTGATAATCATGGTGTCCCTGAAACCCCGCTATTATTTCAAAAAATCAGAACTTCGAAGCTATTAGAGATGCCGTATGGTGGTACGTTGTTAATCGTTAAGCAGCTCTGAAAGATTTGTTTCTTTGTTCTTCGTTGAGGATTTGATCTGGAGTGCATCAAAACAACGACAGACCACGAGAAGGCGCAGTGTGTCACCTGATATGCAGAATCTAAATCTGTGACAACGGTACTGCGGAATTATCGACGCCAGTATGGGAGTGCACCACCGGCGAAAACAAGCATAACTAGGTGGTTCGAAAACTTTAAAGAGATAAACAGTGTCAAAGACTTTCGCCGAAGTGCACGTCACTCTGTGTCTCAATCACGAGTAAACAGAGTGCAAGCTGCATTTCAGTCACCAGAAGCAATTTCTTGTGCAACACGTGAATTGCAGGAAACAAGGTCAGCTGTCCATAAAGCGTTACATAAGCGGTTACGCCTTTTTGTGTACGGTACAAAGTGCAAATGGTCCAAGCATTGCAGTCAAACGATCGTCCTCTCCGGTAAGCATTCGCGTTTTCCTCCACAGATGCTGAGAATGACTACCTGAAAAAGTTCTTGTTTTCAGATGAAGCAAGGTTCCTCATTTCTGGAGGTGTGAATCGCCACAGCATTAGTGTTTGGGGCTTCGTAAACCCATACAACACACTTGAACAGATTCGTGATAACCGAAAGCTTAATGTTTGGTGTGGCCAAATGAACGATGGAGTGATAGGCCCGTTTTTCTTCGCAGAGCAATCGATAATGGTAAATGTTTGCCTGGACATGGTCGAACGCTTCTTGCTGCCCAGATCGAAAAGCTGCAGCCGTCCATCGTCTTCTGGGATGATGTTGCACCCCCACATTGGAGTTTGGATGTACTAAATGACAGATTTCTTGAGACGTGGGTAGATCTCGATGGTCCAGTCGCATAGCCCCACGCTCTTCTGATATCACACCATGACACTTCATTGTGTGGGGTTACGTCAAGGATCGCATGAGCACCAGTGAATTTCATTGCTTCCCGTCGTGCACGAATCAATAAAGCACTCAGAATAGTTTGTGCTGAAACACTGATTCGTACGTGGGCAAAACTTGAATATCACGTTGATGTTCTACAAGCGACGAGTAGGGCACACATTGAAATAGTAGTATAACAGGAAAAAACTTTGAGAGCTTCTAAACGTTTTACAACAAATCACGATGCTGTATCTCTAGTACTTTCCAAGTTATGATCTTTTTTAAATGACCGCGGGACTATGGACACATTGTCGTGCCACTGTCAAGGCACAGTTGACGAAGAAAGACAGTAAGAACATTGAGAATAATATGGGTATGGAGCATGTTACAGAGTCTGATGTTCAAGACAAGACAAGACTTCACCGCGAAATCCACAGATAGCAACGCATCCCTCTTCAAGCAAAATAAATAAATAAATAAATAAAATAAAATAAAATAAAATAAAAATAAAAAACAGGCGTGAAGAGAATAATAAATTATTTAAAAATGGCGTCACGTAACCACCAAAACCTGCTGCCACTTGTATTTATTTATCGACTTGCAGTTTCGGTCTTTAAGTTATGGATGCTATTACATCAGGTTAAAGTAAGGTTTCTTGACGTCAAGTACATTATTATTATTGAGCTGTGTTGGCTCATATCGATTTCTCTTACAGGCAACTTCTTCTGTTTGGTTTCTTCTCTGATCGTCCGGTGGCGCTGCTGTAGTGGCGTGGCCGCTGAGCCGAATTTTCACGGCGTACGAGACTCAGTTGGACAGTGCTCTGAGGAAGTTGGGGCTCCAAGCTGAAGCGGTCGACGGTCGGCCAATTGTGCGGGAAGTGACCAGATGCTCAGTTCAGCGGGAGGTTGATGGCTATTGGTTTTCCATTTAAAGTGTGTTGCAGTCGCCACCCATTGTGGTGCCGTACGTCGAAGTGACCTTTGACTGGTGGTTCGATGAACCCTCTGCAGGCACTTAAATGTGCTTTCCAGAGTATCCATGTAGATGTAGTTTCACCTGCAGAATTTTCCCTCGCCTGTGATTTCAACGGGGACGACGTTTGGCTGATCTGTCAGTCGTCTCAACCGACGACGTGTATTCGATCTTTTGGCCACGTCTGGGTCCAGTGTGCCATGATTATTTGCAATTCCTCCCTGCTGCTGCATAGTGACTGATTTTAGTGTTATTTGAGTTGCTTGTGGTATTGTTTTTTCGTGGTTCAGCGAAGGGGTCCAACTAAAAGGAGTGCTGCTGAGATAGACAGGGCAATTATTATGCCATGTTGTTAAACATTTTTTTTTTATTGTGTTTTAGAATTACATTGGCCGTCAAATGCGGTGTCCGTTATTTCTAGCCGCACAACGAGACGGCAGTCCCGTAACGGACACTGGGCAATTGATGAATGCCCTATATTGGTAAGGTGCAGTACCTGTATCTAGCGAAATTTTTGAAAGAGCAGTCAGTCTTAACGCTGTCCGAGTACTTGACTTGTGGAGGCAGCTTGTTGTTAATTACCTTGTATTTATATTGTGTTTAAATATTACCCTCTTGTTTAAATGTTTGTCAGTATATATACAAGGGTGACATAATTAAATTTTCAAACCGCTGCAGAAATAACACCACTGGTCAGAACAATGTCAAATTGCAACGGAATATTATCGGAGAAGGGAGAAAACGTATGGCAGAAAAAAATGAGTAGTTACAAAATGTAGCAATAGATGGCGCTATAAGCATCGTAATTTAACAGTGGTCGACTACAAATGACAAATGAATCATACAACAATGCCTAAGGTGTACGTTTGACGTTAAACAAACTGTACTACTCACAGTGTGCGTGGGTGTACAGGTGTGACACCGTTAGTTACGTAAGCCCATCCACCACGGCTAGGATGACATCGAAATAAGTGTCCAAGGAATATAAAAGCAACTGGAATCACTCAATAAAAGAAAGTTCACTGGAACTGACGGGATACCAATTCGATTCTACAAAGAGTACGCGAAAGAACTTGCCCCCCTTCTAACAGCCGTGTACCGCAAGTCTCTAGAGGAACGGAAGGTTCCAAATGATTGGAAAAGAGCACAGGTAGTCCCAGTCTTCAAGAAGGGTCGTCGAACAGATGCCCAAAACTATAGACCTATATCTCTGACGTCGATCTGTTGTAGAATTTTAGAACATGATTTTTGCTCGCGTATCATGTCGTTTCTAGAAACCCAGAATCTACTCTGTAGGAATCAACATGGATTCCGGAAACAGCGATCGTGTGAGACCTAACTCGCTTTATTTGTTCAAGAGACCCAGAAAATATTAGATACAGGTTTCCAGGTAGATGCTATTTTCCTCGACTTCCGGAAGGCATTTGATACAGTTCCGCACTGTCGCCTGATAAACAAAGTAACAGCCTACGGAATATCAGACCAGCTGTGTGGCTAGATTGAAGAGTTTTTAGCAAACAGAACACAGCATGTTGTTCTCAATGGAGAGACGTCTACAGACGTTAAAGTAACCTCTGGCGTGCCACAGGGGAGTGTTATGGGACCATTGCTTTTCACAATATATATAAATGACCTAGTAGATAGTGTCGGACGTTCCATGCGGCTTCTCGCGGATGATGCTGTAGCATACAGAAAAGTTGCAGCATTAGAAAATTGCAGCGAAATGCAGGAAGATCTGCAGCGGATAGGCACTTGGGGCAGGAAGTGGCAACTGACCCTTAACATAGACAAATGTAATGTGTTGCGAATACATAGAAAGAAGCATCCTTTATTGTATGATTATATGATAGCGGAACAAACACTGGTAGCAGTTACTTCTGTAAAATATCTGGGAGTATGCGTGCGGAACGATTTGAAGTGGAATGATCATACAAAATTAATTGTTGGTAAGGCGGGTGCCAGGTTGAAATTCATTGGGAGAGTCCTTAGAAAATGTAATCCATCAACAAAGGAGGTGACTTACAAAACACTCGTTCGACCTATAATTGAGTATTGCTCACCAGTGTGGGATGCGTACCAGATCGAGCTGACGGAGGAGATAGAGAAGATCCAAAGAAGAGCGGCGCGTTTCGTCACAGGGTTATTTGGTAACCGTGATAGCGTTACGGAGATGTTTAGCAAACTCAAGTGGCAGACTCTGCAAGAGAGGCGCTCTGCATCGCGGTGTAGCTTGCTCGCCAGATTTCTAGAGGGTGCGTTTCTGGATGAGGTATCGAATATATTGCTTCCCCCTACTTATACCTCCCGAGGAGATCACGAAAGTAAAATTAGAGAGATTCAAGCGCGCACGGAGGCTTTCCGACAGTCGTTCTTCCCGCGAACCATACGCGACTGGAACAGAAAAGGGAGGTAATGACAGTGGCACGTAAAGTGCCCTCCGCCACACACCGTTGGGTGGCTTGCGGAGTATAAATGTAGATGTAGATGAAGGTCATATCACATCGGATGGGAAAAATCGCTTTTTAATTGTCCTGAGGCCAAAAACCGCATAAAAACCTTCCACCAAAATCAAATCGGATTATTAATTTCCGTCTGGGTGGCGCGCAACATGTTCAATATGCTGTCCACCGTTTTCTGCAACAAGTTGAAATGGAGAAACAGCAGTCCAATACTGATCGAAGTGTTTCCGGGTCACGTTCAGAATTTATTGCGAGGTCCTTGCCTTCAATGCAGCTAAGTTTACGAGCGGAAAACTGAGCACAACATCTTTCAGATAGCCCCACAACCAGAACTCACACAAATTAAGATCAGGCGATCGGGACGGCCAGGCAATAGCGAAATGGCGGCTGATAATTCTATCATTTCCGAAGTGGCGCTTCAGCAGCTGCTTACCTGGATTTGCAATGTGCAGAGGTGCGCTATCTTGCATAGAAGTGATCCTATCCACACATCCACGCTGTTGGAGAGCTGGAATGACGTAGTTGCGCAAAAGACACTCATAGCGCTTACCAGTGACGGTACAGGTAACAGGACTGGCAGCACCTGTCTCTTCGAAAAAATATGGCCTATGATAAATGATGCCGTAAACCCGCGCCACACAGTGTCGTTTTCAGGATGAAGTGGTACTGGGTGATTTGTGTGTGGATTTTCCATTGCCCATATTCGACAAATCTATGTATTGACATATCCTGTCAAATCGAAGTGGGCTTCGTCTGTCCACAAGATCTTTCATGGCCAATCATTATCCACTTCCATGCGAGCAAGAAATTCTGAATCGAAGGTCTCTCTTGCTGGCGGGTCAACAGGAAACAACTCGCCTACATGGCTAATTTTGAATGGATAGCAAAGATGGATGTTTCGTAGGATTTTACGCACCGTGCTCACGTATATGTCAATTTTCGGGCAATTCACCGTGCACTACATGTCTGCACACCACCACTCGTCTCCTCCTGCACTGCTGTGTCCACTGCTTCCACTGACGTCGAATCAATTTGTTTCCTGCCTTTACCAGGTTGCATACCAGAAGAACCCGTCTTTTCGAATTTACGAATCATTTTCTGCAGACCCCAAGGCAGTCATCGGACTAACGCCTTTTTTCAAAACCTTCAGTGAACTTCTGTAGAGCGACGTGTGCACATCATCATTATTGTAATTCGGCTTTACAAGCAGAGCGCGATCCTGCATTGAGACAGTCATGGCGAACGTCGCAGACGCGAAAGGGGGATAACCCGTGTACACGGCGTGTTTATACCAACTTCAGTGTGTCGTGCGCATGACAAATATTTTCATTTACGTATTCTGACATATACAGCGCCATCTATTGATCTATTTTCACACTATATCTTCTGCCATACGTTTTCCCCCTTCTCCGACAATATTCCGTTGCAATTTGACATTATTCTGACCAGTGATGTTATTTCTATAACGTTCTGAGTGTGCAGCTTTAATATATATAGTTTCAGAGTTCTGGGGACAAATAATAGTTTTATCGCAGTTATCTTTGATTATTTGTTGAGCTTAAGTGTTATAATCTTATTTACGTGTTTGTTTTTTCTTTTTTTAAAAAAAAAGAAACAAATTTGCAGAAGGTTCAAGTAATGAATTATTCTTGTGTTCTACGTGTTTAATGTCTAAGTTGATCTTACACTAATATCAGGCTGCCAGTTTTGCAGGCTAGTTAGCCACATTGTATGTTGACCCAGCTCTTGGTTGTCCGACCGACCAACATACCACTCTGGTGTGCCTCACCAGCCAGGCGACCTGACGACGGGAGAGGAGGCGGGCGCGGTTCTCGGCGGATGCCGGCACTACGACCTCACTGGGACCGCTGTTCCGTGCCGGGTTGCGGCTGCGAGTCGTCGGTCACTTAAGTTAACTTCTTACGCTTATTGCGACGCTCTGTCTCGGGGATCTTCTTAATTTCCCGTTCGTCGTTAAATTTTCCCTTGCCTCCCTTCCACTCCTGGAATCAAGCTTCAAAACTTTGCAAACAGGGAGCCCCTACAGGCCCGCTTTAGTGTATTCCCGGTAGCCACCACCGTGGCCTTGTTTTGAAGCAGAGCGTTTTTTTGTTTTTCTTTTATGTGAATATTTCTAAGCCTTCTGGGGTCTGTATTGATCTTCACCGTTTCGTAACACTTAAAAAATTCAAGGCAGTTTCTAAGCCTTCTGGCATCTGGTGATTATTGGTTTTGATCTTGTAAATTTTTTTCAGAGAGAATTTTAAAGTAAATTCTAAGCCTTCTGGCACTCTATGATTATTGATGTTGATCATGTTGTCGTTCTTTTTTAAGGGATAAATTTCAAAGCAAATTTTTAATCTCCTCTAGCGCTCTGTGACTACTGATTGTTGTTAACTCGTTTTTCACTTCATTCCATTGTAAAGGAAAAATTTAATGTTTTCACGAAATAAATCTGGATGTTGTCAACAACAAGTGATGCTGAACTTGAGGTTGGCCCTTCCAGGAATTCATGTCGTCGGCAATGAAAGATCATTTCAGATATCTTCAGCGTCTGCCATTTATACATGCGCCCATAGTTTTCTATTAGTCACTAAGTGCACAAATCGAAGTCTACTGCGCTATTCCGCATAATATCTCACCAGAGTCGTTTTGTACTTCACATCCCTCGCTAATTTTACACACTGTTCCTTGTTATGTACTGCAACTCCGCCCCGATAGATGAATGGTCAGCGTGACGCATTGCCGTCCTACGGGTCCGGGTTCGATTCCCGGCGGGGTCGAAGATTTTCTCCGCTCAGGGATTGTCTTCATCATCATTTCATCCCCCCGCAAGGGTCCTCCCGACCAATAACGCCAAACGCTTATTTCCATATGTACTCTTAACAAAATCTGATATGAAGAGTGGACAGAATATATGCGTATCCTGAGAATGCAGTAATTAATTCAACAACGATATTATCTCACTAACAGAATATTCACAACTAACGCAAATTCTACAAAGTCTATCCTAAACTATTCCGTGAACAATAACAAACGAACAATGAGGTAATTAGAAACAACTTATCCTTTCTTTAAGGGACACTGCCAACGTATCAGGGGTAGTCAAATGGAAACAAGACGCATGGAAAAAAGTAAGTAAATTGTTTATTATTTCGAAAGTAACCGCGATAGCCGGCCGGAGTGGTCGAGCGGTTCTAGGCGCTTCAGTCTGGAACGACGCCACCGCTACGGTCGCAGGTTCAAATCCTACCTCGGGCATGGATTGTGTGTGATGTCCTTAGGTTAGTTAGGTTTAAGTAGTCCTAAGTTCTAGGGGACTGATGACCTCAGATGTTAAGTGCCATAGTGCTCACAGCCATTTGAACCATTCTTTTTTAATCGCGATAACTGTTACATCCCCACTGAGAGAAAAAAGTGTCAGTGCCTTAATGGAATAATGTTTGCTGTTGCCTATAGAAGCATGATTGAACCCAGGCGTAAACCTCTTTTCCGAAGCGAATCGCCGGCCACGAATGTTTTTCTTCAGTGCTCCAAAAATATGGAAATCGCATAGGGAGAGATCAGGACTGTATGGAGGACGTGTAAGGGCTTTCCAGGGAAACTTTTGCAGCGTAATCGAAACAATCTTGGCAACATGCTGGCGGGCATTATCCTGCAAAAGAACGATGCCGTCCGTCAATATTCCTGGGCGTTTGCACATGATGGCACGCTGCAATCTTTTCAAAGTCCCCAAGCACCGCTGTGCTTTAATTGTGACATCGTGTTCCAGAAAGTCAATGAACAGCCCTTACACATCCTCCATATAGTACCGATCACGTCCCATACGATTTCCATATTTCTGAAGCCCTGAAGAAAGACAGTCGCGGTCGTCGATTTGCTTCGGAAGAAAAGGTGTACGCCTGGGTACAATCATAGTTCCTCATGCAACCGCAAACATTTTGCCATGAATAGCCTGACCAGACGTCCTGGTTTTGCCGGAACAGTCCCGGCTTTCACATAAATGTCCTGGTGACCCGGATAAACCATTCGGGACACATTATTGCCCCGGTTTTTAGTCGAGAAACATAATGCGAGCAATAATATGTCTCATTGAATTAAATATTTATGAAAAGCAAGTTTTCTAGAAGTAGAACATTATAGAATTGCGTATTTTCACGCTTTATAGGCCTACCGCATTTGGTTTAACTTGTCTTATGTCTAAAGTAAGAGGAAGAGAGGTTGAAAAGAAAAGCAGGTATTACGTACCCCCACCTCTACCTTGCCGACCTTCCACTTTATGGCCCTCAAGGCAAGTAAAAACAAAACCATAGGAGGTATAAAAGAGCATCAATTAAACTATTTCTCCTAACGGGACTGCAGCCATATAGAAGTTAATTTCGTGAAGAATGTGAGCGATGCGGCGTGCGTTAGTAGTTCTCATTGAATGTTGTCATGTATGCATGCATGCCCTAACAGTGTGAATCCTTAAATTTTAATGCAAATGTATACTTTGTATCTGCTTAGTCATTAGCAATATTCCATAGTTTCTAGGATTATCAAATTGTATTTAAACACTTATTAAGTGACTAAACGTTGCAGAAAATATATGCAGGCTATTACAATAAAAAATAGTATATCAGCCTTTTTTATTTCTAAAGAAAATATATTTTATTTATGCGTGACGTACCTATATCTTCCTTTTCAATTCACGGAATTAAGATACTGCATCTTCATAAGCCTTTTATTGATTTTAAAATATCACGATAATTGACAAGAAGAGTAAGCGTAAGTGTAATAATGAACGTAGTGTTCCTATTTTTTCTCTCTGAAATGTGACCGGCCTATCCTTGAAGGCATTCACTGTCTTGTCTCACAGCGGTACAAATGTATTAACAGTTATGGCTTTTAATTTTCGCATAGCAAACACTTTACTTATTTTTTCCCATCTGTCTCTTTTTTATTTACCTGTTTCTTACAGGTACTAGTTCGAAACGATAAGCTTTAGGACTGTTACCAGAAAGGTAAATGTGAGGCCACTTCAGATAAGACATTGCGCATCACTTTTGCTGAGAAAAAATAAGAATCCTACGGTGCCGATAAAAATACCCCGCGAAAAGTCAAGTGCGCTTGTCAGGCATTATCGGGTTTACCTGTGATGCGCGGCTACTGCGTAGCTCCGAGACAACGACGTACACTCCACAGGATGCGGCAAAGGTCAATAAGCTGGCGAACGGGGCCGCAGATGAGTGGCGGCCGAAAGGAGACGCTTCTTACAGCACGGCCGCGTAAATTCCTACGGCTGGTCAGAGTCCGTTTCACTTACCTCAGAATCTGCGACACAGCCCAGAGTCCGAACCACGGCAATATCGGTCGCTCCAGGGTCGTTAGCAATCTGCAAGACATTTCAGCCACAGTAATATCAAAAATTATTTGGTTGAATCACATGTTGCCAGGAAATTTTTTTCCTTTAGTTATTTGTTACACATTATTTTGAATGTGGTCCTGAATAAGTTTCGAATTATGCAGAGTTGGTGGAAGTTTGGAACATGGTCGGATTCCACCTGATAGCCAAATAACAACGGATAATCTAGGCTCTGGACTCGCTGTATCGTTTTGTTTATTCAAATTTTATGAACTGAGAGAATAAAAAATCAACCAAGATCGTCAAAGTAACAGAACTGCAGTATGCAGATGACGCTGTATCAAATGTTCCCACTCAAGAGTTACAACTACCTGAGATTTTTATATGACTGCGTATGATCAATCTGGACTTGCAATTACTATGCAAGAAAGATCTTGCACAACCTGCCCAGGCAAAATCCTCCCAGACCGCGACATATACACTACTGGCCATTACAATTGCTACACCACGAAGATTTAGTGCTACAGACGCGAAATTTAACCGACAGGAAGAAGACGCAGCGATATGCAAATGATTAGCTTTTCAGAGCATTGACACAAGGCTGGCGCCGGTGGCGACACTTACAACGTGCTGACATGAGGAAAGTTTCCAACCGATTTCTCATACACAAACGGCAGTTGACCGGCGTTGCCTGGTGAAACGTTGTTGTGATGCCTCTTGTAAGGAGGAGAAATGGGTACCATCACGTTTCCGACTTTGATAAAGGTCGGATTGTAGTCTATCGCGATTGCGGTTTATCGTATCGCGACATTGCTGCTCGCGTTGGTCGAGATCCAATGACTGTTAGCAGAATATGGAATCCGTGGGTTCAGGAGGGTAATACGGAACGCCATGCTGGATCCCAACGGCCTCGTATCAGTAGCAGTCGAGATGACAGGCATCTTATCCGCATGGCTCTAACTGACCGAGCAGCCACGTCTCGATCCCTGAGTCAACAGATAGGGACGTTTGCAAGACGACAACCATCTGCACGAACAGTTCGACTACGTTTGCAGCAGCATGGACTATCAGCTCGGAGACCATGGCTGCGGTTACCCTTGACGCTGCATTACACACAGGAGCGCCTGCGAAGGTGTACTCAACGACGAACATGGGTGCACGAATGGCAAAACGTCATTTTTTCGTATGAATCCAGGTTCTGTTTACAGCATCATGATGGTCGTGATGGTCGCATCCGTGTTTAGCGACATCGCGGTGAACGCACATTGGAAGCGTGTATTCGTCATCGCCATACTGGCGTATCACCCGGCGTGATGGTATGGGGTGCCATTGGTTACACGTCTCGGTCAGCTCTTCTTCGCATTGACGGCCCTTTGAACAGTGGACGTTACATTTCAGATGTGTTACGACCCGTGGCTCTACCCTTCATTCGATCCCTGCGAAACCGTACATTTCAGCTGGATAATGCACGACCGCATGTTGCAGGTCCTGTACGGGCCTTTCTGGATACAGAAAATGTTCGACTGCTGCCCTGGCCAGCACATTCTCCAGATCTCTCACCAACTGAAAACGTCTGGTCAATCGTGGCCGAGCAACTGGCTCGTCACAATACGCCAGTCACTACTCTTGATGAACTGTGGTATCGTGTTGAAGCTGCATGGGCAGCTGTACATGTACACGCCATCCACTCAATGCCCAGGCGTATCAAGGCCGTTATTAGGGCCAGAGGTGGTTGTTCTGGGTACTGATTTCTCAGGATCTATGCACCCTAATTGCGTGAAAACGTAATCACATGTCAGTTCTAGTATAATATATTTGTCCAATGAATACCCGTTTATCATCTGCATTTCTTCTTGGTGTAGCAATTTTAATGGCCAGTAGTGCACATTTCAGATACATCACGAGCGAACACGTTACTTGTCCCATCTGGTGAGTCATTATCTAAGGGCGGCACCTGCATGCATGATGCGGAGTATTTGAAATGCAAAGCTCATCTGTCTTTGAGAGACTATCACATTGTATCATATACCTGTAGAAACTGGACACCACATCATTTTGACATCGAAAAACGTGTGCGCTTCCGCAGGGAAAGCTCAGAGCAGCTCTGAAGATCAGGTGGAAGGACAATGTCACCAGAAGCCACCATCATCCAGCATCACGAGTCTGCCGTATGAGTGACACCAGATTTCCGAGCAAAGTTCTTTTTAGAGGTCTGTGCTCTGGTTCGATACCTCGTGGAGCGCTAATGACGCGTCACAAAATGGTTCAAATAGCTCTGAGCACTATGGGACTTAATATCTGAGGTCATCAGTCCCCTAGACTTAGAACTACTTAAACCTAACTAACCTAATGACATCACACAAATCCATCCCCGAAGCAGGATTCGAACCTACGGCCGTAGCGGCAGCGCGGTTTCGGACTGAAGCGCCTAGAACCGCTCGGCCGCAATGGCCGGCGGTGCGTCACAAAGATAAACTTAAGCGCGATGTGAAGTCGACCTAGATCAGTTCACAGACGTCGGAAAAATCGAAGATGATCGTAAATATTGGCACCGAATTGTCTCTACCGCTGTTCATTCATAGGAAGAGAAACGTCGCAGTCGTGGAAACGACAATCGATGAACAAAGAAGCTTCGACAAAGTAAACCCATGTCTAGTTCTAATCATCGACTGCGCTGTGTATGGATGAACATGTCATCATTTTATTGGTCAGTGGAGTCACTTAAGACAAGTATACAAAATGAACCGAGGGTAATAAGGTGGGAAACACACTTATTGTGAATTGAGTAATGACCGACGACGGCGAAAAAACTTTATGCTTTGTGTAAGCTACACAATAGAAAGGCAAGAAGTAGTAATGAACACGTCATAGATAAATCTTCATTTCAAGTTTACTGGAAAATGGAAACAGGCGCGGATAACATGATACATTTGGGCAATCTATAAGGTTTCGCTCTGTTCCTGCCTTATACTTTAATGAGAACGCTTATAAATCGTATCCAAAGGTCAATAAGCTGTATTGTATATCAAAGGGAATTATTATGGATTGTCATTATTATGTGCCAACGTCGCTCGTACTCCAGCGAATACGAGACAGACTCTACGTTAAAGATACTTCTTTTTTAAGAGATATATGCATAAAGAGATTTTTTAATGCCAAAACCAAACAGTTTATGTGATAGCTTCAGAGACAGATGACAAGCATAATTTTTGGTCCCTTATACAAACAAGATTGACTAGCATGATTAGAGATTATTTGAAACAGTCAAATATTTCCTGCGTCGCACTGAAATATTCTCATACAGATATAAATGTGATTTCTGAATAACTTTCTTGGAAATACACATGGAATGTATCTACACTTCCTGCAGAAATTAGCTTCTTTTGACTACTACCCTAAGACAGATTTGGAAAAAGGAAACTGATTTTTACCTTTCAGTAGATGGCTTAAGACAACAACCCAGACAGTCACGCACGTTAGCGCGCCGCATTTAGGATCCGTTGAGTTGCGCTGGCCACAAATCGAATCTGCCTGGCGTGTTACCGACGAGGGCCAGTGTGCCGGCCAACCTGGATGAGGTTTTTAGGTGGTTTCGCACATCCGACTAGTTGAATACCGGGCTGCTACCCGCTTCCCCTCCGATACACGATTCGCAATCATTTATAAAACTTCCACAAGTATCACAAGATGGCCGGCCGTTGGTGGCCGACCGGTTCTAGGCGCTTCAGTCTGGAACCGAACGACCGCTATGGTCACGGGTTCGAATCCTGCCTCGGGCATGGATGTGTGTGATGTCCTTAGGTTAGTTAGGTTTAAGTAGTTCTAAGTTCTAGGGGACTGATGACCTGAGATGTTAAGTCCCATAGTGCTCAGAGCCATTTGAACCATTTTTTATCACAAGCTGCAGACAGCTAGGATACACAAATTCCGTCCCAAGGGGAAAGGGGTTGCGACAGGACAGGTATTCGGCCACCCTCTAACACTAAAATAGCCAAATCAGTTAATTAACGTATCGACCTTGTGAAGACATGGAACAAAGTCAAGGACAAGGGAGGAAAACAGACTGCTTAAGAGCTTACATACATGCTGGTCAGTAATATAAGTATTTTTCCTTCTTAACGTATGGCGTAGCTACACTATGTGATCAAAAGTATTCAGACACCCCCAAAAACATACGTTTTTCATATCAGGTGCATTGTGCTGCCACCTACTGCCACGTATGCCATATCAGCGACCTCAGTAGTCAGTAGATTTGAGATGAAATCACCCTACTGCGATCGCTCGGAGATCTGCCGCCAGACGTCGTATTTAAAACAGTGCATCAGGCTTGTCCACCACGCTCTTTGGCTCAGCAGTCACATCGGCCATAACATCTGCAGCTCGTGAGCAATATCAGTACGCATGCACCGGGCACCGATAACGTTTACAGTAAACCAATTAAACCTTTCTTTGGTCTTGACATGGCTAATCTCTGTCTAGTAAACTGTTCTGCGAGATTATATCCTTATTACACGAAAACTAGCTTCACATTGCTCTGGGAGAACAAACGTGCTAGCGACTTATTATTGTTAGACTGCTGACTACATTGCGCAGTTGTGTCCCAGTTGTCATGAGGCAGCAGACAGTACCCTATCGTCAGTTTCCAGTTTGAAGTGTCGCCAGTGCCGGTCACTATCTTTCGTCGCCGGGGGCGGTCATTTTAGAGGAATGGCAAATGTCATCAAAGTGCATTATCAAAGAAAGAACTGGAGTATCCAGGTTAATATTAGCAAAACATAAGAAAGGTGTTGCGCGGTTTCGGTCGAGCTGCTTGGACGAATCGCCCTCGTCAAATCCCTCCAGGCATATGAGCGCATGCGCCCTATGGAGAATTGTTGAAGCAGGCGACAATAAGGTCAGTCTTGTTTGTCAGTGTTACTGTTACTCTTCCAAGGGTTTTACAAATAACAAGCAGGATTACTGTCTGAGTTTGTCAAACTTGACTTCACTATTCTCTTAATATTGCGGATATATTCACGTTCATTGAATGATCAAACAAACTTTTCCTGACTTCTTGGAATTATTTCGTCCTCGCTTTGAGCAAAAAGACACATTTATACGAAAATCTGTTTATTTCTATACCATGTGGCGCATCTGTAGATTTCTTGGTTTTCTTGTTCACAAACTTCTCAGTTTTGCGTTTAGTATTCATTTTCTACTTCCCTGATAGGGATTGAGCTGTTAATTAGTTTATTACATACTGCATTTTATATTGCTGGAATAACCACCTGCCCTGATTAACCAGCTTACTACGTGCATCTGGCCAGACAAAATAATTGACGGCATTGCAACCAATTCTTGTAGAGAGAGGCCCATTTCAAGTAACTGATGTTAACTTTCCTGCTGATTAGAGAGGTAGAAGATTTACAAACTACAAAAGAAAATAGTCTATCGCTGAAGAAATCTGCACAGAGCGGCTCATTTATTCTTTTCAAAAAATTCAGTTTTTTGTTTTTGTTGCAAACATTTTAGTGCAGAAACTGTCTCTCCTGCAAGTACGTCAAGGTTTTCAGACTGGAAAAATATGTTCGGATTCTTAGCCCCAACACGAAAAATCTTCAAACCATATCGAAGCACACCAAACCAATTGTGGCGAGCATAAAATTTGCGTTTGCGTCTAGGCAAAATGCTTGATGAAGAAAATTAGGGTCTCATTCAGGCTTAGACTGAACATTGGTAAGAGGTATTAAAGAGGTTACTTTGCGTCACTTTGTTTAGAGGAACAACACGTATTCTCTTTAAAGAAAAGGAAAGAACGCTATTTCTCGAAACTAAATAAGCACATCGCTACATTTTATACTGTGTTGAAAGATCATTTACGAGGAGCACGTTCTCATGAAACCAATACTCACTACTTCAATAAAGTAATACAAAATAAATTCATTACTCCATCATCAGATCGTATACAGGGTCACATTTTAAATTACCTTAAAGAAGCAACATACTACTCAGTTACCTAAGGCTGTACTCCTGAGTTGAGTTACGCAGAACAGATGTCAATCGTAATTCGTTTTGTTTAGGCAGAGCCTGGTAAACAAATGATTATCAAATAACATTCCCTGGGCTTTATTCCAGTTACATACACTACTGGTGAATGTCTAACCGATGTTCTGCTAAACGAGTTGGTGAGATGGCAGATTCCATTGAAAAATATGCGAGGCCAAGGATATGATAACGGTCCCAATATGAAAGGGAAAAATATAGGAGTTCAAAAAAGTATTAAAGACCTTAACTTCCGAGCATTTTTTGTTCCTTGTGTGGCTCATTCGTTGAGCCTAGTCGTCAATGATGCAGCGCTGTCATGTCCTATTGCTGACAACTGTTTCAGTACTGTTCAAGAATTTTACAATTTCTTTTTTGCATCTTTCTATCGACGGGGTATTTTGAAGAAGCATGTATCTAATCTGACTGTACAACATCTCAGCGGTAACCGTTGGGAAAGCCGAGTATATGCCTTGCAGCCTCTTAAATACTACATTCAACAAGTGTATGATACTGTTTATAAAGCTAGCAAAGATTCTAAACTAGGTGTTTTTGAAGCAAATAGCGCCACTGGTATTGCAAGAAAGCTGTTGGAACTCAGATTTCTTTGTTGTACACTGGTCTGGTATGAAATTATGTTTAAAATCAATCAGGCCAGCAAAGCATTCCAACTGTTAATCTACAGAATGCTGTCGACATAGTTGAAAGTGTTGGCAGTTTTTTGGAGATGATGAAATCAGAAGAGGATTTTAATAGCGTGATACAGGATGCGAAAGATCTTTCTGACAAACTTGTATCTCATCCAGTCTTTGAAAAAGAAAAGAAAATTCGTCCCAGGAGAGTGAAAAAGCAGTTTATCTGTCAGTCTTTCGACGAACCTTTTGATGAAAGTGAAGCAAAACGCTCCTATAAGGTAAAATTTTTCTATCTTGTAGTCGCTACAGGTATCCCCTCAGTAAAAGTTAGATTTGAACTTATGAATAGTCGTAATAAGAGCGTCAACTTTCTGTAAGATATTCACAATCCGCAGACATGGAGTGGTGGAAAACTAAAAGCTGCATGCTTGGCTCTTGATGATGTGATAAGTGATGGTGATAAATGTGAATTCAATGCGAAGGAACTACGAGGGTTGGAACTTAAATAGTGGCAAATATTTATTCACAACCGATACAAAAGAGTTACATCTTTGCACCTGTTACTGTCCTTCAAAGAAGTCGCCAGCGTTGTGTAGAACCTGTTGCCAGCAATGTGGAAGGCGTAGTATACCTTTAGCGGAGCCTGTTCTGTTGATGGTGCGAATGGAGCGGTCTAAAGTTGTGATGATTCTCGTGTACGACTGTGATGGTGTTACGAGCGGTTCTAGGCGCTTCAGTCTGGAACCGCGCGACCGCTACACAACGCAGGTGACTACTTTGAAGGGCAGTAACAGGTGCAAACAGGTAACTCTTTTGTATCGGTTGCCGCTATTTAAGTTCGAACCCTCGTATATGATGAAATTTTGGTGTCACCACTCATTCTTCCTGCTGGAAGTTTTCCACAAAGCTCATTATCTTACATAACAAAAAATAATTTCATTGACATTTGACAAATCATCCTGTCTTTACCGTTATCCGTAGCAAGTGGTGAGAGAAGTTTTTCCAAATCAAAGTTGATAAAGACATATCTGGGGTCGACACTCTCAAGAAAGATTGTGTGGACTGTCAGGCTTAGCCACTGAAAGCGATACATTAAAGTCAGTAGATTCAGATTCTATTTTGAAAGATTTTACTAAGTTGAAGGTAAGAAAAGTTTCAGTATTATGTTTCTGTCTAAGGAAAAATTTATTATTGTATGTACGGAACAACTGTAGGATTTATACATGACTTTATTAATAGAATACGTCTCTCTCAGTAAGTACTACCATGTTTATCAATTTGCAACTATTAACTAAAATTTAATTACTTGCGTTCGAGTTTTCTTTAAACGTGACATACAAGTTACACAGTTAAACAGCGTCATTATTAACTTAGATGACTTTTTTATTTCTGTCCTACTTTTTTCGATTAATTTGTAAATTACAGAAATTTTATATTTTTATTCTTTCCACTCAGGTTAATAGAGTATATTTATATTGAAGCTAGAAAAATGTAGCATCTAGCTCTTCCTACTTTTACTAAAAGCTTTTAAAGTCCTCAAAATTTACTTTAAGTGCATGTTAATTGTTTCTTCTTTTAATATTTAGCGCTGGAAGAAGATTCACGAATTGAATATCTGTTGCAGAGGAATTTCTATGTAGTGCATATTTTAAATGAAAAAAACTGAATTCCACAATCAATAGATTTGGATTTATTTCTAAAGATCTTACCAAGAGGAGCCCGAGGAAAGGCAAGTACTGTGTGTGTGCGGGGGGGGAGGGGGGGGGGGGGGGGAAAGGAGGCCAAGGGCAAGTGACACTTGTGTGGGAAAATGTTCGCGAACCAAATGATTTCATGCAGCTCTCTCGGGGGGGGGAAGGAGGCCAAGGGCAAGTGACACTTGTGTGGGAAAATGTTCGCGAACCAAATGATTTCATGCAGCTCTCTCTGTTGCTCTATCCTGTGCAATCCTTTTCCTCTCCGAATAACTACTGCGACCCACATCCTACTGAAGCTGCTTACTGTGTTCATCTCTTGGTCTCCCTTCTTTATTCCCCATACTTCGCTCCAGTGCCTCACTGATCATTCCTGCGTGCCTCAGAATATATTGCCTGTCAAACGATCCCTTCATTTAGTCAAGTCATGCCATAAATTTCTTTTCTCTCAGTTTCTGTTCAGTACTTAATCATTTCTAACGCAATCTACACATCTAATCTTCAGATTACTCTTTAGCATCAGATTTCAAAAGATTAAATTCTTTTCTTGTCTGAACTGTTTATTGTCCATGGCTCTGAGCACTATGGGACTTAACTTCTAAGGTCATCAGTCCCCTAGAACTTAGAACTACTTAAACCTAAGGACATCACACACATCCATGCCCGAGGCAGGATTCGAACCTGCGACCGTAGCGGTCGCGCGGTTCCAGACTGTAGCACCTAGAACCGCTCGGCCACCCCGGCCGGCTATTGTCCATGTTTCACCTCTGTAAAAGGCTATCCACCAGATAAACACTTAAAAAAATTCCTAACATTTAAATGTATATTCGAAGTTAACAAATCCCTCATTCTCAGAAACTCTTCGTGCTGCTGACAGTCTGAATTTTACATCCTTTCTGCCTCGGCCTCCATTAGTTATTCTTCCGTCCTCTTACAAAATTCATTTATTACTTTCAGTGTTTCATTTCCCAATCTCTCTCACATCGTCTCATTTAATTCGACTATATTCCTTTACCCTTGATGTTCACTTAATAATCTCTTTTCAAGATACTATCCATTTCGTTCAACTGATCCTCCACGTCCTTTGCTGTCTCTAACAAAATTATAATGCCAATGGAAAACCTTTAAGTTTTTATTTCTTCTCTCTGAACATTAATTATCTTTCCAAATTTCTACTTGTTTCCTTTACTGTCTGTTCACTGTACAGACTGGGTATGATCGGGGTACGGTATAACCCTACCTCACTCCCTCCTCCTTTTGATGTCCTTCACCTCTTATAACTGCAGTCTGCTTTGTGTACAAAGTTATACATGGCCTCTTGTTCCCTGCTTTTTATCCCTGCTTTCTTCAAAATTTCAAGAAGTTTAGACCAGTCACCATTGTCGAAAACTTTCTTCAAATTTACAAAAGCTGTATACGAAGTTTGTTCAAAAAATTCCGGACCATTTGTAATTTCGCGCCAATGGTATGTTGGAGTGAAATGAGATTGGTATCAGCGCACACGTCTGTGTTTAATGTATAACTGCCGTATGTTTCACTGTTGAGTGTCTGTTAGTGAGTAGAAAGTCGTGTCGCACAGTTTGCGAATTTCGAGATGGTAGAACTTTTGGGTGAAACTCAAGAAAATCTTCACAGAGATACACTAAATGATGCAGGAAGCTGACGATGATGAGTGCTTACGCCGTATAGGTGTTAAGAATGATTCACACGGTTGAAAAATAGCCTCGTTCAGGACGCCCTTCGACGTCTACCGACGACGCTCATTTCAGGAACGCCGACGAAATTATACCTGCCAATCGAAGACCGACTCTCCGAGAGACTGCAGAAGAATGTAACATTTCAGTTGGATCATGTCATGAAATCCTGTCACAGCACCTTGCAATGCATCGTCTTGCCGCAAAGTTCGTCCCACTGCTCATGAGTCAATACCAGAAAGACCTACACCGCGCAATGTGTGAAGAGCTTTTGGATCGCGCAAATGAGAACGAGATGTTCCTTAAGAGAATCATTACTGGTGATGAGACGTGGATCTACGATTATGATGTTGAGACCAAGGTTCAATCTTCACAACTGGTCGGGAAAGGTTCCCAAAGACCAAAAAAAGCTCGTCAGGTCAGGTCAAATGTCAAAGTCATGCTGACAGTTTTCTTTGACTTTGAAGGATTAGTTCATCGTGAATTCGTGCCCCTGGGACAAACTGTTAATCAATGGTACTATTGGGACCGTATTGTGACCTCTGCGAGTAAAAGTGAGAAGGAAATGGCGTGAACTGTGCCAAGACAATTCGTGGCTCTTGCATCACGATAACAAACCCGCACAATAATCCCTGTTGGTGGGTGACTATTGCACAAAATATGGAATCGCCGTGCTGTCTCATCCTCCTTGATCTCCAGACGTGGCCCCTGCGGACGTTTTGTTTTTATTTCCAGAGCTGAAAACCCCGTTGAAAGGACGAAGATTTGCAACGATGGACGAGACAAAAGAAAATTCGCAGACGGCGCTTCGCGCGATCCAGCAAGAGGCGTACCAAATCTGCTTCCGGAAGTGTAAACGGGCGTTTGGAGCGGTGTATCAATTGTGGAGGTCATTATTTCGAAGGAGGCCATTCACAATAAATAGAAGTAAGCGTAGAAATATTTTGTGGACAAAATTCCCGAATTTTTTAAGCAGACCTCGTATGTAGGTTTGCTTTTCTCCGACCTGAAATCTACAAAGGCATGTTTGCCTTTCTTCAACCTGTCATCTAAGATTGTATGGTCGGTATTGCCTCGTGAGTTCCTACTTGTCTGTGGAAACGAAACTGATCTTCCTCGAGACTGGTTTCTGCCAGTTTTTTTCCATTCTTCTATAAATAATTTGCGTCATTATAGTGCAACCATGACTTATTACACTGATAATTCGGTAACACTCATAGCTCTCAGCACCTGCTTTCTTCTTGAAGTCTGACGTCATTTTTCCTGTCT
This sequence comes from Schistocerca americana, assembly GCF_021461395.2. NCBI lineage: Eukaryota > Metazoa > Arthropoda > Insecta > Orthoptera > Acrididae > Schistocerca > Schistocerca americana. The sequence continues at coordinate 637,450,946 of NC_060120.1, read as the reverse complement.
CATTTATCTTGCACGCCAGGTGGAATAGATTTGTCGGGGTGGTTCTCGCAATGATCTCAACAATTTTGAGGAAATGTCGTATACTCCAGGTTTAGTAACGCATTACCCATGCGTAGGAATAGCACGAATCGGTGTCAGAGAAAACGGCGAGTGGCCGAAAAGACCGAGTGGTCGACAGCAAAAAGTGTATACAAATCCGCAAGGAGAAATCGAAGAGAAATTCAAAACGTGAAATTCAAGAATCGTCAACAGTGTGCACACAAAGAGAAAATATCAAACCGAGACAAAAGTAAGAGCAAGCGAGTAACTCTGTGCGAAAGTAACATCGGTGATCGGAACTTGTGGTGCGGACGCGAAACCAAACGATTTTGCATGGCCAACGCTGGAGCGTCCATGACGATCTATATGTCTGAATGCTGCGTGGATACTACATTGCCCTCCACCTCCACACACCCCTTTAATAGCTGCATAGGGTCGCAAAAGACCAGACCTATGTTTTACACACCAGGACAAAGGGAGCGTTATAGTGGTATCCCTGTCAGTGGCTCTAGCAGCTTCTCAAATTCTGGAGTTTATATCCTTGTGGCTAATGTTGAATTTGCTGATTGGTCCACCTGTTGTATCTGCTGCTTAGGTGTTGCGACTGTTGCCAATTGCAATAGTGGAGGAAGTGACTTCACTACCATTGGTTGCTATTCCTCCATCAGTTAGATCATCAGCTGCTGGTGGTAATGATGGCTAACATGCAGGTTGTAACAGGTGTTACTGTGGCCAGGGATGTGAACCTAGGAGTACCGGCAGTTTGTGAGGAAAGGTTTAAAAGGCTGGTTGCTGAGAGTGGAAGAGCTCAGGTTCCCTGTGTTGGCTCTTGCTTTACTTATAATAACCTGATGATCCGCATTTGTATACAGTGCGTATCAAAATTAGTAGCGAAGACTAATATGGATAAAACAAACAAAGTGTATGGAGGAGATGGAGGGGGGCTGCCAGGTTAAATAACTCACGTGGAAAAATAGTCTCGAACCAGCCCTGTGTCCAACTGCTAACCCTGCAAACAGCTCCTCTGACTCCGTAGTTGGGTAAATGCTGATCTCACTTTGTGTGTTAATTCTAGCCTTAAAATCAGCACAAATTCTAATGAATCCATTTTATTTGTTTACAGCGATGAAGGGTGTCACCCACTGACTATCCGTGACAGACGTAAATACTTCCAATTCCTGTAACCTAATTCAGTCTTAACCGCGTCCCGCATTGCGAACGGGACTGTCTGTACACGACACAATTTTGGCATAGCGGTCTGCTTGTGTGAAATCTGAGCTTCATACTCTTTGGCCCTACCGCCTATGGAATTACTGCCTTCGGAATTACTGCTAGTAATTCTACACTCCTGGAAATGGAAAAAAGAACACATTGACACCGGTGTGTCAGACCCACCATACTTGCTCCGGACACTGCGAAGGGCTGTACAAGCAATGATCACACGCACGGCACAGCGGACACACCAGGAACCGCGGTGTTGGCCGTCGAATGGCGCTAGCTGCGCAGCATTTGTGCACCGCCGCCGTCAGTGTCAGCCAGTTTGCCGTGGCATACGGAGCTCCATCGCAGTCTTTAACACTGGTAGCATGCCGCGACAGCGTGGACGTGAACCGTATGTGCAGTTGACGGACTTTGAGCGAGGGCGTATAGTGGGCATGCGGGAGGCCGGGTGGACGTACCGCCGAATTGCTCAACACGTGGGGCGTGAGGTCTCCACAGTACATCGATGTTGTCGCCAGTGGTCGGCGGAAGGTGCACGTGCCCGTCGACCTGGGACCGGACCGCAGCGACGCACGGATGCACGCCAAGACCGTAGGATCCTACGCAGTGCCGTAGGGGACCGCACCGCCACTTCCCAGCAAATTAGGGACACTGTTGCTCCTGGGGTATCGGCGAGGACCATTCGCAACCGTCTCCATGAAGCTGGGCTACGGTCCCGCACACCGTTAGCCCGTCTTCCGCTCACGCCCCAACATCGTGCAGCCCGCCTCCAGTGGTGTCGCGACAGGCGTGAATGGAGGGACGAATGGAGACGTGTCGTCTTCAGCGATGAGAGTCGCTTCTGCCTTGGTGCCAATGATGGTCGTATGCGTGTTTGGCGCCGTGCAGGTGAGCGCCACAATCAGGACTGCATACGACCGAGGCACACAGGGCCAACACCCGGCATCATGGTGTGGGGAGCGATCTCCTACACTGGCCGTACACCACTGGTGATCGTCGAGGGGACACTGAATAGTGCACGGTACATCCAAACCGTCATCGAACCCATCGTTCTACCATTCCTAGACCGGCAAGGGAACTTGCTGTTCCAACAGGACAATGCACGTCCGCATGTATCCCGTGCCACCCAACGTGCTCTAGAAGGTGTAAGTCAACTACCCTGGCCAGCAAGATCTCCGGATCTGTCCCCCATTGAGCATGTTTGGGACTGGATGAAGCGTCGTCTCACGCGGTCTGCACGTCCAGCACGAACGCTGGACCAACTGAGGCGCCAGGTGGAAATGGCATGGCAAGCCGTTCCACAGGACTACATCCAGCATCTCTACGATCGTCTCCATGGGAGAATAGCAGCCTGCATTGCTGCGAAAGGTGGATATACACTGTACTAGTGCCGACATTGTGCATGCTCTGTTGCCTGTGTCTATGTGCCTGTGGTTCTGTCAGTGTGATCATGTGATGTATCTGACCCCAGGAATGTGTCAATAAAGTTTCCCCTTCCTGGGACAATGAATTCACGGTGTTCTTATTTCAATTTCCAGGAGTGTATAATAATGATTCTAAATCTTGGTATTATACCAGTTTCACCACATCCAGTACCTGGAAACCAAATCTGGTAAATACGTCTGAAGCATGATTGTTTACAGACGATGGTGTACTCACGATCATCAAGGTGATCAACCAGTCCTAGTTCTTGTGTTTTGCCCATACAGCAATTTTCCTTCTCAAGAGAATCTTTTACCATCTAAATCAAGGAACCTACCCCCATGGTGGCTGCAGACAGAGCGTGCACAAACGCTGATAGGTTTCCTGGTTAATCAAGAAATTACTGCGCCTATATCAACCTGAAATTTGATGGTAATACTGGTGATATTCACTCAATCAGCAGTTTCTTAGGCACTTGGCCAGGTTCTGTGGACACTGGAAGACCGATGCTTTGTCACATTCTGCCATGCATAGTGTACTGGCGAACACCGGCGCGTCAGTCGCCGTATTGTTTACGTTTCGGATCGACTCCGCCTTCTGTTTGAGCGCCTCATACATTGCCCTTGCTGTTGTTGCAGTTGCATCCGTTCCCGCTGTTGTTGTTGTTGTAGCCGCTTCCATAACTGCTGCTAGTCCTGATGCTATCAAAGCCTCAGAAACTTCTGATCCATCGATACAAGCTTATATGCAGACGAAAGTCAGCTTCGTCTCCGCTTTAGTAACGTACTAAGCACGTGTGGAATTAACAACTGATTCCTTCCGCTGATTTCCTACGATGTTATAAGTACAACTACTCTCCATATTGCCCAATGGTCTCTGTCCGTCAGACAGGTCTGCCTGGTCTTGGTTCAGCTGGTTCTGGTGACGGTGAGTGGCTGAAAGGATCAAATAGCAAGCAGCAAAAACTGTTCGCAGAGCGGAAAGGACGAACAGAAAAAAATCCAAGACATGAAAGACAAGAATCGTCAGCAGTGTATAAACAAAGCTGCAATAACAAACCGAGAAAAAATCGAGATCAAGCGAGTAACTGTGTGTGAAAGTAACGTCGGCGATCAAAATGTTTTGTAATCATCAACAAAACTGGATGCGGAGAGAACCCAACACTTTACTCCTAGATTTTACTGCCAGAGAATCTTGTCACTGACGTTAAGTTCACGTTGCTTACGATGTGGACGTGAAACATGGGTCAAAGCTTGTTCGTCCATCGCGATCGCTTGGCTGAATCCGGCGAGGATACCAAACCAGGGAAAAATTACGGCTGTAGTTTCCCCTTGCTTTTAGTGTAAGATCAGTGTCCAGTGGGAAACTCAGCCAGGCAAGTACTAAAGATGTTAAAAAAGTTCAAGATACTCACAAAAGTAAAGTGAAAAATAATGTTAGCATTGTTGTTGTTGTTGTGGTCTTCAGTCCTGAGACTGGTTTGATGCAGCTCTCCATGCTACTCTATCCTATGCAAGCTTTTTCATCTCTCAGTACCTACTGCAACCTACATCCTTCTGAATCTGCTTAGTGTATTCATCTCTTGGTCTCCCTCTACGATTTTTACCCTCCACGCTGCCCTCCAATACTAAATTGGTGATCCCTTGATGCCTCAGAACATGTCCTACCAACCGATCCCTTCTTCTGGTGAAGTTGTGCCACAAACTTCCATACAGTAAAGCTGCATGCCCTCAGGAAAAATTACGGCTGTAGTTTCCCCTTGCTTTCAGCCGTTCGCAGTACCAGCACAGCAAGGTCGTTTTGGTTATTGTTACAAGGCCAGATCAGTCAATCATCCAGACTGTTGCCCTTGCAACTACTGAAAAGGCTGCTGCCCCTCTTCAGGAACCACACGTTTGTCTGGCCTCTCAACAGATACCCCTCCGTTGTGGTTGCACCTACGGTACGGCTATCTGTATCGCTGAGGCACGGAAGCCTCCCCACCAACGGCAAGGTCCATGGTTCATGTTAGCATATTTCATCAAAATATTGGGGGATTGAAGAATAAAATTGACGAGTTTCTGCTTTGTTTAGAAGATATAGAAACTGAGAATGTAATAGATGTACTATGCCTGCCTGAGCATCACATTGTCACTGATATGCTAAAGGTTACCATCAATGGGTACTAATTAGCTGCACATGTAAGTAGAGATAATATGATGAGAGGAGGAGTTGCCATATATGTCAAAAGCTCCCACAGTGTAAAAAATTTAGAAACTAAAAAATTTTGTGTAGAGCAACATATGGAAGCATGTGCCACTGAACTAAAACTAAATGATGGCACTTCAATAATTGTAACAGTGTATAGGTCCCCCTCAGGGAATTTCCAGCTATTTCTAGAAAACTTGGATGCTTTGTTGTGCTATCTGTCAGACAGGGGGAAGCAAATTATCATTTGTCAGGATTTCAATGTTGATTCCCTGAAAGAGTGTAATAGGAAGAATGACCTAGTAGTATTACTCAGTTCTTTCAATTTGAGCTCCGTCATTGATTTTCCTACTCAGATAACAAAGAACAGCAGGACATTGATAGGTAACTTTTTTATAGACCAAGATAAGTTTAAGGACATAAATGCTTACCCTGTTGAGAATGGTCTTTCAGATCATGGTGCACAGCTAGTTACAGTACATGACATAGCTCCATGCAGTATATCAAATCAGAATTTCAAAGCAGTGCGTTCAATTAACAATATAAATATTGCAAACTTTAGGGAAAGCCTACAGCAGCTAGACTGGGATGAAGTGTATAAGGAACCCGATGCAAACTTGAAATATAACTTATTTCGCGATACATTTTTAACGGTATTTGAAAATTGTTTTCCCAAGAAAATAGTTAAACATAATTCCAAAAAAACATATAAAAACCTTGGCTAACTAAAGGAATAAGAATATCTTGCAACCGTAAAAGAGAACTGTATCTAACAGCAAGAGGGAGTACTGACCCCGAAATTGTTCAATATTATAAAAACTATTGTGTGATACTAAGAAAAGTTATTAAAAAGTCCAGAAGCATGTGTATCACGTCTGAGATCAGTAACTCCGATAATAAAATTAAAGCAATTTGGAATATTATTGAAAGGGAAACAGGGCAACCAAGGGCACAGGAAGACTTTAGTGCCATAAAACTGAATGACAAGTGTACTAACAAACAATCAGAAATTGAAAATATTTTCAATAATCATTTCTTAAATGTTGTGGAGAAAATAGGATCTAGATCTTCACTAGAAGAGGCAAGGCTACTAATAGAAGAGGCCATACCTGTGCAGTTTGAAACAACTGTATTTCCACCAACCCCTCCCTCTAAAATCAGTAAAATAATAAACTCACTGAAAAGTAAGTCCGCCCCCGGTGGCTGAGTGGTCAGCGCGACAGACTGTCAATCCTAAGGGCCCGGGTTCGATTCCCGGCTGAGTTGGAGATTTTCTCCATTCAGGGACTGGGGGTTGTGTTGTCCTAATCATCATCATTTCATCCCCATCGACGCGCAAGTCGCCGAAGTGGCGTCAAATCGAAAGACTTGCACCAGGCGAGCGGTCTACCCGATGGGAGGCCCTCGTCACACGACATTTCATTTTTTCACTGAAAAGTAAAAGCTCTTACGGAATTGATGGCATTTCCAGCAAGGTACTTAAAGCTTGTTCCCCACAGATAAGTAGGATTCTCAGCCACGTATGTAATAGCTCTTTGCAGCAGGGTGTTTTCCCCGATAGACTGAAATATGCCATTGTAAAACCATTGCATAAAAAGGGGGATACGTCGGATGTCAACAACTACCGCCAAATCTCTCTTCTGACAGCTCTATCAAAAATTTTTGAGAAAGTAATGTATTTAAGAGTAGCCTCCCATATTTATGAAAATAAAGTACTAACAAAATGTCAGTTTGGTTTTCAGAAAGGCTTTTCAACAGAAAATGCTATATACGCTTTCACTGATCAAATATTAAATGCTCTGAATAACCGGACATCACCCATTGGTATTTTTTGTGATCTCTCAAAGGCCTTTGATTATGGAATTCTTTTAGAGAAGCTACATCATAATGGTTTGCAGAAATAGTTTAATTCGTACTTAACTGGAAGAATGCAGAAAGTTGAAATAAGTGGTTCATGTAATGTTAAAACAACAGCTGATTCCTCAAACTGGGGGGCTATCAAGTCGGGGTCCCACAGGGTTCGGTCTTATGTCCTTTACTGTTCTTGATATACATTAATGACTTACCATTCCACATTGATGAAGATGCAAAGTTAGTTCTTTTTGCTGATGATACAAGTATAGTAATAACACCCAAAAATCAAGAAATAAGTGATTTAATTGTAAATGATGTTTTTCACAAAATTATTAAGTGGTTCTCAGCAAACAGACTCTCTTTAAATTTTGATAAAACACAGCATATACAGTTCTGTACAGTAAATGGCACAACTCCAGTAATAAATATAGACTTTGAACAGAAGTCTGTAGCTAAGGTAGAATTTTCAAAATTTTTAGGTGTGTCCATTGATGAGAGGCAACACATTGATGGTCTGCTGAAACGTCTGAGTTCAGCTAAGTATGCTATTGGGGTTACTGCAAATTTTGGTGATACGAATCTCAGTAAATTAGCTTACTATGCCTACTTTCATTCACTGCTTTCGTATGGCATCATATTCTGGGGTAATTCATCGTTGAGTAGAAAAGTATTCATTCCTCAAAAACGTGTAATCAGAATAATTGCTGGAGCCCACCCACAGTCATCCTGCAGACATCTATTTAAGGATCTAGGGATCCTCACAGTAACCTCACAGTATATATATTCACTTATGAAATTTGTTGTTAATAATCCAACCCAGTTCAAAAGTAATAGCAGTGTGCATACCTATAACACCAGGAGAAAGGATGATCTTCACTATGCAGGGTTAAATCTGACTTTGGCACAGAAAGGGGTAAATTATGCTGCCACAAAAGTCTTTGGTCACCTACCAAACAGCATCAAAAGCCTGACAGATAGCCAACCAACATTTAAAAATAAAGTAAAAGAATTTCTAGATGACAACTCCTTCTACTCATTGGCTGAATTTTTAGATATAAATTAAGGAAAAAAACAAACTTAAACATTAGTGTCATGCAATATTTTGTATAATGTAATATCTTGTACAGACATCTTTTATTAACCTGACACGTTCCACATCATTAAGAAGTGTCGTATTCATGATCTATGGAACAAGTATTAATCTAATCTAATCTCTAATCAGCTCTCTGCCAAATTTTTCTTGCAGTATCATATCTCCTATGTCATCTTCATCTAGTTCCTCTGCTCTTTGTATGATTTTGTCTTCAAGTTCATTTCCCATGCACAGCTGCTATATGTATTTCTTCCACCTTTCAGCTTTTCCTTCTTTGCTTAGTGCTGGCCTTCCATCTGGGATTCCGCTTTTGATACAGTTGCTTCTGTTTTCTCCAAATGCCTCTTTAATATTTCTGTAGATAGTATCTACCTTTCTCATATTATATATGCTTCTGCAGCCTTGCATTTGTCCTCTGGCCTTTTCTGATTAGACATTTAGCGCTTTCTTCCAGTTTCATTTTTTTAACTTCTGTATTCCCTTTGGGGTACTTCATTTGTTGCATTTTTATATTTTACCCTTTGCCAATGAACTTAAATATCTCCTGTGTTATCCAGGGATTTGTGCTAGGCCTTGTCTTTTACTGATTTGTTCCTTTCCTACCTTCACTATTTCATCTCTCAAAGCTACCCATTCGTTTTCTGCTGTATTCCATTCCTCTGTTTCAGTAAAATGTTGCCCAATGCTCCCTCTAAATCTGTTAATAATCTCTGGTTCATTGAACTTAACAAGGTCTCATTTTTTAAAATTTCCTATCTTTCTGCAATTCCTTGATTTTTGAATTACAGTTCATAACCAATAAATTAAGTCAGAAACCACATGTGCCCCTGGCAATCTCTTAAAGTTAAATATCTGTTTTCGAATTCTCTGTCTTTCTATAACATAATCAGTCTGAAACCTTTCAGTCTCCAGCTGTCTAACAGGTACAGTTTTCTTATACGATTTGTAAACGAAGTGTTAGCAATGGTTAAATTATGCTCTGTGAAAAAATTCTGCCAGGCAAGATCCTCTTTCAGTCCTTTCCCCCAGTCCATACTCTTTTATTTTCTTCCTTATTTTGTTTTCCTACTATCAAATTCCAGTCCTCCATCACAATTAAATTTTCCTATGTTAGTATTTAAAGCAAATTGTCATTTCCCTTAACTACCTGAATAATTTCTTCCATCTCATCATATGTTATTTTAATATCTTCATCGTCTGCAGAGCCTGTTGGCATATAAACCTGTACTACTATGGTATGTGTTGGCTTCCTGCTATCTTGGTTAGAATAATGTGTTCACTACGCTGATCATTGAAGCTTACTAGCACTCCTATTTTCGTATTCATTATTAGACCTACTTCTGCGTTACATTTATTTGATTTTGCACAGGGTGTCCCACTCGAAAGAAGCCCCACAAACATGTGTAGGAATTCCACTGGAACTACATCAAGTAATTTGTGACTGAACCGTGATTTATTTTCACAGAATATTCTTAAGAATTTATTTTATTTACTATCGATTCATCAAGAACATTAACACATTTAATCACACTATCTAAGCGTGTAAGTAGTTGCCAGGGAGTAACTATTGAAATCTTAACCAAATTGATTTTAACAAATGGGAATTTTATTCACTTTACTAGTGCCTAAAAGCTTTTTTTTTAAAGAAACAGATTTAAAATTATAATCAGAAAGCAACAGTTACAATTTATTCAGAGATAGAAAGAAACAAATTTTGACTGCATGAGCTTTCAGCCAGAGAACTTGCGCTCCCTTTTGACACGGTCGTAGTTACAACCGCTCACAACAGCCTCTGAAAGACTACACTGGTGTAAATCTGCAACACACCAGATTACTTTAAACTAAAAGTTTTAACAATTTACACAAGTGCACAAACTATGCACCCCCGTAGGAGGTGACAGACAGACAGACACTAACTGCGTAACAAATGTGGACGAGAGACAGACGAGCAAGCTGGGGACGTGAGACTGACCAAGAAAACAAGTAGAATTTAACAACAGTAAATCACACAACGTATCACCAAACACGTAACTTCTAATTAACTGCGATTTCTCGAGAAGGCCTGATGCAGCACCCCCAAATCGCTCTCCCGAACCGTTCACTGCCAGCCGCTTCAACGGACGCAGGAAGGCACGTTGATCTGTCTTTCCTGGTCCGCACCAACCGACCGACTGCCTACTGCTCCGTCCGCGACTGCTGCTCCGTCGCGACTGCACTGCTGGTGCGTCTCCCACTCACTTCCAGACACACGACGGCTGAAATACTGGTTCGGACCCAACCATGCAGAGGAAACACGCCCACTGGCAAAACGACATCCCTGCACCCGGAAAGGACCGAGCCAAGCTCCACAAGATGGCAATTGAAGGGGCCCAGAAGCACTCGGAGAACCAGTTACACCACGGCGTCGCAGCTAGCACTAGCCAGACTGATGTCGTGGGTCGACTCCTGTTGCTCTCGTGTCGACCACGAAGCCACTACCCCTCGCTATACGGCGCGGCCCACTGGACTCACGTGGCGACCTCACATGCGCCGACGCTCAAGACGGCAAGTCATCTTGTGTCTCAGTGCACGACCGACCAACCGATCGATCCAACCGACAATGACCATGCCTGAGCAAAGTCGAGCAGACTGGCGGCCTAACGCGCAGACTCAGATGCAGGAACTAAGCCCCAACTGGGCGACCACTCACTGAGTTCTCTTACTGGCGGAGTGGAAAGACCCTCATTTTGCCACCTTTAAAGGTTGATCTAACGACAGACATGCTAGCACTCCGAACGAGAGACTGACCCATACTGACCCCAGACTGACTGACTGGCGAGCTCATAGCGCCCCTTAAATGCACGTGAACAGGCAACCTTTCCCCTTTCCCACCAGAGGGAGACACCAAAGCTGCGATTGCCACAGCGGCGCCACCGCCAGAAACGGAGGGCGACCGCTTCACACTAAGCGCTGCGGCGCGCTCTTCAAAGCAGCAATTTTCACCACGGCTCGGTGACGTTTAACGTGGCAGCACTGCGTTCTGCAACACAGTTTGACGCAACAGTGTGTTTCCGCGCGTCGCTATGACTGGAGTTCAGTGTTCCGTGTTTGGTGACAATGTATCGCTATTCTGTCGGAGAGAGCAAGTTTCTTGTGAAATAACATTGTATTACTGGTTCCATTAAGGCATGTCATCGGATGTTTGTTGAAGGGTTTGGTGACCAGCATATATTGTCTAAATGGTGCATACAAAAGTTAATGATCAAGATGGAGAGCAGTGGAATGGTGTTGGATCTCCACGGCAGGTGACGGCCCCCATCATCGGAAGAAAAAGTGACTGGCTTGAAACAACGTTTGTTCCACGTTTATATGAGGACTGTGGAATATATCGGAGCACATGTTACAGAGCCGTAAAGAAAGTCGGTATGTATCCATACAGCTTCACAATTGTTCAGGAACTGAATGTCGATGGTAAAGATAAATGCATTACACTTTGCCGCTGGTTTCGGCAATTTACGAGGGGCGTCTGAAAAGTCCGTGCAAAGTCCGAAAGATGACACCACCGGTGCGTATCGAGGTCATGTTTATTTAGTATCATCTTTGCAAAGAACCCACACCAACTTTCAACCATATTGGTCTATTTCTTTGTGTTTGGCATTCGTGTGAATCAAGGAAGTCGAGTGATTGTCAAAGAATGGACGAAAAAGTCTTTCGTGTGGTAATGAAACATTACTTTATGAAAGGCTAAACGCCTCATGAGACTAAAGAGAAGCTTGATAAAAATTACACTGACTCTGCTCCTTCGATTAGAACAGTTTATAAGTGGCTTCAAAACTTTCGGAGTGGCCATATGGGCACAAGTGATGCTGAACATTCTGAACGCCTTGTGGAGGTTATGACTCCAGAAATCATTGATAAAATCCATGATATGGTGATGGATGACAGAAGAGTTAAGGTGCGTGAGATTGCTAGTGCTGTGGGCATCTCGAATGAATGGGTACATAATATTGTCCATAAACATTTGGACATGAGAAAGCTATCCGCAAGATGGGTTCCGTGATTGCTCACACTTGACCAAAAACGGAATCGTGTGAAGTGTTGCAAGGATTGTTTGCAGCTGTTCAGGAAGAATCCGCAGCGTCGTTTCGTCACTGTGGATGAAACATGGATACGTTACTATACTCCTGAGACCAAACAATAATTTAAACAATGGATTACCAAGGGAGAATCTGCACCAAAAAAAGGCGAAGACCATTCCTTTGGCCGGAAAGGTTATGGCGACTGTCTTTTGGGATTCGCAACGGATAATCCTCATCGACTATCTGAAAAAGGGTAAAGCTATTACAGGTGAATATTATTCATCGTTATTAGACCGTTTGAAAACCGAGGTGCAAGAAAAACACCGGCGATTGGACCGCATGAAAGTCCTTTTCCACCACGAAAATGCACCAGCACACACCTCAGCAGCAAAATTAATGGAAATAGGATTCGAACTCGTTTCACATCCCCTCGATTCTCCAGACTTGGCTCCCTCGGACTACTATTTGTTCCCCAATTTGAAGAAATGGCAGGTGGGACAAAGATTTTATTCAAACGAGGAGGAGATTGCAGCAACTAATAGCTATTTTGCAGACTTGGAAAGGATCAACAAATTAGAACAGTGTTGGATGAAGTGCATAAGTCCAAAAGGAGACTATGTTGAAAAATAAAAAAAGGTTTACCTCAAACAAGTAAGTAGTTTTTATTTTTACTCGGACTCTTCAAACACCCCTTGTATTGCTCATGGACCAGGAATATTGCAATACACGTGGTTTAATGATGAGGCATGGTTCCACCTCTCTGGTTATGCAAATTCTCAGAATACACGTTTATGAGTGAAATGAAAATCCACATGCGTTGATCGAGCAACTCCTGCATTCATAAAAGATTGGCGTGTCCTCTGCAACATCACAGCGTCACACTATCGGATCCATTTTTTGGAGTGTACTGAGAGAAGTGCAGTTTACATTTAAATGTTTTGGAAATTTGTGAACCAGTTGGACGATGAAAAACTTAAGAACTTACCCTCGGCTGGTACGAACAGGATGGCGCCACATGCCACATGTCTCGAGTGACCATGGCTGGGATCGAATCGTTTTTCCCCACCAGATTGACTCCGAAAGAACTGTGTCCCCCGCCCCCCAAGGCCACCTGATTTAACATGAACTGAATTTTTCCTCTGTGGTGGCCTAAAAGGCGAGATCTGCAGAAATATACCACAGAGTTCGGAAGATTTATTAGGGAACACCATCTGTGAAATACAGGCAGAGACACCACAGGTTCTGGCAGCAACATTCGAGAATCTGCAGTGTCGTGTTCAACTGTGTTTACAAGTCAAGGGAGGTCACTTCCAGCACCTTTCGTGATTCACCTTTATTTCCCTTTGAACAAGGTATGCTGTGTTCATTTAATTTCATTTCCTGATTTTTATGCAAAGCTGTTAAGTGTAATTTAAGCAAATGTTTGTATGCGGGGCCTCTTTCGATTGGGACACCATGTGTTTAAAACTCTGTATTCCCTTTATCAGAAGTCCTATTCTTCCTACGATCACAATTCACTAATTCCCAATAACTTCAACCTCTCTACCTCCATTTTTAAATTCTCTAACCTTCCTACCTGGTTAAAAGATACAACATTCCGCTATGTGACCAGTAGAATGCAAGTTTTGTTTTTTTTCTGGTGATATTCTCCTATGTAGTCCTCGCCCAGAGATCCGAGAGGAGGGCCATTTTACCTCCAGAATATTATGTTCAAGAGGATTCCATCATCATTTTACCATTTAGAAGAGCTGCATGCCCTCAGGAGTAATAAAAGCTATAGTTTTCCCTTGCTTTCAGCCATTCACAGTGCCAGCACAGCAAGGCCTTGTTGACTAACATTAAAAGGCCAGATCAACCAATCACCCGGCCTGTTGTTGTCTTCATACACAACGGCTGCACACCCTCAGGACTAGTGATGGCTGCAGTTTTCTCTAGTTTTCAGCTGTTTGCAGTGAGAGCACAACAAGGCCACGTTGGCTAACATTGAAAGATCAGATCAGTCAATCATCCGGATTGTTGCCAATATAATTACTGAAAAGCCTGCCGTCTGTCTTAAGAAATCACGTTTGTGTGGGCCCTCCATTGTGATTGCACCTATGGTATGGCTATGTGCATCGCTTAGGCACTCAAGGCACCCATCCTTGGCAAAGTCTAGCCAGTCACCCGAAACTATGACTATCTATTGTTTGAATAATGAGCAGACATATTTTTCCAATGAAGCAATCTGGAATGCGGAAATAGGCAGATTGGCATAAATATCACCAAATCCTTCACTCAGAAATACAAGCGATTGATAAAAGCCATTCTGTGTTAATAAAACAGTGCTTGGCAGAAGCTGTATGGAAAATATATCTGCAGTAGTCTTTTCGGTATAAATTGGCTTCGGTGACTGCAAATGTGCAGCAGTCCTCTTCTCGAGTATTTTAAAAGCATACGCTAACGCACAGATAAGTATTCTGTTAAGCAAGTGTGGTGTGCGTACTGTAAGACCATTGGTACACACACCATCAGATTATTTGACTTGTCGCTCTAACGAAGTAGGCGAGTGTCAGCAATATGTCTCGTGGTCTTATCGTGGCGTTTTTATCTTCTGCCGTTAGGTCAGACTATAGAAATGCCACTTGCACACTTAGAGTAGCAGATTGACGGTGACCAACTTTAAACAGAACTTGATTAATTTTCACACACATTTTTTAAAATAATAATAATCATAAACCTTACTTAACTTGATTCTGGATGCTATTTACAATTGAAAATCTGAAGTTCCTTTGGTCTTGGTACGTTAATCTTATTCTCACATATCTCTGATACTTGACAAAGAGTCTATACATTTCTCTTCATGGCTATGTACAGGAATATGATAATCTTATTAGACGCAGACTGAAACTGGACTATAGACTGGTACAGACTAATGCAGACAAATGCAGACTGACTAATCGGAGGTCTGTACACTCGTTACAATACCTCGCACGTTCAGGTATCACTGCGCGAGTGTGATCCGTGAGGAGAAAAGGTTCTATGTTAGCAGCAATCTCATTGGCTGCGAGACATATTAATACACGGATCGGCGGAAGCAGAATTTGGTCCATCTCTAAGACAGCGCCATCTCGTAGTGCAGAGATGGACGAGCACTGTGCCTGCGCTGTTGTGCTCAGCGGGGCGCGCTCTATTGGGAAAATTGTGTACGCGCTGACCACGCAGAACTATGTACACAACAGCAAGGTACAACATTCACGAGCACCATATCATTTTGCAAAAGGCATCTATATTACTAAATGACTATCCCAGAACCTGGAACCCAATTCCACTTGCAGGTTGCCTATACAACAGCTTCCAGGGACAACAAAAGTTTTATTCTCACTATTTCACGAAACTACTGACCGAATTAAAAAAATTATAACGGTATCATAATCTACTCGTTAAGATGTTTAATTTTAGTTAAAAGTTGAACAAAGTATTACAATTAGAAACTGTGTGTTTGTCGTGGGCAGCGTGACTCCCAGCGTGCAAATATCTGGACTTTATTCTTCCAGTATTTGAGAATGAGAGCACTTACCAATTGCCAGCAAACTTTAGCCATAATTCCAAACCTACGTGAAACACTTTCTCTGTGATACCTCCCACAAAATTATGAAACAAAGGAATTTTGTCGCTTTCTAAATGTTCACTGTTGATGTGGTAAAACTTCAGCATCGGGCATAACATTTTAATTTGTAGCGACTACTACACAGTCGGCGCGTGCGATAGTCACTCGCATTGAAGTTCGCGCGCAAGTGCGCAACAAAGACAGAAGAATGCCGTCCTTAGGCCGAGTGTTTTCGCCGCTAGGGGCGCGTTAGCGACGCGCCACATTTGCTCTTAGAATAGCAGTGCAACTACCGATTTTTACTCTGTTTTTTGTAGAGATTCTGTGACTCTTGTTGTTTATAGTAACGCTTGTACACAACTGCGAATGTGGAAAGTTAATAAATCTGTTTGAAGTTCCATCTCATCTTTGATTTTAAGGAAGTTCAAGTGCGGGAATTTCTCACACAGTTATACCACAGTCTATCATAACAGTCGCGACACTTCGCTTCGAATTTATTGCCTACTGCGCCAAGCGGCCAGTAAGTTAAACTGTTGAGTTTGGCGCGATCGTTAAAACGAAAGCGAATAGTAGCTATTTAATTTGGTTTGTACAATGGTTTTTACAAATGAGAACGTAGCGTAGCGCAATAAATTGCAGCAATGACAAGAGAAAGATAGTATATCTGTCTTTTAGGTTTCCTAAGGATCCTGAGAGGTATATACCATATTACTAAACTGTATCGTCAGAATTCGCTTGCAAACTACATGTATATTGATGATTGATGTTCCGTTTAAGGAGTAGAAAATGGATAGTGAATAGCAGACGAGAATATCTTATGAAAAAAGACCTTGTTTACCTTTATAATAATGTTAAGTTTTGTCCGCTACATGTCGAACAAAACTAATTCATGAATGCAGACAATAATAAACTCGCGTCGAATGTAGTTAATCACATTGTTTGACATTTCAAATAAGCCACTTCAACTGACGATGTAGAGGAAATTGCCACAAAGGTTCGACAATCTGTCTAAAACTGTAAAACACTCCTATGGCACAGAAGCAGCCAGTTCAACTCTCCATGTATCAGTGCCAGATTCATCTGAATCGTCAACACAGACCTGCTTTGACGATGAAGTGGTAAAATTAAGTGCAGTTATGTGTAGAAAAAGCGTGTGGAGTATCAAAATGTGCATATCGCAAGACTTGGTGCAAAACTGTTACGGGACAAGGAAAGTGCCTATCATTTAAAGTACAAACAGCAACAGAAACTGTATCAGAAGGGGCAAGTGAAGAAGGAAAAACAAATTTTGAAGATTATAGAATCCCGATATTTAAAGAAAAAGATGCCCCTGACTTGTTGTTAAGCCAGATTAGCATGCCATCTGCAATGTGGAGAGAGAAAAATAAGCTGTTTGCTGTTTTCTCAATATTTTACGAAACTATTGACCGAATTAAATAATTTAAAATGCTATCATAATCTACTCATTAAGAGGTTTAATTTTATGTTAAAATTTGAGCAAAGTGTGTGTTCGTTGTGGGCAGCGTAACTCCGAGCGTGCAAATATCTTGACTTTATTCTTCCAGTATTTGAGAATGAGAGCACTTACCAACTGCCAGCAAACTTTAACCATAATTCCAAACCTACGTGAAACATTTTCTCGGTGATACCTCCCACAAAATTATGAAAGAAAGGAAATTTGTCGCTTTCTAAATGTTCACTGTTCATGTGGTTAAACTTGAGCATCACGCATAACATTTTAATTTGTAGCGACTACTACACACTGACACCGCAGTCGGCGCGTGCGGTAGTCACACGCGTCGAAGTTAGCGCGCAAGTGCGAAATGAAGACAGAAGAATGCCGTCCTTACGCCGAGTGTTTTCGCCGCTAGGGGCGCGGTGATTCGCCAGCAGCGACGCGTGACATTTGCTCTTAGAATATCAGAACAACTACCGAATTTTACTGTTTGTATTTTGTAGAGATTCTGTGACTCTTAGTAATGACCTGAAGTGGAACGATCGCATAGACTGTTTAAGCACAATTTCAAACTTTTCCTAAGCTTTTTCTCGCATACCCTCTTAACATCACAGCAGATTGCGGTTTATTAGTACACTACAACGGCACTGCAATCTAGAAAGGAGATTGCTTACAAATAACTCATGCAGCCTCCCCTACTGCTCAAGTTTGTGCGATCCACAGGTTTAAGAAGGTTTCAAGAACCGGCTTTAAATGACGACTTGATGAATTCTAGGAATATACTACAACCCCCTCCCTACACATTGCTCCCATAGGGATCATCAAGACAAGATTCAATCAATCACAACATACACAGAAGTGTTCAAACAAACATTCTTCCTGCGTTCCATATGTGAATGGAATGGGATAAAGCCTCTATAACTGGTACAATGGGACTTCTCTTGTACCATGCACTTCAGAGTGGTTTGCAGAGAACGGATGTAAATGTAGATGCACAAAAAACTAGTTTCTGCTTAAAATAGTGCGCAAATTATCCGGACTATATTCATCCAGGGCTTCATAATGAAAGCACTTAACAACTTCCAACAAACTTAAGCATGATTTCAAACCTTTTCTAAACTTTTTCTCGCTTACAATGTTTACATCAAATTTAACATATTAACTCATCTATAAAGTAATCCGCTGTCTGAAACTGTTTTATACACGGGAGCTCAATTCATTCAAGAAGCAGGGGTTTACTGGTGTCGATCCTACTCAATGAACGAACTATCCATGTCAGAATAGGTATCTAGGGTCTACAAATAGTGGGCAATGGCATACCCCAAGGATCTGTTTACAGTCTATTCATGGAGACAACTTACAACATACAATAGGGAAAGAGTCTTAACTCAGTAAGTTAGTAAGTCACTTTGTTGAAGACATATGTCTTCCTACTCCCCAAGAAATGCTACACGATATGTGGCCATATGCCTGTATGGGCTGTCCATGCACATATTTTTTATTTCATCAAAGTATGCAATAAGGTTAGGGCAATGTGGAAAAATGTTGCTTAGTGACAAAATTAGGGCAAAACTGGGGGATGAAACTTGTATTAATGTGCACAGTGGCAGCAGTTTCAAATTCGATCTGAGGGCAAGGAACATCCAGACATCGGGACACCATCAACATTTATCGAGAACTAACTTTTTCCCCATGGCTTCATCAGCATATGCCTTCAACAGATTTATTGCCCACATCTCCACCCTCTCTATACCCACCTGTTCCTCATCCTGTCACTCTGTGCAAGAGATGTGGAGAGTCTATTCTCCCCTGTAATTGTCAGTGAAATAATGTGAACTGTCTTTTCAGCGCCTTACCTACAAAATGGCATTCCCCATGTAATCAAGCTCACAGCCCAGAATTACAAACCATTCACAGAGAGAATTATGCAAACTGAAGAGCATATCTATAGGTACATCATCCATAGTAAGGAAAGTAGTGTGCAGTACACACCATTGACTGTAATATTTATTTAACTCAAGAGCTGATGGTACATGATGTTTTCCTTTATGCCTACAGCTGCTGGGATATATAAATTCTGGGGTGAGCCCATCCTAGAGCAAGCAATATGCTGTATTGATATTTCTAAGGAAAGACCTCTGTATTGCTGGTGTTCATGGATATCATTTTGATTTTGTAGTCAATGGCACTTTGCCAATGAAAGGTGTCCAGTGTGATCCCAGCTGTCAAGATTTTCCTTATGCTGTATCAATAATGGGGTGAATTGTCGCCACAGTATATGTATCCATGATCCACTTAATATATGTACCAGATATCTGTCCATATCCTCCACCCTGTCTCTCTGTTCATCTCCCCCTCCACTGGCTCTCTGTCTATGTCCTATTCCCTACCTCTCTGCATACATCTCCCCTAACTCTGCCAATCTCATCTTCCCCCCTCTCACTGTTAACCTCCTCCTCTTCACTCTCCATCTCCTCCTTCCCTCTATCTCATCCTCCCCCCTCTCACAATCCATTTCCTCCTAACTCATTTCTCTCTGGTCAGTCATGTACATCTGGTCATGAAGCTCCTGTAGTGCATGCTGATTCTATCTATACAACATGTCTATTGTGCAGGACTCCTAGCTGTCAGGGTACGCAGAAAATTTCACCTGTGTCTCCACTTGTATGGGAACTGGGAGGTTCTAACCCTCACAGTGCCACAGTACTGATTCCAAGTATAATATGTACCAAATTTCGTTGAAATCTACACAGTGGTTTAGGAGGAGATGCCAGATGTACACACAGACACATATACATACATCCATTTTATATGATGTATATACTAGCCTTTTTTTTGGTCTGGTGGCTCATTTATAAACTGAGATCACAGAGATCTCAGGTTTGATCCTCGGTCAGTCCTAGGTTATTCATCTGTCACTTATCACTCCATTCATTTATGGAAACGTTTGTTGATGGAAATAATGCTAACTCTCACTGTAGGAATTCCGATAACTGGCTGGCTAAGTCACTTCAAAGGTTGTAGGAAGGCAATGGCATAGCACCTCCAATAATATGTTGTCAAATAAAGCACTTGGATTGATGTAGTAATTCTACTAGCCTTTTACCCATAGCTTTCTCTGCAGATGCAGACAGCACATACAGTGCACACATTCCCTTCTCCTTCCTCTCTCTGTCCAGCTCCTCTTCTCCCTCACTCTTTCAATTTCTTCCTTCACCCTCTCTCTATCCCTCTTCTCCTCCTCCTTGTGCCTTTTTCAATCTCCTCCTACCTCTCTCTCTGTCTCCTCCTCCTGTATCACTATCCATAGCCTCCTCCTCCTCCCATCTTTGTCTGTCTCCTCCACTCCCTCTCTCCGTCCATCTCCTCCCTGTCTCTCATTATTTGTCATTTCCCCCCCCCCCCCTCTTTGTCCATCAACCCTCACAACCAATTCCTCCTGTCTCCTCTTCCTCTTCCACCTAATCCCTACCTCTCTCTGTCTTCCACCTGTCTCCTACACCTCCTCCTAATCTCGCATCTCTCTGATCATCGTGTCCTCTCCTTTTCCTCTCTGTCCATCTTCTAGTCCCTCCTGTCTGTGTCTTACCCCTTCTCTTTATCCACCCCCTCTCTCTGTACACATTCTACTCCCACCCCTAACTGTCTGTCCATCTTATCCTGCCCCCTCTCACTACCCATCTCCTTCTTCACCTTATCTCTGCTCAGCTATGACTATCCATGGCTGTAGCACCAGCAGCTCCTGTCAACACTATCTGCACAACATGCCTGTTGCGCATGGCATCCTAAATGACAGGAAGGTGTTAAAAACCCTTTTCACTCGCATTTCTGCTTCTATGCCAGATAGGAGGCTCTAACCTCCAGAATGTTGACTTCCAGACAGAAAGTAGTATGTGTGCCGAATTTGGTTAAAGATGATAGAAGTTGGACATACACACAGAAACATACATCCAATTTTACACACACACACACACACACACACACACACACACACACACACACACACACACACACACACTAGACATGGCTTTGTTCATGCACATGTTCAACACATATATTGCACACACCTCTTCGTCCTCATCTCTGTATCCTCCTCATCCTCCCACCTCTATCCATCCATCTTCTCTTACCTACCCTCTCTATCTCCTCCAACACCTCTTTATGACCACATATCTTCCTCCTCCCTCTCTCTGTCAATATCTTCCTCCCCCTCTCTCTGTCCACTTCTTCCACCCACTCTTTCTTTTCCACCTGCCTTTGCATCTCCCCCTCCCCTCTCTCTGTGTCCATCTCATCTTCCCCCACCTCTCTCTCTCTCTCTCTCTCTCTCTCTCTCTCTCTCTCTCTCTCACCCCTTTCACCATCCTCCTCATCCAATCCCCTCTGTCACTATCCATCTCCTGCCCCCCCCCCCCCCTTCCTGCTTCTAAACTGTGCCATCTGAACATGTAGCCTCTGCACTCCATGTCAATACTACCCACACAATATTCTTTTCTGAAAGCAGGTTGGTTTTGCTGAGGATTCCAATACAACATATTATTCCCCAATCTTTAGGCTACAAAGCCCATTCAGCACAATGCCCTTATTCCACCTTACTGGCAGGGTCTGTATGACTGCTCAGTACCACTCTAATAGTCTACATCAGACTCAAAATCGTGCTGCACCAGTAACCTCCCCATCATCCATGTACTGATTCCCACAGAGTGCATCCATTGCTCTTTATGGTTTCCTGTTAGGCAGCGAGGAACCCAGTGGGCACCGCAGCTGGCGGACAACAGAGTAATCCAGCTGTGCAGCGAGGTGTTTCATTGTGATCCTTCCATCACCTCAAACAAGAGTCTGTGCACATTCCAACATTTCAAGAGTCACTGCTGTGTGCAGCTGGTCAGCATGTGCAAGACTGGACAGGTCTCCATAACCTTGTTGCAACGACCACAGATGCCTCGCCTCCCCTGGTGACTCTCCATGCTTTTGTTCACTACCAGCTCTATGTAGACATTCTGCAAGCACCTATGAATTTCTGCAGTTCTCTGGTTTTCTGCCAAAGGAAACTCAATAACAGCTATCTGCTTGGAATGCACTTCTATTACAGACGCCATTTTGAACATATAGTGCAGAGCTAACCTGCTGCCCCCTTTGCAAGACCTGTCAAACAGGCATTTGCACAGCTAAAAGCAATGCATTCATATCCCAGTAAGAAGCAGAAAACCCATAGTGTTGTCCTGCCTGTAATATCTACAACTATCTGAGCATCATGTAACTGTAGGGGCTGAATTGGGAATATTCCACGATGTCCCACAACAAATTTCGCATTTTTTCGATTGAAATTAACTAAGAAAAAAAACATGTCGTAGTACTTGCTGAATATCACCAATATTTAAAGGTAGGCCAGGGATATTGAAAATGTAATGCTTGTAATATCTATTTTTGAGAATACAGGCAAAATTATGTTATTCAAGAAATGTCTTTTTTGTATTTTGAGAAAGTATTTTAATTTAGTACCTGCAGTACAAAAGGCTTATTAACTTGAAAAATATTAAGTGAACTGGGAAGTAATTTTCTCCCTGGAGAAAAAAACAAACACTTTTTGGTATTTATGTGAATTGATACCCACTGTACAATTAAATTAAATGAAGAAGCAGACCTTGGCTAAGCAAGGTGTAGCCACATTTCTGGTATTGTGAGTCACAATATCCAATCTCAAGTGTTACTTAATAATTGAGAGAGAATGCATTTGCTGATGGATGATATAAGAAAGTGCAATGAGGTGCCAACAACAGATGGTGCAATGGTTACCAGTTTCATGAGAAATCTGATTGGCTGCCATGGCACACAAGCATGGTGTATCAGAAATTATGTAGAAAATGAGAGGGCTAGTAGAGTGGGTCATAACAAGTATGTTTCACATAGCACAGCGTCGTGCATCACTGAGAGGGTAAGCACATAACATGCCTTCTGTGCCATCAAGGTAGCAGGTCTGCTGTGCAACAATTTCAATATATTTTTGACATCAAGGCAAAAGAGACATTGGTTTGAAGTTTTATGGCCTTTATTTGCAAATGCTGTGATCAGCATAGTTGTAGATATTACAGGCAGGACAACACTATGGGTTTTCTGCTTCTTACTGGGATATGAATGCATTGCTTTTAGCTGTGCAAATGCCTGTTTGACAGGTCTTGCAAAGGGGGCAGCAGGTTACCTCTGCATCAGGTTTCCATCAAATGGGGACACTCTTGTGTTTGTTATTGTGTGGAGCAGACAGGAAAGGGAGTGTTATTCTTAGGAAGAAAGGGCAGATATGCACTGTGCTTATGAGGCAGTGGATCTGAAATGCTCACACTGCCCAACATTTGTATATTTGGTGGTTTCTGAATTGTTGAGTGTCAGGTCCACACACATTTACTACCATCCACAGGTCCCTACAAGAGACAGGTTTACTTGAGGTACATTTACGCCTGGCATCTTCTCATAATGGCACATGTATATTTACGGTCTATTTCAAAACCAAGTGTTTCGTTGTGTGTTACAGGTGAAAAGGCCTGATGAACACCATTGTTAATGCACAGTGCACACACCATGGCTTGAAGAGGAGGTGTTAGCACTTATGGAAAACAGCCTCAATAAGCTCACAGTGTGTTGCTTGGGAAATGTGTGTAAGCCATTCCATAATCTGGTGTGTGGCAGGAAGATGATTTGCACCCCTTCTAGTCCCTAACCCAGATGATTTTTCATCTTGAATAGAATTCTGCCAGTGATTTTTGCAAGAGTGTGCCATTCAACCAGACTTTCCAAACTATGTACTTTTTATGGATGAGGCATCCTTTACATGAGAGGATATGTTCAGCAGCCACATTCAACATGTGTGGGCACAGGAAAATCTGCACACTGCCTTCATTCATGGTCACCAAGATCACTTTGTTGTCAACATTTGGGCTGGCTTGCTACGTGATAATCTCGTCGGTCCACATTTGTTCGCCCAGTGACTGAATGCAAAGATGCTTAATCTTTTTATGAGAAACTCTGCTAGAATTGTTGAAACATGTTTCACTCAATGTGTGACAGTGAATGTGGAACAAACATGATGGTGCACCTGCACACAGTGCAAATGCATTTGTATGAAACCTTTTGTGAGAACTGGAAAGGGTGTGGTGGGCCAGTGTCATGGCCTGCACATTCCCTCAACTTGACACCCACTGTTTTCTTCTTCTGGGGTGACCTGAAATCCGTTGTCTATGAAACACCAATTGAGGCTGATGAAGAGCTAATAGCACACATGATGGCAGCCTCCGATGCTATTTCCATTTTGCCAGGAGTGTTTGAAAGAGCATGATTTACATTACTAACTGAGAGAATACTTTATTGTTTTATTGTTGTCGCATGTGAAAACAATATTTATCTTCAATATAATTAGGTATTCAACTAGAGCAAACAAAGATTACTACTAACGTAGCTTACTTACTTCTCACTCTCAACTGACCTGGAAATTTCACAGTGGATAGCTTCTGTCAAATCTTTTTTGTTTGTTCTGTAGAACAATGTATATCATCATGAGTCTGATATTTTCAAACAGAATTGTAGTAATGGGCTGCATTTT
The DNA here is from genome assembly GCF_021461395.2 of Schistocerca americana. Classification (NCBI taxonomy): domain Eukaryota; kingdom Metazoa; phylum Arthropoda; class Insecta; order Orthoptera; family Acrididae; genus Schistocerca; species Schistocerca americana. The sequence goes on along the minus strand of NC_060120.1, from coordinate 637,426,436 downwards.
TTGCTGTAGGTATCTTGAGAGGCAAGGAAGTTGAAAGTGATAGACCATATTTCACAAACACATTTAACACATTTCTTTCAGAATATTTTCATTAAATTTTGCTAATGTTTTAAGATTTTACTGAACTGACTTCCAAAGAGGGGGATATTTGTGTTGAACCCAATTAAATGGTTTGAGCACATGATGTGGGTAGTCCCATTTTTCAACACAGTCAATTAATGTCTCACAAAATAAAATTGAAATGCCCAAGAAATCCAAATCTTTCAGCAAGTCATCTTCTTGCAATGCACTTATCAAAGACTGAATGTTCATAGTATGAAAATTTTCTTCATTCCTTTGTTTCACTTACCTTATCAATATTTCTAACTCCTCCAGAACTTCATTTTCTGACATATCTGCTGCTTCAATAGTTTTTATTGGTGATGAAAGCATTTTCAACTGGTTCTGAATAAAATAGAGCCAAAGCAGAGGCTCAAGGTTCCTAAAGAATGTTTTTAAGATTGTTGGACACTTTTCTTGAGGGGGAAAAATAAAATTTTACTCCCTCATAAACACCACTACTTCTGTTAACAAGTGGTCCTAGGAAAATCATCTGCTTTTAACAATAACAATCACCTGACTATATTTCACTTCAGAAAACTTGCAAAACTCTTGACAGAAAATCCTAAGAACTAAGGCCATATATTAAATCAGTAAATAGATTAAATCCATCTATGCAGACATCCTGTGGCCATAATGGCACTGAAACAGAGGTTGACACGGAAAAGGCTGAAATACTCAACAATTTTTTCAAAAACAGTTTCACAGGTGAAGACAGCACTCAAGTTCCTCCCTTAAACCATTGCACAAATGACAGAATGAAGGATACAAGAAAAAAAAGTGGCCAAGGACAACTGAAATCATTCAACAGAGGAAAGGCCACTGGACCTGATGGGATATCATTACAGTTCTACACATAGCATGCGAAAGAAGTTGCTCCTAATCTAGCAACAATGTACTACAGTTCTCTAGAGGAGCAAACAATTCCTAACTATTGTAAAAAAGCACATGTCATTCTGTTTTTAAGAACTGTTGTTGAACTAACACACTGAACTATAGATCTAAATCTCTGATTTTAGTCTGTTGTAGAATTCTGGAACTTATTTTATGCTTGTATATTATGATATTTTTGGAGACCAAAAAACTACACAATTAGGAATGAACAAATGAAAAAGGGTTTCAAAACCAATGATCCTGTGAAACCCAGCTTGCTCTGTTATCCACGAGACCTGGAAAGCAGTAGATACCAGCTGTAGGAGAATGCAGGAAGACCTGCAGAAGACCAAAGCTTTGTGCAAGGAGTGGTAATTGACACTCAACATAAATGTAATGTGTTGTGAATATATAGACAGAAATACCCTATATTATATGATTATATGACTACATGATTACAGCACAATCACTGGAAACAGTTACTTCCATAAAATATCCAGGAGTACACATGCAGTGCTATGTGAAGTGGAACAATCATTTAAAGTAATCACAGGTTAGGCAGATGCCAGACTGAGATTAACTGGAAGAATCCTCAGGAAATGCAATCCATCAATGAAGAAAGTGACTTACAAAACATTCATTCCACCAGTACTTGAGTATATCTTGTCAGTATGGGATCTGTACCAGACAGGATTGATGGAGCACATTTCATTATTGGTTCATTTATTACATGTGAAAGCATCACAGAGATGTTTACTCAATTACAGTGGCAGATGCTGCAAGAGAGGTGTTCTGCATCATGGTATGGTCTACTGTTAAAATTATGTCCTGGAAGAGTCAACCAATATATTGCTTTTCCCTAAGTATATCTTGCTAAAAGACCAAGACGACAAAATTTGAGAGATATTTGAGCCCACACGGCAACTTACCAGCAACCGATCTTTCTGTGAAACAAACAAAACTGTAACAGGAAAAGGCCAAAGTGACAGTGGACACAAAGTACATTCCATCACACACCATAAAATGGATGGCAGAGTATAGACATATGTGTAGACATATATGTCTTTCAGTTCTTCAACATGACTGGTGCAAATGTGGACTACCTGAAAAAGTTTCTTACAATGGTTTCTATGCCTGCTGGCTTGGTTTGTACTGCATTATTCACTATTTGTGCTGCACAACCTATATTATTACAGTTGCTCTTCAGCAAAGGTTTAATTCTTGTAAAAACATTGTATTGTCCCTTTCTTCCTGCACCTTGAATGTTTTTTTTTTTTTTTTTTTTTGCAGTTGTTGCCACATAACACGACAATTTTAACCCTCAGAGGAAATTTACTAAGAACTTCCAAGATAAGATTTGTTATAATATCAGGCATCTTTATTCAAACACCCTTACTTGGCACAAAATATCTAACAAGCACTCGTATCTGCCGGAGGTTCGAGTCTTCCCTCAGGTGTGGGTGTGTATGTTGTTCTTAGCATAAGTTAGTTTAAGTAGTGTTTAAGCCTAGGGACCGATGACCTCAGCAGGTTGGTCCCTTAGCAATTCATACACATTAGAACACACCCACAAGCACTTGTATCAGTTTTACACTTTTCTGATTAGAAGTGTTCACCATAACTGAAATGTTCTCTGCATCTTTCCGATCCTTGCAAATTTGATGCAGTGCTTATGGAGCCAGCACATTTACTATGATGAAGTCACATGTGATACAAATTTTTACTCGCTGCTTCAGGCTATGTATATAAATTCAGGTAAATTTCTTCTCAAACAGCTCTCTGATCATTCCATCAGTGCAGTCCATTGACCTGAAGGAATGGTGATGTTTCATTGCATGGAAAGCTACCAAATCTTCCTGAACAACAAGATGCTTTTGATCATAACTTATAATGACACTATTATCATGTTCTGTAAATAAAGACATCATAATTTGTAATAAAGTTTTGCCTGAAATAGCTAGTTAGTGTTTCTTTACATTAATGTGTTGCACATCAGATTGACCTCCATGGTTGATTGACAGAATACTTTTACACAACATGAAAAATAATTTCTCTCTTTGCTGTTCTGATTTCAGAAATGGAAATTAAGCTTTAATTTCGTTTTTACTTTCTTTTTGGTGTTTCTGTGAAAAGTTTGCAATATATAAAATCAACTAACATAACCTGTGACTCTAACAGTCTAATCACGTTTCTAAATCTGATGACCTGCAGCAACAGGCAATGCACAAAGAAATTGGAAGTGACAAATTGCTTGTCATGTGGAATCATTACATAATACCAACCAAACCACTACAAAAAGTGTACTTTTCTCAGTATGTTTTGTTGTGACGTAACAAGACTGTTACGCCACACTGAAGTAGCCGAAAGAAAGGCACGCGTACACACACGCCGACTGGCGTCAATTCTGGAACAGGATAACTATTGAATGGTAGCAAGAAAAGTACGTAGCTGCTTTATACTTAACTTTAATGACTCCTTGTGATACATCTCTCTTGACTATACAAATGAGACTCGTAAGATACATGCACTGTTACAATTGGCGCCTTGCTAGGTCGTAGCCATGGACTTAGCAGAAGGCTATTCTAACTGTCTCTCGGCAAATGAGAGGAAGGCTTCGTCCGTATTGTCGCTAGCAATGTCGTCCGTACAACTGGGGCGAGTGCTCTATCGTATATCGAGACCTGCCTTGTGGTGGCGCTAGGTCTGCGATCACACAGTGGCGACAAGCGGGTCCGACATGTACTAATGGACCGCGGCCGATTTAAGCTACCACCTAGCGAGTGTGGTGTCTGGCGGTGACACCACATTCCTCCCCCGCAAATCGGCAAACAGTCGTGGGATAAGGCTTCCGCCCCCCGTGGGGAGGACCCCATGTTGACGTATGCGATGAGGTGGGGAGCCTAACAACAGGCGAGGCTGTGCCACCCGCACCCGGCCATTCGGTCCGAGGGGATCTAGGAAACGCCTGAAAACCTAGTCCAGGGTGCACGTCAACATGCGGTGTATGCGCCCGTAATGAGACAGGAGGGGCCGTAGGGTCGACCTCCATTGCGTCGGGGTACCCGACGTGCGATGACGTCATGTGGTCCGGAGCGGGCAAGAGGTCCATGGCGGAGGACGGCTGGTCACGGGAAGCGATCGGCGGCGCGTGACCCAGGGAGGCGCTTGGCGGCTGCAGCGAAGCATCGAATGCAGGCGGCGCCGGCGGGATAACAGGCGGCGGCGGCGGCGGCGGCGGCGGCGGCTGCTGCGGCGGCGCGTCGCCATGGGGCAAAATGGAAGGCAGCGTCGGTAACACCTGGGGATGAGGCGAGCCAGTAGATGGGTCCCCAGGGCGCTGACCGGACGGCACCGTCGCTGAAAGCAGACGGGGACCGGCAGAACCCGTACGACGACAGAGGCGCAGCTGATTGAGATGCCGACGCACCTCACCAGAGGCCCCCAAAACCAAATACATCGCGCGGCCGAGGCAGCGAAGAATGCGCCCTGTGAGCCAACGCCGTGAACCGCGATAGTTGCGATAAAATACAACGTCGCCTGGAGCAAAAGCAGGAGTCTGCCGCTGCATAGGAACCTGATGCGGCGGATGCAGCAAAGACATCAAGGTCCGATGAGGACGACCGTGGAGTAACTCAGCCGGCGAGCGACCATCTCGGGGCTGAGAGTGATACGAGGACAAAAAGAGCAACAACGCGTCCTCCCGAGAATGCGACTCTTTCAACTTTAACATCTGTGACTTGAAAGTCCGGACCAATCGTTCAGCGGCACCGTTTGACTGAGGCGAAAACGGCGCGGATGTCAGATGTTGAATACCATTGGCCTGGCAGAATGACTGAAATTCTGCGGACATGAATTGTGGGCCATTGTCGGAAACAATAGTCTGCGGAAGACCTTCAATGCAAAAGATAGCAGACAACGCTTGGATGGTGGCAGAGGACGTCGTGGAAGACATCCGGACAACAAAAGGAAAATTACTGAAGGCATCTACCAGAACCAACCATCGAGCATTCCAGAATGGACCAGCAAAATCAATGTGCAAGCGTTGCCAAGGGGAAGTGGCTTTTGGCCATGCAAAGACTTTCCGCGGCAGTGCGGATTGTTGTTCGGCACATGCCATGCAAGAAGAGCACATATTCGTAACCGCAGCATCGATTCCGAACCAAGTACAGTGCTGACGAGCAAGTTGTTTCGTTCGCACTATACCCCAATGTCCTTGGTGAAGAAGCCGTAAGACAGAGGACTGTAACGAACGTGGGACCACGACTCGGGACTAATCATTATCAGAACGCAACAACAAAACACCACGTCGAACAAAAAGTCTCTCCTTGTGAGCAAAAAATCGGCGAACCGACGGATCCTCGATCCGAGACTTTGACAAATGCCATTGCGTAGCAACAAAACGCAAAACTGTAGCAAGGACAGGGTCAGCAGCTGTGGCTGTAGCTACACGACGAAAATCAATCGGAAACGATTCGACCACTTCATCGGTTTCCGAATCAATGAACATGCAAGCAAGTTTGGAAGAATCGAATGCGTTATCCTCAGCAATAGGCAAACGGGACAACGCATCGGCGTTTCCGTGCTTAGCAGTGGACCGATACAAGATATCGTAGCGGTACTGCGAGAGGAAATTAGACCAGCGAATGAATTTCTGCGCTGTACGTGGAGGTACAGGCTTGGTCGGATGAAAAAGCGATGTCAAAGGTTTGTGGTCTGTGATGATGGTGAAGTGACGACCATACAAGAAAGCATGGAACTTAGTAACACCAAACACGAGAGCCAAAGCTTCTTTCTCTATCTGGGAATAATTTCTTTGCGCAGACGAGAGCAATTTGGACGCAAAGGCAATAGGGTGATCATGGGAGCCAACTTTGTGCGCAAGCACAGCACCGATCCCGAAATCCGATGCATCTACCATCAACAAAAGGGGTTTCCGGGGATCGAAAGGCGTAAGGCAAGTATTAGAAAGCAACGCCGATTTCAACTGGCGAAAGGCGCGTTCGCATTCCGTCGTCCAGACGAACGGAACACCTTTACGGCGTAAGCGATGAAGCGGAGCTGAAATGGAAGAGGCATTGCGCACATATTTATGATAATAGTTAATTTTACCCAACACACTCTGTAGCTGTTTCACATTTTGAGGGGAAGGCAATTCTTGTATGGCACGGAGGTGCTCTGGACTCAGATGTATGCCTTGGGCATTAATGACATGGCCCAGGTATGGTAAGTCACGAGCAAAAAACACACATTTGTCCTTCCTCAAGCGAAGACCATGTTGTCGCAAGACCTGAAATAACGTTCGTAGGTTCGCAAGATGATCTTCTTCTGTCTGTCCGGAGATCACTATATCGTCCAGATAGTGTGCTGCAGTAGGGACCGACGCACAAATAGTTTGTAAATATTGCTGAAACAAGGCAGGGGCAGATGCACACCCGAACGGCAGTCTTTTGAACCGGTACAATCCAAGATGCGTGTTAACCACCAATACGCGCTGGGATTCGTCGTCCACCGGTATTTGCAAGTACGCATCGGCTAGGTCCAACTTTGAAAAATATTTTCCCGGGCACAGTTTAGCAAAAAGATCTTCCGGGCGGGGCAAAGGAAAAGTAGCAGTCACTAGTTGTGGATTCACTGTGGCCTTGAAGTCCACGCAAAGTCTCAATTTTCCGGAAGGTTTTGGCAAAATTACTAAGGGTGAGGCCCAGAGAGAAGCTTGCACACGTTCAATTACACCCTGTGATTCTAGATCGTTTAATGTTCTTGCGACCTCATCACGCAATGCATGGGGAACATTGCGCGCTCTGAAAAATTTCGGTTGCGCGTTTACTTTCAGTTCCAAATGTGCTTCATAGTTTTTAGCGCAACCTAAGCCCGGTGCAAAAATGTCTGCAAATTCTTCACATAAGCGAGAAACACTGTCTGAAGGCACAGTCTGATTCACTGATAGGACCTGCTTTACTATAGACATGTTAAACAACTGAAATAAATCTAAACCAAACAAGTTCACTGCAGTAGACGAACGAAGAACGTAAAATGACACAAGTTTTGTTTGTCCCTTGTATGTTGCAAGAAGGCTGCACTGTCCTAACACAGGAATTTTCTGTCCGGAATATGTGGTTAGCTTAACATTTGCGGAACGCAACGGAGGTTTGCCCAGTTGTTTGTACGTGTCGTGATTGAGCAATGAAACTGCAGCTCCGGTATCGAGCTGGAATGGTATGACCTTGCCATTAAAGTCCAAATCTACAAAAAGTTTATTGTCCTGCTGACGACAAGAGCGACTGTCTCGTGCAATTTGAACAGACACTGGTACAGAATCACTTGCTAATTGACGTGATTTCCGGCGACGTCGACGCACACTTTTTGTGGGACGAACACAGTCACTGTTAGAGAAAGTGTCACTGGACAAAGTGGAATTAACGACATGAATGTCCATGGGCGAAGGTCCACGAGCCGGAGTGTCCTTGGTTCGAATCCGGCGCGAAGCAAAGGGCCTGGAATGATTGTGATTGTCTGATCTGAGCTTTTTCTGGCAAACACTTTGAACATGTCCTTTCCTATTGCAGAAGAAGCAAATAGCTTGGCGTGATGGGCAGTGTTCACGCGAATGTCTAGTAGCACACCGCGGGCATGATTTCACTGCATTTGTGTGCTGGTGCGGCACACCTGGCTGAGAGCGCGGCGGCAGCTGTGTCGAAGTGCGCGAGGCCCGGTTACCGGGCCGCGCAGCGCGTCCAGCGGGCTGGTTAATGTTACACACGGCTGGCGAAGTTTCAAAAGATTCCTGAGCACAGTCAAGTGTGTCTTGTCTATCTAATATGTCTATCACTTGTTGAAGGGAGGGATTTACTAGTTTCAAAATTTGCTCCCGTATGCGAACATCAGAAACGTTCTGTGCAATTGCATCACGCACCATTGTATCTGAATAAGAAAGGCCACAGTCACAGTCAAAGGCACAGTCCCTAGTAAGTCCTTGCAATGTTGCTACCCACTCCCTATTAGTTTGACCGGCCGTACGTTTTGTACGAAAAAACGTATACCGTTTTGCAACTACATTAACTGTTTCTTTGAAATAGGCATCTAAAGCAGACAAAATTTCCTCGTAGGACAGAGTTGCTACGTCGCATCGGGGAAACAATTTCACTATCACACGGTAGGTGGACACACCAACACAAGAAAGCAAAAACGGCTGCTGCTCATTACCTTGAATTCTGTAGGCGGCTAGGTGAAAGCCGAACGGTCGGGACCATTCTGGCCACGACTCGTGCGCCTCATTAAAACTGCGAAATGGCGGTGCAACTGCATGGTGTGGCTGCGGGAGTGGTGAAGCGGCGGCTGCCGCATCGGTTTGAATGGCACGTTGACCCTGGATGAGCTGTCCAAGGGCATCCAATAACGCCTGCGATAAAATTCGGACAGTACATCTGGCGAAGCCATGACACAAGTAAATGTAAGCAATTAGAAAGAACTCTTTACTCGTCGCCAATCTCGTCGCCAATCTGTTGTGACGTAACAAGACTGTTACGCCACACTGAAGTAGCCGAAAGAAAGGCACGCGTACACACACGCCGACTGGCGTCAATTCTGGAATAGGATAACTATTGAATGGTAGCAAGAAAAGTACGTAGCTGCTTTATACTTAACTTTAATGACTCCTTGTGATACATCTCTCTTGACTATACAAATGAGACTCGTAAGATACATGCACTGTTACAATTGGCGCCTTGCTAGGTCGTAGCCATGGACTTAGCAGAAGGCTATTCTAACTGTCTCTCGGCAAATGAGAGGAAGGCTTCATCCGTATTGTCGCTAGCAATGTCGTCCGTACAACTGGGGCGAGTGCTCTATCGTATATCGAGACCTGCCTTGTGGTGGCGCTAGGTCTGCGATCACACAGTGGCGACACGCGGGTCCGACATGTACTAAATGGACCGCGGCCAATTTAAGCTACCACCTAGCAAGTGTGGTGTCTGGCGGTGACACCACATGTTTTACTCAAAGAGTGTATTTTCTTTATTCTTTGCGTATGATCACATTTGTTCTCCCTTTGGCCATTAGTTTCTTTTATTAATGAAAAAAGCGCTCTCAGATTGAACATTAATATACAAGTTTATAGAAGCCTTTTTTATTCTGTTATAGTTTTTGTTCCCTTTATGTGCATTATAATGTGCGTGTAGCGAGGTGGTTCCTCCCCCCCAATCTATCTCTGTCTTTTTCTGGTTCATAATGTTACTCATTTCCTGACATGATCCTATGGCAGGTAGGCAGTGTTGCAATCTGTGTGTTCTTTGAAACAGCCTCTTTCCTGAGTTAATATACAAGTCAGGATGGTGCCGTTTTTCCCACTACTAGTATCCATTTCATGAGCTTCTCCTTGACTTTTGCATTCATTTCATATTACTAACCTTACGTTTTTCCCTAATGATCTTTATTCAGTACATTATCGCTGGCAGCTCTGCTGATTTGAATAGAGTTATCACTGTGCTTATCTATAGATTGGTTATGTTTGGAATGCTGTATGAGACTTTGATGGCTGCTGCTGCTACTCTCATCTAAATATACATATCAAAAATATTGCTATTGTCTGTATTGTAGTTCCCAGGTATTTGTATTTCCATACCATCTGCAGTGGTTCACTGTGCGAATATAGAGTTATACTGTCTTCAGGTTATGTTTTTCCTCCCTTCCTGAATGTCATTTCAATTGCCTTCTCATGGTTTACTTCTAGGTAATTTCATTTTGCTCAAGTTTCTAGTTTTTGTATAACTTCTGCATAACAACTCTTACTACTGATCCTATCACCATGTCATCTGTGTATAGAATCATTTCTTCTTTTGAGTCTACCTCTGTTATGTTTGTCACATATGCCATATAAATGTTGAACAGCATTAGACTCATAGAGTCTCCTTGGTGAACTCCACTCATTAGTATAATTTTCTCAGAGACTTCATAATTGCTGTTTATTTGAGTCAGATTTCACTGAAGGCATGGCTTTAATGTTCTCACTAGCGGGTCTCCCTCTCTCATCACTCATATCAGTTTGTCTCTAAATTTTCTTCTGTTTACTGAGTTGATCTGCAAAGACACAGGATACAGTGGCTGATGCACAGTGACCAGTTTTCACCCAAAGCACTGGACAAGTTCATTGGTTTGTTTGGAAGTGATAGTGTCTGAAACATTTCACCCAGTCAGCTATGACAAAATTGAGGCACACACCCTAAAATCTTTCTTAAATGATTTTACAGAAACTATTTGGTACAAAAAATTATTTTTGCTTTAGTTACAGCTTTACATGTCAGGTTTATGATGGAGTGCCCACCATTTCATTAATGGTAATAGTTACTGTGGTATTTATGTGGAAGTAAGACACAGTGCAAAATTCAAAAAGGCTTACAATGAAAAGTAGAGGTTGCTATGATTTTGCATTTGGTGCATATTACATAATGTGTTGCAGCATATGAAATTTAGCTAACATACTGAATTTTTCTTTACAATTGGACAGAGGTCTCTATCCATCACCAATCTTGAGAAAATTGATCTGACACAGCACATTCTTTTGAAATTGTGCTGCACTAGCGATAAAGCCAGAGTGAAATATCTGAAACATTCCTCATATTTCATAAATGGTTTGAGATATCCAAATGAGAGTTTGGCAAATGATAGCACGCAAAGAGGAGAATAATTCGCCATATGGTTATTACACAAGACTTCATTATCTACCATGTTATTCCACTAACCACAGACTTTTTCTATGAAAGAATGCAGTTTTTAAGGGCCATCAACAGCTGGTGGAACAAGAAATACTACAGACTTTAGAACAACGTAAGTGAAGACATTACACATTTAGAGAATGTGCTTTTTTGTAAGTACTAACTTTACTTTTCCTCAGTTCCTCACTTAATAAACTTATGAAACCGCTTTTTCAGAATTCTTTTGGAGTTGTGTCTGCACAAGATGTTAGTAAGGTGAGACTGTGTAAACTCCACTGTGTTTTGACAAAGTAAGCAAATTTTGTCATGGCAACCACAGAAATGAGTAGTTTTTTCTCAAAATTCACCACTTATAATGCTTCTTTGAAAATAAATCACTGCATTTTCAGTAAAATTCTTTTTAGATACTAACCAAAGCAGAGGTGACACTAGATCTTTTTGAATGGCCACCATGCAAATCACTCAGAATTTCCCCTACAGTGCCTGCCCACCACTACCACTATGCCCACAAGTGCCCTGCCATTTGCACATCTCCTGGCCATGATATACTGTGCACACTATACTTCCCTCTTTTGAGTCTCAGTGTGCTTCTGTCTGGTTCTTTAAGTATTTCACTGCCTGTACCATGCTCCTGTCCTTCAGGAAGTTGAACTGGCATACTGGGATCTTTCCCTTGACTGCATCAAGTTGTCCATTGTTGAATATTTTTGTGAATATTTTGTAGGAAGCGTTTTCTAGCGTCACTCATCTGAATGAATCTGGGGATGCCTTCTCCCTTCTCATTGTACAGAAACTTTGTTGTTACTGTTTCCCAGTTTTCACGAATTTTTCCTGTCTACAGGCACTTGTTCATCGGGTCCTCTATAGCGCTGTTGATGGAGTCTTTGAGGTATTCTGTGTATATGTTGTCTGGACCCGCTGCTTTCTTGTCTGGGTTCAGTAGCTGCTGTTAAGTCAATGTTGTGTCTGGTCTCCATTACTTCCATTTCACATTCCTTATCTTTTTTCTGTTTATCCAATACGTCCAAGAAATGTGTTTCCCATTTGTTTACACGGATTTCTCTTGTTGTGGGTGAGACTTTCTTCATCAGTGCTATGAATGGGTCTGATTTTGCATCCACTGCTAATTTTGTTGCCTCTTCCTAAATATGTTCCTCTCTCTGCCTATTAATTGGAGATTTGTATTTACACCTTTTTTCGTGCGTACACTGTTAGATCTGACATAATTTTTCCTGACAATATATGACTCATAATTGTTGGCTCATTAGAAAATGACAATGTCATGTCATTGCTCACACATTCCGGAAAATTTTGCTTTGAACATGTGCATTTTCAAAAACATTGTGTCAGCCCAAGTACCAGCTATTACAAGAGATATTGTCAGGCATTTATGATGTAACATAAAAGACATTCTGTCAACGTGATGCTGGTCCATCACTGGAAAGTTTAAAGCTGAATACTGTGTTTATCTTTTGTGATAAACCAATGGAAAACTAAAAGTGCATACAGAAGTATTTTCATTTTGGTCATCACATTGGGGTAGATGTTTCTTATTTGAGTCAAACATATCCAAGGATCCAAAAACCACTGGTAAAGCATAACACAAAACTTATTATCATTTTCCACAAGATAATATGAATTTAAAATGTACATATCAAGCACACTTAGGAACTGACATGATGTTCAATGAATTTCTAACTATAAGTGGAGATTGCAGTAACCACAAGCAATACAGACTTTTTGTTATTGATAAAACATGACAATTGAAAGGCAGATGATACGGGCAAATCTGTACTGAAATTCTCATGATCATTTTGTAAAAAGTGTTTGTACATGAATCACTACACAGTGTAAATGTATGTAGCTCTCAGATATTTACATATATATTAAATATACAGATAAAGAGTGCTGGAAAGCTATAGCACATCATAATATGTTAACAGACCAGGTGATAGAGCTCATTTAGTAAACAAAATGAAAAGTCATTGAGGCATGTAAGGCATTTCAACAGAAAATACTATTGCTAATAGCGCAAAAGTTGGAGAGAGACTAATCTCATAAACAAATGTTTAAGCTTCTTACTAAATATCTTGAACAACTCACAGCTTTGAATCACTAGTCTTCTGACTGGCTTGATTTGGCTTGCTACAAATTCCTCTCCTATGCCACAATGTTTAACTCAGAGTAGCACTTGCAACTTATGTCAACAATTATTCGTTGCATTTATTCCAATCTCTGTCTTCCTTTGCAGTTTTCACCCACTACAACTCCCTCTAGTACCATGGAAGTTATTCCTTGATGTATTAACTCACGTCCTATCATCGTGGCTTCTCTTTGTCAGTGTTTTCCATATTTTCCTTTCTCTGTCAATTCTGTGGAGAACCTCCTTGTTCCTTGCCCTATCAGTCCACCTAACTTTCAACATCCTTCTGTAGCACCACATCGCAAAGTCTTTGATTCTCTTACATAAGCTTCCCCACAGTCCATAATACACTACTACGCAAAGCTGTGCTACAAATGCACATTCTTAAAAATTTCTTCCTCAAATTAAGGCATATGTTTGAGACTAGTAGATTTCTCTTGGTTAGGAATGCCCTGTTTTCCTGTGCTAGTCTGCTTTTTACATCCTCTGTGCTTCATCTATCATGGGTTATTTTGCTTCCAAGGTAGTAGAATTTCTTAACTTTGTCTACTTTGTGATCTCCAATTTCGATATTGAATTTCAGTCTATTCTCATTTGTCCTACTTCTCATTACTTTCATCTCTCTTCTGTTTCTTCTTAATCCATGTGCTCACATTACAAATGCAAATGAGCAGTGCAAAGTGAGAAAAAGATTTCATTAAATGTGACAGCAATACTGAGAGAGATGGAACATATGGATCAGCAGGAAAGAGTCATATACATGTATATGCTGGGTGCATTACCTACAAGTGTAACCAAGCACACAAAATAGATCAGGAATTGAGAATGTGAAAGAACATCTGCCTTACTTGATCCAATATTCTTAAAAAATTTGAAATGTGACGAATATTTAGCAAAGAAATTCAAATATATGCAGAAATATTATATATGACTAATGTACACAGAAAAAACCAATTCTGCAAAAGGACAATTAAAACACCCATGTTGCAATAAATGCAAAAACTTTATTAAACTATCTTTAGAAAACCATGGTGATGGTGCTGATATTGACATTCAGCATCAAAAAATAAACAATCAATCTCTCCAGTTTACATATTCAGTGATCCCAACAAATTAGTAGAACAAGAAAGACTACTCACAGCATTAATAACCGCAGGAAATACTGCTCATATAACCTCATACAGTAATTTCAGATCTCAGAGTAAGATGCAGTATCCAATAGCTGTGGAGACAGTAGTTTGAGAATGGCAAAAACTGGCATGCAAAACATTTCTGTGTAGGTGCTTATTGAGCTTTTATGCCTTATGGTAAATGGATCTTGTACATACGAAGCAACATTCATGAGACAATAGAAGTTTGAAATATATTTTAGTGGTCTTCATTCTATGCTCTAAATTCACTCTGATCTTACATCTAAAATCAAGGAAAGGTAAGGTAGTGCCACAGTCGACGGACCAACTGCTGCATATGAGGACTAATTACTGATCAAGAAACCTTCAAACTGATCATGATGGTAGATATTTCAAGATAGTACTGGAGCAGTATAGTTTGCACCACTGTACAACGTTCTCCCAGATCAAAACAGGTATCATGGAAGGTTCAAACATAACAATAAAAAACCATATTTGAGTGCACTGCAATCATTGTGGGTCATACAAATAAACTGATATCCTTTCACAAGTAATTGAGCAGTGCAGCTGAGGTGTACACTGAACAAAAAGACATGAAATAACTGATGTTCATGATAATTGGTACCTAAATATTGTACATGGTCACATTACAATGTTGAATCCAAACAAAAAGCACTCTAAAGTAAGTCACTGGGTGCGTATTTCAAAATACGAGGTTGCATTTGAGAAATTATACCTACCAAACTGGTGAACAGAGATATTCACAATATCCAAGGTGCAGCGGATGAAATGAAGCACATATATTTTAAAGGACAGCAGAGTTAGGAAAATAGTGGGAAGTTTCTACACTGAAGAACTACAGAGAAGCATCAAATCAGATGTGTTTCTCAAAGAGAATGTCATGAGATATCAAGGGAACAAGATGTTTATTCGATGGTTTTGTTTTCCTCCTTGACATGAAAGCTGGGTGGATACCAAAGACATGGTATATTACAAGATTCACAAACCCTCAAAGCCTATATTACCATAACATGCACAATAGGAAGAGTGTCATACATGGCAGTGGTGATTCTCAGTAAGCTACTTGTAGAATTACACATTCCAACAAGTAATTATTGTGGGACAGGAACAAAACTGGAGAAACTGCTAGCACTTGGTGAAAGATGAATTAATTTTCTGGATGAAGCTCACAGGAACATGATATTGTATACATCACAAGTAAAGATAAAGCAGACTGTCACACTGGTAGAGGTACATGAATATGTGCAAAAAGAGAAACACCTTTATGACAAAATATAACTGCATTTGCTACTGACAAAAAAAATATTCGCCAAACTTTATTAGGTGCTGGCATAAGTTATGGCTCAACATCCACTACAGAAAATCCAAGAGGGTTTAAAAACATTAATTCAGTCATCATCAGTGGCTAAATATGTCGTGAAGCAGGAAAGAAGAACAGGAAGACAGGTTAAAGTGCCATAGGTTCTGCCAATACCTCAGATATTGGGTAGAATTCTTCATTTCCCAATTCCTGCACTGTTGCACTGGCAGGACTTTCAGTGATTTGGTCGTTCACTGCAGTGCAGAAGCTATCATTTGAATAATGAAAAGTGCAAAAAGTGCTCAACAACAGCTTGATGAGGTAAAAAGACACAACAGAAGGACGAAATTTGTGGCTGCTGGGAAAGGACTTCATTTAAAACCTTACTGATATGGATTGAAATTGTTCAGAAAAACAAAGCTTCTAGCTGCACTATCTAACAGATGCTTACAAATACCAAATGGCTAAAATTGTCAAAAAAATAATCTTGGTAACATGTAGGCTTGCCCACAAGTTGCCAAGGCTTTTTTAACTATCCTACAGAAGTTTTTTTTTGGAAAGTCCTGAAACATCCTCCATACAATCCTGATCTCTCCCCACGTCATTTCCATATTTTTTGGAGGCCTGCAGATAAGCATTTGTGGCCGTCAGTTTGCTTCAGATGAAGAGGCACAAGCCTGGGTACAATCATTGTTCCATAGGCATTGACCATCTTATTTCACAATGGGATAAATTTAATAACAGTTATGGCAAATACTTTTTAAATAAAAAACAGTTTACTTTTTTCCCATCTGTCTCATTTTCATTTGACTACCCCTTACAAAAATAGCATTTCAACTGGAAACTGATTTGATTCATCACGCTTGCACTGCAAAATGACAGGAAGACCAACCAAAAAAGTTATTCAAGTGAATTCAATAACTGTAAACTAACTCAATTCAGAGTTCTATCTGTTTGATAATTTACGACAGGATTGGCATAATAATGTTAACAGTGTGCTTTTCAGTCTGTATACTTTTTACTGTGAGGGACTTGAGGAAAAATTTGGATGCATGCTCAGTCCACATGAACCTAAGAAGTTAACACCCATTGTCATAAGTTTACTTGAAACAGATTGAATCTGTAAAACTGGGTCCTAATCAATGTTCATGTAGAACTTGAATCTTCAGAAAACTTGCCATGAAAAACATCAGTGTCTGAATTAATACCACATGACATTGTGGTAAATTATACACTGCTTACAGAAATGGTACAAAGATTTGCACAAAGATATTATTTCATGTGCAAACATCATTATTGATAGTCAAGGTTTCTACAACAGTAAAAATATAGTGTTAATTATGCTCACAAATGGTGGACACATTATTACAATATTCTCCACAAATGTCACATCACAGAAACCATTCAGAGATGTGAAATGCAGCAATATGATGAAAGTGGTATTGTGATAAACACGTAATTACCACAGAGTATATTAGATTGATCTTCAGATAACCTACATGGATATGATGGCAAGTCTCAAGATCTTCGACCTTTGGGTACATCATATACATGAAAGCTCTGTTGGCAGCAGATGTACTCTTTGAAAGCATTAAAGAGTGGTTCATCAAAAATAAAATGAAAATGAATCAAGAAAAAACACAACACATGATATGCAGTCTCAGCAATGTCAGCTGCCATGATAACATGGAGGTTGACAAACTACTAGGCTTCATGAGAGACAGCAAACTGACAATGGACAAGCACACAGAGTATGTGTACTCCAAGCTCTCTCATGTTATATGCCTGATAAGAAAACTAAAAGGTGTATTAACTGACCAGTACCTATTAACAGTTTATCATGCACTCTTTCATAGCCATATTAATTATGGTCCGCTGTTATGGGGACACTCTGCAGGTTGTAAGGAGGTGTTAATGCTCCAAAAAACAGCTGTCAGGAACATTACTTCAAGTAAAAAACAGGAGCACTGCAAAACTATATTTACCTGGTTATGGATAATGACAGTATTCAGCCAATATGTGTTTCTATGCCTCAGCAGTGTAAAGGAAAACCAAGGTGATTTCAGCATGAGGCAAGACATTCATAATCACAACACCCGCAACAAGGGGAACACTGAAGTACCAAGTTGTCGACTGACTGGAACGCAAGATAATTTTCCAGTGGTAGCCCTAAAAATGTTCAATAAACTGGACCGAGAAGTGCAGTCTCTGCCGCTAGGACTATTCAAAAGGACAATTGCACAGGACTTGAAAGAACACCCATTATATTCTATTGGAGAAATTTTCAATATTGACCAAATTGAATGGACAAAATAATGTCTTAATATGTTATATCTGCCCTTTTTGTGAATATTTTTCTATATGTTGTATAAAATTGTAACCAAATCTTATATATGTAACCCTGACACAGCCTGTCCAATCATGACTGGTAAATGACGCTGACCTACTAATAAAGTAATAAAGGTCATGATAAAGCTTTTAGACACGTGATATTTACCAACACACTGCAATACAGAACTTGGAGAAGTATGGGTGTTCTTCACTCCAACTTCTTAAAAATAATGATAGTGACTGTACTGTTGATAATGTGATTTTATGCAGCTAAAAGGAATCTTATAAATGTTATGCCTTCTCAAATCAAGACTGTTCTTAACTAACCCTAACAGCTCTGAGTTTCATTTTAAATGGAATGCTTCTTCAGTAATGTTTCTGCTTTTCAATACTATGGCAAGACAATACTCATTCCTCACTGTTCTTCATTTTGACGTCACTTATAGATGTTCTTAAAATTTGATACAAATGTTTATGTATAGGTGTCAGCTGCATTACAGACTAAATTCTTTTCATTTAAGAAAACCATTTCTTGCAGCTGTAAGAGCTGCCACAACCTGTGAATATGCCAGACCCAAATCCTTCCAGTTTGAGAAAGGTCTCCAGAAGATACAAACTAAAATTGCACCAAACTTTCATGCATCAGTTGGTTATAGTTCAGTTATCATCAGGGTTACATTTTCTGGAACTCTCAAACATCCATTGCAAAAGGATCTTGGAACAATTGAATCTCATTTACACAACTGTGTAGTTTGACAAATGCTACTTTAAAACTCATCTTCAATTATTTCTGTGCCATGCTACATATCCACCCTAGGACCGAAAGTTCTCCCAAAGCCCTATCTTCATTCAGTAAAAATATTTTATTTCCAAACATAAGTTGAAAAGTCATTTAAGTACCTTTGTAGGTAAGCTAGCACATATTGGAATAATAAATTATTGTTTGTTTGTGAATTGCAATGAAGACACCCTGTAGAAAACTTCTGGAATTGTAATACAAAATTTAACACTATGGGTCAGAATTAACAGGCTTATAATAAATTCCGGAAAAGAGGAGGCATACAGTTTCCACACTACATGTAAACTGAACCTTGCAATACTAATTTTCAGCATTGATGGAAAAACTATCTCACAAGGAAATGGTTCAATAAGCCACGTTGAAACCTACCCTGAAATTTTTTTACACAGGAAGAAGACAACAAAAGAAATGCACTGCTAATATTTTAGCTGCTAAGAGGCACGGCAAGTATTTTGTAAAAAATGTTAAAGTTATACATTTTTGCTGTGAAATGAACACCTTATAACAGCAATTTGTACAGTTCTGCCCGCCTAGTGTGTGACTCGGTGAATCACTCATGCAGCGCCACATAGCGGAATTCTCTGGTGTTCACAGACACCAATTTTATGCAGCTAAAGCCTGGTTTACAATGGAGCAAATGGAAGTGAACACACGTGAATGAGCATCTGCAGAAAATTCACTACCATTCACTTGTTCTCATATATGGGTAGAATAATTTATACTAGAGGGAATGGAAAAGAGCACAAGGTAGTGAACATTGCCTATGAAGCTGTGTTATTAGTTTTTAGTTTTTGGAGCTAATATACAGGATAAACTCTATCTTGTTAGAGCCACAATGAGAAACTTTGCTACCCAGTGAGGATTATTTTTCATGGTGAGCGCATTGTTCTTGATGCAAAATGGCGCAGGGAAGGAAGAAATTAAATGTCTTAATTTGTATGGAAGTGTGACAAGCATGGAGATCATGTACTTTACAAGGAGTAGCAGCTCCATTTCTCCTTTGCACTGGTCCAAAATTTTCCTTGTATGTCAGCTGCCATCATTCTCTGGCTTCTCATTACCATTGAGGGGAAGTTTATCAACAGAACACTAATTACTGACATTGAGCTTCATCTCAAGTGGTGACACAGCTAATGTTTCCCCTATGCGTGTAAGGTCTAATGGTCATATTCTTTTTTTTTTTTTTTTTCTAAAACAAAAATGGTCTAGTGACAAAGCCTGCACTTCATGATCCGGAGACCACGGGACCAAATCGCATTCAGGTCACAAGTTTTTCACTGTGATTTTTAACTGAGCATTTACTTCTCACAGATGTTGGAGTGGTCACAAAAGACATGTGGTTCAGATTCCACATTAAACTGCAGGTCTCCATTTTCTGATTAGGTAACTGGGGAAGGTTATGGACACGTAAGTAGCTGCAGTGGCATCCAGTTGAAAGACCTGCAAGAGGCCTACTGG
Source organism: Schistocerca americana (assembly GCF_021461395.2). Taxonomy (NCBI): domain Eukaryota; kingdom Metazoa; phylum Arthropoda; class Insecta; order Orthoptera; family Acrididae; genus Schistocerca; species Schistocerca americana. The sequence goes on along the minus strand of NC_060120.1, from coordinate 637,406,572 downwards.
GTGCACCAGACAGAATTCTCTTTTGCTTGTGCTTGTTAGCTCATTTGCTCTGGTAAAAATCTGGATTTAACTGTACAAACATTTTTCCAAATAACTTCATATCAGCAGTTCAATTCTTGCACATGTAATTCTGATAAAAGTGGCTAGCAGAGAAAATAAAATTATGGCAGTGTTTGATGTTACAGATGACTTCCATCTATGAGGGCTTGTAATTTGTTGAAATGAAATGTGCCTTGCAGTACTACATTTTATAGCAATTCCTGTATGCCATTCCTTATAATAATGTTTGAATGTTGTACATTTGATTATCAGTAAAACAGTTCTTTGTTTCACATATGATGTTACAATTCAGAAGCAAAATATAACCTCATCAGTGGTCCAAATGTATCTTGGCAGTATCCAATCACTCCATAATTAGCAGAAAAAAAAAACATTCAGACTACAGAAAAATATTGTCAGGATAAGCAAACAAGATAATTTTAGAGTCTCATGTAGATAGATATTTAAATCTCTCAATTTACTGCTCTACCTTGTTTATATATCTCAGCGGCAACTGATTGTATCTGAGGTTGGATTTTGCACCAAAGTTTTCAATGTCGCTTTTTCATATGAGAAGCTTGGAAAGGATTGATTTTTTTAACTCAGCACCTCACTTCCTGAAATGCCACCTCAATAAATTATACTTCCTAATACACATTTTCAATAGTCTGAGCAGATTATCATACACACAAACTCTTAAATTCAGACAAAATGCAAATGAGTACACAAACTTCTACTGTCAGCCAAAAGGAATGCAGGAAGGTCATGTGATATGAGATTATTGCTCCTCTCGTAAAAAAAATACAAATGTGTAAAGTCATGTGATGCAAATACACTGCTTGACAAAAAAAGTAAAACTCCAGAAGACATGGGCAGATGTCACTGTAACTTCATATACTTATGCACCATCAGCAGTTACATAAATGATCAGAGTTGCAATTCTCTGTGACAGGCATGGTAGGATACAAAGGGGCATAAACAGCATCAGAAACTGAGGGATCACTGTGAAGAACTTAGAGATGCCACATACTGATGAGCAACAACCTTATCAACACCTCACAGAGTTTGAAAGGGGCCTCACTGTGGGTCTCCATTTGGCTGGCTGGTGGAATCAAACCTTATCCAGATTTTTGGGGTATTCGGTTGTCACAGTCGCCTGATGGGCTGCATGGGGATATGAGGACAGGCATACTCATCATCAAGGTTCCAGTCAACCATGTCTGATCACCACAAGTGGAGATCACCATATTGTGCATGAAGCACATTCTGACCCCTTCATATCTGTGCCTACCTTCCACAGTCAGGTAATGAACTCCCTGCAATGTTCCATGTCATCCCATATAATTGTTTGGACACTAGCAGCAGCTGTACTAGGGAACTACCATCTCACATATAGACTGCCATTAATAATACAACACAAACAGCTGTGTTTAGAGTAGTACCATGGACTACTGATGAATGTCATTCACATTGTGTTCTGTGATGAACTGAGAGATGATAATCATTGGCAATTACAGCAGCAACCTGGGGAGAGGTCCCATTCATCCATGATTTTGGAAAGGCACAGCAGTGTTACACCTGGCATCTTTCTGTAGGGAGCTACTGGGTATGACTCCAGGTCACAGCAGCTAGTGATTGAGCAACTCTGATGGTACAACCTGCACACTCATGTGTCATCTCTCACATGACAGTGTCATAGTGCCATTTTTCAATACGACATTGTTTGTCCACACACTGTATATGTCGCTACGAACTATCTGATGAGGTACTACTGTGGCCAGCAAGATTCCCAGATCAGTCCCTGACAGAACATGTGTGGGATCAGCTCAGATGTCGACTCTGTCCCAGTGCCAGTATCCAGGAAATCGAGGACCATTTACAACAATTGTGGGCCTGCTTGCCTTAGGTGAGGACACAATGGCATACGACACCCTTCCCAGCTGAATCAATGCACGCTAGAGGGGTGACACATCATACTGATAAGTTGGTTCATACTGCTAAGTTCTTTGTAAATTTGACTCAGTTTTATAACACTTAAATAACTTAACATATGCTCTCATTTCCTCCTCCCCTTCAGTGCGTTTCACTGTTCTGTCAGCAGTGCAGTCTTCCATCCAAAGACTAGTTTGCTGCATCTCTCCATGTTTACTCTGTCCTATGCAGCCTCTTCATCTCAAAATAACTACTGCAGCCTACATCCTTCTGAATCTGCTTACTGTTTTCATCTCTTGGTCTCCATCTACGATTTTTAGCCCCTACACTTCCCTTCAGTACTAAATTAAGGATCGCTTGATGTTTCAGAATATCTCCAACCAACCAATCCCTTCTTCTAGTAAGGTTGTGCCAAAATTTGTTTTCTCCCCAATTCTACTTGGTACCTCCTCGTCAGTTAAGTGATATTCCCTTCTAATCTTCAGCATTCTTCTGTAGCACCACATGTGAAAAGCTTCTACTCTCTTCTTGTCTTAACTGTTTATTATCCATGTTGCACTTCCTGCTGGTAAAATATAAGTGAATCTTTACCAGATATTGTGGTTCTCATTATGTGCATGCTCCTACAATCAGTAAATACAGAACTCAACTAGGTTGGTGGGTGCAGCAAAGAGAAGATAAGCACTAGAGAGGAAACAGGTATGTGTGAGTTAGATACACAGTCATTAAATTTCCAATTCTATCCCCCCCCCCCCTTGAGCAACTAACAACTGTAACATCATTAAGTTATGAACTAGTTATTTTAAAACTGAAGTATATTTGGTAACTAAAACATCAGATATTGGACATGAATTCTAGAGCTACACTATTGCTACCCCACTTTCACAAACTTGTCAGTCATACTCTGATGGGAGTCTGCAATCTCCTTTACAAGATCTATTCCAAGAGAGAATCACCAAGGCTGACAATCTTTCTTGGGGCATAGAGTTCTAACAATAAAAAAACTCTTTCCAAGGTAGGATACACCTTTCTTCATTGACTGACATCACTGGAACTGTAATAATTAGCTTCAGCAATTTCAAGAATCAGTGAACATCTTCTGTAAGTGTTTTGTTTGTTGGTTGTTACAAAATCCATTACATTAACAGCATGAGACAGTAACCTGAATACTAGTGCTAAATAGATGCAACACGGTTTATGGCATGGTTTGAGCTTACACTAAAATGTATCCATTGAATACACAGTCTTTAAGGTGTCTTCAGGAAACTTAGGAGAATACAAGGGGAACTTATCCAGGCAAATTAATGATGACACTACAAGATGACAGTCATAAGCTGTATTTACAGACCAAAATGAAAATTCCACCTAGTAGGGAGAGATCAGGGCAAATGCTTCTTCACCACCTCTTGAAGCACTGAAGTCTCCTGTATGCTGTTGGCAGTCCAAATCAAACTTTTAGACAATTTTGCATGAAAAGTTATAACATTTAATTGATTTATAATATTTAATTGATTTCATCCTGATCTGCAGAAATGTCAGTTGTAAATTTGGGTTAGCTGCATTTGAAACGTCAGAATTACACTATTGAGGACACAGAGATTAGTGAATATTGATACAGGCCTCAACAACTTAGTGGAAAACAAAAGTTGATATCGTCACACCTAATGAAACATTTCACTGCTGTAAACTTGAAACCAAAGGTACATGTAATGCAACATTCTTATCTTTGTCAACTAAGCAAAGAATCAGATATGTTGTTTGGTCAGCATTTCAGAAAAACATGGAAAAAGGAATGCCAGATTTCAATTCCCAAACATTTGCATGCAGACTGAGGGAACAGTTAAGGCAGAAGTATGTTGTTTTTGTTGTTGTGGACTTCAGTCCAAGGACTAGTTTGATGCAGCTCTCCATGCTACTCTATCCATTTTGCTGCCCAAATAGCAAAACTCATCTACTATTTTGAGTGTCTCATTTCCTAATCTAATTCCCTCAGCATCACCTGATTTCATTCAACTACATTCCACTATCCTCATTTTGCTTTTGTTGGTGTTCATCTTATATGCTCCTTTCAATACACTGTCCATTCCATTCTATTGCTCTTCCAAGTCCTTCGCTGTCTCTGACAGAATTACAATGTCATTGGCAAACCTCAAAATTTTTATTTCTTCACCCAGGACTTTAATTCCTACTCCAAATTTTTCTTTTGTTTCCTTTACTGCTTGCTCAATATACAGACTGAATAACATCAGGGATAGGCTACAGCCCTGTCTCATTCCCTTTTCAACTGTTGTTTCCCTTTCCTACCCCTTGGCTCTCATAACTGCCATCTGGCTTCCATACAAATTGAAAATAGCCTTTCACTCCCTGTGTTTTACCCCTGCCATCATTAGAATTTGAGAGAGAGTATTCCAGTCAACATTGTCAAATGCTTTCACTGAGTCTACAAATGCTATAAACATTGGTTTGCCTTTCCTTAACCTATCTTCTATAAGAAGTCGTAGGATTAATATTGTCTCATGTGTTCCCACATTTCTCTGGAATCCAAACTGGTCTTCCCTGAAATTGGCATCTACCAGTTTTTCCATTTGTCTGTGTAGAATTCATGTTAGTATTTTGCAACTGTAACGTATTAAACTGAGAGTTTGGTAACTTTCACACATGTCAGCACCTACTTTTTTCGGAACTGGTATTATTATATCTTCTTGAAGTCTGAGGGTATTTCACCTGTCTCATACATCTTGCTCATCAGATGGAAGAGTTTTATCATGGCTGGCTCTCTTAACACTATCAGTAGTTCTAACGGAATGTTATCTATCCCCGAAGCCTTGTTTTGACTTGTGTCTTTCAGTGCTCTGTCAAATTTTTCACTCAGTATCATACTTTCCATCTCATCTTTATTTACGTCTTCTCCCATTTCCATAATATTGCCCTCAAGTACGTCTCTCTTGTGTAGACCCTCCATATACTCATTCCACCTCTGTTTTCCCTTCTTTGCTTAGGACTGGTTTTCCATATGAGCTCCTGATATTCATACAGGTGGTATGACACATTCAAAAACAAACAAGGAAATATTATGCCTAGCAAAGCCAATAAACTTACTGCAGATTGAAACTGTATGCTGGACTGGGACTCCAGCCTGCTAGCTTTGCCTTTTCAGGAAGTGGCTAATCAATGTGTCTGCAATGTCTTTTCTTCCAGGAATGCTAATCTTGTAAGTTATGCTAGAGAACTTCCATGATGTTTGGAAAGTAGGAGATGAGTTTCTGAAGAAAGTAAAGCTGTGATGGTCAGTCGTGAGTTGTGCTTGAATAGCTCAGTCGGTACAGCACTTGCCTGTGAAAGGCAAAGGTCCCAGGTTTAAGTCCTGGTCCAGTACATAATTTTAATCTGGCAGAAGTTTCAAATCAGTGCATACACTGCTGCAGAGTGATAATTTGTTCTGGAAGGCAACAGAAGTTTTGAACTGGTTGTGTTTGGTACACAGGACATAAATCTTGTATAGTGCACAGTACAGTATTTCAGATACTAAACTCTGTTCTATTACATGGCAAGCTAACTTGCCAGTGAAAGCAGCTGTATGACAGATGATGCTATGATTATTATAATTCTATGTATTGCAGCACCAATTTTGAAATGGTGATTTGCTTTGAAAAAGATATTTTATACACTATGGTACATGGTATTTTCAGAGCATCTTGCGTTTTCTGACAACATAGATATCATTCAGAAATATTTATTGGCTGAAAATTCAGAAAGATTATTCACTGGCTATCTTGTATTTGCATAAGAGAATGATTTAATTAATACAAGTAGCAATAGGTGGCCTAATGAAAGAAAATTTGTAAATTCTTTGCCTTTGTTTATCCATAGTCTTGTAAGTTATGCTGGAGAACTTCTATGGTGTTTGGAAAGTAGGAGATGAGTTACTGAAGAAAGTAAAGCTTTGATGGTCAGTCGTGAGCTGTGCTTGAATAGCTCAGTCGGTAGAGCACTTGCCTGTGAAAGGCGAAGATCACCAATTTTTGCAGTTGCACACATTATGTCCTAATATTTTGCTATACTAGCACCATTTCTGTCAGTCAGTATCCACAGGTAAGATCTACAAAAGTATCTTAATCCATTACAGTGTGAGAACGTCTCTGAAAAATATCTGAAATGTGATTATTGTACACATTGTGGAACCTTTTCCTGTAATCTATAAAACAGCACAGTAGATTTTCAAGTAGTCACTTAAAATTGCAAGCTGTATAGGGTGCCATGTGTTTAAGGGAACAACCTGCAAACATACTTTTGAAGGTAATCTGTTTTTGAAAATATAATGTAAATGCATACATAAAAAATCTACTCAAAAAGTGGCAGCAGGAGAACACACATATAAGATGTATTTTCTCATGTATATAGTTTTACTGTTCTTGTGACAACAGAATTTCTGAATTAAAGTGTGTGAAAGTCACTGACGTGTACAACAGAACAAGTTTGCTACATGTTAATACACTGGTTGGCAGTTGCTAAGGAACAACCGACACTTGCTAAGGAATAACTGCCAGTTGCTGCAGAACAACTTACAATTGCTGTTGAACATCTGACTAATGACAGTAAAAGAAAATATAGATGGTGGGATGTGTTAACTGCAGTGGAGCCTGTGCAGGAATGCTGTGTATGTATTTGACATTTCATGCTGTACGGCATTTTATGAAAGTTGAACCAATTAATGCAATATTTCATATGGTATGCCAACATGCATGTAACATAGCATTTGTGTGCTTACGATCATGGATGAGCAGCGAGACAGCTCACAGTGAGTCAAGTGTCACTACTGTGCCCACAGTAATGAGTGTGTCCAAAAGTGTCCTATCATGATTAAAAAGGCTGCCAAAGGTGGAAATGCTATCCAAAAGCATGCTGGTGATCATAGATGGACCACAAAACTGCAAGGGGATCGATACGTAGCCCTATTGCTGAAAAGGAACAGACATCTCACTCCTAGGAAGATCACTTCAAATGTTGCAGCCACTACTGGTGATAGTGACAAGTGATTCTGCTACCAGTTGATGTGGGGAGAGACAGTGAACATGTAACACACCATAGAATGTTCACAAACATCATCAGTATGATTATGGTGTGGGCAGGCAATAAGCACAATGGCCAAACACTACTGCATATCTCCATGTGAGGTACCTTTATAGCACAGTGGTATTGCATGGTGATTATTCTGGATCATATCCATCTGTTTAGGCATGTGGTAGGTCCCAAATTTCTATTTATGGATTACAATGCCCACCCACAAAGTACCACTGAGGTGTTGGACACACTGGAATGTAAAGATAAGAATGTATGGAACTAAACCCTCTAGAGCATGCCTGGGATGCTCTTGGTAGACATGTTTCTCAGATAATACCCCTTCCCTGAACCGTTCAAGAACTGAAAATTGCCTTGCGAGAGGAATGGGGTAACTTTCCCCAAGGACTCCTCAACAGTTTGGTATCCAGCATGAATAACAGGTGCAAAATGTGCATTAGTGCCCAAGAAGGGCATATTCCTTACTTAGACTCTTGTATTGCCATTTTGTTAGGAGTCTGATCTGTATCAAACATGAACATTATTTGTCTGTTACCCTGCTTTCCCGTGTGGTGAAATCTGTACCATTTTTTGTTATAAATATACCATTGATCTCTAATATGTAATTACTGTGCCTCATGTCACCCATCATTGCCTGTGATTATTCCAGTGCAACTATGTCTGTGTTCCTTAGCAATTGTCCGGCAGTGTAAAATGTGTAGCATTTAATGTACTCTAGCTTAACCACCTGGGATTTGAATTTTTATAAGTGGCAATTTATGATAACAAATTCTGATGGGAATGAAGCTATTTTGAAGAAACATTCTGTGCACCAGTAGTTTTTTGTTTTAAGTTTTGAAGTTACATAGCAAATTATGAGACTAAAATTTGTCCTGCTGGTTGTCTCCTTGTCAGTATCAACAAAAATCTCCAAGAGACAGAAGGAAATCTGCAGAAGAAATATCTTGCAGTGAGAAATAGCTAATTCATTGGTAGAATAGTCACTTCTGAAGGAAATTATATGAGACAACATGGGTGACAACTGCCATCTATTTCTTACTACATAAGCCTGTATCAGTCACAGAACTTACAGGCACCTCCACCGTCACATTGATTCTAAGCAAAATTGGAAGCCACTTTTTCAGAACAGGAGTAGAAACACTGTCTGTGTAGTTTCAAAAGCCTATCCCTAACAGTAAAACTGGTGAAAATGATGCTAGGTGAAAATAATTTTGTTTCCTTTCAGCGTTAATGAGCCTGTCACTTTAATACTTCCACTAAATAAGAGAATGTTATTCTAACAGTGTTGAGCTGTACAGGAAACCACAAAAGTATGTTGAAACACAGGTACTGATCCACTTTTATTCATATTATGCAGTTTTTGATTTACAAGCTTGAAAGGCTGAGTTCGGCTTCCTTCAACAGCCACATTCTAATTATACATTCTGAGTTGATGTTCCTACAAAATAATTTTGCCAACATCTCACTTTCTTATCTCCCCCCATTCTGACTAACAATTCTGTAAAACCTCGTCACTAATGTCTAGCTATTTCTCACTACTCATCAAACTTATTCTCCAGATAAGCACTGTAACCCATCCCAGAATTACTGGTTAACTTATGCCAAGTTTTCCAAATCATATCACCAAAGTTAAGCACTGTCAGGATTGGCTGGCACTTGGATGGGCCACTGTCTGGGTCTGCCGAGTTCTGTTGGCAAGCGGTGTGCACTCAGTCCTTGTGAGCCCAATTGAGGAGTTACTTGATTAAGAAGTAGTGGCACCAGTCACGAACACTGACAACGGCCAGGAGAGTGGTGTGTTGACCACAAGCCCATCTGTATCCGAATCTGGTGATGTCTAAGAGCTGCGGATGACATGCCGGCCGGTCAGTACCGTTGGGTCTTGGGCCTCGTCAGACAGTGTTTTTTGTTTTTACCCTGGCTTTATACTCCAATTAGGCAATATTCCATGCTAGTAAATGTGTTTCCTATGCCATTTTGAGAAAAGAGGTTAACCAGCTGTTATCCCAAGTTTGTAAAACCAGCCCTAAGTCTTCCCGTAAACATGCAACTAATATCTGTGCATCATGTTTTGAAGTACACAGGAAATTCCAGAACCTTTTATTGCTTTGCCTCTTACACACATGGTACAAAATGGAGATCTGAAATATATTAAAAATTTTACAGATTTCATCGGCAATAACAACCAATAATTTTAAATCCGATACTTGTTTTGGTATCTCTTCTTGGCACACATCAACAGAATTTTCAAAAGTTTATTTTAGAGTATTTTGTATGTCCCTTTGAATACAGTTGATTTTTCTAAATGACATTTGGTGCAATATACAATTCAGTGATAAAATTAATTAGTCCTCTGAAAACAGTTATCTGTCCTCTCAGATCAGAGCTGCATGCAGTAACTCACCTGTCTATGGACATGCTAACCTTCTGACATTCAACAATCTTTTCATTTCCACTGATTACTACTGAAGGAACAAAACTCTTGGGGTCTACTTCTTGTGATGCAAGTTGGGTGTCAAAGTGATTGGTTAGAGGAGTTAACTCAGTGTCCACTGACTTCAACTTTTTCCTTTGTTCAGTAATTTGACCATGGACACCCCCAACTGATTGGCCAGTAAAGCAAAAGCAATTTCCTGTTGATCTAATTGTGTGTTCAAGCAATCACTTTTGTTAAAACCATCAGCATTTGACTTTTAGTTTCCTCACTCCCTTTCTTGGGTTCTTCCACCTGCTTATCCATTTTACTGTTTAGCCCCATTAACATTAAATCTGCTATGCCAACCATTCCCAACCTGTAACCAGCCAATTGCATTTGAAGATTAATAGAATGCTGAGAGGTACTTCGCTGGTAAGCCCCCATTGAGATTCTGCACTTTCTCTGATGAGGGCTGTCATTGGTTTGTAGTCTGCAGCAGCTGCAGGTGGTGGCTCCATGTCACCTCATTTAACTTCAGTTCATTGGCAAGTGCTAGTTGTGTCTTTTTGTGCAACATCTACTCCCTGTGGCTTGACCACGAGATGAATACCCACAATGTAATCAGACTTAATGGCCCATCGGTTTCAGGCCACAACAGCAGACCTGCCAGGTCTCAATTGGTAGACTATCATCTCAGCACCCCTCACTGTCCTCCTCTACAAGGACACCAATGTTCTCAGATGGTACTGCAGCTTTCAACACCATCTCTTGCCATTCTACTGACTGCCTCCTCAGTTAAAGTATCTATCATTCAATATTTGAAGTTTGATCGTACAGAATCAAAAGAATAATGGCTGCACCCACCTTTGCAGGTTTTGGTCACTTCTCAGGAGGATGGACAAGTGGACAAGAATCTGTTTCCTGCTTGTCATTTGCTGGGCGAATGGACAGTGAACAAAGGCATCAGCTGGGCAGCCTGCCGAGCTATAGAAATTCAGTTAGGGTCTCATCAAGGTGTAAGACCCTGTCATGGTAAAACCTAGGAAGATTGCCCTGAAAGTAATGCACCAAATATTTTTCTTCATCAATTATTTATTGAACACATGAGTATGACTGCCATGGGATGCCTCCCTGAATCCTGCAAATTTTGGAGCTCTGCCAAGCTGCCTTCTCATAACAGCCTCACCCTCTTTGCCCAGCAACTAACAGTACTTCTGTTGAATGCAGCTTCTCTATGAAGAGCACCTCAAACTCTGAAAACTTCAAATAATGCATACCTAAAATTTCACATTCATGCCGTTGTTGTTGGCTGGGGAAAAAATGTGGTACATAAGTTTCTGGATGACCCTTGTAGGTTGTGAGAAGGTGAATCTTTGATCCTAGGTACGTGGCTTGGGAACAAGCACCCACCTCCCCGCTTCCTGCCCTGTTCATGCCTACAGCATTAAATTCATCTTCTACTACAGGGTTGATTCAATACTGCCATCAAAATTACAGTGGACAGCTAAATGACGTAAGAGGTTAGCACTACTCAAATAAGAGTCTACTCACTTACATATGTATTTTTTTATAAAAATGTCCACAAATATATTAACAGAATTCAAGAAGATAAAAAAGTACTGAAATAGTTGGCAAAAGTGCCTGGATACAAGAACGTAGACAGCACTCAGTCAATCAAGAAAAACCACACACATAAGTAATCAGAGTACACAAAATTAAAATAGAAAACACGTAACTGAGCATAAGCAAGAGAGAGAATATCCAGTAATGGCACATACCAGGTGAGCAAGACAGATTACCTCAGTGGCAGCGTAGAAATATTGATGGTTGTGAAAGCAATCGCAATTATGAGATGCCATCGTAATTCTGGATGATAATGATTACTGCAACTAGCAAGCACCAGAAACATTTATCAACTTCTCTGATTAATCAGAAATCTTTTATTGACCCTTCTAGTGCCTAGAGCATTCAGTTAAACTACCTCAACGTGGCACCTAAGTGATGGGACCATCTGGTCTGGAGGCTGACTGTATCAGCCAAAGATACGTGTATTGAAGGCATAACAGCTCGGGTCCCACTGAAGCAGGGCTCTTCCTGTGGCACTTACTTAACATCTTGGGTTTCAAAGAAAAAAGCTGACAGTACAGAGGTCACTATCTGTCATAGCCAATCCACCTGTGCTCATCTGCACAGTTTTGGGCATACTGTTTAATTATGTTAGACTGCCAAACAGTGATTTCTTCCAACAGGCAGAATTGCTTTTTTGGTACCTGTGTGGTGTATTCATATATGAAAGACAATTCAAACTTAGCACAAAGAGCCCCCTTACAACATAGCAAAAATTTCTAACTTCTGAATTAACTGCAAGTATGACAACCAAAGATTATAGATAATACCTTTATACTGGGGCATCATTATTGCGTATTTGGTATCTCTAATTTGCCCTCACAACACACACAAAATGATAGATCAAATTATTATCAAAATTAATTAATATCACTAGCCTCAAGGGTATGTTTAGCCTAATTCTGATGTGGTAAGAATAGCTTGTTATATGGCATCCCAATATTTACCGTATTTACTCGAATCTAAGCCGCACTCGAATCTAAGGCGCACCTGAAAAATGAGACTCGAAATAAAGGGAAAAAAAAATTCCTGAATCTAAGCCGCACCTGAAATTTGAGACTCGGAATTCAAGGGGAGGGAAAAGTTTTAGGCCGCACCTCCAAATCGAAACAAAGTTGGTCCATTGTAATGTGACACACAATTTAGGTCGAATGAAAGACGATACAGCTACAGTAGTTTGGTTCGAGTCGTAAGCTTAGCAATTAAGCTTTACCAGGTAGCCATTGTTTGCGTCAGGCGCTCAGTCCGTACTTATACGGGTACCCTTCCATTTTCACGTGCATCGTCTGGTTTGAATCGATTGCTTATTTTGCTTTGATCTGATAAGTGCCGTTTTCTTTGTTATAGGTGTTTACGTCACTCTAAGCTAAAAATGCATTACTGTACTGTGTCATGCATTGTTTGTCGCATTTTGATAGTGCGTGTTTACGGCCTGTCGCCGCTCGCGGCATGACTTGCTTTTGTGCTACCGCCGCTTTAAAAAAAAGAGGAATCGTCTCATTGGCGAAACAATGGCAAGAGACTGCTATTTGTTGTTACTTACACTGCTGCTTTATTTGATAATGATCAACAAGAACCAAATAATAGACTGCGTATGATAGAACATGTTCTGAACGAGAGTTTAGCGAAAATTTTTCTCCGTTTGAAAATCTTTGCGGCCGCTTCTTTAGTACATCAAATTCTGCACAGAAATTTGTCATCTTACATTTAAAATCTAGTCAGTTGCCGTGCTTCATTTCTGACTGTATCACTATTCGGCATAAGAATAATACGAATATAAACAAGACACGATACGTATATTCTTCCGCGTTTGCTGTTGTCTGACTCTAGTTTCGTAGTTTATTAGGCAGACAGGATTTAAATGAGATAGCAGCAAACACGAAAGAATACATGGCAAAACGTTTATATTCGTATTATTCTTATGGTGAAGAGAATACTGCATGTGATTCACATTTCATCAGGTTCCTATTAGCACCCATCTCTTCTCACAGGTAGGAAAAAATTCGGAACGTAGAGTTGGCCATATTGACAAACATCCCTAACAGTCTTGCCAGTCGGATTTTCGTAGTACATTGAAGTTCTGCTACATTCGAAGATGAACAATACGGAATTTGTATTTACTTCGTTGGATAATGTATGAAAATGCAGTGGTCGAAACTCGGGGCGGAGAAAAAAAGCTCGTCTTCTACCTTTTTTTAAATTTATTTACTGATGCAGAGGTTTTGGCGCAAGTATTTATTTTTGTGCCCACAAAGCATGCCTGTGTAGCGCTACACAAGTTAGTTGTGGCGGCACCTACCAACATTTTTCAGAACTTCCGCTTGCTTTGCACTCGATTCTAAGCTGCAGGCGCTTTTTTGGATTACAAAAACCGGAAAGAAAGTGCGGCTTAGATTTGAGTAAATACGGTAGGTATATTAAACTGCACAATTAGAAGGAAGGGCAGCAAATGCATGTAATATCACACACTAGCTCTAATATACCTCCATGAAAGGAAGTACATTAAAAGAAGAAAATCTCTTCATTGATGACTCCGATTTTCACTCTTATGATGCTAGGCAGGAACATAATCTGCTTGTCATACAGTAAGTACAAACACTTGCAGAGGATGAGTATATCATACCACCTTTATGATTCCATGTGAAACGGGTACCAAATTTATGTATATTTAAAATGACATCTGAAACAGCACTTGCTTGACCACTGCTGGTATTATGTTCCCAACTTTTGAGGTGCCATAAAAATTAGTGAATTTGATCACACATTTTTAACCATATTTTGTTTTTTTCTCACCTTATTTGTTTTATAACTAAGTAACCTAGATGCAACATGTTTTGGATTATCATTTCAGATTCATAGTACGTATAAATCATATTCAATGTCTCAAAACTGACTAGTGCCATTATAGTATGTTCAACTTACATATCAAATCATGATTCACAGGACCACTAACAAAATGCAAGTCTATCCTGACTAAGTTTTCAGTGAAGTGTCCTTACTGAAGTCCAGCACATAGGCAGGGTGGCAGGAACAAGCTCTGCTTTCTTCACACAGTTCTGACACTACGCACGTTCTTAGTTATTCGGCAGGGCATGACAGTCACTGTGTAAAAATTGTTGTACACACAGGTACTGTATAGTTAGATCACCAATGTTGGCAGCGGCCAGTCACAAAACACACATGATCTGGAATCTACCAACTACTGTCGGCTTCAGTCAATTCTGAACTTCATGGTCCTTATTCTAGATGTTGTGAACAAACTCATACTACATGTCACCCAAAAGCTCTTGAAAATGTTGATGACCTAAGTTGACTTCTTACAAAATTCATGGCATTTATAGCCAAACTTATTAAGTTAGCTTTCTTATTTGTCAACACCTTTGATTTTTAAAAAAAAAAAAAAAAAAAAGAAACCACTTATGCAGTATCACAAACACCTTTATTCTCGTCCATACCATTTTCTCTAAGCATAGATTTCAATTTGTGACTTGTATCCTCTGTTCTTCCCATCGGTGACCCTGCAGACAAACAAACAGGTTTGATTGCTGATAACTTTTCTTAAGACATCTCCTCAGTATTGTCTTTGATACAGGTTTCACAAATTTTGTATCAGTGTACAGCTAACCATTGGTGCCTATTATCTTAACAGTACCGTTACTGTTTCGCATAGTATCAATGTGATCGTTTATTTCCATTCTAAAGATTTTTTGCAACCTCAGAATCACCTTCAAGGATTAAATGTTAGTCTGGCAAGCACCACCAATAAGAGATCAACATTGATTCATATGAAAAACATCATTCATAATGTGTCTTCAAATATTGCATTCCTTCACATTACGTATACTTGTTTCACAAATTAAACAAAGTGGGTGATTTGTATGTTGTGTAAAACAGATATCACTGTCAATTGTTCATTGAAGCACCTTCACTCTTCTGTTTCCCTCCTGTTGGAAGACTGACTGAGAAACTCCTTTTTTTTTTTTTTTTACAACCTGAAATAAATATTTCAAATTCAACCATGGCATCTGTACTGAGAGTCAACGGTCATTTTAACATTTCAGATATGCATAATAGTGCTTAATAGGTCTTCAAGTTTTAACTAGAAGTATATCTACATCTTCCAGATGATCTCATATGCCTGATAGGTATTTCTCCATTTGTCTTTAAATATTTCAAGTCCCTGGATGCTTCTTTTGTTGATGGGATTGAGAAAACGTGATGAATGGATGGATCAGTGACCCAACTGAAAACCTAGAGAGAAGGAAATCAGCAACCTGTACATTGTTGTATGGCAAACCATACCATAGTTGCCCCATGTAAAACACGGGAAAACAGGAAGGCTGAATGATGACCAGAACTCCATCCTTCATGAGCACAAGCCCAATGTCTTACCCACTTGAACACCTCACTTGATAACAAATTTGACTTTTACTCACTCAAAATGATCAACTTATTTTGGATAAAATGTGTAGAAACTTAAAATTCAGTTTAATTCTGTTTACATGTAAGAAAGGATATAGTCAACATATGAGATTGGCTTCTTTGCTTCTTCAGTGAGGGAGGGAGAAACCAATGTTGCATGCATGGAAATCTTTAAAAAATAAATATACTAACCAACTCCTCTATAAGTAAAAAAATTAGCTAATTTTGAAACTAGAATTACAGGCTCCTTTTGCTACTGCAGAAGATACACACAATATAACAAAATAGAGTCTTTATATCTATCAAAATTAATTGATTTCCTATGGTTGACACTTTTCTTCTAATGCAGTCATACATTCCTCTACAGCGATAACAAGAACTCAACTGACAAACTTACAGATGTTGCTCAGAGGTACCTTCCAAGTACTTTTGTATGGTCTCTGGTAGCTCATTATGGAGTCATTGCATTTCACTTGGTTTCTTGCCTCAGTTGGCTTTGTATCCACATTGCACTGAAAATAGTGCAAATTGTGAAAACGTTGTTGATATGCACTGTGTGTCATGTTTTCATTCTCTCATGGTACCTGCTGTTGACAATAGTATTGTAATACCCTCATTAAATCACTGCCCTCAGGTTTGCATTCAGTTCAGCTTGGTTCTGTCTAGGGTTTTTGGCTGGCTGTTATTAGGGAGAGGGGACTGAAGTGGGAAGGACCATGCGTTGTGAAGCCCATATGGGGTTGGGTTGGGTTGTTTGGGGAAAGGAGACCAGACAGCGAGGTCATCGGTCTCATCGGATTAGGGAAGGATGGGGAAGGAAGTCGGCCATGCCCTTTCAAAGGAACCATCCCGGCATTTGCCTGGAGCGATTTAGGGAAATCACGGAAAACCTAAATCCGGATGGCCGGACGCGGGATTGAACCATCGTCCTCCCAAATGCGAGTCCAGTGTCTAACCACTGCGCCACCTCGCTCGGTGTCTAGGGTTTTTGTTTTCCAGCAGTGTTATTTGTGCTTTAACAGTGATACACAGCAGTACTTTGGACATGTTTGTTGATAAAGAGAGTTGGCCATTATGCTCCCCATGTATGGGTTCACTGAATGCAATGTGACAGCAGTGCGACACTACGCTCAGCTGTTCACACACCAACAACAACCTCATCACAGTACTTTTGCATCTGAGGCTTTTTACATTACTTTGTGTTGTTTATTGTATGTTTTGGTTAATGCAAATTACATGCTTCTTCAGTGTTGTGAAGGTATTTTTATAGAAAAAGGATGACTGCAGTAGAAAAACCAAGTAAATCAGAAGTACATTATTAATCTGTCAAGTGCCATACAATATCAGGTATTTCTCATAGCAAAATACTCATAAGGTATCCCTGAACAATCTCTGAAAGCTTGTCAGTGGAGTTTGGTTCATGCTGTGTATAAAAGACAATTATCTCACTGAATGAGTGTTAAAATTTATAATTACTCTTCTGATTTACTGTTAAATTACTGACCAGTTTCATGATCATGGTCATTCTCTCCCATACTTATACCAGGAGAGTAGAACAAGTGTCTGTTCCATAGTCATAACATTACTCTTATATATGTTCATTCTCAAAATAAGATATTTCAAATGCTCATTTCAGCTGCTCAAAAATTATAGGGAAACCTACATTACTATTTCACATCAGTACCCATGTGTTTTATGACCCATAATAGAGGAGAAGAATCCTTAACACTTTGACTACAATTTTATTGTCAAAGACAGTTGCTAAAAGAAAACAGTCCAACGACTTCCACACAGTTTCACAAACATTACACTTATGTACACTCTGGCTTCTCATTAAATCAAGCTAAAAACAGTGGAGAATGTATTTTTCACATGTATGTGGTATGCAAATAGAGTAGCTAATTAACAGGATAAACTTAAAATCATACAGCCAGTTGTGAAGGAAGTGTCTGGTCAGCAGCACAAGGTTGACAATATAGTCAGCTCATAGTTAAAATATTTCTGTTAGTGATAAGTCATATATATGTACTGTATTTAACCATCATTTTCTGAGCATTGCTGGTGAATTACATAAAAGCTTAGTTTATACAGTGAAACACACAGCTCTCCTGGAAAATGCCTTTCTGGGATTGAAGTCTGAAATACTCCTCTGTGATACTGACAAGGAGAAGAATGAGTCAATAATTATATCACTGAAGACTAAGGACTCTCGTGGATATGGTGGACTGGCTAGCAGAATATTAAAGTACTGTGCTGCACTTGTTAGCCCTGTACTTTGTCATATTTGTAATTTTTCCCTTAAGAAGGGTCAGTTTCCTGAACAGTTAATGTACTCAGTAGTAAAGCCGCTTTATAAAAAGGGAGAAATGGATAACGTAGACGATCTTAGACGTATTTCTATGCCATCAGTGTTTGCTAAAGTTATTGAAAAGGCTGTATATTTAAGGATAATTGATCATTCTATTACACATAATTTGCTATCAAATTTACAGTTCAGCTTTAGAAGTGGTTTAAAAACTGAAAATGCTATATTCTCTTTTCTCTTAGAGGTACTGGATGGATTAAATAAAAAGTTTTGAACACTAGACATCTTTTTTGATTTAACTGAAGCATTTGATTATGTTATCACAGAATATTGCTCCAGAAGTTGGGCCGTTATGGAATACAGGTAGGAGCTTACAATCGGTTCATCTCTTACTTTAACAACAGAGAGCAAAAGGTCATTATTCACATTGTTCAGAATGGCTGTGACATGACGTCTGACTGGGGCACGGTCAAATGGGAGGGGCGGGGAGGGGGGGGGGCAGGAAGGGGCAAGGATCAGTGCTGGGGCCACACCTGCTCCTTGTGTACATAAATGATATGCCCTCTAGTATTACAGATAATTCTAAAACATTTCTGTTTGCTGATGACACTAGCTTGGTGATAAAAGATATTGTGTGCAAGATTGGCTCTGTTTCAAATAGTGCAGTTCATGATGTAAGTCCATGGCTTGTAGAAAATAAACTAACACTAACCACAGTAAGACTCAGTTTTCTTAGTTTTAACACACAATTCAACAAAACCCACTGTTTTAATTTCACAGAATGGGCATATGATCAGTGAAACGGAACAGTTCAGTATATATATATACTTTATTGTCATTTCTTGTTAATGATATCAGCTTATTCCCATGAATTAGCAGCTTTTATTCCGTTAATATTAGGCAGAAATCTAATCTGCATTTGGACTGCACTTCCTTAACTCTTGTGCAGAAAGGTGTGCAGTATTTTGCTGCATCCATTTTCAATAAACTTCCACAAAAATTCAAAAATCTTAGCAGTAATCCATGCACTTTCAAATCGAGACTGAACAATTTCCTCATAGGTCACTCCTATTCAGTCAAGAATTTCCCTGAAAAATTAACCTGATTCCTGTGTTATATTGTTGATTGCATTTACATAAACTTAGGGGTTGTCTTTTTTGGGTTCACAAACATTTTATTTTGTCTGTTATTAGTGTTATGTTGTAGTTTTATGTACTAACATGTCCCATGACCTTGGAGATTTGCTTTTCAATTTGGTCCTACAGAACTAGACGTGTAAAATAAAATAAAATACAAACTACCATACTTATTTGCCAACATAATTTTGATTATTCAGCCTGCTTCAATGCAGAGTGTCTAATTTAACATTTTTAGTACACAGTCTAGGTCATTGCTTATTTATGTAACTTGCTACTCAACTACAGATCTACACAAAACAAATGATCAACTGCAAAACAGGTATACTTCTAGACTTGATTAGTGTTGGATGAAATGCTTTAATTTATGAAGATATAAAAACCACACTATACCAATAAACTGTTCTTGAGCATTAAGGCAACCATTCACAGTTCAATCAGTTTGTAGACCCGTGTGACAGACAGTCTGTGCAGAGGTTACTGCTTGTATGTTGGCGATGAGTCCATAGTATGGTCTGCTGTTCCATCAGCAGATTACTTGCTTCCACAGACCTTTACCCACAAACAGACACCGCTCAGTACATGGCCATGGGATCAATTGAGGTTTGCTGTACCAATTGTCAGTTTTGACCTGTGACATAACTGTGTTGTTTGATGTCTTTTTGGTTCTGTGTCTTTGAAACAGATTGTGTCTGCAGAGAGTTTGTTGAAGTAAATGGTGGCAATCACTAGCAGGGGATGTTTATACACTGTTTGGGAATGATGTTAGCATGGTGTTAAACAAGTGCTGTATGTTACTCTGTGTTTTGTGAGTTTTGTTTAGATGTCTTGTCAGTGAATTATTTTAATGTCATTAGTAATAGGCCACAGATTAGTTTTCACTTTTGGAATTGTTCATTTGTGATGTTGTTAATGGTTTGAAATTTAATTATTTTGTTTTCATTTGGTACTAGGTATGGATATTACCACACACTTTATCAGTCATTCATTAATTGCTGCTACAGTTGCCTATATAGCTGCTACAGTTACATAGCCTCATGGCAGATGGCGTAAGGTGTCAGCAGTACAGAAAATTTATAAAACTGACAGAGCCTAGATTTATCAGCGGTCTTTGGGTGTTTTTATGTTTTTTTCCCCCTTTATTTTAAGGAGTGTAGTGTGTTTGTTTATGTTCATAATTTTCTTTGAATTGGTTATCTATATTGCTTAGTTTCTATGATTTTGTGGTTTGAGTGTGTAGTAGAAGTTGTTATTTAGTAGTTTATAGTAGTATCATGAAGGCTGATCTGGTCATTTTGGCCTGTTTAGGTTTTGACAATAGTTATGGTAAGTGTGGTTTGTTAGTATCATAGGTTTCATTTGAGCTGTACATGTCAATTGAAATTTCTGATACTTGTTTTTCCAGATTTTGTTTGCTGAGGTTTCAGATTCACTTTTTCCATTACTATTTGATTTGGTACATATTCATTATTAAGACTGCCATATATTTTGTTTGCCACCTCCAAAAAATAAAATAAAATTAAAAGGGAGCACCTAAGCTCTTGTCCCGCTAGTATGTTGCCTCGCGTCTTTTCAGGTTAGTTGGTCTGAGGAGTAAATGGACCAAACTGCTGTGTTATCAGTCCCTTCTTTTCAGGTGTGTGATGCCATGGTGACCAAATTGTATAAGCTTTAAATGGGGTATCCACCATCTTAATGATGTCATGGGTCAAAGGTGATGTGTTAGTACTACAGTCTTCAATATTACCTTGCCGTGTGATAAGGCAGATGGGAGGAACAGCCCACAACATTGGACAAGTCGCAGTTGTGGAGGGCATTGTCCATGCAGGCATTCTGGCACACTTACCTTGGCTGTAAAGGCTTGGTTTCAACACCACATTCTTAATATGCACAATTCAGTAGGAAACAGTAAACTCTTTTCTTTCTCAAACTATGAACTAACTTCTTCAATCAGTTACATAACCTACATGGGGTCCCAAACAACAGTGCAACTTGGCATTTCACACACACATTCAGAAAGTTGCATCCATGAAGTGGCAGTGAAAATCTGAAGAACTGGGGACTGAACTGTAGTCTGACATTTACCCACCAAACCATTCACAATATACTGTCAGCCATGGCTAATTTACAGCACTCTTTACTTCAAACATTACTTGAAAAAATGAAGCCAATAACACAACAATGGAAAGTGGTGCAATGATAAGTAGCTATCTTGCAAAAATATTCAGTGATGTAAAACTGTGCACCTGGTGAAATGCAAAAATGCATAGTCCTATGACTACAATATCAACTACTCACAGTTGAGATCATTCCAGTTATACAAACACTTTGGTGTAACAGTTTGTGGGGATGTGAAATTGAATGCCAGTCAGTACAGCATGTACTGCTACTTACATTTCATTGGAAAGATAATGGTAGAATACAATCAGTTTACAATGAAGAACACTTACAAAACACTCACGTGACTCATCTTAAGATTATTGCTCGGGTATGCAAAACCCCTAACACATAGAACTAAAAGGAAATATTTAACATAGAAAAAGACAGGTGGCACAAATGATCATAGATTTGTTTGACTAAATGAGGAAGCATCAAAGAAAAATATTCTCCGGTGAACACCTGACTACAGACATCAACAACTATCCTGCTAAAGTCCACAAAGTTTCAAGAAGCAATACTACACGAAAAACCTAGGAATAAACTGAAGCCTTGTATGATCACTACTGTACACACAACAAACACCAAATCAGATTTAAGTGGTCATAAAGGCATCAAAGCAGCTTTTCCTGAGGTTATTTGCAAATGGAGCAGTAAGAAATCCTACTAGGGTTCAATGCCATGCACTTCATAATCATTTGCCTTTCACAATGTTGGTGGAATATGCAAATGCACAACAGAAGATTAACGCCTCAACTTATGAATGTATCTCAGAAATCATCTTTTCCAGTTTGACATGGAAGCACTTTCAAATCATATGGAACACTTTGGTCACAACCAAATTTTAACAAAGTTTCTAAAATGATGCAACTTAAAGATTTATTTTCAGTTCATGTGTTAAAGAAATATGCAGCATTTGATTTCACACCAACAACAAATGACTTTCGACACTTCCGTATCTATTCAAACATGTACGCATATTTCTCACTGGTACGATAAGTAAAACATGCACTGATTTGACATTCAGTCACAGGTCAGTAAACAAACTGTTCATTGTTTTTGAGTAACTTTTAATATAGAACTAGCTGGAAACAACACTCAAAAAGGGACTGATACTTCCTCAATTTGCATACAGCCGCACAAACGAAAGGTGGCAATACCATGCTTTTCCAAGAAAAAGCTTCTTCAACCAGCAAAAGAGGGAAAAAGTCTCATACTGTTCATAAATGGAGAAAGAATTATCCACATTCCAAATCCAGACACACATGGTAGCGACTACAACAGGAAACAGTTGTTATTTACATCTGATTTTGAAACCTTTCCCAAATACTTTTTTGTCTCCTTTGTTTTTCACAAAATTAAGGGAATTTACCTTTATTATTGAAATCATCAATCAGTAATACTTACGTTACATCTACTTACACAGTCTCGAACTCCTTACAACATTTGTGAGCACAGTATCAGGAATAAGTAACAAATTGCAGTAATTTTTGTGCGTTAATAACTTATCAACCAACTTTTAAAAAAAAACTGCTATTGTGGAGCAGCAATATATTCTGAAGTACATACTAACAGTGGAAAGAACTAGCAAATTGTAACTATCAATGCTCTGATTTACTGTGCACATATACTGAACACTGCAGATGAATGAATAACACTTATGCCACACATCCACAATGACACCTCATTTCATCAACATTCATATTTAGTGTGCCTCATCTCTCACACTATATGCAGGCTACTGTTAAAAATAATTTGGTATTTACGTTATTAACACCACATATAACAGCATCAAATGCAGCCTTGCAAATTCTCATGCACAAGACAACCAAAGTGTGATATAGGTAAGGCTAATGTGTGAGATCCCAAAGTAGGTGCAGTAAATAAATACAAAACATATTACTGACTTTTTCTATTTCACTGCGGTAACATCTTTTAACGAAATAATTTAACTTCGTTTTTGTACAAATCAGGTATAAGGGATTTCAATACAGTATGTGTAATAATTGCAGTCATCCCCCATATTTTATGCTCTCCTCCAGAGAAGACAGGCAAGGTGTACCCGCCTGGATATTCCATGTAATCGCAATTACTAGAATCACAAAACAGTCTTAATGGTACTGTAAACACAGATTCCACTTCTGTCCGATTTATTGCCAAGTCTTTCACATTCACATGCCCTATGTAACCCAGATACGGGCAAACGACTACTTCATTGTCTTTTGTACCAACAAAACTTCCATGTCCCCAGATCTCTATGTCGCTTTTCTGTAATCCTATTTCTTCACACGTCTCCCTACAAGCCGTCTCTTCTAGATCACTGTCTGTCTCATCCTGCATGCCACCAGGAAATGAAACTTGTCCACTGTAATTTTTCAACGTACTTGATCGCAACGTATATAACAACGAAATTTCTTCATTTACTATACAAAATGGTACCAACACAGCTGCCTGCTTTGCGGGAACATGTTGCTTAGTTCGCAATGGGCCCATACGCTGTAGTCGCTCCAAGCCTTTCTTCCTGTTTTCTTCGTTGAAGATAGCCTTTGCAATTACCTCGCTCAAATTGTGTGTGGATGTGGCATGGCAACGTGCATTTGTGATGAAGAGCACAACTTGTCTGGAATAAAGACCATGTTTAATTAGTTTTCATCTACTGAATAACGCTATGGTATAACACACATCCTGTTACTGTTAATACAAATACGTATTGCAAAGGGCAGACAGAGAAAGGATAAAAATTGTATTCACCTTCCTGAAATTGATCTTAAGCACACAGTCATCTCGTAGAGTTAATACTCATAGACACAAAAAGGGAATATAATTCTTTGCCAAAACTTCGAGTTGAAACATCTCTAACCGTCGTACTGGGAATGTTTATGTTGGTGGGGGTTGTCCGAAGTTCCACTTATCAGCTGATTGAATGACAAGGATGCTCCGACGGCATCATAACAAGAAGTTAGACCTTTCTGCATTCCATACACCATAAATATTGTTTCTAGAAGCCAATAAAAAGGAAACTAAATAAATAAATATTGTCTATGATTTACGCTTTTGAATGCTAACGTAGCAGTCGCAACACTTCGCCTCGATTTTGTTGCCTGCTGCGCCAGCGGCGCGCCAAGCGGCCGTATGTTAAACTATTGAGTTTGGTGCGATCGTGAAAACGAAAGCGAGTAGTAGCTATTTAATTTGGTTTGTACATTGGTTTTTACATATGAGAATGTAGCGTAGCGCAATAAATTGCAGCATCGACAAGAAAAAAATACCACACTGTTCTTTTTTTAATTTGCTAAGGACTCTGAGAGGTGTATAACATCATGTTACTAAACTGCATCGTCAGGATTCGCTTGTAAATTACATGTATATTGATGTTTAATGTTTTGTTTTAGGTGTAGAAAATGGCTAGTGAATAGCAGACGGAAAAAAACACCCTGTATACCTTTATAATATCGTTTTGTCCGTTATACGTCGATCGAAACCAGTTCATGAATGCAGACAATAATAAACACGCGTGGAATACAGTTAACCACATTGCTTTACATTCCAAATACACCACCTCAATGACGATGATGAGGAGACTGGCACAAAGGCTCGGCAACCCGTCTAAAACTGTGAAACGCTCATACAGTACAAAAGCAGTCAGTTCAGCTCTCCATATATCAGTGCCAGGTTCATCCGAATCGTCAACACAGACCTGTTTTGACGATGAAGTGGTAAAATTAAGCGCAGTTACTCGTGTTTAGAAAAAGCGCGTGGAGTATTAGAACGTGCGGATCACTACACTTGGTGCAAAACTATAATGGGACAAGCAAAGTGAGTATCATTTTAAGTACAGACAGCAAGAGAAACTGTATCTGAAGGATCAAGTGAAGAGGGACAAACAAATTTTGAAGACTATAGGAGCCCGATATTTTTTAAAAAAGATGCCCTTGGCTTGTTGTTAGATTAGCATGCCATCTCAAAAGATGTAAAGACAAAATTAAGCTGTTTGCTCTAAATTTATTATATTAAAGCATACAGGTTTTGTCAGAATGTTGTATGTTTCGATCAGTGTGTTCATTACAGAGGCATGTGGAAGGCATAAAAATAAAACGTGGGATAAGTGACAATATGTTCCACCTTTTAAAGCAGAAGTTACAGCATTTCTACGATACTGATAAACTAGTGCATATGTCATTGGATTAACAAAAGTCTCTTATGGCAAATTTAACACAGCACTTCTTTCAGTGTTATTGGCTTTGAGGTCTTGGGGTTTACACTCACAGTATATTTCTCCCACTATGTGGCAGTTGCTTGTCCCACTTGGAACAATATAATGATTGAGGTCTTACTTGTGGCAACATACGACAATGACAATACAGTAGGCCTATGGAACGACAAACTTTGCATGTAGAGGTTCATGTCTGTGCTTTTTATGAGTGAATCTTTGTGTTTACATTTCGTTGATATCAACGTGGTAAGCTGCAGTTCTATCCAACGTCACAAGTGTTTCTTCACGAAAGTATTGTAACTTGCCACTGGATTGATGAGATTTATCCCTACTTGCACTTATTTTAGAATCATTTTAGGAACATCTGTGTCTTCTGATATTATGCAAACTCTTGGAGGCAAAAAAAAAAAAAAATCAAATATTTCGTAACAACTTCGTCAGCCTACAGCAGCGAACCACCGAGTATCGCGACTGTCTATTAAGCCCGGTCCACACGCAATGATTTCTCTGGCCTTCCATAATGTTAGCACATGTATTGACAACGCGCTGACACATGTTGTCAGGCGTTGTCGGTGGGTTATTCTTCAACTTTCCCCACAGAAAGAAATCTGGTGAATGTGCGGGCCATGTTATGGTGCTTCGACGACCAATCCACCTGTCATGAAATATACTATTGCACACCGCTTCAACCTCACGTGAGCTAAGTGGCAGACATCCATCATGTTGGAAGTACATCGCCATTCTGTCATGCACTGAAACATCTTGTAGCACCATCGGTAGAACATCACGTAGGAAATCAGCGTACACTGCACCATTTAGATTGCCATCGATAAAATGGGGGCCCATTATCCTTCCTCCCATAATGCCGCACCATACATTAACCCACCAAGGTCGCTGATGTTCCACTTGTCACAGCCATCGTGGATTTTCCGCTGCCAAATAGTGCACATTAAGCTGGTTTACGTTGCCGCTATTTGTGAATGACGCTTCGTCGCTAAACAGAACGTGTGCAAAAAATCTGTCATCGTCCCGTAATTTCTCTTGTGCCAAGTGGCAAAACTGTACACGACGTTCAAAGTCGTCGCCACGCAATTCCTGGTGCATAGAATATGGTACCGGTGCAATCGATGTTGGTGTAGCATTCTCAACACCGACGTTTTTGAGATTCCCGATTCTCGCACAATTTGTCTTCTACTGATGTGCAGATTAGCCGCGACAGCAGCTAAAACACATACTTGGGCATCATTTGTTGCAGGTCGTGATTGACGTTTCGCATGTGGCTGAACACTTCCTGTTTCCTTAAATAACGTAACGATCCGGCTAACGGTCCGGACACTTGGATGATGTCGTCCAGGATACCGAGCAGCATACTTAGCACACGCCCATTGGGAATGTTGATCGCAATAGCCATACATCAACACAATATCGACCTTTTCCGCAATTGGTAAACAGTCCATTTTAACATGGGTAATTTCAGTTAGAGAAAATACATTCAAATTTCTAGATTTGGTGCCATACAAGAATGTAACCATTTAAAATCCTATAATCTATCAATTTGTTAAGATTGAAAATTTTCAATTTTGGGCTATAGTCCAACACTTGCCTGAGGGAATCTCAAGTTAAAGTATTTAGAAAGCTAATATATATATATATATATATATATATATATATATATATATTTTGAACAGCACCTGATGTACTTTTTTCACCACCATAAAATTACAATTCAAACATTTTGTATTACATAAGATTTATAGCTGAGTAGCTTGCTGATTTGAGTTGATATTATGACAAAAGTAATATACCTAACACCTTAAATCAAACAGATTGTTTAACATATACTGATACCAGACATATGGCAAACATCATCTCTATCTTATAATATTAAAGGTAAAACAATTATTAAATAAGACTTCCAGTGGATGACCATAGTGCTCATTAAGGCATTAGAAATAACTACTGTATGAATCTCAAAACTTGGGAATCATAAACACTTCTGTCCCAGTAACAAACTCAAACATAAATTTCCATTTTTTCATTCTCCACAGATGGAGCCATTCAAGTAATATAAACATAATAAATTCCTTCCTGAGAAATGTTCCTTTGCCATGTTCACAGAAGTTCGAATAAGACATGAAAAAGGAAAGAGTCACACCAGCTCAGAGCCTTGGGTTCACCAGCCCCAAATTGCAAAAAGAGCTTGCATCCTCCTGTGGAAGTTTTGTTAGGATGTTTTGAGGTTGTCTTCATTTGAAATTGCATCTGTTCTTACTGTCCTCACAAAATTGTTATGACTGCCACTACATGTTTATCAGAATTCATAGCCTTGATAGAATAATTATGGAGATTATCATATCTTGCCTTCTTATTTGAAAATGGAACTCTACATGGTTTTAGTGTAATGGGGCCATGGTATGTATGTTTGGGTTTGCTTTGGTAGCTATACACATTATTCAGGGTACCACAAAATGTATTTTGACATCTGCCAGATATTTACTATCGATACCACACAAACAGGCAGTCACATCATCTGCTTTTTCATTGAAAGTTTCATGTAATAAGCCTGTTCCTTCTCACTGAAGGCTAATTTCCTTCTAAGATCTCCCTGTCAAAACTTTCCCCCATTATTTTTTATCAGCTCAATGTGGGTGTAACCTCCATCATGATTGCTCTCATTTTCGACAATAATTGATGGCAACATGGACCATTTACTAAATTACTCTGTTTGTATTTTACTGGTACACAGTGGCAAATCACTACATGTTGAAACTTTATAAGAAAAGTGGATATCATACTGAAAATACAGGTTACTAAAAAAAATCAAATCGGTGTTGTTTTGTTCTTCCACACTGTAAGTTCAGTGCCTGGTCAAGATATAGTCTTGTGTCTTACATGTTGCACACTGTATATTCTAGGATAGTAGAAGGATCCTAATTGCTCTTACTAACTAGATAGGATAGTAGAAGAGAAGTGATTCCAGAAAATAAACATGAAGTCACTGGCTGGGGCAAGGCACTATATACCATATGGTGTATCTATGAAAGTACCACAGATCCCCTACCTGTTAAATTTCACCACAAAACTACTGCACCCCAAGATTTTGCCTTGACTATACAGTGCACAGAATGTAGTCTCAATTATTTCAACTCCTCAAATAACTTTTTAATTCGTAATGTATGATGGAAATAAGAATCTTAAAAAATGTTCAAATATTAAGTGATAGCAGAGATTAGAACAAATTTCTTTCTATTAGTTACTTCACTTTCACTGGGTTAAAGTACTTACCATATGGTTTGCTAAAGTATACAGTATGATCTTGACAGTGTATTGTAAGATACATTTCAAATAAACTCCCGATGGTGTGTTAAATATCAAAGAACTATACAAGTCTGTATGCATTTGGATGTGGGTTTTCAACAATTTCAAATTGTCCTACATAAATATTAAACAACCTCCAATCTACGCCAGGTAAAAGCATACACTAATGTTCGGATATTAACTTTTCAACCCTAACTCTACGAATAGACAAAAATATAGGCAAATATGCTAATGTTCACACAAAAAATATAAATGTAAACTACAAAATGTGTTAAGTTATCCGATTTTTCATTTCTCAGTGTTTGAATTTACAGAAAGCACTTCTTATGAATTGTAATTTTCTTTCAATTAGTTTTTTCATTACAGCTGGATCAAAATATTCATAGTATGGCATGACAAGGTGTATGAGACGGATTTATCTGTGTGTCATAGAGTATAAATTATTCAGCAGAGTTTAATATTTTCTGGTTTTTCAGTTAGTTTTGTAGTACTTTCACTAACTGGGTAATTACTTTTGCAAATGTCCCTCAAATCTGTCTGCAAACTACTAATTTCAACACACACACTCCCTTCCTCCACTACTTGTACACATTCACTGATTGAATTACTATTAGGAACTTGTTCCAAATTTTCAAAACAACTTTCCTTCTCTAAATACACATTTTGAAAAATTTCATTTATGATTTTAAACCTTTGATCACTATAGTTACATTTGTTATTGCAGTCACTAATTACTTTCACTATTTTATCACTGATCAAATTTTCTTTTGCATTTTTATTAACACATTCAGACACAATATCACTAACATCTACAGGCAAAATTAAACTCTCATGTACTTTTCTACTTGTTTCAGAATCATCACTCAAGCTTACATCAGAGTTTCCAGAATCATCCAGCACACAATCATCAATCTTAACTTCTGCATATACCATTCCATCTAATTCTGTGAGCAATACAGTATCATCAACCTCATTATCATCATCATCATCTTTTTTCTGTTTATTGCTTACTGAAATTTTATCTGGAATAACACTGTCATTTTCACTTTCATTTCTAAGTACATGATCATCAGCTTCCATACATACAACACCAGTATCAGTTCTTTCACTCATTTCACAATCACTCAACATATTCAGTGAACCATAATCATCAGATTTGTTCTCATCACTATCAGCAACTACTATTACATTACTACTACCAAATAAATTGGCCAGAATGTTTTCCTCTATTTTAAATTCAGATTTTCTTTTCCTTTTTTGTTCATCTTTGTTCACAGATGAAAAATTCTCCCAAAATTCCCTACCAAAATTCATTCTGTTCACTTCAGTTTGTCTTCTGGATGCATAGTTTTGATATGTTCTGTTTGTTCTACCCCTTCCTCTCCAGAAATCACCACAATGTGCCTGATTATAAATACCATTTCTATTTGCCCCACTCTGCCAGGCTCCGCAGGAGGCAGGCCTTAGTTTCCCAGACCATTCCTTCTGTTATCAAAATTATTATCATTATTCCCATGACTTTGTACCCACCACCTACTTCTTGGACCAAAAGTTCTTTTATCTGGTCTCTGTCTGTCATTTCTTTCCCCATCATTTTCATTTCTAAGATCTTCCCTCCTATCCCTATATTCAAAATGATCATTGAAAGCTCTGTTTCTATTTCTACTGTGATCTTGCCCGTCATTATACATTTCATTTCTTTCCCAGACTAAGTCTAGTTTGTCTACAAATCTTAAAAATTCCTCAATAAAGTCGTCAGGCCCATAGACCAGATTCCAATATACCCTTTGTGGCAAACGTCTTTTCAAAGCATCAATTTGAATCATTTCATCTAATGGGTTATCTAAATCCACTAATGTTTTTAACTGCTGTTCACAAAATGTTTTCATTTGACCACTACCTTGCTTGAAATTTGAACCAATTAAATCTAGGACTTGATTCTGGCTTGTCTAGTTTCCTACCAAAACTTATTCATAAAGGCACATTCAGCTTCACAAAAGGACATGTCAGGTTTCATTGTCTGGTTAGCCCATGAGAGCCTCAGCATCCACGAATTTTGTAATGAATTTAATTTTTAAATTGTCACTCATGTTACTTTCAAAATTGTCTATATTTGAAACATAAATTCAACAGGATATACATTCCCTCCCCCTGAAAAGGTTTAGATGTTGATATTATTCCAAAATGGATTGTAGTTGCTGAAAGATTTTATAGCAACAGTGTCCTCAATTTCCTGAATTTTTTAATTGAAATTTTAAATTCGCCCTAAACATGTACCTACGTCTTCTTTCAGTTCTGTAAAATTGTCATTTGCAATTTTGGTAAAGTTTTGTATACTTTTATCTGTCTCAGTAAATTTTTTCGCTACATATTTGTTAAACTTTTTTAAATGTTGAAATACTGATGTTGCTAATTTTTCGAAACTATCATCTTTTCTTTCTACAGAGTCTAACCTTTCTTCAAAATTCTGCAGTACTTGTTTTAAAGTAGAAATTTCCCTCTCTATAACTGACACATTTCTGATATTCTTGTCTACTTGAACCCAACATTCTTCTAACCTATCTTTTGTTTCATGTATTTGGTTCCCATATCCATCTAATTTATTTTCAACGGATTCAAATTTTTGATTGAGAAAAGTTTTATGTTCATCAATCGAATTTTTCTGTTCTTCTGTTAGTTGAACTAATCTATCCAAAACAGACACACTTGATTCGAACCCACAAAAAGATGAACCTTCACTTACATTATTGTGGTTACTGTTTTCCCCGGCTCCATTGTTTCGATTAACTACATTACTTTCATCGTGGATTGATGAGCAAATACTTGCATCATTATCATTTATTTCCTCCCCACTAACATTTGCAGTGGTTAGGCACTGGACTCGCATTCGGGAGGACGATGGTTCAATCCCGCGTCCGGCCATCCTGATTTAGGTTTTCCGTGATTTCCCTAAATCACTCCAGGCAAATGCCGGGATGGTTCCTTTGAAAGGGCACGGCCGACTTCCTTCCCCATCCTTCCCTAATCCGATGAGACCGATGACCACGCTGTCTGGTCTCCTTCCCCAAACCAACCAACCAACCACTAACATTTGCACCATTCTGATTGTTTACATCAACCCCCCTGTTGTCTTCCACATTAACAATGCTAGCGAAAAAATTTGAAACAATTAGCAAGAAATGAAATATTTGTTTGTACTTACACTACTTTTCTTCTTCTAGGCCTTTTTTTTTACTACTTCAGTTTACCTCGTTTTGATGATTATCATTACGTTCTTGGTACACTTGTGCTGCTGATCACAATCTAGTTGTTATTCCTCGCATGACCCTGAAGTACAATATGAAATTAGAAACTTTTTCTGAAAGAAAATGTAAGATTACAAAATTATGACAAATCCCAGCTCCATTCACCACATTGTGAAATTTATTATTTAACAAAGCACATAAGTTTGTAGGGTGTACTCATGCATATATCTGCTGCTGCCTCAGGCTCATGTTGTCTACTGCAACATGGGTTTTGAGCCATGATTTAAAAAAATACAAACATTCAGTTTCGAAAGTTATTCTAAGATATTTCATAATCGCACTGACATGCTTACAACACTTACATCTTCCTTAAGTCATTACATGCTTCTTGCATGGAGTCTAATAAATTGCTGCTCTCCAAATTCCAACATGGCTGCCCCTTTATATATGCATCCAAACAATCCTCGGTATTGTTATAAAGGTTTTTTTAATAAACTTACAATTGAAACTGTTGTCTTAACATTAATGACAAATTTTATCAGTTGAATTGGCACTTATAGAATGAATACATTTATCGAACTTAAACCATTCAATATTTTATAAATGTGGAAATACTCAAATATGAAATATTATCAATACTTTTACTATTGTTATAATATGTGAACGATCCATGGATCAGAAAATGTTCCCACCAATATATATGTTTCCAAGTCACCCAATGAGCGTGATGTTATGTGTCTTTTATTTGTTACTGACAAAATACCTAAATAACTACCTATGTTTAGATGCCACTTATACCATTTTCGATAATTACATTTTCTAATCAGTTCTGATTCTCTCCATTGGTTTTTCGTTTAAATACATCAGAGTTTAATTTAGTTATTGTTTTAACACAAATGCATCTCACTTTCAAAGAAATGACTTTGATCAATGTACTAGAGCATTTTTTCCACATTTCACCTAATTACGTTAATCCTAAATGTTGCTACCAGTGACAGGACTTGTAATCTTTAAATGGGTTTCAATGGACTAGTACGTCTCAACGTTCAGTCAAATCAATGATCTGGAACAGAATAAACCTACATGGGATGCAATTCTTCATTATTTGGCGTCCAAATAAGCCACTATAACTGTAGCTTAAGGGAAAACCACAGGGACGTCACAATAATTCGTTAAAGTCAATAAAACTGTTTCCCAACATAGAAAAAACCATTTTCACAATTGTTGCGAAATGTGAACCACAAACGGCAAGAATCTTCAATGCAAAAATTATTTACACTTAAAAATGTTCCTTTATTAGAACGACGCATTAAGTCCAAGAATGGGCGAATCTTTAGATTCCATAATTTTTTTAATTGACAAAGAAATTGCATATGATAATAACAACAGACAACAATAGAAATATATGCTTTTCATGCATGAAATATGTGTCTATATTCTCCTGCTTTCAGTGGAATAAGCTGCAAATATAAAAAATATTCGAAAGTATTTCTTCATGAACAAGTTGTTCCTCATGTAATTCAATTAGCGTGATTCTGCTGTTTTTAAATGTATTTCACATTAAGTCAGGTCTATTGGTAATCTAATGATAGATGGAACAAAAAAAACATAGCAACTATATCGCTTGTTAAGAAGGAAATAATTTATGTTTAGTTGCTAGTCCAGTGCGAATTTTTTTGCAACAGTCTTATCTCCCTCAGTTCCTTTCTCTTCAGGATTCATAGGTTTTACGCGATATATCTGACTTCGAATATTTCAAGTGCCTTGGTTGTAGTGGGATTAGCTGGTGAAAGCACATAAATTTTGATCAGTAACGCTTAGAAACCTGTTTCACACACAATTCAGGGAGCTGCTTAACATTAAATAAGCCTGCTTGCAGTGTGTGAAAGTTTTAGTCCATTTCTTTACGAAACACAACAACTGTCTGACAGTATGCAAATAAATTCCATGTACTAATCAACCTGATTCTACACACAGTACTTATTTCACTTCAAGTTGCAGCCATATTGAAATCAATCGGCTCGTAAAAAATTGAACACGGTACCAGTATGTATGTAAAAATCCACTTTATAAATCTAGTAAAGGGCAAGTAACTTATCACGCTCATGACGTATAACTCAGACTGATGCCTCAGCTACAACTGCCAATCACACTTAAGTACCTGACAGAGGGTTCATCGAACCACCTTCACAATTATTCTCAATTATTTCGATCACGAAGAGCGCGCGGAAAAAATCGAACAGCTATATCTTTCCCTGTGAGCTCTGATTCCCTTATTTTATTATGATAATCGTTTCTCCCTATGTACGTCGTCTTCAACAAAATATTTTCGTATGCAGAGGAGGAAGTCGGTGGCAGAAATTTGGGGACAAGATTCTACAGCAACGAAAACGCGTTTTTTAATGATATCCACATCAAATCCTGTATCATGGTCATGACACTCTCTCCCCTATTTCTCCGTAATACCAAACGTGCTGCTCTTCTTTGACCTTTCACAATGTACACCTTTAATTCTGTCTGGTAAGGATCCCACATTGTGCGGCAGTACTCCAAAATAGGATGGACAAGCACAGTGTCAGCAGTCTCTTTAGTAGGTCTGTTACATTTTCTAAGTGTTCTGCCAATAAAACTCTGTCTTTGGTTTGCTTTGTGTTCTTCCCAATTTAAGTTAATCCTAATTGTAATTCCTAGGTATTTAGTTGAATTAGTGGCCTTTATATTTGACTGATTTATCCTGTAGCTGAAGTTCAATGGATTCCTTTTGGACCTCATGTGAATGACCTCCCACTTTTTGCAAATTGCCAATTGCCAGTTGCCAATTGCCAATTTTTTCTATATCGTTTTGAAATTCTAATGATTTTACCGGTCGATAAGCGATGGCATCATCTGTGAACAGCCTAAGACTGCTGCTCAGATTGTCTGCTAAATCGTTTATATAGATAAGAAACAGCAGAGGGCCTATAACACTACCCTGGGGAACGCCAAAAATCACTTCTGTTTTACTCAATGACTTTCTGTGAATTACTATGAACTGTGACCTCTCTGACAGGAAATCACGAACCCCATCACATAACTGATATGATATTACACAGGCACGCAATTTCATTACTAGTCGCCTGTGTGGTACAATGTCAAAAGCCTTCTGGAAATCTAGAAATATGGAATCAGATTCAAATCCCTTCGTCAATAGCACTCAGTACTTCATGCGAGTAAAGAGCTAGTTGAGTTTCACAAGAATGATGTTTCCTAAACCCTTGTTGACTGTGTGTCAATAGACCTTTCACTTCAAGGTAATACATAATTTTCGAACACAATATATTTTCCAAAATCCTGCTGCATATCAATGTTAATGATGTGGGGCTGTAATTTAGTGGATTACTCCTACTATCTTTCTTAATACTGGTGTGACCTGTGCAATTTCCAGTCTTTGGGTGCGGATCTTTCATCGAGTAATCAGTTGTATATGATTGTTAAGTATGGAGCTATTGCATGAGCATACTGTGAAAGAAACCTAATTGGTATACACTCTGGACTGGGAGACTTGCTTTTATTAAGTGGTTTAAGGATATCTACTTCTAAGTTACTCATGTTGGCAACTGTTCTTGATTCGAATTTTGGAATATTTACTTCGTCTTCTCTGGTGAAGGAATTTCGGAAGGCTGTGTTTAGTAATTCTGCTTTGGCAGCATCGTCGTCAATATTGTTTCCATTGCTATCACGCAGAGAATGCGTCGACTGCGTCTTGCTGCTAGCGTACTTAACGTGGGACCAGAATCTCTTTGGATTTTCTGCCAGGTTTTGAGACAATATTTTGTTTTGGAAACTGTTATAAGCATTTCGTATTGAAGTGCGCACTAAACGTCGAGTTTCTGTAAAAGATTGCTAATCTTGGAGATTTTGCATTTGCTTAAATTTGGCGTCCTTCTTTCCTTGTTTCTGTAAAAACGTTCTGATCTGTTTTGTGTACCAAGGAGAATCAGCTCCATCGTTTGTTAATTTATTTGCTATAAATCTCTCAATTGCTGTCGATTCTGTTTCTTTGAATTCAAGCCACATGTGGTCTACGCATAACAGGACTGGATGCTGTCTCTCAGGAAGGCGTCAAGTGAATGTTTCTTTTATTTTTGGAGGATTTGAAAGTTACAACATTCAGGCTCCCTATGACAACCCTGTGTTCAGTAATCCCTGATTCTGTTTTGATGCTCGTCCATGGTTCATGATAATTCGTTGCTAAGAGCTCAAGTGTGTTTTCGTAATCATTTACTATTCACGTGGGCTCATGAACTGAGTGCTGAAAATAATTTTCAAAGAATGCATTTAGAACAATTTCGGATGGTGTTTTTGTGTGCCTCTGGATTTAAACATGTATTTTCGCCAACATATCGAGGGTAAATTAAAGTCATCATTAATTACAACTCGTCATTTATTATAAATTTTAGCAAAATAAATAACGAAACGAAACGAAACAGTTTGTAACAAATTACAAACAACAGACAACTGATATCAACCACAAAAATTACCACAAAGCAAAATATGGAGATCCACGCATGATGATGTATCGAGAGGAAATGATCTTAGGGGTCACATGATCAATGATGGATGGAAGATTACATCAAAAGTTTCTTTCTGAGAAACCTTGACAATGCTGTGATGTGATGTGACAGAACAGCCAGGGTGGATGCCACCATTGGAAATGTACTGCAGAATTTTAGACCTATTTCTATGCCATCAGTTTTTGCTAACGTTATTGAAAAGACAGTATATGTAATGATAATTGATCATTTTATATCACGTAATTTGCTATCAAATGTACAGTTCGACTTTAGAAGTCGTTTAACAACTGAAAATGCTGTTTTATTTTCTCTGTGAGGTACTGGATGGATTAAACAAAAGGTTTCGACCACTAGGCGCATTTTTTTTATTTAAGTAAGGTGTCTGATTGTATTTTCACAAAATATTGCTCCAGAAGTTGGGCCATTATGGAGTACAGGTAGGTGCTTACAATTGGTTCACTTCTTACTTTAACAACAGACAGCAAAAGGTCATTATTCACATTGTTGAAAATGGCTGTGATGTAACGTCTGACTGAGGCGTGTTCAAATGGGAGAGGAGGGGGGGGGGGCGAGGATCAGCGCTGGGGCCACTCCTGCTCCTTATGTACATAAATGATATGCCCTCTAGTATTACAGATAATTCTAAGACACTTCTGTTAGCTGATGACACTAGCTTGGTAATAAAGGATATTGTGTGCAACGTTGGCTCTGTTTCAAATATTGCGGTTCACTACATAAGCTCATGGCTTGTAGAAAATACACTAACGCTAAATTACAGTAAGGCTTACAGTTTTTAACACACAGTTCAACAAGACCCAACATTTTAATTTCACAGAATGGGCATATGATTAGTGAAACCGAACAGTTCAGATTTTCTGCTGTTCATATAGTAAACTGTCGTGGAAAGCCCATATTCAGGATCTTGTTCAAAGACTTAGTGCTGCCACTTTTACTAATCGAATGGTATCTGAAATATGTGATTGGTCAACACAAAAATTAGTATACTTTGCTTATTTTCATTTGCTTATATCATATGGCATTATATTTTGGAGTAACTCTCCCCATTATAAAAGGATTTTTTCGGCTCAGAAATGGGCTGTTCTGACAATTAAGTGGTGTAAGTTTGTGAAGCTCTTGTCGACCTCTAGTCTGGGTATTTTGACATTGCCCTCTCAGTTTACATATATTCTTTACTGTCGTTTGTTAACAGTATCACCTTATTCCCAAGAATTAACAGCTTTCACTCAGTTAATACTCGGTAGAAATCCAATCTGCATTTGGATCTTACTTCCTTAACTCTAGTGCAGAAACATTTTCAGTAAACTGCTGCATTCATTATCAATAAGCTACCATAAGAATTAAAAAATCTTAGCAGTAATCCACGCTTTCCAATCGAAAGTAAAGAGTTTCCTCATGGGTTACTCCTTCTATCCTGTTGAGGAGTTCTTTGAAAAATTAAGCTAATTCTTATGTTATATTATTGATTGCATTTATTTAAATTTATAGCTTGACCTTTTTTGGGTTCATAAACATTTTACTTCATATGTTGTTACCTTTATGTTGTAATTTCATGTACTGACACCTGCCATGACCTTGAAGATTTGCTCCTCAAATTGGTCCTACGGAACTAGACGTGTAAA
Organism: Schistocerca americana; assembly: GCF_021461395.2. NCBI lineage: Eukaryota > Metazoa > Arthropoda > Insecta > Orthoptera > Acrididae > Schistocerca > Schistocerca americana. The sequence continues at coordinate 637,368,491 of NC_060120.1, read as the reverse complement.
TAAAAAATAAAACAAAATAAATATTTTGATGGCATGTGACATGATGGCCAGAGTGAAGGCCAATTCACACTGACCATCACGTCATGTCCTGTCCCATTGAAACATTCTGCAATGCGTTTCAAATGGTGGTATCCATGCTGCCCATCCTGTCACATCACAACACCGTCAAGGATTCTCCAGAGAGAAGTTTTGATGGCTGATGTCGTCCATCCATTGCTGATCATATGACCCACTTGCTCATTTCCTCCTGTTCACAGCCATGCGCAGAGCCCGATATTTCATTTCATGGTGGTTTTAGAGGCTGGCTTCAGTTGCTTGTTGTTCGTTATTTGGCATAAATTATATCATTTCTTTTGTTAAAGTTTATAATAAATGACGACAGATTAATTGGAGCAGTGAGATAGCAGTTTGAATTATGTGACAAGAGCGTGCTAAATTTTTACTTATCCTGTAGTAAAATTATAAAGTGAATTTTTGTAGATACTGGTACCATATTTAATATTTTACAATGAAATGTATTGCAACTTTAAGTGGAAAAAGTACAGTAGGCAGAATCAGACTGATTAGTAGGTGTAATTACTTGTGTGTTGTCAGTCAATTTTAGTGTTACATAAATAACTGCACTGAAATGTTCAGACACTGCAAGTTGTTTGTTTAAGTACGTATTTGTGGCAGGCTATTTACTGTTAAGCAGCTCTCCGAATTGTGTGCAATACAGTTTTGCCAGCAGTGGTGGTCAATATTTATGTGGTTTCACTAGTTGGCCCTGGTACAAGTAAGGCACTTGAACTACTAAAAGCCAAATACAACATATAAAGAAAACTTATATATCTTGATGGGAAAGGTATTGAAGGAGATATGACTAATGCACGAAAATTTGCAATGGACTAACAGCCAGACCTTAAACAAAACAATTTTTCATGGAATGTAACGGCAGCTCCACTGTTCCTTCTAATAGTTTTGGGTGCAATTTGACATAACAAATGAAAAACCACATGCTTCCACTTTCCAAAATGTAAAATGCAGATTCCTCTTCCTCAGGCTCCTTGTATAACGTGTGTAATTGCCCTTCTGTACCATTTAATGACATTTTTTAATATAAGAGCTATCCCTGCAAGTCATTTGAGTCCAAAACATGACATTTTCGTACAGATGTGGACTCCTGCATATAAACTACATTATTGTGAATGTGCAATTCGCACATAAGAACAATTGAAAATCATTTTGCAAAGATCGTAATTCCTGTGAAATAACAGTCGATGACATTACATGGCTTGAAATGACTTGATGTGTCTTGATAGACATGTGAATAAACATTGATGTGACAGTGTGAATTAGCCTTGAACTGGCCTGAATTCTAATCCCAATGAGAAATTATTTTGAAGCTTATATCTGATTGTCGAGATAATGCATATTTAATCATGATTCAAACAGTGTCTTTATTTTCACAATATACCGATAATGCTTGAAGAAACAGAAACTGTTAGTGACTTTTTTTTCCTTGTCATGCGTATTTCAGTTGTAGAAAAGTGTTCGTCAGAGCCTGTGGCATAGTTTTAGATTTGCAAACGATTGTCTAGAATACATTTTCAGAGAGCTTTATTCTCAAATTGGGCAAACTGTGACATTTGTACTATAAACTATGCTGTCTTGAGGCACAGGGGCGACTACAGGCAAAATGTTACACATTTATAATACTATTTTTACTAATATTTAGTTTATATAACCAATACTTTTATTCTTTGATTGGTTTGTACTAACATCAACTTTCCTATTGAGGTAAATTCATTTGTATAATAATACTATTGGCAGCCTTGTATGATTTGTAGATGGTATTAGAAAAAAATAAGTCCTCGGTCACAAATACTAAGTAAAAATTGACCAGGTTTCGACGTTACTATGAGCGTCGTCTTCAGAATTAAACTAACTGTTCTAAAACATATTAGGTATATAATACATTAATAAAATTAAAGTTTGTACTGACTGGAAAGAGATGCAGTATTTACAAGTCACATTTTAAAAAATCTAAGCCGGAGAGGCGACGTTATGAATAGTTGTAAATAAGATAGCGAGCTGCTAAGGGCTGCTCGTACTTGAGTGAAGAAGGGTTTCATCAAAGATGGGTAACCTAAGTTCACTAATCACCAGACTTTGTGCAATCATGATGTCATTTGACATCATGTACTGTATCAAAGGCGAAAAGAACTATCTGTCAACTTTCGTGATCGTTTGGTTCACAACACGTCAGGCGACCATGACATTCAAAATGATAACATTCACATTAAGTGAAGAGAACTGGAAGTTACTCTATTTCATTACTTCAGGATACTTTAACCTCAAAGTTGCATTGTTTCTAAATTGGCAAAGTTCTGCTGTTATGTGGACTGGGCTGTGGATGAGTGAGAGATCAACCCTTTCAAACTTATCTGCATAATTGTGTACCACTACTTTCAATTAGCTTGCGAGGAACGCGCTAGTAAAATATTCTCGGGCTTCAAGCCACGTCAAATGGTTCAGCCGCATCAAGTGGTTAACTGCCCCAATTTTTCAGCAGAGATCTCCTCTGCCATTATCAAGTGGTTGACTGTTGTGCGATTGCCGCCGCCGTGCATATATAGCTGTGTCGCCGCCAGTGACATCACTGGTGCCCAGTTCTGCACTATATATGACAATGTCATGTCCACTTCAACTCCCCAGTCATAGGATCCCAGGCCGTACTTACCTGCAGTCCACCATCCTTAGGCCGGTATTACACTATCAAATTTCTTTGTCAAAGATTTGATCAAAGATGTGATCCAATATTCCGTCCAATATATTTGACAAAGATCTTTGACGTAGCGCTACAAGGGGTATTACACTGTCATCAAATTTTTCGTCAAAGTTCAAGATGGCTGACAACAACTTGTTATTAACCGCAGCAGTTCTACGTACTCCAATTGCATTGTGTGCACATGCGGAAAAGAAGTGGGGGGAAAAAATGGAACCATACATACGCGGTTGACAGTCTTAAAAGTCCTGGGATTACAACTTGATAATAAAGTCAGTTGGGAGGAGCACACCACAGAACTGCAGAAACGCCTTAACAAATCTGTATTTGCAATTCGAGTGTTAGCAGACATAGGCAACATAAAAATGAAAAAGCTTGCATACTTTCATTCCATAATGTCATATGGGATAATATTTTGGGGTAAATCTTGAAGTCAAACAAAAGTTTTCAAGGTCCAAAAGCGTGTAATACGTATTATTTGTGGAGTAAATTCACGGACCTCCTGCAGAAACATCTTCAAAGAACTGGGTATACTAACTACTGCCTCTCAGTATATTTACTTCTTAATAAAATTTGTCGTAAATAATATATCTCTTTTTCCAACAAACAACTCAGTTCATACATACAATACCAGGAACAAAAATGATCTGCACAAGGACTTAAAAGCACTTACTTTAGTTCAAAAAGGGGACCACTACTCAGGAACACTCATCTTCAATAATTTGCCAGGAAACATAAAAAATTTAGTTAGAAATAAAGATCAGTTTATCAGTTTAAAAGGAGCCTGAAAGACTTACTACTGGCCAACTCCTTCACTCCACTGGCGAAATTTTTAATAGAAACAAATGATGTATTGTATTTATTCATACTATTAGTATTTTTATTTCAGCTTAAAAAAAATCGACATGCTCCACATCCACGAGGATCTCCTCAGCATGGATCTATGGAACGAAAAACTAATCTAATCTGGGTGAAGCCGTGGGTTTTACGACGACACGATAAAAGCATTCAACAAAACTTGTTACGTGAGCTTGCAGTGGAAGACGTCAAGTCGTAAATCAATTACTTCAGAATGGATGAGCATACATTTCTGTATGTGCTCAATGAAGTGTATCCTCATATCACAAAGCACAATTTTCACTTAAGAACTGCTACATCTTCAGAAGACAGGCTGCTACATCTTCAGAAGACAGGCTCACTATAACACTCCGATTCCTTGCTACAGGAGAGGGTTATGTTAGGTTAGGTTAGGTCAGGTTAGGTCTCCAATCTTCTTAATCTATTTTTGTATTCAGGGTGCCTCACGTTGTAAAGCGCCTCATCAGCTTCAGACATCTCTATTAATTCTGTAGTTGTCGGCACACACCAATTGTGTTTACCGGCAATGGTTATAAAAACACTACAGACGACAGAACGCTGCAGCGATGCTAGCGCTCTGCGTGGTAACATATCGCATTGTAGTGAACAGAAGACAAGCGATTTCTTTGATCAAATATACGGCCTCGGCCTAGATTGGATCAAATATTGGACGAAACTTGTCAAAGATCCCTATTACACTATCAAATATCTTTGACAAAGATATTGGACAAAGAAATTTGATAGTGTAATACCGACAAAAAAACTACCCAGTCCCACATGGTATTTTGTAAATTCGATGTGTTCAAATGGTTCAAATGGCTCTGAGCACTATGGGACTCAACATCTTAGGTCATAAGTCCCCTAGAACTTAGAACTACTTAAACCTAACTAACCTAAGGACATCACACACACTACGGTCGCAGGTTCGAATTCTGCCTCGGGCATGGATGTGTGTGATGTCCTTAGATTAGTTAGGTTTAATTAGTTCTAAGTTCTAGGCGACTGATGACCTCAGAAGTTAAGTCGCATAGTGCTCAGAGCCATTTGAACCATCACACACACCCATGCCCGACATCACACACACCCATGCCCGAGGCAGGATTCGAACCTGCGACCTTAGCAGCCTCGCGGTTCCGGACTGCAGCGCCAAAACCGCACGGCCACCGCGGCCGGCATTCGATGTGTTCTGAAGCCTTGTTTACGCTGGGGCAATCTCTTGTCGCATGCTACATGACGCACGTTGTCGCGTGATTCATGCGGCATAGACAACAACGTGCGTCATGCCGCAGCTATCTTCCGACCTGAATAGGTTCGTGTGCGACATTTTCTGTGCGGCAGCGGTAAATTCGAAAATATGGATTGGTCGAACTGAAAGTATTTAGCATTCATAGAGGACTACAGACAAGCTGAGGTTCTGTGGAACGAACGAGAAAGTAATTATAAAAAAAAGTAGTGAAAAGACACGTTATACGAAATTTCGTTCAAAATATGAAATCGATGAGAACGCTGTAAGGAAGAACATTAAAAATCTGAGAAGTGCGCTTCATCGCGAAAACACGCGTGTGGCGACTAAAACAAGCGGCTCATTGGGTAATGGTTTGCATATGAATTATTAAAATTCATCTTAGATGTGACGGAACCACGTGCAGAAATGGACAGCTCAATTGCAAGTATCTCGATTTCAATAACTATGTTTCTTAACTGAGTACTGTAGTATACCAATCCATCGCAACAAAGTTACCAATAAGTATATCCGTAAAATAGATGATTTTATTCTGTTCTTAGAAAATCCCATTTTTTTAAATTGTTGTAATGAATTGACTACATACAGTACCTTCTGCTAAATGATATCGAATAATTATGTAATAGATAGATGCAAACAGTAGCTTAAAAATACATTTTACAATGGTGGACCACACAAACAAGTTTGTAGGAAGAAAGTAAAGTTTTGAATTCACCTAGATAATTCTATTTATTTACGTAAATGAATATACATTGCAGTATGAACATAATTTATACACAGTAGTATCTCTCTTGCCACTCAACCTTTCCATGTGGTGTCATAAAATATTCTTTGAATTCTTCTTGTACTGCCTGTGCATCACAGGAAGGTCTTCGAGGTACCTTTGATAAATTCGCTAAGCCTGTATAGTTGCAAGCAGCTTCTCTCCACTTTCCAAGAGAAATTACACTATTATCTACATCTTCTATTCTCTCCCTTTTCCTAGATAGAAGGAAACATAGTAGGTGAATATGGATTGGGGCTAAGAAATGAAAGAGGAAGCCGCCTGGTAGAATTCTGCACAGAGCATAACTTAATCATAGCTAACACTTGGTTCAAGAATCATGAAAGAAGGTTGTATACATGGAAGAACCCTGGAGATACTAAAAGGCATCAGATAGATTATATAATTGTAAGACAGATTTAGGAACCAGGTTCTAAATTGTAAGACATTTCCAGGGGCAGATGTGGACTCTGACCACAATCTATTAGTTATGAACTATAGATTAAAACTGAAGAAACTGCAAAAAGGTGGGAATTTAAGGAGATGGGACCTGGATAAACTGAAAGAACCAGAGGTTGTACAGAGTTTCAGGGAGAGCATAAGGGAACAACTGACAGGAATGGGGGAAAGAAATAAAGTAGAAGAAGAATGGGTAGCTTTGAGGAATGAAATAGTAAAGGCAGCAGAGAATCAAGTAGGTAAAAAGACGAAGGCTAGTAGAAACCCTTGGGTAACAGAAGAAATATTGAATTTAATTGATGAAAGGAGAAAATATAAAAATGCAGTAAATGAAGCAGGCAAAAAGGAATACAAACGTCTCAAAAATGATATCGGCAGGAAGTGCAAAATGGCTAAGCAGGGATGGCTAGAGGACAAATGTAAGGATGTAGAGGCTTATCTCACTAGGGGTAAGATAGATACTGCCTACAGGAAAATTAAAGAGACCTTTGGAGAAAGGAGAACCACTTGCATGAATATCAAGAGCTCAGATGGAAACCCAGTTCTAAGCAAAGAAGGGAAAGCAGAAAGGTGGAAGGAGTATATAGAGGGTTTATACAAGGGTGATGTACTTGAGAACAATATTATGGAAATGGAAGAGGATGTAGATGAAGATGAAATGGGAGATATGATACTGCGTGAAGAGTTTGACAGAGCACTGAAAGACCTGAGTGGAAACACGGCCCCCGGAGTAGACAACATTCCATTAGAGCTACTGACAGCCTTGGGAGAGCCAGTCCTGACAAACCTCTACCATCTGGTGAGCAAGATGTATGAGACAGGCGAAATACCCTCAGACTTCAAGAAGAATATAATTATTCCAATCCCAAAGAAAGCAGGTGTTGACAGATGTGAAAATTACGGAACTATCAGTTTAATAAGTCACAGCTGCAAAATACTAACACGAATTCTTTATAGACGAATGAAAAAACTGATAGAAGCCGACCTCGAGGAAGATCAGTTTGGATTCCGTAGAAATGTTGTAAAACGTGACGCAATACTGACCTTACGGCTTATCTTAGAAGAAAGATTAAGGACAGGCAAACCTACATTTCTAGCATTTGTAGACTTAGAGATAGCTTTTGACAATGTTGATTGGAATACTCTCTTTCAAATTATGAAGGTGCCAGGGGTAAAATACAGGGAGCGAAAGGCTATTTACAATTTGTACAGAAAGCAGATGGCAGTTATAAGAGTTGAGAGGTATGAAAGGGAAGCAGTGGTTGGGAAGAGAGTGATACAGGGTTGTAGCCTATCCCCGATGTTATTCAATCAGTATATTGAGCAAGCAATAAAGGAAACAAAAGAAAAGTTCGGAATAGGTATTAAAATCCATGAAGAAGAAATAAAAACTTTGAGGTTCGCTGATGACATTGTAATTCTGTCAGAGACAGCAAAGGACTTGGAAGAGCAGTTGAACGGAATGGACAGTGTCTTGAAAGGAGGGTATAAGATGAACATCAACAAAAGCAAAACGAGGATAATGGAATGTAGTCGAATCAAGTTGGGTGATACTGAGGGAATTAGATTAGGAAACGAGACACTTAAAGTAGTAAAGGAGTTTTGCTATTTGGGGAACAAAATAACTGATGATGGTCGAAGTAGAGAGGATATAAAATGTAGACTGGCAATGGCAAGGGAAGCATTTCTGAAGAAGAGAAATTTGTTAACATCGAGTATAGATTTAAATGTCAGAAAGTCGTTTCGGAAAGTATTTGTATGGAGTGTAGCCATGTATGGAAGTGAAATGTGGACGATAAATAGTTTAGACAAGAAGAGAATAGAAGCTTTCGAAATGTGGTGCTACAGAAGAATGCTGAACATTAGATGGGTAGATCACATAACTAATGTGGAGATATTGAATAGAATTGGGGAGAAGAGGAACTTGTGGCACAACTTGACTAGAAGAAGGGATCAGTTAGTAGGACATGTTCTGAGACATCGAGGGTTCACCAATTTAGTATTGGAGGGCAGTGTGGAGGGTAGAAATCGTAGAGGGAGACCAAGAGATGAATACACTAAGCAGATTCAGAAGGATGTAGGCTGCAGTAGGTACTGGGAGATGAAGAAGCTTGCACAGAATAGAGTAGTAAGGAGAGCTGCATCAAACCAGTCTAAGGACTGAAGACCACAACAACAACAACAACAACAACACATCTCCTATATAAAAACTATTTGGAGGTGAATAAAAAATTCTGGATGTTGCATTTTGGATTAAAAATTATGGAGATACGTACAAGCTTTTGTAGCTATTTCAGCGTTCTCAGCTTTAAGTAACAATGCTTCCTAAACACACTAAAAACAGAGGACATTGTTCCGAAAGAGTTTTCGACAATACTTAGGGCGCGAGGAAGTCGGTAATTATTTTTTCCTCCGAACCTAGTAACTGCCCAGTATACGGTTTCACATGGTGTCAAATTTTCTCTTCCGGGATGAGATTCTGGGGGAGGAATGTTTAATTTAATTTCCGTTAACGCTTAAAAACTCCTCCAACTGATATGCGGCCCTACCAACCAATATGCACATATTGAAAGCAGTAATTTACGTCTCCCATAAGAATGATGCTAAATGTTTTTGTGTAGTTAATACATTCATTTCCAGTATTGGCAGGGCATATAATTTGCGCATGTTTGCCATCTGTGGCTCTATACAGTGAGGGAAGTTCCACTCCACTTCGAAATTTCTGGCGACATTCTTCCATTCCCCTAGTTTTTCAAAATTACAACACAGAGAACATAAAAACAAAAGATGAAGATGCAAGTTAGCCTTCCGAAGAAAATGTTCCTTAAACACCAACTACGTCTCATGAGGAAACACAACGAAAGACAGTTACTAAGCCCAAAAAGAACAGCTCGGGAAATGTAGAGGTGCTCGAGTTGAGGAAGCTTACTAGATTTTAAAAAACTGTTAACAGAGATGAATGGAGTGGGTATGGAGAGTTCATCGTCAATGAAATGAGAAAAGGGGAACTCCTAGCGTCTCATCATTACCGGTTGTCGTATCGGAAGACAGTGCTGAAACTAGCTGTCCAGAAGCTAACTGTCAAATTATATACGTTGACAACGTAACTGGTGAGGGTGAAGAATTCGTCGAAGTACCAGGTACTTCAAAAGACCTCCATTAATTTTTGCAAAAGTGAAATACTTTGTACCAATTATTTACTTTCGATTAAAACTTAGTTAAAAAATTATTTAAATTGAGTACTGAACGTTGCATACTTACCTTTCTGTTATTCTTCAACACTGATGAAATAGCTTCACATATTTCAGGCACTATGAGGAAAATTAGCAGAATATGATACTTTGAATAAGTACATTAGTGAATTGTACGAATCCCAAGTGGCTAAAAATTGTAATGCGATCGTCAGTCGAATTCTTCGTGAAATACTTTCTTGGCTATCGGTATCTTTCTTTAGAATAAGATGCGTAATTAAATGTAGTAAATATTTGAAGTCTTCATTGGACGTTCTCTTAAAATTATTAAATAATGGATCATCATCTGCTGCTAGATCTCCTAGTGTACTTGTTCATTTGCCTTCTTTAAGTATTCTTCTCTTCCACCATCTTTTCCTTCCTTTCTATTGTTAGCTGCATGTGCGAAGACCAAGTAAGCAGCCTCCGCAACCTCTTTTATCACCCACTCTCCTGCAAGACCGTCTCTGTGGCACAAATTCTGTTGCTTTAATACAAGTTAACCTGCCGGATGCAACATAAGCCGCAAGATGTTGACTTTTTTAGTATACTACAAGACGACATCGCCACATTTCCGTAGCATGCCACAATGTTGCAAGATGTTGCACCAGCGTAAACGAGCTTTGAGACCTGCATGTTTCACAAGCTTCATTAGTTGCAGAATCTTTGCTAGGGGCCCGAAGACTCTGCCATTTTGTGTTTCTTCAGAAGATGGCTAATTATTTCTAAAAAGAAAACTTACCACAAATGAACTTCCAAAAGAGTGAAAGATCGCAGCTGACAAGAACAAAAAAATAAGCACATAACAAGAAATAATGATGTGAAGAGGTCAAACTATAACGAAATAAACAAAATCCAGAATAACTAATCAAAAAATTAATAAGAAACACGAACTGCCAGACACGAAAGAGATACCACCCACATCAGTTCTTCCCTACCACCCGCCCTCAACCACACGCAAAGTTTTAAAATGATAGAGGAAGGAAAAAAAACAGGTCAATCACAAAAACCTAAAAACCGCAAGAACATAGAAAAGTAAAACATAAAAGTGGCTACAAGCACCCACAGTACAGTAACTGAGAAAAATGCAACGTAAAACAAGAAAAAATATCAGGCCCACCAACACCTAACAAACAAAACGAGGCTTGTACATTTTGCTATTTTCATAAATGCAAGAAACACACAGTAACCTTTAAGAATACTCTTCCTCCAACAGTATTCATTCAGATGGCCTTGCAACACTGAAATCCTCCTGTGGTTTGTTACTTTTTTGGTTTCTCTATGGGGGCAGTGTGTTGTTTTAATATTTTTTGGTTACAGTGTTGGGAGAGGTGGGTTGCTGTGTCTTATGCCAGAGGGTTTTTGTGATCCTCTTTCCTTGCCCGACAACATATTTTACAGCCGCTCAATACCCGTCAGTAGTGTTGGTACATGACAACGTCTTGTAATCTTTAAACGTAATATTGTGATCCACAACCAAATAATGATAACCCCTTTCACCCATCCCCTTGTATGAAGCAAACCCATCCGACGTGACTACCGAACCTTCTTCAACATTTTCTTCTATTAAAAATGTCAAGACTTCCTTTGTACGATTTGGTACGACCCTAAATACATTAGCACAATCCTCTCCAGAAACTACTACTCCGAAACCTCAAAGCCCAACCACCTCATGCCCCATTTCGTACTTTCTTTTTCCAAAATGCGACTCGTCTACTTCAACTATAGCCCCTAGCCCCTCCAATGATCCCCTATACTTTATAAATTCACCAAAGACTTCTCTACAAAATGAAAACCAGTCAACTACACTGCCACACGAAACCCCTGCACTTCACTTCATGGATGACAGATTTACAATAATATTGATAGCAAAAATAAGTCAACATGACTATAACTTCTAAATTCAGCCTTGATCTTTCGAACTAAGCCCGCTGCATATAGATCTCCATATATTATTTTTTCTGCAGCTCCACATGTATTCGTCAGAAGTTCATGATGATGGAACCTTTGTCAAAACTATATAATTTCAACAAACATTGCACTTGCAAAATTCTGCAATAACACCCAATGATTGCAGAAATCTTATAGTTGATTTACGGTCAGTCATTTTCTCAAGGGGAATTTTCACTATAAACACAATTGACTCATCCATAATGAAAAGCAATTGCGTGAAAAATGAAGATCTCATAAATCACGACTACTTTCAACAAAAGATGCTGAAAAAAAATTACGATATGAAAACAAAACAATGAGCATCGAATTTTTCATACATGCACATAACGAGGAAATCCAGATAAATCATTTAACATTCATAAATACAGTCTGTGGCACAAACAAAATAACATCACACATTACGTCAATGGTCAAAGCCGACAGGTGGAATCTGACACTAGAATTGACCCAACTTTCGAAATTGCCTTTGTGACACTATGTTATTCATGTAAGCAGTGTGATTTTTAGTATTTAAAACAGTTGTTGCATGTACATAACAGAAATAATGGACTAGTCATTATTGTAAGCAGTAAACTGCTAATGTTTTGGGTGTTTAAGATGGTGGCAGTCCCCACATACTCTGGTTTCCAAACAACGTACGGCTAAGTCTATAGTACCATTCTCTATTTCTTATCTCCATGGTTAAGACTGTAGTGCCATCCGGTTTTTTTTCCCCCCCTTACCATGATCAATTGTGAACACTTTCAGTGCCACCTATGATTGCCGACAGAAACTAACTGCAACTCTGCCATGATCGCCTCACATGTGGGCTGAACATGCATAAGCTAAGCACCCTTTGATGCTCTGGATCAAAGTAATTGACTTACTGAACTGACTGAAAATATCTCAATCTGTATAGTTAATAAAGACACTTATGTATTAAAAAATTTGGTGTTCACATTAACAGCGGCAACAGTAACTGCCAAATGAACAATTCCAGATTCAGATCAGTATGAGGAATTAAGACTCCCTAGCAAAATACAAATGGTGGTGTTAATTTGGTATACAGAGCAGAATATTGCCTCGAGAGTTTAATATGATCCTGTACATTTAAAATGTATGAACAATGCAAACCTGATACAGAATATGGTGAAAGTAAAGGAGTATGGAACTTTCTGAAAATATCAGGGCACTAATGCATTAAAAAATTAGTATATTGTCTTTCTCATGAATGACAATGGACTACAGGCATTTGGTCAGCCCCAGTTTCTATGCCTTTGATCACATCCTTCAACTTACAGCAAGGGCATACACTATGTGATCAAAAGTATCCGGACACCTGGCTGAAAATGACTTACAAGTCTGCGGCACCCTCCATCAGTAATTCTGGAATTCAATATGGTGTTGGCCCACCCTTAGCCTTGATGACAGCTTCCACACTCGCAGGCATATGTTCAATCAGGAGCTGGAAGGTTTCCTGGGGAATGGCAGCTCATTCTTCACAGAGTGCTGCACTGAGGAGAGGTATTGATGTCAGTCGGTGAGGCCTGGCGAGAAGCTGGTGTTCCAAAACATCCCAAAGGTGTTCTATAGGATTCACGTCAGGACTCTGTGCAGGCCAGTCCATTACAGGGATGTTATTGTCATGTAACCACACCACCACATGCCGTGCATTATGAACATGTGCTCGATCGTGTTGAAAAATGCAATTGCCATTCCCAAATTGCTCTTCAACGGTGGGAAGCAAGAAGGTGCTTAAAACATCAGTGTAGGCCTATGCTGTGATAGTGCCACGCAAAACAAGGGGTGCAAGCCTCCTCCATGAAAAACACCAACACACCATAACACCACTGCCTCTGAATTTTACTCTTGGCACCAAATACACTGGCAGATGAAATTCACCAGGCATTCACCATACCCAAACCCTGACATCGGATCGCCACATTGTGTACCGTGATTCGTCACTCCACACTACGTTTTTCCACTGTTCAATTGTCCAATGTTTACGCTCCTTACAGCAAGCAAAGCGAAGTATGGCATTTACCGGCATGATGTGAGGCTTATGAGCAGACACTCGACGACGAAATCCGAGTTTTCTCATTACCCACCTGACTTTCATAATACTTGCAGTGGATCCTGATGCATTTTGGAATTCTTGTGTGATGGTTTGGATAGATGTCTGCCTTTTACACATTACAAACCTCTTCAACTGTCGGCTGTCCCTGTCAGTCCACAGATGAGGTCGGCCTGTACACTTTTATGCTGTATGTGTCCCTTCATGTTTCCACTTTACTATCACATCAGAAAAACAGTGGACCTAGAGATGTTCAGGAGTGTGGAAATATCATGTACAGACATGTGACACCCAATCACCTGATCACGTTCGAAGTCCGTGAGGCACCCAATTCTGCTCTCTCACGGTGTCTAATGACTACTGAGGTCGCTGTTACGGAATACCTGGCAGTAGATGGCAGCACAATGCATCGAATATGAAAAACATATGTTTTTGGGGGTGTCGGGATACTTTTGATCCCAGTGTACAATGCCTGGAAAGAGACTCACTAAATTCTTTGCACAACCTGGTTTCAGATGATGATTATTTGAATCATCTATTCTTTAAGTGCCAGATGTACAGAAATCAGCACGTAACCTTATAAAGAGTGTATACTGAAAAACCAATTTCTGTTATCGCCATTATCTTCACATCAGGATGTACGTCAACTCAAAAATAGTATGGTCCTTTTTAGCAGGTTGTAACTACTACTTATACACGATACTGTAGTCCCATAGAAATTCTTCAATAATCACTGGAGTGTCAGGTGACAACAGTGCAACATCCATCGTTTAATTTTTGCTTCATGGGACCATCATAACCAGTGTATTACGTATCAGTTTCACTTAAAAGTATATTTCTAGCATTCTTTTACCTTTTTTTCCCATGAATAACATGATACAAGTGTATAATTATTTTCATTTACCTTGGGTGTGTCATGATTCGTGTGCTCTGCATCTACATCTGTAATCTCTCAACCACTGAAGTGCACGGCAGAGGGTATGTTCCATTGTACTAATTATTAGGGATTCTTCCTGTTCCTTTCACAAATAGTGTGTCAAAAGAATGACTGTTAAAATGTGTCTGTGCATGCTGTAAGTTACCTAATTTTGTCCTCACGATCCCTAAGGGAGATTCATCTCTTGAAGCCGGACATTGAAATTGTCAGCAGGTTTTCTCGAGATAAGTTTGTTTTTCCAGAATCTGCCAGTTCAGTATCTTCAGCATGTCTAACAGTCTCACGCATTCAGTATTCCTTGTTAATTCATATCTGGTATGTGTCCCACACACTTCATCAATATTCTATAACTGGTTGCACGAGTGATTTGTAAGCGATCTCCTTTGTAGACTGATTGACTAACAATGGGGACTATGTGGTCATTCTATTTCATATCTCTACGAAGTGTCAGATCCAGGTATTTATACGAGGTGGCTGATTCCATTTTTATAGTCATAGAGACTTTATTTTTTTGTTTTATGACTTGCATAATTTTACATTTTCGAATATTTGAAGGAAGTTGCCAATTTTTGCACCACTCTGAAATCTTATCCAGAGCTAACTGAATATTTACAAACGATTCAGACAGTACTTCATTACAGATAACTGCATCAGCTGCAAAAAGTCTAAGGTTATGATTAATTTTGTCTGCAAAGTTGTTAATATACAAGATGAACAACGAGAGTCCCAACACACTTTGCTGGAACACACATGAAGTTACTTCTACATCTGAGTCTCTCTCCATCCAAGGTAACATGCTATGTCCTTCCTACAGTGTGTGTGTGTGTGTGTGTGTGTGTGTGTGTGTGTGTGTGTGTGTGTGTGTGTTCCCTCCATTCCCCCCCCCCCCCCCCCCCCCCCTCTCTCTCTCTCTCTCTCTCTCTCTCTCTCTCTCTCTCTCTCTCTCTCTCTCTCTCTCTCTCTCTCTCTCTCTCTCTCTCGACCAACCCTCAATTAACCATTAACCAGTCTAATTAGTTGAACTAATGTATACTTAATAGACAGTGTCAGACTAAATATACAACTGTAGTGAAATTTCTACACTAGGGATTTCCCTGGCCATGGCAGTTTTCGCAATTATTTCCAAGGCCTGCTCATAATTTTAATAAAAACTTATTAAATAGAACAAATGTAAGCAGTTACTTCTATACATTCTGCTTACACCCCAATAACTGCAACTGTAGGGGTATTTGCTTTATTTCTTGGAAGTAGAAACCAAATTTAAATTCCAAGAGCTTTAATTTTTCAGAGAGTTATCTTTAAAAGGCTGTCTTGCAGTAGGAACACACTTATGCAGGGATGCCTCCAGTTCTTCTACACTACAAGGATGAAAACTATAACTTATGACACGAAAAATAAGATTACTGCAAGTGTAAAAATTAACAACCTGATAAATTATGCAGCTGAGAGGGCACTTTTAGGTCATTAGTGTGGTTCAGCAATTTGCACACACAGTTTCAAGTTACACTGTTTCATTCATTTACACCATGGCAGTTTTTTCTTTTGGTATTTACTGAAGGCATCTCAAATATTTGTGCTCGAGCAGATGCACCTGTGTATAAAGTTTGCCGACCACAAATAACATTGTTTTGGTGTTCCACTGTTCATTCACAATTAAAAGCAGGTACAAATTCCTTCATTATTGCTTCAGCTAACACAGTGATAAATTGTGTTGCACAGCCAAGTGAGTTGCAATAATAGAAAATAAACACAAAGCTAAGTAAGAATGACCCATATTATGAGCTAGCTGCACAATCCAGTGATGATGCAGTTGTCTACGAGATAATTAGAAATCAAATAAGCAGCTGGCTGGGATTTGATGCAGCTGCACTGTTTAATGTTTTGTGTGTGGTCATTACTGAGGGTTAAGACCTGTCCATGGCAACAAAGTAATATAATTAAAGTTGATCTGATTACTATTTACTTAAACAGTACTTTAGCTCAATGTCGTGTAATTAAACCAAGATTAAATTGTCATTTCACTCTTACATGTTTACTTTGATAACAAAGACAGCTATTCTTTACACATGTACAAAATACACTGTGTACCTGCTCATGTTATGAGAAACGGTGTGCCACTTAAGGGTTAAATTGGGTTTAGAAACAGCTACATTTCATTCCAAAATAAGGGACCAGTCAGTGGCTTATTCAATAATCTGACTGATATTAAGTTTATCAGTAACTAAGTATTAGCTCTGTCTAGCAAGGCTGGAGAGAAAACGTAATTGTGACCTTGTCGAAAGAAGAATCCCAACTGGAAGTGATCACGTAAGCAGCAAAAAACATGCCAGGATGGCCAAATTGATGAATTGCATTGCTGCCAGTGCCATCTCAGTCTGAGAAATCACTCACACTAAAAAAGAAACCAAGTTAAATTTCTGACCCTAGGAAATGTTCTGGAGATTTATAACTCCCCCCCCCCCCCCCCCCCCAAAAATAACGAGTGTAGTTCTTTCATTCACTGCAGTAATGACCGAGCTATAGTTTCAATGTTATCTGAGTGTACCCACTTCTGAATCAATTGGGAGAAAAAAGAAATCTGCACGAAACATTCAGCAATTAGTTTCTACCACTCTACAAAACTTATGTATTTCCCAGAACATTTTGATTTGAATGCCCATCTACAAGCTAGCAGATATGCCTATTGTGTAGACCAAGAGTTGGAAATATTAAATTAATAAATAAAATTTAAAATTCATTCACCTGCCCTCCTGACGCGTGCAAACAACACAATTACAAGTTTTAAGATGTTTGGTAATGAATATATTATAATATATGCACAATATGCTCTTCCAAAGGAAACAGACATCAAATTCAGCCGAACTTTATTTTAATCATATAACAACTTGCATACACACGCACACACACAAAACCTTAAGGGGAATAATACAACCTTGGTGAATAATAGTTATGCATCAATGTTACAATAATGACGGCAATTTAGAATGTTTGCTTAGTACAATCGTCTATGAGCTGCTAAATATTAAAAACTGACATTTTATCAACAAATTAAAACTGTGTGCCATATGGACAGTTCCTATATATATTTGGAAACATGCTAACCTTTATATAATACAATAGTAACTGAAAGCACATTTTCTTTATGTACTGTGCTGAAGATCCATAAACATACTTTTGAAGAAGGAAGTGGGGTAGCACAAATTCTAGGGAAACATAGGACAAGAAAAGATTCTCTTAAACAGCAAAGTGATTTTGTAATACATTTTAAGACTAATGTCTAGACATTGAATAATACAATACACACATACACTAATCCCTGAAGATGGTATACAGCCTCCAATCATAAGGGGAACAACAGTTCTAACTTGTAAAACAGAAGTAGTAGCAAATACAGCCATGAAGAATTTAGCTGACTAAGGATTCTCATTGGAAGTGCTGCTGGAGGACTTCAGAGATTTGTGGCTCCTCTCCAATAGGGATTCAGGTTCATGATCTCGCTTCCGGGAACGTTCCTTTGAGGGTATGCTGAAACAAAAAAATTACATAAGTATAACATTCCTGAATACCAGTGTCAACAACTTTGTGTTTTTTTCTTTTTTCCAGCAACAATTTCCAAACTATCACAGATCTATAGTTTCTGAAGGGGGTGGGAGAGAGAGCAGACACCAGCAGTTAAAAGTGTTTTAAAGTCACCTATATAGAATGGACAACAAGCTTACAAACTAAATTCTAATCTTAGCCAGGTGGTGTGGATTTTCATCAATGAAGCCTACAGAAGTTCATGAAGGCTTGAAAGAAATTGGCATTTCGTGATAATTTGAGACTGAAAACATTAAAATCCTAATTCACCAATCCAAATTTGCTGAGAATCCTGATCGCCAACATTCAGGACAGACAGCAAAACTTAAACAAGCAACACAATAAATGGAAGAAGAGATACAGGAAAAAAGAAGTGACAGGGAAGTTCAAACAAACTTACTAGTTAGACACAATAAATAAAGCACAAGAAAATAAATGCAAAAATGCTAATTATAGTGGTATTTTGCCCCTATAGAGCCAGTATTACTTCACAAATGCTGCTTCTCAAATATGTGCAAACAAGCCTGTTTCAGGTAATTTAATCCCACATCACCTGTAGAAGTATCACACGGAACTTACTTTACTGCGCAGCTGGTTCAGCTCTACCAAGTTCCTGCTGCATCTTCCACGAAGTTCTAACTTTGACTGTAGTAATAACAATTAAAATTACCCATTACTCATAGATAAACAGACATGAAATGTTAAGTCTTCTGCTTTCTTAGTTTCCATTGTTCTTACATTTAATAATGGTAAATCATCTTTGTGAATAAGGAAAGCAATGTTGTGCAGCTATATTACTGGTACTACATCTGTGTGTGTGTGTGTGTGTGTGTGTGTGTGTGTGTGTGTGTGTGTGTGTGTGTCTAGCTATTAACACTCAAATGTCCTGAGCCAAGACCTGTAAAGTAAACGGAAGCTTCAAAGAAATAGTCTACCTTATATAATTCATATACCCCTAAAGCAGCTCTGCTTAAATACAAGACAAAGCACTATAACCTAAATGAAAGAGGCTCGCTATTGGGAAGCTGCTATAGGGTTTCATTTTGATACTTTCCACAAGATCTCATGATAAAGCAAAGAGAGAAGAAACTGACTGTTCTTGACCAAGCATTTAAGTATATATTAATCCAAATAAAATATAAATCAAATTTTTCCAACAAAGCTAGGAGCCTATATAGTGACAAACAGAGTGAGTGCTGTGCTACAGAAGCAACCCCAGAAGTTCCGCAAGCAGGCAAAAAACAGCCAGAATTATGTTGGCAATTACACTGCACTCAAGCCATAAATGATACTTCATACACATAACGAACTACATAAATGTTCAGGAGATACTCTAGAGGAGAAAAAAACAAGGATAATGCAAAATACTTGACTTACAATTAATATATAGATACAAACATTGACCAAGAGAGTAATGTATAGCCAATAATCATGCAGGTCATGCAACGACCATAGCTTCATAACTAGTGTCACCTGTCACCAACAAAAGCAGTTTTAAGCTGAACTACTTATCAGCTGCTACCATTAGCATTTCTAAGAAGAAAAATCCTCTCATGGTAGTTACCCATTGCACCCAATGGGTTGTTACAGCATTAAAATGAATGGAAAACAAACAAAACAATACGCACACAAACATAATGAATCACTAAATTGTGTTTCATATCAGCAAGTTAGGCTTATAAAATAAGCGAAGAAAGTTGGCTGCAATTTTCTTAAGACATGGATGAAAGGAAGACATTACAAACCCTTTATATCTACAATACATCTATGAACTTACAAGTAGACACAGAGATGAGAGCAACGAGAGAATAGCTTAGGATCCCTGTTTTAGGTAATCAGACCGTGCCCAATTTTTTGAATTTTCAGTTCCCCATTCACGAAATTATTGTAAAAGTCCACAAAATAACCACCTTGGCTACTGTAACTTTTTCTCACTGGGTACCCCATGATTTTAGCAACAAATTTCTTGTGTGGAAATACATGTGGGGTCTCTCCATTGACCTTTTACATTTGATGCATCATTCATTTTTTACCAACTTATCCTGGAGACTTTAGGACAAATTTACCAGTTGTTATTTTCCCCCCCTCCTCAAACTGCAGGTTGTTCTTGTACTCCTTGGAAACAACGGACATAACCTTTCTACCAGATTAAATCAGCTTAACATTTTCTTGTGCAGAGGACCCAGACTATCACAGTAACATATCTGTGCAGTACAGTTTTAATGCTGTTCAAACATTTAAGAAATTATAATTCACAGTTGCCTACAGTCAGTATTCACCAAATGTGGCAACCATTTTGCACAATTCCTTCTTGTAGTTATATATTAATATAAAATGGTACAAATACATTTGAATTTAGCAGGTCATTTCTTGAATTGTTAAAATGTCGGGTGAGCTCGCCTTATAATGGGTCACAGGCTAAGGATTAATTGCTCTTGGTGGTAAAATATCTTAAATAGAAACTCAAGAGAGCATTACTTCAAATCAATCTCAGTGAAATGCCCAACACCACTGCTTCAGATACTCGTATCCAAAAATATTATGCAGGGTAAAGTAACCCGGATTTTTCCAGGATTTCTGGTTAAAAATACACTTTCTCCCAGACGAAAATACACTTTTTCAATGTCAAGTAACAGTATACTTTTCCTCGGAACTGTGAAACTTATCAATCTTTTTAATGGTTGTGATTTATACACCGGCGTAGAATTTCCCGGCACTTAGAAAATGAAACTCGTGGAGAACCCCATTTTGGAAAGATGTCCGATGTGCAGCAACATGTACACTGCATATTTTCGTATTACGAAAGTATAAATTCGAATTCCACCGAACACCACATGTTACTTTCCCAAGGATTGAAATCCGAGACTGCGATGCGGTTTTGTAAGCCAGTTGTAGCTCGTGTCACGCGATCTCGCCAGCCAATGACAGCGGATATTCAGAGCAAAGGAAACGTGATGTAGTCAGCCAATAGCAACATCACAGTTAAGTAGTGTGCACACACAAATAGGAAAATGTAATGGTTTAAATTGATACATCGAGTGTCGCTACAACAAAAGAAAGCTTTTACGTATAGTATTGGTCTCTAAGATTAATAAGCTGCAAGAGAAGCTAAGCTTTCACACATGATGTTGACCTTTTCTGTGCGTGTTACACTTTAAGACACATCACAAAAACGCACCAGTAAAAATTTTGACAACGACATAAAATGTCTGATGATCTGGGCTCGAAAATATTCTAAATGGTCATCCTCAAAGATTTGATTTTTGAATGAGAGTCAAACGCTCTGTGATTTAAGAAATTCATCAGACATTCGTGCACAGAGTTCATCTTGTGTAAAAGGAAATTTACTTTACTTGAAAGGTATGCTTTTTTAACAACAATTTGGAATATTTTCCCGCGACCTGTTAGAAATAGATTCGTTTCAGCAGTTGCGCCAGATGACAGGCGTCGCCGCGCTTGCACAGCTACGATGATGCAGGAAGCTCGTACGTTCGCACGTATAAAACATTGAAAGATCTTACGTTACGTCATAATATAAACAAGACATTCGAGGATACACCAAGAGCATGGGAATTCTGTGAACAACACTAAAATGCACAAATTGGCTTAAAGTGCACATTCGTATGTCCAGATTCAGATGTAAATTTTCTTGGAGTGCCACTACAGTTTAACTCATGTTAGGTTCTTTATTATGGCATAATAACCATACATGCTAGAAGATGAAAACGTGAACTTAAAATGCAGCTAACAGTTGAAATTAGCCAATGGTGTGGAATTAAACACTTCGTTTCAAATAAATTGCCTGCCTCAGCAGGACAGATTAATGAAAGTCAAATTTCTTTAACAAATCGACAAAAATAACTTCATTGTTCTGCGAGGCGATGAATGCTTCCCTGTCAGAAAGGTGGAAACAAAATAAAATCTGAAACTAATAACATATTTTAGCCTTCCGTAATTATGTGAATGTATTTCAGTTCACTTGATAGCTCCTGGCCACAGAAATCCGTTTTCCTTTCATTTGATGTGAGAGAAATAAACGAAGAGGAAACAGCAAAATCATTTAACGTAAACGCAGGTCACATGGAGACTACCACCTCCCACTAAAACTCAGACTGATGCGTGCATCAGGTTCAGATCTACAATATTTCCGAACCGGGGCAATATTAGATAGTGGTGCTCCCCCTCCCTCGAGTGTTTGAGGTAGGACGTCAAATATTTAAAAAATCGATTTTTCAAAAATATCTTCATTTTGTAGCGCACGTCTTTCTGAAGAGTCTGATACATAAAAGATATATGTTGAAGGGAACTTAAGACATGTTATTTAGTCTCAAGTGTGCTGAAGTGCAGTGCCACGCCTCTTCACAAAGCATTCTTCCATTACACGTCTCCGTATTTTGCTCTGTGGAATTCAAGCGTGTAATATTTTGTAATGGGTGCCATCAAACTACATTCAGGCCAGTGGAAATTAAAATGTCCTGTGGTGCCTCTCCTGCTCCCAGTCAACCTGTTTGGCGTCCTGACCCTCTTCAAAAAATCTCCAGAACAAGAACGCTTCAGAAAACTTGCAGTCTTTAGTGCCTATTAGCTAATAACTTGCTGTTTTGTGTGACATAAAATTAAATATAGGATACATAAAACGAGTAAAGACATGAGACAAGCAAGACAGTACACAATTCTTCAAACCGTAAGTCCTAGCTTATTTTTCCTCTCTAATCTTGCCACAGCTTTATATGGCATACTTTCCTTTTTGGGAAAGAATCTATTACCCGATCAAAGTTCGTTAACACTTTGCTACATGAAATACGAAATGTCGTTATCTAATACTAGAAAAGCTGTTGTTAATACAAATAGTACCAAGACTGGTGTGGTTTCTCAATCTGATTATGTGTATTTTGTCAGTCTGCTAGATAAAACGAAACAAGCCTGTAGTATTTTACTTTCAAGGATTCTATCACATTTGTATTAATAACATCATTATTAATTATATTATGCAATTGTTACACACAGCAAATAAACGAGACTGTTGGCACAAATGGTCATTTTTATAACACGACAGAATATAATTCATGAAATACCAATATCAAATGCCTATTAGGCCTACTACAAGCAAAAAGTTTCACATTTCATTCATACTCTCTAGCTTCTGAAGCATGAGATTGAAAAGTAGTAGCACGAAATTCATATAAAAATTTAAATATTCATATGCTTCCGTAATTTGTGAGAGTCCCTGTTTCTTCACCCTCCTCGTTCTAACAAACAATCCTGTCATCACTAATTCTGTAACTATTCCTGCCAGTGTCAAAATTTATTCTGTGATTAACTTCACTAACCCTGTCACAATCACCGGTTTTATTACCCTGCATTTATTCTCTGGTTAGGCATTATTACGTGTTCGTACAACGCGTTTTCCGCGATACTCCCAGAACAGAACTTAGCGGCTGCTAGCCAGGGACTGTATAGTTGGCCCTTAGTGGTGTAGCGATCTGGCCAAAAATTTTCCGTCAAAATTTCATTTTCTTGGATACACGGAGAAGACAACACGTAATCTGTTAGTCGTTTATTTCCACTATGGCAGTCTGAATCATTGGAATTCGCTAGTAATTATAACAATGCTCATCATTTGCAAACTCAGTCAACCACATAAACAGCGATTGTCATTCATCCTTTTGGCTTTATTCGCTCAGCTTGTATAGACACGTCCTCTTTTGTCTGCAGGAAAGTTTATTTCTAGATGCGACGGGGATTCCCCTGACAGAGAGGTCACGTACACTATGCACGTATTCAGAAATCAACTGACGATTCATTCAGAAATCAACTTTAGAATTAGATCAAAAATGTTCAAAAACCAACAGGGATGCATTCAAAATCATAGGAGTAATCGATAGACCAACGTGCGCTGGTTCTGCTAGGTGCTTTGTGAAACAAGGTCTTTTCCTCAATAATATGAATTCTGAGGATATTTTGGTACAATATGAGACTCTTTATGACCAATATGTGCAAAAATAATGTGGGAAAGATGAAATTGAACAATGTGAAATATCATCTGTTTCACACAATGTTATTCAAGTTTACGCATCAACAAGTGAAGAGAAGCATACATCAATGGTAAAGACTGTCCTTGACAATCATCATCTCAGACAAAATCAATAAAAATTAAATATGACTGAAAGGCTGAGGTACTTTACCAGGAATAAATGAAGCGAAGGAGTTCCTTAGTACCAAAGAATAACCAGCTGAACATCTAAAATGGATAGGATATGGTAACACAGGGATTGAAATAATTCTGGCATCTAAGCATATCAATGAACATGAGCAGCAGCAGGGCAAAAACACACAATAAAATCACATTAAACACTGATCAACTATATTTTACTATGGTCTACAACCTTGCAAAGCATTACGTGGAACCATTCAAAATATTTATTCTGCAAAAAGATCTTGAGAAGTGAATCAACTGGGAGGGGGAGGGGAAGAGAATAAACAAAAGAAGGTGTGAGCAAAGGCAACTACCCACCCAGAGCAGAGGAGGGTTTGGGACCATCGTTTAAAACAACCTATGCAAGCAATGACCAGTCTGACAAAGACATAGTAATTTGTCAGGTATTCCTGTGTTAGCATTATTAACACTTTCTGAAATGGGAGAATCTGCAGTAAAACTGCCAGCAAAGAGGTTGACGGCCAACAATATCTTGTTATGTTACAAAACTTGTTGCTTCCGAGGCTGAATGAGGACAGCTTCATTTTTAAAAATATGGAGCACCCCCTCAATGGAGTCACCATGTATAGGAATATCTGAATGAAACTAGACCGAGTCACTGGATTGGTCATCAAACAGCCGGAACATTAACACTTCTCCACTGGCCTCCAACACTTCTCCACTGGCCTCCACGGTCACTACATTTGACATCCTGCAACTATTTCCTGTGGTGTTTCATTACACACAATGTTTATGCACCAAACGACCACAGAATCAAGAGGAGTTTTGACACCCTATCTGTACTGCCATAACATCACTGACTATGGATGTGCTTACCTGAGTGTGGGAGGCATTTGAGTACTGATGCAGTATTATTTGTGTTTATGATGGAGGACATACTGAATATCTGTACTCTAAAGCAAGAGCAGTTCATAAATTTGTGTCTGAAATTTCAGAATTGTTTGTCTTAAGATTCAATATAAATACATATATTCTTTTTGAAACAACCTTCATTTCAAGACGCAGTAGTTCAGAATTTAAGAGTAACAATGCTTGCAACCTAATCACACACATTTCTCACAAACTAGTAAAATTTTTAAATTTTACCCACCATAAACTATTTCCACACTATTCATTTGTGTTCACAGGAAGTCTTGTTTATAGAAGTGGGACTACTCATCAGATACTATCTGTTGTGTCATTACAGTTTCACCGATTATAAAACTTCTCCAACCTAGCTAAAGCAATCTTTACAAGTACTTCCTTCTCCATATACAGGGTGATTCAAAAAGAATACCACAACTTTAGGAATTTAAAACTCTGCAACGACAAAAGGCAGAGCTAAGCACTATCTGTCGGCGAATTAAGGGAGCTATAAAGTTTCATTTAGTTGTACATTTGTTCGCTTGAGGCGCTGTTGACTAGGCGTCAGCGTCAGTTGATGCTAAGATGGCGACCGCTCAACAGAAAGCTTTTTGTGTTATTGAGTACGGCAGAAGTGAATCGATGACAGTTGTTCAGCGTGCATTTCGAACGAAGTATGGTGTTAAACCTCCTGATAGGTGGTGTATTAAACGTTGGTATAAACAGTTTACAGAGAATGGGTGTTTGTGCAAAGGGAAAAGTTCTGGACGGCCGAGAACGAGTGATGAAAATGTAGCACGCATCCAGCAAGCATTTGTTCGCAGCCCAGGAAAATCGACTCGCAGAGCTAGCAGAGAGCTGCAAATCCCACAATCAACTGTATGGAGAGTCCTATGAAAAAGGTTAGTTATGAAACCTTATCGCCTGAAATTGGTTCAAGCACTGTCTGCAGCTGATAAGATTAAAAGAATCGATTTCTGTAATTTTATCCTTGCTCAAATGGAAACAGATGAATCTTTCGTTTCAAAGATTGTGTTTAGTGATGAAGCAACTTTCCACACTAATGGGAAAGTCAACCGTCACAATGTATGTATAGGGGGCACTGAGAATCCGCGGGAAACAACTCAGTATGAACGTGACTCGCCTAAGGTGAACGTTTTCTGTGCCATTTCAGCCAATAAAGTTTTTGGTCCCTTTTTCTTCGAAGGTGCTACTGTAACTGGACTACAGTATCTGGAGATGTTAGAGGATTGGCTGTTCCCTCAGCTCGAACAAGAAGCACAACAATTCATATTTCAGCAGGATGGAGCGCCACCACATTGGCACTTATCTGTCCGTAGCTACCTGAACGTCAACTACCCGAGGCGATGGATCGGCCGCCAGGCAGCCCGTGACAGAGCACTTCATCACTGGCCTTCAAGAAGCCCTGATCTTACCCCCTGCGATTTTTTCTTAAGGGGGTATGTTAAGGATATGGTGTTTCGGCCACCTCTCCCTGCCACCATTGATGATTTGAAACGAGAAATAACAGCAGCTATCCAAACTGTTACGCCTGGTATGCTACAGAGAGTGTGAAACGAGTTGGAGTATCGGGTTGATATTGCTCGAGTGTCTGGAGGGGGCCATACTGAACATCTCTGAACTTGTTTTTGAGTGAAAAAAAAAAAAAAAAAAAAAAAAAAAACCTTTTTAAATACTCTTTGTAATGATGCATAACAGAAGGTTATATTATGTTTGTTTCATTAAATACACATTTTTAAAGTTGTGGTATTCTTTTTGAATCACCCTGTATTATTACATTTAAGTATGGATGACAAATCTGTTTTCACAACATTTGAAACTACAACTAGAGTATGTTAAACTTTTTTTCATCTTCAAAAGATGTGAAATCAGGTTTCAGACATACCACAGAGTGCTATTCTAATACAGCAATTCCAGCAATATTTTACACTTTTTTTCCAACTACACTGCCAGCCAATATTGCCATAGTGTTAAAATTAAAATCTTTCACTCTTTGAAGGTCAATTCACCTTTCAACTTTATCACGTCAATAAGAATTCATTACCATTACCCACACCCCAGCACTGCTTCAGTGTAGGGATGTGTCAACCCAAGTCAGATGCAAGGCATAAATATTTTGACACAGCTGGTCAGCAAGAGTGCAAACTGAACACTTGTGAGAGAGCTAAGCGAGAAATTATAAGACAAGCACACACAAAACTACCTTCATTGCCCTCTTAACGTTAAATAAGATGCAACAGATAGGATGCAACAACACCTATCAGTGACCTGATGGAGCAGTTAGAACTACTGACAAGCCAATTAAGCAAATGTAGCAGAGCCAGAGACAGTTGACCACTTGTAATAAACTGGACCAATTAAGTTAATGTAACTGGTGTGTCTCAGCAAAACCTTCTCTCAGTTCAGGATAAATAACATGACCAGCTAGCTTAGACAGTCAATCAGTAGGATTGATGGAAAAATTTGCAAATTTGTGGTAAGGTCTTAGGGGACCAAACTCTCGGGCTTGGGGGAGGGGGGGAGCCACACGGACCATGACAAGGTACCTCACCTCAGACGGTGCGGCTAGGATTGATGGCAAATTTCTTGTCATTTGCACTCAATTCTCTGATTATTTTATTGTTAACATTTTGTTTAAGATTGTTCCAGCATTTTCACCCTGTGACAGTCATACACAGTATGTCTGCTGTAATGATAGCAATTCCACAACCACAATTAACTGACGCTGAAGTCCAGGAATGTGTCTACCACTAATGGGTAGGCCATGGGTCCTCCCACCAGTTTCAGTTCAGGCCTCAAGATGATTTGACCCTTCAGCTTTGTACAGGCCAGAGGGCATACCTAACCGGCAGGCCAGGATCAACATACATCACATCAGACTTCATAGCATCCAATACCATGGTCCTCCTGAAGGGACAATTCGGGCAATGACCAGAGAGGGACCGAGCATTCTCAGGGTGGCATGTGAATCAATTACACATGCACCTCAGTCACACCTTCCTTGATCTGCCCCATGGAAAGTGCCTTTGAATTGGCATGTGGACACCTGCCAGGGTGGCAGTCAGCTGTCGATGCTGACTGACAGTGATCTCTAGCAACACAGTCTACCACTGATGATAGCAGATTGTACTACAGCCTTCATAGCAACTGGGCGACTGAGGCTACAGCAATGAGGTGTATATTGAACAATAAATTGAGTAATAACTAATCTTCTTTTATTAGCATGAAACAATGTCCAACTGTTTGCTGGCAAATAAGCTGATAAAACAGTAAGATTTCCAGTGCAGAAATGGGTGACCCCTAGACCATAAAGCTAATTGAAATCCCACTGAATATGTAATTTCATGTATATTGAAACACCATTTTGTACTGAGAGGTATGAGAAAGCTCAAAAGAATGGTGACTGTATTGCTCCTATATAACTGTACTGAGTTAACTGTCAAACGATAGTTCAGGTGCCAATCTCGATTACAATCAATGATACTCTCAGCACAAGTAACTCTCTGCATGGAACGTATGTTAAATGCATTTATCATAATGTCATCTGATCTATAGGTGACCATCTGGGCAAATATAAGAAGTCACTACACTAACTGGTACTTGCTATCCCCCACCCCACTCCCTTGAAGTGAATAGTAAGAACTGATTGCATTATGTAATTCACAAGCGTCTACAGAAACTTCTCAATGACTTGGGGAACATACAAGTTTAGAGGGAACCAGGGAGCAGGTTTCCAAATTTCATACAATTTTGTGGAGCTTGAGATGGTAACTGTGTGCCTGTGCCACTGGCAGTAACATTTCCAAAACACTCCCAACCTGGTCTCCCAGATAAGCTGTTTTGTCCACTGTTCATTTTTTCTCAACATGCTACCAATCTTTAATTGAGACATATTAGCTGTAACTTCCTTGTTGAACAAGAGAAATACATATTTTTTTTGCCTTGAATACCATATTTTCAGTGTGTGTGTGTGTGTGTGTGTGTGTGTGTGTGTGTGTGTGTGTGTGTGTGTGTGTGTGCGCGCGCGCGCGCGCGCGCGCGCATACGCGTGCAACAGCAACATGTGCCGACTGAAGAAATTTGCTTTTGGAAAGATATCTTTTCAATTGGTGAAGTGGGCTTCTTCAGCAGGGGCAAAGGCAGGCAGACAGACTTGTTAAGCTCACCAGACAAAATATTAACCACCTCCTCCAATTTTGAAGAGCTGTGTATGGACTGTCACTGAATGCTAGCTTCCAAGTGATCACAAATAGAACTGCTAGCACAGTCTGTTAGCTCATTACAGACTACTGTATATGGTGGCACATACACTGTCTCAATAGGCCCAACAATGAAGAAACAGCACAGTAGTTGAGTGGAAGATAGTAGTAGGGTCTGACTGTCACAATTTTTCCTCTTTTCAAATGATGCACGGTATCTACTGCACCAACAACCCAATGTGGCACTTAAGCCATGTGATGAAGATGATAAGTTCATAGGTGTTTCATGATGTTTCTCCTACCATCATTTGGGCTTTATACATTAAGGCTAATGCAAACATTAGGCAGGATGTGTATTTTAATATTCTCAGCAAACAAGCAGTTGCCTTTTCTTCTCCATTTAAATGATCAGCAAACAAGCAGTTGCCTTTTCTTCTCCATTTAAATGATAAGTATGCTGTGGACAATCCCATTTTTCATGCTGACAACAGCTACATCCGCAAAACTGCTTGCAGATTTCTTAATCTGACAAATAATCGCTTTCTCTGTTGCCCTTCGACTGGTTGCTATTTCACCTTACCCTAATCTCACAGAGCATGTCTGTTACTATCTGAAACGCAAGTGAAATATAGGACTCAACATCCACACATTTTGGTAGCTCTCCAGGACAATCATCAAAGTGAATTCAGTTACACGTTACGCACATGAAGAAATTTTTGGACACTCCTCACGTAACTGAGGCCATTATCAAGACTAGAGGTGATGTTTACATGATATTAGCATAGTCTCTCCTGGGAGTGACTAATTTGATATATACGCATATGTATTCCGTCAGCTCTGAAGGGTTTGTCCTAAACCACAGCAATGCCCTCTCTTGGTTATTTGCCTATACACTTCTCAGTGAAAATTATGGCAACATGTTAATCATTTATATGATACTCTTAAGCGATGTGTTTTACTACAGCCTTACTGGTTATCATGTAACAATGATATGTATTATAAACAAATCAATCATGAGATAATATATCAGCATGACAGAAACAATCCTTCGCCAAACAGCAGAAAAATTTAGTCTAGCAGAGTCCATTACCACACACTGCCAGAAGACACCTTGTATATTACAGCAGCTCACCAAGGTGCCATCTACATACTTAAATTTTCGAAACTGATTATTCATTAATGTACTGCAACATATCCAAATATATCACTGGATATTGGTAATCTGTGGCATCTGAAATGTATCCTCACAAAAACAAAGTGCATGCATGAAAGATGACATAGTAAAAGCATGCATTTGTAGTCATATGAATTAGACTGAGCAGTAACTGGATGAAGGTTACAAAATTTTCCCTTTTTGCTTGTTAAATATTTAAGTTTTATTTTGGGCTGCTCTTTCATTTATATGATACAGATATGAGCAAAATTTCTTTGTCATGTTTTATTGCTTTACAGATTATGTGGGACATGGAGACACTGACCAAAAAAGGTCATAGACAATGCTGTAATGCACACCACTTTACAGACTCATGTTTGTTTCACTTTACAAAGATGTAGGATATTGAAGAACCAAAAAAGTGAAGAGTGAGCTCTGGTCCTGTTCACAACATTGTTAAAAGCAGAACAAAGACACGTGTGTGTGTGTGTGTGTGTGTGTGTGTGTGTGTGTGAGAGAGAGACAATTATACACTGCTCAATATTGGTGCAATTAATCTTATATGATGTTCATTATTTAAATAGTTAGTGAACTATCATTAGGCTTACAGGACTTCATACTAAAAGGCAAATCGCATTCAACCCAACTTCTGCTGGTTGTATAAGCATACTATTTGTACAGGCTGTAATTTTTAAGAAAAGACACACAAAACTGCAGTGGATTTAGTTTAAGATATACATTATTATTACACCACAAAGAGAGACAATTGGTTAATGACAAACATTAGTTCTCATGACATTCTTAGAAAAAATGACTCTCTCAACAACGGGCCTTAGCAAGTGTTAAGTCATATGTAACATACTCAAGCTTAGCCTGAGCTACTTACATGGGCTTAATCGTGCGAATATTTATGTTTATCAATACTTTCTGTTGTACCTGAAAAGCGAAACATCAAAAGAAATGTAAAGATAGAAATAAAAGTTTGAATTACAAGGATAAATGAACAGATATTTAAATGAAAGAGTGAAAAAATTGGTTACTTTTCCAAAGAGCTGAAGTTATCCTAACTGTTTGTTTCACATATCTTTTTGATTTTTTGCAATCTCTCTTTAATAAAATAATATAAAACATCAAAAGCGCCAATGCAGTGCCAGATGGAAAAAATCTACCAACCTCAAATAGAAATATCTCACTTCTTGACTTCCTCATTACATATATCCGCAATTATTGTACCCTTAACCATATTTTGGCAATGAGACATTGTATCAAGACAGTACAATACTGGATAGAAATGATTAATGTTGAACTCTTGAGACAACTTCTCTGCAACATATACCATGAGATGGGCTCTGTGGGACCCGTAGTTTAAACTGAGATTTAAGGCGCAAATAAATTGAAATTTTTAATGTCGGTTACATAATATTTATTTTACAATTATTCAAATATTGTTTAAATACTCCTCGTTGATTTTGTTGCACTAAATGAAGTCTGCAGTATTTTTCCATTTCATCTCACGAAATCAAATAATTCTGTGTGGTTTTTTAAACAGTAATTAACTGTAAGAGAACTTGATTACATAGGAATAATATTATGTATCTCTATAACAAGAGAATCTTCACATAAAACTAAATTCCAGGGTTTAAACTTCCACACATGAACTGCTTTTGACAGGCATAAAAAGAAAGTCTGCAAAATTTAAATTCAATGTTGGGATCAAAATATTTTTATCAGCACTTTGAACACATTTGATTTAAACGAACACTAAGTACTTTCTTGCAGAAGCAGAAAGGTCCCCATCATAATTTTCCTGAAATTCTTCCTCTGACAGATCCTCTACTAATATAACTGGTCTCTGGCTACAGCAAAACAATCTTATTTTTCATCTATTTTGTTTTGAACTATATCACTATATCTTCCTCCATCCAAATAAAACAATTTCATCAAATTGAGGATTGTTAAAACTGGCCTTGGGGAGAGAGGGGGGGGGGGGGGAGGAGGAGGAGGAGGAGAGAGAGAGAGAGAGAGAGAGAGAGAGAGAGACTGACTTTACTTTAAGCATTATACACTGTTTGACAAAGTGCAGCACCCAGAAGGCACAGCGAGCCGTCAATGTAGCTTTGTACGTGTACACACCTGCAATTCTCTGCGACAGACAGAATGGCAACCAGGGTGTATTAGTATTGACTGTGTTTTGTGTTATTCCAGTCTTGGTAGGACACACAAGTGACATGAAAAGCCTCTGATGACGTGTGATCACTGAAGGACATGGTGAAGGACACCTCAATGCCAACCAGCATGGATTCCGAAATCATCGATTATATGAAAACCAACTCCTACTTTTCTCACATTGCATGCTGGAAGTTTGGCTCAAGGCAGTCAGATTCAGTATTTCTTGATTTCCAAAAAGCATTTGACTCAGTACACACCTATGCTTATTTGTCGAAAGTTCCAGCATATGGGGTATCAATTGAAATTTGTGACTAGATTGAGGACTTTTTAGTAGGTAGGATGCAGCATGTTCTCTTTGATGAAGGGCCATCGCCAGATGTAGAAGTAACTTTGGGTGTGTCCCAGGGAAGTATGTTGGGATCCTTGCTGTTCATGTTGTATATCAATGACTTGCAGACAATATTAACAGTAACCCCACACTTTTTGCAGCTGATGCAGTTGTCTACAACTCAGTACTGCCTGAAAGAAGCTTCAAAACTTTAGTCAGGTGTCGATAAGATTTCCAAGTGGTCCAAAGATTGGCAACTTGTTTTAAATGCTCAGAAACTTAAAACTGTGCACTTTACAAAATGAGAAAAACATAGTATGCTATGACTGTTAATATCAATGAGTCACTGTCAGAAGTGACCGACTCATACAAATACCAGGGTGTAACTGTGGGGATGTGAAATGGAATGGGAAGAAACACTAATAAAGGGCAGCATGATTGGTCACAGGTTGGTATGATTCCTGGCAGTATCACAGAGATACTAAAGGAACTGAAATGGAATACCAAGACAGATGTAAACTATCACAAGAAAGTCTTAATGAAGTTTCAAGATCTCACTTTAAATGATAACTCTAGGAATATACTATAATCCCTCACTTATTATTTAAATAGTGAATGTGAGAGTAAGATTAGAATGATTAGTGCCATCATTCTTCCTGCATTCCATGTGTGTATGGAATGGGAAGAAACCCTAATAACTGGTACAATGGGAGATACCTTCTGCCATCCACTTCACAGTGGTTTGCAGAGTTATATGTAGAAGTGGAGTTACTCCTCAGTCTTAGGCATACTGAGCTACAGAAAACCAAATTGTGATGAATCATTTTGTGGTAACATCAATCTTGATAAACTATTGATAGTTAATAGGAAAGATAGAAAGAAAACATGTCGAATCAGAATATAGGAAAAATAAAATAAAAATACCAACTAAATGAAGTAGGGAACTGTGTACTGAAGAGTCAGACAGTAGGTGAAAGGAGGCACAGGATTGAAAGAGCCATTAAGGATGCTGCAGAAGAAACAACAGCCATGAGAAGCACAGGAGTTCGGGAATGCATAGCTGAAGATTTTAGTTTAACAACAGAGGAAAAGGATAAGGACAGAATGAGATTGTTATAAAGAGAAACCAGAAATAATGTGGAGTAATAAAGGGAATTAAGAAGGAAACTGAGATGACAAAAGTCATGGTATAGCAATATGCACATATACAAATGGCTGTAGTATCATATACAAGAGGTATAAAAGGACAGGGCATCAGTGAAGCTGTCATTTTTATTCAGGTGATTTATGTGAAAAGATTTCTGACGTGATTACAGCCACACAATGGGAACTAACAGACTTCGAATGCAGAATGGTAGTAGGAGCTAGACGATAGGGCATTCCATTTCAGAAATCCTTACGAAATTCAATATTCCAAGATCCTAAGTGTCAAGAGTTTGTTGAGAATACCAAACTTCAGGGATTACCTCTCACCAAAGACATTGCAATGGCAGACGACCTTCACTTAATGACTGAACAGTGGCATTTGCGTAGAGTTGTCAATGCTAAGAGACAAGCAACACTGTGTGAAGTAACAATAGAAATCAATGTCGAATAGACAATGGACGTATCCATTAGGACAGTGCGGAGGAATTTGGCATTAATGGAATATGGCAGCAGAGGATCCAAGCAAATGCCTTTTCTAACAGCACAACATCACCTGCATCGTCTCTCCTGGGCTAGTGACCATATTGGCTGGGCCCTGGGCGACTGGAGAAATGGCGTCTGGTTAGATGAGACCCAGTTCCAGTTGCTAAGTGTTGTTGGTAGGGTTCGAGTGTGGTGCGGCCCCACATAGCCATGAGCCTAGGTTGTTAACAAAGCACTGTACAAGCTGGTTTTGCTCCAGATGTTCCACAATGGTGTTTGCTGCATTTACATAGAACGGATTGGGTCCTCTGGCCCAAGCAAAATGATCACTGACTGGCAATGTTTGTGTTTGACTACTTTGAGACCACCTGCTGACTTTCATGCTTGACTGGTTTGAAGAACATTCTGGACAATTCAAGTGAATGATATGGACACCTCAATTGCCCCACATGAATCCCATTGAACATTTATGGGACATAACGAAGAGGTCAGTTTGTGCACAAAATCTTGCACAGCAACACTTTCACAATTATGGATGGCTACTGAAGCAGTATTGCACAATATTTCTGCCAGGGCCTTCTGATGACTTGTTGAGTTCATGCATGCCCTGTCGAGTTGCTGTACTATGCCAGAAGAAAGGTGGTCTGAGAATATTGACAGGTATCCCGTGACTTCAGACTACCCAAGGAAGGACCGCTGTATACTGCACCAAGCACACTGCGACCTGTTCAGATCTGTGCCTGCAATTTGGAACAGGTAACAGACTCCCTGCAGCCTGTGTCATCCTTTACCACTGGTCAGAGACTAGCAGCAACCGAACTAGGAAATTACCATCCCTTCCACAGACTGCCATTAGCACAACACTGACACCTGTACGACGGGGGGTTTGAAAAGTCCATGCAAAAATAAAAACTACTTACATGTTTGGGTAGACCTTTTTTATTTTTCGACAGTCTCCTTTTAGAGTTATACACTTCATCCAACGCTGTTCTCATTTGTTGATCCTTTCCGAATAATAGGAACTGTCTACAAAACAGCTATTACTTGCTGCAATCACCACATCGTTTGAATAAAATCTTTGTCCCGCCAGCCATTTCTCCAAATTAGGGAACAAATAGTAGTCCGAGGGAGCCAAGTCTGGAGAATACGGGGGATGTGAAACAAGTTGGAATCCTATTTCCATTAATTTTGTGACCACACCTGCTGAGGTGCATCGTTGTGATGGAAAAGGACTTTTTTGTGGTCCAATCACCAGCGTTTTTCTTGCAGCTGAGTTTAAACAGTCCAATAATGATGAATAATATGCATCTGTAATAATTTTACCCTTCTCCAGATAGTTTATGAGGATTATCCCCTGCGAATCCCAAAAAGACAGTCGCCTTAACTTTTCCGGCCGAAGGAATGGTCTTCGCCTTTTCTTGTGCGGATTCTCCCATGGTAACCCACTGTTAGATTGTTGTTTGGTCTCAGGAATATAGTAATGTATCCATGTTTCATCCACTGTGACGAAACGACACTTTAAGTACTGTGGATTCTTCCTGAACAGCTGCAAATCATCCTTGCAACACTTCACATGATTCTGCTTTTGGTCAAGCTAGAGCAATCGCAGAACCCATCTTGCGGATAGCTTTCTCATGTCCAAATGTATATACAAAATATTATGTACCCATTCATTCGAGATGCCCTCAGCACTAGCAATCTCACGCACTTTAACTGAAGTTGTAACCACCACAGGGTGTCCAGAACGTTCAGCATCACTTGTGCCCATATGGACACTGCGAAAATTTTGAAACCACTTATAAACTGTTCTAATCGAAGATGCAGTCACCATATTATTTGTCAAGTTTCTCTTCAGTTTCCCCGAGGCGTTTTGCCTTTCATAAAGTAACGTTTAATCACACATGAAATCCTTTTTTGTCCATTTTTTGACAATCACTTGACTTCCTTGATTCACACAAATGCCAAACACAAAGAAATAGACCAATATGGCTGAAACTTGGCGTGCACTCTTCCCAAAGATGCTACTAACTAAACATGACCTCGATACTCGCCGGTGGTGCCATCTCTCAGACTTTGCACGGACTTTTCAAACACTCCTCGTATTTGGAATAGTGTCGTGACCAAGGACTGGGGACTGCTAATGAATGGCATTTCTTTATGTTTCATGTTTCACCCTTCTGCCCCACTCCCAAGGACGATTGCTGCTGGTGGTGGAGATGCCAACTTTAGGAGAGGTCCCATTCTTTCAACATTCTGAAAAGGCACAGTGGTACTGCCAAAATTCCGGATACTCAAAGTATAAAAAAAAGGCACTGGTACAGTGTTTGCTAAGGGTTTGGAGAAAATGATTACAAAATCCTACCAGATAGGTTCTTTTGCAGCTGACATGTCAGCAAGACAAACATTCACTCTTGACTTTATTGATTGCATATAAGTAGAAAATGTATGACCATGGAACATCCTGTTGACAGGTGATACCTATTTCCACTTCCAAGGACATGTCAATAGGCAGAATATAGTCAACAGAAAGCTTGCAAGCACATCAACTAATAGCACTTCATTGTGCACAGCTGACTGTGTGGCACAGGTTGATGGCATTGTGTGTCTTAGGGCTGTATTTTTTCTCAAGAGACGAGTCCTGCGGGTCTTGTTACCCGTACTGCCACTGGTAAATGCTTTGAGAGTATTTTGCACACCAAGTCATTCCAACCCTTTCACAGTATGAATGTGTGCTTAGCACCTTCCTCGCATTGCACAGCCAGTGAAGTGACAGCTGCAGAGGTGTATCGGAAATGCTAAAATTATCAGTCATTTCCCTACAGCCCAGCAATCTAGATGACTATCTTAATTAGTGTGACTTCTGGCTGTGGGGTTACTTGAAAGATGTGTTCAGTGCTCCAATTTCAAAAATAGTTTAACTGAAGACACACACTGCACAATGCATTCTAAATGTGATCCCCGAGAAACTCCTATCTCTTGTGGAACATGCTGTTTCTTGATTTCAACTTGTGGCTGGAGACAGTGGGCAGCATACTGAATGTCTTTCACCAGCCTCATGACAACTGGGAATTGATGTGATTTTGCTTTTTATGCAGTTTTTGGTCTAAGGACAATTGAAAACTGATTTTTCCATCCTACATGGTAGAGCTTGCCGTGGTAAATGGGCTTACCTAATAAACAGCATCACAACTGTTGACTGCCAAACTTGAGCAGTCGTACACAGTGAACAGTACGGATGGCAAAACTATGCAACTCAAACCGTAGTCATCTTATTGCGATTCATCTGTTATTTGTAGCTGACCCCACTTACGTTAAGACGCTTACAGTGATATCGCTTGCAAAATTTTTCGCTCCACAACAATAAATGTTGTTTCAGTTTTTAAATCTGATCCAGTAATACATGTCTTGTAACCCTCATTCTACAATAACAAGTTCTTATGACAGTGTGCTTCAAGGTACTGGATTGGCTCACCTCCCAGATTAGTATAACATTTTTGTTGGCCACACTCTCTCTGCTGAATACTTTGTGCAACATGTTGACTCAGAAAACATTATGAAGTGTTACATCTGATAACCTAACCCAAAAGTTCTTGACAGTTGTTGCCCCACAATGTATAAACAAAACCAGCTTTCGTTCTACTAGTTAATGCCAACAGTTCCATATCAATGAATGACACGAACACAGTATGTGAAGTCATCAGATTAATTACCGATTCTGTGATCATTATGTTGTACAGTCAACTATCATGTGTACTTGGTGAAGTTGTCACTTTTCAAAATGCATTAAGCCAATATGCAGACAACTTACTGTTATTACCTAGTCTTGACTCACCATTAAATACTGCATTAGAAGTAAGTTCAAATGCATCTGCTGTTGTCCTGAAGAGTAGCTTCGAATTGATATGTGATATGGAAGCATACATATGTTGCAGTTACTAAGTTAAAAATGCCCAATGAGAACTGCAATTACAAAGCCTGTCAATTACACGGTTCTTGAGTGCAGAGTATGGTCTCTGAAGCAACATTACTGATCCTTCCCCATGGAATGCTAATTTCCTGAATGTTTTTTGAAAGACTGCACTGCTTAAAAATTGTATTTTTGTTTCCATGAAGTCAAAACATGTTACTGATTGACTATCTGCAATTTATGATCTGTGGTGGAATCAAGCATGCACACACTTTCACTTTAAGTAAGATATACAGAATGATTTTTCACAAAAATGGAAACAGACAAATAACAAATGCTTGCTTGTAACTTACGCTGCATATCACTCTCAAATAAGTAAAATAGCACAGAAAGTTAATGTCATGTTACTTACATGTCTTATGTCAAATTTGTTACAAAGCAGCATGTAGCTCTTTATGTTACATATGCTTTAACTATAAAGGCATTCCATTCCAAAAGGCAATATACTTCACAATAATGCTATTGTGAAAATATTTGGTTTTCATTCCCAAACAGTTAAAATTAAAAACAACAGATTGCTCTGTTGGTTTTATTTCAGAGTATTATTCAATAACAGAAGCAGCCCATAAAATAGCGTATGTTTGCAGCACCCTATCTGACAAATGGAGTAGGAATGGAAATGTGGAAAATCAGGTTTTTTTTTCAAAATTATAAGTACATGATGTTCAGGAAATGCTTGCAAATTTTATACAGGTAAATTCTATCTAAAAACAGTCTTAATAATTTAATTGGATAGACAACAAATCTACTCACCAAGTGGCAGCAGAACACACACATGAAAGACAGTTGTAACTGGCAAGCTGTCAGAGTCAGTGGCTCTTCCTTCGGGCAGAAAGGTTGAAGGGGAAGGAAGAGGTGTGAAGGAAAAGGACTGAAGAGGTCTAGGAAAAGGGGTAGGTCATCCAGAAACGCAGATCAGGGAGACTTACCACATGGGATAAGAAGAAAAAATTGATTGTTGGGGACTGCATCACACGAGGTTTGAAAATTTGAGAGCTTAAAGGTTGATTATGATATTTGGTCCGTGGGGCGCTCAACTGTGCAGTCATCAGCACCCGTACATGTCCCAATTTTTACACATACCTTTTTTCCACAGAGTAATCCAGCCACTGTCACAAATGATGATGATGATGATGATGATGATAACACAAACACCCAGTCACTGGGCAGAGAAAATCCGAAACCGGCCAGGAATCGAACCCAGGACCCCATCATCCAGAGGCAACAATTCTAGCCACAAGACCACGACCTGCAGACGAGCTTAAAAGTGGAAGACAGGGTATTATGCAGACATAGATTACTGCTTAAACACCATGCATGAGTTAATAGCTAAGTGCATTGCATGTAACAGGTGGGGGGGGGGGGGTGAAAAATAGACAGGTAACACAATGAAGGATGTAGGAAACTAAAATGGAGTGAAGGAAAGAGTGGTTACTGTGAAGAAATGCTGAGATGGAAAAAATTAACATAAATTAAGGCCAGGTGGGTGGCGTGGGGGGGGGGGGGGGCGCAATGACCTGTTGTGGTCTTAGTTCCCACCTGCAGAGTTCTGAGAAACTGCTGTCTGGGGGAAGAAGGCACATGGCACGGGTGGCGAAACAGGCACTGTGGTCATGATTGTCATGTTGTAGAGCACGCTCTGCAGTAGGATATTGTGAGCTGCCACTATACAACCTCTGCCTATTCATCCTAATTGATAATTTGGTGGTAGTTGTGCCAATGTAGGTCAAACAGTGTTTACGTAACAGCTGGTATACAAGAGTCGCTTCACAGGTGGCTATCCCTTTGATTGTATGGGTTTTCCAGTTACAGGGCTGCTATACGTGGTGGTACGAGGGTGCACAGGGCAGGTCTTGCAGAGGGGACAATAACAGGGGTAGGAGCCATATGGAAGGGAGATGGGTGCCAAAGGAGGATACAGTCTGACAAGAATATTGTCGAGATTGGGAGGGTAACAGAACTATTCCAGTTGAGGTGGACAAAATTTCAGACAGAATAGATCTAATTACAGGGCATGATTTTAGGATTACAGGGCATGATTTTAGGAAGTCATGGCCCTGTTGAAGTAGCTGATGAACACATTCCAGACCAGAATAAAACTGAGTCAACAGTGGTATGCTCCAATTTCTTTTTTTTTTTTGGAGGAATCAGCAATACCAGGATTGGATGTGATGGCCCGGGAAATCTGCTTTTTAACTAGGCTGGTGGGGTAATTACATCCTGTGAAGGCTGAGATGAGAATGGTGGTGTGATGCCATAAAGAATCTGCATCCAAACAGATGCCAAGGCTGTATGTGAGGGAATGTTTGATAGGGAAAGGATGGCAACTGCCAAATGTAAGTACTGTATGTTGGTAGGTTTAATGTAGGCAGAAGTGTGTGACTAGCCTTTGGTGACGAAGAGATCAACATCGACGAAAGTGGCGTGGGATTCGAAACAGGACCATGTGAAATTGGGAGAAAGTCTTCAGGGATTCCAGGAATTTTAGCATGTCAGCCTCACAATTCCATGTGGTAAAAATATCATCAATGTATCTAAACCAAACCAGGGGCTGAAGACTTATGGATCCCAGGAAAGTGACCTCCAAGCGAAACACGATGCATCATTTGCGTAGGAAGGAGACATCCTGGTTCCCATGGCTGCACCCCTGATGTGTTTGTACGTCTGCCCCTAAAAGGTGAAGTAGTTGGTAAGAAGAAAGTTGATTAAGGTAAGTAGGAAGGATTATCGTAGGTTTGGAATTGGGTGGAAGCTGACTGACGAAATGTTCGGCAGCAGACAGACCATGTACATGGGGAATGTTAGTATACAGGGAAGTGGCATCAATGGTGACCAGCAAGATATGTGGTGGGAGTGGGACATTCAGATGAAATGGTTGGTATCTCTGATGTAGGAGGGGAGTGTTTGTACTATGGGTTACAAGTGTTGATCAGCTAAAGAAGATATATGTTCAGTGGGTGCACTGAAGCCAGCAACTATAAGACAGCCAGGATGATTGGGTTAGTTTAGTTAAAAAGCAGATTTTCTGGGCCACCACATCCAATCCTGGTACTGCTGACCCCTTAAAAAACTTTGGAGCACACCACCGGCGACTCCGTATTATCCTGATCTGAAATGTGTTAAGCAGCTACACTGACAGAGCCATGACTTCCTAAAAATGATGCCCTGAAATGAGATCCATTCTGTCTGTAATTTTGCCCACCACAACTAGAATAGTTTTCTGTTGCCCTCCCAATCTCCACAATATTCTTGTCAGACCCTTTGCTCCTTTGGCACCCATCTCCCTACTGTATGGCTCCTACCCCTGCGACCATTCCCACTGCAGGACTTGCCTATACGCCCTCCTACCACCACCTATAGCAGCCCTGTAACTGGAAAAACACGTACTATCAAAGGGAGAGCCACCTGTGAAACGCCACACATCTTATACCAGCTGTTATGTAAACACTGTTCGGCCTGCATTAGCATGACTACCACCACATTATCAATTACGATGAATGGGCAAAGGCAGAGGATGTATAGTGGCAGCTGGAAGTATCCTACTGCAGAGCATGCTCTACAACATGATAATCTTGACTACGGTGCCTGTTTCATCACACGTGCCGTCTGGCTTCTTCCCCCCAGACAGTAGTTTCTCAGAACTCTGCAGGTGGGAACCAAGACCACAACAGGTCCTTGGTTGTCACAATCCGTCTGATCTTAATTTACGTTAATTTTTTCCATCTCTGCATTTCTTCACAGTAATCACTCTTTCCTTCACTTCGTTTTAGTTTTCTTCATCTTTTATTGTCTTACTTGTCTATTTATCACTGCCTCGCTCCCACCTCTGTTACATGCAATGCACTTAGCTATTTACTCATGCATGATGTTTAATCATTATCTCTGTCATGCATATTTTCATGTCTTCCACCTTTAAGCTCTCAGATTTTCAAACCTTGTTTCGTGCACTCCCCAACAATCAGTCTTTTCTTCTCGTCCTGTATGGTAAGTCTCCCCTGACCCACAGTTCTGGGTGACTTTCCCAAAATCTACTGCTTTGCCTAGCCAGTCCTTTTCCTTCACCCCTCCTTCATCTTCAACCCTTCTGCCCGAAGGAGCCAATGGCTCTGAAACCTTGCCAATTAGAACTGTCTTACGTGCGAGTTCTGCTGCAGCTTGGTTAGTAATTTTTTGGTTTGTCAATAACTGATTGCTTTCATTGTTATAAAAACTGTCTTTGTAGTAACTGGTCAATTCCTTGTTTGTTTAAAAATCTTCAATAGCAAGGTCATTAGAAGTGGATCATCCAACCTTTCTTAGTGTGAACTACAGTCTTTTTAAGGTCCCGAGCCAGCAAACACTTAAGAGTTAAACACGTCTTCTGGCCTTTGATTTGCATCTAATGCACATTATTGTTCATATTTCATAACAAAATTCAATGGTAAAAACTAATAATTTATGAGACAGGATAGCAGTCCAGTGCTTTCTTTCGTAAGATGAAATGTTGAATACCACCAACAGACACACACAAAACTGCGGGAACACTATACTGCTTTTTGAAACTATTGGTTCTTTTTCACGGAGAAATGAGTCCTCACAATGCGTGATACCCTTTCATTCTAGGATTTGACTGACATGCATTTCTTTTCTACCCCCCCCCCCCTTCCTACTCGAGGGAGGAACTAATAGCCTCAAAAGGAATGAAATCGTCATAGCCTTTACTTTGTGT
Organism: Schistocerca americana; assembly: GCF_021461395.2. Taxonomy (NCBI): domain Eukaryota; kingdom Metazoa; phylum Arthropoda; class Insecta; order Orthoptera; family Acrididae; genus Schistocerca; species Schistocerca americana. The sequence continues at coordinate 637,325,415 of NC_060120.1, read as the reverse complement.
GTGTGTGTGTGTGTGTGTGTGTGTGTGTGTGTGTGTGTGTGTCAGCAATACTAAACTTCTTGTCTCCAGGAGGTATGTACTGGACAGCCATTCTGTCTCTCTCTGCTTAGAATTTTAGAATTATGTCAACTCAGTTGTTATGCAATTACAGACGAATTATTTCTATTATTTACCATTTTTACCTGATAAGACGAGGTTTTTTTCCACAGATTCATCAATCGAAAAATACGGGGTCATCTTATAGACACAGATTAAACTACTACTGCTGAGTTCAACTTTTTTCCATTGTTTAACGGCTGATTATAGGGAGTCCTTTTACATTTACAGATGAAACTTTGGTCAGTGAGGATTCGTACAAATTTATTTTTAAGGATTCCAAAGGTAGGATTTACCACACAATAACTACATTTGAATAAGCTCTAGATTTCCTGATAGGTCTGAGTGCTCGATGCAAGATTGATCTTGCTCGAACAATCGTGACATTTGATGCATGGTGCTAGTGCAAGGGATAGTGAAGAAACTATGAACTAGCCACTACAACAATCTAATGCTCTGCATAAAAAACAAAGTTTTTACGAAAAACCCAAAGAAATAGCACTGAAGTGCACGAACTTACAAACTTTTGTTGGATTTGAACAGTTCTGCAATACAAGTTCTTGTACTTCTACAGCTACCGTATACAGAAATTCATGTTACTTTTTACGTAAGGGAAACATTCAAAGGCAAAAATCTTTCCCTCATAATAGATTACTAGATTCTGAAACCAATTCAATATTTTATTTAGTTACGAGAAATTAATGATTTAACAGATGGCTTGTCAAATGAGAAATTCTATCACTGTTCATGCCTTACAACACCAGGGAAAATGTTGCCACCTTCAGAACAAGATGGTTGTATTCAGATGAAATGAGAAAGAAAATTAATCCAGAATTAAATGTTTAACAAATAAAAGTCACATTAAACTGAAAGCAATTGTTATTGCAAGAATAAATTATGGTGGAAAACCAATTGTGAAGATAGTACGAGTACAACAAACGTCACTAGATCAGAATGAGCGAAAGTTCAAGTACTGGACTGAATCGTGACTGCAATCTTTTATTTACATAGAAGCTGCCGCTGTTATGTACGACCTGCACCCTAGCAGAAGTGATAACTACATCGTGTGTTGGGAGGGACGGTGTGGCGCAGGCAGCAAACTTCACCATGCCAGCAACCATGGACATCTACATTGCATACTTTGACTTTTTATGATCAACTATCACGTTTCGAATCCATTTTTTACTCTGAACCAAACCGACTTTAGATTTGGACAAATAGTCAACAAAAGCACACATTTCTGCAGGTGATTGTAAAAGTCTAGATTGGAGCTAGTGGTGCACATAGTGTTTTGTGAAGCAATGCTGTCAACACTGTCGTGAGGTATGTTGGGAATGATGTGTCAGCTGCTACTTCTCTACAACTGACAAGAGAGTGGCAGGCAGATGAAATGTTTGGGAGCAAGACACGTTTTAATACTCTGAGAAGCAAAATTCGCTATTCAATCAGGGGGAAAAAAACCTGCATTCTGAGGTCCCACATTAATTACAATTTCAGAAATCACAAAATATTTGTGACAAAGAAGATATAAGTGTCACAGCTGTCCTGTTAGGATTATGACAGTTTGAAATAGTGATGCCACAGACAACAGGCTAACTAAACAAAAAAGGGGATGAAGATTAAAATTAATGTAAACAATTTCTTTTTGTTCATTTTTCCTTGTATTAGCAAAATAGAGACAATCAATGAATGGACAAGTTTAGAATGTGTGTTACATGAGCTTTTTAGGCAGATAAGGTGCCTTAGGTCAGTAACAGTCATTGAAATTTTGTTTAGTCAGAATATGTTACGAACACATTTTTCCAAAGGAGCCTTAGTCAGGGTTTCTTTATACTCAAGTAAATACGGTCCTTCCTCTGAAATATGTCAGGGTGAAGAAATTATCTTCTACAATAACAAGCTAAAATTTCAGTTTTTGCTTATACTGGCCAGATAATATGAAATATAGCTTCTTTGTCCTCACATTTATCTTCCATTTGCTCGCAAAGCAGGTTAATTTATTGTGTTAGGCTAGTAATTTTAAGATCCTGCTGAAAGTCTAACCTTGACTTAAAATTACAGCCAATATTTCACTTCAAGAGTTTGTAACAGAACACAGTGTCAGTTCCACATCACACTGTGCCTGTGTTAAACAATAGGCTCCTTGAGAAATGTTTATTTTAACATATTCTGCTAATCAAAACTATAAAATTCATTGTTGATGTTAAATATCTGGCCAAAATATTAACGTTATACAAGGCACATTCAGAAGGTAAGTGTACAGCGACTAACAGGCTATTGTTTTTTGGGGGTTGGCAACACCGAGTGGTAGAGGGGTTCCCCTGATCAGAGTGATCAGTACAGTGACATGGTAAGTGTACAGCGACTAACAGGCTATTGTTTTTTGGGGGTTGGCAACACCGAGTGGTAGAGGGGTTCCCCTGATCAGAGTGATCAGTACAGTGACATGGTAAGTATGTAAACTGATGATGATGATGTGACCTGTTGTGTGAAAGATGTTGGTAAGAAGTACCATCAAGCACAATTCATGTGTTGAGATCCACTTCCTACTCGCAGAAGGAATAGCTACCAAAATTTTTTTGTGAATCAAAACAGCGGGAGTTTTATGAACAGAATGAGTTTAAGTGGTGCGAGGAAACTTTTGATGAAGACTCCCTAAAGGCAACGGATGAAATTTCTGTGATGTTTCCAGAACTCTCCTGAACTCTTATACTAGGTGCAGCAGAATGTACTCCCTAGTTACAAACAATCACTGAAATGCACACAGGTGCAGTAGTGAAGTGGGGATAGTGGTGTTAGGTAGGGGCAGACGTTGCCATTTTAGTAGTCACCATGCCATGGTCTGGTGAGCATTAAGTTTTGTCGCAGAAACATTCTTTAAAAACAATTATAGCATGGCAAAGATGCAGAGCACTTTTAGGGCAGTTTGGTTTGAATCTTCGTGACAGGGTTCCACATGCTAATACTGTTAGGAAATGAATTTATCATGTTAGGGTAAAAGGCTGTGCACTTCCTAGAAAACCCACTGGCTGACCTGAAAGTGTGAGGACACCTGAAAACATTGTGGCAGTGAGAGCGTCCACAACACAGTCTCAATCGCACTCTGCGCAGAAACATGCTGCTGATCTTTAAATATCATCTGGAAAGGTAAAGTGAGAGATGGTAAAGGGTTTGCACCCACTGGGAAAGTGCAGGTAGTGTGAAGTTAAGGCGCCATAGCAAGTGGTGGAAAGCGGATTCCCGGAGGTAACAGAGAAGAGGGAGAAGCACCACACTGACGGTCAAAGAAATCATCAAAGAAGGAGACAAGGAGGGGTGGCCACGCATGGCAAACAAACTGCATGCGTACCTGCCGAGGAGGAAGTCACGGCGTTAGGACAGTGGTAATTCGGCAGCTTCAGCATACAGACACTCAACCGGGCTGATGTAAAAGACACCCATGGCCAAATGCATGCCACGATGGCGGATAGTGTTGAGAGGGTGTAAGAGATGAGCATGCAGAAGCATAAACAAAGCACCCATAGTCCAGTTTCGAACGGACATGGGACCAGTACAAACGGAGGAGGGTGCTTCAATTGGCACCCCAGGAAGTACCATTGAGGACACATAGGACATTGAGGGACCACGTACAGTGGGCTGCCAGGTAAGACACATGGGAGGACCAAGAGAGCTTCCTATCTAATGAGCCCCAGGAATTTAGTAGTGTCAATTAATGGAAGGGCAAGCGGCCCAAGATCTAGAGATGGTGGGAGAAACCACATGCGCGGCCAGAAATTCATACAGACAATTTTGTCAGGGGAAAAATGAAAGCAATTGTCGATGCTCCAGGACTAAAGACGATCAAGACAGTGCTGAAGATGCCACTCAGTGAAACAGGTCCATGGAGAGCTGAAATAGATGGCAAAATCGTCAACAAAAAGGGAGCCGGAGATGCCCGGTGGGAGACAGGACACGATAGGGTCAATGGTGATAGCAAAGAGGACGACACTCAGGATTGAACCCTGAGGCACACGTTTTCCTGGATAAAGCTGCCTGACAACGCAGAACCCACACACACCCTGAAAACACAATCTTGTAAAAATGCCTGAAGGAAACAGGGCAGGCAGCCATGGAAGCCCCACATGTAAAGAGTACGGAGGATACCAGTTTTCCTGCAGGTGTCTTAGGCCTTCTCCAAATCGAAAAACACGGCCACAGTGTAGGATTTCCGCAGAAAGCCATTCGTGACATGGGTGGACACAGTAACGAGATGGTCAACTGCAGAAGGCCACGCTTGAAATCCATACTGTGCATCTGTCAGTAAGCTGCGCGACTCTAGCCACCGTACCTGCAGCACACGAATCGTATGTTCCATCACCTAGCAAACGCAACTGGTAAGAGATGAGGCCGTAGCTAGAATGAAAGTTTTTGTCCTTGCCTGCCTTAGGTATGGGTACGACGGTGGCTTCACACCAGCATCTGGGAAATGTGCCCTCTGCCCAGATGCGGTTGTAAATGTGGATGGTGTCCGGGCCTGGGGCAGAGGATTGGGATGAACAGAGCATGAACGAGCTCCCTCATAGTAAAGGCAGCATTGTAGCATTCACGGTTCCAAGAAGAGAAGGGTATCGCCTGAGCCCCCTCTGCTTGTTTCCAATGAACGAAGGCAAGGTGATAGCGCGAAGAGCTCAAAACTTTCGCAAAATGGTGGCCCAACGTATTGGAGATAGCGACAGGATCCACAATAACATCGTCTGTTACTGTTAGGCCGGAAATTTGGGAATTGATCTTGGTCCCTGATAGCTGTCAGAGGTTGACCCACACGACAGGGGGTGGAACTGTTAAAAGAACTAGTGAATGAAAGCAAGCTAGCTCGTTTGCTATCCCGAAGTATGGGTGATACTTTGCACACACCTGTTTATAACGAATGCAGTTTGCCATCACAGGATGACAGTTAAAAACACGGAGAGCACGTCTCCGTGCACAAATTGCATTGTGGTATACCTCAGGCCACCAAGGGACCGGAACACGACGTGGTAAAGAGGAAGTGTAAGGAATGGAACATTTTGCAGCAGTAAGGATAACGTCGGTGAGATAGTCCACCTGGTCATCCCAACTGGGGAAATCTTGTTCTGCAAATGTTGCCAGGGAAGAGTAAAGCTGCCAGTCAGCCTTAGTAAGCTGCCATTTGGGTGTGCATGCGGACGGGGTAGGAGTCAGCAAATGGAGAGCACACAGGAAATGGTCACTCAAGTAGGTGTCAGAAATAACGGACCAATCAAGACGATGGGCAAGCTGGGCAATGCAAAAGGAGAGGTCCAAATGGGAATAAGTGTGCGAGGAGTCGGAAAGGAAAGTGGGTGATCCAGTGTTAAGGCAGAAGAGGTCAAGTTGGTTTAGGTCAGCCAAGAGGGCACCTCTCTGACAGGTCCTGGGAGAACCCCAGAGGGGATGATTCCCATTAATGTCACCAAGTAGCAAAAACAGGGGAGGTAGCTGCCCGATAAGTTGAAGGAAGTCTGCCCTGATGACATCGAAGGATGGAGGTACATAAATGCTACAGAGGGAGAATGTCAGGTGGGGAAGGAAAAGGTGAACTGCAACAGCTTGAAGACAGGTAGTCAGGGAGATAGGTTGACTATGAAGGTCATCCCGAATGAGCAGCATGACGCCCCCATGAGATAATGCCAACCTCAGGAGGAAGGTCAAAACAAAGCGGTAAGTAATGTGGAAGCTGTGATGCTAAAAGCAGCTGTAAATCCTCTTTGTGGTTCCGAAGGCCACGAACAGTCCATTAGAGGACAGTCACGAGGAGGAAGAGAGAGAGGGGTGTCAACTTTGTGGACTGAGTGACAGCATGTGTAGAGACTACTACAGGGCACAGGAGCAGGAGGATCCTGCTCCAGAGGGTCCACAGAAGCATCGGCTTGCTTGTGCGGTCCATCTGTGGCGTCCAATGCTGAAAAATGGTTGGTGGTGCGCACTGATGAGAGAGAGGCCGGCCGGGCTAAGGTACCACGTGGCAGTATCACGTGGCGACACCGTCAAAAAGGATCGTCGAGTTGGTGAAGGAGAAGACCGTTTGCCTTTAGAGGACTTCTTCGAGCCTTTCCAGGTAGAGGAAGACTGGTGTTGTTTGGCTGGAGGGACGGAGAAAGTCTTCGCAGGAGTACTACTCCTACCCTTTCCTCCACGTCCTTCATGGAGCGAGGAGTAACAAGAACAGAACTGTAGGTGCCAGATGGGAGAACACAGGGTTTGCGATTAGCCAGTATCTTGTGAGCTACTGGGTAAAGCACTTTCTCCTTTACCCGAATCTCTTGGGCAGCCCGTTCATCTAGATGCATGGGACAACCCCGAGAGGCAGGGGCATGGCCACCATTGCAGTTGATACAGAGGAGAGAAGGAGGCAGACAATCGCCCTCGTGTGCATTCCTGCCACAGGTTACACATTTGGCTGGGTGTCGACAAGATGTTCTAGTGTGGTTAAAACGATGAGACTGGTAGCAGCGCATCGGGTTTAGAACGTACGTCTGGAATGTGACAAATTCATAGCCTGCTTTGAGCTTTGACGGCAGCAACACCCTATCAAAGGTGAGGAAATGAGTGCAGGTGGGCACTAAGGAGCAATCTACTTCTTCATTACATGATGGACAGCAATGACACCCTGATCAGAGAGCTAAGATCGTATTTCAGTCTCTGTTAGACTGCCAATCAGCCTGGTGTAAATTACAACACGGGAAGAATTTAAAGTTCTGTGGGCCTCCACGCAAATTGGGTAGCCATGGAGAAGCGAGGCAGCAAGCAGTAGTTGTGTTTGAGAATCAAAAGCCGTCTCCAAAATCAAAGTGCCATTCCGTAATCGAGAGCAGAATTTCACAGGGCCAGCAATTGCATGAACGCTTTTGTGAATAATAAACAGATTGACTGTGGCGAAGGACTGACTCTTCAGTACATGGGACCAGAAGGATTTGTGGTGCAGTGGGAAGGGTCTCTGAATCAATAGCCTCATTACATTTATGTTTGGTAGACGTTGAATGGGGAGATGATTGCGTCATCACTAGAAAATCTCCCATGATTGCCAGTGACTCCGATGGAGCGCTCCTTCCAACTGGGAGCTCCCTTCCCAAGGGGCCACACCCACCTTAGGTGATTGTTCACACCTCACGCCACGCCACACAATCCGAACATCTGATGGAGGGACCAATCAGCAATTTGAGAAGGTTGCAACTCACACTATCACCCCTACCTGGGCCTATCCTGTACCAGGGGTTGTGTGTGAACCCTACCTGTCGACCCAGTGCTGGGAATTATGCGTTACCCAGTCACCTGTCACACGTCATATGCGTGAGCTAGCCTTCAGGAACACACAGGGAGGAAGAAGGAAGGAAGACGATCCTCAAACGCTTAAGTGGAGGAACGAGAGGAGAAGGGAAACAAAGAAAGGAAAACAAAGGTGGGGCTGTTTGTACATCAGAGACAGAATGCTCCTAGACATTCCCCAAGGGAGGAGAAAAAGAATAGCTAGCAATAGACATGCAGCACAGAAGGGAAAAATGCTGCAAAGACTGGGAGACACGTCAATGATGGGAAGCATGAGGGATATTTGAATAGGAATCTTTCCCCTTGCAGTCCAACACCGTGACCATATAACCATGATAACGTGCCTAGTTATATTCATCAATGTTTCATACCTTCATCTTCAACCATTCACTGTTCTTCTTTGCTTCTATGTTCATAGTTCAGTACACCTTCCTGTTTTCATACTCCATCTATGTTCAGTTTTTTTACAGCCTATCCACTGGGTCACCGTACCACTAAATCTGAGGGGAGTGCGATGCCAAGTTTCCATTGTCAGAAACTTACTTTCACTGTGACGAGTCCAACAGTGTAATTAGTTTCCACTTCAAGAATCTTAACCAGAAAAACATTCATAGTTGAATTTTTCACATCATGTGAGCTAATGTACATTTGTGAAAGAAGTAACATTATTCATTACAAAACTGGCATCCCAATTTTACAGTGAAATACTTTATTTTACATGAAACTAACTTACAAGGTAATTAGCACTGAAAATTCCACATCATCATAATTTTGTATTGTCAATTTTGCTTTTCGGATTGTTAGATTATGAACTTTGACACTGGACTACTATTACTCTATTCTTCCTGGATCACGTCACACACCCTTCCCTTCACCAACTAAAACACTACAATTCTGAATAATTTATCATTATGTAGAACAATTTGCAATGTGGCACCTGTAATCTTGAGTACGTTATTCCCAGTGCCGACATGAAGTGATTCAATAAGCTTAGCTAAATTACTAGATTACCACTTTTTCATAAACTAAAATTTTACCTAACTGGCAATTAAATGACTGAATAATATCTGAAATAAAAACTTCTTCACATGCCTTTTTATAAACTGGCATACATCACTCCAAGTCCTCCAGTATGTGTCCAGTCCTGGCCAACCTAACAAGCATGTAACATCCGTGCTTCCAATATTCTCTCAAGTTGAAATTCTGCTGTTCACAAGAATGTGTGTATCTGTGTGAACACGCACGCAGAATCAATAGTAATATTGATTACTTCCATGCGATTTCTGTAACTCAAATTACAGAATATTTGGCTGAAATGTGTCACAGTTTGTGTGAGGTTTGAGCTATCATTGTCATGTGACGAGTTATTGTTGAGCGTTGTAACTTCAATTACTGAGTGACCCTACTAACTGAACCAACTGAGATTGTCGAGTATGGGGTACCACCCAGAAGTTCCTCAAATTTACATGGAGCTGATGAAATCCAGCTTGTACAACTAAACACTGCCAGGTGGTACCTCATAAATCCTTTGAGAGTTACAGGCTTGTGTGACTTTGTGATAGGTGCGTGTTTTGCGAAATTGAGATGACATGTGCCTGAGAACAACATGTCTGCATATACTTTTTTTTCAGACTCTGAAAAACCACTACATTAACACAATATGACTGGATAAGACGTCTTACGTCACAGTAAAACTTTTAACTTTGCAAGATGGCACACAATCGTTTGATGATGATTCCACTCAGAATACCCCTCAACCGGTGTTACTCCTGAAAACGTTGCTGGAAGATTGTGATCAGACCATCCAGGATATGAGCAATGTTGTGGGGACGTCTTACAGGATGTGTCGAAAGATAATGTCCAACAAAAGTAGCGCATGGACGACTGGTTCCTCCACCGTGACAATCTGAGATCACGCACTGTGTTGATCACCCAAAAGTTTCTGGTGAAAACAAAATGATAGTTGTTCCTCATCTGTGCTAGTCAACTAACCTGGCACCAAGTGACTTATTCCCTGAACAAAACTCAAAAATCCGTTAATCTTACATAATTGAGGAGATCCACACAGAATCACAAGTGATACTAAACAGGCCGTCCGTCATTCATGCCAAATTCTGAAAGAACAGTTTCCCAGCCATCTGATCTCCTTACAAGGGGATGTTCCTTGGCTCCCATCGCTCCCTTTATTTGAGCCTGTCATTTTTTTCTTTGGGGATATGTCAAAGCAGCTGTTTACAAAGTTTGACCAAGGACCTTGGAAGCTCTTAAGAAGGCAATTACAAATTTCATCGCTAGAATAATGCAAGATATGCTGAGAAAAGTTTTCGAGAACTTTTTTGAATGACTCAATATGGGCATTGCTCACAGAGGTTGTCACCCGGATGATATAATTTCCAAAACCTAATGAGAATAAAATGGCACTGAATGTAGTTTTCAGAAATAAAATCTTTTTTAATTACCTTTGTGTTCTTTTTTTGTTTTACTTTTCACCCATAAATTATGGAGTGCATTCTGCCCCACCTTGAAAGAGACAGAAACACAAAAACACTAGGATACCAGAAATTGTGCACTAAATGGGTTCCAAAACAGCTGACAGAGCAGGACAAGAAAAAACTGGTGAATGGGTCCAGCAAGCTCTTGAGTCATTTGAATAGGAAGGTGAGGATTTTCTGAGCTGTACTGTGACAGGATATGATGGTTCGCTTATTACACGGTACAAAAAAGACAAGTCAGCACAATGGCATTGCACCAATTCAACATCTGGCAAAAAATCAAACCACAATTTCGGGCAAAAAATCATGACTTTAGTGTTTTGGAACTGAAAAGGCATCATTTTGGTCAAATTTCTGCCTCAGCGGGAGACCATCATCACACAATGATATTGCAAGACCCTAAAAAACTCAAAATGTCATTCAAAATGAAAGAAGAGAATGCTGATGGGAGGAGTGTGCTTGCTGTACAATAATGCCACAGTCCTCACACAGACTTAGCCATCATGGAGTTTTTGGACTCATTTGGTTGAGGTGTTTTGAAGTACCCCCATATTACCATGACTTGGCACCTGCAGAATTTGGACAGTGGAAAATAGGATACCCCTAAAGACATATCAAAAGTTGAAATTAGTCCATTACATTGGCTATTATATACGAACTTCTGTTAACTAAATACTCCCCTCCCCTCAATCATTATCCTACATGGGTCAAGTTAGTTACATAATTTATATGTGGCATACACACGAATATTTCTAAATGTTGTCTAAGCTGAGTTTCACTTTCATTATTCAGAGTATTATTTTTAATGTCTTTATCCTTCTAATGTAGGGGGTCTCAGGAAGTGCTGGCAATCTAAAGATATGATTTATGGACTTAGTGACACCACACATTATGAACTTCGACATTCCAATTTTTCAATAACTTAGTTCAAATATTGTGAAATAATTAACTTGGGAAATTGTAAACAGTTAGGTTCAGAAGTGGTTACTGTTTTGACTGCAGGTCTTGCCTCAGTGTTAGATTCTGACATTTCCTGTTATACTTTTGTTGACCTAATTTTCGCGTACTCTATTATTTGACTAAGGGGATACGGAATCTGATTTTGGGTTAAAAAATCAATTTTCGTTTTATTGACATTATATTCCGTCAAGTTTCCTCTTTAAACTGACATATCATACATGCTCTACTAGAATTATAACTATTTTATTCTTATAGATTTGTGAGATTGAGTATTGCGCTTTAGTTATACACGTCTCTCATGGCTGACCATAAACTTTTTGGCAGTACATTTATGTGACATGAATTCAAATATCCTGCTTTTCAGCAACTCTTTATACACTATTTGTCCGAAAATGTTTCCCTCTGGTTTCCTCAAGTTACTCTTTGACTGTGATGGGATTGTTTGTAAATAGTGTGCTATATGAAAGAAGTAGTAGTTGAGTTATTTTGTATTTAGTGCTTCATTTCAGTGAAAATGCCTAGATCTAGACCAAAAAGTGTTTAAAAAGCGTGTGAACTGTCAAAAGAAAAGAAATGATGATTCATTAGAAAAGCAAAGCAATTCATCATCACTGTTGGAAAATGCGAGTCCATTACTACTGATTTGACGAACGAGCTTACTCCAAATGAAAACAATGCTTCTCATAAAAAAAACTAAGAGATTTGAGAGAGAAATATAATTTACTTGATAAAGGAAAAGAAGTTTCTGAATTCACTGATATGATTATATTGTGCGAAGCTCTTGGAAACAGTGTGTGCTGCAAAAATTGTCAGGGAAACGTTTATCTGAAAGTAAAATCCCATGTTGGCCTGGCTGCCCTTTATAGTGTATATATTACGTTAGTTTATGGATTGCACGCAATTGGTAAGAGCAAAGCAGCTGGTGATATGCTATGTGGTGTTCTAAATCTTCCAAGTGTACCTTCAAAGTTTGATGCTTACAACTATGTACTAGGGTCTGCAGTTGAAGATGTAGCACGGAAGCCAATGAAACCATTTTCATGGAAGAAGCAATGAAAAAATGATGGTGGCCGTGACCTCACAGTAGCTTTTGATGGCACAAGGCAAAAAAAGGGGTCATATCCCCAACAATGGTGTTTTAACAGCAACTAGTGTTGACACTGGCATGTTTATTGCTGTTGCAATAATGTCTAAATACTGTATATGCATAGACAAACTGAAAAATGAACATAGTGATGACTGTTGCTAATTATTATGGTAGTAGTGGTGGCATGGAGGTTACTGGGGTGAAAAAAATTTTTCATCACTCTTCAGAGTGGTATAATTTTCGCTACGTCAAGTATCTGGGAGATGGTGACTCTAAAGCATTCAAAGAAGTTTTGGAAAGCAAACCATATGGGAACAGTGTAAATATAAGCAAACTTGAATGTATAGGACATGTGCAGAAGAGAATGGGTACCAGGCTGAGAAGGTTAAATTCAGTTATGAAAGGGAAAAAACTAGACGGGAAAACCTTGCATGGTGAAGGAAGATGACTGATTCCATAATAGACCACATTCAGAATTGCTATGGCCTTCCAATCAGGCATAATACAGGCAATCTTGAAAAAATGAGGAAAGCTATATGGGCTTTGTATTTCGACACCGCATCCACAGAGGAGCATCCGGAACGTGGTTTGTGCCCCAAAGGTGAAAAGAGCTGGTGTAAATACAATAGGGGACTAACAACTGGAGAGAAAGACATTCATCACTACAGTCTACCATTAGCCGTCATGGAAGAAATAAAGCCCATTTTCAGAGATATGGCTGACAGAAGTCTTCTGATGAAATGTCTTCATGGAAAAACACAGAACCCCAATGAGTGCTTTAATAGTGTGATATGGCATTGTCTCCCAAGAACAGTGTTTGTCGGAATTAATACACTACATTTTGGTGTGTATGATGCTGTGGCAACCTTCAACCTTGGGTATGTAACTAAATGCCAGGTCCTTCAAAAGTTGGATTTGCGTGTTGGTTCCTGCACAGTATGTGCTACGTTGACTTTAGATCAGCACAGACTAAGGCTTGCTGACTATATAATCAAGACATTAGAGAAAAAAATCAGGACAGGTGCAGATGGCTGCCAAAAGAAGACTAAGATGATTATGAAGACTGAAGGGGGGTATTAACTATGGATCAGGAATGTTTTAATCTTCTTTCTCCGTTTCCCGTAAGTTGGCATTTTACTACTTCTAGGAACATTATATCAGGTACTGGTGAACCTAGAAGTCTGAAATTTTTATGACAGTCACATGTGTTTCTTTTACACTTGAAACAACGATTTTTTAATTACTTTATTTACAAAAGACTTTCGGGTGATAATCTAGTAAAAAGTGATTGAAAAAATTTACTTCAAAATAAATGTAAAATATCTCTGTAAAATAATACTTTAACGATAAACTGTTGTTTCAGTACTGTTATATCAATGCACATACAGTAAAAATTTTACCTCTCTGTCTCCAGTAGTTTGTGAGAAAATGTTCCCTATAGTAGGCATATTTTAACATTGCGGGGATCGGCGATTCCGTATCCCCTTAAGTTGTTAAGATTGCTGTACCATTTACCTCAACTTTTGATGTAACACTTACCCGTAAATAACGCATTCCTCATGTGGATGCACAAAATGGTTTCATAAACTTTTCCAGTTTGTGACATCACCAGATTATTAAACAAATTTATTGTTAAAACTTCTAGTCCATCCTGAGAAGCAGAATCTAACCTAGCAGTTAATATGATTGTCTAGTTTCCAAAATAATGATCCGTTCATACACCACTCTTCAAATAATCACACGTCACCCAAAATAATCAGTCCCAGTCGAGCAAATGAATGAGCAACATCTATGTGAAACCTGTTTCCTAAAATAAGTGTATTGGAATCTGCAAAACTCAGTACTGTCAGTGCCTAAGAACTTATAAGTCATTTCTTTAATTAAAGTTTGTGAATACTTTTCCGAATTATGTTGTGACCGGTAGGAGGGTGTCACACACTATTACTGTGATTTGAACGAATGATTGCTGCATGTAGGACTGGACTGGACTATATGAAATATTGGTGCGAAACTTTCTTAGCTGGATTACTGAAAGTCAGTGTATTAACTGTGACGTGCTCTAAATGTGAACTGTGTTCTGTGCCACAAAACATTGTTTTGGTGACTACTTAGAGCTACTATTAATTCTTGGGCCATGTTTCTAAAAAACTGAATTCAAAAATGTTACAATTTATCTGATGAATCCAACCACTGGACTCTTGATTGCGAAAGCTAAAATGGTGGCTATGTTACGAAGGTAAGAAACTGCGTCACCATCCCAATGACAGAGCACTGATGATAATAAATGTGTAAAAAAGTGATGTAATTGTTGTTGTGTGTATATCATTAAGCAAATACCACCCAGTATCCATTTACTAAAGAGTTTCAGTTTAACTACCACAGACAGGTGTGGTACCGAAATGGCAATGAAAACTGTATTAGCCATCTTACATGTTAACACAATGGGAAGGCCCTTAATGGGACTTGTATTAAAATTCCACAGTGTGGTTAAGGTAAGACCTATATTTTTACAAGTCATTTGTATCTCATTGTGTGTTTCAATCAAAGCTTTAACTCTAAATTCCAACACTGTACTGTTTTGGAAACAAAATTTTTCACTTCTACTCAGAAACATGGCCTATTTATAAGATTCCTAACATCTCTTCATTTACTTCTAAACACTGAAATCACTCTTCAAGCACATTGTGTCTTTTTCATACACATTTTCCTAAAGACAGATTTTTGCATCTCTCACAGGGGCATTTTTTTTTGTGCACATTCTAAGCTGACTTTCTTTTGCTTTTTCACTTGCAAAATTCCACAGTTGCTGCTTCATTTTAATGGATTTCTTGGTGCTATCCCTCTCTGTTGTTTCTTATTTGGGAGTTCATTTACTGGCTGAAGACAAAGACACTCTTCCTGTAACTTTTGATTATTTGATTGTAGATAATCCACACATTTATTGCTGTTGCATCTAGGATATTACAAGAAGAATGCATCGACCATCTCCTACAAACAACCTTTCCAGTTGAGGAATTGTTCCACTCTGGTACAGTCAGAAATTGACTTACAAATTCATGTAAAGTACCAAGTGATTTACGAACTTGGGGATAGCGAATGTAAGATCAGAAGTGGCATTGGAAAACATGAAATGGGGTCGCAGAGGCTTTGAATTTTAACAAAATTTTAAGTAAAAAAAAGTGTGCGCAGGCTGCATTTAGCATACTGAATGTGGAAGACAGAAACAAAATTAAAACACTGTGCAGCTGTCATTAGAGAATACTAAATGGGCCATGCCATAATACCAGGATGTCAACCAATACAGAACTGGAAGGTTGGCACTTTTTTGGACGGAGCGGCAGCCAATGAGCAACCAGCCAGATGGGGGTGGGGGGGAGTGGAGAGAAGGGTTCCAGAATGTAAACAACTCAACATACAGACGAGGGAGTTAAGAGAAGAAGCAGTAACAGATAACACCTCTGACACTGGGACAATTAAAACATGAAGTTTTATTGTTACTGCTTGTGATTAACTGTTTGTGAAGGTGAGTAACAAGTAAGGAGAAAACTGTGTTTAATGTTGAGGAACAGGTAGTCAAAATCAAAAGTGCACCTTGTAACGACAGTATGTTTCAAGACAGATCTTTGTATGAAGTCAAGGTATGTGGTATATATTCAGACAGTTAGGCATGACAAAATTTGCTGTCTGCTCACTTTCTCCTCCAATTTAAATTTAAGACCATGATATAAACACCCTGGGAATGTTAGTGTGTCTACTGTAACACCACTGCCCCAAACTATCTTAAAAAGAGAAATGTTCTCCTGCTCGCTTTTAAAATGGCACATTCATGACTTAAGGGTTAGTATTACTAAAATAGTGAGCTCCAGCAGCCTTTAGTTCTCAGTGTGTCCATTACATAAGCACCAAAAAAGAACTTTCATTGTTTCAACAATATAATTCCCTAGATTTGTCATATTATAAGCCAACTGTAAAGTACAAGCTCTTCTGTCTTCCTGCAAGATAAATTTAGGTTTGAGATTGTGGAGTTACTTCCAAAGAACAAATCTAACTAAAGAATAAATTGATGGAATCATCCTCAACTTCTATAGCCTCGACACCAACTGCCTTTCACTTTAACCTGAACAGATTGTTTAAATCACCTCTACTGCAGCGAGAGTGTTGCAAACTATCGTATTTACTCGAATCTAAGCTGCACTCGAATCTAAGCCGCACCTGAAAAATGAGACTCGAAGTAAAGGGGGGAAAAAAAATCCCTAATCTAAGCCGCACCTGAAATTTGAGACTCCAGATTCAAGGGGAGAGAAAAGTTTTAGGTTGCACCTACAAATCGAATCAAAGTTGCTCCATTGTAATATGAGACAGAATTTAGGTTGAATGAATGACGATACAGCCACAGTAGTTTGGTTCAAGTCGTAAGCTTAGCAGTTAAGCTTTACCAGGTAGCCATTGCTATGTGTCAGGCGCTCAGTCCGTATTTATACGGGTACCCTTCCTTTTTCACGTGCTTCGTCTGGTTTGAATCTATTGCTTATTTTGCTTCGATCTGATAAGTGCCGTTTTCTTTGTTATAGGTGTTTACGTCACTCTAAGCTGAAAATGCATTACTGTATTGTGTCATGCATTGTTTGTCGCATTCTGATAGTGCGTGTTTGCGGTCTGTCGCCGCTCGCGGCATGGCTTGCTTTTGTGCATGCTACTGCCGCTAACAATAAAAAACAAAAAAGACAGGAATCGTCTCATTAGCGAAACAATGGCAAGAGACTACTATTTGTTGTTACTTACACTGCTGCTTTCTTTGATAATGATCAACAAGAACCAAATAATAGACTGTGTATGATAGAACATGTACTGAACGAGAGTTAGGCGAAAGTTTTCTCCGTTTGAAAATCTTTGCGGCCGCTTCTTTAGTACATCAAATTCTGCACAGAAATTAGTCATCTTAGATTCGAAAATCTAGTCAGCTGCCGTGCTTCACTTCTGACTGTATCACTTAATACGAATATAAACATGACACGATACGTATATTCTTCCGCGTTTGCTGTTGTCTCACTCTAGTTTCGTAGTTTATTAGGCAGGTAGGATTTAAATGAGATAGCAGCAAACACGAAAGAAAACCTGGCAAAATGTTTATATTCGTATTATTCTTATGGTGAAGAGAATACTGCATGTGATTCACAATTCATAGAAGTTCCTATTAGCAACCATCTCTTGTCACAGGTAGGAAAAATTTCAGAATGTAGAGTTGGCCATATTGACAAACATCCCAAACAGTCTTGCCAGTCAGATTTTCGTAGTACATTGAAATTCTGCTACATTCGAAGATGAACAATACGGAGTTTGTATTTTCTTCATTGGATAATGTATGAAAATGCAGTGGTCAAAACTCGGGGCGGAGAAAAAAAAAGCTTGTCTTCCACCTTTTTTTTTAAATTTATTTACTGACGCATAGGTTTTGGCGCCAGTATTTATCTTTGTGCCTACAAATCATGCCTGTGTAGCGCTACATATATTCGACGGCAGTTCGTTGTGGCGGCACCTACCAACATTTTTCACAACTTCCGCTTGCTTTGTACTCTATTCTAAGCCGCAGGCGGTTTTTTGGATTACAAAAACCGGAAAAAAAGTGCGGCTTAAATTCGAGTAAATACGGTACAACAAAATGCAAAATCTCATCCCAAGGGGTTCGTGAACATCTTTGTTAAGGTGCATCATAAGCATCCCGTCAACAGCACACAGTAGGGATTACAGATGCTGAGCAAAGGAACACTGCATGTAGAAAAACCTAGTGGACCTATATTTACTACCTTACTGAGTTCCAGTTAAGTGCTGAACCTCAAAACCGGCACACCTACATTTGAAGGCAGTATAGAATGCACATCAAACACACATACCATATTCCAAAAAATTAGACACTAAGCAAACAGCCACCAGAGCAGAAAAGTTTTTATGTCTACTTGATCTGGAGATGGTGAAACTGAAAAAAAATGAGATAAAAGAAATTACTCAGATCATCAAGAGATAAAAATTTGTGATGGGAGAATGGAATTCAAAAGCAGAAAAAGGAAAAGATGGAAATTTTTTAGAACATGTATTGAGGGAAACAAATGAAAGAGAAAATATGCCTGATAGAATTTTGCACAAAGCACTATTGAATCAGTGCTAATACTATGCTTAAGGACCATGAAAGACATATGTATACATGTAAGAGATTAAAAGTGAAGAAACTGCAGACAGGTAGCAAATTGAGGAGTTGGGACCTGAATAATAATTAAATGTGTAGATTTTAAAGGGAGTAATATGCAATGACCGACTGAAAAAGGGTAAAAGAAAACGAAAGAAGGCAAGCCGATAACTGTGAAATGAAATTCTGAAGGCAGCAAAGGATCAAATAATCAAAAAGAAGCCCAATGGAAGTTCTTTGACAACGCCTGAGATAGTGATTATGTGAAAAGAGAAAATATAATGCAGCAAGTAATGGTTGTAGTAGGATTGCAAAGCTGTAGAAGCATGGATAAGTATGGTAAACATGGATGCCACCTACAAGAAAATCTGGACAAAATGGAAGCACTTTTATGAGCATCAAGAGCTTAGATGGGAAGCCAATACTAATTTTAAAAAAAGAGAAAATAAAGGTTTTTGGCAATCCACTTAACGGATGTTAGTTCATAGTCCCTATTCCCCCCTTTCTTCATAACATTCTTTTTTTATTTTTAATAGCACTATTTATCACATGAATGACAAAATATCATTGCAGGTTTACTCCTTACAATAATGTTTTTAGGTGCCATTCCACCTTACACAACACAACCTTGTTTTTCTATTTTAATTTACTTAATCTACTCAGTGCAGTCTAGGCACACTTCTTATGCACATATATTTAATGAACTCTTCATGTAGCTCTTCTTAACTAGTGACTGTACATTTGGGCAGTTGACTTTAGCCATGCCATCATTGTGTCTTCTTATAAACAAGTCAACTTTTACATAGACAAGAGCTTTATGTTAATGGGCCACTACACTTGGCATTTAATCTTTGCACCAGAAATACTATGTTGCTGCAGTCTTAAGCCATCACTTGTGATTATTTGTGTTCCTCCGACTTCATTAGTTCGTGATTTAACATGTGCATTAGCTTACATTATAATTTACTGTTCAACAGTTGTTACTACTCGGTTTTGTTTGAAATAGTGTTGTAGCCAATAATTTAATTTTGGTGTACATTACACCTTCTGGAGATGAAAATTTTAAAATTCTTGAAACCTAGGTCAAAGGTTCCAATAAACCTTCACTTGCAACTGGTTGGCCTATTTTCTTTTTCAACCCCTCCAAAAATACTATCTTACAGTTGCCAAACTTACAGTTTGGATTTCAAAGATAATATCATGAAAAAGAAAGAAGCACACCATCAGGTGGAAAAAACACTACTGCAAGAGGGATTTGACAGAGCACTAAACAAGCCAAGTGTAAACAAGCACCTGGAGTCAATGGTATTACCTCAGAATTATTGAGATCCTAGGGAGAACCACTAAAGACAAAACTATCCCACCTGATATGGAAGATATGATACAGCTGAAGCACCCTGTTGCTTCAAGAAGAATGTAACAACCCCAATCCCAAAGTAAAGTCACATTATTTCAGGTGTTAATATTACAGAACTATCAGTTTAACAAGTCAGGTTACAAAATACCAGAACAAATTATTTACAGAAGGAGTCTGGTACACACTCATCATATGGACGGGCAGTTTGGGCCATACAACATTACAATGCAATAGAGGAAATAATGAACTACAATTCCTATAAGCAGATGGGTTAAAAGCAAACCTATGCTCACACTGTTAGATTTAGAGAAAGCTTTCAACAATATTAACTGAAATAATACATGCTTTAAAAATCTTCATCAGTAGTAAAATACTTGAAGCCACACACACACACACACACACACACACACACACACACACACACACACACACAAAATGTTAATTGTCAAGGATATTCTCTTACTATTATAGTTAAGCCACATTAAGAACAATGTTAACAGTCAAACAAATTAAAGGCAAAGCCAACCACATCCACATTAAAAATTTTCTCAAGGGAAACCCTTACCGAGATGGAGATGGCAGCGCTGGATAGTTCCTGTGATTATTACTGTGATAGGGACGATTCTTGATGCGAGAACTACAAGTAATAAAACATGATAATCAAGCAACAAAACAAAATCAAACAAAAGTTTACATGCATAAAGAAAATAAATTAAACCACAACATGATTCTATCATACATTCTAAAGTAAATTTACAGAAGGCAAGTGTAGTAGCCTTTTGTGATAGTGGACTACCAATCCAACTGCGAACTAAGTATTTAAATCACAATTCTTTACTGCTTGTAATTAAATACAAAAAAGCAAATGCTGACAAGGTTCCTACATGCAAATTCAACCTCTGGTGCTGCATATTTTCAGTAACAAATGTTTGCAAGAGATTCAGAATAGCTAAACTTTCAGTATACTTATTTTTCACACTTCATTTAGCTAAATCCACGGTAAATCACTAAGGCTTTAATACAACAACATGTAACACAGAAAAACTATTCTTTGTGTAATCTGATGTTTGGTGATATTTCATGCACTAACAACGCACTGAGAACTGTTTATGACAGATGGAGGCATGAGCCAAACTCTCTTTCAACACTTTAAAAATATAAGCCCAATTTACACACAGTCTTAAAATTCACTACACAAAATTTTACAAGAGATCAAGCATGTAATATGGCGATTCCCTATGAAGTGAATTGGAATGATGTACTCCTCCGAAGAACAAGTCCATATGCTTCTCATTTCTGCAGAATGCCAACGAAATTCAGTGAGAGCTAGAGACTTACTTACGTTGTACATTTAAATGTGCGTATGATAAATTGGGAACTGGATCTTTAACACATCAGAAACATATCCAACAAAGTAAAGTTACTAAAAAGGAAATGGAAATTGGTGCTCTTGCCACTGTGGTTCGAGATACTTGTGTTAAGAGTCAAATCGCAAGGGAATCTGGCACGAGCCAGAGTAGTGTTGTTTGTGTTCTGCATCACCACCGATATCATCCTTACCATATCAGTCTCCCCCAAGAATTAACTGGTATGGATTGTATGCATCACATTGAATTTGCCGATGGACTCAACTTCAGATTTAGAGGGATGACACATTTACTAATTTGATTTTATTTACAGTCAATCTATGTTCATGCTACCTTTGTGACCTTCGTTGACCTTCCAAGAAGTTACTGTTACACATCATTGGATTCATCTCAGTAGTCACTATCAGAAACTGCCAAACTATAGTATCCCATTTAAAAAACAAAGTTGGCCTTCATATATCTGCAGCTCCCCACCTAGCAACAAAAAACCATCATATTATGGCCCCTGCTGTCCCATGCAACTTTTGTCTCTCAAACTTTACAGCTCCTATCATCCTTTTGGAGTTATTCTCTGTGGCAATAGTGAGTCACCCTGTGTGTGAAATATATGAACAAATTTTGGCAAGAGGAGAGAAACAAGTGCAGCGTAATAAACCAAAACATACAGAAAGGCTGTCACTTAAGTGGAAGTATCCATTGCCTCTAGTCAGCTATCTGTTCAACACAAATGTCCCTTGGAAAATCACACAGCCAATCTTCTGGGCTGTCAAGACCTCTATAAAGGGTGGAGAAAAATTGTGTCACAAAATTTTAACCCTGCATAGCTGGTGCCAGTAGGAACCAAAATTACTAGTTTTCTGTAAGGCTGACAATGCACAATTTTTAAACTATGGAAACTGGGCGCCATGCGCTCAGATCGGCTGTAGGATTGCCCTTGTTGGATGCTCTGGACAACCCATGACCGCGAATGCTTTGCCTGCTGGAGATCGCGATGTATCAAAGGCAGCCCGCCACACGCTGTGGTAGCGCGCCAGCTTTCCACTCTGGGGACCTTGGGACGAATCCACTGGGATCCCGACACATCCACTGTAGTTTCATTATAAGACATACCGGGAACAAACCAGTCAACAGCTGTTAGTACAGGAAGTCTCACAAATTGGTTGGCCCTGAAAAGGGCCGTTTTTGTAGTTAGGACATAGTTTACTTAAAGCACATGCCCGAACTTGCGACCCTCTGATGTGATAAGCTTGGTAAAGTCGAAAGGTGTTTTGTCGAACTCTTTCAAAGATTCCTGGCATTGCCCTGATGTGACTGGTGGCATGTTTAATACAATCCATTAATTCCTCTGTTTCTAGGTAGTTCGTGTCCGGGTGGGTGAATTATAATCTTGAAGAATCCCCCCACAGGAAAAGGTCCTGTGGCTTCAGGTCTGGTGATCGCGGGGGCCATGTCCTGCAAGAACATCTTGCTATTTACCCAGCCGTGTGGGCGACTCATCGTGCTGCGAACACATGCGTAGCCGTATGTCCAGGAAAACGTCTTCCAGCAGGCAAGGTAGAGTTTCTTGCAAAAAGTGAAGGTAATTTGCCCCAGTAAGTCGAGTAGGTACATGGACTTTGCCTAATCAGATGGTCACCCACAATGCCTGCCCAAATGTTGAGCAAAAATCGCTCCTGGTATCCGTGGATGTAAATAGTGTGAGGATTTCCCCTTGCTCAGTAATGAACGTTTCAAGTGTCAAAGGCCATCCCGATGGAAGGTGCACTCGCTGGTATAATACATAATGATGGGGAAGTTGGGATCTCGTGCAACACGTCGTAGAAACCACTAACAAAACCCTACACTGTGTTCATAGTCCACTGCAGGATTTATGTCTTGGACAGGGTGGAAACTAAATGGATGCTCACCACCATCCCTCAAAACCTCTCACACTAACCGATGAGTGACCCTCATGTCGTGTCCAACCACTTGAGTACTTGTCGTAGGTGCTTCCCCGAAGCGCACGAGAACAGTATCTACAAATGTAGCATCCTGTCATATTCGAGGTCTTTCACCATCACCATGATATCCCACTAACAAGCCTGTTTTGCCAAGTCGCTGGTGAATTGCTGTAAACGTTTTTGGGTGTGGATGGCGTCCTGCTGTTAGTATCGTTCCTCATACAACCGTCAAACTTCATGGGCATTATCGTCAGCTAGTCCATAAACAAAAACCATACCTTGTTCTCAAACAAATAATGTGCCACCAGCTTACTGTATGACTAAATCACAGGTGACTGTGACTGTGTGTGTGTGTGTGTGTGTGTGTGTGTGTGTGTGTGTGTGTGTGTGTTTTCCCAAGCAAAGCTTACATGTAAGTGCCCCTGATGTGAGATGGAGAGAAACAGCAAGACCTACTTGACACGTGTGCCTATCATGTTGGGGAAGTGACGGAGCGAGGGACATTTGAATCCGTGAATTGACAACCATAGCACTGCCCATCAACTGATGAATGGCAACAGGGCAATCCCACAGTCAATCTGAAAGTGTGGCGCTGAGTTTCTGCAGTTTAAAAATGATGTGTTTTCAACCTACAAAACATCAGATTTTGGTTCCTACTCGCATCAGCTATCCAGCGTTAAAATTTCATGACAATTTTTCTCCACCCTGTATAAGAGCACCTCCAAGAAGGGGAGGGGCAAATGTAACTAGGGCTCTCTGAAGTGAAATGTTTGTGATGCAGCTGAGGTCAATCATATTATCAATACATTGATAACTACTTCAAGATTACGGCCGCTCCCTGGCACTATATGCCCTCACATCCCCAGACTGGGTTCCAAATTTTGCAGACAATGATTTCATGAAATGCTTCAGAAGATTGTTTCAAGACATGCCCTCTGGAGATCATCCACACATCATGGACAGGTAGATCGTGCTTGCCAAAGATTTTCCTCTCCTCATTCTTAAAACAGGTAAGTCACTCTCATCCTGGAGTCTGCTGAGTGATGGATGTGCCTTTTGTGACATAACAAGTTGGAACTATTCCATTTGACATACCTTCCACCTCTGATAATCAGTATTTTTTCTTCCCAGTAATTATGCTAATTATCATAGTTTTGTAAGTATGACACGTACCAAAATATTTGAAAACTTTGATTATGCTTTGCTCCCTCTAAACCTATTAGTCAAACAATAGCAACTCCAGAGTGGAATATCAACAATACAAGGAAAGGGATAGGTACCTACTCACTGTAAAAATGCTGCTTCTACCAATGCACTGACCTGTCTTTCCCCCTCCCTGCCCACTACTTTTCCAATCCCCCCCACTTTCTGAGATTCAGTGGTAAAATATTTTAGGCTCACTTGTCAAAAACTGAACACATATGAAGTGTGAAAACAGGAAGAAGTGTACTGAACTGAGAAAAAAATGAAGCAAAATAGAAACAGTGAATGGTCCAAGACTAAGTTGTGCAACACGAGTAACTTGCATGAACTATGGTATCATGTCACTGTGTTGGACTGCAAAGTGGAAGATCAATGAACAAACCTCCCTCATATCCCACTTTTCCCCCCATAAAATTACAAACTTACCATCCAGACATTCATGTACCTGTTCTCCCTCTGTAGTCTTGACTACTGTCATACTTAACATTGGTTATAGAATGTGAATCACATGCTAAGACTATATTACCATTGCAAGTCAATGTGGTGCACAGGGAGAGTAGGCGAGACACCACATGGACCTTTCTCACAGAACTGAAAACAACAAACGGGTGTTGAAGTATACTACAACAAAGGAAATGAATTTTACATCTGGAGGTCCCATCCTTATACCTAGCTACTGCAAACAGACATTACACCATGATGAAGACAAGTCAATGACCGGATAGACAGTTCGTAATTCTATGGGGGAGTGGGGGGGGGGGGGGGGCATGAGGGAAATTTAAACATGCATCTCCCCCTTTGCAGCCAACACCGTGACCACATAACCATGATAACGTGCCTAGTTATATACATCAATGTTTCATACCTTCATCTTCAACCATTCACTGTTCTTCTTTGCTTCTATGTTCATAGTTCAGTACACCTTCCTGTTTTCATACTCCATCTATGTTCAGTTTTTTTTTTTTTTTTTTACAGCCTATCCACTGGGTCACCATACCACTAAATCTGAGGGGAGTGCGATGTCAAGTTTCCATTGTCAGAAACTTACTTTCACTGTGACGAGTCCAACAGTGTAATTAGTTTCCACTTCAAGAATCTTAACCAGAAAAACATTCATAGTTGAATTTTTCACATCATGTGAGCTAATGTACATTTGTGAAAGAAGTAACATTATTCATTACAAAACTGGCATCCCAATTTTACAGTGAAATACTTTATTTTACATGAAACTAACTTACAAGGTAATTAGCACTGAAAGTTCCACACCATCATAATTTTGTATTGTCAATTTTGCTTTTCGGATTGTTAGATTATGAACTTTGACACTGGACTACTATTACTCTATTCTTCCTGGATCACGTCACACACCCTTCCCTTCACCAACTAAAACACTACAATTCTGAATAATTTATCATTATGTAGAACAATTTGCAATGTGGCACCTGTAATCTTGAGTACGTTATTCCCAGTGCCGACATGAAGTGATTCAATAAGCTTAGCTAAATTACTAGATTACCACTTTTTCATAAACTAAAATTTTACCTAACTGGCAATTAAATGACTGAATAATATCTGAAATAAAAACTTCTTCACATGCCTTTTTATAAACTGGCATACATCACTCCAAGTCCTCCAGTATGTGTCCAGTCCTGGCCAACCTAACAAGCATGTAACATCTGTACTTCCAATATTCTCTCAAGTTAAAATTCTACTGTTCACAAGAATGTGTGTATCTGTGTGAACACGCACACAGAATCAATAGTAATATTGATTACTTCCATGTGATTTCTGTAACTCAAATTAAAGAATATTTGACTGAAATGTGTCACAGTTTGTGTGAGGTTTGAGCTATCATTGTCATGTGAGGAGTTATTGTTGAGGGTTGCGACTTCAATTACTGAGTGAACCAACAGAAATATTGTCGAGTATGAGGTACTACTCAAAAGTTCCTGGAATATATATGGAGGTGGTGAAATAGAGCTTTTACGAGGAAAAGCTGCCAGGTGGCACCTAATACATGCTTTGAGAGTTACAGGCTCATTCGACTAAATGATCCGATTTAGTTGTCGCATGTGCTTCCTCATTCTTGCACACTGCGGGTCTTGCAAAATTGAGATGATGGGTACCTAGGAACAACATGTTTGCATAAACATTAACACAATATGTTTGGAGAAGACGCCTTAGGTCACAGTCAAGCTTTTAACTTGTTTTAAACAATTGCAAGATGGCACACAATCATTTCATGGTGATTCCACTCAGAATGCCCATCAACTGATATCACTCCTGAAAGTGTTGCTGCTGTCGGCTATGTTGCTGGAAGATCGTAATCAGACCATCCCGGATATAAGCAATGTCGTGGGGCTGTCTTACGGACTGTGTCAGAAGATAATGTCCAACAAAAGTAGTGCACAGGTGACCGGTTCCTCCGTCATGGCAATATGCGATCACACACTATATTTATCACCCGAGAGTTTCTGGCAAAAAGCAAAATGACAGTTGTTCCTCACCCGTGATAGTCAACCAACATGGCACTAAATGAGTTCCTCCCCTGGACAAAACTCAAAACTCCAAAGATTTTACACAATTGAGATTCAAATAGAATATCAAGTGGTACTAAACAGGCTCACAAAAAAATTAATTCCAAGGAGCTTAAAGTTCATCATGAGAAGCTGCTGAGAGCTATGAGTACACACCCCCCAGTGGTCTACTTTGTAGGTTTTGGAGATAAATAAGGTAATATGGTATGTCAACTTATTTGTGTAAATATGGACTGTGTTTTGTGCCACACTTCATTAACCGGTTAGAGCTATTTCTGATTATGGACAGTGCTTTATTAATGAATATTTTCTTAACTTTGTAATTCGTATGAGTACTTTTGCCACTGTACTTTTGGGTATTAGTAAATGCTAATAATTTTCATGGAGAAGTGAAATTTATCATTGTTGAAACAATACGACTGAGGCTAATAAACTGTGTGAATAGTGCAACCTTAATTGTTGTAGTCTGTATATTTTTGTTGAGCGAACACCTACTACTGAGTAGGATTTTCAACTTCAAGGAAACACAACAGTTGTGCTACGAAGGAGGCAACAGCAACTACAGAACATCAGGTTGGTGCACTACACTCTCATTTCTAATCTTATTCCTTCCTACCACTCTTCCCTCCCTGAGGAAGGAAATAATGTTTTCAAAAGCTTGGAGTCTCTTCTTTGCAATTTTTATTTGTGGTAGGGCAATTTCATCTCTTGAAATCACTTATTCGCCAGCCATTCTGTTTCCTTTAATTTCATAGCTTTCTTAACTGAACTTACTTTTGATATAAATAATATGGTTTTGAAATTGTATATTTGAGTATCAGGCTTGTTTACAAAGCAGTCAAAAGATTCTAGTTTGTCTAAATACTAATTTGTGCAGGCAATAAAACAAGTGAAAGTAAGGATGCATCTCTAGTGCCCTCCAAATCCTTATTTAATAAGTAAAAATATATCTTGCAAAGAAAACAAAACTCAACATGCAACCATAGAGTCATACTATAAAATACATCATATGTAGCCCTAGGTTCACCTATGAAACTGAGCATTCTGGAATCAACAAAATTATAGAACTAGCACAGGAGTTAATATATATAGTGCGAGACTGAGGAACAATATGTCTTTCAGCTGCAAGACATTTCTTTGTGGCTGATTACAACATCTGACCGTCAAGAATATCGCCAAGTGATGAAATGAAAGGCGATGACTAAATGGTCAGCCGCCCGATCACTTCAACAAGTAAATTGCACATACTGCAAAATCGACTCTACAATTGCAATTTATGAGCACATTTGATAAACTGTACAGACATTAAAAATTAGTTCTGAAATAACACAATTTATCTATTATCAGAAAAATTTATTTGCTTCTTTTACAAAGATTTCATCTTGGGTGAAAATCTCTAGAGATTCATCTTCTGAGAGGGAAGTTGGTACTACCCCAACAGAGAACTTATTTCTTCTTTGTATGCTTTTTTAACCTACAGAAAAGAAAGAACATGTATGCTAAGTTGATTCATTAAGGGTACTCTCCTTAAATTTTATTTTTCAAAAAATTACAGACTGTATTTTCATTACTGTTGTCAAAATTTACAAGTCATAGCCTGGCAGACGGCACAAATGTTGAACATGTTAAATAAGAATAATTTGCTGAATGTTTGCAGCACATCTACTTCGGAAACATACTGTTTGCATACACACACTTTCTGATGGAAAATATCGACAAACTTAAAATGCCACACGATTCAGCAACACTAACACTTATTTCTGTGGAGCAGCAAAACTCGTTTCATGTAATTTCATTTCAATTACATTCAGAATAACAATGGGTAATCAAGGTTTTAATTATCACTTTGAAACAGAGTTAAGTATTTAATTTTTATTAAAAAATGTCTGTAGTGCATGTGCATGATGAAATTCAGACACCTTTGTAGTATTGCATGCTGCTATAAGAGTCTAAACAAGAATGCTGCAACCTGTTGATGAAATGGAGTATTGTGAGGTAATTCACTTCCAGCAGCAATGGAAATGTCACCAATCCAGGTGACCTTTTCAGCTGCGTGGATTGGCCTGACACAGTTTATACATTCCTGCAGCAGCAAAAAATGAATTTCAGCATGATCTTCAATTTATCAATGGGCTGCAACATTTTGCTTTGGAGATGGGCTGCACCATTTGTTTTGGATGCTCTTGTGGCATGCATTATGGAACATTTTTTTTGAGGTGATACTTAAACCTTATGACACCACCTCACATGCTGCATTTGTTGACATTTTCTGTTTTTGTGTCTTAGTATTGATTAGGCAATTAAATTTAAAAATGCATTGTTTCTTAACAATGGTAACAAAAATGCAAGCGATAAGAGTGGAGATTTTCCAGAATGAATAACACTACCAACTCCTACAAAACTTTCCTATCTGCTCCAGAAGCCAGTTCACAATGTGTGGCTTACATTATATCTGGTACCACTTTCTCTTCCAACCCCGTTAGATCATTAATATAAATATTAAATTGTAACTACGCTGTAACGCTCCCCAGGGTACACTCTAAATTAGCTTTCGATCTGTCGATTTTGTTCCATGAAGAATGATGTTTTAGTTCTATATGCAAGGAACTTCTTTACTTAATTAGAAAACTGTTATGATATTCAGTAAGCTTGTATTTTGTTAACTAAATAACAATGCAGAACTGTACCAAATGATTCCTGGAAGTCTAGGAACACGGGGTCAACTTTCATTACTATGTCTGCAGTGCTCTGTACCACTGACGAACAGAACAAGCTAAATTTCGCACGATCTCTGGGAAGCAGGAGATCCTTGTTCTCTAAAACCATAATGCTTGAGAACAGAACAAGTTCCATAATTATATAACAGAGATTGACATCTTTGGTTTAGGGCTAATAATGGTGTGTTCTTGAGTGTTCTAGCTAGCTGCTTTTCCATTTTATACACAATATTTCAACAACGGACTCTGTAGTCTCCTTCAGGTGCTGCAAGTTTTACTGTTATGTCTACTTGCTGTGCGACCTCCAACCAGATTTTGAAATCACTGGTCTCTCTCAGCTACTTGCACTTCAATGCTTTTTGTTTTTCAGAGTGTGTACTGAAATTCTCTCAGCATTTCCCAGCTCCTGGTTGATTTAACAGCAGGTGAGATCTTAATAAACTGAGTTCCGGACTGCAAGCTTTGTTTTAAGAGAACCTAGATCCTATTTATTAGATTTTCTCCACCTTTGTTTCAACAGACATTAATTGCACTGTCCCAAAAACTGTGTGTTTACACCACAATACTCGTCTCATTTTATTTCAAGTGCTCAGTGACAGATGGTTTGCTTGGTTGTTTTAGTTGGGGGTGTTGCTGATGTCCCATCTCTCCTTGATTGCTGTGATCATCTGCCACCACTTAAGACATGGCTCATCTGCATAGAATGTGGTACACACCCAGATTTCAGAGACCTAGATCTTCTAATATTACAAAGACACTTACCTTAGATGAAGGGAATGAAACACAGAGGACGCTAGTTTCTGGGAGCTGAACTCCACTGTAAATAATGGGGTGAGACTGATAATTGTTCACAGTCTAGTTGGCGTACGGGCAGTGAGTACAAATAACTCAAAAATCAAAACTCTCAGCACATGAAGATGACAGCTGTGTTCGTCATTAAATAATGGGGATATAATCTGAACAACAACTCGGCACAACACCTGGAAGAATACCATTAATCAATTACACCATGAAAACCTGAGAGGTATAGGCCCATAATTACGCATTCTTGGAAACTTGAGTGACCTGCGGAAAACTTGACTGACTGCAGTTTTTCCTCGGTGGCTAGGTACCTTTTGTCATGTCAGTGACCTATGATAAATTACTGCTAGATGAGAGCAATTTCTTTTACATAATCTCTCTATTAACTCACAGGCGTCTCATCTGGTCTACCTGCTTTCCACTGTTTAGCAGTTTACTTTTTTTCCATCTCACAACCAATCATCTCAGTATCTGCCATTTCAGCATTTGTGAAAAGACTGAAATGTAGAACCATGTTACAGTCTTCAGCAGAAAACAATTTAGGAAAACCAAATTTAGTATTTTGGCATTCTGTCCATCATAATCTGTGTTACTGCCAGTATTGTCAGGGACTGACTAGACTACTTTGATCTGTTTACTGACTTTACACAAAGACCAAAATTTGGAAGGGTAGATAGTATGATATTTCATCAAAATTTTACTCTCAAATTCAGTGAACGCTTCTCTAACTCACCCTTTTGGCTTCATTCAGTTTGTGTGTCTACTAAGCTTTGCGACTTCACTAAAATCTGAGATAAAGCTACTTACTAACATGGTTATTTAACCACATAATATCTTTTCCCAACCATCATCACAACCTTACTTAAGGACATACTTTCTTTAAGGAGTTCTGTAAAATATTTCTGAGTTTTACTCATCTGTGCTACAAATTTTCATCCTCAGAGCTCAATATTTGATGCTGACTACATACCCTGTATTCAGTCACTCTTGGGGTCAATCCAAATGAAGTGGTCCAATAAAAATTAAGTTGGTTACTTTACCATTTTAAAATATTTTCATTTTTTATATGTGATTACCCTATAATTGAGAAATTCAAAACAAAGTTTACATTTCACCTTTACTAAATGGCTGCATTTTCATTTGTAGGCGTGCACAGATTTTTCAGTTTAGAGACGTTAGCAAAAATATTAATATCTCTGCACTGGGTTAAGTTACAATATTGCAATTGACATGATTGTCTAGTACACAAAATACCATAAATTCCAAAATAATGTCAAAATGACCTCCAAAGTTTGGTATCCGAATTTTCAAAAATCCACTTTTTAGGCCCAAAAATAACAAACAAGGAGTGATTTATGAGAGTATTTTTTTCTTATAGTTAGATATCATACACTAGTAGCCTCATATGCATCAAGAACACTTACAAATGTTTCCTTAATTTTTTTATGAATTTTTGAAATTTGAAAACTCATTTTTTGTGAAGTTTGGGGTTAGTTATCTCAGGTGGGACTGAATATAAATATACGATTTTTGCACAGTTTGTACACCTATATGACACCAAAAATTTCAACACACGAATTTTTGAAAATGAGGAGAATTCACATTACTCTACAACTGGTCTTATGGCTGTTGCCTATTTAAATGGTTTATTGTAATAAAATTTAATTGTGACATATTTAGTTAACACTATCACCCAATATTCATTTAGTTTATTTTTTAATAATGCAATATTAAACAACAGGAGCCTTCACTTTTGTTCTATGGTAATAAAAATGCCCGTCTACGGTTAGGTTTATTGTCAATAAAGAAGTACATTATTGCTGGGTGTGGCATCGTAAAAGTACACTATTTGCTGGGGGTGGCATCGTTTTAGTCAGTCTGTTCTGAAACCTCTGTTAGAGTGGATGTACATACTTCACTGAGAGTGTAGAATGTATTTTGTGCTTTGTTCTGTGTGTAATTTGTAATTAATTTTGAGAGATTAACTGGAATGCAATAACATGGATGAACAGTGCTCTGTTGGACAGATAGCACGTGAAGTGTGTCACAAAACAGTTTACAGTTCAGTTTCAAAAACTTGAAAAATGTCAATGGCTTTGATGAACTAAGACAAACTTGGCTTAAATTTCGAGTATGTTGTTGTTGTCGTCGTCGTCGTAGTCTCGTAGTCTTCAGTCCTGAGACTGGTTTGATGCAGCTCTCCATGATACTCTATCCTGTGCAAGCTGCTTCATCTCCCAGTACCTACTGCAACCTACATCCTTCTGAATCTGCTTAGTGTATTCATCTCTTGGTCTCCCTCTACGATTTTTACCCTCCGCACTGCCCTCCAATACTAAATTGGTGATCCCTTGATGCCTCAGAACATGTCCTACTAACCGATCCCTTCTTCTAGTCAAGTTGTGCCACAAACTTCTCTTCTCCCCAATTCTATTCAATACCTCCTCATTAGTTATGTGGTCTACCCATCTAATCTTCAGCATTCTTCTGTAGCACCACATTTCAAAAGCTTCTATTCTCTTCTTGTCCAAGCTATTTATTGTCCATGTTTCACTTCCATACATGGCTACACTCCATACAAATACTTTCAGAAATGACTTCCTGACAAATCTATACTCTATGTTAACAAATATCTCTTCTTCAGAAACTCTTTCCTTGCCATTGCCAGTCTACATTTTATATTCTCTCTACTTCGACCATCATCAGTTATTTTGCTCCCCAAATAGCAAAACTCCTTTACTACTTTAAGTGTCTCATTTCCTAATCTAATTCCCTCAGCATCACCCGACTTAAGACTACATTCCATTATCCTCGTTTTGCTTTTGTTGATGTTCATCTTATACCCTCCTTTCAAGACACTGTCCATTCCATTCAACTGCTCTTCCAAGT
The DNA here is from genome assembly GCF_021461395.2 of Schistocerca americana. Lineage (NCBI taxonomy): Eukaryota > Metazoa > Arthropoda > Insecta > Orthoptera > Acrididae > Schistocerca > Schistocerca americana. The sequence goes on along the minus strand of NC_060120.1, from coordinate 637,292,486 downwards.
CCTTTGCTGTCTCTGACAGAATTACAATGTCATCGGCGAACCTCAAAGTTTTTATTTCTTCTTCATGGATTTTAATACCTATTCCGAACTTTTCTTTTGTTTTCTTTATTGCTTGCTCAATATACTGATTGAATAACATCGGGGATAGGCTACAACCCTGTATCACTCTCTTCCCAACCACTGCTTCCCTTTCATACCTCTCAACTCCTATAACTGCCATCTGCTTTCCGTACAAATTGTAAATAGCCTTTCGCTCCCTGTATTTTACCCCGACACCTTCATAATTTGAAAGAGAGTATTCCAGTCAACATTATCAAAAGCTTTCTCTAAGTCTACAAATGCTAGAAACGTATGTTTGCCCTTCCTTAATCTAGCTTCTAAGATAAGTCGTAGGGTCAGTATTGCCTCGCGTGTTCCAATATGTTTTGAGTATATTCTTCTGTAACATCAGTGTGTGAGTATCATGAGAAGAAATATTGCCACAGATTCCTTGGCATTGCAGAAAACTTACTTTGTTGCTATGTAACATCAGAAACCAAAATGTATAAGGATCATTGTGTCACCAAAATTACATATCTGTCTAACGTTGAGTGGCATAGTGGCTTGTGTGTATGATGGATAGTGATTGAAAGAATAAGTTTGGAAAACAATGATGTTTTTGAAAGGTTCGCAGGAGAGCTTCTGTAAAGTTTGGAAGGTAGGAGACAAGATACTGGCAGAAGTAAAGCTGTGAGTACCGGGCGTGAGTCGTGCTTCGGTAGCTCAGATGGTAGAGCACTTGCCCGCGAAAGGCAAAGGTCCCAAGTTCGAGTCTTGGTCGGGCACACAGTTTTAATCTGCCAGGAAGTTTAAGGATGTTTTTGTGCATTTTTACCACCCTGCTGGCCCAAGAACATCATTCAAGAAATCTACTAGTGAAAGTTTGGATACTAATGAAAAATGTTTTAAGGAAACTTTCAGTGCTTGAACTTACCACAGCAACTGGGAGGTCTTATTCTGTATCACAGAAGCTGTCTGAAGAAGTAAGTGTTCTTAACACTGAGCACTAGGTCTAGGAACAGTCGCATCTCTTAAGGATGTTAACTGAAAATATTAATTGTAAGTATGTCAAAATCATATACATGTTAATTTCAGTGATGTTTCCACTTTTTGTATATAATTCAGTACCCTACTTCCAATAATAACTGATTATATCCTGCCAATATCACATCCGTAAGATCAGTTGTAGAGTAATGTGAACTATTTCCTCATTTTTAAAAAGTCATATCTTTGTTCACAGTCAGACACCAGTGCTGAAATTTTTACAGTACGTTGCTATCATATAGGTGTACAAACTGTGCAAAAATCATTTTTACATTCAGTGCTACCAGAGATAACTAACCTAAAAAAATCAAAAACTCAAATTCTTGCTCTATATGAGGCTAATAGTGTATGATATCTAACTATCGGAAAAAATAGAATCAAAGAATCACCCCTTGTTAGTTATTTTTGGGCCTAAAAAGAGGATTTTTGAAAATGTGGATACCAAACTTTGGAGGTCATTTTGACTGGTTATTTTTGAATTTAGGGTATTTTGTGTAATAGACAATGTTGTAGAGGACACTTTTTCTAAAAACAATCATGTCAATTGCAATGTTTTAACTTAATCCAGTGCAGAGATATTCAAATTTTCGCTACTGTCTCCAGACTGAAAAATCGTCGTGTGCCTACAAATAAAAATGACCACCATCCAGTAAAGGCGGAAGATAAATTATTTTAAAAATCTTGTTTTGAACTTCTCAAACATAGGGCAATACATAAAAATTAAAATATTTGAAAATGGTCAAGCAACCCTCACTGGACCACTTCTTGGATTGACCCTCGTGCTAGTAAAATTTATTTTACTACCTTCCGTAAGATTCCTTATAATACCTTCTCCCTGCTACAAGTTAGCTCGTTTGAAAAGCTCATGTTAGTTACTAGAAGGTTTAAGACATTGGTTTCATCCATCCGTTCTTTAACAATCTGCCCAAAAGAATTCCATAACAAGACATTCAGAATTATTTCACAAATCTCTTTACTGGCACCAGTTTTAATTGCACAAGTATCCCATTCTATAGCTGGCAAAAGTCTCTGCTATTACAATAGCATAACGAAACTTCTGCATGATATTCTTGGAATCTGTCTCATAAGCTTAGTAGGGGATGTCTCTACCAATAGTGTTCTGTCTGCAATTATACAAGGGAGCATCAAATACCACTACACAGCCATTTCAATAAACAAAAAACACTGAGGAACTACACTGTAATACAACTGTTTTGTCTACTGAAGACAAACACTCACACCCATTGTTTTTTTGGAAGTAAATTTCCTATTTTCCACATCTAATACTCTGAACACCTCAGAGCCTTAAAAAGTGACAGCACAAACAATCCACTTTTGCAGATCAGATCATATAATATATACAACAAATACCACCCCACACAGGGTGATGAGAGCAATGCTAGTCAGTGGCTGTTTTAATGTGTTTACTGGTGTCAAGAGGAGCAGATGATGTCCATTATTTGTTTATGGGTGAGCTGAGGAAGGTATTGCCTGTCTGAAGAGATTTTGGTAATGTTATCAGTATATTTGAACAAATCCCACTTTCCACTACAGATATTGTGTCAACAGATGGCAAGGGCCCTTTCTGTGTGACCAGTTTGTGAAAATGTCAATCAACCTGAACGAGACAAGAAGTTTTAGGTGTTGACTGGATAGAAAGGGTTCCTCCAGGTGGCCTATAAATAAGTTGGCATAGGATGGCACCAAGTGAGTACCGACGGCAGTATCGCAGATTTGTAGATTCAATCTTCGAAAGTGAAATAATTGTGGATCAGGATGTGGTTGGCTAGGAGAATTTACGAAAAGGTGATGGATCTGGTATGAGGACAATGTTGGGACAGATAGTTGTCCACAGCCACTAGGTTATGAACATGGGAAGATGTTGGTGTACAAGGATGTAATGTCCACAGTGACAAACAAGGAGCCTGGTGGAAATGGGACAGGAACTGAAGAGGCAGTGAAGCATCACTATGATTCCACGACTTCTATGGTGGTGACTTTGTACGGGAAGGATGGGAAGGTCTGGATTCATTTTCAGTTATGGATAGCTGTGCGATTCACAGGAGTGGTGCTGTATCCACTGGGGAGGGATTTAGGGAAGTGAGGTAGGCCAGGTTACAAGTGTGAATTCCTGGAAGGTTATAGGGGGAGAAGTGGGTAGGAGAAGGGGATGTTCACAGCTGGATGGAGGCTGCAACTGTTATAAAGAAGGTTCTATGTGCAGTTTTGGTTAGTTGTTACTGGGGAGGGGGGGAGGCAGAAATGTTTCCTGAGTAAAGGTCGTCTGCAGTTTCTCTGTCTCAGAACAGAACAGAGAAAGTGTACAAAGTAAATTCGTACACTTAAGATGAACTTTAAAATAACAATCGCCAAGAAATTTCTGCCTCTGCAGAGTGTGATGAGCAGTTTCCTAAGCATGTGTCAGAAATGCTTTAACAACAATTGGAGGCAGATCCAGCATCTCCTGGGTTAATAAATGTGAGTAATTTACTTCTGTTTGCAAGTTTGAAATGACTTATGGGACATAATGTGCTGCGCTTACTGCACATCTCTTAACTGTGAAAACAGCAGTCAGCTGGCGTTAACAATTTATCATCCTGTAGAAACTGACTGACAGTACACGATGGAATGTTGTTGTTGATAACAGATCACAATATAACTAAAAGGGGACAAAGCAATGTGCAAAGGTATGTAAGAAAGATAGAAAAATTACACAGGTTCCAGACACAGTCCTTCAGAGCTAATACAAAGTTGTTTTTCAATTTATTTTTGTGGTTAGGAAGAAGACTGTATCATTGTAGTGATTCTTCAAAAGAGGACAATTAAAATCACTGTCACACACTTATAAGTGTTCTGGTTTATTCCCTATATTCAGATGAACTTTTCAATCATATTCCCTCTCTCTTCGGTGAACAATATGCAAACTCAGTGCAGGGGAGCTACTGGATGAAGGCTGCCTGTGTAGTTGTGTGTGCGTCTGATGCTGAGAAGTGTAAGTAGTTTTAATGAGTGTTTCACTTCTTTGGAACTGTAAGTGCCCAACAGAATTACTTTGCTACAGTACATGTTAGAACTCTCTCTCTCTCTCTCTAAAAAAAATTAACGAAACTTAGATTCGACAATGGGGACTATGGCTGGTAAGCTACAGAATATTGTTTGAACGGTACCAATTCCTGCTAACTGACAACAGCAAGAATACAGTAATGGAGGAATTGCACAGAAAAAGTGGAGGGATACCAGTACTTGCCCCTCTAGACTTCACTTCCACTGAATGTAAGTACAGTGATCTGTAGTGGCTTTAATCCCTACAAATTTTCAAGAAGCGGTTTTAAATTATGACTATGGAGATATACTACAACCACTTCCCTATTGCTCCCATAGGGACTGTGAGGCCAAGATTAGAGTAACAGCAGCATGCACACAGACTTTTAAAGAATTTTTTTCCTGCATGAGAGAACTAGCTTTTATGTCTTAACACAACAACATTATTCCAATTAACCACAACAATGAACAGGTAACTCTCTCAAGGCAAGATGACAAAACAACAAGTCAATCATTTAGTGCAGTTCAACAGTAGTAAATAATTTAATACTAATAGAAGTAAATCCAGTAAACACCATAACTTACCTGCTGCTAGGAAGAGCAAGCATATCACGGTGCCTTCTAGAGGGAAGATGGGCTGAGGGATAATTTATTGATCCCACTGTGTTTCGGGCTTTCTGTTCAAATTCTTTGTTAAACTCCTCTGCTTCATCTGAAAAATTATGTTGAATAAAATCAGTATAAAGATGGAAACTTTACCATAATTCCCTCACTGACTTCTACAAATATATCTGCATCTATACTTTTAAGGAATACAAAGAATGATCCCTCTTCCACCGCTCTGCCAGCTCTTTACTATCACTATGGGACTGATACTTAAGGATACGGGATACTTGTAAACGGTGGAAAAAAACATTGAAATTTTTTTATGACTTTATTAAATTATATAGTCTTTCCTGATTACATTGATATATACATTATAGGGATTCAAATGAAGAATGACCTAAATATACCACATTTAAAGTTACAGTCATATATGCCTCCACGCCCCCTTTATTTCTGTTACAGAAACCAGTATTATTTCGAAAAGACCTGAACTTTGTTTCCAGCAATTATATGTATAATACATTGTACGTGTTGGTAACAGTGCAGGTTTCTAGTGTCTGTAAATGGTTATCTATGCTAGTATCTACTTCTGATTTGCATGAACAAACATTCACGTGTTACTGAATGTATGTTGCCCGAGTGCTACATATATTTGTGGAAGTACATATCCTTTAGTGTGCAATAAATACGAAATATGCCACACATCAAGAAATTCAATGAAAGGAAATTCTGTAATAACCAGTTCACAGACAAAGCAAGTCACACTGTTGAAAGTAATCTATGTCTCAGTTCTTCAGGGAAGAAACTCCCACATGGCACACCTCCTGGTGATTCAAATGTGTGTGTTAACAATGACATTGTTTGTAGTGGATTTGTTGTTGTTGATGATGATGATGATAATGTGGGCATCTTATCTTTGATAAAGGAAAGGGCAAAATGTAAACAATGTAATGGTGTAGGCTGTCTGGAAATAACTGAACAACAAAGTAGCAGGAAGAGTTTAGCATCAAAATTAGTTGTTCTGTGTAGATCCTGCAATAAATCTACCTCAAAAATGGCTTCGAACATTGTGCATAATTCAAATGATGTAAATTTGAAGTTAGTGTACGCAATCCATGCAATAGGAAAAGGAAAAAAAGGCTACTCAAATGTTTTGTGGTCTGATTAACATTATTCCTCCTCGTCCTCCTCCCAGTAGGTTCAGCAAGTACATAAAAATACTTTTAGGTGCCTTGACAGTTGTGTCTAAAGCATCTATGAAACGTGCAGTAGAAAAAACTGCAACTATTCGTGGGACCAGGCACATTGCTGTTGCACTTGATGGGACAAGCCAAAGTCGAGGACATCGTTCCTTGAATAGTGTTTTAAGTGCTACTTCTCGGGAGAATGGCTAAGTAGTTGATGTTGAGTGCTTATCTAAGTACTGCCACACTTGCCACGACAACACTGAAGGATATGAACATCGGTGTTCTAAGAATTATGATTGGTACACTGGAGGTATGGACTGTGATGGAGATCTACAAATATTTCAGAGGTTGGTGCCCATTTATAATGTTAGATATATGAAGTACCTAGGTGATGGGGACTCTAAAATCTTTCAGTAAAATGAATGAGGTCAATGTTCATGGTGATACCTTGGTAACAAAAACTGGAGCGTTGTGGACACGTGCAAAAGAGGATGGGTGCTAGATTGAGGAAGCTACAAAGCGAAATGAAAGGAAAGTTGAATTTGATGGAAAATCTCTCTCTGGCTGAGGCACATTGACAAACTGAAATAGACCTCCTCCAGAGATATTATGGACCAGCCATTAAATGAACTGCACCTCTGAAAGATTATACAGCAATGAGAAAAGCTGTATGGGTCACCTACTTTCATAAGTAGTCTGCAGACGAGCACCCTATGCACGGACTGTGCCCTAAAGGAGCAGATTCTTGGTGTGGTTACCAAAAAGCAAAAGAAAGTGGTCAAATATACCATCATAAGCATTCTCTTCCTGAGCCTGTTATGAATAAAATAAAACCAATTTTTAGAGACCTGAGTGACCCTGTTTTGCTTAGTAAATGTCTTCATGGGGGCACTCAATACAAACAAAAGTTCCAACCATAGCATTTGGGAAATATTACCCAAGAATGTTTTTGTAGGACTAAATACATTAAAAGTTGGTGTACTAGATGCATTGATATTTTTCAATGATGGAATGTTAGGAAGGTTGGAAGTCCTGAGAAATTGAGGAATAAAATGTGGCCCTAATATGGAAGATCAACTGCTTGCGTGTGACAGACAACGGGTGCATGAAGCTGAAAGATTCGCTCTTCAAGTTACTAAAAAAAAAGGAAGAAGTGCTAAAAGGAATGCCAACAGGAAGCTTGAAGATGAAGAAATGTTGCAGGATGAAGACTATGCTGCAGGAATGTTCTAAGGCACAGTTTAATTGGACTCTGTATCTTCATTCACAATTTCACATAAGTTGTATTTTTCAGAATTCAGGAACAAATATTTCCCATAGTTTATAAAGCATTGCTCTAATTTTTTTTCTGTAACTTGCAATAGTCCATACTTATGTAGTAGACTTACACTTTACTGCAAAATCAACTAAATTACAGAAAAAATAACATTATGATAAAATTATAAAAATTAAAATGTAAGATGTGATATTTTTTTATCCCTGTAATATACACAAGAGGTGGAATTAAATAGGTCTAGTACCTCAGCCATCATGTCATGTATATCTGGCAAAAATTTGGTCTCCTCCAAATGTATAACATTGGATTAAATGGTACCTCAATTTCAGGAAGCATTTTGGAACAAAAAATTGCATAAATTTCTTTGTAATTTTTTAATAATCCTAATCAGGTTCAAAATATTTAAAATACTTTGAATTTGTTTAGAAAGTGTGCTGCAATACCTGATATTGACAAAAAAGTCTGTAAAACATATACATTATAAACAGTGCCTGAAAGAAATAATTGTTGATTTTTCTACAACATTGAGCCGGAAAAGTACCCTGATCCTTATGGGACAGAAGAACATTTATAGTTTCTGCCCTGAAAGCTAGTTCTGTAACTTCTGTATGCAGATTTTTGCACAATGTACGATGTGTTTCTTAAAGTGTCTGCTAGTCATGATTTTTCAACATTTATGTTACATGCTTGCATGTCAACCATTTTGCTCATCCCCGATTAATATGTACCGTATTTACTCGAATCTAAGCCGCACTTTTTTTCCGGTTTTTGCAATCCAAAAAACCGCCTACGGCTTACAAGGGAACCTCCCCATCGCACCCCCCCTCAGATTTAGTTGTAAGTTGGCACAGTGGATAGGCCCTAAAAAACTGAACACAGATCAATCGAGAAAACAGGAAGAAGTTGTGTGGAACTATGAAAAAAATAAGCAAAATATACAAACTGAGTAGTCCATGCATAAAATAGGCAACATCAAGGAGAGTGTGAGCTCAAGAGCACCGTGGTCCTGTGGTTAGTGTGAGCATCTGCGGAAGGAGAGGTCCTAGGTTCAAGTCTTCACTCGAGTAAAAAGTTTAATTTTTTATTTTCCAACAATTATCAAAGATCAGGCAATCACACATAATTACCTTCGCTCTCCAAAATTCCAGGACATGTTCAGATTTGCTTGGACATATACAGGATTTGACGGTCTACACACGGAAAAATATGAAAACGTTAAAAACATATGTTTTGACAAGGCACAGGGAAAACTGTACGACTGTGGAACTGTTGCATTCATTTGTTGCAGTTTATGTGAAACTTACGTTTTCATCACTTTTTTGGGAGTGATTATCACATCCACAAGAAAACCTAAATCGGGCAAGGTAGAAGAATCTCTTTACTCATTCGCCAAGTGTACAAGTTAGGTGGGTCGACAACATATTCCTGTCATGTGACGCACATGCCGTCACCAGTGACGTATAGAATATACCAGACGGATTTTCCTGTGGAGGAATCGGTTGACCTATGACCTTGCGATCAAATGTTTTCGGTTCCCATTGGAGAGGCACGTCCTTTCGTCTACTAATCGCACGGTTTTGCGGTGCGGTCGCAAAAAACAGACACTAAACTTATTATAGTGAACAGAGACGTCAATGAACGAACGGACGGATCATAACTATGCGAAAAGAAAAAAATTAAAATTTTCACTTGATGGAGGACTTGAACCGAGGACCTCTTGTTCCGCAGCTGCTCACGCAAACCACGGGACCATGGCGCCCCTCAGCTCATGTTGTTCTTGATATCGCCTACCTTGCGCATGGACTACTCAGTTTGTATATTTTGCTTATTTTTTTCATAGTTCCACACAACTTCTTCCTGTTTTCTGGATTGATCTGTGTTCAGTTTTTCAGAGCCTATCCACTGTACTAACTTATAACTAAATCTGAGGGGGGTGCAATGGGGAGGTTCCCTTGTTAGAATCGAGCACAAAGTAAGTGGAAGTTCTGAAAAATGTTGGTAGGTGCCGCCACAACTAACTTCTGCCGTCAATTATATGTAGGGCAACACAGGCATGCTTTGCAGGCACAAAGATAAATACTGGCGCCAAAACCTCTGCGTCAGTATAAAAAAAAGTGGAAGACCAGCATTTTTCTCCGCCACGAGTTTTGAGCACTGCATTTTCATACGTTTTCCAACAAAGTAAATACAAATTCTGTATTGTTCATCTTCAAATGTAGCGGCATTTCAATGTACTACTAAAATCCGACTGGCAAGACTGTTTGGGTTGTTTGTCAATATGGCCAACTCTACGTTCTGAATTTTTTCCTACCTCTGAGAAGAGATGGTTGCTAATAGGAACTTTTATGAATTGTGAATCACATGCAGTATTCTCTTCACCATAAGAATAATAGGAATATAAACATTTTGCCATGTATTCTTTCGTGTTTGCTGCTATCTCATTTAAATTCTGTTTGCCTAGTAAACTACGAAACTAGAAACAACAGCAAACGCGGAAGAATATACATATCATGTCATGTTTATATTCGTATTATTCTTATGCCTAATAGTGATACAGTCAGAAATGAAGCATGGCAATTGAATAGATTTTCTAAATCTACGATGACTAATTTCTGTGCAGAATGTAATGTACTAAAGAGGCGTCTGCAAAGATTTTCAAATGGAGAAAAATTTTCGCTAAACTCTCGTTCAGAACATCATCTATCATACACAGTCTATTATTTGGTTCTTGTTGATCATTATCAAAGAAGGCAGCAGTGTAAGTAACAACAAATAGCAGTTTCTTGCCATTGTTTCACTAATGAGACAATTCCCCTCCCCCTTTTTTTAAAATTGTAAGCGGCGGTAGCGCGCACAAAAGCAAGCCGCTCGCGGCGACAGTCCGAAACACTCACTATCAGAATGCGACAAACAATGCATGACACAGTACAGTAATGCATTTTCAGCTTAGAGTGACGTAAACACCTATAACAAAGAGAACGGCACTTATCAGATCAAAGAAAAATAAGCAATCAATTCGAACTAGACGAAGCACGTGAAAAAGGAAGGGTACCTGTATAAATACGGACGGAGCGCCTGACGCATAGCAGTGGCTACCTGGTAAAGCATAACAGTTAAGCTTACGACTCGAGCCAAACTACTGTAGCTGTATCGTCATTCATTCAACCTAAATTGGGTCTCATATTACAATGGACCAACTTTGTTTAGATTTGGAGGTGCAGCCTAAAACTTTTCTCCCCCCTTGAATTTCGAGTCTCAAATTTCAGGTGCGGCTTAGATTCGAGTAAATACGGTAATCTCTTCTGTATTTGTACTGCAGTTTCCCTGAATCCTATCAATCAAGATTAGCACGATACTTGGTTTACAACAACTAAGCCTTTGATGTTCATCATACTTCATACATGAACACATTTTTAATCCCAAACAAATATGTACACATCTCTTTTGTCAAGTCTTTGCAACAGGTCTGATACTCTAGCTGGAGGTATCACCAATTTTTACTGTATAGTATTTCCTCATAGGTACTTGCATTGTAGAATTATAATTCCCTGCAGTACATCAAGTATTACTTGTGTGCGTATAAATCATCATCCACAGTAATTGTGCTGTATCCTACCTGTGATACTGTCACCAATTAAAAAACTGGTCAGATATCCCATAGAAACATTTTCTTTAGAAGATTCAGTATGGGACCAAAACATAAGCTCTTTGAAAATCCAGAAACACCAATTAGCATTGCTTGCATTATTGGTTGTACTGAGGATATTCTGGGTGAAGAGCATAAGTTAAGTTCTGCAAGATTATTGTTTCTGGAAACAAAGTAGATTTCTGAGAAGAAGAGTTTTTTCCCCTCCATGTAGGTCAGATAGGAACTCTGAACACGTTCTACGATTATGTTGACAAATAGATTTGAGTGATACAATATGGCAGTTTTGCAGGTTAAGTTTTTTCCATTTTTGCAGGTACACGTGAAAACTCTTTACATATCACAGTGAACATTGTTATACTCAAGGTACCTGTACTACATTATGATGAAGTGTGGAGCTTATTCACTAGAATATACTGTACATAAGTTGACTAGGACTTCATTGCGCCCTATGGTTTTACCAAGATTCAGAGGTTTACACTGCTTTTCAAAGCACACTAGTCAGTTGAGATAAATATTTGGTATTGACTATTCATGTGACCAGACATGGCCATGTTACAAGACATGGCCTAATAGCTACCCCTCACATTCTCTAAAAGCAAAACAAAAATCATAACAAAATGCACGTCACACCTGGATATGTGAATTTACTTTGTCACGAACTACAGTATATGAACTCAACAAACTGTAAAGCACTCATTTTATTATACAGTTCGCTGAATTGAAGTTACTAGTTATACTACACAATATAAATGCGGATTATTCTCACAATATTGTCAAACATTCATAATTTTTGTTGTTGTTAAGAGATACAGGTTATTACCGTTGCACTAGTGACAGAATAATTCATCAGTATATTAACAGCAGGAAGTCTATGTTATCCAGCTGCAATCACAAATCCTCATGGAATAGTTATAATATTAAGAAGGTAATCATAATGTTATGATCAGTCAATGCCACATTCTCCACTTAAATTCCCAAGCACACTGCAGTTAGGGTAATGGAAAACCACCACTAATCTCTCTGTTAGAAACTTATTTCAAATTCATTTCTTTTGTACAATTCAAGCTGCCACTGATTCCTTCCATATGTGTAATTTTCCACACAGTCCACATCAATACATCTGTTTCTGGCTGCACCACTGATTATACCTGCAGTGCTGTTCCCTATTCTCTTTCATGTCTCACCAGTCACTTGACTGACAGTGACCTCAAGGAGACTCAACTTCAGAGATAGGCGATGTTTTGTTGTTTCAGCTACACTTTTTTTTATTTATACCAATATCACTTCCATGACACTGAAATGACAATGCTATGGAGGAAGCTTAGAACACCTGCACCTTTTGGTAATGTTGGCTTCTTTTGTGCCGTAATTCCGAACAAGTCAGCTGTCTTCAAATCTCTTTCAGTTCCTAATCTCATGCTTTTGACCACGGAATAATACTGAATTCTCTTATTGTGAGAGATGGTGCCTTACCATGGGCAACTGAATGACACATTGCATTATTCATAACACTGACTAATACCCTTGTAGGTATCGCAAAGTGGTTAGATATGTGTCTTTTGAAAACTCTGACACTGTTCATTTCTGATCATCATCTCTCTCTCTCTCTCTCTCTCTCTCTCTCTCTCTCTCTCTCTTTAAAATATATACATTAACAGGCAGTTTGGAACAAAACCATGCAATGTACCCTGCTTGCAAAACAAAAATCCAAAAGACACTGCCACTGTTCCCTAGTGCTTTCATCAGCCTAGCGTCTTCATAATGAATGAATGGCATCAACCCCAGTTTAGTCTAGCCACATACTACTGTCTAATGTCACGTCCATGCTCTTGCATAGGAATCTGCAATGCCACGCCACAACATCTGTCCTTGCCACTAGTAAAGTAAGAGCATATGGACTATCAGACCAGTTGTGTGATTGGATTGAAGAGTTCCTAGATAACAGAACGCAGCATGTCATTCTCAATGGAGAGAAGTCTTCCGAAGTAAGAGCGATTTCAGGTGTGCCGCAGGGGAGTGTCGTAGGACCGCTGCTATTCACAATATACATAAATAACCTTGTGGATAATGTCTGAAGTTCACTGAGGCTTTTTGCAGATGGTGCTGTAGTATGTCGAGAGGTTGTAACAATGGAAAATTGTATTGAAATGCAGGAGGATCTGAAACGAATTGACACTTGGTGCAGGGAATGGCAACTGAATTTCAACAGACAAGTGTAATGTGCTGCGAATACATAGAAAGAAAGATCCCTTATATTTAGCTACAATTTAGCAAGTCAGCAACTGGAAGCAGTTAATTCCATAAATTATCTGGGAGTAGGCATTAGGAGTGATTTAAAATGGAATGACCATATGAAGTTGATCGTTGGTAAAGCAGATGCCACACAGATTCATTGGAAGAATCCTAAGGAAATGCACTCCGAAAACAAAGGAAGTAGGTTATAGTGCACTTGTTCTGAGTATTACTCACCAGTGTGGGATCTGTACCAGATAGGGTTGATAGAGAGAGAGAGAGAGAGAGAGAGAGAGAGAGAGAAGATCCAATGGAGAGCAGCGCGCTTCATTACAGGATCATTTAGTAATTGCAACAGCATTACAGAGATGATAGATAAACTCCAGTGGAAGACTGCAGGAGAGACGCTCAGTAGCTCGGTACGGGCTTTTGTTGAAGTTTCGAGAACATACCTTCACCGAGGAGTCAGGCAGTATATCGCTCCCTCCTATGTACATCTTGCGAAGAGACCACAAGGATAAAATCGGAGAGATTAGCACCCACACAGAGGCATACCAACAATCTTTCTTTCCACGAACAATGTGAGACTGGAATAGAAGGGAGAACCGATAGAGGTACTCTAAGTACTCTCCGTCACACACCGTCAGGTGGCTTGTGAAGTATGGATGTAGATGTAGTAGCTGAATAACTGAAACCTGTCTTGAAGCACTGTACACAATAAAAATTTGTTGCCTAATTTTGAAGTTACGTTATCAATTTTGATAGTGTGAAACATTCTTGTAGTTTGTCTCTCAGACTGCAGTAAGGACTACGATGATGATCACAGCAACTGCAGTACAGAAATTTAATTATTACAACAATGCTTCAATGCCCTTTGGGAAGAAACATTTAGAGACATTGTTCCGGCATTTTCAATTTTCTGTCTCAGCAACAATGATTTTTTCTCACTGCATGAATAAAGTGATTCTAGTTCCTTTCTGAGAAATGACAACCTCCTCAGCCATCTTGTTGAAATTTAAGACTTTCCTGCTTACTTTTCTAGGCCCTTGTAGCTTCTACTGTAGTGTGATCAGTACATCAACATTCACAAAGAAAGTAGCATATTTTCATCATGAAAAATGTTTAAAATCATCTGCTTTAAGTAATTATGAAAGAAAGCTTTAGGTCTTTTGCAGGAAGTTTTCACTTTATAACTCTCAAAGTCTGTCCTAATGAATTTTGGCATGATTAACATCTCTTCCAATTATTACAGCAAGCCTTAAAAACACACACAGTAGGCAATGAGGTATCTTCTCAAGTCATCAGTTACTTCCGTAGTTGAGTTTGGAAGACAACTTCAGTATACAATATTAACATTCACCACACCTATTTCTAAAAGATGGGTTGTCCTAGTCTAAAGCCTGTGTGCACTCATTCCTCACAGATAATTAGTGAAATAAAATCACTGCATGGGTGCATACACAATATATTTTGCACAACTGTTGCATTATGGGAAGGTGTTGCCTGAAATAGAGACCTACCAGCTTTCGTGCAGAGGCTGGAAATTGAGATCTTTTAAACACAGCTGTTTGTAATGGAATTTCCTTGCAGTCAGCTGTATCTATCTCTTTCGGGTGTGACTGACAAACATATACACTGTGTTCTATAATTATGATGGGGCTGGACACATGCATATAGCCTATGTGCAGACTTTTAGAATACTAAGCATTTTGATAGAATTATTTCATATGCCCAGATGTGTGAGCCCTGCAAGCTTCTACTCAAAGGTAAGGCCAGAAAACATCATCCACTCTTCAAAATTTAAAAATATTTACCTTAATGTGAGTGTAGGATATTACAAGCTAACAGGTCAAAACGCCAATTTTTTTTTTCTAAACTACACATATCATTTTTGTTCAGTTATTTGTAAGTGCTCAAAAATTTGAATTTTGTGATAAATGCAAATATGAATGTGAATTCTGCCTCAAAATATAAAAATGCAAAATTACCTAATGAACGACATTCCATACCAACCTGTATCCACATGAGATATTTTATTAGAGGTAGTTTATAGCCTTATTTTCTGCATATTAATATCTAAAATTTAACAGAACGTTTGGTTACTGGTATTGCACATCATCGAGCGAATCCCAATTTGAGAAGATAATGTTCTTAAGAATGTGTTTGCAAAATAAAATATGCACAAACGCAACAATGTATCAGTGGACTATGCTCTTCAGCCACGCGAAATGTGGGTGGTTAAATGTCTGTCTGAGATACATGCCATGTAATACTATGTAGTGCTCCGTTGTGGGACCCTAGCAACTTGGAAAAAAGCAACAAGGAGGAGGAGGGAATGAGTAAGGCGAGACTCGTACCAGCAATCTACGAAAGTGCGCTTCAAATCAGATTTTTTTCTGCAAATTTATGAAAAACCATTAAGAGCAACATATTTCTCGGCACTTTTTAACCGTGTTCCACATGTGTGCTTCACTACGGAACAGGAAGCAGCCTCAGCCAATGTCATACTGCGTATTAACAGCATGACAACCAGAAAACAACATTACAGAGACTGTAGTTTTTACTTCAAAAATTGTGTACAGTCATAGTTAAAGCGTGATCTAACACATAAGCAGGACCTACTTTCAAGAGCATAACCGCACCAGTGCATGTGTGCTGCAACTTCTTACCAACCATTGCATTTGCATTTGTTTACGTCAGGTTTAGTCTTATGATGACTTTACAAACCTTTACAGCAATATGCCAGTTAACACTACTTTAGAAACACTAGAGAAGAGCTTGGGGGCTAATAAGAAAGAAACAACTGCTGAACAGATTATAGAATTAATGTGGTTGTTAAATGGTAGTAAAATACATTATTTTGAGTTTAATGGTAAGCTTTGTAAACTGTCAGATGGTCCTGCCACGGATAATCTATTAGCAGACATTCTGGCCAATATTTTTATAGTCACATTAGAAGAGAAAATTTCTTTTTAAGGTCATGCATCCACAAAACTAGGAATTTAATTCCCCATTCAAGGTATGTTGATACTTTAATTGTATATAATGGATCAACTCTTTGGAATTTTGAATAGTCTTCATGAAAAATTTAAATTTACCTCCGAGTTGCAAAATGAATATTGCAAACCAAATTTATTAGAGCTCGAACTCGGGGTTACAGACGACAATAGGTTTCGATATTTTTCACAAACCAACTAGTATTCATCCAATTATACCATCTGACTTGACAGGGAGACGGGGGAAATTAAAACTAACTTGCAATAATATAGTATCCATCTACAGCAGAAAAATTTTTAAGAAGGAAACCAGAAATAAGCTGCCACATTAAGTGACTGTAATGAAAGTGAAAGGCATATTTCAACTCTTTTTATAAGGAGTATCTCAATCTCAGGCAGGATTAAAAATTTTCTGTTAAATAAATACAGCTGCAAAGTTGCGTTCTCTACTAAAAGCAGCCTACGGAAAAAACTGAATCCATAATATTAAAACAGTAGTTCAGGTATCTCAGGATTACATGCAGAGCATATCCAGTAATTTTTTTATCTGACATACTGGAAGGGCTTTCTATGTTAGATAGAAAGAACATCTGTTGGTAAAAAAATGTGTCACTGACCATAATTCTCCTTTCAAATAACATTCGTTAACATCAGATCACAATCCAGAAAGATTAGAAAAATCTGGATTCTGCATAATGGAAAGAGATGGTGAAGGTTGGATGTCATCATCCTATATGACAAGCTGCAATCAAGAAATAGACTTTTTCAACAGTTTCAAGCCAGTGCTCACAACTGTGTAGGTCCTTCATCAACATCTCTTGCTCTTCAGTAGTGTTGTCTCCCTCACGTACATGTCTTAATACTTTATTTTAACTAGATGGCACTGTTTCTTTAATACACAAGTTCATCACACGAGGACAATTAGGTCCTGTAACGAAATCTTAAATGGTCATATTGTTTATTTTTTACTAGATGAACAGGCTACTTATGCCTTCATGTTAATTTTTTTCCATTATTGCTTTTTTACAGTGAAAAACTGTGTGGGACAGTCCAATCTGAGAACATGTAGTACTTTTTACTCCTTTTAATTTTATCCGATTTCACTCGTTGCTTTTGTGTCAAACTGTTTTGGGTATTACAATGGTATGACACTGCAGGAGAAGTTTTAAGTGACGTTATCAGCACACAACATGCAAGTAAGTGCTGCAAAACAAGTTGCCACATGCTTAGTTTGACATTTGTCTGTTGAATACCCATACCCGATTTTGATCTTACACTTTTAATGAATTTTAATCATATTGCTTGTATGAGATGCGAGTGCTTCTGCTCATGATGAATGTATCACATTTTATGTAAAGTAATGTAGGTAACAGCTTTTATTTTCCATTTATGATTTTAATCACTTTTCACAATTAGGAGCAAGATACCAGTCCTTGTTAAAAAATGTTTTTAAGTGACTACTTGTTCTACTATAGAAAATAGTATTAGCAATATTGAAACCTGCCTGCTTTTCACGTTGGAAACTTACAGTTGCAGCTAACAGCGATATTCAAGACTGATTTGGTATGGTTAATTTCAGGGGGTGGCCAGATGCCTTCCTACCACCCTGTATCTCCCCTATCACCCTGTATCTCCACCCCCCCCCCCCCCTCCCCCATCACCACAAAGAAACGTATGTACCCTAACTGTCCGGGCGTAGTTTTATTCATTTATTCATGTGAAAGTGACAAAGTTTTCAAAATGTTTGTGGATCATGTAACAGAGACCTCATCAATCTACCATGAGGACTCAATCCACGGCCGCCGCATGCCCCTGCCCTGGAAGCAGCGCTTTAACATTCTTTGCTGTCTCGGCTGGTCAAAATGAAGCCTATTACTGTCTTGTTAATATGTTGATGACCTGAAAGGAATGAATGACTCTGTAACAAGTAGTTTGCAGATGAACTTTCAGTAGAGGTGCTTGTTCAATTCTTTTTACTAATATACATGTTGAATTCCTCATCTCTACTTAGTCACTACAGTAAATTATGTTGGAAACAGTGATTGTATCACAACCTGATATGCTTTATTTGCTTCAGCATAAGCTATTCATCACCTCGATTTCGTACACTAGTTTTGTAGAATGATGCTTAGTACTCTCAACCAAATTTCACATTTCTCAGAGAAGTGAAATGTTTTTGTGTTCCAGGTTCTTGAGCCACTTAGTTACAAGTTGCCTGGTGTTTGCAATTTAAGGTGGTGCAGCCATAGCATTGACATTTACAACACCTCATTGGGCACAGGAAATGGGAACACATTTCGATACGCATAAAACAACCTTTAAGTATTCTGTAACACTAATGAATTGGAAATGAATATAAACATGGATGGTTTTTCCAGCACAAGTTTTTTGTCAATGGCGTTTCCTCCACCCCAGTGTGAGATTTCAAAATATGCTCTTGGCATACTGGACACCCTATCACATTTTGCTATTCATTATTATCATATACCTACAAATAAATGTATTAGTAATTTTTTATATTTACTAGCAATCAGCTGAGATGTGGGAACAATGAAAGGTAATCAAACAACGTAACACCTTCAAGAATTATAATTTAGATATTGTAATATAATGCACTTTTTAATTATCCTACAACACATCCATTGACAATTCAGTGTTAGAGTGATAATCATAGAAACATTTAAATTTTAATCGTCAACAACCACTCAACATTTCTACATTCACAGAAAAATATTTTGCACTTTTTGCCTTATGCAGGAGTGTAGAATGCAATTTTATTTTATGATTCAATTATCTTGAATCAATAACAATTCTCGTGATATATTACAGACTTTTCATGTGCCATTTAGTCCACACAGCACATACACCGAAGCGACAAGTCAGGGGATTGCGACACGCACATACACAGATGGCAGTAGTATCACGTACACAATCTATAAAAGCAGTAGTGCACTGGTGTGGCTGTCATTTGTAAGCAGGTGATTCATGTGAAAAGGTTTCCAATGTGATTATGGCCATGCAACAGAAATAATAGTTGAAGCTACAAGCATGGGACATTCCATTTCGGAAATAGTTAAAGAATTTAATATTCCAAGATCTGCAATATCGTAAGAGAACAGAATACCCAATTTCAGGCATTAGCTCTCACCATTGACAATGCAGTGGCTGATGGCCTTCCCTTAACAACCGAGAGCAGCAGAGCCAGTGTAGAATTGTCAGTGCTACCGAACAACACTGTGTGAAACAACTGCAGAAAAAGTGTAGGAGATACAAAGAATGTATCCATTAGCTGGCAGATTACTCACGTAACTGCTCTTGTTAACAGCACATCACCACCTGGAGCATCTCTCCTTGGTTTGTGACTGTATCAGTTGGACCCTAGACGAATGGAAATTTGCGGCCTGGTCAGATGAGTCTTGATTTCAATTGGTAAGAGCTGATGGAAGGGTTCATGTGTGGCACAGACCCCACGAAGCAGCGAAGACCCCCTGAAGCCACTGTGCAAGCTGGTGGGGGCACTATAATGTTGTGGGGCATGTGTACATGGAACGAACTGGGTCACTGAAGGACATTATTGTGTTCGGCTACTTTAAGACCATTTGCAACAATTCATAGACTTGGTCTTCCCTAATAGCTCTGGAATTCTAACCAGGTCACAACTGTTCACAATTGGTTGAAGACCATTCTGGACAATTTGAGCAAATGATCTAGTCACCAAATCGTCCATCATGAATCCCATCAAACTCTTATGGGACACAATCGAGAGGTCAGCTCATGCACAAAACCGTGCACCAGCAACACTTTCAGTTATGGACAACTACAAGCAGCACAGCTCAATATTTCTGCATGGGACTTCTAAGAACTGAGTCCATCCCATGTCAAGTTGCTGCACTATGCTGAACAAAAGGTGATTCCTTGTTCTGAATGGGTCAAGTCATTCCAGCCAAAGAAATTGTCTTCAGAACTAATATTAAGTAATATCTAGATGCAGAAACTTTCAGTAAGTAATCCTGCAATCTTATGAAAGTAAGCATCTGGTCACAACCATTTCCTATAACAACCAACAACTTGTCACCTCAGTGTAATGACACTCATGAACTCTCAAATATTCTAGTTTCCTGAAGTCCTTTCCTTTCTTACAATGAATCAAGAAACCTCCGGCTGAATAATTCATACATGAAATGAGCTCAGTATTTTGCAGTACATAAACATTTATCAACTAACCTTCTTCAAGGTTAATGAAATCCTGCCTCTCCTCCTGCTCCCCAGAGTACATATTCTGTTCACGTTCCAGATAGTGTGCACGTTCACCAATATGATGTCCAACAGCCATTTTCTTTGTTCCTGAACGAGAATCACAAACGGTCTTCTTCACTTCCTTGATGCCACCAGGTGCAGTGCGTGTTGATGATGATGCCTGGTATACCTGAACATATTTTGTAATAGGGAGAGTATTAGTTTAGACTTTTGGTGTATCCTAACAAATGCAAAAAAGTTAATTATAGCTAAATGACCCAGCTCTGCAGTAATCACCTGAACTTCCCTTCACAGTGTGTTTCTTCAGTGATGACACTAGAGTAGGTGTTGATGGACAAAAGCATACAGGAAGTTTTACTATGAGATCGCTCACAAGGGAAATACCACGACGTAATGTGACACAAACGTCTAGAGGCTACCAACTGTATTATGAAGATCTGAGACTATCACAGCAATTTAGATAAAATATGGGGAGACTTTCGACAATGTTTATCTCCTACCAGAGTGTGGCTCAGCAGAATTTTATATAGCATCAGATTCTTGTCCAGGCTGTTACGGTAGTATACCTGAACACTTTCCTTGTTCTGAATGGGTCAAGTCATTTCAGCCAAAGAAATTGTCTTCAGAACTAATATTAAGTAATATGTAGATGCAGAAACATTCAGTAAGTAATCCTGCAATCTTATGAAAGTAAGCATCTGGTCACAACCATTTACTATAACAACCAAACTTTTAACATATGAAACCATGTATATAGAAAGATTACTAATTGCCACAATGAAGTTGCTGTTGCCTATTGGTGGGCTCGATGTAATAGATGGAGATGCGACAGCCAAATCGGCTACTATCCATATTAAAGCAACAAGGGGTCTGAGAAATATAGTCTGAATTTCATTACAGAAAAAACAGGTAACAGTCACAAGTTGGTTAGATGGATGATTAAAGGGACCAGTCTACTTGGTTATCAGTCGCTTTTTCCTTGAACAGGTCTATATGACTAGATTGTAGATAGCATGCCACGCAAAACCCTAAGGAAGAAAGGGAGACAGAGGAAGAAAGAAAAGGTACCCCACCTGGGGAGCAGCCCAAAGCCCCCGAGAGCAGATTGCAATGAGGAGACATACATCCCCCAGCATCCAGCATTTACTGGAGGCACTCCACTAAGAAATTGTATAGGAAAGATTAGCAACATGGACAGTGTAGAAGAAGTACAGAGAGACAAAGTATGCACAAGTCTAACAGACCACACAAGAGGGGGGAGAAAGAGTACAAGAGCAGGTACTGTGAGAACTGGGTTGGACAATCAAGCCCACACAGTTGCAGCCCCCTCTGAACAGAAGAGGCAACAATGTGTTCAAACAACCCTTCAATGGGCTGATAAGGTTAAGTGGCTCTCCCTTGAAGAGATTGGTAACAGATCCCTTCATAAAAAAAAAAAAAAAAAAAAAAAAAAAAAAAAAAAAAAAAAAAAAAAAAAAAAAAAAAAAAAACACTTAACACCGGGGGTAGCAAGTCACTGAGATTAAAGAGTCCACTGCAGGGCAGCTAGCTTGGGACAGTTCAGCAAAATGTTAACCACAGTCAAATGGGAACCATAATGACAGTGGGGTGGGTCGTCATGAGGGAGGAGATGACCCGTCAGCCAGCCAGGTACAATCGATGCAGAGCTGGCAAAGGGTGGCAGAGTTTTGCAATAGTCCTGCATGGAGGACCTCCACAGATTCCTACTGTTTTTCACCCATAGCTGGTAAAGTCAGAGTAATCCATTTCATATGCCAGATTCCTAAAACTTCATGGTGTAATACTGATCAGTGGCCTGTTTCCGGTATACTGATCTGTAGAGTCTATTTACTGGTAGCCAGTTTGTCCAGGCTATTGGTGAGTTACTTGAAGAGAACCTTGTAAAAATTGTCCCAAGGGATTACTACTGGCAAGAAGTCAGAGGAAGGGGATTTATCTCCAGCTGGGATTGATTCATTATTTGAGAGGGTCTGTGGGACCAAATGGAGAGGTCATCAGTCCTGCTATTACAAAGTGAGTTACAGAAGATAAAGGGTCTGCTGAAAATGGACGGATTCCGTCAGGGGAATCATTAAACACACACAGTAAAGGCATAGAGGGTGAGATCAAATCTAAAAACTGAAAAAAAAAACAGGGTGGTCATGGGGTCACAGTCCAAGAAAAGTGTAAAAGAACTCTCAACCACAACCAATCTGTCCCTGCCCCAACACTAGAACCTTATACCTGGAAATAAAAACCACTTCCACTGAGGAAACAGAGGACCAGTTCAACCATCTGTGGATTGTCTGCTAATATTACATTTAAGTAATCAGGACTATACTTAACACAAATTGCCAAAAGAAGGGGACAGTCCAGTATGTGACATATCGTCAGTCTGTTTTCACAACCACATTGTGGGGGTGGGTTGTTATGTAGGAGGAAACAATGGGTGAGCTGGGTGTGACCAACACATAAACGGCATAAAACAGTTAACTACTCCTGAGAGGAGCGGTATGAAGAGTGCCAGACTGCAGTAGACTCCTTGATTGTGTAGAGTTTATTACTATGATCAGTAGTGCTCCAGACGGCATTCCAATTTTGGGCAGAGAGAGAGATTTGAGGTAGACCCGCATATCCGCAGCAGGAATCATGAAGGAAAATGGGGTAAGTATCTGCTTTTCTAGCCAAACAGTCAGCCAGTTCATTCCCTGGGAGGCCAACATGAGTTGGGACCCAGAGAAAGACAACTGAACAGACCACATGCGCAAGGGCAGAGAGAAGGTCATCGATAGCAGAGACTGAAGGGTGATGAGAGTAGCATCGGTCGATAGCCTGCAGCAGGCTGCTCATGGAGTCTGAACAAATTAAAACACTGTGGAGAGAGCCCTGAGAAGCAAAAAAGGGTGGGGGGGGGGGGGGGGGGGCACCTGTGAGTACTAGAAGCTCTGCTGTGAACACACAACATGATCCCGGCAATAAATTGTGTTAGAAGCCAGTAGAAAAGGTGAAAGCATATCCCACCTTATCGATTATCTTAGAACTATCAGTGTAAAAGATAGTGACACCCTGGAACTCTGCAAAGAATGGTACATACAAGACGCTGGTAAACCATAGGAGTGAGAGACCTTAGGACCCTGGAACAGATCGGTCCTAATCTGTGGTCTAGGCACCATACAGGGAGGGAGGAGGAGGGGGGGGGGGGGGTTATTGGAGGGAAAACACAGGGTGCAGTCCAGTGAGGGGAGATGGAGATCCCGACAGAGGGATGTGAGACACATGCCAACTGACAATCCCACCCATGGGCGGGTGTTAGGAGGGAGACTTCCCTCATTGGCGAAGAGCACACGGTACACAGTACAGTCAGGGAACTGGCAAATGGTGATTGTGTAAGAAACAAGGAGTTGTCTCCATCGGATATGTAGTGGGGGAACCCCCACTTCCTTGAGGAGACTATCAACAGGACTAGTGCAGCAAAAGGCACCAATACCCAGATGCACCCCACAACGATTGACAGGGTCAAGGAGTTTCAAAGTGAAAGGAGCTGCTCAGCCATAAACCCGACTACCATAATTTAGTCTGGACAAGACCAGAGCAAGGTAAAGATGAAGAAGAGTGGAATGGTCTGCACCCCAAGATGTGTGGGCCAGGAGGTGGAGAGCATTAAGACTCCGCATACATGTTGCCTTTAGGTGGCGAATGTGGGGCAGCCATGTCAGCTTGTTCAAAAACAAGGCCCAAGAAACAGGACTGGGCTACAACATCAAGGAGCTGGTTGCCTAAATAAAGTTTTGGATCAGTGTGTACTGTGTGTCGACGGCAAAAATGCATAACCTGTGTGTTGGAGGGAGGAAACTAAGACATAGGCGGTGGCCCACACAGAGGCCCTTCAGATGGTGCCTTGGAAATGGCGCTCAGCAGACGCTATCGAGTGGGAGCTGTACCAGATGCAAAAATCGTCAAGGTACAATGACGGGGTAAACAGAGGCCCAATAGATGTCACAAGCTCATTCATGGCAATGAGGAAGAGTGTGAAACTTAGCACAGAACCCTGTGGGATACCATGCTCCTGAATTTGAGGGACACTGAGTGAAGTGCCAACTCTAACCCGAAGAGCTGGTGAGATGGTAACTCGCAGATAAAAATCTGAAGAGGACCACGGAAGCCTCACTCATGGAGGGTAACTAAAATCTGATGGCACCAAGCCACGTCATACACCTTATGCAGATCAACAAGGTGCTGATGTGAATTAAAGCCTGTCGGATGACCGATTCCAATCAGAGTATATGGTCAGTTGGAGATTGCTCTGCCCATAAGCCACAGTGAGAGAGGGACAAGTACCCAGCATAATTGACACTGACCATCCTTTTGAGCAGTTTATAAAGTACCTTCATCAGGCTAGTTCAGTGGTAGCTATCTAGAGTCTAGTTTTTCCTGGGCTGGAGGACGGGGTAACTATACGTCTTGCCATTTCGACAGAAACACATCTGGTTGTGGATGGAATCTGGGCCTGGGGCTGTGTCTTGTGAAGAGCTAAGAGCCTGCACCAATTCCCATTCAGTGAAAGGTGCATTATAGGGCTCAATGTGATGTGGGATATGGGATGAAATTGAGGGGGGGCTGTTCAACTCTGCATTTCTGCTGGAGAAAGGTAGTAGGGTAGGATGGGGATGACTGACACCATCGCAAAGTATGTTGCAAGGACCAATGGATCAGTGTACAGAGCTCCTTGAAAGTTTAGACCCTGGACAGTCAATTGTCTCTGGCAGCCAGAAGGCTATGGAGCTTGGACCAGACTTGTGATGAAGAGGCATACATCCCCAGGAAGGAAACTTAGTGTTCCCAGCATTCCTTTTTACTCCACGTAACAAGGTAACGAGCCTTAATACAGAGACATTTAAAAGCGATGAGGTTGGTCAGTAAAGGGCGTTGCTTAAATCTGACACACCCGTCAACGATCCTGGACAGCGACTGATTTCCTTGGTCTACCACGGCACAGGTTGATGACGAGGGGGACCTGTGGATAGAGGGACAGCAGTACCAGCAGCATGAAGAATAATGGTAGAAATGCATTGCATGACTTCATTAATGGAATTCGAGAGGGAGGTTTCCAAGTTCACAACAGAAGTGTATAAAGACCAACTGGCCCTGCGAGATGCCCAACGTGGGGAGTCCATCTGTCTGGTGGCAGCAGAGGAATGATAGAATCACCGGAAAGTGGTCACTGTCACAAATGTCATCATGGGATGACCAGTGTAGGGAAGCCATGAGGGCAGGAGAGGAGACAGTGAGATCGATAGCAGAGAAAGTACCATGAGCGGTACTGAAGTAGGTAGGAGAACCATCTTTGAGGAGAGACAAATCGAGGTCCATGACAAGTTGGTCAAGGATACCTCCTACCCATTGAAGTAACACTCCCCCACAGTGGATGGTTGGGGAAGTCCCAAGGAGGAGAAATGGGGCCGGGAGTTGTTGGATAAAGGTAAACAGTGCAACGTAACCAGGTGGCCTACCTGGAGGAAGGTAGACATTCCAAATGGTGATTGCCAGAGTCACGTGTACTAACTACTATTACTTCCATATTGGTACGTAGGGGGTTGCAGTCACTAATGACATCGGAGCGAACCAAAGTGCAGACCCAACCAGATATTACCTGGGGGTCAGCACAGTTTCGACAGAATGCCCGATAACTGCGAAATGCTGGAGAGTAGTAGTCATGGATGTGTGTTTATTGAAGAAAAAGACAAAGCAGAATAGGAGGAGACAAGACGTTGCATTTCCAGTAGGTGACGATAGTATCTGTTGCAATTCCACTGGATGATCATGTAGCAAGAGTCCAAGGTAGACATAAAGAAGCTGAGGAAGAAGTCAGGTCATTTGGTCAGTAGTCTTCACCGACAAGGATGGGTTGACATCCATAAATGCGGTATCAGACTCAGGTTGCAGTGGGGTAGATGGCACCTCCGAGAGCACATTGTCTTGGGATTTATGTTTCTCCTCCTCCTCTTTCTGAGGTGGAGGTTTCTTTCTTGTAAGCTGGGCAATCCGGTGAGTGAGGAGTGGCGGTCAGCACAACAGACACACACAGGTGGCGGAACACAAGGGCTTCCCTCATTGACTGGGTGGCAACACTCATCACACAAAGGGTCTGCCGTACAGTGGGAAGACAATTGCCCAAAAAGCAAGCACTGAAAGCACCACATAGGTGGAGGGATGTACTGTTTCACGTCACATCTGTAGCGCATAAGCTTGACCTTCTCTGGGTGGGTATCCCCCTCGAAAGCCAGAATGAAGGTGCCAGTATCGGTGCAGTGTTGTCTTCACGACCCTTCAGCATATGTCTAATAAAATAAACGCAATGCTGCGCCAGATTAGTCTGGAGTTCCTCAACAGTTTGCAGGATGAGGTCCCTATGAAAAGTAATTCCCTGGATCACACTCAGAGATTGGTGTGGAGTGATAGACACCGAGATGTTGCCAAGACAATCACAGGC
This sequence comes from Schistocerca americana, assembly GCF_021461395.2. Taxonomy (NCBI): domain Eukaryota; kingdom Metazoa; phylum Arthropoda; class Insecta; order Orthoptera; family Acrididae; genus Schistocerca; species Schistocerca americana. Next base: position 637,265,668 of record NC_060120.1, on the reverse strand, counting down.
ACGAAAAGCTACAGATTGGGTGGCAGAAGTAGCTTTGATCAACAGGGGGCCCGACTGCATCTTAGTAAGACTCCACTTCACCAAACTTGTCCTTAATATTTTTTATGAAAAACAATGTCTTTGTGGCAGTGAATGTGTCCCCATCCATCTTAGTACAGACAAAGTAACAGTGAAAAGGTTTCAGCCCAAGACAGCGAGCCTGCCGTCCTCCCACGGTGTAGCCAGGGAAAGGAAGGTTGCCGGGTCATACGAAGCAGCATTCAGTGATCCTTCACCATTCTAAGTGACAGCCGTTTGATAAAGGCCAGATTTTTGCATCCTGATATGCTTCATGTGCCAAGCATCCACACTAATACCACCTACTCCGACCAGGGGCTCTTTCCCACAGGCGCCACCCAGCCACAGCAAGGGCTCTCTGGCACGGCAGCCGTTGCCGGGAGTTCCAATGCTCCATGAAGATAAACAACCACTCCTTGGCATATATGGGGAGCGAACAGCTCCGGTATCAGTGGAGTGATCCCTGTGTTGTCAGGGGGCTCAGTCATATGGGTACATAACAACCCTACCACACAAACTGGCTACAAGTGCTGGTGACCTAGCAGAGTGGAAGGTGGCTACAGTAGGCATGGGAGAGGGGAAGGAAGGGGAGGGGGAGGGAGAGGAATACACACCATAGATGCTAGGAAGGGATTTCTTCCTCATATGGCTCACACTAAAAAGAGGAAATTTTGAAGTGGAGGTCAAAATTAAGTGGGGACCTGAACACCAAAAAGGATGAAAAAACAGGCAAAAGGAACAAAACTGCAACCAATACAGGAAACCAGTTGGATAGCCAGGTCAACATAAATCATAAAAAGAGACAGGTGAAGGAGTTTTTTTTTTTTTTCCTTCTTTGTTGTTTTAGGGCGCACAACTTCAACGGTCATTAGCGCCCAGACTACGTTAGGAATGCACCGTGAGGCACAAGTTTAAAACAGCAACTAAAAGGGAAAACACGATGAAAGATCGACAGGCATAGGATTAAAAAAAAAACCAGCATAATTAAATGTCCTTAGACAGGTTGGTCAATTTGATAAAACGAAGAACGCGAGCAGCTGCTCCTGAGTCATCTGCTAAAATGGCATCGAGAGTACATGGCAGGCCAAGATCAAGACGCAGTGAAGTAAAATCCGGACAGGACGTTAAAATGTGGCGGACCGTCAGCAAGTGCTCACATGGGCAGAACGGTGCCGGCGCAGCCGTCAGCAGATGGCTATGGCTGAACCGGCAGTGTCCAATTCGTAACCGGGCCAAAACTACCTCCTCCCGCCGAGAGGGGCGTGAGGACGACGTCCAAGCCGCGGGAAGAGGGTTCAAGGCCCGAAGCTTGTTGTCCGTAAGTGCAGCCCAATCGGCATGCCACAGCGATAAAATGTGCCGACAAATGACCCTGCAACAATCTGATGAAGGGACACAACAAAAAGCTGTCCGAGGCTGGAGGACCGCAGCCTTGGCCGCGGCATCTGCAGCTTCGTTCCCAGGGATACTGACATGGCCAGGAACCCACATAAAGCTAACCGGAGAACCGTCGTCCACCAGCTGCTGAAGGGAGCGTTGGATCCAATGCACGAAAGGGTGAACTGGATACGGATCACTGAGGCTCTGGATGGCGCTCAGGGAATCAGAGCAGATGACATAAGCAGAATGTCGGTGGCGGCAGATGTAAAGAACAGCCTGGTAGAGGGCAAAGAGCTCAGCTGTGAAGACCGAAGAATGGCCATGGAGCCGGTATTTGAAACTTTGTGCCCCGACAATAAAAGAACAACCGACCCCGTCATTGGTCTTAGAGCCATCTGTATAAATGAAGGTCATATTAATGAACTTCGAACGAAGTTTGACAAAACGGGAGCGGTATACCGAACCAGGGGTAACCTCCTTTGGGAGCGAGCTGAGGTCAAGGTGAACGCGAACCTGAGCCTGGAGCCAAGGTGGCGTGTGGCTCTCGCCCACTCTAAGGGTTGCAGGGAGTGAAAAATCAAGGTGATGAAGGAGGCGACGAAAGCGAACTCCAGGGGGTAGCAGGGCAGAGACATACAACCCGTATTGACGATCGAGGGAGTCGTCAAAAAAGGAACGATAAGACGGGTGGTCGGGCATTGACAGTAGCCGACAGGCATAGCGACAAAGCAGTATATCGCGCCGGTAGGGCAGTGACAATTCACCGGCTTCAGCATGAAGACTCTCGACGGGACTAGTATAAAACGCTCCGATCGCAAGACGTAAACCCCGATGTTGTATAGAGTTGAGGTGGTGTAAGATGGACTGCCGTGCAGAGGAGTATACGAAGCTCCCATAATCCAGCTTGGAGCGGATGATCAACCGATATAGGAGAAGTAGGACGGTTCGATCCGCTCCCCACGACATACCACTGAAAACACGCAGGACATTTAGAGAACGGGTACAACGGGCAGCCAAATACGACACATGTGGAGACCAGCTAAGTTTCCTGTCAAATGTAAGACCTAAAAATTTTGTTGTCTCCATGAATGGGAGAGCAACGGGACCGAGTCGTAAGGACGGTGGGAGAAACTCTTTGTAGCGCCAGAAGTTAATACAGACCGTCTTCTCGGCAGAAAAACGGAAGCCATTGGCGGCACTCCAGGAGTAAAGACGGTCAAGAGAACGCTGAAGACAGTGCTCCAGGAAACATGTACGCTGCGCGCTGCAATAGATGGTAAAAATGTCCACGAAAAGGGAGCCTGATACATCAGCTGGGAGGCAATCCATTATTGGATTGATCGCTATGGCGGAGAGAGCGACGCTCAAAACTGAGCCCTGTGGCACCCCATTCTCCTGGCGAAAGGTGTCCGACAGGACAGAACCCACACGTACCCTGAACTGTCGATCCATTAAAAAGGAACGAATAAAAAGAGGGAAGTGACCGCAAAGGCCCCATGTATGCATGGTGCGGAGAATGCCCGCCCTCCAACAGGTGTCGTAAGCCTTCACCAAATCAAAGAACACAGCCGCGGTCGGGCGCTTCCGCAAGAAGTTATTCATAATGAAGGTTGACAAGGTAACCAGATGGTCAACAGCAGAGCGGCGCCTACGAAATCCACATTGTACATTGGTAGGTAGGCGCCGAGATTCAAGCAGCCAAACCAAACGAGAGTTAACCATTCGCTCCATCACCTTACAGACACAGCTGGTAAGCAAGATGGGTTGATAACTGGAAGGCAAGTGCTTGTCCTTCCCCGGCTCAGGAATCGGTACAACAATAGACTCGCGCCAGCATGCGGGAACATGTCCCTCAATCCAGATGCGATTATAAGTACGAAGAAGGAAACCTTTACCCGCAGGAGAAAGGTTCTTCAGCATCTGAATATGAATAGAATCGGGCCCTGGAGCGGAGGACCGTGACCGGGCAAGTGCATTTTCCAGTTCCCGCATGGTGAATGGGGCATTATAACTTTCACGATTCGAGGAGCGGAAGTTAGGTGGCCTAGCCTCCTCTGCCTGTTTACTGGGGAGGAAGGCAGGGTGGTAATGAGCGGAGCTCGAAACCTCTGCGAAAAAGCGGCCGAAGGCATTGGAGATATCCTCAGGGGCCACAAGGACGTCATTCGCGACCGTCAAGCCAGAAACTGGTGAGTGGACCTTAGTGCCAGATAGACGTCGCAGGCTACCCCAGATAACAGAAGGAGGAGTAAAACTGTTGAAGGTGCTTGTGAAAGCAGCCCAGCTGGCTTTCTTGCTTTCTTTAATAATACGACGGCACTGTGCATGTAATCGTTTATAAGTGATACAATGCGCCACTGTAGGGTGGCGTTTAAAGGTGCGTAAAGCACGTCGATGAGCACGTAAAGCGTCTCTACATGCTGCTGTCCACCAGGGGACCGGTGCGCGACATGGAGAAGAAGTGCTGTGAGGGATGGAATATTCAGCAGCAGTGAGAATGACTTCCGTGAGGTGTGCGACCTGACTATCGCAGCTTGTGAAGGTTTGATCCTGAAAGGTCGCCCTGGAAGAGAAGAGCCCCCAGTCGGCTTTGGAGATGTTCCAACTAGCTGAGCACGGAGAGGGGGTATGATGCAGGAGATGGACGACACACGGGAAATGGTTGCTTGAATATGTATCGGAAAGGGCATACCACTCAAACCGGCGTGCAAGTTGGGTAGTACATATAGAGAGGTCTAAATGGGAATAGGTGTGAGATGTGTCCAAAAGAAAAGTAGGGGCGCCAGTATTGAGGCAGACAAGATTGAGCTGGTTGAAAACGTCTGCTAACAGTGAGCCCCTCGGGCAGGATGCTGGAGAGCCCCAAAGGGGATGGTGGGCATTGAAGTCTCCAGTTAACAAAAATGGTGCAGGTAGCTGAGCAATAAGTTGAATCATGTCTGCCCTGGTAACGGCAGACGACGATGGAGTGTAAACGGTACAAATAGAAAATGTAAAAGTGGGGAGAGTAATTCTGACTGCAACTGCCTGCAGGCCGGTGTGCAATGTGATGGGATCGTAGTAAATATCATCCCCGACTAGCAACATAACCCCTCCATGAGCTGGAATACCTACCACAGGGGATATGTCAAAACGCAAAGAGGCGTAGTGTGCCAAGGCAACGTGATCGCATGGGCGGAGCTTTGTTCCTGGAGGGCTACGACGAGCGGACGGTGCAAGCGGAGCAGCAACTTAAAGTCCTCTCGGTTGGAGCGAATGCTGCGAATATTCCAGTGAATAAGTGCCATCGTGAGAAGAAAAGAAAGATGAAAAAAGGGGTCACCTCAAAGGCCGCTGAGGGCCTGGCTTCGAGCGAGTACTGCCGCCGCTATCAGTAGGCGGACAGCCATCGTCCATTGCTTCTATAGGTTCATCGACCATCTCGTTAAGATGGCCGGGAGGAGGAGCTTCCTCCGCCGGTGGACGGCTAGATGTTCGGCTACCAGCGGTGCGGCCCGGCGAAACGGATGACGGCCTGGGGCGGCAACCGCTGGGTGGCGCAGGAGGAGAAATGCGCCGTGGAGGAGGAGGAGAAGGAGAACTGTGCTTCCTATGAGCCTTCTTGGAAGGTCTTTTAGTGGAAGTACTGGTCGACGGCTGGGAGTGCGAGGTACGTAGGAAGTCTGCAGGGGACGGTTCCTTCTTGAAGGCCCGTGCATCTGATTTCTGGGTCTTCGTCTTGGCAGAAGCTGATGAAGGTGCTTGTGTTGGACGGGTGACGGGAGGAAGAGGAGACTTCGACCGCGCGATCTTAGCACTGGCCGAACGGACGACCGTGGTGCCGAAGGTCAGATCGCATGTCTGCGTCGCCACCTCCCTGGTAGTCCGAGGAGAGGAGAGGACAGTACTGTACTTTCCCGCTGGGAGCAGCGCAGGCTTCCTACTAGCAAATAGCTTGCGAGCAGCCGAGGTGGACACTTTCTCTTTGACCCGAATTTCTTGGATACAGTGTTCTTCCTTGTAGATGGGACAGTCGCGGGAGGACGCTGCATGGTCACCCCGACAGTTCACACAACGAGGAGACGGAGGTGGACAGTCACCCTCATGGGCATCCCTGCCACAAGTGACACATTTAGCCGCATTGGAACATGTCTGGCGAGTGTGATTAAAACGCTGACACTGGTAGCAGCGCGTAGGTGTCGGGACATAGGGGCGAACAGAAATAACCTGGTAGCCCGCTTTGATAAGCGACGGCAGCTGAACACTGTCAAAGGTCAAGAAAAGTGTTCGGGTCGGTACAAGGTCATTGTTGACCTTTTTCATGACCCTATGGACAGCCGGCATGCTCTGCTCAGCGAGGAAAGACTGAATCTCCTCGTCAGTCAATCCGTCAAGTGATCGAGTATAGACCACACCACGAGACAAATTCAAAGTGCGGTGAGCCTCCACCCGGACAGGGAACGTGTACAGGAGTGTGACCCGAAGCAGTTTTTGTGCCTGAAAGGCGCTCTCAGTTTCTAGTAACAAGGTACCATTACGCAACCTGGTACACGACTTGACAGATCCGGCTATGGCATCTACGGCCTTCTGGATAACGAAAGGGTTGACAGAGGAAAAATCCTTTCCGTCCTCAGATCGAGAAACGACGAGGAACTGTGGGGCAGGCGGTAGTACTTTTATCACTGGTGGCTGGTCAAGTTTCCGTTTTTGGGCAGAAGTCGAGAGAGATTGAGAGAAATCCATTGCGGAGGAATCCCCCATGATTGCCAGCGTCTCCAATGGCGCGCTCCTTCCTTGTGGGGACCCTCTCAGAGGGCACTCCCGCCTTAGGTGAATGTTTACACCTCAGGTCACACCTCCCGAGAAACAGACGGAGGGACCAATCGGCATGTTCAGAAGGTATCAGCTCAGGCAATCACCCCTCCCTGGGCCTGGCCTTTACCAGGGGGTACGTGCGCACCTTACTTGTCTACCCAGGGCGGGGAATTACGCGTTACCCCGTCACCGGCTACGCGTGCGAACGCGTGGGTCGGCCTTCAGGCACGCACAGGGAGGAAGGAAGAAGAGGAAAAAGAAGAGAGAGAGAGAGAGAGAGAGAGGGAGAAAGAGGATAGACTGTCTCAAACGCCGAGGCGGAGACCAGAGAAGGCAAGGAGAAGAAGGCAATGAGAAGAATACAAGGGAAAGATTAAGGAAGACAGTGAGATGGAGAAGAGCAAAGAAAGGAACCAACCAAAGGAAGGAAGAAACGAGAAGTGAAAAAGCAAAATGACCGCAAATAGAGATCATGGAACCATCCGTCTCCGGACACAGGCGCTAACTACCCCCTTGAGGGGGAGGGACTCCTTTAAGTCGCCTCTTACGACAGGCAGGAATACCTCGGGCCTATTCTAATCCCCGGACCCGCAGGGGGGGAGGTGAAGGTGGTGACAACCAGGAAGGAGCGAGGATAGGGAGGGAGGGCAGGGTGAAGGAAAAACAGCCTGGGAAAGAAGACTTGGCTGCAATAGCTTGGGGTACAGTCTGCTCCACGCATGAACTCACAAGAGTACCATGGGCCCCCTGGGGGCCTCCAGCTGGGAGATGGGAACTGTTGTCCCTGTTAGTCAGCAAGCCACCTATCCCGAAGTAGGTGTGGAGGAAGCAGAAAAAAGGGGAAAACCCAACCCTTGGGGTGAGTGAGGGGGTGGAGGCAGGGATGGTTGAGCAGCCCCGAGGGCCCACTGTAGAAGGTGAAATTGGGCGAGAGCACAATTGCCAAAGGGGGCAACGTTGTCGTAGCTGTAGCATGTATGTTACATTGTACACACTGGGTGCAACCTTTCATACTACTTTTTGACCTCTTGATAAGTAAATTTGGCCAAAGTCTTGTAATCTCACTCCTGAAAATGCTGCTATTTGGTGAGCAGATAGAATTATGCTTTCCACAGCTGACACAGATGGAGTGAGGGGTAGAAGGAGCATTTGCATGCAGTGCTGATCCACAATCTCTATAGGTGGGGCTAGCACTGCAACGCAAAAACATATGCGCAAATTTCAGGCACTTTGAGGGAGAGGGTGGGAGCACACAGTTTCACACTGAATCAGTATACCATCACATTAATCTTTTCAGGCAGTGAATCACCCTGAAACGCCAAGATGAAGACACAGGTAGTGACTGTATTGTCTTCTGACCCATTATGTACATGACATTGCTCCAATTTGATGCACAGCTCATCGGATTGTAAGAGCAGATCTCTGTGGAAATGATGCCCTGAACCATATTAAGACTTACACATAGTGACTATCACCAGTATGTCACCTGTCTTTGTTACAAGTGAGTGGTGCCCGTGACTGGGCAGGGGGTGCCGTTTTGATAAAAAAGGACCCGGTCTTCATTATGGAGATGGCAGCTGCTTCCCCAAATTTAAAAGAAAGATTCTCCACAAAGAATAAGGGCTTTGTGGCCTAGAAGGAATCCCCATCACTCCTTGTGCAAAGTAAGTACTGGGGTGGGGGAGTACTTTTTTGCTTTCCACTTGGCCCTATGTTCCTTTAACAGAGTAGTCAAGGAAGGGAACATTTTAGGGTCACATCTCTGCATTAGAAGACAACTGTCCTTTCATAGAGATTGCTGGGGCCATAGGGTTACCAGCAGGAGATAACTTCATCCGCTTCATGTGGGACTAATCTACCATGATACAGCCCACTCCAAATTGCGGCTCTCCTCATGGGTGCCACCCAGCCTCAGCAGACCAATAATCCATTGCTGAGAGTCCATGTGTCCAAGTCACGAAGAGCACATACTCCTTGACACACATGAGGAATTTTCAGCTAAAGCATTAACAGTTTTGGGTATATTACCTTATTAAAGGGGAGCGTGAAGAGATGAAGAGGCACGTAAGTGGAGCATACACCACATTGGCCGACCTTCCCCGCACAATCTGCACTTCTGGAGAATTTTGAAAATTGGTGGCAGGTTGAACCCAACAATGGGGACAATGTTTTTATTTAATGAAATGATGTAGAGAATGCCGGAAGTGGAAACTCTAGTCCCAATCATAAACCAGGTCTAAGGAGGTTCTGCATCAAGAAAACCAACCAATGGAGAGGCAGTGGGGCAAAGGTGTACTGAAACTATAAGCTTGCAAGACAGTAAAGAAGTAACGCTGCAAATAATGGGGTCCCGTGATAGCCAACACATACTCACAAAAGAATTTTGACTCCCCTGAGTGACGGGGGAGGAAGGGGGGGGGGGGGTGAGGAGGCAGTCATATGAAACTACAAAGTACACGAAAGGGAAAAAAAAAAGAGCAAGATTTAATATCTGTAAATAAAGTACAGGAAAGGCAACTGCTGGCCTACAGCTGACTGATGTGGGGCACACAAACACTCAACAGAACACAGTATTAGCAATAACTTTTGAGCTCTTAGCAGCTCTAGCAGAAGTACACAAATTTATATCCAAAACCCCCAACACACACACACACACACACACACACACACACACACACACACACACACACACACACACACACACACACACACACACACACAGAGAGAGAGAGAGAGAGAGAGAGAGAGAGAGAGAGAGAGACTGACAGGACAGTTATCCATTACTGAGGGATGGAGGTGGGGATAAGAAATACATGGAGGTGGATACGAAGCAGGAGATGAAGGGAAGAGAGAAATGAAGAGGATTGGAAAATGAGGGTGGAAGGAGAAGGCAGTGAATGAGCTGGACAGGGAAGGACTGGTGGGGAAATTCCCACCTGTGTAGTTCAGAGAAACTAGTGCTGGAATGGCATATGCATAACGGCTCATGTAGTGACACAGCTGATGGAGTCATTTGTGCTGTGGTGCCCATGTTCGGCAACTGGATGGTCAAGTTTGGGGTTTGCCACAGTTTGGCAGTGGCCTCTCATGCGAGTAACAGTTTATTACCTGGTTGACAAGATGGATGTAGAAGCAATTGTCAGCCCCTTTTTTTTGTGGGGAAAGGAGAGAAGAGATTCTGGTATTTACCTGAAACAAACCAAGGAAACCTTAATAACCAGACAGCTTTAAATACTGGCTGCCCTGAACATTTATCCAGTTGCCACCTTGCTCTGTTATTTAAGTTGTGATTTTGACAAATCTGAGACTGTAGGCTTTTTGGTGATCCAGGACGTTCTAACTTTCGTGGCTGCAGTGCTGATTTGTTCAGAAGTTCAGCCTTGAACAATATCAAAGAGACAAAATGAGGAACACAACCACTCATTCCCCACTTATACAGGGTGTTACAAAAAGGTACGGCTAAACTTTCAGGAAACATTCCTCACACTCAAAGAAAGAAAATATGTTATGTGGACATGTTCCAGAAATGCTTACTTTCCATGTTAGAGCTCATTTTATTACTTATGTTCAAATCACATTAATCATGGAATGGAAACACACAGCAACAGAACGTACCAGCGTGACTTCAAACACTTTGTTACAGGAAATGTTCAAAATGTCCTCCGTTAGCGAGGATACATGCATCCACCCTCCGTCTCATGGAATCTCTGATGTGTCGACGCAGCCCTGGAGGATGGCGTACTGTATAACAGCCGTCCACAATACGAGCACGAAGAGTCTCTACATTTGGTACCGGGATTGCGTAGACAAGAGCTTTCAAATGCCCCCATAAATGAAAGTCAAGAGGGTTGAGGTCAGGAGAGCGTGGAGGCCATGGGATTGGTCCGCCTCTACCAATTCATCGGTCACCGAATCTGTTGTTGACTGAAATGCGCAGGAGCTCCATCGTGCATGAACCACATGTTGTGTCGTACTTGAAAAGGCACATGTTCTAGCAGCAAAGGTAGAGTATCCCGTATGAAATCATGATAACGTGCTCTATTGAGCGTAGGTGGAAGAACGTAACTAAAATGAACTCTAACATGGAAATTAAGCGTTTCCGGACACATGTCCACTTAACATCGTTTCTTTATTTGTGTGTGAGGAATGTTTCCTGAAAGTTTGGCTGTACCTTTTTGTAACACCCTGTACACATGAGCTAGTGACCTTACACACAAAACTGTTTACAGTCAGTTGTTCATGTAGGCATCTGTGATGAGAGACAAAATGAGCGTGTCTTAACTGGAAGGACAAGCCTGGGGCGGCAATTGTGGTTGGCAGGGTTGGGGGAGGGGAGGGGGGGCAGTGCAGATGGTACAATATCCCTTATTTCATGGCACTATAATAGGGAAGTTCTGCCCTTCAAGCCCCATGTGGTTAAGGGAATATTCAACAGAGTAGTTCACATAAGTAGTGGTTTTGTTGGTAATGGAGGAATTTTTTTACTGGATTAGCAGAACAGGATACTGCATATAGAGATTCTGTTAAGGTTGTAAGCATATTTGGTGACACAGATGTCAAGTAGTAGGGGAGGGGCTGTGGGGTTATAATGACAACACTGCTAGTGATTGGTATGTTTGGAGACCGGATGGTGGCCATTCATTTTTGGGTCAACACAGTAATCATGTCCAGGATAATCAGTCACATCACCTGATCAAGACCATGTAAATACTATGCCAAATAATGGAGTGTCAACCTTATTGGTAATTTAGAATTTTATCAATTCACACTACAAAAGCCTCAGAAATACAATTTTTACTGCTGCTATATGATTTCCAAGACAAATCCATTTCATCTGTTGCTTTAAAGAAAATTTGTCTGGACAAGTTCCTAAAATTTTTACCTCCAGATGTTGCAGAAATATAATGTAAACTTCCTGTACATTAGCGTATGTCACATTCCTTAAATATAGTTCATTTATTTGTAAAATAAACTGAATTCCCATGTTGCAAGTAAAAAATTACAATTGGCATAAGAACAAGTAGTTGTTATCAAGGCAGTAAATACCTGCGGCTTTCCATCTGGTCCACTGCTCATTGTCATGACTGTACTGCTGCTGAATGAATGACAGTTCGGATTGTTGGCCATGTGCTCCTATTTAAAGAGAATTCATAATTCATTAAGCTGAAATCTCACATATAGAGGTGTGTGTGTGTGTGTGTGTGTGTGTGTGTGTGTGTGTGTGTGTGTGTGTGTGTGTGTGTACAGATGCAAACATTACTCCAGTCTTGTCCATATCTAACTACTTTCACTTTTTTTAATGCAGCAAATGTTAGTGAAAATTATGGTAATATTAGTACACTTAAAGAAACAGGCTGAATATAATTCAAGCTGGCAATAAGAAAAATTATTTTCATATCCTAATTACAGAAGAAGGGTAAATGTGTATTTTTAACAAAATGGCCATTGTTAAAAGAAATTACAGACACCACAGTAATGTGAATCAACTTTCAAGACTGTTCCCAGTAACCTGCCTTCTTAACGTATTTAGTGATGCAGCACAATACAGATTCTGTAACAAATTATGGTCAAGATGGCCGTTATTTGACCACTAATCAATTTTAAAACTTGTTAACAGGTTTAGGTACACCACTACCAATGACACTATTTTATTATCTTGCTCACAAACTATTTTAATATTGCAACATGTTTCTAAGTATAACATCAGACAAAAAACGGGCTATTAAATACTTCATGCAAGAAAACAAATGAACTGATTAACACTTGTCTTTGTAATACTCATTTTTATAAACAGTATTGCAAAAAGTGTGATGAAAATGACAATCATGTAGTAACACAACCAACATTTGTGTTATGTTCCCACTTTCCCAAAACCGAACTGCAGGTGCTGTGTAATGGCTACACAAACGATACTGGTTACTTCCACACTAAAGACATCCACTCTACAATCTGGAATTGACTTTATATACTAAACAAAACATCAGCATTCACAGTGGCTGAAGTCTCTTTTAAGCCAAGTGCTGCACTAGGGTTGTCTTAAGTTTCCCAAAGTGAAATTCCCTTATTTCCAGACAAGTTTTGGCATTTTTTCCCTAACAAATTTTGACATTTCAAGGATAAATAAAGACATAATCGGACAAAAAAGATTGTAAGGACTTCTGTACTTCTAAACGAGTGAGTGAAAATCTGAAGTAGTAACATAACATCTTTTGTAATAACTGCTTTTAGATGGAGAGAGCAAGCCTGATGGTATCTGTGTTTCATTAAGACCAAAAATGTTATTTTATTTCAATAAAACTAAACATGTTTGGTGACAAAAATTCGCATTTCGTTGGAGTCTATAGATTTAAAATACCTTCACTGATTTCAGAAATAATCTCAGAAAAAAGTAGGCCCCTTGAAAGAAGACTGGGAACAATCGTGTAAACCAACACTATAGGTGACTGCCAATAAAATGTTGGTTGTTCTATGTTTGTTATTACCCATTGTGTACATCTATTATTTCACAGGTACTGCATATTTTCTTCTTTCAAGAAATACAAGAATACATAGGGTACGAACTGCCAGCGACTGCCACAATTTTTTTCATCTTACCGTCTATACTTTCTGATATATAAACTACTCATGAAGTGCCAAAATGAACTAGAGTATATTAAATGTCTCTAAAATGCTGCACTGTACAATGTACTTGCAGTGAGACAGTCGCAATTCCTTACATTCATCCCACTAAGTCCTGGTTCCATGGATAAACTATGCGAAAAATCCTTCGCATTATGTCATACACAAACAGACCTGGCGCGCAGGCCAGATCCGACAGGCAGGGGTCTGCATATTAATGGGAAATGATGAGCTTCAGATAGGCAGGCCCAATCCATTAGAGATACCGCACAGAAATGGCCTGCAGTTTTGGCCCATCTTGGAAGTTCGTTCATGTGGCCAACTAGTCATGTGTCACAGTCACTATGTTGCTGAAATGAAGCCACAGTGATCAATCCATGCAACAGATAACTTGCACCAATACTCTGAGAATCAATACTAATGAGGATAGATAGCAACTCATGGTAAATATGATCCCTGAGCCACAGACAGGCACATATAAAGGACAATCACACTCTCACAACTAAATTTTTGTCCACAGCCTTTGTCAGAAAACAAAAGTACAACCGCACACACACGATCACTCAGACAACTCATGCACATGTGACCACTGTTTCCAGCCGTTGTGTCAACAGTCTCTGAGAATCAGATCCAAACAAACCACTCCTCACACCTCCCTGCCTCTCATCGGCCGCTGTCAGGCTAGCGACAAGAAGAGATGGCAGCACTGATTGACAGCTGAGGGGAATGGTAGAAAGGGGAGAAGCAGTAAGAATGAGGGAGTAGGGAAGTGGCGCATGAACTCAGCTGCGCCCAGCCAGTGACGATGCACGACATTGGTAAACATATTATTTCATCTACTGAGACAAAGGGATTTTTTTTCAGTTTTTTCACTGATATTTCCCCAATTTCCCTGACATTTGAAATTCCTAAATTTCCAGAATTTGTGGCAACCTAGAAAACATTCAGTCAAACTGTAGAGACTCAATGAGATGCATTCACATTCCACATTTTTATGTTCAACTTTTCAAACGTGACTGACACTGTCTACAGTGAAACTAAGCCACAAACACTAATAGTTTCCCATCTTTGGAGGGAATTATACATTCTACTGACCACCATTTACAAATTGTAAACATATTTTGAAACTTTTACAGTCTATCTCTTCAATGACAGCTGGCAAAAAGGAACACAAGATCACAGTTTATTAAAAACAGCTGCAAACAAACAAACCTTAAGATTACTAAAATGAGACACTGTGTAAATAATGTTCTGAGTATATCTCTAACATGCAAATGGATGACAGTGACAATGAATTTTGTTGTACATTGGCAACAAGGTAGCTGTTCAAATTTGAAAATATTTTACAATTTAAGAATATTTCAGGCATTTAAAAATAGATGACCTCAACAATTTCACTGTACAAGAAAGGTACACACTAAGAAGACACTTCACATTGGTGGCTGCTAGCAGTTCAGCAGTTTAAACTAATCTGGTGATGCTGGCAGGTAGTATTTTTCTTTCTTTCTTCAGACTGCTGCCAATGTTAACTAGTAATATATTGTTAAGAGTTTTCTATGCTGTGTCATGTTTCTGTGATTAAATGAGAAATGAGTCACCTACAGTTTATCACAGAGCTCTCTCTCTTTACTATGACACTGGAATTTAGGAAAGTTATGTCACTTCTTCTTGTGTAGAAACACAGATAATAACACAAGCACTGCAAAACAGAATCAATGCTAGTTCCATCTGCACCATTTCTGTTTATATACAGGGCAAGGCATTCTTCCTTACAGCCCTGAGTGTCAGTCAGAGAGGGGCCTTCTTATAAACACACTGTAATAAAATGCAACTTCATAGTCATTACGAACATTACTCAAACACCTTTCAGTTAGGACCAATTGCTGAAATGTTTCATTTTTCAAACAAACAAATTAGCATCTCAGACTTAGCTAACTATCCTCAGTATACAGTTAGCCATGCCTCACCGGCAGCTTTCTGCAAGCTGAACTGCATACTGCCTAGCTAAAATTTGTCTGGTAATATAAAGTACTAGTTTCTTAAGCAGAATACCATAACCTTACTGTAACATTTGATGTAGATTACTAGGACCAAAGCAATTTGTGGAGAAACAACACTTTTTCACTAGCACTTGGGCACAAAAGTGTCATGCTACTGACTAATCTCCTCTGCTTTCCATCCACTACTACACAAATAAACCTGGCATGTCGGTTTCGTTTGTTTTGTTTTAGGGCGCAAAAACAACTAAGGTCATATGTGCCCATGTCAGAACCTTCAAACACTAAGACAAAAAAGGAGTTAAAGCCACTACACATTAAGCCCAATAGATGGGAGGAAAGCTAAAAACAAGGACTTCCACTCTGAGAAAGGTCTACAAAATATGCTGTAGACACGACGGAGTTTCTGAACTAAAGATTAAATGTCCTTTGGCATACGGTTACGATGAATAAACAAAATTCAGTTGACAGGAGAACGTCATCCCGTCTACGGGGCTGGAAGGAAGTACACCACACACACATTGTGGACTTGACTCAAAGGAGCTTATTGTCAGTCATTTCCGGTCACCCATCCTCCCACTGACGCATTACTCCTGAACTCAACAGAGGCAAGTGCGTGCAGGGGGATGGCACACTGAAACACTTGCAGACCGAGGCATGCCTCCTTGGTTGCGAGATCTGCTCTTTCGTTCCCAGCAATGCCGATGTGCCCTGGAACCGAGCAGAAAGCCACCTCCTTCCCCAGTCGTTTTAGTTGGAGGAGGGATTGGACTATTTTACCTGCGGGATACAAACATTGCAATGAGTGAGTCAGAACAGACAAGAAATTTAGGATGGGAAGAACGTCTCATCTGCTCCAGTGCCCGCAAGATCACAGACAATTCTACATAAAAGACAGTAAACGCTTGAGGCAGTCTGACCTTGAGGACACGATCCCGAAAAACAACAGAGCAACTAACAGAATCCCCCCGTTTCGACCCATCCATAAAAACAGCTACATAGTTGTGGTGCTCAGATAAAATAGCAGAAAATGTTGCATTAAAAACTATGGCAGGAGTGCAATCTCTTGTACTGCACCAAATTTAAAATCACTCTGGGCCTGGGCCTCTCCATAACCAGGGTGGCAGGCAGTTAAAACCATGGATTTGGGGCTGTATGGGCTCCACACTGAGGTACTCCAGCACACATTGCACACAGATCCCAAGCAGCATTGTGGCTCAGGGATGGTGGGAAAAAAAGACTGTCCAGAGGTGGATGAGCAAGAACATGTTGAGCAGGCGTGCTTGGAGCTGCAAGAAACTTACAAGCCTGGCGCGCCAGCAAGAGCTGCCGCCAGATGGTAAATGGCGGTTCCCCCGCCTCAGCACAGAGATCGGATATAGGACTGGTCCGATAAGCACCCATGGCCAGTTGAATCCCCGTATGGTGGACAGCGTGAAGGATCCACAAATAAGAGGGCCCCACTGACCCATACACCATGCACCCATAGTCCAGCTGCGAACGCACAGAAGCGCAATAAAACTGGAGGAGACGCACCATGTCTGCTCATGACCTGTGGCTGAGGTACTTGAGGACGTTCAGTGCCTTCAGGGTTCTGGCTTTCAAGGTCTCGCAGGTGTGGCAACCATGACAATCTGGAGTCAAAAATGAGTCCCAGAAACTGCACTGTATCTCTAAAATGTAGGATAGTGTCCCCCACATGCAATGCAGGCAGAGAGAGAAGTTTTTGCAGCCCACTCCTAACTGCCACATCATAAGTTGAAACTGACGCCTCACTGATGCAACACTGGGGGAGGAACAGAAAATGGCAAAGAGCAAAATCATCCACAAATAAGGAGCACTGTACTGGACTCCTTACCGTAGATGTTATACTGTTTATGACTATGGCAAAGAGGGTAACACTTAAAACACTGCTCTTTGGGACATCATTCTCCTGCTCAAATCAGACAGTGTGTCACCAACTCAGGTCTGAAAAAACGCTGCTACGGGAAAGACTGAATGAAAATGGGGAGATTGCCACATAAACCCCACTTGTGCAGATGCACGAGTATATAGTGTCTCCAAGTAGTATTGTATGCCTTATTTATATTGAAGAAAGTGCCAATACAGAGATGTTTATGGAGGAAAGCCTGCTGAATAGCTGCCTCTAAGAGGGTCAGGTTGTCAACTGTGGACTGAAATTTTCAAAATCCACACAGAGCGGCTAAGGACGTGCCCGGTCTCCAACAGCCAGACCAGACGATGGTTAACCATCCAATCCAGGATCTTTCCTATACAGCTCATCAAAGCGATACTCTCATAACTACTTGGACACGTGCGGTCCTTTCCTGGTTTGAGTGAAGTGATCAGAATTGCCTCCCTCCAGGAGTTGGGAAAGTTGCCTGTCTGCCATATTAGATTAAAAATTCAAGGAGGATTTCATGGGACGCCGCTGGAAAATGTCTAAGCAGTGCCAGCAGTCTCAGCCAGTGCCGATTCGAGCTCCCACATGGAGAAAGGGGAGTTGTAGGCCTCAGAACCGTTGAACCTAAAGTCCAACTTTTCCCTCTAGAGTTGCACAGTAGCAATGAAACACAGGATCCTTGCTTGCATTGGCAGTAGTTAGGACACACACAGGGTGATCACCAGAGCAGTTGACACACTTTGGAGGAGAGCAGCTACTAACTCCCTCATGGGCAGCTTTACCACACTTCCCGTAAGTGGCTTTCCCTCTACAGCTGAGAGTACTGTGCACAAAGTGCTGGCATTTAAAACACAGCATTGGATTGAGGTAATAAGGCCGTACACTGAAACGTAGGAAACCCACCTTCAAATGCTCTGGTAATTTGGTGCTGTTAAAAGTAAGGATAAACAAATTACTTCACGGGAGCACCATCCACCCGTTTCATAACGTGTTGTACGTCGACAATGCCTGTCTGGGACCATGAAACTTTCAGTTCTTCTTGGGGAATGTCAACCAGATCCCTTCAAGTCACATCACCTTTGTTGTAAGTTCAAGGTGTTGTGCAATTCAGTTTCTAGCACGAACTCCCCAAGGCATTATGCTTTCTGAAGATTCTTGACTTGTTGGAAGCTAGATGTTGCAACCAACAGGGTTCCATTTCGCAAGTACTTAAAAGATTTTACGGTGCCAGCAATGCCTTCCAAGCCTTTCTGTATGTAAAATGGCAAAACTTTGTCAAAACTCCCCTCTTTTCTTTTAACAATAAGAAAGACATTCTGTGAAGCAGCATGCACTCTGTTACAACTGATTGTATCAGGACGACTGGCTACATGAGTCCTCTTGTTGGACTGTTAGTACCTTCCAGCGGCCCACCCTTTCCGCTGAGAGGGGTAAAGAGAATTTCGGAGGGTCCATTTCAGTCCCACGAGCAGCTAGGGAAATAAGGGTCCACTCACAGAGCCCTGCGTGCCTGAGTAAGTCTAGTACAACTGAGGTGCGGCAGGTTCCCCAGAGGTTGCCCACTAAGAACTGTTCCACCTCAACAGCCACACATCTCATTAGCGCACAGCACACCTTGAGATTGAGGGTTTTTTATACAGGTTTATTCCATCCTCACAATCCGGGCTGCATGGTGGCCACTGAAGCATGCCCAGAGCTTACAGTTGCAGAGAACTGGTGGCGCTTACCAGTCCCCAGCTCGGGAACCCCGGGGTCACCAAGCCCATACTCAGCCAACAAATGCCGAGTTCCTGAGGGCTGGGGCCCCATGGTAGCCAACCAAAAACTACAGAGAGTTTGGTGCTTGCAAGCCTGAATGATATTGCATTTGTGATTCTGTTGCCATCAAGTTTTCACATTTCACACTTATCAGAAATACAACTGCTTCATTTAAGCAACAACAGGGTATATGATGATATATTTGGTCTGACTGGTATGCCGTCTGAATATTGAGAAGAATAGTTAGTAAAATATAGACCTATATTGATTCCCTGAGCATGTCTCATACCTATCACAAAGACGTCTCCATTGCTTCCATTTGAAGCAGATACCTATTACAGGTCTGCAGAAACATGCATACATTTAACGGTGTTAAATTAACAGTACTATCACATTCTACGTAACTAAAACAAATGTTATCAGACATACAATCTTCTCAAATGGGCCCCTTGCAGTGTTAACTATTCTACGAGTGTAGAAATGATGCAGTACTTTTGGTGTGTATCATCATGAGGAAGGGACAACAAACGAGATGTGAAGTTCATCCTTACTGCAATGATGGGAGCTTTATTTGCCATAAACTAACACTGTCCTCAATCCAATAGTTGGTTTGAATGATATAGTGCTTTACTACATACAGTCATACACGAGTTAAACTCTAATTAAAATTACTTTGTGACCATCAGATTGCAATGACAGGATTTCGGTTGGTGGGGGGAGGGGGGGCTGTCAGTGTGCAGCCAGTTACACATCACAAGATGCTGTACGTACCTCCAGAACAGGCAACACAGCAGCAACACAAGAAAGAACTATGACTAGGTGGTGGCTAACCCCTACCACCTGACTCACTGAAATGTCAATCAGGAAGCAATTTTAATGTGAGTATAATGTGTGCTTGCTTTCCTCCAACCTTTAAATTGACTGACTTATGTAAACTATAGTTTAATGTGCTCTTGCCCCATCAATTATGGAACCTACAGTTTGCAGTGGACTCTCAACAACACTGCAACTTGCCACTTTTAACATAAGTTATTGTCAGAGGTGAAACAAGCGATACTTTGCAGTAAAAGTTGGGTATGCGGTCACCTAAGTGTTCGCAAGATCTGAAGAAGCTTATCTGAAAGACTAACACTGTTTTTAATCTTGTTCGTTGGCCAATCAACCACTTAACTACATAGTTTTCTTCTGCCAATAATTGAATTTCACAAATGAATTTCCAGCACCATATTTACTTCTTAGGTACATCATTTAGCAATATTAAGTTAACCTGTTTACATACACTGTGTGTTGTGTTTATTTTACATTCCGTAAGGTATTATACTGGCAATATAATTTTGCTGCGATCTCGCTCTTTTCATGTATACATAGAACAGTCTATGATGTACCAACATGACCATTTTGCTCGAACAGAGTTCACAACAGCAATGACAGTGCATTACTCAGCAAGGCGAAGTGGTAACTGCCTCAGCAATGGCAGCAGTGCCCTGTTCACACCAAAGAAATAGATATAGGGAAGTAGTAGTTGCATACATTCCAGTACTCTTACACGTAGAGAACTGTCACACACCACACATCTATCTACATTTACTTGCAATTTCAAAATTCAAATGTGATGTTCACTGTCATGTTTACATGCTAGGACAATACATTTTTGCTTATCCAGTTAAATATTACTTGTCTAACACAAACTGATTATGTAATCTGTTGTTCAGATTCAGTCAACTGATTGGAGATTATGAGTGCATTCATTTTATTTTTTTAAATTAAGAGAGCAGATGGTTCAAGAAGAGATTTAAAGATCTTATCTATACAAGACTGTTTTGATACTCCCATTAGATCATGCATGTTACAGGAAAAAATTGCAAAGTGATCACTGGTTGAACATCAGTGTAAGCAAATATTTTAGACACTTTCATTGGCAAGAAATATTTGTAACTGGTAAAGAGACTGACTAATTGACAAAAAATAATTTTGTATGGTGCCCTAAAGCCTTAAAATGAATAATGTTGTGCAGGCTGGCAGCATAATGTAAATCCTCAGGAGCTCTGAAATTTTTGTTTCTAACTCTTTATTTAAGTGATCTCTATCGCTAGTTTTATTCAACTGAATTTATTCTGTTTCTGAACCTTTGCTACATCATTTTAATCATTTTTTAAATTTTCAAACTTTTGTCACTAGCAAATAATGATAGAGTGCATGTCAAAAAGAGAAATTTGGTATCATCATTTACAAATTAGCCTACTATGAAGGAGAATACGATTGTTGCCAATTTGTTGTTTGGTCAATTCAGAAAATATTTTGTCAGGAGGATAAAATATGATTCTCCTTATATAAAGGAAACACATCATGGGCAGAACAAACTTTTTTCATCACTCTACACAAAATGACTTCATACAAATAATCATCAGTTTAAAACTTGAGCAGAAACCTCTTAGCTGCTGTTTTGTAGCAATTTGCTACAGATTTGTTAACAGCCAGTGGGTGCCTGCACCTAGGGGGAATTTTCATCATTTGGAGATGGCAGTCACTTGCTTTGCAGGTGGCTGTATGCACAAGAGTCTGATACATTGCTGCCTGATAATCCATTTATCCATATTGTTAATGGAATTCTTGTTGCGAACATCTTGCTTCTCCTTCTGTGGCATAGAAACTTCAATTTCACTCTGTTCGCCTTTGTACCCTCCCTCTTGTAATTTGCAAACCACGCTCTTGCTCTAATTTAACTTTTAACATGTTGACTGCACATTCTGTAGTCTTTTCCACCATCACAATCAATCCCTTCTCCTCCTCCTCTCTGTCAACAAAGTTAACATTATTAACTGCAAGATATCGCACCTGTCCAAAAAGACATTTTCTGCACTCAATTTTCATTAGTACTTTAGTCATGGGACTAAGTGAGTCCACATAACTGCAAGTTATCACTTCACCCTGATAAGTAAAAGACAGCATCCATTAGACAAATATGTTGTTCACAAGCATGGAACTTCTGTCAATATACCACCATCAAACAATTGTAATAACACCTCAGCACATTACGGAAGCTGCCTGAATGTAGTTTATCTGAGCCCAAAACAATTCATGCTATGTCTTTAGGATAAATGTTTAAAACTTATCGAAGCCAACTGCCTTTTATTAAATGTAAGCAACATGGAAAAATGCTGGTCAAACCCGTATGTAATTTCTTCCTTCCTTTGAGTAAATTAAATTTTAAAAACATTTTACAGGGTTGGTGACTAATATTGTACCTAGCCCCAACCTCTGACCTAAAGTTTCAGGATTACCTACAAGAATAAGTTGGTCTTTACCTTATTCATCTCAACAATATGGTCTTGTCACTTTTCAATATCTCATCATGAATCTTACTTCTTAGACACTGCTGCAAACGCATTACAAGTTGTAAAGTAATTTCAGTTTTCATACTGACGACAGAAGAGAAGAAAAAGTAACATACTGTACACAAATATGAAACTAGAACCAGCACGAATCCTATGCAAAATATGAGCCGTTTCTATGAAAATTTTTATTTAGAGTGGTGATGCTAAGAGATAGCAGTAGATCTACACCGTAATTTGCCTGCACCTGCCACTGAGACAACTGCAGAAATCTGCAATTTGCAATTAAGGCCTTATTAGCCGGTATACATAATGTTTCCATGAACAGTTACGTAAGATGTGGTAACTGATTAGGTTATGAGAAGTCTATTTGATAAGTGCTCATTTTTTGTGATGTCCGAGAAGTCTAAAAAGGATCGTCTTTCACATTTGTAATAGGAAATGCGTAAGAGGGTGTAAGTTTTTTTATCTCACAGTTCGATGTGCTGCAACATGAAATTCAAATGAGAACAGTTTCATTACTGCTCATATAATCTTGATTCGATTTGTGCTAAATAGTACCAGCACATAAAAAAGCGTATCATCACAACATTACAGAAATGTCTGAAGATGTCTCTCACTCTGCTTATATGGGGCGCCTAAAGTAATTTTGTAAATAGGTTTCCGAATAATGCTTCTGGTTGGACGAATAAACATTCCAGTATCAACCACTTCAGGTCTTCCATGTGAACACAATGGCGAAAAAACAGTTTCCAAAATTCACCATCTTCTGGAAGTTGTGCTGCTCGTGAACATGGTAACTGAATTATAATTAAGGTTAGCAGCGGCACAGTTCTATTAACCTTGTGTGCACAGGACATTTCACAATTACCACAAGGGTGTAAATATTGCAGAA
The DNA here is from genome assembly GCF_021461395.2 of Schistocerca americana. Lineage (NCBI taxonomy): Eukaryota > Metazoa > Arthropoda > Insecta > Orthoptera > Acrididae > Schistocerca > Schistocerca americana. The sequence continues at coordinate 637,242,934 of NC_060120.1, read as the reverse complement.
AGATATACGGAGAAGCAGCTTACAGCTGTAGCTCTAACCTAAAAAGTAGTTGCGCGTGTTCACATTTTCTTAGTAACCAAATGAAACATGACAAATTTGATGTAAAAGCAACTGTCTGTCTGTCTGTGTGTGTGTGTGTGTGTGTGTGTGTGTGTGTGTGTGAGAGAGAGAGAGAGAGAGAGAATTCAACGTAAGATCTCAAACACACTTACAAAATTCTGGAATATGCTGTTCATGTTTGGAAATCCAAATGGCATCAAATCTTGACACCCCCTGCTTGCAGGAGAGTTCTGAGAACGTGGGCCTTCTAGAGCTGGAAAACCCATACCTCCCAACATTCCGAATGGATTCGAGAACATTGAATTCATCATGTCATTCATCTGACGCATGGACCGCATGTGTGCTCTGAAATACAAGTAATTTCACAGTCAATCAAAAATACAGCCTGTCTACACTACTGTTGTCACAGGAGTATTTCAAAAGTCTACTTCACAAGAAACAAGCATACTCTATAAAAGTATCCATTGTCATGACATGCAATCTATGCCCTCAATTGGGTCATTCTGTGTAAAAATCACGTATTTTGATGGATCTTAAGGTGGCCATTTCAGAATTTAGTGATATTCGGTAAATGGATTCTACCTACATGTCTTTGTAAAACTACTGAACAGCACTGTCCTAACTAACAATTTTTCATAAACTCAGGTCTGCACACTCCAGGGTGTGTACCCAATCAGTCAGGCACCAATTTATCTATTTTCAGAACCTACTGCTCAGTAATAAGTTGACCTACAGTGCACCTAGTACGCAGGCCACTAAGTTGCTATAATGTATATAAAAAGTAGGATACATCTCAAATTTTTTTTAATGAAAAATGGTGAGAAACTCTTTTCTATGCTGTACTTTAAACAGGTGATTTTTAAAAAGTCGTAACATTGCACATGGAAACCGTGGGAAACTCATTATGTTCACTGTAACTATTTAGTCACAATACTAAGTATAAATAACAATGAAAAGAATTTGGCGTTGCAATTTGTAGTTATTACCTTCTCTCAAACAACCCCATCGCAAAAAAATGTCAAATTTGAAATTTATCAAAGTCCTTATTTAGACAGCTGATTCTCAACATGATTTTTTCCTGAAATCTTTACCTATGTGGTAGCAATCTTAAGTGCAAAGAAGACTATCTTAACTTGATTCATTAGCAAAGATTAAAATGAAAATGACAAATGCCTTCTACATCCAGCAGACAGGGAATTGGTAAATAAAAATCTTGTGTCCTCCGTGACAAATTGTTCCTAAAATATTTGTGGTTGACCAGTAGGTTAGAACTGTAAATAGGCGAGATCTGAAAAGATTCATTTTTCTCAATGATATGTTGTATTTCACTGTTAATTGTCATTTCAGTTTAAAGAATTACAAGAGAGAGCTTGGGTGTACAAATTAGGTGATATATCATTCTGTTACTGTAAATTAAAAAGATATTTCAGTGAAACATAGGTGCAAACAACAAGAAACATTAAAAATGTTAAATATACACCAACATATCCAGGCATAAAAATTCAACAAAAAAGTTCCATTAAAAATTCAAAAAGAAGGAAATTTTATTTTTAAAACTCTTCCACCTCCCTTAAAACTGTATTTTTTTGCCTCTTGACGCTAAAACAAAACAAGTCACTTAAAGGACAGGGAGATGATTTTATTCATGGCACTTATTGTCAACTTTATGTACTTTGCGATAAAAGTAAGTATACTCTGACAATGCTCCATGAGGACAGAGGAAGTGAAAACTTTAACCTGTTCATTAAGAGTTGAATTCCACATTTCTGAGTAAGTAGCTCCAATACATCAGAAAAATTGTTGCACTGTTCCCATGGATACTCCACACAATCGCAGGGCATTAATTTTCTTAGTTTCTTCACAGATCAAATCTGTGTGAAAGTTTCTTAGAACACAGGTACAGTACAGTGAAGACCGTTCCAGAAACACAACGATCGCAAAGTGCATTTACAGTCTCCTAATAGATGCAAATGGGAGCACTGTTGCTATGAAAGCTCATGAAGACACTTTGTGCTGTAAACTGCACAGTATGTAGCTTTCAAATACAATGAAAACTGGCACACAAGACATTTACAAGCATCACATGAATTTAAAGATGTTAAGGTTAACTGCATACCTACTGCTGAATCACAATTCCTTTCTTGGCTCAGTTGGAATTATTCTGTTTGGGTCCCCTTCTCCAATGTTATATGTAAGGTGGATGACCCATCATTACAAAGACACAGTGCATGGTTGTATAAGCTTGTCAATAAGCACCATGAAAAATATCATCTACCACTTTTAAGTGAACTTGTTTTGTATATGCATCAAGATGTCAAGGAGAACGAGAAAGTTATATACAAAGTGGAAGTGTTTTAAAAATAAATTCTTTTTTGTATTTGAATTTTTTTAATGAAACTGTTCTTTGCAGAATTTTTATATTCATACATACTGATATATATTTAAAAAGTTATTAATGTCTCATTACTGTTTGCATCTTTTCTTATGTTTCACTGAAGTATCATTTTAATTTACAGTGACAATAATAATAATATATCAACTCATTTGTGAAATTGAAAGTCAAACAGCAGTGAAATACAACAAATCCATTGAGGAAAATGAATGGTAACCCTTTTAAGTTCTCACATGCTTACAGTTCTGATCTTCTGGCCAACCACAAATATTTTATGAACACTATTTCAAGGAATATGTAACACTTATTTACCAATGCCTTACAGTGTTGAATGGTGGAATGGCACATGTCTGTAGCATTTTAATTTTATTTTTGTTAATGAGTAAAGTTGGCATATTCTACTTTGCATCTAAGACTGCTACCACATATGTAACTAACATTTCAGCAAAAAATCAAGTTGAGATTCAACAATCTATGTACCCCCCCCCCCCCCCCCCCCCCCCAACTTTGAAATTCATCAAATTTGACTCATTTTGCAATGGACTCATCTAAAGGCAGAGGTGATAATTACTCAGTGTGGCACTAAATTCTTTTCATTGTTATTTATACCTAATACTAGAAGTGAAGAGTTACAGAGCACAAGATGCGGCCTCTACTAATTTTAAAAGAATCATCACATTTAAAGCACAGTGTGTAAAAAGTGTTTCAGCATTTTTCATTAAAAATCTGAAAAAGGTATCCTACTTTTTATACATTATATCAGCTTGAAAGCCTACATACTAGGTGCAAACAAGAATTACTAATTATTGAGTAGTGGGACTCTGAAAATAGGAAAATTGGTGTATCAAATTACCAGTTTTAAAACATGAACCTATCCAAAAGGGTTAGAGTTAGGACAATGTCATTTGGCAGTTTTACTATTAAGACACAGTGCCAATGTACCAAATTCTGAAATGGTAATCTTTTCACCCCCCCACCCTACTACATGTTTATTATTTCTAAAAAAACTAGGAATAACAGAATAATATATAATAGTAAAGTGTTCTGATTTACATTTGGTCAATTTATCAAAAGTTATTTTGAGTTTTAATACTGCACAACTCTTCCTGTCAGCTGGCACACATGTGACATTCATGACCAAACTGCAAAATTTAAATAATCTGCCTGGAATTACAGTATCATTTTGTGGAGCAAATGATCAAAGCTCCTTACATAACCAGTAACCAGAAGTTATGTTTCAGACTGCCAATTTGACACTTACTGCAGATATATATAGTCAAGTTAACAAAAAGATTTTCATTGTTTACGAAATAATATCAAGTAAAGAGAAAAAGGAAGGAAAAAATAGGAGATATCAATTGCTGATTGCATTTGAAATGTAAGTTTACAAGCAGGAATACATCATAAACCACTCAATTTAATGGCATTACATAATTTTAACTAGAATGGTTTGTAGATATTTCATTAAAAATAATTCCTTGTTTTACAAAAATTATATGCATGTGAAATAAAGTTACAGTTCTCTGTGCGCGTGCCCACCCACCCACCCACCCACCCACCCACCCACCCACACACACACACACACACACACACACACACACACACACACACCAATTTTTTTATACAAAAAAATGTTGACGTAAAAAGAAAAATCTCAGGAAATCATAATTGTGAAACAAATACAATTACAGCACATCTAACAGGTATTTGCTAAACCTGTCCTAGAAAGTTCAGTGGTGTAAACAAATGTGCACACAACTGTATCATAGACTGGGTACAGAAAATATCCTACAATATAAATACTCAGCTAAAGGATTCATACTAAGTCCCTGAAGCAGTTCACTGCATCGGTCTCAAGATCTAAGTGAAACAAAAAAAGTGAAGGCCAGCAGCAGAAATTACGAAAGTAGACCTGAATTCATCACCTGTTAAATACAGAAGAAATCTTTTCCCTTCAGCAAGAAGGAGTTGCAAGATGTTATGGAACTTACACAGAAGAATAATATGCATAAAACAGCAGAAAGTCAAAGTGATTTATTTTTACATTAACAATTTGTTAGTTATTTCTCACAATTTACTCAAAAAATCTAAGAATGTCCTAAGTCTACACCAAAAGTCTATTTCAGTTTATAGATTTTCCAAATATTTATTTTGCTCTCCTGTAAAGTTACTTCTTGTGGCTCAGACTGATCATTCTGACCCTCTTCAACTGTCACCCATTGAACGGCATCCCTTATTCCAGAGTGCTTGTTATAGTAACTGCAGTTTTCACCAAAGAGTGGATGGGGAAGAAGTAGGGAGAGGGAAGATAGAACAGAGGAAGTAGAGACTGCAGGGAAAAGGGTGTGGCACAAGTGAAGTTTGGCAGGTGGAAATGGATGTGAAGCAGGGGGTTAGAGGAAATTGAGGTCAACAAGAGTACAGATAGAAGGATGTGTTCAAGGCCAAGTACCAAGTACATAATTTAGAGAAGTAGTTGTTTGGGGGGGGGGGGGGGGGCGGAGGATGATTATCCACAAGCTACAGTTGTGAAGCAGCCATTGAAATTGAATAATCTGTGCACCCAGACATGTTCCAATAGTGGGTGGGTAAACGATCTTTGGCACATTTTGACAGTGGCCATTCAATTGTACCAACTTTACAGGTTTGAGATCAAGCCCGTAAATTCTGACAAGAAATTTCTGCAGAGCTTGTATATATGATATGATCAGTTTCACAGATGCTTCAGTTTTGATAGGATATGACAGGATAAGGTGGGTGCTATACGATGAAGCCCGACAAATGAAACGCATTTAGCACAGCTGCCACCTGCAACAAAAGAGGTGGAACAAAGATTTAGAAAGCATGAATGGCAGGTGGAAAAAGGCAGCAGTTCTAAACTGACAAATCGGCACATGCATGCTAGACAGGAATAATGCCTGCATGCACAGAAGGAGGTGTTCAAGTGCGCTGTGCGCTATGGTCAAAAACTGACTTCGCAGTTTGACCTTGGGAGCTTTTGTGCATTTCCAGTGAACAAATTTTCATAATGCATTAATGATATAAAGGCTGTACTTTAGGTTCACAAAATATCTGTTTTTATATAATGCTGTTTCAAAAAGCATTCTTTGATTGATTACTTTGAATTCTCGAAATGGAACTGAACAAACAAGACTTTAACATCTTCATACTGGTGTATGGCAAAGAGGTGTATAAAGGACCCTAACAACACTTATAATAAGGTACTGCACATTTGAAATCTATTATTTCTGAATAAATATTGTGGCGAAAGAAGGTGAGCAGCACAGTCACCATGGTGTAGTGGTTATGATACTATACTGTTGCATGGCGGGGGGTGGAGGGGGGGGGGTCACGAGTTCAAAACTCACCTGAACCGTAAAATTTTAATTTCTACAGTCGGTTCGAACACATTCTAGAAGAATCCTCAAATGTCAATAATCATTGTACTGGAATGTTATGTAACTGTATATATTTCGTATGTGGTCTGGCCGGAGGCAGTTCGCCCCATGCTCTTGTATAAACAAGTGCTGAATAAACCTTCGTTAGGTGAAGTTAGTGTTCATCATTCATCTAATTACAAATTCTTCTACATGACATTATCCTGGTGGAGGCACCGGGTACTGGAACTTGTGATTGCACACATTATCGATGACACAGTAGCTCCCATCAGGCCACTACAGAGCCACCATTTACGTGGCAAGAAACCCGAGATCGAGCAATATTCAACAGATTGCAGTCTACCGGAGACAGAAAAAGAGGACGTTCTGATGATAGAAACTGTGTGCCACCACACGAGATATCCTTCTGGGTTCTCTGGTGACAATGGCCAAGATCCATACAAATGGCTGAAGGTATTTGAGCATATAGCCAAATTTAACAAATGGGATGACACCCTGTGTGTGGCTAACGTACGATGTGTGTTTTTTAAGTAAGTAATGTTTTAAAATAAAAAAAAAGATGTGCTAAGATTGTTGTTGTTGTGGTCTTCAGTCCTGAGACTGGTTTGATGCAGCTCTCCATGCTACTCTATCCTGTGCAAGCTTTTTCATCTCCCAGTACCTACTGCAACGTACATCCTTCTGAATCTGCTTAGTATATTCATCTCTTGGTCTCCCTCCACGCTGCCCTCCAATACTAAATTGGTGATCCCTTGATGCCTCAGAACATGTCCTACCAACCGATCCCTTCTTCTGGTCAAGTTGTGCCACAAACTTCTCTTCTCCCCAATCCTATTCAATACTTCCTCATTAGTTATGTGATCTACCCATCTAATCTTCAGCATTCTTCTGTAGCACCACATTTCGAAAGCTTCTATTCTCTTCTTGTCCAAACTATTTATCGTCCATGTTTCACTTCCATACATGGCTACACTCCATACGAATACTTTCAGAAATGACTTCCTGTCACTTAAATCAATACTGGATGTTAACAAATTTCTCTTCTTCAGAAACGCTTTCCTTGCCATTGCCAGCCTACATTTTATATCCTCTCTACTTCGACCATCATCAGTTATTTTGCTCCCCAAATAGCAAAACTCCTTTACTACTTTAAGTGCCTCATTTCCTAATCTAATTCCCTCAGCATCACCCGACCTAATTAGACTACATTCCATTATCCATGTTTTCCTTTTGTTGATGTTCATCTTATACCCTCCTTTCAAGACACTATGCACTCCGTTCAACTGCTCTTCCAAGTCCTTTGCTGTCTCTGACAGAATTACAATGTCATCAGCAAACCTAAAAGTTTTTATTTCTTCTCCATGGATTTTAATACCTACTCCGAACTTTTCTTTTGTTTCCTTTACTGCTTGCTCAATATACAGATTGAATAGCACTGGGGAGAGGCTACAACCGTGTCTCACTCCCTTCCCAACCACTGCTTCCCTTTCGTGTCCCTCGACTCTTATAACTGCCATCTGCTTCCTGTACAAATTGTAAATAGCCTTTCGCTCCCTGTATTTTACCCCTGCCACCTTTAGAATTTGAAAGAGAGTATTCCAGTCAACATTGTCAAAAGCCTTCTGTAAGTCTACAAATACTAGAAACGTAGGTTTGCCTTTCCTTAATCTTTCTTCTACGATAAGTCGTAAGGTCAGTATTGCCTCACGTGTTCCAGTGTTTCTACGGAATCCAAACTGATCTTCCCCGAGGTTGGCTTCTACTAGCTTTTCCATTTGTCTGTAAAGAATTCGTGTTAGTATTTTGCAGCTGTGACTTATTAAGCTGATAGTTCGGTAATTTTCACATCTGTCAACACCTGCTTTCTTTGGGATTGGAATTATTATATTCTTCTTGAAGTCTGAGGGTATTTCGCCTGTTTCATACATCTTGCTCACCAGATGGTAGAGTTTTGTCAGGACTGGCTCTCCCACGGCCGTCAGTAGTTCCAATGGAATATTGTCTACTCCGGGGGCCGTGTTTCCACTCAGGTCTTTCAGTGCTCTGTCAAACTCTTCACGCAGTATCATATCTCCCATTTCATCTTCATCTACATCCTCTTCCATTTCCATATATTGTCCTCAAGTACATCGCCCTTGTATAGACCCTCTATATACTCCTTCCACCTTTCTGCTTTCCCTTCTTTGCTTAGAACTGGGTTTCCATCTGAGCTCTTGATATTCATACAAGTCGTTCTCTTATCTCCAAAGGTCTCTTTAATTTTCCTGTAGGCGGTATCTATCTTACCCCTAGTGAGATAGGCCTCTACATCCTTACATTTGTCCTCTAGCCATCCCTGCTTAGCCATCTTGCACTTCCTGTCGATCTCATTTTTGAGACGTTTGTATTCCTTTTTGCCTGTTTCACTTACTGCATTTTTATATTTTCTCCTTTCATCAATTAAATTCAATATTTCTTCTGTTACCCAAGGATTTCTACTAGCCCTCGTCTTTTTACCTACTTGATCCTCTGCTGCCTTCACTACTTCATCCCTCAAAGCTACCCATTCTTCTTCTACTGTATTTATTTCCCCCATTCCTGTCAATTGCTCCCTTATGCTCTCCCTGAATCTCTGTACAACCTCTGGTTCTTTTAGTTTATCCAGGTCCCATCTCCTTAAATTCCCACCTTTTTGCAGTTTCTTCAGTTTTAATCTACAGGTCATAACCAATAGATTGTGGTCAGAGTCCACATCTGCCCCTGGAAATGTCTTACAATTTAAAACCTGGTTCCTAAATCTCTGTCTTACCATTATATAATCTATCTGATACCTTTTAGTATCTCCAGGGTTATTCCATGTATACAACCTTCTTTCATGATTCTTAAACCAAGTGTTAGTTATGATTATGTTGTGCTCTGTGCAAAATTCGACCAGGCGGCTTCCTCTTTCATTTCTGTCCCCCAATCCATATTCACCTACTATGTTTCCTTCTCTCCCTTTTCCTACACTCGAATTCCAGTCACCCATGACTATTAAATTTTCGTCTCCCTTCACAATCTGAATAATTTCTTTTATTTCATCATACATTTCTTCAATTTCTTCGTCATCTGCAGAGCTAGTTGGCATATAAACTTGTACTACTGTAGTAGGCGTGGGCTTCGTATCTATCTTGGCCACAATAATGCGTTCACTATGCTGTTTGTAGTAGCTTACCCGCATTCCTATTTTCCTATTCATTATTACACCTACTCCTGCATTACCCCTATTTGATTTTGTGTTTATAACCCTGTAGTCACCTGACCAGAAGTCTTGTTCCTCCTGCCACCGAACTTCACTAATTCCCACTATATCTAACTTCAACCTATCCATTTCTCTTTTTAAATTTTCTAACCTACCTGCCCGATTAAGGGATCTGACATTCCACGCTCCGATCCGTAGAACGCCAGTTTTCTTTCTCCTGATAACGACATCCTCTTGAGTAGTCCCCGCCCGGAGATCCGAATGGGGGACTATTTTACCTCCGGAATATTTTACCCAGGAGGACGCCATCATCATGTAATCATACAGTAAAGCTGCATGCCCTCGGGAAAAATTACGGCTGTAGTTTCCCCTTGCTTTCAGCCGTTCGCAGTACCAGCACAGCAAGGCCGTTTTGGTTATTGTTACAAGGCCAGATCAGTCAATCATCCAGACTGTTGCCCTTGCAACTACTGAAAAGGCTGCTGCCCCTCTTCAGGAACCACACGTTTGTCTGGCCTCTCAACAGATACCCCTCCGTTGTGGTTGCACCTACGGTACGGCTATCTGTATCGCTGAGGCACGCAAGCCTCCCCACCAACGGCAAGGTCCATGGTTCATGGGGGGGATGTGCTAAGATATCTCAATAATTTTATTTTTACATGAAAGCCTGTACCTTAATCCATTTTTCTACATAATTTCCATCAATATTGAGGCACTTGTCATAACATTTTACCAGTTTTTGAATACCCTCCTTATAGAAGTCTGCCGCCTGACTTGTTAACCACTGCATCACCACTGTTTTGACATCACCATCACCATCACCATCATCACCATCTTGAGGACGCTGACCGCCTAGGTGTTTCTTCAAGTGCAGGAACAGATGGTAGTCACTGGGCGCAAGATTGGGGCTGTACAGAGGATGATCTGGAGTTTCCCTTCGAAAATGTGTGATGAGATCTTTGGTGTGATTTGCCACATGTGGACGGGCATTGTCTTGCAGCAAAACTATGCCCTTGCTCAACTTCCATGGGCTGTTGCTTTGATTCTGGTGTGACTTAGGCCACCAATGTTTCATCGCCCGTAGCAATTTGGCTTAAGAAATCGTCACCGTCGTCATGGTACTGCTCAAGGAAAGTCAATGCACTGTCTAAACGTTTGGTTTTCTGCACATCTGTCAACATTTTCGGTACCCAACATGCGCAAAATTTTCGGTAATTCAAGTGCTCAGTCACAACGCCATACAAAACACTACGAGAAACGTTAGGAAAGTCATCCCGCAAGGAGGAAATAGTAAAGCATCTGTTTTCTCTCACCTTATTGTCCACTTCCTGCACCAAACTTTCATTAATGACCGAAGGACACCCACTCCATTGTTCATCATGCACACTTGTGCGGTCATCTTTAAATGCTCTTACCCAATTTCTTACCATTCCATCACTCAATTTTTTCTCTGTAAACTGTACAGATCTCATGAATATCAATCGCTTTCAGGCCTTTAGCAATAAGAAATCTTTTAGCAGCCTGTACTTTACAGACAGCGGGACTCACGATTGTCGGAGGCATCTTGAACACTCAGTACACAACGTAAACAATGAAGAATCAGACTGTGATGGCGTCAGTGCGTAGATTAAGGTACAGGCTTTCACGTAAAAACAAAATTATTCAGATATTTTAGCAAGCCTTTTTAATTTCAAAACGGTACTTACTTAAAAACACGCCTCGTATTTTACTACTTCGAGGGCACTGGATCCAATATTTTACACAGCTCCAAGACACCTTGAATGTAGGATGCTGTTTCTCCTGGACGCTGTGCCCTGCACTTTATCTTCAGCCTTGCACTTCTGTTGTGTGTCGCCGAAATACTTGTGCGGTTCCACCTGGAGTACTTCCCAGCTTCTGAACTTACCTAGTTCTCATACCATTCTTTTGTTCACTTAGAAATACAGAAGTCGGATGTAAAAAATTTGTTCCGTTAAGATGGAGAGTAGCCTAAATAGAGTGTGGATCCATATTTTTCCATCACTTTTTGTCTTCTAGTTAAAAGATAATGTCCAGGGCATGTGACTTCGCTAATTTCCCATTCACAGACACTCCATTTACCTGCTGATCGACTAGAATAGAAGCTTCATAAAATTTCACAAACACTGAATCCAAACAGTTTATGCAGAAGTGGGTGAAACAAAAAGATTGGGGAAAAGACGAGAAAATATTTGCTCACTAAAAACCAATTAAAATTTTTAAGCCTGTAAAAGGATTCATTTGAAGAAATAGGTAGTATGTAAGAATATACCAGCAGCCATTATACTGATATTGCTTTATTAGGCTACCAGTTACTACGTTCCAATCATGTCATCTTCAGGCTTGTATCACACTAAGTACCACTCATGAATGTATAAGACTAAGCACCAATACTCTTTTCTACTTCTGCAACTATCTGAACTTCATGAACATGAGAACTCTACATACATGTCACCACACACACACATTAAGTTTGGACAGCTATGGATCTAGGTACAAGTATTGGTTGCCTTGTCTTACACATTCACAAGTGGTACTTATTGTCATTCAAGCGACAGGCCTGAAGATGACGTGATTGGAACATAACTGGTTGCCTAATAAAACAATATCAATATAACAGCTGCTGGTATTATGATCTTACATTTCATCGAGCAGCTGCTGTCCCATTCTCCTGAACCCAGGGTAGCTGAAACAGTCATTGACATGAAACTCTGAACTCACCCCAACTAATTTTCTGATGAATCTTCAAAGTGTTTCTTGCCTTCTGGAAAACAAGGCTACACCTTTAGCAGAGTAACAAATAGATCCTAAGTATCATCTCTGAACAAGATTAAACAAGAAAAGAAATACAATGTGGAAAACTACTAAGCCTCAGAATGGGGATAAATAAATATTGAAGAGAGAATGAAGTAACAGTGTGTTTCACCTAGATTACATGATCATGTAGCAAGCATATTGTCAAGATAATGTTTGTAATTATTTAGATGAGAAGCCATTCCTCAGAAAAATATTGTGAACACTATCAACACTATCACTAGAAAAGAAGCACTCTTATGTTTTAGTTTCTATTTGTGGTATTAATGTGCTTTACTGAATATTAAAAACCAAATTTTCAAAAACTAAAATATGTTAAACATTTCTATTTTATTGAAAACTAACCTACATGCATTGTTTCTACAACAGCTTACATTGAAAGGCATTTTTCAACCCCACTTAGTCCATTACAAGAGTCTACATAATTTGATGGTAATACAAAAAAATTTACCTTGCAGTACCTTCTCTCCATCTGCAAAATTCTCCTGCTATGCAATCCCAAATTCCTGGAACCTATAACCAACATTGAAACTCTTGCCCTGCAGAAACTAGAGCAACATGAACAATGCCACCTCAAAAAGCTCTCCATGCTGCTCACTTCCTACTCCTGCCTTCGAGTACCACAGTCCACCACATCTTCAACAACCTCCAAACGCTCCCCACATCCTCTCACAGATGAAAAACCCTGTCTCACAGACCTACTATATTTACCCCACCCTCCAAAACTGCCTCTCAGTACCACAAGGAAACCAGAAGCTAAACAGACCCAAAACAGTCATGAACCTTTCCTCTAGAAGCCTTAGCCCCCCATAAATACCAGTCCTTTCCAAAAGCCTCACCTTTTGCCCCACTCCCAAATTCAGTCATGCTGGACTTGTTTAAGACCATATCCCCTCGCGGTCCCTACAGTGGAAACACTTTTTTACCACAAACCCTACTAGTCAGGCTCAACCGAAGACCAGTACTGAACCCTGCCTAGCTCAGTTCACTCCTCCAGCCAACCGCGACCGATCCACACTGCCCCCAAACCACCCCCTGTTAACTTCCCAGAATTTCTTAACCTCAAACCTTGCCTCACCATTCCCCAAATCCCTCAACATGCTAACTAACCTTACACCCACAGAAAGAACAACAGCCCATCATCTAGAAGCTGATCCTGATTTATAATCCTACCTGTGGACAAAGGCTGCACGACTGTTTTTTTGAACTGCAAGTATTACATGGCGGAAGGATTCCACCAGCTGTCAGGTACTTCCACTTACAAATCATGCCTCAGTGACCCCATTCTAATAATCCAGCAGGATCTCCAGTCACTACTCAAATCCTTAGGCCCATTCCAGAACCTCTCCTGGAGTCCATCTCTCTACTCATCCCCACCACTCACCACACTCCTATCTTCAACATGCTTCCTAAGTCCATAAACCTAGCCACCCAGGACACCCCACTGTGGCCGGTTACTGTGTACCCAATGAGAGAATCTCTGCATTTGTAAACCAACACCTTCAATCTATTATTCGGAACCTACCCTCCTATATAAAAGACACCAACCATTTCCTCCATCAACTCTCCGCAGTTCCTGTCCCTTTACCACATGGTGCCCTGCTCGTCACTATTGATGCCACTTCCCTGTAACCTAACAGCCCTAATGCCCATGGCCTTACCGCTATTGGACACTATCTTTCCCAATACCTGACAGATCCCAAACCAACACCCTCCTTCCTAGTTGCCATGACAAACTATATCCTCACCCACAATTACTTCTCTTTTGAAGGCGTTATCTACAAAAAAATACGTGGTAGAGCTATGGGCACCCGCATTTCCTATGCCAACCTATTCATGGGCCACCTAGAGGAATACTTCCTTAAAACCCAGAATCCTAAACCTCTCACCCGTTTCACATTCATTGATGACATCTTTGCTCTCTGGATCGAAGGTGAGGACAATGTATCCACATTCCTCCAGAACTTCAACAACTTCTCCCCCATTTGCTTTACCTGGTCCTACTTAACATGACAAGCCATTTTCCTAGATGTTGACAAGACTGCTACATCAGTACCTCTGTCCACACCAAACCCACTAACCACCAGCAATACCTCCACTTCAACTGCTGCCACCTGTTCCATACCAAGAAGTTCCTTCCATAGAGCCTAGCCACCCATGGTCATCTCATCTGCAGTGACGAGCAGTCCCCCTCTAAATATACCAAGGGGTCTCACTTAAGGCTTAAGGGTCATTCCATGCCAAGTGGTCTAAACCTTCCCACCATCATGTCTCCAATTTTCTTCAAATTTTATCTGTAGCACTAGTCAAGTGCTAAATTAAGTTTCTCAAGATTTCAAGCCTCTAGCTGCAATACTTGCTGATCTACACCCCCTTGTCTGAAGGGTAGTAAGTTCGCATGCGCGCGACATCAGACAAAATGCCATTTTTGGGGTCTCATAAAATTGAAACCAATTCATAAGAATGGTTAGTAAGATGAGACCCTGTACAGTTTTTTGTGCTGATTCAAACGAAATTAATTATAAGATTACTGATGCAAAATCCGGTCAAACAAGTCGACTCAAAGTGTACCCCTAATTCTGTCGTGACTTAATGCGACAAATTTTGACCAATATTCAGACTGCAATAATTTCCTTGCAGATAAAGATATGGACTTGAACTTTTTACCAAGTCTTATCTTTGTGCTGGACATAATACAGCTGGATTTCCAACTACCCAGGCTTTATAGTCGCCTTGCAAAATCTCTTCAAATTTGGCAGTGTCAGCGCAAATGGCTTTATTTACCAAAGTTCAAAGCCCATTACTACAAAATAGTCAGCCTGGATTTAATTGTGAATAGTATCATCTGAAAGAGAAACTCTTGCTCTACGAGATGGATATATTTTTCTTTTGCAACGCTTCCATTAAGTGCTTATTTACTCAGGTCAAAGTATCTTATATTTTGTGTGCGCAGTGCCCTGCGTTGGTCCATGATGGCTGAGCCATTACTGGTTATCACAATAAAACCAGCATCCCCATCGCCATAGGGGCCACGCCCGATAGCCATGCAGTAACAGCCACGGGTGGGTATCTTTACTGCAGGTTCCCAAGCCTGATTACAGGGTGTCTTTACCACAGGATCCCAAGCCTGATTGTGGGTTTCTTTATGCAGGTTCCCAAGCCTGTCTTCCTCAGTTACTTCATCATTCTGGAAGCATCGTTGATTTGCAAGAGAATGCTTTCAGGAAAACTGTATTGCCGACCAGATGATGTCACTGATGGAGCTGGAATAACACCAATGATAAGTTGTTCTGGAATCCAGCAAGTATCACGTCTTAAGGGCCAATAAAATGAACTTGCAGGACCATGAGGATGCATAAAGCTTATGAAAGCATCTTTCTGTTCGACTGAGATTTCAACGATGTTTCCAATCCACCATTTCTTTTCATAAATGCAAGCAACATACTGCCCAGGCTGAAGATCCATGACTTGAACTACTACTTCAGCAGCACTAATTTTGGCCAAAAAAGATGTCGCATCATTAGAAACTCTACTGACCTTAATTGTCGTCATATCAATGGGCAAAAAATGGTGGTTTTCTCTTGTGCCAGCTAGAGTGTGCCCTTGCAGGAATCTTTCTTCTTGAGAAGCTTTTTCTTCTTCAACTTCCTCTTTGCTGATGAAAAAGAATTTGATTCCATTGATATTATCATTGCAGAAGTTGAAAAGATCTTTGGGTGTTAGAATCTGGTTTTCATATGGACGTTGCAAACTTGCTCTTGCTGCCAACCGTTTTGTTGTGCCTCCAATGCCATCACAAGGCGACTTTCCATGGCTTGTTCCAAAGAAATTCCATTCTGCTGTTATTTCAAAATCTTCTTTGTGATAGCATAAGTTGAGAAAATTCTTGAAATTCTTATATTGTGCAGCTGAACCATCACTGAAGTAGTGGATGTGGCTTATTTTGGAAAATTGCATCTTCAGGTAATTGATTACTTTTCCAATGTAAACATGGACAGTAATCGTATCGTGTCGAAGGCAGTCACTAATAACACAAAGATTCACACATTGCACCTCTTCGTTTTCACAGTAGTAGACTACAAATGGATGAACTGTTGCTTGACTGTTTTCCCAGTGAAAGCCTTGCACTGCATCTTGAACAATAAATGAATAGTTTTCAGCAAAATCCATTAGTATTATGAATTCGCCTTCTTTCAAATCAGTTTTGAGAGCTTTCAGGTGCTGGCTTTGATGCTTGGCAATGTAGTGATGACAAGACAGGTTCCAAATTTTTGCTGCAATATCTTCAACATACTCTTCTGTTGAAAGCTGCTTTGTTTCTAAAGTATCCCTGTCGGTATGAATCCATTGTTTGTACTCAATCAGTTCTTCAGGGTCATTATCTTCAAAATATGTTGCAATAACTGCTTCTACACCTTCTGGACCAGGGCAGTTTTCACAACGATGAAGCATACAATCCTTGTTTTCCAAGCTGCAAACAGCTTTGCTAAGAATTTCCTTGTAGTCTTCATTGATTGATGCACCAGTGAGCATAAGCTTGACATTTTGGTGTATTGTACAGACACAAACTGAGTGCATTCCAGCAGAGCCAACTGTAACACACCATTTTGGTCTAAGCTCGCAAAACTTTGAGAAGCCAATTTCTGGTCCATTTTGCTTCTGATAAGACACGTACATTTCCTTCAAATTGCAAAGCAACAACCGCTTTTGCTTGTACACCTTTGTTCCTGAAATTCTCACAGGCACACAGTCTTTCTTCCCTGGACAAAGTCTGCTGAATTCGTCATCTTGAAAAAAGTCATGTACTTTCTGAACAACTTCATCTGAAAGCTTCCTTCCTTGCCGATTTGCTGGAAAAGCTAGAACACCTTGCTCATTCTTCAGTTTTCTCGCTTGCTTTACCATTCTTTCTGATACATTAAATGCTGTTGTCGTATCTTTAATTGTCCAGCTTCTTGGAACCAAGGTCAATATTTGAACTTTTGTCCTACGATTTGACACTTTACATTTTTCTTTCAACTCTTCTATAAGATTATCAAGATCTGCACAATTATTGCATGGGCGACTTTTACTTGAACTTGGCTGTTCATCGTAATTGATTCCTACAGCAGCAGCAATTTGATTCCCAATTAAACTTTGTGCATCCAAGATCTTTCTTTTTGCATAGCTTTGCTTATCTCTTTTACTTAGTTGTCTTCTTTTCAATGGTGAAGCACCAATAAATGATAAACTTTTGTTGATGGCTGGTTCAGTTTCATCCGTTGTGAAATCTTGTTCAGATTGGGTTGATAGTGATGATGAATCTTCTAGCTTTTGGTTCAGTGCCGACATGCAGCGAGGGCAAAGCTTCTGACCAGGTTTTATATCAATCACTTCTTTTTTCTTTAACAGGCAAAGTTTGGCAGCTGTTTCATTATCAAGCAGTCTAAGTCCAGCTTTTACATTGTGATTCCTCTTCTTGAATGGATTGCAACATTTCTTTTGCATCGCTTGATATTCATGTAGGAAGAGGGCTTCATGGTGGAAGCAAATGATGGAATTTTCGTCAAGTTTGGCTTCTGAACGCGAAACAAGCAATTTCTGGTCACATTCTGTGAAATCACTAAACGCTTTGAATCCAGTCTTCTTAGCATAGAAGATAACATGGCACTTCGATGCAGCAGCATCTTTTCCAATTGAACAGGGGGCCAACGATTCTTCTTCTTCATTAACTTCTGACATCTCTCACTGGCCAATCACTGAATAAAACACGAATGAAATATCCAATTATATCAGTAATTCTAAGCGACTATTAAGATTCAAATTCCTAGAAATGAAGAAAAATTAGTGCATCGCGCATACAAAATATAACAACTTTGATGTGAGTTAATGAGTACTTAATGGTCGCGTTGCAAAAAAAACAAATGTCAGTCTTGTAGAGCAAGAGTTTCTCTTTTAGGTGATACTATTCACAAGCAGATTCAGGCCAACTATTTTTTAGTAATTGGCTTGAAACTTTGGTAAATTTTACCGTTTGTGCTGACACTGCCTAATTTGAAGAGATACTGCAGGGCGACCATATGGCCTGGATCATTGCAAATCCGGCTGCATTATGTCTAGCACAAGCATGAAGCTTGGCCAAAAGTTCAAGTCCATATCTTCAACTGCAAGGAAATCATTGCAGTCTTAATATTGGTCAAAATTTGTCGCGTTGTGTCACGACAAATTTTGAAGTATACTTTGAGTCGAGTTATTTGACCGGGGTTTGCATGAGTAATGTTATACATAATTTCGTTGGAATCAGCAAAAAAAACTGTACAGGGTCGCATCTTACTAACCATTCTTATGAATTAGTTTCGATTTTATTAGACTCCAAATATGACATTTTTTTTATGTTGCATGCACACGGACTAAGTACACTTCAGACAAGGGGGTCTAGATCAGCAGCTATTGCAGCTAGAGGCCTGAAATCTTGGGAAACTTACTTCAACACTTGACTAAAGCTACAGTTAAAATTTGACGAAAATTGGAGACCATGATGGTGGGAACTTTTTTCAGTTTTAGACCACTTGGTGTGGAATGACCCTTAAGTGACCGTATTATCGTCCCAATCTCGTTCAAAAACCAATCTCCCGTGCCTTATCTCTCCAGTCTCCTACCACCTCCCAAAGTCCAATTGTCCAGCCACAAAAGAGCATTCCCCTCTGAACTCAGTACCACCCAGGACTGGACATTTTCTGCCAGGGTTTCAATTACCTCTCTTCATACCCTGAAATGAGAAATGTTCTGCCGACTATTCTTCCCACCCCTCCCACAGTGGTATTCTGTCATCCACCAGACCTACACAATATACTTGTTCATCCTTATGCAACCCCTGCTCCCAATCCCTTAGCTCATGGCTCATACCCCTGTAATAAACCTAGATGCAAAACCTGTCGCATACATCCTTCTCTTACCACCACTACCACCACCACCACCACCACCACCACCACCACCACCACCAGTCACTAACATCACCTATCCCATCAAACAAAAAGGGCTACCTGTAAAACCAGTCATGTGGACTACAAGCTAAGTTGCAACCACTGTGCTGCATTCTCTGTAGGCATGACAAACAATAAGCTGTCTTTCCGCATGAATGGCCACCGACAAACGGTGGCAAAGAAACAAGTGGACCACCCCATTGCTGAACACACTGCCAAACATGATATCCTTTATTTCAATGACTGCTTCACAGCCTGTGCCAGTGGCTCCTTCCCACCACCACCAGCTTTTCTGAATTGCGCAGGTGGGAACTTTCCCTGCAATATATCCTACGTTCCTGTAACCTCCCCCTGGCCTCAACCTTCGTTAGTCACTGTCCTTACCCATCCAGCCCCTTCCCTGTTCATCACCACCACCACCACCACCACCACCTTTTTATTTCTCTCCTTTTCCACTACTTTCCCTGTCTTCCTTACCTCTCTCCCCTGCCTCTGTCTAACCTGCAGGACTGCACTGTACAACCCCCCCCCCCCCCCCTCCACCATACTATCCTTCCCCCTCCTCGCCTCAGCCGCCTCTTTACCCCCACCCAGCCACTACTCCCATCATGCACTGGTGCTGCTGCTAGCAGTGTTGTTTCAATTGCCTGAGACTGCAGTCTCTTGTGTGAGTGTGTGTAGTATTGTTCACGAAGTTCTTAATGGCCGAAAGCTTTAATTGTGAGAGTCTTTTGTTGTACCTATCTGACTCAGCAGGGTGAGTAGCAACTTTGCCACTCATAATATTGTTACATTCCATCCAAGATTTTCCATTGTTTGATTATCTTGTAATAAACTTTATCAACAGCCCTAGCTGAGTAATTAGCATAAAATTTGAAAAAATTAATGAAACATTTTTTGCGATATAGGCTTTTTCTACACTACGTGATCAAAAGTATCTGGACACCCCCAAATACACACAGTATTCATATTAAATGCATTGCACTGTCACCTACTGCCAAGTACTCCATATCAGCAACATCAGTAGTCATTAGACACAGAGCAGAATGGGGCACTCCATGGAACTCACGGATTTTGGTTGGTTGGTTTAAAAGATGGGGGAAGGGACCCAACCACGAGGTCATTGGTTCCTTGTTCCTAATAAAACAATGCCACTTGTATGAGAATAAAACGGTCAAGACATAACACAAAACGGAAAGAAAGGAAAAACCACAAGAACGAAGGAAAGGCAATGAACACTAAAAGGAACAAACGAGGACAAGAAAATAGAGACCCTAGAAACAGAAGATGGTGAAGCAAGAAAGCAGATTACAGTGGCTGGCCGAGCAACACATTTAAACTTCCACCTTAAAAGCACTAGGGTGGAGGACACAGAGGGACAAAGGACATGCGCTAAAACCTACATAGAAGTATAAAATGCACTCTTATGGATAAAATTTAAAACTAAAGCTGCTGCTGAGGAATCATCGCACAACACTGAAGGCAGCGTGCTGGGAAAGTTTGCCGAAGAGTGGCTATAAGTGGGCAGTCCAGAGAGGTGGACGACTTATTTGGGAGCCACAGCGACACAGAGGTGGGTCCTCACGACAGAGTAGTTAACCATGCGTTAGCCATGTATGGACAATGCGGAGCCGGCAGACGACTATTGATTCCCTGTCAGATGACAGGGATGACTTCCATGCAGTCATCATCTCCTTAATAACGGGCAGCTTATTGTTCATACTGTTATGCCATTCCGTCCCCCGAAGCCTGAAAACCCTGCGGTGTAAGAATGCAGGTCAGCTTCGAATATGCCCATCTCCAGAAGCGGTTCCGGCATCACCCATTTGGCCAGCCTGTTGGCAAGTTCGTTGCCTGGGATACCGACATGTCCTGGGGTCCACACAAACACCGACAAACGATGGGATCGTTCCAGGGCACAGATGGACTCTTGGATGGACGCCACCAGAGGATGGAGAGGGTAGCACTGGTTGATAGCTTGTAGGCTGCTCAATGAGTAAGTACACAGGAGAAATGACACGCCAGAGCATGAGCGGATGTGCTCAAGAGCATGAGATATTGCCGATAGCTCTACTGTGAAAACACTGCAACCAT
Organism: Schistocerca americana; assembly: GCF_021461395.2. Taxonomy (NCBI): domain Eukaryota; kingdom Metazoa; phylum Arthropoda; class Insecta; order Orthoptera; family Acrididae; genus Schistocerca; species Schistocerca americana. The sequence goes on along the minus strand of NC_060120.1, from coordinate 637,221,976 downwards.
ATGGCAAGGAGTGCTGTTAAATATGTCCTCCATGAACATACGAAAGATCAACGTGACTAACAGCCATCGGTGTAAACCACGTCAGAGCCACGGAAAAAGTCAAGAACAAGAGGAAGCGACATCTGAGAGCGGCGGGGTTAACTGAGTCCTTAGGGCCATGCAAAGGTCCAGATGAAGTTGCGGCTGAGGCGTACACCACGGAGGTGTACGTGAACTGATGGCAAGTAGAGGTAGTATAGGGAAGGACTCCAGTTCGGAGAGAAGGGACCGCACGCGAACCGCGATTGTTAGCCCCGACCTGGGACACCGATGTGGTTGATGGATCGCCGCAGGCGGGAAAAGGAGACAGTAATTCAGATTCTCGGGACAACTACGAATGTGTGCAGTGTAACTGGCGAGCAGTTGTACACGACTGATCTGCAATGGATGGACCCCAGCCTCCACCAATACACTGGTCACTGGACTCTTCCTAAAAGCTCCTGTCGCTAGTCGAACCCCTCAGTGGTGCACAGGGTCAAGTAAATGCAACACTTCAGGCACTGCCCAACCATAAACCACACTACCATAGTCAATTTGAGATTGGACAAGAACTCTGTAGAGCTGCAACAGCATAGAGCGATCTGCACCCCAATTGGTGTTGCTCAGGCAACGGAGGGCGTTGAGGTGCTCCCAGCACTTCTGATTAAGATGACGAAGATGAGGAAGAAGCGTCAAGCATCGAAAACCAGTCCTAAGAATCAATATGTCTCCACTACAGTGAGTGGATCATCATGAAGGTAAAGTTCTGGGTCGGGATGAACGGTACGACGCCAACAGAAGTGCGTGACACACGACTTTGCGGCTGAAAATGGAAACCGTGGGCTAGAGCCCACGACTGCAGAAGTCATCTGCACACAGAGAGGGTGAGACGGAGGGCCTAACAGCTGCTGCTAGACTGTTAATGGCCACTAAAAGTAGAGAGAGACTCAATACAGAGCCCTGCAGGACTCCATTCTCCTGGATATGGATGGAACTATGGGAGGCACCAACTTGGACCTGGAAATAACGTAGTGACAGGAAGTTTTGGATAAAAGTCATGAGCAGGCCCCAGAGACCCCACTCATACAATGTGGCAAGGATATAATGTCACCAGGTCGTGTCTTAAGCTTTACGTAAGTCATTAAAGACAGCAACCAGGTGTTCGCATCTGGAAAAGGCTGTTCGGATGGCAGACTCGAGGGACACAGGGTTATCAGTGATAGAGCGAGCCTGGCGTTAAGCCGCCCAACCCAACTGCCGACACACCATTTGTTCCAGCAGCTTAGAAAGAATGTTGGTGAGGCTGATGGGCTGATAGCTATCCACATCAAATAGGTTTTTACCGGATTTGAGCACTGGAATGGTGGTGCTCTCCCGCCACTGCAATGGAAAGATGTCATCACGCCAGATCAGGTTAAAGATGATGAGGCCATGTCGTTTATAGTAACAGGGTGTATATGTGGACAAGGAAAAAAATTCCCAAATTTTCCCCGGATTTCCTGGTTAAAAATACACTTTCTGCCAGATGAAAACATACTTTTACCGTGTTACTAAGTGACAGTATATTTTCTCTCCCACTTATCAATCCTTTGAATGGTTATGTTTTTATACATGGGCGTAGAATTTCCCGGCACTTTAGAAAACTAAACTCAGGGAAGAAAACTCCTTTTGGAAAGATTTTTTATGTGCAGCAACATGTACCTAGCATATTTTCGTATTACGGTAGTATAAATTCGAATTCTACCAAACACCGCATGTTACTTTCTGTACCATTGTAATCAAGATTGTGATGTGCTTTTGTAAGCCAGTCATAGCTCATGTCACATGATCCCGCCAGCCAATGTCAGCGGTTATTCAGACCACAGTACACCTGATGTAGTCAGCTAATAGCAACATCACTGTTAAGTAGTGCGGATACACGAAAAATTAATATACATGGTGTTGCTACAAGAAAAGTAAAGCTTTCACATACAATATTGGTCTCTAAGGTTAATAAGCTGCAAGAGAAGCTAAGCTTTCACATATAATGTTGATATTTTATGCATGTGTTACACTAAGATATATCACACAAATGTGCCAGTAATATTTTTAGCTGAGTCCAGTGACTTGTCCTCTAAGTTTTCTGCAGATAAATTAGCTACTACAAAGGAGAGAGAGCTTCCCATAGCACAACATCAATATGCTCATAATAGCGACATGAATGTCTCATCTTCTGGGCTCTAAATACTTCTAAATGGCTCGTCATCAAACACTCTGATTTCATCGAACATTCTCGTACATAGTTCAACTTGCATAAAAGGAAATTTACTTTGAAAGTAATGCGTTTCAAACCACCGTTCGCAATATTTTTCTGCGACCTGTTAGAAATAGGTTTGTTTCAGTAGTCAGAGAGCGCCAGATAATGGGTGCCACCGCGCTTTGGCAGCTGCTAAGACGCAGGAAACCCGTGTTCATGTAAAACATTATATGATCTTACATTATGTCATAAAAGAAAAAGACATCAGAGGATACGCCAAGGGCATCGGAATTTCGTGAACCATACTAAAATGGCACATTTAAAGTGCACACTTAAAGAGCTCATTCGTATGTCCAAGTTCCCAATGAAGTAGGCCTCGACCTGATATTAAGCTTTTTAGTGTGGGTTTCAGGATGTAAATTTTCTTGGAGTGCCAGTACTGTATTAACTCATTTTTGATTCTTTATTATGGCATAATGCCATATGTGCTAGAAGATGAAAATGTGCACTTGAAATTAGCCAATAGTGCGGAACTAAACACTGTTTCAAACATACCGGGTGTCTCAGCATAAAAGATTAATAAAAAACCAAGTTTCTTCAGCAAACTGACAAAAATAGCTTCATTGTTCTACAAGGCAAAGACAATTAATGCATGGCTGTCAGAAAAGTGGAAATAAAATAAAATCTTAAACTAATAACGTATATTACCCTTCCGTAATTATGTGAATGTATTTTAATTCACTTGATAGTTCACGGCCACAGAAATCCATTTTGTTTTCATTTGCTGTGAGAGCAGTAAACGAAGAGGAAACAGGAAAATCACTACATGTAAACACGGGTCACATGGAGACTACACACTTCCCCACTATAAAATCAGACTGCTTTGTGCATCAGCCTCTGATCTACAATATTTCCAAACCAAGGCAATACTAAGATACTGGCGCCCCCCCCCCTCCCTCCTTCGGAGTGTTTGAGATATGACGTCAAAAATTTAAAAAATCGAATTTTTCTGATACATAAAACATATGTTTGAGGAAATGTAAGACGTTATTTGGCCTTAAGTGTGCCAGAGTGCAGTGCCACCCCTCTTCACACAGCATTCTTCTATCGCACATCACTGTATTTTGCTCCGTGGAATTTAAATGTGTGTATTTTGTACTGGATGCCATCAAACTATATTCAGGACAGTGGAAATTAAAATGTCCTGTGGTGCCTCTCCTGCTCCCACTCGCCCAGTCTGACATCCTGCCCCTCTAGAAAATAAACAACTCGCAATTAATACTGGATGGAATTATTTGTAATCGGGAGAACAAGAACTCTTCAGAAAATTTGCACTCTTTATTGCCTTTAGCTTATAACTCTATATAAAATTTAAATATAGGATACATAAAACCAGTAAAGACAAGAGACAAGCAATACAGTACACATTTCTTCAATCCTTAGCTCCTAGCATTGTTTTCTCTCTAATGTTGCTACAGCTTTACGTGACGTGCTTTCCTTTCTGCGACAGAATCTATTAGCTCATCAAAGTTCGTCCAATGTTTAGTTACATAAAAAAAATCGAAATATCGCTGTCTAATACTGAGTAAGCTGTTAATACAAATAGTACCCAAGACTGGTGTGGTTTCTATTTTGTCACTGTCTGCTATATAAAACAAAATAGGCCTTTCTAACACTGCAGAAACTGTAACACACACCAAATAAACGAGACTGTTTTGGCACAAATGGTCATTTTTATAAAACGACAGAATATAATTTACGAAGACCAACATAAAATGCCTATTAGGCCTACTAAAAGTAAAAAGCTTTATGTTAGAAAGTAGTTTCACATTTCGTTCATACACTACAGTTTCTAGAGCATGAGATTGAAAAGTAGTAGTACGAGATTTTTATATAAATTTGGAATCAACATATTCTTCCCTAATTTGTGCGATTTCCCTGTTTCTCTTCCTTCCTCATTCTAACGAGCAATCTTGTCATGACTAATTCTGGAACTATTCCTGCCTTTGTCAAAACTTATTCGCCAGTCAACTTCACTAACCCTACCAGAATCACCAGTTTGGTTATCCAGTTAGGTGTTATGTTCATACAAACCATTTTCCGCACTACTTCCGGAATAGAACTTAAGTGGTCGCTAGATGGGGACTGTACAACTGGTCCTTACTAGTGTTGTGATCTGGCCAAAAATTTGACAAAATTTCCTTTTCCTGGATACACCGAGAAGATAATACATAATCTTTCTCATCTGTTATTCCTGTTAGCTGTTTATATCTACTCTGCTAGACTGAATCTATCTAATCTAACTTTAACTTAAGCTAAGGTCAACACATACACCCATGCCCGAGGAAGGATTCGACCCTGAGACGGGGGGTAGCCACGCGAACCGTGACGAGTCAGTTACTCTGTGCAGCTTATGATTCATTCAGAAATCAACTTACAGAGGGGGTCAAAAACCAACAGAGATGCGCATAAAAATCATATGAGTAATTGATAGACCAATGTGCGCTGGATGCTAGCCGCTTTGTGAAACAAGGTTTTTTCCTCCACTTAATGAATTTCGTGCCCCCCCCCCCCCCCCCCCAAAATCCCTCATAGATCCGGGGGCCCGCTGCGCATGCGTGAATCCGGCAGCTTGGGTGCGGCAGTAAAATTTTTCCCAGTTGCATCTAGCTGCTTGCTGTGACTGCTTACACACAGCCAACAGCCACATTTCTGTAGCCAGAAATGGGAGAAGGTACTACTCATACGCCACTCAACTGTGCATGCACATGGGCCCGCTTGTAACTGCTAAAACAAATCTAATGTAAACAGTTGTGATGTCACACTCATTGGAGGCAATTTGTTGTTATGAAGCATGCACAGTCTTCCTAAAGCCTTTGACACATTTTGATGTTGGCAAATGCTTGTATGAGCACTGTGTTTGTATGTGGCAAATTTCCTTTGCAATTTATGTTTCATTTTCATTTTTTTTCTCGTTCACATTTTATTGTTGCAGTATTATTCTGCAGTAGTGGTATACAGTAATATCCTTTGTTAGAGTATCGATTCTTACCTGTCAAAATTACAAAAATTTAACTGAAAACTAGAACAATGAACAATTCCCGGAAGTCTAAAAAATTCCTGGTTTTCTCCCAGATGTCCTGGGTTTTATACACCACGAGTCAGATGATAGCTGTTTAATCATCTGGCTGTGGATCAGATCAGCCCAGGAGCTGTGTCGGGGCAATGTGCAACGATGTTGAGGTGGTCCCATTCTGTAAATGGAGAATTATAGGGTTCACTGTGACATTCAGTGAACGAGAGGGCTTTCCCTTCCATCCACTTGAGGGTGCAAAATGCTGGGGGATAATTCTGACACAGAGGCTCAAGCATAGTGCTTAGCTAAGTGCTTGGCAATTGCGTTTGCATTGGTAGACAACACACCATTGATGCTAATGCCAGTAACACCTGTCTGAGTGTGGTACCACAAACACGTCTGATATTCGTCCAGACTTGGGAAGGTGACAGGTGGCACCCAGTGGTCAAGATGTACCTCTCCCAACATGCCTGTTTCCATCATTTTATCACAGAGTCGTTTAAAAGCTATTAGGTGCTCTAGGGAAGGGCGCCACTCATGTCACTGTAGAGCCCGCCGACACTCTTTAATGGCCTCAACAATTTCTGACAACCACCAAGGTACTGACTTTCGCCAGGGGCTCAACTACCACATCGATGGTACCATGTGTGGGAGATTCAATGGTGACAACAAAGATGAAAGCTTCCCTATCTGCCTTGTTTAAGGCCCACCTTGGTAGACGTCCGGGACAATGGCGCTGGGGGAGTGACAAGAAGATGGGAAAGTGGTCACTACCACACAAGCCATCGTGGGCTCTCCAGTGGACAGATGGGGTAAGTTCTGGGCTGCAGAGGAATACATCAATGGCTGGGTTAAGTGCCATGAGCCACACTGAAATGTGTGGGGTCCGCAGAATTTAAGAGGAAGAGGCCGAGTTGAGACAGGAAAGTTTCGACATCTCTGCCTTGACCAGTAAGCGCAGTGCCACCCCACGAATTAAAATCTCCCAAAAGTAGGAAAGGTTTAGGGAGTTGATTAATCAGTCCAGCCAATGCATTCAGGGGTAATGCACTAGCTGGAGGAAGATATACGTTGCAGGCAGTTATTTCCTGTGTCATCCTCATCCTGACAGCCACAGCTTCAAGAGGTGTTTGAAGGGGCACGGGTTCACTGTATAATGAGTTCAGGACAGAGACAAAATCCACCTGACACACTATAATAGTCACTACGGTTCTCTTAATATCCCCTATAGCCACAAAGGGCAGATGTCTGCATTGCCGGGAACCAGGTTTCCTGCAGAGCAATGCAGAAAGCAGGTGTAAAGCTTAACAGCTGCCGTAGCTCAGCAAGGTGGTGGAGAAAAATGCAACAATTCCACTGGAGGATGACGTTATCATGAAGCTGGGATGACACATGCTATGAGGCAGGTTACGCCTCAGGGTCACCTGGTGCCACCACCTGAGTATTTGTATCCATTCCTATCGTGGATGAGGCATCAGTGAGATCCATGTCCTCAGGGGACACTGAGGTCTCCACCTCATCTGCAGGTGCAGAATTGGTAGGGAGTGGTCATGTTGGGGCCACCAGAGGGACCTTTTTCAACAGACTTCTTTGTTTCCTTGCCCTCTCGCTTCTCTTTTTAAGGCTTGCTGGGATGACGTCTCAGAAGTAGCTTCAGGCACAAAGGAAGACCGCGAACATCTTCACCCAGTAGCTTTCACCTCCTTTAGCCACTGGTAAGTGCCTGCTGTGGCATTAGTGGAGACCTTGGGAGAGGGGGTCCCAAGGAAACCCATCCGCACGTAACGAGGCTGTTGCTTCTCTGGCTGGGGGTGGGGGGGAACTTTCTCGTAAAGTAGGTACTTTGGGAGCAACGGAAGGAGATTTTCGCCCTACCACCGATGGGGCAGGTGAATTCTGGAGGCCTGGAGGGCCCACTGTTCGTGGCACAGAGTGTGGTATGACTGGTACTTGTGATGGCAATGGTAATGAAGCTACAAAGTACGTGGACGTCATCTGAACGGGGTGTAATCTTTCAAATTTGCATTAACCTCTTGGTAACTCAACCAGTCCAGGGGCTTGTATTCCATGATTTTCCACTCCTTTTGGAGTACTGTGCAATATGGCGAGCAGGGGGAGTGCTGCTCTCCGCAGTTGATGCAAGTGAGAGGAGGCACACAGGGAGGGTCTGGATGCTGTAGATGTCCGCAGTCTTGACATGTGGCATTGGAAGTGCAGCGGCAAGACGTGCCTGAATTTCCACTGTTTCAAGCACCACGTAGGGTGAGGGACGTATGGTTTAACATCACAGTGGTAAACCATTACCCTGACCTTTTCAGGCAATGAATAACCCTCAAAGGCCAAGATGAAGGCACTGGTAGCAACCCAGTTGTCCGCGTCCCCTGTAAACACGCTGGATGAAATGAACACCCCACCATTCTAGATAGGCACAGAGCTCATCGTAAGACTGCAAGAGGAGGTCGCGATGGAAAATAATCCTCTGGACCATGTTGAGACTTTCATGGGGACTGACAGGAACAGGACTATCACCCAGCCAGTCGCAAGCAAGTAACGCCCAGGACTGGGCCGAGGATGCTGTCTGAATCAAGGCTGCATGGCTTCTCACCTTTGACAGCGCTGTCACTTCCCCAAACTTATCCTCAATATTCCAGAATGAGATTTTCACTCTGCAGCGGAGTGTGTGCCGATATGAAACTTCCTGGCAGATTAAAAACTGTGTGGCAGACCGAGACTAACTCGGGACCTCTGCCTTTCGCGTGCTCTACAAACTGTGCAACCCAAGCAAGACTCACGCCCTGTCCTCACAGCTTCACTACTGCCAGTACCTCGCCTTCTACCTTCCAAAGCTCTCCTGCGAATCTTGCAGAACTAGAAATCCCCTTGCTTTCAGGAGTGCTAGAAATAACAACAGTGATGGTCAACAAAGTCATAATTACAAACAATGAAATTAGTTACACAAAAAACATTTTATTTGGAAAAATGGGGCATCAAGTAGAGCCAATGCCAAGTTTCAAAACTAGATTCATGTTCTGACTGAGAACAACTAACTGAAGATCGGGAGTTACTCTCACCTTCAACTTAATTCAGTATGTACATTTCCAATTAACTCTTCAGCACCACAGCTGATATGATGACCACATATGCATTACAAACTCAACAGACAAGCAATTTCCTTCAGAGTACATCTGCAGAAATAAAACACTGTTTAACTTCACGTAATTAGAGGAACTCTAAAATTGCCCACCATTTGAATGTATTAGGACACAGCACTGAAACTGCAATTATTCTTAAGACGATATGGCCAGAGAGATTCTTCCAACTGAGAAATTTGCATCTTGTTCACAACATGTTTGTTTTATAAAGTTCAGCCCATGTATACAGCTGGGCATAACAGAAGTCTACAGTTACCTGTTGCAGAAGAGTTAGCAACTGAGGAAATGATCCCATTTACAGGACAGCTCTTTTTAAAAACAGCATGTTAAAGTTAACTCCAAGGGGGTATGAAAATGTACATGTTATACTATAACAGTGGACAGGCTTATAGTTTTATTCATCAAGACGCGCCAACTGAGTTTCAGGAATCTTTGAACAAGGATCAACAGTAATTCTGTCAACCCAGAGAATAAAAAGAGAAATAGCACGTAACATATTTTGACAACTTCATACAAAATTTCAAAGCACTGACATAAGGAAACATTCGCACTGGCGGAACTGTCAGAGTAGGCCTAAATTATCTTGCTAATTCTGCTCTAATGCCACACAAGGAGGCAACTGAAGAAATGTGCTTTTTCATAAGAATTATGCAGCACAAACGTCATAATACTGAAGAAATGGGTTGACAGCACAGTAGTTCTGGGTTGAAACTTTAATAGGAAAGGAGAATCTGGCAAAATAGAACACAGATTGTAAAGCCACAAAATGAGAGGGGGTTGACCTCTCTAATCAACTGATTTCATATTACAGGATTTTTATGACGAAACAGACACTTAGAGCTATTTTCCATGCTGTTGGATTTTGCTGTAGTACAGAGTTGGACGGAATACAGGACAAGTGCCAAACCAACTTTACGAGACAGGCTAGTTTTCTGGTGTTAAGTGGGATGGATACCCTCCCAATAAAACAAGGCTAACCATCTGTCACACCTCCATATACTCGTGTTCAAAGGTGACGAGGAGAAACTAGACTATCTGAAGAGATTCAGCAGAACACCTGCCACTTCATGAAAACAGTGCATCACCTACCAGGTGCAAATTCCCAGAATGCAGTGTACATCTTTGTTTCTCGAAGGAAAAGAACTGTTTCCATTAGTTTCATTTAAATTAAAAGGACACTGAACATAATTTCCTATAGACTACATTGTTGACTAGAAAAATGATGAATTTTATTCTACTGTGTGGGAAAAAAGCATTCACATATGTATGCACTAACTAATTTTTTTCTCTGCAATGAGTTAAACGTTGACAGACCCACTGGACTTACTATACTTTGAAAACGCGTGCATTTAACTTTCATTTTTTAATTTTAAAATCTTTAAAAATTACTTAAAAGCATTACAATGTAAAAAAATTTCCATCTCGATAAAAATTCAGGTGTGGAAGGGTTAACAAACACCATACACGAAACCCAAACAAAACATACCAATAAAAACATCGCAGTTACCGCCTGTATAACAAAGTCACTTAAATTCATTTACAAAATTAAAATCGGCAGATTTCAAAAAAATGTTGGTAACGTCACTTGTCAAAGCAGAATAGTCCAATCACACAAACTTCAATATGCACGAGGATGAAGGTCCACACAATTTTTAAAAAAAAAGTCATATTGCTGGCAGGCGTAGCTTTTATGGAAGAAACAATTGGGATCCAGGATATTACCTGCACTTAGGAACTGATTACGTGTTTCCGAGAGTCATGGAAAGCCAGTAACAAAGTTACCGGTATATATATTTTGTAATTTCTTCCTCTACTATTCTCAATCAATGAACCATAATTTACCTGACAGTTCCTGCTCGGTTGGAAAATCTAATTTTTCAAAAGTTTAAAGCTCACATTTTAAATTACGCATCCTTTCTTCAGAATAAATGCTTCAGGCACTAAACGAAAAGGGCAATTATTAAGTTATCATATACTTTTGCTGAAAAAAATTTTAAACACAAACCTGAAGTTAATTTTAAATTAATAATCAAGCGAGGATTTGATTTCGAGCATAAATTCCACGCTTTTAGTGATCCGATGAAAGGTAAAATGGCGCAGTTTGAAAAACCATAACTCACATACAATACTGCTCTAAACTTCTCTCTGTGGTTTAGTGCTGCTTTTGAACTTACAAATTCGTATTGTACTTTGTGTGAAATATGTATGGGCTCTCCAATCCACCAGAATACAAAACAACATATCGTTACTACACAATTAAAAATGTAAACATTTTCACACTTATTTCGCAAAACTACAGAACTATGCTTACCCAAAGAAAGGGTCCTCCTCAAAATCCCCCATCAGCGATCCAAAAAGCGACATCGCACCGAAATTTCACTCTATAACTGACAAAATTCACTTGCTTGAAGGAAAATTCTCTCGCCCACACACACACACTAACTCGTTCGTTGTTCGACTGATCGAAACTTCGTACTGACGATTTCTCTAGAATGCGTCAGAGCTTACTCGTGTCGAGATGTTCACTTTAGCGTCATAGATGCTTGATATGTCAAAGATAGTGTTGCAATATTTAGGCGATTTTTACCTAAATAAAATCGAGGCAGTTGTATAAACAATTGTAGAGGTCATTAAAGCACTACGTAAACGTATTTCTTTTCATGATCAAACACAGATTGTTGTTGGCTGTTGTAGGTTACAAACAAACACGTCACCAATGTGTTCTGTAAATTGAAGGCAAATGCCGAGTGTCATGGAATAGCAGGAAACACTAAATGCCTATTTCTGCTAAGCTTTATTATGCTCTAAAATAGAGCTTCTGAGGTAGTGAGCAATTTATCATTTTATTGGCATACTGTCATGTATTAGTTTCCCGAAAGCGAATTCTAACCTTATCCAATGGTTATGTTGAGCGCGTATAGAGGCAGAATTCTGTAAAACCATTGTCGATATTATTAAATGAACGTAAGTTTGAATGGAAATTATTGGTGACGTAAAAGCAACACTTGAGATTTTTGTACCCATTATTGTTAATCACTTATTTTACTTGTAGGTACATTATTTTTGAAGATATGGGGACAGAAGAAACCAACAATATTCGCCATCAAGAGGCAAACCACACAGTTACTGCCAAACCGAAGTTTATGAAACTGTCATCGTATGTTTTGGCACTAAGGCCTTGGTCCTTAAGCGGGTCTTTGATGCCTACCTTATTGGGATGTGCACTATCATACAAGTGTGGATACTTCAGTTGGGTTATATTATTACTGACGTTGTTTACAGTCGTGACAGTGCATGGTGCTGGGAATGTTGTGAACACGTACTTCGATTACGTGAAGGGTATAGATGGACGAAAGAGTGATGATCGTATCCTTGTAGACCATATTTTGTCTAAGGATGAAGTTGTTACACTTGGTGCAATGTTGTATGCAGCAGGCTGCCTTGGGTTTATTTGCTTGGCAGCAGTTTCACCGGCAAAAATGGAACACTTGGCTTTGGTGTATTTTGGCGGACTTTCTAGTTCATTTCTGTACACTGGTGGAATAGGATTGAAGTACATCGCATTAGGTGACGTTATAATACTCATTATATTTGGACCTATATCAGTGTTGTTTTCCTTCATGTCCCAGACAGGGCATGTCGACTGGGGAACGATTTATTATGCAATTCCATTAGCGTTAAACACAGAAGCTATCTTACACAGCAACAATACAAGAGATCTGGAAAGTGACAGCCGTGCTGGAATTGTAACACTTGCTATATTGATTGGACAAACAGCTTCACATATTTTGTATGCATTTCTCCTTTTTACCCCATATATTTTATTTGTGGCTCTAGGTCTTAGATACTCTATGTGGTTCCTGCTACCACTTACGACATTACCTGCAGCATTTCGCATAGAAAAGCATTTTCGCTGCCTGGAGACTATTCAGACAGTACCTAGAAAAACTGCAAAATTAAATTTATATTTTGGTTTTTTGTATGTTCTTGCCTGCAGCCTGGTAGATGCAAATCATATGCCTTTTCTACACTGATTTAGTTTTCTGTGTAGTGCTACAACAATCACACTATAGAGGTGTATTGGTTATGTACATTCTGGGTGCAATTATTGAATGTTTGTGAGCACCTCAAAATTTTGTTTTGTTTCTGAAATGATTAATTTGGTTACTAACTGATCAAATGATTTACTTACAATTCCAGATTTGGCTTAAAACATCTTAAATTACTTCGGGAAATATGTAACTGAAGTTAGGTAAAAAATGAATGGAAAAGACAGTAAAGTAATATCTTGTAAACTTTAGACATATTTCCTGCTATTCAGGGCTATGGCATTTTAGAACAGCATGAAACAGTTAGCTGTCAGTTACCTTTCTGGTTATTTCGGACACATACTTTGAAAAATGTTACTTATTTGCTTTACTTAATTTTTTAATCATCGCTGAATGGCCTTCAGCATTACCAGTATAAGGTCACTGGCAGTGGTACAATTCTATCTAAAATGCTTACCAATTGGGTGTTGAAGCAAGTATTGTTACTAAACAAAGAATAGCCTTGCAATAACAAGCCTGTAGAAATAAATGTGGAAGGTTTAATAGCACAAGCTACTGAATCACAAAATTTTATTGAAAGCCCTCTTCAAGTGCTCGAAGAGAAATTCATGTTATACGTGTAGGAAGCTGTGTTCTTTGGCTGATAAGATTTGTACTGATATATTAGGCTATTTAAGTTGTGACAACAGTTGTGAAAGTGTGGTGCAAGTTAATGATATACCCAGAATGCAGAGTTAACTGAATGGATTTCAGAGGAAAACCATAAACACTGAGTCAGTAACGAAGAAATGTGAACTCTTCATATCTCTCTCTGTTGTGGTAGCTTGTCTATCTCATAGTTAATGACCATACCTACATGCATTCGTGATGTGTTTGACAATAAGGACCAAGATAGGTGTAAGTATGTTATGCAGGACTTTGTTTCAATACAGGATTACCTCATATGCCTAAATACTGATAATAAGAGCAGCTGCTTTGAGATGTTTCATTGTATGAATATGTGCTAATGTAATCATTGTTGTGATTATATGTGGTAAGTTATCAAGACTAATATTTAAATATTTAGATGTTCTATTTTGAAACATTGTCAATATGTGTAGGTCATTGTTCATTTTTTATATTGGGGTTTGAGTACTTAAGAGGATTCAGTGATTTTATGATCTGCAGCCATTTAACTACAAGCAGTATAAGCTAAAATAAATTCAATTTTTGGTGAAATAATGTAGCTGCAGTGTAGCAAATAATAGTCTATACCATGCTTAACATTCTGTGAACATATCTCTGTTTTGGCAGTAAATGAAATGGCACTAAAATCTTCTTTCACAGATTTAGTTAGTACTGTACAGTCTAAACAAGCAAGAAATGTTACACTTCAGAAGAATTTTAACATCAAACATATCTGTTATTTTCAGTTTTTTGTTCTGATTTAGAGCCTATATTGTTTTTAATTGTTAATATTTCTTTGAATTTTTGTGCTGGGCTGTTCAAGACAAAACAAAGACTCAGTGTGTTCACTCCTGTGTAGTTACAGCTTCATAGCTGAATGGTGCTTGAACTTATGTACTGTATCAACGTAAATATGTCTGGTAGCTTATTACCTGTCACTGTGTGTGCGTGTGTGTGTGTGTGTGTGTGTGTGTGTGTGTGGTAGAGAGAGAGAGAGAGGGTGGGGGGGGGGGGGGAGCATGCACGAAACCACACCAAATACACATTTTGTTGTTTCTGTCCTTTTTTGTAATTTATTTACATAGTAAACGTTGCTATTCCACAGTAAGTCTTAAGCAACCCTCAGTAAATATAGAGGAATATTATATACTTAATTTGAAAATACAGTGGCACTATTATGTACCTAAATAAGAGTTTATGCAGAATCTTAAGTTTTAAAACACAGTTATATTTTTTTGATTGGTATTAGGAAATATACATAATGATGGTGTTTGCTGGTAATTCACTGACACATACCCATTCAATTGCTAATTTTTTTGATAAGCAAACAAGTTCAGACTAAAGCTTATGAAAGTCGCAGAGGTCAACCCAAGAAAATGGAAGTGCTCTGTCACAAATAAAAACTAAGTAATGCTCTGTTTCTGCCCATTGCACTGTTCAGCTCATTTAAACTGTCTATCCTAATAACAGTGTTTCTCAAAGGTCTCTGTTGTAAGTTTGCCCTTCGTAGCAGTTTGTTACCCCTACACATTTAAAGTATTTCTTCGTTTTTCTCTCAGCTGAACTCATCTCTGTTCAGTGCCTTCCGCCATTTACTTAATTATTACATTACAGCCTCACATATTCTATTTTCTCTTCTTGCTACTCTTTCTTATAAATGCCAATGAACTTATTAAAGGTATTGTGGATACAATTCTCTTCCCTTTTTTTTTATATATTCCCAGTGAAAGTCAGTCCCTGATCAACTGCATTCTCATGACTATTTACTACTTTGACTTTTCTGAAATTCAAATAGATAACATTGTATTATGTTCCTTTATTGACTTTTAATGATTTGTGATTCAAGAGACCTATTCCATTGCCCCAGTTTGTGCCTTTTAACATCCTGTTCTCCTGATCACCAAAGAAGTAAACATTAGTCCTAAACATTTGAAAGTGTCGTATTTTTCATTTCACAATACCATGATGCTTAAGCCTGAGGAAAAAATTACAGCCATGTCTGTCCATTGAGTTGTTGATCATCTATCTTTCATTTGATTTAAACATTCATGAACAGAGACTGCTGAACAGAGATTAGCCATATTTAATATTATGTTGTTTTGTTTGTCTGAGTTTGTGAAAATTTTGCAGCATTTACAGCTCATATAGTTTTTATGAATAAAAATAAATATTACCAAATATCATGTCAAATGTGTTACTGTTTTATGGCTTGAATGCTTCATATTACCTTGTTGAATTTTTCACTTGTGTTGGATTAAACAGAGGACATTAATAGGATTTAAAGATGTGTGAAATTTGTGCATGGTTGTTATGCTTTGAGCAGATTGTATGATTATAAGACATAAGTGTTTGCAAGGTATTCATGATCTAATTAAAAGAAAATGTAAATAAATGAAGGAGAATATATTGTACATGTAATTTCATTTTTTGTATACAAGTGCCATTAATTTGAACCAATATGAGAGTATTAAGAGTCTCGGAACTTCTCAACCTTAATGAATTCCACACATAAAATAGTGAAGTCCAAACTGTATGAAGGGGAGGGGGGGGGGGGAAGAAGAAAGAGAGCAACAGTCTAATTTTATAGAAGGTTTCTAAACTGCATTTAACATATGCAGATGTATAAAACAGTCATAAGTGACGGAAGTAATATCACTGGATAAAAATTTCACTAGAAGAAGATACATTATATACTTTTTTTGTCATGCTTAGCACATCATTTTGCATCCATTTCTTTATATTCACAATTTTCTGTGAACTGTATTAGTCAAAGACTGAACATGATCAATCTTCATGCAAACCTGCTCTCATTTAACTACATAATTTATACTTTCTGATTAAAGTGAAGGAAGTTGGAGGAGGTATGGTGATTGAGAGTGAGGTCCACTTTGTTAATTTTTGGCATGATCAATAATTTGAGTTTCATTTCCTCATAGAACTGTAATGTAAATATTTGTATTTGCAAAGAGGTTACAGTAAATTTCATTTTGAATGATCGATGATCCGCATGCTGCTTCTGGCTCATTTAATTTCGTTTCTGACAGTATTATGAAAAATATCGATTCCTACTCATGAAGTTGGATCTCACACATATGACCACTGTCTATGGCAACAGAGGACAGACAGCAAGCAACGGCACATGATGGGAGAAGCAGTCTGGTTGTTGGTGATAAGGAGCAGGCTAGGGCAATGAGGGGCAGTTGTAACACAGGAGTGGGCAGACAGTGAAGTGCTGATAGTGAGAACATACAGAGATGAGGTGGGGGGAGGATAGGGTAGCTACGTACAGTCAGGAGGTTAGACAGATGGCAGTGTGAGGGGGAGTGGACAAGAAGAGAGGAAAGAGACCATGGGTGCATTGATGGAATGGAAGTCTGTGTAGTGCTGGAATGGGAACAGAGAAGAGGACAAGTAGACGAAGGAGAGTGGAGTAACTAAAAGTTTGAAATCAGGAGGGCTAGGGGATATTGCAGGCAGAGTTCCCACCTGCACA
Source organism: Schistocerca americana (assembly GCF_021461395.2). Classification (NCBI taxonomy): domain Eukaryota; kingdom Metazoa; phylum Arthropoda; class Insecta; order Orthoptera; family Acrididae; genus Schistocerca; species Schistocerca americana. The sequence continues at coordinate 637,205,286 of NC_060120.1, read as the reverse complement.
GTTCAGAAAAGCTGGTGTTTGTAGGACGGATCCAGATAACACAGGCTGTGAAGTAGTCATTGAAATGAAGAACATTGTGTTGGGCAGCATGCTCAACAACTGGGTGCTCCAGGTGTTTCTTGGCTGCAGTTTGATGGTGGCAATTCATGTGGACTGACAGCTTGTTAGTTGTCATTCCCATGTTGATTGCAGCACAGTGGTTGCAGCTTAGCTTGTATATCACATGAGCGATTTCACAGGATCCCATCAAAATGGGATAGGTGATGCTTGTGACTGAACTGCAGTAGGTGCTGGTGGGATGATGTATGGGACAGGTCTTGCATCAAGGTATATTATAGGGCTATGAGCCATGAGACAAGGGGTTAGGAGCAGAGGTTGAGTGGGGGTGGATGAGGATGTTGTGTAGTTTCGGTGAGCGGTGGAATACCGCTGTGGGAGGGGTGAGAAGGATAGTGGGTAGGACATTCCTCATTTCATGGCACAACAAGAGCAACTGAATCGCATTCTCCACCAGGTTTTTGACTACCTCGTGTTGTGCCCTGAAATGAGGAATGCCCTACCAACTATCCTTCCCAACCCTCCCACAGTGGTATTCCACTGCCCACTGAACCTACACAAATCCTCATCCATCCCTATTCAACGCCATGTCGCAACCTCTTGCCTCATGTACCTGTAATAGACCTAGATCCGGGTCCTGCCCCATACATCTTTCCACTGCCACCTATTCCAGTTAGGTCACAGGCAGCTCCTATCCCATCAAAGGCAGAGCTATCTGTGAGAGCAGCCGTGTAATGTACCTGTCTATCCACATGAATGGCCAGTGAAAAACTGGCTAAGAAACAGTTGGACCAACCAATTGCTAAACATGTTACCTGACACAACATGCTTCACTTTAATGACTGTATCAACAGCCTATGCCATCTGGATTCTTCCTACCAATATACCCTATGTACCTGTAACTCTTCTGGTCTCAAACTTTGTTAGTCGCCATCCTTCACCCGTCTGTCTCCTTCCCTGCTTCCACTCCAGCACTACACAGCCTTCTGTTCCACCAACACACCCACAGCCTCTTTACTTCCCCCCTCTTTTTTGGTGTGTGTGTGTGTGTGTGTGTGTGTGTGTGTGTGTGTGTGTGTGTAGCAATTATTGTTTTCATTGTCATTATTCCATCCTGGAATAATTTCCATTGTTTAGTTAATTTTGTTTTTGCTTTAAAATCTACTCATATGTGACGAATATTTGTCCATCTTAAATTTGTTGGTAGTGTACTTCGGATTATACATCATGGAATAATATCGTGCATGGCAGTTGATGACACACATCACAAGAGATCTGTTTTGTCACCTTGCTAAACATTCCTTCATCTGTAAGCACCATTAAATAGTAACTGCTAACAACAAATTTCTTAGAGTGAATGTATGCTTTCCCGGCATATGCAGCTGGTGAAGAGTTCTCGGGCTTCCAGCCGGGTGGTGGTGTCTTCAAACTGCGATGTTTCGACGAGTGGCATACTCATCATCTTCTGGCGAAGTATCGAGACTTTGTGGATGCCGGTCCCTTTATACCTGTGGCATGCCCACCACCACCTGGCTGTGGGAGACTGGATCCAGAGGAGCTGGCGGGCGGGAAGTAGAGGGAAGCAGGTGCGCCGTTTGTGTCTCTGTCAGAGCATTCCAGTCGCATCTCGCAAGACGTGACCAGAATGCTCTGACGGAGACACGCACCCACCTCCCCCTCCACCACGCCTGCTGGCTCTTCTGGATCCAGCCTCCCGTGGCCAGGTGGTGGTGGGGGGCACGCTGCAGGTATAAAGGGACCGGCATCCGCAAAGTCTCAGCACTTCGCCAGAAGGTAATGATTATGTCACTCGTCGAAACATCACAGTTTAAAGACACCGCCATCCGGCTGGAAGCCCAAGAATTCTTCTCCAAATTTCTTAGTATTTTCATGAGTAGAAACATTTGTACCGTATCCAAGGGATATGCCTTCATATCAGGATACTGGTAATATCTGCATTACCATAATTAACACTAGGAAGTCAAAGAATGTACATTCAAGAATGGCAACATTCGAGAATGGCAAGAATTCAGTTTTTGATCCCTGCAAAAGAAATTTACAAATATTAAATTTTGTTTTATTTGTTGATCTCATAAATACGAAAGACTGTTTATTTTTATTTGATTACTTACATATAAATTATTATTATTATTTTCGATTATTCCTATTTAAGAGAGCGTTTGAACTTGAATTCCTTTATGATGATTGTTTATGTTTTTTCTGAGCCTACTTCTGCAATTATTGCAATCAGTTTTTAATAATTTTTTTGTCATTAGTACAAACTAGAAACATTTTGATGAAGTTATCTCTCTTTCTTAGCATGTCCCTTTACAGCATGTGCATTAACATAGTTTTCTCCTACGACACATTATCACATGAGATTTCTGTTTTATATCCACATTTTATGGACAGGCCATTCCAGCATTTTCACATAAGTTACTAGTTGTGTTGTCTTTGCCTTTGCCAGTTTGGCACTTCTTTTCTTCATTAACCATTGAGCCTGGAGCTACTTTCACTCTTGCATGCTGTGCTTTGTGATGCTTGCCTTACTGGACAATCCTCCCTCACCCCCACCCCCTAAAACTTATCAACTAGCTGCAGAATGAGCAACTTTTTCTTGTGTTGCATTGTTTCTAGGTGTATAGTAACCAAATTATTATGGAAAATATTCACTGGCCGTATCTTACATTCAGCTTTTTGAAACATACTTGTCATTTTCTTGGTCACTTAAACTCCTATTTGTGCTGTTACAAGAAGAGTGTTTTTGGCGTCTCTTTTGCATACTGTCGATTTGTCATGCAAAGTGCATAGAATATTGCTTTTCTCTCCTTGATGTACATTCAAAGTGGATTCCCAGTTGCTTACCAGTCACAAGATGATCATGGAGTATACTTTAGCACTGGGCTTTTTCACCTCATTACATAGGTCATGATGAACCATTGTTCCCACCAATGATATTTTTTCTCCGGTAGATTCTTAGGTGGATGGAAAGACATTAAGATCTTGTCTGTCATAAAATATCTTCCTTTTTAAAGATTGGTACCATGGATTGTACGGCATCATAATCCCCTAACAAATGGTTTTGTGTATAAGCATTCTCGTTACCAATCTATGGATAAATATTTCTCCTCATGCTTCGCACCATTTCCTGAGTCATCTAGAGACTAATTTCATTTATCCTCTCATCCAGCATATTCAGTAAATTTCCTGCAAATATTTAAATCAGTGGGTACTTTTTGCCTTTCTAAAACTTGAAAATCTCGAAACTTCTCCTGTCACCTTCTGTGTAATTTGTTACAAGTTCTCTTAGTGTCAGTCTACAAGGACATTATTTATTGATACCTGAATATTTTCGGTATAGTACTGAAATAATTCTCCTTTTTTTCATATGATGTTCATCAATTTAATTTTGAAAATCTGTTACGAAAATTGCAATACATGAATCAGAATGAGAGTAGCCATAATTTTCAAAAATGTTAATTTTGCCTTTTATGAAGATCACTCTCCGGAATAATTTATATTTGTCAAATTTTTGGAATCCTACGTGCCAAAACCCTTATTTTACCTTTCTTCCACCTTCCTATTAAATCCAGTGATAAACAGTAGTGTTTAAGTCTGGATACACAATTGTCTATGTAGGCCCTTTTAATAAATAGTGAACCCCCTCATGCATGTCTCCTCACCTCCTGCAATCATTCCTCTGGACCTCTTCACACGGGATTTCCCATAAATCCTTTTAAGCATCATGATCAAATGTGTGATGATACTCTGTTTCACAATATGATAGCCAACTCGCTATCAGTAAGTAATTATTTTGAATTTATAATTTACGTCATCCTTGTATAACATACTTTTATGGAAGATGCTGAACTATTGCTTACAGGGCTGGTTTAAGGCCCAAGCACCTGCTTGTTGTGCCAACCTGAGAGGGGCACCAGAGGCCCAAGTGCAAAATTTATGTACAGGATGTATCGTACTTAGTAGTGAAAACTAACATGGGTGAAATTACATTACAAGATAAACAAAAACATTCCAGTAAACATCTGCCTGTAAATGAGCTGTTTGCGAGATAATTGCAAATGTTTTGTTATGAGCTGTCACAGATTTAAGTGTATATGCAAATTCTTTGTTTAACTCCCCATCTAATTGGGCTCAAATTTCCTTAACAAGAAATACAATATTACTTCAGCATGTTGCATGTTACAAACTGTTGTACCCTTGTACCTGTTACGTGTGGTGTTCCACATGTCATTCTCACATTTGGAGACATTACTGCACTTGTCTCTGCAGTGTGTTAAGAATTCTTGAAACACACTCAGATTGTCTCGTAAATATTGACAAAACTACACAATTCACTTTTGAGATTACTATGGTCAGAAATATCCAAGGGTCTGAGATCAGGTGAATAGTTTATAACATTATAAACATCAGTTTCTTGTGGGAAAACATGTTACAGAGTTAGTTGACAGTAAGTATCCTTGTTGCTGTGATCTCTCATTGATCTGCCATCATATATTGTGTTTAAAACAATGCAGTAGGCTTTCCAGGTAGCTGTGTGGTTCAAAAGTGTACAGTCATATGTATCAGCCCAGCTGTGCCATATCAGTACTTCATGCAGGGATTACAAGTAATGTTTAAGCAGGAAGTCTATGGGAAACCATTTTAACCCAGGACATGACAAGGAAAATTTGTAAATGTAAACTGTTCTGAGAGAATATATTCATGCAACACAAAAAATGTAAATACTTTTGGGATTAAAGAAGATCAAAGTATAATGACTAAATTATCATCAAAGGACATTTTCTTGTCTGTATTCCATTTAGAGACATGCTCAGTGAATGTCTAAACAATGGTCTTTTAAATGAGTCGATAAAACAGCAGATTTCTTTGAAAAATATGAGAGGTCAAGGATACGATTATGGTTTGAATATGAAAGGGAAAAATAGAAGAGTTCAAAAAATAATTAAAGTCATTAACCCTCAAGCCTTTTTTGTTCCGTATGGACCTCACTGGTTAAACTTTGCCATGAACAGTACACTGCTATTGTTCCCTACTCCTGTCAACTTTTTCGTATTTCTATCTGCTTTTGCATAAAGATGAGGTATTTTAAAAAGCACGTATCTAATATGACTGCAAAACATGTCAGCTGTACTCATTGGGGAAGCCTAATAGATGCCTTGAAGGCTCTTAGTTACTACACTGAACAATTGTATGATGCTGTTTATGAAGCTAATAAAGATTCTGAAGTATATGCTTTTAGAAGAGAAAGTGTCTTTGGTATTCCAAGAAAGCTTCAAGAATTCAGGTTTTGTTGTTCACAGGACTAGTACAGTATCCACCAGGTCCACAAAGCTCTGTAACAGTGTTATAGCAAATGCAAAGGTGCTTTAGACCCTGGAAAAGAAGAAGAAGTTGTCCCAGGGGGATGAAGAAACAATTTACTTTGGAGTTGAACAATGAACTTTGAATAGAGATGTAGAAATGGAAATGTATTAATAATTGCTTGAATAATTGGAAAAGTTGATTGGAAAGAATAGTTGAAAAAAAATTTAGGAGGTAACTTATGAATCTGTCCAGGGTGAACTTTAACTGATACCAATATTAACAGACCATTAATATCATTACATTCAAGGTCAATGAACATAAATTGCATTACTTACTGCTGCTTCCAGTAGTGTGTGGTACAAAGTAATCACTGCAACCATAGAAATTGTCGATCTGTCACACAATGCACAGTATTTTTAGTATAAGTAAACAAAGTTCAATATGTGCCTATCAAGTCTGAGTCATTACCTTCACATTAATTCCATTGTGTTTAGTCTCGACTGACAATGTCGATGCAGGAACGCTCCTCCAGATACCGTGTGAATTGTTCTTGTCTGCACTGAATCTCTTGATGCAGGATCTCGGCGGCGAGTGAAATCATGAACAGATAGGATCTGATCTTACAACCATGTGAATAAATATTCCTTTTCTAATACTTTCAATGAACGGTTAAAATACACATTTTGGACAATGCTGGTACGATGGATCCAAGCATACGGCCGTAGGCTGCTACCACTTCCCAAATCAAAAGGGTGAAGATACATGAATTAATAAATTCAAGAGTGTATTTTTACTTTGTTTCATACAGACATTTAACGATGTATTAAAACATTATCCTTGCCACAAAACAACTCGTTAATTTTCCTTTAGTGGTGTCTTTGGTTTATAGCTCATTCAATTTATATATGCTCCTTTAAAGCAATTATTTTTTTGTCTTATTGTCAATGCAGCTGTCTACTCTCTAAAAAATTGATTGGAGCTTATGAACAGCCGTAGTAAGAGCTTCGGCTTTCTGTATGATATTCATGATCTGAAGATGTTTGATGTGATGTAGAACTAAGATGTAAGTTTGGCTCTGGAGGTTGTGTTATGCGATGGTGATAAAATATATCAGTGGGAAGGAATTAAACAATGAAGTTTTGATGTTGCTGTCTATTCTTCCTGCTTGAAGTACTTCACGAAGTCCTTTATCTTATATTACAAACATTAATTTTATTGACATTTTTCTCAAAACTTTTGTAAGCTTATGAATCCTCTTGACATTACCTATATTTGTAGCCAGTGGTGAAAGGAGGCTTTCAAAACTCTAGTTGATGAAGATGTCTTCAGGTCACCACCTTTTTACAAACCAGTGTTTTGACTGTGAACTTAAGCTATTGGAAGTGTAGATTAGATTAGATTTACTTTCATTCCAATTGATCCGTAGTGAGGAGGTCCTCCAGGATGTGGAACATGTCAGAAAAACAACAATACATGACAAATATTTAAACTAAAACAAATAAGCTAATGTACCATTCCACAGGTCCCAAGTGGAATGATCGTCATTTTTTAATGAACACTAAGAGTCATTTTACAAATACTATTGCACTGAATTTAAAATAAAAAAGTTTTATATTTATTTATAAGGTAAGAAACATGTAATACAACTACTGTAATACTTATTTACAATGAACACATTACTGCACTGAAATGGTGCAGAAGTTAGATTATACTTACACACACACACACACACACACACACACACACACACAAATTTTCAGTGAACACATTACTGCACTGAAATTGTGCAGAAGTTATGTTGTACTTATATACAAATCAGTTGGTTTTCCTCAGAAATTCATCAATGGAGTAGAAGGAGTTGGCCACCAATAAATCCTTTAGGCTTCTCTTAAACTGAATTTCATTGGTTGTTAAGCTTTTTATGGCTGCTGGCAAGTTACTGAAAATGTGTGTTCCTGAATAATGCACACCTTTTTGTACAAGACTAAGTGACTTTAAATCCTTGTGAAGATTATTCTTATTTCTAGTATTGATTCCATGAATTGAGCTGTTGGTTTGAAAAAGTGATATATTTTTAATGACAAATTTCATTAAGGAATAAATATATTGGGAAGCTGTAGTTAGTATCCCTAGTTCCCTAAACAGGCTTCTGCAGGATGTTCTTGAGTTCACACCACATATAATTCTTACTGCACGTTTTTGTGCCCGGAAAACTTTAGCTTGGCTTGATGAATTACCCCAGAAAATAATCCCATATGACATTATGGAATGAAAGTAAGCATAGTATGCCAGCTTTTTCATTTTTATATCCCCTATGTCTGACAAAATTCGCATTGCAAACAGAGATTTGTTAAGACGCTTCAGCAGTTCTGTGGTGTGCTCCTCCCAGTTGAATTTATTATCAAGCTGTAATCCCAAGAATTTAACACCGTCCACTTCTTCTATCTTCTTGTCATCATATGTTAGACATATACTCTTGGGACACCCCTTACAAGTTCTGAACTGCATGTAGTGTGTTTTTTCAAAGTTTAGTGACAAAGAATTGGCTAGGAACCAGTGATTAATGTCTACAAATATTTTATTGGCTGATCTTTCTAAGACTACACTTGATTTGCTATTTATTGCAATGTTTGTATCATCAGCAAACAAAACAAACTTGGCATCTGGTAATGTTACTGATGAAAGGTCATTGATATACACAAGAAAAAGTAAGGGCCCCAAAATGGAACCTTGTGGGACCCCACATGTAATTAGTTCCCAGTTGGATGATGCCTGATAGCTTGATACATGTCTCTTTCCTAATAACACCCTTTGTTTCCTGCCAGAGATATAAGATTTGAACCATTTTGCAGCATTTCCTGTTACACTATAATATTCTAGTTTACTTAAAAGGATATTGTGATTTACACAGTCAAATGCCTTTGACAGATCACAAAATATACCAGTTGCCTGCAATTTTTTGTCTAATGAATTAAGTACATTTTCACTGTAAGTGTAGATAGCCTTCTCAATATCAGAACCTTTTAGAAATCCAAACTGTGACTTTGACAGTATGTTATTTGAGATAAGATGGTTATAAAGACGACTGTACATTACTTTTTCGAAAATTTTTGAGAATGCTGGCAACAGTGAAATTGGACGGAAATTTGATGCTATTTCTTTATCTCCCTTCTTAAACAGTGGCTTAACTTCAGCATATTTCAGCCATTCGGGAAATATTCCACTGATAAACGACTGGTTACACAGATAGCTTAATATGTTACTTAGCTCAGAATCACATTCTTTAATTAACTTTGTTGATATTTCATCATACCCACTAGATGTTTTTGATTTTAAAGATTTTATGATGGACATTATTTCTGTTGGGGTAGTGAGGGTCAAATTCATATTATGGAAGTTACTTGAAATGTCTGGTCTAAGGTAATCCATAGCAGCATCTACCGAACCTGACAACCCCATCTTTTCAGTAACAGTTATAAAATGTTTGTTAAAAAGTTCTGCAACACTATACACATCTGTCACCAATGCATCATTTACTCTTAATGCTATTTGTTCCTCTTCATGTCTGGTTCTACCGGTCTCCTCCTTCACTATGTCCCATATTGTCTTTATTTTGTTATCTGATATGACTATCTTTTCCTTGTAATATATTTGCTTTGACATCCGTATTACAGTCTTTAATATTTTGCAGTATTTCTTATAATGTGCTATAGCATCAACATTGGAAATGTTTCGGATTGACAGATACAGTTTTCTTTTTGTTTTACAAGATACCCCTATTCCTCGAGTAATCCATGGCTTCTTTGTAGACTTTGCTCTAACCTTGGTAAGTTTTGGGGGAAAGCAGTGTTCAAATAAGGTAAGCACTTTATTAGCAAAAATGTTATATTTTTCATTCATGCCATGAGCACTGTAAACATCAGTCCAGTGAATGTCTCTGAGGAGTGTCCTAAAATAATCAGTATGAACATTTAACAGAAGGAACTGCATGTCATGGTCTGAGAGGCCATTGACTATTGGTTTTGTAATATAATTTTGTTCATTTGACTTTTCTATAAAGATATTATCAATGGCTGTTTGTGAGCAAGTGGTTATCCTAGTGGGGAACTTTACTGTGGGAATTAAGTTGAATGATAGTGTTACTAACTCAAATAGGTTCTTATTGGGAGAGTCTTTAAGGAAATCTACATTGAAATCACCAGCAACCACTATTTCTTTGTTTTTGGTTGTTAAATGGGCCAGTACAGCTTCAAGGTGGTTTACAAACAGATTAAAGTTACCTGCAGGTGCTCGATATACACTTAATATTATGAAAGATTTTTTGTGAAAATCTAATTCTGTTGCACATGCTTCCATATGCTGTTCTAGGCAAAATTTATGAATGTCTATGTTCTTAAATTTATGACAGTTCCTGATGAATGTGGCAACTCCTCCTTTCTCCATTTCTGATCTACAATAGTGAGATGCTAACCTAAACCCTGTAACACTTAAAAGTTCTATACTGTACTGTACTGTACAGTCAATAGATTCACATTCTATTTTATAAGACTTTATTAAGTGAAAGGCTAGAAAAAAATTCAGTATAATGTTTTCATCCATGGGAAAAATTATCAGAACATAATATTGAACAACTGTTGGAATTTCATGTGACTTCATTAATAGAATTTCTTTTTCATATATCACACGACTTTGTGTTTTCCTCTTCAGTAGCATACACAAACATTTTGACTATGTTTATCAATCTTGAACTGCTTCCATGGTAAATTTTGTAAAATTTAACTAGGTATAGGTAGTTTTTTTTTGCAAATGTGAGTCAGCTTACGCAGTAAAACAGTGTCTTATGTTTAGTGCACCAATATAAAAATTGATGAAATTTTTTGTATTTCTGTCCCACTTTTTCTGATGGAAAGTGGTGAGGTGACATTATTTGTCACTTGTGTAAAAAAATGTTCTCAAACCAGCACTGAGTGCTTGTGTTGTTGGGATGTAATCATTCATTTCTCACTTGCAGTGCTACCTCTGATTATAAAAAATCATTATTCACAAGTTCAAGTGTCAAAGATTCTTAGAGTTTTGCAGGACTAAAAAGGGAACTGCTCACAGGTGTATATGTCTTTGCCCCACATCTGTACGGGGTTGACATTGAAGTGAGTGAATTTGGCGTGGTTAATTTAAGGGGTGGCCAAGTACCCTTGCACATACTGAATGATCGTAGGAATAATTTATTAGATTTTTATTATTTACCCAAAATTTCGGCCACTGACTCATTTCCAAAACTTTCAACTATTGAATGTGTGAGCCCTAACAGACCTTGCTTTGTGTACTCAGTAAATGTTATTGCTGAACCAGCAATGACAGACAATGATTTTAATGTATTGGTCAACTAGGTAAGATAAATTGTTAAATATTTCACATCAAGTTTCATTCAGAGTGGTTCGTGAGACAAAACCAAACTGACACAGCCCTTAAGTTGATCCTAGATGTGAAGACTCATAATTATGTTCATTACATTCTTCAGAGGTACATTGAACTGGCTCCTATTGTACACCAAATTTTGATGTTCAATGTAAAGGCACTCTCTCAGCTTTAGAAATGTGGAATACTGAACTGTTTAATTTTATCCATTATGGATGTAACAGTTGTTATTGTTTCACAATAAGTGGAGCCTGAAACTGATAGCAGTTTGCAATTCCCCAATTTTAACATTACAAGGCAGGGCAATAAGCACATGTTTACCGTTTACAGGAAACCAACAACAACCGATGCTATGATTCATACTGTCCACGTGCTTGTAAAGACGCTGCCTTCCGTAATTAGGTTAAGGGGCAGTCAACATGCCAATGAACAGGAAGGATAGAGAGACAGAACTGAACACTGTTCAGAAGATAATATCTGACGATGGTTACTATGTAGGTATCGCTAATAAATTGCTGTGCAGAGGTTATGAGAACAAAAAGAATAAACCTAACAAAGAAAAAAAGAAAAGGGTCACTGTGCTGTATTATGGTACACTATTGCAAAAGATCGTGAACAATTTTAAACTGCATGGTGTTAATATAGCATTCTAGACAAATATTCTATTGAGGCATAATTTGAAAAATAATGCCCGTAAAAAGATAAATAAGTTCAAAATATCAGGAGTTTACAAAATTCAATGCGTATCCTGTGATGCAAAGTTTATTTAACAGACAGGAAGAACATTTTCGGTCAGATGCAAGGACTGGAAAGGTCATTTAGACTGGGTAATTACGGCAAATCAGCTGTTGCAAATAATGTATACAAAACAGGTCATCCCTTTAAGGGAATAGGAAGAGACTTGGAAATCTTGCATGTAGAAAAGAAAGGTAAGAAATTCTACTTATTTATTGATGCCTTTGTAGTATTATTTTAAGGCAGATCTGGACAAAATTGAGATAATAATTTGGCTGTAATAGCCAGCTTGCTTGACCCAAGATTAAAAAATATACATTTTTTGGATTCCAGAACATGTACTAGAGCAATATCTACTATAAGGCATTTATCAGAAACAAATATTGCTTCTACTGCTAGCACCAGCTGCAGCAGATGATATATGACTTTTGGAGTTATACAGCAAACAAAAGAGGAAAGATTGAGCAGTTTCCTCTTTCAACCCTATTCTGCTTGATCAAAGAGATGAAATGAGCATTTGTTTTGCAACATCTGTGTCATCACTGGGGGTTCTAGTCCTTTACATCAAGGGCAAGGCATGAAAGTTTCATTTCACCATCATATAAGCCAGCCAATAAGCACCTCACAATTCAGGGGACATCAGTGCTCTCAGAGTGTTTATTTTCAAAGGCAACCAACACATTGCCAAATTCAGATGTGTCCTATATGGAAGAAGAAAGGAAAGTGTAAATACGATTTAATGTATGTAATTTTGCATACTATTCAATTGTTTTACTGATAATTTGTTCTGTAATTTCCTATTTCAAGTTCCAAATTTTTTATAACTGCAATCTGTAATGAAAATAAATACATTGCCAGATTTAATGCTTTAAAACTTTTGAAAACAACTATATATCTGTCTTATAGATAGATTTTAGAACAGATAGAGAGAGATTGGAGCTGGTAGAGTATCTACTGTAATCTTTTTTTTTATCAAAGGTATTTCTTGATACTTCAGTGTTAATACTTTTCTTTGATACTTTTATGACAGTGATACTTCTTACAAAACTAATCAGTAGTAAATTATCAATAGTTTTCCTTCAATACTGTGGTCCTAGCTACACATCAGCTGTTAGGTTTTCTCAGACATATTGGGGTCATGTCTGGGAAATAATGTCATTCACTGATATAGTATCACACCCACTGAAATTAAAAAAGCAGTCTCAAAATTATGAGCGTCTAAAAGTATGGACTGCTTCTGTCTTCCAAAAAAGAGCACACTCAATTTGATCTGTAAACCATTAGCTTTTATATTTAACAAATGTTTATATTCTAGAGTGTTTGCCCAACTGCCTCAAAATTTCCAGTTATTCCAGTGTTTAAAATCGGAGATAAACATCTACTTCAAAGCTATCATCCGATCTCAAATGTACCAACATTTTCTAAGGTGTTTGAGTCACTTACACTGATCAGCCAGAACATTATGATCACTGACCTACTGTCTATATAAAGCCGTCCAGGAGATAGCAGTGTCACTTGGCGAGGACTGCTACACACACACACACACACACACACTCACACACACACAGTGCATGCAGTATCAGTGAGCACGCTACTGCTACACACACACACAGTGCATGCAGTATCAGTGAGCACGCTGTTCACGTGTAGAATGCAGAAGGCGTGCAATCTATCTGATTTTCACTAAGGACAGATTGTGATGGTCCGGAGGCTTGGCATGAACATTTCGGAAAGTGCACAACTTGTCAGGTGTTCAAGGAGTGCTGTGGTCAGTCTCTTCAACATGTGGCAAAACCAAGGTGAAATTATGTCCAGATGTCATGGGCTTGGTTGCCCACCCCTCATTACAGATATTGGGCATCATAGGGTGAGCAGACTGCTAAAATAGGACAGGTGGTGAACTGTGGTGGAACTAACATCAGACTTTAATGCTGGGCAGAGCACAAGTGTGTCTTAACACACAATGTACCAAACACTCCTAACAAAGAACCTCCACAGCGACGACCCATGCATGTGTCAATCTTAACACAATGACATTGGCAACTACAACTGAAATGGGCAAGTGACCACCAGCACTGGACATTTGTGCAGTGGCAGTGTGTTGCATGGTCTGATGAATCCTGATGCTTTCTTCATCATGCTGATGGGAGGGGGTGAATCCATTGTTTTCCAGGGGATCAGCTCCTTGACACCTGTACTGCGGGAAGGAGACAATCTGGTGGCTGCTCCATTTAGCTGCATACACACTGAGCTTGAAACATGTTTTTGAAACATGTTTCCAGCTACTTGATGCGGACACAGTTTGGAAATATGTTTCGAAACTTGTTTAGAAACATCTACCCATAGCAGTGTCAGTACAGATCAAAAGAAACAATGTTTCAGGCCAGCTACTTCATGTCACCACTGCTTGGTGCTAGTGTACATTTATGTGTCTCATTGTGTTGTCTGTTGTATAGAGTTATTAGGTTTTTTATTTTTCCTTACTGTATTAAGTTTTTCCAAAAAAAAAAAAAAAAAAAAATTGGGGGGGGGGGGGGGGCAAGTGGACAAGGCAGCAGTCAGTCAAGTTGTTATCGCTGTACCAGCTTGAGGGTTACTTGTGAAATACATAAAGCAAGCAGTACAAGTATATCAATAAAACACAAAATGCTGTGCAGAGAACTGCTGCTGCATTTGGTAGTAAATTGACGAAGACTCTGTAGAAAAGAAAATAAGGTCATTTGTTGTAGCCTGCTTTGAAATACAAAATAAATACTCAAGGCTCTGGAATGAATCTCCTGTTGGCAAAAACTAAGACTAACAGCACATTTGGTTGTAGAGCTCTCTTCCATATTCAGTTTCCATACATAGCAAGTTTTTCCCCACCAGTTCTCCTATATTATGTTTTCCCTCCATTGATGATGAGTGTATGCAAACCAGCAAATTGATTTCATAAAACTACTAATCTGATGTTATTAACCATTACCAACTACTATACAAACACTCCTGCATCAAAATAATATCATAGTTTTAAAAGCAATTACAAAATTCTTTGATAAACCCAATCTTCTGTAAAACTCTGGAACACTTAGATGTGGCTGGATGGCTTTCAAGCCACAAGTCACGATAAATAAAGAAAGAAAAGGTGGTGACAATGCCTTTCATTTTGTTTGTGTGAACTATCGGGATTAACAATGCAACAGCACATTTACAGTTTCCTCATCTAGACATGATTTGGCAGACAATACAAAAACAATACAAGAAGTAGCATTGCCGATGATAGAATACACTGAGAAATGTTTGCTGCCAGTGTGGACAGAAACAGAGACAGATGCGAAACACTGCAGGAAACAATGGTTCCAATTGAAATATGTGTCCAGTGTGTGGGTGCAGCTTTATGCTCTGGGGAACATTCACGTGGGCATCCATGTGTCCCATGGAGCTCATGCAAGGAATATTATACACCAGTTGCAGACAATGTACACCCCTTCATGATAACCATGTTTCCCGACATCAGTGGCATTTTTTGGCAAGACAATGTGCTATGTCAAAAGCCAGAATTGTGATGGAGTGGCTCGAGGAACACAGTAGTGAGTTACAATTCATGTGTTAGCCCTCCAGCTCGTCAGACCTGAACCTGATCAAACACATCTGGTGTGTGACTGAATGTGACATCAAAGCTCATAAACCCCCTCTGGAATTTACAAGAGTTAGGTGACCTGTGTGTGCAGATGTGGTGCAAAGTTCCTCCAGTGACCTATCAAGACCCCATTGCTACCGTGGAATGACGCATTGCTGCTGTTATCCATGCCAAAGGTAGATATACTGGCTACCAGGTAGGTGGTCATAATGTTCTGGCTGATAAGTGTATGTGGCTATTTTGAGACACACAACCTTCTGAGTTGCAGTTAGTTTGGATTTTGACAGGGAGCAGACACCAGTTGACCATTTTAGAAATTAATGACCAGACATTAACGACCTTCGGAAACCAGTATATGTCGTCATGTGTCTCGTGCTATTCTAACAAAGCATTTTACTGCATTCGATTTGAGATCCTGATAGCAAAACTAGAATTTTATGGTGTCTGCATTCCAGCATTAACAGTAATGCAGAATGGGGCAAATAAAAGTAGCCTGGACAAGTGGATGTCATTTGTGGCAGCATTAATGGAGGAGGAAAAGACCTACAGTTACTTCCAACATGATGGAGCAAACTGCCCATACAGCCGGCCAAACCTTGGAGCACATTAATACACTCTCTTCACACCTGACAGAGTTGTTAGAGAGGTCAGTCTGGCAGCAGCCGTACTTGACCACCCAGGTCACCTGATCTGTGAATGTGTGATTACTTTGTGTGGGGAGCCCTCAAATATAAGGTGTAACACAACAACCCTCTTAGTCTTCAAGAACTGCAGCAGAACATTATGGATTAGACTGGAGCAATTCCAGCAGTCCAACTTCAATCTGACTTCAGCAACTTGCTGACAAGGGCCCAAAAGTGCCAAGAGATGAATAGTTGTCACTTTCAGTGTCTGCTATTGTCAGGTTAGTACTGTATTTCCTTTCCTCTGCTGTGTTTCTTTGTACTGTAGACTTTGTTGTCTGGGCCACTCTGATTTGCTGCACCCTGTATATTCATATATTCATAATAAAAGACAGTTTCTCATAACTAAAAGTAAACACTCTGCCGTAGCAGTAATAAGTACTGGTGTTCCACAGGGCTCTGTTCTTGGTCCATTCTCCTTCATCAGTATCCTTGAACTGCCTCATTACATAAATCGTACTGTTGTATGCTGTGATGATGACACAACTCTCCTTTCCTCACCTCACATCAGAACATCTCAGCTTTGGATAATAGTACACAGGAATCATTCAAATCTGCCCTTCATGGTTCTGAGCAAATAAATTGCTCTGTAATCCTGAGGAAACACGGCAGTTTCTTTTACGATTGCCCAGAGCCATAGAAAACAAATCTGTAAAACTTTTATGAATGGCAGATTATGATACACCAAGGTACAGGCTGGTAACTCTCACAAAATTAATACTGTAAAAATCTTCAATAAACTATCACAAATTGCTTGGGCCATGGCATTAAAAATTGGTTACTGGCTAATTCGTTTTACTGTAAGAAAGCGATTGAGGTTTACAGATCTCGTCCAGTGCAGACCGCAGCAATCAGTCTCTCCTCCTCATTCCATCCGGTAAGTCTCCCCTGATATGAGGTTCTGGGCAACTTTTCTGAAATCTCCCCATTTCCTGAAGCTCACCAGTCCTTTTCCTTCACCCCTGTTTCTTCCCCATCAACCCTTCTGGCAGAAGAAAGAGCCACTGGCTCCAAAAGCTTGAAAATTTAAATACCTTTATATATGTGTTCTCCTGCCGCCACTAGGTGACCAGATTTTTTATTTACACACTGTCTGTTACAATAATGTGACCAGCTGTCAGATGCCTGAATAACCACCTTTTGCTGTGTGAACTACTGAAAGACCTGCAGGAAGAGTGTAAATGAACAATGAGGTTCTTCAAGGTACCAACAGGGATGTGGACCCTTGCTGACTACAGTGCCGTAGCCAACTGTGCTAGATTTCTCAGTTGAGGATCTGTGGCATGAACAACCCGAACAAGCTGGTTCCACATATTCTCAATTGGGTTTAAATCTGGGGAGTTTAATTCCCAGGGGAGTTCGGCAAACTCATCCTGGTGCTCTTCGAACCGCTCGACGCAATGTGATCTGTGTGACATTGCAATGTCCTGCTGGTAGATACCAATTTACTGAGTAAAAAGAACTTTGTTGGGGTGGACATATCACCAAAAATGGATGCATACTTGTGTTGGTCCATTGTGCCTTTGGGAATGATTAGATCACCCAGGGAATGCCCTCCAACCTGGACTCTTCCAACAATTATTGCAGGGTGTCTGTGTTCAGACACTGCATGCTGTACATGCTAATGACCATCTGTCCAATGGGGCATAAAATGTTATTCATCTGAAAAGGCTACCTGCTGCCACTCAGTGGACGTCCAGTTGTGGTATTGGCATGCTAATTCCAGCCTTTGTCGCCGATGAACAGCATTCAAAATGGATGCGTGAACCAGGCGCGTGCTACAGAGGCCCATAAGTAGCAACATTCGCTGAACGGTCATTGAGGAGACACTGTTTGTAGCCCCTTGCTTCATCTGGGTGTTCAGTTGCTCAACAATTGCATATCTGTTCACCTGTACACATCTTTGCAGCCATCATTCACCCTGTTATCCATGGCCTGTGGTGCACCACAGTTGCCTTGGTGCTGTTTTTGGATAGTGTCATTTTGCCGTCCATGATATACTTTAACCACAGTGGCACGCAAACAGTTTATAGATGTAGCTGTTTCAGAAATGCTTCTACCCTTGGTGGGAAAGCCAGTACTCATGCCCTTTTGGATGTCAGATAAATCACTCTGTTTCTGTATTATGGCAATGACTGCACTGTTTTCTACATTCCCTCAATTCACTTAACAGCATCTATTGCTAGTCCTGCCACATACCTTTGTCAGTGATTATTGCACGTTGACATCAAACATAGGTGGTGGTCACATTAATGTGACTGGACTGTATATATTAACTCTCTCTATTCACTGTATAGAGTGTCACAACTTTTTATTATGACATGTACCACGGACAAAGCCTATTCGATCTTGTATGGTCAATGGCCAATAAAGGTTCTTGATCATGTACTTCTAATGAGTTGAAAACTGTTTTCTTTATGACAACACAACCAATGCCTAGTACCATAGGTGTTCCCATGACAAGATCTGATATTCTTCCTAAGCGATAGCTCTTCTGAACTGAAGTCATCAACAGCCAGAAACTGTAGTGCGACATTGCCATTAAAAGGTACTGTCTTGATAAAATGAGGCTTATTTGATTAAAACATCTTATTTGAAATTCAGGAAGTTTGGTAAAGCCTTGCTGGTTCCATTTAATGATATCATTTTAGTGGGGACAGCAACCTCAAGTCTATGGCCCAATCTATTGCAACAAATGCAGAGGTTGTCATATTTCTAGAGAAATGCATAAAATAGACTAGGCACTTAGAAATGCAGAATAAGAAGAACTTTGGGGGGGGGGGGGGGGGGGAGTTAGGAGTGGTACAATGTCAAGCTAGTTGTGCCTCAGAACATAATGCAGAAAGCAAAGTGCTGGTTTAATAGCACTGCATCCTGATACACTGTGAACAGTCAGATGCTGTTTGTTGGCCTAAAAATAGGGTACACCCAGCTAAAAGTGTGCAGTTGCTTACAGTAACAAAGATTTAGCACATAGTATTATTTGGAAACATAAAGCTTTTTATGAAAAGCACACCAATACAATCTGTGGCATCCATCCCAGTAAACTTAAATAAACTATACAAGCAACCACAAAATATCTATCTGAAACTGCCCAGTGCATGGTGTGGAGAAGACAAAATTGGAATGAAAGATGCCAAAGGAAATTTCATTCTCAGGGATAAAAATGCTTTAAGGCATTGCAACTTGCAATTTTCATTGCATCAATCAATAGAGCACAATTTTCATTGCTTCAATCAATAGAGCACACAAACAACAAGCTTGTACATCTTATGCTTTGGCACTGGTGCCACAAGATTTTGTGAATGTGAGCAGTGATGAACTATGATAAAAGAAAGTACATTATAAAGTAAAACATAAACATAAATGACACCAGGTGTTATCATAACATTTAGGATACCCATCTCCAACAGGGAAAATTTAAAGGACTTTTTGTTATCTCACTGTTTCCCTAGGCCATTTTATTTTCCAATTAATCAAAGTATGGCATACAATTCAGTACAAAACAGGTTTGTTGTGACAGCAATTTAAATAGCAAACTTTTGGAACCATATTTATTTTTTTACCCTTCAAACTGTCACCATTATCAGAGTATTGTAGAGACGAATATCATCAGGATTATAAAATGGTTTTAGTATTTTCTAGTTTCTAAAATAGGAAAAGAAAAAATTAAAAAGAACATTTCATATCATTAAGTCAGAGTAACTAAAAGATTTACAAAAATGTAAAGTATAATCATGCAATACACTAATGACTTCTAGATAATAAAGTATTGTTAGTGAAGATTGCTATACGATTGACAACAAATTTTAGTTAAATGAGCCCAGTGTCACAGATTAGATATCTGCTTATACATACATACTCCACATGCCACCATATGGTGCATGGTAGAGGGTCATTTTCTTTCCTGGCGCACTTGCAAATAGAGTGAGCGAAAAACGACTGTGTATATGCCTCCATAAGAGCCCTAATTTACCTTGTCTTCGTGGGTGGTACACAAAATTATGTTGCCAGCTGTAGAATTGTTCTGCAGTCAGCTTCAAATGCCAGTTCTCTAAATTCTGTCAACAGTGTTTTGTAAAAAAATGTCACCTTTCTTCCAGGGATTCCCATTTGAGTTCACAAAGCATCTCCGTAACATGTGCTGTTGATTGATCCTACCAGTACCAAATCTGGCAGCATGCCTCTGAATTGCTTCAGTGTTTTCCTTTAATCTGACCCGGTGAGATTTCAAACACTTGAGCAGTACTCAAGAATGAATCTTAATACTGACGAGCTACACTTCCTAAAATTCTCCCAATAAACCGAAGTCAAACAATTGCATTTTCTACTACCATCCTTACATGCTTGTTCCATTTCATATCATTCTACAACATTATTCCTCGATATTTAATTGATGTGACTGTGTTAAGCAACACATTACTAATGCTGTATTCAAATATTAAGGGATTGTTTTTCCTATGCACCTGAATTAATTAAAATTTTTCTGCATTTAGAACAAGCTGCCATTCATCATACCAAATTGAAATTTTGTGTAAGTCATCTTGTATCCTCTTACTGTCCTCAAAGATATCATCTTCCTGACACCACAGCATCATCAGCAAACAGTCACAGATAGCAGCTCACCCTGTCATCAGATCTTTTGTGTAATGGAGAAAAGGAACAGTTGTATTATAACGGAAAATGTTATTGTGCATGTAAATAGTATGTTGTTGAAATGTGGTTGATTGATTGATTGATTGATTTTTATTGTTGTAGAGATGTCAGAGATCATCTGAGGCATTACAAAAGTCAATATTACATAGTATAAATGTTACACAAATAATTACAAAAACAAGAAAAATGTTACACAATTTAAATATTACACAAATAATTATGGTACCTTCACACAAAAACAAAACAGAGAAACTTCTGGTACAAATTGATATTGCATAGTACATTTAGCCAATTACGGACTTACTCATATATAGAAGCATATAAAAACTGATCACAAAGTGTAGTCATACCATATTCTTTGCCTCCCTTAAAAATTCATCAGTTTCATATAAAAACTGATCACAAAGTGTAGTCATACCATATTCTTTGCTTCCCTTAAAAATTCATCAGTTTCATAAATGCTGAGCTCAAGAAGAAATTCTTTTACTTTTTTTTTGAATTGTTGAATTGGAAGATCCCTGATATGTTGGGGTATGGCATTAAAAAATTTTATGGACTTGTATAAGAAGCACTTTTGTGTTTTTTTATAGTTACATCGGAAAGAAACTAGGTCCTGCTTGTTTCTTGTGTTATAATTATGTCGCATGTCATACTGTAGATAACTCGGATAGTTTTCCTTAATATGCATTACACAGTGTAGTATAAATATTGACGGCAGGGTCATAATCTGTAATTTTTTAAAGCTTGGCCTACAGTGAGCTCTGGGTGCCAAGCTACATATCAGTCTTATTGTCTTCTTTTGTAGTTTGAAGACATTAGCTGCCTTGCTTTGATGTCCCCACATGACACGCTTTTTTATTAAAATGTATAGTTGCAATGATAAATACACAATGAAATTATTGTCCTAAATTTAAGAAGATAAAACAAATCATTTATGTATGGTCAGAGCTAATCCTTAACTTATTTACTGGAGCTATTACTGAAAAAGGTAACAAAACAAACACAAGAAAGAAGGAAGCCAGTAAGCTGAAGAAGGCTCAGCTTTTGCTCTTGGCCGGCCAGAGTGGCCGTGCGGTTCTAGGCGCTACAGTCTGGAGCCGAGCAACCGCTACGGTTGCAGGTTCGAATCCTGCCTCGGGCATGGATGTGTGTGATGTCCTTAGGTTAGTTAGGTTTAATTAGTTCTAAGTTCTAGGCAACTGATGACCTCAGAAGTTAAGTTGCATAGTGCTCAGAGCCATTTGAACGATTTTGCTCGTGTCACTTCTGTTTGCAGAACACTTTTCCTACAGCAGAAAATATAATGTAGGCAGACCTGGTGGACAGTGTTGAGATAGATAATGGGTGGCTGTGTTGCATTCCCCTTTCGGAACAACTTTCATACGGAAAAACTTTACCAAAGGCAGACTGAGCAGGGCAGAAGTAGCCAGACAGAAGTGGCAATGAACATTCATTTTTTGTGTGCATCACAAAGCTTTAGATTTTGTGCTAACATCTGCACAATATACTGGAAGGAGATGTTCATTAATACTTTAGTATGAAAAAGCCGTTTCTGGTAATTATTAGCGGTGGCTTCAAGAATTACCAGGATTAATAAAAGTTTGCACAACTTTGTTTTCAGTATGTGCAGCTTTGGCGAGGCCATTGTCATATTGTTTTAACCAGAGATGTGAAGAAATTTGCAGAAGTATCTTTTGGCACCACATCAACAACTTCACTGGAGTTAACAAAGTGAGCTACGAACTATTTTTGTCACTAATATAAATCAGAGCCAGACATAATTCAACTCATTCTCTGATCAAGTGTGTTTTGGTCTGTATATTGTCATTTATAACTACAGAGTATTGCTGTTTGATTTCAGTATTCACTTAATTTTTCTTAAATATGTAATATTATGCAAGTTTGCTGGGTCACTTTATATCACTTGAGTAAAATTCATTTGCATAAAGACATTTTCTTAAAGTCTCAAGAGTATATTTTCTTTATTAAAATGACAAGAATTAACTTTAAATGAATCGTGAAAAGTCTTAAAAGCACTGAAAGGAAGTTAATAAATATCTTCTCAGTTTCATTCAGGTTCTTGAAAGCAAGTTTTAACTTCATTAAAAATTAACTTGAGTACCAGTAACTGTTCCACACTGATTAAACAGATTTAACTTACAAAATTCATTCCAGCAATATGTGGTGACCATAAACAGTAAATAAAAGCATTATATAACAGGAGGAATTTCTCAAGGTGAGTACAGTCACAGTTCCTATTCAAGTGGTGGGTGCATTTACTACATTTAGTGGAAAACTGAAACCAAGGTGAGCAATCAAATACATCAGATACTATGTTGCTAAATATTGTGACTCAGTGGTTGTCTACTGATTGCCTCAGCAATAGTTTGAAAGACAAATTAAATTTCAGTTAGCTAAACACATTGTCAAGATTAATTAGAGTGCATTGTAGTTAAGTACATTGTTCAAAGTGGAAATATTGTTGTCATTTGGGTTGGTGATTACAGTTTTACATGCAACATCTGATAGACAAAGACACAGCAAAGACGCACTGCTTTGCAGATGTAAACTGGTTCTCAGAATAACTAATGTAAGGAGAGCACTGTATCTGAGCATAGGAAAAAGGGGTTTAGTATCACATTCCCCTGGGGCACTCTTGACAACACCCTTGTCTCTGATGAATACTTACTGTTGAGGACAACGTACTGGGTTCTATTACTGAAGAAGGCTTTGAGCTATTCAAATATCTGTGAACCTAACCTTTATGTTTAGACCTTTATTAACAGTCTGCAGTGTGAGTTTCCAGAAATCTAGGGATATTGAGCTGTCTTTTGCCCTTCATCAATGGTTCCCTCGATATGATGAGAAAAGGGCAAGCTGAGTTTTGTATGAGTGGTGCCTTCTAAATACATGCCAATTTGTGGACAAAACCTCCCCCCCCCCCCCCCCCCCCCCCCCCCCCCGAAGAAAAAATTTATCATGTCCAAACTCAAAATGTGGAGAATTCTAAAGCAGACTGATGTTAGTAGGGATATCGGCCTGTAATTTTGTGGGTCCGTTCTTTCACTCTCCTTATGTATTTATGTCACCTGCACACTTTTTCAGTCATTTGGAACTTTTTGCTGGTTGAGAGATTCATGATAAGTGACCAATGCCATAGAATCCTCTCTGTAAAACTGGATTCAGCTTCCATTTGGACCTGGTGACTTACTTGTTTTCAACTCTTTCAGTTGATTTTATTACTATATCTTCTATACTGTGCAGTGGTTAAATGGTAGTCTGTTCATATGATCCTCCTACATGAATGACTTCTTTAGTGTGGAATTTAAAACTTCACCTTTTTCTTGCTGTCTGGTATTGCCGCACTAGACTGGTCAGTGAGTGACTGGATAGAAGCTCATGACCCACTTAGTGATTTTTACATATGAGCAACAGTTTTCTCGGGTTCTCAGTAAGATGGTTAACTAAGGTATGGTGGTAGAAGTTATATTTTTCACACATTATCTTTTTACAGACAAATTAATCTGTACTAATTTTTGTCTATTCAAACAATCGAAACTCCAGGTAGGAATATCAACAATGTAGGAAAAGACAGATTGCTGCTTACCATATAAAAAGCATGCCAAGTTGCAGACAGGCACAATTAAAAGACACTCACATATAGCTTGACAACTCCAGCTTCAGTTTTTGTGTGTGTGTGTGTGTGTGTGTGTGTGTGTGTGTGTGTGTGTGTGTGTGTGTGTGTGTGTAGGGGGGGGGGGGGGCATCTTACTGATGAAGGCTGTTGCTGAAAGCTATTGTGGGTGTCTTTTAATTGTGCCTGACTGCAACTTGACATGTCTTCTTTATGGTAAGTAGCACTCTGTCCTTTCCTACGTTATTAATTTTTGCCTACTGTCATTTGCACTTTCTTTTTTGAGCCAAGATTGTGACATTCACTATTTCCTTGGGGTTTTCCGAATTTTATTGTTAAACTGCAGTCAATCTTTTCCAGCCTCAATCCATTTACTTGGCACATATTTCTCTGGAGCATGATTTACAATCAGTTTAAACTTTGCCCATAATTCCTATACATTCATCATGTCAGAACTAAATGATGTTCATTCTTTGTCTAAGTAGGATCCTAACAACTGCTTATTTGCTCTTTCTAGCAAAAATACTCTGCTAGACTTCTTGATGGATTTATTAACTTTAGTAACTACCTTTGCTATGATGATATCATGATCACTAATACATGTCTCTTTACTGACACTGTTGATAAGGTGAGACCTGTTTGTAGATACCAGGTCAAAAATATTTCCATTGTGTGTTGGCTGATGAACTAGCTGCTCAAGATAGCTTTTGGAAAACTTGTTCAAAACTAGTTCTCAAGATTGTCTGTTCACACCACCTGTGATTAATGCATGTATGTTTCACTCTATATTTGGAAGGTTAAAGTCACCTCCAAATAATATTGCATGATCCAACTATTTATGCACTACTGAATGTAGACTTTCTTTGAATGATTCTAAAACTACCATGGGAGCATCAGGTGCCTGGTAAAATCATCTGATAATCAACATAAGTTCACCCAAATCTGTAACTTGCTTTCAGGTAACGTAACAGTTAGACTGAATTTCGACCCTGACAGACATAACATTTTTTCGACCCCAATAGACACCCTCCTCTATGACATCTAATCTGTCTTTTTTATATATTTTTCATGCCTTGCTAATTATTTCAGAGCTTTCTGCTTTGAGTTTCATTCAGCTCTTATTCCCGGAAATAATTTGCATGCAACTTTCCTGGAGGGCAGTAAATTCAGGAACTTTGTTTTGAATACTTTGACAGTTTTCTGTTAAAATTTTGACAGGTGAAATCTCTTTGCTTTGGATACAATCTGATTTTGACCTCAGCCTATCGAATGGTGAGCATTCATCAGAGGGTCTCAAACTATCACCTAGCCTAAGATCCCCAAATGCACTCCACAAATACTTTGCTACTCAAGTAGCTGCTTCCTGTGTGTAGTGCACCACTGACTCTACCAGGGGAAGCCCTACAACTCTCCAACCCATAACACAGGTCTGTATCCAAGATCATCACACAATCAACAAAGCATGTTGTTGAGACACTCCACTTGGCTGCAAATCAGCTGAGCCCTGTGAACTCTGTTGCTGCACATTGTGAGCTCTGCTTGCAACCTGTGAGTGAGGCCAACAATCTTTCCCCACTTTCACTAGACATCCATATGAACTGAAGATGGCCTCAGACCCAGGCAATGAATGTTGCTGTTGCCAATGTGAGCTACAAGTTCTAGACTACTGTACCCTGGCACCCTCAAAAGCCACTGGTAAGGACCTCCACATCTTGGATGAGGTCCCACAGCAGGCATACTGAAAGCACACTGGATTTTTTTCCAACCCTGAATGCTTTTTCCCTAAGGAGCTCCACAATGCACCTTACATAGGAGCTTTCAATACCTAGCAAATCCTGGTCTGCATGCGCCTGCTCGGACCCTGCTGAAGGAATGACCATGTGTCCACTCACAGGGTGAGACATCCAGGGCGAGGTCATCAGTCCCCTAGAACTTAGAACTACTTAAACCTAACTAACCTAAGGACAGCACACACAGCCATGCCCGAGGCAGGATTCGAACCTGCGACCGTTGTGGTCATGCGGTACCAGACTATAGTGCCTAGAACCACTCAGCCACCCTGGCCAGCAATGCAGCCTCCCCTGTACCCTCATGTTAAAGTTTGTCATTCTGGGAGGGTCCAGATCACCCAAGCATATATGTGGTCTCTACTTATCCATATTTTCCATTTCCATTGTCTCTTCTCTCCTTTGCTCCCACTTCATCCATTTCTCTTTTTCTTTTACTGCTACTGTCTCTCACAGACCATTAATATCTCATCTCTCTTTGGCTCCCACCACTGTTGTCTTCATCCATTTCTCTTTCTCTTTGATTGCAACTTTCTCCCTCCCACCATCACTGTATTCTCTCTCTTTCTTTCCTACTGGCACTGCATCCTCCCTCTTACAACCATCTCTGTCTTCCTGCTACTCTCTTTCAATACAAAAAGCACAAATATGTTCACATGCCAAAATTTCTGGTGAGGACTGACGACAGCTGGTTCCTCACTTTTCTCTCAGAGTCGTTTAAAGAGAAACACATTCACCTTTTTGTGCTCTGATAGGAGCATTTTTCTGATCATTTCATTTTTCTCCATGCTACAAGAGGGTGTGCTGCTTATAGAAAATGAATTCTACTGGTCAGTCAAGTTTTGAAAGTTTATTTATGTACTTGGACAAATTTATGTCTTTGAAACATATGAACAATAAATTATTATGCATAACATTAGGGTAACATAAGTCACTTGCTTTACATTTTTTTCTGGAGGCTTTGCTCATCAATTGCAATTCACCAAAAATGCCTGGCTTTTGATTTGTATCTTAAAATACTAAAAATATTATTAGAAATATTTTACTGAATTTGCAGTCTTTTAAATTTCATGTAAGTTTTTGCAGTCATTATAAATTCTTGTGAGGCATGTTGAAGACCCATTTTAGCACAATTTTTGTCACTACAGCATTTATGAAGTGCCCATTATCCAAGACATTGAGTCAGAGTTTTATTGGTGAAATAATGCTGTCTAAATACATAGTTCGGTGACCTCAGAACCCTTACAATGACCCTAGAAACTTGCCATCAGTTCACCAAGTCAGTTACAGTTATTCCTCAGACCAGATATTATGTGCATATTTTATGTGCATGAGTACAGTAATTTTGAACCTAGGGATCTCAGTAATGAATAATGATGTAAAAAAATATTTCAGGTTTCCCTGGGAACATCATCTTTAGAAAGTATGGTAGAAATTTTGATGATTCGCCATGAATAGAAATTATAGAAGTGGCCATCCCCACAATTGGTATTTTTTTGTACCCAAACACTATTCTTTTTTGGAAACAGGAAAATGGCATTTGTAGATGAATGCCTAAAGAACGTGCAGATTAAATTTGAACCATTTGCTGCTGTTAGTTATTTAGATAAAAAAAGGCTAAAAATCAATTTTTGTTATTTTGTGCATAAGTACTGTAAATTTGAACCTCTGAATCTTGGTAATTGATAATGATATCAAAAATGTTTTGAAGTTCCCTGAGAATATCATCTTTAGAACATATGGTAAAAACTTCGACATTCTGCAAGGCATAGAAATTACAGAAATGGCCATCCCCTCAATTGGTACATTTTGTAACCAAAAATCGTAGTTTTTTGGGGTTTTCTCAGTAACTGCCCATGGACAAATGGTGCTTTTATAAGCTGCCTAAAGTCAACCCTAGACCACACCTGATGTAAGAGAACCAACCGATTTGCCCAATTTTCCAGGACTAGAGGAAGTGTGTATAACTTCGGACCATATACTGTAGGATAGCTACGGTATGCTCATTCTGCTGATAGGTATACAAATGGTCACTAGGCCAAGGGCTATCCATAACACTTGACCTCTTATCTCAGTGCTCAATAGAACCTAAAATATGACTCCCCTCACCCTGAAAAATCACATTTTTGCACATGGCTTTTTGTAACTTATCGGCACCATGCACTGCCATGCATAGACCTATTTACTTTTAATAACTGTAACTTTGAAGTGCTGTGAGGTCCTTCTGTGGTACTGAGGTATATGCAATGAGAGTAATGTTCTTGCTAGATACAAATAGTTTTGAATGCTGATACAATCATTCAAGTCACTGCCAGTAGTAATGCCTAGTAGCATCATACTGCATCTACATTTACATCTACATCTACATACATACATACATACATACATACATACATACATACTCTGCAGGCCACTGCTGTGAGGTGGGCAGGGGCCAATCTTCATGGCAGAGTCGTTGGAAGATCCGTGTGGTCAGATGTCAGGCACCAGAAAGGGCCACTTGGAGGTGTCAGGCTGGGTTGTAGGCAACTTGTTGACAAATGAGAAACTGTGGCAGGATAAGTATAATCACAGGAACTAATTTGGGTTTGGTGCTGTCAGTGGAGACTTATGCACTATGAGTGGTGTAATGAGCACAACCAAACATTTGAGTAACAATGCCAGATTTGCAAGTGTAAGGCTCATTATAGACATGAGAGAAAACTTTGTCCTTTGTGTGGAACTTCATTGCAAAGTTATCATCAGAAACAGAGTGACAAGGATGAAAGAGATGCAGCATAGTGCGGTGGCAACAGCCATGTAAAAGTTTTGTTGGTGAAGATCATGAGCAGGCATAGTGTGATAGGTGCTCAGAAACAACAACAAAGTATTTTCCCTTGTGTGCAAAGCATGAAGTTTGGACACCTGAGTCTTGAAAGTGTGATCAAACTGTTCAGCTTTACTTTTTGACTGAGGAGAGAACAGTGCTATTCAGATATGTTGAATTCTATTTTGTTGGCAAAATTGTTGAAATTTTGTCGAAGAAAATTGTAGACCATAGTCTGAAACAATTGTCTGTGGCAAAGGACTGAAGTGAGTGCACTGATAGTGCCAGTATTCAAATGCATTGGAATGACGAAACGGCATATGCTGTATGCATCGACAATAATCAGCCATCATGTGTTTCAGAAAGGACCACCAAAATTATTATGATTACATTGCCAAGGACCATCTCATCGAGGCCAACTGAAAAATTCTTGGCATGGTGCTGACTGGTTATCTATGCATGTATGGTAACAGATGGCTGTATCTTCTATCTATTTATTCAGCCAAAGCCATGTACAATGATGCTTTATTTCAATGCTTCCCCTATGTCCTCGATGTAGTAGTCTCAAGTGTTGCAAACATGAGAATCAGGACTCATGTTTGTTCATTAGGTGAATCTAAGAAAATTACACCATTCTGAATAGAAAAGGCTATTGGGTTGTGTGTGGTATTTACAAATCACTGCATCTGATACTGATTTTAAATTATGAGTCCAACTCATCCGAATGTAGTACTTGAACAATCTTAGTGATTGATCATGTTCAGTAACCTGTGCGATCTGCTGAGAATCAATGGGAAAATCATGCAGTGCTTGTGAATCAGGGTGATCAATTTGTAGACAAGAAACTTCGGATGCATTGAAATCTGGATTATTTCCCATAGGTAAGTGAGACAAAGCGACTGTGTTAGCATGTTATGCTGTAAGGTGATAAAGGTTTTCATATTGGTAATTGGAAAGAATTATCGACAAACACTGCAGCTTGGCTACTGGATGATTAGATGCATCTTTCAGTGGATGAAAAAGAGCTGTCAGTGGCTTATGATTAGTCACAAGAAGAAATTTGCTATCATGCAGAAGTTGATGAAATTTTGTGACGTGATAAATTATGTCTAAATCTTCCTTTTCCAACTGACTGTAGTTGATTTGGGCCTTGTACAATGTCTTATAAGCAAATATCATTGGCAGTTGCATATTCCCAACACTAATAAATAAAACTGCTCCTATTCCATGTGATGAGGCGTTAGCTGCAAGCACTACTTGTTTTTGTGGGTCTAATTGCATAAGATATTGGTGATTATGCAGTGCAGCTTTTAATCCTGGAAAGATTATTTGCATTCTCCAATCAATTTGAAAGGAACATAATCACACCAGAAGTGATGCAAAGGAGCAGCTATTTGTGCTGCAGTTGGAATGAATTTGATGTAGTAGGTCAGTTTGTCAACAACAGCTTAGAGTTCTCATACGTATGTAAGAGAAGGTAACTTTGATTGGCTTGTAAATGCTTATTCAAAGGACAAGCTTGATGGGTGCCTATGATATGTCCCAGATATTCAATTTCAGTATTGAAAAATGAATATTTCTGTAAATTGCACTTGAGTTCTGCCTCAGTTAGAACTTGGAAAAGCGACTCCAAATTTTTGAGATGTTGTTCAAGTGTTTGTCCAGATACAATGATGTCATTTAAATAATTTGAAGCGGAAAAAACTGTTGATGGCACTTGTTCAAGACAGTGCTGAAATAACACATGAGCAGAGGTGCTTCTGAAGGGAATGTTATGTACAACTTGATATACAACAGTAAGGAGAGGTGGGCTACTAAGCAGTGTGACAACTGTCATCGTAGAAAAGCTAGACAAGATTAGGAATGATTAGTGAACAATTAACACAGCAAACTTGTATTTCTCCAAATATATGTAAAGATTCATTACGAATCGTGGAACAAGAAATTAGAATCCAACTATTGATGACACAAGGAAGAAGCACAAATGAAGGTGCCATAGCATAGTGGCTTGAAGTGCAAGAAGCCTAGGTAGTTGCTGCCGGCAGTCCTATATTGTAGCGGCAAAGGGCACTCGTAGTGCAGAGTCGCAGGAGGTGTGGCTCAGCGTACGTTCTGCATTGGGTGTACCAGGTCCTGCACAACCACTATCATTGTTGAATGGAAACGTCTAACTCCATTGCCAACTATGATACATTGGTGGAGTGGTATAGATGCATGATACTACAAGGGAGGCACTAATATTGATACTAGCTGATGTGTGTGTTAACCAACATAATTTTTCCCCATCCTGCAGCAGTTGAAGATAAGCATTTAATGGCTAAATGAATTTTTGATAAGAATTGTACACCTGCAAAGTGATCCAGAAGTTTGCCACTACATGAAAGTTGGAAGAAATCAAACACTGTTTGAATATTAAATGTAACTTTAAAGTCAGCACAAAGTCTGATCCTCCAATTCATTTTTCTAGTGATGACAAGGGGAAGTGTTTATTGACTTGCAGAAATGGGTTTCAAAACTCTGATTTTCTCTAATTTGTTGAGTTCAGAAGAAGCTCACTGCAAACGGTGTGGGTTTCTCGACAAGCATGCCAAAATTTAGGTTGTACATAGTCATCGAGCATATTGTGCATGTGAAAATTCTTTGCATGTCCCACTGCGTCATCATACTAATGTCCATATTTTTCACATATCTGATGAACATTGGGATGAGAAAGTTGGATATTAATATGATTTACATGATCCTAAATACCTAAACCAAATAAATCAATGGTGTCCTTGCCAAAAATATTGGGACTAGGATATGGCTGGACTACTGTGAATGGTACTGATGCAGTCACATTTCTATATTTCGCATTCAGAGTGCACATTCCAAGAACAGAGATAATTTTGCCATTGTAGGCCATGAGGTGCAGGTGTGATTTTTGTAGTTTAGGATGTCCCAATTCCTCATAACTACTTTCATTAATCAGTGTGACTGAATCACCAGTATCTAACAGAAATGATAAAGATTGACAGCAAATCTGCAGAGAGAAGAATAGTTTATGGTTTGTCTTCTGAATGTAACTATCTGTTCTTACCTGCAGAAGATGTCTTTGTCCTAATTGTGATCCACGAAACATTCCTTGCTGTCATCACATTCCTGTATGGCTTGCTAAGAGTAGTGGGTACAGATTCAGAATGAGAGATCATAGTTACTTCCATTTTCTGAAGTTGAAATTAGAGTGGAATGGAGTTTACTTTCCATTTCTTTTGCATGCACATTTGCTGTGCATATCCTGATTTATGACAGTGGTGGCATTTCAAGTGGTGGAGCATCAGTTTTTGCAGTCATGTAGTATCTAAAATTTCACAAAAGACTTTGGAACATTTCAACTAGCTGAGGAAGCAGCTGAGCATCTTGCATTGTGTTTATGATGTTGCCTATGGCAGCAATTGTTGCATGCCATGCAAAACCGGGACCACTGCAAGCTATCTGCAGTCAGTGTTGCAACAGCAAGCACATAAAAGTAAAATTCAATGAAATCTTGAACTTCTTGAGCTTTGACTACTTTAAACAAGTCACTGAGACCAGAGTTTCAGTGGTTTAGAATCTAGCGAGTACTATGTTATGAGTGAGAATCTGAGTAATGATCATCACAAACCATTTTGTCTTGGAGTGAAAATCCACAAGAGCAGTTAAATTTAGCCATGCCATGAATTCAGTGATCCATTCCTTGCAAGACTGGTTATTATGATGATGCATATGAAAAAATTTGAAATGTGAAGTAGCTACATGACTCTGAGCTTCAAAGAAGTCATCCAGTTTCTGAACAGTGTCTTCACAGGGTAGGGTTTGGAGCCCTAACAGAGGTAATGATTTCCTACACAATCTGAAAGTAAACATTCTTACCCATAAAAAAAAAGATCTTTGTAATTCATCTGATATGTTGTATGCTGTGATATGCTGCAGGCAATACTCTGTCTGTTCTTCTTGTTTTGCATCAAAAGAGCAGAAGAGAGAAGGTGGCACCTGGCTGGTGACATTCTGTGCTTCAGTTGTTTTTGTTTGTTGGGTTTCTTATGTGTCCAACAATCAGCCAGTAGCATTGAGCGGGGAGGTAATTTATTGTCACTGAATTTCAGTAAGTCCAATGACTAATTGCTCTCCAGAAGTTACCATTGCATACACAAATTAAATGTACTGTAAGATATATTCCACACAAAAATTATGAAAAGTTATACGAATTGCCAACAACTGCCACACTTAAGCACCAGGTTCGTTGCCAATGGATGTCTGATGTATTGATAGGTAAGGTGGCCTATAAAAATTATCAGACAACTAAAAAAAGATAAGAAAGTCATTGATAAGTTTTTTCATGCTATGTACACTTAATAATTGAGATATTCATAACTTTGAAGTGCTGTAAGGTCCTTCTGTGGTGCTGAGTTATATGCAATGAGAGTAATGTTCCTGACAGAAACAAATAATCTTGAATGCTGATATAATCATATAAGTTCCTGACAGTAATGATACTTAATAGTGTCATGCTACATTATTGTAATTTTCCTCACTGATGGAGTTGCCAACTTTTTTTTTTTTTTTTTTTTTTACTGGAAAATAGGGGACTGGAAGCCTGCAAAATAAGTATTCCAAATAGGATTTTTTTTTACAAAAAACAGTAGGAATTCATTTATAACATTCATGCATGTTTTATTTTACAATATTGCTTGTGTTTACTAACAGTCTTTGCTTCTTTTTGCAAAGATTCATTCGATTTTACATATGTAAAAAACCGCTAAAATTAAAATTCACTGCTACTTGCATTTCTGCTTTTATAAGCTCAGGGGTACATTTGTTGTGCAATTTGCACTAGGGAAAAAATACAAAATACAAGCCACCTTCTGTTTGCATTTCTTTTCAAGCACAACCCTTGATTCAAAATATCATCTGCATTACAATGTTCATCACATAAACAATCTTCAGCTACATCATCTAAGCGTAATGAGTCAATTACTTCTTGAAAATGCTTAAATTTTAGCTTGAACCATAGAAAAAGAGGCATCCAAGACAGTACTGCCATTGGCAAATGATCTTCAAATTTGAAATTCTGTACTAAACATGTTTTCAACTAGACTTAAAAGTCCATATGATTATCTTCAAGGTGTTTTCTGAAACAGTTAACTATTAAAAACTTTATTTGCTCCAGTACCAAAATATTTCATCCTTTGCTCAATTTTACTTATCAGAGTCTTGGCTGCATCAAGAGTTTCCATTTATACTAACATTAGAGCATTCTAAATAGTTAGCATATTCCAAAACAACTGCACCAATATGGGAAAAATGATGAATAAATGGCTGAAGTTAACTGTCTTTAGTGTCATCAGAATCATTTAAAAATAACTTCAGAGCTTTGGGCAATCATCACGACTTCTCATGGGTTCCCAATTTGTAATGATTCTGACAACTGCTCGTGTTAATGAAAGCCATGTAGTCGATAAATGTAGGAGAAGTTCATGTCATTCTACATCTAAAAATTCAAAAAAAGAAGTTTAAAACTTCCCTTTGTTTTGCAGAACTGGATAAGTGACCATACAGTTTTAGGAATGGTTTACATGGTCACCACAAGGGGTAGAGGTAGTAGGGAAAACCAGGGCATGTCAGGCAAAATAAGTTGTTTGAACGATCATTGCAAAAGTTAGAAAAAATATGGGACGAATTTGAAATGATATGGGACACGGGATCTGACCAAAAAATTAACCAAAATATGAAATTTCCTGGGAAATAAGGAATAGTTGGCCACCCTACTCACTGAAGTCATCTGTGCCAAAGTTGATATGTGCCTGTAGATTAATTGATTATGGGCTGAGGCTCAGTGCAGCTTCTTAAAAAGATGCACTGGTCAATCATAGTCATGGGCAGTGAGGTCTTTAGCATTAATTCAGTGTCCTCTGAGGCATGTATATATGGTCTGTCCCCCCCTCCCCCACTCCTCCCCCCCTTCCCACCCCACCCAGCTATTGGCAACAGCACTGGCATACAGGTGGGAAATTTAAATGTGCCATTTACTGCACAACTGTCACCGGCAGACTGCAAGTGCTTAATGAAGGTGTCATTGATGCCACTCTTATTACTGCATAGACTAAGGGAAAAGGCTCTCCATTTTGAGAAATGTAAAAAGTGATTTCTGAAGGTTTAGTTAAGCTGTTTATTCTCTCGTTTTAATAATATTTTATGTTTGTATAAATAACTGCAATCTCTGTCCGGGAGATCAATTCTGTTCTTTTTGTTCTTAATAAACATACTTTCAGCTCCAAATGTTGTACTTTACTGATGACCATGCCTTTGGATTTGGACTTGATTGTGGTTTCAATACAACATTGTTTGGTGGAGACGCTGGTGCATCACTGCATCACTGTGGCTCCAATTAGGCAAAATGTAAAAGCTAACACCTATATGGACTCAAACCTCAATACAAACAATACAGTGTTGCCATGGTCTGTATATTAAGGAGATCGATGAACTCCAAGCAAGCAGCTGCACATCAGGCTTCCATCAGTGTTCTCCAGAGATGGCGGCTAAGATTCAGTGAAGTGGCTGAAAGGATATGACTGAGTTGCTGAATACAACAGGTGGGGTGATTTATTTGGAAAATTTGTACTTCTACTTGGATGGCACTGCTCAGCAGTAGTTCAAGAACAATGAAGAGAATCTCAACCAGCTGGGACTAATTCCAAGACATACTGAATACAATGTCCGGCAACAATCAGCAGCAAGTCCATTTATTGGAAGAACAATCGAAGGAAATGATACAATGTCATGGGGACATGACACAGTCATACGTATAGAATGTATTGGCCCTGTGCCACATACTGAATCCTAGCATGACAAAAGCTGACAAATTTCACAGTTGATGAAAGGAATTACAGAAGACATGTAACAAGCTCTTAAGCTCTTCAGATAAGCCATAACACTAGCAGAATTCATCTTGTAGAAATACACCAGAAAAATAGTTGAACAAAAAAGGTATGATGGACTGCTGAATGTGGTCCCTAAGGCAGTTGCGGAAAACTACTGTGAGCTTGACTCTGTTATATTTCAATAGTAAGAGAAGAGATATAGCAGTGCATGGTGGCCAGAAATGTTGGACTGAGTGCACAAGAGATAGCAGCCTTGAATGTTGACCCAGTATGTCAGGAGGTAATAGAAAACTTCGAGAAAGAGACATATTAGTCTTTAGCACCATTTTCTACAACCAGAATTGCCCAGAATGTGAAAGGAAGTTTAGTATCATTGACAAAGAATCAATACAAACAACCTTCAGAGTGTTCTTGGTCCTCTGCAGTGGTCCTTGTGAAGAAAAAGAACAGCACCGAGCATTTCTGCAGTGACAACTGATGACTGAACAAAACCACAGTGAAAGAGATTGATCCATTACCATGAACTGATGACACACTGGACTGATTGAAAGCAGCAAAATATTCCTCTAGTAGGGACATGCAGGCAGGCTATTGCCACTGACAAAGCTGATCTGGAAAAGACTGCCTTCATAACTCCTGACAGACTCTGAGTTCAAAGTTATCCCCTTTGGACTATGTAATGCTCCAAGCAGCTTTGAACATATAATGGACAACTTGCTTCAACACCTTAAACGGATGACATCTTCTTGCTATCTGGAGGACATTGTCATTTTATCGAAGACATTTAAAGAACATCTAGGCTGACTTACAACTGAGTCTCTGCCTGAATCCCAGAAAGTGCCTCTTTGTTATTCAAGAAATAAAAATCTTGGGGCACCCAGTGAATGGTGATGGAGTCTGTCACAGCCCAGAGAAAATAAGAGCAGTCACCAATCTCCCAACTCTTCAGCACACTGAAGATATGAAAAATTTGTTTGGAATTTGCTCATACTATCAGTGATTCATAAAGGACTTCCAAACCAAGGAACATCCCGTGGAGTGACTAGTGCAAGGAGTCACCAAATTTTCTGGAACAAGGTGCAAGAAAAATCTTTCCTTGTCCTTGAGGAGGTACTAATGTCTTTTCCAGTTCTATCATTGTATGATGAGAACACTGAGAAAGAACTTCACACTGGTAATAGTTGCTTTAGGATAGGATCAGTTCTAGTACAGTAGAGGTGTTGAAAAGATGATAGGTGATTGCTTATGCTATT
Organism: Schistocerca americana; assembly: GCF_021461395.2. Taxonomy (NCBI): domain Eukaryota; kingdom Metazoa; phylum Arthropoda; class Insecta; order Orthoptera; family Acrididae; genus Schistocerca; species Schistocerca americana. The sequence goes on along the minus strand of NC_060120.1, from coordinate 637,168,420 downwards.
TGAATACTCTCCTTGCCTGAGAAGAACTACTCCAAACCTTAAAAGAGTGCTTTGCAGATTTTGGGCCATCAACAAGTTCTGGCCATATTTATTTGGCAAACCAATCAGCATTATGATGAATCACCATTCTCTATGCTGGCTGACTAGCCTAAAGGATCTGCCAGGTTGGCCGATGAGATTGACCCTGAGGCTTGAGGAGTCTGGTGTCACAATGGTGTAAAAAATCAGATGCAGACACAAGGATGCTGACTGTCTTTGGCAGAACACAACAGTATGGACGAGATGTCAGTCAAGATTGCATTAAATGCTATTGTGACATTGTTGCCGAATTGAGGAAAGAGCCAGCATTGCTGTAAAACCATAGAAGCCTCAAAGAATGAGGAACTGACCAAAGGAGGATTTCAGTTAATAATTGAAACATTGTATAAGAGGAACATTGATCCACTGGTGCAGAAATGGTTGCCTGTCGCCCCAGCACATCTGCAGCCAGTGATGCCAAAGTATTTTCAAGACGCTCCAACACCTTTTTCACCTGGAATTTGTGAAGACTCTAGACCAATTCAGATGTAGATATCACTGCAAAGGTCTCTACCCATGTGTATGATCCACAGTAAGGAATCCCAATGACAAAAACATTTGCCACAATGACATATGGGGCATCTGTAACTGATCCATCTACAGCAGCGCCATTCCATCAAATTGGAATTGACCTCTGAGGAGGTTCCCAACATCAACAAATGGGAATCAGTGGACTGCAATGGATGCCTTACCCTCTATGCTGTCACAGAAGCTGTGATGATTACCAATGCTCAGGAAATTGCAAAGTTTCTTTTAGAAAACATCATATTGAAGCTTGGAGAACCCTTTGTGATGATCTGCGATCTGGAAAAGTTTTCCAGTCAAGATTAGTAACAGAGATAATTTCATGTTTCAGCATCAACCACAGGATGACAACTGCCTACCATCCACAGGAAAATGGCCTCACTGAATGCCTTAATAAGAATTGCTCTTGATGTATGTTGATGTCAGACAGAGTGATTGGGATACAATAGGCCCATTGTGACATATGTATGCATCATAGTGAGGCAAGGCACTACAGGCTTCACATTTCTTCCTACTCCAAGGTTGCGAGGCTGAAAAGACAGTGGATGCACTGTTTCCATTTCATCTGGGTGATACTCAGGATGACTAAAAGGTAGCTGCCTCACATATGGGTACTGGATACCTAGGAGAAATACCAAGAACACTATAATGCAAAGCACTGGCCAGTGAGATACAGTCCAGTAAGGATTTTTACACATATGCAGGGAGTTGGGCTGTCCAGAAAGTTACTAAATTGCTACTTTGGGCCATATTGTGTCCTTCATCTTTTGTCAGACATCACATATGAAGTCAAGAATTATGACTCCTCATCAAAAAGACAATAGCACTGAGACGTCAACTACGTACACCCTTTCAAGCCCTAATGTAGTCCAAAGACACATATCAGAAAATCCTTGCTGACCTGTGGACAAGAAACTTTTCTGCCTCCAGGAAATTTATTATATTTGAACCTAGAATATGCTATAGATATCTGCTGCAAAAGAATGTTAAGGATTTTCATCTGTAATTTGAATGGTCTATTCTGTTACAATTCTTATGTACAGGAGTGATCTGCTTATTTTTCCAGGTGGTTTTAACTTTGCAATGGATGAGAGATTATTACAATAAATGCAAGATGAGTAAGGAGCCATTTCTAATGAGTACTCTCTACCAAACTGAGTTGGGATTAAAATGTAACCAGCTTTCATGGCTGAATTTCAGTTACTTAACTTGCTGATGATCGACAATTTGACCAAGGTGTGAAACTCATGTTTGTTGCAGTTCCTCCTCCTAAAATAACATCTGGGTCCAGATTTATGTATGTAAAGCAATTTATGTCAAGTTAATCAAAAAGGCAGCCAAAATGGACAAAATAATTTAAAATGCAGTGTGTTTTTTGCAGCACAACACAGATAACACTGACATTGATTTACTGCCCAAATTCTAACATGAAAAGACTGACACTGAAACTGTGCCAAGACTGAAGCAATACAGCCACCATTATTGGTGATTATAAGAGGTTCTAACAGTTACAGAATTACATTATGCACTGTATAAATTGAAGTTAATTGAATCTACGATTAAGATTTTGATTCTTGCACCAAACTATTTACGGAATTTGGCTTTACAATTCATTACAGTGTTTCTGAAACAGAATGTTGAAATATTGCAGTTTCCGCTGTAAAGTTAAATGGAATATACATCAATAACAATGTCTTAATTATTTCTGTTAATGACTTTATGAATGCAGTATGAATTTTTTTCATATCATAAATCCCATGTCTCTACAGTTGGCTGTGTCAGAATTACCGTCACTTTTCTATGTACAAATTCCACAAATGATAAATTGGCTGTTTACATTATTTTTGACATATTTTTGGTTTATAGTGCAATACCTCTATAAATTAATTAGAATTTATCTTAACTGATCACAATTAATCTTGTGTCAACTTATTCTCATCACTACAGTAATCCAACAATGTTACAACCTAAGATTTTGCATGTATGTAACTTTGCATAAACATTGCAGTCTTCAATATGTTTGGAATTGTACTTTTCATTAAATGTTGTCTTATTCTGTTACACTCAGGATTTCAACCAGACATGGTGACTTATTTGTTTTCAACTCTTTCAGTTATTTCAAATGCCAAGGATGTCTATGTCGATGTCCTCCATATGGGAGTCTGTGTCACGGTCAAATGATGGTACTTCTGTATGATCCACTCGCGTTAATGATTTTTTTTTTTCAACATGAAATTTAAAACTTCAGTTTTTCTTTTACTCTATAGCCACATGGATTGACTGACAAGTGGTATGTTTGAAGCCTTCGACCCAGTCAGTGATTTTAGGTAGAACCAGAATTTTCTTGGGTTTCGGCAAGATCTTTTACTGTGGTATGATGCTGGAAATTGTTGTGTGCTTAGTGCATCAGTATTTTTATAGGTGTATGAATTGCTACTAACTTTTAGCTATTGTCATTTGCACATTCTGTTTTGACGTGAGGGTACAACAGTCTCTACTATCTCGGCATTTTACAAATTTTGTTATTAACCTATTACTCTACTTACTTGGCACTTACCCTTCCTGAGTTTGATTTACAATCAATTTGATCTTTGCCCATGATTATTCTATGTCCATCATACTACAACCAAAGGATGTCCATCGTTTGTCTAAGTGGGATGCTAACAATTGCTTATCTGCTCTTTCTAGCAAAAATACTCCCTAAGCCTTCTTGATTGATTTATTAAATTTAGTAATGATCATTGCTAAGGTGACATCATGGTCACTACTCCCTGGCTCCATACTGACACTGCCAATAAGGTGAATCCTGTTTGCAAGTAAAACATGAAAAATGTTTGCATTGTGTGTGGGCTGTCAAACTAGCTGCTCAACATGGTTTTCAGAAAATTTGTTCAAAACTACTTCATAAGACTGTCTGTCCACAGCACGTGCAATCAATCTATAGACACCCCAGTCTACAGTAGGTTAAAGGCACTTTGAACTAATATTCCATGTTCAGGTTATTTCTGTAGTGCTAAGCACAGACTTTCTTTGAAAGATTCAACAACTGTTACAGTGGATTATGGTGGCTGATAAAAACATCCAATGATTAACTTGAGTTCATCTAGCCTGATTCCTCACATCCAGATAACTTTGCAGTCAGGCTCAGTTTCAATCTCTAAATCAACAATATTTTTGTCAACTGCAATGGACACTCTCTCCTGTGGCATTTCATCTGTCTTTTTGGTTCATATTCCATGCCTCATTAAATATTTGTGATGTTTCTATTTTGAGTTTAATCCATCCCTTGGTTCAGAGTATAATTTGAGTGTGACAGCTTTCTCTGAAGGCTGTAAATTCAGGAACTTCATTATGAATACTTTGTTTATTTGCCGTTAAAATTTTGATGTCGGAAGTGTCTTTACTTTGAATGCAGTCTAATTTCACTCTCTGCATGTTGAATGGCAAGCATTCATCATCAGACTTCGAACTATCAGGTGACCTAAAAAGAACCATATGCCCTCTTAAAGCATTCTTTTACTGAAGTAGCTGATTTCTCCTGACCTATCATGGGGAGCCCTACAATTCTCGATCCTGTAATACAGGTCTGGAAATCTGTACCCAGGTCTGTTCACGGTATTGATGGAGCCTTTAGTTGAGACCTACCACTTGTCTCCAAACTAATGGACCCCAGTCAGTTCAGGGTATGATACTGCAACGCTCTGCTTGCACCCTGCAAATGGCCCAGCAGTCTTCGCCACTTCCACCAGCTGCACATATGTACTGAGTATGGCCTAAGAACCTAAGCAGCAGACAATAGCTGTACAAAGGTTGCTTAAAAATTGCAGTCCTGTGTTGTTAAATATCAGGAAAAAGGTAATACATCCCAATCAGACAGCTTTGAGACATTACTCAGTTTACTAACACACAACTCATGTTGATGAGGAATTGTATGCTGCCAGCTCATCTCTCAGATTAAAACTGTGTGTTGAACCAGTATTCAGACCTGAAAACTTGCCTTTCTTCCATGAGTGCTAGTCCTGTAAGATTTGCAGGATAACTTCCATGAAGTTTGAAAAGTAGGAGAGAGGTATTGGTAAAAGTGAAAGATGGAGGATGAGTGGTGAGTCATAGTTAGTTAGTTTTAGTTAGTTAGTTAGGTACTAATGTGTTCCATGGATCATTTTGGATGTTGGATCATAATGTTGTTGAATGAGTCATTATACATTCATGTTGCAAATTGATTTGTACATATGATTAGCTGGATGTTTTAATAATCATTTTCTGAATGTGGCAGCAAAAATAGGGTTCAAGAGTTCAGTTGAAGAAGCAAAAAAAATATGTTAAAAATGTCATTCCCCAGGACTTTAGACCTTTAGAAATAGCACCAACATCCCCCCATCAAATAAAGGGAATAGTAAATATGCTGAAAAACAAGAGCTCATGTGGTGTTGATGGAGTCTCTAACAGAATTTTGAAGTGTTGTTCTAATTTAATAAGTGGAGTCCTTGGTAATATATGTAATGCTTTGCTGGCACAGGAAATTTTTCCTGTCAGACTGAAATATGCAATTGTCAAACCTCTTCATAAGAAAGGGGACAAGAGTGACTTAAATAACTATATACCAATCTCATTGCTGACTTCATTTTCTAAAATATTCAAAAAAGTTATATACTCAACAGTAGTCTGACATTTAAGTGAAAATAATTTACTCAGCATGTCACAGTTCGGATTCCGGAACGGATACTCGACTGAGAATGCTATCCACACATTTACCCATCAAATAGTACAAGCCCTAAATAACAAATTATCGCCAGCTGGCATTTTTTGTGTTCTTTCCAAGGCATTTGACTGTGTGGATCATGTCACACTCTTAGAAAAACTCAGGTTTTATGGAATTGAAGGCTATACACACAGGTGGTTTGAATCACACTTAACAAACAGAAAGCAAAAAGTTGTGCTGAATAATACAAATAACGTTGGGAGGGTGGTAAATTCTAGTGAATGGGGAGTTATCACAAAGGGAGTCCCACTGGGTTCAATTGTGGGTCCTCTGCTGTTCCGTATTCATGTGAATGACCTCTCACTCAACGTTCAACAATCACAACTAGTATTTTGCAGATGTCATGAGTGTTATAATAAATCCCATTCCAGGAAAAGCAGCTGAAGATATTGTTAAGGATGTCCTTCAAAGAATTATTAAGCGGTTATCAGAAATGGATTCTCCCTTAATTTTGAAAAAACTCACTATATCCAGTTCTGTACACCGAATAGAGTCATACAGACAATTGATGTAGCATATGAACAGGGCTCAATTAACAGGGTAGATTTCTCCAAATTTTTGGGTGTTCACATTGATGACAACTTGAACAGGAAGAAGCGTATTACTGAGATTCTCAAAATTTCCACTCAATAATGTCTTATGGAATAATTTTCTGGGGTAACTCACCACCCAGATCTAAAGTATTGATTGCACAAAAGAGAGCAGTGAGAATAGTTAGTAGTGTTCACCCAAAGACATCATGTAGGCACCTATTCAAGGAGTTAGGTATTTTAACTGCACCATCAGAGTACATATACTCGCTAATGAAATTTCGTTATAAATAATCCATCTCAATTTGCGAAGAGCAGTGATGTTCATACATACAACACTAGAGGGAAAAGTGACCTTTCCTTTCTGTTATTGAAGCTGTCAGTTGCTCAAAAAGAAGTACATTATTCAGCAAAAAAAAAAATCTTTGGTCATTTGCCCAACAACATAAAGTGTCTGGCAGGTAGCAGATCAAGTTTTATATCTAGCTTAAAATCATTTCTTTTGGACAACTCCTTCTATTCCATGTTCTGTTTCAGAACTGGTAAAAAAAATTCCTACCTCTAAATGTAGTTGCATGTGTAGAACTAAAAATATCAGTAATATTAATATCAGACATTTCATGTGTGTATATACATATCTTGTAATCTGACTTGTTCCAAAACATGTCGATAAAATAATCATGAAAATGATCTACAGAATGTGACATAACTAAACTAAACTAAGTAAGATCATTGCCTGTGCATATGAAAGATCCTGGTTTGAGTCCCATTCCAGCTCACAGTTTTAATATGCCAAGACATTTTGTAACAGCATATAATCTGCTGCAAAGAGAAAAGATTCATTCCAGATGTTGGTTATCTAAGAAGATAGATTAAGGAAAGGCAAACCTATGTTTCTGGCATTTGTAGACTTAGAGAAAGCTTTTGATAATGTTGACTGGAATACTCTCTCACAAATTCTGAAGGTGGCAGGTGTCAAAACAGGGAGCAAAAGGCTATTTACAATTTGTACAGAAATCAGATGGCAGTTCTAAGAGTCAAGGGGCATGAAAGGGAAGCAGTGGTTGCGAAGGGAGTGAGACAGGGTTGTAGCCTATCCTCGATGTTATTAAATCTACATATTGAGCAAGCAGTAAAGGAAACAAAAGATAAATTTGGAGTAGGAATTAAAATGCATGGAGAAGAAATAAAAACTTTGAGATTTGCTGAAGACATTGTAATTCTGTCAGATACAGCAAAGGACCTGGAAGAGCAGTTGAACAGAATGGACTGTGCCCTGAAATGAGGATATAAGTTGAACATCAACAAAAGCAAAATGAGGATAATGGAATGTAGTCAAATTAAATCAGGTGATACTGATGAAATTAGGTTAGGAAATAAGACACTTAAAGTAGTAGATGAGTTTTGCTATAAGGGGAACAAAATAACTGATGATGGTTGAAGTAGAGAGGACATAAAATGTAGACTGGCAGTGGCAAGGAAAGGGTTTCTGAAGACGAGACGTTTGTTAACATCGAATATCAGTTTAAGTCTTTTCTGAAAGTATTTGTATGGAGTGTAGCCATGTATGGAAATGAAACATGGACAATAAATAGTTTAGACATGGAGGGTAAAAATCATAGAGGGAGACCAAGAGATGAATACACTAAGTAGATTCATAAGGAAGTAGATTGCAGTAGGTACTTGGAGATGAAGAAGCTTGCACAGGATAGAGTAGCATGGAGAGCTGCATCAAACCAGTCTCTGGACTGAAGACCACAACAACAACAACACTGCTATTGTTAGAATTTTTATGTCACTGCAATGAATGTGGCTTACACATAATGTGCAGTGCTAATAATTCTTCATCACAGTTGATTATTAGTAATAGCTCAACAGTAATGGTGGTTTTAGAAATGGGCAACCCAAACCCATAAAGAGAAACATATCTGGTGCAATGCAAGAACTTCCCAATGCAGTGACTACCACTGCCAGGCTAGACAAGCCTTCTGGCACCAAGAACTGTCTCCAAGGTTGGCAGCTGGGACTACTGTACCAACAATTATGGCCTTTAAACCTATCCTCTTGCATGTAAGAACTGGCTATGTAAGTGTCTGTTGCTCATGACACAAAACAGTGTCATAATAAGATATATTACACCATGCTACAGTGTGGAGATCAATATTAACTTACATCTGGAGTGAATCATTTCTCTTTGCAGCAGATTATATGCTGTTACAAAATTTCTTGGCATATTAAAAATGTGTGCTGGACTGGGACACCAACCAGGATCTTTCATATGCACAGGCAATGCTCTTACTTAGTTTAGTTTAGTTGTGTCACATTCTGTAGATCATTTTCATGATTATTTTATTGATATGATGTGGAACAAGTGTGTCCATTCATGCGAATGGACAGTTTGTTGCTGGTCATTCCCACATAGAAAGCTTCACAGTGTAGGCAGGTCAGTTGGTAAATCACGTGGGTGCTTTCACACGTGGCTCTGCCTTTGATGGTGTATGAATGGACACAGGCAGACAGTGTTTGTTGGTAATGAGGATCACCCTGTGGCTAAACATGCCTTGGTGCATGGCCAGCACATCTTGGCACAGTGTTACACCATCCGAGTTATCTGGATACTTCCCACTAACACCAACCTGTCAGAACTCCGGAGATGGGAACTTGCCCTTCAGTATATCCTCTCTTCCCGTTATCCACCAGGCCTCAACCTCCGCTAATTTCAAGTTGCCGCCGCTCATACCTCACCTGTCTTTCAACAACTTCTTTGCCTCTGTACTTCTGCCTCGACTGACATCTCTGCCCAAACTCTTTGCATTTACAAATGTCTGCTTGTGTCTGTGTATGTGCGGATGGATATGTGTGTGTGCGCGAGTGTATACCTGTCCTTTTTTCCCCCTAAGGTAAGTCTTTCCACTCCCGGGATTGGAATGACTCCTTACCCTCTCCCTTAAAACCCACATCCTTTCGTCTTTCCCTCTCCTTCCCTCTTTCCTGATGAAGCAACCGTCAGTTGCGAAAGCTTGAATTTTGTGTGTATGTTTGTGTTTGTTTGTGTGTCTATCGACCTGCCAGTGCTTTTGTTTGGTAAGTCACATCATATTTGTTTTTAGATATATTTTTCCCACGTGGAATGTTTCCCTCTATTATATTCATATCATTAATTTGAACCCAACAATTACGTTTGTTATTGTCACTGTTGCATTTCGAAATCTTTTCTGTCGTCCTATTTTCTCTTTCTGTTTTACCCAGTAGTTGCACTTTGTATTCACCTTCTCCTTTTTATCGTAATCTACTATACAATTTTATCCCGCCTATATATACTCAATAATACGTAAGCCCACTTCCCAACCATAAGCAAATTTTTTTTTTTTCCTTCCGCTTTCAACACTACCGCTACTATAAAATCAACCGTATCTAGTTCACAAACAGTTCCTGTCACCTATTAAACAACCATTTCGGCTAGTTCTAATAACTTTCGCTTTATTCCCATTTCCGTTTTTCCCACATCACTGATCATTTTTAGCCGCTTCCCACAGGTTTTAACGTCATTATTTCTTCGTCAGGTAATTGTTAGCCTCTTTTTCTTAATCTGCCACCACAAAACCACTCCTTTTAATACATTTACACGCAGTTTTTTCGAAATGTTCCAGAATTCCTCCATCTTTTAACGTGTTTTGGCGGCAACACAACCACCTAATCTTGATGCACATCATTGTCTACCAACCCAAGTTCACCACAGGATCAACATAGCCCAGCTTTAACCAACACTTTTTCACCTTTTTTCACACCAGATCTCCAGTTGCTTTCTAGTTCACCTTTATCTCTCCTCATATATTTTTATTTTCATTTTCATTTCAGCCTCAGGTTACACTTTCCACCTTCTAATACCATGTCACCCTCACAACACCCCCACAACGACCCCATTAAGTTTTATTTACATTCCCTCCGCAAACATGCCTTCGCCCTAGCCAGATTACGCTCCCATATTTTATTTTCTCAGGCTTGTGTGACATTTGGTATTACCCCCAAAGGCCTCACACTTAAAGTTCCCATCTCTGGCTGCAACCCTTCTTTCCATCAGTCCCTATACCAGTTCCAAACTGAACAATCCATTGCCCTCACCCACCTAATCCTTCACCTACACATCAACTCAGCCAATGAACACACCCGTCAACTCCTATCCTTAATAAAAGTCCTCAATCTTTCCTCTCCCACATCTACACTGGCTGTTCAGAGCATCCTCCTACAGGCCAACCGCAAATTAGAACAGCATGCCACCCTCCACCTCAAAAAACTATCCAATCTCCTGGTTTCCCACCTCCGGAAAGGCAACTCACTCACCCTTCACAACCTTTCCAGCAAACCTCAACCTCCTCTCATTGCACACAAACCCAGTCTCTCCCATCTACTCAATCTCCCACTTCCAGCTCCACTCCCTCCAAAACCTCAAAATTCCAATCAACACAATCTGGAACCACAACACCCTAATTCAGTAGTTAACCTTTCCTCCAAACCTCTCTCCCAATCCGAAACCTCTGTCCTATCCAAAGGCCTCACCTTCAGCCCCACTCCCAGATTCAACCAAACAGCCCTTGTCAAAGATTTACTGTCCTACACTCGTACTCTCTGCTGGAAATATCACTTTGCCACGAAGATAAATGATCCTAATCCTACTCCTAATGATCCAACTCCCCAAGACACTATCCAAATTGAACCCTGCCTGGAACAGTTGCGTCCTCCGTCACAGCGGGACCTACCTCCTCTTCCTCAAAATCACCCTCTCCTAACCTTCCAGGAATTTCTGACTTCCAGCCTTGCCTCTCAATCCTTCTTAAAAAACCTTAATCCTACTCCCAACATCACCCCTGCTGAAGCCCAAGCTATCCGTGATCTGAAGGCTGACCGATCCATCGTCATTCTTCTGGCGGACAAGGGTTCCATGACCGTGGTACTTGATCATCGGGAGTATGTGGCTGAGGGACTGCGCCAGCTTTCAGACAACACCACATACAAAGTTTGCCAAGGTATCCCATTCCTGATGTCCAGGCAGAGTTTCAAGGAATCCTCAGAACCATAGGCCCCCTACAAAACCTTTCACCTGACTCCATCAACCTCCCGACCCCACCGACACCCCGCACCCCTACCTTCTACCTTCTTCCTAAAATTCATAAACCCAATCATCCCAGCCGCCCCATTGTAGCTGGTTACCAAGCCCCCACAGAACGTATCTCTGCCTACATAGATCAACACCTTCAACCCATTACATGCAGTCTCCCATCCTTCATCAAAGACACCAACCACTTTCTCGAACGCCTGGAATCCTTACCCAGTCTGTTACCCCCGGAAACCATCCTTGTTACCATTGATGCCACTTCCTTATACACAAATATTCCACACGTCCAGGGCCTCGCTGCGATGGAGCACTTCCTTTCACGCCGATCACCTGCCACCCTACCTAAAACCTCTTTCCTCATTACCTTAGCCAGCTTCATCCTGACCCACAACTTCTTCACTTTTGAAGGCCAGACATACCAACAATTAAAGGGAACAGCCATGGGTACCAGGATGGCCCCCTCGTACGCCAACCTAATCATGGATCACTTAGAGGAAGCCTTCTTGGTTACCCAGGCCTGCCAACCCAAAGTTTGGTACAGATTTATTGATGACATCTTCATGATCTGGACTCACAGTGAAGAAGAACTCCAGAATTTCCTCTCCAACCTCAACTCCTTTGGTTCCATCAGATTCACCTGGTCCTACTCCAAAACCCATGCCACTTTCCTTGATGTTGACCTCCATCTGTCCAATGGCCAGCGTCACACATCCGTCCACACCAAACCCACCAACAAGCAACAGTACCTCCATTACGACAGCTGCCACCCATTCCACATCAAACGGTCCCTTCCCTACAGCCTAGGTCTTCGTGGCAAACGAATCTGCTCCAGTCCGGAATCCCTCAACCATTACACCGACAACCTGAAAACAGCTTTCGCATCCCGCAACTACCCTCCCGACCTGGTACAGAAGCAAATAACCAGAGCCACTTCCTCATCCCCTCAAACCCAGAACCTCCCACAGAAGAGCCACAAAAGTGCCCCACTTGTGACAGGATACTTTCCGGGACTGGATCAGACTCTGAATGTGGCTCTCCAGCAGAGATACGACTTCCTCAAATCCTGCCCTGAAATGAGATCCATCCTTCATGAAATCCTCCCCACTCCACCAAGAGTGTCTTTCCACCGTCCAACTAACCTTCATAACCTCTTAGTTCATCCCTATGAAATCCCCAAACCACCTTCCCTACCCTCTGGCTCCTACCCTTGTAACTGCCGCCGGTGTAAAACCTGTCCCATGCACCCTCCCACCACCACCTACTCCAGTCCTGTAACCCGGAAGGTGTACACCATCAAAGGCAGAGCCACGTGTGAAAGCACCCACTTGATTTACCAACTGACCTGCCTACACTGTGAAGCTTTCTATGTGGGAATGACCAGCAACTAACTGTCCATTCGCATGAATGGACACAGGCAGACAGTGTTTGTTGGTAATGAGGATCACCCTGTGGCTAAACATGCCTTGGTGCATGGCCAGCACATCTTGGCACAGTGTTACACCGTCCGAGTTATCTGGATACTTCCCACTAACACCAACCTGTCAGAACTCCGGAGATGGGAACTTGCCCTTCAGTATATCCTCTCTTCTCGTTATCCGTCAGGCCTTAACCTCCGCTAATTTCAAGTTGCCGCCGCTCATACTTCACCTGTCTTTCAACAACTTCTTTGCCTCTGTACTTCTGCCTCGACTGACATCTCTGCCCAAACTCTTTGCATTTACAAATGTCTGCTTGTGTCTGTGTATGTGCGGATGGATATGTGTGTGTGTGCAAGTGTAAACCTGTCCTTTTTTCCCCCTAAGGTAAGTCTTTCCGCTCCCGGAATTGGAATGACTCATTACCCTCTCCCTTAAAAACCACATCCTTTCGCCTTTCCCTCTCCTTCCCTCTTTCCTGATGAAGCAACCGTCGGTTGCGAAAGCTTGAATTTTGTGTGTATGTTTGTGTTTGTTTGTCTATCGACCTGCCAGTGCTTTTGTTTGGTAAGTCACATCATATTTGTTTTTATATATATATAAATGATCAATGATTTTTTTGCTGAATAATGTACTTCTTTTTGAGCAACTGACAGCTTCAATAACGGAAAGGAAAGGTCACTTTTCCCTCTAGTGTTGTATGTATGAACATCACTGCTCTTCGTGAATTGAGATGGATTATTTATAACGAATTTCATTAGTGAGTATATGTACTCTGATGGTGCAGTTAAAATACCTAACTCCTTGAATAGGTGCCTACATGATGTCCTTGGGTGAACACCACTAACTCTTCTCACTTCTCTCTTTTGTGCAATCAATATTTTAGATCTGAGTGGTGAGTTCCCCCAGAAAATTATTCCGTAAGACATTATTGAGTGGAAATATGCAAAGGACGTTAGAAGTACGCTCCCCCCCACTGGCACACCTGCAATGTGTGCACACCACTATGGCTGTAGAGGTGTAGCACTAGCAGAATGATCCATCCGATGGTCATCCTTGCTGGTAACATTTCCTGGTTGCTCAACTGGCAGAGGATATAGAGTTGGCAAGGTGGGCAGGAATCATGTAGTTGCTGTCAGCACAGAGAATTTTGACCCAGGAGATGCAGTGTTATCAACAGCTGCGCTGGTAGCCAGTCTAGAGATATTGGAGAAAGAGGATTTGGATAAGTATTCTGCAACAACTCCAGTAGCACAGCACCAATGGACAAGAAATCACACCACCTCCAACATGTAATGGAGGAATTTGTAAATCATTAACTCCATGACAGAATTACTGAAGAAACTAGCATCCCTTAGGAGGCACCCAAGGTAATTGTATTTACTGAAAGTATGGGTGGGAGTAAGACATAGTGGTTCTGTTGTGATTAGTGTTATTTAAATTGATGCATGGTCAAAGATGTTTACCCAATTCCAAGTATCTCAAAATCACTAGATAACCTAAGGCAATGGTGTTATTTTACAATTATGCATCTGTGAAGTGGGTACCATCAGTTAGGAGTTGCAATGGACAATTGGCCTTTCACAGTCTCATCTGGGCATTATCAGCACCCGTGAATGCCAATCAGGTTGAACATTGTACCACCAAAATGCTCTGGAGACTAAACCTGAGGCAGTGCATGATGTGCTTGGATGGCAATATAGTATTATTCAAGGACATACATAAACATGTAGCTCATTTATGGGACATATTCAAATTTCTATGGGCAGAGCAGCTAAACCTGAGGCTAGAAAAATGTCATATTGAGTTACACGAAGTTCACTATTTAGCCACATTATTGGCCAGGACAGAGTGTAAACTGTCCTCTAGCTTATGCAAGCAGTATAAGAATTTCTTATCCCTGAGATGGTAAAGGAACTGCTTTCCTTTTAAGGTTTGACCCATTATTATCAAAAGTTGGCCTAATTTTGTGGAGATGGGGGTGAAATTCCACAGAACATTGTAACATGATGAATCTTCAGACAATTAGAGGACCTATTGACAACTGGTCTTGTTCCTGCTTTCCCAGACTACCATAAGCAATTTATATTATCATCTGATGCTAGTGACCATGCCCTGGGATCCATGGTGATTCAGTAGCTGGAGCGGAGTACCTGATACTTTATGTGTACAGGCAGCTAAGCAAGGCATATAAGAAGCATTCCACTATGGAGAAAAGAAATGCTGAGTCTGATTTAAGGAATAATTCACTTTCATTGGTACTTGTATGTAAGATATTTATAGGTAATAATGGACCAAACTGCCTTATGGGCTTAAAGAATCCAACCAGCCACCTGATTCGATGGGCATTGCAGTTGAAAGACTACAATTTTGAAGTAATCCATAAGTGTGGCAGAATCATGATAATCAAATTGTGTAAGTTGAAAAGTGCATGCAATGGAATATGTTGTCATTTCTACAGATGAGTGATGAGCTATGTGAGTGCTGACCCTCTCTGTCAGTAATTCATAACACAAACACAGTCCTGTGCTGATGACAGAATACAGTTTAACCAGACATTGTGGGACTGATGTGTAATCATACTGGAAAGTTTATGTGGTGAAGCACTGAGGCAGGTCCACTATTCTATGTTTTCAGGGCATGGAAGATGTGTCACAGAAAATTATTGGTGGCAGACATGAAAGCTGTAGATCAAGTAATACATGAAGAATTCTGGGCTCTGTATACAAAGGGTGGAGTTTAGCCAACAGTGGTTACCATTCCAGTGATTACTGAAGGCCAGTCAACCGCTTCAAATGATTGGTATGGATATTTTGGGCCCTTCATGCAAAAATCCATATGTTTTACCCATCATTGATTGCTTCTCATGGTACGTGTCAATGATTTTCACACAAAACCAGCCTAGAGAGACAGTGACCCAGGCAATGATTAACTGCTAGATCTTGAAATTTTGGGTGCTCTAAATCCTACTAATCCATCAGGGGACTAATTTTATTTTGGGACTGATGAAACAGTTGTGCCAGGTCCAGAAAATTCAGAAACTATGCATAAGTGCGCTGCATCCACAAGTTAACAGAGGAACGGAGCGAATTCACAAGATCATAAGTAAAATATTGAGTTACTAAGGAAATAGTCACCACAGCAAGGGGAACACTTTGCTGCCAATGTAACAGCAGTATACAACTCAAAGGTGCATGACAGTACAGGACTTTTGCCCCAGGAAATTGTCAATGGGTAGAAAATGCCTTCCCCACTCAAGTTATTTAAACCACACCTTGGTTTTGCAAACTGGTTAAGAGATGTATGGTACCAAATGGAGAAGATAAATATCAGAGCCCTACAGTGGCAATAAAGCACACAAAGGTAATCAGCAAACTGCCAAAAATCACAAGAGATAATCGGTGAAACTAACAAACCCTTACACTTCCAAGGATAAAAGAAAGAAATTCAGGACATTGTACTGGGGCCCCTATGATGTGTTAAGGATGACTTCCCTAGTCAGTGTGAAGTTACAGATCTTGATGCACACCACTGTGGCGCACATGGAGTCAGTTCATCTGTTCTAAAGCACCTCAGAATCTCTGTTACAGTTGCTGTCAGATTCCGTGAAAGGGAGGAGGGAAATGATTGAAGGTGAAGGCAAGACCCAACAAAATGAGTCAATTTTCCCTGTGGTTACCTATCTGTGTGCCCCAAAGTCACAGATAGCCTGTAATACTATCATAACTGCAAATTTCCTCTTCCCCTTGGGGGTGATCCAGGTACAACACAGAGCCAACTACTTTCAAGGGATTGGGCCACACAGGCTTATTGACTGGTGGAACCAGTGATCAACATTTCTACATGCTATGATCACAATCACCTAAGTGACACATATCACCAAAAAATATAGGGTAATGATCAATAGGACGTATTGTGAAATATCTGGTCCCTCTTTTTGGTTACCTGCAAACTTGACAGGAGCCACAATGCTGAACACCAGCTAGTGACTGCTTGACCTACCTGATCCTTAGTTCAAGAATCCTGTCCACTGAAAATCAAATAGACCTGATCACCACTTTGGACTAAACACTACTCACTTCCCTGGACCAAATGATAACAGCGGTATTGCTACTGAACAGTTATTAGGACATATGAGACAATATCACAGAGACTATCAGCACTGGCTCCTTACAGTAGAAACTTCAATTTTAGCCACTTTCTTAGTCTTGATCATGATAGGCTATTACAAGCATAGAGTCATCCAAATCCTGTTCTCAGTATCCTATTACCTACAGCTCTGTTGCATGGAGAATTGGCATCAAAACTCGTAAAAAGGAAAAAAAATCAAAGAATTCTCTGTAATTACTTAATAGTGTGACCCTAACTAATGCACCAATACTCACAATCAAAGGAGATTTGTCTGCCTGTGCAGACTGTATGTGAAGTTTCGCTCATTGTAAATAGAGAGTTAAATACTAAGTAGAAAGTGAAAGTATGTCCGATATGAACTGTATATAATATAAACAGTCATCATCCAGACAATTGCAGGCTCAACAGCAGCCTGAAATTTTGGTGCTGAATTTTTTAAAGGGAGAGAAATGGAACATTGCTGGTCAGGAAAACCCACTGCTGCTGTCATCATAGTGACTGCAGCAAGCAGCTGTCATACCATTTTAATATCATGGCCTCTCTCAGCACTTTGCTCCAACCATCAGGTTGATAACCAGCAGCATTACCAAAATGAAGGATGCACCTGCAGCATTACGACAGAGAGACTACATTATGCCTTGGGCCCTGCATGTCAACACAGTGGGCCCTGGGGCATATAGGTATAGCCCCTCAGCCCATGAAGAGCACTGAGTCAGCAATGGATGTGGAGTGGGCTGGAGCCATGTAGCCTGCAATGGCATTGTCATTCTACTGACATCCACTGGTGCAGTCACCAGTGTCCATCACATTACAGGATTGCCCATTGTGCAGTCCAGCATCAGCATTGATGAAACAAAGGGTTGAAGTACTGCCCTTGTAGCACGCAACCCTCTTAGTATCTACTGTGATCAGGTGCCACCAGCGAGGTGCTGGGGTTGGCTCCCTGGATTCCACTGCTTCTGCCACCAGCCACAACCAGTCAAGGCTACTGGCACAGCCTGCTCGTGGTATAGCGATGATTGTCTGCATCACCAATGACTGATGTAGCTGTGGCTGCCAGCTAGGTATGCTTATGTTACAAGGTTGCTCCACTCTCAACTGAACTGAATTGTGATGGTAACAGGTAAAGTTATGAGTAAACATTGCCACCAAGGATGTGGGTTCAATGCCTACTCCCCACTGCTGGATGTTGGTATTGAATCTCTATTGTATGCTGTGCAAGAGAAATAAATCAACTAGTTCAAATCTGAGTGTGTATGTATTTGCTCACACTTCCCACTGTTGAACCCACTCAGCCCAGGTAAGGGGGTCTGATTGGCTGCCCTCACAAATCAGCTCTCAATCTCTGCACTCTCCAAGGAGATCAACATTACCGAACATTGTCAAAACTGTTATAAACAATTACTTCTGTGATTATCAGTAGATTCACTTTTTTCAGCCAGTACTATGCAGACGATATAAAAAATCTAATAATCGATAGTAAGAGAGATGGCTCAAACAACCAACAGACCAAAGTAAATCTTTGCTTCTACTCAATCTATCTCTATAAAACAATCCTGAATGAAAACATTCACACAGCAAAAACCTTCAAAATTTACCTCAGGAACTGCTAGTATTCGAGACTTCATCAGAAAATAATGTATTATAAACACTGCAACACCCATTGCAGGTATGATCAACTCACCCTTCTCGACAGGATCCTTTCCTGACTGTCTAAAAACTGCCAAAGTAACCCCTGTTCATAAAAAAAGATGGAAAAGCAAATTTGGTGTCTAAAAACTGCCAAAGTAACCCCTGTTCATAAAAAAAGATGGAAAAGCAAATTTGAAAAACTATACACCAGTCTCATTATTCTCAGTTTTTGCCAGACTCAGTGAAAGGATCATATATAACAGATTAATGAAATTCCTGGACAAGAACAAAATCCTCACTGATGCTGAGCATGGTTTCCAGAAAAATAAATCCATGGCAGTGGTATCTATAATTTCTTACAATATGCTATAGAAGCACTGGACAAAAACAAAATGCTGCTGATATTTTCTTAGAGCTAAGCAAAGCTTTTAACATCTTGGACCACAGAATCCTGTTGGAACAGCTCCAAAAGTACAGCATTGAGGCACTGGATTAAAATGGTTCTCATCATACTTAAAAAATTGGAAACAGAAAGTAGTAATAATATACAAACTAAATGATAACACTAGAACATATTTTTCGGTTGCAGGAATAATAAAAAATGGAGTCCCCCAAGGATCCATTCCTGTACTTATTCGTTTTCTTATGTACATAAATGGAGCATTGAGTCACAAATAAATACCTTATGGTTCTTGAAATTTTCCCTGCACAAAGAGTATTTCATGAAGTTTTGGGATTGCCGCCAGATGGCGTTGACTTCTTGTCATGAAATTTCATTTCACAAACATTCACCCAGCTTCAGGTAAGTGTTTTTCACTGGTGATTGTAAGTTCACATTTCTAACTTTATGCCACAAATTGGCACAGAGATACATGTGCAAAGGTATCTGCTATATGAGTGACCTCTGTTAAATTTTGTGCCCTCTTTGAATATTCCTCCATCTATGGCATGCAGATGCACGTGTAATGTTGATACTACTTGCACACTGTCAGAATATGGGCTCATGGAGTAAAATTCAAATGTCAAGTTATTAAAATTAAATGTCTCTAACCATGTCATTAGTGATAAAATGTTTTCTTTCCAAAGAAATTAAAGAAATCACTGAATCCCATGCCTTATCCAGCTGAAAGCTGCCATCACAATTAAAAAGATCTTCTGCCAAACTATTTCCACAAATTCCTTAATAACTGTGTCCCAGAAGGATCTTACAGAGGCCAAGATTTCTGTGGTAAAATAATCCATGGACTGTCCTGTGTAGATACAATGCTTGGCTATGGCTGACTTACTGGGCTGTGAAAGGCAATAGTAGTAAGTATTGGGCTGATACATTAGTTCGTAGTGTTACGCAATAGCTTCACAAAACAGAGATTTCAGTCATCAATAATGTATTCTCCTTCACTATTCATATCACTCTGCCAGTGCTGGGGTAACTTTTCAGTTCCATGACTTTAGAAATCATCTAGTTTTGAGATGAAGAGTTCGTCAAGCCATGTTCAGAGCAGATTTTCATCTGGAAAGGAAGTTGTTTCAATGTTGCTTGACAGAGAGCAGAGAAAGTGAAAGTCTGAGGGTGCAAGATCAGGTGAATAAGGTGGGTGTGGAATAACTTTCCAACCCAACTCCTGCATAGTGTTTTTGGCAATCTAGGAAAACGTGGGCAGGCATTATTGTGGTGTAGCATCACTTCACGCAGTCTTCCTGATCATTATTCTTGGATTTCATGTGCAAGACATCTCAGTTGTTGATAATAAATGTCAGCAGTGGTGGTTATTGTTGTGGATTGGCAAGACAGCCAATCCACTATGAGGAAGCCGAAAGGCATGCGTTTAAGCTCACACAGGCTGGCGTGAGGTCTGGAACAGGTAAAGTAATTGAGACTAGCAAATAAAGTATGTAGCTGCTGGAATACTTAACTTTAATTCATAATTGGTGAACATCGCTCTTGATGGTACATGTTTTACAGCATCAATAGTAACTGGTAATGGCGCCTTGCTAGGTCGTAGCAAATGACGTAGCTGAAGGCTATGCTAACTATCGTCTCGGCAAATGAGAGCATAATTTGTCAGTCAACCATCGCTAGCAAAGTCGGCTGTACAACTGGGGCGAGTGCTAGGAAGTCTCTCTAGACCTGCCGTGTGGTGGCGCTCGGTCTGCAATCACTGATAGTGGCGACACGCGGGTCCGACATATACTAACGGACCACGGCCGATTTAAAGACTACCACCTAGCAAGTGTAGTGTCTGGCGGTGACACCACAGTTATACCTTGGGGAAATGTTTCATAGTACACCACACTGTTGCTGTTCTACTACATGCATAACATTATCTTTTATGGATATGCGCAGGTCTTTTTACTGGGAGTTGCTGCTTTGCTTTCCTTCATGTTGGCATAAAGACACTATTTCTCCTCACCAATAATGATACAAGAATAATAATGTTCAGCATGGTTTGCAAACCAATTGGTGATGAGCAAGCAGAGATACTCATAAAGCCACCCAGTGATTTGTGTTATTTTGGCTTCGAACATGCAGCACCCAATATTTTGAACCTTCCCCATTGCATGCAGTTGTTTCACAATGGAGGAATAATCACAGTTCATCACTTTTGCCAGTTGTTGAGTGCATTGATGTGGATCATTGTGGAGTAATGCATTTTAACAATCTTTATCAAACCATGAAGTTATTTGTGAATGTGGAAAGTCCTAACCTCAAAATGATCCTCCTTGAAATGAGAAAACCAGTTTCTTGTCATGCTATGCCTAGTGGCTTCAGCCCCAGACTAGATTCAAATGCTTCTGCCTACCTCTGCTGTTATGACTCCTCTATTGCACTCAAACAGAAGAATATGTCAGAAATGTTCTAATTTCCCCACTTGGCCCTCAATTTTCTAGCATCCACAGTTCCACCCACTATTTACAACAGACAAAACAATATGTCAACTCAAATAGCATCAGTGAACTAAGAATGAAAATCAATAAACAGACCCATAGCAAGTGGCATACCAACATTCTAAACAAAAACATTATGAACTTACGCATCAACCTAATAGAATACTACCATAGCTGAAAGGTATACCTGCTTAAAGGAAGTTCCCTCTAACTAAAGGCTCACCCTTAGAGGACATCATGTTTCCAAGTAGTGAAGGAATTAGCATATTCATCAAAATATAAGAGGTATCAATATAATAGAGGGAAACATTCCACGTGGGAAAAATTATATATAAAAACAAATGAGGCAACAGTTTGTTGCGAAAGCTTGAATTTTGTGTGTATGTTTGTGTTTGTTTGTGTGTCAATCGACCTGCCAGCGCTTTTGTTCGGTAAGTCACCTCATCTTTCAAATAACTTCCGGGAATTCAGCCAGGTAACACTTTCAGCGACCGCCGATATTTCGGCGGGAGAACACCCCGCCATTTTCAAGGCAACTGCCTGGCTGAATTCCCGGAAGTTATTTGAAAGTTGTATACGCCAGGAGAAACTCAGGTCTCACACCTCATCTTTGTTTTTATATATAAAATATAAGAGGTATTAGAGATAAAGTTAGTGAAATGCTTATAGATGTTGACTCTAAAATTATTGGTATATCAGAGCACCAGTTAACTAAGTTGACAATTCAGAGGCTTCCTTAACCAGGTTACAGATCAGCTAGCTGTTTTTCAAGGTGATCCTTGCCGGGCGGGGGAGAGGCTATGTATGTAAAAAACAGTATTCCATTTGAGTCCATAGACGTATCACAGCACTGCACTGAACAGATATTTGAATGTTGTACAGTGGCAGTTGAATTTAGTGAAACTAAACTTATAATTGTTGTTGTTTATAGATGCCCTAACTCTGACTTCAGAGCATTTCTACTCAAGCTAGAAAGGGTACTTGATTCACTTTATAGGAAGTACCAGAAACTATTTATATTTGGTGACTTCAATACAAATTTTGTATATGATGGTGCAAGAAAAAGGATGTTGTTAGATCTTCTAAATTCATATGATCTGATGCAGACTGTTTTTCTTCAAACTAGGGTGCAGGGGAACAGTAACACAGCCATTACTAGATAGGTATTCTGTTAGTAAAAGGGTGAATGCCTTTCAGACCATGATGCACAAATTTTAACACTAAAAGGCTTTTGTACTCAAACAAATGGCACATATAATTACAAACTTGTAGGAAAGTTAATCCAGCAGCAATAAAGACTTTTTTAAATGTCATCAGGGAACAAGAGTAGCAGGATGTTTTTAGTGCAGATAAAATAGATGACAAATATAACGCTTTCTTAACACATTTCTCATGCTCTTTGAGAGTTGTTTTCCATTAGAATGTTCGAAACGGGGTACTAGCAGTAAAAGGCAGCCCAGGTGGCTGACTAGTCAGATAATGATATCACTTAGAGCAAAGCGGGAATTATATCAAAATGTTAGAAGTACTCACAATCAAGCTACAGTAGCCCACTACAAGCAGTACTGTAAGGTGTTTAAAAATATTGTTAGAAAGGCAAAGAGTATATGGTATGCAAATTGAATAGATAATTCACAGGATAAAATTAAAACCATATGGTCAGTTGTGAAGAAAGTGTCTGGTCAGCAGCACAAGCTCGATGATATAAAGTTAATTTGTAGTAAAAATATTTCTGCTACTGGTAAATCAGATATATGTACAGTATTTAAAAATCATTTTGTGAGTATTGCTGATGAATTAAATAAAAATTTAGTTTCTACCGGGACTCATAAAACTCTCTTGGAAAATGCCTTTGCAAGACAGATGTCTGAAATACTTCTCTGTGATACTGACAAGGGAGAGATTGAGTCAATAATGAAACCACTGAAGACTAAGGACTCTCATGGATATGATGGAGTGCCAAGCAGAATATTAAAGTACTGTGCTGCACATGTTAGCCCTGTACTAAGCCATATTTGTAATTTTTGCTTTAGGAACAGTCAATTTCCTAAACAAGGGTTCAGTGTTGGGGCCACTCCTGTTCCGTATTTATATAAACGATATGCCCTCTAGTATTATGGGTAACTCTAAACTATTTCTGTTTGCTGATGACACTAACTTAGTGGTAAAGGATGTTGTGTGCAGCATTGGCTCAGTTTCAAATAGTGCAGTTCATGACATAAGTTCATGGCTTGTAGAGAATAAACTAATGCTAAATCACAGTAAGATTCAGTTTTTACAGTTTCTAACACACAATTCAACAAAACCTGACTTTCTAATTTCACTGAAGGGCATATGATTAGTGAAGCTGAACAGTTCAAAATTATAGGTGTTCAGATGGATAGTAAACTGTCATGGAAAGCTAACATTCAGGATCTTGTTCGAAGACTTACTGCTGCCATTTTTGCTATTCGTACGGTATCTGAAGTGAGTGATTGTTCGACATGAAAATTAGTCTTCTTTGCTTATTTTCAATCACTTACATTGTATGGTGTGATGTTTTGGGGTGCCTCTTCCCATTCTAAAAGGATATTTTTGACTCAGAAATGGGCAGTTAAGGCAATAAATGGTGTAAGTTCAGGAACCTCTTGTTGACCCCTGTTCACGAGTCTGGGTATTTTGATATTGGCATATATATATATATATATTCCTTACTGCAATTTCTAGTTAACAATATTAGCCTATTCCTAAGAATAAGCAGCTTTCATTCAGTTAATACTCAGCAGAAATCAAGCCTGCATTTGGATCGCACTTCCTTAGCTCTTCTGCAGAAAGGTGTGCAGTATACTGCTGCATCCATTTTCAATAAGCTACCACTAGAATTGGAAAATCTTAGCAGTAATCCATGCACTTTCAAATCGAAACTGAAGAGTTTTCTCATGGGTCACTCCTTCTATTCTGTCGAGGAGTTCCTTGAAAAATTAAGCTGATTTTTGTTGTATTGTTGATTGAATTTACTTAAACTTATGGCTTGACTTTTTTGGATTCATAAAAATTTTATTTTTATCTGTTATTACTTCTATGTTGTAATTTCTTGTTGTGACATGTTCCATGAGCTTGGAGATTTGCTCTTCAATTGGTCCTACAGAACTTGACGTATAAATAAATAAACTTCATACATGATTTGTATATCTCTTTAAATGATTTATTATTGGAAAAATTACCAAAAAAATGATGGCATCAGCATAAAAGTTAGGTAATTTCCAATTAGTTTGGTGACCCATTTTGTTAGTAATAAATTTTAGGTACTATTAACAATTCATTGAAACTGTATAGTCATGATACTTATATTTATACTAATTGTGAATGTTATTAACAAAGGGTGGAAGTGTGAACTATCAATTGCACAGTTTGTAGTGACATCTTGAATTAATCAGGATGAGAGCATGCATCCTGTTTCTGAGAACTTAAGCTGATTATATGCTTGTAAGTTGACACTGTGCTGGCAACATGCTTTTTTAAGGGGCAGAATGGGCAACTGTCATGCATGATACTTTTTGGTGTCATTGAATATAACAACCATTTCACATCTTTGCATGAGCACAGTCTAACCACCAACCACTACATGAGGCAGGTTTTAAATTCTGATGTTCTGCTACTCCCTCAGGCAACTACACATCCCACATTTCAGCAGGTAAGTGCTCACTCAATGTGGCAAGAAATCCCCAAGACCGAGCGAGGTGGCGCAGTGGTTAGCACACTGGACTCGCATTCGGAAGGACGACGGTTCAATCCCGCGTCCGGCCATCCTGATTTAGGTTTTCCGTGATTTCCCTAAATTGCTCCAGGCAAATGCCGGGATGGTTCCTCTGAAAGGGCACGGGCGACTTCCTTCCCTGTCCTTCCCTAATCCGATGAGACCGATAACCTCGCTGTTTGGTCTCTTTCCCCAAAACCAACCAACCAAATCCCCAAGTTTCCATCAAAGAATGATGGGTACATTTTCTGCCCTAGCCTACAAATTTGCCTGCAACATCTACCATTGAAGATATCTGGAATGTGATTTTTTGGTAACTTGTCCAGCATGATTCATATGCTTACAGTTGGTAGACAAATGGTTCAAATGGCTCTGAGCACTATGGGACTTAACATCTGAGATCATCAGTCCCCTAGAACTTAGAACTACTTAAACCTACCTAACCTAAGGACATCACACACTTCCATGCCTGAAGCAGGATTCGAACCTGCGACCGTAGCAGTCGTGCGGTTCCAGACTGAAGCGCCTAGAATCGCTTGGCCACACTGGCTGGCAGTTGGTAGACATATAGACAAACCACATGAAGGGAGATTCCTGAGGAACACATTCAGACTCTCTTGATTCTTCCATTTAAAGACCCTCATTGCAGTCTGGTGATGTTCATAACACGCTTAAATCTGAATGATCACGCACATTGTGTGTTCCTAATATGCGTGTGTTTTCATTTACCGATACCTAATCTGTGTTGTAAAGTTAATTTCAGTATTGCGCATCAATCCTGCATAGCAAATTTTTCCTTCATAAGTAAACAATCATTCTGGTTATTTTTACAGCTGTGGGAAAAAACATATATTACACTTGTAGCCTATGCAGTGTGTACATCTTGGGGCCTCGTTCAGCATGTTGAAGAGGGTATTCCAGTAGCCATTGAGAAAATAGGGTGCAACCAACAGCGTATTGTGATGCATGTTTGAACAAAAGATGCCTCTCATCTGCGATTCAAGATCATGCTTGGATCATTACAACAACTGGCAGGGATGGCTGAGAAGTTCAGTTTTGCTCATGGAGTTTCAACAAAGCTTACAGTTTGCAGCATTATCCTCAGAGCTGATAGTGGACCTATGATTCTAAGTTGAGTGGAAAAAGTGAACCAGAGACATTGAAAGTTCTGAGACAAGCTAGGCTGCAACATTCTGGACTTGTGCCTTACAGTGGAGAACTGTTAGGTCTCCCTAAACAGGTCAGGTGTGTTCTACAACCAGATGCTGCAATGCAGTCAGCTATAATCATTCAGTGCACACACAGGTTTATTAGAGAAGGTGATTCTCCATCCAATACAGATAATTATAGCTGAAGGGGACCAGGAAGTGTCAGTATAAGATCCAAAGAAATGCTCTCTATGGGCAAGACTATTAAATTCCTTACAATATTACTGCTGGAACATTCACTACAAAGTACCAGAGTTTGATGCACACATAAAAAGCATTGAAGCTCACATAATATTAGGTACACAAACCTAACTAAAACCCAAAATAGAAAGCGATGAAATTTTTGAGGAAAAATTTAAGCATATATCGAAAAGATAGGCCAATGGTAAGTGGAGATAGTGTATTAGTTGCAGTAGACGAGAAACTCAAATCCACTGACACAGAAATCAAAACTGCAAACAAGATTGGCTGGACAAATCTCGGTATCCAGAGTGAGCAGAAACTTATAATCAGGTCCTTGTATTGATCACCACACACCTCCAGATGCAACTTAAAACTAAGTTCACTAGTATGTGAATTTCCAAGTCATGCCATCATCATTGGAGGAGACATTAATCACTAAAAATCAATTGGGTAAATAAAAATTTTGTAAATAGTGGGTGTGGCAAGATGTCCTATGAAAAAATATGTAATATGTTCCCTGAGAACAACACAGAACACATTGCTTGGAAACCCATTCATGATGGAAATATATTGGATCTAATAGTAACAAATAGACATGACCTTTTTGAGGATGTCCTCATTGAGAATGTTGTCAGTGACTGTGAGACAGTTGTAGCAACAATGATTAGCAAAGTACAAAGGGTAACTAAAACAAATAGAATATTTTATATGTGCAGCACACTATACAAAGAAACAACGATGTTGTTTCTTGGTAATGAACTAGAAATATTTAGCACTGAAGAATGGCATTACAAGGAGTGTGGCTGAGGTTTAGATGAATAGTTGACCATGTGCTTGACAGATGTGTACCTAGTAGAGCAATTCATGATGAGCATCACAGTCAGTGGTAGACAGGCACTGTAAAGAGACTTCTAAGGAAACAGAGACTACTACACTATGGGTATAAAACAAAACATAGGGTTACAGATAGAGATATGTTGAAAGAAACATCTTTGGCTTTCAAAGCTACAGATAGAGATATGCTGAAAGAAACATCTTTGGCAAAAAGACAATGCATGATTCTATCAACTGTCACTGTAGCAGAACATGATCATAAAACCCAAAGAAATTCTGGTTTATGTAAAGGCTAATATCCAGGTATTCATAAATAAGCCAGGGAAATCAGTTGAGAATAGCAAAGCAAAAGCAGAAACGCTAAATTCTGTTTTAAAATGTTCTTTTATGAATGAATAATATGGCTATTGCCCCAGTTTAATTGCCACATCAGTGCAAAGATAGCTGATATAGATATTAGCGACAATTGTGTTGAGAGACAGTTGTAATTGCTGAAACTGAGCAAAGCTCAATGGCTCTATGGAGTCCTTATCAGATTCTGTATTGAGTTTGTGGCTGAGTTAGCCCCTTTGTTAATTGTAATCTACCAAAGATCCCTCAAACAAAATACCGTGCCCAGTAGTTGAGAAGGATCACAGGTCACACTCATTTACTAGAGAGGTAGTGGAAGTGGTCCACAAAACTACTGTCCAATATCCTTGTGATTGATTTGTTGTAAACTCTTAGAACATATCTCTGAGCTCAAACAACATGAGACATCTTGAACAAAATGGTCTCCTCCAAGCCAACCACCATGGATTCTGAAAATATCAATCATGTGAAAGCCAATTCATGCTTTTCTCACATTACGCTCTGTACTGAAAGTTTTGGTTCAATGCAATCAAGTAGATGCAGTATTTCTTGGTTTCTGAAAAGTATTTGTCTCAGTATCACATCTATACTTATTATCAATGGATATCAAGCGAAATTTGAGACTGAACTGAGGGTTTAGTGGCAGGGAGGACATATTATGTTATCTGGGATGGAGAGTCATCATCAGGTATAGAAGTAACTTCTTATGTGCCCGAGGGGAGTGTGTTAAGACACTTGCTGTTCATGATATATATTATTGAGCTTGCAGATGATATTAATAGTATCTCAGACATTTATAAAATGATGAAGTTATCTATAATGAAGTACAGTCTGAATAGCTGCACTAATATTTAGTTGGCTCTTGATATGGTTTCATACAGTGAAAATATTGGCAATTTAATTTAAATGTTCAGAAATGTAAAACTGTGCACTTCATAAAATAAATAAACATAGTGTCTTGCGACTACATTATCGACGAGTCACAATTAGAATCGGTCAGCTGATATGAATATGGATACGAAATGCAATGGAATGGAATGACCACACAGACCACTTAGGCTATCTGAGCATGCTCTCTGGGCTGACTCAAACTTGCATATGCCACACACCTCTCTATTTCTTCTCATGGATTGTTAATTCATTTACACAGACTCAGCCGGCCGAAGTGGCCGTGCGGTTAAAGGCGCTGCAGTCTGGAACCGCAAGACCCCTACGGTCGCAGGTTCGAATCCTGCCTCGGGCATGGATGTTTGTGATGTCCTTAGGTTAGTTAGGTTTAACTAGTTCTAAGTTCTAGGGGACTAATGACCTCAGCAGTTGAGTCCCATAGTGTTCAGAGCCATTTGAACCATTTTACACAGACTCACACATCTCATGATTCCCATATGGTTTTCAGAATACTGCTCTCGATAAGAGGGAAATCCAGTTTGGAGTCCCAGCTCAGAACAAATTTTCATATGCTGCTTTAGGTAGTACATCTATACCTATTACATTTAAGTTGAATTTCAGGAATAAATTTCAATATTTGAAACAGCAGTTTGTCATAAAATATAAAAAAATAATATATTGTTTGGGTTACCCCTGGTGAAGAGTGGCAAAAATTTTTTGGTTTACTGGTGGTTCTTAATGACGTGTTATATATCTTTTTATTTGTGTTCATATTTTGAGCAGAATAGGTTCTCAATGGGCAGGGCCGATTTACGGCCCAGGTGACACAAGCTGCCACTTGGAGCACCAAGCTGAGAGGGAGGTCCAGAGGGCCCATGTGGAAGATATGTGTACAGTGCATATGACAGTTATTAATGATAACTAATGTGGGTGGAACTGCTCATGGGAAAAAGAAAAGAGAGGGCAGGGGAGAGTGCCATGTGATAAATTGACTGTGTGGAAAAATGCTCTTCAACCAGCTCTGCCAGTGGGAAAATGATAGAAAATATATGACACTATCAGCATCAGTTTTAATATAGCTTTTGATCTTTGACAATTAAGACAGTGAAAAAGTCTGCTTATGCAGTTTGCTCTGCTTAGATGGTGAAGGGATATAATTGAGCCAAAAGAAAGTCAAACCGATATGAGGACTTTGAAGTAGATATATTAGTTGCAGCGAAATGAAAATGAGACAGACGGAAAATAAATCAGTATATTGTTCATTATTTCAAAAGTAATCGCCATTCCTTTTAATACAGTTATCCCAGTGTGAGACAAGATGGTCAGTGTCTTCATGGAAAGATGTTTGCGGTTGCCTATGAAGCATGGTTGTTCGCAGGCATGCATCTCTTCATCCAATGCAAATTGACAGCCATGTATGACTTTCTGCAAGGCTCCAAAAATATGGAAATTGCTTGGGGAGAGATTGAGACTGTATGGAGTATGTATGAGGACATTCTGGCGAAACTTCTGCAGCGTAGTTGAAACAATAGGCACACCAGCTTGGAGAAACTCATGATGATCTTGTTCTTTGACTGCAATTGCCAGTTGCTCATTGACTTTCTGGAACATGGTGCCACTATTAAAGCACAGCAGTACATGCACACTTTTTAAAAGTTGAGGTGCGCCTTCAATTTCGAACACGTAGGAATGTTGACAGATGGCAACATACTGTTGAAGGATAATGCCTGCCCACATGTTGCCAAGGTTGTTTAGACTACGCTACAGATGTTCCCCTGGGAAGAACTCACACATTCTCCATACAATCCCAATCTCTCCCCATCCAAAGACCTCACTGTCGACAAGACTTTAATTTTTCTTCTCCTCCATTTTTACTGCTAAGAATGATAAAATGTTATTGTTGTGCAGGGGAAAGTAGCTGGATTGAATCATTCAACGTTCGCTATGACAGACAGCCACTTGAATAGGCATCATTTGTGTAACATACCCATTTGTGAAGTCCGAGACTTGATCCTCCAAAATCGGACAGAGTTGCTTGTTGTCCATTCTGCGTTCATCTACCAACCTTGTTGTCAACCAGAAGGCCCAGAGTTTCACCCACACAAAGTGGAATCTTCTACCACACAAATTTCTATGGAATCTGTTGATACCATATCCTTGGCATTTGTGTCTGCGTATGTGAAATGGAATACTTTAGTATTTAAGCTGAATAGAAAACTTCTGTAAGCTACCAAAAAATATCAAAAACTGTGGTAACACATACACGTGACCTCAACTTGTCACCTATTTTTTCCTCAGGCATATTATACAACTTTCATAGTTTTTTCGATAGTAGTGTAACATGTAGGAGTCAGTGTGCCTGTATCATGATCTTGTATAAGGTGAATGAAAACAATAATATTGTTATGGTAATACTTATATGGAAAGTTAAAGGAGATGTCAACAGCGTTACTGTATATGCTCTAACAATAGGTATGAGGGGTTTTAATAAGTAATGCAACACATTTTATTCTAAAAACAGGTTGGTTTTATTGAGGATTCCCATACACCTTTTTTTCCCCCACTCTTTTGGTTACAAAACTCTATTTTTCAACATAACCTCAATTCAATGCAATAGCCTAACTTGACCATACTGGGTGGGCCTGTATGCCTTCATGATACCACTATATTGATTGTTGTCAGAGTCCCCTTCTTGCTGCATCAGTAAACTCTCCATCAGCCATGTACTGATTCCCACAGAAAACATGATTCATGATTCATTAGAACAAACGGATAGAGGTCAGAATGTATGAGATGTGGGCTGTAGAGTGGATGAGGAAGAACAGTCCAATGACGTTTTGTGAGTTGCTCTGGGGTGCACAGGCTTTTGTGAGGTCTAGAATTGTCATGGAGAAGGAGCAGTTGGCTTGCATTTTTGTGGCAATGAACTAGCTGAAGTTGTTTCTTCATTTACCTTAGGGCAGCACTTTACACTTCCAAGACGATTGTAGCAGCATGAGGGTGGACAGGATATAGAATAACCCTTTCAAAGGCGGCTTTGACCTTTTTCTTCGAAGGAGAAGTGGTGTAGTGTTACTCTATGGATTGATATTTTGCTTCCGGTTCAAGTGATGAATCCATGTTTCATTGCTGGCAACGATATACGACAAAAAATTGTCTCGTTCAGCCTCATAACGTGCAAGAAACTCTGCACAGATGGTCCTTCATTGCTCTTTGTGGTCTTCTATTAGGGGCTGAGAAACCCAGCGGGTACACACTTCTGAGTGGACGACCTCTGGTGGACGAGTCTGCCGCCACTAACAACAAAGTTGTCCAGTTGAGCAGTGGGGTGAGAGGGTTCACATGTTCCAGCACTGAAGGAGTCTCAGCTGTGTGCAGCTGGCTGACACGTGAGAGATTGGACAGGTTTGCGCGAACTTGCTGCAGTGATGACTGAAGCCTTGCCCAGCAACTCACCATGTTTTTTTTTTTTTTTTTCACTTCCGAGTCTCCGTAGATATTCTGCAAGCATCTGTGAATCTTTGCTTGGAACGTACCTCTGTTAAAGATGACAATTTGAAGGGTCTGTATAGCGCCGCCACCTATAAGAACTTCATGAAATTATAGGAGCTGAAGCGGAAATGTTCAACGACGTCCCACAACAAATTCCACATTTTTTCAACTGAAATTGGCAGAGAAAAAAAATGTATTGCATTACTTGTTGAGCGCCTCTCATAATATGCATCCAAAAATTACTTTAACCAATGAAATTGAAGAAAATTTAATAATTCTAGTAACTGTGTCCTCGGAGTCTTTCGCGATGGCATACATGAATAAAAAGTTCTCAGTTTCCAAGCCGCGACAATTCGAATACAATCCTCGAGCTTTCGATGACCATCTCTGGCATCGTCGTCAGGAGTTCACTGACTGCCGGGGCTGCTATGGTTTCTCGCTTATATAGGCATGATGACACCATAGGAGCACACTGAGTGCCGGGGCTGCTACGGTTTCTCGCTTATATAGGCATGATGACATCATCAGCAGCCAATAAGATAGACTCAATGTAGCGCGCGCGCGTAACTCGACCCAGGCAGCTAGCGGAGCTATCGCCCATGCCAGCACTGGTGACGTAAGGTGGCGCCAGGGGCAGGCGCCACGTTTGAAACTGCCGCTCCGGCGTCGCACATCTGTCATTGCTTTCTTTCGATGTCCAACGCCCGCCCCTATGCCCTGCTGAGTGTGTACCCATGGTCTCTGTTGAAATTGTTGTTTAAACGAATCTCGGCTGCTTCCTTTATAACAGAGTCCCAATATGTAGATGCATGAGCCAACACTTTTGTATTTTCGAACTGTATTCTATGTCCGTTTTCTAGGCAATGATCCGCCTTGGCCGACTTGTCAAGCTCCCTTTGTTGTATATGGCGCTTGTGCTCAGTAGAACACTCTGGAACCGTGCGAATTGTTTGTTTCACAGGGTACACCAGACTGAAGTGCCTGGAGCCACTCAGTCACTCCGACCGGCAATAAGGAAGTAAGAACTGATGCTCACCACCCAAAGTATGTTCTCACCCCATTCTTGCTCGGCATCGAGGGTAGCTGAACGAGATAGTGGTCGGTGAACGAACAAGTGTACGCTGGACACTCGAAGAGCAATGTCGTCTTTAACAGGTCGCAACATATCTCGTATCTTGGGGGCGGGCCGTTACACTGGTCTTAGCCCATGTTCCTGCAGCAGACGTCCTAACTTGCTGCTAGTTGCTCCACAGTATGGCAGGAATGCAGTCCGTTTGGCCTATTCTACTGATTCGCCTGGTGTCTTTCGTCGGCGGCCCTTGAACGTGTTTGCGATGTCTCTTTTGCTGCGTCCATTTTTCCCGAAAACACGTTTTAAGTTCTGAAATTCAGACTGTAGGTGGTCGCCGTCAGAGATAATCTTGGCTCTATGAACCAGCGTATTCAGGACCGCTTTGTTGTGTACAGCGTGGTGCAATCTACTGGCGTTAAAACGTGTTTTGGGGGAAAATGGATACACATCGCAAACGCCTTCAAGGGCCGCCGACGAAAGACACCTGGTGAATCAGTAGAAGAGGCCAAACAGACTGCATTCCTGCCATACTGTGGAGCAACTAGCAGCTAGTTAGGATGTCTGCTGCAGGAACATGGGCTAAGACCAGTGTAACGGCCCGCCCCCAAGATACGAGATGTGTTGCGCCCTGCTACAGACGACATTACTCTTCGAGTGTCCGGCGTGTATGGTGTACCCTGTGAATGTGGCAGCATGTATATCGGACAAACAATTCGCACGGTTGCGGAGCGTTGTACTGAGCACAAGCACCATATACAACAAAGGGAGCTTGACAAGTCGGCCAAGGCGGAGCATTGCCTAGGAAATGAACATAAAATACAGTTCGAAAATACAAAAGTGTTGGCTCATGCATCTACATATTGGGACTCCGTTATAAAGGAAGCGGCCGATATTCGTTTAAACAACAACAATTTCAACAGAGACCAGGGGTACACACTCAGCGGGGCATGGGGGCGGGCGTTGGACATCGAAAGAAAGCAAAGACAGATGCGCGACACGGGAGCGGCAGTTTCAAACGTGGCGCCTATCCCTCGCCCCACCTGACATCACCGGTGCTGCAACGGGCAATAGCTCCGCTAGCTGCCCGGGTCAAGTTATGCGCGTGTGCCACATTGGGTCTATTTGATTTGCTGCTGATGATGTCATTATGCCTATATAAGCGAGAAACCGTAGCAGCCCCGGCAGTCCTTTCTCATATCATCACTCCATCTCATCACCACGTCATGACATCCAGCCCAGCCCCCCTCACCACCCTTCACCCCCCCCCCCCACCGCCCTCACGCAACCCCCCCCCCTCCCCCCCGTCTGCCACCACCCACCGCCGTCACCGACGCCGCCATGAAGATGAGGCCAGGATAATGGCCTTTCGTTTTCACTAAACTCTTACTGTCCCTCCTCCTTTCCTGTAATCTTTCATTTACTTGTAAGTCACCGGCTAGCCAATGGGCCGTTCGTTTTCCTCACTCTCTTACTGTCCCTTGTACTGTCCTTTAATCTATCATTTTTAAATACTACACCGGCCTGTCAATTGGGCCATTCGTTTTCCTGTTTAAGGTTACAGAGGCTGCTTAAGGCTGTAAGGTTACAGAGCACCTATTTATTATTGTATTCGAAAGTGAGATGTTGAAAATATTGGTACTGGATTGGGATTCGAGCTCAAATCTCCCCTTTCACGATAGCTGACCACTTTGGGGCAATAAAGTCCCATAGTTTTGTTGTTTTCACAAAATTCCAAATTGCTCAAAGTCTCTACGAAGCGCATATGTCTCGGTTAGGATCCTGGTCCAGCACAAGAATGTCTCTTCACTTGCAGTCAACAACGATGGTATGTGTGAGAGCTGACTCCCATTCAGCACAGAACTTTTCATCACATTACTTCCTATTTAGACATGCTACTGATACAGATATTTAATATCTATTGGTGGCTAGAAAGTACAGGCGATATGTGATGTTTCCGAATTCCAGTAAGATAACACTTATTCGTCTCCTCGTGTCGATTTAAGTTGTCTCACTACTGGTGAAAAATTCAATATTTAGCTTGTAATGTGCTTAGATAACAATCGATTAGGTGGTGCATGCGAATCCCCGTCGAACGCAAATATTACGTCACGTCATGTCAAGTACGGGGTGTTCAAAAAGTCTCTCCACAGTGGAGTATGATTGTTAGTCGCGCGTGCCGTATGCCGCAGTGAATATACCGAAATGAAACTCAGTGAAATACAAGTTATTAATTTATTGAATATTCATTTTTACTTACAAATTTTCACATTAAATGTTGAAAGTGTCCCCCCCCCCCCCCCCCTCTGTTGTTGTTGAATACACAATTCAATTCGCCTAATCATGTTTCCAAACACAAGCTGTAACATTTCTTCTGTAACAGAAGCAGTGAAAGTGGATATTGCAGTTTTCCATTCATCGATGGGTTTTGGGCGGTTTTTTATAGACAGTTGCTTTCGCTGCACCCCAGAAGAAAAAGTCAGGTGGTGTTAGGTCAGGCGATCGTGGAGGCCAAAGTCCCTGTGAAATTATGCGATCACCAAAAACATCAGCACGACTCACTTTGTATGGGAAAAGTTCTAATTTTTTCCTTACCTGTGTGGGCTGTTCCGACACTAACATCGATTTCCTGGACGAGTTTTCTTACTGACTTGTTCGGACTTATGGACATTTTATCGGGAATATCGAGTAGTTTATCCTCAGAGAAAACGATAGGACGACCACTTCTCGGTGCATCTGTCACTGAACCCGTACTTCGAAATTTGTTAGTCAGATCTCGCACACTATCGCGATGTGGGAGTCTTGTCTCCGGGAAAACCGAATTAAATGTTTGACGAACTGAAACTGTGTATTTACCGCCAGCTTTGAAGACTTGTTCGACGAAAAGCACACGTTATTCAATGGTGAGTATTTTAACAGCGACAAAAACGAAACAAACTAGCAAAGGAACTAAACTTAAACGTTCACGTCAACATGAAACCACACACACCAACGACACTACTGACGCTGGCTGAGATAAACGAAACAGTGGAATGTTGAGAGAGTCCACTTGAAGGGAAGTAACCCAGGCAGGCGAACAATCATACGGCACGCGCGGCCAACAATCATACGGCACTGCGGAAAGCCTTTTCGAACACTCCGTGTAAACATGCACACACTTTGTTACTTATGATTGAAACCATATTTAAGATGTTTTGTGGTTACTTAACGGGGATAACAGTTGCTCGTTAGGAGTCCCGGGTCTTGGTAAAGTACAAAATTTTTGGTAATGTAACTTCAAGTTAAAACCTGCTTTTTGAAATGTCATTTACTGTAATAAATTTTAGTTTAAAGCGTGTTATACCTAGTAAGTTGAGTCCTGATATTTGCCATCATCGTGGTATTAATTTGCGTCTGGATTGATAGCCATACGAGGCAGCGTTTTTATGGTAACAATTTTATACAGACAAAAAAGACTGTAACGAAAATGGATTACAGGACCAGCAAAAAAGTTCATTATGAGGGTTGCATACAAATTAGGTGAAACGCAGTTGCTGACGTTCCGATACTTCTAAGCGTGGTAGTACACGCTATATCTTACCTGTATGGATACGAGAGGTTATTAAAACGTTAATTACATGATGGTAAAGTTATTATCCGCAGTATTGTTGGTACACAATCATTGGATATAGCACATGAAGTTTGTGTCTGTCTTTGGGTTAGTCATGTGCGTTTCTCGTTATAAGTTTTTATGTTTTGATTTGTTTCCTGTTATTTCATTTGAAATGTCCAGAATGAAAAAGATTGGGAATGTGTCACAAAACCCTGCCACAGAAGCAAATATACTTTTAGCCATTTTCTTAAGTGTTCCATAAATAATATAATTTAAAAAGGTGAACGGAGGGTATAAGTGTTCTCTGACTTCTCCATTACGACTAACTGGGGTTTAGAGCTATGAATTTGGGTAGAAGCGTGAGGGAATTTGGACGCTACATGATAACGATGATTGTGAATGAAGGCCCTAAACGGCAAAGTCATCGGCGCCCTTGTATGAATGATATACGAACGAGAATTGTGAAAAGCTATTAAAAATAATAATAAATCGAAAACTAAGTTGTATTCACACACAAAAATTGGAAAAATAACACCGATAAGATGTGCATCGGAAAAGCCCTTTAGTAACAGTCAGACGAAAACATAGCAGAATAACTGGATAAAATAAACTATAAAACACCAGGAAAGACACAGTTTAACAGAGGACAGGTGTCTGTGGCTGGATGACTACTTAGAAATCATGAATGACCGAGCCGCTCTATGACACATTAAAATCTCACACCTCATATTTTGGGAGGATTTCCAAATATCACACGAAATCTTAAAACACGAACAACCCTCTCTTCATTTCCACTTGAAATAGCGGGCGGGTGCTGTGGAAGACTCAGATCAGGTCTGAGGTCGTCGTATCAAACGCACTCAATTAAAGTTTGTCGTATGGACAGCTGCGTCGCACATCTGCAATACATTAGGGCTCATGACACATGAGAAAGCCATGCGTCAGTGGGCAGTGTCCCACTCTAAGCCATGTAAGGGCTACTACTTCAGCTCGTCGTGTGACTACTGGCAAGGAGTATTGCGCCGAAGCAAACAGACTTGCTCTTCAGCTGGTAAAAGAACGTAACATTAAAAAGAGAGTAGCTGAGGGAAAGGATCAAGAGCAGAGATATTTTAGTTGAAGAAGATCAGTGTCGTATAGTTTTCTCGTTCTATATGAGTCTTCTTTTCTCGGTTCTCGTAACCTTGATTTTCCATCCTTTAGCTACACTTCACTTCCGAACTACTTGTCATGAGTGCAAAAAATTTGTGTGTTGTTGCATCTGACAATATGTATTACAGAAGATAGAAACAGTTTAGATTGTGTTTTTTCAAAAATTGGGAAATTTGATGAGGATTCAGTTTTTTTCAACAGTTTTTATGTATCGTAAAATTTTTGTTTCTGATGGCATTATATGCACTAATATAAAGTAAATATTGTGCTGTTTGTTTGTTATTTATATTATTATTACTATATGAAAGTTAACACTGTAACTTTTCCCGTAAAGAGTACCGAAGTTGCTGCAATAACAAAATTAAGAATTTCGGTCAAAGTTACAGGTGTACTACGTGCGGATAATTTGAGTTACACCATTTTTCGTTATTTCTACACCATCTCAGTTTTGAACATGATGTTTTGGTGTAAAGCAGTTGCCACCAAGTTGGACAGAAAATACGAAAAGTTTCTTTACGTAAACCTTTCAAAAGTAACTGCACTGCCCGGTGTGACTTTTCTCGTTTATTTTGAACTCTTGAGTTTAAAACATCATATCACACTAGTCATCATCTTCTGACATTTAAAAGATTCAAGACTGTTAATTTTAGTAAGGTTGAGCTAACGCCCAAGCAAAGATCAAACTAACTTTCTGGATTGAAGGACGTTGGTTTAATTTCCTCTCTCCCAAGAAAAGAAAAAAGAAAGAGAGCAGGTGACGATTTGTGTGATCCAACAACGACATTATTTACTTTATACCTCTGAAAGAAGTAAATCATTAACACTTACCGTCGGTATTATAAGAACAGTTAACGAACTGTTTGCGACATCTACAGAAGGCTTTCCACCGCAATACGCTCGGCACATACGTTAGTTGTTACTGCCATAATGACAAAGAAGATATCCAAGACTTATTTATTTTGTATTGAAGACCATGGACGCTATACCGCGAACCTGTGCTATGTGCTGAAAACCACGGAATTTACATAAAAAGCACACAGTAATTCAGAGAAGTTCTTCAATACGAGCGACTTCCTTGAGATATTGATTTACACCACATCTAACGGTTCTTAATTGATTCTTGTATAATGTTTATTTTCATTGTAAAAGTTGTCTCAATGCTATTTATTGACCAAAGCAAAACACACAGATATGTGCTACGTTATGATCGCTTTTCATCTTTAATAATTTATATGCTACACTTCTGCACCGAACTACTCATCGTATAGGTCTCCAATATTCACTACAATGGTTCTCAATTTCCGTTAAAACTATATTTGTTGGCTACGACGAGTTGTTTCCAATGTTACAAGTGGCTGAACCAATCACAAAAGCGTGGTAGATATGTCATCATGGCACTTATTAAATATGCAGCTAATGTTGTGAACGTGATACGTGTCCTCGGGCTACGCCACGGATTAGTCTGTTATGAAGATCTACATTTCGTATTCAGATCCGTTGGCCTTGCCAACTCAACCGAATCATCGGCTGCAAACCTAGCGTATGCCTCGGGCTAGGCTACAGATAGTCTCACTATGTTTTACAGGGACTCTGAAATCCGGTTTTTCGTAAACCGATTTGACATTACCGTTTCAGGCTGGTCATGTTAACACTGCCATATAGTTTCTAGAAATGGTCGTTTGGCTGCCCGATTTCAGATTCCTCAAGTATTACAAGGGTTGCCCATAAAGTCATGCACCGAATTTTATCTCGGCCGAAAATAATGCTACCAGTGCGAGACGTTACATATGTGTTATGTGTAGGTGAGCGCGCCAAGTTTCCGTCACTTCCGACAGATAGCGTAGCTGCAGGACAGTTTCAAAATGGCGTCTGTAGGTGATGTTCGTTACAAGTAATGTGCCGTCACTGAATTCCTCACTGCAGAGAAAGAAACTGTGGGGAATATTCACAAGCGCTTGTGCAAAGTCTATGGAGCATCTGCTGTCGACAGAAGTACAGTTAGTCGCTGGGCACGGAGGATGAGGTCATCAGCAGGCGTTTCGGCAGAGCTCCACGATTGCAGCGGTCGGAGAGACCATCCATGGCTATCACACCTGACGTTTTGCAGCGAGCTGATGTTGTCATTCGCCATTGAAGGACGCCATTCGTGGAAGACATTTTGAGGACGATGATGAGGCGATTCACACAGTGAAGCACTGGCTCCTCCAGCAGGACAAGGATTGGTAACACAAGGGCATACACTACCTTGTTTCGTATTGGAGGAAGGCCACAGAATGGGATGGAGATTACGTGAAAAAACAGGGTGTGTAGATAAAACACCATTCTTTCGTGTGTGTAATTCTGATTATGTTCAATAAAGAATTGTTGAAGAAAAAAATTGCGGTACATTACTTTCTGGGCAACTCTCGTAGTAATTGCTTCATGTAAACAAACATCCTAGTGAACTTGAGTTGTCGCTGGAGTGTAGGGTTATTATTTAATTCTTAAAATGTTGGTTGTATTGAGTACGAAGCGGTTTTATGTGGAGTGATGGAAAAAAAGACATATTCAGCTGACCAGGACATTATTCATTTAGTTTTTTTGGAGTTCCGTACCTCAGACAGTAAAAATGGAACATTTATAGCAGGGACATCTAGGCACGAGTGACATAGCGATCAGCTTCGCTGCACACTTCTCCACCGCCATGCCACGCTGTTTGAGCGCGAGGAAGGGAGAGAGGGGGAAACTGCGAATGCTCCACATTTAAATGGTAGTGCAGTCGCACTGCGTACTACTTGGTTTTATATTTGACGTTTCTCAAAAATGTAGGTCAGAAACAAAACAAATTTTCTGTTTTGGTGCACCGACGACGTAATATAATTTTGATCTGGCACAGATAGTCGGCATACGAACAGACATAGAGAATTTCACAAATTTTCGCACTTAAATTGCCACGTGACCATGACTTATTTAGTTTAATAATCGAAAAGGTATTTAACACGAATATATCGATCGAAATATTGTAGTACTTTTTTAACCTCATTATGGAGACATTGAAAATCTAACTAAGGAGAGCAATGTAGACGCCCAGGAGAGTTTTAACGTGCAAGGATTTGTGATTAAAGAGGAAATTCCCTTGCACTTCAATCTGTTACATCTGCACATGCACAGGGACACTTTCAACTGAAACGGCAAAGCAGTCTCGAAAACAGATGTAAGATTGACAGTGTCCTCAAAACGTTTGGGAAAATATCTTTGTAGCGCTTTCAACGCTACAATGAATTCTTCAAACTCGAGTTTTCTTGAACCACATTGAACGTAAAAACTGGACTGTGTTCTTCAAAATGTGTTCCTTCCACAACGAGATGTCCTTTTGAAATGCATCCCCATCAAATCACCTTGCAGTGTCTTACTGTGAGCAATGTGCAGTCAAGTCCATTTAAAATGTGAGGCCTGCAATCCATTCCCGATGACCTAATTTTCGTTCCTGCACTCCATTTTCCTTCATAAATTCGATAATAGGGAGTTTAAAATCTAAAAATTATTCCAGCCTTGCCCTTTGACTTAATCAACATTTCTGCAGTCTTCATTCAATTGATTTGAAAACAGTTGCAAATGGCAGTGGGATAATGCGTGCAACATCAGGAATTTCGCTATTCACACAACCAATATCATTATGTGCTTCATGCCTGAAAATTTAGCACAAACTGCTTCTTCATGTGTTGGACAATGAATCCCATCTGTCGATCGCTGTAATTCTTTGCTCTTCCATTGTCAACTTTCTGCATGGTACTGTAGTATCGTTACCTACCAAATTTGGAGTACCCGTCACTAATGACTGCGTAATATGTATTGAGAACTCTCATGCCTCTCTTCTGTCATTCCTATTCATTTTTAAAGGCTTGTGATGATAGATGGCTAGACTGCCTTTTTTGTGCAAGCATCCACTGAACCTGTGAATGTCCTGCACACAACGAACATGTAGCGAAGGGTAATCAGCGCTGACACCACGGTTCTGCCGCGCTGAAGAGAGTTGTGCCGACCGAAATATTTCCAGGAAAGAACAAGCAAAGACGATATAGGTTGCGCAGGATTCGGTGGCCGATGCACAGTAACCAGTTTCCTCCCAAAGAACTACTGGGCGAGTTCATTCGTTCGCTCATAAGGGGAGGCCGACAATCATTTGCCACCTTTCGGCCGGTCAGCGATGACAGAATCGACGCGCACGCCCTGCAATCTTTCTCAAACGATTTTACAGAAAGTATTCGGCAAAAAATCCTTTTTGCTTTACTTGTAGCGTTATATGTCAGGTTTATTATGATGTGCCCATCATGTAGTTAAGGTCATAACTACTGTGATATTTCCATAGAAGTAAGACACTGCGCGAAATTCGAAAAAGTTTACAATGAAAACTGTGGGTCGCTATGATTTTGCATCTGGTGAATAGTACATAATGTGTTGCTGCTTATGAAATTTAGCTGGCATATCGAATTTTTCTTTAGATTTAGTTGGAGGTCTCTATCTGTCACCAATCTCGAGAGAAAATTGATCTGACGTAGTGTACTCATTTGTGCGCAAAGCGCCAGCGATAGAGCCAGAATGAAATATCCATAACATTCCTTATATCTCATAAACGGTTTGAGATATAAAAATGAGATTTTGGGAAATGATAGCACACAAAGAGGAGAGTATTTTTCTGTATGGTTATTATGCAAAACTTCATTATCTACCATGTTATTCCACTAACTACAGACTTCTCCGATGAAAGAATGTAATTTTTAAGGGCCATCGATAGCTGGTGAAATGAGAAACATGAGCTTGGGAATGACATAAGTGAAACCATTACACAAATTTTTTTTTTCGTACTGAGGGTGCGTTTTTTCATAAGGTGATGACCTTACTTCTCCTCAGTTCCTTACTTAATAAACTTAATAAATCACTATTTCAGAATTCTTTCGCAACTGCGACTGCACAACATGTTAGTGAGCTGAGACTGTGTTAACTCTGCTGAGTTTTGACAAAAGAAGCAAATTTTAACATGGAAACAAGAGAAACGTGTAGGTTTTACTCAAAATTCCCCACTTGTGACTCTTCACTGAAAGTTAAAAATGGTTAATAAGCCATGTGAAAATGAATTGCTGCATTTTCAGTGGAGGTCTTTTCAGATACTAACCAAAGAAGAGGTGATAGATCTTTTTGACTTATTTTGACTGGTCACCATGCAAGTGTGGGCGTGGAGCGGCCCCATTTAATATTTACAAAAAATGTGAGCATAGGCTTCAGTTTAGAATGACACTATGACACTTGCCCTCCAGGACTCAGCATTTCCCCTACTGCGCT
Organism: Schistocerca americana; assembly: GCF_021461395.2. NCBI lineage: Eukaryota > Metazoa > Arthropoda > Insecta > Orthoptera > Acrididae > Schistocerca > Schistocerca americana. The sequence continues at coordinate 637,125,524 of NC_060120.1, read as the reverse complement.
CTGAGCGATCCGCCACCACCACAACCACCACCACCACCACTGATGGTCACACGCATTTACCCAGCTGACTGTGTATACAGCAGCTACATACTATACCAGCAGAAGACTTGTCCCACCCATGTCCTGCACACCCCTCCTGCATGAAGTTTGGTATGCCATGGCCAGCCCTTCCTTATAGGATCACATTGTTGTACGTCTGTCTGTCCGACTGTTAAAAGCTCTTTTTCTCAGGAATGCATAAATGTATGAAGTTGAAATTTATGTCACATACTGAGGTCTATGGTCCCTTAGCAGAGTAACACACTGAAGCTTCTAAGTCAATGCAATCAAAAGACGATGCCAATTATGTCAAATATTTCGATACTCGCAATCTCAATCAACAAAACCTACAGGATACTTCCTGTTGGCCTGGCGCTATGAAATTTGGCAGAAAGTAAGGTTTCACAGTACAACCAAAAGAAAAAAATCCGAAAACTGTAAATCTGTAATTACATCACATGAAAAAAAAGCCATATGTTATCAAACTGTCTGTCAATCCATCTGTTAAGGCCCCTTTTTCTCAGGAACGGGTAGATGCGTCATGTCGAAATTTGTATCAAATACTAAGATCTATGGTCCTTTAGCGATATAATAAATGTTAGCTCCTAAGTCAATGCAGTCAAAAGATATGGCCATTTATGTCACTTATTTTGATACTCGAAAACTCACTCATCAAAACCTACAGGTACTCCCTGTTGACCTAGAATAATGAAATTTGGCATGAATGAAGGTTTCACAGTACAAGTAAAGTAAAAAATAATAAAATTTTTAATTTGTAACTATGTAACCTGAAAAAGTATTTGATTAGTCGTTTATTATCTGATGACGAACTTGAAATTACAACAATCAGTAGTTCTGCATTTCGCCAATCTGGGTCGCAATGGTAAAAGCCAAACATCAGACAAGGGCTGACTTTATTGCTCATATGACGCGTTTCGGAATTTATCTGTCGTTAGCTATCCGGGTGCGACTACTGCACATAAATCTGGTGTTTCCAGTTGAATGTGAAATGAACATTCGCAGACTAGTCTGCGAGTGTTTGTTTAAGATACAACTTGAAATGCCACATCTACATGCAGTAGTCGCTCCTGGATATTTGATGATGGAGAAACTCCAAAATGCATCATATAAGCAACAAAGTCACTCCCTTCCTGATCTTGACTTTTGCCATCGCGACCCAGTCAGCCTGAATGGAGAAGGACTAATTACGGTAATAATGGTCGCTTTCCTCCTGTATGACTTTATGTCGTATTTATATTAGTGACAATAAAACGTTCTCGTAAATCTTGGAAACCCTGCCAGTATCAGCCTCGATAACAGGAATGGACGAACTTTCTATATACGTAATTAAGTTTGTACAGAACCCTCAGAGTGCGAGCCCTCTCCGTAACAGGCTAATTTTTAGTTCATGGAAAGCACATTTTTATCTCGTATTTTATGAATAAAATTCCATAGACTGTTTGATTTTCGTTTTTTGGGACTTTATTTAAAAAAACCAAAAATACAACAATGAGTCAAGTTTTATTAATCGAATATATTTATCTGCACGTCCTGTGACCATTATACTTCATTACAGCATTTTATCTACTGTGCCTGACACGAACAGTGATGCACTCAGAAGACCAGGTCAGATGTCAGTGTAACTTTGTACATGAACACACCATTGGCGAGCGTAAAATGATTAGTTGCAATTCTCTGTGATGGCCACCAGAGCGCATTAGTGTTGTTTGTGTTGACTGATGTCGCCATGGATGGTAGTGTTTATAAGGGGTGTGAACAGAGTCAGATGTTGAGTGATCATGGTGTGAAAAAGGAGGTACCGGATACTCCTGCCAGACAGAGTTATCAGCTCCTGAGTTTGAAATGTAGCTCATTGTGAGTCTTCATTTGGCCAGACGTTCGATTACTACTGTATACGGATTTTTGGGGAGTTTGGATGTGACAGTGACTCATCGTTGAAATTCTTGGAAATGTGAGGGCTTACGTACTCATTGTCAAGATTACAGTCGACCATGTCTGGCCATCAGTACGGATGTGCACCGTATTATCCACCAAGCACACCGTGATCCCTTTACATCTGCACCTGCCATCCGAGAACAAGTAATGTACTTCCAGAAACATTCAGTATCATCCCAAGGCAATGGTAAGAGACATGGCGCCAGTTTGTAATATTTGCATAGGTACAACTAGTCCTTGCATTAAACAGCTAAGTTACAAAATTAATGCCAAATTTATGAAACGTACCATGGCGTTTATATATCTTCAGGCAGCCTAACGAAACGAGGCAGTACGTAATGGAAGGAGCTCATGATATCACTTATTGGGAAGATGAATGGAAGAGTTAAATTTTCTGTGAGAATTCAGGGGAAGTACATTGAATCTATTAAAAAAAGACAGATACAAGACACTGGTGCCACGAATTCTAAAATACTGTTTGTGTTACTAAATGACCTGACGAAAGTCACGAAGTAACTCAAAGATGCAGTGGTACAATCACGAGGGATCGCTAATGTTTCAATAGATTATTGAAAAAAATAGCGATCTGAGTAAATAATTCGAAATAGTAATAACTCTTGATCACAAATTTTTATTAAAAATCACATGTTAGTGATAACCGGTTTCTATCATATCTATATCATAACTGTAGTGGGGTAATAGGTCTGTGACCCCAGTTTTGATATAAAATTAATTAATTGATAAATTAATTGCTGTACTCCCAAATGACATCATGGGTATTCCCAGCCGGCATATGGGTCCCTACTCCCTCCTCCCTTCCCCTCCCCTCCCCCACCTGCCCTATTGACGAGAATTTCGAATTTTGGCGGTAATTCTGAATTTTCGGCGTAAAATTGAAGTTTCGCAGTAAAATCGAATTGTTGCAGTTAAGTTCAACTGTCAGTTCGGAGGACATAATATTAATCGAAATTTTTGATAGAGATCCTTTACAAAACGAAAACAGTTGATGGAAATTCTTTATAAGTCGAGGGTAGGTGGTAGAAATCGAAAAAAATTAGAGGACGGGAAATGGGGGATTTATGCACTGTTCAAAATGGTGCAAATGGCTCTGAGCAGTATGGGACTTAACATCTATGGTCATCAGTCCCCTAGAACTTAGAACTACTTAAACCTAACTAACCTAAGGACATCACACAACACCCAGTCATCACGAGGCAGAGAAAATTCCTGACCCCGCCGGGAATCGAACCCGGGCGCGGGAAGCGAGAACGCTACCGCACGACCACGAGATGCGGACTTTATGCACTGTAAAGGACATAATTTGCAATTCTTAGGACAGGGATACTCTTGTTTAACTTCCAATTACACCATCGTATATCGCAGTCGCACTGCCGTTAAGATGCTCCATGGCGCACCACCAGACGCTACTCATGGCACTCGTAACTGCGTATTTAACATGCAGCGCGTCGTGCCGTATGGTCGTGGCTGTCCGGTAAGGGTTGTTACTCAAGCGTTACCTGGCTGAATGAGCGTCTACGTACAACACTGCACATGCGCCGCTTGGCATGGTATCTGGCGGCCAGCAGCGGAACCATGGGACCAGCCCCAGGCTGGGCCACAGATGCCTTGGGAGACCTCGAGGGCTCCGAACTCCTATAGACTGGGCTGCCTCCCTCCCACCTCCTGCTTCCGCTCAGCGCCGTTTACCTTGCATAGGACAGCAGCTGCCCTTCCTCCCACAACTACTCGCACCCAAACGTCCAGATATCAGTCACTCAGATCGGTACCAAATGTTGTGTGCCTAAAGAGTATCAGCCAAAACACCAATTTAGTTAGTGCTGTGTGCTGCCGTCCAGTAGAGCATGTGTAAATGGTAATTAAAAGTAGCACCAGAACTATGGGGTTTAGGAAAAACTTATGTCTGCCGATAGCATGGAGGTCTCTGGTAGGTGTGTTGGTAGAATGTCAGATTGTCATATCTAACGGTCCCGAGCTCGAAAGCCATTGATTGTGGATTTTTTTAAACAGTTTACGCGTGAAATTGTTATATGGGAAAACATTTTTTTGACATCTAAAAGGAGGTTTCGGAGTTTGTAGTACTGTTCTTTTGGAAGCCAGCTTTACAACATTATTTCGAGGGATGCAGCTAATGCCGAAAATGCAAAGCTATCTGTTTGTCCCAGAATGAACAAAGGGTTAAACTCCAATTTTGATATGAGATTGATTTCAAATTAATTACACCCAGATGACATCATGAGTTTTCCCCAGCCAGCATGTAGGTTCCCGCCCATCCCCCTCCCATCCTCCTCCGCCAACTGCCCTACTGGCGGGAATTTAGTAGTATTTTCGCTGTAAAATAGAACAGGAGCTGCGTCCTGTTTTCCAGTTACATTTCAGTCTCCTGCCAGAAAACGAAGGATGTTTTTGAAAGTTCCCTTTATCTGTTTGTCCCAGTATTTTTTTGAAAGATAGCTGTCTTCTCACAGAAGCATATTGTTTCTCAGCCACCGGCACCAAGCCTGCTCCAGCCTGCGTGAACAAAAAGAAGGAACATTCTAACCTCCTGGTATGATATTCTGCGTTCACATCGGTCCTCTGCAAAATAGAGGGTGGGGACTTAAGATATATAAAGCCCAACACCCCCTCTCCCCCCCCCCCCCCCCACACACACACATACACACCATCATCAGTCTTTGATAGTGACAGCTGTGTTTGTCGCAAATGAAATGGTCAGTCAGCAGCAGTGCCAGTGGCAGTGGTGACGGGAAACGGCCCAAATTGGAGCAATTGCCATGTGAGTGGTTATAAAAAAAACATTGACTTCAAACTGCTACAGTTATAAAACCTCAGAAAAAATTCAAATTTTTCAAGATTGTGATACACTTTCGTAACAAGTGGTTACAAAAGTTCTCTTTCTTGCTGTTGCTGCATTCATTTCCGACATGCTGGTCGACTTTGAACGTCAGCTGGAAGCTGAGAAGCAGCCATGTAAGTATATATTTCCAAATTCTGTGCCGGCCGAAGTGGCCGTGCGGTTAAAGGCGCTGCAGTCTGGAACCGCAAGACCGCTACGGTCTCAGGTTCGAATCCTGCCTCGGGCATGGATGTTTGTGATGTCCTTAGGTTAGTTAGGTTTAACTAGTTCTAAGTTCTAGGGGACTAATGACCTCAGCAGTTGAGTCCCATAGTGCTCAGAGCCATTTGAACCATTTTGAACCAAATTCTGTGTGTGATGGTTTACACGTTCATTAAACATCTCTTAAGGTATTCATATCGTAACAAGTGCTGGTAAAAGTATTTCTGTTGTTAGCATTAGAGTGACAGCTGGATGCTGAAAGTCGACAGTAGCAGTAAACCGACAAGGTTATTCTACCTTCATGTAGGTACATCTCCAAGTTCTGTGTGTGTGTGTGTGTGTGTGTGTGTGTGTGTGTGTGTGTGCGTGTGTGTGCGCGTGTGTGTGTGTGCGTCTGTGTGTGTGTGTGTGTATTAACATGTTCAGAAAACAGCTCTTGATGTATCCAAATTGTAACAAGTGTTTATAAAATTTTTGATCTCACTGTTGCAGCATTAGATCGGTAGCTGACCTCAGTTGAGCAGCTGCTGGAGGCCGAAAGGTAGCAGCAGCAAGAATGAAAGGACATTTGTAATTTATTGCTGTTAACTTTTTTCATCATATGCAGTTGTGGGACACATATATTCTTCATTGTTGTAGATGTTGCTGTCGAGGATGATGACCAGGAGTCATCACTTCCATGTGGTATGAACCTTTTTTTTCGTAGTTATGTATAGTCAATATCTTGTTGTAGGCAAATTCAACACCTCTTTTTTTTTTGCTGTTGTTTCTTATAATCTGTTATACCGGAGCCAAGGTAGCCCCTGAGGGCCGGCAACCCATATAACACCACAGCGGATGAGATTGTCTATGCCCAAGGCTTATCTCACTAAGGGTAAGATAGATACTGCCTACAGGAAAATTAAAGAGACCTTTGGAGATAAGAGAACCACATGTATGAACATCAAGAGCTCAGATGGAAACCCAGTTCTAAGCAAAGAAGGGAAAGCAGAAAGGTGGAAGGAGTATATAGAGGGTCTATACAAGGGCGATGCACTTGAGGACAATACTATGGAAATGGAAGAGGATGTAGATGAAGATGAAATGGGAGATACGATACTGCGTGAAGAGTTTGACAGAGCACTGAAGGACCTGAGTCGAAACAAGGCCCCCGGAGTAGACAACATTCCATTGGAACTACTGACGGCCTTGGGAGAGCCAGTCCTGACAAAACTCTACCATCTGGTGAGCAAGATGTATGAAACAGGCGAAATACCCTCAGACTTCAAGAAGAATATAATAATTCCGATCCCAAAGAAACCAGGTGTTGACAGATGTGAAAATTACCGAACAATCAGTTTAATAAGCCACAGCGGCAAAGTACTAACACGAATTCTTTACAGACGAATGGAAAAACTAGTAGAAGCTGACCTCGGGGAAGATCAGTTTGGATTCCGTAGAAATACTGGAACACGTGAGGCAATACTGACCTTACGACTTATCTTAGAAGAAAGATTAAGGAAAGGCAAACCTACGTTTCTAGCATTTGTAGACTTAGAGAAAGCTTTTGACAATGTTGACTCGGATACTCTCTTTCAAATTCTAAAGGTGGCAGGGGTAAAATACAGGGAGCGAAAGGCTATTTACAACTTGTACAGAAACCAGATGGCAGTTATAAGAGTTGAGGGACATGAAAGGGAAGCAGTGGTTGGGAAGGGAGTAAGACAGGGTTGTAGCCTCTCCCCGATGTTATTCAATCTCTATATTGAGCGAGCAGTAAAGGAAACAAAAGAAAAATTTGTTGTTGTTACCTTTCGTTTGTATGTTCAGCTCATAAACCTTGTGAACTTAGATCAATCAAAATTGTGTTGTGAAAAATTGTGAATTGTCAGTCACAACACAAGTGGCGACGAGTTGATGCTTGCGTGTGTCTTCCTCATGGCGGAAGTTGTCCTTCAGCAGCCGGTCCAAAGTGTGCATGACTTACTACAAGGTTTTCAACAGTTTTGCAAGAGCTCTCAGGATACACAGGAACATTTATTTACGGAACTCTTGCAAAACCGCCCAGTTCCGCAGCCCCCGCCGTTTCCCACTTTCAGTGAGGATGCTGAAGACTGGGAAACGTACGAGATGCGGCTCCAGCAGAATTTGCAAAACCACCAGGTTGTCCAGGAGGCTACTCGTCGTTCGTACTTTTTGTCCTGGAACCAGTCCAAAGTGTATGTTCTCTTGACGAAACTTCAACCTCGACCTCCGGATTCTTTGACTTTCTCCCAGATTTGTGAGGTTCTCACAGCTTACTACCGGCGACGGTTCCACGTATTGGCTGCCTGTGTCGAATTTTACCAGTGTCGCAAGAAGGCTGTACAATCCTATTGCCATCCCATGCAATCATAACATATATTTTATTTTCCTCAATCTGGAATGTGACCTCCCTCATGCTTAAAAGTAATAGTTTGTGCATCTTGCATAGTAAGAAGCAAGGAATCTTGCATACATGTCAAATGCTAAACTGTATACATCCTCGTCCCACTGTAGCAGTAAACTGTCATACAGACAGAATTCTGAACCCAAGTAGGCTCTGGCATTAGTTAAATTAGTTATCAAATGATTTGCTAAATTCTTCCTTCTATTGGTCTGAAGTGCAAGTATGATGAATCTCAGTGTCTCCAGTTGCACGGAGGTTTTAATAGCCCATGTTTGTCTCCTCGCTGTCAGTAGCATTGGATACTCAAAAACCTCCAATAAGCGGAAAGTTAAAGGCAGATATGTTCCGGCATCCAGAACTTTTAAAAGCTTCAAACGCTCCTCATCTGCAACATGATGTGTGAGATTTTCCATATAATTTTATTTATGATGATCTGATTCCGTTCTTGAGCTACTTGAATATACGAGTTGCCATCCATTGCACTCAGTACCAGAATAAGTTCCCGTTTACCATTCATAATAATTTGCTGCATGTCCTCAAAGTACCCAATAAGCATTATAAACATTTTAGAGGTATGCATGAAGTAAACTGGGGGTACTCTTCTGCTGGTCTATGAACCATTCTAAATTTTCTAAACCTTCCATATACGAGGGTGATGATGAGACATATGTTTTGAGGGTTGATGCTGTCCCCACATTACGTGTTCAATCAATCTCTACCCCATTAAGTTCATATCGTTTTTCCTGGAGCAGAAATGCCAAAGCATTACATGTCAGATTTGATCCCATTGTATGACTACCATCCTATTTCTTAAATGATCCATCCAAATATATGAAACACTTGCATGGAAGAGTTGTTGCATCTTGTTGCTGAATGATAATCCTAATTTCATCATTATTGTTAAATGTCGTTTAAGTATAAGGTTAATGCAAGAAATATTTCTGGTGTATGATTGGCTCATTACATTCCACTGGTTGAGATACATTGAGCGACGGTGTCATTGCAAGGTTTCAAGCCTACTAATTTAAGAAACTCGTAGTTCTCACATGTTATCACCTTGCGGTTCTGTTGCGAAGTGCTGTGTTGTGCGCTATCTGCACTGGTTTTGTACCTTACGCCCATCCTATCTTAGATGTAGTCATAAAATGATTTGCTCAGGGCGAAAGTCAACAAGTTGGATATTCTGGGCCACGATGCAAAGCTCCAGGTAGTCCAATATCTGAACTGTCACCGGAAAGTATATAGCGCTAGTAAGAGTCTCAGCAATCTTATACCCTGTTCCAACTGGTGGGAAGAATCCTTAAACTGAATGAATCAATCTATCATTGAGATATGACTTCATTGCAATGCTACACTCAACACGGATTGTACTGACAGGGAGAAGATCCACTGTCTGACCAGATCTGTAAAATTTACTGGGATCCATCTTCAAAGCCAGTCCCTTTGTCAAACCCTGTAGTGGACCTACTGAACCCTTATCCTTAAAATCAATCGATACATTCACAGTCTTTATTTCAGATTTAAGTGTATTGATGTTTGCACAGAGCTCAATCTCTTTTCCAGACTGTTTTAAAACTTCGTTTAAATCGTCAGCATCATATGCACCAGGTTCAATTTCCACAATTTCGTTTTATCATTAATTTCCAGATGGATTTTATTGTTAGCCTCTGTGACATTTGAGATGGTGTTGTATGTTTCTTGGGGGAGAACCCATGATGCCATCTGTGCTGAGGGTAATTAATTGATCAATTAATTAATTTGATATGAATTTGATATCAAAATTGGGGCCAGAGCCCCATTACCGCAATACTAATCACCAGACCGTGTCTCATTAGGTGGTGAGCAGAGACGACGAACAGACCACAGACAAGTATCGGAAGACACCTCCAGCAAGTGCTCTGCTCGTCGTCTCTGCTGACCACCTGAGACACGGTCTGATGACGATATAGATATGACAGAAACCGTTATCATTAACACATGGTTTTTAGTTTTTAATTAAAAATTAGCGATCGAGACTAATAACTACTTCAAATCATAACAGATCAGTATGAGATTTACGAAAATATCACAGAAAAGCTTATGGAGCTTAAATTGGAATTCATTAGAAAACAGCATTGATCTCGTAAAACTGTTCTTACTAAATTAGGGATATTTGAAGCAGATTGTGCTAAAATTCTACAGGGTTATTCGTAACTATCCCGGGGGTTTCAGAAGACTACTGCGCAAAAGCTGCTATGCGTATGTCAGTAGATAAGAGCATTTAAATACGAGTCAATTGTGACGATTCATCGACAATTTCGTACCAAATATCATGTGTAAGCTCCAACAAACAGAACGATCTATGGATGGTGTAACATGTTCTGTGCGAGTGCTTGTTTATACACGAAGAAAACAGGTGGTCGGGAGCTTCAGCGGAGAAGGTGGACTATGTGCGGGAATCATTCGTCAGGAGCCCGAACAAATCATCATCAGTTGTGAACAGAGAACTGTACACAGCGCAGTCAGCTGTGGCGCATTCGACCAAAATGTCTGTGTGGCAATGACTGTACTCTACACCCGTCGTAAACCACATACCTTTTTGTTACAGGCACTGATTACTGGAAACAGTGAGCTTCGTTCTGACTTTTTTAATGACATGAATGTCTGCTGGAGGAAGATAGTTTTTCACAGAAAATGATTTTAAGTGACGAAACGAAAAAGAAATGTGTGAAATCTTATGGGACGTAACTGCTAAGGTCATCAGTCCCTAAGTTTACACACTGCTTAACCTAAATTATCCTATGGACAAACACACACAATCATGCCCGTGGGAGGACTCGAACCTCCGCCGGTACCAGCCGCACAGTCCATGACTGCAGCGTCCCAGACCGCTCGGCTAATCCCTCGCGGCTGACGAAACGACATTGCACTTGCCTGGATAGCTCAATCGTCATAACTTGCGTGTTTGTGGCATATAAAATCCACACGAGATTGTGTTACACATTTGTGATTCACCTAATAACGTCTTTTGTACCATGGCCTCTTCAAAGGTTTAAGGGCCATAAACAGTAACTGGTTTCGTGTACCCGAAAATTCTGCAGCAATGAATTAGACATAAGCCATTGCTTATGCAGCAAGATGATGCTCCGCGACACTTTCTTTCAGACGTTCGTGATTAACTCAGTGCCGAAGTGCTTCCGGTTTGGACTGGACATGCTTCTCGTCTTGACTCTTCTCTTCTTCTGTGGCCCCAACGGTCACCTGATTTAACGTCTACGAGTTAACATACCTTTTAGAATAGTGGTCGTCAAACTGCGACTTGCGGTCCGCGTGCGCCCCGAATCAAGTATTCGTCTGGCCTGCAGTTGTCAGTCGTATTTTTTTTTAATAATTTGCATGTCGCAACAGCACAATCCAAAAACGTCCACCCATGTTGGCAGCTCCTTAAGGGTGTATTTTTCCTCTTCAATAACAAACAAATAGACTCATAGAGACAGTAATACGAGGGTAATCCCAAAAGTAAGGTCTTCTATTTTTTTATAAGTATTTAGACATGTTTATTTCTACAATTGTTTACATCAGTTTACAGCTTGAAAGTTTAGCTATTTTTCGACATAACCACCATTTCTGTCGATGCATTTTTGTAGACGCTGTGGCAGTTATTGTATGCCCATGTCATACCAACTCGCCGCCATACTGTTCAGAAAGTTATGAACCTCTTTTTCACCTCGTCGTCGGAGCTGATCGCTTTCCGGCCAAATGTTCTTTTAACCTAGATAACAAGGCGCCAGGTCAGGACTATAGGGTGGGTGGGTGATTATGCTCCACTGAAACTGTTACAAGAGAGCAACGGTTTGACGAGCGATGTGTGGGCGAGCGTTGTCATGGAGAATGTGTACGCCCTTGCTCAACATTCCTCTTCTCCGGTTCTGAATTGCCCGTTTGAGTTTTTTCAGTCTCACAGTACCTGTCAGCGTTAATTGTGGTCCCAGTGGGCATAAAGTCGACCAACAGTACCCCTTTCCGATCCCAAAAAACGGTTGTCATGTCTTTACCGGCAGACTGCAAACTCTCTACATCACTTACGAACATTTTTGACATCCATGCACGACTCACCATACACTTCCGTCAATTGGCGATGGATTTTAATCGGCGCAGTGGCCTCTGCGTTCAAAAACCGAATAACTGCGCGCAATTCGCACTTGGCGGTAACATCCAACGGGAGCTCCATTCTCAACGGCTGCCAAACCAAGACTGAGCGCCTCAGCGCGGCGCGCGCATGTTTACACACAGTGCGTGAAGCACTCTTCCTAACAGTGTGACCAACTGCCACACAAGCAGAGTTCTGAACTTATAAAAAAAATAAGACACCTTACTTTTGGGATTACTAGATGTGATTCATTTTGATTGACGTTGGTGTATTCGGACGTGAGTTAAGTAAAGTCTGCCGCTTACCTCAGGAGCAGAGTGATATGGAGTGCGATACTGCGTGGTTAATATAATGAGAGGGGGAATATTTTATTGTTTGTCTTCCAATGCTGACAACTCACGAGCTTGCGCAACTCGCACCGATTAGCTGCTACAGCATAAATGTCAGACAGAAGTAACATGGACTCGTGAATGCGTTTTATAGAGACGCTCATTTTCAGATGTGGTACATCAGGACATATTTGTAGCAAGTAATATGAAATCAAATTAAGGTTGTTGTATAACAATGCAATGAGTAGAAGAAAAATGACATTCAAAACATTTAGTAAACCTTTGTGATCCTGTCTCGTGTTGCAATTACAGTTATTAATTAATACGACATACTAATTTATGTAGGTCACTAATTAACAGTAAGATCGGTAGGGGAAGGTGTGGTAAAGTCGCCAGGCTTGGAGAAATGGCCACTGCGTATTTTTTGCACCGAACAGCGCTATTGCATACCGAGAAGTGATCAGACTAGTTCTAATGTGCATCACTATTGTTGTCATTGAGACCGACAGAGAAAGCTAGTTCCGTTATTTTTTAAACCTCGACGCACACAGAGGAGTGTTATAAGTTTAACGTTTGTACCTGTGTATCTGCCTGTGGCGTCGTAGCTCCCAAAGGAAAAGTCCGATTTTAATGCAGTGTTTGGTAGCTAACCGAAGTGGTTCTTAGCTACGTTCTATGAAAGCCTGTTCAGCCGTCTAAATTTCTTCAGCTAAATTAAGTAAAAATGTTTTCCGCCGGCGCGCTCTCTTGATATACGCTACATAATTCATAAGAGCTATACCATGTTGCGTAGTATCAGACTGTAGAGATTAAGAAGATCTAAACCAAAGTCCGCAAGAATATATGTTTATATTATGCGGTTGACAAACAATGATAATTTTTGTCTTTTGAAGTCGCTCGTTTCAGCACCTACAAAGCAGAGAAAGGGTGATTGTGACGTAACTATAAAAGAGCACCATACGCTCACGTACACTTCTGTGTAGTTCGTTTTGAAGTTTGCAATTCAGTACTAAATCAAATGATTTTGCCCTAATAGTTTAGGCAGCCCATTGTAAGAGAGCGCAATGGCAACCCATTTTCTTCCGTCTTGATTTACAATTATCGACCCTGCTTATTGCTTACGTTACCTAAGTTTGTTAACTATTTACTATAAAAAGTAGTAAATGAATATATGTGTGAATTGCAAAAAGAAAAATATAAATCGCGTAAGTGACAACGGTGAAAGAAGATGATGTGTTATAATACATTTTAATCATTACTAGTAGCAGTGAAAATTCCAAGGTATTCTAAACGTAAAAATATTTTTAAATAATGAATGCAGTTTGGTATGGATGGTGTAGTACGCTACAGACTACAACAAAAACAAAACAATGGTAAAATACAATGGTAGTGTTTAACGCATTTTAATACTAATAGCAGCTTCAAGTGAGAACTGCAAAGTATTCTGAATGTGAAAATATTTTTAAATAAGGAAGTTCGACACTTAGAAAAAAATTGAAATATTGAAGTACTGCTTCTCAGTCTTTGAAATTCTGCTAAAACCGGTCTGTCATGAGGATTATCAAACAGTTTTCTTTGATTGAATTCATAAATCCTGCATGCAACATCCTCCAATCAAAACGCGACTTAAGGCCAAGTAAACTGGGTCTTCTGCAAAAGTACTTTTCACTAAATAAATTGCAATTTACTTACAGCAACAGCTCAACTTAAAATGATAGGAAACATTATTCTTTCAATGTTGCCACACCCTCTAAAACTTTGAAATGTCAGACTTTGCGTCTGTATTGCAATCCACCCATTTGCGCCTTGTCGCGTTCCAAACGTTTCCTATAGTTGTTCGACACTACTGAAACTGACAGAATTCAACAGAAGCAGTTGAAGTTTGATTCGCTGAATAACGAAACACTGGAGACGATTGCAAAGTTCTGTCTAGACACTGCAAGACAACTGCAAATTCCATTAGATAAATTAATCGTTTTTTGTGGAGACAGTTCCAGTACCAAGTTCGGAGGGCTCAATCGACGCGACCAGCGGAGTGCGTTTTACCAAAGTAAAGAAGAACTAGGAAAAATTGTAGAAGGAATTGGATGCCCTGGCCATATTCTCCACAATACTATATAAAGAGCCGCTGGAGTCCTAACTGTCGACACTGAAATAATCGTCATGAAAATATTTAATTATTTTTCAATATCCACGGCAAGGAGAGAGAAGCTGAAAGAGTTATGCTTATACGTTGATGTCAATCATCAGATTCTTCTATCTCAGTCAAAAACACGACTGCTGTCGTTACTACCCACAGTTGCGAGAATTCTTAAGCTTTGCATTCCATTAAAACAATTTTTTGACGACGACGACAGGCCACCTAAAATAATATCATATATTTTCAGTAGTCCGATAAGTGAAATTCACTTCAGTCAAACTTGGCTCTGTTTGAAAAAAATTATAAAAACCTTTGAGAAGAATAAGGTTACGATAATTGAAATAAGAAATATATTAAATGACACTCAAAGGTGTCTGACTGGAAGGAAGACAGCCAGTTTTATTGGCATGCAAACCAAGACGAATTAGAACAAATTAAAGAATGAGGAACCTAATCAAGAAATAATTAACGTAATTTCTAAATTTGAGGAAGAGACAAAGGCTTTCGATACAGTAGCATTTGATTACTTAGAGAAATGGGCTACTTCTTTTAATATATATCAAGTATTTTATTGGATGACACTATCTGAAACCCCCGATTGGATGATGACTGAAAACACTATTATATACCTAACTAAAAACGACGTGAAAATTCATCATTGTCATCATCATTTTCCTTTCAAGGATCAGGCTGTTGCCTGTTCCTAACTCACAAACAAAATCGTTCCCATATTTTTCTAGGTCTTCCAGTATCTCTTTTCTCATTCGGCTTGAAGTTCAGGATCTTCTGAGAAATTCTTTGAGCCGGCATTTTTTCTAATGAGGTGTTATCGCCAATCTTCACGATATTTTTGAATTTTTTCATTCATGCTTAAAACATTTAATTCTGTTCTTATATCTTCGTTTCTAAAGATATATCTTCTTGTGCAGCCCTTCGTATTTCTTACACATCGTATCTCTGCTGTTTGAATTTTATTTTATTTTTTTCCAGTAACCCAGCTTTCGCTTCCTTAGGATAACACAGAAACCGCCATTACTGTATGGCCCAACGTTTTGCTAATGGTACCACAGATTGCTTGGAATTTGTGTATTTTATTTTCAATATCAGTGTCAAAATCAAAACTTTTAGCACGGTCTAAATAGGAGACTGAGACACTTGTTCTAAAAAGGAATTATCCTCTAAAAATGAATTATCCAAAGCAATTTTTGATCTGACTGGATAATTTCCTCGGAATGCAATTATTTTTGATTTGCTGCTAGAAATATTGAAGTTGTACTTCTTGCAAATTTCGTTCAGCTGGTATACTGATCTTTGGAGGTCATCTTCATTCTTTTGAATAATAACGACGTCATCAGCAAACAAAAGTACATTCAGGTATTCCTCATTCGTTATCTTAACTCCTTTGTTTACTTTGCATTTCCATTTGCGCATAACAAAGTCAATGTAAATATTAGAAAGGGCAGGGGGCTGGTGCTAGACCCTTGTCTAACGCCTTGCCTAATAATTATTTCTTCTACTCGATTCCTAGCTGCGTTTATTACAACGCTTGTAGTTTTGTAGAGACTTTTCCCCGCCTCTATTAGGTGATACGGATATCCACATTTAGACGTAATCTTCCACAGACTATCACGGTTCACACAGTCAAAAACCTTCTCTAGGTCGACAAAGGCCGTATGTGTTTCTATATTAAAATCTCTGTGTTTTCTATTACTCTAATTACAGACACATTGTCTGTGCATGAAAGATCTGATATAAATTCATTTTGTTCATCAAAAATAATACTTCTATGATATTCTTCATGCGGTTATTGATTATCTTTGAGCATAGTTTGTAGCCAGTGTTTAGAAGACTGATGTCATGGTAGTTTTTACAGTCATTACGTTTCCATTTTTTTTTTAAAGAGAGATTACTTCTGCTGTATACCAAGGGTCTGGTATCTTACAGTTCGACCAACATTCATTTATTAATTGTAGAAGTCTTTTATCTAGAGGTACCCCTTCATATTTAATTAGCTCTGCATTTATTCCATCTGTTTCACATGGCTTTCGAAGCCTCTTGTACTTCGTCCATAGTAATTGGATCTACGATTTCAGTGCAATACTTTCTCCAGTGTCATCTTCGGCCTTCTGTGCACACCATAAGTCTACATAATGATTTATTCATTATTCATTGGATATAGCGTTCAGTGAGGATGTTCAGTGAGGCAGTGTCTTTTTCTTCCTTGTTGAGGGGATTTCATGACCTTGTATGCACATTGCTTTCGACCGTGTACGTCGTGCTCTAAGACGCTTATGAATGAGTCCCACGACACTTGCTGTGCTTTGTGCACTGTTTGTTTCGCAGCATTCCTTTTTATTTTTTATATTTTCCAGCTTTGTGATTGCTTTTGCTGTAGAAACTTCAAATAACCTTTTTTTTTTTCTTTAATGTCTTCTTTCATTTCCGTGTTCCAAATTCTGAGTCGTTTTTTCCCTTCTGTTTTCTTCCTTTTACAAAGTTCTCTGAGGCCGCTTTAGTAAGGCACGCTTTGATATTATTCTGTACTATAGTGATGTCTTTATTGACTGGTAGTGAAGCAGTCTTTTCTCCGGTAATCTATTGATAAAATTTCTTAATACTATATTCCGACAGGAGATGTACTTTGAACAACTCATGTTGTGGGTTACTTTGGAGTTTCTTTGTCTTTTTCCATTTTTATGGTAACCTTATCTTACTGCCTAAAAGGAAATGGTCGCTACCTATGTCGCTTCCTCTATAAACACGTACATCTTGCATAAGTTTCTTCATTTCATCATTGATTGGTATCTAATCTATCACAAACCTCAATCCTCGTGCAGACCATGTAAACTTGCGAATGCCTTTCTTTCTGTAAAATGTGTTAGTAATTTTAAAATTGTCAAAGGAGGCAAACTGGGGTAGTTCATATCCATTATTATTAAGGGTCTTGTCTCTAAGTGGTCCTACTATTACTGGCACACATAGATTTCCAACTCTTGCATTAAAATCATCAGCGATGATAATATGGTATGTCTTACTGATTTTGTTCATTTCTTTCTGAAGATCATAGTAAAAAGTATCAGTATCATCCTTTCTTCCTTCCTCAGGGCTGTGGAAACCTATGACTGTTAGATGAGCTCTTGAAATTTGAAATCTGACCGTCATTATTCTTTCACTTATGAAGCTGTATTTATAAATCTATCCTCTCCATTTGTCATTGACTAAAATTGCTACTCCATCACTAGCTCGTTTTCTTTGTGGGATGCCACTGTGAGTCATCAAGTATTCTGTGAAATCTTTTGTTCCTTTTAGTTTTTTCTTAGTTTCTGTTATTATAGGAATGTTTAATTTTCTCTCTTTAAGTACTTGATCTATCTAGCTTTCTACGTTGGTGATTCCTCGAACATTCCACTTTGCCAAAGACACGTAATCCGTAATTCCAAATCGTTTGTCCTTTAAGATTTTCCGGTCCTGTACCCGAGGCTGTTTGTGAATTTGCCAGTAATTTTTCAACAGATATCACTACAGCTCAGTAATATTCAAATCCAGCTATTCTGGAGGCCGATGAATGAAAAATATTTCCAAACTTTCCTTACTTGTGTTAGGCGATAATATCGTTTTGAAAGAAGCAGTCCACGGCTGGGAGCATTGTCCACGCCACTGAATGTGCATCACCACGGAAACTCTCCCATAGACCCTTCACATTAGCATTCCTTTCAGTTTGACCGTTAAACTCATGAAAAACACGAATGACCGCTAAAACCATAACAGATCTTGCACAGTGCTTATTAGCCAGAAGAAGACAATGTGTATTGCACACTCACCTGATTTTCTCCATACATAAAAACAGCCAACGACAGATACAGCAGAAAACACCTAGTTGGACCGTGTAACATGTTTCCATTACCTGTCGGCCATGTGTTGAGCGGTTTGAAACATTTGAACCACATTTTTTTATTCGTCTGGTTTACAAGAGGTCTGGCAGTCGCGGCTCCCCGATAAATATTTTCTTTACGCAGCTTTTGTCAGACTGTTTCTGTTGACGCTCTTTTCTGCATAATTATTTTAAGCTCAGCGGTCACTTTCTTGGCGTTGGTCTTCCTGGTCAGAAGCAACTGCCTTCTTCACAACTACTATGTTTAATAGATGTAGTTTTCTTTAATGAGATATGTGTTCTGTCATATGCCTGTAGCCTAATCAAGGCAACTGCGTTATCTTATTCTTCAGTATTTCTTAACAGGTAAGAAAAATAATATATACCACTTATATGATGTTTTAGAACCTCAAGACAAGTTTGAGAGCGGATACGGCGTAATGGAGAATTTTTTTTCCTACTTTTTGGGTAAGGAATACATTTTTTTACCTGTCATAATGAGCTATGCACACGAGACGCCCGTAAGTTTCAGTGACTGTATAACTGCACACCAATTACATTTCATTAAAGACGCCTTCTTCTACTTTTCCTTGTGCTTTTGTCCTGCATCGGCGGAGGGTCGGCATGGTTATTTATGGATTTGGCATGGTTAATTTTTGAAGGGGTGCTCGGATGGCGTTCCTGTCGCCACCCCGTTACCCCCTGGAACGGAATATGCGTAACCCAACGGTCTGCGTGTAGTGTAATTTATGTGAAAATGAGCGAATCTTTTTTCTAAATGTTTGTGAGTTGTGTAACCGACGCGGGGCTTGGGTACCAGCCCGGTATACACCTAGTGGGATGTGGGAACTGTTTAAAAACAACATCCAGACAGGCATACCAACCCTTGTCGTTAATCTGTCGGGCGAATTCGACAGGAGGCCAGCGCACTTCTCCGGCCCGAAAGAGGTTATGTAACACGCACGGCTATCCGGGCGGATACATTTCGTTATAGAAATATGGAAGTTGCTCTGACTGTCTGCACTGATTGTATTACATGCTCGATACCTTCACATGAATGACTGTTGATGTTTCTCAAGCATGGGAGTATTCCATTTCAGGTCCTGAAGCATGAAACGCAAGATAGGCCTCATCTCGGAGTAACATTAATACAGATGGCGGTAGTATCGCGTACACAATGCAAGACAGCGTCAGATTTTTGTGAAGAAATAACTTCAGAAATTCCAAAGAAGATGTGAACTTGAGTGGCTCAAGAGCCTACACCTGAGTGTGGTAAAACAAATTTCATGTAGGAGTGAAGGTGATTCCCAAGGATAGCTGCATACATGTGTTGATCCGTAGTGCCTTCCAGAACTACGAAATCATACAGGGAATGCCATGAAAACATTCCCCAGGCCATCATGATCCATTTTGGTTGCAGGGTGTTTGCATTCAGACGTTCCACGCCGTACACGCCAATGGCCATCTGTGCTATGGAGCATAAAACGTGATTCATCCGAAGAAGCCACCTGTCTCCACTCAGTGGATGTCCAGTTAAGGTATTAATGGCCAAATACCAGTCTTCGTCGCTGATGAACAGAAGTCAGTATGAGACCATGTACCAAGCACCTGCTGCACAGTTCCAAATGTAGCAACGCTCGCTGAATGGTCGTTGAGGAGAGCTGGTAGCCCCTTGGTTCATTTGGGTGGTCAGTTGCTCAACAGTTGCACGTCTATTCGACCATACACACTTCTGCAGCCATTGTTCACCCCTGTCATCTATAGTCCGTGGTGCATCACAGTTGCTTCAGCTCCAGTTTTGGATAGCGCCATTTTGCTGTGCGCGGTACGCTTTAACCAAGGCGGCACGCGAACAGTTTACTAACTTAGCCGTTTTGGAAATGTTTCCAACCTTCGCCCGAAAGCTAATGATCATACCCTTTTGGACGCCAGATAACTACCTCCGTTTCCATATTATGACAACTACTGCTCTATTTTCCTCGGCTCTCGACACGCTTTATATACCCTGCACTGCTCGTGCTGCTACCTGCTGTCTGTGAGTGGTTACTGCACGCTGACGTCGAACATAGGCGGTGGGTACACTAATGTGGTTGGACAATGCATAAGTATGTGATACGCCACAGATTTATATTCGTTTTTTGCAGGTAACATTCTGTTAAACTATCAGTTTCAAGATTATTCTACTCGCTATTGTTGTTGTTGTGGTCTCTGGACCGAGAAGTGGTTTGATGCAGTTCTCCAGCCTAATCGGTCCCGTGCAAGATTTTTCATCTCTGAATAACTACAGCAACTTACAGCCTTCTGAAGCTGCTTACTGTATACATCTCTTGCTCTTCCTATACCATTCCCCCCCCCCCCCCCTCTTCCCCGCTCACACACACACACACTTCCTTCCAGTACTAAACTAGTGACACTTCAATGTCTGAAATGTGCTCTGTCTACCGATCCCTTCTTCTGATCAAGTCGTGCCACACATTTACTGTCTCCCAAATTCTATTCAGTGCCTGCTTATTAGTTACGTGACCTACCCATCTAATCTTCAGTACCCTTCTTTACGATTCTTCTCTGTTTATTGTCCATGTTTCACCTCCATAAATTTCTACGGCCAAAACAAATACTTCCAGAAGGACTTCCTGACGCTCAAATCTATACTCGAGCAGTAGGGCAACCTATGCGTCAGGCCACTCTGCTTTTTTGCCAAATTTATTCAAGATTTAAAAAAAAAATAACTAAAATTTTTATTTCGTTCTGTTACAGGAAACCCAATTGATGATCTCATAGCCGTTGATAATGAGATCGAGACCATTCAACGGCAAATAGAACAACAACAACAACAGCCCACTCGTAAGTTTTATTTTTTTAAAATAAATAATAATAATAATAATAACAATATACTTATTTCTTTTTCTCTAACAGTTCTATTTATAAAATATCTTGTTTGTTTGTTCTAGATGATTATTAACAATTAATGGACGAAGGGCTAGATGAGATTTTTGAGGGAGCAGTACACTGCCCCGATGAATTGTTCACGCCTTGGGGTCAGTGCCAAAAAGGTAATTATTCTCTCTCCTTATAACCATGTGTGTGATCGTTACAATTCACGTACGTATACAATGTACTTATTTACTTAATTTCTACAGAGATCGACTTTCAGCACGGTGTTGTGCGCGTGCCTGTTACGGTGGCTAAACCGGCAAATCAGCAGCGCCCCCGGAGACGTGCATCGCCGGTCAAAGCGCCCCTTGTCGCCTCACGTGAAGCTGCCGCCTCTGTCAAGGTCGCCGTGTCCGACCGCTGGGACTTCTCCCAGGCCACCACGTGCGTCAGCCGCCGTCACGGACCCCGCCCCCGGCTGCTCACACTGGGGCACGCCTGCTGGTCCCTCGCAGCAGCCAGCACGTGCATCACCTCCATCGTGTGAGGTACAGAGCGCCTCACCTACTTATAGCTCTAGTATTAGTGATCCTGTGGCTAGTGGCAGTTCTGTCCCCCGCCCTTTTAGTGAAGCAGATCAGGTCGGTGACACCATACTGCAGTTACAGTGCTCGGCTATTGCCGACGCCTTCGAGGAGCGTATCTCGGTCACTAGGATCGAAAACCCGTCAGGGGGGTGCCGCGATCCTGTTGGATTTTTAAACGCGTGCCTCCCTGTCCTAGAAACCGAGCTCCTCAAGGTAGTCGATAATCCACGTTATTCCACCGTTAAGTGCAGTGCAGTGCTCTGCATTGAGTTATCGCACCCCCTCCCCCCCCCCCCAAAAGATCAGTCTGGTGATGGAGAGACCAGCATTCATTATCTTTGGGGGGATAATGGCATGATAACGCGGAGCACATCGATCGCCGAGTGGTTCCGGAAATCCATCTTGAGTGTCATATTGGGCCGGTTTTCCGAGATGGAAGTCAACAGCTCAGCTAAGGCACTCAGCAGAATTCTACACCTGGAGATCCATATACATGTCCACGATCCGCTAAATGGAGGGTCTAGCTATATTAATCTCCCTCAAGATATAGCTAACAAGAGGGCGTGCATTAATGTCCAAAATAGATAAGATCAGGCTTGTTTTGCATGGTCAATCCTGGCTTGTGAAAGAAAGTATAATTATAGAGATCGCCCTTGTCGTCCAGCTACATACAAAGTCAGTGATATTAACACATATTATAACTTTGATGGTATTGAGTTCCCCGTCAAGATCCAGGACATACCTACATTCGAGGCACAAAATACCGGAATATCGGTACACGTTTATGGCCTGGAGAAGAAGAAAAGCAAGTCAGACGAGCAAGACAAGCATGTCGTAGTCGGCCCCCTCCATTTCTCAAAATTTGCCGGTGAGCGTGAACTGCATGTAAATATGCTTCTCTTTTCTGAAGGTGACAATTATCACTATGTCTGGATCAAGGACATGTCTCGCCTCCTTTCCTCCCAACTACCAACTGATTGTCGTGTAAAACATATTTGTTTAAGGTGTCTCAATTATTTCTCCTCTGAACAGTTATTATCTACGCATCTAGTAGACTGTACCTCCAAGGATGCAGTACGCTTTATTATGCCCATGGAGGAAAACAAATTCATAAAGTTTAGGAATGCTCACCACCAGGAGCGGTGTCCGTTTGTAGTGTATGCCGACTCTGAGTGCCTGCTCGCTACTGTGACCCACTGTGAGGGTGACTCTACGATCACCCACACCACCTTTACAGAAAAACACATACCTCATGCGGCAGCGTACCAAATTGTATCGTCATATGACACCAACCTTAACCGATACAAATCTTACGTCGCCGATAATCCATCGATTTGGTTGCTCTCTGAGCTTGAAAAACTTTCACTGGAAGTTGATAAACTGTACAGTGGCAACGTTCCAATGACCAAATCGAAGGAGAATGAAGATTTGTATAATAAAGCCACCGAGTGTCATATTTGTGGGCTGCCGTTGGACAGAAAAGCGGAAACTCCTCGTAGGGACCACTGTCATCTTACAGGGAAATTCCGTTGCGCAGCTCACAATGGGTGCAATTTGAAGTACCGATTACCTAGGCACATACCAGTTTTCTTTCATAATTTAAGTGGGTATGACGCTCATTTTCTAGTTGAGCACTTGGCCGATTTCGGTTGGGAGAAAAATCAGGTGAGTGTCCTACCTGAGAGCGTCGAGAAGTATATATCATTCTCGAAATGAATGACGCCAAGAATTACGCTGCACTTCCTCGATACACTACGTTTTATGCAGGCACCACTACAGAAACTTGTTGAACTCTACCTCCGGCGGATATGCATATCACTCGAGCTGCATTCCCCGACGAGGAAAAGTTTCAACTTGTGACTAGGAAAGGGGTTTTCCCATACGAGTATGTGAATATTATGGCCAAACTCGACGACACCAGGCTACCCGACATAACTTCATTCTCCAGCAACCTCACAGGAGACACCATAACGAATGCAGAGTATGAGCATGCCATGAATGTCTGGCGGGCATTCAATATTTCTAATTTAGGAGAGTATGCACGTCTTTGCATGGACACAGACGTGTGCTTGCTTGCGGACGTTTTCGAGAAGTTCCAGAGTCTATGTATGACCACATATTCTCTGGACCTCGCCTTTTATTACACAGCACCTGGGTTGTCTTGGGACGTGATGCTCAAGAAAACGAAGTACAGTATCGAATTATTGACCGATTCTGACATGCTTCTTTTCTTTGAGCGAGGGATCCGTGGGGGGCTCTGCCAATGTATTCATAGACACGGGAAAGCAAATAACCCGCGGATGGCTGACAGGTTTAACGCATCCGTTGATTCGAGTTATATATTGTATCTCGATGTGAATAACTTATACAGACACGCTATGAAGCAATGTCTGCCCATTGGCGATTTTGTGTGGCTGTCTGAAGATGAATGCAAGGGATTAGGTAGAAAAATCAGGGGGGGTATGGCTGCCGATTCTGATGTAGGGTATGTTGTGGAGGCAGAACTCAAATACCCTATTAGTTTGCATGACACACATGCCGATTTGCCTCTGTGTCCAGAGCAACTAGTTCCACGAGGAGGTTACACACCGAAACTGATGACAACGCTGGGGGACAAGCAGAGGTACATCATTCACTATCTTAACCTCCAGCAATGCCTCAGCTTGTGTACGGATCTGGTTAAAATCACCCAGGCCATCTCCTTCAAGCAGTCCCCCTGGTTGAAGGAGTATATTGATCTGAATACAAGACAGAGAACTTCCGCGTCGTGTGACTTTGAGAAAGATTTTCATAAATTAATGAATAATTCAGATTTCGGAAAATCTATGGAGAATTTGAGGGAACGACGTGAAATTTTTATTAGAACGCAATGGGATGGGCGTTATGGCGTACGAAAATGCATTGCCAGACCAAATTTTAAACGGGTCACTATTTTCAATAAGAATTTTGTTGCTGTGGGGATGGCTAAAACTGCAGTAGAGTTTACTAAACCTATCTATGTGGGGATGTGCGTACTAGACCTATCCAAACTCTACATGTACCGCTTTCATCGTGAGTTCGTGAAAACTCATTTTGCAGATCCTAAATTACTTAATATGGATGCAGATAGTTTCATCTATTGGGTGAAGAACTGCGATCCATATGAAGTAATTAGGTACCATGCCAATGAATTCGACACGTGTTCTTATGCGGCCGATAATCCTTATGGTATTGTTCCGCAAAACAAGAAGGTTATCGGTCTCATGAAAGATGAGGCGAATGGATTGCCGATTGTGGAGTTTGTAGGTCTTTGGTCCAAGATGTATGAATATCGCACATTGGAAGGTCCCACTCAGAGACGGGCTAAGGGGGTAACACGGATGGCATCACGAGCTCTGTCTATCGAAGACTATTTGCAGTACCTACATGGTGGTGGAGGAGGAGATTAGTGTTTAACGTCCCGTCGACAACGAGGTCATTAGAGACGGAGCACAAGCTCGGATTAGGGAAGGATGGGGAAGGAAATCGGCCGTGCCCTTTCGAAGGAACCATCCCGGCATTTGCCTGAAGTGATCTAGGGAAATCACGGAAAACCTAAATCAGGATGGCCGGACGCGGGATTGAACCGTCGTCCTCCCGAATGCGAGTCCAGTGTGCTAACCACTGCGCCACCTCGCTCGGATACATGGTGGTGTTCGCGGTGCTGAGCTGCAGCTGCCGCATATTGTCCGGCAAACTAGTATTCGATTGATAGCGCACGAGGTGTACACTGTGCTGCAGTTTAAAATCGGTCTGTCGCCTCATGACGATAAATGGGTCATCTGTGATGACGACATTGAAACTCGCCCGTACTCACACTACTCACTTGTAGTGAGAGAAGGGGTGGGGGACTCTGATTCAGAGGGAGAGAGAGATAGTGTGTGAGAGAGAGAGAGACGGCGAGAGTGTCTGCAGAGTAGCAGTATGACCCTTTTATCAAAGTGTAAATACTGGATGAGAGTGTTTTGTAGTGTGTATCAGCTTGCGTACTTCTGTGTATGTCTGAGTGCGTGTGAATGTGTGCGAGCCTGTGTTAAGTGTGCATGTGTGTGAATATTATTTATTCTATCAAAGAGAAAACAAAAAAATCATAAAAAACAGAAACTAAAATAAAACCATTTATAAAAAAAGTCTTTATATATATTTGTATATTTTTTCGCTACCAATACTTGTCAATGGCTATATGACTGAAAACAGATAAAAATTTTACACCTCTTTTAATCAAATAGAAGAAGACGAAAATACAATTTTCGCAGTTCGTATCTGCTTTAATCTTAGTAGTAGTTGTAAGTTTCACCTGCCGCTAGCCATCCAGTCAGAACTAGTTTTTTAAGAATGTGAGTTCCACCAATTAAATTATATATATATATATATATATATATATATATATATATATATATATATATATATTCCTGGAAATGGAAAAAAGAACACATTGACACCGGTGTGTCAGACCCACCATACTTGCTCCGGACACTGCGAGAGGGCTGTACAAGCAATGATCACACGCACGGCACAGCGGACACACCAGGAACCGCGGTGTTGGCCGTCGAATGGCGCTAGCTGCGCAGCATTTGTGCACCGCCGCCGTCAGTGTCAGCCAGTTTGCCGTGGCATACGGAGCTCCATCGCAGTCTTTAACACTGGTAGCATGCCGCGACAGCGTGGACGTGAACCGTATGTGCAGTTGACGGACTTTGAGCGAGGGCGTATAGTGGGCATGCGGGAGGCCGGGTGGACGTACCGCCGAATTGCTCAACACGTGGGGCGTGAGGTCTTCACAGTACATCGATGTTGTCGCCAGTGGTCGGCGGAAGGTGGACGTGCCCGTCGACCTGGGACCGGACCGCAGCGACGCACGGATGCACGCCAAGACCGTAGGATCCTACGCAGTGCCGTAGGGGACCGCACCGCCACTTCCCAGCAAATTAGGGACACTGTTGCTCCTGGGGTATCGGCGAGGACCATTCGCAACCGTCTCCATGAAGCTGGGCTACGGTCCCGCACACCGTTAGGCCGTCTTCCGCTCACGCCCCAACATCGTGCAGCCCGCCTCCAGTGGTGTCGCGACAGGCGTGAATGGAGGGACGAATGGAGACGTGTCGTCTTCAGCGATGAGAGTCGCTTCGGCCTTGGTGCCAATGATGGTCGTATGCGTGTTTGGAGCCGTGCAGGTGAGCGCCACAATCAGGACTGCATACGACCGAGGCACACAGGGCCAACACCCGGCATCATGGTGTGGGGAGCGATCTCCTACACTGGCCGTACACCACTGGTGATCGTCGAGGGGACACTGAATAGTGCACGGTACATCCAAACCGTCATCGAACCCATCGTTCTACCATTCCTAGACCGGCAAGGGAACTTGCTGTTCCAACAGGACAATGCACGTCCGCATGTATCCCGTGCCACCCAACGTGCTCTAGAAGGTGTAAGTCAACTACCCTGGCCAGCAAGATCTCCGGATCTGTCCCCCATTGAGCATGTTTGGGACTGGATGAAGCGTCGTCTTACGCGGTCTGCACGTCCAGCACGAACGCTGGTCCAACTGAGGCGCCAGGTGGAAATGGCATGGCAAGCCGTTCCACAGGACTACATCCAGCATCTCTACGATCGTCTCCATGGGAGAATAGCAGCCTGCATTGCTGCGAAAGGTGGATATACACTGTACTAGTGCCGACATTGTGCATGCTCTGTTGCCTGTGTCTATGTGCCTGTGGTTCTGTCAGTGTGATCATGTGATGTATCTGACCCCAGGAATGTGTCAATAAAGTTTCCCCTTCCTGGGACAATGAATTCACGGTGTTCTTATTTCAATTTCCAGGAGTGTATATATATATATATATACTCTGCACAATGCTTATATATTTATGAATAATGTAAAAACACGTATCTGCAAAGATCAGAACTTTCATATTTTTACTTGAAGACAAATAACGTATCTCTAAGCTCATACAATGTGAAAAAAAAGAGTGAATCATTTTACTGTAAACTGATATGTCGCAAACAACGTTTAAGAAAATCTGAATTGAATAATAAATTCAATTATTTTATTGTAAAAAAAATTGCCCGAGTTTGTTAGCATTTCACCCTCAATTATGATCCATGCACGTTGCACTGGTACAGAGAGAGACCTATAAGGTTTTTACTGATTTAAAGACAGAGATGAAATCTGAATGACGCGTGCTGGGCTTGGTCCGCCGGTCACAAACAGACCCCGCCACTCTCTTTGTGGTCCTGTCACTTTAAACAGCGTGCATCTGGCGAAGCCGATCCTAGCACTCTCTTTCAGGTCCTGTCACTTTCAACGGTTGACTCATCGCCGCGCTGGCGAGGTGGAATCAGGTAAACTGGCTCAGACAGCTCCAGTGGAATGCGCTTCACGCACAGTATCCCCAACAAACTTACTTCTATGGACGTAGGTGTCACAGTAAGGAAACAACAAGAATTCTTATGGAGAAAAAAAATTATTTATTTATTTGTGAGCCATTTTAAAAGTAATTTTACATTTTCAGATGCAGACACAAAACTATATTTTTCTTCTTCACACGTTTGCTGTCTAAGTTGTGGATAGGTAGACAATCGTAGTATTCCAGGTTCTGGATAGCCGCATATTTGAAGATTCGACGCAGCCAGCTACTCTTCTCATCGCCTTTAACGTAGATTATTGTGTTCTTGTGATCAAATACTCTCACCAACTGCAGCAAATGTTTATAAGAGATGCCAGGGGCATCCCACATAATACCATGATAAAATTTTGTTAGCCACATCGCACTTCTGCCTGTCTTATTGCACTTGACGTCTTTAAATGGTTTCGGCGATTCAACTCTTGATACAAATGTTCTTATTACTCCATCACTTCGCGTGAATGCTATTAATGCACAGTCTTTAATTATGAGACACCTGCACTCATCATAGTAAAATCCTTAAACGTCAGCTACGATCCTCACACCTTCAGGTAACATCGTGATCTACACTAGAGCTAGCAGAGTGCGTATTAATTTATGCAACTCGTTGCACTACAACAGTGAGCGGACAGTAGTTAACGAGACGATCATGCAGAACGAGAGCATATGCCGAAATCTGATCAGGGAAGTTTGCTGAAGATTCAAATTCAATCCGTACATCTATAGGTCCTGATTTAATTATCTCATTCTGTTTTGAACAGTCAATCACGATTATTGGCGCTAGCTTCTTGAAACTCTGTGGGCTGAGTATGCATCCTTCATTTTCAACACCTTCGTAGTAAGATGCTCGGAATCTCGCATACATGTCAAATGCCAGACTATATACATTACTATCCCACTGTAGATGTAGATTCTCATATGGGTAGTATTCTGAATTCAAGTAGACTCTGGCGTTAGTTAACTTGCAGTGACAAATTCAGTTGAGTCCTTTGATACATTAGCACGCCTTTGAGTTTGAAATGCGATTATGATGAATCGAGGTGCTTCCAACTGCACTGAGGTTTTAATAGCCCAAGTATGTGTGGACGCTGTAGGTAGGACTGGGTATTCAAAAAGCTCCCATGATCGGAAAGTTAGTGGTAGGTAGGTGCCAGCATTTAAAACTTTTAAGAGCTTCAAGCGCTCCTCGTCGGCAACGGTGATGTGAGGCATTTTCCATGATATGCTATTGATCTTGATTTGAACATTCTCTGCAGCTGTTTGAGAGAATGAATTCGCGTCACTTGCACTTCATACCAAAATAAGTTCCTGTTTAGCGTTGATAATTATTCGCTGCATATCCTCAAAATAACCCATAAGCAATTTTAGTGGCACGCACGCGGTAAATCGGCTTTGTCCACCCTCCCCATCCGCTGTATCTATGAACCACCCAGCATTTCCCAAACTGTTTGAATCAGAGGGTGAGGCTGAAACGTACGTCTTAAGGGCTGATGTAATACCAACATTTCGTGTTCGGTCTATTTCAATTCCGTTGAGTTCATAGCGTATCCTTTGAAACAGGAATGCTACGGCATTTCGAGTGAGCTTCGAGAGCGCTACGGCAGCCCCGTCAGCTTTCTTAAATGTGAAGTCCAGGTAGAGAAAGCTTTTGCTAGGCAGTGTTACCACGTCCTGATGCTGGATAACAATCGTAATTTCATCATTTTTGTTAAATGTGCTTGAAGCGTAGGGTTTGTGTGAGTGGTATTCATGACGAATAATTCGGTCATCATACCTCTACTGACTGAGTTACGTTGAGCGACGTCATTCAGCGGTTTTAAATCTGCTAAAATGAGGAATTCGTAATTAAGACGTGTTATCGCCTTGCACTTCCGTGTTGCACTGACGGGTTGTGCGCCTGGTGTGCTAGCTTTATACCTTATTCCCATCTCGCCTTAGATGCAGGCATACAATGATCTCTTCTCCTCTAAAGTTAACAAATTGATTATTCTGGTGCACAATACGCAGTTCAAGGTAGTCCAGTGTCTGAACAGTCACCGGGAGATATATAGCGTTTGTGGGGGCTTGAACTATTTTATACCCTGTGCCAACTGTAGGAAAGAATCCGCAAATTGAGTGAATCAATTTACCGTTCAGGTATGAGTTTGTGGCAATGTTACACTCAACGTGGATTGTACTCACTGGGAGTATATCCACAGCATGATCTGATGCGTAAAATTTACTTCCGTCCTTCACCAAAACACGATCCTTCGCAAAACATAGCAGTGGACCAATTGAATGTCTCTGTGTAATGTCGATCGTAGCACTCTCTGTCCCTATTTCCGATTTAAGGGTATTAATGTTTGCCCGTAGTTCAATACCTTTTTTTGACTGTTTTAAGAGTTCGTTTAAATCATCAATATCGTAGGCACCAGGTTGTATTTGTAGACTCTCCTTCTGGCCGTCAATTTCAAGATGTAGTTTATTGTTGCTCTGTGTAATATTTGGAATGCTGTTATACGTCTCTAGACCAATCAGTGCAATACTCCAGTCCCCTGCACTTAAATCAATCGGCGGAAAGTAATTTGCGCGTAATACTGATCCTCGCTCTTTTAAAGTCAGAGTGTACAACATTGCATCTAAACATCAAATGATGGTCATGTGTTCAATGGCAGCTTTTTTATATATCGCACACATGATCTGACGATGGCGCAATCTAGAGGGGGTTTGCCGACGCTGTGATGAGGAACATAGCGCAGAGATGACCACAGAGATATGTGTTAAAGTCCTGATATCACCGGACATTGTAGAAGACGCGTCTTTTGCTGGTGAAGTAGCGTTGTAATTCTTCAGGCGGCTGTAAATCGCCGAATGAATCGAAATACTGAAATGTACTTGGACTTTTCTTAACATAAACAACCAAATGGGTCCCTGGACCCCCAGCAACATCTAAATTTACAACTCCGCACACATTAGTCCACCACATGGTCTTCGGTAATGTATTCCGCATAAAGACGCCGCGGAATCCACGAATGTGAAGTTTTTGTTTAAGAATTTTAAATAGATCTTAATTCGTGAGCGCTCGGTCGGGTAGGATAACTAACGGACTTTTTATTTATTTATGAAGAGACCTAGTCAAAAAATGGCTCTGAGCACTATGCGACTTAACATCTGTGGTCATCAGTCCCCTAGAACTTAGAACTAATTAAACCTAACTAACCTAAGGACATCACACACATCCATGCCCGAGGCAGGATTCGAACCTGCGACCGTAGCAGGCGCACGGTTCCGGACTGAGCGCCTAGAACCGCGAGACCACCGCGGCCGGCAGAGACCTAGTCCTTTCCTGTATGGTTTCAAGTAGAGACCTTTTCCGATAGCTGCTGCCTCCATAGCGCGATTATGTCTTCTGGCTTCCTCTAGTTGGGCTTGTGCATTCTGTGCGTTTGAGACCGTTTTGGTGACAGCTGCGGTACCGCCTGTGAGTGACCCTACAGCGGACAGGGCTGCAAGGGCTGGAACGAGGAACGGGATAATTCCGCCCGAAGTCTTTGGTAGTGGTTTAATTGAAGTCGTGTTTTGCTTCTTGTTCCCACCATTCAACAAACGTTTAGCTGCAGACATCGAGGTGAGAATACAGTTTTTCAAACAACCTGGTTTGTTGTTGTTCTTCCTGTTCTTCTTCACTCGCAAAGCTGTTCGCTCTGCTTTCATAATTCGTTTGAAATTCATCACACCCAATCCCAACTTAATTTTTCCACGCATGGTTTTATCAACCACGAATGCAGCAACGCGTTGGCCTATTCCGAGATCTTTTCTTCGCCTTATTTGCTTGGCTTTATCTGCTAATATCCGTTCGGCGACGTGGCGTACTGGGAGATCCTTATTTGCTGCGTATGCGAGGTCGTGCTCAAGGCAGGCTTCGTCTAGTAGGTTAATACCTTTACCGCCTCGTGCCAGGCGCTTCTGAAGCTTTGTTCCAGGCCCACAGAAGTTATATCTGGGAACGTGCAATTCAACAGGCAACTTGTCGAGAACACCACCTCCACCTCTTATTATGATGTGCCTTCTATCGTGCATGATACGCTACTGAGGAGATAGAGGTCTACTCTCCCTGTTATATACTAACATGTCAGCTTCGATCCAACTGTTTTCTGATGATGGAAATCCTAGCGGTGGCCGAGCGGTTCTAGGCGCTTCAGTCGGGAACCACGCGGCTGCTACGGTCGTAGGTTCGAATCCTGCCTCGGGCATGGGTGTGTGTGATGTCCTTAGGTTAGTTAGGTTTAAGTAGTTCTAAGTTCTAGGGGACTGATGATCTCAGACGTTAAGTCCCATAATGCTCAGAGCCAGCCAAATCCTAGCCATTTAACCAGTGCTCTATTCCCACGACGTCTTATCACGCGCTCGATGACAAATACATCTGGTTCAGAACTCTTGTGCAATTCCTCCGTGTAAAAGCATCCTGCAATTCCTAGGGTTGGTTCGCTGCACTTTGGATACTGTGAATATCTCAGCCGACCAATTTGGTAAGAACGATTTCTCGAACGCTATCTTGTGTTTTGAAATACGTACTAAGTCGCCTATATTGAACCTCTGTTTGCGAGGGTCCAGCATTTTAATCCGGAAATATACTGTGTCCATGAGTGAATTATCGCGTACATCGATCGGTCTCATTTTTATTGTACTATGTTTGGTTCGATTATACTTTGCAATTATCTGTGGGAGGATATCTACCCACTTGTACGAACCGCGAAGATTAAACTGCATCCACGTTTGAGCTTTGATTGTTCTGTTCAAACTCTTGACGATACTAGCTTTAAGTTGGGTAAACGTGGAGTAGTGGTGTATGCCATACCGCGCCATCACAGTCTTGAAATGGTCATTGTAAAACTCCCCACCGTGATCGGTTTGAAGATTGGCCGGGCATCGATTCGTTCCTGTCTGCAGCAGACGCTCAAACACCACAGCAATATCTCTACCGGTTTTCGTTTTCACAGGTAATGCCCATGCGAATTTAGAGTATGTATCAATAACCATTAAAATGTATTTGAATTCATTATTATGAGGTGAATATCGATTCATATCTACAAGATCAGCTTGCCAGAGGTCATCCAGCCCTTTAATCATGATATGTATATGAGGGTCTGTTCTGCGTGCTGGCTTGTGCAGTTCTCGAACCAAGGTCTCCATACTTATTCGATGATACCTCTCTCTCGAAGCTCTGAGATTATGGATACAACCTCATTCGAATGAGCTGAATTGCATGCAGCAGCCGAAGCCATCAACGGTCGAAGTCTGTCTATTAGTTCACCTGGGTCATCGTAATACACTCCTGGAAATTGAAATAAGAACACCGTGAATTCATTGTCCCAGGAAGGGGAAACTTTATTGACACATTCCTGGGGTCAGATACATCACATGATCACACTGACAGAACCACAGGCACATAGACACAGGCAACAGAGCATGCACAATGTCGGCACTAGTACAGTGTATATCCACCTTTCGCAGCAATGCAGGCTGCTATTCTCCCATGGAGACGATCGTAGAGATGCTGGATGTAGTCCTGTGGAACGGCTTGCCATGCCATTTCCACCTGGCGCCTCAGTTGGACCAGCGTTCGTGCTGGATGTGCAGACCGCGTGAGACGATGCTTCATCCAGTCCCAAACATGCTCAATGGGGGACAGATCCGGAGATCTTGCTGGCCAGGGTAGTTGACTTACACCTTCTAGAGCACGTTGGGTGGCACGGGATACATGCGGACGTGCATTGTCCTGTTGGAACAGCAAGTTCCCTTGCCGGTCTAGGAATGGTAGAACGATGGGTTTGATGACGGTTTGGATGTACCGTGCACTATTCAGTGTCCCCTCGACGATCACCAGTGGTGTACGGCCAGTGTAGGAGATCGCTCCCCACACCATGATGCCGGGTGTTGGCCCTGTGTGCCTCGGTCGTATGCAGTCCTGATTGTGGTGCTGACCTGCACGGCGCCAAACACGCATACGACCATCATTGGCACCAAGACAGAAGCGACTCTCATCGCTGAAGACGACACGTCTCCATTCGTCCCTCCATTCACGCCTGTCGCGACACCACTGGAGGCGGGCTGCACGATGTTGGGGTGTGAGCGGAAGACGGCCTAACGGTGTGCGGGACCATAGCCCAGCTTCATGGAGACGGTTGCGAATGGTCCTTGCCGATACCCCAGGAGCAACAGTGTCCCTAATTTGCTGGGAAGTGGCGGTGCGGTCCCCTACGGCACTGCGTAGGATCCTACGGTCTTGGCGTGCATCCGTGCGTCGCTGCGGTCTGGTCCCAGGTCGACGGGCACGTGCACCTTCCGCCGACCACTGGCGACAACATCGATGTACTGTGGAGACCTCACGCCCCACGTGTTGAGCAATTCGGCGGTACGTCCACCCGGCCTCCCGCATGCCCACTATACGCCCTCGCTCAAAGTCCGTCAACCGCACATACGGTTCACGTCCACGCTGTCGCGGCATGCTACCAGTGTTAAAGACTGCGATGGAGCTCCGTATGCCACGGCAAACTGGCTGACACTGACGGCGGCGGTGCACAAATGCTGCGCAGCTAGCGCCATTCGACGGCCAACACCGCGGTTCCTGGTGTGTCCGCTGTGCCGTGCGTGTGATCATTGCTTGTACAGCCCTCTCGCAGTGTCCGGAGCAAGTATGGTGGGTCTGACACACCGGTGTCAATGTGTTCTTTTTTCCATTTCCAGGAGTGTATATATACTGTGGGACTTGATTGCTCACTCCTTTATGATGAAAGTCTACACCCTCACCGACACTTTTAGTTTGCTCATTGAGTAAAGGTTGTATAATGGTAGTGTATTTACAGTTTTCAGGCTTTTTCAGTGTTCCGTCGGGATTTTTGTACAGGTCAGTCAAGTTAAGTATTTCCCGATAGACTTTGCGATCATCGACAGAGCATTTAAAGTTTTTTGATGGCCTTAGGAAGATTAGGTTCGTTAAGCCAGGTGTTCTTTTAAACTCTGTATCCCCGATGCGTATTGTGCTATCGGATAAAGTTATAGTTTGAGAGCCCAGCATGTACGGTCTCGCCCTGCTCACACCAAATGTTCTATCTATCTTGACGGTCGGGTACTGGTTGGTGAATTCTGCGATTGGGTCATTATTATGCAAAGCTACCTTGGTGATAGATTCGGTAACAGGTTTAAAAGTTTCATTTAGTGTTTGCTCGCGATCTATATGTCCCAACTTCAGCAAACGTAATTTCTCTCGAACTGCTTTGCGCGCCTGAATGACTTTATGCTTTGTCGACATCTCGAAGGATACTAATCAGAGCTCTGAATATCACGTGGTTTTGTATATGCTTTGTTGTACTTCTTCTTCTCCTTTTTTCCTACGCCACCTTCTTCAATAACAACGGCCTCGGCTTCTATCATGCCCTCAATTGCGCTAATTCTCTTCTCTATCCGGTTTTGGTTAATGGCAAGAAGTTTCTGGGTGTCCTTTAATTCCCTTGCAACTTTAACTAGTCTGGACTCAAGATTTTTAAATTTGATATCGGTGTACATTCGGGCACTCTGTCTTTGCACGCCTAATCTCTTAGTCTGAGTGTCCGTCATGCGTGCGAATTTGTCCATGGTGAAGTGTTAACTGATGGGATAAGGTATTTTCGTACGTTTATATATGGAGAACGTCTTGGAAGTTCCGGTTACACCTACCGTCATTTAGTTTACGGGTTTTATCAATAACGAGAAAGCCGTATTGTGAGTGGTTCCAGCAATCAGCACATATCTTTACAAATTCATTTATGACATGTCGGTCCCTATGTGAGAATGGTAAATGTGCTTTAAATTGAGGTTGTCTTGTTTGAATGCTATAATGAGATTTGCGTTGTCCCTCACCAGCTGTTTTGGGATCCTGGAATACGTTTGACTCAGATAAAATACATCAACACCCATATGACGGCCAAAGCAGAAATATTTACGGATTTGATCTTGCTTTCCAACAGCGACATCGTCAAATATGAAGGCAGTATTAGGCTTTAGCTCTTCAGGTGGGGGGACGTCGTCGCTTTCACTGAAGGCTCTGTACGTTACACCGTCTACTTCATCTAATATTTTCTTCAGTAACTGGTACTTGGACTGAAAGAGTGTTTTGGAGAAGACGAATAGGTGCTCGAAGCGGACTCCGTCTATGTGCGTTAACAGAGCCATGAGGACATTTGTCTTACCACAGCTGGATGGACCTACAATCATAGCTCGTATGCTGTCAGGAAGGAGTGGTCCATTCTTGTTGGTCTTCTGGTCTTGCTCATCATCACAGGACAAGTCACCTACAACAAAGCCCTTGAGGCGAGGGTGTTTCACCCAGCCCGCCATGATACCTAATGTGGTAGGTCAAGGTGTGGAATACGCTTTTATATGATTAAAAATATGTGTTTGTGTGTAGTCACTATAGCGCAGTCACCTTACCGACTGAGCTACAATGGCTACACAATAGAATGAACTCGAGGTGGTATATTTAAAGGGAAGGCTGTCATATAGATTAACGTAGGTGACATTTTGTCTTGACAAATAAAAAACACGCAATGACAAATTTAATATTATAAAATAATATATTTATTTATTAAAATGTTTACAAATATGATCAGTATGAGAAAAAATCAGTACATTCTTTTTTATGCGGTGCAGCAGAAGTACAGTATTTGTAAAATAGCTACTTCTTGTATGCTTGAAATTCAGCACGTATATCTTGTAATGTTATGGGTGAATTACAATAGTCCAGTATTCCGTCAGTAAATTTGAGTTCGACATTTTCAACACTTATTCGAGGAATAGCATAAGACTTGGGCACAGGTGTTATACACATACTAAAACAATGTTCTATATCACCTATGTGGATGCTACATGTGTGAAGCCAATTAATGATGTCGCTGTACACTGCCTGAACATATGGGCACCATCAATTTAGTCTCTCTATCGTACTAGTTAGAGCCATGTCTAAATTGAACAAGTTATCAACAGTGGGGTGATGCATGACAATACTATAACCATCAGCACTTTTAATGTTTAGTGTAGCATCATCATACATTGATAGAATACTCACAGTTAGACTGCCACAGTACATGTCCTGGTAGGAGGGGGATGGATAATATTCGGTAGTCATATGATTCTTGATGTGTGTTTTTAAACGACATAGTTCATCCCACTCGTAGTCAGAAAATTTCACTTTAATATTTTTGAGCACATTTTCCAGCACTAACACAGTTGAGAGGCTACCGTACTGTGAAACATCAAGTCCTACATGGATACGTTTTGAACCACTAACTGTTAACACATAGCTTGAGGCGAATAGTAAAGGTTGAGGTGAAGCAGCGGTCGGTATCTTCTCATCCACGACGTCCACACCAGTGCTGTTAGCCTGCTGTCCTAGCACTGATGGTGGGATGTTCCTTGTGAGATTATGATCAGTGGACGGTGCGTACGAAGGAGACCAGTACTGTGAAGCCCTGTCAAGCACAGCCTCTGGCACCGACATTAACACCTGGCTATCCTGCTCCAGCATGCTGAGAAGCTGAGCTACAGGATCCTGCGTGGGCGAGTCTGAGGCCTTCACGTGCGTGGGCCGGGACATGCTGGGACCTGCTGATGCTGGCGTCATGGGTGGAGCTACTGGAGGACCAAGACGAATATCCATAAGAAATGATGTGATGTTGGTAGAGAAATAATAATAATAGCAATAATAATAATAATAATAATAATAATTTGGGGACTTACTTTTCTGGTGCTGCTTGCTCCTCCTCCTATTCTGCTGTATTGGTAAGTGACACTTCATCTTGACCGACTGGAACAGAGATGAAGGAGCTGCTGAGTGCTCCTTATATAGAAGCCAACTACGTCATCATGATGCTGTGCTGTTATTGGTTGAATGAGGTGAACACGTGACCTATCGAAGTGCCCTATAGCGGAGAACTCGTGAACTAGATCAGTTCGTCGCTCTGCTGGATCGGAGGCAGCCGTCTCTTGTGGGCTGGGAGCTTATATGTGGGCTTTAGAAAAGTTAGACAGTTCCAACAGTAGCAGATGTTTCCATGAGATGGGTAATGCATTTTTAAAGCAGTTCGTTGGAGGGAATTTATTTGGAGGACAGTGTTCTTATTCATATGTTCCAGGATTAATGCACGTTTCCATTCAGCATGTAGGAGGTTATGGGGGCAGTCCTTGGCTGTATGCTTGCAAACTAAACTGCTGTTAAACTCATCACAGTCAAACACCAATAACTCATCGATTGAACACATTCTGCAGGATGGTCTCCAATGGTATATAAGTTGTATACGAATATGCTTATGCCGAAGTGAATTGGTGTCAACTGAACGTCTCTTGCGTTTTGGAAGAGTCAATGTTTGATGCTAAATAAGCCTGCAGTTTGCGCATGCGCATGAGCATATTCTGGTTACGGGATGCATCCTTGATCCATCCCTCTGCATTGCCGAAATCTGCTGAACAGAATTCTTGTACTTATTGCCCCGACACTCCTCCATTATCATACGCTTTAACACCTCATGTAGTGAACTGTGGCTACAGTCCTCCCTCGAATGTCTATATGAAATGCAGTTATTGAAGGCTGCTCTATCACCCACATCCATCTCTATGATCGAACTCATGGCAACGACAGCTCAGCAAAGACTGAATGTGCAAGAGAATGGTAATGGTAGTTCAGTGGAGGTAGCACAAATGGCTTTCTTCCCGCCAAAATCAACCATCTTTAATGACATCACGGTGGCGCTCTCTGGTGGCAAGGGTATGAACTAACACAGTTCGATTGCATACACACGTGCATGATATAAATAATAATAATAAATGATAATGAATGTTAATAAATGATAATCAATAATAACAAAGACGAGTATGGTTTTTGCATGCATTATTGTGTTGGAATTCAAACTTCCCGCCATTTTTTCTTCTGGAGGCTTGGGTTAGTGGACGTAGCACAATTGGTCTATTTTCCCGCCAAAATTCAAAATTGCCGCAATTTTTTCTGGAGTTTAGGTTAGTGGACATAGCCCAATTGGGCTATTTTCCCACCAAAATTGAAAATTGCCGCCATTTTTTCTGGAGGTTAGGTTAGTGGACGTAGCACAATTGGCCTATTTTCCCGCCAAAATCCGACATCTTGGATGACGTCATGTGATGTTGCCAAGTCTACATGCCGCCATCTTGGATGACGTCATCGACGCCATCTTGAATAAATTTGGCAACAATGCAGAGTGGCCTGACGCATAGGTTGCCCTACTACTTACTCGATTTAACAGATTTTTCTTCTTCAGAAACGCTTTTCTTGACATTGCCAGTCTACATTTTATATTCTCTGTATGTCGACCATTATCAGTTATTTTGCTTCCCAAATAAGAAACTTCATTTATTACTTTAAGTGTCTCATTTCCTGATCTAACTCCGTCAGCATCAGCTTTTTTAATTCGACTACATTCCATTATCATCGTATTGCTGTTGTTGATGTTCATCTTATATCCTCCTTTCAAGACACTACCCATTCCGTTCAACTGCTTTTCCAAGTCCTTTGCTGTCTCTGACAGAATTACAATGTCATCGGCAAACCTGAAAGTTTTTATTTCTTCTCCCTGGACCGTAATTCCTATTCTAAATGCTTCTTTTGTTTCCTTTAGTGCTTGCTCAGTGTACAAATTGAACAACATTGGCGCTAGGCTGCAACCCTTCTCACTCCTTTCTCAATCTTTGCTTCCACCTCATACCCCTCGACTCTTATAACCTTAACTGACAGTTTGGTAATTTTCATACTTGTCAGCAACTGCTGACTTTGCAATTGGAATTATTATATTCTTCCTGAAGTCTGAGGGTATTTCTCCTGTATCGTACGTCCTGCACACCGGATGAAAGAGTTTTGCCATTGGCTCCCCCAATGCTGTCAGTAGTTCTGATGGAATGTCATCTACTTCAGAGGCCTTGTTTCGAGTTAGGTCTTTCAGTGATCTGTCAAATATTTCTCGCAATATCGTATCTTACATCTCATCTTCAGCTATGTCCCCTTCCATTTTTGTAATATTGCCTTCATCTCCCTAGTATAGATCATCTAAATACTCCTTCCATCTCTCAGCTTTCCCTTCTTCACTTAGGACCGGATTTCCATATGGGTACTTGCTATTTATACAGCTGATTCTCTTTCCTCCAAAGTGTCATTAATCTTCCTGTCGGCAATATCTATCTTTTCCCTAGTGAAATATGCTTCTACATCGCTACATTTATCCTCCAGCCATTCTTGGTTAACCATTTTGCACTTACTATCAATCTCAATTTTTAGATGTTTGTATGCCCTTTCAACTGCTTCATTTGCTGCACTTTTCATATTTTCTCCTCTCGTGATTTAATTCAATATCTTCTGTATTATTCAAGGATTTCTACTAGTCATTGTCTTTTTATCTACCTGACCCTCTGCTGCCTTTACTATTTTATCTCTTAAAGCAACACATTCGCTTCTATTGTATTCCTTTCCTCTGATCTAGTCAGTCGTTGCCTAATGTTCCCTCTGGTTCTTTCAAATTATTCAGGTCTCATCTCCCTAATTTCCTACCTTTTTGCAGTTTCTTCAGTTTTGATCTACATTTCACAACCAGTAAATTGTGGTCAGAGCCAACATGTGTCCCTGGAAATGTCTTACAGCTTAAAATCTCGTTCCTAAATTTCTGTCTTACCATTAAATAAGCAATATGAAACCTCCTGATGCCTCCAGGTCTCTTCCAAGTGTAAAAAATTGTTTCACAATTCTTAATCCAAACGTTAGTGGTGATTAAATTATGCTCTGTGCAAAATTCTATCAGGCAGCTTTCTCTTTCACTCCTTTTGCCAAGTCCATAGTCACCTTCAATTTTTCCTTCTCTTCTTTTTTCTGCAGTCGAATTCCAGCCCCCCTTCACAATTAAATTTTCGTCTCTCTTAATTATCTGAATAAGTTCTTTTATCTGATCATACATGTTTTCTGTCTATTCATCATCTGCGGTGCTAGTTGGCACATAACCTTGTACTACTCTGGTAGGTATGTATTTCGTGTCTATCTTGGCTACAATAATGCATTCACTGTGTTGTTCATAGCAGCTTACCCCACATTCCTGTGTTCTTATTCATTATTAAACCTTCTCAAGAATTACCCCTGTTTGATTTTGTATTTATAACCCTGTATTGACTTTACCAGTAGTCCTGTTTCTCCTGCCACCGAACTTCACTAATTCAAACTATATCTAACTTCAACATATCGATTTCCTTTTTTAAATTTTCTAACCTGCCTGCCTTATTAAGGGATATAACATTCCACGCTCCGATCCTTAGAACGCCAGTTTTGTTTCTCCTGATGACTATATCCTCCTGATAAGTCCCTGACCAGTGATACGAATGGAGGACTGTTTTACCTTCGGAATATTCTGCTCAAGAGCGCATCATCATCACTTAATGTTACAGTAGAACTGCATGCCCCCGGGAAAAATTACGGCTGTAGCTTCACCCTGCTTTCAGCTGTTGGCAGTACCAGCACGACAAGGCCATTTTGGTTGCTTTTACAAGGCCTGACCAACCAGTCAACCAGAGTGTTCCCTCTGCAACTACCGAAAAGGCTACTACCCGTCTTCAGAAACACACGCTTGTCTGGACTCTCCACAGATACCTCTCCATTGTGGTTGCACCTGGAGTATGTCCATCTATATCGCTGGGGCACACAAGCCACCCAACCAACGACAACGCCACGGTCTTACTGATTAGTGTTTTAATATTTGCTAGGAATTGGATACGAATTTTTGCTGGTCTTGAAAAGTTTATTTTGGTGTAATGCATATTTAGAACATCCAATATGGTATGGTTAAGATTTCCACCGCCTCTTGGGCGATCACTCTGTATGGTGAGACTATCACTCCGATCCTATAGAAGTATGGGAAACGGTTACGCGAAAACTTTAAATTAAATTCTTCAGTGGAAGTGTAATATTTGGATTACTGTTGCGATGGCATATGAAATGATGGCAGCGTGCTTCAGTTACTGCAAATATCTATAAAACGATTCGACAGTGGGCCAGCAGATTCGACATGTGCGGCCGCGACGAGTGGAATTCTTCAACTAAATCTACATCTATACTCTGGAAAGTACTGTGAAGTGGATGTAAGAGAATTTTTCCATTCCTATTCGCATGTGGACGTGAGAAGCATGCCTCTGTGAGATCTGTAACTAGCCTAAGCTTGCCTTCGTGATACGTATGGCAGCAATGCGATTACTAGATTACGTACTTAACGCTGGCTCTTGAAACAGGATTTCGCAGGATAACTGACATCCATCTTTAACTGTCTGCCACTTCTTGCTTTATCAGCATCTTTTAGACGGTTCCTTTTGTGTGCTAAAACGTTTGAACCAGTCGTAGACATTTTTTCTGCGTATGTCTCCGCTCACTAAATGAATACCGAGGCAGTAAAAAAACGCATGTTGCAATTGTCTCAGACTGGTGTTGGGAGCGACGCAGCTAAAGATGTGGACCGATCAAACTTTTGAAAACACAAATTGCTTATCGCGATCTGATTAACTCTCTGTGCTGTACGTTTGGCTGATATTCTGGGACAACTTCCTCGAATGAGTGCAGTTTCAGGTTGTATGTTAAGAGGAAAAAAGATATTGAAAATCAGTAACAATGTTACACACATAATGGATCGGTGCCACATCGAAATGTTGCGTCTCTCCCACAAAAAAAAAAGCTAAATATGGAACTAGCAGCACAATGATTGTTAACATGAATTGAGCTTGGTATTTTAATAAAGTATTCAAACACAATTTGAGTGAAAGTTATCTCAATATGTTAGAAATTATTCAAAGCTACTGGCAACGACGCTTACATGACAAAATCAGGATGGTAAAAGACAAAAGCGGACAGCCA
This sequence comes from Schistocerca americana, assembly GCF_021461395.2. Taxonomy (NCBI): domain Eukaryota; kingdom Metazoa; phylum Arthropoda; class Insecta; order Orthoptera; family Acrididae; genus Schistocerca; species Schistocerca americana. The sequence continues at coordinate 637,082,774 of NC_060120.1, read as the reverse complement.
GGCGTCTCCTAGCTGCCCTCAAAGAAAAAACTGAAGGCTTCTCCCTCGCTTATTTGTACAGACAGTATAAGTATTGCCATATAGACTATCTGGTCCTTAAATGATATACCAATTATATGTTCCTTTACACAAGCATACACAAAATGCTATACATAAAAATTATAATTTATAGAAACGAGGCCTTATATTGCTCCTTTGAATGGTTTCGAAACAGTTCATCGCTTTATTGTGAGTAGTGATTCCACTCATAGAAGTGATAGATTCGCTACACATCTAGAAAAGAAAAAATAATATACACATTTGTGCATGTTCGTCGAAAACAGTCCCCTGATTGAATGATACGTTCGTTAGTTGTCAAGTTCTTGGAACAGGCTCGTCTATAGGTATGCATCAGTATGACATGTGAGCAAAACTATTGTTCTGAGGGTGAGAGTAGAGTTCACACTCTTGATTTGTGTACGTGACACAATGCAGGTCCCGAGTCCAGTGGGGGAGAGACGTCAGACGCAGGCTGCATGACGTCACGCGGGCAAAAAAAATGGCTCTGAGCACTATGGGACTCAACTGCTGAGGTCATTAGTCCCCTAGAACTTGGAACTAGTTAAACCTAACTAACCTAAGGACATCACAAACATCCATGCCCGAGGCAGGATTCGAACCTGCGACCGTAGCGGTCTTGCGGTTCCAGACTGCAGCGCCTTTAACCGCACGGCCACTTCGGCCGGCTTCACGCGGGCAGCTATAGGCCAGCGGGGACGGTTTCACTCCGTACGCCCCAAGGCCTACCAGGTGTACCGGTTATGAAATAAGCGTTAAGATGCAAATGTGTCAATAGAGAACATTTGTTGTGAACAAGCCTTAATTTTCTTTGTTTGGTTGGTATGACGTCTGTCAAAGATATTCAGTATACACAAGTCATGGAACAAACAACATCATATGTTTTCATCGTGTTAACTATGTCGAATTTTGTACCAGAAAGTGATGATTTGCGGAAAGCATTAATTTTTTGTTTTCATTTGAAAAAAAAGTGCTGCAGAATCGCATCGAATGCTTGTCGAGGCATATGGTGGTCATGCTCTATCAGAAGCAACATGCAAAAGATGTTTTCAACGGTTCAGAAATAATGATTTTGATGTAAGAAATGAAGAACGTGGAAGACTACCAAAAAGTTCGAAGACGCCGAATTGCAAGCAATATTGGATGAAGATGATACTTTGAGTCAGAAGACAATGACAGCAATGCTAAATGTTGCACAACAAACAATTTCTGACCGTTTGAAAGCTATGGGAAAGATCCAAAAGTGTGGAAAATGGGTGCTACATGAGTTGAATGAAAGACAGATGGAAACCGAAAAACCATTTGTCAAATTTTGCTTCAGAGACATGAAAGAAAATCAATTTTGCATCGAATTGTTACTGGCGATGGAAAATGGATTTATTTTAAAAATCCTAAACGGGAAAAATCATGGGTTAATCCGGGACAACCATCAACATCGACTCCAAAACCAGATCGATTCGGCAAGAAGACAATGCTCTGTGTTTGGTGGGATCAGAAAGGTATGGGGTATCATGAGCTTCGAAAACCCAGTGAAACTGTGAATACTAATCGCTACAGACAACAAATGATCAATTTGAACTATGCATTGATGGAAAAAAGACCAGAATGGGCCAGAAGACATGGCAAAGTAATTTTTTTGCACGACAATGCACCTGCACACAAAGAAAAACTAATTCTGGATACATTCAAAACACTTGGCTCGGAGCTGCTACCCCACCCGCCCTATTCACCAAACTTGGTCCCTTCCGACTGCCATTTGTTTTCATAAATGGGACACGCATTGGCTGAGGAACAAATGGTTCAAATGGCTCTGAGCACTATGGGACTTAACTTCTGAGGTCATCAGTCCCCTAGAACTACTTAAACATAACTAACCTAAGGACATCACACGCATCCATACCCGAGGCAGGATTCGAACCTGCGACCGTAGCGGTCGCGTAGCTCCAGACTGTAGCTCCTAGAACCGCTCGGCCACTCCGGCCGGCGGCTGAGGAACACTTCGATTTCTACGAAGAGTCGAAAATTGGGTGTCTGATTGGTTTGCTTCAAAAGACGAACATTTCTATTGGCGTGGTGTCCACAAATTGCCAGAGAGATGGTCAAAATGTATAGAAAGCAATGGTTAGTACTTTGAATAAAATGTTTTTACTTTTCAATTCAAAATTAGTGATTCATTTTCACAAAAAACGCTCATTTCATACCGGTACACCTGGTAGAAACACAGTTTACCTAATGTCTGCTCGGATACGTGCAGTAATTCCAAATCTCCGCGATTCAGGAAAAATTTATTTCATGCCGTCAGTCTTTTGAAAAAGATGCAGTACTACTGTGCACGCAGGGTTATAATACCGAGATAAGTACATACACAGTAGATAAAGTTTGTGTTTCTTTCGTATCTATAGATAATGACATGAATTGAGAATGTTCACGCTATGTACAATAGAAATTACTCATTTTCATTTGATCTTAATTAATGGGAGAAACTTGGACATTCCCAGCGCACAGGTACGTTTTTTAATTCAGATAAATCTGTTAGTCTTTTTATCGCGATAGTGCGCTGCTTATCTACAAAAGTCAAAAGTTGATAAATTCACAGGAGTATTATCGTATCCATGGTTTGTTCACTTACACGTATTTTAGTGTGTACATTAAAACGTTCAATAATGTGCTTCCCACAACCGTCTGGGGACAATCACATTTTACTGTAGGCACACCTGCGACGTACCTGTAGTTCAGTCATGACAGTTGGACGCGGCACATTATGTTTATGATGTGAAGTTTTTTCAGCGAAGTTTGTTCTTGGAGATGCGTTTTGAGTTACTGTGCAGTGGAATCCATCGACTCCCCTCGGGTAGCACACACTCTTGGAGAAAGCAGTTCCACTTGTGCGACAAGGCAAGTACACACCTTCGTATCCAGCAGAAATGCTGCTTATTTGTCCTAATGTTCTTTTAGCACCCCGCCAGGTATCGGGATTACGCACTGTACTCCAATTCTACCCCAACACACGATTGGTCACTGTTTTATCACTTGCACACCACTAGTTTGGGTTCACTATGATAGAAGTTTAAATACCTTCATACGATATTTCGTATTTACTATGGGCTTTTATATTTACAGATTTTCTGTGCAAGTCATTTCATCTAATAATTTTTTAACCAGTGGCATATTTTCACGAATTTTGCTTAGCTTGTTATTAGCCTTTAAATTATGCTTTAGAAGCTGTGTGTAGCATTAATATATTATGAAGTTAATATTGCACTTATTTATATGCACATTAAGATAGATCACAGAAAAGTCACAACACCACGTCACTAACTAAAGTACGTGAGAGAAAAATAGCGAAGTATCTTCAACTAAAAGCGGTTCAAGTACGAAACAAACACTCACCCGAAAATAGCAGAGGGTAAAAACCAGTTGTTATATGTTTTGCGTCAGCAGTACACTACCATTGATGTTGCTGAGTAGTAATTTACGAGTATGTGAGCGCATTACTAACGTTTGCTTTGTGAACAGATTACTACATTACGTATTTGCATATGGCGGTGTTGTATTCAGATGGTATATAGTACACAATGCAGTGTATCTGTATAAATATGTTCATTTATTGACAGGACATTATCTGGCATTTTGCTACTCACTCAGTTATATATGTTCATGACCGTCTTTTACGCTCTTCACAAAGTCTGAGATGCACCTCTGCACACCGAGAAAATAACCTTATATCTGTACAGTTGAATGCATTTATTATCATAATAAACATAGAAAAACCAAAGATAGAAGTGAGTCAGTGCTACAGCAAATACTCCTCAGATTAATACGGTACATATGCAAATGGATAAATAAAATTTCAGCAAGTGTAGATTCCGTACCAATGATACATATATGTGTTGCAAAAATAATGATCATTCCAAAATGAAATCAGAATACCTGATGTTTCATGTGTTTTAGTTAATTCAGCGATCAGTATGACGAATATTCTCGCAGCTGGTATTTACCTTTCATGATGCTGATTTACTGGTTTTCTGTACGCTGAAACTTCTTCAGATCTTTGGTGGGTAAAAACCTTTAATCTGATTGGTTCTGGGATTTGTGAGTAAATAACAACCTTGGTGTGGAATGCATGTGATGATGTATTACTATGGTAGAAGTAACGCCCACCTGCTGTTTCTTCGTTTGAGCTGTGAAGATTCGCGATGAGTTCTGGGTAAAACATAATTTCCTTTTGCGCGGTTTTGAGATTCTTGCGTGCTGCAATTTTCTAAGGTGCGCTTGACGAAAGAGCGCAATTAACACGGAGCTTACCTTTTCATCGAAGGATTCTGTTTGTCTTGGAAGTATCTATCCACTCATTATCTTCTTTGATACTGAATGTTTGCAGGAGTATATTGTGTATCACAAATAGGAATATGGTTCAATACCCGCTCAAATAAATCAAGACACAGCACCTAGGATGTGTGTTGATTGTGTGCTTATGAGAGTCTGAGCCTGTTTAATTCGAGGACCACTCGTTCACACGGATTGGCTTTCTGGCGAAAGCGTGATTTTAAAATTATTTGTTTGCTATTATCTTGAAAACACTCACTCCATTTGTAGCCTGTGAGTAAGATGCAATGTCTGTTAGCAATGTCCTGCTGTAGGAATGTGATTATTAGAATTTTTTTGTAATCACTGTAGCCATAGCGGACTTAGCAGCATATAATTTTACCAACATGGAAGAAATTCAGAATAATGAAATAACATACTTGGTATCTCCACAGGCAGCCGGTTACGGACCGACAAAATCAACAGCTGCGATTTCAAGAGGTCTGCTAGGCAAAGCAGAGTGCGGGTCAGTCTCACTAGTTTTGTTGATGGGTTTTACTCTCTGACAGATGAAACATGCGCCTGGTAATCGATGCCCTTTTCGTCACATATTGGGAAAATAGCAAAACAGGTTAAGTTTTCTTAAACACTTTGTAGTTCCGTAGTGGCCCCAGGCATGATGTGTATACCACATGAGCTTATCTACTACGCTTTCAGACGCTACGCGTACACTCCAAGCGTTTGTGTTGGAGTGCCTTCTATAGAATGGTACATTATGGTGTTGGGTGTAATATTATTCCAAACTGCTTGCATTATGCTGTTTCAGCTGTGTTCTCATTTTGTGCCATTTTGGATCTGGGTCTCGTAGTTCATTCATGTTTCTGCACATAACAACGTATACTAGTGGTAATGTTTGTCATGTATGACTAAAATGTGATAGTTTTATTGTTGTTCTAATGTTTCTGCATTTTCGGTTAGACCTTGTGGCTGTCTAGACAATGCATCAGCTACAATGTTGGTTTTCCTGCTATGTGATTTATTTCAAATGAATATTCCTGTAATAACAACGCCCATCATGCCAGGGAACAACGCCCATCATGCCAGGCGCTGGTGTAATAATCCGCACAACATCAAAAAGCTCAACGTTTGATGATTAGAACAGACATTCAAGTTTCTACATTAATGTAGTAACTGAATGTTTTGAATGTCGATACGATTGTTAATGTTTCTAATTCTGTCGCTGAATAAGAACACTTGTATTCAGTGAGGGCCCTACGTGCAAAGGTAGTAATTTTTATTTCGTACTCACCTTGTTCTTGATCAATTTGAAACAGACATGAGACCAAACCTGTGTATGAAGCATCTGTAAGTGACAAAACAATATTTGCTCGTATCAAGATGAGATAAGATATCTGAATTAACTAATGCTTCTTTGCTTGTGCTAAAATCTTTTGTGCTTTTCTGTGCACACGGCCATAAAGCATTCTTCTTAAGTAAACCTAGTTATGCTGCGCTATTTAGTAATTTCTCTGGAAGAAACCGCCGAAAGAAAGAGCAGAGACCGAAAAACGCTTTTAACTGCTTCTTGGTGTATTGATATGGGAAATTCTTGATTGTGCTAAATTCACCAGCATCTGGTCGTATTCCTTGTGAAGATATTATATAGGCTAAAAATTTGATTCGTCTCTTCCTAAATTAGATTTTTGTAAATTTGCTGTGACTTGTACTCGTGAAAACTTCTCTAGTTTTCTTTCTAAAATGTGTGGATGTTCTTCCCAAGTGTTTGTTTCTGTCAGAATATCGTGAACATACAGTGTTACCCTTTCTGGAGCTTCTCGACCTAGTACTGTGTCGAAAGCAGTGATGAACTGCGCAGAAATGACTTTACGCCCAAAACATAAGACACAAGACTGATAACTCCTGTCGCCAGTTATAAAGTTTCTAGAGTCTAACGCTAGTTTTTAAATCAATACTTGTATGGCATTTGAAATTTTTGTAATTCCTTGTCGATGTTTTCTGATCTTGTGCGTACAGGAACAATTATTTTATTTGTGGCTCGTGCACCTAACATGAGACATACTTCCACTAGGTTGGGTTACCGATAGCAATGGACTACAGTAGATGTTTCAGTTAAGTTCCATTGCAGCATTTGCTTCATCTTATCTCTCACTGCTGCTCGCTTTTGGCAGTGGATCGTGTACGAGTTGTGGCAAACTACGTCATGGAGGCAACAAGGTGCACAGTGCTTCTCTGGAAAGAATACCTGAAATTGAGGATATTTATTAAACTCTCTTCTAGTAGTACAGCTGACAGGTACTGCCCCCAGATTCGACAATAGGTCATTAGTGGGAAACTGAGCGCCATACACATTTTCGTTTCGAAAGCTTCGAGCAGTTTACATGTTACTGTAACTTTCATGTGTGGATGTAACAGTGGGCGAGGAATGTGTTACACTTTCCTGTACCAATTTAGTTCCTTTTGCAAATTAGACAACTGTGAGCATATATTTTATGCCATGCTGACAGATCTTTGTCAACAGTTTGTTTAAGTTGTTCATAAGTCTGTTCAGGTTCTGAAACATCATTGCTTGCAAAGTATTCATTCCCCGACCATAGAACGGCTCGCGGTAATGCTTTACTAATATATTTATCAGTGTTGTTATCTTTGTTGTCAATCCATTGGAATGATTATTGCTAAAAATACGCATTTGGTCATCAAATTGTAACTTTAAATTATTTGCGTTTTCATCAGAGACATTTTCTACTTTAGACTGAAGTGTATGTACCGTGTTGCGGAGCGTTGGTATTTTCACCAGTGAGTTTATTTACATTAGAAGACAAAGTTTGACAAACAGTAGATAACTTTGATACATTACTAGCTAGCGTTTATTGTGGCTTAAAATTTTTATTCTCTTGGACTATTTGCCCTACATCTAGGGAAACGTTACAAGACTGTGACTGCAAATTAGATACAGTCAATAAAAGCTCTGAAATTTGTTGTGATATTTTTCGTTGCTTCATGGAACTCTGAAGTCATTTCTCCTGATATCAATGTAGCAATTACAATTTTAAAAGCGGTTATTTCATCGGTAGTACTCAGACTGGTCGCATTAGCTAATACCTTTTGCAATATATCTCGCATATCGAGTCCACTAGAAACTTATATGGCCGGAAACGCAAAGTCGACTGATGGTCGAACCATTGCATTGAAGATCTGTTCATTACTTTTAGTTGGTTGAATGTCTGATTGAAGTTTGTCACATTCAGATTGCTTATTGAAGATATGTTACCAAAATTTGTTCCTGCCGTTTTTGTTTCTTACCAATTTGGACCTTAATACTGAAAGATTAATAAGTCTCAATAAAGTGTTTTTTACAATACATAGCATTGAATGATAATGGAAAATATTAACCCTGCTGCTAAATGATCACAATACAGATTACATTTATTTCAATAATGAAGCGCGCCATTACGCGCAAAGATGTTACAAGATCGTCCACCTTGGAGCAACTAAACTGCGTATGTTACGTTTTTTCCTGTTAATTGTCCATAAGATCGCAGTCTAGGACTCACTAAGTCAAGCAGTAAAGCACAATAATGAATTCTCTCGTACCTTAAATATTTTCATTCTGCTTCGGCTGGTTGTGTTTTGGTTCATAGATTTCTTTCTATATTTTGTTTCGTAACAATTCTTTCCTCTCTGTTTCAGTTTCCAATTACTTCGAATGTCCTTGCAATAATGCTATGAACGATCACTCGAACCTGAAAAAAAAGACAAAACAATTCTAAACATGAAAACATCTACATCTACATGGCTACATCTACATCTACATGGATACACTGCAAATCACATTTAAGCGCCTGGCAGAGGATTCATCGAACCACCTTCACAATTCTCTATTATTCCAATCTCGTATAGCGCGCGGAAAGAATGAACATCTGTATCTTTCCGTACGAGCTCTGATTTCCCTTATTTTATTGTGGTGATCGTTCCCCCCTATGCAGGTCGGTGTTAACCAAATATTTTCACATTCGGAGGAGAAAGTTGGTGATTGGAATTTCGTGAGAAGATTCTGTCCCAAGGAAAAACGCCTTTCTTTTAATGATGTCCAGCCCAAATCATGTATCATTTCTGTGGCACTCTCTCCAATATTTCGCGATAATACAAAACGTGCTGCCTTTCTTTGAACTTTCTCGATGTACTCCGTCAGTCCTATCTGGTAAGGATCCTACACCGGGCAGCAGTATTCTAAAAGAGGACGGACAAGCGTAGTGTAGATAGTCTCCTTAGTAGGTCTGTTACATTTTCTAAGTGCCCTGCCAATAAAACGCAGTCTTTGGTTAGCCTTCCCCACAACATTTTCTATGTGTTCCTTCCAATTTAAGTTGTTCATTATTGTGAGACCTAGGTATTTAGGTGAATTTACGGCTTTTATATTAGACTGGTTTATCGTGTAACCGAAGTTTAACGAGTTCCTCTTAGCACTCATGTGGATGACCTCACACTTTTCGTTATTTAGGGTCAACTGCCACTTTTAGCACCATTCAGATATCTTTCCTAATTCGTTTTGCAGTTTGGTTTGGTCTTCTGATGACTTTATTAGTCCGTAAACGACAGCGTCATCTGCAAACAACCGAGGACGGTTGCTCAGATTGTCTCCCAAATCTTTTATATAGATAAGGAACAGCAAAGGGCCTATAACAGTACCTTGGGGAACGCCTGAAATCAATTCTGTTTTACTCGAAGACTTTCCGTCAGTTACTACGAACTGTGACCTCTCTGACAGGAAATCACAAATCCAGTCACATAACTGAGACGATATTCCATAAGCACGCAATTTCACTACGAGCCGCTGTGTGGTACAGTGTCAAAAGGCTTCCGGAAATCCAGAAATACGGAATTGATCTGAAATCCCTTGTCAATAGCACTCAACACTTTATGTGAATATAGAGATAGTTGTGTTTCACAGGAACGATGTTTTCTAAACCCATGTTGACTGTGTGTCAATAGACCGTTTTCTTCGAGGTAATTCATAATGTTCGAACACAATATATATTCTAAAATCCTGCTGCATATCGACGTTAGCGATATGGGCCTGTAATTTAGTGGATTATTCCTACTACCTTCTTGAATATTGGTGTGACCTGTGCAACTTTCCAGTCTTTGGGTACGGATCTTTCGTTAAGCGAACGGTTGTATATGATTGTTAAGTATGGAGCTAATGCATCAGCATACTCCGAAAGGAACCTAATTGGTATACAGTCTGGACCAGAAGACTTGCTTTTATTAAGTGATTTAAGTTGCTTGCTTCACTACTCCGAGGTTATTTACTTCTTCGTTACTCATGTTGACAGCTGTTCTCGATTCGAATTCTGGAATATTTACTTCGTCTTCTTTTGTGAAGGCATTTGGGAAGACTGTGTTTAGTAACTCTGCTTTGGCAGCACTGTCTTCGATAGTATCTCCATTGCTATCGTGCAGAGAAGGCACTGATTGTTTCTTGCCGCTAACATACTTCACATACGACCAGAATCTCTTTGGATTTTCTGCCAGGTTTCGAGACAAAGTTTCGTTGTGGAAACTGTTATAGGCATCTCGCATTGAAGTCCGCGCTAAATTTTGAGCTTCTGTGAAAGATCGCCAATCTTGGGGATTTTGCGTCTGTTTAAATTTGGCATGTTTGTTTCGTTGTTTCTGCAACAGTGTTCTAACCCGTTTTGTGTACCAAGGAGGATCAGCTCCGTCGTTTGTTAATTTATTTGGTATTAATACCTCAATTGCTGCCGATACTATTTCTTTAAATTTAAGCCACATTTGGTCTACACTTATATTATTAATTTGGAATGAGTGAAGATTACAATTACATTTTATACAATAGACATTATTTAACAATCGTACGGGTGCGGTCACTAGTGTGAGTTGGCTTCTACTTCCCCTCAGTAGTAGAATACCGAAATCAGTAAAAGAATGTATGTTGTAATTGTTACAGATAGTGTTGAGAATAGCGCAAATATGGACCGATGAAATTTTTGAAAGTGCAAATTGCATATGACGATTTGATAGCCGCTCTATGCTATGTGATTAGTCAAAATTCTCAGACTTCTTCCTCGAATGACTGCAGATTTAGGTTGTACGATAAGATAAAAAAATATATTCAAAATAACTAACAATGTCATGCTAATGGTCGGTCGGAATCATGTCAAAGTGTTGCGTCTCTGCCACAAAAAAAGACTGAAAATGTAACTAGCGGCACAATGATTGTTAACATAAATATGTGGACTGGTATTGTAATAAAATATTCAAACACAGGTTGAACGAAATTTATGTCAATACGCTAGAAATTATTCAGAGCTATAGACAAAGATGCTTCCATGACTAGATCAGGGTAGTAACAGGCAAAAGCGAAGAGCTAGGCATCTCGTAGCTCCCCTTGAAGAAAATATTGAAATTCGTACCCTCGTTTATTTGTACAGATAATATAAGTATTCCCATATGGACTCTTTGGTCCTCAATTGATATATAGATTATATGTTACTTTAGACAAGCATACACAAAATTTTACAGTAAAAAAATAGTTAGGAGGTCCTATACGCTTGTATTCCTTGCACTTGGCGCATCATGACATGCTTCTCCATAGCTGTTTTTAGAAATTAGTTACAAACCTTAATGTTTATGTATCGCCCGAGACCACGATGGCACGAGTATTCATACTACTTCGACCGAACGACGCATGTTCTTTGTTGATCACACATCACTTCTTCATCTAGTTCGACCAATCTTCTTGAATGTAAATATGACCAACGTCAAATTAACGACTTTCATGAACAGGATGCTTATCTTTCGATATTTAACATTGTCGCCTAGTGCTTTTCGGTTTCTAGGTTGACTTCCTTATTGGTTCAAATAAGCAAAACAAATAACGTGTTTCACATAATTTACGTTCTTCTTTGTTACTTAAAAAAACTCCTCCATTGGAATTGCTAGAAGTTTAACATAAGGTACCACCTAAGTACTGTTCACACAGACAAACTCACATCTACTAGAGTAAGACCTCGTACACATATTGTCTCAATATTCATCTGTCTACTTCCGCTGAGAAGGATTCTTTTAAAGTTGTGGCTTGTGATATCATAATTCGATCTTTTATAGGACTGTACATCATAATGACGACACAATTCCTTGGTCAATTACCGAACGAGGTGGCATAGTGGTTAGCACACTGCACTTGTACTGCACTTCAAATCCACTTTCACCCATCCAATTTAGGTTTTACGTGCTTTCACTAAATAACTCAAGGAAATACCACGGCGGTTCCTTTGAAAGAGCACGGCTGATTTCATTCCCCATCCTTGAAAAAATTTGGGGTGGGCTCCGTCTAATGGTCAATTTTACATAAAAAATTGTTATTATTTTCTTAATCTTCGAAATGACCAATTAGCGTCGTGTAAGAATTTCAGTTCCACTTATTTACTTGTTGATCCCTGATTTCTAATACTCCATCTTACCCACATGTTGTCTTTCCCTTTCTTGACTTCGTATTGTTCCTGGTTTCTTATTCCCCTGTCTTGAAAGCTCTCTCAATTTGGTATTTTATTGTTAAAAATATTTCTTTCTGTTATTTCCGATTCTCTGGATTTCCTTTCTAATTCTTCTCTTATTTCGGTAATCCACGCTACTGTTCACTTATTTTTCGAGGAATATAGACATATTCATTTCATTAATCTGTTTTCATACTTTCGGCAAAAGTGCCCTGAGTAGGTTAACTTTAGATTTACCTTTACTTTTTTTTGTGTATATTTTACTTCCCATCTTCCACCATCTGTAGTTTGTATTGCACCTACCTTTCAAGTATCTCTATTTTGTCCAGGTTGCAGTTCATTAGTAGGTATTCACAAACATATAAACATTCTTTTATCGTACCTTGTAATATCAAGTGGAAATTTTTTTGATCTGTATCAGTTTTAATCTCTGATCTAGATAACATAGAGTCCTTGGACACTTTATGTCTGGCTTATAGAATCGTTGTCGCACTTCTTTCTTCAGTTGTTAAGTGACGAAGATGATAATCATATTTTTGTATTCTTATTCTAGTTGAAGTCTTTCTGGAGAGGTAAGGGTATGTATCCTACTTATGATAATAGTCATTAATAATTCTTGAGCTTATCACAGCAAAATATCTGAAATAATTAACAGTTAAAGATTTTTACCTTTTGTGTAAAAGATAAGAATTATTATAATGTGTAAAGGTAGTTGTGTGTCTTTCTGATGCTGGAACAATTTGAGACATTGATTGCTAATTCATCTTTTGGCATAATTTCGAACAAAAGGTGCAGCAAATATTAAAGAATTGCTTAAACTGTCAGCAAGCTGAAACATCAAATAAATGTTGCAATAGCGAGTTGTGTGCTATAATATCAAACAAATTCTTGAAAATTGTAGCAATAGGTGGATGTGTTCTACTCCCACGGACATCTGCTACAGCTAAATATATTGTAGCTCTCTGTGATATTTTTACTACACACATTAAACTGTATGAAATCGAAGGTGTAATGAGCTCTCCCACTATCAGAAAACTTGTGAATGATTACATTCCAAAATTCGACAATCCAGCAATAGTCTTATCAGATAATGCAAGTAACTTTACCAGCTTACAATGCAGAAGTTTGCAACACGATGACAGCATAAAACAAATACCGATCTCACTCTACCAACATGAAGCCAATTCAGTAGCGAAAATGTTTAGAGAATTTAACAGATTCATCAGAACATACTCTTCTTCCAAACCAACCTGGGTAAACTGTGTAACACCGTTTGAAAAAGTAGTTAATAGCTTTCAGCAAAATTCAGTCAATCAACCAATGTTACATAAAATGAAATGCTGCTCAACAAATCAGAAACGAATGGGTGGGTGGATCCACTTTCAAGACTCTATAGATATAACATTTTTCCGTAAATAATTAGGTATATGCATGTGCTCACTGCAGTGTGAATTGTATTACTAAACATTTGTACTTGCATTGTGAAGAAATATGCGTCTAAGAACAAAATCTTATTTAAGGATACCTTCTGAATGTTATGGTACAAGGAATCCACAGTCTCCACCAACTAATTACAGAGCAATAATCTAATTATGATGTATTTGGTTTGTTACCGTAATCACCTGTTTTTCATTAAAAATATCTTCTTATCAACGAAAATGACAGTAATATGCAATTATTTTAACACAGCAGGATCCAGTTTCTCATAGGCGCCTATGTACGGATGCAAAACTACTGTGATGTCGCTGCCGTCCTTGCAGTAACAGCCCAGCGTAGCGTCGTCGTGCCGCTCTTCCATTGCATGCAGTGAAACGACGCACAAGGGCTACTCTTCATCACTAACTCTATTGTTTCTGCTGTGTATCACTCTAGTACACACGTAACATTGACATAAATCCAAACTTGAGACATAGCCGAGCAGTGCTATTCACAAACTTGAGGGTGTAGCCTAAAGTGGCCATTATTGTTGTCAACCAAAAGTTTTGTGGGTGAATGGGCTAACTTTGTTTCCAGATAAGACTGAGAGCACATACTGTCGACATTTGCACTACTGTGCACTATTTTTAGTATAATATAGATCCAAAGATAACTGGGAAAATATCCCAAGCGAAGCGCAATAACTCTATAACGAGCCTCCAGAGACCAAAGGTACATTGTATCAAAATACTCTGAAGTTGCCCATGAACAACCTCTGAAACTCTGCCAGTGGAGCTGTAGTTAACCCTGCATAAAAAAGTATTCCTGTAAATGTGATAATACATTTTCCGGAGTCTAGGGAATCCAGACTGATATATAATGATTTGCAGTTTCTAAATTTATTCATGTTCATTATTTATTAAGTGGACTTAGTGTATCTTGACGAACTTCAGTGGTGAAAAACATTTTTCGTCCTGGAGGACAGCCTGAATTCAGAAGATACTTGGGTGTAAACATATATAATAATAATTTCAATTATAGATTGAGGAGAGCTATTACTGTGTATTGTCGCTAGAGAGCTATCTTTGCATTTAATATGTTGTAGGATTTTAAGCGCTGCTGTTAAATGAGTAACTCATATTACTTATGGCATTAGGAAAGAGGAGCTATTACTGTGATTATTTACTCATAAAGTAACTGAATGTAAAAATAATGTAACCAACTAATGACGTAAAATCAAGTTAGTACTTTGGCCGAATTTTGAACTGCAGTTGAAGTTGAGTAGATTAATTAGGTTAGGTGCCTTCTTTCATTCAGAGTTCGTATGCTGTAGAAGATTTTATTGTCTTGGTTAGTCTTGAGTTATTAGCAAGTTGTGCTGAGCCTTGGTGTAAGTACTGATGGTAAAGACTGGAATAAGTAACGAGATGCTCTGAACACGAGAACTAAGTGTGTATAAGATCAGGGAAGGGTGTGTCTAAAAAGTCAGCTTCGAGAAGCAGAGGTGTAATTTACTCATTAACATTTGAAGGATAGATGATTGTGTAACATTAGCACATTAATTTTATTTAATCGTACTTACAGGTAGCCAGCTCAAAATGTTGTATGGTGGAGATCCGATATAAATCAAGTCGATTTGAATTCACATATTGCCAGTATGAACATACAATCATTAATTGAGTGAGTCATTTGCTGCTGAACTGACAGTGGAGGCTCGTCTAAAAGAGTATTACAAGAGTAAACAGAAACCAAATTCGTAAAAAGTATATTCAAATAAAGAGAAGTAGTACTCACTCAGTGGCGTAAGATTGAGTCCATACGTCGCTGTTTTCTGCTGGAGAATTTATCTAGAACCTTAGAGTGGAAACCCTTAGCATTGCGTACCATTATCTTCTCAGTTCTTCTGCCTCATCGCACCCTCAGAATTGATGATGTTAAAAAACATTCATCAGTTTCGAACGCATAAAATGTTTCTATATTGAAGAAAACCGGTTTCGACAGACTTTGCTGTCATCTTCATACTTTAAAAATCTTTTTGTTGTGACACGTGTTCATTTTATGTTGAACTTCACGCCAAGTTTTCATATGTTTAAAAGACAGCACATTATAAAAGCTGTATCATAACTAAATATTTAAAAATATAGAGCACCTTATGCAGATTGCCATATACACGTAGGTTGGAACTTAAATAGTGGCAACACTGCTGTGGAGACACTATGCAATGAAATCCACTATTGTCACTGACAGCACACGTTGTTGACATACCTACCTTAGCACTGGGCAAATGGACTCGCCTGTGACATGTCACCAGCGTGCGCACAACCGAAGGAAACACAGTCACTCGTGAGCGAGCGGTCTGACGTAACTGTTTTCGAAACAGGAACAACGGAGTTGGATCAAGATAGAATGTACCAGAGGACGTACATCACGACAGTGTTATCAAGGTCTTCAAGAGGCGTGCGGGGAATCGGCATTGCCTTACAGAAAAGTGGCACTTTGGGTAAAAGTCTTCAACAAAGGTCGGCAAACTGAGGCAGATATGGATCGCGCAGGTCGTCCTAGCGTCTCTGAAGAAGAAGTGCATGCTGTTGCCGCGTTAGTGGACAGTGATCGACGCCATACGATTCGTGAGCTCGCCCACGAAACCGGATTAGCGCATACGACTGTGCTTCGCATCGTGAAGGAACGCCTCGGCATGCGAAAAATTTCATCACGATGGGTTCCGCATGACTTGACGGAAATGCATAAGTGGATGCGTTACGACGCTGCTCAGACGCCCTTGGAGCACTATGAGGGCGAACGAGAGGCCTTCTTACGCCGTATCGTAACACTGGATGAGACATGGGTCACATCTTACGAGCCAAACCTGAAACGTCAATCCAACAAATGGCGTCATTATGGGTCGCCGTGAAAGTCGAAAGTGCGTCAGAGCCCCAGTATGGTGAAAGTTATGGTGATTCTCATGTACGACTGTGATGGTGTTATCCTAACGCATTACGTTCCTCGACAGCAGACTGTCAATGCACAGTAATTACTGTTCGTTTTTGGAGCATTACCTGCGACCAGCTTCGCGAAAGAAGCGGCGACACTTCTTGCGCAACCCATTCATCATTTTGCACAATGCGGGCGCGTACAGCGCCATGCTGTGGCTGCTCTGTTCGGTCGACGGGACTGGGAAGTACTGTACCATCCACCATACTCCCCGGACTTAAGTCCTTGTGACTTTGATTTGATTCCGAAGATGAAGGAACCACTTAGTGGCATTCGCTTCAGAACTGTTGCAGAGATTCTGCAGGCAGTAGACCGCTCCATTCGCACCATCAACAGGACAAGCTCTGCTAACGCTATACTACGCCTTCCACATCGCTGGCAACGGGTTCTACACAACTACTTTGAAGGACAGAAACAGGTGCAAACATATAACTTTTGTATCGGTTGTGAATAAATAGTTGCCACATCACAAAAACACAGCATACGGTAGCACATCTCAAAATAATAAGTAAAATAGGTAAAGCAAAGAGTTTGCACTAAGAGAGATGTATTTCATTGTATCGGAGATGAACAACTCCTCCTATCTCTCAAAAATGGTTCAAATGGCTCTGAGCACTATGGGACTTAACTTCTAAGGTTATCAGTCCTCTATAACTTAGAACTACTTAAACCTAACTAACCTAAGGACATCACACACATCCATGCCTGAGGCAGGATTCGAACCTGCGACCGTAGTGGTCGCGCGGTTCCAGACTGTAGCGTCTAGAACCGCTCGGCCACACCGGTCGGCTCATATCTCTTAATGTATGCACTTTAGAGCCCATATTTGCTAGACTAACTCCTTCAAAAACATGAAAAGCAAACAGCTTGCAGTAGAAGAGTTGTATTTAGTAGTATCGAAGTGCCCATATAACTTGCCTATGGGCGCCTGGAAAAATGCTAACAATTTTCATAACATTTACACAGCAATTGTCAAAAAACGTGAACTGTTAGCAAAATGAAGACTGTAGAACAGGAGCGTTTCTTGCTGAACATTTTGATATATTATTAATCGCATTAGATTTCATATTGCTTTCATTACATTTCTTTTTGTGGAGATCAGTAAATTACCTTTTTTTTTTATTTCTGGTCTTTACTTGGAATCTGTGCACAGACTAATTATCTTACTCAAATGCTTGAAACTTTATGTACACATTAACAACTTGTCTATCGAAAACGGAGAGTACATCATGTCATTTCAGTCAGAAGCTTTTATTCTGGAAGTATCTATATCTGATAATCAAAATTAAAGCTACTTTTTTATAATCGACTAGTATGTATTTTTCTTCCTGCTGATAATACAGTAATGTCTGTAGTCTGCGTTCGTGCTAATAGTATCCTGAAACATCTCAAAAGATTTCGTAACTCAAGCTCAAATAGATGACATCTAACTTGTGGAACCTGCAAAAACATGGGTATGGCCTCACACTTCAGGATCGTCAAGTTGATTTATAAACAACTTTCCAATGTCCAATTTAATTCTTTTAACTGTCAATTTGTTCAAAACACTTTAAACTTTGATTTAAGATGAAAAAACTTGATTTTTTTGAAGATCATTCTCAAGCAAATAACATTAAGGTAAGCGCTTTAGAGCCCATGTTTATTCGACACTTTTTCTTGTTTTAGTATAAAGAATCTATCCCTAAATTTATCATTGATTTTTTGAGACACCCTGTATAGGCAAAGTAAAAGCTGCAGCTGATCCACTTGTCCGAGGCGAAGAACTGACACATCCACAACTGAACCGCAGACAAAACAGACGCGTTAATTAGTTCATGAGGGTAAACGATTGTAGCCACAAAAAACTCTATGTAAAGCATTTTACTTGCAATTCGTCAAGAAAGCCGTCATGCGTATCAGATTAGCATTTGGTGGACATGATGACATCATAGTCCAAATGATGAACCTTATTATTGATCAATTACTACCCACTGTAATACGTATCTTCAACCACACCTTAACAACAACTGTATTGTATGAAGCCTAGAAACAGGGACCAGCAGGCCATGTAACTGGAACGCCCCCGTCCGACCACTACGGAAGAAACGTTTGAGATGCGTCCGGAAGTTAACGACGAAGTGGGATGGAGCATCCCCATGTAGCAGTCACATAACCCTTCGAATGGTACTACCTCCATCAGTGGAGGCAAAGTCACTCGCAAGAAATGGCGATAGTTCCGGCCTGTTAGGTGACATGGAAAGAAGACTGGTCCCAAAATACAGCTGCCAATTATGCAATTATGCAGTGAAATTTCATACTTTTGATCATGGCTGGTATTGGCAAAAAATACACTGGCTGTCATTGGCAGTAAAATATTCGTACCAGCGTCGTCTTGCACTGTAAATGGCTGCAGCGCCTTCTCACATTTTTAAAATTTATCGCCATCCGCCATCTTGGACTTGGATCCGACAATTTTAATTTTTAAATTTCCTGTCATCCGTCGTCTTTACTATTTAAACCTCCCACCCTCCGCCCTCTTTATGAGTCATGCATTCAAGATCAATGGTGACGTCATGTGTGCACGTGACAGGCACATTAATGACAATTGATGATGACGGGATGACAGTAAAGGCTATATGAATGTCAAAGTTGCCCAACTTGCCCATAGGTATGGTACTCATGTCAGTTGACGACCGACGAAACGGTCATCATCAACTGTCGATGCTCGTTCGGTTTTTTTAAATGCCTTTGCCATTCGTAAGTGTGTCTAGCCTAAAGCGTTGTCTCCAAATGTTTGCTTCAAGATTTGGTGTGTTTATGCAGCGGTTTTGGAGTTTAATACGAAACTTTATACAGACAGGCTGCTCTTTCGGATCAGCCGTTGTAAAACCACAACCTCACGGAAGCACGACAAATATGCTCACTAACCAAACCACTGGTCTCGCAGCCACTTGCAAACTGATTCACGAACTGCGATATTCAAGCGCGATCATAACGTTTTGCGTGCAAAATTCAAGTTTCGTGAATTTTTGGACACCATCACGTAGTTATGAATATAATAGCGTCGGCTGAGAGATGTCGTCCCAGTTGCCAATAAAACAAGCAAAAAAAGTAAGCGGGAAGTTAAGAATCTAATTCTGGTGAGCAGCTTGAAACACAAAGAGGTGTGATAATGTCGTGCTGTTGGCGGCTCCTGGTGAAACAGCAGTCGACTGAAGCTTTGCAAGGAAACGATGGCGAACAAGAGCACTGCTCAGATTAGTCAGTCTATTTGAATGGCAGGCTACATGTGTAGCTGTGCAGTCGCTTTGGGCCTTCCCATCGCTTTCTTTCTCTCCCGTTGTAACTCTTTTTAATGAATATTAAACTGACTTGGAGGGCACCGAATTGTAGTGTGTAACATGGTGGCGTGTAACACAACTACGTCGGCGCTTGAGAAACATCGTGCTGCCCTTCCTCAGAAAATTCAATGCACGAATTCGAAGAGTTCGTTCAAACATGGGACGCTCTCTCCTTCATGGTGACAATAGCAGACCACACAGGATGTGTGTGTGGGGTGGGAGGGGCACGAGGGGGGCGGATGAGCTTAAGAAATTTTTTGAATCAAGTCATTGTGGGAATTACTATAGCGAAATTTGATACATCTGCAACAATCCGACGCCTTGGTTTCGCCGTCATCGATCATCCTCCATACAGTCCCGACTCCGTTCCAAACGACTTTCATCCGTTTCCAGAACTTAAAGAACACCTTAGAGGACTTCACTTTTACAGTGATGAAGCGATACAAGCAGAGTTGAGGCAGTGGTTCCGTCAACAAAGCCAAACAGTCTACAGTGACGGTCTCAACGAAGTTGTCTATCGTTGAGATAAATGTATTCGTCGCTAGAGAATAAATAGGGAGACATGAAAAATAAAGATGTAGAATGTTAATAAATTTGTATTATATAGAAAGCTTCAAGAATTTTCACATAAAATTTAGGAGGTACTATTTTCCAGCACGCCCTCGTATTTCTTACAGTTCACGTTACAAGTTATTTTTACTCAATCGGATAGTCTGTTTACGGTATTACAGTGTAGCCGATGTTAGCTTTATGGTGATTCTACGAAGTGTTGCCCTTTTGTTGCATACTGTCTGATGGTTGTAAATGTATGGCTACGCTAAACTAAGAATCGTGAGGTGGAACAAACTGCAAGCAGTATTGCCGTCATTAGTATATAATGTCATTACTGTCGTCAGGAGTAATATATGGGTCGCCATTAAGATAGGAACACCGGGAACGACGGAATTAAGAAAATTTTACTTATGGCGTGTACAATAGGAAGAACGCTTGATTACATTTGTACGTGATTTGGGCGTATACAAGTTCACGAAGTTAGTACACACAACGGCCACCACTTGCAGTAACGACGACTCTGACCTGGCTGGACATGAAGTCGAACTGAGCTACCATGACAGGTATGGGTGCCTCATACCATGCTGCTTCAATTGTCAGAGTTCGTAAACTGAAGTAGCTACCGATCGGTGGCGTGCCAATCTTTCGGCAACCGATGACGAGATGTTTACAATGGATTAGAAATCTGGAGAACCAAGGCAAGTAGCCGAACATCCCCCGACTGGAGGTAGGTTAGGAGAGCAAGAGTAACCTGCAGTCTTATGTTACAAAATAGCTCTGAGCACTATGGGACTTAACATCTTAGGTCATCAGTCGCCTACAACTTAGAACTACTTAAACCTAACTAACCTAAGGACATCACACACATCCATGCCCGAGGCAGGATTCGAACCTGCGACGGTAACAGTGCCGCGGTTCCGGACTGTAGCGCCTAGAACCTCACGGCCACCGCGGCCGGCTCTTATGTTACCTTGTTAAAAGATAGCTTCATGGAGACTTCCAAGATGGGACATAACATCCAGCGTTATCACGTCATGAACTTAACGCCTGCTCTCCAAATTAGCGTCTATGGAATCGTGTCGTCTGCGCAGTGCTACCCCATACGACACTGTCTGGCGCTGGGCGCAGACGATGGCGACGACTGCAGTCTGGCAATGGTTCTTCACCTCGGAGCCTCCACACGTGGATAGTTCCGTTAAGATGCTGCACACAGACCGGCAACTCATCTCAAACCGCAACGTTGCCCCACTGTCCCGTCCCGTGATGTTGGATCCAACACTGTTGACGCCCGTCTCTCTGGCGCAGCGTGAAGTTAAGATACAACGACGGCCGCCGTGCTGCGAGTCCGCCCTCCCCCATGCGTCGTCGCACTGTCCGTGTGGGTGCCTGGCTTGCTGCAAAGCAGCCCATATTCTGGCTCAGGGTATGTCCTGTAGCTGTGCGACTCTACACGGCCGAGCGAAGAATATGTCTGTCCAGCCATTGCGGTTCGAGCGGACCGTTGAGATTCTGCATGCTGTGCAGTATGGCAGTCATAAGCCCGTGTTTGCATGACGGCTGTGGGATCCTGACCAATGCGAGCAGCAATGCTACGGAACAATAAAATGCAGTGTCTCAACAGGTCACGATCCTATCTCTCTCGGATTCCAACATGTGCTAGCGAACATTTCTCCTAAAGGTATCTTCTCACAAGTACCATTCAAATGCGATTTCTGTATGGGATTTTCACTGGATAATCTTTCCTCGTATATGGGGTGTCTCAGAAGGTAAGGTCAGTGTTTGAGGTTATCATAGGCGACGTCATTTGCAACATAAAACGTGAATACCATTTTTTCGTATTCAAACCTGCATGCGAAAAAAGTAGAGTTTCGGAGACGCTGTCTTTCCACGCCATATTGAACATCATGCATTTCCAGTCATTGTCTGAGTTTCTGTAGCTATCATTTGTGTACGGTTATGTAGCTAAGTGTGGCATCCAATGCTAAATGTAACTCCGAAACAACGAACACGGAAAAACTGTTTTCATATTTTTGTTGCAAATAAGGTCCTAAAACATCTCATCATGGATGCGCCTTACCTTTCGATACGCTACGAGTAGAATGTCGATGGCGTTACACCTACCTGCTTCGTGTGGTTCCCGGAAATGCATTTTATTTATGTGTCCAGGAGAGTAGTACACACCACTTAAATTTGAAGTTTTTTCACGCCGTCCTCATGATGTCGCAGTTTTAATGGCCTGCAGGATGTTTGCTGTAATATTTGTAACATTGTACAGAACCACGTAACACCTTGCGTAGACTCATAAACCGAACATTGTCTACACTCTGTCGCGTAACATGGATACAGATGCGGGAGTAAAAATAAGTCGACCCAAACTGTCCCATGGCATATGGTAACAGAGTGGTTGTGACACTGGACATTTTTCGGATTGAGCAGGTTTCAAATCCCAGACGGCTGCCACGATGTAACGTTCCAGTGATTTATTTAAATAATCAGGTGAAGGAGTGAGCAGAAAGACTGTTAATTTCCTATTATGCAGCTTAGCTGGTGTTCAGTCTCCAATCGCTTAGTGATACTTAGGACATACTAACTTTTCTTCTCTCGTTTCTGTAACACATAGAGAATCAGAAATCAAAACCGTTAAAAAAATACTCGGGACGCGACAACTGATAGAGAGCGACTAGATTCAACCTTAAGACTGACAGATTCGTAAAACAGTCATGATAATTAATTTGCATGTAACTTCCTTTACTTCTAGCGTGTAATTAACTAGCTGTATAAACGTTTAATTGCGTCCCTATTTCACAGCGACAAACAGGGAGAACTGTATCCAAGCGGAATTCGCGAGCAGAAAAAAAAAAATTGGTTACGTTTTGCAACGGAAGTCGGTGGTACACCCAGTGTGTCAAGCAACTAAGCTGTGTACAGCATCGCAAGGTGACCATGACAACCTGCATGGCGTGAAACAGGCGGCTGTTGGGAGGTCTCCACGCTCACTGCACACAGTACCAAAGCGTGCTATCTCGCCGCAGCGCAGTTGTCCCTGAGTCCAGTACGTGAAGACCGAAGGTTATGTAGGCTACCGGTAGCCCCATCTAAAGTTGTTGGCGCTAATAGTTCGAAAGCAGTGAAATTCAGCGAAGAAAAGTTTTCAAGGAGTCTTACGACGCAAAAGATTGAATAACTAGAGATATGATTAAAATGAGTGACTCCTGTGAAGATGATAAAGCGGTCAAATTATTTTTGTCTCGTGTAACTAGAACCACGAATTTTCCTGACAGTGTATTAAAAATCTTGAAAAGAACTTCGCAACTGAAGGCTTTCGGAAGACAACAGAAACCTTTCCATCGGTGTGGAACTTGACGCACATCGTGTCTCTGACTGGTCAAATATGCGGAAATCGTTCTCGGGTTCATTTTTTTTTTTTTTTTTGCTTGTATTTATTGCAGCACTTGGCTACATCTTGGTACAAATATACAATAAACACATACAGAGAAATCATAGTATAAATAGTTTGAAAAACGATTTAAGATTATTTTTCAGTGTGTACACAGCCACAATACTTATATCTAACTAATATTGACATGATATCATCTGTAAACGAAAGAGAATATAAGAAACAATGCAACAGATGCTCGGAAGCTTACGCCTGCAGATTAAAATGTTTATGCAACCATAAACACCACAGCAAATTTCAAATAGACACATTACTATCTTGTATAAAACAGAAAGGTCTTAATATGTTTGAACATCTTCATGACAAAATAAAACAGAAGGATTTGCTGGTAAGGCCGGCCGGAGTGGCCGAGCGGTTCTAGGCGCTTCAGTCTGGAAGCGCGCGACCGCTACGGTCGCAGGTTCGAATCCTGCCCCGGTCATGGATGTATGTAATGTCCTTAGGTTAGTTAGGCTTAAGTAGTTCTAAGTTATAGGGGACTGATGACCTCAGATTTTAAGCCCCACAGTACTCAGAGCCATTTGAAACATTTTTGAGCTTGCTGGTAGGGCATCTACAATTTCACAAAGTATATCACAATACTCGTACTTCAAAGAAACTTTCGTCAGAGACAGGAAAAGTTATCCTTCACTTCCTGTGGATGTGGATGGGAATAAGATATGCAACGCTCTGTTTGGGTCGCAGCGTAGAATTGACCTTTATGGCACAATGAAAGACACCAGCCCTCTGCCCATTACCCCTAGCCCAGTTTCCGTGGATAAATCGAAATCGGCAGATAGTAAACATACAGGACCAGAAACACTGATCTGCTTCCTTTACTGGTCGACATTAGCTTTGTAAACCAGTCCTACATCTTCTGGGTCCCATAGAAAAGAGATTTTGGAATGGCTCACATATAAATTCCAGGACCTGGATATTTATCTTACTGTTTCACTTCGAGTTTCCGACAGACTGCGGTCCGCTTTTCAGTCTGATATTATAAGCAGATTCTGGCGCCCCATGTGACGACGAAACCTGAGATCCTCTCGAATCGCTATCGCTTCCGCAGTAAAAGTTCTGCTTGCAGATGAGAATTGCTTGTAATTTTTCTACTTGGGGACTTGAAAACTCTTGATATCGAGAGCTGTCGGGATACGCGTGTTAGTGGTCTTGTGGATAGTATAGCTCTCTCTCGATCGAGGGGCCCCGGGTTCGATTCTCGGCGGAGCCAGGCATTTTCTCCGCTTGGGAGTGGGTGAGTATGTGTATGTTGTCCTAGTCATCATTTAATCGTCATCATCGAAGTGCAGGTTTCCGAAGCAGTTTCAAATAGAAATATTTACACCAGGCAGCCGAATTCCCCAGACGAGGACTCCTGGCCAAAAATGTTATATGGACATTTCATTGCAAAATACACATGAACAAAGTGCGACTAATAAAGATTAAAGTAAGATCTGAAACTTGAACTGATTGTGCTGGAGCTATTATTCATGAATCTGTAACACTTAATATCGAGGTTTTTCCATTTGATATCTGAATGGAGCTATAAATGAGATTATGTCGCTACATGATTGAATCCAACGGTCAATAGTAGGCAAAGAGCATCTGGTTTCTGAAGATGCTAACAGGGTGGCTGGAAATGGCAGGAAAAGGTTCTAAGTCTGACCTGTACAGCAAGCCGGTATAGTGTTTGCACCGACATTTCGGCCAAAATTATTTTTGATCGTTTTAAAAGTTTAAAGCACTCCCGCACGATTTCAACTGAATTTTAAGTGTAAACACCCCTAAACAAATTCATTTCCAACATTACAGAGGCGTCTGGGGTAACTCGGTATGTACTTATTTGTTTGGGTACCTGTCTTTCAGTTTGTACCACACTACTTTCCACAATTTCGGATATTTTGGCTTTAAAATTTCAACGTAGACACATGAGACAATCTTAATTTCTATGGCGATGTGATAAGAGGAATGCTTATGTTAGGATAGCCAAATGCCTCGTCACGTACTATCATACGCAAAACTATCTGAACGGCCTGAATTGTGATCCGCCTGATTTGCATGCAACCAACATAACGTAGCTGTCCAGCGGGTCCTCTAACGGCTTTGCGGTACAGTCGTTCGACTATACAAAATGGATGCCACGAGAGACCACTAGACAACACTGTTCCTTAAGGCAAGCAGTGTGATGTAACATCACACCATGATACTGCAAAAACTAGAAAAACACGTAATTAGAGATGAGTTAGTCCCTAACGCTTGTACAGGTTACAATGATTTTCAAAAGCGTTACCATCTCATTACAATCTGAAACAACTAACTATTGCACGTAAACTATGTAGCAATCCTTAAAGAAAGTAAATGTTTGCATGAGCAAGATATTCTGAGACAATGTCTGGACTAATAAAGGTCTATGACAGTTCGAAGTATTTTTCCTCTGTATAAGGCTTTCCCGCACCTGCTAAATGTCCCAGTGACGATTGGTTTTTGCTTAAACTGGTCGTTAAAGGAACTGGTTAAAGAAAAAGCAAAAAACAACCGTAAACGCTCTATAGAAACCGCAATATTAATGGAGTATAATCAGTGACGTCACTGTACAAATTAGTCATGAAGAATTATTTGCCCACATGTTTGAACTATAAATTACATGACGAAATTTTTTGTTCTGGATCTGGACAGAAACCCAGCAGTCGCAGCCACTACTAACTAAAATACACTTTCGCATCTGCCTGGGACTTGATAAAGTCAACGATCATCAATGCTGTCTAGCCGTAAAGAGACGTGAAATATAAAGGTTTTCACCAGTATTAGTTAACACATCTGAACTTGAAACGAAATGACGAAATGATTTCTACTACATCAGAACCATTATCGCCCTGTTAAATAACCACGAAAGACGTTTAACCTGCTCTCCTTCAGAAGTAACCAAGTATGCACGTCCTGAAAATTGGAATGCTATGATTTAAAATGTTGTGACGGGATTTTCTACCCAACGCGTTATCGGATTATTAAATAAGTAAATTCAGATGTCTGAAATCGAATTTATTTACCAGCAGCGAGCTGTATCGATATGAGATGTGGGTACAACTTGTTTTGCTTGCCCAGAAATCGAACCCGGCGCGTATTGTCGACGTTTTCCATCCGTAAATAGACGTTAAGTATCAACTGCTTGTTCACCAGTAGTGAGACGGTCGCATGTTGCACTGGAAATAACGGTACCTATCGTTTTTGTTGACTATTCATGAACAGACATTAAATATGCAAATTATTTTTCGGTGGTTGGTCCGTGTGCACATGCTAGGGCGTAAAATGAAATTATGAATATGTTTGTGCTGGACCAGGATTGCAACCCAGATACGTTTCATTCCTATAGATCCGAATTCGAATTCCAGTCGAGGACCAAAACTTGCAACGTCTCAAGTTCCAATTAAATATGAACACTGTGAACGAAATAACCATTCGTAAATTAAATGAAATAAACTTTTTAGTGCTAGTTTACTGGCGGCAGAGTTTGTACCTTCGGCAGCTGCCGCCTTTGTTTTTGAAACAGGCTCTGACGCCGTTGGTAGTGAAGGGATATTGTGTTTAATGCGGAATCTGAATCACTGTGCGAACTAACTTTCTGGACTTGGCGTTACCATAGGTTAATTAGATCTTTACGTGAATGTTAAAAACGGATGCCATGAGTGAGCAACTTTCAAACTACGATCACCCCAGCAGACCACTGCAACTCGCAGTTGGCAACGTCCTAATTGGGTTGTTGTGTCCGCCGATGCGCCTAGAGGCTGTGAAAAAATCCGGCTCTCTCGATTGACTGGTTAATTACCTGCTAGTTTCTACTGCAGGTATTATTCTAATCTCTTGACTGCGTGATATAAGGACCATTCTAGTCTTCATAGCTCCGATTTGATGCCAGTATGAATTTTTTTCTATGACAACTAATGTTTTAGTTCGAGAAATACAACTGCAGCGAGTGGGGGTACCAGATAATTCGATGATTACTGTCACGATTGCTATTATTGTATTCATTATGCTGCTACTACACATGTGGTTGAAGGAAAAGTATACGCTCTTTGATCCTTTTTAGTACCATCTGCCCAAATATAGTAATTATGTAGTTCCTTCCATGTATAGGGAACACTTTTCGATTTAATGTCGGAAATCTCCAATGCTTCGTTATCACATTAAAATTAAATTAATTGCTGAAACCTTTATTTGAGAGCAGAAATCGTGTTGCTTTTCTTTATTTATTTGCGCTTAGCAACGATGCTTATAAAATGCGAAATCTGGAGGTAAAACACTATTCAAAATGCAGGGATGTTAATGTCTGCCGCTAAATGTCAAGTGTATGCTTTACAGATGAGTTGGTCAGACTGTTGTGAATCATATGGGAGCTACATTGCTGCTGATTAATATCTCCCTCATTTTTGTGTGACGTGTTTAATAAACTACCGAAAAGACCATATGCAGTATGCAATAAAGTCATAAATAATTGATCACAACTTATCATGATAACGGTTCAAAAAAGTCTGCCTTCTTAAGGCAAAATATCACAAATCATTACGAATAAGCAAGAGAAAATTAAAAATCATTCAGTGCCACACTTCAGTCAATATCATTGACAGAAGCAGAAAAAAAGGGATTAACATGTGCGCAATTCTGTAAATGTTGTGTCTATACATCCACGGACTAGTGAATAGAGGTAGCGATGTAATGGCAGAGAGGTTTTCATTCGATGTCGTTACTGATTGTTGATCTGCCTTCGAGATTCTGTTTTACAGAGGAGGAGAAATTATTGTCGCCACCAGTATTCAAACCGACAGCAAGAGCAATCTGCAGTTTCATGCCCAAATACTTTAACCCTACGCTAGCAACCATATGCATCAAATCTGTCCTCCTTGTCGCCTCAATCGTAGATTCGTCAGCTAAACAGCGACGTAAATAGCGAAACCAACTACATTTTCTGTTGAAAGGAGCTTCCTGGAATCAAAATTATTCATTTGATACTTTCTATATCATCCTCTAAGGGAGAATCATTCAGGATATTTAATGATAATGATAAGATATTAGTGAGTGAATTTAGAAGGAAACTTTTGCACCAGTCCAGGAAGTAATTCGAAGGTCATATGGCTGCCAAATGTATGCTGCAATGTTGCCAATTCTCCATTAGGCTGGTGACTCGCAGAAGATGCCTGCTAACGCGAAACGTGTCCTCAGCTTGTAACCATAGGACAAGCTCGCGCAACACAGACGTGGCAGGGCCGGCGTTGGCGCTAGCGCCGATTGCTACCACTTTGACGGGGACCTGAATAAAGGTCAAGCTTTAAAATGCAAAACTTGAAATGGAACGACTGGAAATCGATATCCTAGGCATATCGGAGATGAGATGGCCGCTACTAGGTGACTTCTGGTCTGAAGCGTATGGAGTCATTCACATCGGAACTGACCAAGATAGACTTGGAATGGGAGGTGTTGGAATAATTTTGAGGAAAAACTATGGCTCAAGCGTCAAGGGATATGTGCTATATAGCTCTCGAACAATACTAGTCAAACTTGAAACTAAACCAAAGGACACTGTGATAATACAAATATACATGCCAACATCCAAAGAAGAAGATGCAGTCATTGATGAAATATACGATGAAAAAGTAATACGACGAGAAATGTTAAGGGAGATGATAACCTGATTGCCATGGACAATTGGAACACGATTGTGGGTGAAGAACTGGAGGAAGTAATTGTTGGCCAGAATGGACTTGGAAGAAGAAATGAAAGGGGAGATCGACTTATCGAGTTCTGCTCGAGGCACCAATTAGTTGTTGCAAACACACTTTTCCAACATCACAAACGAAGAAGATACACATAGAAGATTCCTGGAGACCTCATGAGACAAAGACCTCATGAGACAACAGGTTGATTACATTCTAGTGAAAGCACGTTTTAGGAACCAGATAAAAGATTGCAGGAGCTATCCATCTGCAGACATAGGCAGTGATCATTACCTGGTCATGATGAAAAGTTCACTGAGATTCAAACGTTTGAAGAAGAAACAAGTAAAACTTAAATGGGAACTAGAACAACTGAAAACTGAGGGACTGGCAGAGAACTGTGCTCATGACACAAACAACTTAGCTAAAAATGTTCAACATGGTGGAGTAAATGAAGACTGGCATCGAATTAAATCTGGTATATACAAAGCAGCTGAAAAGATAGTTGGAAAAATTTAACCCAAAAACAAGAGGAAATGAATAACAGCAGATATTATTGAGCTTACAGAAAACATGAGATTATACAAAACTGAAACTGATGGACAAAAAAAAGCTGAATACAGAAGACTAAGGAATTTAGTTAATAGAGAAGCTAGGAAAGCAAAAGAAAATTTTCTTGAAGAAAAAAAAAAGCTGAATACAGAAGACTAAGGAATTTAGTTAATAGAGAAGCTAGGAAAGCAAAAGAAAATTTTCTTGAAGAAATGTGCGGGGAAGTGGAAGAAAATATGCAAAACGGAAGAACACAAAATGTGAACAGTACCGAACTCTGAGCCTAATATCACATGCATCAAAAATTCTCATAAAAATAGTTCTGAAGAGAATTGAAGAGAAGGTGGAGGATATGCTGAGTGAAGATCAGTGTCGTTTCAGAAGGAGATTGGGAACAAGAGAGGCGATTCTGGCACTGAGACTCGTTATCGAAAAGCAATTACAGAAAAATAAACCAACTTATATTGCCTTTGTAGACATGAAAAAGGCATTTGATAACGTTATCTGGCAAGAGATGTTCAGACTGCTGAGAAAAAGTGGAATAAAGTACAAAGACATCCGTGTGATACTCAGTTTCTATAAGAATGAGGTGGCAGTGATTAGGAACTGTCACCAGGAACAAGAAGCAAATATTAGAAAAGGGCTAAGACAAGGATGTGCTCTCTCTCCTCTTATATTCAATGCTTACATCCAGGAAGCTATAGACCAAGTTCGAGAAACTACTGAGGTGGGGATCAAAATTAATGGGCAAAAGATAGACATGCTACGTTATGCAGATGATATTGCTATAGTCACAGACACAAAAGAAGATCTAGAGGAAGTCCTCAGAACAATGGAAAAAATTCTATGCAATCAGTATGGAATGAGAATCAACAAGAAAAAGACTAAAGTGATGGTATACAGTACAGTAGCAGAATATGAACCTCTGAGAATGAGAATTGGAAGAGAGGAGCTGGAAGTGATAGAGGAATTTACTTACCTGGGAAGCAAAGTCAGAAGGGATGATAGAAGCCGGAAAGAAATTGCGAGCAGAATACAAAAGGCCAAAACTGCATTTAATCGAAGAAGGAACTTACTCACCAGCAACAACATCAGTCCGAAAATAAGGAAACGTATCATGAAAGGTTTCGTTTGGTGTGTGCTCCTATACGGATGTGAAACTTGAAGCGATGGGAAGAGAAGAGAGAAGACGGCTAGCGGCCCTGGAGATGTGGTGCTATTGAAGGATGATGAAGATCAGCTGGAGAGACAAAGTAATAAATGAAGAGGTGCTTAGAAGAGTACGGGAATCCAGATCTCTGTGGAGACACATCCGAACAAGAGGAGAAAAACTTGTAGGTCACATCCTACGACATAACAACATCATTGGAACAATAGCAGAAGGAGCTATTGAGGGAAGGAATCGGCGGGGGCGTCCAAGGATAGCATACATGCAACAGATCATGGATGAGGTTGGATGTAACAAAAACGTGGAAATGAAGAGGAAGGAAGACAGAAGAGAGGAATGGCGCTCTGTTGCAAACCAACCTCAGGGTTGAACACTAAAAGAAGAAGAAAGGCCAATTAGCTACCGATTGCCACTTGAACATCAGATATAAATATCGGGGGAATAATTTACGGGGCACTCCTTTTAAGTAGCTGTCGTAGCAGTTTTTGTTATTACAAGAACTGCAAACTAAAACAAAAATTATTCTCCAGAAGCGATTAGGTTCTGTAGTATCACCTGACGCCGTTAACAGAATGAGTAAATAATATTCTTTTTGCTATTAAATACGTGAAAATAATTTTTATTACATAGGATTTCTTTGGCACTACTGCTGACACATAATGAAACAGATGAAACCACAACTTGACACTGATTACAAAACGCCAACATCAACAAAGACATTTCTTAAACTGCGAATAACACATTGTTTCATCTACATCTCACAAGCTGTGTTACGGTGTATGATAGAGGGCACCTTCTACATCACTATCACTTCTCCAATTGTTTGCTCCAGGCACGAATGTTTCGTGGGAAGGACGATTGCTGGTAAGCATCTATGTGCATTCTAATCTCTCTAATTTCATCCTCACGGTCTTTCTGCCAGATATAAATAGGAAGAAGCAATTTATTGCCCGACTATTCAAGTTACCTACAGTCTAGGTATTAAACAGTAGACCATACCACTGTGGAGGCTGTTTTTTTTTTTTTTTTTTTTTTGCAGCGTCTTCACCAGGAATTGAATGAGCAACTCTCTGACCCTTTCGTGCTTACTAAATAATCCAGTAACTAAAGGATTACTTGGATCTTCTCTATTTTGGCTATCCTGCCCGGCACGGATCTCAGAATCATGAGCAGTATTTAAGTATTGGTCAAACGATTGTCAGAAGTCAAGACTGTAAGAAGTCAAGGAACATGGCATCTAACTGGCGACCTGTGTCTACTGTTTTCTGGAGTCTCGTGGGCGAACAGAGCGTTCTGAGTTGCACACGTTCCTTGTTTATGGAAATCGTGTTAATTCTTACAGAGTAGATTTTGAAACTCCGAGCATGAAATATATTACGAAGTTCTACAACAGACCGACGTCAACTCACGTTGCTTCTCGCGAATTGTTGCATGTGGAGGGCTGCAGTGATCAAATCATAACGAGAAGGTCCATCATGCCTATTTGTTCCCTAAATCGCCATTAAGATGCTTTCCTACCTTGTGTCTTGTAAAGTTGTCTCGATGACCCAATCGGCCTCCTTCTCCGCCTCTTCACCAGCATAAAATCGACTGTAAATAATGAAATGACAAGCCGGGAAATCTCAAAGTTACTTTAATGAAATACTTGAAATAATGGGATCTAACAAAAAAAATTAAAAAATCAAGGGAAAAAACAGTCTTTAGAGCCAGTCTAACGAATGTCTCTTCGCGAACTCCAATCTTCACTCAACGAGCACTTTTAACTCACTAAATTACTTTTACGCAAAAACATATTCGGTTAATTGTTCATGTGTGGAGCCTCTCTAATAACTAGTCCGAGACTCAGCAATGAATGTTTCCCGAGACCGACTAACACTTTAAGTTAATTTCAATAATATAAAATATTCCATCACAGTGAGTAGACCTACATATTGTCAGCCTAAATACTGGTCAGAGACTGCGTAATTAGCTGCCTTAAGTGTTTCACGCGTGCCTGCATAGGGGTCTTTGTGATAGGTCGGTTTAATAGGTCAATGAATGAAATTCTAATTAAAATGCGATCATGATATGGAGCTACTAAAATCATGATTAAGAAGCTGTCAGCGTTGGAGTCGTGTGCAAACACTTAACCAGTTAAATCTAATAAACAAAGATATGCCTTTGGCGCCAAGCCACGCAGCGCGGACACCGCATTCCCTTTCACATCTTCGAATTATTGTTTAAAAATTTGAGAAACAGGCACTGCCTATTGTTCACGGACTCTTTTCCTGCAGTTGGCCATTCCATTTTTTCCCCGACATGCACGTCTGTTACATGAGGTGGGTGAGCCGTTATTCTGCGGTTTACAATTATTAAACGGTCTCCAGAATTACTCCGTTTGGAATTCACGCACAACCAGCTCCTATACTCTTCGCATTTTCTGTGCACCCGGTAGCGATGACACTTAGGAAGACAAGGCTTCAGCAGGCCACTGTGACCGAGCGGTTCTAGGCGCTTCAGTCCGGAACCGCGCTGCTGCTACGGTCGCAGGTTCGAATCTTGCCTCGGGTATGGATGTGTGTGATGTCCTTAGGCTAGTTAGGTTTAAGTAGTTCTAAGTCAAGGGGACTGATGACCTCAGATGTTAAGTCCCATAGTGCTTAGAGCCGTTTGAGCCATTTTGACGACACGGCTTCCCTTTCGTTGTTGTAATTGTTTGCAACGCTCACAGTCTCTTAGAACTCAAGCCACGTACGAAAGTGCACGGAAACGAAGGCTGTCAGCGAGTGCACTGTCTGACTGGCGGTGACAGCGCATCCGTTGCTGTTGAACGACTGACATAAATCGGCAGTGAGGGCACTCTGGTCGTGAAACACACAGTGCAAAATTGGTTGGTCGCAAGAGTCACGGTACTTGTGGCAACCACAGTAGGGTCAGAAATGCCTAGGTCGGAAAATACGCGAAGCTGCTGTGGCTTTCTAAAGATGCCGCTAACCAATAGTCCACGGAAGAACAGAGAAAAATAAAACAGAGACAAATAACTTCTAAGGGAAGACTTTTTATGTAAGACTGCGTTCACAGTGGCCCAGCTAAGGTCGTCAGACGCCGTCATCAGCGATCGCCCGATAACATCGGCCAGCACCTTGCTCATGTTGCGTTCGATCTCCTTCGTCAGTTCTTGGCGTCAAGGGGGTTAGGTTAGATTAAATCTATTCTATGTATGAAGCAGGTTAGATTTTAGCTTTCAGAAATGGTGTGCATTATATGGCACCTGTGTGCTTGGTGACGAGTGCTGTAATGCGGGCGTTTACTATTACAAAGATGCCGAAAGCGTATAAATGAGCTACATCTGTCTCGAAAAGAACGTAGCGAGTACGGTACACTCTGTTCTCAGTTACGGGAACTACCAGACAAGTTTTACGAATATATGAGATGAAGGGAAAAACGCATGTCACAGAAGTTAAAAACGCTTCAGCTTTGTCACGCCACTTTTCTTCTCCTACCACCGGTTAGCGATAGAAGGAACCGCCAAATTGGAGATAACATGCCATATTTAATGGCTGTCATATTTATACATTATATTACGAAAATATGTAGTTTCAGCGATACACAGCATTGAGGATTTCTCCAAAACATGTTGTTCCGATTATGGTTTATTATGCTATCATGGTAGGGTTGTGCGACTTCAGTGTATAAAGGTTTTGCCAAAAAGGTTATATTAATGTTAATGGTTAATTTACGCGGTGAAAGTAGATAATGTTTAAAGTAATAGAGCCAGTATATTCAAATAATCAGTTTCTAGTACCGAAAATTTCAATGTTCTTTAAACACGTGCCCAGAAGATTTGAGAAAGGAAGTAACAAGGTCTCTGGTGGCACTGTTAGTTCAAACTGAGTGTAGCTTTCAATAAATGAAATCAACTGTATTATAGTGTCTTTTAGTTCACTTGTACGAAGCGTAGCTCCAAAATTCGGTATAGAATAAATTTACTATTTCGAGGTATTTGGTGTGCAAGACTAAACATATTAACTTTAAAATTAGTCTTTAAAGCTTCGTAAATAGCATCGAACACAGCACACAAGAACTTTGAAATTGTACTTTTCAGAAACTGGTATAGGCCTAAATACTGGAAAGATGTAATCGCCGGAACTCAAATATCGAAGTGTCACTTCTAGTTTTACTTAAGTGAGAACTGTATCTTTAATATGAGTATTAGATCTTTTAATGGAACTCAAATCACACCTCTTCAAGTACTCAAAATTAGTTTTCGTTATCTGAAAGCGTTTCAGGTGTAGGTCATCGTGGTGACTTAGGAAACCAAGATCAAAGACACTCTGTTTCGCTGAATTTATTGAATGTTGTGCAGACATACGCCAATTAATCTGTCACTCAGCATGAGCGAAATTAAAACGTAAAATTTAAAATAAGATACTCTGAGCAACTAAAGCTTTGAAAAGTTGAAACACATACACCACATTAGCAAACCGCTTCATGTAACAGAATGACCAGCCTACTGGCATTAATCTGTGGCAAGCACTAATAATAATATGTAGATAGCTAATGTCCACCTACCACAACCCAGTAACTCTAAGCGTAAGATACGCCGTCCTTCTCATTTGAACAAATTATTTTTAGAGGTTATAATTTACACTTAAAATTTCCGATAAAGATTCAGCCCACTTGTAATTTCGAATAAACATGCAATTTCAGTCCATAGATTCCGAACTGTATCAGGAATAAGATATTTTTGATCCTC
Source organism: Schistocerca americana (assembly GCF_021461395.2). Lineage (NCBI taxonomy): Eukaryota > Metazoa > Arthropoda > Insecta > Orthoptera > Acrididae > Schistocerca > Schistocerca americana. The sequence continues at coordinate 637,046,999 of NC_060120.1, read as the reverse complement.
AGGAGGCCACAAACTCTTTCTTTGACCAAACTTATAAAATTCTCACAGTCCATGTTTTGTGTAGTGTCGGCCGATATGACCAAAGATAAGAAACCGATTTGAATTCCATCGATTGTCGTCCTAAATCAGTACGTTCGGGCGATTAGATCGGCTACATTGTGCCTGCACTCATAGTGGCGTACTGATTTGTTGAGATTGACCGTTGATGTCGGTTGTCGGTAGAATCCACAGACATCGGTGCCACGGTGACACAGCCTAAGTTTTAACGAAGGAAAGAAGTAGAGCGTCCAACGACGTTTTCTTCGAGAACAACGCAAAATAAACGTCATCTGACGAGTCATGTGAGAATACGTCGCTGGTTGATGGCACCTCGTCATTGTGAGAGTCATGCGGCACTCTTGAGGATGTGGGCCACCAATGTGTACAAGGAAAACTTTACTGACGACACGGCTATAATCTCACACTTGGAGAATGGAAACATCTTGTGGCTGAAAGACTTCCAGAGCACTAGACAAGGTAAAGTGAGTTAGAGAAATTTACAGCAGACTCAATGCACGAAGTTCGCCTCCGTAGACGAGTGTAGCTAGATGCCATAAGGAGAACCCGGGTTCTGTTCCCAGTACTACCATGGATTTTTCCCTAAGGGAAGGACTGGAACATGGTTCAATCAGCCTCGTGATGCCAAATGAGGAGCAACTTGATTGAAAAGTAGCGGGTCCAAGATTTGGAAAGCCGACAACGACCGGGAGATCGGATTACTGACTCCATGCCGACCATACCGCATCTGAGTGACGCCACTGGCAGAGGGTAACATGGCGGCCGGTCGGTGTTGAATGGCCAGACAGGGGCAGTAGACAGAGCTTTAGTTTCGTCTTTAAGAATGAGTGGATTCTGGCTCGACCGCGACGAGAGCTAATGAGTGTTTCACACTACATAATACACTGAGGTGTCAGAAGTCGTAGGATAGTGACATGCACCTATTGAGGTGGGGATAGAATTGCTTGCACAAGGTATAAAAGATAGGGCATTAGTGACGCTGTCGTTTGTACTCAGGTGATTCATGTGGGAGGGTACCCGACGTGATTAGGGCCGCAAGTCGGGAATTAACAGACTTTGAATGTGGAATGGTAGTTGGGGCTAGACGCTTGGGACATCCCATTCAGAAACCGTTATGGACTTCAATATTCCGAGATCCGCGGTGTCAAGAATATGTCAAAATAACAAATGTCAGGCATTATCTTCCACCACGGATAGCGCAGTGGCCGACAGACTTCACTTAACGTCAGGGAAAAGTGACACTTGCGTAGTTTTCAGTGCTAACAGATGAGCAACTCTTCGTGAAAGAACCTGCAGAAATCAATGTGGAACATTGGAACATACGACGAACGTATCCCTTAGGACATTGTCTCGAAATCTGACTATGCAACGCTAGCAGAAGACCGTCGCGAGTGCCGTTGCTAACAACACGAAATCTCCTGCAAAGCATTTCCTGGGCTCGTGACCATACTGGTTGAACCCTAGACGACTGAAAAACCGTGGCCTGGTCAGATGACTTCCGATTTGAGTTGTTAAGAACTGATGGCAGGTTTCGAGTGTGGCACAGAACCCACGAGGCCATACACCCAAGTTGTCAACAAGGCGCCGTGCAAGCTGGTGGTGCCTCCCTAATGATGTGCGCTGTGTTTACATGGTATGGACTGGGTCCTCTGGCCCTACTGCGCCTATCATTGACTGGAAATGGCTATGTTCGGCTACTTGGAAATCATTTGCAGCCATTCATGGACTTCATGTTCCCAAACAGTGATGGAACTTTTATGGATGCACCATGTCACTGAGCCAAAATTATTCAGAATTGGTTCGAAAAACATTCTGGACATTTCGAGTGAATGATCTGCCCACCCAGATCGCCCGACATGAATCCCATCGAACATTTATGGGGCACATTCATGGGGTCAGTTGGTGCACAACATCCTGCAATGGCAACGCTTTTGCAATAACAGACGGCTATAAGGGCAGCATGGCTTATATTTCTGCAACGACTTGCTGAGTCCATGCCACGTCGAGCTGCTGCGTTAGGCGAGGCAAAGGGAGGTCCGAGACGATATTAGGAGGTATCCCGTGACTTTTGTCATCTCAGTGTTTATGGCAATCGACACATTAGCTGAGTACATACAAGGATCGACAGATGGTACTACCAAATCGACGAAAAGTATGGAAGTAGTAAGTGGGAACGGTGAGTGCACTAGGAGATTATTTACTGATAAAATGCAACCCACCCACTAATATAAATATAAAAATTAAATAAAAAAAGGTTACTCACATAATGAGCCCCAGATCACGAAATTCGTTACCACTGTTTTTAAATTTTTTAAATCTATATAAAAATGGCTAATGTGTAGGATGAATTTAAATTTGACATTATTGTTGATAGAAATAATAAACCAAGAGAGAAGTAAGTAGAATGTAATATCTGCAAAGAATATTTTAAACCATCTTTAATTATACATCAGTTGAGAAGTCAGAACCATAATTACAGTCTTAATGCATTACAGCAAATTTATAAAGAAGAAGAAAACAAAATGAGATTTAATTGGTATGATGAAATTGATTTAGAAATATAGGAGGAAACAGAAAACTCAGATTCTCTCTTTCTATGACTGTAAAAAAAGCAACGAGTTATAATTTACCAATAAATAAATTACCAAAAATAATACAAAATTATATTAAAGTCTATTCATTATTTTTAATAGTTTCCCACACGTTAATTAAAGATATAGAAGTTAGAGAGGACAATAAAACTCAACTAATAAATTTATGCCATTTGTACAACAAATGTGGTATGGATTTATTTCTTACATTAGAAGATATAGAAAAATTATTTTAATCTGATTAAAATTTATTAAATAATAAATAATATTTATTATCCATAAGGCACTGTATCATAGTTATCTAGAAGTATTCTTTTATCATAATGAAATGAGAAGTCTTTCTTAGCCTGTTTGTCGACTAGATGTTTAGTATCAACATCTCTAATGATTTGACTGTATTCTAAATGTATCTTTTCCTTCACTCTATTATCTATTAATCTTATCAGAGACGCGCCATTCAGATTTTGAATATTCTTTTAATTTAACGAGAATCCCTTTACCTTCATCTCTGTTTTTTTATCGTTTTTCTCATAATAATAACTTTTTGGGCCATTTGAAGCCCCATCTGTAATCCAGTTATTTCCTAATCCTTCAGTCCATTCGCCTAACATACAACTTGTTTCTACAGTATTTTCACCATTATCAACATATAGTGTACTATCTGTACTAAAATATGTAACAGATTCTCCTAGTTTATGCAGCACATCATACAATGTAAGCATTGCATTTGATGTAATGAATGCAGCTGCAAAAATATTTGTAGCTGTATTATTTTCCACATAATAATACTTGAAATTTAACTTCATCTGAACCATATGGTCATTAATAAAATTGATATCTATATTATCTGATCTGTTGGACCTTGTCCACTCGTCACTTATAGGGTGCCTAAAGATGCTGCGTACTCGGAATGCTACACAACAATTCAAACAAATAACATTAGTAGTTTTATTTCACTAAAGCAGATTGACAATACTTAACTTTGGAGTTACATCAGTGTCCAAGCAAGCACTTGATACGGATATCTACAAAGCGCTGATGTCCATATACTGAGCCGATCTGAGCAACCGAGGCTGGCAGGACCGGCGCCTATATTCACTTCGTGCAGGGGGCGCTCCTGGCGCAGCTAGCTCCTTGTCAGCACGCTATTGGCTGACGTTTCCTCACCGCCTTCTCTGGTTTTCCGTTCTTAGTCCTCGTTCCGGCGCTTGTGATTACACCAGAACATTCGTACCCCCCCCCCCCCCCACCCCCCCTCAAGCGACGGACCATCGTCGTCTATGGACAGCGATCAGGGCGGGGGATGCGAGAGTGTGGGCGTAACGTCGGGCTGGAAGCTGTGGCTGCAGGGGACGTCAAGCTTCCGGACGTACCCAGCCATCCGGCCTGCGCTCTGGCGGAAACGCCCCTGGAAAACGACCAGAAGGGTACGCGTCCACCTCCTGGTGCCATGAACCAGATGAAGAAGGCGGCAACTGCTGCGATGTGGGCGGATCCAGCTCCATCAGTAGGACGAGAGGAGGCGGAGGAAGCGTCCCGCGGTGTCGTGATGACACCCTCTGGCTGCTGCTGTGTCCATGCTGTCCTCTGGTCCCATGAATCTGGGGGAAGAGAGACTGAAAGATCGTCGTGTACATGACAGAGGCAAAGCTGATTTTGATGGCGGCGCTGCAAGCCATCGGGGCCCGAAAGAAGATAGATGCATGCGCCAAGTCGACTGACGACCTCGCCTCGCGCCCACCGTCTGTTGCCGCTATAAACCCTGTAAAAGACAATATCAAGCGGCGCGAAGCGATACTTGCGGCCTTCCTTCGGCGCCGGATGCCGAGGAGGGTGGAGCAGTGTCCGATTGCAGCGGCCGTGAAGCAATTCCGCCGGCGATGGTCCATTTCGTGGGTGCGAGCGATTCGAAGCGAGAAACAGGTGCAACGCTTGATCCCTGGTGTGTGCGGAGGGAAGTTTGGTCATCTGCTGCTTGAATGATCTGACAATACGCTCCACTTCGCCGTCTGACTGTGGATGGAACGGTGCACTAGTTAGATGCTGTATGCCAGAGCGTTCACAGAAAGTTTGAAATTCATTTCACGTGAACTGAGGTCCGTTGTCTGACACTATTACTTCAGGTAAACCTTCTAGACAAAAAAATCGATGACAACACCTACCTGACGTTGTCGAGTCCATTGACACAGCAAAAGGAAACTTGCTATATAAGGCAACCACAACCAACCAACGAGTATTCGAAAAAGGTCCCGCAAAGTCTATGTGCACACGTTGCCATGGCGATTCCAACTTAGGCCAAGCAGAGAATTTTTGTGGCGAAGCGGACGGATTTTCAGCAAATGCGTGACACTGTGACGTCATATTTTGTATTTGGGCGTCCAAGCCCTGCCCAGTACAGTGTCCACGCGCTAACAACTTCGTATGAACAATCCCCCAGTGTCCTTAGTGCAGTAACTGCGACACTTCGTTTTTCAAAGCTTTAGGGATCAACTCACGTGACTGTCCACTGTCATTTTGAACAAGAATCGCACCTTTCTGCACAGCGAGGCTACGCCGACGTGCAAAGTGTCGGCGCACTACAGAGTTCTTTATGCCATTCAATTAGTGAGACCAAGATGTGCGAATGTACTGGAGCAAAATGTTCAAATCTGAATCAGCTTCCGTGTCCCGTGCAGTTTTCGTATAGTTCAGCGGAAAAGATTGAAGCAATTCAGAATCCAGAGTATCGATGCGACAACAAGATGCAGCAGAAGCGTCAAAGGCTATGTCAGGGCTAATCGGAAGACGTGAAAGCTCGTCCGCATTGCTATGTTGAGCTGTCGGACGATACACAATCTCGAATTAGTACTGAGACAACAACGAAGCCTGTCTTTGCAATTTTTGAACAGTTTGTACAGGAAACGGTTTCGTTGGATTAAACAAGGACTGCAAAGGCTTGTGATCCGTTGCTAAATAGAGTTTCCTGCCATACAAATAGAGGTGGAATTTGGTGACACCATAACAATAGCCAAAGATTCTTTTTCAATTTGTGGATAGTTAGACTGTTTGGACAACAATTTTGATGCGAAAGCAAGAGGCCTGTCTTTATCACCAATTCTGTGCGAAAGCACTGCACCGATTCCGTAAGAGCAAGTACCAACTTGCAATACAAATGGTTTGTCAGGATCAAAGTGAACTAAGCATCGATCACTGAGCAATGCATTTTTAAGTTTTTAAAAAGCTACTTGGCGCTCATCTGTCTAAACAAAGGGGACATTCTTGCGACGCAAGCGATACATTGGAGCTGCGAATTGTGCAGCATTAGGTATGAACCAAATACAATAGTTCATTTTCCCTAAATCTCACTGCAATTCAGTGATATTGCGAGGAACTGGCAAGTCTCGTATGGCTAACAAATGTGACAGCAGAAGATGTACACCTTGAGTGTTTATGACATGACCTAGATACTGCAACTCAGGCTTAAAAAAATAATACTTGTCCAGTCTACTCTTTAGTCATGCATCAGATAACACGCGAAACAAAGCACGTAAATTTGCAATATGTTCTTCAGATGTACCACCTGCTACGACAGTATCGTCCAAATAGTTTCAACAGTTTGGCACTTGTGCAGTCAGCTGGAAAATGGCGGGTGTGGAAGCACTGTCAAAATGCAGACACAAATATTTAAACAAGCCCAAATAAGTATTTACTACACACGCTTTTTGAGATTCTTCACCGAGCGATATTTGAAGATATGCGTCGCGCAAATCAATTTTTGGAAAGTAGCGTCCATGAGATCCTCTGGGAGTGGCAATGGATAAGTATCAATGGCAGTTTGTGGGTTGACTGTAGACAAAGTCAACACAGAGACGAACGCGTTTGGAAGTGAATATCTCGTGAGCTATGTTGCTGTTCATAACTAATTACGTGAAGTAGGAATCTATTGTTTCCCTGGTATTCAACATATATTTTATTTAATTGCAGGAACATCAACACTAATAAGTGTTTTGCAGTAATAAATGGCATTCTTAAAGGTACTTCTGCTATCGTACTCATAATTTAAAGTCTTTGAAATAGTGGCTGCAGATTTCATTTAATTGCAATCTTTCCTTTATAAATTTATATGTTACATTCATAATTCGCAATTGCCGAGTGATAGGAACCTTCGACCATTCGGTTCATGTGTGTATTCATATTGTATGCTGTAGACTCAGCAGTATTTGGCTTGTAATGCGGCAGCTATGTATCCCAGCCCCCAGACAACGAAACCAGCCAAAACCTTTAACATTTCCACTCTGAGTCAGAGGGTACGTAGTTGGAGGGCCACCACAGCACATCATTTCATTCATTTTTGAAAGCCTGCAATCTCTCTGTCCAAACTAAATTAATGACCACGAATGATTTTCTTCAGGGCTCCAAAAATATGGAACCATATGGGGAGAGATCAGGACTGTATGTACGACGTGTAAGGGCTTTCCAGCATCCAAATATAGCCAAGGACTGCAGAAGTTTCCGTGGGAAGGCCTTACACATCCTCCGTACAGTCCCGATCTCTCCCTATGCGAGTTCCCTATTTTTGGAACGCTGAACAAAGATATTAGTGGTCGTCGAATTGCTTCGGACAAAGTGGTGCACGCCTGGATAGAATGATGGTTCCATAGGCAACATTCTTCTAATGAAGGCACTGATGGTCCTCTTTCACAGTGGGGTATATACGCTGATGGGGAAAAAATCGCAACACCAGAAGTAATTCATTTAGAGTAATGAAATTTCGGGAATACGTTTGTCTAGTTGACACATTAAAGTGATTAACATCTCAAGATCATAGGTTAATAAAAACACGAGATAAGGCAAGGCAAATGTGAAATGCTGATAGATTAATAACCATGTAACCACCAGAATGTTGAATGCAAGCTTGAAAATGTATATGGATTGAACTGTCCATGGTTCATGTATCATACTTAAATGTATCACTGCTAGGAAAAATTAATAACAGAATCAATACATTAAAATCTGCATCATCAAGTCAGCACAAAACAATAATCAAAATACACTGGATCACAGCACGGAGAAGAAAAAATACTCAAAAGCTTTCTGAATATCAGTCATATCACAATACAGTATACCTCTCACGTCCACACTTAAAACTACACAAAAATTTAAAAAGTCATTCAAATTTTGTTAATCAAAATGTCTCACTTCTTGCTCCATCAAAAGTTCATATTACATTGTTATTTTCAAAATGATTATCATGGTCATTCACCAAAATTCAGGAAGAAAGTTATTCTCATATGCATTTTCACGTTCCATTTGCTAATTACTATTTGTCCCCAAAAGCAAAAGCTTATTTTACTAATTCTCTGGTGGTCACATTTCATTTAGTTACTAGATCCTCCACATCTATACGTAATCATAATGTGGCCTCGAATAATGTACAAAATAAATGTACATTATTCACCTTGCAACTGTCTGCCCCCGGTAGCTGAGTGGTCAGCGTGACAGACTGTCAGTCCTAAAGGCCCGGGTTCGATTCCCAGCTGGGTTGGAGATTTTTCTCCGCTCAGGGACTGGGTGTTGTGTTGTCCTAATCATCATCATTTCATCCCCATCGACGCGCAAGTCGCCGAAGTGGGGCCAAATCGAAAGACTTGCACCCGCAAACGGTCTACCAGACGGGAGTCCCTAATCACATAACATTTTACCTTGCAACTAAAGTGTTACAAAAGCTCAAAATCATTTCCGGGGGTACATGAGAAACTTGTTTTATTCACCCTTACTGAAGTAGCTGTGGTCTCCTTATTTCTTATGTTAACCAACAACATGGCTACCTGTTTCCCTCCACCAGCAAACAGAATATTTCTGACTACTGGCTTGTTGCAATTCCTTCAGATGGCATTAAAAGTTCATAAATCTTCATCAGTTGATTCACACATTCCTCATTATATCAACTTCATCTCTCAGTAACTCATAATAGTCATGCTCTAGAACAACTCTATGCTCTGAGCAGCCCTTCTGAATATTGGGCTATTCCATTCAATAACTAGGACAGAAAAACTTACTCAGTAACATCCTTCACTTAGGAGAAACCAGTACCCTCCATATGTCCTTCCTACCAATACCCCTGAAACATTAATAAAATCACTAAATAACTCTGCCACAGCCTCAACCTGCCCATCTGCCACTAAAATAATGGCACAAATACATACAAAATTAAGTACAGCCTCAAAAGATAATCACATCATTGACCACTGATTAACATTGCAAACAACATAATCAAACTTCACTGGAAGAGATATCCAAAGGCAATTTTTTTCATAATTTTTTCCTTACCTGATGCACCAATTTAGATAAAACCAATATTATCCATAACTAATTCACTTTTATCTACCATTGATATATCCCACTGTAACAAGTGACTCCCTCTTAAAATTCTAAACTTAAAAAAATCTGATAGTAAGATGTGAGCAGAAGGAAACAGAATATTACTTTGAAGTCATTTGCAGTGTAGTCCTTGCATGAAACGTTCTTGCAATGGCAAGTAAATTGAGAAGATTTTATGCCAGGAATAGAGCAGTTAACAGTACATAAAACTGAAAAATGAGATAATGCTGTCACAGTTTGAGCCCTTGTGCTTGCCACACCTATGATATACAAAGCTGGTTTGTCCTTCTTAGTGTGAGGTCGTATCCTCATTTTGTATCAGATACATAAATTCATTCTGATAATGTAGCTACAATGAAAAAATAATAGTGGGAATGGGCAAAGCATTTTTCATGTCATATACTACTGTCATATGGACAAACAGACAATTTTCAGAAGTCCATGTTAACTAAAAAACAGAATAATAATCTCATGCACTTGCTGAGTAACACCCAGTCGGAAAAGAAAATTCAAGAAAATTACAAATACACACAGCAATGGAGCTTTTCAATCACTATAAGAAAAACTCACATTCGTCATCCCATACATACTATTTACAAAGACAAAATGAAATAAACACATGACAAATGCCTCATCAACAGAGAAAATCTTAACAGAGAGATATAATCTAAAGGAGAAGACATGACAGCAACCTGGTTACAAGAGAAGACCTACCAGATAATACATAGACAAAACGCTGAATAGTTCTTACAGGATACAGTAATATTACAAGAACAGGTGTTAATACTCTTCATCATAATGAGAACTGTCCTCATCCCAGTGTAAAAGACGTGACCTTTATACATTACCATTTTCCTATTAAACTCTACATTTCGCCATTGCAATAGTCCATCAATTAACATTAGAAGTACCAGACTTTGCCATACCCCTAGTAGTACCATGTGGGTCATTTTTGACCCACTGTAGGGAATCACCGTTTTACTCATATTTGGGTGGTACTTTGAGTGCCGCCATGTTGAAAGTGTGTTCAGGAAGACTCTCAAATGTAACCTAAGGATAATTTGTCTCTACAATGAATAGTACACTGTCTAATATAAATCTTCAGAAAGAAACTTTTCTTCATTTTGAATTTTACAGAAGAAATTCCACAGTCTTTCATCAGTCATCATTAAAATTAGTAAGTAATACAATATTACAATGGTTTTTTTTTTTATAAAAAGGTTGAAACACGATCAGATCATAGTGTTTATGTGAGTACTATAACTTTTTTTGCTTTTACAGATAAATTAAGTTCAGAGTATTAATAACAGATTCTAAAACACAGTAGGTGACTAAAATGCTTTGCGTGTTTTCTTGCTTATTGTTATCGACGAATCAAAAAATAAGAACAAAAAACTTTGGTCTATAATTGTAAATATTTGGAAATATATAGGAACAGAGACTTGACAGAGCTGCTTAAGATGGGATGTGCCCACAGTTCAGACATTCAACAAGAGTTTTTGCTTGGGAGCTTTCACACACTTATTTGTTTCACTTGAAGCATATATTTTATTCCTTTTTGTTGTTTGCAGAAAACCCGAATTTGATAACACCTTCTACTTCCATATTATCCAGCGCCAGTATCGTGTAGATGGAAGGGGATACTGGCTCATCTCTGCAGTTTGTAGATGGCAGCAAGCTCATCCACTACTCTGAGGATAAAGTCTCGGTGAGAAATATTAGAGGTAATTAATCTAAAAATTATGTGAGTGTTGATCATGACACGGTCAAAAATACTGTAAAAGACATGTACAGGCCATCGGTGGATGCCAGCTCAGACACTGTAGCATCTGGCTATTTGGTCAACAATATCACTCTTAGTTTCATTATAAAACTTCACTGTTTGTTTAAGTTTCTTCTCAGTATTCTCGGTCATATGACATCCAGCATGTATATTATTCAGAATAAGGATATTTTTTTCTTTTTCCCTTGGTATGCTGTTAGAAGTTTGTCGCCTGTCTTGCAAGTATGTTTGCATACAGTACATCATTTCCATTTTACGTCACAAGAGGGACCTCTTTGAGTGATCTCTGAAGAGTGCCAGCTAAACTTGTTCCTTTTTGTTTCAGCTCATCTGCCACTTTCACACAGCTGAAGGAGTTGTCAGTCGTAATGTTCCATAAGGCCGATGAGCTTGACATCTGCTGCCACGTAAAAGAACTATTAGCAGTGCCCCAGACAGCAATGTAGGTGGGACAGGGGGGTAGAGGGGGGCAGGGAGGCAGCTTTCCCATTATATAATATGTTACTCTGTAGCTTCCCAGTGTCACTCCGTAGGTCTGCATGTCGCCAGTCCATATAAAATGGAAAGCCACACTGATATAATGTGTCGCCTGACCTCCAAATTCTTCGTATTTTGCGTTCTTTTTAGCAGAAAGTGTTGTATTATACTCCAACACCTCGTTTATAATGCCAAGGCACGCCCAGAAACTATTTAGTGTCTGAAAAAGATGTTACTGCTATCAAATTGTGTGTAACAGGTAAATTTTTCATACTTTCAGGTGGGATAGAGAGTTGAAATTTTGATGAGTTTTTAACCCCATAAATGATGAAAAGTCTGGAGCATTTGGTCCTGCAATGATTATGGAGGGGGGTAGGGCCCTTAAAAACCCTTGGGGTAAAAATGACCCATGTGGTACTTCTAGTGTGAAATCATCCAGTAGTACCTGTGGTAAATTATCTACTTTCAGCTTATCAATATCCAGATATATTGCAACACCATTATGAATCATTACATTTAGTACATCACTAAGTAGGCATATAAAAAATTGTCACTTCTCATTTGCCAACTCTCCTATGTTCTGCAACACCAATATTACCACAGAAGGAACAATCATTTATTGTTCTACACTCATCTGTAATCAGACACTCACACATTCTTTAAACTCAGGTGATGACCTGGCAACTTTTGAAATTCTGTTCAATCACAATTAACTTCCTTACTTTCAGAAATGTGAAGTATTACAGATATATATCCACACACCTGTCCTCAGATTTTGTCCACTTCCTCCTTACTTATCATTAATTTCCTTTTGGAAATATTTCTGACAGATTCCAAAACTTGTTCAGTATTGGCCCTCATTATTCCCTTAGTGTTAGGTATCCATGCTTTTTAATAAGCCTCAAACTTCTCTATATATCTCATTAATATCCCAAGCCCACTATTTTTAAGGATGTCTGTAGAGTTTGAAGCAACACCCAACCCAGATCCACAAAGATAACTACGAAAATTATGTACTAATGTGTCACAATACCTGTATGATGTCACCACAAAAGTAGATATCACACTACCATGGCTCCTGAGAACATAAATGTATACTTACTGATCATATATGAGCTCAGATAAAGCTTCAGAATCAAAGTTTGTCACAAATGAATAAAAAAAGGACATCAAATCAAATCACTTCCACTATTAATCACCTTCATACAGTCAGCATTGATGAGAAAGCACACCCAAAAATTCACCAGTCAAGACCCAAGAATGCTATCCACATAGCTATACTATAGAAAATTTTCAAAGTCCAAGCCAGTCCTCAAGATTTCAATAAATTAAGCAAAATCACTGAAAATCATTAATCCCATTGTGTTCAGCACGCAACAGATATGTGAAAATGATCATATTCCACTGCAACAAAATGTTATTCATGACCACCAAAGCCATAACAGAACCCCTGACACTCAAAGTTTCCTTTCTGTTCCTTTATCAACGTGAAAATTGTAACAATACACCACATGAGCACCAGAAATGTACATCAGCAAACAAAATCAGACTGCTTGGCACTAAATATACAGCAAAACTACAGTCATAATCAGTAAAATAAACAGAGTACCTATGAATTAATAGTGAAACCATCAGGTAGTAACCCCATACAATAACTTGCACTAATTCTACAACAGCAGCTCATAACCTAAAGTGAAAACCAAAACCCACAATCAGTTTCTGTAGTCAGCGTCGATCTCCATGCACCAGTTCCATCAATAAGAACTCCAATCTCATAGTAACTGTGCCCAGATTTAAAGCAGAACCCAAGCAAAAATCCAATTATTAAGCATTCCACACTTGGATCATCATATTACCAATCTTTCCACAGAATCTTTACTGAAATAAACTGCCCCACAGAATCGTGATAATCCAATATGAGTTTCCAAGAAGCACTGTAAGTTTGACATGATTAATAAATTCACTATGTCGTTCAAACTCAAGATTTCACCTTTAGACAATACCTTCAAATTTCACCTTGAAACTTGACAATTTGAAGGTTTACCAAACGAAATCATATTAAAATTTCAGATTTACTGTGACCTACCATGAAGATGATTACCACCCTGTACTAGCACCACAGCAACCGCACATGAAGACTCCTGTTTTCAACAATGGAGAAAGTATTAAATATGTAACCAAATCTCATTTTATCACGGTTTCACCAGTAACATCACCTGACTCCAGAACACTGTACCAGCATGCATTCATCATTATACAACACACAAAAATAAAATTTTTCACCTCTATATTTTTTATGCAAAAGCCAATACTAACAGAACTGATTCACTGCTCACATAATGCAGCCACGATAGCTCATATCACTAAAATGCATAGAGATAATTGTGAAATATTTAACATAAAATGCCCACACACTTTTAAAAAGTACAAAAACTTTCTATGACTTGACTCCATTAATTCTCAATACCAGCTCAGCAAGTGGATGTTGAAGATGTGGTGGAGCACATATATGCACTCCTTAATGATGCACACATTCATACAAGTTGTAAATGGATGCTCAAATAATTAAAAGGATCATAGATGTATTATAATGAAAATAATTGAATTCAGAAGCAAATGTTCCTTGCTATTCAACAGGAAAGCAGAAAGCATTATAAGCAGAAAATTTTACATGATTTGCAATTTAGAATTACTACACACCTATGGTTCCAGTTGTTACAGCTGCACTTTAACGTATCAATTTCTGTGCCCTCAACCATGGAAAGATGTGTAACACATTGAAGTAACAAGTAATCTGAAACACTTATTTAATAAAATGACAGGAATAAGTTATGTGTAGTATAAAGCACATAAATAATTTGTTACATCCGAAAATCACATACTACTCAGAATATTCCCAGAATCAATATGAAAGATGACTCTGATGAGCTGTTGCATAGAATTATGAATATTGTAGTAAAACAGTGTGTACACGTATTATTCAGAAAATTATTAGAGCACAAAGCTTGGCATGACAACACTTTTCTAATGCTTGTACTGACAATATAAATTGAATATTACACTAATTAATAGTCTTACTTACCTGTGATGTTGGTTTCTGCAACCAGAATATTCAATCGTGGTAAGAAATCCTCATTGGGCAAGCAGTTGTAATCTTACACTAACAGGTACTGTCAGAAGCTGCACTTGCTTGTATTGATTCTATGATCAGATGATTTATAAAGGAAAAGAATGGTGGCAGAGAGTTGCTAGTTGCAAGCCTTCCTGAAGTCTCAACTAGGTATGAGTGTTCATGCAAAATGCTGTACACTCTTTATGTCCTTGAAGTTACCCCTCCCCCCCCCCCCCCCCCGACTGATAATGTGACTTGACGTTTTTACTAATGATAGGAGAGGCTAGCGTCAAGCAAACCGCATCGGAAAGGGGGAAAGTTACCCAGAATTCACACAGCTGAACAGTGAATATGCACATGAAACTGTTAACCCCATGCAACACAACCTCCAAGAGTGGTAAATCACTCCTTATAAGTCCTATATGTGCAAGAACGAATGTCTTTGTCATTTTTACCTGCTTTTTCTAATCACATGTTGCATATATAGTGATGGGACCAGTAAAAACAAGCAGATATCTAAACAATAGGAAGACATTAACAAGTTTATTTACACTTCTACACTAACAATTGAGTTACCAGTACACATTACTTTGGATGTGGAGGTTGTTCTGTAGTACTGAGCTATATATAAATGACATTAATGGATAGAGCTAAATAGTCTTGAAACTTGATACCCATCTATGTCTGTGAATGTTACTAATGTTCAGTTGCGTGGTGCTACTAACTACAGTCTTCTACAATAATGTTCAGGGGGCTGAGCTCTGAATTGCGGCTGTTTAAAAGGATGCACTAGTCAATTAGAGTCTCCAGCAGTGCAGTCATGTCGTTTTACTATCCTCTGGTGGCGTGTATGGCGCCCCTCATCGGAAACAGCAAGCTATTGAAGGACAGCCTCGCTCGAAGGCACTTTGACGAGAGGTTCAAATGTACTGTGTCTGGCTAGCTGTGGGAGGCATGTAGCATGACGGGTATGGCCGAAGGTGATGCTGTCGATATTGCATCACCTATAATCCTGTAACCTGTGTGTTGAATGCTGTGGTTTGCAATTAAATCGTCTCAGCACAAGGAAATCTCGTTTCAGCTTACTTTGCTGAAAATCTTTATAAAAAAAGAAGATCTAACAGTGAATATGCACATGAAACTGTCAACCCCATGCAACACAACCTCCAAGAGCCGTAAATCACTCCTTATAGGTCCTATATGTGCAAGAACGAATGTCTTTGTCATTTTTACCTACTTTTTCTAATCATGTCTGCATGTGCTATGAAATCCTGAATCAAGTCCAATACAGATGAAAAAAGCACACTATCCCACGGAAGTACATGAGAATTCTAATATGGAGACAAATAAATGTGACTGAAATTAGTGATACTAGGGAAAGGGGATTTAATGAAGTCATAAAATGTAAATATGGTAGACAAACAGAATGATTTACAAGAATATTGGTTATAAAATCTCCCCATGGTCACTATAAATAAACATTGATTAGAAATATGTCACCTTCCTTCCAAACAACACCTGAAATTCAAGCAATAAATGGTTTTACTGATAACCTAAAAGCTTCATCTTGAGATAGGAGGCTATTTGTGAGACACTTGAGTTTACAGGTGCTTAGTACTACAGCAGTATGAACACAAATCAGGACTCGATGCCAAAACCAGGTGCTTGCAGACACCCACAAACTCCTCACTCACGCCTTAGCAGTATAAAAGTGCAACTCTGCCACTTGGGAAATAACTGGCATTTCCAGACATTTCGACAGTGCTTGGTAGACTGCATATGCGGCCTCAGCTGCTACATAAAAGCTGGTAATCACTCACAGCTGGGCATCGAATTAGCGTTGAATGTGGGTCAGCATCTGCCAAAAGGCTGCTAACTCCTTCCGCCATCTCAAAGGGACTGCCAGCCAGAAGTCAAGCTGAAGCCTGCATGGGCTGGGGTGGAGCTGACGTCCTCTCTGCTTTGAACCTCCAGGGCCCACCAGAACCACTTCAGCGACCTATTGCTGGTCTGAGTATAGGTTCAGTCTGACCACAGCTACCAGGCCAAGGGTTTCACCTCCTATCGCTGCTCTGGGCTGAAGGATGCACTGCTAGCAATATCGTCACTGTGCCATACTGATGAAATTTCTGAGCTCAGCGCATTCTTGCCTGCCCACTTTTGGTGCACTGACCAACCAGTATCGATTGTTTACTTTGAACGCTGTACCTACACCCATCGAAATCAGAAATCAATAAACTGTTGGTGGCCTATATCTTCTGCACCTACTCTCAACCACTACCAGAAAACCACCTGCCCACACTCAGGTAACACCCCTTACAAATGGTGTCATTAATGTCCACATCATCCTCTACATCTTAACAAATGCTGTCAGAAGGAGGTTGGGATGATAGTGACGACAATGTGAGAGCAGCAGTGGCGTTCATCAGAAATGTGCAAATAAGGTCCCACTTTAAGTTTTTATGTTTGTTTCCTGCTTTCCTACTTTTCTTTATTTTCTTCGGTATATTGCACAATTCTGCTAGTAACAGATGAGCAAAATGGCAGTAAGTGAAAAAAGCGTCGACTCGGGAGAGAATTCAGCACTGCAGGATCAGTTAACTCACATGCAAACTGATAACGTAGAATATCATAGGGAAGGCTAGGAGAGGAAAGAAGAGAACAGTCAATTCCTAAGCCGAGCGGGGTAGCCACACGGTCTTAAGCGCCTTGTCATGGTCTGCATGGCTCCCCTTGTAGCAGGTTCGGGTCCTCCCTCGGGCATGGGTGTGTGTGTTGTCCTTAGCGTAAGTTAGTTTAAATCAGATTAAGTAGTGTGTAAGCTTTGGGACCGATGACCTCAGCAGTTGGTCCCATACAGTCTTACCACAAATTTCCAAAATTTCAGTTCCTAACATATCCTCACCTGCCCCATTCTTCCAGGATTTATGGGAAGGACTGGTAGAGCTTTATAGAAGATAGAACACATTTAAATAATAAGAGGAACAACTTATTGATTTAACTTGAAAACTGGGAGAGTGTGTGGAGAGTTTCTTGGAACACAAAAGAAAGATAAACGTTAATACATGTACACTGACAGATGATATCAACTTCAGTAAAGCTAGTTTACAGGAGGCAGAACTAAGGGCACTAGAAGCATTTTTGAGGGGTTTGCCCACAGAAAAGTTGCGTAAAGTGTGTGTAAAGGTTCCACAAATTATAAACGAGACTTCAACAGCTATGTCCCCTTTGGTAAAGATTGATGTAGTTACCAAGCTTAAAGAGACGAAAGTAATTTTTAATAATGAGACCATGTGTTATAAATGTGGACAGATGGGCCACACTCAGTGATACTGGAGAATGTTGCAATGCAAGAAGTTTAAACGGGTGGCACTCTTCCAACTAGAATGCTGGTGCAGGGATCTCAAACTTGAGGGTGGAGACTACAGCTTAAATCTTGAACCCCAACGTCAAATGAAAGTTAGAACGTTACAACCACCAGGCAGTGTTTCCACTCACAGACTATTCTTTAACCAGCTATATAGGAGAACAAATGGGCAAATTTGACCTAGATAAGAGATCACAGGTATCCATAACCAGACAAGGTGTAGTTGGTATACAGAAGCTGGCAAGTTGGACTTCCCTTTTTGTAGGCTAAGTGGTGTTGATGGAGATAGTATTCAGTCACTCGGTTTGGCAGTGCTAGATTTCTGAGCCGTGGGAAACGTTTACAGGCTTACGTGGAAGCACTCCCTAGTGTACACTTCAGCTACGACGTCTTACTTTAGGTGTATTTCCTGATCAAACACCACACGAAAGACGATCTACAACAGTGAACAGTGAATCCTGATGGCGTATTGTTCCACCTCGGTTTTATTGTTGGAAAGACTGAATGGAAGGAAACAAGGCACGCCCCAGACGCCCCAGATATCAGGGAAGCTAGCTACACCGCATACAAGGAGTTTCAGAATCTACTTGCAGGATATAATACTGAAAGGTTAAGGAAAGGTAATCAGGGTGGATGCGGGAGAGGATATGTTAGTTAATATTTTGTGTGTTGTTAAGCCTTTGATGGAAAAAGAAGAACTGGATAAGTTACAGTGTTTTATTCGCTGCAGGTTATCCAGTTCGTCCTATGTACAGGATGTTGATGGTGTCTGGATAGTAACAGTCGGAGTCAAAAATTTCGGTTCATTAGAAGAGCTGACATGAGGTGTATCGATAGCTAAGTTGTAAGTATTTGAAAGAAGAATTAGATAGAGACTTATGGGAAGAAAATTCGAAGCCAGGACAGTCAGTCGACTCAGTCACACTGCAGGGGAAGGCGTCGCGTTTAGAACGACGTGATAGGAAGGAGACAGAAAGATTATTAGAATAATACATAGTGTTGTTTATCCTCTGAAACTATTGTCATACACAATGCAGCATAGAATTCCCCCTGGAATGAAAAAGTAGTTTATAAAAAAAAAAGACATATCTAGTCCCATACAGTGGCGGCTGTTCAGAGGAGACAAGGATGGACAGGCCTCCTCACATTTCTGTAGTAGAATTAGTGATAACAGCAATAATTATTTTTACATTAAATCTTTATCCACTTGTGTCAGCGAGCGCGAAAGACGTCAGAGTGTGTTATTTCTTCTAAACTGCCCGCACTAGAGAGATAGTGAAAGTGTGTAAACATAACTCTAATAAACGGATGAAGACACGAAGCATATAGCGAGGAGATCAGACACATACCAGGCTACCTGTAAACGCTTGATTGCTGTGGTAGCCATAATGTCACTACTAAGAACAGAAGAGAGGGCAGGCCGTTCTAGTTGTGTCACGGAAGGCCACTTCTGTGGTGTCGCCTCTCTAGGTTTCTCTTACGTTAGTTGTCGCATGAGCAGTGAATATGGATGAAATCTAACCTTGTACAAGTACTGATGTAGCGCCTTCGCATAAAGACATCAGTACCTCCTTGCAGGAGGTTTAGTTGTCAGGGAGATATGGAACTGAGCGAATTACAACTTTGAAGAAAGGACATCCAAACTTCTTCGGCAAGATAAGTTCAAATCATATGCGTTCCAAAGTTCATGGTATGAGAAGCGGAAGTGGTTACGCACTAGCTCTACAAAAGGAAAATTATTCTGCTGGCCGTGTTTGCTCTTAAGTACATCAGAAACTGTATGATCCACTAAAGGTTTCGACGATCTGAAGAATCTGTCTAGACGTTTAGCACAACATGCTTCTTCTATATGTCATCTAAGTAGTTTCATTTCATTTAAATAGCTATTCCAACAAGTGTTAGTACTCCAGAGTTACTTAATGAACATGAAAAACTGGTGCATATCAGACTCGACAATGAAGTGAAAGATAACAGAGACTTCATGAAGATTCCAGTTGACATCATAAGTCTTTTGTGTAAGCAGGAGCTATCTTCCAGAGGCCATTATGAAACGGAAGATTCCATGAATCCCGGAAATTTCAGTGGCATTTTTAAACTTATGCTAAAAAGAAACGAAGATCTGAAAGAATAGTGGAAGAAAATTTGTTGTGTCTGGTGACTTTCAAAAACTATACAGAATGTATAAATGAGAAGGTTTGTGAATATACAGTGGTTCATTCAGGTTTGGGTAAAACCTCATTTTATGCCTATATAGTAGGCAAAGAAACGGACGTTTCAGACAAGTCACAACGCACTATTGTTGTGAAACTAATGGACTCCAAAGGCGACATTCAAGAAATTTTCTTGGTTTTCGTGATGTTAGCCAAGCTAGAGCTGCTGTTGCTTTATTCACCCTGCTGAGTGGCATGTTCCGGAATTATGATATGTAGAAAAACTGAAGACCCAAACCTCTGATGGTGCTTCCATTCAGGCAGAAGAATTAAATGACTGCAAGACAAGGTCTATGAAACTGCGCTCCCATTCCAAAAGCTCTTTTCACTCATTGTTTAGCACATCGCTTGAATATGCTTTTGGAGCAGAATTGCTTTTATACACAGCCAGAAAGGATTTTTCTCCTCACACTTCAGGCTGTTCCTGCTTTCTTCCACCAGTCTTCCAAACTCACAGCAATTCTTGACAGTACTGTTTAAGTATTTCTTTGAACAGTGTAACAAGACGAAATTCTAGCACGAGAAAAATATCTTCTATTCACGGAAACCGTATGGGGATAATTGATGTTTTAAATCAAGTAATTGACAGTCCAAACTCTAATAGAACTACTACAAGAGAAACTTGTGGTTCAAAAGTATCCTACTAGACTTTGACTTTGTTTTTCTTTTCCTTGCTTTTCAACATTCTTCAGAAAAAACAAATGACGTACAGTCTTGCAACAATGCTGTCTCAAAATGTTTTTCTTACAATGAAAAACTTAAGAAATTAAGATAAATTGATCGACTTTATAAGTTCCATGAAATGTTGTATTAATTCACAAGCTGAAGCTTCTACAAAGGGAGTTGAAATGATGGATGAATACATTGGCAATGCATTAATGTTAAAATACAAACAGGTATACTTCAAGGCATTAGATAATATTGTAATACAACAGAAAACAAGGTTTTCCACACTGTAATAAACTGCTCTTCCTTAAGTTAGGTGATACTACTCCGTTCGTCTATTATGATCAGCATTTCCCTGTAGACGGACTGGATTCATTACTACAAACGTATAGTGCACCCTTCAGTCACTCACAGTTGTGTGTAGAACTGGAGACTGCATTTTCTTTCAGACATAAAGAAACATTTCAGTCTGTCAGTTTGGAAGACATAATGAAAAGAATGACTGAGAATGAAACTGACCAAAATTATTCCAGAAGTTTTCAAATTATTTTGTCTGATTGATACCATTCCTGCAAGAATGCTTCAGTTGAAACTTGTCCTTTTCTTAAATAGGTAAAAATATATTTCAAGAATAGTATTTGTCAGCATCGCTCATCAGCTCTAACTTCTACCTCAGCTGAGGAACCAATTCTGTGAATACTTGAAAGCCGAGACACATGGTATGACAATGTCATCAAAAGATTCAGGAAGGAAAAGGATCGTCGAGTTAACTTATTATGCGAGTAAACCTGGTCAAATGCCCAATCTTTAGATTCGTTTGAAATTCAAGCGGATGTCATTATCATCATTATCATTGTTATTACTATCATTATTAGCAGCAGTAGTAGCGGTAGTCATTGCCGACTCCCAGAATTTAGCGCCATGATCCATCACTGGTCCACATCATCTGCAACCAGCAATAGAGGAATTTATTAACCAGCAGCTCTACGAGGGGATTATAAAAGACAATATCAGCCCCAGCGCAGCGCTAATAGTAATTGTACCAAAGAACAGCCCAAATTGTAGTAAGGCTTATAGATTTTCTTGGGGTTACAGGTATTTAAATCAAAAGACACTTATTGGTGCTTACCCAGTGCCTAGCATCAGGGAGGTCCTGTGTAATCTTGGGCAATTCTTTTACTTTACGACCACGGATTGGCAAGGTGGATACCATCAGTTACAGGTAGCACCAGAGGATCGAGCCAAGATTGAGTTTACAGTCTTATTTGGTGATTTTAAGTACGGTAAATGCCATTTGGGCCAAAGAATGCAATGGCGATATTACAGCGTCTATTTGATGGTATGTTACTGCAGTTTAAAAGTGTATGGTGTACCTGAATGATATTATAGTCTTTTCTATGAACATCCAGAAGCACATAGTATCATTCTGTGACACCTATAGATTGTTAAAAGTGGCATGACACACAGATTTTGATAAAACGTCATTATGTACTAAAACAAGTTCGCTATTTGGGCCATATTACCTGCCAGGATGGAATGCGAACTGATGCTCAACTTGCACAACCTGTGCAGGAATTCTCAAAGGCTAGAACTGAGAAGGAGTTACAACCCTATATGATAGCAGTTAATTATTATAGGAAATTTACACCAAAATCAGCAGACACAGCAAGGCACCAGACATATTGTGTGAAAAAGAGCCTGAAGTTTCAGTGAACTCAACAATGTGAAGAAGCTTTTTGTGATTAAAAGATTTATTGATCATTGGTCCCTTCCTCACCTTCCCAGACTATCAGAAACAATATATATTGCTTTGTGATAGCACCCAATAGCTTATATGTCTCAACAGCTAAATAACACAGAGAGAAGTAATATTACTACTGACAAGAAGAAGCTCAGTCTGATCTATGATATCATTTATTTTTGTTGCTACTTGCATGGTCGACATTGTAAAGTTGTAACACATCATGCAATACTGAAATGGCTTTCTGAACCTTAAAAATTCTTCTATCCACTTGTTTCATTGAGTTTCACAGTTAAGCGAGTTCGATTTTGAAGTCATACATCATCCTGGAAAGACTGATGATAACAGAGATGGATTGAGTTGCAAGAGACATGCCTTGGAACGTATTGGTATATCTGCAGATGAGAGACAGAAGGGTGAGGCTGCTGGTATGAGTTTGAACAATTTGTGATACAAGCTCAGTTTAGAACTGATGATGGAACATTAGACAAACAAACAAAGTGTGCTCAATGCATAATCATGCTAGTCAGTTTACACAATGAGGTGCTGAGGCAGATTCATTACCATACCTTGGCAAGAGTGTTTTCTTATATTCGAAAATTGGTGTAATTTATTTAGTCTGTAAGGGAAACATCGATGTTATGTAGTAAACTATACTGAGTGTGTATGGGAAGTGTGTTGTTTATTTAGAAGTATTGATCCATTCAGTACAGACTGATAATAGGATATCATTGAGTACATGTGTCTGTATAGTCTTGGATATTAAGCTTCAGCTTTAGAGTTCTTTTCTGAAGTGTGTTGTTTGTTGAGTCAATCTGCTCATTTAAGATCATGGGGAACATCTGAGGAACTTCGTGCGACTGAGAATTCACAATATCCTACTGGTAGTACCAACCAGGAAGCCCCAAGTACTTCCTACTACCTCAGAGTTGCTGCAGCGTTGAGTCTAGAGAGTTATCGTCTGCCCCATATGACTAATTCATGTGATACTGGGATCATGTGAGCTCACCCAGTTTCACACTGAGAAATCTGAGTTTGTGTGTTCTACGGAAGTAATTGCAGACAAAAATCAGTTCTTCCAAAAAGTTGGTTCACTTTGGCTCCTTTCAGTAGCAGATCCTGTAAGTATCATCTGTACCTGCTACAACCAAGTACTCCTGAGTAGCACAAAATACCTAGAACTACAAGGGCAAGGTTGCCGATTAATGGCATTTGTGATGTTACTGACCTCACCTTCCAGTTATCCACCATCATCAATGGAACCAAAACACTGAACACCTCCTACTCACTACTATACTTACTGGACTTTCCATTTCAATTTTGGTCTAAGTAAAACCTAACCTATCTGAATGTCACCATACACCAGATACTTATAGCTTTCCTGGAGCCAAGAGACGAATATAGTAAGCAGGTGCAAAGGATATAGGGTGCAGTAGTTATTCAGAGATGAAGATGGGTGGATGGGTTTGAAGTCTAAAGGGACCAAACTGCATGGTTATCGGTCCCTTGTTCCATTGCACCAAGTCCATGGGTTAAAATGGAAAACATACAAGAGACACCACAGGAGTAACACACAAAGCTGAACACACCAGAGAGAACAGAAGACAAGAAGAGCACAGACATACAAGAAACAGGCAGAAGAGCTTAAAACAGTAGAGCAGATGACCCGGGCTGACTGATCACGAGGATAAAAAAGGATGAGCCAGCCACTCTGCAACACATCAAAATCTCTAACCTAAAAGGAGTACGATAGAAGGCACGGGGAGACAAAAGCAGGAAATAAAACTTAAACTGAAGAATAAAAACCAGCGTCACGTATAAAATGTAAAACCAAGTTAGCCGTGGAGGCATCGTATCCTAAAATAGAAGGAAGGGAGTCAGGGAGATTAAATTTCCGTCTTAGAGCGGCGAGATGTGGACAGTCTATCAAAAGGTGGGCCACTGTCAAATGTAGGCTGCAGCGAGAACATGGTGGGGCGTTACTCCGGAGAAGATAGCCATGCGTCACCCAAGTGTGGCCGCTGCGAAGGCGGCAGAGGACAACAGAGTCCCTGCGAGAAGCCCACAGAGAAGATTTCCACTCATTTGTGCTCTCCTTGATGGTGCGGAGTTTATTGGGCGTAACTAAGCTGCGCCATTCAGCATGCCAAATCCTGAGAACTTTGCGGTGTAACACCGATCATAGGTCAGGTTCAGGTATGCCACTCTCCAGAAGCGGCCTGTTTGGCCAGGCTATCAACAAGCTCATTTCCTGGGATTCCAATATGCACGAGGGTCCATACAAAGACTACTGATCGACCAGATTGTCCGAGAGCATGGATGGAAACTACCAGAGGATGGCGTGGGTATCACTGATCGATGGTATGTAAAACACTCAGCGAATCACTGCATACCATGAAGGACACACCGGGGCAGGAACGAATATGCTCAAGGGCACGAGAGATGGCCACCAGCTCAGCAGTGAAGTCACTGCAGCCATCCAGCAAGGACTGCTGTTCGACATGGGCCGAGTGAGCATACGCAAAGCCAATGCGACCATCAACCAGTGAGCCGTCAGTATAGAAGACTTCAGAACCCTGGATAATAAGTGACTGCGGGGTGCCTCAGGAGGAACAGAGTCCTTATGAAAGCGCAATAGGTCCAGCCATAGTTTCGGCCGAGGTATACACCATGGAGGCATTTGTGTGTGGACCCGTCCAAGTCGCTGGAAAGATAAAGACTCGAGTTCCAACAGTAGGGAACGAACAAGTAGAGCGATCGTTATCCCTGACTGGGGCCGCTGTTCTGGGAGATGAATCACAGCTCAGGAACAAAAGACGGTAATTCGGATGCTAAGGAGAGCCATGGACGTGCGTTGCATAGTGGATGAGCAGTTGGTGACGCCTGATGTGCAATGGAGGGACTCCAGCCTGAACTAGGAGACTGGCCACTGGACTCGTTCGAAAAGTGCCCATCGCTAGACGGACCCCGCAGTGGTGCGCAGGATCAAGTAGTTTTAACGCCGAGGGCGCTGACCAATCATACACTACACTCCCATAGTCGAGTCGTGACTGAACTAGGGCTTTATAGAGCCGCAACACTGTAGAGCGATCTGCCCCCCAAGTGGTGTTGCTCAGGCAGCGGAGGGCGTTAAGATGCCGCCAGCATTTTCGCTTAAGCTGACGAATGTGGGGGAGCCATGTTAGTCGGGCGTCGAAAACCAGTCCTAAAACCGATACGACTACCGATTGTAGATGGCCATCAAGATAAACGGCAGGGTCGCCGACATAAGTGCGTAACGCAGGTCGGCAGAGAAGTGAAACCCATGGTCGAGAGCCCATGACTGCGCTTTCTGAATGAGTCTCTGTAGTCGGCGTTCAGCAACACCAATGGTTGAGGAACTGAAATAAAGGCAGAAATCGTCAGCATATAAGGAAGGCGACACTGACGGCCCTACAGCTGCGGCTAGGCCATTTATAGCGAACAAAAACAGTGGAATGCTCATTACAGAGCCCTTGGATATGGGAGGAACTAAAGGAGCCTCCTACTTCAACACAGAAGGTACGGAGGGAGAGAAAGTTCCGTATAAAAATCGGAAGCGAGCCACGGAGGCCCCACTCATGCAGCGTGGCAAGGATGTGGTGGCGCCAGGTCGTGTCGTAGGCCTTCCGTAAATCAAAAAAGATGGCGACCAGATGTTGGCGCCATGCAGACGGCAGACTCAAGGCACACCAAATTATCTGTCGTTGAGAGGCCTCGGTGGAAACCACCCTGGGATGGAGCCAGAAGGCCCCGAGACTCCAAGAGCCAACACAACCTGTGTCTCACCATTCGTTCAAGTAGTTTGCAGAGAACGTTGGCGAGGCTAATGGGGCGGTAGCTGTCCACCTCCAGAGGGTTCTTCTCAGGTTTCAAAACAGGGATTACGACGCTTTACCGCCGTTGCGGCGGGAACTCACCCTCAACCCAGATATGGTTGTAAAGGTCTAGGAGGCGTCGCTGGCAGTCCACTGAGAGATGTTTGAGCATCTGACAGTGGATGCGGTCGGGCCCAGGAGCTGTATCAGGGCAAGCGGCTAGAGCACTTTGGAATTCCCAGTCACTGAACGGAACATTGTACAATTCGGGGTGGTGAATGTGAAATGAAAGGCTCCGATATTACAACTGCCGTTCAGGGAGCAGAAGGCCAGTGGGTAATTCGTAGAAGCGGAACTCTGAGCAAAATACTCTGCTAAGCGGTTTGCCATTGTGTCAGAGTCAGTACAGAATGCTCCATTCAGTGAAAGCGCAGGTATGCTGACAGGGGTCCGATAGCCATAGAGGCGCCTAATCTTGGCCCAGACCTGCGATGGAGAGGTACGGAGGCCAATGGTGGAGACATATCATTCCCAGCACTCCTGCTTGTGTTGCCGAATGATGCAGTGGGCCCGCACACGGAGCCGTTTAAAGGCGATGAGGTGTTTCACTGAGGGATGCCGCTTGTGACGCGCCCACCTGCAATCTTTAATCGCCTCAGCGATCTCAGGAGACCATCAGGGCACGGTCCTCCATCGAGGGGACCCTGAAGAACAGGGAATGGCAGATTCTACGGCAGTGACGATGCCGGTGGTGACCCAGTGAACCACCGCATCAATGGCGTCATTAGAAAGCGGCTCAATAGTGGCAATGGAGGAGAACAAATCCCACTCAGCCTTATTCATAGCTCATCTGCAGGGGCGCCCAGAAGAGTGACGCTGTGGCAGTAACAGAAAGATCAGAAAGTGGTCACTACCACACAAGTTGTCATGCACACTCCATTGAACAAATGGTAAGCGGCTAGGGCTGCAGATCGAAAGGTCGATGGTTGAGTACGTGCCATGCACCACACTGAAATGTGTGAAGGAAGGGAAAGGTCGAGCTGTGCCAATACTTGCTCAATGATGCTGCCTCGGCCCATTGTCACTGATCCACCCCACAGAGGGTTATGGGCGTTGAAGTCGCCCAGTAACAGAAAAGGTGGCGGAAATTGGGCTGTCAGTGCAGCCAGGATATGCTGTGGGACATCACCATTCGGTGGAATATACAGGCTGCAGACAGTAACAGCCTGAGGTATCCACACTCGAACAGCGACAGCCTCTAGAGGTGTTTGTAGAGGGACAGACTCGCTATGAAGGGAGTGAAGGGCGTAGATGCAGACACCACCAGATACCCTTTAATAAGCTGCCCGGTTCCTATAATAACCCTGATAGCCAAAGAGGGCAGGGGTTCGCATTGCCGGAAACCAAGTTTCTTGAAGAGCGATGCACAGGAAAGGGTGAAGGCTGAGAAGTTGTCGGAGCTCAGCAAGATGGTGGAAGAAACCGCTGCAGTTCCACTGGAGGATGACATTGTCTTTGGCCGAGAAAGGCATGAAGGGACCGGGGAGGCAGATTACACCGCTGGATCACCTGCTGCCATGGATTGAGTACCTGTGCAAGGGCTATCCATTATGTCTGAGGGAGTGGCGAGATCTATGTCCTCTGCAGACGCCAGAATCTCCACCTCATTCTCGGAGGCATAGCTTGGAGGTTGCAGTGGGATGGGTCCCACTGCAAGTTCCTTGGCCTTAGAGGTCTTCCTCTTGGACTTCTCTTGCTGCTCCTTGGGTTTCACTGGCTTGGAGGGCTTCACCGGTTCAGTCTCCGTGACAGAGGAGGATTGCAAAGCTCTACGACAAGCTGCTCGTGGACACTTATGCCACTGTCAGGCGTCATCCTTCTTGCTTGTGGAAACCTGGGAAGGGAGGGACCCAAGGGACCCATTGCGAGCGAGTAGAGCCGAAGAAGTTGGACGCTTCTCTGGCTTAGAAGCGGGGACTGACGTTCCCGATGGGTGGGGGTTGTTGCTCCCGAGATAGGTGGCGCAGGAACAACAGGGTGGATAGCGCCCCCATGGCCAAGGGGCATGTGGAGTTGTACAGCTCGGCAAACCGGCTGGAATTCGCTGAACTGGTGGGGCTGGCATGGTTGTTGTAGCGGTGGCATACGAAGAAGTCATTCACACAGGATGTAGTCGGTCATATTTCCTCTTAGCCTCAGTATAGGTCAGTCAGTCCAGGGTCTTACATTCCATGGTTTTTCGCTCTTTCTGTAAGATCTCCGCAGTTGACACAGACAGGAGGCGGAGCACATGGAGTACTGGGATGTGATGGGCGTCCACAATCTCGACATGTGAGGCTGGAAGTACAGCAGGAAGACATATGGGCGAACTTCCAGCACTTAAAGCACCGCATCGGGGAGGGATATAGGGCTTGACTTCACAGTGGTAGACCATCACCTTGATCTTCTCTGGTAATGTATCACCCTCGAAGACCAAGATGAAGCCATCGGTAGCAATCTGATTATCCTTCGGACCCTGATGAACGCGCCGGACGAAATGAACACCTCGGCGCTCTAAACTGGCTCGCACCTCGTCATCAGACTGCAAAAGAAGGTCCCTATGGAAAATAATACCCTGGACCATATTTAAACTCTTATGGGGTGTTATGGTAACGGAAACATCCCCAAACTTGTCACAAGAAAGTAACCTTCTTGATTGGGCAGAGGATGCCGTTTTTATCAATACTGACCCAGAGCGCATTTTGGACAAGCCCTCCACCTCCCCAAACTTGTCCTCTCAATGCTCTATGAAGAACTGAGGCTTTGTTGACATGAAAGACTCCCCATCAGCTCTCGTACAAACTAGGAACCGGGGCGAATAACTGTCACTGCCATCCTGAGACTTACGCTCCTCGCCCGCATCTCGTGGTCGTGCGGTAGCGTTCTCGCTTCCCACGCCCGGGTTCCCGGGTTCGATTCCCGGCGGGGTCAGGGATTTTCTCTGCCTCGTGATGGCTGGGTGTCGTGTGATGTCCTTAGGTTAGTTAGGTTTAAGTAGTTCTAAGTTCTAGGGGACTGATGACCATAGATGTTAAGTCCCATAGTACTCAGAGCCATTTGAACCATTTGAACTTACGCTCCTCCCACAGTGTGGCCAGGGAGGGGAACGTTTTAAGATCGTATTTCTGAGCGTTAAATTGGGCCCAAGAACGCTTAGAGACTACTGGCGGCTGGCCACCAGCGAAAGATGATGTACCACACTTCATTGCGGGTCATCCGCAATGATGCCACCCACTCCAACCAAGAGCCCTCCCCAAAGGCGCCACCCAGCCTCAGCAAGGGCCAACTGGCAGGATGGCCATTGCTGGGAGTCCCGATGCCCCAGGGAGATAGTCATCTACTCCTTGACAATTGTGGGGAGTTAACGGCGCAGGCATCAATAGAGCGATCCCTGTGTTGTCTGGGGGTTACAACCAACAGGGTACATGGCGGCCCCACTACAACGGACTGGCTACAGTGCTGGATATTAGGTGCAAGGAAATCATGGTCGTCGTCTCTGCAAAAAGCAACACTGCACAGTGCATTGTGGAAATCGCACACAGGAAGGTATCCCCGCCCAAGAGATGGATAATGAGCGGGACAGCGATGCGACAACGAGATAGCTGGCGGAAGGCCTCAATACACGATGGACACAATGCACCACGTAATGCGCCCTTCCCCAATTGGCTCGCTCTTCGGAATAATTTGGATAGGGGACCATCACATATAGGCCGAAGCGTTTGAGCGCCTTTTAGTCGCCTCTTAAGACAGGCAGGAATACCGGGGGCCTGTTCTAACCACCGAACCCACAGAGGGAAGAGATGAAGTATAGAGTAGCGGAGAGAGCTATATCACACCAGTTTTCGAACTCAAGACCACAAAAACAACAAGAAGTTAAGTTATCTAACTGATTCACATATTGTTAAATTAGAGATTATATTATGTTGCATTGAATGTTGGCATGCAACATATAACAGCGTTCCAATAGGAATACCTACCGCTGGTATACAACAACACACAGATTTGTACACAGACTGTATGCGGATTAAAACACTTCCCAAAATTACAGAAGTATTGTAGTTGTTCTCCTTCTCAAGAAAGCAGTTAGGCTACACCTAAAACACCAACGACCTATCACCTTCTTCTCTGAAATGTATACACTATTCACTAAAATTATAAGTAACTGCATAAAAATTATGTAATTTAATCAGGGAAAGGAACAAACTGATTTTAGTAGTGAAGAAGGCACAATGCTCCATTTGAAACTCATAAACCGAAATACGGAATGGAATAGTGAGTATGAGTTTCCACGTTACCTGGAGCACTGAGAAAATGATATGTCAATTTATGTTACTATACTAACGGATACATATGCCAATAGTTTTATAGTACTTTCATTAGCATTAATTAAAATTGTACGTAATTCAGAATTGGAAGCAGGGTCAGCAAGAAGGCTCCAGTGGCTTTTGAGGTTGCTTTTAAAAAATTTAATTGAAAAGGCATATAAAAACATGGCTTAATGCAATATGTTTGAAATATCTTCGTTTATTTTTATGACATTGTATGTGTATTTCTTGTCCAATTAGGTTTCATTTGAGTTCAGTAGTTCAACAAGTGTTGGAGGTATATGGTTGTACCTTAAAACATTCAGTAAGTAGTGGAAAGCTTTAACAGTGGAAATTTAAAAGCAATCATGAAACTCGATTATATTTAGCCTTGGACAATATATGATCAATATATTGATGGAAAGTAAGTAGGTGTACAATACTGGTCAGTTTCAAATAAGTCCCACTGCTCGTAATTATGAATATACGATCGAAACCTGGAAAGTAGCATCACTTATTGAACTGTATGCGAATAAGCAATCGACAGAGCTAGTTACAAGTTTCGGCTTGAGTAGAATCTCTCCATTTTTTGTTGCTGCTTTTGTGTGCTACGTTTTCCAGCTTCAGAGAGTGAGACTTTTTTCAAATATCAGGAGTGCGTTTTAAGTAATCTACTATGGATTTATATGCCTGGAGAGCTAGTTCATTCACATTTAAAAATGTTTAATTAAATCTGTGAAATTATTAGTGGTGTGAAAGTACTCAATAACTTAACAAGAGAAAGTGGGAGGTCTCTAATAAGGAACAGGTTGGCCTTGTTTAATACACTTGTTGCAATAATAAGACTGTCTTGTTTTTATTAATGCCTTCTGCTGTAACTGATTGTGGTTTATATGAGAAAACTCTTCTGACATGGAGATTATTGAGAGCACTAGAGATGACAATTTCTGTTCATAAAACAAAGAAGCCTCAATTAATGAACACTTTACAACGCCTCAACTCTAACAGCCATCCCTCAGTGGCTGGGGGTAACAGCCATGCAGTACATGTGAGCCACATTCACAGCATCAGGCATACAGCACACAGCTCTAAACCTCACCTGATGCTTCTAAAGTATGTCCCTCTCGGTGCAAAAGGTGAGGCTAAGTCGTGGCTCTGGTTATGAAGGGGTGCTGCAGTTGTTATGATTATAGGAAAATGAGGTACAGTCTTTCAGAATGGAGTTCTTCAATTTGAATTAATACATGCCATGTTTTATTCAGTGCTGTAAATACTGCCACAGTGCCATTAATTAACACACAAATTATTAAGCAACATGTCACTCATGAAAATCATTACCTGGCTCTCGTGAATAATGATGTTGATCATAGTTTATAATAACTTAATTAACACCAGCGCACAACATAACTGTTCGTAACATTTAACATGAAACCTCAGAAAGATATGCACACTATTACAGTCTTACTAATCATGACTTCACGTATGTGCCACTGCGCTTGGCAACTACAGCAATCTGTCTCGTCCAGCTGAGACGAGAGAGCTTCAGCCTCAAGGGTTCCAGCCACTCACAGTCCAGAAAAATCCTCCCTATCTTGTATGGTCATGCTTAGCTTAGTGAATAAAATGTGGGGACACTGTTTTCAAACCGAGCGAGGGGGCACAGTGGTTAGCACACTGGACTTTAATTCAGGAGGACGACAGTTTAAATCCGCCTCTGGCCATCAAGATACAGGTTTTCTGTGATTTCCCTAAATAGCTCCAGGTAAATGCTGGGGTGGTTCCTTGGAAACGCATGGCCAATTTCCTTCCCTATTCTCGACACAGTCCGAGCTTGTCCTCTGTTTCTAATGAGCTCCATGACGCCAGGTCGTTAAACCCAAACATCCTTCCTTCCTTATGACACTGTTTTCAAGTGACTTGCGTCCAAGATGCCATTAAAACTTTCTACCCATACAGTAGGTCTTTTAACATGTCGCACAATATTACAATTTATTAAGTACCATTTGCTAGAAATCTTACGATTTCTCCCCTTAATATTTTTTCGACATTTGAAATAGAAGAAAAATGAATTCAGCCATAAACTCCCTTGGCAAATCTCCTTCGTTCAAGGTTTAGCTTTATAAAATAATGTAAACTTAGATCATTAACTTGATTTAGACTATGACTGCTTAAATACTCCCTTTTACTTCTTTGAACAATGTAACTCTTCCCCAAAAATGGCCTACAAGATTTAATGCATTTTCCTTGTATTTTCCACATGATTCTGCTAGTAACATTAATCGTGCAGTTCACTACTTACTGTAACACATGTTTTCTTAACTCTTAGAAGAATCACATTTACATATAATGCTAATATCTTTTTCCAGTACTGTTCCATCCAAGTTGTCACTACCTACTAACACTTCTCTCTCTTTACTCTGCACTTTGTTGCCCTGTTAAGACGGATTTCATTGATCAATTAAATGAACAATAGGTTTATATCTGCTTCTATATTTCGGTGTTTTGGCGCCTTTAAACAAAAAAGAAGTCTTATACATATTCCACATAAACACTCTTTTCCATGGGAGTTATCTAATTTCTACTTCCAGCTGAAGTTGTCTTGCTACTGGTATGACATACCTCATTGAGACTGGCTCATTCCAGTGATTCAGCTTTCTGTCGCCTATCTCTCTTCTCCACCAGCTAAATCATTCAAGATTGTTACATGTAACAAAGACACATGTAATCATACTATAATTCTGTAAAACAACTATAGATTCATCAGATGTTCACATCTCGGGTTGCTACCATTCACAAAGTTCTTAGATAGTGTTAAACGCTGGGCATTATATCACTACCCAATTTGGAAATTAGCTGTTTCCATTGACCCATATATTTTTGTGAGTCTTAGGTCAGCTTATATTCAAGCGAGTCCGTTTAGCTGAGGGTTGAAACCCTGCTGGCCTCCAGTTTTCCTTTCCTTTCAACTGCTGTGTATCAACACAGCTCGTAGACATGCTAACCCCATTAGCATCCCATCATCTCGTCTCTGAGTAAAACTTAACATTCTTATTCCTTTCTGCAATCGCTGTTACGAAATGCATAAGATGTTATAATATGTAATTCATTAGGACTTGTGTTCCTGTTGACTGCAAGCGTCCTATATCCAACCTAATGATACAGTAAAAGCATTGTTGATTCGGTAGCCAGAGGATATCCTTTTTTACTGTGAGGTATTTGACTCTTTCTTAACTTGTCTTTAAACTCAAATCGACATGCTAAATGCGTCCATTTCAGCCTATTGTTTCTCAACTCAAAGGTGACAGACTGTTCTTGTGCTACGTTGGATTGTCTCTGCATATCAAGTACTTACCTTATAATGTAAGTTACCATATGTTCCTCTCTTAATGCCATTGGTATTACGTTAATAGTTTATAGGTTTTTCCCATATTTTACCTTCTTGTGTTTTTGTCTGATTTTAAAGTAAAAAAAATCCTTTAGTACATTCCCAACTCAAAACTTATCTATTTACTTATTGCTCAATGCATTACTTCTTCTTGTAATTCATACTGAAACCATTTGTCACCTATTCAGTACTTTCTTACTAAACGGAGGTGCGGCGTTTGTTGCCTACTCAGTAAAATCTTTGCAGTAATTTCAATACAGCACATTGCCTGATGCATACATTACTCAATTTTCTTTTACATTCTTCCATCTAAATGACATCCTACAATAATCTGAGATGTCTACTTCAGCTGGTTTCCTATTATACACCTTACTCTAAATGACTTCTGATATATTATACCTTCTCCACATTTTTAATGCAGGTTTCAATATCTATTCACTCATAGTGTTAGCCATGTTAGCCACTTACCTTTTGTTGTTCTTTCATAACCTTCAATTATCTGCTTTCCATATTATTTATTTGTGAGTTCATACCACTTTGGTGTATATCATATACACAGAACACAGTAATGTAAACAATTTTTAGTTGGTGTCTTGCTGACAATATGGTATGAATATGTTTTATCATTTGTGGCATAAATATTATTTTTGAATATATTCTTTATTATCTTCATGTCTTGTTACAGCTCTGGTTTGCTTTAGAAATATATAGAGAAAATTTAGCTTTATACTTCAAAATAATTATAAGATAGCTGGAGAATGATGGGTAACACATGAAACGACATGGAAATAACATTACCAGCAACTGAGGCCCTCTTATTCATCAAGTATATAGTTTGATTAATAGTAAACTCCCTGGGTTATTATTGCTGAAAACTGCAGTACCTTTTTTTAGTGTACAATATTGTACACCCAATGGTTCAGTTTGTCTTAGTGGCTGCAATTTCTCTTGAATTGGGGTGAGAAAAGTGAATTACCACATATGTCACATAACTTTTTGATCTCTGTATCGATCTTAGAACATTTGTGTCTAGTCTTAATTAGCACTAACTCACCTACATTGAAAGTTACCTGTTTGGTCTTTTTATGTTCCCACAGGTTTGTTTCTCCTGCCTCATTATTTATTCTTTGCAATGGCAGATTCCTTTCCTCGTTGACGATGTGATCCTGAGTTGGGGGAAGGATAGCGATTCTGTAGTTAAGTTAGCTGGTTTCTTAGCCATTAATACTTCAACAGGAGACATTTCTATAGTTGAGTGGGGTAACTTCTTGTTCACTTCATCAAATTCTGTGATATAACCATACCAGCTGCAATGCTTTTTGGAGCAATAGGTCCTGAATATCCCATTCAGTTCTTTCATGTCTTTAATGGAGGGATTGGGATAGAGATGATACTTGAAAATACAAATGGATATTATCCTCATTTGTGCCCAGATTTCTTTCAAAATTTTGGAATGGAACTGAGGTCCATTATCTTTATGGCACGTACATAATTTTTGTCTTATTATCTAATGATCTCCATGAATTATTCTTAAGGGACACAGTTTCACAGCTTGAAATAAAAGTTTAAATCTATAAATAGAAACAGAAAGCCCCTTAGTGATTTCGGCAGCGAGTCATATAAGTCAACTGCTACTTTGTCCTAAACTTATTATTTCTTTTCAATATAAATTTCATACCTTGTTTGTCTGACACTTATCACATGTTTCCAACCATTTTTAACGTTTTCTCTCTATTGCCATAGATACAAGTTTCCCTGAGTTTCCCAGTGCATTTCTTTACTTCAAAATGTCCATATTTGAGATGTCTATGTAGAATTAATTTATCTACCTTATGGTCTGCCCAGCATACCTTTCAATCACTGCTGTGTACTAAATAATATTTCCTCAGTTTTGCTCATTTTAGTCCTCTGGTCATCACTTATCATTTTTAACAGTCTCACAGGAAGGTTAATGTCCTGTGGTCTGCATATACGTAAGTTTTTCTCTGCAAATTATAGCATCTAATTTTTGGAAAGCTAATACTATGACCAAAGCGCCTTCTTCTGTCACAGACTAATTGCGTTCCCATTTATTTAAGATTGTGCTAGTAAAATTCATTGATCTATTTTACCCCAATGACCTGAATCAATGTTGAACCAATCTCGTATCTGGATGCATCTGTCGCTACACAAAATCTCTTTAATAGATCAGGTTATTACAACATGATTCTTCTGCATAAATCTTCCTTACTTTCCTCAAATTCTTTACTGTGTTCTTTGGTTCACACTCGAACTGCATTCTTTTCAGCTAAGTATTACAACACTTTTTCATGAAGTACCTTATTTGCCCCAAATTTGCTATAAAATCTTCAGAGGACAAGAAATTCTTTTATTTGGATCCAGGAAAGCTCCTAATAGCATCAGTTTTCTCAGAATTCGATCTTATTCCAGAAACTGAAATAATATATCCTAGAAATTTAATTTCCTTAAGATTCACTCTAATGTCCTTCACTGCAAATGCTGGTAAGTTTTCTTTCAGTATTTAGTTGTGTTTGTGCCAACTTTTATTCACATTAATAGACAGTTACCTTAGCTTTTAAATCTTCACCTAAGGGTGGTTCTAGCAAGCACATGGAGGCTTCAAAAGATATTTTCAGCTCAAACGTTAATACTACTAATTGACAACATTGATTACCCTAGATATTTGCTGTGTATTTCCTGCACTCATCATTTAAGATCACTTCCCAAAAGCTACACTCCTGGAAATGGAAAAAAGAACACATTGACACCGGTGTGTCAGACCCACCATACTTGCTCCGGACACTGCGAGAGGGCTGTACAAGCAATGATCACACGCACGGCACAGCGGACACACCAGGAACCGCGGTGTTGGTCGTCGAATGGCGCTAGCTGCGCAGCATTTGTGCACCGCCGCCGTCAGTGTCAGCCAGTTTGCCGTGGCATACGGAGCTCCATCGCAGTCTTTAACACTGGTAGCATGCCACGACAGCGTGGACGTGAACCGTATGTGCAGTTGACGGACTTTGAGCGAGGGCGTATAGTGGGCATGCGGGAGGCCGGGTGGACGTACCGCCGAATTGCTCAACACGTGGGGCGTGAGGTCTCCACAGTACATCGATGTTGTCGCCAGTGGTCGGCGGAAGGTGCACGTCCCCGTCGACCTGGGACCGGACCGCAGCGACGCACGGATGCACGCCAAGACCGTAGGATCCTACGCAGTGCCGTAGGGGACCGGACCGCCACTTCCCAGCAAATTAGGGACACTGTTGCTCCTGCGGTATCGGCGAGGACCATTCGCAACCGTCTCCATGAAGCTGGGCTACGGTCCCGCACACCGTTAGGCCGTCTTCCGCTCACGCCTCAACATCGTGCAGCCCGCCTCCAGTGGTGTCGCGACAGGCGTGAATGGAGGGACGAATGGAGACGTGTCGTCTTCAGCGATGAGAGTCGCTTCTGCCTTGGTGCCAATGATGGTCGTATGCGTGTTTGGCGCCGTGCAGGTGAGCGCCACAATCAGGACTGCATACGACCGAGGCACACAGGGCCAACATCCGGCATCATGGTGTGGGGAGCGATCTCCTACACTGGCCGTACACCACTGGTGATCGTCGAGGGGACACTGAATAGTGCACGGTACATCCAAACCGTCATCGAACCCATCGTTCTGCCATTCCTAGACCGGCAAGGGAACTTGCTGTTCCAACAGGACAATGCACGTCCGCATGTATCCCGTGCCACCCAACGTGCTCTAGAAGGTGTAAGTCAACTGCCCTGGCCAGCAAGATCTCCGGATCTGTCCCCCATTGAGCATGTTTGGGACTGGATGAAGCGTCGTCTCACGCGGTCTGCACGTCCAGCACGAACGCTGGTCCAACTGAGGCGCCAGGTGGAAATGGCATGGCAAGCCGTTCCACAGGACTACATCCAGCATCTCTACGATCGTCTCCATGGGAGAATAGCAGCCTGCATTGCTGCGAAAGGTGGATATACACTGTACTAGTGCCGACATTGTGCATGCTCTGTTGCCTGTGTCTATGTGCCTGTGGTTCTGTCAGTGTGATCATGTGATGTATCTGACCGCAGGAATGTGTCAATAAAGTTTCCCCTTCCTGGGACAATGAATTCACGGTGTTCTTATTTCAATTTCCAGGAGTGTATTTGTTAATTCTAGGTTTCGCATTACCCTAATATCATGTTTTCTAAACATGTTCTTCTATGGTATCTACTTGTGGCACTATGATCTTGTTAATACCGTTGAATGTGCTGTAATTCACACCGATCTGTCTTTTTTTTTGACCAATTATAATTTCATTGAAATAGTTCTTTTTGGCGTGCTCTTACTATCATTGTCAACTGTCTCTCTTTTTGAGACTTGGTTAGGAAACAGTCACACTCAAAATTTTTTGATAAATCGAGGTTCTGGTGAAAATACACCTGTATTTATTCAAAATGTCCTTTAACTCCTTTGTTTCTGTAACACTCAACCTTTCTGTTTTTGCAACACTTTGATGTATCTTATGGTTGGCTCAGTGTATATCTCATTATCTGCATGTTGATCCTAAGTGACTGATACGGATCGTTTTTATTGTGTATTCCACAACAAACCTATCTGCGTAATTTTTATTTTTAACCCTGCCTTCTTTTTTTCCGTAGGGATTTCGTACCCTTTCAATGTATCAGTTATTTTTTTCCATTTACACAGAGTTTATTTTTTTCCATTTACACAAAGTTTACCAACGACAAATTCTATCTTAACTTGACTCTTTATTAAACAGTATTATCCTTACACATAATCCTGGCACCGTAATTGCATTAACTGTGTGGCTTATTTCGTTTATCCTGGAGTTTTATAGAACCTGTCTTCTTATTAGCTTACTTTTAGATCCAAATGTGGTGACTGTTCTTACCCCTGGTGTTGGTAACTCTGGGAACTAATTATCTATTTTAATCCTATCAAACAGGTTTTCTGCTCTTGCAGTCATCTCAGATACAGAACAGACTACTGCTATCACATTTAAGTGTTACATCTGTATCTCAATTCTAAGCTGGAATACTTTAGAAAAGTCTCACTCATCCTCCCTCATCCCGATCTCTTTAATATATTCCCTGGTATTATATCCCAAAACTTGTATCTTTATTCGGCTTCTGTGATAGCAGTTTACGATCTGACCTCATAACTCCATCCAGAGTTTTCATTATAATGATTTTGGTAAACTCTAGATTCTTCATGAAAATTACCTTTTCCTCTCCCTCTAATACATCTGAGAAGACTGTAATAGTATTTATATGAATCTTGTGTCTCATACTGTGACCTCTCTTCCAGTTCTCATAGTGTATCCACCTGCACTGGCATCATGTTAAATCTTGGTGGCAGTAATTATTCCCATTTTGCTATTGTTTCTTGGGTTTTGATTTGTTTCTGGGCCAAACATCCAAGTTCTGGTTGTCACCTGACACTTTCCTGATGTCTACTTTAGGAATTACAATTAACTTTTCTTGCAATGAAACTGGTAACTTAATCTATATGACAAATTAGATCAGACTCTTGCAGTGGACTATCCAAATACAGAATTCCTTCTAAATTTCTGAAAGAACTCTTCATAACTTTAACACAGTTACTGGTGAGTTTTTCGGAAACAGTCTCACCACATATGCAAATCAGTAATAAAACTTCCAGTTAATTGCAATACTTAATTTACGTTCGTAAAATTGATATACCACAGTATTAGCGATTGTCAGTAGACAACTGGTGCGGTCTTGCTGTTCTCTTACTTTCAATACATATTTGCATATGATGTAGTAGTGAAAATTTTGGAAGCACCAAGAGGCTATCAACAGGGATGTGAAATGCCCAAAGCCATACGAGAGTCACACCTCTGGGACAAGTTCTTGAAAAGACCACGAGTTGTGGTGTGAGGGATCAGTGGCCATTGGACAGAGGTTGTTACCACATGGAGTTGCTGCAGGAAGTTGGGCCATTGTACAGAAATGCAGATAGTATCTCCTGTACAGAAACGACTGGTGAAAACGTTGTACAACCAGGAAATGAAATTAGAGCTCTTTCTCTTTAACTGGAATGCACCTATGTTTGTGAGATGTCGAAAGCTGGCCGTTTCCCCAGAAAAGCACAGGAAACTAAAGGTAAACACATCAGTGACGGACAGGAGATGCTCGGTACTGGGCCTTTGAAATTGTGGGAGAGTATTGAATGCTCTAACTTTGCAGAAAAATAATCTTTATTTGATATGGAACCTGTCACTATTGGCTAACATAAACAAACTTTAAGTTACAAGAGACATTAGATGGTGACAAGGCAGAGCACCTGATTGGCTGAAGAAAAAGACAGAGTGAGAGTGACGTGAGTTTTTCTGGTACAGTATGGTAGGACACAAGCCAATGGTTGACCAGTCAGGGGAAGGAGAAAGGTTTTTGTAATTGACAATTTGATCGGTAAGCGCTTTGAATATTCGGACCTGAGCCAATCAAATACTGTGAAGGACAGAAAATACAATATGGGGTTTTCTCCTACTTCACATTCGACGGAAAATCAGATGGGAAAGTAGAGTTTTGAGTTCAAATTAAAGACTCAGAGCCTCAATCGCCCGATTTTGACACTGAGAGCCACCATGGAGCCTCCTGAGATGCATTGGGGCGAGAAACATATTGGGCTAATTTGGAGATGGGCAATAGTGAGGGTCGTTGGATCCATGAACAATCGATTATACAGCCACTTGGACCATCACCTGCAATACTATGGTGAAATCGTGCCACAGCTACAAGATCAAGCATAGGGAGGTTAGAGTCAATTTTTCGTAATCCGATTATTTCAAACATCACTCTCAAACCTCGCACTGTCAGTAATGCAAGGTTTGCTTTCGACTTCACCTACATGTGTGGTAGTTCTCCTTTCTGTTGTACGAGTTACTTACATTAAACTTACAACAATCACTAGTGACTCCACGATTATTAGTATATTTCTTGCGACATTATTAGCTTTTCCCTCAGATCTCTATGTCAGATAGACCAAGGATATTAAAGTTGCCACAGGTTGCCATTCAACTGGTTGTTTGTCTATGAGCTTATCTTGTCAATGTTGCCATAGGTTGTCACTGCTTAATGTTCATTTTATTGTAATAAATCAGAGTCATTACAACTCTTGTTTCATTTAATACTCATCAGCTTCTCTGTGATAATTTTGGAAGGTACATTTGCATATGCTTTATCGACTGCTATCAGAATTCAATTCATTAACCTGGAGCG
Organism: Schistocerca americana; assembly: GCF_021461395.2. NCBI lineage: Eukaryota > Metazoa > Arthropoda > Insecta > Orthoptera > Acrididae > Schistocerca > Schistocerca americana. The sequence continues at coordinate 637,005,811 of NC_060120.1, read as the reverse complement.
TAAGACCCTCTTTGCATAGAGAGAAGAATAAAATATAAAATGACCTCGCACAATACCCACATCTACTGAAATTTCGATCTTGAAGTAGGTCTCTCTTGACGCAATTTTGAGCTCTGCTCAACCAGTGTTAATTCAGAAACGACCTTAAAAATCGATCTATGTCATCCATAGTGATTCTGTTCTCATTCCCCAGAATAATGCTTCTTCTTGACTACTTCTAATCTGTTATACAAACCAATAAGAACTATTTCTATCTTTAAATTCACATTCTTATGAAGTATTTCACAATTCCCTTCAGTTTATCGTTAGTCATTCACTAACATTACAACATTTGATTCTATAAAGTGATTCAAGGCTCATGTGCTTCAATCACTTCCCACTACTAAAGTACTTCTTCTGATAAAGCATCAGTTGATAAATAGTGTCTGTGTTTCTACTCCTTAAGTAAGAATGAGGTTTCTAAAACAAATTCATCTTCCAGTTTACTAATTTTTTAAGAATTTTTTCTCTGGAAATTTCAAGTTCTCCTAATTCAGTTGCTTCCTGGATTTTTTAAGATTCTGGATGACAATGGCGAGATTGTTTAGCTTGAATATTCATTTTTGATGTCTTTCCCTGAGGAACCACATTTCGCCAGAATCATAGTAATTTACTGTCAGATTTCTGCCAGATAATTACACTTTACTGTTAACAGCAGTTTTATGAACCACTGATGGAGTGTGACAACTTACATGGGGAACAGTTTCCTCACGTAGTTTTCTGAACTTTATTGTTCATCAGTATTGATAACATCAAGTCTTATCAGCTGTAATGATTTTTTTCAAAAAAGAATTGTTGACAGAACTACTGCAGTGAAATAAGTAATTATGGTTACGAAATTTCTGGAATAAGGCAAGATATATTTTAACATCCATAAATGCTCAGAACAGCACATTACAGTACATCGTTAGGATAAGGCCACAAAGTATACAAAACATAGTCAGAAAGGTTTATTACACTGTTTGGAGCACACTTGTCGCACACACATAAACATACGAAATATGTTGTTCGTAAAATATATTCCTAAGGCTCCACTCTGAACAGATGTTTCGTATGTCACTTTGACAAGTCAAACGATATTGTTTCATTATCTTACAGAATTTCTCCTTGTTCAATGATCTGGTCAGTAGATCAGCCAAATGTCTTCTGTGCCTAGTATTCTACTTCAGCACGCTCTTGCTATAAATTATCCCTTATAAACTGATGCCTTATATCAGTGTGTTTACTTCTGGCGCTAGTGATGTCATTTTTGCTTAAGTTTATAGCTCCCTTCTTGTCACTAGACTTGTTTGTGGGTTCCATACTGATATTAGGCTCTATCTCAGTTATTGAAATCGATAATTCGTCTTAAATTGTTTGTCACAGAGGCATGTACTCAGTTTCTGTATTGCTCAAGCTACCGTTTTTTGTCTTGTATAGGACCAGGATAAAAGTCCTTCCATCGATATGAAAGAAATTTCACTAATGGAATGTCTATTTTAAAGAAGACTAACACGTTGATCCATGGCTGTGTACAAAATACAGATTGACTCTTACATAGGAGATAACAGCAACCAGCCACTTTTTGCAGTGCTATTTGTTTATTTAAATAGCGCCGTTACTGGTTTCCAACTGACAGCTTCCACCTTAGACGGCTAGTTCACGTCAAAATAATTTTATATAAACTTTCACTTTTTGTTTCCACAACTAATGAAATTTCCTTGAGGTGGTGGTGCCCTACAACCAAAAAAAGATGTGACACAATGTCTGTTTAACTTTAATTATACTCACAATGATTTCAAGTGATGTAAACAAATTATTAAGGGGAAGATATTTTGATTACTTATGATGAAATATCCACGTCATTACGTTCCAATGCCGATTGCTTGTGATCATGCAGCAGCAAAAACTGAATGACGCACTTTTTATGTATATGTATACACATAATCTGGAGCACAACTCACACACCAAGAATTTGCACCAAATGGAAGCAAGTATACAAAAATGGCGATATTGCAACCACAACAATGCCAAAGACCTCCACTCTCAGAGATACTTATATACATAAACTTGTATGTGACAGTAGAAGTTCACAGATTACTAATGTTTCATTACTTACTATATATATCAAAAGGACTGACTAAAATTAAGATAAACAAATAAAGCAGTCAGTTTGTTACAAAGTATTACTGCAGTGACATTACATAAATATTATGATATATATTTGGACCAATGCAAATGATAAGTGCTAGATGTAAATTAATAAATACAACAATTGTCGACATATTATATAAATATTATGCCATACACCAGAAGCAAAGTAAATGATTTGGGATGGATGTACATAAATGAATATTACAATGGTGGACATTTCATTGATTTTTCTAGATATAACTAGTTGAAGGCACTGTATGACAAAGCAAGCTGTTATAGTTTATTCACTATTTCGTTAGTGCCTGCATGTTGTTACTGTGAAAGGGAGTAGTGTTTACTTTAAATTGGAAAGCAGGTGAATTAAATTTTGATGGAAGTCTGCATTGATTAACTCGGTCTTTTCATTGAGGAGATTTTCCGTTGATTTGCTTTTATGTACATATATTTCAATCTCTTCAAGCAAATTCATAAAGCTACCTTTCTCAGGATGGTGCAATATTTGTACAGGTCTTCAGTGGTCTTTATTCCATGATTGTTAGTAGTTATATGCGAGGCAAATGTGGATTTTGAAATTTTGTTCAAATGTATTGCATCTATATGCTCTTTGGACCAAGTCTCAATACTTCTCCCAGTTCATCCTATACAGTAGGTGGGGCAAGTTTTACAGCTGAGTTTGTACAGGGTGTTTCAAAAATGACCGGTATATTTGAAACAGCAATAAAAACTAAACGAGCAGCGATAGAAATACACCGTTTGTTGCAATATGCTTGGGACAACAGTACATTTTCAGGCAGACAAACTTTCGATATTACAGTAGTTACAATTTTCAACAACAGATGGCGCTGCAAGTGATGTGAAAGATATAGAAGACAACGCAGTCTGTGAGTGCACCATTCTGTACGTCGTCTGTCTGCTGTAAGCATGTGCTGTTCATGCCCGCATCTCGTGGTCGTGCGGTAGCGTTCTCGCTTCCCACGCCCGGGTTCCCGGGTTCGATTCCCGGCGGGGTCAGGGATTTTCTCTGCCTCGTGATGGCTGGGTGTTGTGTGCTGTCCTTAGGTTAGTTAGGTTTAAGTAGTTCTAAGTTCTAGGGGACTTATGACCACAGCAGTTGAGTCCCATAGTGCTCAGAGCCATTTGAACCATGTGCTGTTCACAACGTGCAAGTGTGCTGTAGACAACATGGTTTATTCCTTAGAACAGAGGATTTTTCTGGTGTTGAAATTCCACCGCCTAGAACACAGTGTTGTTGCAACAAGACGAAGTTTTCAACGGAGGTTTAATGTAACCAAAGGACCAAAAAGCGATACAATAAAGGATCTGTTTGAAAAATTTCAACGGACTCGGAACGTGACGTTGCAGTCCCATCGTCCCTGCATCCTCAAAAAGTACTGGTCTGGGCCGCCATTTCTTCCAAAGGAATTATTGGCCCATTTTTCAGATCCGAAACGATTACTGCATCACGCTATCTGGACATTCTTCGTGAATTTGTGGCGGTACAAACTGCCTTAGACGACACTGCGAACACCTCGTGGTTTATGCAAGATGGTGCCCGGCCACATCGCACGGCCGACGTCTTTAATTTCCTGAATGAATATTTCGATGATCGTGTGATTGCTTTGGGCTATCCGAAACATATAGGAGGCGGCGTGGATTGGCCTCCCTATTCGCCAGACATGAACCCCTGTGACTTCTTTCTGTGGGGACACTTGAAAGACCAGGTGTACCGCCAGATCCAGAAACAATTGAACAGCTGAAGCAGTACATCTCATCTGCATGTGAAGCCATTCCGCCAGATACGTTGTCAAAGGTTTCGGGTAATTTCATTCAGAGACTACGCCATATTATTGCTACGCATGGTGGATATGTGGAAAATATCGTACTATAGAGTTTCCCAGACCGCAGCGCCATCTGTTGTTGAAAATTGTAACTACTGTAATTTCGAAAGTTTGTCTGCCTGGAAATGTACTGTTGTCCCAAGCATATTGCAACAAACGGTGTATTTCTATAGCTGCTCGTTTAGTTTTTATTGCCGTTTCAAATATACCTGTCATTTTTGAAACACCCTGTATATGCCAGGTGCTGCAAAATAAAATTCCAGAGAAATCAATTCTTTAGCCTTCAGAGCCAATAAAATAATAACAAGACGTCTCAAATACAACAGTTCACACAGGAACAGTGTTCTAAACTTTCTAAATGTTATCGACTCCAAACTTTCTAACAATAATGTTTTAATAGCTAAAGCTGATAAAAGTAGTTGTGCAGTGATAATGTATGAAAGTGACCATGTTGACAAAACCATGGAATTCTCCAGTAGAAACAATATAACTGAATTAGATTTTGATCTTACACTAAAGTTTCAGGCCAAAATTAAGAAAACACTTAAGAACTGTAATTTCCTCCTAATTGGGAAGCGTATGACTACATTTCCATGAACTTCACTGCACACTGGCTCCAGTCACAGCCTAAGACCCATAATGAAAACTGTGCTATCAGACAAATTTGAACTCTAAGAACGGCCAATCATATAGGTTAAATAACAAACAGCTTGCTCTGCTTAATACCTACTATACTTTTGAAAACAAATTCTCCATTAAGAACACATAATAACTCATTGACAGAATTAAACATGTTTGCATTCCATTGACAGACAGATTTGCATCACTTGAAGTAGCAAACCCTTATACTAACATCCCTACAGAGAGCTCCACAAACACAGTCAGAGACAATCTACTCAAACTAAAGAAACTGGGCATGGCAGAGATCTGTGACTTCATTGAATTATTCAACTTGGTACTATCATACAGTTACTTTAGTTGCAATAACAAAATATACCAACAGAAAGATGGACTGGCAATGGGTAGCAGGCTAGCTGGGATGTTAGCAGGTATTTACATAAATCCCTTAGAGCAGATATTTTTTGAAGCTATGAGCCCCCATGAACCATGGACCTCACCGTTGGTGGGGAGGCTTGCGTGCCTCAGCGATACAGATGGCCATCACGTAGGTGCAACCACAACAGAGGGGTATCTGTTGAGAGGCCAAAAAAACGTGTGGTTCCTGAAGAGGGGCAGCAGCCTTTCCAGTAGTTGCAGGGACAACAGTCTGGATGATTGACTGACCTGACCTTGTAACACTAACCAAAACGGCCTTGCTGTGCTGGTACTGCGAACAGCTGAAAGCAAGGGGAAACTACAGCCGTAATTTTTCCCGAGGGCATGCAGCTTTACTGTATGATTAAATGATGATGGCGTCCTCTTGGGTAAAATATTCCGGAGGTAAAATAGTCCCCCATTCAGATCTCCGGGCAGGGACTACTCAAGAGGACGCCGTTATCAGGAGAAAGAAAACTGACGTTCTGCGGATCAGAGCGTGGAATGTCAGATCCCTTAATCGGGCAGGTAGGTTAGAAAACTTAAAAAGGGAAATGGATAGCTTAAAGTTAGATATATTGGGAATTAGTGAAGCTTGGTCGCAGGAGGAACAAGACTTTTGGTCAGGTGAATACAGGGTTATAAATACAAAATCAAATAGGGGTAATGAAGGAGTAGCTTTAATAATGAATAGGAAAATAGGAGTGCAGGTAAGCTACTACAAACAGCACAGTGAACGCATTATTGTGGCCAAGATAGACACGAAGCCCACACTTACCACAATAGTACAAGTTTATATGCCAACTAGCTCTGCAGATGATGAAGAAAATGATGAAATGTATGATGAGATAAAAGAAATTATTCAGATAGTGAAGGGAGACGAAAATTTAATAGTCATGAGTGACTGGAATTCGAGAGTAGGAAAAGGGAGAGAAGGAAACATAGTAGGTGAATATGGATGGGAGGAAAGAAATGAAAGAGGAAGCCATCAGGTAGAATTTTGCACAGAGCATAATTCAATCGTAGCTAACACTTGGTTCAAGAATCATAAAAGAAGGTTGTACACATGGAAGAATCCTGGAAATACTAGAAGGCATCAGATAGATAATATAATGGTAAGACAGAGATTTAGAAACCAGGTATTAAATTGTAAAACATTTCCAGGGGCAGATGTGGACTCTGACCACAATCTATTGGTTATGATCTGTAGATTAAAACTGAAGAAACTGCAAAAAGGTGGGAATTTAAGGAGATGGGGTCTGGACAAACTGATCAAACCAGAGGTTGTACAGAGTTTCAGGGAGAGCATAAGGGAACAATTTTCACAAATGAGGGAAAGAAATACATTAGAAGAAGAATGGGTAGCTCTGAGGGATGAAGTAGTGAAGGCAGCAGAGGATCAAGTAGGTAAAAAGACGAGGGCTAGTAGAAATCCTTGGGTAATAGAAGAAATATTGAATTTAATTGATGAAAGGAGAAAATATAAAAATGCAATAAATGAAGCAGGCAAAAAGGAATACAAACGTCTCATAAATGAGATTGACAGGAAGTGCAAAATGGCTAAGCAGGGATGGCTAGAGGACAAATGTAAGGATGTAGAAGCGAGTATCACTACGGGTAAGATAGATACTGCCTTCAGGAAAATTAAAGTGACCTTTGGAGAAAAGAGAACCACTTGTATGAATATCAAGAGCTCAGATGGAAACTCAGTTCTAAGCAAAGAAGGGAAAGCAGAAAGGTGGAAGGAGTACATAGAGGGCCTATACAAGGGCGACGTACTTGAGGACAATATTCTGGAAATGGAAGAGAATGTAGATGAAGACGAAATGGGAGATACAATACTGCGTGAAGAGTTTGACAGAGCACTGAAAGACCTGAGTCGAAACAAGGCTCCAGGAGTAGACAACATTCCATTAGAACTACTGATGGCCTTGGGAGAGCCAGTCCTGACAAAACTCTACCATCTGGTGAGCAACATGTATGAGACAGGCGAAATACCCTCAGACTTCAAGAAGAATATAATAATTCCAAACCCAAAGAAAGCAGGTGTTGACAGATGTGAAAATTACCGAACAATCAGTTTGATAAGCCACAGCTGCAAAATACTAACGCGAATTCTTTACAGACGAATGGTAAAACTAGTAGAAGCCAACCTTGGGGAAGATCAGTTTGGATGCCGTAGAAATATTGGAACACGTGAGGCAATACTGACCTTACGACTTATATTAGAAGAAAGATTAAGGAAAGGCAAACCAACATTTCTAGCATTTGTAGACTTATAGAAAGCTTTAGACAATGTTGACTGGAATACTCTCTTTCAAATTCTATTGAGCGCAGGGGTAAAATACAGGGAGCGAAAGGCTATTTACAATTTGTACAGAAAGCAGATGGCAGTTATAAGAGTTGAGGGGCATGAAAGGAAAGCAGCGGTTGGGAAGGGAGTGAGACAGGGTTGTAGCCTCTCCCCGATGTTATTCAATCTGTATATTGAGCAAGCAGTAAGGGAAACAAAAGAAAAATTCGGAGTAGGTATTAAAATCCATGGAAAAGAAATAAAAACTTTGAGGTTCGCCGATGACATTGTAATTCTGTCAGAGACAGCAAAGGACTAGGAAGAGCAGTTGAATGGAATGGACAATGTCTTGAAAGGAGGATATAAGATGAACATCAACAAAAGCAAAACGAGAATAATGGAATGTAGTCGAATTAAGTCTGGTGATGCTGAGGAAATTAGATTAGGAAACGAGACACTTAAAGTAGTAAAGGAGTTTTGCTATTTAGGGAGAAAAATAACTGATGATGGTCGAAGTAGAGAGGATATAAAATATAGACTGGCAATGGCAAGAAAAGCGTTTCTGAAGAAGAGAAATTTGTTAACATCGAGTATAGATTTAAGTGTCAGGAAGTCGTTTCTGAAAGTATTTGTATGGAGTGTAGCCATGTATGGAAGTGAAATATGGACGATAAATAGTTTAGACAAGAAGAGAATAGAAGATTTCGAAATGTGGTGCTACAGAAGATTGCTGAAGATTAGATGGATAGATCACATAACTAATGAGGAGGTATTGAATGAAATCGGGGAGAAGAGGAGTTTGTGGCACAACTTGACAAGAAGAAGGGACAGGTTGGTAGGACATGTTCTGAGGCATCAAGGGATCACAAATTTAGCATTGGAGGGCAGTGTGGAGTGTAAAAATCTTAGAGGGAGACCAAGAGATGAATACACTAAACAGATTCAGAAGGACGTAGGTTGCAGTAAGTACTGGGAGATGAAGAAGCTTACACAGGATAGAGTAGCATGGAGAACCGTATCAAACCAGTCTCAGGACTGAAGACCACAACAACAACAACAAACAATGAGCCACATCAACTACAAAAAGATCTACTACAAAAGATGTCTTGATGATACAATTTTACTTATTCATGGCCCCAGTGGGGAGATAGACACATGAGCAACAAGTCTGAGCAGCATGAACAGAAACATGAACTTCACTGTTGAATATGAGACCAACAATAATAGCATCTATTTCTTAGGCATAAAAATCACCACCAAATTCCTTAAACATTATTTTGAGTTTGTAGAAAACCGACATCCACTGATATATGTAACAACAGCTCATCTTGAATCGAAACCACCGTAAGAGGGCATAAATTAGATCCATATGGAATCGCCAACATAAAATTCCACTTGAAAAAAATTCAAATGCATCCTTCAATATGCCCTAGAGAAGTATATTCCGAGTAAGGTTTTAAGGGATGGGAAAGATCCATCACATTTCAGTAGCCGTGTTAGAAAAGCGCTACGTAAACAAAGAGCACTTCATCTCAGATTCAAGACAAGTAAAAACCTAGCTGACAAATAAAAGCTGAAGGAAGCGAAAATGAGCGTAAGGAGAGCAATGAGGGAAGAGTTCAATGATTTTGAAAGTAAGACGTCGTCAACCGACCTGAGTAAAATCGCTACAAGATTTTGGTCGTATGTAAAGTCAGTGAGTAGGTCAAAATCATATATTCGTTCTCTCAGCGACCACATCGGCACACAAACGGAAGATAACAGAGAGAATGCCGAAATACTGAATTCCGTCTTCCGAAGTTGTTCACCGCGGAAGATCATAACACTGTCCCTCCTTTCAATCGTAGTGCGAACGTCGAAATGGCAGCTATTGAGATAACCGATCGCGTAACTAAAAAGCAGCTACAATCGCTTAGTGGGGAGAAGGCTTCAGAACCAGATGAGATACCTATGACTCTATAAAGATTTTGCGAAAGAACTTGCTCCTCTTCTAGCAGTAATTTATTGTAGATCGCTTGAGCAACGACTGGAAAAAAGCGCAGGGCATTCCCGTTTTTAAGAAAGGTCGTAAGACAGATCCAGACAATTACAGACCTATATCGTAGACCCGAATCTGTTGTAGAATTATGGAACATGTTTTATGCTCAAGAAAAATTAACATCTCCTCTACAAAAATCAACATGGATTCCGCAAACAGAGATTCTGCGAAGTTGACTCAGGTCTCTCTGTTCCTCCATGAGATCCAGAGCGCAATGGACAACGACGTTCAGGATGACGTCGTGTTCCCTGATTTCAGTAAGGCATTTGACACAGTCCAGCATTGCCATTTAATGAAAAAATACGAGCTTAGGAATATCGGAGCAGACCTGCGATTGGATTCAACACTTTCTTTCAGACATAACTCAGCACGTCGCTATTAACGGAACTAAATCGACAGATGTAAAGGTAATATCCGGAGTTCCACAGGAAACTGTGATAGGACCTTTGCCGTTCAGAATTCATATAAATGATCTAGTAGAAAGTGTCGGATGCTGTTTAAGGCTATTCGGAGATGATGCAGTTGTTCGTACCATAGTAGCAACGCCAGAAGACAGTAAGAATTTGCAGAACGACCTGCAGAGAATTAATGAATGGTGCAGACTGTGGCAGTTGACCGTGAACGTAAATAAATGTAATATATTATGCATACACAGGAAAAGAAATCGACTACTGTACAGCTACACTATAGATAACAAACAGCTGGAGACAGCGTCTGTCGTAAAATATCTAGACTTATCCCGAGCGACCATAAGTGGAATGACCATTTAAAATAGGTAGTGGGAAAAGCAGCCACCAGACTCAGATTCATCAGATGAATCTTAAGGAAGTGCAACTCATCCACGAAAGAAGTGGCTTATACGGCGCTAGTTCGCTCGATTCTTGAGTATTGTTCATCTATCTGGGATCCCTATCAGGTAGGACTGATAGAGGAGCGAAGAGCGGCGAAGAGCGGCGCGTTCCGTCACGGCGTCGTTTAGCTTGGGAGAGAGCTTTAAGGAGAAGCTAAACAAACGCTATTGGCAGACGTTACAAGAGAGGCGTTGTGCATCACAGAGAGATTTACTAATGAAAATTCAGATAGTAGTACCGAAAGTATCCTCCACCACACACCATTAGGTGACTTGTGGAGTATGATGTAGATGTAGAACCATTTCAACACGAGAAAGAAATATCATTAAAACCATTGCGTCTAACATTGGATACAGCCCTCTCATTATAGACAAACTATCACAAAAAATCCAAAAACCATCAGACAACAAAGCTACGCACCAGTCAACCACACAGTAACACCAGACAGAGCAGCAAACAGCAGAAAATATGTTACACTAACTTTCCTAGGGAGCATATCCTATAAAATAAGCAATCTATTTATAAACACAAGCATTAAGTTTCACAACTTAATGAATAATAGCTCCCCCCCCCCCCCCCCCCCCCAGTAAACATTTGGCATACACAAACTCAGCTGTCAAAGTTGTCCCCCCTACTATATAGAAAAAACTGGGAGAAGCACTGAGACTTGGTTCAAAGACCATGTAGATGCCATACGTTTGAACAACATTTCAAAATCCACATTTATCACGTACATAACTTCTAACAGTCATGGAATAAAGATCACCGAAGAATAAGTACAAGTATTGCGCCATGCTGAGAAAGGAAGCTTTATGAATCTGTTGAAGAGATTAAAATGTATGTAGGTAAAAAAAAAATCAACACAAAATCTCCTCAATGAACAGACTGAGTTAACCAATGCAGTCTTTCTTCAAAATTTAATTCATCTGCTTTCACACTTAAAGTAAACACTACCCCCTTTCATAATAACAATGTGCAGACACCAACCCCATAGTGAATTATGTATAACAGCTTGCTTTGTCATACAGTACCTCCAACTAGCTATATCTAAAAATATCAATAAAACGTCCACTGTTTTAATATTTATCTATGTACATCCATTGTAAATCATTTATTTTGCTTGCAATGGATGCCATAATATTTACTTAATATGTCCGCAATTGTTATATTTTTGATGTACATCTGGCCCTGATCATTTACTTTGGTTCCAATGTATTAAAACATTAGTTATTTGTTAACTCCTACTGCCGGTTACCTGTATGTATATCGAAATATCTCTGAGAGTGGAAGCCTTTGGTATTGTTGTGGTTGTAATATCGCAGTCTTTGTTCACATACTTCCATGTGGTGAAGCTTCTTAGTGTGTGAGTGACGCTACAGATTATGTGTATACATATACATAAAAATGTGCATCAAATAATTTCGCTGCTGCATTGTCACAAGCTGTCAGCGTTAGAATATAATGGCGCGGATTTGTCATCGTAAGTAACCAAAATATTTTCCCTTTAATATCTTTGTTTACATCGCTTAAAATCGTTTTGGCACAAATAAAGTTAAAAAGACATTGTCCTACATGCTGCTTTGGTTGTAGGGCACTACTACCCCAAGGAAATTTCATCAGTTGGGAAAACAAAAAGTGAAAGCTAATGTAAAATGAAGTTTAACGCGAAGTAGCCGTCTGAAGATGAAGCTGTCGGTTAGAAACCGGTAAAGGCAATACTTAAATAAAAAATAGCATTGTAAAAAGTGGTGAGTTGATGTTATCTTCTATGTAAGAATCAACCTACGTAATGGAATGTCTGTTCTCTAACCCACTTTCTCAGGCTGCAACACCACAGCCCTCAAGTTTTCTATTCCCTATTTTGCCCTTTCTTAATTTACATTCTGTTCCTCCCTTTAGAAATCTAAAACTGTTTTAGTATATTTCCACTGTTTCTCTCTTGGGGTTATGGCGAAGGCAACATCAAGCCTTGATGTTTGTGACAAATACAACAAACGATGGCTGCTGCTTATAAGTATGTTACATTATCATTGCACTCTACATGTTATTCATTGGCGATTAACTTGGCTCCTTGTTCCATCAGTTACTCCAGATAGCTAGTAAACCTTCTCCCCTCCCCTCCCCGCTGTACCTGCTCAGACCCTGCTGAAGGAGCAGACACCTGTCCATTCACAAGGTGAATGGGTGAAGCCAGCTTCCACACTGGCCCTCCGCCTCAAGCGACGTAAACGCTTTACCACCTGCCCACTCATCCTCCTGTGAGGGCGCATCCATCACGTTGAGTACACTGGAAGGTGCCTCGATAGCAGAGCACCTCTGCGAAACATAGAGCAGCACATTACAGTGCAACGTTAAGGTAACGCCACAGAGTATAAAAAAACACATTCGTAGAGTTTTATTACACTCTGTGGAGTACGAATACCTCTTGCCATACAGATATAAACATATGAAATATATTGTTCATATATCCTTAACTAAATCAAGTTGTGGCAAGTCTCCATGAAGTAATGTTTTTTTTTCTGGAGTGAAGGTATTTGGGACAAACTTGGAACTCACTTTCCTCATCTTCAAATTTTTCTGGAAAATGTTTTGAATACTTGATTTAGAGATGTTGTTCCATTGCGATTTGTGACACAACAATGTTGCCACACTATGGCCGCAAGTCCACTACTTAACAGTGCCTGCTCACAATTCAATGGTGAAGTCCAAGCTATCTTGCAACGAGCATTCCACAGAAGGCGGAAAGTACCACGCTCCGATAAAAATAGCTGAAATTAACATTCTATTTTCGCACATAAGGCACTTTTCAATAAACTTAATTATAGAAACAGCTAATCAGACAAATGAAAATTACTTACCAGCAGCGACATTTACAATATCGTCAAATCAACAGCCCACTGAAACCAGAACTAAGAAAAAATCCTTGACCCAAAGGGAGCATCATCTGGAGAAACGCAAACAACGATCACCTCACGTCGGCTGCAACATCTAAATGGCACGTCATGTCAGCGACAAATTTCAGACCATTTAAAAATTCCGCTAAACACAATTCAGGTCGACCGACGACTGATACACTAATCCACATATTCATTTGTGAGTATGCAGATAATTTGTGGAAATTCCATCACAGATTGGCTGTGATCAATGAGACAACCCATGCAGATTTGGATATAATTGACTCAATTCAACTGGAAAGACGAAAATACCCAAGAACAAAGAACAACGCTGTAGGCTGGATACTTACACATACTGCAACATATGTGACACAAATGCATGACCAAGCAACAACATACTATGACTATTTCTCACACTTGTATATTGGAAACAAACTCTGGCAACATGTTAGAAAACCAGTGTAGGCCACAAATACAACAAGAAGAAACAGAAGAAGAAGATCACGATTAAGTTGGTTGTGATGATCCTGTGAAAAAAAAAATCTTAAGTTTTTTAATGTTCTGAACAACGAAGACATTTTTATGTGCTACTTGATGTGAATATGTCTGCATTAAGTTACATTGTACAGTTAGCATTAGGCTACCCGCAACAACTTACGGGTCAAAATGACCCGAGAGCGACAAAACCATGCATGCCTCTGTGGCAGGTGGTGATAGAGGGTTGTGGCCCTGAGCAGTTTTCCATCCAGTCTGTTTGCAGCTGTGCATGCGGCCGGGTCGATGTTAGAGCGAGCGTTTGTTATTCATATATAGTCAAAGGAACTGTAAGCCAGGTCAGTATGACCCCACGTTGTATGATATGTTCTACTACTTTCAGTTCAGTGTGAATTTCATTTTCATAAAATTATATGAGTCAATTTGTGGTCTTCCTTTATTCTACATTTTTAGACCCATTCAATTGTTTCAGCCATGATGAACAACTGACGTTTCCTAACAGGCGAAAAATATCAACGAGAACTCGCAAGATTGAACAACGCCGGTTTTAATGATGAGGAATGTTTCTCTGAAGAAGTATTTGGAACTAACGCCGAAAGTGATGTAACACAAAAAAGGGGCAGTGAAGAAGACGTCTTTGAAGTTCTTCCTGAAGACGGCGTGATAGAGCATCATTTTATCATTTTAGTCCACAAGAATATTCAGCCTCAGCATCAGAAGCCGACGGCAAAGCAGAAACTGCATACAGGGGAAATATGAAGAAACTGTCTGGAATGCTAGCGCTCTTTTATCGTCCAGAACGTCAGAGTCCCTTCAATAAACATCATTACTCATTTACTTAAGGCCACAGGAGACGTTCAAAAATTGGTAATCGAGGTAAAATTGTTTTCTTTACTCATAAACCAAGCCATGTTTGACACCATCGTCCAGTTGTGCGTGTGTGTGTGTGTGTGTGTGTGTGTTGGGGCTTAAGAGCGCTCGACTTCGACATCATGAGCGCCCTAACATACATTAAAAGAAACGAATGTGGATAAACTTAGTAAAATGGAAGCATACACCCAAAGAAAGCGGGAAAAGAAGAAAATTGTTGTAAAAGAAAACAAAACGTAAGGAAAACGAGAAAGGAGCGTAAAGGATGCCAGAGGAAATTGCCACTGGCTGGCCACTTACATAAATTATGGGCGAGCCAGTCAACAAATCATGACCCTCTCCCTAAAATCTTGGTAAAAACATTGGACAAGTCACAGAACTTTAAAACTTTAACCACATTCGTTTGAGTATCTCCTAAAAGAGATGGCAGATCTGCCGGCAAGTCAGCCATGGCTCGCTGGTCAGAAAATAAAACGCATTCCAATAAAACGTGGAGCACAATGACCCGGACGCCACAAGCACCACACATTGGCGGGTCCTCTCACCAGGGCAGGAAGCCATGCGTCATAGGACTGTGGCCTATCTGAAGCCGAGTGAGGAGAACCTTGTCCCATCTACGAGGCTGGAAGGAAGTACACCACACACGCATTGTGGGCTTTACTACATGGAGCTTATTGTCAGTCAGTTCCAGCCACTCATACTCCCACCGACGCATGACTCGTGAGCTCCACAGCGAGGTGAGTGCGTGTGGGGGATGGCACATTGAAAGACTTGTGGATGGAAACATGCCTCCTTGGCTGCAAGATCTGCCCTTTCGTTCCCAGCAATGACGACGTACCCCGGAACCCAGCAGAAAGCCACCACCTTCCACAGTCGTTTTAGTTGGAGGAGGGCATCCTGGATGGTCTGGACTAGTTTATCTGCGGGATACAAACGTTGCAATAAGTGAAGGGCACTTAGTGAGTCGGAACAGACAAGAAATTTAGGACGGGAAGAACGTCTCATCCGCTTCAGTACCAGCAAGATTCCAGACAATTCTGCATCAAAGACAGTAAACGCTTGAGGCAGTCGGACCTTGAGGACACGATCCAGAAAAACAACAGAGCAACCAACGGAATCCCCCTGTTTCGACCCATCCATGAAAACAGCTACATAGTCGTGCTGCTCAGATAAAATGGCAGAAAATATTGCATTAAAAACGATGGCAGGAGTGCTATCTCTCTTGTACCGCACCAAATCTAAAATCACTCTGAACCTCTCCAGTAACCAGGGTAGCAGGCGATTAAAACCCTGGATTTGGGGCTGTGAGGGCTCCACACTGAGGGACTCCAGCACACGTTGCACGTAGATCCGAAACGGCATCATGGCTCGGGGACGGTGGCAAAAAGACGATCCAGAGGCGGAAGAGCAACAATATGGTGAGTGATTGAATTTGGAGCTGCGAGAAACTTACATACCTGGCTCACCAGGAGGAGATGCCGCCAGGTGGAAAGTGGTGGTTCCCTGGCCTCAGCACAGAGGCTGGGTATGGGACTGGTCCGATAAGCACCCATGGCCTGTCGAATCCCCGCGTGGTGGACAGTGTCAAGGATCCGCAAATAAGAGGGCCTCACTGACCCATACACCATGCACCCATAGTCCAGCCGTGAATGCACAAAAGCCCGATAAAACTGGAGGAGACGCTCCCTGTCCGCTCCCCAAGACCTTTGGCTGAGGCACTTGAGGATGTTCGGTGCCTTCAGGGTTCTGTCTTTCAAGTCTCGCAGGTGTGGCACCCATGATAATCTGGAGTCAAAAATGAGTACCAGAAACCGCACTGTACCTCTAAAAAGTAGGATAGTGTCTCCTATATGCAAGGCAGGCAAATTAAAAGGACGGCGAGAACGATTAAAATGAACACACACACACTTACTGGCAGAAAACTGAAAACCCATCTTTGTAGCCCTTTCCTCTAGCCACCGCACTGTAAGTTGCAGATGACGGCTCACCGTTGTAACACTGGAGGAGGAACGGAAAAAAGCAAACTCGTCCACAAATAAGGAGCACTGTACTGGACTCCTTACTGTAGATGATATACTGTTGATGGCTATGGCAAAGAGGGTAATATTTAAAACGCTGCCCTGTGGGACACCATTCTCCTGCTCAAATCGATCAGTGTGTGACCAACTCGGGTCCCAAAAAACTGCTGAGACTGCAAAGACCGAATGAAAATGGGGAGGTGACCACGAAAGCCCCATTGATGCAGTTGTGCGAGAATACAGTGTCTCTATGTAGTATCATATGCCTTACTGATATCAAAGAATATGCCGATACAGTGATGCTGATGGACGAAAGCCTGCTGAATAGCCACCTCTAGGAGGGTCAGGTTGTCAACCGTGGACCGAAATTTTCGGAATCCACACTGAGAGCGACTAAGAAGTTGCCTGGCCTCTAATAGCCATCCATTCCAGGGTCTTTCTGACACAGTTAGTCAAGGCAATACTCCGATAACTACTGGGACATGTGCAGTCCTTTCCTGGTTTGAGGAGAGAGATGAGAATTGCCTCCCTCCACGAGTTGGGTAAGACACCTGTCTGCCATATTAAATTAAAACATTTGAGGAGGATTTCCTTTGACGTGGCTGGAAGATGTCGAAACATGCAGTAACCGATGTGGTCGTGACTGGGTGCAGTGTCAGAAGTCTCATTCAGTGCCGATTCGAGCTCCTACATGCAGAAATGGGAATTGCAGGTCTCAAAATTGTTTGACCTAAAGTCCAACTTTTCCCTCTCGACAGTCGCATGGTACTGAAAAAACGCTGGATCCTGGCTTGCAGCGGCAGTGGTTTGTGTAAAATGCTCAGCCAGCGTCTGAGGAATGTTTCTAGGTGTTGTTTGGAGGCACCTCTGGTTCAGCACTGCAGCTATCGGTAAACGGTTGTGTTTACCAGAAATCCTCCGGATGGCTTCCCATACTTTTGAGCAACAAGTGGAACGATTGATGGAGTTCAGGAACTCATGCCATGATCGCTTTTTGCTCTCTTTAATGACACAGTGAGCCGTGGCTCTCGCGATTCGAAAGGTTGTGAGATTGTCCGCTGTCGGGCGGCATTTAAACTGTCGAAGAGAGGCACGACTGTCCCAGATAGCTAAATGGCACTCTTCTGTCCACCAAGGGACAGGTCGACTCTCAAGAGGGTCGAAAGACTTTGGTATGGAGAGATCAGCAGCGTGATGGATCACATATGTGATGTGATCCACCCATTCCTGGATGCAACCGCCGGCCGCGGTGGTCTCGCGGTTCTAGGCGCGCAGTCCGGAACCGTGCGACTGCTACGGTCGCAGGTTCGAATCCTGCCTCGGGCATGGATGTGTGTGATGTCCTTAGGTTAGTTAGGTTTAAGTAGTTCTAAGTTCTAGGGGACTGATAACCACAGCAGTTGAGTCCCATAGTGCTCAGAGCCATTTGAACCAACCTGGATGCAACCAACTGGCCGAACAGTGTCCAGTTCACTTGCTAATCATCCTTGTTGGTGGCTTCTGTTCCAGCAACACACATTGAGTAGCCGAAGGCGGATTGGGAAGTGGTCGCTGGAATGAAGGTCATCAGTGACCTCCCAGTGAACTGAGTCGGCGAGGGCTGGAGAGCAGAAAGATAGGTCGATGGCTGAGAATGACCCAGTAGCATCGCAGAAATGAGTCAAAGCACCAGCGTTTAGGAGGCACAGCTCTTGAGATGTCAGAAGGCTTTCCAAAACTCGACCCCGAGGGCAAGCAAACGTTGAGCCCCACAGGACATGGTGGGCACTGAAGTCGCCCAGGAGGAGAAATCGTCTGGGGAGTTGTGCGATAAGATCCGTGAGAGCCTCAGAGTCTAATGCATCCAGTAGAGGTAAATAAAGAGAACCAACTGTAAACCTCTGACGTGCAGAAATTTCAACTGCAACTGCTTGCAGGTCGGTATTCAGGGGAAGAGCAGAGGAGTGGTGCCCATTATTGACAAACGCAGCAACCCCTCCTTTGGCTCTTTCCTTTCCCCAGTCAGGTCTTCCTTGTAATACAGGGTATAGCCCCATAGTGCAGGGGCATCAGATGCTTTGAAACGTGTTTCCTGCAAACACTAGCACAGAGGGCGTTGCTGCACTAGGAGTTTCAGTTCCTCCATGTGTGTCCTGAATCCATTTATGTTCCACTGTATAATGGGAGCCACCTATCGGGGGAGGGGGGGGGGAGGGGGTAGTACTTTCATCCTGACTTTCTGACGGGGAGCGGAGCCCACAACAGGCGGAGACTAAGTTTTGTAGCGAGATGGTTGCTCCAATCAGACATCAAGCTCCATAGCCTCTAAAGAAGAACCGACAGAGACGTCAGAGAGGGCGATGTCGACATCGTCGGGTTGTTTTCTGCCCGATTCCACCGGTGGTGTAGGTTTGACTTTGTTTTTTTTCCCCTGGGTAGACTTTTCAGCCACAGTCGTCGTTGCAGGTATGGCAAAATTGGACAGTGTACCAGACGAAACCTATGGAGAGGCAGGGAGCCCTACAATGTTAGCAACCACAGCTTTCTCTGAAGGTCTCTGGGGAGGGACAGGCGTAGAAACGACTGCAGCAGCACAAGTGCATGGACACACGCAGATATTAGAGCCGACACTAGCAGCCTCTGTTTGTGTAGCAGCGTCATCTTTCCGTGTGGGCTGTTTAACAACTGAAGGAGGTAGCAAAAATAAGGGGCAGCATGGCTTTATAGAGCTATTTTGCCTCAGTATAGGGAATGCGTTTAATAGTTTTAGGCTCCTGTATCTTCTGTTCTTCCAGATACATGCTGCAGTTACGACTCCAGATTGGGTGAGGTCTTGAGCAATTCACACACTTCAATGGAGACAAACAACAGACACTTTCATGGGTAGCCCGACCACACATGACACAAGTAGTTTCTCAACGACACCCAAGAGTAGTATGCCCAAAGTGCTGCACTGGGTTGGGTACATAAGGCCGCACACTTAAGCGAAGGAAAACTGCCTTAATATGCTCAGGGAATTTGGTGCTGTTAAACGTTAGGACAAAGGAGTCGTACTTAACAAGAACCCAATCCACCGTCTTCATGATATTTTTGCACATCAACTATTCCTGCTGGAGCTCATTCATCTTTCAGTTCCTCCTTGGGAATGTCCATCAGATCCCTGCACGCCACAACACCTTTGCTTAATTCAAGGTGGTGTGCAGCTCAGTTTTTTGAGTACAGAAAGCGGAAACTTTCTAGAAACTGCCCTCTTTCCTTTTAACGATTAAAAACATATTCTGACGGCCAGCATATGTTCTGTTACTACTCATGAAACTCTCTGATTTCGCTCCTGAGTCAGGAGGACTGGCTACACGTGCCCTCTTGTTAGACTGGGTGTTGGAACCTACCAGAAGAACACCCTTCCCCCTGGGAGGAGGCAAAGAAGATTTCGGAGGATCCAGCTTGGTCCCACGAGCAGCTTTGGAACTAGAATACCACCTAGACAGAGCCCTGCGTGCCTAGGTAAGCCTTATACAACTGAAGTTCGGCAGGTTCCCCAGAGGTTGCCTGCTATCGACTGTTCCACCTCAACAGCCATGCATCTCATGAGCACACAGCACACCTTGAGATTGAGGGTTTTTTATAGAGGTTTATTCCATCCTCACAATCCGGACGGTCAAGCTGAGATCCCCATTCCCATACAACGTTCCACCGCCACGCCGCACGATGCTCGCTGAAGCATGCCCAGAGCTTACGATGACTGGGGACTGGCGGCGCTTACCAGTCCCCACCTCAGGAAGCCCAGCGTCGCCAAGCCCATACCTGGAAAATTAATGCCGAGTCCCTGGGGGCGATTGTCCAGTTCACCAATGAACAAACTGATCACAGTAAAGCCCAGTACCAGTCTGACCAGCGGCATACTGGACCCATAGATGCCACTGAATTGAAAGCATTGTAACCCTTCTGCTTTTACTGGTCATATGAGAAATTCAAACCTCAGTATGTCAGTTTTGTTTTTCATACATTTGGACTACAGATTTTCGAACAGTAATATCAATAAACGTTTTTATCTTCGTACTTGGTTGCCAAAGACCAAGCAAAAGCAACCAAAGAAGAAAGAAAAAGTAATAAATTTGCAGCTTTTTGGGAGTTCTGACAGTTATTCAACCAGAGTTGTTCTGTATATGAAACAGCTTCAGAATAAGTAACAGTCAATGAAACAAATTCTCAGTTTCAGGGGTAAATGCCTCTTCGAGATTTACTCACCAGCAAAACTCGACAAATATGGGATGAAGATTGTACTACTCTGTGATGCAAGAAACTTCTTCTTCTTCTGTGGAGGTATCGCTTACACAGTGAAAGCAACATTAACTTAACAAGGTTTCCTATTACCTACCCAATGCCCTCTTCTACGAACACAACCTCTCCATCTAATAAAGCGCAATGTCACAAACGATAACGAGTTTTCATCTATA
The DNA here is from genome assembly GCF_021461395.2 of Schistocerca americana. Lineage (NCBI taxonomy): Eukaryota > Metazoa > Arthropoda > Insecta > Orthoptera > Acrididae > Schistocerca > Schistocerca americana. Next base: position 636,984,871 of record NC_060120.1, on the reverse strand, counting down.
GAACTTTGTGAGGAGGTCTAACGCAAGATCACCATGATTGGCACTCTGCGTAAAAACAAGCGCTAAATTCCTCCAGCTCTCATTGGAGCCAAAGGTCTACCATTAGGAACTTCACATTTCCTTTATAAGCCAGACAAGATGTTAGTTTTGTACCACTGGAAAGAAAATAAGAATGCTGTGGGCAGGACATTAGTCACCACAGAAACTCTGAAGTACAAGCGTGGCTCTCAGCAGTGCTTCTGTTGTCAAGGAGTGGAACATGTGGCTCGTCACTGTTCCTTTCCTGAGGCATGAGTCAAGTGCATGGAAGACCTTTCTAGTAAGCACTGCCCACACCCTAAGATGCAGCACCCTCCTAGGTGCAAGACCTGCAACGGCAAACAGGTTGTGAGCTGCTGCAGCTGTGAAATGTTTCAAGCAAAGACGACGGTTGGCCACTCTGACCAATGTCTGTGCCCAGGCAGAGAGGCTGGCCAACACTGCCGCTGCTGCACCTGTGCTGACCTCCACCAGGACTAGGGCTGGGAACTACCAACTGGTTAGAACAGATGCTGGTATTTTAGTTCCGAATAACCGACATTTTTCGTACTTTTATGTTAGTTGTTTTTTATTCATAACCGAACAAAATAACAGGCATATTGATTTCTCAAATCAGCAGTGCTAAAATTTTTGGTTTTTAAGTAAAACTGTTTTTAAAAACGAGTGATTTTTACAAGTAAAATCTCCATTGCTTTGAAATATTGGATTTCATGGAAACCAGCACTTTTTTTAACAACAAAGCTACGGTTGGGAACTAGTAACGAACAGAAGAGATACGAATCAGTATAGCATTGTGGATGCTGTAATGTACCTGTTGTGGTGTGACGTGTATGGCTGCCTGGTCCAAAAACAAAGAAGCCGGATTTTACGTTATATTTAGCCAGACTTTTTGCTCTAAAAGCCAGACTACAAATTTTGAATTCAGTCGTTTATTAATTATCACTTACACTCAGTTGTTTATGACACAAACTATAACTGTGCTTAAACTAAAAAAACTATCACTAAAAATCTTTATAATTTGGTAATTATGATAGCAACTAAGTGTTCAGTCTTCTTAATTGCTATCTTTCTCCTAAGATAATATTATTCCAAAATAAACTAAAAGCTCTTTAGTAACCAAAGTAAAATAATTGTATGTTATTCTGGGACAGAAAGTGAAAATATATTCAAACATATTTATTTTAGTTAGACTTATAAACAAATAAAAGTAATATATAGTTAAATATTAATATTTTTCATTTCAAGCCGCTTTATCAAGAACATTATTTTTAATAGAAATAATTTCTTGGAACTTTTGACAGGATAATTTTAAGTCATACAACAACAATAACATCATAGGTAATTGTGTTGGTATGCCATTTATTGCGGTTCTTTGTCCACTGGGCGTTTATGAAACAGAACAATCGTTTGATGTTGGTATTATTGCCTGGAATTGCAAGGTCATATTCTGCCAGCTCCAGAAATTCCAAGTAAAATTATTGCACTTGCGTGTCTCAACATGGGTAGGAGTGACATGCGAGCTTAGCAGTGTGGGGCTGGGAGAGTGGGCGTCAGCTGATCAACACGTTCAGTTTTGTTTCAGTCACTCTGCGCCTCGCATGGCTGAGACATTGTAAGTTAGGCTCATTCTACAAAGAAAAACATAGGACACAGACATAAGAATAGCACTGGTTGGTATATCTTTGTATCCTTATTGGACATCTCCCTATTCCACCTAATTCTTATTACTCACGCTTTATCATTTCCTTGGAACAGGCCATAGTGGTGCGCCTTATACTTCTTCACTAAAAGGCCTAACAAAAGACGTATCTATCAGGTTGGCCATGGCCATAAAAATCCGGACATATCTGGCTAAAGCCGGACTCCTGGCAACTCTAGTGGCATGTTCTGATAGACAATACACGTCTACATACAGTGTGCTGTACTTGCCCCGACCTGATCTCTACGGTAGTTCTCACTGTCATCCTAGGACATTAGTAGTAGTCCAGAATGGTGCAATCTCTGTTTCGTGGTAGTACTTTACAAAGTATGGTAGGAAAGATGTACATCGCTCCACTAGCTTTAAATGATTAAAAACGGGAGGAGGCATAACAAAGTTGCAGGATCATATAAAGAGGAAACAGCCACTATGTTCCTTGGAAGAAAAGGTAAATTTAATTCCTATACCTATAATTTTATTGATGTGCTATAAAAGTCGGGATGGTAACTGAATCCTTATTTCTGTGTTGCTTCGTGGTGAAAAATTCATACCATCCAAAAGTGATGCGGCACCGAAGTTATCAACTTGCAACATTGTGCCTTCACTGTCACTGCGTCCGTCTCCTTCACCTTCGTAGTCTTTGGTACAGGCAATGAATTCAACTTCTGCCGCAGTCTCAGAGTCATATAGATCGTGATCTACTCCTTCAACTTTATTAGAATTCCCACCTTTGTTCGAAATCTACATTTGTACTGACAATAATAGCAATAAAAAACCGGAAATCAATTATTTCAGGAGCCCATTATTATGAAGGTTTTTAGCAGTCAGGTTAAACTGGAGACGGAAAGTTAGGTGTAACCTAAAACTGATCGTTTCTGAGATAACCACCATCCCTAACCGAGACTGCAGCCATCCCTGTTCCAGGGCACAATAGAAGACAGGCGCGCATGTGCAAATGCGCCAGAACAGCCACTCCAGAGGGGCAGTTGAATGTTCCCTCCAAGAAGATGTCACCAGCGCGATAGGCAACGTTAGCGATGACTCTTCCAATGCCGCTCGCACTGATGATATGTTAAACCAAGCTACACCAGCCGCTGTCACCGCCAGCCACTTTTCAATGCTGCCTCGCTGCCTGCAGTGCTCAGGCTGTAGCCCTATTCTGTATTGCCTATACCATTCGGTTCCGCAGGTTAGCCTCGGTAGTGATGTCACTCTCAGTTCGGTGGCTGAAGTTGCTACTCTGTACACTGCTGAGGCCTGTTAACTACTGGTCTGCCTATCAGTTGTTTGTCTACTGTACTGAGAGGTGGTGAGGTGTCAGTAAGGCCGCTCATTTAGTTCGGTGGGTTCGACTGCAGAGATAATTTGTTATTTTAAAAGTATTGAGTGATATTTGTTTTGTATTTAGTCATTAGGTTTTATTGAAGAATCACCGGAACACATCTGAGTAAAAAGTGAGTTCATAAATGTTATTATGCATGCATTTCAGCAAACAATCAAGGAAGTGGTCATGGGGCACGAAGTACTGTTAAGAAGGCAAGAGCAACGAAGGTGGACAAGATGGCTCAAGGAAATACTGTTTCATGTGATTTTCCAACGTAATCTGTTGGGTCAGACAAGCGCATTTGCAATGCCTGAGAGCAGTTTTGTAGTGAGGTACAGGATGAGCAAGGGGACAGCCCATAGTTTGGTTGAGGAGTTGTTGCCATACATGAGAGCCCATTAAAGAGCTACAGCAATCACTTTACATCTTAAGTTGCATTTATTTCACAAGTCCTGAAATGACTAAATCAGTTGTATAATTATTATCAGTCATAAAGTGCAATGGTTATTTTTTCCTTCTATATTTTGACATCTCTTAACTTCTTGGGACATTGGTCTGATCAGAGGGCAGTGATTGATGACAGTTCAGGTGCCATGAGTCAGCCTGGGTCTCTCAATGTACCTGCACTTTTGAGGAGTTGTCTCTCCTTTCTTGAGACACAAGAAGGTAGGTTTCTTATTATGTGAAGATACACTACTGGCCATTAAAATTGCTACACCACGAAGAAATGCAGATGATAAACAGGATCTCCGGGCGGGGACTACCCAAGAGGACGTCGTTATCAGGAGAAAGAAAACTGGCATTCTACGGATCGGAGCGTGGAATGTCAGATCCCTTAATCGGGCAGGTAGGTTAGAAAATTTAAAAACGGAAATGGATAGGTTAAAGTTAGATATAGTGGGAATTAGTGAAGTTCGGTGGCAGGAGGAACAAGACTTTTGGTCAGGTGATTACAGGGTTATAAATACAGAATCAAATAGGGGTAATGCAGGAGTAGGTTTAATAATGAATAAAAAAATAGGGGTGCGGGTTAGCTACTACAAACAGCATAGTGAACGCATTATTGTGGCCAAGATAGACACAAGGCCCATGCCTACTACAGTAGTACAAGTTTATATGCCAACTAGCTCTGCAGATGATGAAGAAATTGATGAAATGTATGACGAGATAAAAGAAATTATTCAGGTAGTGAAGGGAGACGAAAATTTAATAGTCATGGGTGACTGGAATTCGTCAGTAGGAAAAGGGAGAGAAGGAAATATAGTAGGTGAATATGGATTGGGGGGGGGGAAGAAATGAAAGAGGAAGCCGCCTTGTAGAATTTTGCACAGAGCATAACTTAATCGTAGCTAACACTTGGTTCAAGAATCAAGAAAGAAGGTTGTATACCTGGAAGAATCCTGGAGATACTAAAAGGTATCAGATAGATTATATAATGGTAAGACAGAGATTTAGGAACCAGGTTTTAAATTGTAAGACATTTCCAGGGGCAGATGTGGATTCTGACCACAATCTAGTGGTTATGAACTGCAGATTGAAACTGAGGAAACTGCAAAAAGGCGGGAATTTAAGGAGATTGGACCTGGCTAAACTGAAAGAACCAGAGGTTGTAGATTGTTTCAGGGAGAGCATAAGGGAACCATTGACAGGAATGGGGGAAAGAAATACAGTAGAAGAAGAATGGGTAGCTCTGAGGGATGAAGTAGTGAAGGCAGCAGAGGATCAAGTAGGTAAAAAGACGAGGGCTAATAGAAATCCTTGGGTAACAGAAGAAATATTGAATTTAATTGATGAAAGGAGAAAATATAAAAATGCAGTAAATGAAGCAGGCAAAAAGGAATACAAACGTCTCAAAAATGAGATCGACAGGAAGTGCAAAATGGCTAAGCAGGGATGGCTAGAGTACAAATGTAAGGATGTAGAGGCTTGTCTCACTAGGGGTAAGATAGATACTGCCTACAGGAAAATTAAAGAGACCTTTGGAGAGAAGAGAACCACTTGTATGAATATCAAGAGCTCAGATGGCAACCCAGTTCTAAGCAAAGAAGGGAAGGCAGAAAGGTGGAAGGAGTATATAGAGGGTTTATACAAGGGCGATGTACTTGAGGACAATATTATGGAAATGGAAGAGGATGTAGATGAAGATGAAATGGGAGATAAGATACTGCGTGAAGAGTTTGACAGAGCACTGAAAGACCTGAGTCGAAACAAGGCCCCGGGAGTAGACAACATTCCATTAGAACTACTGATGGCCTTGGGAGAGCCAGTCATGACAAAACTCTACCATCTGGTGCGCAAGATGTATGAGACAGGCGAAATACCCACAGACTTCAAGAAGAATATAATAATTCCAATCCCAAAGAACGCAGGTGCTGACAGATGTGAAAATTACCGAACTATCAGTTTAATAAGTCACAGATGCAAAATACTAACGCGAATTCTTTACAGACGAATGGAAAAACTGGTGGAAGCGGACCTCGGGGAGGATCAGTTTGGATTCCGTAGAAATGTTGGAACACGTGAGGATATAAGATGAACATCAACAAAAGCAAAACGAGGATAATGGAATGTAGTCAAATTAAATCGGGTAATGCTGAGGGGATTAGATTAGGAAATGAGACACTTAAAGTAGTAAAGGAGTTTTGCTATTTAGGGAGTAAAATAACTGATGATGGTCGAAGTAGAGAGGATATAAAATGTAGACTGGCAATGGCAAGGAAATCGTTTCTGAAGAAGAGAAATTTGTTAACATCGAGTATAGATTTAAGTGTCAGGAAGTCGTTTCTGAAAGTATTTGTGTCGAGTGTAGCCATGTATGGAAGTGAAACATGGGCGATAACCAGTTTGGACAAGAAGAGAATAGAAGCTTTCGAAATGTGGTGCTACAGAAGAATGCTGAAGATAAGGTGGGTAGATCACGTAACTAATGAGGAGGTATTGAATAGGATTGGGGAGAAGAGAAGTTTGTGGCACAACTTGACTAGAAGAAGGGATCGGTTGGTAGGACACGTTTTGAGGCATCAAGGGATCACAAATTTAGCATTGGAGGGCAGCGTGGAGGGTAAAAATCGTAGAGGGTGACCAAGAGATCAATACACTAAGCAGATTCAGAAGGATGTAGGTTGCAGTAGGTACTGGGAGGTGAAGAAGCTTGCACAGGATAGAGTAGCATGGAGAGCTGCATCAAACCAGTCTCAGGACTGAAGACCACAACAACAACAACAACAAACAGGTATTTATTGGACAAACATACTATACTAGAACTGACATGTAATTACATTTTCACGTACTTTGGGTGCATAGATCCTGAGAATTCAGTACCCAGAACAACCACCTCTGGCCGTAATAACGGCCTTGATACGCCTGGGCATTGAGTCAAGCTTGGATGGTGTGTACAAGTACAACTGTCCATGCAGCTTGAACACGATACCACAGTTCATGAAAAGCAGTGACTGGCGTATTGTGTCCAGCCAGTTGCTCGGCCACCATTGACCAGACGTTTTCAATCGGTGAGAGATCTGGAGAATGTGCTGGCCAGGGCAGCAGTCCAACATTTTCTGTATCCAGAAAGGTCCCTACAGGACCTCCAACATGCGGTCGTGCATTAACCAGCTTAAATGTAGGGTTTCGCAGGGATCGAATGAAGGGTAGAGCCATGGGTCGTAACACATCTGAAACGTAACGTCCACTGTTCAAAGTGCCGTCAATGCGAACAAAAGGTGACCGAGACGTGTAACCAATGGCACCCCATACCATCGCGCCGGGTGATACGCAAGTACGGCGATGACGAATACACGCTTCCAATGTGCGTTCACCGCGATGTCGCCAAACACGGAAGCGACCATCATGATGCTGTAAACAGAACCTGGATTCATCCGAAAAATGACGTTTTGCCATTCGTGCACCCAGGTTTGTCGTTGAGTACACCATCGCAGGTGTTCCTACCTGTGATGCAGCGTCAAGGGTAACCGCAGCCATGGTCTCCGAGCTGATAGTCCATACTGCCGCAAACGTCGTCGAACTGTTCGTACAGATGGTTGTTGTCTTGCAAACGTCCCCATCTGTTGACTCAGGGATCGAGACGTGGCTGCACGATCCGTTATCGCCATGCAGATTATTTAAGATGTCTGTCATCTCGACTGCTAGTGGTACGAGGCCGTTGGGATCCAGCACGGCGTTCCGTATTACCCTCCTGAACCCACCGATTCCATATTCTGCTAACAGTCATTGGATCTCGACCAACGTGAGCAGCAATGTTACGATACGATAAACCGCAATCGCGATAGGCTACAATCGGACCTTTATCAAAGTCGGAAACGTGATGGTACGCATTTCTCCTCCTTACACAAGGCATCACAACAACGTTTCAGCAGGCTACGCCGTCGACTGCTGTTTGTGTATGAGAAATCGGGTGGAAACTTTCCTTATATCAGCACGTTGGAGGTGTCGCCACCGGCGCCAACCTTGTGTGAGTGCTCTGAAAGGCTAATCATTTGCACGTCACAGCATCTTCTTCCTGTCGGTTAAATTTCGCGCCTGTAGCACGTCATCTTAGTGGTGTCGCAATTTTAATGGCCAGTAGTGTATTATATTGATTATACCTCCTTCATATGATCAACTGTACTCACTGTAAATACACTTTTCGAAAACAATAAAGGGAATAGTATGTCAGCTGGCCACTTTGGATATGGGCCGCTGTGCATGCTGCAGTGCACCATGTGAACATGCCTGCAGCCGTGGTCAGCTGCCTTCGATTGGCTGGTACAAGGAGAGACAGCAACATGGCATGAATCCAACTCAATTCTTTGGGAGCAGGTAGATTCGCTATTAAATGGCCTATGGAGTTGCACAGAGGCTCGGTTGCGGTAAGCGTATTTCTCTCAGTGCGGCCATTCACCGAACCGATCGCTAGAGTGACTGAACAATACAGAATAAGGCTACGGGTCTCGCGCCTCTCCGAGGCGCTGCAGCAGTTGGCCGAGGCAGTGATGAAGACTGCCGAAGCAACCACACCGACTGCACTGCCGGGACGCCGACGTCCGCGCTGGGAGCAGCGAGGGGGGGTTGGGGGGGGGGGGAGGATCTGCCCACTGGCCTACATAGGCTGACGGCTTGCTGTCGGCCCCCTGCTGACACCCTGAGTGGGAGCTGGGGTAACGAGGCGACAACACGAGAAAGAGATGAGTTTGTTTTCACGCAACAGACTTTTTTAAGGAACAGCAGCAATGTTTAACCTCCCAACACACCATGGGAATTACGCCATCCCCTGTGAAGTCCCTGTCTGGTATGGATAATTGGAACCATTTTCCGAATCGCGTCATGTGTAAAATAAAGAATACTCGTGATTGTCATCAACAATTACGTTTTATAACAAACAAAACCAGAGATTTAATTTATGACACTGAAACAGGGCATAGGTACATATGGAGACAAAGAAAACAAATGAGTGTTTCAAGTATAGGCGCCAATGTTGTTCATATATTTTTTTTTGTAATATGATCTATCCATCTTTTACCAGGTCGTCGACTTGCACTTTTCTTATTTCTTCGTTGTTCTATTCACTATCCGGACACCTAGTTTTATTTCCCTTCCACTACCATTTCATTTTCTTTGCTTTTTGTATTCCAATCTATTGGCTCTTCATTTCTTTGAGTGTGACAATCATCCCAAATTTAGGTAGGGGGTGGACACGAGATAAGATAGTGAGCATATTATAGAACATTATGAGGAAAAGTGCCGACAGCTTGATAAAATAGAGAACAATGCAACTAAATTTAAATTACATCAGCAAGAAGCTTAAAACTGTAGCCGTGGAAACAGTAGAATGTAGAATAAAAAGTTACGCAGAAGAAGAAACGCCACTACGAATTATGAGTCCAGAATATAGTGTTTGTAAAGATAATACTAACCAATAGTCTGCCGAAGAGCTGAGACAATGATTGTCTCTGTCCTCTAATTAATTTCTTTTATTTTATTAATAATTATTAATTTCTGCCAGAAGACGTTTTTGTTAAGTCTTTTTGAAGGAAGGCAGTCGAGCATCTGGTGACGTGCTCACCTGGTTTGACACCACAGTGACACCTGTAGCAAACTCTTGTGTGGGGGCCACATCAAAGAAAAAAGGAAAATATTACTGGTGACATGACAATCATATCACGCTCAAAGAATAGAAAATTTTGTGGATGTTTGATTTCCAGGGCACTGGACAAGGTAAACTGGCTTAGTCTCAATGTAACAATGTAGTCTATAGTTGTGGCGAGTGGCCATCTTTGAAGAGTTTATCAGATATCGAGTACAGTTACACCTGATCACAATACCTGTATAAACTGACATTTAGTAGTTAGAGTTAGTTGGTGGTCACTTAAGATAAATTGTTGTAATTATATTCAATAAATATAAAACACGATAATCGCCATTGCGTCATTATTAACAGAACTATAATTTTTTATTATACAATTTGCATTATGTATTGAAAGTCCAAGTTTATTTTGCAGCAACAACAAGTAAATAAATAGATTCCCTAGCTACCTCTCCAAGAAATACCTCATGCATATCGTTCAGTCTCTAGCTTAGCAAATGTCGGGTTTGTATCGTTTGTACATTACAAGCAAAGTCATGCTAAATACACATGATAGTAAATTTTGCGCTTCAGATACGTCTAGAGTTTGGATTAAAACGTAGTTCGACATTGTATTGTATTGTATGGAACAGGGGGACTAGAAACGACAGAGACTTCGTTCCCGCCGTAGCCCTCAGTGGTACACAACCCCACAACAGGCTACAGCAGTCCACTCACCCCACCCCCGCCTCACACCGCACCGAGGGTTACTGTGCGGTTCGGCCCCCAGTGGACCCCCCGGGAACGTCTCACACCAGACGAGTGTAACCCCAATGTTTGCATGGTAGAGTAATTATGGTGTACGTGTACGCGTACGTGAAGGAAGTGTTTGCGCAGCAATCGTCGACATAGCACAAGTGAGACGGAATAAGGGAACCAGCCCACATTCGCTGAGGCAGATGCAAAACCGCCTTAAAAACCATCCACAGACTGGCCGGCACACCTGACCTCGACACTAATCCTGTCCAGAAACTTGGAATAGAAATAAACATAAACATAATTTCCTCCCTTTTTGTTGCTCATAAAAACCAGACCTTGCATGTTGTACCACCATACAGCGAGACAATCAGACGTGGTGGTCCAGATTTCTGTACACACCGGTACCTCTAATACCCAGTAGCACGTCCTCTTGCATTGATGCATGCCTGTATTCGTCGTGGCATACTATCGACAAGTTCATCAAGGTACTGTTGGTCCAGATTATCCCACTCCTCAACGGCGATTCGGCGTAGATACCTTAGAGCGGTTGGTGGGTCACGTCGTCCATAAACAGCCCTTTTCAATCTATCCCAGGCCTGTTCGACAGGATTCATGTCTGGAGAACATGCTGGCCACTCTAGTCGAGCGATGTCGTTATCCTGAAGGAAGTCATTCACAAGATGTGCACGATGGGGGCACGAATTGTCGTCCATGAAGACGAATGCCTCGACAATATGCTGCCGATATGATTGCACTATCGGTCGGAGGATGGCATTCACGTATAGCACAGCCGTTACAGCTACTTCCATGACCACCAGCGGCGTACGTCGGCCCTACATAATGTCACCCCAAAACAAGAGGGAACCTTCACCTTGCTGCACTCCCTGGACAGTGTGTCTAAGGCGTTCAGCTTGACCGGGCTGCCTCCAAACACGTTTCCGACGATTGTCTGGTTGAAGGCATATCCGACACTCATCGGTGAAGAAAACGTGATGCCTATTCTGAGCTGTCCATTCGGTATGTTGTTGGTCCCATCTGCACCGCGTTGCATGGTGTTGTGGTTGCAAAGATATACCTCGCCATGGACGTCGGGAGTGCAGTTGCGCATCATGCAGCCTATTGCGCACAGTTTGAGTCGTAAGACAACGTCCTGTAGCTGCACGTATTCAACATGGTGGCGTTGCTGTCAGGGTTCCTCCAAGCCATAAACCGTAGGTAGCGGTCATCAACTGCAGTAGTAGGCCTTGGGCGGCCTGAGCGAGGCATGTCATCGATAGTCCCTGTCTCTCTGTATCTCCTCCATGCCCGAACAACATCGCTTTGATTCACTCCGAGACACCTGGACACTTCCCTGGTTGAGAGCCCTTCCTAACACAGAGTAACAATGAGGACGCGATCGCACCGCGGTATTGACCGTCTAGGCATGGTTGAACTACAGACAACATGAGCCGTGTACCTCCTTCCTGGTGGAATGACTGGAACTGATCGGCTGTTGGACCACCTCCGTCTAATAGACACAGCTCATGCATGGTTGTTTACATCTTTGGGCGCGTTTAGTGACGTCTCTGAACAGTCAGAGGGACTGTGTCTGTGATACGATATCCACAGTCAACGTCTATCTTCAGGAGTTCTAGGAACCGGGGTGATGCAAAACTTTTTTTGATGTGTGTAATAAAAAGGTTATCAGTTAAGCGGAAGATGTGTGTGTTATATCCCATTAACATGCACTGCGTCTTTCTTTTCCCAGTTTATGGTTGTTCAGACTTCCTGAATCACTAAAGAGAATGGTGTGTAAAATGAGATATCCTTCCCTGTTTTCCCTTTCCATCTGCTCTTCTCCTCTTTTATAATTTTATTTTGTATCTGTCTTCCTCGAACGATAGCCCTATGGTTCAAGCGAAGCCTCAGTAAATGTATTTGGTCATTACCTGGGTAGCTGCTTTATGTCCTAAAGCTATGTGTTGAATTAACTAGATGTACAGAGTAGGGGCTCAGGACGACCTTTGCGAAACAGAGAGCAGTGTGATTTTATGAGACAGATAGCCTGGACTGTTGCGTGTACAGGAAACAATGCCACGGTTCCGCGTGCCGCTCTCATCAGATACAGTGCGCAGTGGATGGGGCGACGGCTAAAAGCCGGGCCTTGGTTTGGGTGACCACACATGGTGCGCGCCTTGCTTCCAGAATGAACAATGCTCATCGCTTTGCCCTGTGGGCGCTCAGCGTGGCCGCCACTGCCATTCTAGCCGACATCGCAAACAGCGTAAGTCTTTGCTCTCCATATGGATGTATACTAAGCTCTTCTACCCGGTGTAGCAAGATGAAAGCTCATGAATAGTGGAATGATCATTTAAAGCAAACAAATCGTTTGTATTGTCTATTTTCAGTTATTCCCCAGGGGATAGACTGTAACTGATGTTTGACATTATGAGATGCTTTCGTTTTGTTGCTTATTGTTGCGTCTTATTTGTAACTATTTATTGTCAGTTTCACAGTTATGACAATTCGTCTCTCAGTACATATCAATGAAGAGTAAAATACAATGGTACACCTCCCTAATATCGTGTAGGGACCCTGCGAGCTCTCAAAAGTGCCGCAACACAACGTGGCATGGACTCGACTAATGTCTGAAATAGTGCTGGAGGGAACTGACACCATTTATCCTGCAGGGCTGTCCGTAAATCCGTAAGAGTACCAGAGGATGGAGATCTCTTCTGAACAGCACGTTACAATGCATCCCAGATATGCTCAATAAGTTCGTGTCTGTTGAGTATGGGGACAGCGGTAGTGTTTAAAGCCAGAAGAGTGTTTCTGGCGCCACTCTGTAGCGATTCTGGGTGTGTGGACAGTCGCATTGTCCTGCTGGAATTTTCCAAGTCCGTCGAAATACACAATGGACATGAATGCATGCAGGTGATCAGACAGGATGCTTACATACGTGTCACCTGTCAGAGTCGTATCTAGACGTACAGGGGTCCCATACCATTCCAACTGCACACGCATCACACCATTGAAGAGCCTCACCAGCTTGAACAGTCCTCTGCTGACATGCAGGGTCCATTGATTCATGAGGTTGTCTCCATACTCGTACACGTCCCCCTGCTCGATACAATTAGAAACAAGACTCGTCCGACCAGGCAACTCCAACTGCACACGCCTCACGCCATTAAAGAGCCTCACCAGCTGGAACAGTCCCCTGCAGACATGTAGGTTCCATGGATTCATGTGGTTGCCTCCATACTCGTATACGTCCACCCGCTCGATACAACTAGAAACAAGACTCGTCCGACCAGGCAACATGTTTCCTGTCATCAACAGCCCAATGTCGGTGTTGACGGGCGCAGGCGAGGAGTACAGCTTTGTGTCGTGCAGTCATCAAGCGTACACAAATGGGCCTCCGGCTCCGAAAGTCCATATCGACGATATTTCGTTGAATGGTTCGCACACTGACACTTATTGATGGCCCAGCACTGAAATATGCAGCAATTTGCGGAAGGGTTGCACTTCTGTCACGTTGAACGATTCTCTTTAGTCGTCGTTGGTCTCGTTCTTGCAGGATCTTCTTCCGGGCGCAGCGATGTCGGAGATTTGATTTTTTACCGCATTCCTTATATTCACAATACACTTGTGAAATGGTCGTACACGAAAATCCCCACTTCATCGCTACCTCGGAGATGCTGTGTCCCACCGCTCGTGCGCCGACTATAACACCACTTTCAAACTGATTTAAATATTGATAACCTGCCATTGTAGCAGCAGTAACCAATCTAACAATTGCACGAGACACTTGTTGTCTTATATAGGCGTTGCCGGCCGCGACGCCGTATTTTGTCTGTTTACATATCTCTGTATTTGAATGTGCATGCCTATACATGTTTCTTTCGCGCTTCAGCGTATGAATGACCCAGTGCCTGGTGTCGCAAACTGAGAGCGACTTTTGACAGACAATTCTGTTCCAGATACTGCAGATCAGTGGTCGTCAAACTTCTTTAAGCAAGAGCCAATACTGACATTGTGGGGCGGAACCTAGGGCGGCATTATGTACTATGTTATTATTAACTTATAACCCACATCAATTTGTACGTTATGAGCTCCCAATAAACTAGCTACACAGTGAACTGACAAAAGTCGTGGAATGGCGATTTGCACATATAGGAAGTTTCACAATTCATGCTACACATTTCTAAATGCTGTAGAGGGGACTTAGCAGATCAAGTTTTACTTAGGAACCTATGTCCGGAAACGGTTCGTTTCCATGTTACAAGGAAAACAAGATGTATACCTTTCAGTTTCATTTGCTGTGATATAACAACAGCTGTTCGATATGGTGACCATCTGTTTCGGTTCACACAGTGTATCTGCACAGTATGTTCGCATAAACTCTGTCCAACACACATCGTGTATGATTAATCGTTTCTGCCGCAGCATGATCCGTGTGTCATCAGATCTTCCTCCGACAGGACAGGGGCCTCGTAAACAAGACTTTTCACGTGGCTCCACAAGAAAAAGTCTCAAAGGGTTAAATCTGGCGATCTTGGTGGCCAAGCGTGTGGTACACCTCGACCGAGCAACCTGTCCCCATAGACTCCGTTCAGATGTTTTCGTACGCGAACTGCAAAATGTACTGCCGCGCCATCATGCTGGAATCAAAATTAGTGCCGAATGTCCAATGGCACATCTTCCAAAAACTCCGCCAGCAGTTGTTGCAGAAATACCAAGAAACTGGCATGCCCCAGTCACACAACCATCGCAGATGCTTGCCCAGACATTGATTGCGAAGGTGTGCTGAAATCATAGGGTACACGTGCCTTTGGGGTTTTCTTGATACCAAATGTAGTTATCTCGAGCGTTCAAAACATCTTACCTCTTGAAACGCGCTTTGTCGGTGAACAAAATTCGCCTTGGAAACTGAGGAAAATCCACACAACTGTGTAAAAACCAAGTACAGAAATTGACACGTGGCACAAAATCTGCCGGTAGCATGGCGTGTACCTTCTAAGGGTGCTAGGGGTGGAGTTGCTGTTCATGCAAAACACGCCAGACAGACGAGTGAGACACAAGTAAGTCACGTCCAGTGGCTCGAGAACTCGTCGATAGGTTCTCTTCCACTTGATGAAGCATTCCCTTTGCTAGTACAACGGTGAGCCACCTTTTTCGATCCCCACAATTTGCTCTATCACTTGCTGTGCATTTTCCACTTTCCCACAACCGTTGTTCTACTCTGGAAAGCATGGATGAGATTGAGTCACACGATTTTGAAAGTACTCGTGGTACCGACGTTGAGCTTCTCTTCCATTACGTCGAGCTTCACCGCAAATTAACAACAAATCGATGTACTTTGCGAAAGTGCACTCAGGCATTCTGTTACTGCAGTACTAGTCACTTTAATTTCAATAGATGCATCACCAGGAAGCATGAAAACAACGGAGGTGGAAACAGAGGTCATCGTACCATTCATGAATATAGGTAGCCTATCATAACAGGTGAACTGCGTAAGAAAAATAGGGCGTGGGGCTGAGTCGCTCTTGTTTTCCTTGCAACAAGGAAACGAACCGTTTACGGACTTGGGGTCCCTACGTAAAACTCATCTACTAAGTCCCCTCTACAACCTGTAGAAACGTGCACCATGACTTGTGAAACACCCTGTATATACGAGGCCTGTTCAGAAAGTAAGCTCCGATTGATTGCCAAATTGAAACCACAGTGAACATCAGAAATGTTTTACTTGTAACAATTAGCTACACCTTTCAGCTACTTCTCTACGTAGTCGCCGTTCTGACTTAGACTTTTGTCATAGCGTTGTACCAACTTTTCAATAGCCTCATCATACAAGGCAGCCGCCAGTGCTTTCTGCCAATTCTCCACGCTGGCCTACACCTCGTTGTCTGTGCCAAAATGTTGTCTTCAAAGACAGCGGTTCATGTGACCAGAGATGAAACTCAGGGGGAGACAATTGCGGACTGTATTGCGGGTAATCTCACATTTCCATTTGAAAACGATGCAGGAGCATCTTCATTGCCCCTGCAGAATGCGGCTGAGAATTGTCTTGAAGAAGAAACAGCACGACAGTTATGTAATGTTAGCTGCATAGCTTCAGGCGAAATTTCTCACCAGGCCCTCGTACTTGGCGGCAGACACTATTTTCTAGACATCTTTACGCACTCACTGCGAGCTGAGAAATGAGAAGAGCGACGTGATGCTAACTGGGGTTATACTAGAGACACTACCCAACACATCTGTGCAAAGCTTTATCGGATTTTCATAGTCGTTTCCATTTCGCGACCGATCGGAGCTTACTTTCTGAACGCCCCTCGTAGATGGCGGTAGTATCGCGCAGACAAAATAGGTAGTGCATTGGCGGAGCTGTTACTCGTACTCAGGTGATTCATGTTAAAAGGTTTCCCACGTGACTTTGGTCACACGATGGAAATTACCAGACTTTGAACGCGGAAAAGTAGTTGAAGCTAGACGCATTGGATATTTCGTTTCGGAAATAGTTTAGGAATTCAATATTCCGAGATGCACAGCGTCAAGAGAGTGCCGAGACTACCACATTTCAGGCAGTACCTCTCACCACGGACAACGCAGTGGTCGACGGCCTTCACTTAGCGACCGAGAGCAACAGTATTTGCGTACAGTTGTCAGTGCTAACAGACAAGCAACACTACGTGAAATAACCGCAGAAATCAATGTGTGTACGACGAATGTATCCGTTAGGACAGTGAGGTGAAATTTGGCGTTAATGGGCTGTGGCAGCAACCGAACGACGCGAGTGCCTTTGCTAACAGCACGACATCGCCTGCAGGGCGTCTTTTGGGCTCATGACCATATCGAATGGACGCTAGACGACTGGAAAACCCTGGCCTGATTAGATGAGTTCCGATTTCAGTTGGTAACAGTTCGAGAGTGGCGCAGAAATCTCCCCCCACCCTCCCTCCTCCCAAGTTGTGCGCAAGACACTGAGTAAGCTGATGGTAGCTCCATAATGGTGTGGGCTGTGTTTACATGGAATAGACTCGGTCCTCTGGTCAGAGTGAAAATATAATTGACTGGAAAAGGTTATGTTCAGCTACTTGGAGACCATTTGCAGCCATTCACGAACTTCATGTTCTCAAACAACGCTGGAATTTTCGTAGAGGACAATGTGCCATGTCACCGGGCCACAGTTCTTCGAGATTGATTGGAAGAAGATTCTGAACAGTTCTAGAGAATGATTTGATATCGCAGATAGCGCGACATAACTCCCATGGAACATTTATGGGACACAGTCGACATGTCAGTTCGTGCAGAATATCCTGCACCGGCTACAGTTTCGCAATTATGGACGGCCATAGAGGCAGCATGGCTCAAGATTTTTGCAGGGTACTTCCAACGACTTGTTGAGTCCATGCCACGTCGAGTTGCTGCACGCCGCCGGGCAAAAGGAGGTACGACACGATTTTAGGACGTATCCGGTTACCTTTTTCACCTGGCACCAAGTACTGACTATTAAAAATCGGCACCATTCCGAACACCTCATGTCGACTGCTATTTATTTCAGATTGCTGCCACCAACAGTGACCCGAAAGTTGTGACACAATAATTGTCTGGCGGAGTATATTTGTGTTGTCATTGTGAGCGGATGAGTAACTGATCAGTAGCAGTAATTGTTAATCTATATCTGTATCCGAAATCCCGCTCCAGCTACTGCCGGGTCTGGGTGCTGACGAGTCCTCTCCATTTGGCTCGGTCCTCCACTTACTGCCAGGTCACACCTCTCCTTTCAACAGATATTCTCACTCCCATTTTCCACCGTGTTCTTGGGCGCCCTCGAGGTCTTTTCCCATCCATCTTTAGTTCTTCCATAATTTTGGGGAGTCTCTGTCCATGCCGCCTCTTAACATGCCCATACCATCTTAATCTCTTTCTTTCAATTTCTTCTCTCATACTTTCTTGTTTGAGGTCCTTTCTAATCTCTACATTCCTTACTCTGTCCATTCTTGTTTTTCCCTTAGCTGCTCTGAGAAATTTCATTTCCCCTGCTTGCAGTCTACTCCAGTCCATTTCTATCATTGTCCATATTTCTCCATCATAGGTGACAATAGGGATTTAATAATTCTGGTACATAAGGAGTTTTGCTCTTTCTGAAACTTCATTATTCCAAATCAGATGTTTTATTGTTTGGTAGAAATTGCCTCCCTTCTGTAACCTCCTATTAATTTCGTTAGTTATTCTTCCATCCCTAGATATTTCACTCCCTAAATAAATGAAACTTTCTACCACTTTGAGGGGTCCTCCATTCAAGGTAGTATTTCCGTTGATTCCTTTCTCTCTTCCAAATACCATTACTTCACTCTTATCTTTATTTATTTTTAATCCATACCTTTTCATTATTTCCTTCCATGCATCAAGCTGTAACTGTACGTCTATCTCTTTATCACCCCATATTACCATATCATCTGCAAAAATCATCTTTTTGTCTTTTTCTTTTACTATATCTTTAACTGCCCTATTCATTCCCTCCATCACAACATTAAAAAGCGCAGGAGATAGAATACTTCCTTGCTTAAGTCCTTGTCTTATTTCGAAGTATTCAGAGTTCCCCAATGGTGTTCTAATTCTACAATTGTGGCCTCTGTACATTGTCTTTATAACATTAATGTATCCATCTTTTATATCTATCTTCTTCAGTTCTTCCCAAAGTCTTTCCCTGTCAACTGAGTCATATGCCTTTTCTATGTCTATAAAAACCATTATCACCCTTTTGTTATACTCCCAACTTTTTTCCATCAGTTGATGGATAGAAAATATCAGGTCGATCGTGCTCCTTCCTTTCCTAAACCCATGCTGTTCTTCACTCAACTCCTTTTCTATCTTTTCACTTATTCGATTCAGTAAAATTCTTTCAAAAATCTTGGCTGTATGACTCATGAGGGTTATTACTCTGTAGTTTTTACAAAGTCTTTTATTGCCTTTCTTGAAGATGGGAACAATGTCTCCTGTTCTCCAGTCGTCAGGTATTTTACTATTTCTCCACACGCTTGATAGTACTCTATATAGCCACTGCACTCCCACTGGACCTGCTGCTCTTATCATGTCCACTGATACTTCATCAGGTCCTGAGGCTTTCCCCCCATTCATCTTCTTCACAGCTTTTTCCATTTCTTCCCGTGTAATTTGTCCTAATTCTGCTTCCAAACGTCTCACAATTTCTCCATTATTTGTTGTTTCCTCGTGTATCTGCTCCTCAGCGTTTAACAGCTTCTTAAAATGTTCTTTCCAGAGATCTTTTATATTCCCTGGATCTTTAATAATGGTACCGTCCTCTGTTTCCATCTTTACTGGTACTTCAGAAGCCTTCCTTTTATTTTTCATCATTTTATAGAACATTTTCTTATTGCTCTTCACATCTTCTTCAAGTTTTTTTGTAAACTCTTTCCATGCCTTTTTCTTTGCTGTTTCCACTATTTCTTTGCACTTCTTCTTTTCCTCTATATATCTTTTTATGGTCTTTGTCATTTTTAGTTTTCCACCATTTTCTCCATGCTCCATATTTTCTTCTAACTGCTTGGATTGTGGTATCATCCCACCAACTTGTCTGTCTTATTTTTTCCTTTCCAGATGTTCTGCCACATACTTTTTGTGCTGCTTCGACTAAAGTGTCTTTAAATAAACTCCATTCTTTTTCTACATCGCAGAAAACTTCTTTTGGAAATTTTTGTGTGATTAATTCTCTGTACTTCTCAGCACATTCACTCTCCTTCAATTTCCAATCCCGTATCCTCATCACTTTCTTCTGTTTTCTATTTTTCACACACTGAATCATTTTCCATTGTCCCACCAGTAATCTATGGTCTCCATCTGCACTCACACTTGGAATTACCTTCACATTTGTTACTTTCTCTCCCCATTCCCTATCTACTAGAATATAATCAATTACACTCTTTGTTCTTCCATCCCAACTGTATCTGGTGATGACATGACTTTCTCTCTTCATAAACCATCTGTTTGCTATTTTCATTCTATTCCTCTGGCACAAATCCAGGAGTCTTTCCCCTTCTTCATTTCTGCCTCCATATCCAAAACATCCTAATACTTGCTCAAATCCCTTTCTGTCTTTGCCTACCTGTGCATTAAAATCTCCCATCACTGTATTAGCACTCTCTATATGGTTTTCTAACACATTTTCAAAGTCCATCTTCTCTTCTTCGCTACATCCCACTTGAGGTGCATAATTCTGGATTACTTTTAGTGTTTCTTTTGGGGTCTCAGGTTTAAGATTATGATCCTGTCTGATATATATCTCACATTTTTAATACAACTTTGTACATTCTTATTCACCATCACTGCCACACCATTTCTACCAGACCTGTTATTCCCACTCCAGTACAGTTTTCCTCCTCCTCTAAAATTCTTCTCACCTTTTCCCTTCCACTTTGTTTCGCTTAATCCCAATATATCTAACTTCCTCTCTGTTAGTACATCTGTCATTTCTTCCATTTTTCCATTAAGGGTTAATATATTAAGGGTGCCAATATTTAGGTTATTTTTCAGTCCAGTTGGTTTCATCTTCTTGTACTGATGAATATCATCAGGTCTCCCATCATTTGCACCAGTACTTGAAGAAGCAGCGGGGTCAAATCCTGAGTGGTTCATTCCGTGGCTCGTCTGTGTTTTGAAAGCAATATATGAAGACTTTCCTACTGGCTTGCTAGGCCTAATGCAAGGAAGGATTTTCTGTTGGGGTTGTCTCCCTTAGCCTTTGGAGTTTCTCCTCCATCACAAGGCAGTGGTTCCTTTCTCATTTAATCCCCAGAAAGGAGGGTTGCCTCATCTGCCAGCTATGCCATTCCGAAGTCTTCCTTCTCCTCCGTCGCTGCCATTAAGGTCTTCACCCGTAACCCTGGGCATGGGTTCCGTGTTATACCCCACGGGATTGGGTCCCTGCCTGAACTCAGCCATCCTAGCACTCCCGCCTACTGAAGTGTAGGATGCCCACCCCCAGACAGGAATTACCCCAGTGAAGGAATAGGGAAGGGTACCCTACCTCCCTGGAGCCAGGATAATGATTGTGTATGGTGCCACAATCAAAGGGCAGTAATTGTTAATACTCGGCAGAAATCCAATCTGCATTTGGGTCACATTTCCTTAACTCTTGTGCAGGAAGGTGTGCAATAT
This sequence comes from Schistocerca americana, assembly GCF_021461395.2. Classification (NCBI taxonomy): domain Eukaryota; kingdom Metazoa; phylum Arthropoda; class Insecta; order Orthoptera; family Acrididae; genus Schistocerca; species Schistocerca americana. Next base: position 636,963,835 of record NC_060120.1, on the reverse strand, counting down.
ACTGCTGCATCCATTTTCAATAAGCTACCACAAGAATTCAAAAATATTAGCAGTAATCCACGTGCTTTCAAATCGAAAAACCAAAGTTTCCTCATGGGTCAATCCTTGTATTCTGATGAGGAGTTCCTTGAAAAATGAAGCTGATTCTTATGTTACATTGTTGATTGCGTTTACTTAAACTTATGACTTTACGTTTTGTGGGTTCATAAACATTTTATTTTATCTGTTATTACTTTTATGTTGTTATTTCATGTACTGACATGTTCCATGACCTTGGAGATTTGGCCCTACGAAACTAAAAGTGTAAATAAAAAATAAAATAAACTGAAATGCACTATGCAGTATGAGACACCAGTGGTTTGCACAGTGGACTCGCATTCGGGAGTACGATGTTTCAAATCCCCATCCGGCCATCCTTATTTATGATGCCCGTGATTTCCGTAAATCACTTACGGCATGTGCCAGGTTGGGACCTTCGAAAGTACATGGCCTATGTCCTTCCACAATCAGAGCTACTGCTCCAACCTCTATGCCGATGGGACATTCAACACTAATCTTCCTTTTTATAATGTAAGACACGATCAGAAAGCTTTACTATACGTTTTGAATGCCATTTTTCTTATACTCATTGCGTTTTATTATAAAAGCCTTAACTTAATTTCATATTCATTGGTACAAATACGTAGCACATTTGAAGATAACCGTCTGACGAATTCGTGTTGCTTCCCTGTCAAAATGTATACCATAGTAACTGATCAGTACTAGTTGCGCATGACCGTCACTTGTCAGTACTGGAAGACAAACAACTGAAAATTCCCCCACTCACTCCCTATAGACCAACAGTGGTCAAGCTACTTACCGCTCTCCCCCTAAGGTAAGCGCCCAACTTATCTCGCTTTCGAATTTACCAACGTCAATTAAAATACAGGACATATTACATTTTCACTGTTTCTGTAAGTATTTTGGTTTATTCCTGAGCAGGAAGCTCTTAAGGTTGGTTGGTGTTTCTCAATTCGGCCATTAGTTGTTAGATGCATGCTACTAAAACAATGACTGAGAACCGTGAGTCTCACAAATACTCGATTCGGCCTGCGTGTGATCCGCGGGCCGCAGTTTGACGACCGCTGTTGTAAATTTTGAATGAATGGAACGGAATCTAATCAGCTGTCCTGCCTGCCAGCGCTCCCTGTTAGCAGGTAAAGTTGTCCTCATCTGCCAGTCTTCTATCCGCTGATCACGAAGACATCAGACCTGTTCATTTAACGCGAGTGTTTGATTGCCGGAGTTAATAAGATAAAGACTGAAGGGGAAGGAAGCAGAAAACCACAGACTACAGACCAAAAAAAACAGCAATTTTAAATAAATCAAAGTATGTTGTTTATCTAAACCGGTAAATGCGAGGTGTTCCTGTTACGCAATGGGAAGCAAATTTACCCGCCGTTATGGATGACTTGCCATCCAGCTGTCCTGCTGTAGGACAAGAAAATTACGTGGAGGAAAAACTGTAAGAAACAAATGATAAATCGTCTAGTCCCTAGAGAGTGGCATTTCTAGAATGGCAATCTGTTCTTGTTGGTAAATAGCGAGAAAGAAGGTGGTTAGCCATGACGAGTTCCGGATGTGAACGCAAAGAAAAGAGCAGCGTGGCACAGCTTACCGTATCTCCCTTAATGAAATGGTAGTACCGGCTGCTGCGCTATGGGCTGCATAATCGCGTAATTAAAATGAACAAAGCAGCCACGAGCACTGTATCGCGAAGCGTACTAACTAAAACTAATTAACTCTGCGCAAGGCTACTTCCAAGGTGATGGATGCCAGCTAAAGTACAATAAAACAACTTTCGTAACAACTCCCATAGCAGTAGCGAAGTGACACCTTCTAACAACTTCCGTAGCAACTCCCATAGCAGTAGCGAAGTGACACCTTCTAAAATCTGCAATGAACGGGACTAGGGAAGTATCTCTTCGTGGTTTTGTAAGCTCGGGCGCAGCGCACCAGTGTGACTCTTCGAAGTGAGAAACGTTGCTGTGGCCAACTTTACTGGGGTGTGACAGCGAAGGCAGTTGCTGATGTTTCCAGCTGGTGGGCCGCCAGACCTCTTGGCGTCTAAGCTGGATAACTTGTTGCGGTGCCAGGTCAACGAGCACGGCAGGAAGTGTTGTCGATATGTAGCTTCGTATGAAACGTCCCCTTTTTGAAGAATTATACAAGACTGTGCTTTGACTGACACACAATATTTTTTTAGCGCAACGCAATCTGACTTTCAAAAATCCCTACAAAAGAATGGCCCTGACTAACATTAACCTATACGTTTCACAACTCACTTACCTCACAAAAATATTGGTTACTCGAACTACTGCAATATAGCGAGCGCCACTACTGCCAGCTAAATAAAAGATTCTAACTACTGAGGGCACTAACTACTGATAGGCATAGTTAGCAAATGAAAGATTTTGATAGAGAACAAATGATGTATTTACCTTAATAGTCATAATATATATAGCAGTTCATGACATCCAGGCTTACAAATTTCAAAACTCCGCCATCTCTCTCCCCACATCCACCACTGCTGGCGGCTCACCTCCAACTGCGCAATGCTACGCGCTTTTCACATCCAGCTGCCGCTGCCCAACACTACAATGGCAGACAACAATGCAAACTGGACACAGACTGCACACAGCACAGCCAGTGATTCTCACACAGAGCGCTACGTGGCGTTACCAATAAGAAAACCTAAACAGCCTACTTACATAGCCCCCATGCTCCCCACAAAAAATTTTACAAATTGTTTTGGGCAGTGGCCAATAATGATTTGATAAAATTTTTCATAATTACAATAACAAAGATATCAAATGCACACACTTATTGATATATTGTTGGTCAAAAGCTAACATTTTCTCACAGTCCACGAAGATAGTCCTGATCGTTCATCATAATAGTAATTACAGTTTTTTTCACAAAGTCTCATTAGTAAAAGAAATTGCACACAGAAGTAGTGGATTTCCATGCAGTCTTGAAGAAGTAGTGTTGTCCTTCCAACGGAAAGACAGTGCTGACTCTTGACCTGCAGACAAGTAATGGGCCACAACAGAGCAAACCCACAGCAGAGTCAGTCGAAGTTTGGAAGAATATTGGTAGGTAGGTCATCACAGAGTAGACCCACTGTAGTGCTTGTAGAGATTACGGTATTGGTGGGCCATCAAAGATGCAGACCCACTGTAGTCCTTGTAGAAATAATGGTATTGGTGGGCCATCAAAGATGCAGACCCACTGTAGTCCTTGTAGAAATAATGGTATTGGTGGGCCATCGAAGGTGCAGACCCACTGTAGTCCATGTAGAGACGGCCAGCAGCCATCTGTTGCGACTGTGCAGGTGCACAATCACCATCGAAGAGTCTTGCGGAGAATATAGCAAGTCCATAAACCACCACTTGTTCACTCACAAAATTTTTTTTTTGAAATGTCCTTAGAACCAGCAATGCTGTTATCCTGTCCCTTGCTGAATTTTTAACACACGTGCAAACACTAACAGTCCCAACTTCTCACATACTGTGCATATATTATGGCCAACAGAAACGTGTGCAGTGAAATGATACTTAATTTGAAGAACTGGTTACAATTACAATTTGATAACATAAAAATACAATAACAAAGGTACAAAATACATCATTAAAACATAATAATACAGATAACATTTGTAGTACAGGCTTTACAAAAGAATCGAAATAATATATACCTCAGTGTTACAGGAATTATGACATGTGTACATACATAAAAGATCAGAATAATTTTTGAAACATCAACTTCACACATGAACATTAAAACAAAACAGAATAAATAATGTTTAAACATCTTTACAAAGTAAATAACATATTATTAGAAAAATTCTACAACATAACAACATCAGCTAAACACATAAAGACAGGATGAACACAAATACACAAGGGTACACAAACATATAGCAGAATAATACAAAAGGAAAGAACAGGGTTTGTTGTACTGCAGTCCAACCCAGAACTTCATTCCATATATCTTTCCTCTTATTTCAATACTTGTTTCCACCAAAAAAATTCTATCCAAGCATGCTTTCTGTATTTATATGTTCACACATTTCTTACCTCATTATTTATTTTCCATTATCTTACCTCATCATTTATTTCCAAGAAAATCCTACCTAAACCTGTTGTCCCTAAACCCTACTTTTTTGGTTCATATCCTCTTTCAAAATACTTTTTTTTGGCCAAACCATTTTCTTATAGCTTCTCAATGCATTTGTTTCTGATTTTGTTCAAGCATTGTGTCTAACTTTTGTAGCCTTTGTCCCATTTGTTGCATTAACTGTAATAACAATGCACTGGTGTCTCAAACATGTTCCACAGTGCTTTTCGGCAGTGAAGTTGCATTGGCAACATTTACATTTTGACAAGGAGAAAATGTGTCTTGACTTATTTGCGAAAACGGTGAGGACCCAAAACCTGAATCTACAGTATTTGCAAAATTGTGTCCTGTCATTTCGGATTCCTGAGGCGAGCTGTTGCCGAACGATCGATCGATAATGCTTCCCTGTTCACTAATTGTTTCACTGCCTACGCTATTGTTTGCTGCCCGCTCCATTTCCCTATGCACAATTACCAAATTACTACTTTGAACATTAGTTAATTCATTACACGGTGGCGCTAACATACTGCTTTCGTCTTCGCTGTCATTTCTCAGTTTACTTTGGAGCCTACTGTTAACGTTTCTCACACGCCATTATTGTCACAATATTTCACATGATAACACAGAAAAGCACAATTTGAAGAGCAAAAATAAGAGAACACATTAACATAGCACTGAAAAAATATCTAGTTAATTGCACGCGCTGCTGACAAATACTTGGTGTAAAACTGCATGCATGCTACAACTGTTTTACTGTACCACAATGAAAGACTGCAACTACAAAGGAGATTCTCTCTACAATTACGCGCTAGCAATAAACAAAAGCTACACTAATTACACAAACTACAAGAAAAAAATCAGAAGATTCCAGTGAGATATCCTCGGCTAAGGGTCGACATATGAAACGTCCCCTTTTTGAAGAATTATACAAGACTGTGCTTTGACTGACACACAATATTTTTTTAGCGCAACGCAATCTGACTTTCAAAAATCCCTACAAAAGAATGGCCCTGACTAACATTATCCTATACGTTTCACAAATCACTTACCTCACAAAAATATTGGTTACTCGAACTACTGCAATATAGCGAGCGCCACTACTGCCAGCTAAATAAAAGATTCTAACTACTGAGGGCACTAACTACTGATAGGCATAGTTAGCAAATGAAAGATTTTGATAGAGAACAAATGACGTATTTACCTTAATAGTCATAATATATATAGCAGTTCATGACATCCAGGCTTACAAATTTCAAAACTCCGCCATCTCTCTCCCCACATCCACCACTGCTGGCGGCTCACCTCCAACTGCGCAACGCTACGCGCTGTTCACATCCAGCTGCCGCTGCCCAACACTACAATGGCAGACAACAATGCAAACTGGACACAGACTGCACACAGCACAGCCAGTGATTCTCACACAGAGCGCTACGTGGCGTTACCAATAAGAAAACCTAAACAGCCTACTTACACGTGTCTGTATTCGAAATATGAGCGTAATGGCCCCGTACTTTACTGATTTTTCGCCATCTTGTGATTTTTCTAATTTAATTGACCGGTGAATACCGAAAATGATCCGCCTCAACATTCGATGGTGTTCTATTCTGGCAACACATCGGTTGTCTCCGTTGGCTGTGAAAAATTGATGTGAATAAATTGACTGATTAATTTTATCGACTTCTTAATCAATGAAGCAATAGGCCTATGATCAATGACGTTGAACTTTTGATTGCGTATGCAGTATGAGTCAGGGACTGTGATGATTATGATTTAATTGAACTCTTTCTTTGTATGGGACTGGACTTGACAACTGCTGAGGCTTCTTGGTGTGGGTTATACGCCCCAGAAATGTCTCAAGATTAAGCAGGTATCTATAGGAAGGTTACGACGCCAGTAAAGCAGAAACACCTGCACAGGGTGGACGACTGCCACAGCGGTTGACAATTGACCCTAAATGGAAATTAATGCAACGTATTGCTAATGAATAAGCGAAGAGATCCCTTACTCTTTGGCTGCAGAACTGACGATAAACCATCAGATGCTGTAACAAGTATAAAATACACAATGGCAACTATTCCGAGCAAACTAAAATACAGGGTATTTCACAATGTTTCGACTATTTTAAAGTGGGATAGCTCACAACCTAGTAGCTAAACAAAGTTGAATACTTTACACGAGGTACAACATTTATTCAAGTTTACTTATGAAATAATACATCGGACAAATGACGACCATTCGCGGCTACACAATATCCGAGGCGTTTGAGCCTGTTTTTGAACACAACTTTCGTAACTGTTGGAGTCATTCTGAAAATTCCAGCGAGAATTCGATCTTTTAACTGTAGAAAACTGGAGAAATCTTCAGCGTTGGACACTTTTTCGTAACGAACGATGAGGGCTCATTTGTAAATTGCTATTCACACATTGGATGTTCTCGGGTGTTCGGACGACTTTCCGAGGCCCGATTGACTTTCGGTTCGAAGCAAGTTTCTTACCCGGTTCAATATTGTTCCACGAGCAAGAATTGGATACTGCGGACGAATCTTGAAACGCCTGCGAAAGGGACCTCCCACGCTCACGACAGATTCGCCGTAGCGAAAACAGCTTCGCACCGTGGACGTACGATGTTATTTTGACGGGTACAAGATGACTATTGGCCCATATTTGGAGGAAACTTGGCACTCCACACGACTAATAGCCGGCGCTGCCGACGTTGTACCTTTCTTTTTTACCGATCGTTATTCAAATTTGAAATCATCAAAACATTTTGAAACACCTTGTTGTAGTATGACCGCATAATACTAAGCTGAAGCTCACTGAGATAATCACAACGAAATACAATTCACCAACGAAATAAGTCGTAAGATCCGTAACGAATTTTCACTCTGCAGCGGAGAATGCGCTGATACTAAATTTCCTGTTAGATTAAAACTGTGTGTGGAACCCCTGGTCAAGAACACAGTTTTAATCTCCCAGTAAGTTTAGAGTTGCAGATTATTTTACATGTTACTTAATGTTACTGCATCGGGTTCTACAAATTATGTGAAAATTACAAAATATGCGAGATCTCGCCGCAGTGACGACTGTTGGAGCCCCAGACACTCGCATATGTTACCCAATAAACTTACCCACGTGCTTGTTGCTGCCTGCCGGTGCATGTCAGCGAGGATGGGCCGTATAAACTCACGTACCTCACCTGAACTTCGAAGCTCTGACGTTGCGCTCCTGCACTGTATACAAATTTTGAAAGGAATGACTTATGTGGGGAGAGGTTGGTTGGCCAAAAAGTAAGTACCCAAGGCATCAGGCAAAAGCAGACTGTATTGTTTAGGCTCTGTGCCCTCCGTTTAAGTTCGAGTACATCATTATTTATTTCGAATCAAAGATGAATGTGCATCACACCAGAGGTCAAGAAAACTTCACCGAAGTCACTGATTCAAAGCAATCGTCTTACCATTGAATCTCTGATGTACTATCGACCCCAGAGTAACGTCATAGCCCTCCTTATCAGTATCATCCATAGCGCAATAGCACGATATAAGCTTTGTTCATATGCTGTAACAACGTCTAAACCAGTAGTTATTGTTACAATTCAAAATATAACTTTTCAGCACAAATCAAAGTTACCTCCTATGCAACTGTACAATATCTTATTATGTTGATGCAAAGTTCGTAGCGTTTTTGTTTTGCAAGTTGGTATTTCAATTGGTAAGGGTTTATTTATCGTTGTTTTTTTTTCTTGTAGTTCACTGACTCTATCTGATTTGTCCTTTTGTCATTTGGAGATTGTGAGTGGAGCTGTGGACGGTAGAAAATTGAGTGCCTAGTGGAGAAATCGTGACACTTCCGACTTACTTTCCTGTTTCAGTTAAACAGAGGGGTGATAGCAGCGGAGGCAACCACAAACATTTGCACCGTGTATGGGGGCTATGCCACTGGACAGAGTACGGCAAGAAAATGGTTTTCTCGTTTTAAGGAGGACCGTTTTGATCTTCTTAAGTCTCTACGAACAGAAAGACCCTCAGGTTTTGATGAAGATCGTTTCAGTGCATTAATCCACAATGACCCACGTCAGTGTATTTGAGAACTGGTAGATGTGATGAACTGTGATCATTCCATCATCGGGTGACATTTTAATGCAGTGGGAAAGGTCAAAAATCGGGTGTATGGGTACCACATGCTCTAAGCGAAAATCACAAAAATCTGTGGTCGTATGTGCGTGTCTGCTTGCTCATCATCAATTAGCTCGTGAACAACAACGGACTTTCCTCTTCTGTATCATTACTGACGATGAGAAACTGTGTCTTTATGCTAACATAAGGAAAAGAAAGGAATGATTGAGCCCAAACAAAGCAGCAACTCCCAGTACAAAGACCTGCACGCATCCATAAAAGATGATGGTAAGCGTCTGGTGGAATAGCGACGGTGTGCTGTACTAAGAATTACTTCCCCAAGGTGTAACCATCACTGCTATCATTTATTGTTAACAACTGAGACGTCTTGCAGACGCAAAACGACCAGGAAGACTGCGTGAAGTGATAATGCCCGCCAGCATTCTGCTAGACTGTCAAAAAACGCTACACAGGTGTCGAGTTGGGAAGTCATTCCGCACCCACCTTATTCACTTGATATTTTTCAATTTTTCCACTCTCTTTCGAACGTCCTTCAAGGAATTTCCTTTCTGGATGAAAATGCACTCCGTACATGGCTCAACGAGTTCTTCGCCTCAAAACTACGTGCTTTCTATAGTCATGCTATCGAAAAGTTACCCCAGCATTAGCAGACTGTTGTAAATATTGTAGGAGAATATTTTATTGATGACTAAAGTATCTGTTGTGTTTAAACATATGGAGAAACACTATGAACTTAAGCACCAACCTAATACTTCGCCGGCCGGAGTGGCCGTGCGGTTCTAGGCGCTACAGTCTGGAGCCGAGCGACCGCTACGGTCGAAGGTTCGAATCCTGCCTCGGGCATGTGTGTGGGATGTCCTTAGGTTAGTTAGGTTTAAGTAGTTCTAAGCCTAGAGGACCGATGACCTCAGATGTTAAGTCCCTTAGTGCTTAGAGGCAATTGGTTTAGATGACCCAACGATAGACAGACAGCCGTCGAGTAAAACAGAAGTAATTTCTGGCGTTCCCCAAACTAGTGTTATAGATCCTCTGCTGTTCCTGATGTATATAAACGTTTCAGGAGACAATCTGAGCAGCGGTCTTACGTTGTTTGCAGATGATGCTGTGGTTTAGCGTCTCGTAGAACTGTGAATGGATCAAACCAAATTGCAAAATGATTTAGAACAGGTATTTGTATGGTGCGAAAATTGCCAGTTGACCTCAAATAATGAAAAGTGTGAGATCATCCACATGAATGCTAAAAGGAATCCGTTAAACTTCGGTTACACGATGAAACAGTCAAATCTAAAGGCCGTAAATTCAACTAAATTCCTAGGGATTAGAATTTCGAACAACTTAAACTGAATAGAACACACAAAAATACTGTGGGGAAGGCAAACCAAAAACTGTGTCTTATTGGCAGAACACTTAGAAAATGTAACAGATCTACTAAAGAGACTGCCTACACTATGCTTGTCCGTCCTCTTTTGGAATACTGCTCTCAGTCTCGGGTCCTTACCAGACAGAATTAACAGATATATCGAGAAAGCTTAAAGAAGAGCAGCACGTTTTGTATCATCGCGAAATAGGGAAGAGAGTGTTACTGATATGATACAGGATTTTTGGTTGACATCATTAAAACAAAGGCGTTTTTAGTTGCGGCGGAATCTTCTCACGAAATTTCAATTACCAACTTTCTCCTCCGAATACGAAAATATTTTGTTGGCGCCGACCTACATAGGGAGAAACAATCATCATAACAAAACAGTGGAAATCAGAGCTCGCACGGTTTGATATAGGTGTTTGTTTTATTGTGAAGGTGCTACCATGAACCCCGTGCCAAGCACTTTAGTTTGATTTGCAGAGTATCCATCTAGACGCAGAGCTTATTGCACCAGTCGTAAACTTTCCACACTCTTGAGTAATTAAATGACGCGTGTAATTTATCTTACGTTTTCTTCAGTAATTGTATCTAATCTGAAGAGTTTCGTACCTGCAGAGTGCGAATAAGTGTAGTACTGGAAGTTATTACACCAAAGAAATAAGTTGCGCTCATAACGATCGAAAGTAGAAAATGTCTGAATTTATTAACTGATGCTGACTGAGTAGTTAACGAAAATGTTATAATTTTGAGCTGAAATGTAACAAAACTGATGTTGTTTTGTGAAATTCGCCGACTTGTATCTGAGCAGAAGTTATGAAACTGATTATACTGAGAAAAATATGAATTAACGTAATAACTACCGAACTTTTTGTGAACGGTGATTAGTAATGCACAGGGGAGCTTGACTGAAATAGGAAGAATTTATAAAACGCTTGAAAGTTAATTTGCATTGAAATGATAAGTCATTTACTAATTGGGACTCGAAAATGGTTCAAATGGCTCTGAGCACTATGGGACTTAACATCTATGGTCATCAGTCCCCTAGAACTTAGAACTACTTAAACCTAACTAACCTAAGGACATCACACAACACCCAGAATTGGGACTCGTAAAGCAAAAGTGGAGAACCGTTATTTCACTATAATCATTACTATATTCAAGTTTTACCAATCACTTCTTTTCAATAAACTAAATCCACTGCCAGAAACGCAATAACCCAATACGTAATAATCAGCTGCAATGGAATCAGGCAACGCCGAAAGTACAAAAGCCAAGACTCACACAACATACGGATGAATACAGATACATAACACTTTTGAAATAAATTACGTACGGTGGTGTTGCCAGAATAACAGACTTTCTGAAGAAAGGTAATGAAAGAAGTCAAATTTGCAAAATTAGTCAACACTGTCATTTAAATTGTGAAGTTTCTCTTTTCATTGAGCTAAAAAAATTCAAAGTTTGCTGTTTGGTTTTTTCATGAACTTAAAATGAAATCTTTTCTCTTATGTGTCATTCGGTTATTACAATGATAGGAACTGGGTCGAACTGCTGGTAGTGATGACTTGGGATAATTATTGACATCGAATAAATGTGAAGTTAACAAAATATCCATAGTGTTCAGTTGCTGATTCCAATGCACAGGCAAATCTTATATATTTCTGTTTTTCTGAAATGGTAGAGTAGTTTGAACGGTGTGATAATTTGATGAGGACAACTGCTAGGCAGGCTCTTCATTCAGAGCAGAATTAAATACATTTGGTTGCATGGTACTCTTCTGCCTTAATACTCATGAACTCCTCTCAAACAATAATTGCACTGTGGCCCATGCGATTACTCTTTGCCTTCATACTGCCTAGCCCAACATTTTCCCCCACGAATATTACACACTAAATTCAGCGCGCACTTTCGCAGTTATTAATGTCTACTCGCAACTCTCTACGTGCTTCTACATTCTACACGACATTATTTTTAAGTGATTTGCCAGACATTAGCTTTACAATATTCCAATTAATGAGTATTGACAATAACATGACAAAATACACACAGTTTTAATCCGAAATTAGTAACAAAATGTGAAGTTCATTAGGTACTATGTTGTGCGTAAGGTAAAGATTGAGCTGCCATCTGCTATATGGCCAGCTCTTAGCCAACACGCAACGCGATCTGCCGAGAACAAGGGGACACAACCCTTATTTGTAACTTTTGCTCTGCCTGTGACGTCAGACTGTTACTTTTCCGATACTCATAACCAAGCTGCTTTCATGAGTCACAACAGTAACACGCATTATACACATTCGAACCCTTCTTGTCATAATTTTAGTACGCTTCTGTCTGATACGGAGTGTGTTTTTCTGTAAGGACTATTTATTTTCTCCCTCCGAGCAGGGTTCAAATGGTTCAAATGGCTCTGAGCACTATGGGACTTAACAGCTCAGGTCATCAGTCCCCTAGAACTTAGAACTACCTAAACCTAACTAACCTAAGGACAGCACACAACACCCAGTCATCACGAGGCAGAGAAAATCCCTGACCCCGCCGGGAATCGAACCCGGGAACCCGGGCGTGGGAAGCGAGAACGCTACCGCACGACCACGAGCTGCGGACTCCGAGCAGGGTCAGAGACGAGTCTCACCCTACTCTTGCCAAGGGATGTCTTTGCTCTCAAATTGCGTGTTACTTCTTACCGTCGACAGCAGTTATCCTACAATAACCAAACGGCTTATTTAGATGTTGTAGCATCAATAAATTGTAAAATTCCAGTGGTGTATTTTGAGATCTGGTCTATGAAAAATTATGCTTTTAATAAGCTTAAGAGATTACGTAACCTTAGATTCGGAATCGAGAGTGTACAGGGAAACAACATGTAATGCTACGTCTCAAAGTGGCGTACAAAGGACATGTTCGTACGCTTATTGGATATTGCTCATAAATCGTGAGACCTTTAGCAGGTGGTACTATAATAGACGAGACTGACGTGATTCGACGAACAGCGGTGCACTTCGTTAAGGGATCGATTACGAGAGGCGTTCAATAAGTAAAGCAACGCTTTTTTACTCGGCCAGTTTCGGCTGAAAAAATGAGTAATTTGTTGTGGAACTTCGTGCAATGTTCCCGCTTCAGCACCTACAGTTTCATGAAGTCCCATAAGGTGGCGGCGCTACATACAGCCTTCAAAGTGGCGTCTGCAAACGGAGGTGCATTCCAAGCACAGAGCTGTCAATGAGTTTCTTTTGGCGGAAAACCAGAGCATCGCAGATATCCCTAGCGCTTGCAGACTGTCTACGGAGATCTGACAGTGAACAAAAGAAAGGTAAGTCGTTAGGTGAAGCGTCTGTCATCATCGCAATCTCGCACAAACCTGTTCGATCTCCCGTGTGCCTGGCGGCTGTACGCTGCTGTGACTTCTGCAATGTTGGAATGTGCGAACATTCTCATTCGAGGTAATCGACTGTTCATAATCAAGCTCCGCGCTGCTCAGATGGATCTCTGTTGGTAGTGCTGAATACTCGTCCACCAGTTGGGGTGCTCAAAGGCTTGTGCCTGCTGGGTTACTCGCCGCCTAACAGAAGACAATTAAGAGCAACGAATTACCATCCGTGCGGAATTTATTGAAAGTTACGAGGCTGATCGTGACAGTATTTTGTCGAATATCCTCAAAGGCGATGAGACACGGGTTCATCACTTCTAACTGAAAACAAAACGGCAATCTATGCAGTGGCGGCATACGACCTCTCCTCCGAAGAAAAAGTTCAAAGCCACGTCCTCAGTCGGTAAATCATGGCGACGGTCTTCTGGGACTCTGAAGCTGTTATTCTGTTTGATGTCCTCCTCATGGTGCAACTATCAACTCTGAAGTGTATTGTGGTATCCTCAGGAAATTTAAGAAACGACTTCAGCGAGTTCATTGCCACAAAAATGCAAACGAACTTCTTCCCCATTACCACACAACGCCTCAGACAAGTTTGCGCATCTTAAAGGAGCTCATAAAACTTCGTTGGACTGTTCTTCCTCATCCATCCTACAGCCCGTATCGCGCACCTTCCGACTTCCATCTGTTTGGCCCAATAAAGGGTGCGTGCACTTCGCAGGAAGCAGTATATGGATGATAGGGAGGTTCTAGTGCAGCAAGACGTTGGCTCAGACGTTGACCAGTAGATTGGTGCCATTCCGGTATACAGGCCCTCCCAATAAGATGGCATAAGGCTGTCGAACTGAACGGAGATTATGTCGAAGAATAGGGATTTGTAGCCAAAAGAGTGGGAATAATATGGTGTACTGGAATCCTAAAGAAAACATCCCGCTTTCAGAAAAATAAGTACTGCATTATTTATTGAACGCCCCTCGTAGTAATAGAGAGATTGTCGAGATGCTCAACAAACTCCCTGAGCAAATACTACTGTTTGCTGCTGATATTCTAAGAGCGTTAGTCTCAGGAAGAGTCGGGCAACAAATAACCTACTCCAGTACACGTTTCTCGATAAGATCATGACGAGAAATTAGATCTCATAAGAAGGTTCAGCGACATTCGATCTTCCCGACCTCCCTTCATAACTGGGACAGAGCAGGCGAGAAATAATAGTATCTTCATAGCCTCTTTCCCACACTGTAAAGTGGCTTTCAGAGTGTAGATGTAGGCCGTAGTGTTTGAAATGTTTCCTGTTAATTTTACTCGCTGAAAATGTAATAAGAACTTGTTTGTTTGTCACTGGTATATAAGGCAATGCGATGTCACATTCAAACAAACTAAACTCGTATTTGTGGTATTGTGTCGTGTATACGTGCGTTAGTAGAGAACTGGAAAGAATTTTGTTAATCGACGACTTGAGCCCGAAGTAAACTGACGTCTCGTAGATGCAGTTTCGTCGCCAATCCTTTCAGCGTCTCTCCCACGTTGTAGCGACGTACAAATTCTGAAACTAGTAGTTACTATTATAAAAAAAACTATGAGGAATAATGTTGAACACTGAGTCTCACCTAATATTCTCCTTTGGGAAGCAATATTTTGTTATTCCACTGTGTTATGCAATACTTTTAGTGTCCGAATAGCTATTAAAGCAGAAAAAATATCTAACCTACTCTAACTGCCGTCTTCACCGTAACACAAAAGTAAAAAATGAAGCGAGACGCTGCACGTTGTTTTCAAGCCAGATTGGGCGGGGCCTGCCGCCATAAAACATTAGCAGACTACTGTTTACAGTTGCTTCTTGTTCATTATTTTTGTCGAGTGTACGCAACAACTGTTTGAAATACTAAAAGTGCTTACATGACCATCAGGAAGGAAATATCGAACGTTTTTTTCTGTTCTTAAATGCGTATTTGCACTAGTAACACGACATATTTTGTCTCGTTAACGTAACTTGTTTTTGTTGATATATTTCGAATAACCAAGAAGAGAAGAAAGTGATGTGAAAAGAATGCTTTCATGATCCATTTGCTTCCACTTTTACTGTATTTGTATTGACAGCAGAGGAACGCTTCGTTGCTTACTGTTTTTTTTTTTTTTTTTTGTTCTTTACATTTTCAGCTTTCAGTTCGTATGCAAAACATTTTTAATGTTCACGTTTGTAAAAAAACCTACTACATGTTCTTTACTAGTCAATAAAAGTGTGCAATGAAAAAGGAAGCAAGGCATGCCATCATACGTTGTGCATGTCTACAAATTGATTGATTCTTGAAATGTCAAAGAAACAGAACTGCAGTGGTATACTTTCATACAGAGTTGAGTTTTGGTTTTATTAGATTGTCAGTGCTTTACTAACACTGTAGTTTACACATCTTCTTACTTTGAAAGCTTACCTATGATGCATCATTCAGGGTGTAACCAATAATAGCAATTTCAAGGTAAAACGCAATACAACTGCGTAACCTGTGCAACAATACTCCTACCTTTCTAACAATAGCCTATTTTCTTCTTTTCCCGGAATATTTCTTGCTAGTAACTCTGTCAGTTTTTTCAGCAATATCCAAACGTATCACAATTGGAGTTTATGTCTGCTTTGATCACCTGCTTTTTATTTTGAATTTCATTTTGAAACACTCAAACTATACAAGTCTATACTATGCTTTATGACATTCCAATACCTAGTCAATTAGTTTCTTGTTTCATGTATCATTTGAGCTATAAATCGTAACGATATGGAACAAGTCATATTTATTAATATCAGTTTCTTTTGTAAATATGCCTCCATGCTGATCATTTATTACTTTTCTTGGTTTTTAATTAAAGACAGACAAATGTTAGTAATTCCTACAAGTCACCATTTGCACATTACAATAATAGACGTCTTCTGCGTAAAAGGAGGCGCTGTCAAAGAGAAACGTGTTCAGTTCAGTTCCTGTAAGGCATTTTTGGTCACGGGGTAAGTGATCAAAACTTTTCTTGTTGCATTGTGTACCCCTGTTCCTGTTACAGATAATGAGGCGTAATAAAGTAATTTTTTGTTCTAGTATTGTAATCATGAACATCATTGTTCCTGTTGAAGTTCAATGGATTATTTAGAAAAAACTTCATGAGGGAATAACTATTCTGTAAGTAGGATAGACTGCTACTCATAGACCCAGCAGCACTGTGTTCATATAGGTTTCCGGCCAAACTCTTCTTCAGAAAGGAAGCAAAGCGCGCCCACTCTTTCTCTCTCTCTCTCTCTCTCTCTCTCTCTCTCTCTCTCACACACACACACACACACACACACACACACACACACACACATTCATACAATTATACACACAAAACTCCCACAATGTCCGCTGTCTCAGGCTGTTCTAGCCAGAATTTTTTTTAAAGAGGGAGAAAATGTGGACAATGAATAATTATCAGCAGGAGGAATTTAGGGTGTGAGATGCTGCATCAACAATCAGCGCGGTCACATAGCCCCGTGTGTTGTGCCGGGACGAGACCGTTGATACAGTGTAACTCGGATGTCGAAGCGTTTGTGGTTTAGAAGGCAATGAAAAACACAGGAAAGAATAAAAGTAAACAGCGCTAAAATAGTTCATGTTTGCAACACAATATATTGTTTGCTACACGTACGAATGAAACTTTAGAATACGATCGGATCGATAAGTACACCAGTAAACGACGCAAGCTGGCATTTTTGATGAAACTTCTTCGTCCGTTACAGCAACATCACGGGGAAGTACCACCGCAGTGAACCATGGAGATTTAAATGCGGTGAACCTAAGGTTTAGGGCTATGTAACTGGCAGACGTCAGCTTTAAGTTGGTGAATTAATGCTCTTAGCTTTGTGACTTGCAATGTCTTTGTTTTATACTCTCGCCACACGGTTCCACATACAAATTCACAAAGGTGATATTACATGTTGATGCTGAATTCTGTAAACTTTCTAAGTGTTGGAAGTTCGCCTGCTTAGTTAAGTGGTAACGTGTTTGCCTACCATGCAGCGGGCCGTGGTTCGATTCGCGGCCGGGTTGGAGATTTTCTCCTCTCGGGGCGCGGTTGTTGTGTTATCCTTATCATCATTTCATCACCGACGCGCAAGCCGCCCAGTGTGGTGTCACCTGAGGTGAGACTTGCAACCCGCCTGCCGAACTTCCCCGGATGGGGCCTCCAGGCCAATAATGCCGCATGATCATTTAATTTTTTTGTACCTTAGAAGGAATAATGCTTAAATTCTATGCAGGACCGTGTTGCTAGTTGCAATACCACAAACGTCGTAATTATGTCTTTCCCTTTTTACTAGATATTTGGTAAAATACGAATGTTATATTCTAGCGGATTCTTTCTATCATTCAGAAGAGAACTGTACGATTTGCTTAATTTCAACATCTATATGCTTATTTTAATTAAAGAAAATCACATCTGAATCTGTCGATTACAGGCCTTGCAAGAAATAATATTTCCTCAACTATTTTTCGTAATGTTTCTTGAGTGATTGTTAATGTAATTTGAGCATTGCTTTTCTTTTCTGTAAACACTGCATATTAATATTTTTTAGATCTTGAAATACCATCCAACAACTCTGTGGATGGAAAAAAATCCCTGATTGAAAACATTTTCCATCCGCTGATTACTTTTCCTATTCGTGATTTATTTACGTAAATATCTTCAAAAAGGCACGCAGTAACTTCATAATGACGTATGGACTCAATACATATTTCATGTGGACTCTTCAAGACTGGGTGCAGAAGTGAACATTCAAATTAGTATCATTTCAATATTATAACGTTCATGGAGGTTCTTAGCAATGCGGTCGCCGACTTTTCCCGGTCGCTGGCCATCGGCTGACCATGTAGTGACCTAGGGACGGTAAAAGCTGACCGGTTAGAACCGACATTTTTAGGTATTTGTTTTGTCTCAGTTATAACAGGGATTTTTCATTTTATACTAACAACGTAGTAAGAAAATGAAATATCAATTAGCCGTAGCCGCAGCGCTAAAATATTTTGTTTTAAATAACCATTTTTGAAAAAGGAAATAATTTTTAATTTTTAGAATTTGCATCGGTTTGAAATATTGCGTTATTATAGACAATAGAAAAAGCTATCAATGCTATTTTAATAACAGTACCGACAGAAACTAGGAAAAAAGATACAGTATAAAGAATTGGTACAAGATTGCCGAGACACCAATGTCCCAGTTGCCGTGCTTCAAGGTACTCGTGTACATGCAGTCTGCAAGACTTGTCCCACCTGGTCTATACCGTAGTACGATTGGTCTGTCCGCCATCTCTGTGAAATAATGAAAAAGGGAAGAAATCAAGGTAATAGTAATAAATCATAAACTTTACAACAATTCATTCATAGTAGACAACAGAAACAGAAAGTAGCAGATTTGCTGCCTGCATCTACAAAATATGCCATAATCTGCTTATAGCCCTCGGAAACGGACAAACTAACACGAAAAACTGAGTTCTTCTACCTCAGTTTTCACGCTTCAGCACTGACTATTCGTAATGTCCAAGTAGTGATATTAAATCCCAATTACAACATGATTTTTCAACCTCTTACAACTTTTCTGAGAAAAGCGGTGAACAGAGGGCGGACTAATTCCCTTTCATTTACCTATTAAATTTGATATTTTGATTCTATGTATCTTGAAACTCAGAGAATTAAAAGTTTTCAATCTTTGTTAGCTTTCTATGTTTATTTCAAGAAGTAATAGGAATAAAAAATCAAAAGAGTATTTCAGAAACCAGTTATTTTGAGCGGTTTAAAGAGTAAGATTAAATCGGATGGAAAAAAGATGATAAAACCGAAAACCGTTTGTTCCAGCAATAACCACCATACCTATAGTGACTTGGACTGAGCGTTCACAGGTAAAACATTGGACCGAACAGTCACGAACACGTGCGTTCGACTTGTAACAAACAGAATTTCTTTAATACATCGATGAACACTTATCGTTCTATATTCAGATAACTGATTCCTGCTTGCTTGACTTCACTCAGGCGGAAAAAGACAGCCAAATGTCAATGGATACTTTGAAATACTACAAGATAATCAACGTTCTTGTCCAGTCCTCCGTTTGTTATGACCTTATTATTGTCGAATCATAAGACTCGAATCCTCTTTTTTTTTTTTTTCATCCAACCCATAAACAAACATGAAATGGCCTAAGGCCTGGATAGATTAGGAGCTAGATAACTGCACTACCATGTGCATTCCACCGATTACGGAAAGTGTGGCTAAGATGTTGCCTCATTTCTGTGATAAACTGGGAAGGATTCCATCAAACCAAGAGCAGACTGAATTTTGCATCACCAACGTTGCGTACGCTATTTTTTCCTGTACCATATTCTCGATGAAATGCAAATAATTTTCTCCTGTCACTCATCCCTCCTATGTAACTGGACTTAACGACAATGTCAGTGATGACGCCCTGCCGCATACTGGTAACAGACGACATCAGAATTTCGTTTTAACTGTATTAGAACATTGATGGCTATAATGTGAAGCGAGGTTCACCGGTAGCTGACATTAACGGTAACATGTCACGACTGGTAATTAAATATTAATAAAATTCAACGGCACCCCCAACGTGGGAAAATTGCACGGGACTCTAGCTGAAACTGTTGCAGACAAAGTAATGGGTAATAATTCAGTTATGTTTTACTCAGTGTTTTACTTTAGTTACCATCGTTCCCTTGAAAACGTCTCGACGACAGTGAAACAGACTGTAACAAACAAAAATCAAAAAGCCAAACATGACACACAGAGTAAATCAACAGCCCTCAGACGCAGAAGTACAGAGGTAGGGTTGCCATCGCTGCAGAATCAGCTAAGCACTGCGTCGTTGTGAGTGCAAGCTTGAGAGGGAAGAGTTAAGTGGGTGTTACTTCTGTCAAACTGCATACACCTTGAGAGAATAAAAAAAAAGTTATTTTCATATGCGACACACAGTGCACAGCGTCGATATTGGCACTGTTGTGCAGATATTTTCTGAGTGAAAGAGAAAAGGAAATGGGGGCAACAAAGCAAACGAACTGATGTTACTCTGTCATGAACTACCCAAAACCGTCTTATGTACAGGGTATTTTCAGTGGGTGACTTTAAATATTACACGATTTTTCCGTTTACACACATAGGTTATGGGTTTAAAAGAGTTCATGGAAATTTTTGCAACAAAATGGGAAGGTACTTACAGATCAACGATTACTTCATTATTTGTAAGCCAGGTAGCTTTCTCTAATGTGGAAAATTGGGTGAAAGCTTGTAGTTTTTCTTTTAGTCACTCTGTTTTCGAAACATATAGAAGTAACTGCCAAATTCAAACATAGTTCTGTAACTATCGTTTTCTGTGTCTAGAGTATCATTCGTTTTTTTAAGTGTTACCAACTTTCGCAGTATTTGCTTTCAATCATTTCTTCTTTTACTGTACGTGTGCTGGCGTGTGTGTGTGTAATCTTTTTATTTTTACTTTTCTTTCTTCATTTCAGTCATTACTTGTATTAATTTTTTGTTATATTCATTTATTTACTTTTCATTTATATTCTTAGGAATGGGATTTATAATCATGTGCTGGAATTTCTGATTCTTATATGATTAGTCAGTGTAAACAGTGGGTAGTTAGTTATATTCCCTTTTCATTTAGTAGAAGCTTCTTTTCACACTTCGTTTTTGCACATGTGATAATTTTCCTGTAAGGTTAGAAGGCGTCTTTAATTATTTATTCTATTTTCATAGTCGGCTTGTGATTATTTTCTCTTAAGTGTTCTCCAAAGATTGGGTGACTTACCCCATAGTTCCATGTTCTGATAGATACTTTGCACCAGGTATCAAATGTTCTGCTGGTTTATCCTACCTACCTACCATCACATATGTTTTATGGTAGTTGGCATATTCCTGCTTTTTGTTATTGTTGGAAAGTGCTATTTAATGGAATTGTGCATTTTGGATGCTATTTTTAAGCCTCACCTTTTGAAAACCTTTGTTATTTTGTATGTGAGTTCGTGCTTGTATCTCACTGTGTAGCATCTTGAGTCTTCTTTCTTGTTTTCATGTATTATTTGTGTAATTGTTCCCTTATCTTTGTGTACTCATTTTCATAGTGATTTATTGTACTGTTGTTTGTGGTTGTGATGATTAATTTTTTGTTCAATTTTGTAGCTAGGTTACTATTGTACCAACTGTTTGTTATTGTTTGTGTGATGATGTGTAGTTGTTTCTAGTAGTTTCTGTGCTGAGTGATACTGTGTTGAATCTACAAAGGAAGTATCTGAGTGCTGCTTGTTGCTATAAGTTGGGTGATTTGAAGTCTGATATATGGATGTATCAGTTGCTGTAAGTTTATAATAAATTTCAGAGCTATGCTGATTGTTTTCTTTATTAATGGTTATATATAGTAAGTTTATATGGTTCTCATGTTCTTATTCCCGTTTGAATCTTATTTTTTGATACATTATGTTTATATATGAATGAAACTGGTCATTTTTTGCTGGTGGTTCATCAATTAAACGAGGGATATACTCCCTGTATCTAACTGAACGAAGTATTTTGTAATTTTTTGTGATAAATTTTTGATAATCATGGTTTATTAAAACATTTATTAGGCCACCTGATTCTGGAGATCCCATCGGTAGCCAGTTTTCTTGCAACTAGTATACGTTATTAAACTGAAAGTAGTTCTATACAGCTGTCAAGTCTAGAAAGTTGTGTATTTCTTTGGTGCATTCACCTGAAAAATTCATAGTATCCTTCAAGTTTTGTTCATTGAAGATTTTCGTTTTTGCTACATGTGTATAGAGTATATATTTTCCATGTCAAAAGAGAGAAGGGTCGCTATCTCTGGGTTTTTTTATATCTTTTATGGGTTTTATTAATTGTGAGGTATTCCTCACAGTTCTGCCATCTTCTACTTTATAACTTATGGATAGTAATTTCAACATTTCAGGGCAGGTTGGTAAGTGGGTACTTCCTTGAAGTTAACAATAGGTCAGACCTGAATACTTAGTTTATAGATTTTTAGTTGGCATCAGAGGGTAGTGCAGTGGTATAACACCACACAAATTTACCTTGTGCTCCACAATCCAGTTAAGATATTCTTCTTTCTTATCCCAAAATCTGTTTGTTGGAATTGACTTAATTTTTAATACCATTTTGTTTGTCAATATATTGTTGTCTGTCCATAAGAACACGTTCTTCTTTTGTCTTCTTTGAAATTAATCATCTTTTCATTCTGGAGTTTCTTTCTCAGGTTTTAGAGTATTATGGATCTAATGTTTTTACTGTTTTTGTCTTTCTGCATTTTATGTCCATAGTAATTTTATGTATTTCTTTTTCTATCATTTCTGTTGTTAGTCCATCCCAGTGTTCACATTGCTGTTCTCATTTTTCTGTAGTTTTAGTATAGCTTCTGACTGTATTGTTAGGTTTTCTGCTTATTATTCATCTACTTAATCATTCACATTATATTTCAATTCTTCTTTCAGCATCTCTTTTCTTCATTGTTTAGATGTGTAACTGTAATATTTGTCAGTCTTGGGTATAATTGGTGTGTGTGTTTTGATTTTTTATGATTTGTGTTTCTTTACTATGTTTGTTGACTCATGAGCTGTATTATCTGTGGAGGGGACGAGCAGTTCTAGGCGCTTCAGTCTCGAACTGCACGACCGCTATGGTTGCAGGTTCGAATCCTGCCTCAGGCATGGATGTGTGTGATGTCCTTAGGTTAGTTAGGTTTAAGTAGTTCTAAGTCTACGGGACTGATGACCTCAGATGTTACGTCCCATAGTGCTTAGAGCCATTTTTTGACAGCGAGATCAAATTTAGCATTTTTACCTGTTCGGTAATTTCAACGCCAGTCAGTGACACGGTAGAACGCTTTCCAATTTCGACATCATCGCTAAGTCACCCCTCCACTACTTTGCAAGTACAATGCAGCTACATGACGTTGCAGTATATCCAGTCGACCATATACACCAAAGTATACCAGACAGTGTCCTATACCGATGCAGTTCTAGGGAACTGATGACCTCAGAAGTTAAGTCCCATAGTGCTCAGAGCCATTTGAACCATTTTGTATTATCTGTTTCATATGTTTTTCTTCAATTTAATTAGTGACTGTATCTGTATAACTTTCAACCTTCTTGACCATATACAAGGAAACAGCACTTTCGTTAAAGCTATTTTCAAACTGTACATGCGTTTGGTAAGGCTTTCTTTTTTTGAGTACATTGATTTGATTTCGTATTTTAGCAGTACTTTCTATACTGCTATTTTGCTCTTTGACCACTAGAAGAACTGTTTCTAATCTTGACCTTGATATAGTTAAGTACAAGGTTATTGGACTGACAAATACTGTTGGAATTTATGCGTTGCATGATTTTATGGATGTTGAAATATAGTTTTCTAAATATTTGGTAGAGGCCAACTGGAAAAGCATGGGAGTACTTATATAACAAATTTATTGTAGTAGCCATTTGCCATTTTCACAACGATTGTATAGAAATTGCAGTAATTTAAAATGAAGACACCTTTAGAATTCTGAACAATAATTTGATTATTTTAACTATAAGGCTTAAAGTGAGCGCAGAAAGTGAGAGCAGTTTTTTTTTCATTTACTTAACAAGAAGCCAGAAACCGTTAAAAATACATCAAATATCCGTGAAATAAAAAATCGGTGCCACAGCTCGAAGCAGTATTCATGTATAATCTATTACACCTTTACGTCAACAGACAAACCTCCACATCATTCTGTATGGAACAGTGACTGCCCTGGTCTATAAGGATGACACCCTTGGTATTAGCTTACCTCCTCGACTGTTGAGGATTTGGATTTCATCCCATCAGATGACGCCTCCTTATCCAGCAGCATAATCTCGTGAACGAATACATTTCACCAGCAAGCAAATCGGCTATTGCACAGTCAGTTCGACTGTTGGACTTGAGCCGTGCAGAGTGTGTATATGACATTTCGTATGTGTGATGTTCTTGATCATAAATGTATATTTTCTACAGATATCTTTAAAACAAACTGAAGGGCACAGAAGTTGGACAGAAATATGGAAACACCGTGGGAAATGCATGTTTGGACCTAAATAAAAGTGCTAGCCGAGCCTACAGGTGGCGCTGTTTTATTTGACCATGAACTGTACCTGTGAAACGTCCTCAATTCGTTGTAAATATCAGTCGACGTCAGGACAGTGCTTTTTGGAGTTGTGAGGGTATTATGTTTGAGCTAAGTGAATTCGAATTTGGACAAATTGTTGGTTCTCGCATGGTGGGTGATTCAAGAGGCACCATACCCAAGATTTATACCCCATACAGGGAAAGTAGGAAAACATTATCTGCTAAAACTCAATGTGGACGAAAGTGTGTGCTGCGTGATTGTGACAGACGGTCGTTGAAGAGGCACGTCAGAGGACGATAGCTGTAATAAATCACTTCACAACTGAATGTTGCATTCCCATGCTCTGCCAGCACCAAAACAACACGAAGAGCTGGAATTACAGTTCCACTCACCGGTGGTACAAATACCTGTCACAGGTACTGAAGTCATAAAAACTGAGCAATGGAGAATTGGAAGAAAGTCATTTGGTTGGAAGAGTCTTGATGCTCACTGTTTCCACCTGAGCTCATATCCGAAGAGTGAAGGATTGGGGGGGGGGGGGGGATTGGTGACGATTTGGGCTGTCACATCGTAGTATTCCATGGGCCTCATAGTCTCTCTGCAAGTTCACATTACTGCCATTGATTATGTGACCATTTTGCCTAATCAGGTCCATCAAATAAAACAATGTTTCTTCTCTATTGATGGTGCTGTGTTCCAAGGCGACAGGCCCATGTTCGCATCGTCCAGAATTGGTTTTGTGATCACGAGGATGAATTGTTGCATATTCCCTGCCCAGTAAAGTCAACAGATTTCAGTATTATTGATTATTAATGCTCTGCTTCGGAGAAAGTGGTGCATGATCGCTATCCACCTCCATAATCGGTGTATGAACTTGCTAATATTTTGCTGGAAAAATGGTAAGTATCTCCCTTAAAGCCTCACAGAATCTGTATTTATCCATTTAGAGACGACTGGAAGCTGTTTTGAATGTCAACGGCTTTCATACACAGTCTTAAGCGAGATAATGTGTGGTGCTTGTAGTGTTTCCATGTTATTGATCATCCCCAGTGTATTATATATACTTTTCTCTGAAGTTTCTTATCATACTTCTGTCTATTTAAATATTGTTATGGATCCGTAATTTTTGTAGCTCTTTGGCATTCTTTATCATCTATTAATATCCAAAGCCTTTAAATATTCTTGAATCTTTCGCCACAGCAAATTATATACAGTGTTGATTTTCATTTATTATAAGAAAAAGAATTTAATTCATGTACATTGACGTATATAATGTTGTCAGAAAAATAAGAGGAAAATGTAACTCCTGAACATTAAATATATTTGTTCGAAGTAACAGAAAACATTAGATTACTTTTACTTGGGCGCTTACGGTACTTACTTGGGCGTGGGAATAGGTATAAAGATGTTGCTTTTGCACCATTTTTCAAACTGCAATTATTTCTCGTCAAAAATATCGTTGCTTGTAAGACTTAAGGAAATTTTGTAGCAAAATTTGAGATGGGCCATAACTGTATTTGTTCTCGTATTGATTGTCTGTTTATTAGCCATAATAATGAAGGATGGTCGTCTTTAATGGTGTCTACGACCAAGCTTTTGAGATCCTCCCTTGCCAAGTAGCTATTTTTCGCCTGTTTGACTAATGGCAATTGGCCTTCAGCAGACTGAAAACTTTCACAAATTGATAGTATCCTTCTTCTGTGTAGGCAGGGCTTTGTAGCGCTTTGCATTGGATCTCTGACTGCGCTTTCTTTGTAAGAGACTCTGTGGCTGTATGGACTCGTTGTTGGAAGTTAATCGCCAGTAGTATAGAGCAGTTGGAAGTTAGTCGCCAGCAGTAATAGAAGTACTGCTGGGTAACTGGAGGTAAACGGCCAGCAGTGATGGATGTTAGATGTGAGAAGTTAGTATTGATGTTGGGTAGAGGCCTGAAGTGTTAGCGTAGGCTAACGATCTGTACATGTTCGACCTGGAGACTGAATATTATTTATGATTATATACCTTTTTACTTTATGTCAATGACGATTTATGTTTGTGTCTGAACTGGATGTTACATTATTAAGGTAAAAAATACATTATTTGGTTTGCAACAAAATCATTCCTGTGCTAACGACATGTCTATTAGTAGTTAATGGCTTTAGTAGTTAGAATCTTTTATTTACTGGCAGTACTGATGCTCGCTGTATTGCAGTAGTTTGCGTAATAAAGATTTTTGTAGGGTAGGTGCTTAATGTAATGTAAAGGTTATTGTTATGATTTCTTTTCAGTCAGGGCCATTCTTTTGAATTAATTATTTGAAGTCAGGTTATACTTTTTTTGAGGAGTCAGATTGTGTTGCACTAGAATATTGTGGATCAGTGTGGACATGATAAGAATAAGTAAAGAGAAAGTAGGTACACTTGCATTCAATTTCATTCAGCAGTTTAAGTAAAATATTTAATAAAGAAGTTTCACCTCAAGATTCGGTGCACCTAACCAATTCCTCTCAAAATCCCCAAAATACCCAGTGTTGTTGCTTAGTGACTTTTCCTAATTTCTGAATCCCTCTTCCCGTGTCGCACTGCGAGTGTCGTCTGAAACATGTAATTCTTGTATTACCTATGCCAACTGATCTTGTACTTCCCGCAATTCTCTTTTGTACTGTGTATTGATTTGATTCTTATTTTGTTGTTAATTTCCTAATTTGTTCGTACTCTTCTGTGTCAGTAAAGGCTACTGGTCCTGTATCATTCAGATCGTCATCTACCTTCGTAGATAAATTAGTTAGTTGGTCTGAAAGTTCGACTACTTTTTCCGATAATGTACTGATTTCCTCCGTTTTTCTGAATCAAGTTTTAAAGTGTCTATTTGTGTCGAAAGCGTATCTACTGTGTCCTTTAAATTTTCCTGAGATTGAACAAGTTGCGTGGCCGTATCGGTAGACGCAACTGAGTCCATTTTAACCTGCAAGGTGTCGTGATTTTCATGAACAATAGTCGGCAGTTCTTTCATGGCTGCTTCATGATTCTATAATGTGTTTTCATGTCGTGAAAAAGTAGGCTGAAAATGCTCACAAGTTTGTGTTTTTACGCCTTTATAAACTTTTTGACATTTAGATTCGATTTTAAGTAACTCAGCAGCTAAACCTTCGCGTGTTTGTTCAAGCGTTGTGTCTAACTTTGGAAGATTTTGTTCCATTGTGTCTAGCTTTTGAAGATTTTGTTCCATTGTATCTAACTTTTGTAGCTGTTGGCCCATTTGTTGCATTACTTGTAATAACAATATATAAGCGTCTGGAACATGTTGCTTTGTGTGATGGTACACTTGGTCACTCGGTGGACAGAAAGCCTACTCATACAGTCCTGTATCTACAAGCTACTAGTTGCCACCACCAAGCACAAACAATGGGCGTTCTCAAAACCTTGGTCCACCGTGCCCATACCATCTCTGACGCCGACAGCCTTCAAGCGGAACTGGAACACCCGCAAAAAGTATTTCTGCAGAATGGCTTTTCTCTTAGGCAAATGAACAGAGTGGTTATGACCTACAAACGACGAAACAAGGAAGAGTAAGAGATCTTCAGGTCGACTGTTTATCTACCATTTATTGGGAATATTTCGTCACAGATAGGCAGAATATTGAGAAAGTATCAAGTGAGAGTCATCTTTCGCCCTCCTTCCAAAATTTCATCACTGGTGGAATCCGTTAAGGACGACCTGGGCCTGCGTAAATCAGGTGTTTACAAATTCGTTGTGAATGCGGCAAATCATATATACGGCAAACAACACGAACTGTGTAGGAACGCAGTGTGGAACACCAACGGCATACTCGCCTTCTCCATCGCAGCAAGTCCGCAATCGCCGAACATTGTATTTCCAAAGGCCATTCCATGAATTACGACGACACAAAAATTTTGGCCCATACATCAAACTTTTGGAGCTCGATTATCAATGAATCTGTGGAAATAAGATTGTCTGACAACGAGACTCTCATCAATCGAGATAGCGGTTATCAGCTAAACTCTGCTTGGAATCCTGTTAATAGAGAAACTTCGTAGTCAACGTAGTTATCTGCATAAAGATGAAAATCGACCTGATATCGATACGCCAAGCTTTCACCGTGGAGGGCGCGAGGCGCAGCGCACGGAGCTGTTATGAGCGCGAACGCTGAGCAGCGCATGCGCAATGTCGCCTCAGCGTGTACTCGCCAGTACTACTACAGTGGCGCTCATCTGAAGATGGCCAGAAGTGTCTGCGAAGAAATATCGTGGCAGTTCTCCCGTGTTTTTATGGAACATGTTACTTTGTGCTTTTCGGCAGTGCATTTGCACCGGCAACATTTGCATTTTGAAAAGCAGGGAGTGAGTCTTGTCTTAATTGAGAAAAGGGTAAGGAGGCAAAACTTGGATCTAC
Organism: Schistocerca americana; assembly: GCF_021461395.2. Lineage (NCBI taxonomy): Eukaryota > Metazoa > Arthropoda > Insecta > Orthoptera > Acrididae > Schistocerca > Schistocerca americana. The sequence goes on along the minus strand of NC_060120.1, from coordinate 636,935,261 downwards.
GGTATTTGCAAGATTTTGTTCTTTCATTTCGCATTACTGAGACGAGCTGTTGCCGACCGATCGATCGACAATACTTACCTGTTCACTAATTGTTTCACTGTCTACACCATTATTTGGTGAGTGGTCCATTTCCCTATGCACAATTACGAAATTATTTTGGACATTTGTCACTTCATTATAAGGTAGTGCTGACGCGCTACGCTCATCATCACTATCATTTCTCAATTTATTTTGCAGCCTAGTGTTGCATTTTTCACACACCATGATTATCACAGAATTTCACGTGATAACACAGAAAAACACAATTTGAAGAGAAAAAATAAGAAAACACATTAAAAATAGCAATGAAAATAATATCTAATTAATTGAAAAACGACTGCAAAATACTTGCAACTCCGTATGCATGCCACAATTGCTTTGCTGATTACAATATTGTACAACAATGAAAAACTACAAAGGAAATTCTCTTTACAATTACGCGCTAGCAGTAACAATAAATAATTTCTAATCACGCACTAATTATTCAAAATACCAGAAAGATCAGAAGATTCCAGTGTTGTGTTCTCAGATAAGGGTCGACAGATGAAACTTCTTTATTAAATATTTTACTTAAACTGCTGAGTGAAATTGAATGCAAGTGAACCTACTTTCTGTATACTTATTCTGATCATGTCAACACTGACCCACAATATTCTACTGCAACACAACCTGACTGTTCAAAAAAAAAAAATGACTTCAGATAATTAATTCAAAAGAATGGCCCTGACTAAAAATAAATCATAACAATAACATATACATTTCATTAAGCACTTACCTCACAAAAATCTTCATTACGCGAACTACTGCAATACAGTGAGCATCAATACTGCCAGCTAAATAAAAGATTCTAACTACTAAAGCCATTAACTACTAATAGACATGGCGTTAGCCCAGGAATGATTTTGTTGCAAACCAAATAATGTATTTTTTTACCTTAATAATGTGACATCCAGTTCAGACACAAACTTAAATCGTCACTGACACCAAGTAAAAAGGTATATAATCATGAATAATATTCAGTCTCCAGTCGAACATGTACAGATCGTTAGCCTACGCTAGCACTTCAAACCTCTACCCTCCATCAACGCTAACTTCTCACATTTAACATCCATCACTGCTGGCTGTTCACCTCCAACTGGCCAACAGTACTTCCATCACTGCTGGCGACTAACTTCCAACTGCCCAACACCACTGGCCAGTAACTTCCAACAACGAGTCCATCCAGCCACAGAGTCTCCTACAAAAAAAGCGCAGTCAGAGATCCAATGCAAAGCGCTACACAGCGCTGCCAACACAGAAGCAGCCCACTTACAAAGTATTCTAGTACACATTTGAAAAATTACATTAACTCATATAGAAAATGATGGAGTAGGGAAATCTTGCATGCGCCTGGAGGGGTTTAAGGGAAGCTAAATCTGGATGTCGAAAAGGGGAATTGAAATAAGTGCTCCAGACTGCCAATTGAATGATTTATACACTGTCATCACTCGGTGCTTTGCAAGTTGCTCACATCATGTAAAATAGAGTTAACCGTTGGACTAAATTAAAGATCTCGTTACGAGAGTATTTTGCAGTAACAATACTTTGATAGCGCCAGCTGATTAACGTGTGTCTCGATCTATGAAAACTTTTACCAGTCACTATCTTAAGACGGTCCGCTGACGAATAGTATACGCCAGTACCAAACGCAGTTTTTGAAAATTATGTGGCAGGGAATTAATTAAAGTAGTTACAACGATATGCACTTGCGTTGGGATGAAATTAATTTGTGCACCACATACATACTCTACCGTATCTTCCTTCGTCGTCGGCGTTGTCGTTGTTGCCGTGAGACACCGTTATACCAAGAGGAAAGGCGCGTCGATCTTAGAGCATGAGATATGATGACCTTAAGCCATTGACAACACACAACGGTAACGGTAGCACCTGATTTCAGAATAGCTGCAGTAGTTAGTATCTACAAACAATCCCCTCTTGACCAGGTCCCCAAAACTTAACTCGTAACGAGAGCCCTTCAAAGCAAATTGTCATAACGATCGTCTATAAAGGCTTCGTGCAACGAGAAGAAATGTTACAGTTTATGGAATAATAACAGATACGACCAAACTGTCTTGTCTCTTCTGTTTTATTTAACATAACTTCGTTCACAGTTTCATTTTGCATTCACCACTCATTCACCGAAACCCTTTGATGAACAGTTTTGGTTGCTTGACACCAACAGTTAATGATAATGATACAGCTTTTCTCCTTTTCATAAATTGAAGCCCGCTCTCCGCGAAATTAAAAAAAAAAAAAAAAACCGGTCTCAATACCGCGTCCCTCGTGAGATGCGAATAGACTTATCCTGGAATTGACCGCCCTGTAGGTGTACTCAGTTTAATGACCACACTTCGCTATCCGCGATTTCGTGTAACTAAATGTCCATTTGTTAGTCTGATTATACACCGTAGCTATTTAAAATTCGCCCCTATATTTTCACAACGCACAATTAGCACTTCTTTACTTGTTTATTTCTAAGAGTAAACGGAAAAAAAGACGCCGTATCATCGGCTTAGTCGATATAAAGCAAAACACCTTAATATGCCCAATTTTACCTCTTCTTATAGGATGGGCTACCTTACTCATTAATTTACTACATATTATTTCCAATAACACTAAACAGGTATCGCCGTTATATTTTAATTGTATTCAAAAGCATGTTACTATTATTATGACCGACCAAATCGTAACAAATCGCGCGGCGTGCGTTTTTAACGATAACTTTACGCTATTCAAGTTCCGTTACAGCTAGCTTGACTCGTAATGTTACTATAAATTGAAATCTTGGTTTGTTTTCCCACCTATTTTCAAGCCTTATAGTCCTTATAGTGGTGTGCAAAGGACTATTATCTTGCTGAAAGTTCCTGACAGTCTCCAAGAAAGATCCCCAAGTGTTGGTGAACTCGATCTTTTACTATGGACTTCCAACCAAATCGGTCAAGAGTAGCTTCCTCACTAATTAACGATTATTGAGAATACCGGAAATATATCTTCTGGCCACTGCCCAGTGCGTTTCGTGGATTATAGGGACGTGCTGAGAAGAAATGCCTCCGAAATTCTTACTCTGTTCTCAATATTGGTTGAGGTATTAGATGCCATGCATATTACTCGGTCGGCTTTCCGCTTCGATGACGCAAGTGTCAATCGTCTAGAGAGCTCTGAATTGTGGCGTGTAACATAGCGGTGCGTAACGTAACTAGGTGGGAACCTAGGGGGAACAGCACTATAGGTTATATGGCCTTCCGAAGGTTCACAAGGAAGGGGTTCGGCGCTCCGACATATCGTGTAGCCAAGCATCTTGCTTCTCTGTTGAGTCCACAAGTAGGTCGGTGTGAACATCATATCAGGAACTCAGCTGACTTTTATACGTCGTTTGGAGGGACTGCAGTTGAAAAACTCTGATATTTTAGTGAGTTTCGAAGTGGTCTCTCTCTTCACTCGCGTTCCTCTGTCTGATTCGTTGCGGTTAATTGAGGCTAGGTTTAGTGCTGAATTAACTAATCTCTTTCGGCATGTGTTGACATTCACTTACTTTTTATTCAATGACCAGTATTACGAGCAGGCAGATGGAGTTGCGATGAGTAGTCCGTTGTCTCCTGTGATCGCAAATTTGTTTATGGATGACTTCGAGGAACATGCGTTGGAGTCGGCGCCTTTGAAACCCACCTGTTTCTTTAGATATGTTGACGATACCTTTTTTGTTTGGCCTCATGGCAAGGAAAATTTGAATGCCTTTCTAGAACATCTGAACTCGATCCACCCTAACATTCGTTTTACGATGGAGGTGGAAGAGGATAGTTGCTTTCCCTTCCTCTACGTGTTGGTTAGGAGGAAGGATGATGGATCATTGGGACATGCTGTCTACAGGAAACGTACTCACAGCGACTTGTACTTACAGGCTAATAGTTGTCACCATCCGGCTCAGCGTGAAGGGGTACTTCGTACCTTGGTACACAGGGCACATGTCGTTTCTGACGCTGAGACTTTACCAGCTGAGCTGTCCCATCTTGAAGTTACATTTCGTCAAAATGGTTATAGTGATAGACAGATTGCACGTGCGTTGCGCTATCGACCAACTGTACATCGGGTGATTGATGATAATTCTGAGTCGATACCTAAGTCTACTGCCTTTTTGCCTTACGTAGGAAACACTTCCAACAAGATCGGTCGCATTTTACGGAAATACGATGTGAAAGGTGTTTCCCGACCTCCACCTAAGATTAGAGTGCTTTTGAGTTGTGTTAAGGATGATCTTGGTCTGCGTAAGGCGGGTGTATATCGTATTCCTTGTAGCTACGGCATGGCATTTATTGGCCAAACTATCAGGACTGTGGAGGACCGATGTACTGAGCATAAACGGCACACACGATTACAGCAGCCAAGTAGATCTGCTACTGCCGAACATTGCTTGGATACTGGTCACCCCATGTTATATAATAACACCGAGATATAGGCATGCACGTCCAGCTATTGGGACAGTGTTATTAAGGAGGCAGTTGAGATTAAATTAGCGAGCAACCTCGTTAACAGGGATGGAGGTTTTTGTGTAAACTCTGTTTGGAATCCGGCGCTCTCCCTTGTCAAAAAACAGAGGGACAGAGTCAATGCTACCTCACCTGCGAATTCGTAGTCTCACTATCGATAGCTCTGACTTTGGTCATCTTTGGTGGCACTTGTGTTTAGTGTGTGTGTTATCTTTCCTGCTTCTATCCGAGAACCGAGGTTTTAAATTCGCATGTACGTTGCCTGTCCGTTGTAGTTTGCCTTGAAAATGGCGGGGTGTTCTATCGCCGAAATATCGGCGGTCGCTGAAAGTGTTACCTGGCTGAATTCCCGGAAGTTATTTGAATGTTTTGCTGTGTTTAATAAGAAAATCCCAGCGGCTAGTGGAAGCAAAAAGAAATGTAAAAATGGTCTCTATTATTCGAAAAGTGTTACACAAGATACATTTTGTGCAAAGGAATATTGGCCAACATACATTAACTGAATGATCAATGTACTAAAAAAAACGGCTTTATTGTTTTTTGCTTTAATAATAGCTTATACTCCCCTACATACGCCGCTCATAACAGCAACATTGTCATAACCTTGGGAACGACACATCGTAATGTCTAAAACGTCATTTTCCAGCTGATTAAGAATTTCGTCGCTTAGATCAGTGGCTTTTTACATTTGGAAGAAAAAAATTCAAGGATTACTTCTTTTAATTTCACTTTTCTACTATAAATTTTCATGAAACGAATAATCGCTTCAGACATCTGATCACAATGCCAGATGTTAGCTGCGTTATCAAACATAATACCAAAACATTCACACTATTTAATTTCGTTGACAATCTTAGATTTTTTTTTATTCGCTAAAATATTTATAAATGCATTCTGTATTTCTGGCGACAAATATAACACTTTTTGAGATTAACCATGTTCCACATTACGTCATATTTTGACAGTAGTTTCACTAGTTCTAAGTAATTGCCTTTTTTGTAAAGCGTTGTCCTTCATCATGTCCACGAAATGCTAGGTTTTGCTTAACCAGAAGGAATGTTATATATCCAATAACCTTAATAACATCGGTTTTTCAACATCCATTAATTGCAAGGCTTCGTCCTCTATTGTTTTATGCAATTTTAGTCTCATTTTCGAATTTTTCCACTTTCCAAGGTTTTCCAGTTTTTCATTTGGAGTTTCTTGGGTCGGTCACTTCATGACTCAGTTTCCACCACTTCCAAATCCCAATAACAAATATAGATCTTGCATTAGTACTACTGGTGACAGTAGTTATTGGAGATTAAACCCTCCAAGACCGCAGAATTTTTTCACCAGTAGGCATCACTTTGTAAAATCATTCCTTTGAAAGATACCTCACATCACTTTTTGTTTTTGATCCATGCCTAGATACAATGCCAAATGTCCCTCCTCTGTTTTGGAAATATTCACTTCATTTTTTTATGCTCGCAATGCGAATATTATCGCAAACAAGTAAGCTACAATGACAGACATCTCTCAATTGCTGCAGTGATTCATTTATGTTATCACAGTCTTTGATAGTAACAACATTATCAGTATTATCAAAGTCATTTCCAGCATTTTCTTCTGATCCGTCTTCTTCATGAGTTATCATCAATCTATTGTCACTGTTGCCTTTGAAGATGAGCTGATCATCTCAGTCATTCCTTACTCCAGCGTGAGAATCAGTTTGTTTTGGTGAACTATGGTTATCATCAGTTTTTGTAACATATTTCAAGATGGCGGCAGACATTCTCTGAAGTGCATCAGTTTTAGCCTGTTTTGCTATTTTCTGCTGAAATCCACTTTTTCTTTTAGATATATGAACTCCTCGAGGTGTGTTTATTTTATTCGGTCCTTTGAACATTTACCTAAAAAGAAGTATTTTCAGTTAGTGTAGCTGACCCTATATATTATATTACTTTGTGAAGAAAATGTACTAAAAGGCAGTGACAAACAGATACTACTTAATTTATTTTAATTTCAAGAAAAGTATTAGTGTGGTACGGCATTAAAACTTCCTAACTGCTAGGTAATGGCCTCTCCTAAGAACTACCTGTCTACTGCTGTACAGTATATGTGTCTTCCGTTTGCAAGCATTTAAAGGCAACACAAACGTATTAAGAGGTTTCATTTTGACATTAGTCTTACTTGTACATTTACTTTGTCGTCTTCCTTCAAAACGTGTAAACGAGGTTCTACTGTACATGGTTCGATTGTCCGCGTAAGCTAGTTTTCCGAACACCTGTTTTCCCTAATTAATTCGGATAATCGACCCTCTACTGTACTTGATCAAGCAGAAAGGTGGTCCCCTTAACAGCTTATTTCCGCAGAAATAATCGAAATATTCCGTGCTAAACATTTTTGCAAATCAAAAATTTACATACTAAAAACAATATGGTAATGTTGCTACCAGTTTCTGTTAGCATAAGCCATCCATTCTCAAAAATTAAATGACATGATTTATGACATGCTTGTGCTTGGTAACATAAGTCGCCCACACAAACCTTAACAGAAGCGGTACTGTCAGCACAAACGAGCTGTGGTTAGTTGACAAGTGATTATTACCACTTCTGTTACGAGTTATGTATGCGACATGCGGCGCACACACAGACGTACCATTAATATTTGTGATGTAGCTTCAGAAAATAGACAGCCTGAATTATGTCACAGTTCCTGAAGTGATGGCAATCTCCTATTCACTTACCTTGGTTTTAGTTTTCTACAAGATATATTTTCAGGTCTTTATAACACACTATGAAAATAAAAATGATTCGCTTTTTGTCAATCAGAGTTCACAACACGAAAGAAACGAGAAATGAAACAGCAGATAAGCAACACGAGTTTAAGGGAACCCAAATCGAGCTGCAGAGCTATGAAAATAAAAACAACAGAAAACCGGTCCAAAATAGTCTGTCCAATTCACAGTGAGTTGAAACTCTGAAACTGAGCTCCGCAGAAGCTGCTGTAGTTCGGCCTTCTATCACAGCTGCCAAACCTAGACATCTATTGTTTGGAACGAAGCGCGGTTATTGGAATACATTGTAATAGTGGCGGCTGGTGGTGTTTGAAGTAGAGTGTTACACTGAAGCTTCGAGGTTTTTGAAGCGCTTACGTTCTTCGTTCGCGACCAACAAAAATCTAAAGTGCAGTTACTCTGATGAGAAGACTTACCTCCGAAATATTACCCACAAAACAAATACGTGAATAAAGCAAAAGTGTTACGACTACTACTCGAATGTATTTATCATATTCTGGGAGGCGTACCCTAGCGGCTAGGATAACAAATTAACATTGTGGGAAAAGAGAATGTTGGGAGAACTATTCTCCATAGAGTGGTGCTATCTCGTGGAGCATGTGGAGCTGCCTCCAGTCGGCTACAACACCCAGTAATGTCACCGCAGAGCTACCAGGTGCTACAGAAAGACATGCACTCGACCCTGTTCCAAATTAAATGGGCTGCACTGTCCGCCAGAGAGATGCCATAAGACAGCAAGCCGTCTGAGTTTGCTTCTAGCCCAGCTGCGTTTTTGAGTCCGTTATGAAGCAATAGAACATTTGACGACCAAAGGTAACATATTTCATTGTTGGTTGGTTTGTGGGACGGAAGGGACCAGACTGCAAAGGTCATCGGTCCCTTTTTCCACGAAATTTAAACACCCACAACGAATAAAAACAAACAACGGAGATGACACGAGACGACACACGACAACCAGACAACAGAAATTAATATAACACAGAGTGTGACAGTGGTTGGCCAGCCATGAAAACAAAATGGAAAAGCCAACCACCAAGTGACAATAAAAACCACAATCTAAAACCATAGGCCAAAGGCCAAACCCAACACAAAAAATAGAACTAACACTTAGATAAAGCGATAAAAACCCCCTGCGCGAATGAAACTCAAAACTAAGTCTGCCATTGCAACGTCATCCGATAAAAGTGCAGTAAGCGTATTAGGCAGCGCCAACGTCTGCCTGAGAGGAGTTAAAAGCGGGCAGTCCAACAAAATGTGGACCACCGTCAAAACCAAACCATAACGACAGAGAGGTGGGTCCTCACGGCGCAATAAAAACCCGTGTGTCATCCAGGTGTGGCCAATGTGCAGCCGGCAGAATACAACAGAGTCCTTGGGAGAGACTCGCAAGGAGGAGCGCCACACACCGGTAGTCCCCTTGATAGCCCAAAGTTTGTTGGGTGAAAGCAGGATGCGCCATTCATCACCCCAGGTACCAAGGACCTTCTGTCGCAAAACTGACTAAAGATTGCACTTCAAAAGGCCAATCTCCAGGGGCGGTGCACTGACAGTCTGTTTGGCCAGTGTGTCAACACATTCATTTATCGGGATGCAGGCATGACCCATGGTCCACACAGAGACCACAGAGCAGCTGCAATGGGCAAGACTATGGAGGGACTCCTGGATAGCCATCACCAGACGAGAGCGAGGGTAACACTGGTCGATAGCTCATAAACCGCTCAGGGAGTCACTAGAGATAACAAAGGACTCACCTGAGTAGGAGCGAATATGCTGTAGGGCTCGAGAGATGGCGCCAAGCTCTGCAGGGGAAACACTGCAGGCAGCTGGCAATGAGTGTTGTTCATAATGATCCCCCAGAGTAAGAGCATACCCGACGCAACCAGCAACCATCGAACCGTCGGTATAGACCACGTCAGAGCCTTGAAACGTGGCAAGGATTGAAAGGAAGTGGCGGTGGAGGGCCTCAAGAGGATCTGAGTCCTTCGGGCCCTGTGCCAGATCGAACTGAAGGCATGGGCAGGACACACACCATGGTGGTATATGTAGAGGGTCCCAGAAAAGAGGCAGAAGAGAGAAAACTTCAAGCCCAGAGAGAAGCGCCCAGACGCGAACCGCAATTGTACACCCTGACCCGGATCGCCATTCTGGAAGATGGACAACCGAGTTGGGGAACAGCAGATGGTAATTGGGATGCCCGGGCAAGCTACAAACATGTGCAGCATAAGTGGCAAGTAGTAGGTGGCGCCGGATCCGCAGTGGAGGGTCACCAGCCTCCACAAGCATGCTGTTGACAGGGCTTGTCCGGAAAGCGCCAGTGGAGAGTCGAATCCCGCTGTGAAGGTGGGGTCAAAAAACTGCAAGATGGAAACTAATGCCGAACCGTAAACCAGGATTCCATAATCTAGATGGGACTGAATTAACGCCTGGTACATTTGTAAAACGGTAGACCGATTGGCACCCAAGTTGGTGTGACTCATGCAACGAAGAGCGTTAAGATGCTGCCAGCACTTTTGTTTAAGCTGCCGAATATGAGGCAGCTAAGTCAATCGAGTATCGAAAACCAACCCCCAAAAACCGATGCGTCTCCATGACAGCAAGAGGTTCACCATCAAGGTCTTGGCAGCTGAAAACTGGAAGCCATGCGCTACAGCCCAAGACTGTGCTTTGCGGATAGCGCTCTGCAGCTGCCGTTCAGCATTTGCAATGCCAGTGGAGCTACGGTGTAGGCAGAAGTCATCAGCATACAAGGAAGCTGAGATAGACGTTCCCACCGCCGCAGCGAGCCCATTAATTGCAACTAAAAAGAGGCAGACACTCAAGACAGATCCTTGCAGGACCCCATTCTCCTGAAGTCGAGAGGAACTATGGGAGGCCGCTACTTTCATCTGGAAGGAACGAAGCGACAGGAAATTTTGAATGAATATTGGGAGCGGGCCCCAAAGATCTCACCCATGAAGCGTGGCTAGGATGTAATGTCACCATGTTGTATCATTGTATCATACATGTAAAAAAAGAGGGAAACTAAATGTCGAAAGCGGGCAAAGGCCATACGGATGGCAGACTCCAGGCAGACCAGATTATCGGTGGCAGAGCTGCCTTAACGAAACCCACCCTGAGACTGAGTCAGAAGGCCCCAACACTCAAGTAGCCAACTCAACCTCTGGCTCACCATGCGTTCGAGCAACTTACAATGAACGTTGGTGAGGTTAATGGAGTGGTAGCTGTCCACCTCCAGTGGGTTCTTGCCCAGTTTAAACATGGGGATTACAATGCTTTCCCGCCATTGCGACGGGAACTCACTCTCAACCCAGATACGGTTGAAAAGGTCTAGGAGTAGTCACTGGCATTCCGCCGAGAGGTGTTTGAGCATCTAACAGTGGATGTGATCTGGTCCAGGAGGCTTATCAGGGCAAGCGGCTAGGGCACTTTGGAATTCCCACTCACTGAACAGAGAATTGTATGCTTCAGGGAGATGCGTTTGGAATGAAAGCCTCTGACATTCCAACCGCTCTTTCAGGGTGTGGGAAGCCAGCGGGTAATTTGCAGAAGCAGAACTCTGAGCAAAATTCTCTGCTAAGCAGTTTGCAATCGTGTCGGCGTCATACAGACTGCTCCATTCAGTGAACGCCCAGGTCGCGCTGACAAGGGTCCGATAGCCATAAAGTCGCCTAATCTTGGCCCAAACCTGTGATGAAGAGGTACGGAGGCCAATGGTGGAGACATACCTTTCCCAGCACTACTGCTTGCATTGGCAAATGAGGCAGTGGGCTTGCGCATGGAGCCATTTAAAGGCAATGAGGTGTTCCAATGATGGATGCAGCTTATGACACTGGAGGGCCCGCCTGTGATCTCTAATCTCCTCAGCGATCTCAGGTGACCACCAAGGCACAGTCTGCCTCCAAGGGGACCCAGAAGAACAGGGAACTGCAGATTTTGCAGCAGCAACGATGCTGGTGGTGATTGAGTGAACCACCGCATCAATCACATCATTGTAAGGAGGCTCAACAATGGCAATGGAGGTGAACAATTCCCAGTCAGCCTTATTCATAACCCATCGGCAGGGGCATCTGGAAGTGTGACACTGTGGCAGGACAGAAAGATCGGAAAGTGGTCACTACTGCACAAGTCGTCATGCACACTCCATTGGACAGATGGTAAAAGGCTAGTGATGCAGATCGAAAGATCGATGGCTGAGTACGTGCCATGCCCAACACTGAAGTGTGTGAAGGCACCATTATTTAAGAGGGAAAGGTTGAGCTGTGCCAACACTTGCTCAATGACAGTGCCTCGGCGTGTTGCCACTGATCCACCCTACAGAGGGTTATGGGCATTGAAGTCGCCCAGTAACAGAAAAGGTGGTGGCAATTGGGCTATAAGCACAGCCAAGACATGCTGCAGGACATCACCATCTGGTGGAAGATAGAGACTGCAGAGAGTAATAGCCTGAGGCATCCACATCCGAACAGCGACAGCCTCTAAAGGTATTTGAAGAGGTACACACTCGCTGTAAAGAGAGTTGAGGACATAGACACAGGCCGGCCGTTGTGGGCGAGCGGTTCTAGGCGCTTCAGTCTGGAACCGCGCGACCGCTATGGTAGCAGGTTCGAATCCTGCCTCAGGCATGGATGTGTGTAATGTTCTTAAGTTAGTTAGGTTTAAGTAGTTCTACGTTCAAGGGACTGATGACCTCAGATGTTAAGTCACATAGTGCTCAGAGCCATTTGAACCATTTGAACGTAGACACAGCCTCCACTAGATATCTTCTCATAAGCTGCCCAATTCTTATAATAACCCTGATAGCCAAGGTGGGTCAGGTTCGCATCGCCAGAAATCAAGTTGCCTGGAGAGCAATGCAGAAGAAAGGGTGAAGGCTGATAAGTTGTCAGAGCTCAGCAAGGTGGTGGAAGAAACTGCTGCAATTCCACTGGAATTTCCATGGCCGAAAAAGGCGTGAAGGGACCAAGGAAGCAGATTACACCACTGGGCCATCTGCCTCCACTGAAGGAGAGCCTGAATCTAGGACCATTGTGTCACAGGAAGAGGCGAGATTGAGGTCGTTGGGGGACGCCAAATTCTGCAAATCGTCCTTAGATGCAGAGCTGGTAGTAACAGGTGGCACAGAGGCAACCTGAAGCTCATCCTTCTTACCCAGTTTTTTCTTCTTCAGACGAGGAGCGGGAAGCTCTCTGATCTGCCGCTCGTGGCTCTTTAAACCACTGACTGATTTGAGCTATCACGCTGGAAGGTAGACTTCCAAGGGCCCTTTCTGCGTGAGAGAAGCTGGAAGAGGCTTGTGTACCTCCGGTGGGGAGGCGGGATCCGATATCCCCGTCAATTTGGGGGGTTGGTCTCCCAAAGGAGGTACTTTGGGAGCACCAGAAGAAGCAGTGACCCCCATCACGGACACGGGGGAAGAGTCGGAGCGACTCTCAGGGCTCACTGGAGGTTTAACAAATACAGGGACAGCCGTTGCCAATGGGGGTAACTAAGTCGCAGTCGCAGCATATGATGTAGTCATTTGAACAAGATGAAGTCGTTCGTAATTCCTCTTTGCATCTTGATAGGTGACCTTGTCCAGGGTTTTTATCTCCATTATTCGCCGCTCCTTATGGACAACAGGGCAGTCAGGTGAGCATGGGGGTGGTGCTTCCCACAGTTGACACAAGTGGGAGGAGGCACACACAGAGCACCCAGGTGCAGAGGACAAGCACAATCTCTGCATGTGGTGCTGGAGGCACAGTGAGAAGACATGTTGCCAAACTTCCAGCACTTGAAGCACCGCATAGGAGGAGGGATGTATAGTTTCACGTCACAACGGTAAACCATCACCTTGACCTTTTCAGGTAATGAGTCACCCTCAAAAGCCAAGATGAAGGCACCGGCAGCATCTTGTTGTTTTGGGCCCCCTATGCGCACACCAGGCAAAATGGACACCCCGTTGCTCTAAGATGGTGTGTAGCTCCTCACCCGACTTTAAAAGGAGGTCGTGATGGAAAATAATGCACTGGACCATGTTAAGGCTTTTATGGCTTGTAATGAAGACAGGGATGTCACCCAGATTTTCACAGACAAGCAACGCCTGCGACCGGGCTGGGTAGGCAGTTTGGATCAAAATCGGCCCACTGCGCATTTTGGACAACGCCGCCAGTTCCCCAAACCTATCCTCAAGGTGGTCGACAAAAAACTGGGGCTTTGTTGCCTGAAAGGTCGCTTCGTCAGTCCTGCTGAAAACTAGGTACTGAGGCAAATATGGCTCACGAGACCTGGTCGCCCTATGGTCCTCCATAGGTGTGGCCAGGGAGGGGAACGATCGGGAGTCATAACTCGCGGCATCAAAATCATTCCTTACTCGCTTTGAGACTGCTGGGGCCGAGCGACCACCAGCTTGATTCACCTTAACCAGTTTCATTGCGTGCCATCCGCCCTAATGCCACCCACTCCGACCAGGGGCTCTCCCCACAGGTCCCACCTAGCCTCAGCAAGGGCCACCTGGCGGGATGGCCATTGCCGGGAGTCCTGCTGCCCCAGAAAGGATGGGCACCTACTCCTTGGCATACGCGGGAGGTCTTAGCTCTGGCATCAGCAGTGCGATCCCTGTTCTGTCAGGGGGCTACCATGAAGAGGATACATGACAGCCCCACCACGACAGACTGGCTACTGCGCTGTATTTTGGGTGCCGAAATGGTCCAGAATTGTAGTGGGCGCGAAGGATGGGACGGCGCAGGAGACGAGAATTAGGCAACCCATAAGTCGGTGGGTGCAAAGCCCGCTACACGACAATAAGTAGCATGCAAGATCTTGGTGCATGATGGACAAACAAAAAACACCACTTAAGGCGTCCTTCCCAAACTAGCGCGCACTATCAACAGAAATTTGGAAAAGGTGGAGGTCAAACCCGAGAGGAGACCATCACAGAAAAGTTGAATCGTTGGAGATTCTTTTTAGTCGCCTCTTACGACAGGCAGGAATACCGCTGGTCTATTCTTAGCCCCGGACCTGGAGGGGGGAGCAAAATATGTTCTTAGCATTTTCGAGAAGAGGACATGGATGGCTGGATCATCAGTTTCGTCATTCCGTACTAAGGAAAATGCGCTATTACGAAAGTAGCCTTTTCACATCACATATTTCGCTTCTCGGTTATTCAAAACGTGTAACAAAGGAAAGTTACTTTAACGCGGCCGGATGCGTCGTACTACTGGATCAAATATGCCCTTAGGACCAGAAAAAAGTCTGGAAATGCCTTCCCGACATTGTGTTATTCCAGAAAGTACTGTAAAATTTGCTACTTAAAACAGCTATTGCGTGGACACAGGGACACGAGAGAAATTAAAAACAAGAAGCAATTATGAACGATAGTTCCAATTTAAATCGCAATGTCTAAAGATTTCTCTCTGTTGAGAATGACATGCCGTTTTCTTCTTGGGAGGAATTCCTCGATACAGATACCAAAGGTCAGATATTCTCCAATCTCATATTCTCTTCGTTAGGCGGCAGCGTGGAACTGTATGGAACGCCTTCTGAAAGTCAAGTAACACAGTACCAACTTGGCTCCCAGTATGTACTGCCTTGGGGGTTTTCGTGGACTAATAGAGCGAACTGGCTTGTACAAGATCGTTGTTTGGTGAGTCAGTGTTGATTCATACTAATCAGAATTTCGGTCTCCAGAAAAGTCTCGTGCTCGAGCTTAAAACGTGTTCTAAAATTTTACAACTGTCAGATAACGGCGATAAAGGGCTATAATTTTGTGCGCCTGAATAACAACTCCTCTTGAAAAAGAATGAAGTGCTCAATTTTTCTATAACTGGAAACGCTCCGCCCCTGCCGCTAGAAGAGGAACAAGTTACTTCGCATATTCTATGGGGAATCGTATTGGTATCACGTCAATGCCAGTGGCCTTTCCTCTGTTGAGTGCTTTTAAGTGATTTTTTTTTCAATTCGTCGGTCACTTATTTAGATATTTTTGATTTTAACGTTTATATGGTGACTGAAAGGAAGAATACCAGTACACTCTCCCTCTTTGAAACAATTGTGGAAAAATGAACTTAGTATTGTGGCGTTCTCTATGCATGTTCGTTTGGTGTCATTTTGGTCGCAGAGCGCCTGGACAGATGGCTTTTTGTTTCCAGATTTAATATAACATTAAACTTCTTATGGTTTACAATCATATCGATAGATAGAATTTTAGTTTGGAATTTGCTGAACGATTCGCGGACATCTGTCCTTGGCCACATTGTGGCTTCGTCGAGGTTTTACTTCTCTATGAAGATCTGACTACCTTTAAATCTCTGTTGAGCTTATTTCCTCTGGAAAGAGTCTTTTAATGCGGCTCTTGACCCATGGCGGGCCTCTCACATTCCTCATAACATTGCTCTGCACATTTCTATTATAATTATCCATTGAGAAGATTTTACTGACAATAAGCGACAAAATCTCTAACATGCAACTTTAGTGAATCATCACTGTCTTACACTATAAAAATTGCCCATTGTGTAGCAGTTGTAAAGGGTGATCAGAAACAATCTGAAGAGCTTGTAAGGATGTTGCAAAGTAGATATCGTTGAAAAATTATTGTAAAGAAAAAATTCGATACGTTGTGCCATTTCTGAGTTAATTAGCACTGAAGTTAGACAATCAGGTCGATGCGTGCGCAAATTCAAGCAGCCCGCCAGAGACGGTGTTGCCAAACGCTTTCTTCAAATGTTCAAATATTCAAATGTGGGTGAATTCCTAAGGGACCAAACTGCTACGGTCATCGTTCTCTAGACTTACACACTACGTAAACTAACTTAAACTACCTTAACGCTAAGAACAACACACACACCCATGCCCGAGGGAGGACTCGAACCTCCGGCTGGAGGGGCCACGCAGCCCGTGCAGGACGCATCAAACCGCGCGGCGACTCGCGCGTCACGCTTTCTTTGTTTGATTTCCTAAAACTGAGCAAGAGAGCAATGCAAACGTTGGACATGGGTCGGTATTAAGGGTCCCACCCGAGCCAAAGGCTGATCAGCCTCTTTTACTATCATCTACACTATGAGACTGTATACTGTCTTCATTACAAGAATAAACCTGATCTACATCTACATCTATACTCCGCGAGCCACCTTACGGTGTGTGGCGGAGGGTACTTATTGTACCACTATCTGATCCCCCCTTCCCTGTTCCATTCACGAACTGTGCGTGGGAAGAACGACTGCTTGTAAGTCTCCGTATTTGCTCTAATTTCTCGGATCTTTTCGTTGTGATCATTACGCGAGATATATGTGGGCGGTAGTAATATGTTGCCCATCTCTTCCCGGAATGTGCTCTCTCGTAATTTCGATAATAAACCTCTCCGTATTGCGTAACGCCTTTCTTGAAGTGTCTGCCACTGGAGCTTGTTCAGCATCTCCGTAACGCTCTCGCGCTGACTAAATGTCCCCATGACGAATCGCGCTGCTTTTCGCTGGATCATGTCTATCTCTTCTATTAATCCAACCTGGTAAGGGTCCCATACTGATGAGCAATACTCAAGAATCGGACGAACAAGCGTTTTGTAAGCTACTTCTTTCGTCGATGAGTCACATTTTCTTAGAATTCTTCCTATGAATCTCAACCTGGCGCCTGCTTTTCCCACTATTTGTTTTATGTGATCATTCCACTTCAGATCGCTCCGGATAGTAACTCCTAAGTATTTTACGGTCGTTACCGCTTCCAATGATTTACCACCTATGGCATAATCGTACTGGAATGGATTTCTGCCCCTATGTATGCGCATTATATTACATTTATCTACGTTTAGGGAAAGCTGCCAGCTGTCGCACCATGCATTAATCCTCTGCAGGTCCTCCTGGAGTACGTACGAGTCTTCTGATGTTGCTACTTTCTTGTAGACAACCGTGTCATCTGCAAATAGCCTCACGGAGCTACCGATGTTGTCAACTAAGTCATTTATGTATATTGTAAACAATAAAGGTCCTATCACGCTTCCCTGCGGTACCCCCGAAATTACCTCTACATCTGCAGATTTTGAACCGTTAAGAATGACATGTTGTGTTCTTTCTTCTAGGAAATCCTGAATCCAATCACAAACCTGGTCCGATATTCCGTAAGCTCGTATTTTTTTCACTAAACGTAAGTGCGGAACCGTATCAAATGTCTTCCTGAAGTCCAGGAATACGGCATCAATCTGCTCGCCAGTGTCTACGGCACTGTGAATTCCTTGGGCAAATAGGGCGAGCTGAGTTTCACATGATCTCTGTTTGCGGAATCCATGTTGGTTATGATGAAGGAGATTTGTATTATCTAAGAACGTCATAATACGAGAACACAAAACATGTTCCATTATTCTACAACAGATTGACGTAAGCGAAATAGGCCTATAATTATTCGCATCTGATTTATGACCCTTCTTGAAAATGGGAACGACCTGCGCTTTCTTCCAGTCGCTAGGTACTTTACGTTCTTCCAGCGACCTACGATAAATTGCTGATAGAAAGGGGGCAAGTTCTTTAGCATAATCACTTTAGAATCTTAAGGGTATCTCGTCTGGTCCGGATGCTTTTCCGCTACTAAGTGATAGCAGTTGTTTTTCAATTCCGATATCGTTTATTTCAATATTTTCCATTTTGGCGTCCGTGCGACGGCTGAAGTCAGGGACCTTGTTACGATTTTCCGCAGTGAAACAGTTTCGGAACACTGAATTCAGTATTTCTGCCTTTCTTCGGTCGTCCTCTGTTTCGGTGCCATCGTGGTCAACGAGTGACTGAATAGGGGATTTAGATCCGCTTACCGATTTTACATATGACCAAAACTTTTTAGGGTTCTTGTTTAGATTGTTTGCCAATGTTTTATGTTCGAATTCGTTGAATGCTTCTCTCATTGCTCTCTTTACGCTCTTTTTCGCTTCGTTCAGCTTTTCCTTATCAGCTATGATTCGACTACTCTTAAACCTATGATGAAGCTTTCTTTGTTTCCGTAGTACCTTTCGTACATGATTGTTATACCACGGTGGATCTTTCCCCTCGCTTTGGACCTTAGTCGGTACGAACTTATCTAAGGCGTACTGGACGATGTTCCTGAATTTTTTCCATTTTTGTTCCACATCCTCTTCCTCAGAAATGAACGTTTGATGGTGGTCACTCAGATATTCTGCGATTTGTGCCCTATCGCTCTTGTTAAGCAAATATATTTTCCTTCCTTTCTTGGCATTTCTTGTTACACTTGTAGTCATTGATGCAACCACTGACTTATGATCACTGATACCCTCTTCTACATTCACGGAGTCGAAAAGTTCCGGTCTATTTGTTGCTATGAGGTCTAAAACGTTAGCTTCACGAGTTGGTTCTCTAACTATCTGCTCGAAGTAATTCTCGGACAAGGCAGTCAGGATAATGTCACAAGAGTCTCTGTCCCTGGCTCCAGTTCTGATTGTGTGACTATCCCATTCTATACCTGGTAGATTGAAGTCTCCCCCTATTACAATAGTATGATCACGAAACTTCTTCACGACGTTCTGCAGGTTCTCTCTGAGGCGCTCAACTACTACGGTTGCTGATGCAGGTGGTCTATAGAAGCATCCGACTATCATATCTGACCCACCTTTGATACTTAACCCAGATTATTTCACATTCGCATTCGCTAATAACTTCACTGGATATTATTGAATTCTTTACTGCTATAAATACTCCTCCACCATTGGCGTTTATCCTATCCTTGCGGTATATATTCCATTCTGTGTCTAGGATTTCGTTACTGTTCACTTCCGGTTTTAACCAACTTTCCGTTCCTAATACTATATGCGCACTATTTCCTTCAATAAGAGATACTAATTCAGGAACCTTGCCCTGGATACTCCTGCAGTTTACCAATATTACGTTGACTTTTCCTGTTTTTGGTCTCTGAGGACGGACGTTCTTTATCAACGATGATAATGTCCTCTCTGGTAAGCCGTCAGGTATTTTATCGTTTCGCCCAAGGGGGGGTCCCTCTAACCTAAAAAACCCCCGTGTGCACGCCACACGTACTCTGCTACCCTAGTAGCTGCTTCCGGTGTGTAGTGCACGCCTGACCTGTCTAGGGGGGCCCTACAGTTCTCCACCCAATAACGGAGGTCGATGAATTTGCAACCATTATAGTCGCAGAGTCGTCTGAGCCTCTGGTTTAGACCCTCCACACGGCTCCAAACCAGAGGACCGCGATCGACTCTGAGCACTATGCTGCAGATATTAAGCTCAGCTTGCACTCCGCGTGCGATGCTGGTTGTCTTCACCAAATCAGCCAGCCGCCGGAAGGAACCAAGGATGGCCTCAGAACCCAAGCGGCAGGCGTCATTCGTTCCGACATGTGCTACTATCTGCAGCCGGTCACACCCAGTGCGTTCAATAGCTGCCAGAAGGGCCTCCTCCACATTACGGACGAGACCCCCCGGCAAGCACACCGAGTGCACACTGGCATTCTTCCCCGACCTACCCGCTATTTTCCTAAGGGGCTCCATAACCCGCCTAACGTTGGAGCTCCCTATAACTAATAGGCCCGCCCTCTGTGACTGTCGGGACCTTGCCGGAGAATCGGCCACTGGCCCAACAGGCGAGGCATCCTGTGGTGGCTCGGAAACGATGTCATCACCACTAGGAAGCACCCCGTACCTGTTGGAAAGGGGTAAGGCAGCTGCCACGCGGCCAGATCCCACCTTCGCCTTTCGGCCAGGCACGCGCGAGCCCACCACTGTCCGCCATTCACCCTGGAGTGATGGCTGACCGGTAAGATGCTCACTGCCGGAAGACGCAGCGACATCAGGGGTTCCATGTGATTCCAAGGCCACCGAAGTAGGCATAGGTCTCACCACAGTTGCCCCAACGCCACTACGAGCCGACGCCTGCGCCTCGAGCTCGATGAGCCTAACAGACAAAGCCTCCACCTGCCCCCGAAGAGTGGCCAATTCTCCTTGCGTCCGCTCACAACAACCACAGTCCCTACACATGACTATGTTTACCCTACTCTATACGGTGACAAATTCCCAAGATAATCTTCTGATGAGCTACTCTGATAATCAAGAAACACTCACTGAAATACGAGACGCGAAAACTACGCTAGGTTTTCCCAGAAAAACTATTTAAAAGCTAAGCGCAGCAAATAAGTACAAAAACGCTTTATACAAACAGTACTCGCTGCTGCTGGTGCTCTCGCTCTGGCTGTCACAAGACAACTGCTGATTCAAGCGACTAGTGGCTAACGGCCGCGAAACAAACAAAAGACGGTTTTAGGGCGCTTTCTGTTCTAAACGATCAAGAAAACACTAAGAAATCTAACACGAAAACTACGTAAAGTTTTATCAAGAACTGTTAGTTACTATGCAGAGCAGATAAACACAAATAGAATCCCTTCCTTAGTGGAAGGTCGTAAACAAAATGCAAAATAAACGCTTTATACAAACAATACTCGCTGCTGCTGGTGCTGGTGTAAACATTACAACATTCCGTGTTTGCTGGAATCTCATAGGATTTCGTTTCACGTGGACCCGAGGCCAAGTTGTCAAGCTCAATAATACGGCAGGTTTTATGCTGTGCGTTACGCCCTCGTCGTCTGAGCAATAATGCGGGACAACAGTTTTATCGGCTCGTTTTAACTTGGACGGCACATGCCAGCCGACTGGTCCAACTTGCCTGCAATGACGTGAGCAGTTTCAGGTAAGACGTAAAAAGAGACGAGCAGAGAAACAATACAGCTTCGAACGCCATTTAATTTTTAACAGACCTGGGCAAAACTCCAGCAATACCACACGCTTCTTTGGAGGCCACACTGAAACCATAACATGCCCCCTTTCTCAGCCAACATATTATCGTAGTTGAAAACAAGAGTGATGCAAATTCCTAACTTAAACACAGCCTGTGCTATGTGTGTCTTAAACGTGTATCGCAGTGATGTCATTGTGTAGTTAAATATTGAAGCTACTGAAGGCACTACTTACAGTCATTCGTCTGGTAATCTCTGAACTCTTTCCGTACCAGAATCCGAGAAATACATTTCAGTACTGGAAGTGTCATCGACTTCGTTGATTACGAGTCGATCAACAACAGAATCCAGGAAGCCATTCAAGCGCCACATTTTGTCCTCGTCTCTTATGACGTGCCGTTCTGTATCCCGTAAGCGTTCGGCAGTGACTTGTGACAACGTTTCGTGCATTATTAATTCCAGTAAGTCTGGCTGCTTAAATGTCTTGTTATTTCTTGCGACAAATACCTCAACTTGGCTCAGATTAGTTCCTACTGTACGGTGGCAACTGTAGAAATGCAGAATTTATATGGTGTGTTCGAAGCCGTGAGAATTGTTTTCCATATTTCTACGACGCTTAACACTCTGGCTCGTGTAACATCACATCTGTGGTATAAAACAATGGACACAGTCCAAATAAAGAGTATTTGATCTTTCACTTTTGTACTTAAAATATGTCATGTTCTCTTAATTTAAACAACATTTATTAACAATCTTTTATAAAATATCAATAATTTGCAATGAAAACAGGAATATTGTGTGCAGTAGGTAATTAGAAAGAATCAACACGCATTTTTCATATAAATGGTGAGTAGATATGTGTTAATTATCCTGTATTTGATGAGTTTTATATTTAAAAGACGTAGGTATTCCAAATTGAACAAAAAAAAGCTCAAGGTGAGATTTGAACCAGCGATCCACGGACGTCAGCTTCGTACAGTATTCTACAACGCTACCGATTCCGTTGACTAAAATGTCCTTATTTTCCGAACACTTCAAAGCAGATTGTTTTCTGTAAAATTGTGAAAAACATTAAGAGCAATGTCTTTCTCGCCACTTTTTAACAGTGTTCCGCCCGCGTTTTTCACTGCGACGCAGAAAGCAGCGTCAGCTATTTTTACACTACATATTAACAGTGCTACCATCACAGTATAACCTAGAGAGACGCGATTGTGCACGATTTTTGGAATAAAAACTACATACTAAATGATGACTAACGGAAACATTGATGGCTGTTAACACATTAAAATATCTTAAAGTTTCATTTACCGTAACACAGTAACAAGATGTTTAATACATAAGTAGGACCTACTTCCAAGAGCGTAACACCGCCAGTGTACGTGTGCCATGGCTGCTAACCAATCATCGCGTTTATGTTAGTTTGCATCAGGATTATTTTTATGACGAACAAAGTATAACTATATCTGGTGGGCCACCTGAATTCGCACATGCAACGTCCTGATTGGCTAACTTCAACTCCAATTAACTCAGAAAAGGCGCAAAGTGTCGAATTTTTTCCTTAACAATTATTTCTCAACACAACCTAACCTGCAGACTGTTTCTGACCACCCTGTATAACAAGTCAATCTCTACTTATCCTTTCGATGCCTTCAGTAGTCCAGAGGCTCTAACTATCAATTCAATAATGCCCAATAAAGCAGCCCGTGTTTGATTCATGAAACGACTCAAATCTAATTATTTGCTGTTGCATGTTTATAATGACTAAAAACTAATTATTTTTTGTTTTATGTTCATTAAAATATGTTCCTGAATGCAAATATTATCATGACTGACTTTGGAACACACTGAAATAATTTCATTAACATGGTTCTTTATTTCAGATTCATAATTTGAACAATCACAACTAACAGTGGACACATCCCATGACTTCGCAGAACCCACTCATAACTACGATTACTGGCCTTCCATGGTGCCAACAACCTCTAAATTCAATCTTACATCAACGATACATATTTTCTCTACTAGGATGGAACCAAAATGTTCTCTGTGATTTTACGATTTTATCAACAAAATTTTTTTGTTCATATAAAATGTGTATCGTTATATTATTTGTATTTAAATTATATGTTACTTCACCCATTTTTATTTAAACTGAATGTAATAAATACAAGGATGATTAGGTTCCTTCTTTTGCATAAAAGCATACCGAATATTCTCTATATAGCAGATAATATAAAGAAATAGAAATAACGGATAAATGCAATAGTAAAAGCAATAGTAAACTAAGCTCCCCTGCAAAAATAACTTACCGCGCAAATGCGACCAAAAGTGCTATCGGACTATTCATAGAGACCGGCATCCATCGATTCAATTTGGACAAAGAAAATCAGCTTAGGGCTGTCACACTGTTTTGTGTGTTGAGCAGTAGTCTTGAAAGTTAACTTCACGAGCTGGTTTGTTGACTAACTGCCCAAGATAATTTTTGGATAAAGCATTTAGAACTACATCGCACGCCCTCATCTCTTGAGTCTCCCAGCCTATAGCTGGTAAGTTGAAATCTACCGTGACTAGGAAATTTACATGAGAATTTTTTCAAGTTCTCTCTGAAATGTTCCCCCACTGCAACAGCTGCGGCGTGAAGTTCATAAAAGCAACCGATTAAAGAGTTGATTCACTTTCACCATGTATCTTTACCCATGCTATTTCTCATTCGAAGTCCTTAGTAATCTCAACAGATTTTATGCTATTATTTACCATGAACCTGCCTCCATCACCTTTATGATAATAATATCATTAGAAAATGAGCTCATAACCAACAAAAATGGCTCTGAGCACTATGGGACTTAACTTCTGAGGTCATCAGTCCCCTAGAACTTAGAACTACTTAAACCTAACGAACCTAAGGACATCACACACATCCATGCCCGAGGCAGCATTCGAACCTGCGACCGTAGCGGTCAAGCGGTTCCAGACTGAAGCGCCTAGAACCGCACGGCCATACCGGCCGGCTATAACCAACAAAGTAGGTCGTGTAAAATAAGATGTGAAATATAAGCAAAAGTGTGATGTGTTGTGTGACAGAAATTTTCATTTATGTCACTTCTCGGGCTGAAATTAATTTCTTTGTGGTTTCAACTATATGCTATAGAATTCCCAAAGACTATGAAAGGATATCTAATCAACAAAGGACAGAAAATAGGGAATTTAACATAAAATCCTAGAATGGAAAATACAACAAAGTTAGCAACTCTTATTTGTTGTCAATAAATGTTGCATATGAACGTTTCAGTTCACAGAGGTAGGCCGGCGTTCCGAACAACCAAGTGAAATACTCCAATGAGAAAATTCGGAGGTTTGAGTAACAGCCGTGCAAAAATTAGAAATTCTTAAAATCAGAAAAGCTCAAAATTGAAAATAACTTTCAAGCGTGTTAAGTCCATAGGCTGAGTTTGGCCTTTTCGGATGTCACCGGAAAGTTTAGAAAGAATCCACCAAAGAAATGTTTGTGTCTCCATTATAATGTACATATGTCTTCTATGTGAGCCATAAATGTTTTACAAATTTATCTGCTGTCACTTGCAGTGAGTGGAACTGACAACTGTTGTCTTCCGTGCTCCAGGGCCCCTACTACATAGACATGGAGGCTTTCGAGCCGTGCGATGACATCGGAACGCTGGGCATCAACTTCGAAGTCCGCCTCACTGTGGACTCCGACAACAACACCGTCTACGAAGGAGACCTCACTTTTCCGTACGACTTGAGCGATCCAGAGATGACGGCAAGTAACCTGACTCTAAAATTTGTCGCTCTGCTATGTGATGATCTCATGTGCGACGCTACGTTAAGTGCAAATCAGAAACTGAGAAATTTTGAGGAGTGGATATAACAGACGGAATACTTTCTACATACTAATGGCTTAGGAAAGAAAAGGAAAGCACCGCCGTTCTGGCCACAGGTGGGAAAATCGAGTCCGACCGACCACTGTTCCATCCTAAGCCAAGAGTGTCATCGAGATACGGTATGGAGTGGCAGGGGGTCAGCCCACCGCTGTCCCGGCCGTTGCAGTGTTAGCACACCTGGTGCTGCTGCTCCTCGGTTAGTAGCACCTAAATTGGCATCACGAGGCTGACTGCACACCGTTCCAGGCCTCCTTTTTTTTTCTTTTTAAATCATGAGTCTCCTCACTGGTTTGATGCAGCCCGCCACGAACTCTTCATTTGCGCCAACGTCTTCATTTCAGGGTAGCACCAGCACCCTATGTCCTCAACAATTATTTGTTGAGTGTATTCAAATCTCTGTCTTCCAAATCTCTGTCTTTTAGTCGCTACAGCTCCCACTAGTACAATAGTTTCATGAAGTCGTAGGACATATTCTGCCATCCTGTCCTTTCTTGGTGTCAGTGTTTTCCATGTGCTCCTTTCTTCATCGATTCTGTAGACACACTCCTCGTTCTTTATGTTATCAGTCCACCCAATTTTCAACATTCTTCTGGAGCACCACATCTCAAACGCTTCGATTCTCTTCTGTTTCGGTTTTCCCATTGTCCATGATTCACTACCATAGAATGCTGTGCTCCAAACATACATTTCCAAAGATTTCTTCATCTAGTTAAGGCCAATGATGCCCTCCTTACCTCGGTCGCCTTGGGTTATTTTGTTCCCAGGATAGCAGAATTCCTAAACTTCGTCTACTTCGTTATCAAGAGTTTTGATGTTGACTTTCCCGCTATTCTCATTTCTGCAACATCTCTTTCTCTTTTTCCGGTTTACCCTCAGTCGATATTCTAAATTCATTAGATTAGTCATTTGGTCCAACAGGTCCTGTCGTTCTTCTTCACTTTGACTGAGGGTAGCAATGTCACCAGGCAGTTGTATCATTGATATCTCATCACCCTGTATTTTAATCCCATTCTTCAACCTTACTTTTATTTCTGTCATTGTTCGTTCGATGTACGGATTGAACAGCAGGGGCGAAAGATTGCATCCCTATCTTACATCTTTTTTAATCCGAGCACTTTGTTCTTCGTCTTTCAGTCTTATTACTCCCCTTTGGTTCTTCCACATGTTGTATATTACCCTCCTTTTCATATAGCTTACTCCTATTTTTCATAGAATTTCGAACATCTTGCTCCATTTCACATTGTCGAACGGTTTGTCTAGGTCGACGAGTACTATAAGCGTGTCATGATTTTTCTTCAGCTTTTCCTCCATTATCAGGTGCAACGTGAGAACGGCATCTCTGGCGCCTTTAACTTTCCTAAAAGCAAACTCATCGTCATCTAACAAATTCTCAGTTTTCCTTTCCAATCTTTGCATGTTGTTCTAGTCAGAAGCTTGAGCTGAGTGTCTGATAGTTTCTGCAATATCTGCCATTGCTATCGTCGGTACTGAGTGAATGGTACGTTGTCAGTCTCATAGATCCTACACACGGACTTGAATAATCGTTTGATTGCGACATCCCCCAAATTTCTAAGTTTGGACGGAATGTTACCTATCCCTTTGACTTTATTTGATCTCAAGTCTTCCAGGCCTCCTACCAAGGGAAAATCTCTTACGTTTAGTTTTGGGAACAGCTGAATGAAAACAATGGATTCAGTCAGCAGGCGGAAAACAGTCGACTCATTCTGTTCAATGTGTGTGTATCCACTGAGTTCATTCTTTTGAGTGTAGCCAGTCTGTGGGAATAACCATGAAAACAGTCTACACGGTCCGTTGTTGTTTTCCGTACTGACTGAATAACATATTTTTTTCTTTCCAATAGAAAACATTGTGTTGCTTTTCTGTCGGTTGAACCACTTACCAATTACTTGTTCTTTCAACTGAAACCATTCGTTAGTGTTTTCGTTGTCTGAGCTATCCATTCATTCTCTTGAGTGAAATCAATCCACAGTATTTTCATTATCTGAACTGAAACAATGATATACAGTATACACATATCCCCGGAGGAGAGCTCTAGCTGGGAGATACTGTTGCGCCAAATTTAAAATAAGCATTATATAATATTCACTTAATTATATATGGAAAAGACTAACTCTTCTCTTCGTGCTTTAAATTGATTAATATATTGCTGTGGAGTAAGTGGTTACATATGCAGTTGACAAGCGACAAACTAAGTTGATGTATCGTTGGGGTACCAAGTCGAGCGTAAAAGTTCCCTTAGGGGTACGTGGAGGAGAAATGAACATTGCCAGATTTTAGTGATTGCTTTTCATTTTACTTAAGATGTGTGATGAAATCCATTAATCGAAAAACATTTGAATTTAATCCTTCAATAATTATTCAGTCATTTATATGTGTGGAAGAAGATTGTGCACAAAACTGCGTTACCAGCTACGTAAGTACGTAGTTTTCGCACCTACTTGCGCTTGCCACCTTCGGTACTGTGTGGATGATATACATGCACACAATCCTCTTAATATGTTACAGCTTCTAAATCGTAGCAGGTACGATATTTCAGTATTCAAATTCATACGTTGGTACTTCATGTTTGGCTATCTCTGGCCATCACTGTAAACAGTCGTTAACACATTCGCATCCCCCTGTGCCGCTGAAAGCGACAACTGGAGTCTTCTGATGTCGGGTGCATTCAGTTGCGAGTGGAAGAATTTACCGTTTTGGCACTGTTAAATAATTGTTCTTGACTAGACTCAGCTATAGCTTGTTGTCATTGTTATTGTCTTTCCGGTGTTAGGTTTTTATTCAGTGCCAATAAGAAACTTTCAGTTCAGTTTTTCGTCCAGTTCAGTTTTTAGGTGTAGGTGTTTACTTAATAGTGAACTTCGTGTCTGGATCAAAATGCCGAACGCTCATTGGTGTGGGAATGGAAGGATTCATGCGGCTGGGTAGAAAGTATACCTCAAGACAAATTCAAAGTGGTATGCTATGAACCACGGGTCCTGCCGTTGGTTAGGCGTCTTGCGTGCCTCAGCGATACAGATACCAGTACTGCAGGCACGGAACAGAGAATATACGGAATGGAAACTCGGCCTCATGGTCAGTCCATGCGCCAAAATTTAGTGCGCATGCGCGAATAGTTCCATACTGAAACCGACAAAACAGTTGTGTTTGAAGCCACAGGCAAACGGATACGTTTTGTTCATTTATTAACTGTACATTTTAGCTGCTGAGCTTACATATAAGTAAACAGATAATGAGGAGTAGCAAGAGAGTAAGACCATACAGGAAAGTAACGAGCGGTCCCCACAAAGCGGCTGATAGTACATGAGAATAATGAGTGTTTTTGATTTTCTTGCTGTAACCAATAAAAGCTTATTAAACAGTATAAAATACTATACGTAAGTAAAGGTAACCTACAATCAACTTCTGGAGCAAATTTTTCAGTAGAGGTTGTTCTTTTCCTTCAAAAAATTAATGCAGCTTGTTTAACAACTGCGAATTTTCTTCACAATTATATACTGTATAAAACATTTCATTCCGAGGAAACTAACTGGAGCACAAAACTGATTTCTTTCATGTTTTTAGTTTAATATCACAGCTCGATGATGAAGTGTGTCTTAATTTGTTATCGGTCATAGTTACTGTGATGCTTAATTTCTCAGCACACCTGCAGCATAAAATTAAGGGTTGCGGTGAAAAACGTGGTTGCTGGGTTCGTTGCATAGTTCGTTATAGGTGATACATTGCTGTGTACTAAATGTAGCTAATACATCGAAATTTTTAAAGTTAGAAGGAGAGCCACGTCTCATTACAGTCTGGAGAAAATAGAAGTTAAATTATTTCACTTGAGTGCGCTTTCGTAGATGTGCTGCCTCACGGTAACACGTGCAATTAGCCTGCAACTCAGTCATGAATAGATCGTGCAGATAGGTGCACATTTCTCTAATTAGTGATTCCAATTTATTATTTTACTTGTTAATGGATAAAAAGAAGACATTCTACGGCGACAGTTACATAATGGAAAAGCTGGAATTCATCTCATTCATGACAAAAGTTCCTTTGTGACACTTATTAGCCATTTATCAAACTACTATGATTCATATTACGTAATGCGTTAGAGTGAACTAAAAGGTCTGGACCTAATTGAAAACATTTGTAGAAATTAGATTTTAATGCAGCCTCCTGTTTTCATTTAAAGCAATACTTATGTTAATTCGAAATCAATTTGCTGACTCTGAATAACTTGGCACCAGCTGTGTTAGGTGTAGGTAGATACACTAATTGCTGGTGACATGTGAAAATTTGTGCTGGACCAGGGCTCAAACCCGTATTTCCTGCCTATCGCGAGCAGTCGCCCTTACCACAATTTTTTTTTTTTTCTTTTCGTTCCATGTATCTCTTGCTTCGTCAATTTTTCGTTATCTGTTGTCCGCAGATGTCGCATGACACCCCTCATATTCTTTCGGTGAAAACTGCACTCAGTTTTTTTCAACACAGAAGGTTGCCAGGCGTACGACCGAACATGCTAAGCCACCGCGTCGACATTGAATGGTTAGCAGACGGGGCTTCCGTGTTAATCGACAATCGGTGTCAGTCCGAACAATTTAATGTTATTCACCTGGATAGGAGGATTGTAAATGGTGAGACAAAAGTTGTGCCAACGAACCATTTCGGCTAGCCGTCACGCCAATTTATTTCGAATTTATTTCAGACGGCTGTCAGTCTCCATTAACGACTACTCATCCAGACATGCAAGTAAATAAGTGTTACCTTCAAGTTGAAGACACGAAAAAAATTCCAGCACTAATACAAACACTGCAACTTTTGCAGGGAATCACGTAACAACTGTTTCCGTTGAAAGTGTACTTGATTTATCGGCTCAAAGACCTAGAAAAAAATTATAAAGTAAAATAAAATTGTTGGAAAGAAAAAGCCGATATTTACAAAACAAAGTAACTTCATTGACATCTGAAGCTAAAAGCGGAGGCAGATCACAGCTTGCATATGTGAACAGCAATTAATTTAAAAGCCCACGTGATAAGTTTTAACTAAAGGCTTATAAATTCCTAAAGTTTTCATTTAGTTAGTTAAATTGCATCCGTTTCGTAAGAATGTCCATTTCGAGGCGTAGAAGTAAGCAGCTATCATTTCGCGTTTGCTCGGTTTCAGTATGGCGTTGAGCGCAACGCTTGACTTGATATAAATCAAAAGAGCCGCCCCCTGCTTTCCTTTGTGTATACTGTCTATTGCGTACTGTATGTGCAACCATAACGGACGGCTATCTCTTGAGAGCCCAGACAAACGTATGGTTCCTAAAGAGGGGTAGCAACCTTTTCAGCAGTAAAAGAGGCGACAGTCTGGATAATTGAATAATCTGGTCTCGTAACATCAGTCAAAATGGTCTTGCTGTGTTGGTACTGCGGACGGCAGAGAGCAAGGGGAAACTACAGCGGTAATTCATTTCGGAGGACTCACAGCTCTACTGTACAGTTAAACGACGATGCCACCCTCTTTAGTAAAATATTTCGGAGGTAATATTCGGATCCAAGGGGCAGGGATTACCCTGGAGAATGTCGTCACCAGGAGAAACAAAACTGGCGTTTACTATTCGGAGTGTGGAATGTTACATTCCTTAGTACGACAAGTAGGTTAGAAAATTTCGAAAGGGAAACGGGTAGACTGAAGTTAGATATTGTTAGATATAGTGGGAATTAGTGAACTTTGGTCGAGAGGAACAGCACTTCTGGTCAAGTGAATACAGGGCCTTAAAGACAAAACCAAAGGGCGCGCGGGATTAGCCGAGCGGTCAGGGGCGATGCAGTCATAGACTGTGCGGCTGGTCCCGGCGGAGGTTCGAGTGTGTGTGTTTGTCCTTAGGATAATTTAGGTTAAGTAGTGTGTAAGCTTAGGGACTGATGATCTTAGCAGTTAAGCCCCATAAGATTTCACACACATTTGAACAAAATCAAACAGTGGTAATGCAGGAGTATGTTTAATAATGAATCAGAAAATAGGAATGCAGGTAAGTTTCTATGAGCAGTATAGTGAATGCATTATCATAGCGAAGATAGACAATAAGCCGACACTCACCACAGTAGTACAAGTTGACTTGCCAATTACTTCCATAGCTGATAAGGAGATTGGTGAAACGTATGACGAGATAAAAGAAATTATTCAGATAGTTATGAAACACGAAAATTTAATTGTGATAGAATTCGACAGTAGGAAAAGGAAGAGAAGGGAAAATAGTAGACGTATATGGATGGGGAAAAGGGGCGAAATAAGAAGCCACCTGGTAGAATTTTGTACAGAGCGTAATTTAATCATCGCTAACGCTTGGTTTAAGAATCACTAAAAAACGGTTGTGTACGTGGAAGAGATCTGGAGACGCTGGAAGATTTTGATTTGATTAGATAATGGTAAGACAGATGTTTCACAACCAGATTTTAAACTGTAAGACATTTGCAGGTGTTGACATGGACTCTAACTACAGTTTATTGTTTATGGATTATAGATTAAATCTTAAGAAATCTCAAAAAGGTGGGAAATTAAGGAGATTGGACATGGACAATTTGAAAGTACGAGAGGCTAATGAGAGCTTCAGAGGAAGCATCAGGCAACGATTGACTGAACAGGGGAAAGGAATACATAGAAGACAAATGAGTAGCTTTCAGAGATGAAATAGTGAAGGCAACAAAGGGTCAAATAGGTAAACATACAAGGCCCAGTAGAAACCTTTGGATATCACAGCAGATATTGAATTAAACTGACGAAAAGATAAAAGATAAAAATATAGAAAATTAAGCAGGCTAAAGGGAATAGAAACGTCTAAAAAAACGAAACTGACAGGAAGTGCAAAATAGGTAAGAAGGAATCGCTATAGAACTAATGTAGGGATTCAGAATTAAAACTCATAGAGGGCGACAAAGAGATGAATAGCGTAAGGATTCAGAAGAATGTTTGTTTGCAGTAATTATTCGGAGATGAGAGGCATCTACAGAATAGAGTAGCATGGAGAGCTGCATTAAACCAGTCTTCGGACTGAAGACCACAACAGCAACAACAGGCAGTATCTGCAATGATTATCCATGTTCTGAAACATATTAACTAAAGATATTGTAAGAAAATTATCGAACGATGGCAAATATTTCTCGCGAAAGAAGTTCCTACGACAAGTGACAACATATACCTAAAAAGCAAGTGTTAAGTCACTAAACTATCAAAATTTATTATCTTATGTGCTTTCTGTTCCCGTCACCCCCATCTTTTACAGCCAGAGAATTGTCAGTTTGGAGTGCAAATCATTGGGAAAAGAGAGAGCTTCAGTGAACTGAAATAAAAAGCAATTTTTCATTTATTTGAAAATAAATTCATACTGTAGCATCAGTTTAAAAACCAAACAAAACTCCAAGTTAAATACCAGAAGGATGAAAAATTGGTATTTAGGTCAACAGATATATAAATTTATAAAATACTTCATCTCCCCTAAAAATAATATACTTTATTGGGCTTGAAAAAGTTGGCAACATTATTCATGTTCCATTTGTAACCAAAATATATATAAGAGAAGTAACTCAAAGCTGGAGACTGAGTAAAACATACATACAAGTCACCAGCGGGAAAGTGCTCCTACCGGATCACAAAGAAGTCGAATAAGCTTATCCAAAGATGACAGATTTTCAAAAGTCAGACCCCTTTGGAAACTCTTGAATGAGCTTTCAATAACGAAAGACTGCTATGTGTTGATGAGGCCATGATTCCGTATTGTGGTAGACATGGAACAAAGCAACGTATGGCATGTAAACCGATTAGGTTTGCTTATAAAGTCTGGTGTCTTTGCACAAGAGTAGTGTACCTAGTTCAAGCTCAATCATACCAGGTTGCTGGGACAGACCTGAGCTTGGTGTAGGTGGTTCAGTTGTGTTAGACCTAGTGTCGTAACTTCCCTTTGAGAATGAACAGAGATATGATTTCTTTTTTGATAACTTTTTTACTTCATTGCCACTTTTGGATGAACTAAAATGAAAGGGCTGCATTGGAACAGGAACAATTCGCTAAAATAGAATAGAGGGTGCTCCTCTGCAAGACCATAAACTGAAAAAGGTTCCAAGAGGAACATATGACCAAGTAACCAATAATAAATCTGGATTGATTGACTCTCTACCATGACGACAGCATTGTTACCATCACTTCAAACAGAAGTGCAGTTCAACCGGCTGGACAATCCAAACGATACAGTAGGTGTGAGAGAAAGTTTATTGAAACAATTACTCCTGCTGCGTTGTTAGCTAACATCGGAAGATTGGACAGAGTAGATGAAAATATTGGAAAATACAGGATTAATTTCAGAACGAAAAAATAGTACTACCAACCTCTTGCTTTTCCACTAAATGCATCAATAAACAATGCTTGGTCGCTGTGTAGACAAACAATGCAATATAAGGGTAATCCACAGGATCTTCTTGGCTACACAAGGTATGTGGTCAACAGTTACTTTCAAAAGTACAGCTCATGACAGTCATCTGCCCATCCAGTGCGAAATCCAAAAGCCTTACATGAAAGGGTGCTCAATGATGTATGCTACGATGGACAAGATCATCTATTGTATCATTAGGCAAACAACTAAGACGTGGCCAGTTCAAGAAGAACACAACAAAACATTGTAGGAAATGTAAAATTCCTTTGTATGCAAATTGTTATGTGCCGTTTCATACAAACTAAAGTTCAAACTGAACTCATTAAAACACTGTTAATCTTGTTTATTCCTTATTTGGTTATATATTCACATTTTGTGTAATCTATAAATGAGGTGTATAAAATATGTAGTGAGAAAAATAAACACAGACGTGAAAAATTTACATTCGCTTCTCACAGCATTACATGCACGGTACCTGTACCCTCTCATTCCCACTGTTCCATTTTTGGAACGTCCATTCTTTGTACTAAATATATTGTTACAATCACGAAAGTGGTATTCTGGTTTATCTACACTTCAAATATAGGATTAAACACGAATCCGTAATAGATTAGAACGGCAAACCTTCTTGGAATCAAACGGGCTAAGTTCGACTGGGACGAAATTCGTCGTGCAGTCAGCAGATGACCACAGAGTATTATAAAACTCCTCCCCCACTCGACATTCACCTTACTGGTGTGATAGTATCCAATACAGCTTACACGATGTGGATACTGCGCTATACCTTGTGCTAGAGAGACTGAAACATTGGCTGCCAAGCATACACTGTGCATACAATGATGTTGTAAACTTCCTATGTGTGCATAGTGTACATGTTGATGATTTGGAACAGTACCTTTATTTATGCATGAATGCAGAGCCGAAAGAGAAACATCTTAAGGGTACATGTGAAAAATTGAGTATTGCGAAATACCTACAGGTTTCAAGGAAATACACACAGAATTTACTAAACATCAAAAAGGTTTATTTGGGAAATATTGTGCAGGTGCAAAGAAGATAAAGAAAGAATCCCAGGATTTTTTTGAAACCCTTCATCCGATGTATGATATTTAAATAAATAATATTTGTGTGTAATCTTAAAATGTGTTTGTGTTTTATTTCATAGCTCTTTCTCATCATAGTCCAACTATTACACTTAAATGATGCACCTATACCCATACAGCAGCATGCAGTTGCCTCAGACACTCCCTCATCACCCAAACTGAATGATGAAGTTACTTTTCATGGGTATATACTGGGTGGTCCATTGATAGTGACCGGGCCAACTATCTCACGAAATAAGCATCAAACGAAAGAACTACAAAGAACTAAACTTGTCTAGCTTGAAGGGGGAAACCAGATGGAGCTATGGTTGGCAAGCTTGATGGTGCTGCCATAGGTCAAACGGATATCAACTGCGATTTTTTCAGTAGGAACCCCCACTTTTTATTACATATTCGTGTAGTACGTAAAGAAATATGAATGTTTTAGTTGGACCACTTTTTTCGCTTTGTGATAGATGGCGCTGTAATAGTCACAAACGTATAAGTACGTGGTATCACGTAACATTCCGCCAGTGCGGATGGCATTTGCTTCGTGATACATTACCCGTGTTAAAATGGGCCGTTTACCAATTGCGGAAAAGGTCGATATCGTGTTGATGTATGGCTATTGTCATCAAAATGCCCCATGGGCATGTGCTACGTGTGCTATGTATGCTGCTCGGTATCTTGGACGACATCATCCAAGTGTCCGGACCGTTCGTCGGATAGTTACGTTATTTAAGGAAACAGGAAGTGTTCAGCCACATGTGAAACGTCAACTACGACCTGCAACAAATGATGATACCCAAGTAGGTGTTTTAGCTCCTGTCGCGGCTTATCCGCACATCAGTAGCAGACAAATTGCGCGAGAATCGGGAATCTCAAAAACGTCGGTGTTGAGAATGCTACATCAACATCGATTGTACCCGTACCATATTTCTATGCACCAGGAATTGCATGGCGACGACTTTCAACGTCGTGTACAGTTCTGCCACTGAGCACGAGAGAAATTACAGGACGATGACAGATTTTTTGCACGCGTTCTATTTAGCGACGAAGCGCCATTCACCATAGCGGTAACGTAAACCGGCATAATATGCACTACCGGTATTGGGCAACGGAAAATCCACGATGGCTGCGACAAGTGGAACATCAGCGACCTTGGTGGGTTAATGTATGGTGCGGCATTTTGGGAGGAAGGATAATTGGCCCCCATTTTAACGATGGCTATCTAAATGGTGCAATGTATTCTGATTTCCTACGCAATGTTCTATCGATGTTACTACAAGATGATTCACTGCATGACAGAATGGCGATGTACTTCCAACATGATGGATGTCCGGCACATAGCTCGCGTGCGGTTGAAGCGGTATTGAATAGCATATTTCATGACAGGTGGATTGGTCATCGAAGCACCATACCATGGCCCGCATGTTCACCGGATCTGACGTACCCGGATTTCTTTCTGTGGGGAAAGTTGAAGGATATTTGCTATCGTGATCCACCGACAACGCCTGACAACATGCGTCAGCGCATTGTCAATGCATGTGCGAACATTACGGAAGGCGAACTACTCGCTGTTGAGAGGAGTGTCGTTACACGTACTGCCAAATGCATTGAGGTTGACGGACATCATTTTGAGCATTTATTGCAATAATGTAAAATTTACAGAAAATCACGCTGTAACAGCATGCGTTCTCAGAAATGATAAGTTCACAAAGGTACATATATCACATTGGAACAACCGAAATAAAATGTTCAAACGTATGTACGTTCTCTATTTTAATTTAGAAAACCTACCTGTTACCAACTGTTCGTCTAAAATTATGAGCCATATGTTTGTGACAATTACAGCGCCATCTATCACAAAGCGAAAAAAGTGGTCCAACTAAAACACTCACATTTCTTTACGTACTACACGAATATGTAATAAAAATGGGGGTTCCTATTAAAAAAAAACGCAGTTGATATCAGTTTGACCTATGGCAGCGCCCTCTAGCGAGCCAACCATAGCGCCATCTGGTTTCCCCCTTCAAGCTAGACAAGTTTCGTTCTTTGTAGTTTTTTCGTTTGACGCTTATTTCGTGAGGTATTTGGCACGGTCACGATCAATGGACCACCCTGTATATATACTGAAGCACCCAAAAAACTGGTATAGGCATGTGTATTAAAATATCCAAATAGGCAGAATACGGCGCTGCGATACGAAACGACCATACAAGATAGCAAGTGTCTGGCGTAGCTGGTAGATCGGTTACAGCTGATACAATGGCAGGTTAACATCTCCGAGATATCAATGAAGTGGGTATTTTCCCATACGACCATTTCACAAGTATACCGTGAATATCAGGAATTCGGTAAAACATCAAAAGTCCGACATCGCTGTGGCCGAAAAAAGAACATGAAAGAATGGCACCAACGACGACTGAAGAGAATCGTTCAACGTGACAGAAGTGCAACCCTTTCGGAAATTGCTGCAGATTTCAATGCTGGGTCAGCAACAAGTGTCAGCGTGAGAAACACTCAATGAAACATCATCGATATGGGCTTTCGGAGCTGAAGACCCACTCGTGTACCCTTGATGACTTGCCGACACAAAGCCAGACGCATCGCCTGGGTCTGTCAACGCTGACTTTGAACTGTTGATGACTGGAAACATGTTGCCTGGTCGGGCGACTCTCGTTACAAATTGTATTGAACGGAAAGGCGTGAACG
Organism: Schistocerca americana; assembly: GCF_021461395.2. Classification (NCBI taxonomy): domain Eukaryota; kingdom Metazoa; phylum Arthropoda; class Insecta; order Orthoptera; family Acrididae; genus Schistocerca; species Schistocerca americana. Next base: position 636,898,098 of record NC_060120.1, on the reverse strand, counting down.
GGTATGGAGACAATCTCATGAACCCAAGGACCCAACGACAATTCGCGCCCCCATCGTGCACATCTTGGGAATGACTTCTTTCAGGATAACGACATTGCTCGACTAGAGTGGCTAGCATGTTCTCCAGACATGAACCCTTGCGAACGCGCCTGGGATAGATTGAAAAGGGCTGTTTATGGACGACGTGACCCATCAACCACCCTGAGGGATCTACGCCAAATCGCAATTGAGGAGTGAAACAATCTGGAGCAAGAGCGCCTTGATGAACTTGTGGATGGTATGCCACGACGAATACAGGCATGCATCAATGCAAGAGGACGTGCTACTGGGTATTAGAGGTACCGGTGTGTACTGCAATCTGAACCTCCAAGTCTGAACGTCTCGTTATATGGTGGTACAACACGCAAAGTGTGGTTTTCATGAGCAATAAAAAGGGAGGAAATGGTGTTTATGTTGATCCCTATCCCAATTTTATGTACAGGTTCCGAAACTCTCTGAACCGAGGTGATGCAAAACTTTTTTTGATATGTGTATAATGTACAGGGTGAGTCAACTAACGTTACCGCTGGATATATTTCGTAAACCACATCAAATACTGACGAATCGTTTCCACAGACCGAACGTGAGGAGAGGGGCTAGTGTAATTGATTAATACAAACCATACAAAAATGCACGGAAGTATGTTTTTTAACACAAACCTACATTTTTTGAAATGGAACCCCGTTAGTTTTGTTAGCACATTTGAACACATAAACAAATACGTAATCAGTGCCGTTTGTTGCATTGTAAAATGTTAACTACATCCGGAGATATTGTAACCTAAAGTTGACGCTTGAGTACCACTCCTCCGCTGTTCGATCGTGTGTATCGGAGAGCACCGAATTACGTAGGGATCCAAAGGGAACGGTGATGGACCTTAGGTACAGAAGAGACTGGAACAGCACATTACGTCCACATGCTAACACCTTTTTATTGGTCTTTTTCACTGACGCACATGTACATTACCATGAGGGGTGAGGTACACGTACATACGTGGTTTCCGTTTCCAATTACGGAGTGTAATAGAGTGTGTCGCGACATGTCAGGCCAATAGATGTTCAATGTGGTGGCCATCATTTGCTGCACACAATTGCAATCTCTGGCGTAATGAATGTCGTACACGCCGCAGTACATCTGGTGTAATGTCGCCGCAGGCTACCACAATACGTTGTTTCATATCCTCTGGGGTTGTAGGCACATCACGGTACACATTCCCCTTTAACGTACCACACAGAAAGAAGTCCAGAGGTGTAAGATCAGGAGAACGGGCTGGGCAATTTATGCGTCCTCCACGTCCTATGAAACACCCGTCGAACATCCTGTCAAGGGTCAGCCTAGTGTTAATTGCGGAATGTGCAGGTGCACCATCATGCTGATACCACATACGTCGACGCGTTTCCAGTGGGACATTTTCGAGCAACGTTGGCAGATCCATTATGTAGAAACGCGATGTATGTTGCAGCTGTTTGGGCCCCTGCAATGAAGTGAGGACCAATGAGGTGGTCGCCAATGATTCCGCATCATACATTTACAGTCCAAGGTCGCTGTCGCTCTACCGTCTGAGCCAGCGAGGATTGTCCACGGACCGGTAATGCATGTTCCGTAGATTCATTGCCCCGTAGTTTGTGAAACCCGCTTCATCGGTAAACAGGTAGAGCTGCAAAGCATTCTCTGTTAATGCCCATTGACAGAATTGCACTCGATGATTAAAGTCATCACCATGTAATTGCTGATGTAGCGACACATGAAACGGGTGAAAGCGGTGACGATGCAGTATGCGCATGACACTACTTTGACTCAGTCCACCGGCTCTCGCAATGTCCCGTGTACTCATGTTTGGGTTCATGGCAACAGCAGCTAACACACCAACTGCACCCGCTTCTCCTGTGACGGGCCTGTTACGGACCCGTTTGCGTGCTACGGCCATACCTGTTGCATACAGTTAGCGGTAGATGTTTTGCAATGTGCGGCACGTTGGATGCTCTCTGTCCGGGTACCGTTCTGCATACACCCTGCAGGCTTCAGCTGCATTTCGTCGCCACTCGCCATAGATGAGTATCATCTCCGCCTTTTCAGAGTTCGAATACACCATGGTCACAGTTCCTACAACACTACACTATCACAGACGTCTAGTAACACGGGGTACTACAGTTGGTCTGCTGCGGAGACGAATGCAGAATAACAATAGCAGCAAGCGCTACATGCGGAGCCGGCCGAAGTGGCCGTGCGGTTCAAGGCGCTGCAGTCTGGAACCGCAAGACCGCTACGGTCGCAGGTTCGAATCCTGCCTCGGGCATGAATGTTTGTGATGTCCTTAGGTTAGTTAGGTTTAACTAGTTCTAAGTTCTAGGGGACTAATGACCTCAGCAGTTGAGTCCCATAGTGCTCAGAGCCATTTGAACCAATTTTTTGCTACATGCGGACACTGCAACAGTGCACTACAGCCACACTCGTAAACACGGTCGTCATCGTAAACATGTCCCTGCAGATGCTGCTCGCCGACCGTGGCCCGTGTTTGTTACAACACGCAACTGAACGTCGGAGGTTTCAAGCGTCAACTTTAGGTTACAATATCTCCGGATGTAATTAACATTTTACAATGCAACAAACGGCACTGATTACGTATTTGTTTATATGTTCAGATGTGCTAACAAAACTAACGTGGTTCCACTTAAAAAAACGTAGGTTTGGGTTAAAAAACATACTTCCGTGCATTTTTGTATGGTTTGTATTAAACAATTACACTAGCCCCTCTCCTCACGTTCGGTCTGTGGAATCGGTTCGTCAGTATTTGATGTGGTTTACGAAATATATCCAGCGGTAACGTTAGGTGACGCACCCTGTATAGCTGAATTTTCTGCGTAGCCAATGTAGCTCAGTTGGTTAAGCGATAGAACTTTAGTGAACATATCACTTTTCTTTACAATAAATAATTAATTTTTTTTTTTGCAGTTACTACTTCATGTCTAAAAGTTCATCCATTGAGTAAAAGGAGTTGTCATTCAGAAATTCTTTTAATTTGCTTTTAAATGTTGGTTGGCTGTCTGTCAGACATTTAATGCTATTTGGCAAATGACCAAAGATTCTTGTGGCAGCTTCACCCCTTTCTGTGCCAAAGTGACATTTAATCTGCAATAGTGTAGATCATCCTTTCTTCTAGTGTTGTAGCCATGCATTTCGCTGTTATTTATGAATTGGGATGGGATATTAATAACAAATTTTATAAGTAAATATATATGTGTTGTGAAGGTACTGTGAATATCCCAAGTTCCTTAAATAAATGTCTGCAAGGTGATCTTGGGTGAGCTCCAGCTATTATTCTGATTACGCGCTTTTGTGCAATGACTAATGGCCGCAAAATATGATGCCATATGAAAGCAGTGAATGAAAATAGTTATAGTGAGCTAATTTACTGATACGTTTATCGCCAAAATTTGCAATAACCCTTATAGCATAAGTAGCTGAAGATAACCGTTTCAACACATCATCAATTTGTTTCTTCCATGGCAGTTTCTCATCAATGCACACACCCAGAAATTCTGTGTATTTAGCCTTACCAACAGACTTCTGTTCATAGGCAATATTTATTAATGGTGTTATGCCATTTACTGTTCAGAATTGCATAAACTATGCTTTCTCAAAATTTAATGAGAGTCAATTTGCAGTGAACCACTTAATAATTTTCTGGAACACATTATTTACAGCTTCCTCAGCTGATTATTGTTTGTTGGGTGTGATTACTATAGGTGTATCATCAACAAAAAGATCTAGCTTTGCATCTTCATGAATATAGAGTGGCAAGTCATTAATATATATTAAGAACAATAAGAGACCCAATACTGAATCCTGTGGGACACCATTCTTGATAACTTCCCACTTACCGGCCTCTGCTCATTTTTACAGAGTACCTGTACTGTTAATTTCAGCCTTCTGCATTCCTCCAATTAAATATGAATAAGTCGTTTGTGCACTGTCGCACTCATACCACAATACATAACCTTATCTAGAAGAATTTCATCATGCACACAATCAGAAGACTTTGAGAGATCCCAAAATATCCCAATGGGTGATGTTCGGTTATTCAAAAGTCCCTGCAGGCGCACTATCCTCTGTGCCCTCGGTGGCTCAGATGGATAGAGCGTCTGCCATGTTAACAGGAGATCCTGGGTTCGAGTCCCGGTTGGGGCACACATTTTCAACATGTCCCCAATGAAGCATATCAACGCCTGTTTGCAGCCAGGGTGTCCATTTAATTATCATTTCATTTCTAACAAAGCTGCATGGTCATCAACGGTAACTGTTCTTTTGGGAACAGATACTACCGTCATATATAGTTAAAATATGGCTTCCCGGCCATTGACCTTCTTGTGCGAACGCACACACTTTGCCCAAACTCGTACGGGACTTGGTAGATTAATGTGCCACGAGTAATGAGTATGATGGGCAAACATCTATTAGGAGCACTATGAATGTAGTGGTGTGGACATGTCGGGAATGTGGGTCTCACAGGGAGCGTGCAATGGATAAGTCCCTTCAGGCGCACTATCCTTTGTACCCTCGGTGGCTCAGATGGATAGTACGTCTGCCATGTAAGCAGGAGATACCGGGTTTGAGTCCCGGTTGGGGCACACATTTTCAACATGTCCTCAATGAAGTATATCAACTCCTGTTTGCAGCTAGGGTGTCCATTTAATTATGCATGGTCATCAACGGTAACTGTTCTTGCGGGAACACATACTACTGTCGTATATAGTCAAAACATTTAATATTTGATCATTTAAATATATATAGCATTTTATGTTGAAAAGTCTTTCTGAAAACCAAATTGACATTTGTTAGTACATAATTTTTACAAATATGTGATGCTACTCTTGAATACATTACTTTTTCAAAAATATTGGATAAAGCTGTCAGAAATGAGATTGGGCAGAAGTTGTCAGCATCAGAGCTATCCCCTTTTCTATACAATGGTTCAACAATGGCGTATTTCAGTCTACCTGGAAAATGCTTTGTATCAGTAAGCTACTACATATGTGGCTGAGAATCCTGCTTATTTGTAGGGAACAAGTACTCTGTTGGAAATGGCATCAATTCCATGTGAGCTTTTACTTTTGTGTGAATTTATTATTTTCCTAATTTCAGTAGGAGAGGTAGGCTGAATTTCAATTTTATCAAATTGCGTAGGTATTGCCTCTTCCATACATTGTGTTGCATTTTCTTATGAATAGCTGGATCCTATTTTCTCTGCAACACTTAAAAATGATTATTAAAAATGTTTCCTACTTCTGATTTCTTGTTAACAAACTTCTCATTACGCTGATAGAAATGCAGTTTTCCTGTGCTCTCAGTTGCCCTGTGACCCTTTTAACGATATTCCAAATTATTTTAATTTTATTATCAGACATGCTAATCTCAGACATGAAGCACATACTTCTGGACTTTTTAATAACTTTTCTTAACACAGCACAGTTGTTTTTACAATGTTTCACTGTTTCAGGATATTACCCCTGCTAGCTATAAGATAGATTTCCATTTTCTGTTTCCAAGATATTTTTATCCCTTAGTAAGCCATGGTATTTTACATGGTTTCTTACGATTATATTTCACTGTTTTCTTAGGGAAACTGTTTTCAAATATACTCACAATGTATCATGATATAGGTCAAATTTTAAATTAGCATCAGGTTCCCTGTACACGCCATCCCAGTCTAACTGTTGCAAGCTTTCCCTAAAATTTTCAATCGTTATATCATTAATTCAATGCATCATTTTGGAGAACTGTTATGCATTAATGTATGGAGCTATGTCATATACTGTAACTAGCTGTGCATCATGATCAGACAGACCACTCTTAACAGGGAAAGTTTTTATTTGATTAAATTTGTCTTGATCTATAAACACATTATCTATCAGTGTGCTGCTTTCCTGTACCACCCAAGTAGGAAAATCAATAACTGACGCCAAATTGAAGGAACCATCTAATACTTCAAGGTCAAGCTTAGTATCGGACTCTCTCAGAAAATCTACATTGAAATCCTCACACACAATAATTTGCTTCCTTCTGTCTGACAGATAGCACAACAAAGAATCCAAGTTTTTCAAAAATAGCTGAAAATTTCCCAATGGTGACCTATACACAGCTACAGTTATATAAGTGCCATTACTTAGTTTAAGCTCACACGCACTTGCTTCTGTATGTTGCTTTACATACAATTTTTTAGTTTCCAGATTTTTCACACTATGACAGATTTTAACATGAATGATAACTTCTCCTCTCTCCCTAGTGTCTCTACTTACATATGCTGAAAGCATATATCCACCTGTATTTCTATATAACCCCACTACATGTTGGTACCTGATGTAGTCAATATCATGGCAGGGTGGATGAAACATCATCATCACAAGGGCTTTCTTGAAGGTGACTGATCCTGTAAAAGAACAACTGAAGAAGAACAAGAATGGAATACTTCTTCCTGATAATATATGAACAATTATCACAGATCCATCCAATTGTGGTAAGAATAATGTTCTCATGACATTGCTATCACATGTAGGTGGAGTTCCGAGTTGAGCATCTTAGTGTATTTTCAAAAAATACTGTTTCAGCTCAAGTATCACCTAATCCAGGAAATATAGCGCGATGTCAAAGGCGTTACATAAACAGCATTCAATGACAGCAGTGGTATCCCCAAACCTAAAAGAGTAAAACCTAACACTGTCTTCATATTTTACGATGTTACTGTGAAAAACCAATACCAAATTCAAAAATAATTTTGTTTCAATCCTCATATTTGCGCTGATGTATTGTCTCTAAGCCAAACATACTCCAGAGTCTCAAAACAGTTGGTTACAGATAATGCAAACCTCATTATAGCCTTCACACTAGACAGTCTGAATTTAAAACACATTTACCAAGCACTTGTAGGAACTGAGAAGTCGTTCAATGAGTTTCTAAAGATATGTGCTGACTACTGTAATCATTCACTGTATGTGTTTCTCGTTATTGATGAAACAAGAAAATACAATGATGGTAGGTACACACGAAATATATATATATATATAGAATGATGGTAGGTACACACGAAATCTATATATATATATATATATATATATATATATATATATATATATATATATATATATATATATAGCCCAGTAAGAGAGGTGAGAACATCAGTATACGCTGCACCATGGACGAATTCGCTTGCTTGTCCAGCTCTGAACCTGAGAAAATGGGTGTACATAAACAAAACATTCGCTTGTACATGCATGCGAAAATTCAGTCTATCGTGCTATCGTGCATAAATTTGGAGGTATGTGCATGGAGCTAGGGACATATTACCAGATACTTCTGAAAATGATCAACGCATTAACTGACGTAGTTACTGAAATCGGTAAGAAAGTAACCGACTTAACTGAAAAGATCGAGGCTATTGAGGAGAAAATAGAATAGAGACCCTTGTTGTAGAGAAGCAGGGGCAGCCACATAATATGAGGAAGAAGAGCGTGAGCAATGAATATCAGGAATCCGGTAAACCATCAAATCTGCGACATCGCTGCGGCAGGAAAATTATCTTGCAAGAACGGTACCAGCGACTACTGTAGAGAATCGTTCAATGTGATGCAGATTTTAATGCTGGGCGATCAACAAGTGTCAGCGTGGGAATCATTCAACGAAACATCATCGATATGGGCCTTTGGAGCCGAAGGCCCACTCGAGTACACTTGATGACTGACCAGCGCAAAGCTTTGGACCTCGCCTGGCCCATCAACACCGACATTGGACTGTTGATGACAGGAAACATGCTGCCTCGTTGGACAACTCTCATTTCAAATTGTATTGAGCAGATGAACGTATACGGAAATGGAGACAACCTCATGAATCCATGGACCTTGCATGTCAGCAAGGGACTGTTCAAGCTGGTGGAGGCTCTGTAATCGTGTGAGGCGTGTGCAGTTGGAGTGATTGGGACCCCTGATACGTCTAGATACGACTCTGCCAGGTGACATGTACGTAAGCATCCTGTCTGATCAGCTGCATCCATTTAAATGCATTGTGCATTGGGCAACTACAACAGGACAATGCGACACCCCAGACTTCCAGAGCTGCTACAGAGTAACTCCAGGAACACTCTTCTTAGTTGAAACGCTTTCTCTGGCCACCAGAGCCACTAGACATGAACATTATTGAGCATATCTGGGATGCCTTGCAACATGCTGTTCAGGAGAGTCCTCCACCCCCTCGTGCTCTTACAGATTTATTGACAGCCCTACAGGATTTATGGTGGAAATTCCCTCCAGCACAACTCAGACATTACACGAGTCCATGCCACATCGTTTTGCGACTCTTCTCCATGCTCACAGGAGCCCTTCACAATGTTAGGCAGATGTACCAGTTTCTTTGGCTCTTTAGTGTATTATCGCCTGTGATACCCATTCTTGTTTGATTTTGGCAACGTCTATGTCCATGATATCACAGCAGGTTACCAAACCTTTGCTGGAGTTAAGGGAGTTACGTAACTCAAAAATGATGTCATACTGACCCAAATTTCTGACTTCTTAAGTATTTGCACCTCCTTTGCCCGGTTAGTCTTGACCAGCAAGGAACCATTTCGCAACTGCTTAATTGAGTTTAGGCTACCAGCAAGCCCTTCTAAGCCCTTATGGATATACAAGAGGACTGTTTATCAAATGCTCTCTCCTTCCTCTTGATCACTACAAAGACGTTCTGATTCATGGCTCCTTGAGCCCCGTTACTGAAATGAAATGTCTTGTGGCTAGGGCCTCCCATTGGATAGACCGGTCGCCTGGTGCAAGTCTTATGAGTTGAGGCCATTTCGGCGACTTGCGTGTCGATGGGGATGAGATGATAATGACGAGGACAACACAACACCCAGTCCCAGAGCAGAGAAAATCTCCGACACAGCCGGGAATCGAACCTGGGCCCCTTTGCACGGCATTCCGTTGCACTGACCACTCAGCTACCGGGGCAGCCAGCCTTGTTACTGACAAGAAGTTGATTATCAGGAGGACTAGCTCCCTCATTCTTCTGGATGAATGGATGATAGTACTCCCATGCAGTAAAACCTTCCCGCTCGGAGGAGAAGAAGAAGGTTTCGAGGGTTCCATCTCGGCCCCATGAGCAGCTAGGGAAATAAGGATCCATTCAGACAGAGCGCCACATGCCCAATAAGCCTTATACAATTGAGGTGAGGTAGGTTTCCCAGAGGTTGCCCACTAACGACTGTTCCACCTCAACAGGCATATATCTCATCAGCACGCAGCTGTCCTTGAGATTGAGGGCTTTTTTTTTATAGAGGTTTATTACATCCTCACGATCTGGGCTGTCAAGCCAAGATCCCCATTCACTCTGATACTCAACGTTTCACCGCCGCGCCGCACAGTGATCGCTGAAGCATGCCCAGAGCGGCGGCTCTTAGCAGTCCCGAGGACGCCAAGTGCGTACTCCGCAGACAGATGCTGAGCCCCAGATGGCAGGAGTCATCGAGTGCTGAAGCTATAGCGACCAGAAGAAAAACAGGAGTAAAATATATGGAGCTTCCTTCTCCTGCAGCAGGATATGTTGTGAGCGTGTGGGTGCTATTCTGTCATTCTGCGCAACGGATTAATCTGAGATGTACCCTTTACCCTGTGGCTCCTGCAAGATGCGATTTCCACCCCTACACTACTACAGAAGTCAGACAGACGCTCCTAACGTTCTAAAGAGAAATGCCCGAAAAACTTTCAGCAATAAATATCTTCTGGAGTCGTCCGCTGTAAGGAAGTGACACAAAAATTCACAAAATTTCTTACGTCACTAGTGGGATACTAGGGTACTGGAGTTGTGCTAGTTAGTGTAAGAAAAACATGAAACTAACGAAAATTATTATTTATTTTGCAAAAATTCCGAGAAATAACAATGGCACTTTTAGTTATGAACTGAACAAGTTATTTCTGGGTTCTTTTCGGAATGTGAAGTTACCTCTTAAGGATAGGATTCGCTAATGAAATTTCTATACAAAGTTTAAGATTGTTATTGGCTTGGCAGAATGGCTGAGAGCTGCACCTACTCAACTTGAATAATTATCCGTTAGAATGTTGCTAGGTATGGTCGAGTCTGTCATGTGTGAAATGCAGTGAAGTGTACTGTTGTGGAGGAAATATGGGGCTCGCAAGAGCTGTAGCGCACAATACCGTAAGGTGCGATGACTGCTGTCTGTGCTGCTCGCAGCTGACAAATAAGATAACTCTCGTTCTATCTGGATTGACCTTCGCCAATCAAACTCTCCCTATGCCTTGATAAAGTCAAGGACTCCTATTCGCCCCTAGTCTAACTATTGGCGTGGTACACCGGTCAGATAACCAGTCCACTGCAATGCCACTCAAAAATTCGCTCGCAGGCGTTTAACTATAACTCTGTCCGTTCACACCGCACAATAAGTGTGGCTGTCAACACAGTGAACAATGCTTAATCGCAAGGACTCAATATAGAGTCGCACTCTGATTTGCTCTCGATAGAGGTGCTCTCCCAGTGAAGTACTGAGGAGAGACTTGTTCCTCACTCTTTGAGTACACGTACGAGCACACATGCTCTCGTTACGTGTTCTCGCTCCAAGAGCGACAACGGAACGGCCCCTCTCCATGCCAGACATGAAGGGGTATATCTTTTGGTCTCATCCATTACTTCTTCAGCTCAAGGCGTCAGAAATATTGTCTGCCAATCAGCATTGCTCTTCTAAAACGGGAGAATGACGTTTCGTTTAAGCGACCAATCCAGAAATTTGTAGCATCGGCGTTTGGCGTTTGCTGTCTCCCTGTGAAAATCTCTGAAACTGCGTGCTATATTTGTAAAGAATGAGTAGGCTGGTTGCTCCCAGACAATGTAGCGGAATTTGCTTTTAAGCCGAACACGGGGTCATTCTTCCTTTCACTCAGGCAAGCGCTGTCTGCTCTATGGGCGGTCACTGGCCGACATAGATAGGCTGAGTCGTCCTCTGAAGGGACCGGCCCCCCCAGAGTGCGGTTTGCATCTCCTGAACTAAAAGCCCCTGTGACCGTCATGACTTGAATGTGTGTGTGTACGCCAGCCTCGAGTATTTCAATCTCTGTGCGCATCTGCAATTTATTAGTTATTTGCATATCGTTTACATGAATTCATACAACATTGACTTTATCTTATCGAGTTTGGGTTCGAATGAAGCGTCTTGATGTGCGGAATATGATTATGAGGGCGGAATATGTAAGCAATGAAGGTCAGGAGACCACAACGTCTTACAATGTGTATCCCATTCAACAGTGTACTGAGGCTTGTGGGGAATAAGGGAAAAGATAGAGCAAATATAGAAGTTAAGGAAATGTACATAGATACGTAGACATAGTGTCCCCTTTCTCTGCAATCTATTATCTCCATATTGAATCAAAGAGTCATGCTACTGTGGGATGAAAAAAGGCTGCTGGCGAGGGACAATGAACTGTGATCAGAGAAACCTGTTTTTAAGCTGAGGGCCTCAGCAACCACTCTGGTTGGACTAAGTCATCTTGACATCTCTCTGAACAGGGCACTGTCTCATAAGTAAGGAGTAAGACGACGATTCACGTAAATAGACGACTGAATACTAGAAATAGGAGAGTGCAGCACCATTAAAACCAAGAGCAGTCAACACTCGCCACAGAAAATCGTGACTAACTTGGTGAAATGCATGTTTAAAATCAATCAAAATAAAGCTTCCACCACAGGAACTGTGGAGGCAATCGAGATGAGATCACGACATTCAGCATCGAGAGTCAAGAGAAAACGTCCAGGGTAATTACTCTGATAACATGTGACAATGTCAGCAAGCAAAACCGACAGGAGGCTATTTACCGTCCACCCTACAGTTTTACGAGGGTCACTCCAAAAGAAATGCACACTATTTTTGTAAAAATACAGTTTTCATTCTGCATGTGTGAAAGTATTACAGTGTGTAGATACATCCTTCTCGCTTGTTTTCAAACTTAGTTCAACCTCTTCCAGTGAGTGGCGCCATCACAGCATGTCTTCAAGATGGCTGCTACACTTGACGTTCGTCAGAAGCAACGTGCTGTCGTAGAATTCCTGTCCTGTGACAACAAGACCGTGGTTGAAAAAGGTGTATGGAGATGCTGCTGTCGATCGCAGTACAGTTAGTCGGTGGGCAAGCAGGTTACGTGATGAAAGCGGGCACGGCAATATTGAGGGTTGTCCTCGCAGCGGCAGGCCTCGTACTGCACATTCTCCAGACAATGTGCAGAGAGTTAAGAAACTGGTGACTGCTGACAGACGCATCACAGTGAACGAGTTGTCACGCTACGTTGGGATAGAGGAAGGAAATGTTTGCAGAGTACTGAAAGTGTCGGCGTTAAGAAAGGTTTGTGCCAGGTGGGTTCCCAGGATGTTGACAGTGGCTCACGAAGAAACAAGAAAAACTGTATACAGCGAACGTTTGGAACAGTACGAGAATGGTGGAGATGAATGTAACTATTATGTCTTTGGGAAGCTTAAAGACTCTCTTCGTGGAACAAAGTCTGAAGATGATGACTCCCTTGTGCACGCTGCCAAACAGTGGCTCCAGCAGGTTGGTCCAGATTTTTACCGTGCGGGTACACAGGCGCTGGTTCCAAGATGGCGTAAGGCAGTTGTGAGGGATGGAAATTATGTGGAGAAATGGAAATATTGTTCCTAAAGGATGTATGTACACACTGTAAAACTTTCAAACATGTGGAATAAAAGATGGATTTAAAAAAAATAGTGTGCATTTCTTTTGGAATAAGAACTGAGTAGTTTACGCATTGTATCAGGCTATCATGATCACTCACGTCCATCTGCATAACGAATAATGGTAGTGAGACACGTCCCCTGAGATCGCGCTCGAAGCCGCATTAGACGATACAGAGAAGCCAGCTCATCCTGGAGAATCTAACGTGGCTGGGAACGCAAACGAATACCATCTAATTTTAGTCTTTTAGTTACAGGAGTTTTGCCTCCACGTGGTGAACTTCCATAACTCCAAGTGGGGCGTCTCGAGCATTATCAAAAGATCACGAAGGACAGCGTAATAAAATTACCGAGTCGTCCTCATTTCTGCCGCTTTAGCAGCAATGAATCGCAAGAGTTCAGTGAAAAGCCGAGGTTTGGCAATCCATGATTCAGTATCTGAGGGATAACGCACTTGGGAACGGCTTGCTCGTCCCCACACGGCAGTGATGATGTAAGCCAGAGAGCGGTCCGGCAGATTAAAATATTCAGCTTCTAAACAGAGCGAGGAAGATGTACCCGCTGCGGGACGAGGTTAAAACTAATTGAAACAGCAGAGTGGTCGGTAAAGCTGGCAATCATTGTATCAATTGACAAAAATTGGCTCCACAAGGAAACTGAAAAATGGATACGGCCCAGTCGAATAGTGGAAGTAGCTGTAAAACTCGTAAAAAGTACTAATGTGGGATATCTTAGGACCAAGCATCCTCTAGACTCAACGACGCCACTATATCATTGAGTTCATGACAATAATTATAACTGGGAGTCTGATCCACAGGACGTAAAACACAGTTGAAATCCATCCATATCACCATGAAAATCTTTCGCGATTTGATGAAGTAAATAAATGGCATCTTCCTTATAAAAGACCTAGCGCCCATGTGTACGACCGGAAGCAGATGGGACATAAAGAAAAGTTAAGGCGAGATCTTAAAAGTGACACCCCGCACCCCGACTATAGTCCAGCATTTCAAAGTCCATAAACGGAATACCGTCCCTATATAGCACGGTCTTGTCAACTGAACTTTACGGTGCATCATTAAAAAAACATAGAATACCGAGGGAGACAAAACACATAAAATAACACTTCTTGCAAACGCACAACATTAGCTTGAGAATAAACCGTCGTAAGGGGAGGTTACCCTATTAACATTAGTTAAGAAATGTAGGGCACGAAAGTGGAACTAGAAAAGAACTTACGCATCACGTCCCGCTCGCCACAACACCGGCAGACGGCGGAGCGCAAGTACAGGATTTGAGTTCTCTCCATCGGAAGATGCAGGTTTCATATTTTGTTTTCTTCTTTCCACATGACGCTGCACGCTCAGGCTGAAAACGCTGTTTCGCACCACTACGTGACAACATAACTTCTTGACGTGGAACGGAAGGCGAGGAACACAACCAGGAGCGATAAATCTCATCACGAGATAAAGAAGAGACAGACGATGCAGCGTCTGAAGCTGTCTGTTTCATCTGACTACCCGGAAGAGAACCCGCAGTAACCGGTTGCTCCAACGTATCAGACGGAAGAAGGGATGAGATTGGACTAGAACACTGTTAAGGCAGCTCAGCACACGATTTCTCCGTCAAATCATCGGAACAGACGTCCCTACCCATGGAGGAAACGACGTAGACCCAACATTCATTTCAACATCAGCAGAACTAGCCTCGCCATCCCTGGCGAAACAAGAATCGCAATTAACGTCAGTGTTTAGAGCATCACCTCTGGAAGAAGCACCCTCCACCACCATCTTCTCGTGAGGCGAGATTGGGGAGGGGTGACTTCGAAATCTTCACCATTGTGAGGCGGCCGGCGTTTAAATTCTGCTACCCGTGACGGCGCACTAACGGCAGCAGGGGCCGCGCCGCGTCGAAAGTCGCGAGGAGTTGGGGGCAACGTCTCCGAACGTCCTCCACAGCTGCAGAAGTACTGACACCAGTTTGCGAAGAGACTAACTCAGCTAATGTCGAAGAACGACGTTTTTCATAGGACGATTTTAAAACCGTAACACGACGAAGACAATTGGTTCTGAGAGGGCCACTTTCATTACAAAGGAAGTAGGTTCCTTCTAGCCCTGTGCACATAACCACAAACATTCAGATGTAAAGGAAGGTTTTTTTGAACACATGTTTCTACTGTTCAGATACCACTGTAAGATTGCAAGCGATGTTGAGTAGGCCATCGTTCCCGCCGAATATGCCGAACGAATCCATAAGGAGGAAATGAACCGTTCACTTCGGGAGGAAGATTGTAAACTCTAACCGGGATATACTCGGTCGCAGCATTTACAGGAAGGACGGGACTAACAGAACCATTACCATGTGGCCGGCCGAAGTGGCCGTGCGGTTAAAGGCGCTGCAGTCTGGAACCGCAAGACCGCTACGGTCGCAGGTTCGAATCCTGCCTTGGGCATGGATGTTTGTGATGTCCTTAGGTTGGTTAGGTTTAACTAGTTCTAAGTTCTAGGGGACTAATGACCTCAGCAGTTGAGTCCCATAGTGCTCAGAGCCATTTGAACCATTACCATGTGTAAATATCACCTGAGAAACAACCCGCGATAGAAGCCGGTCAGCTTGCATAAAAATAAGCAGTATCTACCTGATCATGTGTATCTCGAATCGTATCAACCAATCGATCGTGAATTTCTAGCGAGCCCGGTTGAACATGACGCGTACTCTCGTCAAAACTGAAACGAACGTTACCCCGACGAAGAGTACTCTTGGGAAACTCGACAGACATCTTGGTGTGGGCAGCAAACGCTGCCTCCAGGGAACAAACGAACAACGGAGTTAGGCTAGAATTATGCGACATCGGGCGACGCACACACAAAACTCAGTATACTCAAGTTCGACAGGCGGAAGTAAGGACAACCTGCTCGCTCGACGCGCGAGGCGGATCTGTCCGTTCGGCTGCGGATTCCGTGAACCCTTGTGGCCGTACACGGCAAAGAGCATAAGCACGCCTGTAATTTTCAAACTCGGTTTTATCTCTACTTACACATGTTGATGTCCTAGTTGTACCCTACACCCTTTTGCAATAGGAACTAAATCAATGAGGGGAAGTTCGTGCGGTTCCCCTATCAACTAGTTTCGAGCTTAGCGCGCTCTTAGCCGCGATGACAACACACCAGGTTGGACTTCAAATGTGAAGCGGGCAGCTAAGTCACGGCACAATACTCAACAAAAGATTGGAAGCATGTTTCACGTTTTATATACAGGGTGTTACAAAAAGCGGTTCTAGGCGCTTCAGTCCGGAACCGCGCGACCGCTATGGTCGCAGGTTCGAATCCTGCGTTGGACATGGATGTGTATATGATGTCCTTAAGTTTGTTAGGTTTAAGTAGTTCTAAGTTATAGGGGACTGATGACCTCAGATATTAAGTCCCATAGTGCTCAGAGCCATTTTTTTTTTTTTTTTTTGTTACAAAAAGGTACGGTCAAACTTTCAGGAAACATTCCTCACACACAAAGAAAGAAAATATGTTATGTGGACATATGTCCGCAAACGCTTACTTTCCATGTTAGAGCTCATTTTATTACTTCTCTTGAAATCACATTAATCATGGAATGGAAACACACAGCAACAGAACGTACCAGCGTGACTTCAAACACTTTGTTACAGGAAATGTTCAAAATGTCCTCCGTTAACGAGGATACATGCATCCACCCTCCGTCGCATGGAATCTCTGATGCAGCCCTGGAGAATGGCGTATTGTATCACAGCCGTCTACAATACGAGCACGAAGAGTCTCTACATTTGGTACCGGGATTGCGTAGACAAGAGCTTTCAAATGACCCCATAAACGAAAGTCAAGCGGGTTGAGGTCAGGAGAGCGTGGAGGCCATGGAATTGGTCGGCCTCTACCAATCCATCGGTCACCGAATCTGTTGTTGAGAAGCGTACGAATACTTCGACTGAAATGCGCAAGAGCTCCATCGTGCATGAACCACATGTTGTGTCGTACTTGTAAAGGCACATGTTCTAGCAGCACAGGTAGAGTATCCCGTATGAAATCATGAAAACGTCCTCCACTGAGCGTAGGTGGAAGAACATGGGGCCCAATCAAGACATCACCAACAATGCCTGCCCAAACGTTCACAGAAAATCTGTGTTGACGACGTGATTGCGCAACTGCGTGCGGATTCTCGTCAGCCCACACATGTTGATTGTGAAAATGTACAATTTGATCACGTTGGAATGAAGCCTCATCCGAAAAGAGAACATTTGCACTGAAATGAGGATTGACACATTGTTGGATGAACCATTCGCAGAAGTGTACCAGTGGAGGCCAATCAGCTGCTGATAGTGCCTGCACACGCTGTACATGGTACGGAAACAACTGGTTCTTCCGTAGCACTCTCCATACAGTGACGTGGTCAACGTTACCTTGTACAGTAGCAACTTCTCTGACGCTGACACTAGTGTTATCGTCAAGTGCACGAAGAATTGCCGCGTCCATTGCAGGGGTCCTCGTCGTTCTAGGTCTTCCCCAGTCGCGAGTCATAGGCTGGAATGTTCCGTGCTCCCTAAGACGCCGATCAATTGCTTCGAACGTCTTCCAGTCAGGACACCTTCGTTCTGGAAATCTGTCTCGATACAAACGTACCGCGCTACGGCTATTGCCCCGTGCTAATCCATACATCAAATGGGCATCTGCCAACTCCGCATTTGTAAACATTGCACTGACTGCAAAACCACGTTCGTGATGAACACTAACCTGTTGATGCTACGTACTGATGTGCTTCATGCTAGTACTGTAGAGCAATGAGTCGCATGTCAACACAAGCACCGAAGTCAACATTACCTTCCTTCAATTGGGCCAACTGGCGGTGAATCGAGGAAGTACAGTACATACTGACGAAACTAAAATGAGCTCTAACATGGAAATTAAGCGTTTCCGGACACATGTCCACATAACATCTTTTCTTTATTTGTGTGTGAGGAATGTTTCCTGAAAGTTTGGCCGTACCTTTTTGTAACACCCTGTATACGACTCTCCGCTATGAAATGTGTGATCGAAAGTAATTGACAAGTGTGGTCAGGAAATGTCATACGATCCGACGTTCTTATTTTCTGCTGTAGAAAGAGAACACACATGTAGTTAAATTAGTCACACACTGACAAGTAACTCATCGACTACTGGTTAAACTTGTTGCAGACTAAGGACACAATTTAAAGCCATAAAGCAGTAAAGCACTGCAACGACAAGTAGTTCCTTAGTAATGCAAGCAGGCTCTTTCTTTTTTTGCCGGACGTAGGGATGCCATTTTGGTCTTGTAGTAGAAGAGCACGGTATGTCTTGTGCAAAGGCAGTGCTCTGCTACTGTAAATTTATCTTGTTGGCCCAGATGATATCATCGGTGTTTCACTTTGTGATGCGTCTGGCCAATGTACGGTATTTCACACTGATGCGGATTCTCATAACGGCTTCATTTCCTAAGGCCGATGGCGACAATGAATTGAGGAAGAACGTTTCACAAACTGACTAAAGAATTCTCTGTATTTGTTTTTATCTGATATGAGTAAAAAAACGTGCTGCTTCTACATAATATAATAGTAATGAAAGCCACTGTGACGGTATGTGGAAACATAAGAACAATGTGTTATTCTTTCTAGATAGACGATAAAATAAATGATCCAGGGGTCCTTATATGGCAGCTCACTTGCAAGCCAACATTCATGTATTTTGATAAAAGCATATAAGCCATCTGACGTTGAATATATACATTCGAAACTGGTGACGGCGCTGTTTTCGATTAACTAAACCAAAATGAAATTGTGTCTGATAGCTGCTGTACACTATCAACATTCTGTATGCCGAACAGCCAGAGCTCTACAATCATGTATTGTTAAAAAAAATAGCACAAAAGACACTCTTCGAAAAGAGAGTGGGGGGAAGGGGCAAAGTTCCAAAACCTCTGAGGAAACAATGATTCTTATCATTTACCAGCTTGTAAATCTTGATTCGAAAGTGTGGTATATCTGTTAATCATAATCTTTCTATTTCTTATGGTGTATTCACATAGGGAACATCTCACTATACAGTTCATGCACTAACGGAAATGCGAAAAATTGTAATAGCTGTACAGAAAGGCTGAAACGAATTCATACTCGAAGAAGGGGAAGCAACGTACCACCAGTAAGTGATTAGCACTGAAACTTTGACATAAAACGACCAGCGTGCTCTGTCGTGTGGTCGAATACGTCAGATTTACTATAAACTCATCCAGTGAAGAGCCGGCTTACGAAGTTAGAACGTCAAATAACTTGCCATTATACGTCTTCGACGTAAGGAGCAAAGCTTCATAGTGTATGAGATCGAACAGGAGAATATGCTCTGTCTCTAGGAAATATGACTCCCACAACCATGACGTTCCAGCTCGTACAGGGCATGAGAGAGCGCTGCAGTGTACAGGGTGCTTTTAATTAAACTTTCACTACCTGAGCCGGTGTATAGGAAAACTATTTATGGTATGGGCACCCAACTATATAGGACCGTGCGCTGCAAGATTTTCGTCGTTAGTAGTGCTGATGTTACGACTTGCCTTAGGCGCCGGTACTGGTACGGTGTCGCAGGGCTGAAACACAAGCACCAGTGCGCTTCACAGCTGCAGACAGTCAACACGGTTCTGGAAACGACGAGGAGGGCTTCAGTCGTAAAACTGTTTTATTAAAACAACACCAACAGTGATGTTTGCTCTTCGCGAGTATGGACGCATTAAAGGAACAGGAGAAGTCCTCTTTCGGAATATGAGTTGAAGAACATAATTCGGAAGTTCGAATTAACAGGCGATTTGGGAATCGTTCCTGGGAAAGGCTGGCAGCCAACTGCGCCACAACCTGTTGAAGAAGTTACTGTTGCCACGCTTGAGAATGATGCATGCAACTTCGATCTTCAAGCAGCGTACGAGCTGCGCCCACCGTTGTTTCGGGCAGCAGTAGAGCAACCTCTAGCGCCGTTCCGGGCAGTCGTGGATTTAGATGGTCGTCTCATTGAGCAACGTTTGTAACCTGGAATGTAAACATGGTACGCAATGATCAGATGTTACTCCCTCAGTTGTTTGTTCGTTATTTCTCTTCTGCATCTCCTTACAAATGTTCCCACAAAATTTCGTTGTCCTACGATCACCCGTCTGTCTTGGGGGTCATCTCAAGTAATGATTGATTATAATTTCCCTGTACAATGCGACCTCATCTTGTGGCGACAGCCTTCTTCTTCGCGTGGACGTACTAGAATGTACAGTTTCGTCAGGAACAGTCTGAAAAGCCTGTAAGGACGTTGCAGGATATGTTGTGCAGGGAAATAGTTCTTAAGAAAAAAAGTCGGTACGTTGGCTCTTTTTCCGAGTTAATTAGCATTGAAGTTTGCCAGTCAGGCTGTTCCGCGCGCGAATTCAAGTGGCCCGCCGAGACGGTGTCGCCAAAGGTGTTCTCAGTTTTATTTCCTGAAACCGAACAAGAGAATGATAATGCTAATTAACTCCGAAACGATCCAACATATCGAATATGATATTTCTCAGCACGACCTATTCTGCAACACCCTCTTTTCGAACTATTTGTGATCACCCTGTATAGCTTCATCCACGCGTTGCTGGGCACTGCAAGCGGTGAGGACCCATTTGCTTTGGCATGTCTACCCCATTAACTGGAAGTCGTTTAGTTCACACATATGCCGTTTCGTCGATCCACAGTGTCCAACGCCTGTTGCAATGGACAGCTGTACGCAATTGCTGTCGTACTGAGGGACAAAATATGACGTTTTCGGGAGAGTTCCACATCTAGACCCTACGGTTAGGGCCATACACATGTTAGATAACCTAGGTTGTAGTCTATCCACGATTTTATTCAGCATGGTCACTGAGCAAGCTGTAAAGGAAACGAAGGATGAATTTGGAAAGGGCGTTAAAGTTTTACGATATGTTGATGACATTCCCACTCTGTAGAAGAGGCTAAGGATTTTGAAGAGCAGATATCCGGAATGAATCTCGAGGAAACGTTATGAAATGATCACCAACAAAAGCAAAATAACGGTAATGGTTCAAATGGCTCTGAGCACTATGCGACTTAACATCTGAGGTCATCAGTCCCCTAGAACTTAGAACTACTTAAACCTAACTAACCTAAGGACATCACACACATCTATGCCCGAGGCAGGATTCGAACCTGCGTCCGTAGCGGTCGCGCGATTCCAGACTGAAGCGCCTAGAACCGCTCCGCCACAGCGGCAGGCCAACGGTAATGGAATGAAGTCGAATTCAACCAGGAGATGCTGAGGGAATTAGGTTAGACACTATAGTAGTAGATGAGTTTTGGTCTTGGGATAGTAAAATATTTGATGATGGCTAAACTAGACAGAATATAAAGTCCAGGCTCGCAATAGCAAGAAAAGTATTTCTGGAAATGAGAAATTTTTTAACATCGAATATAAATTTACGTGTTAGCAAGTCTTTTCTCAAAGTAACTATCTGGCTTCTAGCCTTGTACGGAAGCGAAATGTGGACGATGAACCGTTCAGACAAGAAGAGAATAGAAGCTTCTTAAATGCCGAAGATTACACGTTTATTAAGAAAACCGAAAGTGGAGGGAACAGAAAGAAAGAAAAAGTAAAGAAAAATTGACGTCAGTTGCATCAGGATTTCATGCAGAGTCAGCCGCGACAAGTGAAAGGTGTGGCAGGCTGTCCCGAGCCCACGATTTCCTGCTTGCTAAGTAGGCCTAGTTGCATTGACCACTGCACCACCCGGGGACAGTTTTTACCATAAATGTGCGGACTATCTTCCCACTCAGCGCCACCTGTCTGTCCATGTCTCCCATGATCTCTTATTTAGATTCCCACTGGAGGTCGAACGTAAATGTGCATCCACATTGAAGATTGTGGATTTATTGCCCATCGAGGCGACTCAGTGATATGAATGCGTGGTGTCTGTTGTTTTGGACATTTCCAAACACCACGCGGAATCCGCAGCTGTGAAACATATGTAGACTGAAGGTGGAGGAGGCCACCAATCCACCGTCTTCATTACGGATGGATTTTTACGTTCGACCTCCAGTGGGAATCTAAAATTAGCGAGCGTGGAGGACATAAAGGGGGACTGTCGACAGGTGGCGCTAGGTGGGAATATGAGTCGACCAGGGAGTGTGCTGGGACAGTCCGCGCATTTGCGACAAACACTGTGTCCGGGTGGTGCAGCGGCTAGCGTAACTGCTTAGTAAGCAGAAGGTCCCGGTCCGGCATACATTTTCACATGATGTCGCTGTTTCACCGTAAAGTCCCTATACAGCTGATCTCAGTAGTTCTTGTCCTTTCCTTTCTCCCTCCTCCACCTCCCATTTACGTAATATGTATCACAGAGGCGGATTTCTAGTGGTGTCTCTTCTTTCTGGCATGTCCGAAAGAACAGACACCGCACATAAATATTATACGTTTAGATTTCATAACCAATGAGGAGATAACAATGTAATTGAGAGAAAAAGAAATTTATGGCACAACTTGACTAAAATAAAAGATTAGTTGATAGAAAACGTCCTGATGCATCAAGGCATCGTCAGTTTGGTAATGGAGGAAAATTGGGGTGAGAATAAAATTTGTAGAGAGAGGTTAAGGTTTGAATATTAATTGCACGTAGGTTGCAGTAGTTCTGCATGACAGATTAGAGTTGAGAGCTGAATCGTTCAAGCCTTCGTACTGAAGACCACAACAAAGTGAACAGTGAATTAGGTATTAACGTGGTGACCGTGGTGATTGCTTTGTCGAGTGTAGACAGCTTCATTTGTCATGGTTTGCAGTCGCACCGAACGCAACATGTTACTTCGACCTCTAAGAACTGAGAGCAGTCTCACGGCTCTGGCTACTTCAGTAGATTCTGGAGACGGAGGTATTACCACTACTGCGAACAACTGCCCAGCAGAGAAATGGACGGCTACATCTGCTTCCATGTCTTCAAGTCCTACTGCTATGTCACTCGCCGAGCATATCTGAATGGAAGGCAACTTGTTCGTCACAGTTCTGCAGCAACTATTGTTGATGCTTTGTAAATGGCGTAAGAACTACATGGAGGGATATCTTGCAGGAAAGTATCCAGATCCTCTTTGACTCTGCGCCACGGCGTTTAAAATGTTCAAATGTGTGAATTCCTACGGGACCAAACTGCTTAGGTCATCGGTCCCTAGACTTACACAGTGCTTAAACTAACTTGTGCTGAGAACAACCCATGCCCGAGGGAGGACTTGAACCTTCGGCAGGAGGGGCCGCGCAGTTGGTTACATGACGCCTCAAACCGCGCAGCCAGTCTGCTTGGCACACGGCGTTTAAGAGTTTCCAGCTGCAGCAGGTGGAGTATATACCATACTGAATTCTGGATATCAGATTTTATGTGCAGTTCTGGAATCGTATAATTTTGTTTTACTGTAATATAGCCGACGTGTTATATAAAGTTCAGTTTAGTCACACATATCCTTTCTAATGTTGCAAATTTGTGAAGCGCTTCTTTATATTGCTACTGGAATACGTGTTATTACATATTTCGATGTCTGCAAAATTGTTGAACCACTTGAGGTTCTTTTTAAGCCAGAAACTACTTTTCGTAATTCTCATCGCATATCTTAACAATACTTGTTTCCCGTACGAAAGAATAGCCTTTCTGAACTCGGTTTCTGTGTTTCAGAGCAGCCTGATAGTCGACCGATGGGGCAGCACTGGTGGCTGGAGCCGCATCTACAACCTAACGGAGAAAGATATGTTCACGTACTTGAAGCTCAACTTTCCTAACCTCTTCGAAGTTTTTTACGGCTCCTTTGGTGTCACGGGCCCTCCAGCACCAGCCGTACGTATCTGGAACGCACTCACTTTAAATATGCGTGCGCGCGCGTGCGTGTGTGTGTGTGTGTGTGTGTGTGTGTGTTTGTGTGTGTGTGTGTGTGTGTGTGTGTGTGTATATGTGTGTGTGCATGTGTCCATGTATGTGTGTGTGCGTGGGGGACGGGAGTGGTTAAGGAGTGAGAGGAGGGAGAAGGAAGAAACTTGATTGCTAAGTGAAGAGCAAGGATAAAGGAAATATGATACACACTGCAAAAGGATGAAACATATACTTGTAAGCTACAGGAAACATACCCCAAATCAATTTAGATTCAAATCAAATTTTATTTCTAACTCGAATGCACCGTTTAGCTGTGCATAAAATATTTATTCTTCAGCCTGTATTCATAAACGAGCCCATCGCCAAAGAAATAACAAAGGTATTAATCACATCCAGGTCGCCACTATGTATACAGCTTAGTTAACTGTCATGTTTGTGCTGGCCGGGGTGGCCGTGCGGTTCTAGGCGCTACAGTCTGGAACCGCATGACCGCTACGGTCGCAGGTTCGAATCTTGCCTCGGGCATGGATGTGTGTGATGTCCTTATGTTAGTTAGGTTTAAGTAGTTCTAAGTCCTAGGGGACTGATGGCCTTAGAAGTTAAGTCCCATAGTGCTGAGAGCCATTTGAACCATTTTTGTCATGTTTGTTGGAGGGTACTCGTACCTGGTGGAAAAAAGACGATGTGAAGTGGAGAAGTGCATTGGCTTTGTTGCCGCCATCAAGTAGCAAACAAGCGCCTCAGTTACCCATCTGCTAATGCCATGGGGGCAACGGCCTTGCCGCAGTGGATACACCGGTTCCCGTGAGATCACCGAAGTTAAGCGCTGTCGGGCGTGGTCGGCACTTGGGTGGGTGACCATCCGGGCCATCATGCGGGGTGCACTCAGCCTCGTGTTGCCAATTGAGGAGCTACTCGACCGAATAGTAGCGGCTTCGGTCAAGAATACCATCATAACGACCTGGAGAGTGGTGTGCATAAAATATTTATTCTTCAGCCTGTATTCATAAACGAGCCCCTCCTATCCCAATCCTCCAATGAGGATGACACGGCGGTCGGATGGTCCTGGTAGACCACTCGTGGCCTGAAGACGGAGTGCTTAATGCCATGGGCGTAGACCAAATGTTTTATGAAGTGAAATAGTAAGTTCCTATTCCATACAATCGTCCCAAACTACACTACCAGAAACAAAAATTAGTACATCCTCTTCGAAGGTTCCAGTTTACTCAAGATTTGTTTTTGCAACAGTGCATATGGACTACATGAAATTATTACTTTACAGATCAATAGCGCAAATGATTCTGAGGTACCAGGTATGGACCCATACTGAAACATCCATATTAGTACGTAGTGTAGCCTCGACGGCGGCAATGCAGGCACTGACTCTGCATTCCAGTCCGGCGTACAGATGCCGAATACTGTCGTGGGTTACGTCATGCCACACCTGCTCGACCTGTTCACGTAATTCTGTAAGAGCTGTTGGTTAAAGAATCGCATGAGTCACTTCTCGCTTTAACATATACAACATGTATTCGATTGGAGACAAGTCCTGGGGATCGTGCTGGCCGGAGAAGTTTCTGAAAGTCTTTAAGAGCACGTTGAGTTTCACGGCCAGCGTGTAGGCGAGCATTATCATAATGCAACAACACATCACCTTCCTGTTGCAATAATGGCAAAAAAAAACGGCTCTAAAACATTTTGCATGTACTGAGCGTTGGTCAGCGTCCCCTACAGAAACATCAAAAGTGAACGAGAGTTGTAGCTTATGGTACCACAGACCGTTAGGCATGGGGGGAACTAGTGTGGTTGGTTGGTTGGTATAAAAGAGAGAGGAAAGGACCAAACTACGAGGTCATCTGTCCCTTGTTACTATTAAAACAACGCCGCAAGTGTGAGAATAAAACAGGTAAGACATATAACATAAAACGGAAAGAAAGGAAAAACCACAAGAACGAAGGAAATTCAACGAACACCAAAAGGAACGAAAGAGGACAAGGAAACAACAGAGAGACCCAAGAAACAGTTAGAGAAGAGTAACACAAGAAAGCAGATGACTGTGGCTGGCTGACCACGAGCATAAAAAGGAGAAGCTCGCCACTCCGCAACACATTAAAACGTACACCCTAAAAGCACTAGGGTGAAGGACACAGAGCGACAAAGGACAATCGCGAAAACTCAGATCAAATTATAAAACCCACCCTCACAAATAAAACGAAAAACTGAAGCTGCTGTTGAAGCATTGTCGCCCAACACCGAAGTTAGGGTGCTGGGAAAGTTAAAAGTCCGCCGAAGAGCAGCTAAAAGTGGGCATTCCAGCAAGAGGTGGACGACTGTCATTTGGGAGCCACAGCGACACAGAAGTGAGTGCTCACGATGGAGTAGGTAACCATGCATTAGCCACGTATGGCCAATGCAGAGCCGGCAGAGAACAACTGCTAGAGGATCGCATGGAAGACTTCCACACAGTGATAGTCTCCTTAATGATATGCAGTTTGTTGTGCGTACTGTTATGCCATTCCGTCTCCCAAAGCCAGAATACCCTGCGGTGTAAGACAGAACGCAGGTCAGCTTCGGAGATGCCCATCTCTAGAAGCTGTTTCCGCGTCGCCTGTTGGGCCAGCCTGTCGGCAAGTTCGTCGCCTGGGATTCCGACGTGCCAATGGGATCCACACAAACACCACTGAACGTTGGGACTGTTCCAGAGCATAGATGGACTCCTGGATGGGTGCTACAAGAGGATGGCGACGGTAGCACTGGTCGATAGCTTGTAGGCTGCTCAGTGAGTCAGCACACAGGAGAAATGACTCGCCAGGGCACGAGTGCATGTGCTCAATAGCACGAAAAAATGGCTCTGAGCACTATGGGACTTAACATCTGAGGTCATCAGTCCCCTAGAACTTAGAACTACTTACACCTAACTAACCTAAGGACACCACACACATCCATGCCCGAGGCAGGATTCGAACCGGCGACCGTAGCAGTCGCGCGGTTCCGGACTGGAGCGCCTAGAACGGCTCGGCCACCGCGGACGGCCAAGAGCACAAGACATGGCTGCCAGCTCTGCAGTGAAAACACTGATGCCATCTGGCAAGAAGTGCTGTTCAATATGTCCGCCATGAACATACGCAAAGCCTACGTGACCATCAGCCATCGGATATGTCTTACATAACTATTTGCATCACTATAACTAATGTGGTCATCCAATGAAAAATTTTAAACTACTGATCATTTCATTTTGCCAAACATTACTGCCATATGTGAATTGTTATCACTAAAGCTTAGATGAGAGGTACAATATTTCCTATTATATTGACATTAATTCAAATCTGCTATATGGATATTTATTATTCATACACAGTGCCAGAATTTTGCTTCTAAAGTTTGACCTAAGTATAACCGTAATAGACTCTGATAGCTAATTGGATACATGAATTACTCATTACCCATGAGTTACACTATCTGTTTTATCAGCATACCTCAGATCAACATGTATACCTACAAACAACTTGCAAACAGATATTGCTCATGTGCTAAATGACATACTTCAATCATCTCATACTCAATACACTTCGTTACACATAACTCCCACAATTTAACAGCAACTTCAACTGCAAATAAATATACATCTTCAAACTACATCAACCCTCCATATTTGCTGCAATAACTACATAAAAATATTACTACAGGCTCCTTGGCCTCTCCGTTCATCATATGTCACATAATTTATTCGAACAACTATCTGCATTTGTTTCTTTATATGATCATCTACTTACAAGCTGATACATTACTTCATTCTCTTACAATTGCTTGACCTTTTTATGCCTCATAAAACAACTCTGTAAGATTACACAAACTCTTGTTTGACCAATTAGCTTCCCACCACATTTTATAAACATTAAATTTCTGATCTGGTTCTCCTTTTATTACTTCTGGCACTATTAATTTTGTAATGTACTGACACTAAACTGATTTTTAACTTATTGATTCTTTGACATGTCACACTCCACATCAACAGTAACTACTTATCCTTATTTTAAGTCAACTATAAATCTGCTAGATGGTTCCTGACTGGATGACGACTACCAATCCTAACTACTACACACTAACTTTCTTAACCTAAGGATAGAGAAAGATGATAGAGGAGTGAAACTTGAAATAAGAAATAAAGTCTCACCCAGCTGAGAGTGTACCAGTCGCCACTTGGTATACCAGCAAAAAAGTTGCTTGTTCCCTACACCTAACTTTCTTCAATTCGTACCTTATAATCCCTTCGTCTATTTTCTCCCCTCTCAGAATTCCTGTCATTATCATCATCATCTCTCCCATGATTGTGGTGAAACTGTCGACCATTGGCATGGTTCCTATATCCATTACCCCCACCTCTACCTCTGCAATTTGGTGGGCCATTAAAATGACTTTGATGGTATTTATTTCCATCTTGGTTCTGATCACGCATCTGATTGTTTTCCTGTGCACGAATAGTTTATAATTGCTCCAATACTTTCATTAAAGTATCTTTATCTTTAATCAGGCTTCTGGATAAGTTTTCTTGCATCCTGCGACTTAACCTCCTTTTAATTGCTGATATCATTATGTCGTCATTCAATGGCTGCTCCAATGTTTCATTCAACTCTCACAGATGCTCAGCAAATTCTCTCAAGCTACCTCTCCAGGTGTCAAGGGACTTGTGATGCAGTAAATCTTCAAGTGTTGCACATTGGTGACTTTTGGACCAGTATTTCTTTAAAAACTCTTCCTCAAATTGACTGTAGCTGGTAACTTCTTCTTTCTTCCTAACGCCCCAGGTGAAAGCTTCACCTTCTATTCTGTCTATTGCGAACTGAATTTTATCTGCATCTCGTTAAGTGTGCTGGGAAAACTCCTTGTAACCACATAGTAAATATCATTGGATGTAATGCCCCTTTGGGTTTATATTTTTGCCCCATGTCGGTCTGCGTATACCTATTATCAGCATTTACTAGTGTAATGAAGTTGCCCTCCCCTACTGTTAAGGTGGCACTATTTATCTTCCTATCAATCTCTTCAGTTTTAGTTTCTAGCTGTTGGACTCCCTCCTGCAGCTGTTTGATCTCACTTGTGACTATATGTTCCACAGCCTCCTCCAGTTTCACTTGCCTATTTCCCAATTTACCAATATTAACCTGGCACAGCTGCTGTACTTGTACCACGTCTTTAATCTGCTGGTGTTGTTGTGTTTCCATTTTCTGCAGTCTCCCTTCTAATTCAGTTTTGACACCCTTAACATCTCCCTCAGCTTTTCCAATTATCTCTGTCTTCAAATCGTTCATCTCTTCTCGGAGTTGGTCTACCTTCACCTGTAGCTTGTCATCTCTCTCCTGAAGAGTTATTATCATCTGTTCCTGGAATTCCTGCAGTCCTTTCCTTAAATTTTCTTGGTATACTTGGGACATCTCTGCTATACTTTTTGCTATACTTTTCTTGATTTCTTTGTTTTCTTTCTTGATTTCGTCATTCCCCCCTTCTATTCGCTTGTTGATTTCTTGGAGCATCTCTCCCGTATGCTTGTTGATTTCTTGGAGCACCTTAAGTATTACTGACTGCGATTCTCCATCCTCAAGACTCAGTTCCTTTCTAATTGGTTTTACCGGTGTCTCAGGATAACTGGTTGAATGACCCAATGGGCTATCCATTGACATTCCACTACTACCAAACCCTGACTCATCCTTGTCATCCTGAACTATATCCATTTTTCTAATCACCTTCTCCATAACCTTTTCTTTCAATTCTGAATCCATTCTCAACTATTCACTATGTATAGACAAGAAAAAAATAATAATAACCTCCTAGTAACGCAAACACTCACTAATTAACTAATAACGAAATAATCCTTCAGTGTATTCAGTTAACCCAGACTGGCAAAATAGACCTCTCCGTTGAACACCATAAATTACAGAATCCTATCCACATCAAACATCAGTGACTGCATTTATACACATAAGTTAGAAGACATATAAACATGTAGTTTACAATAAAAAATGCAAATGAGACACTGTTCTGTGCTGTATTGCATGAATACACGAGCATATTAGCATACCATGCTTCAGAGCAAATTCGCAAAGAAATGTTAACAAAATATTGTTTTTATTTTTTCTGCAATTGACAAATTTAATTTGAAGTTCCTTCTGCACTGTGAAGATAGTGCAATATTAATTAGTCTAGCGCCAGCAAATCGCCCTCACTCACCCCTCGACGCTCGTCGAAGTCACGATGTTTTGACGTTTGAAGTCGCGCTACTATTCGTGTTGGCGTTGGCTCCTCCGGCGCGGCGGCTGTCGGGCTTAGCGTCGTTGTAGCTGGTGTGGTGCCGTGTGCACTGCTTACGTCCGTGACGACTCGCGCTGACGCAGTCTCGTAGTTCGGTGGTTGGCGACGGGATGGAGCTGCGGTCACGTATTTCGTTGATAGGCGGGTAGATGGCGCAGGCGTCGTATACTTCGGGGGGTACGCCACTAGATGTCGAACTCCGCGTAGTCGTTGTTTCTACTTCAGCCACTTGGCTCCGCTGTAGTCACTGTCAGTGTGGTACATCTCCGCTACCCAAAACCTTGCTGTCGCGGCGTGTGGAACTTCTTCACTGCTTCAGATGTTTTGGTTAGCCGCTCACAGAGTCTGGGTGACGTCATACAACAATTTCGCCAGTCAACACTCGCAAATGCGGTAACAGTTTATGGGTCCACATCAAAATGAGCGATTTACACCGTTCAAAACACAATTTCGGATACAAAGTCACTTGAAAACAAGTTCCTGATACTTCCGCAACGGAATTTAGGCTGGTTCACTCGCGATTATGCACAAACGCGCCTTTTCTTAGAATATGAATTCTACAGCAATTCACGCAGGTTCTCGTGTCCATACTTCAATATATTGTTTATTAACACTGCTTTTGTCACTTGAACTCATAAAAACAAATGGTTTACTGTTTCTCAGTCACTTTTGCACTTAATTGTCGCAATAATGTGCTTCTTTCCCGCGATTTCTAATTTCACCATAAATCCATTACATTATAATGTTTCTAGTTGGAATACTGTAATTTTAGTCACGGTAATGACAATACCGGATTGCTCTTGCACTAAAATTGTTCGATAATTGCAAATGTCATTCCACTGAAACGAAAAATTGAGGTCAATAAACCATTGTTCGCATCCGAAGATTGCAACTGTCCTTTTCACGGGAGCCAAGATGAAACACTCCCATTTAATTCCTTAATTGGGATTTTGTGTAATTTATCGAAGCCGCCAAACAGTTAATTATTATGATTATATGACCGTGTGCTTAATGGATGAAAGGCTATCGGTTTTTCTGTGTGGTTTCGGGGATACTTCAACCGAGTGCGGCTGTTTTGCAACTGAATAGTGGAATGATTGAAAGTTTGTCTATTATTAAGGACCATAAAGGTTGCGATGTACAAACTGATATATATTTCCTACTAACACACAAATACTGATGCAGTTGCTACCTTTGCCTTACACGTCTAATTACAGTTATATCCTTTTATTGGTTGCTGATTTTCAGTACTTCGTCACACGCTATGCTGATGGTTAACATTCACATCAATCCTCACTGCAGTCCATGATTGTTGCTGGCCGACGCGGTTGATGCGAAACATGTAATTCGGCACTTGTCACTTTCTGTTTCATATCACTCGCGAATCGGAATTAGTGAGGGTCAACCCCACGACGATTAGGAGGACGTGCTCACTCGTCATACTCCGGTGAATTTTACCGTTTACAACTCACTCGACCACCATTCTTGCCCGTCTCTCCTGCACTACTTCTCACTCGACACTCTCCAGTACTACTCTGCACTCAACACTCGTCTCACTGCCTCCTGCAGTGCTCGACAATCTACTCCTGTCTACTGTCGACCTTGGCGTCGGATACTAGCATCTATGCTTGTGGGATCACGGATCCCTTACAGTGTCAACCACATCAGAGCCCCGGAACACGTCAAGAATCACGGATCCCTTACAGTGTCAACCACGTCAGAGACCCGGAACACGTCAAGAATCGAGAGGAAGTGACAGCGGAGAGTGGCGGGGTTAACGGAGTCCTTAGGACCATGCAAAAGGTCCAGACAAAGCTGCTGCTGGGGCGTACACCATGGGGCGTACGTGAACGGACCGCAAGTCGAGGTGGTAAAGGGAAGGTCTCCAGTTCGGAGAGAAGGCATCGCAAGCGAACCGCAATCTTTAGCCCTGACCTGGGCGCCGATGCGCAAGATGGACTGCCGCGGGCGGGGGAAGGACACGGTAATTCGGATGCTCAGGAGAACTACGAATGTGTGCAGCGTAACTGGCGAGAATTTGTGCACGTCTGATTTGCAATGGAGGGACCCCAGCTTCCACCAGTACACTGGTCATCGGACTCGTCCTAAAAGCTCCTGTCGCTAGTCGAAACTCGCAGTGGTGCAAAGGGTGGAGTAAATGCAACGCTGATGGCGCTGCCGAACCATAAACTACACTCCCACAGTCAATTCTGGATTGGACAAGGACTGTAGAGTTGCAGCAGCGTAGAGCGATCTGCGCCCCGATTGGTGTTGCCCAGGCAATGGAGAGCATTGAGGTGCTGCCAGCACTTCGGCTTAAGCTGACGAAGGTGAGGAAGCCAAGTCAATCGAGCGTCGAAAACCAGTCCTAAGAATCGATATGTCTTCACTACAGTGAATGGATTGTCATGAAGGTGAAGTTCTGGATTCGGATGAACGGTACGACGCCGACAGAAGTGCATGACACACGACTTTGCGGCTGAAAACTGGAAGCCGTGGGCTAGAGCCCATGACTGCGCCTTGTGGATGGCTCCCCGTAGGCGCCGCTCAGTGATGCCAGTACTGGAACAGCAGTACGAAATGCAGAAATCGTCTGCATACAGAAATGGTGAGACTGAAGGCCCTTCAACTGCTGCTAGACCGTTAATGGCCACTAAAAAGAGATAGACACTCAATACAGAGCCCTGCGGCACTCCATTCTCCTGGATATGGGGGGAACTATGGCAGGCACCAACTTGGACAGGGAAAGCACGAAGCAACAGGGAGTTTTGGATAAAAATCGGGAGTGGGCCACGGAGACCCCACTCATACAACATCTCAAGGATATGATGTCGCCAGGTCGTGTCGTACGCTTTACATAAGTCAAAAAAGACGGCAACCAGGTGTTGACGTCTGGAAAAGGCCATTCGGTTGGCAGACTCGAGGGATACCAGATTATCAGTGGTAGAGCGACCCTGGCAGAAGCCACCCTGACATGGGGCCAGGAGGCTACGTGACTCCAGGACCCAACTCAATCGCTAATACACAATACGTTACAGCAGCTTACAAAGAACATTGGTGAGGCTAATGGGCTAATAGCTATCCACGTCCATCGGATTCTTACCGGGTTAGAGCACCAGAATGATGGTGATCTCACGCCACTGCGATGGAAAGACGCCATCGCAACAGATCCGGTTGAAGACGACGACGAGATGCCGCTTGTAGTCAGGCGAGAGATGTTAAATCATCTGACGATGGATCCAATCCAGCATAGGAGGTGGGTGGGAGCAACATGCAAGGGCGCTAAGGAGCTCCCACTCTGTAAATGGGGCATTATAGGGTTCACTGTGGAGTGGAGTGGACGAGAAAACCCTCCCTTCCATCTGCTGTTTGAGGATGCGAAAGGCTGGGGGATAATTCTGCGACGCAGAGGCGCGAGCACAGTGCTCAGCGAAGTGGTCGGCAATTGCGTTTGCGTCGGTAGACAACACGCCATTGATGTGAACATCAGGGACACCCATTGGGGTCTAGTACCCGAAAAGACGTCTGATCTTGATCCAGACCTGGGAAGGTGACGTATGGCATACTATGGTCGAGACATACCTCTCCCAACACTCCTGTTTTCATCTTTTTATAAGCTAGCGAACGCGGGAATGGAGCCATTTAAAGGCTATAGGGTGCTCTAGGGAAGGGTGCCGCTTATGTCGCTGTAGAGCTCGCCGACGCTCTTTAATGGCCTCAGCGACTTCCGACGAACACCACGGGACTGTCTTTCGCCAGGGAACGAGGGATCGCATTTTTCGCCGCAGAAACGACCGTTGTGGTGGCCTGGTCAACCACAACATCGATGGCACCATGTGTGGGAGAGTCAACAGTGACTGCAGAGGTGAAGGCTTCCCAGTCTGCCTTGTCTAAAGCCCATCTGGGTAGGCGTCCATGGGCATGATGCCGGGGGAGTGACAGGAAGATGAAGATGGGGAGGTGGTCACTCCCACACAGGTCGTCATGTGCTCTCCAGTGGATAGATGGGAGGAGTCCTGGGCTGCAGATTGATAAACCAATGGTCAAGTAACTACCATTAGCCACACTGGAATCTGTGGTGGCCCCACTATTTAAGAGGCAGAGTAATCATGGAACAGTAAGCATGGTACTACCCCACAAGGGGTTGGGCGTTAAAATCTCCCAGAAGTAGGAAAGGTTTATGGATTCTTGAAGTTTTTCCGGCGGACATAATGTTGCATCATCTTTCGGGCGTGCACTCGGGACAGCGACAATTCTTCTTGCGATATTTCGGCAGGAAACCTCCCAGCCATCTTCAAGGCGAGTCGGAGACTGAGTTCATAGCGTTTGCGCGTGCCTATTTATACGGAGAGTCACGTGATACAAAGCTGCTGAGGATTGAAAGCGCATGCGTCAAAGATATCAAAGTCGCCACTACTGCGCTAGTCATAGATAAGATGTATATAGCAAAGATATACATATAAGCGCAGAGTGCAAACAAAATAGTGCTGCTGTGAATCCACCGTGCTTGTAAATAAATAATTAATCTTTAAAAGTGGTAACATCTGTCGGAAGCGAAGATGCAGAAATTCTTTCCAAACGAAGGTGTGAAATAGCGGTTTCCAAGCATTGTCAAGATGAAATCCTTCGTCATGGTTTAGCAGGTTGTCGGCTAGTTGTATTTCTACAGCTTCCTTAACAACTGAGTCCCAGAAAGATGAAGCAGTAGTTATCATCTTAACATCTTTATAATACATGGCATGGCCAGTAGAAATGCAATGTTCGGCAACTGCTGATTTGTTGGATTGAAGAAGACGTGTGTACCGCTGGTGTTCGACGCATCGTTACATAAACTCCCGCCTTTCGCTAGAGGAGATCATCCTTAACGGATCCTAACAAGGCTGCAGTCTTAGCTGGTGGGCGGAATATCACATCCACTTTATGTTTCTTCAAGATTCTAGCGATTTTAGAAGAAACATTACCCACATATGGGAGAAAGGCTGTAGATTTCACTTCCCTTTCCACTTCCTCATCCTCTTCCTGTGATTTTTCTGCAGTTTTTATTTGCAGGGCTTTCTTAATCTGCTGTTGCGAATAGCCATTTCTCCTAAAAACTGCCTCCAGGTGTACAAGCTCATCCTGAAGGCTGTCAACATCAGACACTACATGAGCCCTGTGGACCAAAGTTTTCAGAACACTCATAATTTGGGACGGATGGTGGCAGCTAGACGCCTGCAAATACAGGTCTGTGTGTGTGGGCTTACGGTATACGCAATGACCTAGGAATCCATCTTCTTTCCGGCGAACCAGCACATCCAGAAACGGTAAACAGCCATTCTTCTCTCGCTCCATAGTGAACTTGATGTTTCCGTGAATGGAACTGAGATGTTCCAAAAACTCTATCAGTTTATCCTCTCCATGGGGCCACAGTATGAATCTGCAGTTGCCGAACATTGCATTTCTACTGGCCATGCCATGTATTATAAAGATGTTAAGATTTTAACTACTGCTTCATCTTTCTGGGACTCAGTTGTTAAGGAAGCTGTAGAAATACAACTAGCCGACAACCTGCTAAACCGTGACGAAGGATTTCATCTTGACAATGCTTGGAAACCGCTATTTCACACCTTCATTCGGAAAGAATTTCTGCATCTTCACTTCCGACAGATGTTACCACTTTTAAAGATTAATTGTTTATTTACAAGCACGGTGGATTCGCAGCAGCACTATTTTGTTTGCACTCTGCGCTTATATGTTTATCTTTGCTATATACATCTTATCTATGACTAGCGCAGTAGTGGACTTTGATATCTTTGACGCATGCGCTTTCAATCCTCAGCAGCTTTGTATCACGTGACTCTCCGTATAAATAGGCACGCGCAAACGCTATGAACTCAGTCTCCGACTCGCCTTGAAGATGGCTGGGAGGTTTCCTGCCGAAATATCGCAAGAAGAATTGTCGCTGTCCCGAGTGCACGCCCGAAAGATGATGGAACAAGTTCAGGGGCACTGCACCATCTGGAGGAAGACATAAGTTGCAGACAGTTATGTTCTGCGTCGTCCTTATCCTGACGCCACAGCTTCAAGAGGAGTTTGAAGGGGTACAGGTTCACTACACACCTAGTTCAAGACGTAGACGCAAGCGCCACCTAACACCCTATTATAATCGCTACGGTTCTTGTACTATCCCCTACAGCCGTGGAGGGCAGGGGTTCACATTGCTGGGAACCAGGTTTCCTGGAGGTGTTGCAGAAAGCAGGTGTAAAGTATAACAATTGCCATAGCTCAGCCAGGTGGTGGAAAATATCGCCGCAATTCCACTGGAGGATGACGTCATTGTTAGGCTGGGAAGGCATGAAGCGCTCAAGGAGGCAGGCTACGCCTCAGGGTCAGCTGCTGCCACCGATTCAGTACCTGTGCAATCGACATCCATTGTCACTGAGGGTCCGGCGAGAACTATGTCCTCACCAGACGCCAGAATCTCCTCCACATCCTCAGATGCAGAGCTTATAGGTAGCAGTGGTATGGGTGCCACCGCAATGTCTGGATTCTAGAGTGCCTTCTCCTTTTTTGGTTTCTCTCACTGTTCCTTCGATGTTTCTGACTGGGAGGGCTTCACTGGGTCAGTCTCAGGGACTGAGGAGGACCGTGAAGCCCTACAACTAGTTACCTGTGGTTGCTTCAGCCACTGGTGGGTATCCGCTTTTCTACTGGACGGAAACTGGGAAGGGTGTGACCCAAGGGACCCCTTCCTGGCGAGAGGAGCCAAAGAAGACTACCACTTCTCTGGCTGAGACATGGGGATAGATGTCCCTGATGGCTGGGGGGGGGGGGGGGGTTGGGTGTTGGTCCCAAGGTAGGTGGTGCAGGAGCAACAGAGGGGGACGTGCCCCCACCATCAGGGGGGCAGGTGGAGTCTGACGGCTCTGAGACCCAACTGTACATGGCAAAATGGGAGATGGTAGAACCGTTGTCGTAGCGGTGGCATACGTTGATGTCATGCACACAGGACAGAGCCTCTCATATTTTCGGTTAGCCTCAGTGTAGGTCAGGTGATCCAGGGTCTTATATTCCATTATCTTCCGTTCTCTCTGAAGAATCCCACAGTCCTTGGCACAGATGGGAGGTGGGGCACATGGAGTATTGGGATGGGAAGGACGCCCACAATCCTGACAGGTGGTGCTGGACGTACAGCAGGAAGACATATGACCAAATTTCCAGCACTTAAAGCACCGCATCTGGGGAGGGACATATGTCTTGACATCACAGCAGTAGACCATCACCTTTACCTTCTTGGGTAATGTGTCATCCTCAAAGGCTAAGATGAAGGCACCGGTGGCAACCTGATTGTCCCTCGGACCCCGATTGATGCGCCAGACGAAGTGAACACCTCGCCACTCTAAATTGGCGCGCCGATGGTCATCAGACTATAAAAGAAGGTCGCTATGGAATATAATACCCTGGACGATATTGAAGCTCTTATGGGGCATGACGGAAAGAGAAACATCCCTCAATTTGTCACAGGCGAGTAATGCCCTTGACTGGGCAGAGGATGCTGTTTTTATTAACACCGACCCAGAGTGCATTTTGGACAAACCCTGCACCTCCCAAAACTTGTCCTCTAAATGCTCCACAAAAAACTGAGGCATCATTGACATGAATAGTTCGCCATCAACTCTCGTATAGACGAGGTACCAGGGTGAATAAGCTTTGCTGCCATCCTTAACCATGTGTTCCTCCCATGGTGTGGCCAGGGAGGGAAACGATTTGGGGTCATACTTTTGCACATTGAATTGAGCCCTGTAACGCTTAGAGACTGCTGGTGGGTTGCCACCAGAAAGAGACGACATACCACGCTTCATTGCGGTTCATCCTCCCTGATGCCACGCACTCTGACCAAGGGCCCTCCCCACAGGCGCCACCCAGCCTCAGCAAGGGCCACCAGGCAGGATGACCATTTCCAGGAGTCCTGATGCCCCAGGTAGATATGCATCTACTCCTTGGCATACATTGGGAGTTAACGGCGCAGGCATCAGCAGGTCGATCCCTGTGTTGTCAGGGGCTACAACTAACAGGGTACATGGCGACCCCACCACAACAGACTGGCTGCCATGCTGGATATTGGGTGCAAAGACGTCCATGGTCATCGTCGGCACAGAAAGCGGCACTGCATAGTGCATGGTGGAAAACGCAACCAGGAAGGTGTCCTCACACAAAAGACGGAGAATGAGCGGGACTGAAATGCAACGACGAGAAAGTGGGTGAAAGGCCTCAATGCACGATGGACACGATGCACCATGTAACGCGCCCATCTCCAATTGGCTCGCTCTTCAGAAAAATTTTGAAGAATGGAGATCAAACCCTACAGGGGACCAACACATAAAGGCCGAAACCTGTGAGACTCCTTTTAGTTGCCTCTTACAACAGGCAGGAATACCTCGAGCCTATTCTTACCCCGGACCCGCAGGGGGGGAACCACTGTGTCTTGGACGAATGCACTCTACGAGACAGCCTCACCAGGTCTACGTGCTACAAGCAGACGACCATCACTTGCGATTAGGCAGTATTCGCATTCATCGTTGAAGACCACGGCGGGCCGTTCCATCTCGTAAGTGATCCTCTGATAGCACAAGTCGAGTCGTGCGCGTCGTTGTTGTGGCGTTTTGGAAGACGATCTAGATGTGTGCGTGCTCCTACTCCCACTGCTAATAACTGGTTCGCAAAAGTTCTTTTCGACATGTCTGGGCTCACAAACCGTCTCATCTGTGCTGTGGCAGCTGTACGATCTGCCACTGCTGCCATTAGGACGATCCTGGCGGTTGTCTGTGTTGCCTCGACGCCCAGAGCCATCCCGCCACTCGTAAGGTCACACTTTGACCCCCTTCAAACTCGCTATAAACGTGGCTATAGGAAGCATGAGTGCGTGTCCGTGGCATGGTTTTCTGCTCGCTTCACGCGTTTGCACCACACTGAGCGTTCTGGCTATGAGCTCCCCATATTAAATAGATGAGGCTTTGGTAGCTATGCCACTACGCTACCTGTTGGCGGACAACTTTGAAACCATTATCAATGCTTCTACTGTCCTACAAATGACATGTACCGTTATTGTATTTAAACTGCCGTCGTCTTTCCAGGTGTACTAAATTTTTTCCGCCAGAGTAGTTTAGTTGATGATCAGTTAAATTTTATGTCTTTGAAAATGATGGAGCACAGCGATCAGTCGTCCTTTCCTTTCAGGATCTAGATTTCGGCGAATGCCTAGCCATTATCAATGCAATATTTCAGAAATATCAATGGATGTCTAGTGCGTCAGTCCCCTGTTATTTTGGCTTCTGTCACAATTCGTTCAAGAC
The DNA here is from genome assembly GCF_021461395.2 of Schistocerca americana. NCBI lineage: Eukaryota > Metazoa > Arthropoda > Insecta > Orthoptera > Acrididae > Schistocerca > Schistocerca americana. Next base: position 636,858,793 of record NC_060120.1, on the reverse strand, counting down.
TACAGGACAGTACAGTAGTCTTGAGCGAACTGTGGCACAAGCCCAAACAACAGGGGACTAACATATTAGGACTTGCATTGATACTCTGAAACACAGCACTGATAATGACTAGACATTAGGCGAAATCTAGATTTGCTTAATAAAACCTGAAAGGAAAGGACGAATAATTGCTGGTCTCCATCATTTGGAAGTCATATCACAGTCATTGTGTGCATCAACATTCCTTACAGAAGGTAACTTGATAAACTGTATGTGTTAATGGATAGTAAAAGCTCTAAGAATAACTCGTTCTCCAAAGGCAACTGTGTGGCAACTCCTGCGCTACAGTTTGTTTCTTTTATTTATTTAGCGTCTGCAATAATACACGATATTATTACACAGCTATAAACAATATTAACAATGAAGAATAGATAAAACATAGATTAACAACATTGTGCTTGTGTCTTATCACTTGTCTCCCAGTCATTTTGCTATGATTACGATGATGATGATGCAGATGTTTGGTTTGTGGGGTGCTCAACTGCGCGGTCATCAGCGCCTGTACACTTTCCCAATCTGAACAGTGTCCAATCCCGCCACTTTTCATGAATGATGATGGAATGATGAGGACAACATAAACACCCAATCTCCGGGCAGAGAAAATCAACAATCCGGCCGGGAATCGAAATCGGGACCCCGTGATCCATAGAATAGCAATGCTAGCCACAAGACCACGAGCTGCAGACTTTTTTTTTTTTTTTCTACGTACCCATGTTCCAAAATTTTAGTTGTTGCAGGGTTGCCGTCCTCTGTTATTTCCACCAACTGCCATCACTAAAAGCACATACTGATTCTGATAATACTGTGTTCTGAGACCGTTACATTTGATGTAAAGAGATAGTGGACTTCCCTCTGTGCAGATATTGATCGTGAAAGGGAGGACTTGACATTCATACTAAATATTATATTCATTTTCGTTGTGTGTAAGTGTTAGCGTGCTCGGAAGTTATATTTTAGTTTTCTGGCACCAACTTATTGCTAGTTCTAACTAAAGAATTTGTCCGGCCTAACCTGAAAGAGAATAAATAACTTCTTTAAAAAGAAATAAACTAACGTGATTCTGACTAGGAAGTTTTTGAAGAATTCTACAGAGAGGACAAAATGTATTACTTTCTGTATTTAACGTACTAGTTAAGAACCTGACATTGCCCAGATAAGTATTTATTCCAGTCTTCTATTAGTTCATCTCCTCCTTGGTCGTCCCTCTCTCCATCTCCTCCTCCCCCTCTGTGTCCACCTCCTCCTCCCCTCTCTCTCCACCTTGTCCACCACCAATCCCTGTCCATATCCTCCTGCTCCTCTCCCTACCAATCTGCAACTCACCCTGTCATTGGCCATCTCCTCCTCTCCCCACTCTCTGTCCACATTCTTTTCTTCTGTCTCGGTGCCATCTCCTCTTTCCTTTCTCTGTCCATCTCTTCTTCCCCTCTCTTTCTGTCCATCCCTTTCTCCCCACTTTCTCTGTCCACCTCTTTCTGTTTCCTTTGTCTGTCCATGTCCTCTCTTCTCTCTCTCCATCTACTCCCCTTTCTGTCCACTTCCTCTCCCCCCTCTCTGTCCATTTCTGAACCCCCCCTCCCACTAACTGTCCATCTCATCCTGCCCCTCTCTCTGTCCATTTGCTGCTCCCCTCTCTTTGCCCATCACCTCCTTCCTCCTCTCTATCTGTTCATCCCCCCCCTCCCCCCTATTCGCTTTCCATGATACCACCCCCGCACCAACAAGAGGTTGCTGGTTCTTACCACCACAGAACTTCTTTCCGCGCCAACAAGAGGTTGCTGGTTCTTACCCCCACAGAACTTCTTTCTAGATAGTATCTAACAGGTGTACCAAGTTCGGCTAAAATCGACCCATATGTTTAGCAGAATCTTTTTACCTGTGGCTTTACCGAATATGAAAATCATATACATTTCACGTATACTTAACATATTGCACACGTATTCGTACAGGTAGTTCACATAAACTGATCAGCGAGAACATAATGACTACCTTTTGCACGGATAAAAGCGGTGACGCGTCGTGACATGAAAGCAAGGCCTTGGTAGGTCGCTGAAGGGATTTGCTACTGTACACAAAAGCCCCTAATTCCCGTAAATTTCGGGGAGGAGCCAATGAGATCAGACGCCACGTTCAATCGCATCCCAGAGGTGATCGATAGGGTTCACATTTGGCGAGCTGGGAAGAGAGGAGAGACACCACATCAACTGAAACTCACCACTGTGTTCCTCGAACCACTCCGTCACACACCTGGCCTTGTGACATGGCGCATTTATTTTCTTGTTCCTTTCCTCTCCGATTCTGCTCAGAACCTCCCCATTCCTCACCTTATCAGTCCATCTAATTGTTGTTTCAGTTCATTCTTTTGTATAAAGTGTTAATGATTTCTCTTTGAAGTATTAGTGCAGTGAAAGAAATAAGTGGTGTCTCAGTGCAAAAACCTTCATTATGAATTTTTATCTGGCAGTAAATCAAACTTTCTCCGGGTTAGCTGCATACATTAAAGTGTCATCGTTAAATGTTTATTATGAAAGTAGAATGCCAACTGTAATAAAGAGAGAGAGTGATATTTGGAGTCAAAGATATTGTGCCACGTACTGTGTGTTAAACTGTGCAGTGTACAGAGTGAAGAGTTGTACTTAGCAGATTGAAATTGAACTCAGAATGGTTTCTAACATTAACAGTTGACAAACGTATCGTGAGTCATCAGACCATGCAACGCTCTGTCAATGCGCCAACATTCAGTGCCCACAGTCACGTGCCCATTTCAGCTGTAGTTGCCGATGTCATGGTGTGGTGGTACATGCATGGGTCGCCGGATGCGAAGGCCCATTGTTAGGAGTGTTCGGTGGACTGTGTGTTCAGACACAAATGTACTCTACCCAGCGCTAAAGCCTGATGTCAGATCCGCCATAGACAGCTGCCTGTCCTGCTTTACCAGTGTGCCCGGTCTACGACGTCCAGCATTTTTAGAGAGGGGTGGCCACCAAATCCCACGACGTCTGAATGTTGTTTCACCTTGATTTCACTACGATTGAAGACACTGACGATAACGTTCCTCGAACAACCGACAAGTCGGGCAGTTTCCGAAATGCTTGTACCGACCCTCCGGGCCATCACAATCTACCATCGGCCATACTCAGACAGATAGTGCACCTTCCCCTTTCTACACACGCTCAGCACGCTCACTGATATTACGTACACTGTGCGTGTGTCTGACTAGCAGCCATTCCTTACCAGGTGACGCTGGTACCGCCTGGACGGGTTTATACCGATAGTAGGGCGGTGGTAATAAGTTTCTAGTTGATCAGCGTATATCTCTAGTGAATTCGCCCTGCAGTTTTGTTTTCATGGAAGTTAATATATCTGACGGCATATCTCCTGAAGTATGTGTTGTAGAACGATATAATTTTGCATTTGCATCTAGTGGTATATGTGGATATTGTATGGTAAATGTGTTGAGAATAGAGTTAGTAGTAACGAAGTAAAAATCTAAATCGTTGTGCATGATGCCGTCAGTATTTCACGCATCCCCGTGTACATGGCGTCATATCTCCTGAACTATGTATCGTCCAGTGATATATTTTTGCAAGTACATTCAGCGGTATGTGTTGATACTGTCTGCCAGATGTACTGCAAATAGAGTAAGTAGTAATTGTGGGGGGATTATCAGCGAAAGAAAGGCTCGTAAGGATTTGATATTACGTGTACGTTCCTTGCAAGTTACTACGAGCTCTCATTCTCAGATACTGTTTGATTTTATTCAGGCTATTTACGGGTTGTAAGCTACGCGCCTTTTTCACTCCCACATCTACCCCTTTACCCACACAAATAGTAATATGTCTACCAAGTTTGGTTGAAATCGGTTCAGGTGTTTAGGAGGAGATGGGGGCTATATATACATACACTGAAGTGACAAAACTCAATGGAACAGGGATATGCACATATACAAAAGGTAAGTAACGCGCCCACAAAATATAAAAGGGCAGTGCATTGGCGGAGCTATCATTTTTATACAGGTGATTCATGTGAAAAGGTTTCCGACGGGAATTAACAGACTTTGGACGCGGAATGGTAGATGTAGCCAGACGCATGGATCATTCCATTACGAAAATCGTTAGGAAATTCAGCATTCCGAGATCCAGCGTGTCATGAGTATTCCGAGAATATCAAACTTCAGCATTCAGGTACCACGGACAACGCAGTGCCCGACGGCCTTCAATTATCGACCAACAGAGACGGCGTTTGCGTAGAGTTATCAGTGCTAAGAGACAAGCAACACTGCGTGAAATAAGCGCAGAAATCAACGTGCGCCGTACAACGGACATATCCGTTAGGACAGTGCGGCGAAATTTGTCGTTAATGGGCTGTGGCAGCACACGACCGACTCGAGTATCTTTGCCAAAAGTAGGACGTCGCCTGTAACACCTCTCCTGGGCTCGCGATCTCATCGGTTGGAAGACCGTGTTCTGGTCAGATGAATCCCGATTGCAGTTGGTACGAGGTTATGGGAAGTTCGAGTGTAGTGCAGAACACCCCTCTCCCCCTCCCCCCGCCACCCACTTGTCAATAAGGCACTGTGCAAGCTGGTGCTGACTCCATAATGGTATGGGCTGCGTTTACACTGAATGGAATGGGTCCTATAGTCCAACTGAACCGGTCATTGACTGGAAATGGTTATGTTCGGCTACTTGGAGACAATTTGCCGCCATTCATAGACTTCATGTTCCCAAACAACGATGTCATGTCACCGTGCCACAATTGTTCACTAATGGTTTGAAGAACGTCCTGGACAATTCGAGCGAATGATTAGGCCACCCAGATCACACGACATCAATTCCGTCGAACATTTAAGGAGCATAATCGAGAGGTCAGTTCGTGCGCATCGTCTTGCACCAATAACAATTCCGTAATTATTGGCGGCTATAGAGGCAGCATTGTTCAACATTTCTGCAGAGGGTTTCCAGCGACTTGTTGAGTCCATGCCGTGTCGAGTTGCTGTGCTGTGCCAGGCAAAAGGAGATCCAACACGATATCAGGAAGTATTCCGTGACTTTTATCGCCTCATTGCACATCCCCTTTTATGATATACATGTTGTTGTTGTTGTTGTTGTGGTCTTCAGTCCTGAGACTGGTTTGATGCAGCTCTCCATGCTACTCTATCCTGTGCAAGCTTCTTCATCTCCCAGTACCTACTGCAGCCTACATCCTTCTGACTCTGCTTAGTGTATTCATCTCTTGGTCTCCCTCTACGATTTTTACCCTCCACGCTGCCCTCCAGTACTAAATTGGTGACCGCTTGATGCCTCAGAACACGTCCTACCAACCGATCCCTTCTTCTAGTCAAGTTTTGCCACGAACTCCTTTCCTCCCCAAGTCTATTCAATACCTCCTCATTAGTTATGTGATCTATCCATCTAATCTTCATCATTCTTCTGTAGCACCACATTTCGCAAGCTTCTATTCTCTTCTTGTCTAAACTATTTATCGTCCATGTTTCACTTCCATACATGGCTTCACTCCATACAAATACTTTCAGAAACGATTTCCTGACACTTAAATCTATACTCGATGTTAACAACTAATTTCTCTTCTTCAGAAACGCTTTCCTTGCCATTGCCAGTCTACATTTTACATCCTCTCTACTTCGACCATCATCAGTTATTTTCACTACTTTAAGTGTCTCATTTCCTAATCTAATTCCCTCAGCATCACCCGACTTAATTCGAATACATTCCATTATCCATTCCAGAGTCCACATCTGCTCCTAGAAATGTCTTACAATTTAAAACCTGGTTCCTAAATCTCTCTCTTACCATTATATAATCTATCTGAAACCTTCTAGTATCTCCAGAGTTCTTCCATGTGTACAACCTACTTTCATGATTCTTGAACCAAGTGTTAGCTACGATTAAGTTATGCTCTGTGCAAAATTATACAAGGCGGCTTCCTCTTTCAATTCTTAGCCCTAATCCATATTCACTTACTACGCTCCCTTCTCTTCCTTTTCCTACTGTTGAATTCCAGTCACCCATAACTATTAAATTTTCGTCTCTCTCCACTACCTGAATAATTTCTTTTATCTCATCATACATTTCATCAATTTCTTCATCATCTGCAGAGCTAGTTGGCATATAAACTTTTACTACTGTACTAGGCGTGGGCTTCGTGTCTACCTTGGCCACAATACTGCGTTCACTATGCTGTTTATAGTAGCTTACCCGCACTCCTATTTTTTTATTCATTATTAAACCTACTCCTGCATTGCCCGTATTTGATTTTGTATTTGGCTCAAATGGCTCTGAGCACTATGGGACTTAACATCTGAGGTCATCAGTCCCCTAGAACTACTTAAACCTAACTAACCTAAGGACATCACACACATCCATGCCCGAGGCAGGATTCGAACCTGCGACCGTAGCGGTCTCGCGGTTCCAGAATGACGCGCCTAGAACCGCTTGGCCTCACAGGCCGGCTGATTTTGTATTTATAACCCTGTATTCGCCTGACCAAAAGTCTTGTTCCTCCTGCCACTGAACTTCACTAATTCCCACTATATCTAACTTTAACCTATCCATTTCCCTTTTTAAATTTTCTAACCTACCTGCCCGATTAAGGGATCTGACATTCCACGCTCCGATCCGTAGAACGCCAGTTTTCCTTCTCCTGATAACGACGTCCTCTTGAGTAGTCCCCGCCCGGAGATCCGAATGGGGGACTATTTTACCTCCGGAATATTTTACCCAAGAGGATGCCATCATCATTTAATCATACAGTAAAGCGGCATGCCCTCGGGAAAAATTACGGCTGTAGTTCCCCTTGCTTTCAGCCGTTCGCAGTACCACAACAGCAAGGCCATTTTGGTTAGCGTTACAAGGCCAGATCAGTCAATCATCCAGACTAATGCCCCTGCAACTACTGAAAAGGTTGCTGCCCCTCTTCAGGAACCACACTTTGTCTGGCCTCTCAACAGATACCCCTCCGTTGTGGTTGCACCTACGGTACGGCTATCTGTATCGCTGAGGCACGCAAGCCTCCCCACCAACGGCAAGGTCCATGGTTCATACATGTATTCTCACAATATATGATGAGATAAACTAAATTATTCACATAGTTAAGGCAGTAAAAAATTAAATTGTGATTGGAGGCTGGAATTCGATAGTAGGAAAAGGAAGAAAAGAAAAAATAGTAGGCTAAGAAAGAGTGGTTAGAGGACAAGTGTAAGGATGTAGAAGATAGATATCGCCTATAGGAAAATTAAAGAGGTCCTTGGAGAAAAGAGAGTAGCTGTATGAATATAAAGAGCTGAGATGGAAAACCGGTACTACGCAAAGAAGGGAAAGCTGAAGGGTGGAAGGAGTATATAGAGGGGATAGGTAATGCAAGAGAAATGAACTTCATGGAAATATTACAGAAAGTAATGAGGATATACATTAAGATGAGGTGGGAGATATGATAGTGCAAGAAAAAACTGACAGAGCATTGAAAGACTTAAGTCGAAACAAGGTCCCAGGAGTAGATGACATTCCGTCCGAGCTACTGATATCCTTGACCAGCAAGGTCGCCCGTGCTAACCATAATTGAGAATGTTTTGAGGATTATAGCGAGGACCATTAAATGAGCTCGGAATTCTGACGATCTGACGCGCTAATCGGACAGAACTTGGTACGATGTCCCTCAGAAGGGCTTCCAGCAACTCTATCGATCAGTGCCAAAGCGAATAACTGCTTGGGTAAGGGCCAGTGGTGGACCGATCTGTGAAGCTCTTTCTCTTAAATGAATCATCCAATTTTTCTGAAATTGTAATTATTTGTGTGTCTATACATGTACATCACAGCTACCGACTTCGGTCCCATTCGGATAATTCCCTCGTGGTAGTTGTTTTTTTTTCCTCTCTCTTGGATGTATATCAAGAACTTTTCATGGCCATGTCAAGGTAACTGTAAGGAAATATGTGACTCATAGGATAGATATCTTACCTTTTCGGCAACACATTCAGGATAAAGAAAAATACATGAATTGTGTTCGCAGTTGCAAGTATGGCAACATTCCATTCGACCATCAAGGCACTGCAATATCGTAACGGAAAGATGTTCTCTCAGCATTTGATAAACAGTGGATGTCAAAATCATACATAGATAAAATCTCTCTCGCCGTCCGAACATGACTCGGAAGGCCTAACAGTGCCGACCGACCGCCGTGTCATCCTCGGCTGTTAGACGTCACTGGATGCTGATATGGAGGGGCATGTGGTCAGCACACCGCTCTCCCGACCATTGTCAGTTTTCGTGACCGGAGCCGCCATTTCTCAGTCAGGTAGCTTCTCAACTGCCAACGACCATGCCCCAGTGGTAATACCGGTTCCCGTCAGACCACCGAAATTATGCGTCGTTGGTTTGGCTGGCAGTTGGATCGATGACTGCCAGGGCCTGCCGAGCGCTTTTGACAAGCTTGGTGCACTCAGCATGCATAAATATCTGCCGTCGATTGAGACTCAATATCTCTTATTTTTGCTAGTTTCGTGCAATTTATTTTTTCCATTTTCAGACATTTCACTTCGGCTGAATATTTGCGACTGGTGTCACGTGTATCTGCGTAGGGATACCCAAAGGAAATATAGAAGCTCGTATTAAATACGTCTCTACGTGTTTCATAAGACGCCTTAATTGTTGGGTGATGCCTCTACGATTAAACTGAACATTTTACTTATATTCAGTTCCTCAGAGAGGTATACTATAGTTGTATCTTTTCTTACATATTGACAGTTTCTAACTAGGAAGGAGGTAATGTGGTGCTTAATGGCCTTCATTGTTTCATCTCTCAATTTCCGGGGACTCTCCCCATATTTCCCTCTCTTATCGATAGGGGCGTTCCTAGTAGTTCGAAGACTAGATACTAAATACTGAATCTTAAGTTCTGATATGCCATGTGTCACCATAAATACCATACGAAAAATTAAAATTTCTTTCACTCCATCTCCCATTTGGCCTCGAGCTCAGTAATAGTCGTCTGCGCTGTTAAATCTTGAATCACATCCATCTTTCATTGTCCTCCTTCTTAAAATGTCTTGTATTTTCAGGCACGTTGCTAAAACAGTATAACCTAGAATGGCAGTTTTCTGCCATGTTATGAGACGTTAAGTCATTTTTGTTTACCTGATATAAACGGCCATGCGTGTCTTCCTTCCCTACAGACATCAATCAGTCTGTCGCTCACCTTGCCTACCATCATTTTCACAATTTTTTTAAAAAATTAGTAAACTATGTAAAGAACTGCACACATAAGCTTAACGTGCCACCTAGGCACAGAATGCTAACAACGTTTGACAACAACTGTTTGGCAGGGCTGGATCCTATATCATTATTTACTTCAAATACCAGCAGTTAATGGGCTAAACCTTTCTTTCCCTGTTTCATGTGGACTGAGCTCTTTCTTTACTCATACAATTGTTTTACAAAACTGAGCTGATTTTTTCGCACTTACTGTAGGAGGAAATACTGGGTCTCTTCCATGCTTTCATATACTGGTGAAAACTTAGTTATGAGTTGTGAACGTTTATCGCCAACGTTTGTTGCGACTGTGTCTCTGGCACCCACTAGTTCACCTCAGTACGAAGGATGTCATAAATTTTTAATCATCACCTCGAAAACAACTTGCTGTGACCATGAAACATCGCGACAGTGTCGGTTCTTCTCTTGCGTACTGACCGCTCAGTAGCGCAACAATTTAACTGTCACAACCTATTTAAAGCTGGGCCCCGTCCCTTTATGTGTATCTTTTAATCCCAAACGCATGTTTCTACTCATTACTTACGTGGGTGTAGCCCTGTGCACTCTCTTTGCACACAATATCATCACTGTCTGGCGCGTATGCCCTTGTCATCTTGCATCGACCCTCGCAGCATGGTAAACGGGCGTCTAACATGAGCTCGTACCATGCTAGTTACGAGCTGCTGGAAAGCATGAATATGTCTATAACCAATGACAAGATGTTGAAAACAAGAAGTTTTTGGCATAACTTGGCTAAAGAAGACCTGACTTAAGAGAACAAATTTTGAGACATCAAGGGATGACTAACTCAGTACTAGAGGGAAGTGTGATGGGTAAAAATTGTAGAAGGAGACAAATAGATAAATGCTGAAGATTAGATGGGTAGATCAAATAGTAAATGAAGAGGCAGTGAATAGAATTGGTGAGCAAAATTTATGGTCTGCCTTGACTACAATAAGGAATCGTTTGATAGGAAACATTCCGAGACCTCAAGGAGTCGTCAATTTACCATTGGAAGAAAGAAAGAGAGGGGGGGGGGAGGGGGGAGGGAACAAAAATTGCAGAGGGAGAGCAAAAGACAAGTCTAGTATGCAGTTTCGGATATGGGTTACAGTAGTTATTTGGAGGTGAAGAGGCTTTGTTGCGAAGGAGGCATTGTGCATGGGATGAAATGAGGTCCCTGATTTTATGCAACCTCTCAACGGGCCACGATACAGAAACCTAAGGTCCATTCATGTGCTTCCATTTGTTGGCGTAGAATATTCCACAGCCAAGCCCTACATTCAGTAACAAAATGACTGACCCATCGCTCTCGAGTTGTGTCGGTATGGTTTGAAGGACAGTCCACGGACATGAGGGTGATTGTGCGCAAGCCCCATCTCCCTCTTCACGCTCACCCTCCCCTTCGGTTCACATGACTTCAAGCGTGTCCGTTTCACTTGGCTTGTTCTGTGCACGGTGGACTCTGTATCGACTGACTTCCGTGAAATGTGAATATCAGTTGAACAGTCTACGATTAAGGTGGTTTTCAAACTTTTTCGGTGTCTTGTGCTGGCCGCGCCAATACGCGTTACTGCTGTAATCTGAACGGAAGCGGGTGATAAACGCTACTCTGATTCAACTGCTCGTTTGACTACATAGGGGACTGATGTCTTTGTTCACAGGGCAAGTACAGCATGAAGCACTTCTTTCCACTGAACTTAAAGTTGCAGAAGATGGCCTCGCTATTGTATGGACGCTTCAAGTTGAAATGTCTGCAGTTCAAGGATGGTGAAGACCTGGGTTGCCTCCAGGTCATCTTCAGAGTCAATGAGGACGCAGCAGGTACGAGTATGTTCTTTACTTTCAGAGAACACACAGCTGTAAAGTGGCAGGTGCTCTTCTCTCAGAGCTATCACTTCTCGCTTCAAAGTCTTTACAATAACAATCGTACTGCAGAGTTTCCCCACCTTATGAAAAACTCAGTTTATTTTCTCTTTCTGTTATACTTGGCCACACATTTTTCAGCATTTTATGTGCTACGTTCAGTGTTTATGGTTTACTAACAGTAGTTGCTCACGCATTGCTGTGGCACGGTCTAGTTAAATGGAAAAGAAAGAACATACTTTTCTAGTATGTATGGGGATTAGATATACACTGATCAGCCAGAACATTACTACCGCCTACCTAATAGCCGGCATGCCCACATTTCACACTGATAACAGCAGTGACGCGTCTTAACACGGAAGCAATGAAGGCTTGGTTGGTCGCAGGACGGAGATGCAACCACATCTGCACATACAAGTCACCTAATTCTCGTAAATTCCGAGGAGGGGGGCGATGAGATCTGATGCCACGTTCAATTACATCCCAGACGTTATTGATCGGATCTGGAGAGGTAGTGATTCAGCACATCGATTGAGGGGTTTGGTGCAAGAATGAGGCAGCTGCACCCGCTGGTTCCAGAGAAATCCAACAGACGGAGCTGCCTGTGCTCCGAGTTTGCGCGAAAACGGGAGGTGCCTCGTTCTTCCCCCAAACGATAGCAGGAAGGAGATTATGTTACGTAGTGTTCAGCAGACCGGTGTAAATATTCCGCGTTTTCTGTGAGGAATATTTTTTATCAGGTTTAAGATCTGTTTTGTGACTTCATCATCTTTTGATTTCACGGTTTCTGTCAATGTGAGTGAATCAGAAGAGGAAGGACTGTTTAATTGTGACTCTTCAGAAACTACGAGCCAGGTGAAGATGAGACGTCTACTGATCAGAAGAAGTTTCAAGAAGCAGAGACGGAGTTGTTGAACCATTGAAGAGGAAAAAAATGATCGCAAAAGGAACGATGGGAGCGGAACATAAGAAAACAGCGGAGGGTTGGCGGAAAGAAGTACAAGAGCACAAATAGAAAAAACATGCCTCGTCGGACTACAGGTAATGATTGCAGTTGCAAATACAAGTGCTTTACTAAATTCGACATTGAAGCAAGGCATTCTATTATTAATGCTTTTAATGGCCTAACGACTAAGCATGCCCAAGATGTGTATTTGGCTGGTTGCATTAAAGGTTTACCTTTTACAAGAAATTGGCCAAAAGTGGAACAGGAAAGCCCAGGGCGTTTTCAAATGTTTGTACTGTTCGAGTCAGTGAAAGTAATCCAAGAGTTTGTAAAAAAGGGGTTGGCGTCACTGCATGGAGTGTCCAGAAAGCGAGTGGAAAACATCGCAAAGCAACTTTCTTTTGACGGAGCTATCACACCAAAACCAGATGGTAGGTGAAAGCATAATACAAGACGCAGCAAATTCCAGATGAAACTGTGCAAAAGATTCATTGTTACATTGACAGTTTTCCTAGGGTAGTATTGCATTATAGTCGTCGAGACAATGGCAATAGACAATACTTGTCTGCCGATCTCACTATCAAAGAAATGCATTGTTTGTACATGGAGAAGCGCTTTGAATCTCCAGTAGAATATGATTTTTACTTTCGGTTCTTCAAGACACATTTCAACATCAGATTCGGGCACCCAAGACACTTGTCAAAAGTTTGACAGCGTACAAAAGGAACTCAGTGCCTCTTCTATCTCAGATGAGAGACGTAAGGAGCTCCAGGATGCCAAGATACTTCATCGAAGTCGGGCGGATTGACTTTATCAAGATATTAAATGAAGACCAGATGGCACTTGCACAACGTAATAATGACACCGAGATGTTGTGCTTCGACTACCAACAAAATATGTCCCTCCCCAAAGTTCCTTCTGGGGATGCATTTTATAAACGCCTGTTTTATACATCACTACATCAAGCACGTTCTAACAGATCATATCAAAATGCTTCACCTATTTTCCGATAACTACGTCTCACAAAATAAAAATCATTCGTTAATGCAGTACCTGTTTTACCTCGTGCGAAGATGCTGCTTTACGAAGATCGTTCAGCGATTCCCAGAAAGGGGCCACAACTTTATCCCACGCCACAGAGCGTTGGGTATTATAATAACTTTTTTGACAAGCTGAAGAACTTATGTTTAAAGAATTGTTACATATCAATATCTAACAAGAAAAGGGGAAAATATTTAATCACTAAGTACAAGATATTCCTCTATGAACAGCCATACATCGGTAAAGGGACCAATGCAGTGCGACTGTAGGGATGACTGTCTTCGATAATGCGCAAATTTGCAACCAAGGACCTACGAGTCTCTTAACAATGAACCACCTTCATCAAGTTATGATTGTCTCCTCCCGCTTAAAGACTGAAAGTTCAAAGATGTCACAGAGCTCGTCAGAAAGTATTTTAGGCAAAACAAAATGTGGTTTTACTACCAGCTGACGTCAGATGCTTCAAACGATCCTCAGGAGACTGAGGGGGAGCTAGAAAACTGAAGAAGAACTGTACATATTGATATATTATGCCAATAATGTTGTACTCTCTTTATTAATGAATGTTTTCTTAAATTGAAATATGGTTAATTGCGGAGAAAATGGTCCTACAAAGAGTTTTTCATTCACTTTGGAGCAAAAAGGAGGCAGCTCCAAAATTCAAAACTCCACTGCACGTACCTGAGAGCATGCATTTGTGTGTATTCGGGTCAGTAGTATTGGATACACTGTAACCTAACACAAGGCTGACTATTTTTTTTATTTTCGGTGAAAAAGTTTTTTTTTTAATTTGCCAGAAACTGGAAAAAGTGGAGCTGCCTCCTTCTTGCACCAAACCCTTCAATTGGAACTCACCACTGTGTTCCTCGAACCACTCCATCACACTCCTGGCCTTGTGACATGGCGCATTATCTTGTTGAAAAATGCCACTGCAGTCGAGGAACATGATCGTTGTGAAGGGGTGTGGTGGTCTTCAAGCAGTGTATAATACTCCTCGGCCATCATGATGGCTTGCACAAGCTCCACTGGTCCCATGGACACCCACATGAATGTCCCCCAGAGTATAATGGAGCCGCCGTCGGCTTGTCTCGGTCCTGCAAAGTATGAGTCAAGAAGCTGTTGCTCTGGAAGACTAATGACCCACCCACTAGCATGATGAAGAAGGTGTTGGGAATCATCAGACCATGCAACGCTTTGCCACAGCGACACCGTCCAGTGCCAATGGTCACATGCCCATTTCAGTCGTAGTTGCCGATGTCAGGGTGTTAACATTGGCACATGCATGGGTCGTCAGCTGCTGGGGTCTATCGTTAGGAGTGTATGGTGCACTGTATGTTCAGACACATTCGTACCCTGCACAGTATTAGAATCGGATGTTAGTTCCACAACAGTTCGCCACCTGTTCTGCTTTGTCAGTCTGCTCAGCTTGCGACGTACGACATTGTAATAAAGGGTGGTCACCCAACCCCACGACGTCTGGATGTGGTTTCACCTTGATTTCGTCACGTGTTGAAGACACCTACCACAGCAATCCTCGAACATCCGACAAGTCGTGCAGTTTCCTAAATGCTCAGCCGAGACTCTGGGCCATCACAATCTGCCTTCCATCACACACAGATAGGTCGCACACCTTCCCCATTCTACACACAGACAGCGTGCTCACTAATACCACATGTACCATGCATGTGCCTGACCAGCTTCATTCCTCATCAGGTGACGCAGCTATCACTTCGACGGGTTTATATCGATAATAGGTCGATGGCAGTAGTGTTCTTGCTGATCAGTGTACTTCCCAATCCGCTTCTTCCTCTAGAATCTGCCCATTTCCTCCTTCCCCTCTCTTCGCCCATCTGCTCCTTCTTTCCCATCTCTCTGTCCATCTTCTCCCCCCTCTTTCTCCGTGTCCTACTGCCCCCTCCCTCTGTTCATCTTCATTTCCGCTCTCTGTGTCCATTTGCTCCCTCTCCTCTGGTCGTCTAACAGAAAATCTGTTCATTATTGTTTAAGATATGTATACTTAGTCTCTGCATGACTGAATATTTAATAGAATTTAATTTTAAATCTTAAGTAAATCGATCAAGAACTTGTCGAGAGTTTTGCTAAATCTGTTTCACTATTTTTACTATATATATATATATATATATATATATATAATTCAATTTCAATACATGTATTCAAAGTGCACAATAAAATAATGTAACTCGTTTAATATTCAAACGATACTTCCCCAATTATTTCTTCTGCGGCAGCTATATGTTAGTCCAAACATTTATTACAGTAACTTGTAAAAATTGGAAGTAGAAAAATGAAGTGCTTTTTGAGATTTTTGATAACACTGTTTCACCTATGTCAGTTCGAATGTTCATTATTGTACTGAGTAAAGATCTGAAGTAAATTGGTCACGAACTTTTCGAGATTTTTGGGAACAACATGTCCTCTTTATATACTACATATTAATCACCGGTCTTTGTTATACAAATATAAAAAAAATATATAGAAATACGCACTTATTCGCACGCGCAACATATTTGCTAACAACTTCTCATATGTATATACTAGCTGGTACCCAGCTCGCTGCTGCCGCAGAAAAAATAATTGGAGAAGTATCGTTAGAATATTAAACGAGTTACATTGTTTAATTATGAATGATAGAAAGAATGACGTTTTTTATTTTATTGTGCATTTTGAATACGTGTATTGAAATTGAATGATATATATAAAGGAGAGATATAAATGAGATTCATTTTATTTTTATTCAAGTGCTTCAGGGTAGACAATTTTTTTCCGACGTCAGGAAAAACAAATAAATTTCTTGGCTGTCCTACTCGTAAGCATACAACATACAACTGGCCATGTGACAAACATGGATTTTCTAGTTTCAATCCGCACACTTGAAGTGCCTGATCTTGTGCCTTGTTTGTGATAATTGAGAATGAAAGTCGAATGGGGAACTGCCTTCGTTTTAAATTAAATAGCATGTCGGTGGGAATGATGGGAATGCGTGGAATGAGCACATCTTCTTCCTTCGACTTTCCATTAAGAATGACATCCCGCATTAGTTTCTTCACAGTGAGTCTTGTTCAATTACTCAATCGATATGGAGTAATGTTCCGCAAGAGGATACTTAGCAGGCCGACTTTGAGTGACAACTTGTGCGGTGACACGCCAGGAAGATCCAATGAATTTAAATACTCGACTGAATAATTAACAGTTTCGTCCGCATTTATGACGCTGTGACTCGATTTGTAGGTAACATAATCGCCCGCAATTTGTTCGCGAATCGCAAGTTTGATTGCACTGACGTCGGTGTTTTTTGCTGTCAGAGCCATTTGTGGTTTTTATTACTGGTGACAGTCTGCGGAAAAACTTTCTGAGAGAGTTGTACGTCATTGTGCTATCCATCGAACAAGTTAAATGGAAATTAAATACATTTTTGGTAGCATCAGCTGGTACTTTTCCTCCACCAATGTTCAACAGCTCTTTTGACTATGTAGCTGGTAACGTATTGCGGTGCAAATGTACGTGCATACTGGTCTTCAATGTGAACTTTCACACATGTCTTCAAAGATGCTTTGCTTTGAGGCAAGCATGGAGCTCATCAGCTGGTGTTGACGTGGGTTTCACTGGAAGAGTTTATCTAAAGACCCCAGAAAATAAAATGAGAGCGCCATCGAACGGTTGTGCATTTTATCGTACCCTTAATATCTCGATCAAGCGAGCGCTTCAAGCGGTTTTTATGAGCCATGGTGTATCCGACGCAGACAGTGACCTTGCAAAGTTTCATAACTTCCGACACAGCAAATCCTTTTGAAATGTTGCATATCCAGTGGTAATTTGAGTGCCGAACGCGCTGTTCGTCCACCATCTAATAACGTAGCCGCAATACCTGATGAAGCAAGAGCCAAAGCAATTCCATTTTGAGGTCGGATGTGAGCCAATAGCAAATTGAGGAGAAAGGTTTTTCCACTGCCACCAGGCGAATCAAGTAAGAACAGACCTCATAATTTTTAGCAGTTTTATGCAGCGACAGCAGCTGATATTGTTTATATAAGAATATATAGCCTACAGTTGCAGGTTAACTTTATCGTTTACCTAGGTTTCAACGTTAGTAATAACGTCTTCTTCAGAACATAAAATATTATTTAAATGTTTGCCTAAAACAGGCCATGTCCTAAGTCAACTTTATAAAACTTGATGCATAACCATAAGCTTGTTTAATAGAAGTGACAAAACCTTATGGTTATGCACCAAGTTTTATAAAGTTGACTTAGGACATGGCCTGTTTTAGGCAAACATTTAAATAATATTTTATGTTCTGAAGAAGACGTTATTACTAACGTTGAAACCTAGGTAAACGATAAAGTTAACCTGCAACTGTAGGCTGTATATTCTTATATGAAGAACAGACCACCTCTGCCATTTGAGGCGGAATTTGTAATTTTATCGTAGGCAAGTTTTTGTTCCACAAGGAAAGTTGTTCATTTGCTTCAATAAATGCACGCAAATCATTACTGTTATTTGGCTGTTCTCTCACTAAATAGCGATCATAAAGGTCAAGTGCAGAACGCTCTGGCGCAGTCATGCCGAATTTATGAGTTCTTATGTTGATGGTTAAGCACATGTCCTGGATTTCTATCAGAGCTTGACTAAAATTAATGTCCTAGAAACAGATCGAATTGTTATTCCTAACGGTATGAACACGGTGCAAAAGTTTTCGCTCAGAGCCTCTCTGAATTTTTACCACAAATCTTTCGGGTTGTACGGCGAACATGTGGTCAAAATGATGGCGAATAATGTTCCAATTTGTCGCGAATGATAGGTGCTCATGCATCCATCATTGTTATTTCCCAGTGATGCTCATTCTCGAACAAATGAAGATTTTGACAAGCTTCTCTGTACGTCTGGCATTCTGCGCCATCAACCGTTCTCAAACTTCCAAATGATGTAGGACCTTTGACATTAACCGACACAGTATTGAACAGCAGTGGATGGTCTTCAGGATTAGGAATTTCTGCATAAATGGCATCATCAGTCTGAGGAGCATGTATTTTCAGTTTGAACCATATGAGAATATGAGCATGTGGAAGTCTTCTCTTCTTCCATTCAGTCGCATACATCCAGCAGCGAGTTTCACCATAAATGTGATGCTTCACTATTAAGTCCATCAATTTAGTGAGTTTTTGCCTGAATATTCGTGCAGCTACATCGGATGGTCGCTGATCAGGCCATCGAAGCTATTTTATCTGTTTACATGCTGAATTGCGTGTAAATGTGATGAAGAAGTAGGGGCGGTCATGTGAACGAACATATGTCATGGCATCTTGTGCATAATCATATGCCGTGGGCTACCATGGTACGTTACTGTAAGTAAGACCATTTTGCCAATGTTTGCAAATTGTGACTCGTAAATTATCGTATTCTTCCGAACGCAACGAATGTTGATTTGAGAGAATAAATAGCAGATGTTCGGATTCAGTTTTGGCACATGCGTCTACTTCGTATTGATGAAATAGTTGATGGCATTAAAGAACATGATTTGTTCCATTCCGAAGTATGATTATGCGGTAGGAATAGTAATTTATCGTTGACTTCTTTTATTGAGTTGTTCGCCTTAAAAATAAAGAAAAGGTAAGAGAAGAAAAATGTAAATTGTATTATACTTACGAATGTTTTAATATTCAGGAGAAAATGATATTTTTTTTGATAAAATGAAAAAAAGATATTTATATTTACCTGTAATTAGATTAGTTTGCATACTGGAGTGATATCCGTCCTGCCCCTCCCAAAACATTATGGGACAGTGCTGCACATCATATGATCGATGTGTTTCAGCAACACATTGAACTGTATTAGACCGTCGCTGAAACAGTATATCACGCGTATCACGTTCATCGCCAATTGTGACAATCACAGCTTCATTTACGGTAGATGCGTTGTAGGGTCCAGTATGCGATCCGATGGGTGTTTTGTCAGTTCGTATTTGAACTGCGTGATGATCCGCCATCAATCTGTCAATTGAAGTTTCGAATAATTTTATCAGTGAATTGTTTTGGTTGGAAAATGTTTTGCAAATAGGATATAATATGGTGTTTAGTAGCTGGGACTGCATCGCACCATTGATCAGCTTGTGCATCACCGTCACCCATAAAGTATATTTGTAGAAATTTATGTTCAGCGTCGGAAACGGGTAGAAATGAACCAGCACGGTGATATATTTGTCCTCGAACTTTGAAATTAAGCATGTACCCATCCCATAAAACTTTGTTGGCTCCTAAAGAAGTCATTTAAAACGCTGTATTATATTTCCAAATGTCTGCAAAAAGTGTTTGGAATCGGGTGAGTCGCCCGAAAAAAATGACAACACTGGATCAACTGATGGATGCAATGTCGGCAAGTTAACTTCGCCATTCGCGCAGAGAACCGCAATGCTCACACGCCTTATATATTTTGCCAATATTTACAGTGGACTGCAAACTGTAATTGCTGTTGTTGTTGTGGTCTTCAGTCCTGAGACTTGTTTGATGCAGCTCTCCGTGCTACCCTATCCTGTGCAAGCATCTTCGTCCCCCAGTACTTACTGCAACCTACATCCTTCTGAATCTGCTTAGTATATTCATCCCTTGGTCTCCCTCTACAATTTTTACCCTCCACGCTGCCCTTCAATGCTAAATTTGTGATCCCTTTATGCCTCAGAACATGTCCTACCAACCGATCCCTTCTTCTTGTCAAGTTGTGCCACAAACTCCTCTTCTCCCCAATTCTATTCAATACCTCCTCATTAGTTGTGTGATCTACCCATCTACTCTTCAGCATTCCTCTATAGCATCACATTTCGAAAGCTTCTATTCTCTTCTTGTCCAAACTATTTATCGTCCATATTTCACTTCCATACATGGCTACACTCCATACAAATACTTTCAGAAACGACTTCCCGACTCTTAAATCTATACTCGATGCTAACAAATTTCTCTTCTTCAGAAACGCTTTCCTTGCCATTGCCAGTCTACATTTTATATCCTCTCTACTTCGATCATCATCAGTTATTTTGCTCCCCAAATAGCAAAACTCCTTTACTACGTTAAGTGCCTCATTGCCTAATCTAATTCCCTCAGCATCACCCGACTTAATTCGACTACATTCCATTATCCTCGTTTTGCTTTCGTTGATGTTCATCTTATATCCTCCTTTCAAGACACTGTCCATTCCGTTCAACTGCTCTTCCAAGTCCTTTGCTGTCTCTGACGGAATTACAACGTCATCGGCGAACCTCAAAGTTTTTATTTCTTCTTCATGGATTTTAATACCTACTCCGAATGTTTCTTCTGTTTCCTTTACTGCTTGCTCAATATACAGATTGAATAATATCAGGGAGAGGCTACAACCCTGTCTCACTCCCTTCCAAACCACTGATTCCCTTTCATGTCCCTCGACTCTTATAACTGCCATCAGGTTTCTGTACAAATTGCGAATAGCCTTTCGCTCCTTGTATTTTACCCCTGTCATCTTCAGAATTTGAAAGAGAGTATTTCAATCAACATTGTCAAAAGCTTTCTCTAAGTCTACAAATGCTAGAAACGTAGGTTTGCCTTTCCTTAATCTTTCTTCTAAGATAAGTCGTAAGGTCAGTATTGCCTCACGTGTTCTAATATTTCTACGGAATCCAAACTGATCTTCCCCGATGTCGGCTTCTACCAGTTTTTCCATTGGTCTGTAAAGAATTGGCGTTAGTATTTTGCAGCCATTGCTTATTAAACTGATAGTTCGGTAATTTTCACATCTGTCAGCACCTCCTTTCTTTGGGATTGGAATTATTATATTCTTCTTGAAGTCTGAGGGTATTTCGCCTGTTTCATACATCTTGCTCACCAGATGGTAGAGTTTTGTCAGGACTGGCTCTCCCAAGGCCGGCAGTAGTTCTAATGGAATGTTGTCTACTCCCGGGGCCTTGTTTCGACTCAGGTCTTTCAGTGCTCTGTCAAACTCCTCACGCAGTATCCTATCTCCCATTTCATCTTCATCTACATCCTCTTCCATTTCCATAATATTGTCCTCAACTACATCTCCCTTGTATAGACCCTCTATATACTCCTTCCACCTTTCTGCTTTCCCTTCTTTGCTTAGAACTGGGTTTCCATCAGTATCTGTCTTACCCCTAGTGAGATAAGCCTCTACATCCTTGCATTTGTCCTCTAGCCATCCCTGCTTAGCCATTTTGCACTTCCTGTCGATATCATTTTTGAGACGTTTGTATTCCCTTTTGCCTGCTTCATTTACTGCGTTTTTATATTTTCTCCTTTCATCAATTAAATTCAATATTTCTTCTGTTACCCAGGGATTTCTACTATTCCTCGCCTTTTTACCTACTTGATCCTCTGCTGCCTTCACTACTTCATCCCTCAGAGCTACCCAGTCTTCTTCTACTGTACTTCTTTCCCACATTCCTGTCAATTGTTCCCTTATGCTCTCCCTGAAACTCTGTACAACCTCTGGTTTAGTCAGTTTATACAGGTCCCACCTCCTTAAATTCCCGCCTTTTTGCAGTTTCTTCAGTTTTAATCTACAGTTCATAACCAATAGATTGTGGTCAGAGTCCACATCTGCCCCTGGAAATGTTTTACAATTTAATACCTGGTTCCTAAATCTCTGTCTTACCATTATAAAATCTAACTGATACCTTCTAGTATCTGCAGGATTCTTCCATATATACAACCTTCTTTTATGATTCTTGAACCAAGTGTTAGCTATGATTAAGTCGTGCTCTGTGCAAAATTCTACCAGGCGGCTTCCTCTTTCATTTCTTACCTCCAATCCATATTCACCTACTATGTTTCCTTCTCTCCCTTTTCCTACTCTCGAATTCCAGTCACCCATGACTATTAAATTTTCGTCTCCCTTCACTACCTGAATAATTTCTTTTATCTCATCATACATTTCATCAATTTCTTCATAATCTGCAGAGCTAGTTGGCATACAAACTTGTACTACTGTAGTAGGCGTGGGCTTCGTGTGTATCTTGGCCACAATAATGCGTCCACTGTGCTGTTTGTAGTAGCTTACCCGCACTTCTATTTTTTTATTCATTATTAAACCTACTCCTACATTACCCTATTTGATTTTGTATTTATAACCCTGAATTCACTTGACCAAAAGTCTTGTTCCTCCTGCCACCGAACTTCACTAATTCCCACTATATCTAACTTAAAACTATCCATTTCCCTTTTTAAATTTTCTAACCTACCTGCCCGATCAAGGGATCTGACATTCCACGCTCTGATCCGTAGAACGCCAGTTTTCTTTCTCCTGATAACGACGTCCTCCTGAGTAGTCCCCGCCCGGAGATCCGAATTGGGGACTATTTTACCTCCGGAATATTTCACCCAAGAGGATGCCATCATCATCTAACCATACAGTAAAGCTGCATGCCCTCGGGAAAATTTACGGCTGTACTTTCCCCTTGCTTTCAGCCGTTCGCAGTACCAGCACAGCAAGGTCGTTTTGGTTAGTGTTACAAGGCCAGATCAGTCAATCATCCAGACTGATGACTTGCAACTACTGAAGAGGCTCCTGCCCCTCTTCAGGAACCTCATGTTTGTCTGGCCTCTCAACAGATACCCCTCCGTTGTGGTTTCACCTGCAGTACGGCCATCTGTATCGCTGAGGCACGCAAGCCTCCCCACCAACGGCAAGGTCCATGGTTCATGGGGGGACTATAACTGCAGGTAATTGCATTTCAATTTGATGTTACTGTAATTGCAGGTAACATCAAATTGAAATGCAGCAAGACTCAAATCAACATGTACTTTTCGTCGAGATCGGACGGCTCGTGAATGTTCTCTTTCAGTTCTCGCTGCAAGTTGGTTTTCTGATTCTTATGCACGCTATGGGGTAGCACGTGAACGCTCTCTTTCGATTGTTGCAGCTTGTCGATCTTCTGATTGCAATGCACGCGAATTAACGATTCGTTAAGGAGCAGCTTCATTATTTGCTGCATGTTGGTCTTGTGATCTTGATGCGCGTGAATGGGTAGCACATAAACGTTCTGTTTCGATTCTTGCTGCATGTTGATCTTGAGATTCTGATGCATGTGAATGTGCAATTCATAAACGTTCTGCTTCATTGCTCCCTGTCGTTGCTCGTCTGTTTGAAAAGCTCGAATTCGCTTATGTCTACGTGCTGCGCTCGTGAATCTAGTAAGTGAGGAACGTTTGGGAGGTACATTTCTCGGCGAAGCAATCACACGATATACAGTATGCTTGTATAACTAAAATATCGTTCGTCGATTCACTGAAAAAATACAAAAATTACTGATGTTACTTTTCTGGCCTTCACGGCGGACTTGTTGCAAATACGCTTCTCGGGTTTGGGCCGTCGGACCGTATTATACAAATCGCATAATATTTCATCGAAGCTGGCCGGAGTGGCCGTGCGTTTCTAGGCGCTACAGTCTGGAACCGTGCGACCACTACGGTCGCAGGCTCGAATCCTGCCTCGGGCATGGATGTGTGTGATGTCCTTAGGTTAGTTAGGTTTAATTAGTTCTAAGATCTAGGCGACTCATGACCTGAGAAGTTAAGTCGCATAGTGCTCAGAGCCATTTCATCGAAGCAACTGCTCGACATCTTCAGGTGGTGGTAGTTGCTGCTGTCACTGCTACAAAGCACGACTGATGATAGCCGGCCGAAGTGGCCGTGCGGTTAAAGGCGCTGCAGTCTGGAACCGCAAGACCGCTACGGTCGCAGGTTCGAATCCTGCCTCGGGCATGGATGTTTGTGACGTCCTTAGGTTAGTTAGGTTTAACTAGTTCTAAGTTCTAGGGGACTAATGACCTCTGCAGTTGAGTCCCATAGTGCTCAGAGGCATTTGAACCGACTGATGATAATCGCACTGTAGCGTCGAAATTTATCAGGCCGGGAACAAGCGATACGCGTGCGCGGAAGACGCTCACAGTTGGAAGAAAGCGACGCTCTGGTGCCCCCTGCTGGGAGCCCCAGAAAGCCATCCGCGCTGCTGTGGTTAAAGGCTGAATTAAATCTCAGTAATGCGTTGCGCCGCGTGATGGAAGTTCTGATTTTCCCTGCTTTGATTTAATAGCAGCCAGTGCTGGATTCCAAGCAGTGCTTAATTGAAAACCTGCATCCCTGTTGATACAATTATCCGCCGTATGGATATCTATGGCCTCCTTAACAACACAGTCCGAGAAAGATGACGCTGGGGATAAAATTACAGTCTTTTCGTGTTCAAGCAATGCTCCGCTACCGCTAACTTATCAGGTCGCCTCAGGCGTGTATGACGATGGTGTTCAACGCCAACGTTCTTGCACGGTTCGGCACGTCTGCCCAGTGTTAAGACTATCCACATTGGCATGGGATCTTATACACGTCACATTTCCTAAGGCGAAGTTCGTCTTTGACCGAGCTCAATAAATATCTCAATTTTGCTGGTTGATGTCGTACCTTTTGAGGGTTCTTTCTATTCTTGAAAACATGCTGTCAAAATAGGACAAGAACGCCGTTGCAATGGGTGGCTCCGCATCTCCATTTTCATCCCTGCTTTGAATTTGCTTGGAACAGAATGTACGGCTTATCCGTCTATCGGAATAGCCACGCTGTTGGAATACCGTTCTCAGGTGTTGTAGCTCACCAGGGGGACTGTCGGCATCTGAGACCACATGTGTTCTATGTACCAAACAGCGTAAGACACTACCGCGTTGTGCACGGTGATGACAACTTGTGGCCTGAAAATATTGCACCGTGTGAGTTGATTTGCGATAGACACCATGTCCCAGTGTACCACCGGCTTTTCTTTTGACTATAACATCCAAGAATGCTTTTACATTACAAAACAAACGAATGAAAATCATTAAGCTCTGACGAAGAATCATGGTTTTTCTCTGAAAACGTCTGTCACATTTGCAATAAATCCTTTGCGGAAGATGATATAAAGAAGCACTGGGATCATTGTCATTTCACGGGTGCACAACAAGCTGCAGCACAGCCCAGCTGCAATTATGCAGTGCCCATTGTGTTTCTCAGTCTGAGCGATTACTATGTGCACTTCTTGATCATGAACGTATGCGTACAAAAATCAAAAGATGGCCACAAAGAAATTACATTAAAGCCAGACTGTGTGTCTATTATACTAAAGAATACGGACAAATATAAATCTTACACAAAAGTGTTTCCAGTAATGCCTCAGGAGAAGAGAACCAAAATAAATTCCTGATTTACTGATCCACAAAATTTTCTGACGTATTCCATTGAAAAATGTGCATCATAACTGAACCCAGAAGAACTCGAGATAGTGAGGGAATATTTTCCTGACGATCATCTGTTCAGTTTAGTTAATCATAAGGAAATTACCAATATTCGTTTGAATGTGTAGGCAATGAATCGCTTCTTCTGGAAGATCACCTGCCCTCATTAAAAAGTTTAAAAGTCTAATAACAGGGGAAATCGTAGCAGAAGCTGAGTTACAAAGTGTATGCTGAGTACGGAACACATTCAGTCGAAAAAGGCTGTAGAATACTCTGATATTATGTTTAAAAATTTGACAACGATGATAATGCCTACAAAGTTTAGGTGGTCCTCTTCTACTGCTTCTCCTGCTGTTGCTGCTGCTACTCGGTCAGGAGGAGGAGAAGGGTAATAGCCCACAGATTATGTATCACTGAAACAGAAAACATGTGTGAGTAATCAGTAATACTGTTAATAGCGAAATATATTTTAAATAAAAAATAAAACCAGAGACGAGTAATGAGGATGTTAATATTTTTGGATTTTTTTGGTTTCGCAGGAGCTAAAACAATGATGACAGCTACGATGGTGGTTGTGGTGGTGATGACATCAGTGATGCCTCAGCATCATCTGACTGCTTCCTAGAGAGTTTTTTTCCAGCTTTTATAGCACACCTCACTGCTGCGAAAGCCTAAATTTCTCATATTATGTACTAAATGTGGGATTGTGCAGTAACATTCCCAGATGTCTGTTGCCCACAACACCATGCACGCGGAACGGATAAACCTAAGCAAGCTGATGGACTCGTTTTTTTCTGTGAGAGACAAGAAAAAAGGCATGTTGAAACTTGCAAAGGCTTATCGCACTCAGCTTCATCTTCCAACTGCAAGGCTCTAGAGCAGTTTAGGAGTCGTTCTGCATTTAAAACAACCGCGACGAACCACATGAATATTTATCCCCACACAATGATTCAGTGCGGGTACTCACGTATTGGCAACAACAGTAGCCATGGTGGTGTCCTTGCAAGAAGTAAGATTATGTGCATGTGTTATCTTGTGGAATTTCGTATAGTGCGCAGTTGTTTGTTTACATTGATCCACACTCAGTATTGCTGGCTCTAATATTTTTAAGTCTTCTGTGAAAGCCTGTAATCCAGTGCATGCTGTTCAACCCAAGAATCAATAATAACTTGAACTGTTTCCGATTCTAATATTTCACTCTAGTATTTTCGTAAGACACCGTAAAATTCCAGGTAATAACCAATATTTTACAAATTTGTCTTCAGTAGGTACTATTTCATTACTGTGTCAGTTATTGCTCTCTGCTTTTAAAGCTAGCAAGCATAATACACTATTGGTCATTAAAATTGCTCCACCAAGAAGAAATGCAGATGATAAATGGGTATTCATTGGACAAATGTATTATGCTAGAACTGACATGTGATTACATTTTCACGCAATTTGGGTGCAGAGATCCTGAGAAATCAGTACGCAGAGCAACCATTTCTAGCCGTAATAACGGCCTTGATACGCCTGGGCATTGAGTCAAACAGAGCTTGTATGGCATGAACAGGTACAGCTGCCCCTGTAGTTTAAACACGATACCACAGTTCATCAAGAGTAGTCACTGGCGTATTGTGACGAGCTAGTTGCTCGGCCACCATTGACCACACGTTTTCAGCTCGTGAGACATCTGGAGAATGTGCTGGCCAGGGTAGCAGTCGAACATTTTCTGTATCCAGAAACGCCCGTACAGGACCTGCAACATGCGGTCGTGCATTATCCTGCTGAAATGTAGGGTTTCACAGGGATCGAATGAAGGGTAGAGCCACGGGTTGTAACACATCTGAAATGTAACGTCCACTGTTCAAAGTGCCGTCAATGCGAACAAGAAGTGACCGACACGTGTAACCAATGGC
This sequence comes from Schistocerca americana, assembly GCF_021461395.2. NCBI lineage: Eukaryota > Metazoa > Arthropoda > Insecta > Orthoptera > Acrididae > Schistocerca > Schistocerca americana. The sequence continues at coordinate 636,831,484 of NC_060120.1, read as the reverse complement.
ACCCCAGACCAACAAGCCAGGTGATACGCCAGTATGGCGATGGCGAATACACGCTTCCAATGTGCGTTCACCGCGATGTCGCCAAACACGGATGCGACCATCATGATGCTGTAAACAGAACCTGGATTCATCCGAAAAAATGAAGTTTTGCCATTCGTGCACCCAGGTTCATCGTTGAGTACACCATCGCAGGCGCTCCTGTCTGTGATGCAGCGTCAAGGGTGACCGCAGTCATGGTCTCCGAGCTGATAGTCCATGCTGCTGCAAACGTCGTCGAACTGTTCGTGCAGATGGTTGTTGTCTTGCAAACGTCCCCATCTGTTGACTCAGGGATCGAGACGCAGCTGCACGATCCGTTATCGCCATGCAGATTGTTTAAGATGTCTGTCATCTCGACTGCTGGTGATACGAGGCCGTTGGGATCCAGCACGGCGTTCCGTATTATCCTCCTAAACCCACCGATTCCATATTCTGCTAACAGTCATTGGATCTCGACCAACGCAAGCAGCAGTGTCGCGATACGATAGACCGAAATCGCAATAGGCTATAATCCGACCTTTATGAAAGTCGGAAACGTGATGGTACGCATTTCTCCTCCTTACACGAGGCATCAAAACAACGTTTCATCAGGCAACGCCCGTCAACTGTTGTTTGATCGGTTGGAAACTTTCCTGATGTCAGCACGTTGTAGATGTCGCCACCGGCGCCAACCTTGTGTGAATGCTCTGAAAAGCTAATCATTTGCATATCACAGCATCTTCTTCTTGTCGGTTAAATTTCGCGTCAATAGCACGTCATCTTCGTGGTGTAGCAATTTTAATGGCCAGTAGTGTAATTGAGCCACCATTTCATTTGGATTATTCCAATGAACAAAATAGATATGTGCAATTTATTTGGTGAAGACTGTCTTCCAATTGGGTATTTAAGTTGCATTTTCGTTCTTTCACCTACTAATACACTGCTCAGGCAAAAAATTATGACCACTGCTCACCGCGAGTTTAAATGCCCTCTGCTGGTGTTGTAGGCACGTGACGCAGTAAGAAAAAATTCAAGGAAGTGGAAGAGAAATGAATGGGCAGTCATTATAGCGAAGACATGGGACGCAAGTGCGGAAATCCATTGATATAAGCGGTTTTGACAAAGGGCACATTTATGTGGCGCTGCAGCTGGATACGAGAATCTCTGTAAGGGCGAAATTGGGCACTTGTTGGTGTACTGCTGTCGTGAGCACCTACGGAATATGTTTGAAGGAGAGTGAAATCATGAGCAGGCCGCATGGTATTGGACGACCACGTGCCATCACAAAACGTAGAGGTCGGAGGATCCCCCTGTGTAATCCTGGATATGCAGCTATCTGTAGTAGATCTGAAGACAGAGTACAATGCTGGAGCAAGTGGTTTGGAGCACACCGTTCGAAGGCCATTGTTCAACATGGAACTCCACATCACACAATTCCTAGGTGTTCCTGTGCTGATCCAATGACAGCGTCATTTATGATTGCAGTGGGCACAGCATCGCTAAGTTTTCATCGTTGATCAATAGAAACGTTTCGCCTATCGAATGAATCGCATTTCTTGTTACACTTGGTCGATGGTTGGGTCCTTACACGCTGTCATCCAGGAGAATGGCTGCATATAACATGCATTGCACCAGAGATGCAGTCCGGCGGGGACAGAATTATGCTATGGGGGCCGGCCGAAGTGGCCGTGCGGTTAAAGGCGCTGCAGTCTGGAACCGCAAGACCGTTACGGTCGCAGGTTCGAATCCTGCCTCGGGCATGGATGTGTGTGATGTCCTTAGGTTAGTTAGGTTTAACTAGTTCTAAGTTCTAGGGGACTAATGACCTCAGCAGTTGAGTCCCATAGTGCTCAGAGCCATTTGAACCATTTATGCTATGGGGTGCATTGAGTTGGGCTTCCATGGAATCTGTGCTGGTAATCCAAGGCATCACGACATTATTGCAGACCACCTGCATAGCTTCATGCTACAGCGATGACAGGATGACTGACTGTGTTGCAACGTAAGAATCGCACAACAGTGGTTTGAGGGGAAGAATAGTGAACTCACATTGATGTCTTGGCCAGAAAATGTGCCTGATCTGTGCCCGTTGAAACATCTTTCGGGTGGCAGCCGTGTGCCGTAATTTGCGGGAAGTACTTGACCTGTGCATAGACGTCTGGTGCAACATAATTCTGGAATTCTGTCAAGGACTTGAAGAATCTCTGTTGTACTGTGTTTGAAAAGGGGACCAACACACTATTAAACAGGTCGTCATAATGTTTTGGCTCATCGGTGTATGTCGTCATCTATCTCTATTGACCTACCAATTTTGTTTAATGCACACTTAACGATCAGAGTGTATTTATAACTTTGTTTTAAATTTAGTGGTTTATGGGAAAGCTAGCTCGCTACCGGGCAGTACCTTGAGAATTTTGAAGGTCTCGAGCTGTGTAGTTCGTTTCAGAAGATTGAGTTTTATATAATAGATTCTATAACTATCCCATTCCGAGGATCTTACATTGTAAATGATTAAATCAACTCCTTCTACATCTAATGGTGAATCAGCATTCATTCACACTTTGGCGCCGGTTCAGATCTAATGCCGTATATAGTATCAAACGTTTGGTCAACTGGTTTAGTAAAAAACTATGTCGATAGCTTATGCCAAGTTTCTGACATTACGTTCTCTGATGGCTCTACTGCATCTCCATCACCATCTTCTACATCATACTCATTATCTTCTTCTACTTTCATAAATAACTTAGACCCATCTCTTTCGTCTGGATATGTCTTGCTCTCCTGTTGGAACAGCTCTCCAACCCATCTGGTGGTTGAGAAACAAGTCTAAATGGTCTTTCTCGTACAGAGGTAGCTTCACCTTACCTTTTTTCTGCAGGGCCAGTTTCCCGCGAATATTTCGTCGAGATTTCAACACTGCATCCTTAGTGTTCAGTCGAATTGAGAGACGTGTTGACATCAGTAGAGCTCAACCACAAATTACAAGGAAATAATGAGACCTTCAGATTGAGGTTACGTTATTTTCTCCACCATATCTAACACCATTTTTAATACTGCTCACCGATTGGCCCCAAGCTTGGATGTTTAATACTGCACTATCATTGGCTGGAGGTGTTATATGAACTGCAAATAACAACCACTGATAGGTTTAGAAGAGAAAAGGGATCACGAGAACACTAATCTAGCTCGAACTTCATCTCCAATTGGATATCCTGTAATGCCTCACCCAGCCTTACCAATACGACAACGAAACCAAAAGAAGGAGACTCAAATGGATTTGGAGGTATCTGTAAGTTATTAAAAGCAAAATGTGTGCAATTTCGTGGCACACATATTTACAGATTAGAAATGATGTAAAAATTACAAATAAAAGTGACCCTTGTAACCCTTATGGAATGAGGCATCAATATCGTGAGTAGTATGAGTATTACATATCTCCACTTAATTTCAAGAAAAACGACAAATATTAACTATTCAACAGTAATGTGTGCACCTCAAAAGTTCGTTTCACAAGTCAGTGCCAAACCAAAATTACAATCATCCACTTTTGTAGATAAAACAAGTAGTACAAAACATTTACCATTATCACTTCAAGCCTTTCCAATTTATAGGCCCTTTGACATAATAGCCAAGTAACACATTTGCGAAAAAGCAAAGCAACTTGGCTAATCATCGAAAATGTTAAATGATTCATTTATCTTATTACAAAAAAGACTCATTAACTGTTCCCTTTAAACCATTTCCAAGTTCACTCTGTAACTGTATCACAATAAGAATTAGTAATGCTTCATAGCCAGAACAGCAAGTAATAACAATATGTGCTGTATTCAGTATCCCTGTTACCACGGAAATTAACAAAAATTAAATTTTAAAGTTCGTCAACTGTTAACGTTAGAAACGATTCTGAGTTTAATTTCAGTGTGCTAGGTACAACTCTTTACTCTGCACACTGCACAGTTTAACACGCAGTATGTGGCACAATATCTTTCACTCCACATACCATTCTCTCTCTTTATTACAGTTGGCAATCTGCTTTCATAATTAACATTCAACGATGACACTTTAATGTATGCAGCTAACCTGGAGAAAGTTTCATTTACTGCCAGATAAAAATTCATAATGAAGGTTTTAACACTGAGACACCACTTATTTCTTTCACTGCACTAATACTTGAAAGAGAAATCATTAACACTTTATACAAAAGAATAAACTGAAACAAGGTCTTTCTGAAAAATCAGCCCATTACAGAAAAGTTCTTCCGCTGGTAACACCGAGTGGTTGTAATTAAACTGACGGTGTTCCAAGTGCCTCAGTGCGGGATGTATAATCGCAGGATGCTCAAACATCGTAGACATGTTCATTAGTCAGTGTGCTCGTGGAGTATGCTGAAAAAAGCTGTAGTTCCAGTTTCTGCCACAAAGTGGTTACATGGCTCTGTAAGCAGTCAGAATGTGGTTTGAGTGCAATAAAAGGGGAAGAACTATCAAACACATTGGTTCTGGTACGTTTATTAGGACAGGATTACAAGTTAGAACATGTGTTCAGTACCGTCTTCTCAATCAGCAAAATGCTGCGTCCATAACACTGCGTGGTCAGCGGGTTCTCGCAGAATATCCGATGGAATCAGGACGATATGTCATCATATGCTATCCTTCAGATCATGGAGAGTTCAGATACATCCCTGATAGACACGATTTTTCAGATATCTCCAGAACCACATGGATTTATGTTGGGGTTTCTGGGAGGTTACACATCTTGAAATTGCCTGGAAATGATGTGGTCGTTACAGAAAGTTTCTCAGAGAAAATCTTTGACTGGTAAGAGACATTGGAGTCACTTCATCATGCATGAAAATAGTGGTGTGGACACAGTGGCATTCTGGCAAAGGCGGAATCACGTTTTGGGTAAGGAGGTCCTTATAACGCACAGATGTTAATGTACACCTAACAACCCCGCGAGGTGTCATCTCCTCGAAGAAAAACGGACCGAGAATAAAGGAGCTTGGGAAACCATACTACACAGTCACATAATCTGAGTGTAGTGGATATTCCTGCTCAGCATGTGGTAGAGTAGAGCTCCACATGCGACGGTTCTGTACATTCAGGTGCACAGTAAAAGGTGCCTCGTCCATCCAAAGAATATTCCCCAGCCACATGTCATCCACGCTTGTGGTTCAAAATGGTTCAAATGGCTCTGAGCACCATGGGACTCAACTGCTGAGGTCATTAGTCCCCTAGAACTTAGAACTAGTTAAACCTAACTAACCTAAGGACATCACAAACATCCATGCCCGAGGCAGGATTCGAACCTGCGACCGTAGCGGTCTTGCGGTGCAGACTGCAGCGCCTTTAACCGCACGGCCACTTTGGCCGGCATCCACGCTTGTGAAAAAACAAAGGGTAAAATCACGGTGTTGTAGTCTGTGATGGGACTTCATTTGGTGCACATTCTGAATTTTGTAGGGATGCCAGTGTAAAATGCACCACAAAATCGTTTCAACTGTTCATCAGGGAAGAGACAATCCCCGTAACATGGCTCGAGCATTCGCTGTAGGATTTGAGGCATGTGCTGCATAGTCGGCTATAGATACGGCAACTTCATGGAAATAGGCCGCTTCCCTCTCTCTGCTGCACCACCTAATTGACCTATTTCTTCAAATTTCTTAGTCACATTCCTTAGCTCATTTATTGACATGGGGCCGGCCACTGTGGCCGAGCGGTTCTAGACGCTACACTCTGGAACCGCGTTACCGCTATGGTCGCCTGCCTCGGGCATGGATGTGTGTGATGTCCTTAGGTTGGTTAGGTTTAAGTAGTTCTAAGTTCTAAGGGAATGATGACCTCAGAAGTTAAGTCCCATAGTGCTCAGAGCCATTTGAACCATATTGACATGGGGCCTCTTGGTATCTGTTTCTGTTGGCGATATTCCCGCAATCCTGTGCTACTACTGCTGCCATTCTGACAAAATAACTTCACCAGCTGTGGACGGGCTTTCTTCTCAATAGTCATAGTGTTTCATATGAAAAACTTCAACTTTCTTCACCCTATACATCAACATTCACTTCACAAAAGAAACCAAAGCAGGAGGCCAAGCGGTGAACAATGCACCGACGTCAAAACAGGAAACATTTCACATTCTTATTGATTACACCGCCATATTTTTATCTCGTGGCAGAAAGTGGAACTATTATATTTTTTGCAAAATCCTTGAAAAAGCTCACAATGTTTCAACGTCCTGTGATGTATACAGCCCACATTGTAGCATTCGGAACACCCTCAGCTTAAACCCGGTATATGACACAACACTTACCTGAAGGACAGACTTTACCACTGGAATCTTCACACATGTGCTGATTTGAAGCACAGCATATCAAGAAATGTAGCCAGCATACCTATGGAAATGGTTCATTCTGCTGTGCAAAATGTAGTCCTGCGCTTTCAGACTCTTCTGGACTCTGATGGGCGCCATATTGAGCTCCTTTTGGAGCAGTAATGGTACCGGTATGTAATGGTATGATGTACCTTACTTCCATTGCCTCCTCCACATCATTTTGCCAATTGCATCGTGGGTGACCCCCCTTTCTTCCGCTGGGATGGTATCCATAGTATGCTATTTGGTATCCTTCCTACAGTCATCCTACTCGTATGGACAACACCAACTGTTTTTGTTGGATGTCGTCACTGATATCCCTTTCACTAACGTCCCAGGATTCTCTACTTTGTTGTTCTTCTCATATTTTTGTTCCGTAGAACGGAGTTCATTAAGGTTGTTACAGCTCATTCTTTATTAATCCTACTAGGGATTTCATCACTGTTTGTGCTTTGTTTATTAAATAATACCACAAGATATTTTGCCTTTTTTACTCTACAAACACTTTTGCATCTGCCTCCAAATTATTTACTTTTTCCGTTCCAACTGACAAGTACTCGCACCTCTTCATCTTCAGACCAGCCCTTTTGTATTTCTCTTTAAGCTTTCGTATCATGTAGTACGGATTATCATCGTCTTCTACTAGCACAATCTGGTCATCTGCAAAATACAGGCTAAATATCTTGCTGTTCCCTACTGTCACTCCCATAATCTGGCATTTTCTTTGGCAAGTCTGCACTATCGCTCTTCGATACAATTTAAAGAGGATCTGTGACAGCCGGCCGGAGTGGCTGTACGGTTCTAGGCGCTACAGTCTGGAGCCGAGCGACCCCTCCGGTCGCAGGTTCGAATCCTGCTTCGGGCATGGATGTGTGTGATGTCTTTAGTTAGTTAGGTTTAATTAGTTCTAAGTTCTAGGCGACTGATGACCTCAGAAGTTAAGTCGCATAGTGCTCAGAGCCATTTGAACCATTTGAGGATCTGTGACAGTTCTCATCCCTACCCCAAACCCTTATTCACCTCGAATTTTTCTGTCCAACTGTTCCTGGTCCTTAATCTTTTCGTGTTATTTTCACAGTAGTCTTTGATCCAACTCTATCTCTTTCAACTTTTCCCGCGGTTTGTAAGTGGGCACGTTATCATATGCTTTAACTAGGTCAATCAAAGCAACATGTGTGTCCAGTCCAGCCTTTGTGCCTTTTTTCATATTTAGTTTCATTGTGACGATGTTATCCATTACTGATCTTCCTGCTCGGTGTCCTGCTTGCTCTTCTTGCTGCTTGTGACTTTTTTTCTTTTTCTATCAGATTTTTCAGTACCTTCGAGCATTCATACTACGGAAGGGATCACTGCCAGTCCCCTATAATTATTTGGGCCATTACGTAACATATTTTATGGGCCAGTCTTATGTAACATGTTTTCCATTCCGATGGAACATCTTCTCCATTTAATACTCTTTCAGACATCCTCCTTAGCATTTCCAACAATTTTGGTGGACCAAACTTCACCAGCTCGGGATATATTGATCCACATCCTGCAGCCTTCTTCATCTTACAGCTCCTCACAGCCAGTTGAAGAGCTTTTATATCTAAACGCCATAACTCCTGTTGCATCCTCACCTCACATCTATATAAAAATGCAGGCAAATTTTACTTGAACAAATTTTTAAAATACGTTGTTCAGCGACCGTGACTAATATTATTATGATGTAACTTGTCAACAGTTGACACTCGTATTGGCTTAATCATTCTCCATGCCTCAGCACTACGAGCCCCGCCAATTATCCCTTCTACATATTCGCATCTTTCTTGCCATGCCTTATTTTTCCTTTTTAACACTTCTCTTTTTAATCCTCTATTTAGTGCCCTATATATTTCTCTACTTCGTCTGTCATTCACATTTAGGAATGTCAAATAAGCATCTTTTCTCCTTTCGATCATCTCTGCTAGTTCCTTATTACCCCAAAGAGGTTTCATCTTCTCATATTCTCCAAGTGCTTCCTTCCATGATTCTTACATGGCCTTCTTTGTATACTCATATTCCTCTTCTACTGTTCATTCTGCACTCTAAAATTTGTTTGCCAGTCGCTGTTGGTGTAAGTACTTAGTACTCTCTTCCCTTAAACAGTCCACGTCATATCTTATGATCTCAGACTGGTCATCGTGTTGTGAACTCTTCTGTTCGCTACTATTCCGGAAAGTATGGAGGATATAAATTTTTCATTCCACGATGTTATGGTCATTTCAACAGACCCTCTTTTAACATTGACATCATAAATTTTGAAAGTGGATTTTTGTCTCATGATTATAAAATCAGTAATTGTTTTCAGCCCTCTTGTATTGTTACACAGTGTAAATTTGTGTATATCCTTGTGAGCAAAGAATGTATTTTCTACTCGTAATTCAGATTGCTCCGATAAATCCAACATCCTTTTCCCATTTTCATTCCTAACATCCTCCCCATACATCCCATTAGCATTACTATTTCTCTCTTCCCCCATTCTTCCTTTAAAATCTGCTGACAGTATTAATTCGTGCCCACTTGGAACGACTTCTATAGTCTCTATGAGTATCTTTTCAAGATCTTCTTTTACCCTCGGAGTCTTTCGCGGTGGCATGACTGGATAAAATCTTTTCGGTTCTCATCCCGCGGCAATTGCAATAAAATTCTCGAGTTTTTGATGGCCAGCTCCGCCATCGTCGTCAGAAGTATTTCACTCCTGACGACGATGGTGGAGCTAGCCATCGAAAACTCGGCTTGAAAACCGAGAAGATTTATCCATCTTTTTTTACCTTCAGTGGCGAGTCTCCAGTAGGGGTTACTCTCCCACAATCACTATATTCACGGCTCTAGCTCTCAGACTGAGCTTTATTAGCCTTTCATTAACTGCTTCCATGAGGTTACATATTTTGACCACCTTTTGCTTGGAACGATGGATACACCTGCTCTTGCCGCACTGTTTTTGCCCACTCCGCTAAAATAACGCACGAACTCCACAATCAGTACCTTTCCTTTTTATTTTGGAAAGTACAGCTCCACCAGTGTCGTGCATTCTTATACCCATCAGAATTTCATGTTGTTTATTACGGATGCCCCGACAGTCCATATACCAAAATGCGAAGTCCATTTTCTTTTCCGTTCCCATATTACATTATAACCATACAAAAATAAAGGCTATTACTGGGTGTTTTAGCTGGCTGTCTTTTTATGTAGATGGAGAGCTGACCCATCGCACAGCCGTCAACCTGATGTACCAGAATTTGTCATCAGGATTTTCTTCCGCTAGGAATATTGCCTTCATCAAGCCTGATTTCTTCCTACCTTTTATGAAGAAGATGGGAAAAGAATAACAAAGGATACCAAAGAAACTATGAGTTACTTAATTCACCCACTGGCTCTTGCAGTTAATGAAAAGAAGGAGAATGACAGGTCGTTGTAGTACACACTTCGTTAAATTTACAAGTATTACAAATACATCCAAGCAAATTTTACATTTGTCATTTGGTAAATGTCAGACAACAGTAAAGCTTGCTTACAAAGCTACTTATCAGATGCTAGCGTCACTCGTGCAGGAAATTACGCCATTGCCTCCTATGTAGATGACTTGTGTGTGTCAGTTCCGATATTCATATCTCAAACAACTTTCACTCAGGAAACGATCATTAAACCCTTTTAATCCTAAGTTTTTGTACACTAGCCGATTTTCTGGACTGAGTTATTTTGGAACTGTTTGTGAAAGAAAACAAGCTGTTTGCTTTGCTATTTTCTCAAAAACTTATTTTATTGTGTTTAATTACTTGCCAAATATTACATGGAAGCGTAATTTGTGTTGTTGTGCTAAGGTTTCAACTGAGTAGTCACAACAGCGCCAGAAACACCAATCAAAAGTATCTTAAATTTCTGTTCCCCTTTCTGCATACACTAAAATGTCTAAAATAAATTTAGTTTCAACAACGGACAATGTAAACAGTTTTCTTCCATGTATATGCCTTTTGCTTGGTGTGTACTGTTTGAAAAGAGGTTTACCTTTCCACAGCCTTACATACTCGTCAGTGCACAAATCCCAAAATGGATTTAGAATTTACTTGAAATTCACTGTCAAAAAATTCGCAATATTCTTTATTTTGTAAACCTATTCACCCTTTCAGCGTTTCCCAAAAAGCCTGCATCACTAAAATGTAGCATTCCAAGAACTGTCAGAAATCTGTCCCTGGGCATTACTTTTCTAAAGGAAGGTCTTTCAGTAATTGGATATGTAGACCAATAGTCCTTCATTCAATATCTTTTTACAGCATGCAGACTGCTAGAAATTGATATATCTTATCTGCACTTGTATCTGCCCTCTGTATTTCCCTGAAAGATCTTTAACATCGTTGGTTCACTACTTTGTAAAATCTATTAGTTTCACTGGTATTTCAGTCCATCAATTGTCTGTCAAATATAAGCTCAAAACATGCACTTTCACTAGCTTCCTCGCTTGGTTCACAATGAGGGTGTACTCTAGAATCATCATTAGAAAAAGCACAATTATAAGGTATAAACACGCCATGTGTCAGCCATCTATATTCATTATTTCTGACTTTTTCCTACTTTCTCGCCTGTGATGGGCCCAGTTCATGAATAATTTCAATGTCACGTGATGAATCTTCTCTTTCTCATGATAATACATTGCAGTCTCCACTTCTTCGAAATCACCAGCAGATTCCGCAGCCCAGTCTTCATTTAGCAGTATTTCTCTAATTACATCGTTGCTCAAACCTTTCGAATTCGGCATTATCAGCACACATGAAGACGCATATGCAAGTAACGAATTTAGCGCCCATAGGATGTATGTATACTACGCCTCCTGAAAATGCTAGTAAATCCAGATGTTCGCAGCAGATTTCAGCACCATTCAGTCACAGAAGGGAGCAATCTTACCGAGACGACGGCCTATACACATGAAAGAAAAGTGAAAAAGTACCTGTACGATTGTTGGCTGGCGTGACAATATGGTCTCTGCCGTACTGGTACGGTTACTGTCTGCAAAGGTTTAGTGTTGATAATGCCATTGTATATGCTGCCTGCCTTTCCATTAAGCATGTGATGTGACTATAATTTTCTGTCGGAAAATTTCTAAATTACCATGACTGTCTATTTTCTGGCTTTCGTGTGGTACATGTAGGATATTTGTCATTTTCACCACTGTTAACAGTGTGTTCAGTTTCAAGCAGATGGACTGTCCTTGCTATGCTAATTTATTCCAGTATGTGGCGAAATCTAAAAACTAAATAATCACAATAAATCGCTCAAATTTTAACGGTATATTCTCTAGATATATTCTCTATATATATACGGTATATTCTCTATATCTAGAGGAGCTATCTCCCTTTTTTCAAAAATCTTTATGTACACTTTGTTGAAGACAAGCCATCACATGTGTTAGTACCACTATAGAATTCAGTGTATTCTTCATTTATGCCAATTATTACTGTGCAAAGTAAACTATTCCAATCCTCCCCTTTTTTACATGTTTAAAAAAACTGTAGCCAGATACCCTTATAATATCATTTCTTGAGTCTAAACTCTATGCTGAGAGGAGCATTTTCCAGGGGATGTTTTAGCATGTAATCAGAATTTAAACAACAAGGAAGAACTTACGCTGTGTTATTTGATTTATTTAGCATCTATAATGATAGATAATTTTCTGAGCAAAAACTAATGTTCACATCGACCTGTTCGAAAATATTAACTACCTCTGAATGAGAGATTGGCAATACATTTTGGACTATGGTCTATATCTTTTTGTTGCAGACAGTGGTGCAAAGAAGTTGTTAGTATTATCAATACATTCCACAATTGTATGATAACAGAAGTATATTTCGTATCATGTGTAATTTGTTTCGTAGCAGTTATTTTATTTGTAAATTTGCTGAAGGAAATAGTAATTATCCTTCTGAAATCTTTAAAAGAATCATAATTTTATAGAGTTATTTGGTGGTTCAAGATTTCATAATTAATATGAAAGTTGATTACTTTTTCGATTATTTTGAAAACAACGAAAATAAAGTGAGACATATCGGATTCTGTAGAATTTTAATATTCAATAATATCTAATTCAAAATTTCTTTTTCCCATGAATCTGCAAATTCAGTTGTTTGAAGTCTGAAGAGAGAAATTGGAATTTTTGGATTTTTAAGTGTCTCTTGTTCTAATTGAAATAAAATAAATGTAAATGTCATGTGACTAGGGCCTCCCACTGGGTAGACCGTTGGCTGGGGGCAAGTCTTTCGATTTGACGCCACTTTGGCGACTTGCGCGCTGATGTAGATGAAATGATGATTAGCACAACACAAAACCCAGACCCTGAGCGGAGAAAATCTCTGCCCAGCCAGGAATCAAACCCAGGCCCTTATGATTGACTTTCTGTCACACTGACCACTCAGATACCGGGGCAGACTAATTCAAGTGAATGTTTGGGTTCCTAGTTACCAGCAGGAACACGAATTTCCATACTTTACCTTCTTTTGGAAGTGCATAATTATCATTTTCTGTTGTTCACTGAAGAACTGAATCTTCTTGATCTTTTCTCAAACACCAAATAAAAATTGTAATTTCATCACCTTCAAACATAATTTCTTTAGGTCTTTAAATAATCCACCAAATAATTCTAATGGGTAAGAAACTTCATTTTGTTTAGTTTCAATTTTTCCATTGCTAACAATATGTCCTTCCATACTTCATTCATTCAAAAGAGAACATGGTAATTAAATAAGAGTTGAAGAACAAATAAAAGAATGTTTGATTCTAGATAAAATATTAATTCCTTTCTTAAATGTAATAACTTTCAACAATAATGTAACATATTTGTCAATTAGTTTAACACGTGATTTACATGGTAGGCAGAAAAATCAGTTCCATCTGTATGAATAACATCAGAAGTCATATAAAATTGTGAAAAATTAGTATGAATCCAAATATCACATATATTACTATTTATTTCTGTTTCCTTGTTAGGAAGATTTAAATATTTTTTGGCAGGAAAGGAGAAAAATTGATAACTTCCGATTTGATCCAGGAGTTTTAAGAAAAAAAATTATTAATTCATTACTAAAACAACTGTTACATAAGCATAATTAAAGTCAATTAAGATCTCATATTTTTTGCTTATTTCTAAATTTTGAATAGTATCAAAAATTAGAAATTTTTTAGGATGACTTGGTTCATAAATTATTGGAACACCAAATTCAATATTTGGTTGAAATGAAAGAATAATATTAATTTCCCTATAGAAATGATTATGTTTAACAAACATTTCATCAGCCAAATTAAAAATTTACATTAATTATTTTAAATGTAATGATTTTTAGAACAACGTTAGCAACAGTTTTTTTATTAGGTTCAATAGTTTGAATATTAAATCCTAAAATACTTGCAATATTATTTTCTTTTATATCTCTGTATAATTTTTAACTTTTCGATAATAATTCTATTTAAAACTTTATTTTCTCTAATTGGATCTTTTGAATGAATAAATTTTTCTACATTTTTTAAACTACGTTGACCAACATGAATTTCTATTGTTTATCTATCTCAGTAAAGATTATTATTTTTCGATGTAATATTTGGAGTTAAAAAAGTTAAATAAAAAGCAACTAGTGAAACATTTTTATAAGTCACTCTTATTGGGATAATTACTCTTTTTCACAATAGAAGAATTATCGCTCAGTTGAAATAATCTACTCATTTATATTGTAAAAATTTATGTAAATAAATGACAGATTGAGACCAAGAATAAGAATTCCAGAAAATAAATTAAAAAACAAACATGGTACACTTTTACCAAATTCTATTCGATTTGCAATCATAATACCAAAGACTGCTTTTTCCCCAATGATTACAAAAACTTTTTTTGTTATTAAATATAAATTCATTGTTTTTCAGATCCACAAGCGACTTCATTAACATATAAAAATTATTATATTTTTAATTCTAATAAATATTTTCCCTTTAAATGGAAAGAGAAAATAAAATGAATTGTCCAATTTGCAATCAAGAAAAAGAAATTCATACAGAAATTAAAATAACAAAACATGTTGTAAAGTTTGTAAAACAAAGAGACAATGAGAACTTCTTCATAACAGGCATATTAATACATTTATTTGTGAAAGATTTCGAAAGGAAGTTAAAAATTCAGTTAAAAGTATTCACGAGTGTTATCACTCAAAAGATGACATTTTTCTATATCGTTTTCTTTTGTCAGTTAAACATTTTTATAATCATGACAGTAATTTCATTTTTCACAACTAATTTCTTAATTCCTTTAGACATTCCCCCTTTTTTCACCAACTTTATATGCATACATTTTGGATCTTAGAATAATGAGTTCTAACATAATTTTTCCACAATTTTGAACTTTCATTTTTCCTAAGACTTTCTTATTTACTTGTGGCAGTACATAAATATTATATTTAGGATAATCACTTGTATCAAATTCGTAAATTATTGATTTTATATCTTTGCAAAAAATCTTTACTTCTTATATCAAAAATGAAAGAATTACTATATATAAAACATGAATCAATATTTTCATAACACTTTGCTTTCATAACACTATAATTAAGGTAACGCGTTTTTATTTTCGAAATAACTAAAATACTCACTCCAATAGAAATTGGTTTATTGAATACTATTATAATTTTCTTCATAGGACTAACGTAACATTTCTTGAAAGTACAGTGGAATGTTCATAATTTTTGAAATATAATTTATATATATTCTTGGATTTGTTACAATTTTAATACTTTGTGTAGTTCTAATATTTTCCATTGTTTTCCCATCGCTGAATAACTCATTAACTTGTAGGATTTTTTTCAAATTCGTTAGCTGCCTTTTTTCTCATTTCTGTAATAAAATCAATGTCTTTCTTCTACCAATCTCATTGTTCAGGTTATAAGATTCTACTTTCTTTAATTTTTCTTTAATTTTAGTCCTAGACATTGAATGCGAACATTTTTAGGTTAGGCTTTACCATGACTGTTACTGACATTAAATGATAAAACAAGTTTACTGTTACCAGTCACCGTTTTATTTTTTCCACGACGCGTTTCGAAGGTTTAAACCTGCATCATCGGGTGGATTAACATTAATTAGAATTACATATGTGTGTATGTTGTGTTATGACATTTGGAGGAACTTGTGGCACTGCCTAGTGGAGAAACAAGACACTATTTCAGAATATGGTTTTGGATAACGTTTGACAAAAAAATTAAACTGATATTTAACGGTAAACTTTAATAAGTAAACTAGAGTACCTCCAGTGGTCACAGGTTCCTTTTCCAGTCGTAACACTTCACATGTATACTGCCACATTTGTAAACAAATATGGCGTCTGGAATCAGCTGGGTGCAAGGTTCGTGCAGCAGAAGAGAAGACATAATCGCAAAGTGCAAAGAATATACATTGTAACAACATTATTACAGAATAATCGTTTGAACCATTTGGAGGTGTTTGTTTTGAGGTGTCAAATATATGTGTGTGTACTTCAGGTGGTATATAAATCCAATTTTGAAAGGTTAAAACAGCTAAACATTCGTACTCATTTATGCAATCAGGTGAAATGTTAAAATGGCTTAAACTTCATACTTGTTAATAACAATTAGGTAAAATGTTATAGGCTTGAATTACAATAATCATATTGGCTACAGCAGTAAAATCATACATAGATGACACTCTTTGAAGAAAGAGAGAGAGAGAGAGAGAGAGAGAGAGAGAGAGAGAGGAAGGAGTGATTATATGAGAGCAAACATTTACATGGCAAGGAGTCCTAAGATTACATGTTGCATATATTAGCTGCCTAAAGGTTGGGGTAATAAACTGGTTAATGTTATAAAATATGCAGATAGATATACATTTGTGCCAGTAGATGATGTACATACAGTTTTAAGCTGACAGGGGGTACAAGCTGTTGGTGTGATGAATTATCTGTGAATGAGGTCAATCTCTTGTACTCTTGGCGGCTGCCAATATTTATGGTAAATGGTTTCTTCAAAGAGTGTCATCTATGTATGATTTTACTGCTGTAGCCAATATGATTATTGTAATTCAAGCCTAAAACATTTTACCTAATTGTTATTAGCAAGTATGAAGTTTAAGCCATTTTAACATTTCACCTGGTTGCATAAACGAGTACGAATGTTTAGCTGTTTTAACCTTTCAAAATTGGATTTATATACCACCTGAAGTACACACACACATATTTGACACCTCAAAACAAACACCTCCAAATGGTTTAAACGATTATTCTGTAATAATGTTGTTACAATGTATATTCTTTGCACTTTGCGATTATGTCTTCTCTTCTGCTGCACGAACCTTGCACCCAGCTGATTCCAGACGCCATATTTGTTTACAAATGTGGCAGTATACATGTGAAGTGTTACGACCGGAGAAGGAACCTGTGACCACTGGAGGTACTCTAGTTTACTTATTAAAGTTTACCATTAAATATCAGTTTAATTTTTTTGTCCAACGTTATCCAAAACCATATTCTGAAATAGTGTCTTGTTTCTCCACTAGGCAGTGCCACAAGTTCCTCCAAATGTCGTAACACAACATACACACATATGTAATACTAACTAATGTAAATCCACCGGATGATGGAGGTTTAAACCTTCGAAACGCGTCGTGCAAAAAATAAAACGGTGACTGGTAACAGTAAACTTGTTGTTTCATTTAATCCTAGACATTGTTTAAGATTTCTATAATGTAAAACATATTTTTCCACATTATTTAAAGTTGTTAATAATTTATTTCCTCCTTCTGGTGCTCAAGGCAAATCTGTATGTAAATTATGTAAATTCTTTGGATTTTGTAAATCAACTTCTATAAAAAACATATTTATAATCATCCAACATTTTAAATATTTTTTTCAGCAATAATAAATTTTTGGTTCTTCCCAACTGAAATTTTTAAATGGTAAAAATTGAGACACTGCCCAACCATATCAATTACTTCCATTTTAATAAGTTATATAATTTGATTGTTATTGGGTTAAAATTTTTGCAAATATATTAATACTTTGAGAAATTCACATCGAATTTGCAAGAAATGAAACCATACAATAATCATGTTGTATAATTCAATTTTTGTCATTTTTTACATCGAATATAGGTAATACTGGAACCTTAAAATACAGACAAAGATCACATTTATAAGATTTAATGTATGTATCTCCAAAATATTCGAAAGGTCTGCTAAAATTCAAACATTAGATTTATCATATAATTTTGTGTGTTCATCTAAATTTTTAAAACTGAATTTTTTCCAAACTGTTTCTGCTCTTTCACATTCTGCATCAGAAGTATTATCTTCGTTAAGTTTTGAATAAAAATATTCTTTTTTAGAGAATTTAGTTTCTTGTAATTTTTCTTCAGAATCCATATATTTGTAGGGATAAATGCCTGCTTTTATTACTAAATCTAATCGTTCACCTTCAAAATATTTTACTATTTCTCTAAATTGTTCTATTGTAAGATTAGAAGATAATTTATCAGTACCTGAAGCCATAAATTTAAACATATCGACAAATCTTAATGTTATCCATCTTCAACATGTTTACTAAAAGAAATATATCCTTGTTCATTATGGGGAAATGTATGAGTATCTTTATTATCTATTGTTAATTCATTGACAAACATATGAACATTGTAATTTGTTAAATTATGAATATAATCTGGTATAATTCAGTATTTTGGTAATTAAGATTGCAATCTTCAAGTGCAACTCCTTGATATTTTCCTGTGGAATAGCAATGATCTCTTATTTTCTTTTCACCTAAAGTAAGTTCTTCTTCATAAAGATGTCAAGTCTCTGCTTTTTATAGTCGATTTCATTAAAATATTTCATTCATTTATTCTAGCAATTTCTCTTGATTCTTCTTTTAACATTTAAACCACTTTTTTGCTCCATCAGGGTGTATATGTGGACAAGGAAAAAAAGTTCCTAGATTTTTCCTGAATTTTCCGGTTAAAAATACAGTTTCTCTCAGGTGAAAATACACTTTTTCCGTGTTAAGTGGCAGTATACTCTTATTCAGCATTGCAAAACTCATCAATCCTTTGAATAGTAATGGTTTTATGTACCGGAGTACAATGTCCCGGCACTTTAGAAAACGTAATTCAGGGGGGAAAAACACGTTTTGAAAGACCTTTGATGTGCAGCAACGTGTACGCTGCATATTTTTGTATTACGAATGTATAAATTCGAATTCCACTAAACACTGCATGTCACTTTCCAAAGCATTGAAATCGAGATTGTGATGCGCTTTTGTAAGCCAGTCATAGCACATGTCACATGATCTCGCCAGCTGATGACAGCATAGGACACGTGATGTACTCATCGAATAACAAGATAACTCTTAAGTAGTGTGAATACACAAATAAGAAAAGTTAATGGTTTACGTTAATATACATAGCACTCAGCTATAGTATTGGTCTCGAAGATTAATAAGCTGGAAGAGAAGTTAAGCTTCCACATATAATGTTGATCTTTCTTGTGCTTGTTACACTTTAAGATACATCACACAAATGTGCAAGGAAAATTTTTAATAACGATGCAAATGTATGATCTTCTGGGCTGGAAATTCTTCTAAATGGTCACCCTCGAAGAGTTGATTTTTAAAAGCGAGTCAAACGCTTTGTGATTTAAGAAATTCATCATACATTCTCGCACATAGCTCATCTTACGTAAAAGGAAATCTCCTTTGAATGTAACGGTTTTCAAACCACCATTCGCAATATTTTCCCACGACGTGTTAGAAATAGGTTCGTTTCAGTAGTTTCCAGAGAGCGCCAGATAACAGGCATCACCATGCTTGCGCAGCTACGATGATGCACGAGACCCATGTGCTCGTGCGTGTAAAACATTAAAAGATCTTACATTATGTCATAAAACAAACAAGACATCAGAGGATACTCCAAGAACATCGTAATTTCGTGAACCACACTAAAACGAATAATGCGGCTTAAAATGCACATTCGTATGCAAATTTTCTTGGAGTACCAGTACTGTATTATCTCATGTTTGATTCTTTATTATGACATAATGCCATACGTACACTTGAAATGCAGCGAACAGTTGAAACTAGCCAATAGTGTGAAATTAAACACTTCGTTTCAAATAAATTGACTACCTCAACAGAAGAGATTAACAAAAGGCAAATCTCATTAGCAAACCAGCCAAAATAACTTCATTGTTCTGTAAGGCGATTAATGTTTGACTGTCAGAAAGGTGGAAATAAAATCTAAAACTAATAACATATTTTAGCCTTCCGTAATTACGCAAACATATTTCAATTCATTTGATAGCTCCTGGCCACAAAAATCCGTTTTGTTAACATTTCATGTGAGAGCAATAAACGAAGAGGAAACAACAAAATGACTAAGCATAAACACAGGTGACGTGGAGACGACACACCTCTCCACCACAACTCCGACTGCTCTGTGCATCAGCCCCGGATTTACTGTATTTCCGAACCAGGGAAATATTAAGTAGTGGTGCTCAGCCACACTTCTGTAACCAGAAGCGGGAGAAGGTACTACTCATACGCGACTCAACTGCGCATGCGCAAGAGCCCGCCCGCAACTGCTCAAACGAATCTAATTTAAACAGTTGTCACGTCATGGTCATCGGAGGCAATTTGTTGTTACAAAGCATTGGATAGTCCTCCTAAAGCCTGTGACACACTTTACTGTTGGCAGACGCTTGTATGAGCACTGTTTTGTTGTTGTATAGGGCGCATTTCGTTTGCAACTTAAGTTTTATTTTCTTTCTTTTTTTTCTCCTGTTAATGTTTTGTTGCTGCAGTATTAATCTGCAGTAGTGGGATACAGTAATATCCTTTGTTAGAGTATTGGTTCTTACCAGTTAAAATCACAAAAATTTAACTGAAAACTAAAACAATGAAAAATTCCCGGAAATCTGAACAATTCCCGGGTTTTTCCCGGTTTTCTCCCGGATGAAAAAATTCACAGGTTTTTCCCCGATCTCCCGGTTGTCCCGGGTCATATACACCCTGTGCATCTATACTCGTGTAAGTAACAGGATTTTTATAATTTCAATTAGAATATTTAACATAATAACTGAATTAAATTGCTGAATGTTTTTGATATTTGTTAATATCAGATTTTTCAGGATTTGGTTTACAAGTTTGAATATCTTTTAATAAACATTTTAAATGTACATAAATCAAAAAACGAACGAATTTAAAGATTTTTTACTGATGTCGTTAGTGTTATTAATTGTCTTTTTCCAAGTTTAGAATAATTTTGTATTTTTTTCGTTTTACAGATTTGATGTGGTTCTTTTAAAGATTTTTTTATTCAATTCATCATCATTATCATTGTTGTTAATATTGTCAAAGGATTTACAGTAAGATCGATTAATTTTTGTTTATTAATTTCGGAATAACTATTCAAATTACCTGTTTTAGCAATTGGTCAAAGTTCTTTTAAAGTTTTATATTTTAGTTCCTTCTTCTTCATTTCTTTATTCATTTCTTTCGTATTAAAACAATCAATACATTCCCAAAGATCTCCTCTAGCTACATTTGAATAACCATTTCCTTTATAATAGTTTTCTGAATCTCTATAACGCAATCCATTGTGTATCGCATATTGTGTATTGAACCAGTTACCTAGAAACGACGGAGAGGCTTTGTCCCACTGTAGCCCTCAGTGGTTCACAATTCCATAACAAGCCACAGCAGTCCACCCACCCTACCACCGCCCCACACCAAACCCAGGGTTATTGTGCAGTTTGGCCCCAGTGGACCCCCCCCCCGCCCCCCCCCCCCCCCCATCCCTGGGAATGTCTCATACCAGCTGAGTGTAAGCCCTAATGTTTGCATGGTAGAGTAATTATGGTGTGTGTATACATGGAGACAATGTTTGTACAGAAAACGCCGACATAGTGTAACTAAGGTGGAATAAGGAGAACCAGCCCGCATTCGCTGAGGCACATGGAAAACCATGTTAACGACAATCCACAGGCTGACCAGCACACCAGACTTCGACACTAATCCACTGGGCAGATCCATGCCGGGAACCAGCATGCCTTCCTGCTTGGGAAGCAGTGCATTAGACTGCGCAGCTAGCCAGGCAGGCATAGCTCTATCCATACTGTCCTTTACTATAATTTCTAAGTTCTTAGACAATTCAACTTTGTTTGGAATTTCTTTCTGTTTTATTTATGTAGAATGAATTTTTATTTAAACGTTTTCAGTTAAAATGTACCTCTGAGATTTTTGGTTTGATGGTTCTTATTTATGAAGAATAAAGTTTATTAGATTTGAAAATTTTTAAATGAGAAAAGAGAAATTGCTTTTTTCAATATAGGCAAATGAGATTTTTTTGGTTGGGGAAATTAGACATTTGTATAGTATGCAAATATACAGAATACATAAATCTTGTCCAATGTCAGGATGCAGTCTTCTCACTGAGCAACAGAGACTTGCAAGATGAGCATTACTAAGACAAACAGGAAAATAAATAACACAGATAATCAATTTGAATGGAAGACCTGATTATGACTGCAATGCAAAATGAAATGGAAATGGGCAGGAGATGTAGCCAGGAGAAAAGATGATAGAGGGACCAAATAAATTACTTGCTGGATTCCAAGAGAAGTACTTAGAAATTATAGTAAAGGACAGTATGGATAGAGCTATGCCTGCCTGGCTAGCTGCGCAGTCTAATGCACTGCTTCCCAATCAGCAAGGAGCTCATGAACTTTTTGAAAGGTTAGAAGAGATGGCAACCTCTTTATAGGGAGCCGTCTGCCGTAGAAACGTATTACTTTTCACTGTTACCTCTTGCCTCGCTCCACACAGCAGTAAGCTCGATTAGGTGGTACTGAAAATTACTGACTGAGAACTTAGATATGAAGCTCTTTTAAACTCTGCACAAACAGATATGTGCTGATATTATCTTTAGTAATCGTAAGATCAGTAAATATGACTGTGTGAACGAAAACATGTTGCAGGTGATGCAGCCAAAACACATTTCGGCTAGTGAAACATCATTCAAGGACTTCTTGCTGCAAAACGACCCACCGGGCAGAGTCTGTAACAGAAGGTGTGTGTGTTTCTATCCCATTTCTCAACCATGATCGACAGTAGACGAATTTCTCATAACGCCATGTGCAAACGAATTTCCCCTTGCGTAGACATCAGGCAGCTGGGAAATTTATAGCCGGTTCAGAGCTTTAATAATTCACGACACACAGGGTTTAATGCCTTTAATATCGAAACTATGTCTAGTGGAGCGAAGCCTGCGATAAGTAAATGAGCACATCAGCCTTTTATCGGTTATAAGATATGATCCGAACTCTCCAGCCACTGTGGGAGGTTAACAACACTGTCACAAACTGCTGACCGTTTTATCTAAAGTAGATGTGGGAGAAGGAACCATTGTACTTGTAGATGTAATTTGACATACTATGTGAGTACATTAAGAAATTAAACTAATAGTGAAACATTTAGAACGTGTCTCTGAGAACGCGAACTTGTGTATTCGGCGTTAACACTACTGTCGCTAACCCGCAGATATGTACTTCTCGTAACTGTAGCGTTACACTCCAAGAGCAACGTTTTTATTACTTTAGTTGTTACTGCAATTATTCTACATAAAATAATATTAAATACATATAATTTTTCCAGCCTAAAAACAGTAAAGACACACCAACAGTGGATGGTGGAGGATTGGAGAATCATACAGAGGGAAGACAAAAACACGACCAAAAACACTACATATTATCACGCTGATACGGTGTAGGAAATCCGTCGGCATTCAAAACAGCTTCTAGTCATCTGGAAATGGACTAATAGAGGTTCTGTAAAGGTTTTCAAGGGACTGCAGAATAGTGGCAACTTCAGGTAACGATGATGGAGGTGGATGGTGATCAAGCAACCACGTCTCCGAAATAGACGACAAAGTCTCAATAATACTGAGATCTAGCGATTATAGTGCCATGGCAGATTCTACAATTCATCCTCGTGAAAACAAAAGCATTTCTGGACGATGCGAGTTGTGTGAACATTGGCCCTGTCGTCATGAAACAATGCATCATTATTGTTTAAAAAGCATTTTACCTCGGAAAGGACGTGATCAATCAAAATGGCCGCATAATATACGTCAGTAATGCGTCCGTGCAGAGTAACCATGGGGTCCATGGATTACCACTAAATGGCTGCCCAAATCATCACCGAACCCCCATCATGTTTCACTTTTGTAACGTAGAGTGATCGTGACAAACTGTTGTTGAAGTGGAGAGTATAGAAAGGGTGTAGGGGAACATGGAAAACAGCGCAGTCGTTGTCGTAATGCGGAAACGGAGCGATTTATCTGCCTTCCAAAACGGCATGCCCACTGGCTTTCTGGACACGGGTGGAAGCTTTCCCGAAACGGCTACCTTTGTGAACTGTTCACATGCAGTCATGGTTTAAGTATGTTGTGCATGGTAAATGGTGTTACGCAAAAACCGACGCCGGGGCAATTGTGGTGCACCATGGGCCATAGATGACAGAGGCGAATGACTGCTGCGGCGATGCATACGGGCGAATAGATAGGCAACTGTTGCGGAACTGACCGTGCAGCAAACGTTGCTGCGTATGGCCCTCCACAGCAAGCGCCTGATTCTTGCACCACGCTGACTGCTGCTCACCGGCAATAAAGGCAGGAATTTGTACGCCAGTACCAGAACTGGACGTCCACTGAGAGGTTATAGGTGGCCTTTTAAGATGAATCACGTTTTATTCTGCATCAAACGGCTGGTTGTTGGCGTATATTGCGTGAAACGTCTGAAAGCAAACACACTGCAGAAGTCGTCGGAAGCGAAAATCAGCGCAAGGAGAGCAATGACAGAAGCGTTCAATGATATTGAAACTAAGACGTTGTCAACCGACCTGAGTAAAAACCCTAAGAGATTTTGGTCGTATGTAAAATAAGTAAGTTTGTCAAAATCATCTATTCATTCTCTCAGCCACCATACCGGCACCGAAACGGAAGATAACAGAGAGAAGGCCGAAATACTGAATTCGGTCTTCCGAAGTTGTTTCACCGCGGAAGATCGTAACACTGTCCCTCCTCTCAATCGTCTTACGAACGTCGAAATGGCAGATATTGAGATAACCTATCGCCGAATTCAAAAACAATCGCTTAGTAATGGAAAGGCGTTAGGACCAGATGAGATACCTATAAGATTCTACACTCCTGGAAATTGAAATAAGAACACCGTGAATTCATTGTCCCAGGAAGGGGAAACTTTATTGACACATTCCTGGGGTCAGATACATCACATGATCACACTGACAGAACCACAGGCACATAGACACAGGCAACAGAGCATGCACAATGTCGGCACTAGTACAGTGTATATCCACCTTTCGCAGCAATGCAGGCTGCTATTCTCCCTTGGAGACGATCGTAAAGATGCTGAATGTAGTCCTGTGGAACGGCTTGCCATGCCATTTCCACCTGGCGCCTCAGTTGGACCAGCGTTCGTGCTGGACGTGCAGATCGCGTGAGACGACGCTTCATCCAGTCCCAAACATGCTCAATGGGGGACAGATCCGGAGATCTTGCTGGCCAGGGTAGTTGACTTACACCTTCTAGAGCACGTTGGGTGGCACGGGATACATGCGGACGTGCATTGTCCTGTTGGAACAGCAAGTTCCCTTGCCGGTCTAGGAATGGTAGAACGATGGGTTCGATGACGGTTTGGATGTACCGTGCACTATTCAGTGTCCCCTCGACGATCACCAGTGGTGTACGGCCAGTGTAGGAGATCGCTCCCCACACCATGATGCCGGGTGTTGGCCCTGTGTGCCTCGGTCTTATGCAGTCCTGATTGTGGCGCTCACCTGCACGGCGCCAAACACGCATACGACCATCATTGGCACCAAGGCAGAAGCGAATCTCATCGCTGAAGACGACACGTCTCCATTCGTCCCTCCATTCACGCCTGTCGCGACACCACTGGAGGCGGGCTGCACGATGTTGGGGCGTGAGCGGAAGACGGCCCAACGGTGTGCGGGACCGTAGCCCAGCTTCATGGAGACGGTTGCGAATGGTCCTCGCCGATACCCCAGGAGCAACAGTGTCCCTAATTTGCTGGGAAGTGGCGGTGCGGTCCCCTACGGCACTGCGTAGGATCCTACGGTCTTGGCGTGCATCCGTGCGTCGCTGCGGTCCGGTCCCAGGTCGACGGGCACGTGCACCTTCCGCCGACCACTGGCGACAACATCGATGTACTGTGGAGACCTCACGCCCCACGTGTTGAGCAATTCGGCGGTACGTCCACCCGGCCTCCCGCATGCCCACTATACGCCCTCGCTCAAAGTCCGTCAACTGCACATACGGTTCACGTCCACGCTGTCGCGGCATGCTACCAGTGTTAAAGACTGCGATGGAGCTCCGTATGCCACGGCAAACTGGCTGACACTGACGGCGGTGGTGCACAAATGCTGCGCAGCTAGCGCCATTCGACGGCCAACACCGCGGTTCCTGGTGTGTCCGCTGTGCCGTGCGTGTGATCATTGCTTGTACAGCCATCTCGCAGTGTCCGGAGCAAGTATGGTGGGTCTGACACACCAGAGTCAATGTGTTCTTTTTTCCATTTCCAGGAGTGTATAAAGATTTATGCGAAAGCAGTAATTTATCGTAGATCGGTTGAGCAACGAAAGGTACCTAGTGACTAGAAAAAAGCGCAGGTCATTCCCGTTTCTTAGAAAGGCCGTAAGACAGATCCACACAATTATCGACCTATATCGCTGACGTCAATCTGTTGTAGAATTATGGTACATGTTTTATGCTCAAGAATTGTGACGTTCTTGGAAAATGAACATCTCCTGTACAAAAATCAACATGGATTCCGCAAACAGACATCCTGCGAAACTCTCCTCGCTCTGTTCGCCCATGAGATCCACAGCGCAGTGGACAACGGTGCGCCGGCCGAAGTGGCCGTGCGGTTAAAGGCGCTGCAGTCTGGAACCGCAAGACCGCTACGGTCGCAGGTTCGAATCCTGCCTCGGGCATGGATGTTTGTGATGTCCTTAGGTTAGTTAGGTTTAACTAGTTCTAAGTTCTAGGGGACTAATGACCTCAGCAGTTGAGTCCCGTAGTGCTCAGAGCTATTTGAACCATTTTTTTGACAACGGTGCTCAGGTTTATGCCGTGTTCCTTGATTTCAGTAAGGCATTTGACACCGTTCCACATTGCTGGTAAATGAAAAAAGTACGAGCTTACAGAGTATCAGACCAGACCTGCGATCGGATTCAAGACATTCTTGCAGATAGCACTCAACATGTGCTTAACAAAACAAAATCTACAGATGTAAAGGTAATATCTGGATTACCACGGGAACTGTCATAGGACCGTTGCTGTTTAAAATACATATTAATGATCTAGTAGAATGCGCCGGATGCTCTTAAAGGCTATTCGCAGATAATGCAGTTGTCCATACCAAAGTAGCAACGCCAGAAGATAATAAGAATTTGCAGAACGACCTGCAGAGAACTGGTATATGGTGCAGGCTCTAGCAGTTGACCCTGAACGTAAATAAATGTAACGTATTGTGCATACATCGGAAGAGAAATCCACTACTGTACAGCTACACCATTGATGACAAACAGCTGTAGACAGCATCTGCCGTAATATACCTAGGCATAACTATCCAGAGCGACCTTAAATGGTTGATTGGTTGGTTGGTGGGCTGAAGGGAGCACACTGCAAAGGTCATGAAAACCGACAAGGAACAAAAACAAGCAACAGAGATGACAAGGGAAGACACAGAACAAGAAATACATAGACAAAGACCAGAAAAAAAGAATTAAAAACACACAGAGGGTTACAGTGGTTGGCGAACCATGGAAACAAAAAAAGGAAAAGCCAACCATCAAGAGACACACTAAAACCCCCAGTATAAAACTGTAGGCAAAAGGTCAGACTCAAAACAAAAAGGGGAACAAACCCTTAGATCGGATGATAAAAGCTCCCTGCCTGAATAAAACTCAAAACGACGCCTGCCATTGCAGCGTCATCTGTTAAAAGTGCAGGGAGTGTATTAGGCAGCGCAGTCGTCTGCCTGAGCGCAGTTAAACGCGAACAGTCCAACAAAATGTGGGCCACTATCAACGCCGATCCACAGTGACAGAGAGGTGGGTCCTCGCGGCGCAGTAAATATCCGTGCGTCAGCCAGGTGTGGCCAGTGCGCAGCTGGCAGAGTACAATGCAGTCCTTGCGAGAGGCCCGCAAGGAAGAGTGCCACACACCGGTAGTCTCTCTGACGACCTGAAGTTTGTTGGGTGAAGGCAGAGTGCGCCATTCATCACTCCAAGTACCAAGTACCTTCTGCCGCAAAACTGACTGGAGATCACACTCCAAAAGGGCAATCTCCAGGTCCGATGCACAGACAGCCTGTTTGGCCAGAGTGTCAACACGTTCATTACCCGAGATGCCGGCATGCCCCAGGGCCCATGTAAAAACCACAGAGTGGCAGCAACGGGGAAGAGTATGGATGGACTCCTGGATAACCATAAGACAGGCGAGAGCGAGGAAAACAATGGTCGATAGCTTTGAAACTGCTCAGTGAGTCACTACAGATAACGAAGGACTCTCCTGAGCAGGAGCAGATATACTCTAAGGCGCGAGAGATGGCTACCAGCTCGGCTGTGAAAACACTGCAGCCAGCCAGCAATGAGCGTTGTTCAGAGTGATCCCAAGAGCAATAGCATAACCAAGTCGACAGCCTCATCGAACCGTCGGTACAGATCACGTCAGAGCCGTGAAATGCGGCAAACATAGAAAGAAAGTGGCGGCGGAGAGCCTCAGGAGGCACCGAGTCCTTCAGGCCCTGTGCCAAATACAGCTGAAGGCATGGGCAGGGCACACACCATGGGGGTAGACGTATATGGGCCCAGAAAAGAGGTGAGAGCGGGAAAAACTCAAGCCCAGAGAGAAGAGCCCGGACGTGAACCGCGATCATACACCAATACAGGGTCACCGTTCTGGAAGATGGATGACTGAGTTGGGGTACAGGAGACGGTATTTTGGATGCCTGTGCAAGTTACAAACATGTCAAGCATAAGACGCCAATAGTCGTTGGCGCCGGACGTGAACCGCGATCATACACCAATACAGGGTCACCGTTCTGGAAGATGGATGACTGAGTTGGGGAACAGGAGACGGTATTTTGGATGCCTGTGCAAGTTACAAACATGTCCAGCATATGACGCCAATAGTCGTTGGCGCCGGATCCGCAATGGAGGGACACCAGCCTCCACAAGCATGCTGTTTACAGGGCTTGTGCGGAAAGCTCCTGTTGCAAGTCAGATCCTGCCGTGAAGTATGGGGTCAAGCACCCGCAGGACGGAAGGCGAAGCCAAAACATAAGCCAGGCTCCCATAATCGAGATGGGACTGAATCAACACTTGATACAGTTGGAGCAGAGTATCCCATCTGGCGTGACTCAAGCAATGAAGAGCATTAAGATGGCACCAGCACGATTGTTTAAGCTGCCAAATATGAGAGAGCCAAGTCAACCAGGCATTAAAAAGCAAGCCCAAAAACCCATGTGTCTCCACCATGGCAAGAGGTTTGCAGTCAAGAGAAAGCTGTAGCTCAGGGTGAAGAGTGTGACGTCAGCAGAAATGCATGATGCAGGTCTTGGCGACCGAAAACTGGAAGCTGTGCATGACGGCCCAAGACTGCACCCTGCGGATAGCGCTCTGTAGCAGCCATTCAGAAACCGCAATGTCAGGGAAGCTATATTGCAGGCAAAGGTCATCAACACACAGAGATGTCGATACAGACGTTCCCACAGCTGCAGCTATCCCATTGATAGCAACTAAAAAGAGGCAGGCACTCAAGACAGAGCCTTGCGGGAACCCATTCTTCTGGACTTGGGAGGAATTCTGGGAGGAACTAACTTGCACGTGGAAAGAACGAAGCGACAGAAAATTTTGTATAATAATCGAGAGCGGGCTCCTAAGACCCCACCCATAAAGCGTGGAGAGGATGTAATGTCACCACATTTTATCATACGCCATCCACATGTCAAAATGCTGATGATGGGCAAATGCCGTGCAGATGGCAGACTCCAGGCAGACCAGATTATCGGTGGCGGAGCGGCCCTTACAGAACCCACCCTGGGACGGAGCCAGAAGGTCCCGAGACTGAAGTAGCCACTCAACCTCTGGCTCACCATGCGTTCGAGCAACTTGCACGGAACGTTGGTGAGGCTAATGGGGCGGTAGCTGTCCACCTTCAGGGGGATCTCGCCAGGTTTGAAAAAGGAGATGACGATGCTTTCCCGCCAATGTGATGGGGACTTACCCTCAACCCAGATACAGTTGAAAAGGTCGAGGAGGTGTCACTGGCAGTCCACCGAGAGGTGTTTGGGCATCTGATAGTGGATGTGATCTGGCCTGGGAACCATATCAGGGCAAGCGGCTAGGACACTTGAGAATTCCCACTCACTGATTGGAGCATTGTACGATTCGGGGTGGCGCATATGTAATGAAAGGACCTGACATTCCAACTGCCCTTTCAAGGAGCAGAAGGCCAGTGGGTAATTCATAGAAGCAGAACTCTGAGCATAATGCTCAGAGCATCGAGTGACATTATACTGAGCGCACTATCCGAAAATTACCTCGAGCAATTAAACAGAGAACCGACTCGTGGAGATAACAACTTGGACCTACTGATAACAAACAGACCCGAACTTCTCGACTCTGTAAGTGCAGAACAGGGAATCGGTGATCATAAGGCCGTTGCAGCATCCCTGAATATGGAAGTTAATAGGAATATAAAAAAAAGGGAGGAAGGTTTATCTGTTTAGCAAGAGTAATAGAAGGCAGATTTCAGACTACCTAACAGATCAAAACGAAAATTTCTGTTCCGACACTGACAATGTTGAGTGTTTATGGAAAAAGTTCAAGGCAATCGTAAAATGCGTTTTAGACAGGTACGTGCCGAGTAAAACTGTGAGGGACGGGAAAAACCCACCTTGGTACAACAACAAAGTTAGGAAACTACTGCGAAAGCAAAGAGAGCTTCACTCCAAGTTTAAACGCAGCCAAAACCTCTCAGACAAACAGAAGCTAAACGATGTCAAAGTTAGCGTAAGGAGGGCTATGCGTGAAGCGGTCAGTGAATTCGAAAGTAAAATTCTATGTACCGACTTGACAGAAAATCCTAGGAAGTTCTGGTCTTATCTTAAATCAGTAAGTGGCTCGAAACAGCATATCCAGACACTCCGGGATGATGATGGCATTGAAACAGAGGATGACACGCGTAAAGCTGAAATACTAAACACCTTTTTCCAAAGCTGTTTCACAGAGGAAGACCGCACTGCAGTTCCTTCTCTAAATCCTCGCACAAACGAAAAAATGGCTGACATCGAAATAAGTGTCCAAGGAATAGAAAAGCAACTGGAATCACTCAACAGAGGAAAGTCCACTGGACCTGACGGGATACCTATTCGATTCTACACAGAGTACGCGAAAGAACTTGCCCCCCTTCTAACAGCCGTGTACCGCAAGTCTCTAGAGGAACGGAAGGTTCCAAATGATTGGAAAAGAGCACAGGTAGTCCCAGTCTTCAAGAAGGGTCGTCGAGCAGATGCGCAAAACTATAGACCTATATTTCTGAAGTCGATCTGTTGTAGAATTTTAGACCATGTTTTTTGCTCGAGTATCATGTCGTTTTTGGAAACCCAGAATCTACTCTGTAGGAATCAACATGGATTCCGGAAACAGCGATCGTGTGAGACCCAACTCGCTTTATTTGTTCATGAGACCCAGAAAATATTAGATACAGGCTCGCAGGTAGATCCTATTTTTCTTGACTTCCAGAAGGCGTTCGATACAGTTCCGCACTGTCGCCTGATAAACAAAGTAAGAGCCTACGGAATATCAGACCAGCTGTGTGGCTGGATTGAAGAGTTTTTGCAAACAGAACACAGCATGTTGTTATCAATGGAGAGACGTCTACAGACATTAGGATAGCCTCTGGCGTGCCACAGGGGAGTGTTATGGGACCATTGCTTTTCACAATATATATAAATGACCTAGTAGATAGAGTCGGAAGTTCCATGCTGCTTTTCGCCGATGATGCTGTAGTATACAGATAAGTTGCAGCATTAGAAAATTGTAGCGAAATGCAGGAAGATCTGCAGCGGATAGGCACTTGATGCAGGGAGTGGCAACTGACCCTTAACATAGACAAATGTAATGTATTGCGAATACATAGAAAGAAGGATCCTTTATTGTATGATTATATGATAGCGGAACAAACACTGGTAGCAGTTACTTCTGGAAAATATCTGGGAGTATGCGTGCGGAACGATTTGAAGTGGAATGATCATATAAAATTACTTGTTGGTAAGGCGGGTACCAGGTTGAGATTCATTGGGACAGTCCTTAGAAAATGTAGTCCATCAATAAAGGAGGTGGCTTACAAAACACTCATTCGACCTATACTTGAGTATTGCTCATCAGTGTGGGATCCGTACCAAATGGTTCAAATGGCTCTGAGCACTATGGGACTCAACTGCTGTGGTCATCAGTCCCCTAGAACTTAGAACTACTTAAACCTAACTAACCTAAGGACATCACACACATCCATGCCCGAGGCAGGATTCGAACCTGCGACCGTAGCAGTCGCACGGTTCCGGACTGCGCGCCTAGAACCGCGAGACCACCGCGGCCGGCGATCCGTACCAGATCGGGTTGACGGAGGAGATAGAGAAGATCCAAAGAAGAACGGCGCGTTTCGTCACAGGGTTATTTGGTAACCGTGATAGCGTTACGGAGATGTTTAGCAAACTCAAGTGGCAGACTCTGCAAGAGAGGCTCTCTGCATCGCGATGTAGCTTGCTGTCCAGGTTTCGAGAGGGTGCGTTTCTGGATGAGGTATCGAATATATTGCTTCCCCCTACTTATACCTCCCGAGGAGATCACGAATGTAAAATTAAAGAGATTAGAGAGCGCGCGGAGGCTTTCAGACAGTCGTTCTTCCCGCGAACCATACGCAAATGGAACAGGAAAGGGAGGTAATGACAGTGGCACGTAAAGTGCCCTCCGCCACACACCGCTGGGTGGCTTGGGGAGTATAAATGTAGATGTAGATGCTCTGCTAAGAGTTCTGAAATCCTGTCTGATTCAGTACAGACTGCTCCATTCAGGGAAAGCCCAGGTATGCTGTCAGGTGTCTGATACCCATAGAGTCGCACAATCTTGCTCCAGACCTGCGATGGAGAGGTATGGATGCCAATGGTGGAGACATACCGTTCCCAGCACTCCTGCTACCGTCGGCAAATAAGGCGTCGGGCTGGGGCACAGAACCGCATAAAGGTAATGAGGTGTTCCAGGGATGGATGACGCTGATGACGTTGGAAGGCTCATATGACAGAAAGATCGGAAAATGGTCACTGCTGCAGAAGTCGTGATGCACCCTCCATTGGACAGATGGTAGAAGGCTAGGGCTGCAGACCGAAAGGTCGATGGCTGAGTATGTGCCATGTGCCACACTGAAATGTGTGGGGGCACCATTATTTAAGAGGGAAGGTTCGAGCTGTGCCAACACTTGCTCAATGACAGTGCCTCCTCCTGTTGCCACCAATCCACCCCACAAAGGGTTATGGGCGTTAAAGTCGCCCAGTAACAGAAGTGGGGGCGGCAGTTGGGCTGTCAGCACAGCCAATACATGCTGTGGGACATCACCACCCGGTGGGAGATAGATACTGCATACAATAACACCCTGAGGCGTCCACACCCGAACAGTGACACCCTCTAAAGGTGTTTGAAGAGGTACACACTCGCTACAAAGAGAGTTCAGGAGGTAGATGCAGACTCCACCAGATATCCTCACATAAGCTGCTCGATTGTTATAATAACTCCAATATCCATGGAGGGCGGGGGTTTGCATCGCCAGAAACCAAGTTTCCTGGAGAGCAATACAGAAGAAAGGGTGAAGGCTGATAAGCTGGGGAGCTCAACAAGGTGGTGAAAAAAACCACTGCAATTCCACTGGAGAATGACATTGTCCGCAGCCAAAAAAGGGATGAAGGGACCGAGGAGGCAGATTATGCTGCTGGGTCACCTGCTGCCACCGATTGAGTACCTGTGGGAGTGACATCCATCGTGTCTGAGGGTTCAGCGAGATCTAGGTCCTCAGCGGACGCCAGGATCTCTACCTCATCCTCAGATGCAGAGCTTGTAGGTAGCAGTGGTGTGGGTGCCACCACAATTGCCTTGTTCTTAGGGGTCTTCTGTTTCGATTTCTCGTGCTGTTCCTTGGATTCCTCTAGCTGTGAGGGATTCTTTGATTCAGTCTCCAGGAGTGACGAGGACTGCAAAGCCCTACAACGAGCTACTTCTGGCTTCTTCAGCTACTGGCGGGTGTCTGCTTTGCCACTGGTAGGAACCTGGGAAGGGAGCGATCCAAGAGACCCCTTCCTAGTGACAGAAGCCAAAGAAGACTTTCGCGGGGGGGGGGGGGGGGGGTGCTGCTCCGGAGGTAGGTAGTGCAGGAGTAACAGGGAGGGAAGTGCCCCCCACCATCAAGGGGACAGGTGTGCTCTTATGGCTCTGAGAGCTGACTGGAACTGGTGCAACTGATCAGGCTGTAACGGTAGTGATAGCAGTGGCATAAGATGCTTTCACGCACATGGGATGGATCCTTTCAAATTTCCTTTTAGCCTCAGTGTAGTCAGTCAGTCCAGGGTCTTGTATTCCTTTCCTTCTGTAGAATCCTACAGTCCAGCGAGCAAGGGAATGGTGGTCTCCACAGTTGACACAGATGGAAGGCAGGGCACATGGAGAATTGGTATGGGATGGACAACCACAATCTCAACATATAAGGCTGGAAAAGACATATGGCTGAACTTCCAACACTTAAAGCACTGCATCAAGGGAGAAATATATGGCTTGACATCCTGGTGGTAGACAATCACCTTCACCTTCTCGGGTAATTTGTCACCCTCAAAGGCCAAGATGAAGGCACCAGAGGCAACCTGATTATCCCTTGGTCCCTGATGGATGCTACAGACGAAATGGCCACCAATCGCTCTAAGTTGGTGTGCAGCGCATCATCGGACCGTAAAAGAAGGTCCCTGTGAAAGGTAATACCCTGGACCATATTTAAGCTTGTATGGGGCGTGATAGTAACAGAAACATTCCCCAGATTGTCACAAGCGAGTAATGCCCGTGAGTGAGCAGAGTATGCTGTTTTAATCAGGACTGACCCAGACTGCATTTTAAACAAACCTTCCACATCCCCAAACGTGCCCTCTAAATGTTCTACAAAGAACTGAGGCTTCATGGACACAAAGGATTCCCCATCAGCTCTTGTACATACTAGGTACTGGGGCGAATAAGCTTCACTGCCATTCTTAGCCTTTCATTCCCCCCATGGTGTGGCCAGGGACAGAAACGATTTGGGGTCACACGTGTTTGCATTACATTGAGCCCTGGAACGCTTAGAGACTGCTGGCGGCTGGCCACCAGCAAGAGAAGATGTGCCATGCTTCATTGCGTGTCATCCACCCTGATGCCACCCACACTGACCAAGGGCCCTCCCCGCAGGCACCACCCAGCTGCAGTGAGGGCCACCTGGCAGCATGGCCATTTCCAGGAGTCCCGATGCCCCAGGGATATAGGTTCAAAATGGTTCAAATGGCTCTGAGCACTATGGGACTCAACTGCTGAGGTCATTAGTCCCCTAGAACTTAGAACTAGTTAAACCTAACTAACCTAAGGACATCACAAACATCCATGCCCGAGGCAGGATTCGAACCTGCGACCGTAGCGGTCTTGCGGTTCCAGACTGCAGCGCCTTTAACCGCACGGCCACTTCGGCCGGCAGGGATATAGGTATCTACACCTTGGCATAGGTGTGGAGTTAACGGCGCAGGCATCAGCAGAGCGATTCCTGTGTTGTCAGTAGGCTACAACCAACAGGGTACATGGCGGTCCCACCACAAAGGACTAGCTGCCGTGCTGGATATCAGGTGCATAGAAGCCCATGGTCGTCGTCGGCGCAGAAAGTGACACAGCATATTGGATGGCGGAAACTGCACCTAGGAATGTATCCTCGCCCAAGAGATGGAGAGTGAACGGGACTGCAATGCGACAGCGAGAAGGCGGGCTAAATATCTCAATGCATGATGGACACGATGCACCATGTAAGGCGACCTTCCCCAGTTGGCTCGCTCTTCGGAAAAATTTGGAAGTATGGAGGTCAAACCCTACTGGGGACCATCACATAAAGGTCGAAACATATGACACTCTTTTAGTCGCCTCTTACAACAGGCAGGAATACCGTGGGCCAATTCTAACCCCCAAAACCGCAGGGCGGTGACCTTAAGTGGAATGACCATATAAAATAGATAGTGGGAAAAGCAGACACCAGACTCAGATTCATCCGAAGAATCTTAAGGAAATGTAGCTCATCCACGAAAGAAGTGGTTTATGAAGCAGTTGTTCTTTCGGTTCTTTGTATTGTTCATCTATCTGGGATCCTTATCAGGTAGGACTGATACAGGAGAGTAGATCAAACGAAGAGAGGCACGTTTCGTCACGGGATCGTTTAGCTGGCATACTTTACAAGTGAGGCGTTGTGCATCATGGAGAGATCTACAACAGAAATTTCGGGAGAGCACTTTTCAGGACGAGTCAGACAACATATTACTTCTCCACACATACATCTCGCGTATTGACCACGAGGAGAAAATTCGAGAAATCAGAGCCAATACAGAGGCTTACCGACAATCATTATTCCCACGCGCTATTAGCGAGTGGAACACGGTTGGAAGGATCAGATAGTGGTACCGAAACTACCCTCCGCCACCCACCATTAGGTGGCTTGCGGAGTATGATGTAGATGTACATGTACATGTAGATGAAGGGCCAGGCCGCTGGAGGCTGGTCACCAGTCTGCCCGGATATAAACCAACCGAAAATCTATGGGAGCATCTCGATCGGGCTGTTTGAGCCCTGGATCCTCAACCGAGAAACCTAGCGCCACTGGCCATGCCACTGGAGTCGGCATCGTTACACATCTCTGTCGGTCCTTTCAAGAGCCTCATTGGCTCTCTTCTTGCACGTCTCGCAGCGGTCCGCTATGCAAAAAGTTTGTTTTCGTGTCTGTGGCGGTCACATGTCAAGCTGATGTTGCTGAAGTACATCAGTTCCACATGGAATGAGAGTTCAATCATTCATGCCTGTTATGTGATGGAAAACTCTATCACGTCTGATAAAGAATGGATTAGTGCTTCATAGTCTAACACTTTACCATTCTGTCTGCGTATCCGAGAATAGGTCCTGTTATAACACCAGCTTCGTTATACACCGATCTTCCCTAACAACCTAACCCTAAGTCCTGTCACGGGAAAAGCCACTTATAACACCAACCTGCCGTGGCACAAACTAATATTACCCTCTGAGAGGATTCTGAAATTTTGACCGCCTGTGTGTCAAACGGATAAAGGTAATTTTGAATATACTGCAGTTAACAGGAAAACTAAACAGTATCTAACTTTGGGGTTTAATGAAAGTAGTAAGCCGGCCGAGGTGGCTGAGCGGTTCTAGGCGCTACAGTCTGGAGCCGCGCCACCGCTACGGTCGCAGGTTCGAATCCTGCCTCGGGCATGGATGTATGTGATGTCCTTAGGTTAGTTAGGTTTAAGTAGTTCTAAGTTCTAGGGGACTGATGACCTCAGAAGTTAAGTCCCATAGTGCTCAGAGCCATTTGACCCATTTTTTTGAAAGTAGTAAAATGCATATGTGAATGAAAAAACGAACGGTCGCCAGCCTGATTAGGCACATTAATTTGGAAATATAAGTTTAAGAAAATTGAATATCTGTCATTGAAGTTACTTTCATTAATATTCCCTTTGAAAAGCAACCAGGATACAAATGGACACAGGGCACTCTGAGCTGTGGGTAGCGGTAGTCACCAATAAAGCACATACTAGTAATCATAGAAAGCAAACTCGTACCAAACTCACACTAATAAGAGCTACACTCAAATGTTGTTACTTGTATCAGTACTGAAATGTTCCTGCCAGAAGTGCAGAACTAAAATTGGCCTGAAGGGGCTTCTGACTTAACTGAAGTATCAATATCACAATCGCACTGTTTATACTACCATTTTTAGAAATATATCAGATTTCCTTAGTAGTAATAATAGTCCATTTATCTTTTTAATATGTGCAGAATATGATGAGGATCCATAAACTAGTTTGGTGTCACTAGTCAAGCCCTAATATTACTTCAGTAGCAAAGGCTAATTCAAAGAAAATTAACTCCTAACTTCACTTGGAATAGAATGAAATTTTCACTCTACAGCGGAGTGTGCGCTGATATGAAACTTCCTGGCCGATTTAAACTGTGTGCCGGATCGACACTCGAACTCGGGACCTTTGCCTTTCGCGGGCAAGTGCTCTACCGACTGAGCTACCCAAGCACTGGCCCGTGAAAGTCAAAGGTCCCTAGTTCGAGTCTCGGTCCGGCACACAGTTTTAATCGTCCAGGAAGTTTCACTTGGAATAGTTTATATTTTTACTTTTCAAGTCAAATCATTCAGCACCGAGCTAAATTAACTTCAAAAAAATCGTTCATTATAGTAATCAAGGCTAAATTATGTTTCAAATAAGTTTAACTTATTTACCGTTTTCATCATCTGTAAAGTAGGTATTTTGACAGAAACATTTACAGTCTGGCACTGAATTTATGCAAAACGATACTTCGCAACAATTTGAGAGAACTTTAGCAAAATTCTAACTAACTTCAACTTCTGCTAATCCTGGCACATTTGACAAATAAGAATAAATCACTAATTCATTTGAAACATGATACTCGGTTTTATAAATACTTAGGAGAGGACCCTGCATAGGTTCATGATCAGGATAGGAGATATGATTGTAAACACGGTGTTTATAGCACTTGGATTATTATTAAAATCACTCACACAAATTATCTGGTCCATGCTCTGATACATATCTGTATGCATGAAGTTGGTGTAGCAGTGGCAAAGCGGTGGTGGCAAGCGACATGGCGGCTAACTGTACTCGCGGCACTTGATGTTTGAATGCTCTACAAAATTTCTTCTTGGTGACGAATTTTTAACGCGTTAGATCCATTCCTTACGGCCGAGAGTACCATGTAACAGCCAAATCCACATTTGAGGCGAAATTCCTTGCAAAGCGGCTTCCAATTGCCTTCCTTGGTACCGTCGATGTGTACCGTGCAACGGCTAGCCACTGACCGCGCATCGTTCAAACTAAGGAGCCGCCCATTTCGACCGCCAAAAGCACCTTCTACATCGCGCCAAGCCACTTCCGTTGCGAAGGTGCTTCCCTACATCTTTTACATTTTACGATATAAGTGCCCTAAGCATGAACCAGTCTCGAATAACATTGTTTTTCTTTTAAATATACACATATTATAAAATGTCATTATTTTAAATATCATTTAGCTTTTTCCATGCATAAATTACAGAACTCTAAACTTTCCTGTCACGAATCAATGACCTTAACTAACAAAGAACACACACTTCATAATTACAGTTACACAGTTACATAATATAAACCTACTTATAATCGATATAAGTGTTACTCTGTGAATGAGATGACATACATCCTAATTCTCAACGGCCACATTGTACGGTCGTCCAACATCCCATACCAAATGAGCTAAAAGTAAGACTTCATGGCGGACACGCAGAAACAATTGCACGTTTAGACTGTCCCACAAATATGCCGATTTGAACCGCAGTGAAAATCTTTGGGGTGCTGGAACAATGCGTTATCCGTCAGATACAGTACCAATGCAATCCGATCGACCTGGGTGCGTTCTATATTTTGTTGTGAATACGACGAACAAGAAGAGCGTTTCTGAATAAGAAAAATTTGTTGCCATCAAATGTAAATTTAAGTATTATGATGCATTTTAGAATAGATTTTCTTAGAGTATAGCATCGTATGAAACTGAGATTTGGACGATAAGCAGTTCACACAAGAACAGAATAGATCCTTTCCAGATGTGGTACTATAGAAGAACTACTGGAGATTACTGAAGATTAGATGGATAGATCGCGTAACTAATCAGGAAGTACTGAATAGAATCGCGGAGAAGCTGGAGGGGAATTTATGGCACAGCTTGACTAAAAGAAGAGTTCAGTTAATAGGTTACACTATGAGACTTCGGGGAACCACCAGTTTAGTATTGAATAGATGTTTTGTGGCGGTGTTCGTAGCGACAAGCAATTCGCTGTAGAAACGGCTTACGAACTCACCGCCACACTTTTAATAGCGGGCCGACCGGTCCGCTGGAACAGTCAACAGAAAGATGAAAACCCAAACACTGATTAAATAAAAGTCGATACTTCTCTTTATTAACGAAGATACAGAAACACAGTAGTGAACTCTGTGTCTACAGAGATCTGTCTAGTTCGAGTCGGAGCGGCTAGGTCAGCGTCGGCTGACGACAAACAACAACTCTGCTGCGATGAACACACAACTGACTAGCAAGTACACAATTCGGTGGCGAGTATACAACTGAGCGGCGAATACAGAACTGTCCTAGCGCTCGCGACTCCAGCGCTTAAGAAGCCAGAAGCCAGCGGTGGCGCGCGCAGACTTGCGGCGATTTCCTGTCTCGCTGGCGCTGCTTATGCGGACGGCGTCCGGACTTTGATGCTGCCAACCTTTTGGCAGCGGGCTTGGGTGGCATTACTGGCTAGGATATAACACTCCTCCCCCCCAAATCGCCGCACCGTCGTTGAATAATGACGTGGCGAGCGTCGACGGCGGGGGAGGGGTCTGGCCGCAGGCGTAGCAGAAGAGACCGGGGCGGAGACTGTTGTCGGTGGCAGTCCCCGGTCCGCACCCCAGCATTGGCTGCGCGGGGCCTCGGGAAACACCGACTGAAAACCGAGGTCAGGGTGCACGCCTGTGACCACGGGCGCAGCTTCTGGTACTGGACGCGACGAGGCGTCGGGACCCACGAAGAGAGGCAGCGTCTCCTGACGCTGCGTCGACGGCTGCTGAGTGGGCGCCGGACAAGGCGCTGCGGGGTCAGACTCCTTGGGGGTCCCCAAGGAAAGCGGCTGCAGGACAGGCTGCACAGCCACCGCTTGGGAAGGTGGCCCGGCTGAGGGGTCGACGTCCATCAGCTCCGAAGGCGGTGGCGACTGAAGAGGGACCGCAGGCGCCGGAGCGACCACCTGGGGCGCTCCCGGATGAAGCTGCGCGGGAGGCATCAACGGGACGGGCTGTCGGCGTGGTAGCGGCGACGGCTGCTGCTGCTGCCCTGGGGGCGGCAGCGAAGTCGGAAGGCGCGGCTGGAACCCGCCGCGGACCAAATCTGTGGACAAAGAACGAGCGGCAGAATCCGGGCGGCCAGCGCGGCGCAACTGGTTCTGATGCCTCCTGTGCACCCCAGTAGCACCTTGAACAGTATAAAAACCGCGACCCTGGACGCTTATCACGGTACCACGTTCCCAACGACGGCGACCGTGATAAACTCTGAAAAAAACGGCGTCGTTGCGCTGAAAACGCGTGCGATGCTCAGAAGCGGCGGGTCGATCCGGGGGGTGCAACAACCGTAGTAGGGTGCGATGACGACGGCCGTGGAGAAGCTCCGCAGGCGAAGGGCCGTCGCGTGGCGTGGTCCGGTACGACGACAGGAACGTGATGAGGGCCTACTGACGAGAGTGCGTAGCACGAAGGCGGTCCATATGATCCTTGAATGTGCGTACAAAACGTTCCGCTGCACCATTCGATTGAGGGTGGAACGGCGGAGTAAGAACATGGCGATTGCCATTGGCAGAACAAAAACTTTCAAATTCAGCAGAGGTAAATTGTGGACCATTGTCAGACACTAAAACTTCTGGAAGACCCTCAATACAAAAAATTGAAGTCAACGCCTGTATAGTTTGTGCAGACGTTGTAGACTGCATGGGCACAACAAACGGAAAATTACTAAATGCATCTGTCACGATGAGCCAACGAGAATTCCAATATGGACCAGCGAAATCAATATGTACTCGCTGCCAGGGACCGGCAGGGCGTGCCCACTCAAAATAGCGTTGAGGCGGAGCAGCTTGGTGTTCGGCACACGTCGAACAATCTGTAGACATCTGCGTAATCTGCTTATCAATGCCGATCCATGTACAATGACGGCGGGCAAGCTGCTTGGTGCGGACCACTCCCCAATGACCTTGATGCAACAAGTCGAGGACCTTGGATTGGAGCACTTGGGGAACCACTACACGAAGCTGGTCATTCTCGGTGCGTAACAGCAAAACTCCGTGCGAAACAGACAACAGATGACGTTGCGGATAATAGCGACGAACCACAGGATCCGATATGTCCTTTGCCTTGGACGGGCAACCACGTTGAACAAAACGTAATAGTAAACTCAGATGAGGATCCGTAGCTGTCTCACGTGCCACCTGACGATAATCAATCGGAAAATCCCGGAGGGATTGATGCTCATCGGCGTCAATCTGATGGCAAGAGTCGTCAGAGGAATCGAAGACATCATCCGCAGCAATCGGCAATCTAAAAAGCGCGTTAGCGTTTGCATGCTGAGCTGTAGGGCGATACAGTATCTCATACTGGTATTGTGATAACAAAAGAGCCCAACGTTGTAGTCTCTGAGCTGTCCGCTGAG
Organism: Schistocerca americana; assembly: GCF_021461395.2. NCBI lineage: Eukaryota > Metazoa > Arthropoda > Insecta > Orthoptera > Acrididae > Schistocerca > Schistocerca americana. The sequence continues at coordinate 636,789,384 of NC_060120.1, read as the reverse complement.
GAACTGGTTTAGACGGATGAAACAGTGACGTCAGGGGCTTGTGATCTGTTACTAAATAGAATGGTCTACCATAGAGGTAGTGATGGAATTTTGTGACACCGAACACAATAGCCAACGCTTCCTTGTCCAATTGGCTATAATTACACTGAGCTTTGTTTAGCAATTTAGATGCGAACGCAATAGGACGTTCGGTGTTACCGACTCGGTGAGACAACACAGCACCGAGGCCGAAAGAAGAGGCATCACAAGCTAACACCAGAGGCTTGTTAGGGTCGTAATGGACCAGACAACGATCATTCAATAAAGCCTCATTAAGCTGCTGAAAGGCTGATTGGCAATCAGCTGACCACACAGACGGAACATTCTTACGGCGGGGACGATGCAACGGTGCAGCAATCTGTGATGCATTAGGTATAAACCTAATATAATATGTCAATTTGCCAAGAACCGCTTGCAGTTCATGCAGATTGCGAGGGGCGGGCAAATCACGAATAGCTGCTAAATGTGACTGGAAGGGATGAATGCCTTGAGCATTTATAACATGTCCCGGATACTCCATCTCCGTAAGGAAAAATGAACATTTATCGATGTTGCAACGTAGGCCTGCCTGAGACAACACTGTAAACAAACACTCCAAATTACGGAAATGTTCAGCAGGCGTCCGACCGGACACAACAATATCGTCCAAATAGTTGCAACACGATGGCACATTAGCCAGAAGTTGTGACAAAAAACGCTGAAAAACAGCTGGAGCTGACGCACAACCAAAAGGCAAACGCAGAAAACGGAACAACCCCAACGACGTGTTTATGACAAAATACTGTTGTGATTGCTCGTCGAGGGGCAATTGCAAATATGCTTCACGGAGATCAATTTTGGAAAAGAAACGAGCTTCCCCTAACTTATCCATCAGCTCGTCCGGTCTAGGCAAAGGAAAAGAATCAATGACAGTCTGAGGATTAACTGTCGACTTAAAATCAGCACACAAACGTAACTTGCCAGACGGTTTCTTTATAATAACTAAGGGAGAAGCCCACTGGCTCGCTGAAACGGGTTGAATAACACCGTTGTTTTGCCAACGACGAAGTTCATCTTCTACAGGTGCCCGGAGGGCTTGAGGCACTGGACGAGCACGACAAAATCGAGGCTGAGCATTATCTTTTAACGTAATATGAGCGGCAAAGTTCGCAGCACAACCTAGTTCGTCTTTAAATATGTCACTGTATCGCTTACACAAATCGGTTATGCTGTCTTGAGGAACAACAACAGAATTAATTTGCAACACATTGTCTTGGATAGACAGGCCAAACAAGTCAAAACAGTCTAATCCGAAAATGTTTACACTGTCTGTAGCGCGGAGCACTGTGAATGAAACTGTTTTTGTATTTCCACGGAATGTGGCTGGCACGCTACATACACCTAACACAGGAATTTGTTCTCCACTATAAGTAGCCAAAGAATGTTTTGCCGCTGAAAGTTTAGGGCGGCCGATAGCCGCATACGTAGCACTATTTATGAGAGTCACAGACGCACCAGTGTCTAATTGAAAATTGAAGGTCTTATCCTGGATGCGGAGCTTCACAAATAGTTTATTACACTGTCTCTGAATCGGTGCAGTGGAGGCGGAAGACACAAAATCAGCGCGTTTAGCGCGTGTTCGCTGCTTACGACAACTCGTGGGTTGGGCGGGTGGAACAACAACTCCCGCTTCACTTGCAGTCTGTACATTACTTTTTACAGCGTTTGAATTACGCTTGGGTCGCATAGCAGAGGGCTGGGTGGGTGGCTTATTGCGAACAAGTTTATTACCCACACGAACCGTGGAAGAGTCTTTAAATACGACCTTCTGGGCGGGCTGGCTTTGAAGAACATGAATATCCATGGGCTGGGCAGCACTAGAATTGTTCTTGCGTTTACGCAAACAAACAGTCTGGATGTGTCCTTTCCTTTGACAAAGTGACAAACCGCGTTTCTTAACGGGCAACGTTCACGAGGATGAACAAGAACACACTTAGGGCAAGACTTAACTCTATCATTTTGCACACGCGGCTGACGAATGTGTTTAACATGACGCGGCCGGCTAGTGTTTACAGTCTGACTCTGCCGGTGGGGCCGCGGGCGTGACATGACTTGCTTAGCACAGGCAATTTGAGAAATACATGGCTGATCTAACTCACACTCAGCATAGTCAAAAGTATCTTGGGCTTCAATGATGTTCATCACAGTCTCTAATGACGGGTCAGGCAACTTTAAGATAGCAGCACGAATACGAGAATCTGCAATGTTTTGAGTAATAGCGTCTCGTAACATGACATCACTGTAGGAAGCTCCACACACAATTAAATCGGCACTGACGGGTGAGGCCCCGTAAATCTGTTAACCACTGTTTATTAGATTGATGTGGCAGTTTCTTTAATCTGAAGAACTTGAATCTGGCTGCTGCCACATGAACTCACGACTCGAAATACTCAGCAAGCTTGTTAACAACAACGTCATAGTCTAAAGCTTCTGGCTGGGATTCCGGGAACAACTTACAAAGTAGTCGATAGACTTCCACGCCTGCAGTGGAAATTAAATAAAGCTGCCGCTCAGTACCTGTGATTTTGTAGACTGTCATGTGCGCCTGCAACTGCGCGAAATATTCTCGCCATTCTTCTCGTGATGCATCAAAAGCACGGAAAGGTGGTGCTGCCTGTGCTTGTTCCTTTTGTGTTGGAGGATTAGCCGCTTGTTTGGCGATTGCGTCCACCAGACTTTGTATTTGCTGACTTTGTAACAAGATCAACTGTTGTAATTCGGCAGACATAGTGAACACAAATTAAACCAGCCCCCAAAATTTTATCGCTATAATTAGTATAACCAGAAACAAGTTGAACCAGCCCTGCACACGAGTTCGGAAGTCCTCGTCGCCAGTTTTGTGGCGGTGTTCGTAGCGACAAGCAATTCGCTCTAGAAACGGCTTACGAACTCACCGCCACACTTTTAATAGCGGGCCGACCGGTCCGCTGGAACAGTGAACAGAAAGATGAAAACCCAAACACTGATTAAATAAAAGTCGGTACTTCTCTTTATTAACGAAGATACAGAAACACAGTAGTGAACTCTGTGTCTACAGAGATCTGTCTAGTTCGAGTCGGAGCGGCTAGGTCAGCGTCGGCTGACGACAAACAACAACTCTGCTGCGATGAACACACAACTGACTAGCAAGTACACAATTTGGTGGCGAGTATACAACTGAGCGGCGAATACAGAACTGTCCTAGCGCTCGCGACTCCAGCGCTTAAGAAGCCAGAAGCCAGCGGTGGCGCGCGCAGACTTGCGGCGATTTCCTGTCTCGCTGGCGCTGCTTATGCGGACGGCGTCCGGACTTTGATGCTGCCAACCTTTTGGCAGCGGGCTCGGGTGGCATTACTGGCTAGGATATAACAAGATGTATGGGAGTTAAATATAGTAGAGGGAGACCAAGAAATGAACACAGTAAGTAGGTTGAAATGGATGTAGGGTGTATCAGCTATTGGGAAATGAAGAGGTCTACACAGCGTAGAGTAGCATCAAGAACTGCATCGAACTAGTCTTCAGATCTGAGAGCACAACAAACCACACCGCAGTCGTTTACAGTTCCTTTACTTGTTACTCATTTCTAGGAGGAAGGAAACTATTTTTAGTCCGGTGAGTTTACTGTTAGTATGATTGCATGTGGTATGCTGAAACTATTTAATGGACCAAGAATCGAACCCGAATCCCTGGATCCCGCCCACTGTGCACTATGTATTACGTGGTCTGAGCAAACCTCGCGGACCAACTGAAATCTCCAACTTGTCACAAGCCCCTTACAGCACTATCCGTAAGAAGCAGGGATCCCGTTTCGAAGACGTATCTGTATTAAAATTTTTACTTGTCACACGCAATCATCACAGCAAATGTTTCACCATCAAACACTGATGAAGATGTAGCCCTCCTTCTCTGTCTTTCTTAATCTTCCCATTGGTTGTAGATCCTACAGCTCATTCTACTGATAACTCTTTCTGATGCCTGATTTCTTTTTGCAGGGCATTTCCTTCTAAGAAGTTTTTGATGAGGCTCATATGCCAAATTACTTGTCCATCTAATTTAATCAGTATCTTTGTCCCTTTAATTGCTTTTAGAAACTTTTTATCACATTTTTCTTTCAATCCAAATCTCTCTTGCTCCTTTTCTTCCTCTTAATTCATCCTTCACAATTATAGCTGAAAAATCTCGAAATAAATATCTACAGCAATTTATTTCTTGTGTCTATATTAAAACGTCTGTTTGTTAATAAACTGCTTTCACATCTGAAGGCTTGTTTGATCTTTGAAATTCTACTTTTAATATCCATTCTACCGGAGCCGAGCTGGTTGCTTGTGTACGCAGTATTTTTTTCTGGCAGTCATCTAAAGAGACAGAAAACTTTGCCCGTTCATTTTACTATAAGAGATCACGTTTTCTTCCATTTTACAGTTTTGGTTTAAATACCTCAGACAGCTGCCCATAAAGCAAACTTCTTTCTCCTGGTAGTGGAATTTGATGAAAGAATTGTCTGTTTGTGGCTCGTATACGGCACTTCCACCATAAAGCCTTTTACCTTATTGGAAAATTACAAAAATTTTTGAGTATATCATTTCAAAACTCAGCGCCAGTTTCAAATGTATTGTGAATGTGAAAGTGTCGTTGGAAACAAAACCAAATGCTTTGTACTCGAAGATACCTAAATCGCTTCATGGAATTTTAAGGCTCGGTCTAGGTCGCTCCCATGTCGACCAGGCGATCTGATAAGGTATTCCTGTATATTCTGCAGTCACTTTCAGTGAAGATAAAAAGTGGAAAATTTAATTAAATTGTAAAGTACCCTACGTATTAACCTGCAACCAAACTACTGTCCCTGCTCTCCATCAACATACCGCAGCGCCCAATAGCGGGCAGTGCCACCGCCACCCCGTAGCGCACAGCTTCGTCCGCCTCGTGAGGTGGCGTCACGGGCTCACTTCATTCGATACCGTCGTAGCTCAGTGTGGGGCAGAGCGGCACTGGCCGGCGGGCTGTGACGTTGTGCACGGCTCTGCAGCCTGGCACCTCTCTGATGTATTAACAAGCGAAGAACTGCTCAAACTTAGCACGCAGGGCTCATTTACAACGGAAAACATCATCTCGGTGAAAATTCTAACTGCAGAATTAGTTTCACTCAAGACCAGAAAAAATTATGTAAAATACCTCTACACTAGGACATCATAAGTGTCTTTGACATCTCTCGTCCACCCTCACATAAAATTTCAAATAAAATTAAGTCAAAATTAATTATTTCATATTGAACTTCCATTTCTTTCTCAAATGTATAATAATCTCAAATTAATCTATTCTCATATAGCGATCATAATTTTCAACCTTTGGGTATTGTGGCATTAAATTAACTCTACCAGAAGCCTTCTCTAGGTAAATGATGGCAGAAAATGTTTTCCTGTTAATCTGAATACTAGTTTCTCAAGTCATTTCTAATGCCATGAGAGCTACAGCGAGTTCTTCTCCTTTCCTAAATAAAATTGTATTTTTTTTCCTAAACGTGGGTTGATCTGAGCTTTTAGTCTTTCTTTAACAATATTGAACAGAATTTTTGATGTATGTTCTATGCTCTATAATGTGAACAACCATTCGCATTTCCCTTCTTGGGCATGGTAATCGTTTCCTTTTTATTAATTTCATTCGTAGTGTTTAATTCTTGTAGCACATACACATACAGTAAAGAATTATTTTTTTTTGCAATGACCGTAAAGCCGTCGGCATACGGACCGTGCATCCGAACGTTGAGCGTTGAGCGTGCAGAGTTTCTGACGTCACAGTGTGGAATACCACGTTGGGAATGCCTTCCGAACGTACAGAGCAATACCTAGCATGTCAAATATTATGACTAATCAAATGGCAGAACGCCACCTACGTCACGTGCACGCCATCTCCCTTTGGTGTAGAGTTGCGAGGCGCCATTTTGGCCTCCATTTGAAGCCCGTATGTACGAGGTGCATTCAAGTTCTAAGGCCTCCGATTTTTTTTTTCTAATTAACTACTCACCCGAAATCGATGAAACTGGAGTTACTTCTCGACGTAATCGCCCTGCAGACGTACACATTTTTCACAACGCTGACGCCATGATTCCATGGCAGCGGCGAAGGCTTCTTTAGGAGTCTGTTTGGACCACTGGAAAATCGCTGAGGCAATAGCAGCACGGCTGGTGAATGTGCAGCCACGGAGAGTGTCTTTCATTGTTGGAAAAAGCCAAAAGTCACTAGAAGCCAGGTCAGGTGAGTAGGGAGCATGAGGAATCACTTCAAAGTTGTTATCACGAAGAAACTGTTGCGTAACGTCAGCTCGATGTGCGGGTGCGTTGTCTTGGTGAAACAGCACACGCGCAGCCCTTCCCGGACGTTTTTGTTGCAGTGCAGGAAGGAATTTGTTCTTCAAAACATTTTCGTAGGATGCACCTGTTACTGTAGTGCCCTTTGGAACGCAATGGGTAAGGATTACGCCCTCGCTGCCCAGAACATGGACACCATCATTTTTTCAGCACTGGCAGTTACCCGAAATTTTTTTGGTGGCGGTGAATCTGTGTGCTTCCGTTGAGCTGACTGGCGCTTTGTTTCTGGATTGAAATATGGCATCCACGTCTCATCCATTGTCACAACCGACGAAAAGAAAGTCCCATTCATGCTCTTTTTGAGGGATGAATTTTTTCGATTGGCTTAATCCGTAGGCCGCCTTGCACTACTTGCAGTAAGATATTTTGCCCTTTCTTCTTTTAAGTTTTGTAATTCACATGTTAAGATTCTGCTACTGAGCAGAAACAGTGATCAAGCAAGAATGACCTTAAGGTTGTACTAAAAAGGGAGAATGACGAAATAATTTTTATCTTATATGGAGTATGGAGAACTATTGTAAATTTGTATCGTACTATTTGTAATGGAACTTTTAAAGCTGATGTCCTTACTGACTGGACATGTTACTTTCCTTCTTGCCTTATTTTCACAGACAGAACAGCCTGACTAGCATATGGACAAGAGAGAAAAGTACGTTTTAGTAGAGCTAATATGGGAATTTTAGGCCCGGCCATTTCATAGACAATGTGATTTACGAGTTAGATACAGCCGACAACTGCCACCGGAGCGCGTTGCGATCGCGTATATCACGTTGTCGCCCACGTACCGTATGCACAGGTCGCATCGTTTTTGAACGTTCAGCAGCACGTTGAACTCGGCACGCTCAGCGTTGGCGTTTAACAGCACGGTCCCTGTACCGAAGGCTTGAGGCTGAAGATAAGCCCAGCTCCCTGCTGTATCCCTCCCCTCAGAGGAGCTGGTCTCACAGCATCGTGGAAGAGCCTCTGCAGAGGAGGGAAGGAATGGGGCAGTCTGTGGGGGGGGGGGGGGGGGTGCTTAAACGTAGATTATTTCTAAAGAAGCAAAAATTCTGTCTTTACTACCATGCCGATTTTTTCTATTATTAAGAAGAAAGAACACGAATTCAGGTAACTTTTACCTTTCGAAACGCGTTGTGACCTTGATGTTACATAGGGCATATAATTTATAGTTTTGGTTTCATTTCACTTTATTTCAACAGATAACCAATTTCGGCCTTACAGCCATCATCAAAGCTTGAAAAAAGCAGCGACACAAAGGCGCCTAACGCCTACACATCCTCTACGTAGCTGTTCTTTAAGGTCTATGATGGGTGTGAAGACGACACTGGTTATCTCTTCAAATAAAATTAAATATAGCCAAGGCCGCTTAGTCAACAGTTAATTAGTAACCAAGACTAGGTTAGAAAGATGAAACCTCATCTGCTTTTCATATAGTAGAAAGAATCTAAATTACAAAGTGATAGTTTTTTAGAAATAGATTCTGAAGATATTAAATGGCAGGGAAGTCCAGTCCAAGAGGGATAAAGAGTATGAGCCAAAGGAAAGGATGAATTAAAATACATTGCAGCAACAGTTACGTTTACAATAAAAACGGTATTCTCTACATTCCATGAGTTAAATATGCACATGTGGTTGTCAGATGTGACATTTGAGTTACATTACACAAAATTTAAAAAAAAGTAAAATTGATGTTGTGCACTGTTGATTGTTAGTGAATCATAGCTATGTCATTAACCAGATTTATTTTTTGTTTGCAGGGTAACAACGTGGAACACTCGCAGCTAGCCACATGGATCGATAATAAATCTGTCAAATATTTATAAACGTTGCAATACATTTTATGCTCTACATGTAAACCCCACCACAAATATAATGATGTACCTGAGCCCGACAATATTCAGTGATTGCGGTTCATGCCTTTTTTGTTACATATTATATCCTTCCTATGCCTGTATTTTTTAGTCATACTTCATTTCAAGAGGTCAATTTGCGTCGATCGGGAACTGGTAAGGGATAGTTAACAGGAAGAAAAGGTGTCGCTGCCAAATCCGACCATGCTACCGAAACGAAAAAGTGACTATTCACTTTATGAATATTAAAGAATTTCGAATATAGGAGGAAAAATGTTTCTTTCAAACGATAACAGTACATATCATTTACATCGTTTATTGATTATGTAAGTAATACATTTCGTGTTCGTATTGACAGCTAAATTTATTCCAGTTTCTTCCTCAAGTCTGCCATTCTCATATTGGTTTCCCGAGTTAATCTTTCACTCTATGACAGATCACGGTGCCATTTGTAACTGTTAAAATAACAATGTGTTTCAACGACTGATGCAACAGACTAAGAGTGACGATACTGACTTGTCCACTGACCACCCGCGCGAATACACTTATAATTACTCACTGTTACTTCACCAGTCAACAGAAGCCTTCCAGACTCACACTTAATCACAGCAGCTAACTGTTAAAAAAAATTTTGTTGTGACTCAGCTGCACACAACCGTTCCACGCAAAATCCAAACGAAGACTCCATCCAGTGTTTCCACTTAGGATTTTGGTTTTACCCTAGTTTCTTTCGGAATTATACCTGAATTACCTTACAAATCTTAAAAGTCCCTAAATTTAACATATAATAAAGAGCAACACACTATTTTAAACACTTTTTAACATGAAATACCTATAGTACACTACACAAAAAATTCACAGAGCCACAGGATGAGAAGCAGAAGCACTACGTTTACACCTTCATACTGTGCATGGCACTGTTGAGCTTTAAAATTGAGAAATTTTGAATGGAGGAGCCCATTAAGGGTTTCGTTGTTAAATCTATTTCTTTTGTCTATTTTAACATTTTTAGGAACACTGAATACTCTTCCAACCTCAGTATTTGAAGCTACAACTATTAGTAAAAGTGAAAGGACCACTTCGAAATTTTCATAAATAATAGTGACATGATAATCTTTCAAGCTTAGTTCCTTATGCCAGTAAATTTCAGTTGGGATTTTTTTTATTTCTTCCTTGCCTTCGACTCCAAATTACTTGAATGTGATGAGAGCTTGATGTCTCCATTCAATGTCTGCTTTTTGCATGTTGCTTTTTGTCACCAAAAAATTAAAATGGCTAAACACATCTTTCACAGGCGGTTCCTCGATATTTCGTGCTACTTTGAGATCTACATACTCGTATTTCAGTAAATCGGAAGGTTTCTCGTCCAAGTCGAACCGCTGTTGTACCAAAAATATTATTTCCACTTTAAATTCCTGGTAAATTGCATACAATTTGTTCAGTTCTTCTGTTGTGTATTAGAGCAGCATTACTTTAATTTCATTTTCCTTCCTGGAAATAAGCACCATGTACGAAGATGAGAGTCTGTACAATCTGCGTTCGCAAATCCATGTTACTAGCTGTGTTATTGTTGCCATGGACAAGAGGCGCACGCGGCCAAACGTTGTCAGACTGGAACACAAACACGAAAACAGTTTCCCTCTTCGCGTCCCGAAACGACGCAGTGGCATAATACCAGATTTTCCTCTATACTTCGCACAGCCCGGTGTAATCGATCAACTTTCCGTGCGGTAATTGTAGGTATAATACGACCAGGTTCAGATGCCGCCCTTAACAGAGGTAATAGTACAGTTAACATTGTAGGCTAAATTAGATGGATTACATTCAATGAGAGTTTGAGGGAATCTCCTTTAATAAATCGGTGCAGCCATAGAGCAAATTAATACATTGAGTTGTGTCTATTATAAATAATAGGATTACCACTGTAAGTTCGATTTTACTCTAAGTTTCCCTAAATCCTTTTCAATATAAAACAGCCCTAACTCATATGTAATATGAGCCACTTCGTCCTACAAAAGGGCGAAACCCAAAAAAGTGGAAACACTGCTCGCACCTCGAATTCTGGCGCTTGACAGGTGGTACTTGGACATTGTTGAAAATTACAGACATACAATGCCCTTGCTGGAAAAATAGCGCTCAGCTCTAAAAGTTCCAAAGAAGCAGACACGTGTAAGGGATACTATCTACAACCTCATACTACTATCGATGGCAGTACTTTTTACATCCCCCCTCTCTTTAGAATTCTTTCAATAAACGCCAAAAATGTTTTTTGAAAATCCAAGAAGAAGCTAGAAAATCAATTCCAAAAATTTAAGACACAACAAGAGTTCCAAAAAAATAATATTATAGCAAGTCAGGGAAGTCATCGACCTAAAAGCAAATTGATTATGAACTATAAATGTAGGCTTCCGCGGCCATTGTCACAAGCAATAAAATTTTTCTAGGTTTGTGACAGCATTGTCAATATATATAAAACTACCGACGCTTCGGTCCCTGTTCCAAGCGACCTTCTTCAGGGTGGTTTTGTGTACTGCTGAATGAGAAAACTTTGTTTCTTATATACCTGCAGACATGGCTATTATCTAATTCTGATAGGCTGTTTAGGATGAAGGGGAGGGATGTTAGAAGCCTTTATTGGTGTTTTTAGTATTTCTTTTCATTGGCGGAAACCCAAGACGAAACATAATGTCAGCAAGGAGGAACGTCATGCTAAGACGGAACTGAAGAACAGCTCTCATTTAGTTGTAACACGAGCAGACAAGGGAAATGCGTCCGTTGTGTTGGACACGGAAGATTATAATAAACAAATGGAGGATCTTCTGAGTGAACCCATTTATAAGAAACTTAAGGGAGATCCAACGGACAAGATAATCAAATCGACGCAAGCACTGCTAAAGCAAACCAGAATGAATTTCGACGCGGCCAGAAGACTCATCTCACAAGTTCCACAGGCACCAAGAATATATGGTGTACCGAAGGTTCATAAAGAGGCCTTTCCTTTACGACCGATCGTGAGAACCATTAACTCACTGACGTACGGTCTAGCAAAGGAACTGGCTTCAAGTCTCCGACATTTGGTGGGCCACACAAATTCGTACGTTAAGGACTCCACCCATTTTGTGGAACTTTTAAAAGAAAAGTGTATCTCGGCCATAGACATAATGGTTAGCTTCGACGTGAAGTCTTTATTCATAGATGTACCGGTACAAGACATCTTGAACATCTTAGAGGAACGCTTGAACTGCGATCAAGTTCAAAAATGGTTCAAATGGCTCTGAGCACTATGCGACTTAACATCTTAGGTCATCAGTTCCATAGAACGAAGAACTGCTCAAACCTAACTAACCTAAGGACATCACACATCCATTCCCGAGGCAGGATTCGAACCTGGGACCGTAGCAGTCGCGCGGTTCCGGACTGAAGCGCCTAGAACCGCTCGTCCACTCCGGCCGGCCTGCGATCAAGTGCGCCACTGTTTAACAACCACCTATTTCAGGTGGAAAGGGGAGTTTTATGAACAGACAGATGGTGTAGCTATGGGCTCCCCTCTCTCACCTATTGCAGCAGACATCTTTATGGAAGCTTTTGAAGAAACAGGGCTTCAGACCACATCATTACGCCCAGAATGTTGGCTCCGATACGTTGACGATACTTTCGTTATATGGCCACATGCAGAGGAAGAGCTACGAAATTTCCACCAACACCTCAACCAGCAGCACAGCAGTATCCAATTCACTATGGAGATGGAAAAGAATAGGAAACCTCCTTTCCTCGACGTGGAAGTTTAAAGAAAACCTGATGGTAAACTGGGCCATAGAGTATATAGGAAGCCAACCAGTACTGACAGGTACCTGCATGCTTCCTCGCATCATTACCCTACGCAGAAGAAATCCGCCCTGCACGCTTTAACCAGGAGGGCCCACAGGATCAGCGATGAGGAACATCTAAAGAGTGAAGTACAAAACCTAAAGTCCATTTTTTTGCGCCAATGGTTATGGAATGAAAGTAATAGATAAAACTATGGCTACAAAGAATGAAGGCAATAGTGGAGAGCAAAAGGAAATACAAAACATCGCTCTGTTACCATATGTTCACGGTCTCATTGAACAGGTGGCCAAAATTCTCCGCCGAGCAGGCATCAAACCGATTTTCCGAAGCACCAACAGAATAAAAGATGTTCTTTGCACAACGAAAGATACAGTTGACAAGCTACATGCTGCTGGAGTTTACGAAATCAGGTGCGAATGCGGATTAGTGTACGTAGGCGAGACGCGACCAATCAGCACTCGCATACCTGAAAACAAAAGATATATCCGACTAAGACAGCACATCAAGTCAGCGGTGGCACAACACCAGGGGCCGGCCGCAGTGGCCGCGCGGTTCTAGGCGCTTCAGTCCGGAACCGCGCGACTGCTACGGTCGCAGGTTCGAATCCTGCCTCGGGAATGGATGTGTGATGTCCTTAGGTTAGTTAGGTTTGAGCAGTTCTTCGTTCTATGGGACTGATGACCTAAGATGTTAAGTCGCATAGTGCTCAGAGCCATTTGAACCATTTGAACAACACCAGGGTGATGACAGCCATGTCTGCACGTATATAAGAAACAAAGTTTTCTTATTCAGAAGTAAAAAAAAAAACACGCTGAAGATCGCTCGCTGCAGGGAACGAAACATCAGTAGTTTTATATATATTGCAAATACGATCACAAACACAGAAAAAATTTATTGAATAACTATGAACTGTTCATCTAACATAGTCCCTTCAGACTTTAAATTAAATAGAGCATTCTTTTTTTTTAAAAAAAATGAAGTTACTTTACTAAAATCGTGCCAGTAAGATAAAGGAGAAAACGAGGCACAAGAAACAATTACCACTTCAGCTCTGTACCTCTGCTCAAGGAAAAGAAAAATGTTAGTCTGTTGCCACATCTAATGGCACACAAGCACAAAGAAAAAGAAAATACACCCTTCTAAGATAAACAGGACAGCATAGTGACGTAAATGAAGTGGTCAGAGTGAAGTTTATATTGGCTAGAGTAACAACATGAAATCGATAAGTGTTTATTTTCGTGTATGTGTTGTCAGACGGAAAGAAAAATGCCGAATTTATAGTTAATAAACATTATACGGTAAAGTAACGCAGAGCGTAATTAACGTACTGACAAACCAATGTAATAATATAAAGGTAATTGTTTTTTTCTTCTTTTTTCCCACGCAACACATCAAACCATATGCACGTGCGATAACAGATATGTGTAACAATGATTTGGACATTGGCTACATGCAGATACTTTGCACACCTGCGTGGGCACTTCAGTATGGTGCATCAAGTGGAGCAGCTGGTGCTACTTTCGCGGTCAGCTGTGTAGGCGATGTCTTCGTTAGTATCCTCAAAAGTGTTCTACAGCCAAATATGAAGATAAGACTTCCACATTTAACGAAAACGACATTTTACTTTGTAGATATTAATACACATACAACACAGTAAGACAGGAAGTTGAAGCAGTTAACCACTGTACACAGAATTGCACACTTATTTTCTTTCGAGGGCAGCTCGCAGTCCTCTGGTTGCAGTACGCTGTATCCCATCACTTGATGATTGATGGCCTTGCTGTCATTTACCTCCCCAAATTTCACTGTGTAAAATAATATGGCAAAATATCCTTTGGCCCAAATGATATTGAAAAATTAAAAAAAATAGAAAGAGCAAGAATCTGCTCAGGTGTGATAGCAGCCATTATGGTGTCATGTTAAAAAAATATCTAAATCATCTGAAATTTCTCCCCTGTTCAAAAGTACCTGAAAGATAAAAACTATCTGCACTATGTTCATAAGTATCAAAATTATCTCAGTTTTGCAACATGTTTTAAAGTATATAATGATCTGAATTTTGTACCCTGTTCAAAGGCATCCGACTGGCCTAAATTATTAATCAAAAAATTATGTAGAGGGTTAAGTTGTAGTACTTCTATACCTAAGATATGTAAGGTAAGGTTTGTCATCAGACTCTCTCTCTCTCTCTCTCTCTCTCTCTCTCTCTCTCTCCCTCTCTCTCTTACACACACACACGCACACACACACACACACACACACACACACACACACACACACACACACACACACACACGATATCCATGCCATGAACTTACAGGTTAAGCAGCACTTGAGAGCATCAGTAGTTCTATCTCTCTACCACAGTTGGTGTAATGCACAATAGACCCTCAAATTAAATATTTCCACATTCAAATTCTTCTGCAAAACACATGAGACTTGTCAAGTCTCTTAATATTAATTCACCATTTCAAATATCCACAATGATAAGTCAGCAAAAAAAATTCAATATTTATATCAAGTGTCTCAATGTTATTTCTATACACCCACACACATCCCTCAAAGCTGACAACTAAAACATGAATGTGGACTCTTAAAATAAGTGTTGTCATATTTCTTTCACATCTAAATTATTACAAAACACATGTGGTTAAAAGGAACGTCCTAAGACTGTAACTGACATTTCATTTGTAGACCTAACTGTATCAATGTACGAAAACGGACCTGATCAGGCCCATGACTGTACAAAACACATGTTGGCTAAAATTCTGTGCTAAGCAGGCAAACCCACAAACAAACAGGCAGACCAATATACTGTCAGCTACTGGAAAAATACAATTCATGTGATCCTAGGTACAAATGAGAGTATGAACAAAAACAAAAGTCACCATGTACCATTTAAAGGGAGAAAAAGACGACACACACAATGTTTATGCCAAATGTAACAATGTTATTTTCACCTTTAAAGTGCAGTATATATAAAGGATGTGACTTGCGGAATGTCTGTTTGTAAAATGCATGTCTAAAAGTTGTAGAAGCCAGCCGGTGTGGCCGTGCGGTTCTAGGCGCTTCAGTCTGGAACCGCGTGACCGCTACGGTCGCAGGTTCGAATCCTGTGTGTGATGTCCTTAGGTTAGTTAGGTTTAAGTAGTTCTACGTTCTAGAGGACTGATGACCTAAGATGTTAAGTCCCATAGTGCTCAGAGCCATTTGAACAATTTTTTTTGTTGCAGAGGTTTCTCAGTAATGTCTCATTTCGCCAAGCATCACTTTAGAGGCGAAGAAAATATTTTTAATTGTGCGACACTATGAAAATACAGCCAGTGATATTGGCTGCCTTATTTATTACCTTTGATCTACGCCTTCTTGAGGTTATGTACAAGAACAAACTCTCAAGGGCTGCTGCAACATCTGCAAATCGAATCTATGCTTCCGAAGCTCTCTAGGACATTTACAGACTGTATTTCCTTAATAAACTACTAAAAAATACCGACCATTTAGTGATAATGCTCCAAAATAATTGGTATAAAACACACACCATAGCCATAGACAAACAAACTGACCAAACACCATTTTAACGAGGTAAGAAGGCATTTTAACAGAACCCGTTTGCACAGTATCACTACATACTTTATGTGTGTACGATGCTCCAAGTGCAAAATGTAAACATGACCAAAGAAATTGGTGGAACAAGACAAAATTGAAATTTCGATATCACTTTGTACCACAGATCTCTGATAATGAGGGAAAATTCTATCTTAGCACAAAAGTAAAATAATTGATCAAAAGAACAAAAATTTCGATTAAAAATGCGCACACATGCACACATCCACCCACCCACCCACCTACACACACACACACACACACACACACACACACACACACACACACACACACACGCACGCGCGCTCATGTACATGCACACATCTTCATTGCAATACGCAAGTGCAGCTACAAATTTCAGATCGCAAACAACAATTCGAACATTGCATGAAAACAAAATTATATTATTCTTCGAAGTACATAAGATTTTGAGTACAAAACACAAATGGCATTACTGTTGCATTGAAACATTTAAAATAATTGCCTCACATATAGGAGCTAATGACAACAGCTACAGATTAGCCGACCCACTTAATTAGATCTTAATACCAAACATTAAATTTACCAAAATAAATGAAAAATTGTTCTTTTACATTATAAGAAGCACATTGGCGCTAATGCTGATCTTACTTACCGTTTATAATGCACATGTCGATGAGTTTGCAAAAGTAATCAGTAATGACACTTGCATTTACAACATCTTACACTTACAAGAAGCTGTTTCAACTTGTTCACTACTCATCCATACATCTTCCCTTGCTTGGAACGCATTTAGCATAGTAATATGATGAGAATGCCTATCATAAGCAAATGCCTTTTGCTGATATGTAAAATTCCAGTAGTCTTTACTAGTAACAGTTCACTTGGCAGTTATGGTTGTTAGTGCATGATTGCAAAAAATACATGTTTCCCAATATCATCATCTTACCCAGTCTTGATTCAGTTGCCAACTTAGTAAGGATACAGGGGCCATGAGGGAAGTCCATCACTCCATCATTTGTTACCTGAGCAGTTCATTCCTCTAGGTAAGACATCAGCTTCAAGTATAGCATCAACAGCTGGCTGAACTGTCTTGCTCAAAAATTTATTTTTCCCTAAATGCAGTACTTTTATTGACATAAAACATCTCAGTTCAGCTAAAACCGATGTCTAAATCCTCCAGAGATTATAATGACCTCATGTTAAGGTATTAACTTTATTTTGCGGCACAAAACGTTTGTCATCTTCTGCTATCACACAGTGGAGAGTGTATGATATTTCACCCCATTTATCGCAATATTACAGCAAAACTGACACTAATTGTTCCATAATTCAACAAAAAAGTACGAAAATGCCTTATAAATCACCATATTTCATGAAAACTACAACAGTCTGCCCAATGCTACAGCAAAATTGTAACAAATGGCTCTATACAACCTGTGTGGGACACACTTGCTGATAGATGACGCGCTAAACGGAAGGGACTGCTCACTAAAATCCGAAATCCGATCTTCGTCAAGGATGTAGAGCATATATTATTACCACGAACTTTCAAATCGCGCAATGATAACCATTCAAAGCTAAGAGAAATTAGAGCTCGTATTGAGGCATTTAGACAGTCGTTTTTTTCTCCCGCGAGCCGCGAGTGGAACAGAAGAAGGAAGAGGGGGGGGGGATTTAACTTTGGCGCGAATTTTGCCCTCCGCCACACACCGCTTCTTGGCTAGCGAAGTATATATGTAGATGTAGATGATATAGTAAAACTATGACCTGTACATCACAATATTGGCACCAAAATTTGACAAGTTTCCCAAGTTACAGCAAAAAAGGTAACAAATTGCTCCATACTACCTGCAAAATTGTAGCAATTGTCCACTGATACAGCAAAACTTAAACAAATTTCCAAATTTTATACCAAAAATGTACCAAACTGCTCCTGTAATAGCAAAAATGTAATATATCCTCCATACATCAACATATTACAGCAAAACTGAAATAAATTGCCTATGTTATTGCATAAATGTGATAAACTGAACTCTACATTACATCAAAAATGTTACAAAAAGCTCCATATAATAGGAAAAATGCAACAAATCTCCCATAAATCGACTATACAAATTACCCCACTTCCAGCAAAAATGAACAAATTGCCCTGTTGCAGCAAAAATGTTACAATTATTCCTTACATTGACATGTTACAGCAAAAATGTACCAAATTGCTACTATGTTACGTCAAATATTTGACAACAATATCTATAGTACAACGAAATTGTAACAAATCAATCATTTATTGACAAGTTACACCAAAATCATATAACATTTTTCTACACTCATGTTACAGCAAAATTGGAATAAACTGCCACATAAATCATCAGTTTATAGGAAGAGGCAGTGATACTCAGTTTACAGAACAGGGCAATGACTGCCAATTTGCAGGGTGGAACAGTGATGGTCAGTTTACATGGTGGGGCAACGATGAGCTTAGAACTGTATTGTAACACCAGGAGCAGACAGTTTGTATACACAGTGTGTGACAGCCACCATATCTTAAAGCATTACTCTTGCATCTGTGGCTGACAGTTCTTATGTGCAGTTTGTGACTGTGGTGTCATTCACTGGGAACGGCAGCTACTGTGGTTGTCAACTAGGGGGCTGGAGGATTGTCAGCTATGTATTTGGTTACAGGTAGACATCAACAGCAAAATCGTTACAATTTGCCCCTTACATACCAATGTTCATGAAATGGTAACAAATTGCCTCAGTTATAGTAAAAATTGATAAAAATTATCCCTCTATATCACTATGTTACAGTAAAAACTACCCCATATATCGTCATAATTACTCAAAAGTACCAGATTGCCCGATACATCACCAACTATGCAAGTTAATACCTATTCCAGAAAGTCATGACTTGTTCCAACAAAGGCTGTATGTATAAGGGTAATTTACAGTTTCAGTTCACATAAGTGGCTTTCAGTCACACAGATTGGTTTCAAAAGAAGTTAAAAAATTGAAAAAAAAACTATATTCTCTTTTCTTGCTGACGCTTTGAATGCATTAAACAAAAAGTTGCAAACACTGGACAAAGTCTCTGATGTAACTAAGGCGTTTGATTCTGTTGATCACAAATAATACTGTAGACATTGTATCATTTTGGAAAAAGAAGAGTAGCACATAACTGGTTGCTCTCAGACTTTAAGAATGGACAGTAAAAAGTCATTTGCCACAGTAATGGAAATGGAACAGATATGAGGTTACATCTGATTGGAGCACATTTAAGTGGTGGTGGTGGTGGGGGGGGGGGGGGGGGGGGGAGGGGGGCGAGAGGGGGGGGGGAGCCTCAGTAGTCGTTGTTGGGATCATTACTTTTTCTTATTATATAGTTTATGAGATGCCTTCTAATGTGAAAAGTGATTCTAAAATATTTCTGCCTGCTGATGACACTAGTTTGAAAGAGAAGGATATTGAATACAACATAGGCAGTTTATAATATTGCACTCATACAACAGAAATTGATACTAATCCATAGTAACACTCAGTTTTTACAGTTTCTAAACTACAGTTCAACTAAAATCGATATTTTCATTACAAAGAATGAGTATATAATTAGTGAATCTGAGCAATTCAAATTTCTATGTGCTCTGATAGATACTAAGCTATTAGAGAAAGCCTATGTTCATGAACTTGTTCCAAAACTGAACGCTGCTATAGTCACCATCAAAAGAGTATATGCAATAAGTGCCAGGTAAACACGAAAATTAGTCTACTTTGCTAACATTCATACGCTTAAGACATACAGCATTATATTCTGGTGTAACCCTTCCCATTCACAAAGAGTATTTTTGGCTCAGAAACAGGCGGTTCGAGCAACATGTACAGTAAGTTCGTGAACCTCTTGCCAACTCCTGTTCAGGAGTCTGGGAATTCTAACAATGGTCTCTCAATATTTATTTTTAATGTCGTCTGTTGTTAACAATGTGAGCTTATTCCCAAAAATTATCAGCTTTCACACAGTTAAAACTAGACATACATGTAATCTGCAATTGAATCACACCTCCTTGGCTCTTGTGAGAAAGTCTTGCAGTATTCCTCTGCATGCGTTTCCAATAAGCTACGATAAGAATGAAAAAATCTTCGCACTAGTCTTCTCACCTGAAAGACTAAATTGAAGAATTTAATCACAAATCATCCTTCTGTTCTGTCAAGCAACTTCTGGAATAAATCAATCTAATTCGTGTGTTATATTGGTACTTATGCTAGTAGACACACACTGGTGTACAAAACTTAAGGACGAAACTGTGTTTCGCAAGATGTGTCACTGCCAAGTAACATAACTCTATTAAACTTACACTACACACAGAAATAACTGCTACAGTATGGTACACAAGGTAAGAACAAGAAATATGCAATAAGGCGAACAGAAATGGCACTTTTATTTAAAGACGATAATTACACTGAGATGACAGCGATTCATAATGTTCTCCTGAACATTGCAAATTGCGTGACATGGTTCTCAATAGGGTGTGTGATCACCACATACTGCAATGCTTGCACTGCAACGTTCTTCCAAGCTGGCCCTGGGTTAATAAGGCGTACATCGCGGTTGACACTGCCGGATGTCCGTTGGCGCATTTGTCAAATATGATATCATTCCAAGAACTCCTTCATCTGCGCTGTTCGATGTGGTCGCGGATTCTCATCCTTAAAAACGATGTCAGGACCGAATGCATCCCTGAAGAGACACACATGGGGAAGGAATACAGTGCCACAATATCTTTGACAAGTGAGTGTATTATGTTCAAAGATTTGGAGGTCAGTATGTCCAAGCGACATGACGCCTCCCCACCCCACCGAAACGATCGTGTGTTCGACAATGTTTCTGGGTGAATTATGTGCTCCCATCTCTCGCCATTTGACGGTAAGTGCAGGCTGTATCAGATCTCATCCAAGCACTCCACCCTAATGCAATCGCAAACCGTGCTGCATATGTGCAGGTGTCAACAGAACACAACCTAGCGGCCGTCCCATGCAATCGCCGTGGCACCTTTCCTTACAGTCCAGTTTAAAGTAGTTTCCATTGCACCTGCTGTTTGAAGTGGATCCCTTCTTGCTTCTGGCTTGTTGCATAACGTAGCGGTCATATGCTTCTGTAGTTGACTGTGGTCGACTATCTACTCTCCTTTCGGCAGAAGTTCCTGAGGTTCGGATTGCTCCCCATGCATTTGAAACATTGCTGTGAGCAATACCAAACTCCTGGGCTACACTCGTAACATGTCGTCCTTCCACTTACCTAATGATCCTTCCCCAAGTGAGGTCATCCAAATGTTAACTCTGAACCACGTTGTCATGAAGAACAGCATCGAAGGATCACAGTAACTGCTCGCTGACTGACACACACTGTCTTTTTCTGTTCCTTCAACTGCTTCATGTGCTAGGGTCAGCCCCATCTGGCGCTATACTCACGCTGATCTCACGCCATCTGACATCCAACTTTCTGTGTGTGTCTAGGAAACCTTTGTCAATATTCTCTCGCACTTTCATTCATTTCCGCCAAGTGACTATTATGTTAGGTAACTTTATATATCTCATCCGTAAGTTTTGCAGTTTGTCATCTGCAAATGATTCGTGTACATGCTATATTATTTACTTTTACTTTTCTGATGTTAACTGCACGTACTGACTTGCCCCATGACCTTAGGAATTTGCTCCTGAGCGATATAGATGTTTAAAATTGAAAATAAAATAAGAAAAAACCATTAGTCAGCAAACTGAGACTTACTAAAGCCAACAAGTCAAGACTTGTTCCAACAATCAAAAGGCCTAGTCAGCTTAAAAAAAATGTTCAAATGTGTGTGAATTCCTAAGGGACCAAACTGCTGAGGTCATCGGTCCCTAGACTTATACACTACTTAAACTAACTTGCGCTAAGGCCAATACACACACCCATGCCCGAGGGAGGACTCGAACATCCGGCGGGAGGGGTCGCGCAATTCGTGACATGGTGTCTTAAACCACGTGGCCACTCCGCGTGGCAGTCAGCTTCAGGAAGTCATATGTGCAGACCAGTACGCAAACCATCACGTTACAAGCCACACACCCTTTTCTATGACATCATCTTGACATCACATGTGAGTCATTCACCTTGATTGCTTGGTGTCACCATCCAAGATGGTGGAAAACATGACTTCACTGTGGTATTCATTTTAATGGCTGGTAAAATACTGTGCTTTGATAGACTGCTTCGTATTTATTATGTAAATAACGATGGGACCTAA
Source organism: Schistocerca americana (assembly GCF_021461395.2). Taxonomy (NCBI): domain Eukaryota; kingdom Metazoa; phylum Arthropoda; class Insecta; order Orthoptera; family Acrididae; genus Schistocerca; species Schistocerca americana. The sequence goes on along the minus strand of NC_060120.1, from coordinate 636,767,428 downwards.
TATCTATAGGTAACGTTTTTGACTAGTAATAAAAAAAGTCCTAGGCCTATGGTTCGAACTAAGCCTCTCCTTACATTTTGAATAAAAAGTATCATCACTGTGGTGGGGGTGGGGAGCAAGACTTCTGGCATAAGAAGACATCCGCATTCCGTCAACGGTCTTGTGAAAGAGGGTGGGGGAGGAGACAGTGCAGTTACTCATCTGAATCGACAAGAAACCAACACCTACAACAGTAGTTCAGGTAAACATGCCGCTGTCGCAAGCAGAAAACGAAGAGTGAGAGACAGTGTTTTAGGATATTGAACGGATCATTCAGTACGTAAAGAGAGATTAAAATCTAATAGTCATGGTTATAGGTGATAGACCAGAAAAAGGTCTATGGTAGAATACGGGCTTGGCAATAGGTTTGAGAGGGGAGAAAGACTACTCGAGTTTTGAAATAAATTACAAGTGGTAAAGTTCAAGAACCGCAGGAAGAGGAGGTATATTTGGAAAATACCCGGAGACATGGGAAGATTCCAACTGGATTGGATCATGTCACACAGAAATTCCAAAGTCAGATACTTGATTGTAAGGCATACTCAGGTCCGGACATAGATCACAATTTAGTAACGATGAAGAGTAGACTCAAATTTAAGACAGTCACCCAGAAGAGTAAATGTGAAAGGAAGTGGGATAGTGAATTGCTGTTGAAAGATGAGATGCATTTAAATTTCGATGTGTGTGGTTACTGCGATAAGGAACATCAGAGTAGACAGTTCAGTTGAAGAGGAATAGACATCTCTAAAAAAAAAAAAAAAAAAAAAAAAAAAAAAAAAATGACAGTCAAGGATGTTGCGCAGACAAACATAGGTACAAGGAAGGTAAATGCGAAGAAACAGTGGGTAACAGATGTACTTCAATCGAACGACGAAAGAAGGAAATACGAAAATGTTCACGGAAAGACAGGAATACGACAATATAAATACCTTTGGAATGAAATAAACAGGAAGAACAGGGCAACAAATGCGAAATAGCTACAGAAAAGATGTGAGGAAATCAAAAAGAATATTATCGTTTTAAGGACTGACTCAGCACACACAAAAGTCAAAACGACCTTCAGTACAATTAGAAGCACGGGTGGTACCACTAAGGTTGCAATGGAAATTCAATTTTTAAATGCAGAGAACAGAACGAGTTTGTGGCAGCAGTACATTGAATACATTTAGAGGAGGAAGACTTTCCTGGTGACATGGTTGAACAAGAAAGTGGAGTCGCTATGGAAGACATAGGGGATCCAGTATATGAGCTAGAATTTAAAAGAGCTCTGGAAGTCCTAGATCAAATAAGAGATAAGCGATGGATAAGATTCCATCAAAATTTCTTAAAACTTTGAGGGGGGCGGGGGAGTGGCAACCAAGCGGGTCTTCAAGTTGGTGTATAGAATGTACCATCAGACCTTTGGAAAAACATCAACCGCACTACTAGAAGGAAGCAAGGGCAAATAAGTGCGACAACTATCACACAGTCAGTTTAACATCTCAAGCATCCATGCTGCTTTCAGGTGACTATCAGTTTGGCTCCAGGAAAGCTAAAGGGACCAGAGAGGTAGTTTTCACTTCACGCTTGATAATAGAAGGAAAACTGAAGACAAATTAAGACACGCTCGTAGGATTTGATTATCGAGAAAAAGCGTTTGACAATTTAAAATGGTGCACGATGTTTTTAATTCTGAGACAAATAGAAGAAATATTTAGGGAAAGGCATGTAATATACCTGGATCTGCTGAAAGGTAATGTCTCCGAATTTTTTATGTCCTTAGAGCTTTTTAAATAAAACAAATTTTATTAATACTTTATATCTTAATTTTTCATGTCTATATACTTATTTCTCAACATATCTGGCCACGAACACATTTCTCCCAATGAGAGACCAGTTTGTTGATACCGTCACTGTAGGATGTTTGACATTGTTGATGGAACCACAACCTCACCACTGCTTCAACACTGTTGAAGTATAGTCCTCGAGGATCTTCTAACATTGGAAAGAGGTGAAAGTTGGGTAGGGCCAAAGACTGGGGATGGTCGATGACAATGAACCCGAGGCGTCGAATTTTTGCACATGTCGCAGCGCTCATGTGTGGTCTGGCATTGTCATGGTGAAAGAGAGGGTGTTACATACGTGGCCAAACTCTTTGAAGTCGAAACTTGGTTACAGCACGCTGTTTCTCTTGCACCAACAAAGTTTAGTTGCACAGCGCCATCTTAAACACTACGGTTTGGAGCCTTCAGAGCCAGAAGACTGCAAATATGTAGACATAACAATAATAACAGTGAAAGTTCTCTTTAAATAATGAAAATGTGACTGACGTACTGTTTCTGTCTGTGGGATCTGAAATGTAATAATAAATGAACTGTCGTAATGGATCTTGTACTGTCCTAATGTGAAGGCAAAGCTGCACTGTAAAAATAATTAATTGCCATAACGTAAAAGCTACCAATCCGACTGCAAGAATTTTGAACAGTATAAATTGTCTGAATAATGAACTTTGACATAAAACCTACAAAAATTAATTCTGCAAAACTGATCACAGAAACTCTCTCTGAATGACATAAGTTTGCCCTGATTGAATAAATAAAAAGAACATCAAAATATTTAGTCCTTACCTCTATTATGCCCAAATCTGGATAACGCATTGCAGTACTGCTCTGCCTTGCGCGCGGCTATGCTAAAGCTGCAAATTACTTTATCTACACAGGTACACTCGTGAGGTGCAATGAATTCTTTGTTAGTTGAAAGTCGAAGTATTTTCGGAACACACTTCGTTCCTTTTCCTTTTTTTAAAGAAAAAGAGAACGTGGTGAATCAAAAACTGTAAGCGAAAGGTAGGTAAAAATGAAATACGGGCATAAGTGACAACACTAAGTTTTCTTCGTGTATAATGTGAGAAAGTGCTCATGACTGATCTCAAATTTAATGAATGTCTTAACATCCAAGTAACACACTTTCCTGTCTTTAAAATCTAGCAACTCTCAATACAATAACCAAGTTAGTCCTATGGCGCAGCAATAGTGAAAAAAAGTAACATCATTAAGATCTCGGATCATTTTCATTGACTGCGAGCGCAGAAGTCATTTATCAGTCTTGTTTCACCAGAGGCATATTTTACTACATTGAATTTCACGAACGCGCGGAAAGTCATCTGTGATTTGTTTACGTGTAGTTCGAGCCGCAATAGTAGTGAAGTTCGGCTGCACGATCATTTATGGCTATATACAGCTATGGTGAAATTAAAATCACAAACCAAAACGATAGATAATTCATCCGATGAGGAATCAGTTGCTCAACCTATGCTTAACACAGAAGTAGAACACATTTCAGATACTTATAACGCAGTCGCAGCGACTAGTGGTACTCAGTCGCAAGCGACAGACGATAATATGTCAACTTCGGAAACTGTTCCAGATTCCGCAACTGTTCAGGGTCCAATAGAGCCAAACATTATGCAGATGTTTAGAGTAATGCAGACAGGTTTCATATCACAATTTATAACTCAGATAACTGCCCAAATGAATACACAGATAGGAAATGTCACAACACAGTTAGGGAACGTAACAACTCAGATAAGCAATGTGACAACACAGACAGACAATGTCACAACACAGACAGGGAGTGTAACCACTCAAATCAAGAAGCTAGACAGTGATGTCAAAAGCCTTACTGATATGCACAATAACCTGACGACACAACTGACACAACTAAAAAGAGAGGTAGCGGATCAGGTAATAGAAGTGGTACGTGAAGATTTAAAATCCATGAACCAGAATATTAATAATTTAAAAACCACAGTTAAGGATGTGCCAGATCAGATACGTAAGTTAACTGAAAATTTCAAAGCTATGAGTGTACAGCAAACCAAGCTCAATACAAAAATGCAAGAAGCTGTAAATCAAGCTGAGGACATGACAAAACAGCAAAAACAGCAGTACGAGGACTTTCTAGAAGAAAAAGACTCACATAAACCGTAGTCCAGCACATAAACCGTAGTCTAGAAACAGAGTTAGAGAAAGCAATAAGCGACACAATGGAACAAATATACACTACACAAATCATCTTAGTTAAATTGCAAACTGACATAGACCAGATACAGAAAACTTTGACGCAGGACTAACAGGCCGGCAGAATCAAATAGTCGAGCAACTTAACAGGGTACATAGTACAATGAAAGAGCGACACCAAGACGCAGAAGAAGAGCTTGACAAGATACCCACAGGTAAGAGCGATAGTGCAATTAGTAATTGTCCTACCCTGAATATATATGTGAGTTCACAAAATTATGAGATGTACAGTGACCAACGACACCTTGATGAAAGAAAGAAACAGCAGATAGCTGAACTCACTCTGCCATCAGTTTTGTTAGAAGAGTCTTATAAAACACAGGCATTTCCTATGTTTATCCCTGAAAAGAAGTCTGTGCATCCGGTAATTTTTATGAGGTCATTCAAAAATCTATTGACTAAAACATGGCCAGAACAGCAAAAGATACAATATGTTACAGGTTATATCCAAGGCGATGGAGCGTTATGGGCAATGGAATTGTCAGAAGCTTGTCAGACATTAAAACAGTTTGAAAACGCGTTTCTTTCCAAGTGCTGGTCACATAACATTCAAGAGAGATTAAGGAAAGCCTTATTCAATCCTGAACAATATAATCCAAAATTTGGATCATTGCGAAAGTATTTTGAGAAATATTGAAATAAGACGAGGTTCTGGGACGAGCCAGTGCCACAAATTGATGTCCTACGCATTCTGAAAGCTAAATTACCGCTTAATATTCGGGAAAAAAAATGGCTCTGAGCACTATGGGACTCAACTGCTGTGGTCATAAGTCCCCTAGAACTTAGAACTACTTAAACCTAACTAACCTAAGGACATCACACACATCCATGCCCGAGGCAGGATTCGAACCTGCGACCGTAGTGGTCGTGCGGTTCCAGACTGTAGCGCCTTTAACCACTCGGCCACTCCGGCCGGCTATATTCGGGAAAAGCTAGTACAAGTATCCGAAAGCATTTTGGAATATTTTCCATCTGTCTTGGGTTCTATCGACTTAATTAATGAATATGCAAGACAGAGACACACCAACTCAAATAATTTCCGAAGCAGTGGTGGCAACCAGCCTCTGTAGCGCCAGCCATAGTGCGGTATCAACAATGTAATGTGGGCGACTGAGTCACGACTAGCTTTTGTCGATCCCGTCGCAGCAACGCATATGCCAGGCCCGAGTTTGGGAGGCAATTTTAGTAGTAACTATAACCAAAATTATAATCCATGTTATAGAAGGAAAAGAAAAAATGGTGACAGAAACTACTCTGGCTACTCCGGTAACAGGAAACGAAATTGAAATAGAAACGATAACGGGAATCAGTGGGGTAACGCTTACAGTAATTTTCAGCCTCAATTTAGCAACAACAACGCGGCTGACCCACGAAATGTGCAGTGGCAGTACATGATTAGTAATCAACCCTATCGGTCCCTAGTGCAAAGTAACATTACGCCAATAAACTCAGGGCAGAGTCATGATCGGGATGTGCAACAGAGGAACAACATGTCGGGAATGAATATTATAAGTGAGAAACGAAACACCTACAAACAGTAATAATGGGGAGTTAAACTAAACGTGGCCTCGTTATGCTCCCCAGTGATGGCCATGTATAGTCGTGGGGGTGATCCATACTGCCACGGTAGTGATTTGCTAAGGTAATCAAGATGAATCTCATCCCACCTGTTCCAAGACAACCTGTAGATTTAAATGAAAAGATAAGACAGGTCTATTAAAGAACAAGCTCAAGCCGGCCGTTGTGGCCGAGCGGTTCTAGGTGCTTCAGTCCGGAACCGCGCTGCTGCTACGCTCGCAGGTTCGAATCCTACCTTGAGCATGGATGTGTGTGATGTCCTTAGGTTAATTAGGTTTAAGTAGTTCTAAGTCTAGGGAGCTGAAGACCTCATATGTTAAGTCCCGTAGTGCTTAGAGCCATCTGAACCATTTGAACAAGCTCAACGCCATAAGAAACACTTTGACAAACAGCTACATAGTGTTAACAGATTTGTGGTTGGAGCAAAAGTATTACTTAAGACCCATGTGGAATCTTCTCTGTCAGCCAAGAAAACCGCTAAGTGGCAAATACGGTATACTGGACTGTACATTATTGTACATATTCCGCATGACGGATATCAATTACTTGCGTATCCTTAACAATGGTAAAATCAAAGGGCTCTATGGACACACAGACCTGAGGAAATTCTACCATGTTTAAGTATCACACTTCACGTCTATGGTAAAAAGAAGGGTAAAGTAAGTATATTTTATGTAGCTACGTGAATTAGAGCATTTCACCACCTTTGTTTACGTTTGTCAGTGACTGTGGACACAATACACAAGCAAGCAAGGACATACGCATCAACTGATGACTAGCAATGTTAGCACATGGTGTACTTGGACGGTTTGACTAAATAGGTTATGATCACAGTGGTATTTAAATTTAAGTTCACGTATGAAGGATTCTGAGCGAAAAATTAGCACAGACCTCGGATCAAAGAAGCTGTAAGTTTTTTTATGCCACTTGTGCATCAAGGTTGTAAGGTACAGGGCAAGTTACAGAAAATATTGGACTCCCTAAGGTACTGGATAAGTATTTGGTCACTCGCGTACAAGTCATATTGCACAGAAAATATTTTTTTCTGATGTATCCACGCCACTAGACGTTATCTATGAATGCAAACGGCATTAATTTTTTTGTTTGCTGCAATGATGAAATGATTTCTGGCTGCTAATAAAATTTTAGCGTGGTATATACCATATGCATGACAACCTAATCTAAGTAAAGTGCATCTGAAGATATAACCTAGGAATAAAAACTAGTGTGACCTTTCTAACTACTAATAATTTTTCAACTTTATACATACATTAGAGTGCAAATACACTGTTGAGGTACGATTTGTAAACGTTATCTGAGGCAAACTTAACACCGTCTCTTGAAATAAAAAAAAAAAAGAAATACGTACGTGATAAGTTACAGGAAAGTGAGCGGCAGAGAAATCAGGTAATGCCGAAGCAAACATGATTCTTTACAGGTGGCGTTCATCGAGACGCTACGAGACTTCAACCGGTGAAGACAAGCAACTAAGTTACACTAATGTCACTACGATTTACGATCGACGTCATAAAATATTACCAAGATCACTGAGAAGTATACTACTTGACGCTCAGTAACACCAGAGATTTTTAATAATTTGTCTTTTCTTCGGCATGAAAGTACTAAGAATCTATGCTGACTAGGAAAATACGCACACTGATTTTCTCTTAGGTTTATAATATTTTATCCAATCTCAGTTGAAGATCATTTATGGAAGAAGTAAAGTTCAAAAATGTTAAAATGTGTGTAAAATCTTATGGGGCATAACAGCTAAGGTCATCAGTCCCTAAGCTTACACACTACTTAACCTAAATTATCCTAAGGACAAACACACACACCCATGCCCGAAGGAGGACTCGAACCTCCGCTGGGACCAGCCGCACAGTCCACGACTGCGGCGCCTGAGACCGCTCGGCTAATCCCGCGCGACAAGAAGTAAAGTAAGGAGTGACTAAGGTCACGCTAAATTAAAAACATAATTGTGTACATACCAGTGATACAATGATGAACACACGAACACGAAAACATATAAAAACACAGACCCAGGCTTAGGAAGCAGTATGGCGTACAGCATCCAAGCTTCATTATCGACCTGTTGTTCATATTACCTAGCATTTTACTTTTCTATTTATGTGTGAATTTAAGTATAGTGAGTCGTTTATTTATGTGTTTTTATTTCATTCTACTTGTTTTTTATTTTTGTACCATGCGTTGTTACAATGTTGGGTGATGAAAGATGAAATTCTCTCCTCCCACAGTAACTCACATGTAGTTAATGCAGAGAGTTTGCCTCATCTGGAGAAATTTCTATAAGCACTTTTGGTGCATTCATTTTTTGTATAGTCGTTTCGATGTGTAAGTGCATTTGCAGTACGATGCTAAGTTAGGAAGTGCTGTTGTTCTCGAAAATGGGCAGTATGTACACAGCTTAAGTTTTGAAAGAGGATACAAAAGCAAATGACGAACGTGGTCATAAACTACTAAAACCTCTCCAGTGGTCTCATGAGCTACAATTTTTTTTTGAACGGAAAAATGAACGTAACAGTGTATAGTCATCCAATGGCAGTGAGTTATTCAGTGACAGTGATTTATACGCGCAGAGGCAAGTGAGAACAAGTTTTATACCGCGAGCCTTCAATTTCGAAATATATGAAACTTACTGGATCGAGGAAGCCTGCTACGGTACGGGGGGCAATTTAAAGGAACTTAATAATTTTTCTTATTGATAAATGTATAGATAATTATTCGACTCTCATAACAAAGATTAATTTGAAAAGTATTTAACACTGACGGACAAAAGAAGATTTACGCTCTTCGTCTATTAGTTTTAATAATAGTTACCTTTCGTTGTTCTCATGTCCTGGTGAGAAGACGTACAAGCGAAGTGCTCTGTAATTTCTAGTGAAATTGTGTTAAATAATAAAAGCAACTTCTGAAACAATACGACTTTCTCATTTACGATACCATGGATCCCAGCTCCTATAAATCTGGAAGGTTATTATTACTTTAATTTTGTATGGAGAATTTAGATGGAGGCCACGAACTTCACGACGGTGCTGCTCAACAATAGGGGTACGTAAATGTGTTCATCTCTTTATCTTCGTGGCCGCCAATGCCAATTTCAATATTTAGGTCACATTTGCCGCGACATTCACAACCTGCAATCTTTCGTTTCATTTAATTACGTGGTCCGATTAGTTTCTTTCTCAGATGAATAAATGCATTTTAACCACAATTCTTTTTACCCAGGCTACGAGGAATGATAGTACTTGGAATGTACGTGCCTCTATCCCGATCGTACTTTCGCATACAACTGAATGTCTGCCGACGTAACTATACTTATGACCCATTTCCCTCACAGTATTAATTCTTATTTTGAACCACTCACTTGCGGATGTACGTGCTCTCTTATTTTGTGTAGGCATTCGGGTGTATTCCTTAATAACATTACTTTTAACAATCAGTGGCTTAGTTTCCACCATTGACTTTTGTCTGTGTCGCAACGGTGCTTCACGCGAAATATTTATTACGCGACAGTCATACTAACGCTCATTCCAAAACTACGACACCAGCTGACTAATTTTCTAACAGTTTAACAGGGCGGCTACAAGTAAGCTAATTAAAACGCTATCTGTCATTAGGAGAAAGGTTCGCACAACGGAATTGTCGAAAGAAAAAGCCCTTCGTACATAAGTATGGCAGATGGCATTGTTTAATCGATAATGAGAGAGAGGCAGAGGTTACTAGCTACCGCAATAAAAGCAGAAGGAATTCAGTTACTGCACATTTATTTCACAAGAATCTACACGTATGGAGAAAAACGGAACATACCAAACATCTGGATTCAAAAGTAAACAAATGCACATGAAGCAATAAACTGTCTCAGCTACACGTAATACAAAGTGCTGGGAAATATAGTGTAAAAGAGATGTTACCTTCATCGATCAAGATTGAATCAATGACGTGGCAGAAATAATTGCGTTATCAGTGACAAAAGCGAATGAACTGAAATAACAAAATTAAGAATCTTGAAAACAGCTTTAATCGCAGTCTAACGTTGCCATGCCCTTGCTAAAACTTAAACAATGCCTAATCAGCTACATCCAGTCAATAAAATTCGAACACCAAAGCGAGAACACTTACCAGTCTTCCACACGGCGAAGTCGGAACCCAATTGCCACGAAGAAGCTTGCGTCTCCTAACTCTCGCGTCCCACCGAAAAGTCTGCCAAATTCAGCGTCAGCCAATTTTTGTGGCTGTTTGTTGACCTATTAGAGAAAAGGAGATTTTCCGCACAAATTGCCCCCTGTTTTGCTACGTAACCGAGAAAAATCCATTCCATAATAGTGGCGGCCAGCCAGTGCTCTATGCTCATTATTGGGCTATAAGAGAAGAAGAGATGCTTGTGCCTTCCCCTTCCATTCTGAACATTTTTGAAACATCTTGACCAGACTTACGTCCCATGAAAAAGCGCTAGGTTTTACGCAGTGCGGGGGAAACGGCCACTGCTAGCGCCACCGAGGTGCACGTAGGCGTTACCATTGTCAATTAGAAAGCTGTTTTTTTTCTGTGCATTCCAGCCTTTCAGCCCCTGATTCGTATGAAAGAAGTGCGTGAAGGACTTAGTGCACCACAGTGCCGCCTGTATATATTACGTTAAGGGGGCCTCCATTATTTGAGGAGCAAACAAGATGGTCTCCCAGTAGGCACCCGACTGAAGTGAGAACCTTACCATGTGAACATTACACAAGATGGGAAAAACTATTATTTTAGTAAACTCTGATTTGATTATTCCTTTCCATTTTAAGAGAAGCATCTAATTACAGGGTGTCCCAAAAAAACATCAACAAAACTTAGTACATTGTGCGGGGAAGCAAACTGGTCGGTTCTCAAGAAGGAATCCAAATCCGGAAACCCACGGCTTGCCGGTGGGGAGCATCGAAATCGCTGAGATGGATGTACATTCTTCATTACGTCAATAAACCCAGCATGAACATCACATAGCGCTGTCTACTTTGCAAACAGGCTTCGAACTGAGTACCTCCTACGTCAATCCAGAATCTATATCGGCTGAGCTGAGTTCACGCAAATCAACCAATACGTAGAGTTGTCTTTGAAGTTAATACCGATCCTAAGTTGGTAATTTTGAATAACCGGCGCACGCGGGTTTTGGTCCAATCGAACATGCATATTGTGCAAGTTTAACCCTTCGGCTGCTACAGACGACCTCTTTATATTCTGTGCTGAGGCTGCTTTTGTTACGGCTATACTCCTCGCCAAATGCTGGTGCATATATTGAGAGACGGCGTTCCGGCCAATACGAAATATCTATCATCCGATTTTTCGAAAACTGTTAGGTGAAAAAATTATATTTTTTCATATCTTATAGTCTGATACTTTTACTCAGTAAGGAAATGAATTTCTTTTCGTTATCCATCATCAAATTAAGTAAAACATCGCACGAAATTTTAAAGAGTTCGCAGAGTTAAAAATGCATTGCATAAACTTCGCTTATGGTTGATTTTGGCTCATACATTGCAGTGAATGGAATGTCGATAAGATACCGAAATTTTATTTAAACTTGGGAGCAGAAGGATGTTTCGTTCTGCTCTCGAGTTACTGTATTTTACATGCGAAGGACAATCGCGCATGACGCTCCCATTCACGTCCTTGTACATCTCTAATCGTGTGGTCATAACAATCGTTATATCTCATAAACGATTCAAGATATCGAAACGCGGTTTTCTGCAAATTATAGCACGCGATGAGGCCCTTATGTTGTATGATAAATGTTCGAAACTGTTTTATTCGCCGAGATATGGAAGTAACTCGTCCGCCGCAGTGAGAGGTCAGCCATTCAAGACACATTCAGGTGCTGCATGCCGAGTGCTGTTGGCTCGGCTCTCTTGGGGCATTTCAGCACGTCCTGTACTGTAGTTTTCGGGCAAGGGTGAACACTCGCATAAAGTTTCGGTACCTACCAGAGGACAAACAGTAGACTGGGGATAGTGTTTACAAGTACCAAACACTAAGTGCTACTACTTTACTGGACAATGGACACACCTCCGGTACAAAATACCTAAGTGCAACTTTCCAGCTTCTCTGAGGCGTCGCTCGTTGGCCGTGAACACGGAATGGTGTGGGGTACGTCTGCTTGGAAAACGTTCCACATAATTCTGGCAGCTGCTTTCCCACTGCAATCCGCTTTGCCGTATGCAAGCACGATTTCAGTCATTAGCGCAGCTGTTTACTGGTACATGTCGCATTTCTGTCAATAACGTTACTGCACTGGCAGACCTCACAAGGTCCGTAGTAGAATGCCCACAAGGACTGTGTGGAGGAATGGAGCGCATGAGCAGCAATGTTATTATGCTCAGACCGTGCAACCGCAGTACACAAATTGCTAAAGGGTTGCATGCCTTTCGTACTCATCCAAAACGAATCGCAACAAACTGTCGCAATCCTTCGTTCTCGGACTTAGACGCTCACCATCACCCAAGCCGTGCAATTCCGGATATGAATTCCTTATTCAAAATCGGTCAGTTTGTCTTCCAACACAATAAGCTGTTTTTGGGACACCCTGCACTGTGCCGGAACTGCGGCATATAACTTCACACAACTAGCAGACACAACCCAGCCCCAATAAGAGAAGAAATTAAGAATTTTTAAAAATAGTCTTAAGAACTATGATTTATACTGTAAAAGAACGCAGCACAACGTTCTCACTAGACAGAAGTTCAGTTTCTGGGGAATAGCAATTGAGCACACAAACGGCAGCTGTTTACATAGACTGTTATCGATATAGTTTTTAAACACCTTTCCGTTTGTGTTATTAATATGTCAAGGTCAACAGCAGTGACTTTTAATATGTAGTACCTCCTACACTGACGTCAACACAATAACGGGAATGCCAAAGATTAAATACCATAAATTGGCAGAAAGTAATCGGAAAATATTTTGTCTAAACATCTATGTAAGAGTTAGTGCTCTAGAACTGTTTCTAGAAGAGAAATAATTTAATTATCTTACTTGTAACCTTTTAGAGTAGCCAAGAATCACTACTAGCAATACACGCATCAGACCGCTCTTCAACGTAAGTCATAGATCTTAAATGCACTCACTTTCCTATTGAATTTTTAGTAAAAATCACAGTAAAGACTGATATATTTTGCTAATTTCTTATTTAACGCTTACTACCTTCACCAAAAATCGAAAATGGTTCAGATATATGAAATCTGACAGATACAGTCTACCATCTATTTTGTTGCTGTGGCAACGCCTTTGGATGATATAAACAATGGCTCTGTCTTTATGCTACGAAACTAGGTTCATAGAATTTCGACTTCAGAACAAAAATAAAGTAATCCTTCGTATTTTCTCTACTTTTAAATAGATAACTCACTCTTACTTCATTTTAAACACAAACTATAGCCGTAATTATGTTGTTATGGTTTAATCAGTTAAATGAGCTTGACGTGAAAATTCTTTAACTTGTAAATACTTTGGATTACCAATCTTGTGTTCATTTGTCACCCAAGAATCTCTGACTTTGACAGTTCTCTTGTACTTCTTAATATTCCACAGTTTAAGGATCTGACTTGTTTCTGTCATAAGGGGTGATTTATCTCAAATAGCAATTGTATAGCAAACTTCGGGATAAATGAGAACGAGGGGACTAGATTTTGATTTTTAAACAAAATAGCAGTTGTTTCCTTCTCTTCACTGCCTACGTACAGAAACAAACGCACACGAGTAATCGAGTGATAAACAAAACTAAAAAAGATTACGTCGCCAAAACGTGCGAAATCATTCTGTCCCAGTACTTCCCTGGAAATATAAATGGTAGTGAATGGAGCTAGCTACTATGATCATTGCAATTTCTTCTGCTTCCCTCCTGCTTACATTCAAATAACTGCCCGAAATTAATGTGAAACGACGATTCATCACAGCGGGGTGGGGGGGGGGGAGGGGGGGGGGGAGGGGGGGGGACATCTCATTCCAAGTACAATAGTGAGACATATACCAACATCTTACTATGTTCATTTAATTAATTTCTCTCTTTGCTATCCGTTGTCGGACTGGTTAACCATATTTGCTGGCTTGGGAAAGGAGTGAGGGCACAGGTCGATATCGTTATCTACTGATCATGAAAGCTAAAGAATACAACGACACACTTCCTTTCAAGAAGCTATAATACCTCTACAAACAGGTAGCGAGTAGCAAAGCAAATTCAAGAAAGGCAGAAAGATGTATGAGAGGAATTTGACGGATTCCCCTAAGCAGTTAGTCACGTGAGGCGCCATCGCAGCTATGTTTAAGACGAGAGGTGTATTAAGATGCCGAAAAAGTAACAGCACCGACTCGCAGACATGAAGGAGTAGCTGTTCTGGCGGTACGAACTTGCTTATTAATAACAGTGATGCTGTAACTGTTGGTTGGTAATATTTACCTGACAAAATGCAACCTAACGCTAGATTGCGTACTTAACGCCTATCCTGTGGCCGATTTTTAGTACTACTTTAAAAGAGAGAGAGATTATTAATTGATCACCGATGCGTCGGTTGTCGATTGTGTTCAGGAGACGTACGGATTGATTACGCGAATAATTGACCTTTTGACCCGGATTGCCTTCACGCAATCAGAATCTTCGATGAAAATACCTAAAGGACCTATTTGAATATAAAAATGGATATGAAAGCAAATTAGTTGAATTTCGTAAGAGAAAGATTAACAGATCGGAAGTTGAACACATTAGTGGTTTCCCAAATACAATCGAAACACCGCGATAAAGAGCGAACCTGTAACAGAGCTCATATACAATTTTAAAATCATTTTTGGTTAGTGAAAGAAAAGAATAAGAAGAAAATTACTGCATCGTAAAATATTAATATATTTTGAACAAATTGGCATTAAACTTCTAAACATTGACAAATACACAATAAATGCATGACTTACATCTGATATTTATTTTGTGGATGGCGCAGTCCAATAATCACTGCTTTGTCAGTCCGTTCCTCTTAAAATTAAATGTCATTGCGTGTGCGTAAGTACATTGTATCCACACCCGAGTTACCGAAAAGTTTGTTCGTCGTTTCAGATAGATTTTACACAAAATAAAAATACAACTTGTAGCAATGCTATGCAGTACGTCTTAACATGTCGGCGACCGAAAGTACAAGGGATAATGAAGTCTCTAGAATATTTATTAACAAAAGATAGATTGTTCTTTCTTCTGTTTCGCAGCTTCTTGCTATCAAGCGCTGCGGCAATGATTTTAAATATCTGCGCCCAGCGGGTCATAGTGTTTATTTAGAGTATTTAAACGCTGGACGCGCGTCTTGGTATAGGCGCACATAAAAAAAAAAAAAAATTTCGACTCTACTCTCGCGCTGTGATTCTTAGCATTTTTACGAACTACAGCTCGGTGGCTGTCCTTTTCTTTTATGACAAATATCTCATATGCAAAGTATCTGAAATCCAATAATATAACACTGTGCAGTAGTAAGCTTTTTAGTAGGATTCTGTAATCCATTTCAATGAGTAGCTGAATTAGATATTGGAGTCCAGAAGTATTGGGTGTCTGTGCCTGCGTGTCAGACGGTAGTTAGAAAAATGCCAGCCTGCACTTTATTAGTGAGTTCATGCAGGAGTTTCTGTAAAGTAGTCACTACGAACCATAATACAGCGGTCGTCTCTGGTTGGTAGAAGCCAAAATTGTGAAGGTAAGTGGAACATTTAGTGGGAACATTTAATCGGTCAGTGAGCTGTAAGAGTAGTGGAAACATCTGTGAAATAAACTTGCAAATAGCTCAAACACGAAACCTGCTTAGATATTTCGTAGTCTGATAAATAGCCCTCTCCGTTCTCATCAACTTTCCTACCTGAGGAAGGATTTTACGGTTTCTACTCCCTCATTACGGAGGACCCAACTGACGAGTAATTGTTGCCTAAGTCCTATACAACAGGGTGGTGTGGAGTAAGTTCTCGGTTAAATGAGTGCGGGATGATACTTTCAAATATTTATTAATTAAATGCTTACAGCAGATAAAAAAGGTAAAACGGTGAAGTAGCACTTTCTTGCAAGCAGTCAATTAATAAACTGTATCAGACAACCATACATGTAAAGAATATTTCTTTTCATTATGCGAGCAGCTGGCCTGCCGACAAGGAGCTGAAATGTTGTTTTTTTGAATAATTAATAAAATATTATCCAAACGTCTAATTAGTGCTAAACGACATAAAGAATAAATTTTCTATGTGTAAATAAATATGCAAATCAAGTAGAAAACGTTATAATTTAATATAAAATATGAATTTTTATAATATTCATATAAAGAGTGTTCCAGAGAAATGTTTATATATCGAAAGTTGTTAAAAGACGCTCTGTAAAGCAAGTTGAAGGTAATCGCCGTAATTTGTTTTGACTGTATAAAAGTAGGGGCTGTGCTCCCACTCTCCTTATCTCTCTCTCTCTCTCTCTCGTATGTTTTTGATTACAGTTTCATAAATTGTAAGTGTCGCTTTCGTGATTTGGTTACTATATAACTGCTTCAATAATTACGTTAATTTAATGATAGCAGCCATATTTGAATCTAGAAACCAACTTTCCTCTTCCAATAATGCCACATCTCGATTTATTATGCTGCATTTCAGAACTTTTCTGGCTGCAGCGAAGGAGAGTAGCCGACGAATTGTTTGGTGGCCCCAGCTGAACGTTACTATTGTTAAATAGGCATTTACTTTATCAAACTCTTATTTCCGCGTCCCTGAGATCTCTTCTACCAATCTTTTATATCAGTATCCGTACAATGTAATTACGCAAACTGCGTAATTTTGGCCTCTAAATAATTCCGTCAGTCAACGTTATCGTCGATCTGATGGGAATCTGGTGCTGCATGGTGGAACGCAAATTAATTATTAAGGGGACATTGTATGTCCTATCCCCCAATGTTAAATCACCGAATTTTGTGACCCATTATCTTGGAAACTTTTTAAGACACCAAACTACAATTTTCCATAATTATTGAATGTACCTTTCTAGATACACTGAACTAGCATTATTACTAAAATTGTATTGGGGGGCATGTTATCTTTTTTTTCAAACTCTCAATTTTTTGACAGTATTTTGTAAGTAAATGAACATAAAAACAAAACAACCAATGATATTTTAATTATTCTAGTTCCACATTAGTTCAATCTCACACTTGGCATGCTGTGAAAATTTCATGCCTGTGCCATTAGTACTTTTCTAGAAAACGGGTCATTTATTGCAAAAAATGTAGTTCAGAGATATTGAGGTTTAAAACTTTTTTATTACAAATTCTTATACAGACTTAAATTTCTGCGTCTTTGATGCACTAGAATTGCCCTGGTCCATAGACTGTGTCTTCTTCAGTGTCACAACAGTCCAGTGCTTGCCTCCTTTTCTTTCTTGCTTCTTTTGTCATTTGCTGAGCAGCTAATTCTGCTTCATATACATCTACGCTCAACCAGTTCCCGCAGTCCTTTAGCTGTGTTCTGTTCACATCTTACCCCTAACTTCTCCACAACCGTAAGTCTTTCATAGTTCCCACCATTAAAAGTTATTACAGCATCACACACTGCTACCTTCAGAGTCATAAGGCCAACAAATACATTTTTAGGCACACGGCACCACACAACATTATTGGAGGACTCATTCACATTCTGGGTCTTCCTATGTAAACACTTCTTTAGTAGCTCAGGATTTGCCAAATCTCTGTAAATAAGTTTGATTGCCTCCATTACTGCCAAAGGAAGAGAATGTTTACGTGTAAATTCATGCGGGGTGCCAGAAAATTCGGCTTGTCTATATTTACACCACGTGTTTCATAGAGGTGGACACAAAGCATGACACGGCTTTTCATCGGTTGATATTCGATGAACGAAAATGCTCCACACAGCTCTTTCCATCTTCTCTAAATTGTCACTGTTATCTCTAATGGCCTTCCTATAACATTCCTGTAATTCATCAATTACTTCGTCCATTAATCTTCCAGCACATTTTGTTGTCGTGCCATCAGACAGTTTTGTGTTAACCAGCTTCGTTTTTTGGTTACGCAAACGTGTTCCCATCCTTTTTTTGACATATCCTACACACTCAAGTTTTTGTATAGGAACATCATATGGCTTATATCCCAAGATATGACTGCTCAAATGTGGCATTATATGTGTAGCCGCGAAATTTGACAGTCACACGTCAACATTCAAAATATTATTTGAAGGTCTCACAATTGTCTTTTTTTAATGTATTATACACCAAAATGTTCAGGTAAGTCTAGTATGGAGTAGAAAACAGAAAATGTCAAATTTCAACGAATTTCACGTACAATGACACCTTAAGCAAGTGAAAACTTTATTCGCACCATTTTATCGTTTCAGAAACTTTACCACCAGCAGGCGTGATTTAAAAATTTTATGCTAGTTTTTAAATATCAGCAATATAATACTGGAGCAGACGTCTTGCTCGAACAAAAAATTGTATGATGTTAATTTAGTTTCCGGTCTATTTATGCTAATTATTCGTGCGTTGTCAAGAGATCTTATTTCCAAGTATACTTTCAATTTGTATTATGACAAAGACAAGTGAATTTGAAAGCAGAAACCATTTCCAAATCATCAAAAGATATGGAAACAGTACAATCAGAACACAAGGCGAGGGAAGATACGATGCGTAAATTAATGCAAAGTGTCAACAGCCTGTCCATAGAACCAGAAGAAGAAGTGTTGAAAATCCGGCTAGATGAGAAATATGAAAAATTAAATACCGAATTCGCCAAGAGGCTTGAGCAGAAAGACATACTGCTAACCGATAAAATAAATTCAAAGTGGAAAGGCGCAAACGATGCGCTGGGAGCGAAACTATGGCCGAACTCAGCAGGGTAAAACAAACGCTCCGCTCTGAAATATACCACATAAATCACGACCTTCCACGGTGGCGAGTCGGAGTTTCGCCACTAATAAAAGACGTGCGCTGTGCGGTAGAAACAATACCACAGTTGTCACGCGAAGCACCGACCATCGACACGCAAATGCAGGATGCATGCAATGCAGGTCCACAAAGCCCAGGGCTATACTCCGAACCGCATAAGCCTGTAAACCACACAGTACGACAAGCGCCTAATAAAATGGGGGCAGGTACAACCTTAACAGAGATCTTTCAGGAAGAAAAACTGTTAAAATACCGACCATTTCCGGTATTTAGCCCAAACAAAGACAAGTCCATCCCGTAGTTTTTATACGTTCATTCCGCGAAGTATTGCCCAAGTCATGGAATGAGAGGCAGAGTTTACTATTCGTTGTCTCACATATCCAAGGAGACGGTGCCTTATGGGTTACCGAAACCGCAGAGAACTGTCTACATTGTGAACAATTCGAAAAGACTTCTCTTGCTAAATACTCGTCAGTGGGCATACAAGAACGTCTTATAAAACAGGTCTTAAGTCCCGAAATTTACAACTCAAAGTAGCGTGGACTGAGGAAGTATTTCGAAAAATATACTAATTTAACGAGGTACCTGGATGAGCCGGTCATGCACAAAGGTGTATCTTGAAGGCAAAGTTGTCTGTACACGTAAGGGAAAAAGTTAACAACAGTCCCTCATTTTCGCCTTAAACACTTTTTGTCAATGCTCGATACCATAGAACTAGTACAAGAAGATGCAAAAAGCAGTAGTGGCAACAATGGCTAGCAGTCCGCGAATATGAGAGGACACGCCCACAATAAAAGCCGTAACGGCGGCACGTCGCAAACCGAATGCGCAAATCAGAATGACAACAATGGCGATCCACAAAGGGACAGACATTCTTTCAAAGGTAGAGGCTAAGTAATAATCGGTATCATCCTTGTTATCAAAATAAGCGAAACGGGAACCGACAGAACAACAATAGGAATCAAGGTTACAATAATCAGTGGTCACAAAATAATCAAGGGAAAGGTACACCTGGAAATCAAAGCAGGTATAACTATAATCAGGACGTCCGGATAGTGAAGGTGGTTGAAGCGCCACCAACGATAACGTCTGGGGCGTCAAACTGAACGCGACTGTATCGAGCTCCCTGATGGCAGTCGAATGACTGAACTGGGGTAATAGTTTGAATGAACAGATAAACATGCTCCGATATAACGATGAGACTTACACCTATCAATAGTTATTTAACGAGGTAGACAATAACACTGAAGGTCCCTCGGAGTATGTACAAGCCGCTGTTCAAGCAGTACTGGGAAGTATTCCCATGACATTGATTTTAAATACTGGTGCAGGCATAAACGTGATAGAAGCTAATTTCTTTAAGAAAATAGCGTAGTCTGTAAGGATTCCTACTTTTCAGTTCAAAACTGCATGGTACACGGTGCTTTTGGTGCCAGCGGACAGACTGTTACGTTACAGGCATGGATAAGTGTAGAAATAGAGAACGAAGGGGGTCAATGCACTTTGGGTTGGGGTTGGGTTGTTTGGGGTAGGAGACCAGACAGCGAGGTCATCGGTCTCATCAGGTTAGGGAAGGATGGGGAAGGAAGTCGGCCGTGCCCTTTCAAAGGAACCATCCCGGCATTTGCCTGGAGCGATTTAGGGAAATCACGGAAAACCTAAATCAGGATGGCCGGACGCGGGATTGAACCGTCGTCCTCCCGAATGCGAGTCCAGTGTCTAACCACTGCGCCACCTCGCTCGGTCCAATGCACTTTCTCGTCGTGAAAATTTAACCGTGACCTCTCTTGTAGACAGGGAATTCATGCGGGAACGGAACGCAAAGGTCGACCTCCCGAATGGGAAATACGCTATAAAGTTAGGAGGTGAGGAGTTTGTTTTGAATCTGATACAGACAAAAGTGAAACACTGCAGGCTGTCCCGGAATGCAAGTTGAAATTATTGAGAACAGAGTGCTGTGGGTGCAAGACCATTCGCAGTACACGAAGCTTGTATCTGAACTAAAGAACAGCGGAGAAAACGAAATACAATCTTCGTTCATACGACGGAAATCCGATGCAGCGAAAACCTTATAAGACGAATGGAAAACGGAATAATGCATGTCACTAGAGAAATATGTCCAGGTATTTTAAATAAAACCTGGCGTGATTAAGGATTATGTTCACCAGATGGAAGACGTACTGCATAAAAATTACTGCCCAGCAAACTATTTCGTCCCGAGGTCCAAAAGGGAGGCTGTCAGATAGGAGCTCCAAAAAATGACACAGTGGCGTATTATAGAGCCTTCCCTTTCGCCATACAGCAACCCTTTATTAGCTGTGGGCAAGGTAGGCGGAGGTATGCGCCTTGTTCTTGATGGCCGATTTATAAATAAT
Source organism: Schistocerca americana (assembly GCF_021461395.2). Classification (NCBI taxonomy): domain Eukaryota; kingdom Metazoa; phylum Arthropoda; class Insecta; order Orthoptera; family Acrididae; genus Schistocerca; species Schistocerca americana. The sequence continues at coordinate 636,746,429 of NC_060120.1, read as the reverse complement.
GGTCCGTGAACGATTATCCGAATACCACATGAAGGAAGTTACTTATTGGCCTATCCTGTATTACCGAAAGTTAAAGGACTTTATCGCCAAAAGGATCTGATGATTGCCCAGATGTCAAAATATTTTGTCTTTTATACACTACTGGCCATTAAAATTGCCACGCCAAGAAGAAATGCAGATGATAAACAGGTATTCACTGGACAAATATGTTATACCAGAACTGACATGTGATTACATTTTCACGCAATTTGGGTGCGTAGATCCTGAGAATTCCGTAACCTGAAAAACCACCTCTGGCCATAATAACGGCCTTGATATGCCTGGGCATTGAGTCAAACAGGGCTTGGATGGCGTGTACAGGTACAGCTGCCCATGCAGCTTCAACATGATACCACAGTTCATCAAGAGTAGTGACTGGCGTATTGTGACGAGCCAGTTGCTCGGCCACCATTGACCAGACATTCTCAATTGTTGAGATAACTGGAGAATGTGCTAGCCAGGGCAGCAGTCGAACATTTTCTGTATCCAGAAAAGCCCGTACATGACCTGCAACATGCTGTCTGCATTATCCTGCTGAAATGTAGGGTTTCACAGTGTAATAGGATGACCGGAGTGGGTGACGTGGTCGGGGTTGTAGAGTGTGGCTGGATAGAAGAAGGTAGCTGTTTTTAGCAATCTTCCTCTTTATTGTTGGTTCTTCCAATACATTTTCCAGTAGCTCAGCCCCACCGCTCGTGTCGTGGTGGAGACGTGCTGATGCACGCAGTCCGTGGAACGCGACGCCGTGCTCGGTCAGTGGCTGCGCAGGCGGTAGGAGGTTAGCAGCCCGAGGCCCGGCCTAGCTCGCCTCCTGCAGACGCTGCGGCTCCTGACGACGCCGGGAGTCGCCTGTGCAGCAGTGGGCAACGCCCTCCGCTGGCCAGTCCTTGGTTCTCGATGAGTTGGCTAACACAACCGCACCACACGCTGCCCGCCTCTGCGTAATTCTGCCAATGCTGCATTCTGGCTCTTGATGGCTGCTGTGCATGTACACACATACCGACGCTCGTTGCAAAACTGTGTCACCTGCACAACGCGCCGGCCAGCCTTCGTCCGCCGTCTGCCAGGAGGCTGGCGCATCACGCACTGAAACACACTAAATCACAATTTCGCAATTTCCTAAAAATAACCCCTTGTCCTGTACAATTCCTCTCTCGTACGAAAAGAATTCGTCCCCGAATTCAACCAAAAAGTCAAAACAACTACAGTTCACTTCATAAACACCACAAAATGCGATTGATTCACTATTTACATTGTGTTCATTCACTTCTATCCTCAGTGTAATCTTTGTTCACAAACATTACTCAGTGTTGTGCTGCAGTGCCTCACAACTGTTCAGTGATTTTGTTTGGACCCTTAGGTTAAAGGTTGGGAGGATCGGGATTTGGGCAACCTTCCTCTTGAGCCGATAGTACACTAATCCTACAATAAAGATAAAAATACAGGTGGCGGTGGTTGATGATCCAATAACTAGTAAGCGGTGCTTATGCTCAATATGGTACTCATGCACTCATTGAAAAAGATGTTCCATAGTTATACGTCCATCCTGAGCTGCTAGCATGCGGTCCTAAGAGGCGAGCAAAGTCGGATCTAATTTGCTATTCAAAAGAATGAGATTTTCTTTCATGACGAATTGCACCGTTTGGTCGGGTACATAAATCAATGTGCATGTTACGTTCATGATTGTAGCTCCAGTGATCACGGCTGGTAAACGGTAAGTTGGCCCTGAAATGTCACACTGTGTGCCATTAATTAACAGTCCCTGCCCTTGCAATTCTATTCTTTGCGTACTCCCTTGCTTACCCGGCTCGTAACAAACGCAAATAACGACTGTGTTTTCCATTACTGAAAATACCCAATGTGGACCCACTTGCTGAAAGAACTGCACCATGCCTGCTATAATTTCCTTAGGGCACTCCGTGACTGGTTCTTAAGAGCGGAATAGAGAATACTCACAAGATTTGGGAACAGTGCGTAACCATTTCGTGGGGCAGATGGTAACTGGACCTGTTCGACAACACAGCAAGTCTTGTGCAGTGAGGAACGCATGAGCTTGTCTGTTACGTGCCACTAACAGTATTTCCCGTATGGTTAATTGTACGAATTTCTGAAAAATTTCCCACCTCACTGGATATGTATGCAAGGCGTAACATTCAAATTTACAATCCTTACATGTTAATGGTATTACGATATGAATTCTCAGCAGGGTACCCGTCCACGTACTGGTAACAGTGGCCATTTTGTAGTACAGATATAAGTGTTCGCCTGTTAATGTCGTCAGTAGCTCCAGGGATGCGGCCAGTTCCGATTGAACTTTCAGTAATCCTTCCCGAAGTTGTTCCAAAGGTAACAGTACCGGTGTTAGGTGCCCGTGCATTATGTGCAACAAAACCTCCTGTAGTTCCGTGGCTTCTATGCGTGCCTCCGTAATACTATCAGCAAGAAAACGGAGCAGCTTAGCGATTATCAGCTGTGGATCGATGTTATCCAACCGGTACTTGATTATACCCAAGTTGTGATTGGTTTTGTCGGCGGTGGCCTTAATCTGGGACATCAAGGTCGCGGCCAAAGTTCGCAATTGGCGCGTATTATTAACTACATCTTTCTCCAAACTCTCTAATTGGGTTGTGTGAAGATCTAGCATTCCCTGGTTGCTATCCACATTATCCTGTACCTGCCATAGCGTTTCACTAATGCACGTCAGTGGTCCCAAAAACAGTTTTTAGGATACGACCACCTGCGTCTAACCATTCTCTTTTCCTATGGACGTGCGAGATTAACCCTGCAGTTTGCCGCAACTGAGCTTGTAAGCATGCAAAAGCTGATCGTAGTAGCTGATATTCCCCCTGTGTGTCATTAAACCCTGACTGATTAGCCACAAAGGAATAAAGTTCATTAGATGTATGCCCTAATTTACAGATTTCGTCTTCAACCGCCAAAATATTACAGTCCACCCATAAGATTCATTGATGTCCGGACATAATTACGTCCGCTTGTCACGAGAACAAAACACCACTTGATATATGACGTACCTTCAAGGCTTCAGCTAAGCTGCAACAGCAAAACAGAATAACGATGCTGAGAGATAGTGCACACCTTCCCTCTTCCCTCTTCAGCACAACCCATGATGCTGGAACTGCTGGTCTTACCAGTAAATCACGCCTCCTGAGAAACAAAAGAAAAACAACTCACATTAGCTCTTCCTTTTTATGCATGGCCTAAGAGCATAATAGCATGTCTGATCGCTTCCGCAATTAACTTGGTTCTCTTGTTTATCTACTCCTTTCTTATTCTTTTTCTTAGATTCATCTTTCTCTTCACTAGAAGTTACTGCAGACATTGAAGGAAGTTCCTCAAAATTCCCCTTGAAAGGCCTAATTCGGCTCACATGCACAATAGTGGGGCGAGTTTGGAAGCTGTAATTTTACATTCACAGGCGATGTCATCTCGATCACCTGGAAAGGACCTTGATAACAGGATACAATTTTTTTCATTTTGCCTTTTGGCACATACGGATTAGTCATCATCACCCATTGTCCTACATGATATTTGGGTAAAGCCGCCTTTCTATTGTGAACTTTGTCCTGTCTCTCTAACGCTTTAGTGTTCATTTTTTCCACCTTCCGCCAGATTGTTTTCAACTTTGTGGATAAATCCTTAACAGCCGAAATATCGGTTCCTGGTGGGGTCTTGAGCAATTCAGATGGAAATGGAATCTTCCAACCGAACAGTACTTCATACGGAGACAATCCTGTACTTTCATGCACTTTTGAGTTATACGCCGTGGTTACAAACGCCAATAGGGTATCTCAATTGTTGTGTTGCGAATTTACATAATAACTTAACATCTTAGCTATTGTACAATGAACTCTCTCGGGCTGACCATTAGCCTGAGGGTGTAACGGGCTTATTCTCAATTTCTTTACAGGCAACAACTTGCATAGCTGTTTCATCAAATCGGACATAAAGTTTGTCCCACGATCTGTAATTATAGTTTCAGGTGTTCCCTATATTTCAATATCCATTGATGTACCATGGCGTGAGCCACTGTTTTGGCTCAGTGGTCCAGAATAGCTGTCGTAGACACATAGTGCGAAAAATGGTCTGTTATTGTTAAAACATAGCGATTACCCACTGGTGTTTGCACAAACGGGCCCAAGACGTCTAAACCAAGTAATTGAAAAGGTCTATCCGCTTCCGGTAGTTGTTGCAACACAATTTTCTGATGACTCAGTTCTGCCCGTTGAGCAAACGGAACGCAATTCTTTACTTACTGATCGACATCTTGCCTATGCGTTGACCAGCAGTAACTCTGTGCTACCCTCCTTTCCGTTGCGCTTCGACCCGAATGACCAGAAAACATTGAATCATGTGCTTGCCTTAAAATTTCGCTTCGCAATTTTTCTGGTACGACTATGCGTGGACTGTTCCTAGTTTTACAGTACAATATCCCGTCTTCCATGAAGAACTGTCACTGCGAGGTAAATAGTTGACAATCTGTGTCGGCGGTTTGTGCCTCCTCCCATTCGTTCTCATTTATTCCTGTGCATTCCATGGCGCATACTTTACGACTCAGACCATCCGCATTTCCGTGCGATTTACCCTAGTCGATGAATCAATTCAAAAACGCACTCACTAAGACGCAAAGCCCACTTGGTTAATCTGCTCATTGGGTCTTTAAGCCCTAACAACCACTTAAATGCTGCATCATCAGTAATCACCTTGAAACGTCATCCATACAAATAACACCGGAAATAGGTTATCCTGAAAATTAATGCCAATAACTCCTTCTCGGTTGTCGAGTAATTTTTTTCTGCATTGTTTAGCTGTCTGGAAGCATATGCTACCGAGTGTTCCTGCCCATCTATTTCCTGAGATAAATACAATACCCAAAGCAAAATTGCTAGAGTCACAAGATAATATAAACTGTTTACTAAAATCTGGAAAAGCCAAAACCAGACTAGACGTTAACAAATTTTTTACTTTTGAAAAGCCTCTTCTTATTTTGCTGACCAGTGAAATTTTGCTCCCTTCTTCAACAAATGTGTGAGGGGCCTTCCAATTTCCGCAAATTTTGGAATATACCTCCTGTAAAAATTGGCGAGACCTAAATAAGACTGCAACCCTTTTACTTTTGTAAGTGTCAGAAAATTGATTACTGCCTCTACAAGTTTTGTCCATGCGGACACCCTCCTGTCCTATAATATGACCTAAATGACGGACTTCTTGCAACAAAAAATTACATTCTTCCATGTGAAGAGTTAACCGCACTGCTTTCAGACGATCGAAAACTTCGCGCAAATGGCGCACATGTTCTTGCACGTCCTTTGAGAAAACAATTATGTCGTCCAAACATACCATACACTTATTAGGTTTCAGCCCTCGTAACACGCTATCTAGTAACCGTTGGAAGGTTGCCGGAGCATTTTTGAGTCTGAAAGGCATTCGCCGATACTGAAAATGACCTGTAGTTGTTGAAAAAGCTGTCTTTGGTCGGTCTTCCGGGGCGACCTCCAACTGGTGGTACCCGCTTTGAAGATCCAAGGTCGTGAAATACCGACACTGACATAAATCAAATTATCCAGAGTTTCAGTGATATTAGGCATTGTGTATGCATCTGATACAGTTTTTTGATTCAGGAAACAATAATCACAACAAAAACGATATGCCTTGCACCCATCAGGTGATTTTTTTACCCACTATTACGACAGGAGAGAACCAGGGACTACTACTGGTTTCTATTATGCCATCCCTAAGTTGTTGATCAATAAATTCTTCCATGACAGCCTTTTAACTTGTCCTCTACAGCAGGGATCAAATGAACGGTAGAGCCACAGGTCGTAACACATCGGAAATGTAACGTCCACTGTTCAAAGTGCCGTCAGAGTGAACAAGGGGTGGCCGAGCCATGCAAGCAATGGCAACCCATACCATCACGCCGGGTAATACGCCAGTATGGCGATGACGAATACACGCTTCCAATGTGCGCTCACGGCGATGTCGCCAAACATGGATGCGACCATCATGACGCTGCAAACAGAACCTAGATTCATCCAAAAAAAATTACGTGTTGCCATTCGTGCACCCAGGTTCGTCACTGAGTACATCATCGCTGGCGCTCCTGTCTGTGATGCAACGTCAAGGGTAACCACAGCCATGGTCTCCGAGCTGATAGTCCATGCTACTGCAAACATCATCGAACTGCTCGTGCAGATGATTGTTGTCTTGCAAACGTCCCCATCTGTTGACTCAGGAATCGAGACATGGCTGCACGATCCGTTACAGCCATGTGGATAAGATGCCTGTCATCTCGACTGCTAGTGATACGAAGCCATTTGGATCTGGCACGGCATTCCATATTACCCTCCTGAACCCACCGATTCCATATTCTGCTAAACGTCACTGGATCTCGACCATCGTGAGTAGCAATGTCGCGATATGATAAAACTGCAATCGCGATAGGCTACAATCCGACCTTTAACAAAGTCGGAAACGGGATGGTACGCATTTCTCCTCCTTACACGAGGCATCACAACAACGTTTCACCAGGCAACGCAGGTCAACTGCTGTTTATGTATGAGAAATCGGTTGGAAACTTTCCTGATGTCAGCACGTTGTAGGTGTCGCCACCGGTGCCAACCTTGTGTGAATGCTCTGAAAAACTAATCATTTGCATGTCACAGCACCTTCTTCCTGTGGGTTAAATTTCGCGTCATCTTCATGGTGTAGCAATTTTAATGGCCAGTAGTGTATTTCATCTACCAGTATGTATTGTGAATGTAAACATTTTTTTGAAGTTTTATGCTGAGCCTGTCACACTATGAAACGTTATTGCATAATGAAGAATGTGTACTAGTGTACCAAAACTAATGGACATAAATATTACTAATATATATATATGAACCGCCGAAGAAACTGCTATAGGCGTGCGTATTCAAATACAGAGATATGCAAACAGGCAGAACATGGCGCTGCAGCTTGGCTACGCCTACGTGAGACAACAAGTGTCTGGTTAGATAGGTTACTGCTGCTAGAATGGCAGATTGTCAAGATTTAGGTGAGTTTGAATGTGGTGTTATAGCCGGCTCACGAGCGATGAGACACAGTACCTCCGAGGTAGCGATGAAGTGGGGATTTTGTGTGTACTATGAAGATCAGGAATCTGATAAAACATCAAATATCCTACATTGCTGCAGCCGGAAAAAGATCCTGCAAGAACGGGACCAACGACGACTGAAGAGAATCGTTCAACGTGACAAAAGTGCAACCCTTCCGCAAATATCTGCAGTTTTCAATGCTTTGGACATCATCAACTGTCTGCATACGAACCATTAAACGAAACATCATCGATACGAACTTTCGGACCCACTCGTGTACTCTTGATGACTTCATGACACAAAGCTGTACACCTCATCTGGGCCTGTCAACACCAACACTGAACTGTTCATGACTGGGAACATGTAGCCTGGTTGAACGACTCTCATTTCAAATTGTATCGAGCAGGTGTTCATGTATGGGTATGCAGACAACCTCATGAATCCATGCACCCTTCATGTCAGCAGGGGATTTTTCAAGCTGGTGGAGGCTCTGTAATGATGTGGATCGTGTGCTGTTGGAGTGATATGGGACCGCTGATACGTCTACGAACAACTTTGACGGGTGACAAGCACGTAAGCATCCTGTCTGATCACCTGCATCCATTCACGTCCTTTGTGCATTCTGAGGGACTTAGGCAATTCCAGCAGGACAATGCGACACCCCACACGTCCAGAGTTGCTACAGAGTGGCTCCAGGAACACTCCTCTGAGTTTAAACACTTCCGCTGGCCACCGAACTCCCCATACACGAACTTTATTGAGCATACCTGGGATGCCTTGCAACATACTGTTCAGAAGACATCTCCACCCACTCATACTCTTATGGATTTATGGACAGCCCTACAGGATTTATGCAGTCAATTCTCTCCAGCACTACTTCAGACATTAGTCGAATCCAAGCCACGTCGTGTTGCAGTGCTTCTGGATGCTCGTGGGGGCCCTACACAATATTACGTGGGTGTACCAGTTTCTTTGGCTGTTCAGTGTGAATCCAAAATGTATATAGCAAATAAGTAAAACAATGGAAACTCCAGATGGGAATATCAAAAATGTAGGCAAAGAAAAAATTACTATTTACTGTAGAAGACATGTCCAGTTGCAGACAGGCACAATTAAAAGACACTCACATACAGCTTTAGCCCACAGTCTTCGTCAGTAAAAGAGACACTCACACTACCATTCAACAAACACAAACAAACACACAGACACACACACACACACACACACACACACACACACACACACACACACAAGCATGTACACATGACTGCCAAATCCAGCAGCTCGTCCCAGCCTGCAACATCACATGGGACGCAAACAGGTGTCTGGATGGGATGGGGAAGAGGAAGGGATTGTAGTAAAGTGGTAGGGAGAGGGACAAACACTGTCTGGTGGAGTGTGGATGCCCTGAACTGCCAATAGGCGCAGCATCAGCAGATTGTGGGGCAGGGAGGTGGGGAAAAAAGGGGCAAAAAAGGAGAGGAGCAGGGAAGCTTGGCGGATGCATTAGCTAATGGCTGCAAGTATACAGGATGGGAGATAAGAATGGGGAGGAGATGATAATACAGAGGCGGTGGAAACTGTTGGGTGGAGGGTGTGGGGACATATGTTAATGAATGTTGAGGCTGGGATAATTATGGAGCAGAGGATGTGTTGTAAAGATAACTCACATCTGCCAGTTCACAAAAGTTGATGGTGGAGGAAGGATCCAGATGGCGTGGGCATTTAAGCAGCCATTTATATCAAGTGTTTTATGTTGAGCTGCATGCTGTGCCACAGGGAGGTCTACTTTGCCCTTATCCACAGTTTGACAGGCCTTTCATCCTCGTGGACAGCTGGTTGGTAGTCATGCCAACATAAAAAGCTGTGCCATGATTGAGTCAGAGCAGATAAATGATATGGCTGCTTTCACAGGTGGTCTGGCCCCTGATGGAGTCGGATAAGTCTGTGACAGGACTGGAATCAGAACTGCTGGGTGAGAAGATTGGGCAGGGTTTGCACCTGGGTTCTTCCACAGGGATAAGATCCTCGTGGCCAGGGACTGGGATTGTGTTTGGGAGTGTCATAGGCATGGGCTAGGATGTTGTGGAGGTAGTGTGGGCGATGGAACACCATTTTGGAAGGAGTGGAAAGTATCTCAGGTAGGATGTCCCTCATTTCAGAGCACAGTGATAGGTAACCGAAGCCCTGGCAAAGGATGTGGTTCAGTTGTTCCAGTCAGAGATGGTCCTGGGTGATGAAAGGGACTCTCCTTTGTGGCTGGTTCTAGCAGACGATGGGAGGATAGGGGTGTGAGGGGTAATGGCACCGTGGGAGATCTGTTTGTGGATGAAGTCTGGGGGATTGTGCCTATCTGTGAAGGTCTTGGTGAGACCCTCAGTATACTGGTTCAAATGGTTCAAATGGCTCTGAGCACTATGGGACTTAACATCTGAGGTCACCAGTCCCCTGGAACTTAGAACTACTTAAACCTAACTAACCTAAGGACATCACACACATCCTTGCCAGAGGCAGGATTCGAACCTGCGAGAGTAGCGGTCGCGTTCAGCATACTCACCAAGGGAGTTCTTGTCACTGCAGATATGCTGTCCTTGGATAGCCAGGCTATATGGGAGTGATTTTTTGGTGTGAACGGGATAGCAGCTGTCAAAATGGAGGTATTGTTGGCGGTTAGTGGGTTTAATGTGGACAGAGGAGTGGATGGAGGCATTAGTGAGGAAAAGGTCAAGACCTACGAAGTGGAATGCTGACTTGAGGAGGACCATGTGCAGTGGATGGGAGAGAAGGTGTCGAGGTTGTGAAGGAACAAAGATAGGGTGTCGTAGCCCTGAGTCCAGATCATGAAGATGTCATCAACGAACCTGAACCAGACTATGGGTTTGGTGTTTTGGGAGGCTAGGTAGGTCTCCTCTAAATGGCACATGAATGCAGGTATCCACGGGTGTGCCACAGATTTATTTATATATCTTACCTTCAAATGGGAAGTAGTTGTGGCTTAGGATAAAGTTAGTAAGGTGTTGCGGAATGAGATAGTGGGTTTGCAGTTGTGAATGACGTTGGGATGTGTAGTGTTCAATAGCAGTAAGGTCATGGGCATGAGGTATATTGGGGTATAGAGAAGTGGTGTCAACAGTGGCAAGTAGGGAACCAGAAGGTAAAGAGGTGGGGATGGTGGAGAGCTGGTGAAGGAAGTGGTTGGTGTCTCTGACATTGGAGGCTAGATTATGGGCAAAGCTCCTGAAAATCCACAAACCCAACAATCCTGGATGCCCAATTGTGGCTTGTTATTGTGTCCCTACTGAAAGAATTTAGGCTCTCATTGACCAACACCTCCAACCATTTGCCTGTAATCTAGCCTCCCACATCAAAGACACCAACCACTTCTTTCACTGACTCTCCACTATCCCCATCCCTTTACCTCTGGGATTCCTACTCATCACTGTTGATGCCACCTCCCTATACACCAACATACCTCATGCTTCAAGAAGATAAGGTATATAATCTGCAACATACTGATGGGCACCTGTGTGGCAACCTCCTATCCCCACCTTTTATGGGCCACCTAGAGGAGACCTTCCTAGCCTCCCAAAATACCGAACACCTAGTGTGGTTCAGGTTGATTGATGATATTTTCATGATCTGGACTCATGAACTAGAACACTCTATATTCATTCCTTCACAACCTCAACACCTTCTCTTCCATCTTCACGTGTTCCTCCTCAATCCAGCACATCACCTTCCACACCTTTGCCCTCATTAAACCTAACAACCATCAGCAGTACCTGCATTTTGACAACTGCAATCCTGTTCACTCCAAAAAAATCCCCTCCTCCCCCATATAGCCTGGTTGCCCATGGACGGCATATCTGCAGTAACAAAACCTCCTTCGCTCAGTATGCTGAGGGTTTCACCAAGGTCTTCACAGACAGGCACTATTCCCCAGACCTCATCCACAAACAGATCTCCTGTGGTTCCATTACCCCTCACACCCCCCATACTTCCACCACCTCCAAGAACCAACCACAAAGCAGAGTCCCCTTCACCACCCAGAAACACCTCTGACTGGTACAAGTGAACCACATCCTTCTCCAGGGCTTTGGTTACCTATCATTGTGTCCTGAAATGAGTGACATCCTACTCAAGATACTTCCCACCCCTCCAGAGATGGTGTTACATCATCCATCCAACCTCCAAAACATCCTAGTCCATCCCTATGCCACTACCAATACTAATCTCTTGCCACAAGGATCTTATATCTGTGGAAGACCCAGGTGCAAAACCTGCCCAGTCCATCCACCAGGGACTGGGCCACCTATGAAAGCACCTAATCATTTACCAGCTCTCCCGCAATCATTGCACAGCTTTTGATGTTGGTATGACTTCCAACAAGCTGTCTGCTAGGATGAAGGTCACTGCCAAACTGTGGCCGAGACCAAAGTAGACCAGCCTGTGGCACAGCATGCAGCTGAACATAATACACGAGCTATCTGGATTCTTCTGCAGAGATGTTCTTGAACTTCCTGTGGTGAACACTAAAAAACATATTCGAGTATTGTTTGTTGACGAATTCAGTGGGCCAGCCGGACAGCAGACCTCAGCAGAAATGCAGTGGGGTGGAACACCTAGACAGTGTCACATCACCTTTGTTACATGATACAAGAAACGCTGTTGCTAATGTAACACTGCATTCTGAGAGCTTTTGCAAACCAGTCCTGAACCACGCGGCTGCTACGTTCATAGGTTCCAACTCTGCCTCGGGCATGGATCTGTGTGATGTCCTTAGGTTAGTTAGGTTTAAGTAATTCTAAGTCTAGGGGGTTGATGACCTCAGATGTTAAGTCCCATAGTGCTTAGAGCCATTTGAATCATTTTTTTTTTAATTCTGCAGAGAAGAACTCGACTCAGTTTGAAAATACACCATGATCTGTAGGCAGTGGTGCCAACTACAGAGCAATGAGGACAAAGTTCCCTAAAGATCGACCTGATCGCAAGAACAATGCAAACGAAAGACAATAGTCTGTTGTACTAATAAAAACTTTCCCTAGGGCAGCTCTGTGACATTGAACTGATTTTTGCACAGCTGATACTGCTTTGCTTTGATCATCATGTATCAGCAGCACCATCCGGTTGTCACGTGTATGGAGCATACAGCAGTGGGTGCGTGGTCAGCTGCTGGAGCTGTTCGTAAGCATTCCAGCTGCGATGAGCGTCTAGCTGGGCAGCGGATTTCTTGGAGTCGCCGCCAGAGGTCACCGCGCGAGCCAATGGGTTTGCCTCCTTCTCAACAGATCACACAATTGAGAAAGTGTTGTGATGTGTCAATCAGAGGCGCCGTACGTGATTCGTAGTTGTGGACAAGACCATTGAGATTCTTATAGAAAAAAAGGCAGTTCAGTTAAATGACCTTCACTTCCTTACCCTTTGGCCATCCAAAGCAAGACCGATAGGTAAACATGAATGTGAATTCCCAGGAACCTTAAACAAATAACAGCGTTATACACATGGTACTCTTTACACAGTGGCCCATAAGCCTTGTAACAAAACTCAGTGTAGAAACCAGTGCTTACTTTATAATCCATTAATTAAAACGTGTTGAACAGCCACTTTAAATAATAGCTGTGAATACTATTCTCATGAGATAACACAGATGCACACAAGGCAATCAGGGGCTCCAGCAAACATTACATAGCATTGGCAGGATCAACAAATCTTACAGAATTAAAACTATAGTACAACATGTGGCAAAAGGGAAGCACATAACTACTTATAGTACTATTTCAAACCAACCTTGTACACAGCATCAAGCGGTTGAATTTTTCAGAGTCACAGAGGGAGCTATCTCGTTTACATCACAGATGTGTCGGCTCAAGGTGGGTGCAAAGAATAACATGTCACCACCGAGAGTGGGTCAGGGGAACACACATCATTGGTGCTATTGGCGAGCCGGACAGCAGACCTCAGCAGAAATGCAGTGAGGTGGAACACCCAGACAGTGTCACATCACCTTTGTTACATGATACAAGAAACGCTGTTGCTAATGTAACACTGCATTCTGAGAGCTTTTACAAACCAGTCCTATAGTGTAAAAATCTGTTGTAGATTCCCTACATACTACTGAGCAATGGCATCTGATAATGGCAGAAATGGCTACCTCATCATAATCACCAGACACGGAGTTCAACACCACAGCCAGCACTGTCACAGATAGCCAGACCCTTTCCTCCTGGGTCAGGACGCCAGCATTCCTGATACTACAGTGGACTCACCCGGGCCTATCTGAATGGCAGGCTAAAATCATCATACTATAAAGCTACACGACAACTGTCATCGGCGTTCAACAGATGCGGGAGAAGGGGAGTGAGGACACTGATTGTAATTTATGGAAATAAATAACTACACTGTCAGAAAAAAATTGGAGCACCAAATAATAGTTAACGTACAGTAATGAGAATTCGGGAATGCAAATGTCTTGGTACCATTGAAGTGATTAACATTCCGTGAGCACAGGTTAAGTTAAGCATGACGTAAGCCATTGCTGGTGTATTAATAACTGGTGTAACCACCATAATGTTGAATGAAAACGTGCAAACGTGCATGCATTGTGCAGGTGTCAGATATCAGTTTGTGGGATAAGGTTCCATGCCTGTAGCATTTGGTCACTTAATAAAGTGGCGATTAATGGTGTCTGTGGAGACACTTGAGTTATCTGTAGAATTGCTGCAGCAGATGCAGTATGATGCGCTAGACCCATGCAGCAAACACAATGGTCTTCCCACTTGGTGGTGCCATGTGACCATCCTGAGCACAGCCTTCTTGTTGCTACCATACCTTCCCGTGATCTCCGCTACCAGCAGTCATGTACATTCCCTACATTCCTGCCAAGTCTTTTTGCAATACCGCAGAAGGAACATCTGGCTTCTCATAGCTCATTACATAACCTCGTTCGACCTCAGTGGGGTGATGATAATGGCGCCTTTGTCGGCTTAAAGACAAAGGCAAGTATTGTCTCACTTTAACATCTATTTAACTAAAGTATGTGATCTGTAAATTCTACAGCTGCATTCTTTGAAAGAAGACACCAAAAGATACCCAAGTCTGCTAGTATGACTCCCACAAACAGGAATTCATTACACTCTATATTTACAGGTAGGTCGCCTGAGTGCATCGTTGTTACAATTGGCTTAAATCATATAAATGACCAATTTAAAGCATATAAAACGCTTATTTCGAAAATTAAGTTTTGGTTCCAATAAACTGGATTTTTCATTTTCTACAGTGATGGGGTTGTGTGTGTAATGAAGGAAAGAATGTCTTTTATTAGTTGATGCTACTCTCCCAACATCTGGTGGATTGTTGGGATGACAAGATTACTACAAAGAGCTTCAAAATTTTGTTAAAACTAAAAGTAGTTATGCAACTTATAATGAAACAGGGTAATGAAAGTTTCTCATGTAAATGCTTATACTGAAAAAAACGGGACATCTTGATTTTAAACTAAAACCTATGTACCCCTGATCACACTATGGACAGCGGATTGTGGAGTTGTGGAATAGAATAATACATTGCAGAGTTACATTATTATGATGAGTGTCTCCAGTTGTGTATGGAAGGCTTCTGTCAAGCTGCAATCACACCAGTTATGTGCATCTGTTTCTGTCAAAGAGCTACCTTTCAAAGACCTGATGACCAGTAGGTCATCATCACATCACACTGAGAGATGCTATTAGTCTATTAGCAGCATCTGTATTGTAAACTGTGACGTCCAGCAGTATTCTTCATCAGCTAATAGCATTGGACAGTGCTCCATCACAATGGACCACCCACATTTGCTACATGTCTTGGCAGTGAAATCGTTAACAATTTTGATGTCTAGAAAGAAATTCGATTTTAGTAACTAACATGAAAGAATACTGCAGTGCACGCTTTACAAATTAATGAAGACCTTACACATAGAGACTGTGCTTGTTGTCCCACACCACAATGTAATGTGTATGTGAGTGGTCAATGCTTTTCATGTGAGCACTATAGTGAATTTTTTAAAGTGAGTATCCAAAGCTGTTTATAATAAGGCATGCAACTCGAAATTGTAGACAATCTCCATTAACTATTCCACGCTTGTTTTCACTAAAATTGTTTAAATAATGTTCAGTTGTTTCATTCTCAATCCCAATGCTCAAATAGTCTAAATAAAATGATGAGGGCGCAAATGTTTTGCTTAGTTTCTAAGCTTGTTTATGCGTGTGTGTGAACAACCTCATCATAATGTGCTCTGCAGTAAATTGTTTGAATCCAGAATTATGTCATAAAGTGTAAGTGGTAGTAGTTTTTGCGTCTTTGTGAACTTTGTATAGCGTTTAACTTCGTTTGATGTGCCCTTTGTATGCTGACGCTTTGTATCCATAATTGTCGTGTCATGAATGGGATATGGAGGAGAAATGAAGATGCTTAACAATGGCCAATTGCTGCATGAAACTGCGAGATGTTGTACCAAAAAATATGTCTGCTAGACTTTTTTTTCTTTATTAGCATTTCGTTTCATGACCACACATATACATACCGATAATAATCAGTTTCGTGAATTCTGCACATGAATCTATATAAACGCACCAGTAACAGTACCACTATAATTATAGAGCAAATACAATAAAATTCATTTATAAAACAAGTATCAAAATTTCAGAAATTTCTAGTAAAATTCGCTGTATGTATGCACTATATGGAGTCTTTACATTCTATTTTCTGCCGTTGTAGGCAGTTGGAGTCACTACTACAGGCGATGTTTTACTTTGATTGGGTTGATATCCATTGTGCTGTTCACAGCTTCGAGTTTCCGTATTTCCATCCCTTCAAGTTTGATGTCTTGCCCGGCGGCAATGGCTTCTTTCAGCAGGATAACCATCCCTGGTACAAGGCTAGAGTCATGGCAGGGTCGCCACTTATTCCCATTCCTGTGATGTGTCACTTTACTCATCAAGTACAATTTGAAATGCATGTTGTATAACCCTGTATAACCATGTACACCACAATTGATATGCCGTATTTATAAGCACTGCTTATATTTACTCATCAGTTTCAAGGTGAGAGGTAATAGTACATGGATCTAGTCACAAACAGCGAATGTGTTACAAAAAACGCAGTTAAACGTAGTTATCTGCTTTATGATATGGTCTCTAGCTTAATGGAATTTATTGCATTGAGAAACAATCCATAAATGAGTTTAAAACTGATTGTACTGCACGAACTAGATATTGCATCCTTACATTAATAAATCATAAAATATATACACAGGCTAACCTCATTCAAAATTAACATAGGAATCGATACTGAAAATAAAACCTTTCACTCTGTAACAACACATCAAATTTAGTAGCAAAACAGCTTACGTACACAATTCACCTATTGAAAATTAAATTCAGTGAAAATTCCCTGTTTTGTTCTATCAGTTTGACTCAGTATCAGAAATTTTGCAACAAGCCACTTCAGCGATGTAATTTTCTACCTATACTGTCTTCCTTTTATTTTTATTTTATGAAAATAGATTTAATTTGTCTGCTTTCTATATCATTGCCGTAAGCAAACTGTTTGTGGTATTACTGATTTAAACAGAATATTTGAAGCTGTGCTAATTAGTTAATTTCTCTTAACAGTAACTGTCTTTCTCTTTCCAAAAGATAGTCGTAATATAATTAAACTCTTTGTGTCAATATCATCACAATAATGCCTATTAGCAATATTCAGTACCTTTGCTTCACTTGATTTATAACTTTTTCAAGTTTTTTCTTAAGACTTATTGGTCTTGGTTTCAAAACAAAAGTTGTGGAAGGGTGATTTGTTTGAAATTATGAATTGTACACCAATTTTTTATTTTTAAATACCTTGCCTTCAGTATTTCTTTCTTTTATTTGAAAATCAGTACAGACAGTTCGTCATAGGCGTACAAGTGCAAGCAAAAGTTAAATTCCGACTAATGGACAGGAGGTGTAAAAGAAAGGAACAAAAAAAACTTAGTTGCCACCATCACTATATCCATACAATTAAACGCTTTAATTAAAGCTCACGGCCTTTTCAGGTGTCAGCGTCGTGTGCTCCACTAAACTCACCAACTAAAACAGCCACTCAACAGAATTAATGATAACTTACAGCTTTGCTCCACAGTTTCCTTTTTACAATGGCAGAGTAGACATTTTCTAAAGCATGGCGAAATCGCCACTGTAGGAACAACATGAGCTTCTCTACACACGTACTAAGGTCTATTACGATCAATAAAACGCTCCTGAGACACCTCGCACAAGGGCCAAATCCATCAATCCACCATCAATAAACAGCTACGACTCTAACAGTGTGCCACACAAGAAAATAGCCACAACTCAGTTCCCTCTGAGTGTGCTTAGAGGCCCACTAGATTTATATGGAAGTGTGTGGATCCCACTCCCCTATCATTAAACAAACTCACAACCACAATCACCAAGTCTTGTTCCTGACACCTCATTAAAATACTTCCATACTAACAAATAATTGCAAATATTTGCAAGCCCGGCAAATTATAACTCTATCAAAGATCTCCTTGCAAAACATGGATTGTTAAGCAATTTCTAACTTGTCATTCATGGAACTAACGAATGAGGTCCTACTGACATTTATCGATCCAGGAACTCGAAACCACGTATGTATCCGATGATCTGCTATCCTTACGACTCACCGCGTACATTGGTTCGTAACAGACTTCTCGTTCGCTTAAAATAGCGTTGCCTATCTGTTACGTATAAAAGGGTAGGAACCATTAATTATTAATAAATGTACAGAGCCATTATACATTTTAAGAATTTAAATATTTGAAGGAAGTCGGCTGCACTTTTAGCAGCCACCTACGAAGGTAGTGTGTAACCTTTCTGAACTGCGAAGATGACAGATGGTAGCTACTGTAGCGACTCGCCTACTGCATATCGAAATTATTAAGTTCACAACATAATTATAAAACACATATTACACAATTTTACTAACATTCATTTTAACATTTTCTGTATATTTACACGTTTCCAGATGCCGATTTCAATTAAAAAGTGCAATAAAGAAACGTAATGTGGGTTTTCCAAAATAGCGCAGCAAACACACTCATAACAGTACCACTACAATTACAGAGGAAAAACAGTGAAATTCACTTATGAAAAAAGCAGCAAAATCTCATAAACTTGAAGTAAAATTCGCTGTATGTATGCATAATACCATGCATGTTCAATTCATTTTCTGTCGTTTTGGGTAGTTGGAGTCACTCGCACAGGCAATGTTTTTCTTCGATTCGGTTGGTCACCATCGTGATATTCACGTCTCAGAGCTGCCACAATCCCGTCTATTCTTGCTTGACGTCTTACGTGGCAGCAATGGTGTCTACCAGCAAGAAAACTATCTGTAGGACAAGGCCGGAATCGTGCTGAAGTGCTTTGAGGAGCGTCATTGTGAATTCACGCTGATGTCTTGCCCACCAAGTTCACCTGATCTGAGCCTGGAGGAACACATGTAGGACGCTATTGCGCATCAGCTCTGTACCCAGAAACCACCAACCCACAGTTTACGGGAACGGCATAACCGGTGCATGTGCCTCCAGAAACCTAGTAAATGCTTGAACAATCCGTGCCACGCAGAATCACGCCCGTGTTGGGTGAACCAGGTGAGCTAACAGCCTATTCAGCAGATGCCCATAATGTTTTGGCTGATCAGTGTGTGCAATTATTGATATTCCTGAAGTGTGTACTATGACCTTGACTGCTACTAAATGCACGTCAGTCACCTTCAGATTTCTCAGCACACAATGCAGCAGCAGTTCTTGTGAAGAATTATTAGCGCATGGCATTGACTGCCACTTGGCATTCACCATTCACAACATGCGATGTACTTTAAAGAGATATTTTAGTATCGTCACCTTCAAAGACGAAAACACTATAAAAATGTGAAAACAAAACGCTTTGCATGGATGTACTTGGTCATCAACACAAATTGCCATCAAAGTCACTCAACTGTGATATGAAGTTAGGCTTGTCTACAAGCGTCCTGCAGGTTTTGAATGTCACCACCTTGTTTGTTCAGACAGGTCACTTTCATAATTATCGCAGATTTTGAAAGTTTTGCTGTTTGTGTGTCCAGTTAACACTAGACCTGCGCTATGCTGTGACCTTGCTATAAAATGTTGTTGCTTATTACGTCTGATTACTGCGAGGTCGTTAGTCAAATAATCATGAAACAATGCACAGAAAATCTATAATTTTAGGGAAAATCGATACAGTCCTCCTTATACAGCGCTTGTTTCGCCACACAATGAAATTTTAATACACTTATTCTTTATTACGAAGACACTCCTACAGTCGAGTAAACCTAAGGAAATCTCTAACATCTGGCAGCGCTTTTGACAGCTTTCAACAGGTAAGTGCAAACGGCTGTCGCCGAAAACAATAGCCGTCTAGAGATCCATGAAGGGGCGCTGCGATAGAGATGTTTACAAAATCGGGCCGTAGACATGCGAAGCGGCTGTACCCAGCGTACCGAAACTGTCCGCGATCACTTGCCTTAATGGAGACTTATACATTTGTACATTATGCTTATTTCTCTGTAAGACTACTTCATAATTTTAAAGATATTTTCACGAATATATGGAAATAAAATTTTTTGAGTATTTACTACAAATACAGTTCATTTTTTTGTTTTCGTTTCTAATAGGAAATAAGAAAAATTAAATACACTACAAGTTAGAAAACTTTTCTCGTCCCATGGCGAACCTTCAACTGGACACAAAATTTTTGCACGTACGACAAAATACAAAAAATGAGTTCACAATGAAAATAATTCTCCAAAGTGACAAATCGGACATGAACTGGATAGAAATGGAAATAAATAAAGACAAGTCATTCTGGTTAGTAAAACAAAACTTCTATTCAGATAGTCATGGAATAGGATTATCAGAAACGTTACAATATCAGGATAGTTTCAAAGCTAGAGACTTTATTACAACAGGTACTTGTATTTTAAAAGAGTACAATTATAGCAGTCAGGTGCGGCAAAATGAGTGCACAGGAATATTTGGTGGTGAAAATTGGATAAATAAAAACGAGTTTACAGAAGCAGTTTGAACACAAAAAACCATCTTAAATATAACAAAAAATCAAAAAGGCATTGCAATATGCGGAATGATCTAACGGACTAGTCAAGTGTAAATAACGAGATCCATAAAGCCACCACGCTCTAACAAAAAATTTTCAAATCATTGAGTAATGTTTTGTTTCTGGACACAGTTGTTAGGGAAGGAATGTGCTCCCTGAAACAGATGAAATGTGGAATGCAGTTAAACAATAAAACCAAATCCTATTTATCCAAATCAACTTGATGATTTAATTAAAACCATCTTCACAAACACTAAAATACATGATCCAGTACTTTAGAGAACAGCAGAAGATACAGAGAGAAGAAACTACATTTCTACATTTAAGAATACAAGTAGCATTTGGCTACGGCAGGTAAGCCTACACCCCTCCTCTTCCCTTCCACCCCTCTCCCAGCCCACATCTGTAAACGCCACAGGAGCAGCAATTGCAAGTAGAACAACTCTTTATCATTCACGAAGGAGGAAGAAACAACTTCAGTAGCGGTATCATTGTACTGCTATTACTATAACAGTAACAACGGGGAATGTGAAATCAGTAGCATCAGAAGATCCAGGGTGCAGGAAAGTGAGAAAAAGGAGAACAGTGTCCCATTCTTGCATTGTATTTGATCCAGAAAAAACGGTGGTAATGTGATAACAACATTCCAACATGTGGAAAAAGAATTGACATCTACAGGAACAGTAACATAAGCAGCGGCGGCATTGGCTGCAGCAGTAGAAGAACCTGAATGTAGAGAGAGAGTAAAAGGAGGGCAGTGTCTCATTCCCGTTTGAAGGACTGTTAATAGGAGGAGGAAGGGTTAAGCAGTGCCCGAGATCAAAAGAACAAAGTGCAACAATGAGCAGTTGAACTGGAAATTTTGATAGCTTGGTCATCTGCATTACAGAACAGTGGTCCAAAGGAAGGAAAGCTGAATATAGGACTATTAACATGTTACTATAGCAGATCGTGATACAGGGGTGGAAGCACGTGTAATTATATGAAGAGAGGACTTCAGTTCATGGATGTGATATGATTTCTTTTAGCGAAGAAAAACGTTTCGAGCTGTCAATGGTAGGGTCAAAAGAAAAAAATAGAGACCAAACTGATTACGTTGTGCAGTGGCCCAACTGATTATGCTGTGCTTATATACTTCTCCCAATGGTTAAAACGACATTTTTCCCAAAGTAATGCAAGTGCTAGACAAGGTATGTGCTCCTAAGTGACTTTTTTTGTGAAGATTTAAATATCTATGTGACGAAAGTGGATGAAGTCAGCAACAGGCTCTTGAATATCTTGCACAGTTATGGTATCTAACAATGGGTAAAAAGCACAACAAGAATAGCCAAATACTCATCTTCGGAGTTCCCAAGACATCGTGATTAAAGAGCAAAACTTAAAATGCTTTCAAAGGAACAACCAAAAGTGCTTAGTTATAGCAGTATGCGCTCTATATCAAAAAGCAGCAGAAATAGATTCAGGAACACATGAAAAGGAAAAATTCAACAGCTTCATGATTGTACTTCCACTAAACTATAAGGAGACTTTTCCTAAAACAGTACAGTCTATTGGGGAATCAAATAGAAAGAACTAGGTAATAAAAAATACTAGAAAACTTTCCAATACTATGTAATACTTCAGCTCTATTAGAGATCATGAAAGTGACTCAGACTTCTCACAGGTTTTATTAAGTATAAACGGTCATGCAGTAAATTACTACTGGATATAAAAATAAGACAAAATGATAAGACCATACAGGACACAAATAATAAAAGCAAAGCACTTTAGAATGAAATAAAACAAGAAACTGATAGCACAAAACCTTAACAGTAGTCATAGAAGTACATACATATTATAAATATAGAAATATGTATGTATGTGTGTTTTAATGTATGTATGTTCCACATCTGCTCTTAAACCACTGGCCGGATTTCAAACAACATTGCCACACACATCCTTACATTCGCTGCAGTGGTAAAAACCACGAGAATTTGAAGGTGTGGGGGTAAAGGGCAAATTACCCTGTGACGCATGAATTTCCAATCTTTATTCACCCAGTATTTGAGGGTGAGAGTACTTAGCGACTTGCAAGTAACTTTAGACATAATATCAAACCTTTACGAAATTTTTTCTCCTTGGTAATAGAGAATTGGCAAAATGAGCACTTGGGCAATGCCAGGTTTGTTAGCTAGTATACAACTATGAAAAAGGCCTCATCTACATATTCGACACGCACACATACACACGCACACACACACACACACACACACACACACACACACACATCACTTAAGCGAATAGAGTGAGAACGGAACGTGTGTGAAATCTTATGGGACTTAACTGCTAAGTTCATCAGCCCCAAGCTTACACACCACTTACCCTAAATTATCCTAAGGACAAACACACATACTCATGCCCGAGGGAGGACTCGAACCTCCGCCGGTACCAGCCGCACACGCACAGTCCATGGCTGCAGCGCCTGAGAGCGCTCGGCTAATCCCCCGCGGCTATCATTTGCACAAATAATGTGTTTGTCGCCATGGTGCGACAATAAACTTGCAGTGCAGTGCAGTGCAGCACGCAGTTCGTGATCCTAAGAAGTAACAACCCCAAGCTGAGACACTGCTTTAAGTTTCTATAGTGTAGAATGTACAGGGTGATTGTAATTAAACTTTCATAACGCCGTAGAAATAACACCACTGGTCAGAATGATGTCAAATTACAATGGAATATTATCGGAGAAAGGGTAAAACATATGGCGGAAGAAAACAATATTGTGAAAATTGATCAGTAGATGGCACTGTATGTGTCAGAATACGCAAATGAAAACACCTGTCATGCGCACGACCCACTGAAGTTGATATAAACACACCGGGTTCACTGCTTTACCTGCTTAGCGTTTGTGACGTTCGCCATGACTGTCTCAATGCAATATCGCGCTCTGCTTGTATTACAAGAATAATTGTGCACATGTCGCTCTGCAGAAGTTCCAGACACTGAAGGGTTTGTAAACAGGCGCTGGTCCGATGACGGTCGTGGGTCTGGAGAATATGATTTGAAAATTCGAAAAGACAGGTTCTTTTGGTGTGCTACCTGGTAGAGGAAGGAAACGAATTGTTTCGACATCAGTGGTAGCAGTGGTGACAGCCATGCAGGAGGAGACGAGAGATGGTGTGCACTCGTGTAGTGCATGGAGAATTGCCAAAAGGTTGGACAAACCCGTGAGCACGGTGCGTAAAATCCTACGAAACATCCTTCTTTGCTATCCATTTAAAATTACCCATGTGCATGAGTTGCTTCCTGTTGGTCTGCCAGCAAGAGAAACCTTTGCTTTAGAATTTCTTGCTCGCATGGAAGTGGAAAATGATTGGCCGTGGAAGCTTTTGTGGACATACGAAGCCCACTTCCATCTGACAGGATATGTCAATACACAGAATTGTCGAATATGGGCAACGGAAAATCCACACACAAATCAACCAGTACCACTTCATACTTGTGTGGTGCGGGTTTATCGCATCATTTATCGTGGGGCCATATTTTTTCGAAGAGACAGGTGCTTCCGGTCATGTTACCTATACCGTCACTGGTAAGCGCTATGAGTATCTTTTGCACAACCACGTCATTCCAGTTCTCCAACAGTGCTAGAATTATCAGCGGCCATTTCTCTACAGCCTGACCATCCCAATCACCTGATCTCCACGTGACTTCTGGCTGTGAGGCTATCTGAAAGATGTTGTGTTCAGTGTTCCGATTTGCAAACTTAGCTGCATTGAAGGCACGCATGGCTCAGTACATTCTGAACGTGATCCCAGAAACACTTCGAACAGTTGTGCAACGCGCTGTTTCACGATTTCAGCTTGTTGCAGAAAACGATGGACAGCATACTGAACGTGTTTTGCGCCAGTCACACGGAAATTAATAATCTGATTTCATTTTGAATGATGCTTTTTATGCACTTTTTGGCCTCAGGACAATTAAAAACCAACGTGATTGATGCTTTTTATGCGATTTTTGGCCTCAGGACAATTAAAAACCGATACTGATTTTTTACCATCCGATGTGTTACGACCTGGCCGTGGCGGATGGTCTTATGTGATTAACAGTGTGACACCTGTACACCCATGTACAATGAGTAGTACAGATTGTTTAACGTCAAATTTGCACCTTAGGCATTGTTGTATGATTCATCTGTCATTTGTAGTCGACCACTATTAAATTATGATGCTTACAGCGCCATCTATTGCTACACTTTGTAACTATTAATTTTTCTTCTGCCATAAGTTTTCCCACTTTTCCGATAATATTCCGTAACGATTTGACGTCATTCTGACCAGTGGTGAGATTTCTACAGTGGTTTTAACTTTAGTTAATCACCCTGCATATCTACTTATTTCCCAGCATTATCATCAACTTGGGGGCGGAGCTATTTCGCGGAACTAGGCCTTCCGGACATAGTGTGCAACATGTACATAGGTGGGATATTCCAGGTCTGCCTTCAGCACATATCCGGAACTAGTAACCACATCTTTAATCTCATCTTTTAGCCTGGCGATTTAATTTTTTGACAGCCATCGCAACCCATCAAACGGTGGAGATGGTTCCGTGGCATACCCGTGGAGATTTGTTAAATCTACGCAACAGTCCAGCCAAATTAGGTATTAATCTTGACACTTTAAAAAACAAACAGAAACTGAGCAGAAACGTTTAGGGAAGTGTTCAGATCAAAATCCCAAAATACCATCTTGACTTTTAGAGTTTTAACAACAGTTTCAACCTTAAACAGCGCGAGGCAACGGCTGTACTGCACGATTGCTGCAATACAGTCCATGAAAACATTTTATTTGGCGGAACATCCACCAATAGCTGCAGTCACTGAACAGCACTTGTATCGAGTTTCTTACCATGTGAGGAAGGCACAATGTTCATTAATTTCGTCTACTATAAACACAAAACCTCTGATCTTTAACTGTTTGCAACATTAACTTTTATTCAAGTACGAATGGGAAATCATCTTCCGGAAAACATGTGGGGATCGGACGTGCTAGCCGGTCAGCTTGAGCCAATTACGACGGAAGACGAACCAGCACTCGATCAAGTACTTTTCATTATACAGGGTGTTACAAAAAGGTACAGCCAAACTTTCAGGGAACATTCCTCACACACAAAGAAAGAAAATATGTTATGTGGACATGTGGCCGGAAACGCTTACTTTCCATGTTAGAGCTCATTTTATTACTTCTCTTGAAATCACATTAATCATGGAATGGAAACACACAGCAACAGAACGTACCAGCGTGACTTCAAACACTTTGTTACAGGAAATGTTCAAAATGCCCTCCGTTAGCGAGGGTACATGCATCCACCCTCCGTCGCATGGAATCCCTGATGCGCTGATGCAGCCCTGGAGAATGGCGTGTTGTATCACAGCCGTCCACAATAAGAGCACGAAGAGTCTCTACATTTGGTATCGGGGATGCGTAGAAATGGTTCAAATGGCTCTGAGCACTATGGGACTTAACATCTATGGTCATCAGTCCCCTAGAACTTAGAACTACTTAAACCTAACTTACCTAAGGACAGCACACAACACCCAGCCATCACGAAGCAGAGAAAATCCCTGACCCCGCCGGGAATCGAACCCGGGAACCAGGGCGTGGGCGTGGGAAGCGAGAACGCTACCGCACGACCACGAGATGCGGGCGGGGATGCGTAGACAAGAGCTTTCAAATGCCCCCCTAAATGAAAGTCAAGAGGGTTGACGTCAGGAGAGCGTGGAGGCCATGGAATTGGTCCGCCTCTACCAATCCATCGGTCACCGAATCTGTTGTTGAGAAGCGTACGAACACTTCGACTGAAATGTGCAGCAGCTCCATCGTGCATGAACCACATGTTGTGTCGTACTTGTAAAGGCACATGTTCTAGCAGCACAGGTAGAGTATCCCGTATGAAATCATGGCGGTGAATCGAGGAAGCACAGTACATGCTGACGAAACTGAAATGAGCTCTAACATGGAAATTAAGCATTTCAGGACACATGTCCACATAACATCTTTTCTTTATTTGTGTGTGAGGAATGTTTCCTGAAAGTTTGGCCGTACCTTTTTGTAACTCCCTATATGCTCCATCTGTCTGGGTTCGAAAACAAGTGTGTATGAAGGACAAGCGGCTTAAGTTGTACAAATTGGTGCGGCTATAGATCTGGTCATGAGTGCACAAATCAGATGGACTTCACATACTCTGATATCGAAGTTGAAGTCGAAACTGTGTCGTGTTTACATAAAAACGGGAAGTAAGCACCAAAGGTAAAAAGTCCTGTTCATTGTTTATTCATTTTTATAAAATCAATTCCAAGACTAGTTTTTCTTTCAGATAACACTTTCCTGTCATTAATTTCTGGCGAGAGTGTAAGCATCGTTTCGGTGAACCACTCCAGCTTATAACAACTCTGCTCACTTTCATGATAGCCAATCTGTTATTAATGGTGTTTTTCCCGTAAATTATTTAACTTTCATTTTGTTTTCATTGTAGGTTACAACATTACTCGTGATTTTTAAAAAATATCAAAAACATACGATCAAAAATTGCAAAATTTTAGGTTAATTTTTTTTAACATTAGTTGAGCCAAAATATATATTTAATATTATTCTAAAGGACCTAACCGTGTTCACAAAGGATAGATGAAATACATGGTGGTGAAGTGTTTCTTACTGTCAGAACTACTTTACCTTGTAGTGAAATTGAAAGAGATAGTTCCTGAGTTAGTATGGGGAGAGGCTATACTTGACAACAGGTATAAATTAATGATTGCTTCGTTTTACCGACTCTGTGATTCAGATGATACAGTTGCTGAACATTTCAAAGAAAACTTGAGTCTTATTTCAAACAGGTGCGCCACTCATAAAATTATTGTTGGCGGTGACTTCCATCTAGCCTCGAGATGCTAGAAAAAATACGTGTTTAAAACCGGCGTTAGGCATAAAACTTCGTCCGAAATTATACTGTATGCTTCCTTAGAGAATTATTTTCAGTGATTAGTTCAGGAGCCCACTCTATGTGTAAGTGGTTGCCGGCCCTCGTGGCCGAGCGGTTCTAGGCGCTTCAGTCTGGAACCGTGCGACCGCTACGGTCGCAGGTTCGAATCCTGACTTGGGCATGGATGTGTGTGATGTCTTAGGTTAGTTAGGTTTAAGTTGTTCTAAGTTCTAGGGGACTGATGACCTCAGCTGTTAAGTTCCATAGTGGTCGGAGCCATTTGAACCATTTGTAAATGGTTGCGAAAACGTACCTGACGTCTTACTAACAAATAATCGTCAGCAAAAAAGAGCATCAAAACGGTTACAGGGATTACTGGCCACAAGGCTGTTGTAGCGAGACTGAATACCGTAGCATCGAAACCCCCAGTGCTCTGGCAGTGCCCTGGTTGTTATTTGAACGATGTGATTATATGGTTTAAAATTTTTGACGATGTTACGATGTGTGGGGACATTGAAGTCTTGATAGAAATCTATAAGTCATGAAGAGGCTTTTAATAATGTACGAAAGGCACATACTTCTTTGGTTGTGAGATCTACATGATGTCAGTTGAAACGATTCCTTGCCAGAGACGGTATAAGTATCTGAGTTAAATATTTTAAAGGAAAAAGATTTTGACATCAAATGAAGGTTATGAGTTGTTTTTGAATGTTAAAATTACTGGTAATCGTTTGAAGTCGGGTGAAAAGCAGCCTCGTAAGACTACAATACTGCGAGATATATATACCAATATATAATAAATTTTGTAATTTAGTATATGTTTAGTAATTAAAATTTTGAAATCATGATTAAGGTTCTGTTCAGTTAAGGGGGAGTCTGAAAGAAATATTGCTAATTATGTTTTTGTGGATAGGTTACCCAGTGGAATTTGTTTACAGATTCTCCGTTTCTCCGTTCTTGACAGTTTGTAAAGCTGGTATACGAACATCAGTTACTTGTCTTATTCGTTAAAGCATGGCGGCTGTGGTAACTTCTGAATGGAATTTGTTTTAGACTCTCCGTTCATGACAGTTTGTAAAGCTTCTGTTCAGACATCAGTTACTTGTCGCATACGCTAAATCATGGTTGCTGTGGTAACTTCTGATTGTGCGACTTGTGCTAATATCATTTTTCTGTGCTATTTGTTTTGCTGCTCTTTGGCTGTATTCTTAGTTTAACTTTTAATGGCAATGAGGTTGGAGTATTTTACAGGTATTCCTTTATAAAACTGCAATTGAAAATGACAGTGTGTCTGTGCTGTTACCAGTGGTGGATTGTTTCACGATTTTTTTTAATAAACAAATAAATATTAATTTTGTTTACCCTCACATTGGACTTAGTGCTTCTACCTCAGCACCCCTGTGCCCTGAAATCCTTCTTTGAGGTACGTTATGTTAAACGTCGTTCTGAAGACGAGCTGTTTCCAGGATAACTGGCTCTGAGCACTATGCGACTTAACTTCTGAGGTCATCAGTCGCCTAGAACTTAGAACTAATTAAACCTAACTAACCTAAGGACATCACACACATCCATGCCCGAGGCAGGATTCGAACCTGCGACCGTAGCGGTCACGCGGTTCCAGACTGAAGCGCCTTTAACCGCACGGCCACACCGGCCGGCTCCAGGATAACTGCGAAATTGTTTTTACTGGCCGCTATTGACTTCTGTATGGTGTATTATCCTGGTTAGTACAAAGTTTCTGAAATTAAAACGTTTCGAGTAATTATCCTTTAAATATTCTTAAACTTCACCCAAGGTCCAAAGTTGGGGAATCATGGACCAGCCGCGCGGGATTAGCCAGCGGTCTCAGGCGCTGCAGTCATGGACTGTGCGGCTGATCCCGGCGGAGGTTCGAGTTCTCCCTCGGGCATGGGTGTGTGTGTGTGTTTGTCCTTAGGATAGTTTAGGTTAAGTAGTGTGTAAGCTTAGGGACTGATGACCTTAGCAGTTAAGTCCCATAAGATTTCACACACATTTGAACATTTTTTTCATGGAGCACCAGCACATTTTTCTGCTGCTGTAAGACGACATGTAACGCCATTGTGTGGTAAAATGTCGATAGGCGGAGCTGGACGCGTCACTTGCCCTTCAAGATCACTTGACTTCAATCCTCTGGATTTTTCTGCCGCCGGCCGCGGTGGTCTAGTGGTTCTAGGCGCGCAGTCCGGAACCGCGGGACTGCTACGGTCGCAGGTTCGAATCCTGCCTCGGGCTTGGATGTGTGTGATGTGCTTAGGTTAGTTAGGCTTAAGTAGTTCTAAGTTCTAGGAGACTGATGACCACAGAAGTTAAGTCCCATAGTGCTCAGAGCCATTTCAACCATTTGAACCATTTTTCTGCCTATGGTCATCTCAAAGGTGAACTGTACAGTACTCCCGTTGAAGAACCGGAGCAGCGAATCGTACAATGTTATTAAGATTTACTAGATGACTAGAGAGTACCTGAAAGAATACTCAGCTCACTGAGTGCAGTATTGCATCGAAACTGCAAGGGCGACAGGCAGAACGCCTCATTTAACAGTTACGAGCGATGTAAAATGCCGTAGTAGTACTGTATTCCGTTTCCAGGTAGGCCAAGGATGAAATCTGAGCCCAGGTAGATGTGGATTAAATCAAAACTTTTACATTTCAAAGACATCTGTACCAACTAGGACAGTATTGCATATTGTAGTCAATGGCAACACGCAACCAGACACTTGCAATCATCTAGTAAACTGCTCTTCTACGAACTCGTCTTCACTACTCAAGTCAGTGATGGCTGTTAATTACTCCAACACTGGCCATATATTCCATTAGCTCGTAATTAGGTCTTTACTGAAGGTGAGGAACTGAATGAAATACTTTCTACAAGTCCAGAAATACCACACCACCTGGCATATTGCTATTTACTAGTTTCTGGATCTTACAAACTGTGTGAATTGAATTTCTACAGACCGTTCCATGCGGAAAGCTTCCTGATTCCGACACAGGAGCTTTTCGGTCTCCTAAAATTGTCGTAATAGAGCAGTGTAGCACGTCATCTTTTGATGTACAACAGATAGACGTGAGCGATATCGGCTTTTAATTGCATGGATCTTGTCTTTCTGGAAAACGCGAATGACCGCCGCCCTTGCGCTTCACCCCGGCGACTTAAAGATAAATTGCACTTAGTCGCCGGCGGAAGGCGACAGGGGGCGCCACATGGAGGAGCAGCACACCGGTTAAAAGGAACAGATTACTCGCAATGGAGCTGCAGTGCTGACCTGTGACCCACTTGTGCGACGCGCCTTGACGAGCGTGCGTAGCCGAGCCGGCTAGTGGCCACCAACTGCGATGCTATCCGCGGAAAGAGGAAGCACGCGAGGGCACATTGTCACGTGAGCGGCAGCCTCGCACCTGTAGGTGAGCCGAGGAGCATTTGCTGTTGCCGGCCCACGGCTACCAGGAGCTGGCTGTGGGGAATGCCCTGCTGGCATCGGCCTGCGTGCTAGTGTTCGTTACCTGTCCCACTCTGGCAAACCCTAGGAGAGTGGTTAGCCACTGCTTTCAACCTCTCAGTTTTTCAAGCTATTTTATAGAGAATTTTGGAAATTCTCATTAAGTTGCCATGTTAAATGCGATTCACATCCATGGCTATAGATGGCTTTCCTTGAAGAAATATAGCAACCAGCCACATTTATATAGATTTATCTGTTACAAGGCGCTTCACTAGTTTTAACCGATCTTCAGCTGACGTGGTACACTTGTACCTTCGTTAATACAAACGTTTTAATCGACTGCATTTTTACGCTGCTGCTGCCGTGTGAGGGGTGAAAACCATTAGAATCAACTGACAGATTCGAAGGACTGAAAGCTAGTAACGGGTTGATAAGACTTTTGTTCTCCTTATCAGAAAGGTCAAAGGTCAAGGAAAATGTCCAGGGAGTTGGGTGACTTATGTCCAAAGTCAACCCCCTCTCCTCCCCCCCCCCTCCCTCAAAAAACCGTTCTACTGTTCTCTACAGGCCTGCTACTTGGCCCAGCCTCCTTATCCTCTGTCACTTTCATTAATGGCCTGTCATGTTACTGCTATAATTGTTGGCTATCGCCATTATTTATTACCCAATTCTAATGATCTTCCCCTACCACTCTCTTGGTGTTACTAATTACCAGACGAACTCCTCACTTATGTTCTGTCTCTCGTCCTAACTGCACCCCTGGCATACCCTCAACCATTGATGAATTTTTTTTTCCTTGCAAGGTATTGTGCCCAGTAGCATATCTATGGATGGCCACCTTCTTTTCCCACTTCTGTCTACAGTGTTCGTGCTATTTGTTACAATCTTGATGATTTTGCAAAATACTGTCGTTTTGAGATCGCTATCCAAAGACACGTGTGCACTGGAGACATTAAATGTTTAACATTTATCGCAACGTGTTATTTAAACAAATGACAGTGATATCTCACATTTAAACAACCTACAGGTATCTTTTAAATTAACAGTTATCTTGCTCACACGTATACTAAGCTGACGCTAAGGTGTCTTTAAAACAATGATCCATAAACATGTATGTTTGTTACTGATTCACTGAATCACTAGTAATAGCATAATCAAACAATAATGGACCACCTCGACTCTCTATATACAATGTACTATCTTCGTTTACTGCCAGTCTCTGTGCCGATCAACGAATGGTGTTTTGTAAAAAAAGAAACATTAGCATCGTCTGGTGACAGTTGTATGACGATGCAGTTCCGTATCCTCCAACGTGCTAAACATTCCCCAGCTATTAAGGAGTAAGACGAGACCAACTGATAAACACTTTGGTTTTGCAGGGAAAATTGCCAATCTTGTTACTGATATTGATATCATAAATTACACCAAAAATAGCAAGGAGAATTTAAGTGTGCTTATGCTTATTACAGAGCTGTTTTGTGACAACATTATAGTGGTTCAAATCTGTTATCAATTCGATTGTTAAAGACCACAGTAGCTACCATAAATTATCTAGGAGTAACTGACCTAAAGTGGATAAAAAAAACTACATGTACATGTCTACTGACCATTTAGGAGAAGCTATACAAAACTCTAGCCGAAATCCGATTCCAAAGCCATTACACTCTCGAACAGTGCATAGGAGAAAATAAATAATGTGCGTGTTACTACGTTGTGTAAAGATATTGTTGTACTATACTAAGCAATGTGTAATTAAAGGTGCCGCAGACAGGGTTATTTGATCATTTCCCTACAGAAGTATTAATCTATCTTTCCCAATATCCACACAGTTAACAAATGTTGCATTAAAGCCACAGTCTTGGTTAATTTAGTTTATCACATCAATTGTTTAATTGACAGTATTTGGAGGCCTGTTACAGCCTGATTGGGTTGGAGAGTGTGTGGTGGGCTGGATATTGTACCTCTTGCTGTTCTGCATATAATAAGAAAAAAATGGATCATAAACTGTTGGCCCACAGGTCTTCGCATATTGCTTATGTAGGGAAATAAATCTAGTACTCTTCTATTACACTGTTGCTGAAAGGACTGATTACCATAAAAACCTATGACTAAGCATCTCGAGTGATCCAAAAAGTGGAATTGCTACATAAAGCAAAAGTAGATGTCTGGCTGACAGGAATTCATGAAATAAATTGGCTTTTTTTACAAAATCATAGAAGAGACAGGAGACAAAGAAATGGGTCAGTGAACATATTGGAGCCGAAGACGTAATGGTGACTGTAATGAAAATTAATTCGATGGCGTAGTGGGGGTGGGGGCTGGTGAACAGACAATGGTAATGGTTTTTAAATGAACCGCAGATTCTTTGCTAGATTTCAAGAGATTGTAAAGTACTGAGACAGCGACCCAATCGTAGGCTCCCAGATACCAGGGGAAAAAGTGCAGGTGCAACTTGCATGTGCGTGGCCAAAACCAGTAATTTATGGAGAAGTCTACATTAGGCCATTCCGCCACAGTGGATTTGAAATGGCTGACGACTGTGATAAAGGTTTCCCCTTCCATTTTGAAACTCGAAACACTGTATGTGCACTTTCGCAGTAATCAGTTTCCTGTTTTCGATGAAAAACCACAACTGTCATGATGTTTTTACCGAAGTTCAATTAAACCTGAACTTCTTATATCTGCATTTTGAAAATGGTTGATGCCCAAAGTGTATGTGGAAGTCAAAGAAATAAATATTTTGTGTGATTTTACGATGTTCTGGTTAACACCGAGAGAGATGGGGGAGGGCAGTGATAAACGAACACATTGGACTCGCATTCGGGAGGACGACGGTTCAAATCCACGTCCGACCATCCAGATTTAGTTCTAGATGCTCCATCACTGAAGTGGACGTGGGACTACAGCTGGTCATAAACTGACAGAAATAATGGATACCAACAGCTGTAGCTCTAATAAAATACGAGTATATTAATTACATGACCAGTTTCGACATTACATTAGTTTCATCTTGAGGCTCCTGTCCATCAGAAATCACAAGACGTGTAATATAAGTAATACATAGATCGTTATGATATTGTTTGAAAACATTAAAGCACATGTATGAACTGATATCTGCAGTTATGTACTTACCATATGAACGAATACTGATAGGTATTGTTAAAACAAAGTACAGTATATACAGTTCACTGAAAAGCGGGAGACTTGTAATATCACATCAGACCTATGAAATGGCTTCAAATGGCTCTGAGCACTATGGGACTTAACATCTGTGGTCATCAGTCCCCTAGAACTTAGAACTACTTAAACCTAACTAACCTAAGGACATCACACACATCCATGCCCAAGGCAGGATTCGAACCTGCGACCGTAGCGGTCACGCGGTTCCAGACTGAAGCGCCTAGAACCGCACGGCCACACAGGCCGGCCAGACCTATGAACAAATACAAGATACGTAGTAAGGGTTTATATATATGTAAACGCAAATGATTTTTTGAACAAGTTGTACCTTTATCCACTGTACAGCAATTTATATTTTTATAATATTTGTATGCCCAATTTATAAGTTCTCTATTCATTTCTCCTTCTTGGAACAGTCTGTGAGAACTGCGCAGTAACCTAGTTGAGAGCTGGTTTCTCAGGGTGGGGCAGGATAGGGTTACGATTGTGGATGGGGCCGTAATCGCTTACTGTCGGTTGCACAACAAATACATAACTTTATTTAAAGAAATTAAAATTTTAAAATAATGTCTCAAAAAACACAATTGACTGTATGATGGCTGAAGGCCTTATCACAGAAAAAAAAATTCTACAATTTTAGGGCCGAAGGCCACCAACAATAACCTCAAAAAACAAACGGCTGAACGCCGAATTACAAGTCAGAAGAACAATTCCAAATAGCACATATTAAGATACATAGTTCGTTTTAAAACAAACTATAACATGGCTGAACACCTTATTAGAAGTCAGGAAAACGGTTCCAAATAGAACTTTTAAAATAAATCCCTTGATTTTAAAACAAGTTTGCTTAAAAAAGCTTACTGTAACACGGCTGAAGGCCTTATCACCAAAAAAGTGAAATTATTGCTCAGCAGAAGGCCACACCAACAATAATTAGAAAATTACAAATATCCTTGAAACAAACATCACAATCTAAGGAATCAAGACAAGCGGTTCTCAGGAAGTGTTCCAAGGATCAGCCTGCGAAGGTAACTCAAACATAAAGTAACGTGAGACAGGCAGCCAAGGGTTATACTCACTTAACAGGATGGCAATTCAAACTAGGGGCAGCTTAAGCGCCGACCGACCGACTAACCAGTCCGCCTAACGTCCGATCAACAGTACAACGATGAAATATTTTTAGGCAAGGACGAAGAGACAGACAGCACTATGTCTTCAGAAAACACCCAAGGCCAAAGTACACACTAGAACGAAGGCAGACCTCCACCAAAAAATATACACAGTACAATATAAGAGGCTTTTGAACAACACTCCGTGTCGGACAGCATCAACACGACGAGGAAAGGTACACTGCCAGAAAAGTACGCTAACCTCCAGAGCAGGTAACTGGAGCGTTAGCGGCCACAAAGCATAAAATACCGCTGGTTGCACTTCACTAATAAGAATGACACTAAATTCACTGATGAATAACAAATAGAGAAAGATTGCTGCAATTTTCACCGCCTCAAAACACTTCACTCATTGCGGTCAGGCTCAACGGCCCTGGGAGCAACAACCCGCTGACCAAAGGTGAGATTTCAGAACAGTCGAGGTTGCATTAGCAGTTAACTCTTCACTCAACTAAAACGTCCAGGATTCGGTGTGCAACGAAGCCGTCGCTCTCGCAGCTACCTCTCCTCGATCCGGCAGTGGCAGCACGCCGCCAGCAGCCCCGGCTTGCCCTAGCGTTGCACGGACCTGCTCGCTGCTGTACCCCAACCGAAGTGATCTCTGTTTGCAACCCCCACACCACATAATGCGACCCGGAAATACTAGTGGTCGCTCCAAAGATAGTGCGACAGTACACACATCGATAAGAGCTGCTGTTGCCACTCATGGGCAGGCAAGCCAGCAACTTAGTGATGCCAGTAAATCGAATAAGAAACGCGATGCCATAACTGCAATGAAAAGACGCCAAGCAATAAACGGGATGAACACAAGCTGCACATGGCTCACTAGTCATAGTGACTTTCAATTTTTATTATTTATGTATTTTCTGTGCCCATCATGCCAATGTGGTTTTTGGAGATTATCGTCTTTGAAAAGTTCGATACATTACGATTTTGTAACGTGTATATTTGTTTATGGTTTCATTTGCAGTAAACTTGTTCCTACGTTTCAGAAAAGTTCCGATGTTCAACTCACTTGGTGTCCCTGAAGTTACTAAATGGTGCATAGTTTCCTGTTATTGTGTGTAATGAGACGTAAATTTGATCTTGAGATTATACATGCAGTATATTTTGTGCTGATTCTGTTTTGGTATGTTGAAGCCTGAAACATATCTTATGTTGATCAGTATTGTATGCTGCCTTTCAGCTGTATTTTAGGGTGTCTTAGTTATTTTACTCATATTGCGTTCATGCATGTGCCACTATTCCCTTCAGATGTCTTCGTTTGTTTCACTTACAATAGATGGTCGCATAATACAGTTTGTTTGGTCGTTGGCTTGACTAACAACATACGGATTGTTGTTGCTTCTGTTATATCTGTTGAGGTTGTAACTGTTGTTCCAAACTGGAGTTTCTTCGAAATGATCTAGTGTTTTTTGTATGTCGTGTAGCCAGGAGATCTTTCTATGATTGACATAATGCGTGTTTTGCAGAGCAAAGGGTCCGTTTTCTCTTCTGAATGTCAGTTCATTGTGATGTTCTCTTACTGACCCTCATCCGAGTATTTTTATTAAATAATTTTGCTTCATTATTTGATATTTGGCCTCGGTAATCACTACAAGTACTTGTGTTGGGATGGGCACGTTCTTGCGTGGGGTTCCATTTGTAGTTGGATGTTGTTTTACTTTGTAAATACTGGAACGACTGTTCCACAATTTTACGTTTTACACTGTATAAGTGTATTTGTGCAGAGCGACAATGCATTGCGCATTCTGTGTCTTGGTCCTCCTTACTATTTTTTTCGTTTTGTAGTGTACGTATGTCCTATTTAGGAGTGGCGTTCTCTGGTTCATTTTCTTCAGACTTGTCCCTGTAGGGACTGAACAATGAGTGTGTGGCTCTCCTGATGCGGCCCTGAAATACAGACTGTTTCGAATTTTAACACTGGCTTTC
This sequence comes from Schistocerca americana, assembly GCF_021461395.2. Lineage (NCBI taxonomy): Eukaryota > Metazoa > Arthropoda > Insecta > Orthoptera > Acrididae > Schistocerca > Schistocerca americana. Next base: position 636,709,456 of record NC_060120.1, on the reverse strand, counting down.
CTCAGGGATCTACAATCTTTTCGCATGTGTGTGCATTATACAGTGTATTTGTTCGACAACCTGTCTAGTTGCATATAACTGTCAGTTGCTTTATTTGTGGTTGGATTGTAATTATTTCTCCTATCAAATGTCTCCCAGAGTGATCTTGCATCATTGGCGTCCGTCTAACACATCTTTGACAGCGGATGTTCTACATGAATGGCTTCATAAACGACCCGTCTTCCTTCGAATATTATGGTTCGTTGTAATTTGCTACATTACACTTGGCACAATATTTTTTCGACACGGGCAGTGTTCCAGAGTTGGTTGTTGATGCTTCTTGCATATTTTATGGACACGTTTAACTTGGAACCCTCTTTGTTGTTTGGGGTTTCATGTTATTAATCGGATACTGTGTTGTTTCGTAAATTGCACCGAGTCCTCCTTTTAGTGTTTTGCTCCTTAAAGATATTTTTGATTCACACTGCAAAATTTCATTGCACTATGACTTGTAATTTCCCTCTACAACATTTTACTTGCCTATGGTGCACCCATGTACAATTTGTGGGTGACCTTTGATTTTATTTCGGGCTTCCCCACGCCACATCCACTTTCGCGTATGAGTACTGCCCTCATTTTGTCTAGATACATGCAACAAAATTGTAGTGTAACGAAATTTTCAAAGACCATAATCAACAAAAAAGAGCACAACATGGGCATGATATACATAGGAAACAACTTGGCTCATCCCAAAATTAAAGGTCACTCTGTCAAGGTCACTGCACAGTTCTCACAAGACAGTCCTGATAACAAGGAAAGTATAGACCATTCCTAAATTGGACACATGTACACTATAAAATCACGGAATTCTTTACAGAGGATAAAGGTATATTTAAAAAAGTAGTTTGCATGTATATACATACAGGGCATCCCATTTGTCTTGCTCACACAGAATAACTTTTTTTCTGGTATATTAAATGAAAAATTTCTTCAACCAATATTTTTTATAAACTGGGTAATGAGATATACGATTTATGTATCCCAACAGATGTAGCAGATACGAGATGGAGATTAAATTTTTTAAAATGGCACCATGTACATTTTATTCCAGAATACACTTACCCTCTGCAAAAGCTGTTCAAAATTCTACCATATTATCCATGGAACTTGTAGCTATGGAAATGATAAATAATACATAACTTCTCTACTTTAAATATCACTTCAGTGCATTTCATTAACTAAGTAATTTAACCTCTTCAAGGCGCCTTTGAACATTTTACAAATTACCAAGAAACACTGAATGCAACAGTACTGTACTGTACAGTAATTGTATCTTGTTATTGTACAGTAGTGTATTACAGTACTTATGACAATGCTGAAATTTAATTTCAACCTTCTGTATTCTTATAGTTAAATTTGAATCAAACCATTTTTGCACAGTCCCAGTCAGACCACAATGCTAATCTTGAATAATTTCATGCTTCACACAGTCAAAAGCCTTTGAGAGATCACAAAAGATACCAATGGTTGATGTTCAGTTATTCAAAGCATTTAATATTTTATCAGTGGAAGCATATATGTTATTTTCTAGTGAAAAGATTTTCTGAAGATCCAAATTGACAGTTTAGTAGTACTTCATTTTTACAAATATGTGAAGCTTCTCTTGAATACTCTACTTTTTTAAAGAAATTTGGGTAAAGCTGTCTGAAGTGAGGCTGGATGATTAGCATTAACATTAGGATGGTTAGCATCAGACCTATACCCATTTTTATGCACAGGTTTAACAATAGCACATTTCAATCTACACTCCTGGAAATGGAAAAAAGAACACATTGACACCGGTGTGTCAGACCCACCATACTTGCTCCGGACACTGCGAGAGGGCTGTACAAGCAATGATCACACGCACGGCACAGCGGACACACCAGGAACCGCGGTGTTGGCCGTCGAATGGCGCTAGCTGCGCAGCATTTGTGCACCGCCGCCGTCAGTGTCAGCCAGTTTGCCGTGGCATACGGAGCTCCATCGCAGTCTTTAACACTGGTAGCATGCCGCGACAGCGTGGACGTGAACCGTATGTGCAGTTGACGGACTTTGAGCGAGGGCGTATAGTGGGCATGCGGGAGGCCGGGTGGACGTACCGCCGAATTGCTCAACACGTGGGGCGTGAGGTCTCCACAGTACATCGATGTTGTCGCCAGTGGTCGGCGGAAGGTGCACGTGCCCGTCGACCTGGGACCGGACCACAGCGACGCACGGATGCACGCCAAGACCGTAGGATCCTACGCAGTGCCGTAGGGGACCGCACTGCCACTCCCAGCAAATTAGGGACACTGTTGCTCCTGGGGTATCGGCGAGGACCATTCGCAACCGTCTCCATGAAGCTGGGCTACGGTCCCGCACACCGTTAGGCCGTCTTCCGCTCACGCCCCAACATCGTGCAGCCCGCCTCCAGTGGTGTCGCGACAGGCGTGAATGGAGGGACGAATGGAGACGTGTCGTCTTCAGCGATGAGAGTCGCTTCTGCCTTGGTGCCAATGATGGTCTTATGCGTGGTTGGCGCCGTGCAGGTGAGCGCCACAATCATGACTGCATACGACCGAGGCACACAGGGCCAACACCCGGCATCATGGTGTGGGGAGCGATCTCCTACACTGGCCGTACACCACTGGTGATCGTCGAGGGGACACTGAATAGTGCACGGTACATCCAAACCGTCATCGAACCCATCGTTCTACCATTCCTAGACCGGCAAGGGAACTTGCTGTTCCAACAGGACAATGCACGTCCGCATGTATCCCGTGCCACCCAACGTGCTCTAGAAGGTGTAAGTCAACTACCCTGGCCAGCAAGATCTCCGGATCTGTCCCCCATTGAGCATGTTTGGGACTGGATGAAGCGTCGTCTCACGCGGTCTGCACGTCCAGCACGAACGCTGGTCCAACTGAGGCGCCAGGTGGAAATGGCATGGCAAGCCGTTCCACAGGACTACATCCAGCATCTTTACGATCGTCTCCATGGGAGAATAGCAGCCTGCATTGCTGCGAAAGGTGGATATACACTGTACTAGTGCCGACATTGTGCATGCTCTGTTGCCTGTGTCTATGTGCCTGTGGTTCTGTCAGTGTGATCATGTGATGTATCTGACCCCAGGAATGTGTCAATAAAGTTTCCCCTTCCTGGGACAATGAATTCACGGTGTTCTTATTTCAATTTCCAGGAGTGTATGTAGAAAAATGCCCTGTTTCAATGAGCTACTACATATGTGGCTGAGAGTCCTACATTTCTGTTGGGAACAAGTTTTTAGAAATCCATCACTGCCATACGAGCTTTTAATTTTGAGTGAATTTAATATTTTCCTAATTTCAGTAGAACAGGTGGGTTGAATTTCAGTTTTATCAAAATGCATGGGTATTGCCTCTTCCATTTACAGTCTTCCGTTTTCTAATGAACAGCTTGAGCCTACATTCTCCACAACACTTAAAAAATGTTTATTAAAAATATTTTCTATTTTTGACTTTTTGTTAACAAACTCTTCTTAGAGTTTGCTAGAAATACAGTCTTTCTGTGTTCTCAGTTGCCCTATTTCCCTCTTAACAATATTCCAAATTGTTTTAATTTTATTATTAGTGTTGCTAATCTCAGACATAAAGCACATACTTCTAGACTTTTTAATAACTTTTCTTAATATGGTGCAGTAGTTTTTATAATGTTTGACTGTTTCTGAATCATTACTCCTCCTATCTGTAAGATATATTTCTCTTTTCTGTTTACCAGACTTTTCTCTCTTTAGTAAGCCACAGCTCTTTAGACAGTTTCCTATAAGTATGTTTCACTGTTTTATTATGAAAACTGTTTTCAAATATACTTAACAAAGGTATCATCAAATAGCTTAAATTTTAAATTATGATCGAGTTCACTGTACACCTCATCCCAGTCTATTACAAGCTTTACCTAAAATTTGCAATCGTTAAATCATTAACAGAATGAACTATTTTGAAGGCCTGTTTTGTACTACTCTATGGAGCTATCCCATATACTGGAACTAGCTGTGCATCATGATCAGAAAGACCATACAAGTTTTTATTTGATTAAATTTATCTTTGTTTATAAAGTCATTATCTATCAGTGTGATACTTTCCTGTACCATCCAAGTAGAAAACTCAATAACTGATTGAAAGGACCAAGTAATACCTCAATGTCATTCTATCTATCAGACTCTTTCACAAAATCTAATTTGAAATCCCCACAAACAACAATTTGCTTCCCTCTGTCTGACAGACAGCACAACAAGGGTTTGTAGTTTTTCAGAAACTGCTGGAAATTTCCCAGTGAGGGCCGGTCGCGGTGGCCGAGCAGTTCTTGGCTCTTCAGTCCGGAACCGCGCGACCGCTACGGTCGCAGGTTCAAATCCTGTCTCGGGCATGGATGTGTGTGATGTCCTTAGGTTAGTTAGGTTTAAGTAGTTCTAAGTCTAGGGGACTGATGACCTCCGATGTTAAGTCCCATAGTGCTTGGAGCCATTTGAACCATTTTTTTCCCAGTGAGGACCTATACACAGCTACAATCATAGAAGTATCATTATTTGGTTTAAGCTCATTGGCATGTGCTTCTGTATGTTGCTCTACACTTTTTTTTAGTTTCTAAATTTTTCACTTTATGGTAAATTTTAACATATATGGCAACTCCTCTATTCATAGAGTCTGTATGTACATGCGCTGGAAGCTTATGTGCACCTACATTTATCTTTTCCATATTTTTGATTATATGCATCTGTTTCACCCTCAGTATCTAAAGATTCTAAACAACAAGAAGTTCATCTATTTTGTTCTTTAATCCCTGATATTGTTATGCAACAAACTAACATTATTTTTCATTGTACTTTTGTGGGAATCTTGTGATTAACATCTCTAGTACTGGCCTGACTGAGATTTTCATTAAGCTTAATTTCATTCAATGTTCAATCACTGGACACTGATCTTAGCTTAAAAAAGAGGTACTCCTATGAGTTTCAGCGCCCCCTTTAAAGATTTTGCTATCATCCTGGCCAGTTTACCCTTCACATTCCTATTGAGATGTAGGCCATGCCTTGTGAAGTCCCACCTACTAATAGTATCAATGGGAACCAAACCCATGCCTGACAAATTATCCTCTCAAAGCAGCTGCTCTAACGCCATTTTGATCCTTCTGACAGAGCTGCTCAGTTGGGATCGATCATACTGCATGAAAGCAGGAATCAAGCCAACATTTGTATGGCTCGTAGCAGTTGCTATTTGTAACAGGTCACCCTCAATATTGTTGCTCTGACCCCCATCAGTACTGTTCCCTGATCTACCCACTATTACAACATGATCCTGCTTTGTAACCCCTTGCACAATGGTCCTACATCCTGTATAACTTGGCTAAAACATGAACTGGGCTTGAAAAACCTTCTGACCTGGTTCCTGTTATCTATTTTTTCCTGCAAGATCTGGCCTACACCTCTTCCATGGCTACCATCTAACAACAGAATTTTCCACCTACTTTTTACTTTTTTAGAACTGGTTGGTATCCTGGTGAAAGTCTGTTGAGTTTTAACTACACTTACATCTACTTGAGCCTCTTCCATATGTAACTGACGTAAAAAGGCAGATATATTGTTTGTGCCAATGATGAAATTGTTACATACTGTTCTCTTTCTGTGGTCCCTGTTCCTTGCTACCACTTTCCACCTTTTTTTACCCTCCTCCCACTTCGCCTCATCAGTTCCTCCATAGCACTATCCAGTGCAGCCTTAAGGACTCTGATGTTCCCTTCCTGTTCATCTGTTTTCCTATCCCTTGAACATATTTTGCAATACAGTGGAAGAGACCCATTTACTTCCACAATTCCCAGGCCACTAAATTCCTGACAGTGTAATCGTCTGTCACAAAAGCTGCAAAGAACCCCAAAACTAACTTTCCTACGGCAGCTCAAACAATTCTCGCTCGTTTACAATCTTGTTACAACATTTATGTAGACAATTACAGTACTATTCTGTTAATTACAGATCACAAGAGTCACTTAAGTTATGTACAACACTAACATGTGTGTACACTTTTAATATAGTGATGCAATGCACCTAAAATAACGACGAAACTCAAAACTTGTATACCCGAAAAATTCGTCCTAAGATCGCATATACGCGATATGGACTTTACGAGTTTTGAAAAGAAATGAAAGATAGATCTTAAAACCTTTAATTAGATACGCCACTATTAAATACCTGTGTGACGAATACAATCTAAATTCTTCACTTAACGCCTACGTAAACGTCTTACATTTCTATGAAAACCTACGTCTGAAGCACGCGGAAACCAGCCCTTAGGATAAGTTTTTTCTTCTTTTTCCCGTAAATACACTGAAACAAGAGAAACATTCAATAGATAAGATGAACTACTCAACTTCCTTATGGTGCAATATTAATTTAATTGACAGTTATTACAGAATTAACTACTTATCTTCACGAGCTCAATATTCAAGCGTATGCGGTCTGCGCCAGGGCTGCCATCTGACATTCACATGGCGCTGGACCTTCGACCATAGATACTAGTAGACTGGACTTGCTGTGCAGAAGCTATAGGGCTGGTGTGGCTCCAACATAAACCACGTGACTGTTGGCAAAACGTAGCGGGTTTTCAAATCAGCGGTCGGCCATCCTATGTTTGTATCGTATTTTACTCACATTTCTCAATTGACTGGCAAACGCTTCCAACAAAAATTACTTTTTTATTTGCGAAAAATTATGTCAGAACTACATTTGACCTGGATTTGTTTACAGTACCATTTATAAAATCTAACAAATACATCGAACGCCCCTCTGGTGGGCAGCGGAACGGAAATACTTTAAACTATCAATTAAAGTAAAATGTCGTTAAAATTCTTTTAAACAGTAAGAGTGGGCTCGTGTCAAAACTTTAAATATTGGATTCGCCGCGTTTTGAGCTCTAGTCACTTATAAAAGAAAATGGGACATGGGAATTATGTCAACTATAGGTGCCAAAATTGTCGACTTTAGGAACAGGTCCATTTTAGAGTATCAATTTTAGGTGCACTTCAAAGGTTCAGTTCCTACTATTTTTAAAAAAGTTTAAACTATCAGTTTAAAAAAAATTATATTTTAGATGGAAGGTGAGACTTTGAAGTTTCAGGAAATAATTTTGGAGCCTACATTTATTTAATAGTATTAGAAGGTAGAAAAAAATTCTCTTCATGTGTCGACTATAGGTGCTCTTACCTTATTATAATCTCACTTGTGTATACAAAAAGGCGCGTATGGGCAGATGGCTTAAAGATTTTCCGTTTCAGGGCCTGTATCCGAAGCTGCCTTCGGTTTTCCAACAGAATTATCACAGATACTTTCCAAAATGTAATATGAGTCTGACTTTAGAGGCATCACTTTCAACACTTTAATTTACGTGGTACTCTATTTCAAGTGTAAAAAACATATAAAAGTCACTTCAGCTGATTTCAATAAACGCATCTACACTATCATAGAAATACACGTGAAACGTAATGCCATTTCCCCCGACAAAACGCTGAGTACAGCCATAAGCGCAACACGAAACAACCATGTTTTGACAACATTCACGTGACTTTAGCCCAGAGATGTTGGAGCCACGAAAATGATGTCAGGACCAGTTTATTATATTTTTGGTCGAAGCGCTGGACCTACCAATGAAAGTGAAGCTCCATGGGGTCAAAACGCGTAAATAACATCAGAGCTCCGTAGTATCATTGCGATTACGAAATGTGAAATGTGCTCATATATACAGCATTAAATAATATACTAGCCCAAGTGCGTTCATGATAATAAGCAAGAGGTTCATTTGAACCTTTACACAAAAGATCTGCAAACAAAATTGTAGCGCATAACTAGCTAACCTTCCATTATCTGCCTAAATTATCGACTTATTGCGTAGAAATTTTAAATGGATATATTGTATTTTGTTCATTTTTTGTTTTGTTTGATGTGTCTGTAAACTTATGCACAATATACAACATGGAAATTTTAAAAGCATGCCATGTTAGATATACCTAGTGTCTTCCTGATGACGGTGCAGACTTTCAGCTACCATGGAGAAGAGCACATGTATCAGTCGGAGAAAGAGAACTATGGTAGGGAAATGTATGAGTATAAAAGTAAAAGTTAAAATGATAAAAGTTCAAATTTGCCTCTGCTCTCCTGTTCGCCTAATAAATTGTTTTACAAAAAAATTTGCCTGGTTTGTTCAAATTTCCAATTTCATAGAATATTCAAAGTGATGTCTGCCAGCTTGTAATCAAGCATTACATCCTTGCACAAAGTTTACTGGACAAACCCGGTGTTGTTCAGTGTCACAGGCAGCAAGAATTATTGTCACAACATTCTATTGGTTCTTCACAGGCGTATAGTACATTTTACATGACCTCACAAGAAGAAATCAGACGGGGTTTGACGACTGAAGGAGCTAACAACTAAATACAGCGTCTCATTATCCTTTTTTTTTTATTTTGCTATTTTACCTACAATACAATTTTAGCCACGGTGTGAATAATAAATCCGTTTATTACCTCGTACAACAGTGACTCATAGGCTCTTGTGTTCGATTGACAGCGTTATTCCACAGTACTTTTGGCCTCGTTTCCAGATAGGTATCTAGGTCAGATAAGTACATTTGGCCTTCTACATTAGTCCCGCGGAAAAAAACTATCTGTTAAAACGGTGTTTATCACCAAAGTCAAATGTATTGTTTAATAAAATACATGTGAAACAATGGTGATCTCTCAGGCTGTGAGATTGATAATGAATGTCTCTGGCAACGAAAACTTCGGCACCTAGGTACATAATTCTTAGGTAACACTGTTGTGCGGAGAAACTATTTACCTCACAATCGCAATTTCGGCTTTTTCTACAGCTGAAGATTTTGCTTCAGCACATGTCAGTTTTTAAAATCCTCCGTCATGCATACATGGTATCGTCAAAAATAGGTTGTATTTCTACAACGAAAAGGCCTATTTTTGAGGACGGCAAGCGTACGTGTCGGAGGATTTTAAAGGACATGTGCTGAAGCAAAATTTTTTTCAGTACCACTTGGAAATGACGCGAACGCCGAAACTGAAATTCTGAAATAAGTAATTTCTGCAGTCAACGGCGAATGTGACGTTCTTGAAGGAATTCTGCATGATTGTGAACCCCAACCATGAAAAGTTAATCAAACATGGTGTTGTTAGAACAGTGTCACAGCAGCAAGAACTGTTGCCACAACAACCTCTTCAGTCTACATAGGTGTCTAGTACAAAGTATATTTCTCATGACCTCATAAGAAGATATGAAATGACATTAGATCAGTTGAAGGAGCTGGCAAATAAACACTTTGTTTCATGGTCTATTACGTTGACTGGGACTGCCTACCGTACAATTTTAACAACTATTTGCACAATCACATGGACAATGTGACTCAGAAAATAACATTCGAATGACTGAACGTGAATCAGGCACATCTGCCGCATTCATGGCGTCACGAAATGTTCAGTGATACTCTTTGTGTCAGTGCAGTTGTGCAATTATGAAAAACAGATACGGAACACGGACATCCGCCAGCATTATTCTGTGCACACTACTGTAAGCAGGTTTCTCAGATGTCATCCATCACGTCTCCCATTGGTTCCTGATAGCTTCGACTACAGCTGAGTACAAATGAAGAGCTCATGCACTCTACCGAGTCCCATACGTGCTCGACAATTGATAGTTTAACAATTGGTTCGCAGATATTCAGTTGCTGCCGAGGCAGATTGAGTTCTCTGCGATTGTCATTGTTTTTTTTTCGTGAAAACACAGATAAATAAGTCTTAAAATACTTACTGTGACCAAAAAACATTCAAACATCATCAAGCAACTGTCCTGGAAAGGACAAACGTAAGCGTTCCACATCTCATAGGTTGTTGTTGTTGTGGTCTTCAGTCCTGAGACTGGTTTGATGCAGCTCTCCATGCTACTCTATCCTGTGCAAGCTTTTTCATCTCCCAGTACCTACTGCAACCTACATCCTTCTGAATCTGCTTAGTGTATTCATCTCTTGGTCTCCCTCTACGATTTTTACCCTCCACGCTGCCCTCCAATACTAAATTGGTGATCCCTTGATGCCTCAGAACATGTCCTACCAACCGATCCCTTCTTCTGGTCAAGTTGTGCCACAAACTTCTCTTCTCCCCAATCCTATTCAATACTTCCTCATTAGTTATGTGATCTACCCATCTAATCTTCAGCATTCTTCTGTAGCACCACATTTCGAAAGCTTCTATTCTCTTCTTGTCCAAACTATTTATCGTCCATGTTTCACTTCCATACATGGCTACACTCCATACGAATACTTTCAGAAATGACTTCCTGACACTTAAATCAATACTGGATGTTAACAAATTTCTCTTCTTCAGAAACGCTTTCCTTGCCATTGCCAGCCTACATTTTATATCCTCTCTACTTCGACCATCATCAGTTATTTTGCTCCCCAAATAGCAAAACTCCTTTACTACTTTAAGTGCCTCATTTCCTAATCTAATTCCCTCAGCATCACCCGACTTAATTAGACTACATTCCATTATCCTTGTTTTGCTTTTGTTGATGTTCATCTTATATCCTCCTTTCAAGACACTGTCCATTCCATTCAACTGCTCTTCCAAGTCCTTTGCTGTCTCTGACAGAATCACAATGTCATCGGCGAACCTCAAAGTTTTTATTTCTTCTCCATGAATTTTAATACCTACCCCGAATTTTCCTTTTGTTTCCTTTACTGCTTGCTCAATATACAGATTGAACAACATCGGGGAGAGGCAACAACCCTGTCTTACTCCCTTCCCAACCACTGCTTCCCTTTCATGTCCCTCGACTCTTATAACTGCCATCTGGTTTCTGTACAAATTGTAAATAGCCTTTCGCTCCCTGTATTTTACCCCTGCCACCTTCAGAATTTGAAAGAGAGTATTCCCGTCAACATTGTCAAAAGCTTTCTCTAAGTCTACAAATGCTAGAAACGTAGGTTTGCCTTTCCTTAATCTTTCTTCTAAGATAAGTCGTAAGGTCAGTATTGCCTCACGTGTTCCAGTGTTTCTACGGAATCCAAACTGATCTTCCCCGAGGTTGGCTTCTACTAGTTTTTCCATTCGTCTATAAAGAATTCGTGTTAGTATTTTGCAGCTGTGACTTATTAAGCTGATAGTTCGGTAATTTTCACATCTGTCAACACCTGCTTTCTTTGGGATTGGAATTATTATATTCTTCTTGAAGTCTGAGGGTATTTCGCCTGTTTCATACATCTTGCTCACCAGGGGGTAGAGTTTTGTCAGGACTGGCTCTCCCACGGCCGTCAGTAGTTCCATGGAATATTGTCTACTCCGGGGGCCTTGTTTCGACTCAGGTCTTTCAGTGCTCTGTCAAACTCTTCACGCAGTATCATATCTCCCATTTCATCTTCATCTACATCCTCTTCCATTTCCATAATATTGTCCTCAAGTACATCGCCCTTGTATAGACCCTCTATATACTCCTTCCACCTTTCTGCTTTCCCTTCTTTGCTTAGAACTGGGTTTCCATCTGAGCTCTTGATATTCATACCAGTCGTTCTCTTATCTCCAAAGGTCTCTTTAATTTTCCTGTAGGCGGTATCTATCTTACCCCTAGTGAGATAGGCCTCTACATCCTTACATTTGTCCTCTAGCCATCCCTGCTTAGCCATTTTGCACTTCCTGTCGATCTCATTTTTGAGACGTTTGTATTCCTTTTTGCCTGTTTCACTTACTGCATTTTTATATTTTCTCCTTTCATCAATTAAATTCAATATTTCTTCTGTTACCCAAGGATTTCTACTAGCCCTCATCTTTTTACCTACTTGCTCCTCTGCTGCCTTCACTACTTCATCCCTCAAAGCTACCCATTCTTCTTCTACTGTATTTATTTCCCCCATTCCTGTCAATTGCTCCCTTATGCTCTCCCTGAATCTCTGTACAACCTCTGGTTCTTTTAGTTTATCCAGGTCCCATCTCCTTAAATTCCCACCTTTTTGCAGTTTCTTCAGTTTTAATCTACAGGTCATAACCAATAGATTGTGGTCAGAGTCCACATCTGCCCCTGGAAATGTCTTACAATTTAAAACCTGGTTCCTAAATCTCTGTCTTACCATTATATAATCTATCTGATACCTTTTAGTATCTCCAGGGTTCTTCCATGTATACAACCTTCTTTCATGATTCTTAAACCAAGTGTTAGTTATGATTATGTTGTGCTCTGTGCAAAATTCGACCAGGCGGCTTCCTCTTTCATTTCTGTCCCCCAGTCCATATTCACCTACTATGTTTCCTTCTCTCCCTTTTCCTACACTCGAATTCCAGTCACCCATGACTATTAAATTTTCGTCTCCCTTCACAATCTGAATAATTTCTTTTATTTCATCATACATTTCTTCAATTTCTTCGTCATCTGCAGAGCTAGTTGGCATATAAACTTGTACTACTGTAGTAGGTGTGGGCTTCGTATCTATCTTGGCCACAATAATGCGTTCACTATGCTGTTTGTAGCAGCTTACCCGCATTCCTATTTTCCTATTCATTATTAAACCTACTCCTGCATTCCCCCTATTTGATTTTGTGTTTATAACCCTGTAGTCACCTGACCAGAAGTCTTGTTCCTCCTGCCACCGAACTTCACTAATTCCCACTATATCTAACTTCAACCTATCCATTTCCCTTTTTAAATTTTCTAACCTACCTGCCCGATTAAGGGATCTGACATTCCACGCTCCGATCCGTAGAACGCCAGTTTTCTTTCTCCTGATAACGACATCCTCTTGATTAGTCCCCGCCCGGAGATCCGAATGGGGGACTATTTTACCTCCGGAATATTTTACCCAAGAGGACGCCATCATCATGTAATCATACAGTAAAGCTGCATGCCCTCGGGAAAAATTACGGCTGTAGTTTCCCCTTGCTTTCAGCCGTTCGCAGTACCAGCACAGCAAGGCCGTTTTCGCAGTACCAGCACAGCAAGGCCGTTTTGGTTATTGTTCCTAGGTATTGATAGGTAATGATATCATTAGTAGAGGTGCTGATTCTGCATGGCTAGGGAAGTAAATCTATGGAATCGTATTATAATCCTTCATGCTTGCATTCGCCTACGGGATTTACAGAAAATCGTTGGCATTACGGGAATCTGAATTCCGCTCCTGTTCAAGCCAAGTGCAGGGTTCCAAACACTGCTGCAGCTCTCTCCGCACGCTTCCTGTTCGCCGCTTCACAAAAAATTATCAACCGTCAAAGTTAAGAGCTTTCCCTCGTGCACTGACACTAGAGCTGCAACTTACATGAATTGCAATCAGTGGATACGGGGTGTTACTACACGAGATTTGCAAATATTTTCAGGTAGCTAATGGTGGTACCTTAATATTTTTCACCATTGAAACCATGACCTAAATTGATAAATGGAGTAGCTAAACCGTGTCGTGCTTCAGTACAGTTCACTACGTACGTAAACGCAGATGTTTTCGTAGAGGTTAATTACGTATTTGTAGCGCTTGTTGATATGCATTTTGTGTCGTGGACAGGCTCGTGAAAATGACAGTAGTGCAGCTCGTCGGTTGTTCGTACAAAGATACTCAAACAGACGACTTACTAGTAATCCAACATTCCATGATGTTGATCGTCGTCAGATAATAGACATAAGGCAGGTGCAACGGGAAGAACCGGCCGTTGTGGTCGAGCGGTTCTAGGCGCTTCAGTCTGGAACCGCGCAACCGCTACGGTCGCAGGTTCGAATTCTGCCTCGGACATGGATGTGTGTGATGTCCTTAGGTTAGTTAGGTTTAAGTAGTTCTAAGTTCTAGGGGACTGATGACTTCAGATGTTAATTCCCATAGTTCTTGCCGGCCGCGGTGGTCTAGCGGTTCTAGGCGCTCAGTCCGGAACCGCGCTGCTGCTACGGTAGCAGGTTCGAATCTTGCCTCGGGCATGGATGTGTGTGATGTCCTTAAGTTAGTTAGGTTTAAGTAGTTCTAAGTTCTAGGGGACTGATGACCACAGATGTTAAGTCCCATAGTGCTCAGAGCCAATTGAACCATTTGAACCATAGTTCTCAGAGCCATTTGAACAATTCTGAGCAACCTGAAGAACACGGACCCAGAATTTGAAGACAACACCTTTTCTATCGCTGTGCAGGTCGATCACAAGTGTGGTCGACGAGCCGTGCTCGGTGTATTCCAATACCCGGTCCACGACGCAGCAGTTCCAGCTGTACGACAGCCAGACCCTGAACCGAGACAACAGCTCTAACAGCTGTTCTGTGATTAGTGTACCTTTATCTCAGATCTTCCAGAACTTGTTTACTGATGGGTCGTGTTTATTTACTGATGAGTCGTGTTTTACAACTGCAGGCGATAGCCACGTGTAGGTTGTTGAAACCTCACCACACAGTGCTGGAAATTGCCAAATAATGTGTAAAGGTTTGAACCATGAATGTTGAAGGCCACCTTATATCCTATTCTTTGAATGGTGCACAAAACTTGAACTTTCAGCTAAATATCCTGCTTGAACTTACAGACGATGTTTACCTGCAGTTGTGCGTTGGTTATGTGGTGCAGTCACTTGGGGTACATCTTAGTCGTCTTGCGACGAAGAGGAATCTGGGAACAGTTTCAGTATCCCTTGCCCTGTACGCTCCCTTGACCGTACGCCAGCCTGTATTCCCCCACCCCCGGAAGGAATATGTGAAGTCCGATCTCTACTGAACACTGGTAGGGACGGTAGGTGAGCTTATTCAGCGTATCATTACAGCACTTGAGAACACAGAAAATTACAGAGAGTAAAATAAAACACGATTCGACATTTCACAGTCTGTAACGGCTTCTTCAAGCTGTGAAAAAAAAACCAGACTTGATTTATTTCTTCTTAAAATTACTTTGTTGTTTTATTTAGCGTCATCAATACGCACAACGATTATCACACGGGTCAGAAAATAGACTTTATTCTTACAATGCTGTGGAGGTACTTCATATTTCTCGCCATAGGTTCATGGTTGAAAAGAGTTTAAAATAACACGTTCTGTAACATTGCAAAATTAGGGATCACCCTGTACACATTTGGTGCCTGTACATGGTTCGCATTTTGGACCATATGACGTGCACTCTTCTAGCCTGAATGTGATGTAACTCAAAGTTTCCTAACAACAATCGCCCATTGGATGAAACCTTATTAGAAGTATGGCTACGGGGCACCTTGCTTGCATTTATCGTGGTTATCTCGCCCAGCACCAATTCCCATGCGACTCGAAAAAGGCGCATGTGACTCCAGTATATAAGAAAGATAAAAGGACGGAATCCTTGAACATATTGTCAGTTCGAAAATAACAAACCTTCTTAAGACTAAGAAGCTTACGTCCACGAATCAGCTTGGTTTTAGAAAGCATCGCTGGGGCGAAACTCAGCTTGCCATTTTCTCGCATGATATACCGCGAACTATGGATGAATGGGAACAGCCAGAAGGCATATGTCTAGATTTCCGGAAAGTATTTGATATGGTGCCCCATTGTAGGCTGTTAACGGAGGTAAGAACATATGGAATAACTTCACAGATATGTGAACAGCTTGAACATTTCTTAAATAATGGAACGCAGTATGTTGTCCTCGACGTGAAACACTCCCTATTAAACCCACCGTTATTGACTAATGGATTATAGCCTAACAGTTTAAAATAGTTTGACAGTGTGAAACTGATAAAGGCTGATCGGTTGTTTAAAACCCAACTAAGCTAATTAGGATGTCAGGTAGCAATAATCGGTACATGCTTTGTTGTTAATGTTCTATATATTTTGTCTAAACAGCACGAATGCGGCAGTTACTCCCTTCGTCTGACAAAGTAATAAGGGTCGCCTATTAATGTCGTCACACTCCGATATTCTTCAAGTGGCGCTGAATAGACATTCCTCACTGCACTCCAAATCGTGGGTGTCCGGCGCGGCTGTCGCGAATCACGGTGCACAACTGAACACTTAAACACATCAATCAGATCACTCAATTAACACTATTTACGTATTTGCTGGAGGTCAGGCCTATGGCTTTGGCTGACACACACAGCCGTTAAACGGTTGTAAACGCAGTCGGCCGTCCTGCCGAAATCCGCCCTGCTCGCTTAGCAGCCAATAATAGTTTACTTGCTCGGAGTCTCAGCACTGACTACCCTCTGGCGCATTGGGCGCTAGACTATCGATAGTACCTACTACGACCTACGTGAGGCAAAGATATATTGTTCTCAATACGTAAGGGGCGGTTGATCCCTTAAAGATGGCGAGTGTTCATCAGAGACAATGGTATCGTCAAATGGTTCAAATGGCTCTGAGCACTATGGGACTTAACAGCTGGGGTCATCAGTCCCCTAGAACTTAGAACTACTTAAACCTAACTAACCTAAGAACATCACACACATCCATGCCCGAGGCAGGATTCGAACCTGCGACCGTAGCAGTCGCGCGGTTCCTGACTGCGCGCCTAGAACCGCGAGACCACCGCGGCCGGCAACGGTATCGTCAAGAGCGCCCCAGCGAAGTATTATAGGACTGCCGTGGTTCTCTGTGCACATAAATGATATGGCCGACAGGGTGGGCAGCAATCTGCGGTTGTTTGCTCATGAAGCCGTGGTGTATGGGATCATCAGGACAAAATTAGATTAATTGCAGTGCGCAAGAGGCGTTTGAGCAATTATTCTTCCCATACTCCATAAGCAAATGGAATGGGGAGAAGGCCCAATAAATCGTGCAATGGGAAATAACTTCTGACATTCACTCTACAGTGGTTTGCAGAAATTAACGTAGATGTAGATCATATACTGGGGCTTTACATGTTGACGTTATCAGTGAAGGGAAGAGAGGAATGAAACCTGTGGTATACATCTCATTCACTCAATTTGAATCTGTAAGTAAAGGAATCCATTGTCTTCTCCGTTCCACAGCAGATAAACAGCCCAGATGACACAGGATAAGACGGTTCTTCAACAAAGTTGCGACAGGGAATCAAAAACATACACATGAACAAACACATGGAGATCGAGGAAATCGAAACATCTGACAAGTATGCGAAAGCAAACTGTCAATAAAACTCTGTACCATGGAAAACACCGTGGGTGATGGTTATATAGAACAAAAAGTAGCTGAAAGTGACACATAATAACGTGCAGTAAGTGAAGTCGACAACCTGATCGCGGCATACCTTTTCACATATGAGAAACAATATGGCTCTCTATATGGATCACAGCCCCCTGAAATATACTTATCTCCCCTGACCAGAATACCCATTGGGATTCAGTACTCGTGGTACAGCCCACATTTAGCATCGCGTGTTTTGCGTACTGAAAATACGAAAGCCTTTACTCTACCCAGGAACTCACTCTCAATCTAATGCAATAATAAATCGGATCCAAGAGAATCGTAAAAATTATGTGCAGCGTCACAGATTCTCCTCATCCTGTTTGGGCAGAGATTTTCTAATTTTTTTAGGCTGGCTTGTTCATATCATTAACTGAATCGTCAATGAGGCTCATAATACACCTGCTAAATTATGTTATCATGCGTTCAATTGCAAATGTTTAAGCTGTCGACAATACCCTCTGAGACACACTTGAGTGCTGGTGCAAAGTTGCAATGTTTGGTTTTGTAGGTACTAACAGTAATTTAAAAATTATAATTACAAATAACTGTGTCACTGTATCCACATCTACATTATTAACCACAAAGATCTGCCGTAGACAAATAAATGAAAATTACATGTATAATTAAAGTATTGTCAGTATGATGGTGGGGACTGATAGTAGTCTTTTGTTGACAGGGTCCCTATAAAATCGATGTGGAATCTGTCTCGCCATGTGAATGATATTGGCACGGCGAAAATAAAATACAATTTGTTTCACATCCAACATGGAGATGAAGAACCGGTCTGTGAGGGAACTCTGACATTTCCTTACGACTTGGACGACGAGAAATTGCAGGTGAATCACAGCAACTACATTGATCTAAATTAGTTCATCTGTAAATTCAAATAATCTTCTTCTGCACTTACAGTGTCATTTAATGACATACATTTTTAGCACGATTTACTTTTAACATTAAACGTTTCGATTATTCTTTCTGCGTTGAGTTACTTTTCTTATACTGTGTACTTTGGATAGATACTTACTAGATAAAAGTTTAACATTAACTTTAAAAACAAAAAAACATTAGAATAAAGACAGAATCTACAGGACAATATTTAGAATGTGTGAAGTCATATCTAAGTTTCTAAGCAAACGATGGATTCTTGGTAACAATTCTAAACCAACAGTATCATATTGATAGTGAAAATGGAGCTATCTATCACATTCGTTGTGACTATATGGCAGTATCACATTCAGAGTGATCACAAGTAGAAAATTAAAAACCATCGTCAGTAGATGTTATGAAAACGTATATATCATATAGATAATAAATAGTATGAATCGTTAACAAAACTATAAATCTAATATTATTCTATTAAATATATACAGTGTGTAAAAAAGAAGTATATCATACTCGCACAGGAGCTAATACAACAAAAATAGTTCTGTAATGGATGTTCAGAAGCAATGACTTGTTGAGATATTGGTGATTCTGTACTGCACTACAGAAGTTGCTTAGAGTGATCACCACACGTAGCTACTCACATTAACAGAACAAAATCGCAAGACCAAAAAATAATTAATGTAGATGAACGAAATTTCGGAATTATATTTATCTAGGTAACATATTTAAGTGATTAACATTGAAAGATCACAGGTCACTGTAATCGCGAGATAAGCCATTGCAAATGTGAAATGCTGCTGCGGTAATAACCGGTGTAAGCGCCGGAATGTTGAGTGCAAGCATGCAAACCTGCATGCATTGCGTTGCAAAAGAGACGGATATCAGTTTGTGGGAAGGAGTTCAATGCCTGTAGCACTTGGTCAATACAGGGACGATTAGCGCTATTAGTGGATGCTGCTCTAGTTGTCGTCCGATATGTTTCAAATTTGCTCGATTAGATTTGGTGATCGAGCAGCTCAAGACAACATGTCGACACTCTGCACAGCATGTTAGGTTACAACAGCGGTATGTGGGCAAGCGTTATCCTATTGGAAAACACTTCGCGGAATGCTGTTGATGAATGGCAGTACAACATGTCGAAGCACCAGATTGACGTACAAATTTGCGTGCGTAAGATAATCACGAGTGTACTCGTACTGTCATACGAAATCCCATGATTGACCACAGCTCCATGTATAGGTCCAGCATGTCTACGATGCACACAAGTTGGTTGCAGACCCTCACCTGGCTTCCTTCTAATCAACACGCGGCCATCAATGGCACCGAAGCAGGACCAGCTTTCATCAGAAAACACCTCTCCATCCTGCCCTCCAATCGGCTCTCGGCTGACACTACTGAAGTCGGAAATGTCGGTGGTTTGGCGTCAGTGGAATGCACACAACAGGGCATCTGTCTCGGAGCTGTCTGTGAAGCAACTCATTTGTAACAGTTCGTCGTCTTGCTATGGTGCCAACAGCTGCTCAGATTGCTGCTGCAGATGCAGTACGATGCGCCGCAGCCCCACGCTGAACACGATGGTCGTCACTGTCGGTAGTTCCAGGTGGTCGTCCGGAGCCCGGTCTTCTTGCGACCATACCTTCTCGTGCCCACTGCTGCCAGAAATCATGTTCAGTGCTTACATTCCTGCCAAGTCTTTCTGCAATATCGCAGATGGAACTTCCAGCTTCTCGTAACCCTACTGCACAACCTCGTTCACAGTCAGTGGGTGTTGATAATGGTGTCTTTGTCGCCTTAAAAGCAGTCTCGGGACTAACGTCAACTCACCACGTCCAGTTTCAAAGGTAAATAACCCTCACGACGGTTACAAACGTATATTTAAAGCAAATCTGATTTGTATCCTCACAGCGGTGCTACTAGCACCACTCTTATACCACTGGCGCGAAATTTGAATAGACACCATCTTTCAGATGTATTTACATGCCTACAACTTTCGTTCATGTCGCACAACTCCTACGAGTTTGAAAACCAAGCTGCAAGAAAAATTCTGGCGATTGGACCGCAAAAATGTCCTTTTCCATCACGACAATGCACTAGCACACACCTCAGCAGTTGTGGTCGCAAAATTAATGGAAATGGGATTCCAACTCGTTTCACATCCCCCCTAATCTCCAGACTTGGCTCCCTCGGACTTCTATTTGTTCCCCAATTTGAAGAAATGGCTGGTGGGACAAAGATTTTATTCAAACGAGGAGGTGATTGCCGCAAGTAATAGCTATTTTGCAGACTTGGACAATTCCTATTACTCGGAAGGGATCAACAAATTACAACAGCGTTGGACGAAATGTATAAGTCCAAATGGAAACTACGTCGAAAAATAAAAAAGGTTTACCCAAACACGTAAGCAGTTTTTATTTTTGCACAGACTCTTCAAACGCCCCTCGTATATGCTGTCACAATTTTTTTCCGTCAGCATATCTTTTAGTCCTCCTCCTCCTTCTCCTCCACCTCTTCAACTGATCACGAACTCGTACAAACAGACCTGGCTCCCTCGGGTTTAGTCACACGCTCTTGTAATGTATGTGCGTTGTCGATGTGGGTAGAATACACCAAAGCCTTTACAAGCCAGAAATCGTTTAATTAACGTTAAGCGATCTAGGAAGCCACGCTACTGAAAGTCCTGGACCAATCCTTATTAAATGTTTGGGTACTGTCCTACAAGGCGTAGGGGACAGGATAATGTTGCGTCGTGCATAAACCTCATCCATTGTCCTTCTGCAAGAGAAACGTTTTTCAATAGCGCGAGTTATTTGTGAAGCATAAATGGTTTATAAACAGTAGCGTTAGTTTGTCCAGTAAAGTGTTTGTCCCTATGAGTTCTTCACCCAGAATTTCTGCTCATACATTGTTACTAAAGGACAAACTACTGAAACGTATAAGACAAAGGAACCATAAAAATATTTAAACCGCAGTTCTCTAGTTCTTAACATAATCATCAGTAGATTTAAACATTTATCATATCTATTAAATGGTTGACATATTGCCTTTGCATAGAAGTCTACTACCTGAGGTTGCAGCCTGCCTGTGAAAGTAACTTCATGTTCTACGTCGGAATCAAAGCGTTGAGTGTCAATCCTATTTCCTTCTGTGCATGAAGAGGTGGAAATCACTTGCAGCCAAACCTGGGCTGTGGGACGGATGCTTAGCAAAATCTCATTTGAAAAGACGTAACTGCTATTATGTTTGCTGAGTAGTGTGTCCTACCATTCCTATGGAAGGAAACGACACCAGTCTATTGTTTCTTCATTGCATGACTAACACTTCGAGATATTGACGGAAAGTTGTCATGGCGTTGAGTTTCTGAGAAACGACGATTTTATCTATTTTCCATCAATTCTATGTTTCAATTCGTTGCTGACTACTAACAGACGGACATTTCTGTCATAATGAACATTCGTCCTTCCACTCTCAAACGAACGACACCATTGACGGACAACACCTTGATTCACCACATTGGTCCATATACAGCTAAAATGCTGCAGTAACTGTCAACAATTTTCAAATTTGGTTGGATTCTTAGTTGCAACACTTATTTTGAAGGCTACTTTAGGCAAACGAGAAGCTATGAGGCTCTCTAGTTTCCGCAGCTATAACACAGTGGCCTACTATGTAAGTGAAATTAGAATTACATTAATACCTTCAGCTGCTGACGAGCGTTGATATATATCAACGGGGACAGGTGAAAATGTGAGCCCTGACTGGGACTCGAACTTGGGATCTCCTGCTTACAAGGCAGACGCTCTATCCATCTGAGCCACCGAGGGCACAGAGGATAGGGCGACTGCAGGGGCTATCTCGCGCACGCCTCCCGCGAGACCTACATTCTCACCTTCTATGTCCACACACTACATTCGTGGTCTCCAACCTCGACACAATATCCATATAAGTATATAGTTCTGGCAATACCGGCCATGACCTTCTTCTGTGTGGATGCACACATATTCCCCAATACTTACAGGATTTGGTAAGAGTGTCTTCCACGAGTAATGAGTGTGTTGCAGTGCGACACTACGAATGTAGTGTGTGGACATAGAAGGTGAGAATGTAGGTCTCGCGGGAGGCATGCATGAGATAGTCCCTGCAGTCACACTATCCTCTGTGCCAATGGTGGCTCAGATGGATAGAGCGTCACCCATGTAAGCAGGAGATCACAGGTTCGAGTCCCAGTTGGGGCACACATTTTCACCTGTCCCAGTTGATATATATCAACGCTGGTCAGCAGCTGAAGATATTAATGTAATTTTATTTTCATTCTATACAACTGCTGGTCATCAATGGTGTCTGTTCTTGCTAGAACAGACACCATATCAGTAGTGGAATAAAGTGGTTTCTGCCCCACATTCCATACTTGCCAAACGGCTGTTGGTCATCAACGGTGTCTGTTCTCTCAGACATGTCCGAAAGAACAGACACCACATCAGTAGCGGAACAAAGCGATTTCTGCCCCACATTCCACTGTTGCCTGATTTATTCAAGATGGCGGGGATGACGTGATCCAAGATGGCGGCCTATAGACTTGGCAACGGCGCATTACGTCATCCAAGATGGCCGCCTATAGACTTGGCAACGGCGCATGATGTCATCCAAGATGGTGGAATTTGGTGGGAAGTTTAAATTTTAGCGGGAATATAGGCCAATTGGGCTACCTCCACTAACCTAACCCTTCAGAAAAAAATTGGCGGGAAATTCAAATTCCAGCAAGATAATGCATCAAACCACGAAAATCTCGGGAAAACAGACGAATTGGGCTACGTCCACTAACCTAACACCCAACCCTCTACAAAATGGCGGCAAATTCAAATTCCAACAGGATAATTCACCACACCACACTTATCTCTACTAAGCAAATCGTAGGAAAATAGCTCACTTGGCCTACCTCCACTAACCTAAGCCACCCGACCGCCACCTCTTCCCACGAAATGGCACTAACTTTTAATTTTTGCAGTAAACAAAATCAATTTCCATATGTCTACTAAGCTAACAAAATGGCGCAATAGAAAAGACACTTCACTAACCTCAGTCACCAGACTGCCACCACCTCCTAACGATTTGTGGGGAAAGGACTTGGACATAAGACTTTATTTAAACAATTCCATGCAGATGTGTTCACCACAAGGTCAGGACTCCAGCTGACTTAGTACACATCGCCACCACCAGAGGGCACTCTCACCTGTGACATAATCCAAGATGGCGACACCCAGTGTACTCACCATGAGGTCTGGACTCCACCTGACTTAGTAAACAGCACCACCACTAGAGGACGTCACTGTGTTGTCATCCAAGTTGGTGACCGTGATGACAATCAAGATGGCTTCACCCAATGTATCCACCACGTGGTGTAAGATTGTACACTTGGCCTACCTCCACTAACCTAACCCCTTCCCCAATAAAAATCGCGTGAAGCTCAAATTCAAACATGATAATGCGGCACACGTACCATAATGGCGGGAAAAACGGAATTATCTTTATTATTATTTTAACAATATCATGCAGGTGTGTTCACCACGAGGTCCAGACTCCAATTGGCTTAGTTTATATTCTCGTCACACTTACATCAGAACATGACGCATGTACCATTATTCAAGATGACTGCACCCACTGTGTCCACCACCACAAGGTCCAGAGTCTATTTCATATCGCCTCCATCAGAGGACGCTACCGTGATGTCACGTGATGACACAGGATTGTCTGCTCTCTCTCTCATGTGCGCGTTATAACCGGACACGCATTGAGCCACTGGCCCGTGGGTGTCCGACTGCTTACATCACACACCCTCAGCTGCCAACTCTATACACGCGCCAGACATAGTCATCTGTAAATATCCTAACACCCACATCATGTATCTAACCTATCAATTACCTAAGTACTTAACTGCATTTCAATTTTAATTGTAGTGTTGGCAGAAGAGCCAACACTGTGTTTCTAGAGGAGGCCGAAACGCACGCGTTTAATTACACGCTGACTGGCGTGAGGTCTGGAACAGGACAATATCTTGAGAATTGCAAGTAAAGTACTTAGATGATGTAATACTTAACTTTAATCCACAATTGTAGAACATCTCTCGTTACAGTACATTCTTCATAATATTAATTATCAATTGAATATGGCGCCTTGCTAGGTCGTAGCAAATGTAGCTGAAGGCTATGCTAACTATCGTCTCAGCAAATGAGAGCGTATTTGTCAGTGACCCATTGCTATGAACGTCGGCTGTACAACTGGGGCGAGTGCTAGTACGTCTCTCTAGACCTGCCGTGTAGTGGCGCTCGGTCTGCGATCACTGACAGTGGCGACACGCGGGTCCGGCGTATACTAATGGACTGCGGCCGATTTAAAGGCTACCACCTAGCAAGTGTGGTGTCTGGCGGTGACACCACATTAATCATATTAAATAATTCAATTTACAATTTCATATAGGTATGAAAAGGTGTTCAACTACCTAGCTTCAACTACTTTTCAAGGTCCAGACCGCCACCTGTTCCAAGGAACCCGCACCGAGTTTGAATCCTGTCAGTAAAGAAAGGTCACTTGCGCTTTCACTACCAACCGAAGAAAATTGTGGGAAAGAAAGGACACTTGTACTAACCTCATCCACCCGACCAGCACTTCCTCCTAGGAACTGGCGCCAAGTTCGAATTCTGCCAGTAGACAAAGATCACTTGCGTTTTCGCTACCAAAGTAAGAATATTGCTGCAAACGAAGGTCACCACCACCACTAACATGAGTCGCCAGACCGCCACCTCTTCCTAGGGGTGGGTGGTAAAAGGGCTCAGCCCACACTAAGCTGATGGAGAGAGGAAGGAGAGTACTTTATTTCTTTGCAAGCAGTTTATTTAGGGATGGAGTATATGTATCACAGCACACACACTTTCACATGCCCCAGAGCATACACACCTACAAACTACTCCTACATAACTCATGTGTAAAGCTCTACACACACTCTTGATAAGTGTAAACCGTCAAAAATGACACATTGCACAGCCTACAGACTTGTGAACCAATCCTAAACAATGCAACACATTTATGTCGAGACAGCCAAACAACTCTTAAATAGTCTAAATAATAATCCATCTAAAAGATTCTCCTTGCTAATAGTCAACTATCGAAATCATACACCAGTCTTTATTTAACTAGAGGCAACACCACCACCAAGTGTATTTGCCACTGAGTCCATAGCCCAACTGACTTGGTTGATATCGATGCCACTAGAGGACGCTGTAGTGACGCAAGTACTGCAATTAAGATGGCGCTATCTAGTGGGTTTACCATGAGCTGCAGACCCCAACTGGCTTAGTACATTTCCTCGCCATCAGAGGATGCCACAGTGACACCAACTCATGACACAAGGGTGGCTCCCTCTGCTGTCGAGAATATGAACTAAGCCAGTTGGAGTCCGGACCTCATGGTGAACACACCTGCATGATATTGTTTAAATAATAATAAAGACAAGTCCGTTTTTCCCGCCATTATGATAGGTGTGCCTCATTATCATGTTGGTATTTGAACTTCTCACGAGTTATATTGTGGAGGGGTTTAGGTTAGTGGAGGTAGGCCAAGTGTACAATCTTACACCATGCGGTGGATACACTGGGTGCATCCATCTTGGTTCACATCACGGGCGCCATCTTGGATGACGTCATGGTGACGTCCTCTAGCGGTGGCGCTGTATACTAAGTCAGTTGGAGTCCAGACCTCGTGGTGAATACACTGGGTGTCGCCATCTTGGATTACGTCACAGATGAGTGCGCCCTGTGGTGGTGGCGATGTGTACTACGTCAGTTGGAGTCCTCACCTTGTGGTGAACACATCTGCATTAAATTGTTTAAATAAAGTCTTATTTCCAAGTCCTTTTCCCACGAATCGTTAGGAGGTGGTGGCAGTCTGGCAACTGAGGTTAGCAAAGTGTCTTTTCTTTCGCACTATTCTGTTAGCTTAGTAGACATATGTAAATTGAATTTTGTTTACTGCAAAAATTAAAAGTTGGTGCCAGTTCATAGGAAGAGGTGGCAGTCAGGTGACTTAGGTTAGTAAAGTTTGCCAAGCGAGCTATTTTCCTACTATTTTCTTCGCTTAGTAGAGATAAGAGCGGTATGGCGCATTATCCTCTTGGAATTTGAACTTGACACCATTTTGTAGAGGGCTGGGGGTTAGGTTAGTGGACATAGCCCAAATGGACTATTTTCCCGCCATTTTTGTAGTGTGATGCATTATCCTACTGGAATTTGAATTTCCCGCCAATTTTTCTGTAGGGTTAGGTTAGTGGAGGTAGCCCAATTGACCTATCTTCCTGCCAAAATTCAAACTTCCGCCAAATTCCACCATCTTGGATGACATCATGCACTGTTGCCAAGTCTGCAGGCCGCCATCTTGGATGACATCACTGCCACCATTTTGAATAAATTTGGCAACAATGGAATTTGGGGCAGAAACCGCTTAGTTCCACTACTCATATCCATATAAGTATGTATTACGTAAGTGGATGTCTCGACTCTTCGTACTATACCCCCCGCCCTCCCGTCGAGTGCCAAATGCCAGGAATAGTATCCACCAAGCAAACATGCACTAGTTGGTAGCAGGTGCTTTTAGACGATGATATCGGCAATGTGTAAACCATCGTCTACACATTGTCACTGTGAATTGTAGCTATTAGAAGGTCCTGCGATGTGTCGTACATTATCACTAACAATGTGATTAACTATATTCAGCTAAAATGCAAGATGTGTCTGAAAAAGTTCGATGAATGGTCCCGACAGTTGAAAGCCGCGTGGCTTAGGTTGAATGCCTGAGTGTAGATATTGAGAGACATGTCAACAAGCGCCCCCTATCATACAAATCACCAAAGCAAAGCCATGGCACTCGCTTCAACCAAGCTAACGGAGACAGCGTGAGAACTCGTGTCAAAGTAAAATGGATCGCAAGGTGGAGCAAACGCTAATGTGAAGAATGCTTCAAATTGGGGAAAATGCCGATGGAGACTCATGGAATGGTAGTCAAGAGTACGGTGTTGAGGCAGTGAGTAAAATGAGTCTGTGTGGTTTAAACGCTATAGAGACTGAAAGAAACGTGTCGAGGATGAAGTGCATTCGGGTCAGCCATCAACGAGCACAAATCCAGGCAACATCGAACGAGGGCGCTCGATGATTGCAGATGGTCGGCGGCTGGCTTTGAGAACGATAGAAGAAGAGTTGAAGGTAAAGAAAACCGATGTAAGCACTCTTGTTCACAAATATTTGAAAAGGCAGAAGATTTGTGTCCGGTTTCTACCAGACACACTGAAAACCAGCAGAAGCTAATTCGGATGGAAGTGTCTGGGGTTTTCACCAACATATCTGGCTGGAATCCGCAATTTTTGGAGACCATCATTACGGAGATGAGACCTGGTGCTGGCTGCACGATCTGGACACCAAGAGAAAGTCAATGGCATGGTATCCATCGTCGTCCCCGCTTCCCGGAAAAAGGCGGCTGACAAAATCCAATATCATAAAGATGCAGACAGCTTTTTCCGAAAGAACTGTGAACTAGAAGTTTACGAGGGAGTTTTGAAACAACTACTGCAACACATCCAGTGGGTTCGGCCAGAATTGTAGCGGTGTGAACAGTAGAATTTTCCTCCACGAGAACGCCTGTCTGCAAACTTCTATCTGCGTGATCAACTTCCTCGCTCATCTCTAGGTAACTGTTCTTAAACACTCTCCTTATTCTCCAGATTTACCGTCGGCAGGCTTCTTTTTGTTCCTCCATCTTAAATTACATCCAAAAGGCTTACACTTCGTAGACAGTGTGTATATCCAACAATACGTGACTGCAGTGCTGTGAGCAATGCCACAAGAATCGTTTGCTGGCAGCTTCCAACAGCTTTACAACTGATGTCAGTAGTGTGTTGTAGGTAATGGTGAATACTTTGAAAGCCAGTAAAGGTATTTTACGAGGGTTGCCCAGAAAAAGTAATGCACCGCATTTTTTTTCAGCCGAAAACAATGCTACGAATGCGAAATGTTACGTACTTATTATTTGAAGTCTCCTGAGTGAGAGCGCCAAGTTTCCGTCACTTCCAATAGATAGCGTAGCTGCAGGACACTCTCAAAATGGCGTCTGTAGGTGATGTACGTTACAAGCAACGTGCCGTCATTGAATTTATCACTGCAAAGACAGAACCTGTGGAGAATATGCACAAATGCTTGTGCAAAGTCTGCGGATCATCTGCTGTCGACAGAACTACAGGTAGTCGCTGGGCACAGAGGGTGAGGTGATCATAAGGCGGTTCGGCGGAGCTCCACGATTTGTAGCGGTCGGGAGACAATTCACGACTGCCGCACCTGACCTAGCCCCCTTGGATCTCCACTTGTTTGGGCCATTAAAAGGATGTCATTCGCGGAAGACATTTTGAGGACGATAAGGAGGTGATTTACACAGTGAGGCACTGGCTCCGCCATCAGGACAAGGATTGCTACCGACAGGACATACATGCTCTTGTATCGCACTGCAGGAAGGCCGTAGAACGGGATGGAGATTACGTGGAAAAATAGGGTGTGTAGATAAAACACCATTCTTTCGTGTGTGTAATTCTCATTATGTTCAATAAAGAACTGTTGAAGAAAAAAATGCGGTGCATTACTTTTTGGGCAACGTTCGTAACTCTTGTTTCGTTTATTTTCTGATACCATTCGCCGTACTTCCCAGACGCACCTTGTAGAAACTGGTGCTTCACTTTTGTCATTGTGTGTTTTCTGCTTCAGGGAACTGCGAGGCTGTTTGTATGGGGCAGCACTGGTGGCTGGAGTTCCACCTACAACATGACCATGATGGACCGTTCTGCATACATGCAGCGCGAGTTTCCTGAGTTTTTCGCCGAACTCTACGGCAGTATGGGCATCAATGGTAAACCGGCTAAAGCTGTGAGTACCTAACCGAGGCATGCCCGAGTGTACGAGTTAATTGAGTGATTGTTCTGCATGTCACGCGCTTCTGTTGTGTTATTGACAATAGACTTACGTTGTTGACCCACTCTCCGTTAGAACTAAGACGAGGAAATTAATCATTCACATGCAAAAGTGCCGTTTACTCTGAAATACACACTAAAATATTGTCGTTGCTTTACACTATTGGAAAAACTCGGGACGTAAGCTCCTAAGTATCTTACGCTGCCGGCCGGAGTGGCCGAGCGGTTCTAGGCGCTTCAGTCTGGAACCGCGTGACCGCTACGGTCGCAGGTTCGAATCCTGCCTCGGGCAAGGATGTGTGTGATGTCCTTAGGTTGGTTAGGTTTAAGTAGTTCTAAGTTCTAGGGGACTGATGACCCCAGATGTTAAGTCCCATTGTGCTCAGAGCCATTTGAACCATTTTTATCTTACGCTGAATGTCAAATAGAGCAGTTTACTTTTTATTATTATTTTACTCACGATCACTTGCTTTTTTCGTTTTGACTGTGATCGATTTCAAAGTACAAAGGGGTTCATTTTCACGCTAGTAACTTGGTAATCAATATGTTACAATTAGCAAAATATTCCGGGCTATTACACCGTGGCCGTCGATTTTGTAGATTATCGCGATGTTCCATTTCGTCAAGATTTTCCCTATGCGAACAGTGAAGCCCTTAATTACAAGCAGGAAAGCTTTCAGTTTAACAGATGCTCGTGCATCGCTATGATTTAACGCTCTTTTTACCTCAGCGGGCGAGTAACCATTGTCGAGCAACGGGTTGGTAAGGTGTTTCAGTTCCATGTCAAGCAACTCTGGTTCGCAAATGTTCCTAGTCCTATCCACCAACTTTTTCTGTTGTGCCTCGCTTTTGTTGTGGGTGGTGGTTCGAATCCCAGAGTACGTAATGGTCTGTGTGTATGGTTTTTTGGTAAGATGTGTGGCCTAAACTACCACCTTCTTCCTTGAAAATTAGCATGTCAAGAAAATTTAATTTTCCGTCTGTCTCCTCCTCCATGGTAAACTGAATTTTCGAACTAATCTCGATGATATGCTTGTTAAAACGACCAATTTCTCCCTGCCACGCTTCCACAGAACAAATGATTAGCTACAGAGCGAAAGAAATATTCTGCTTTCTGTTGACAGTTGTGAATGCCTGCTCCTCGAATTTTGCGTTAAAGAAATTTGCTATAACTGGACCTTAGGGTGATCTATGAGGTTCATTCAAATGGAACCTGGTCAATGTGTCTACCTTTGCGTTACTCGTAAGGTGGCACCAATTAACTGCGGGCATGGTGGCGCCGTCTATTGGTAGAGAAGCTGACGCGTGCACACCGTTTGATGTTGCATAGCACCAGTGTTGTTCCACGCCGAAGTTATCGTCCACTACCGAACATGCAGGCGAGTAAGCAGGAACAACGAGGAGTTATTCGCTTTTTGGAGGGAGTCAGAGATCATGAAATGTATCGACGGATGAAGGCTGTGTACAGTGATTACAGTCTGAGCCGTTCATGTGTTGTGGAATGGCGCAAACGATTCCTTGAGGGCCGCGAGTCACTGGAAGACGATGCTCGTCCTGGACAGGCTCATCGTGTCATCGGAAGGCTTGGAAAACCACAGAATCGCCGTAGACCTCTAAAACAAGCTATTTGCGGACATCGATTCGCAACGGACGCCGAAGTGTGTGACTGGGTCCAGGCCTGGATTCGACACCAGCCTAATAACTTCTTCAAGGATGGAATCGACCAGCTCGTGCCACAATGGGACAAATGTGACAACAGTTCTGGGAACTATTTTTGAATATGTGTACTGTGTATAATTACATTTTTGAGTTAATAAAATCGTTACCATTACTTTACGCTAGTGACCGGTTTTCATTTGAATGCCCGTGAAACAGAACCAGTAGTTACTCAATCGCCTATAACTGGCCAAGGATCATCATTAACGGTAGGAAAAGCAAGAATTTACAGGATTCCGTGTAGCCATGGGGATGTGTATGCGGGTACTACAAAAAGAACGGTCGAAAACCGACTGGAAGAGCTCAAGGGCTACTGTAGAATGGGAGAGATTGACAGATCAGCTGTTGTGGAACACGCTTTGCAGACAGGAGACCACCACATTCATTTTGGTAGGACTCAAGCGCTGCCAGAAACGGATACCATAAAAGGCTGTACAGACAGACCATACATAGGAATTTCAACAGAAAGAGAAGGGCATTAAATTGAATGACATCTGGAGATCGGTGCTGAGGAAGATGTCTAGCAGTCATCCACTATGGGATGATAGCAACAGCGGATAACGGGAACCTACTGCCAGTTGCGCCCGGGTATTCAAAGTACGTGATGTCACGCTACTTCGTGGGAGCACACGCAATTAGTAGAGAGCCAGGGTGTGAACTGGACACTCGGAGAAGATACGATCCCCATTGAAAATGACCTCCACAGATGGGGACACGTTGAGTTTTAACGTGAAATCCACCCGACCACGGCATAATAGTCCAGAATACTTTATCGTGACGTTTCCGGCCGTGAAATTTACATTTTACAGTCAGTGTGTTACACATCCAGAAGTGTATCAGGTCATAAAACAGCAACATCTGGCATTGCTACGCTGCTAACTGCAACTAATGTAATTCATTCACATGTGTACTTCTTTCCTGATACGATAACTAACGTCATGGCGTAGCTACTTTGGATCAAGCTCCAGGGAAAACGACGAAACGAAGTTCTGTGTGGCGTGGGTTATTGACGAAGCCAGAGGAGAAGGAGGAGAAGATTAGTATTTAACGTTCCCTCGACAACGAGGTCATTAGAGACGGAGCACAAGCTCGGATTAGGGAAGGATGAAGAAGGAAGGAGGCCGTGACCTTTCGAACGAACCAGCTCGACATTTGCTTTAATCGATTTAGGGAAATCACAGAAAACCTAAATCAATATGGCCGGACGGGGGTTTGAACCGTCGTCCTCCCAAAGAAGCAGGCACATCACTACTTCTCAAGACTGCGTCATTTACTTACCTTCCAAATTAAGTTTTTTAAATTAATTGTTTTCTGTTGTGTTTTTATTATTATTTTTGACATACTCTTTTTTATTCACAAGCACACATTTTAGTTGCATATTTTATTAAAAACAATGAAGATGTTACTTAAAGTAGTTACGTAAAAATAAACAAAACAGTTGTAGCGAATCGGCCCATCTAGACCACTGTTTGAAAAAAGCTCGTTTTAAGCTACACCAGTATTCGTCAAACAATAAAACGTAGCTTTTGGTTCAAACCAATGAAGACGGCATAAAAGTCCCATCTCTCACTGACCCTGCATTCACCAGTGAAATTGGAGAACAGCTACAATTAACGGCTCTGCACACGTTATCACCTCCAGATCACTCGTGGCGAGACTTTGGCCGTGTCCTACGTGAGCGACAGAAGCGAGCGACAGCGAGCGCCAGCTTCAGGTGACAAAACACAACCGCAGGTGTATTTACGGAAGTGTCCTATGTGAGCGACATCTGTGTCGGTGCCTATCTCACGTTGCAACTGGCGACGTTTGAATTCAAACGTGTTTGAATCTTGTCGCTGCAGCACGCACGACACAGAGCGACAGCCATGTGTCTTCTTGGCAAAGCAGTGGAGCGGACGCGTCAGCAGCTATGAATTACTTAACATCCAATTTTAAGAAAACTATTTGGTGAAAAACCTATAGCTTGATATCCTTAAATGATAAAGGTCAGTATTTATTTTCGTTATTCGTCATAGTTACTGTGCTGCACAAAATTGAGTACATGGCTGCACGAAATTTTTAAGAATTTGCAGAGGTAAAATCACATTGTGTAGACTTTCCGTATAGTTCATTTAAGGCCATACATTATTGCGTATGAAATGTAACCAATATATTTAAATTGTATTTGAAGTTGAGACTGGAATGATCTCTCTTTTCATTCTTGAGATATTTTTTGTTATATCCGCGTACGGGTCGCTCGAGGCGCTTCCGAACCTCTCCTGCGCTTCGGGAATCAAGTGGTCGTAAAAATCGTCGTATCTCATAAAAGGTTCAAGATATCGAAACGACGAATCTTGAAAATGACAGCATGCAGAAATCACTATTTTATCATATGATTAACACTTGATACGTTTTTGCAAACGGCCGACCGAAGTGGCCGCGCAGTTCTGGCGCTGCAGTCTGGAACCGCGAGAGCGCTACGGTCGCAGGTTCGAATCCTGCCTCGGGCATGGATGTGTGTGGTGTCCTTAGGTTAGTTAGGTTTAACTAGTTCTAAGTTCTAGGGGACTAATGACCTCAGCAGTTGAGTCCCATAGTGCTCAGAGCCATTTTTTTTTTTGCAAACGCCTGAGCAGAGCGGAAACAAGACTCCCATAACTTACACCATGAGGTTTTGTCCAGATTTTAAGAGCCAGACAAAGGGAGAGAAACAGGTAAATGGGGTATCAAAGTGACCAGCATGAGGTCTAGTTTGGGATGAAAATATTTAACTGCTTGAAAGTAATCAGGGTAATGAACGAAAACTTAATTAATAAGCTGAGGAAAAATTGAAATATTTCACGAAAAGCTGCTGTAAATGAAGTGTCAAAAATGTCGTCTGTTCAAGACCCAGCTATTTTGTACATAAAAAGATACATTGGTGCAGTATTTAAATGTCAAAAAGCCTTCCATCGAATCAAGTACGTTAGGAAGCCAAACAAGGAGTCAGTAATATCATGCTTTCTGAATAAAACTTAAAATTCAAAAATGGAAGAAATCAGTCAAATATTTTATGAAATGATTTGTGTAAAAGAAATAAGTAGACCAGAGAAACGTTCTACATGCCTTTGAATGATGCTCTAAATCATGAACAGAAAATGAGGTGCACCAAACGTTTCCGTAATATTGTTTTATTTCATACTTTTAGACAAATCATTACACAAAACGTTTGACTCTCTTTTCAACAATTTTTAAGCTTTAATTTTACATACTATTTAGAGCAATTGAAACGCTTGGCCTTAACACTGCTTTGCCAAGAAGACATGTGCCTGTCGCTCTGTGTCGTGCGAGCTGCAGCGACAAGATTCAAACGCGTTTGAATTCAAACATCGCCAGTTGCAATGGGAGACAGGCAGCTACACAGATGTCACTCACGTAGGACACTTCCATAACTACACCTGCGGTTGTGTTTTGTCGCCTGAAGCTGTCGCGTACTGTTGCTCGCTTCTGTCGCTCACCTAGGACACGGCCTCAGAACTAGCAGACGTCTAATTTACAATTTTTCCATTTTACTACCCATTGTGATCAGTCGTATCGAACGACGGCTGGTAATATTGTCACAGATCCATTCAATTACGGCAATCTTAATGCTAATGCAACAGAACATGTCTTCTAGACGACAGAACAAAATGGTACACGGTCCCTTCACTAAATATTGTGTTAGTAAAACGACTTTTCTCCCACCTTATTGAACAAACATGGCTGTTGATGTTTCCGTCTGTTCTTTGTTATTCTCTCTGTTGTGTGAATGATAAGTGTTGAATGACACGATGGGGCTGGATCATTATTCCATTTTCATCACTCTTACAATAAACTCCTCTCCTCTGCTCCATACGGATGTGCCGTGTAAATGCAACTGTGACAACTTGACTAACAACGTAATTTGACACGGATAAAATGAAATGACCTACTCAGCCCCCCCCCCCCCCCCACTCCATACCCCTCATCCCAAATCTTGTTCAGTGTAAGAAATACGAATGATTCGTGCACTCGTTGCAGTTTCTACAACTGTTCCAAAAAAAGTTACGAGAGCTCCAATAGGTCGTGAAATGGAAACCGCGGTGAATTGTTTTGTTTGAGACATTTAGCTACACTTTCCGGCTACTTCTCTATATAGTCGCCGCGCAGACAGACATTTTCCGTAGCACCAAATTTCCAATACCCTCATCATAGATTTCCATACATTCTCTACGTTGGTCTGCTGTTCATTGTCTGTGCTAAAATGCAATCCTTATGGCTAGCGGTTCACGTGAGCAAATAGATGAAAATCGGAAGTAGCCATGTTCGGACCATAAGGTGGTTCATTACTTTCCATTGAAAACGCTGCAGCAGCGTCTTTTTGTTACAGCTGCAGTGCGTTCCTACATTACCATACCTTGCTGTCACATACGACAGTAATGTGATGTGGTCTGCATGAAATCAGGCTCAGCAAATGACAACACGCATTTCACACTTGGCGGGAGACCTTCCAGGCAGCTTTATTTGCTCAGACCTGAAGAATACGGGCGACGCAATCGGCAGGCATACTAGAGACACTGTGCAACACATCCGTCCAAACCTTCAGCGGATTTTCAGTGTGGTTTAATTTGACGACCGATAGAGCTTGGAAAAAAAATTAATCCTCTTATTCACTGCCGTCACAATAAGCACGTTTTAGGAAGAGAAACTCAATGGGAATTTTGGGCAGCAGCTCATACAGAAAATCTATTTAAAAAACTTAAAATAGGTTAGGGTTGAGACACTCTTAACCCTTTATTTGGCAGTGTTGCTCTCAAGCAACATCAAATTTACGTTGGCATTATGGGACAACAAACACTTCCCAGTGCCTTTTACTGATATTGTTGCCTCCAGGCAACGCTCCTTTACACACGGCGAATGCCAGTTGTAATAGTTCAAGGTTTTCCACACGAGATGGTGGTTTGTGCAGTGGTGTTACAGAGATCTTCTCGTGTGAGCAACAGGGGTGTCTTATTTTGGTTCTGAAAGAGTGGATTTCAATAAATTCGCAGTAATCTTAGCAGATTTTCTTCAAGAAATGCCCAGAGGTGAGTTTACAGCAGAAATATTTCAATCTAATATTGTTTTAATTACGAAATAGTATAAAACTTTTATTTTACCTGTGAGCAACATTGCCCATAGTTGGGACATGTGCCATTAGTATATTACATATGCTTACGGCGTGACAGGGTAGACATTTTTATTTTCAGGGGCTTTTTAGCTATGGATTCCAGAATATTTTATGGAATTAAAAAAGCGAGAGAAATATTAGTTCCACCAGAAAACCCGGCTTTCTCTGATCTAAGCGAATCTGAAGACTCTGAACTCGAAGTTTTCGCAGACTGTAGTGATGATGATCCTGACTATATTCGAGAGCGTCAATCTCAGTTCCATAACCTAGTTATACCAGAAACTGATTCTGATTCAGGAAGTTAAATCCCAGGAGCTGAACATGTGCGAGGGCCTTCTGCAGTGAATACTTCTAGTGCAAGTGCCAGTCAAGTGAAAAAGAAAATTACAAAAGCAGTCACATACAGGTGGGTAAAGGAAGATATAACTGCTAGGGCAGAAAGTCTCTCTCCTGTGTTTTCTGATGAAGGCAATACACCACTGGGTTATTTCAGAAGATTCTTTGATTCAGAACTAATTGACAAAATTGTGCAGGAAACGAACTTATACTCTGTGCAACGAACTACCACGTCAGTAAACACCAATATAAATGAAATGGAACAATTTTTCGGTGTTCTGGTATGCATGGGTCTTGTTTCTATGCCTTCGTACACTGACTATTGGTCTCATTCAATGAATTGTGAAAAAATCACCAGCATTTTCAGTTTGAAGCGCTTTCAGAAGCTCCGCCGATACCTGCATTTTACGAACAATGAGAATGCCGTGAGATCTTCTGACAGACTTTTCAAAATAAGACCTGTTCTTGAGTCAATTGTAAAGAACTGCCGTGAACAGAAACAAGAGTCGGAATTTTCTGTAGATGAGATGATGGTTCCATATAAAAATACAAGAGCAGGTAATTTGCGCCAATATATTCAAAACAAGCCACACCGGTGGGATTTTAAGATTTTTGTTCGTGCTGGTGTGTCTGGAGTTGTCAATGATTTTCTTCCCTATACTGGCAAGGGGATGATAACCGATCTTCCTGATGACGAGAAAGTATTGGGAATTGGAGCACAAGTTGTGGTTACACTTTGCAAAAGTACTCCACGTGATATTTCTCCCAGAGTTTATTTTGACAATTTCTTTTGCAGCCTTGAACTTATAACATACTTAAAAAAATTAAAACATTGAGTCCATGGGCACCATAAGGAAGAACCGATAAAGAACTGTCCTCTAAAAGACGAGAAGCACTTACTGAAACAAGGACGAGGCACCTATGACTACAGGAAGGACAGTCACTCAGACCACATTTTAGTAAGGTGGGCAGACAATAAAATCGTGACACTTGCAAGCTCATTCTGTGGTATCCAACCACTCTCGACAGTAAAACAATGGACAGTAATGAAAAGAGAAGAATTGATGTGCCCTGTCCCAGTATTGTACGTCAGTACAGCAAGCATAAGGGAGGAGTTGATCTTGCTGGTATGCTGATAGAGCTCTACAGAGTACCAATGAAAACTAGGCGTTGGTACATGAGATTGTTTGGATTTATCCTAGACCTGAGTGTTGTAAATGACTGGCTGGTGTTTCGAAGAGAATCTGGACAAGAAGACCGCATTGAAGTCATTCAGGGCAGATATTGCCAATGGTTTGATGTTTTCAGGGAAAAGGAAAGTAGGAAGGCCCTCAATAGACATAACACCACCACAAAAGAAGAGGAGGAAGCCAACAGCTCCGACTGTTACACAAGATGTCCGATTTGATAATATGGAGCATTGGCCTGTATACGGTCCCAAAGGTCGTTGTCGTTATTGTCCATCTGGATATTCTACAGTCATGTGTTCAAAATGCAATCAAGTATTGTGCCTCGTTCCAAAGAGGAACTGTTTCCAAAAGTTCCATTGCAAGAAGAACTAGAAGGGAAAATGAAACAGTTCTATTACACAGCAGGAATCCATAAATGTGTTTATAAATTAAATTATTCATATACAGGAAACCTTTTGCTTGAGGTTATTGGCAAACACTTTTTCTATAGTATGTATAAATGTAGTCTACTGCTGGCAATGTTACTTTTAAGCAACATTTCATAATTTTCATAATTTTTGTCAAAAATTTCTAAAACTGACTGAATTGTATTTCTTTAAGCATAATTGATAAATATAAGCACTGAAAAAATTTTTTGTTTTTATTTTCACCATTTGCCAAATAAAGGGTTAAAACAATACAAAACTGATCCTGTGCCTCGCTTAAGTACTCATTTTGGGGCAAGTGGAGAGATTTAGGTACATGAAACGTACCTCAGAAATACATCCAGGGTAGAAGACTTTCGAACACAACTGTTCCACCATCAAGTAACTCTTCAGCAATTTCATTTCGTCCCACGATGAAGGATTGCTTATTATATGTTTTCCCTACTATGAAGGAACTTCAACTGGCAGTCAACAAAAAGTCTAATACCATCCTCATGAGTGATTACGTTTATTACCTGCCAGCCGCACATTTGCCATCAGAGGAAGTGGGACATCTGACAAGCTTCCTCAGTGAAATATGACTCACAGAGTCTCTCTCAACGACTTAGGTCACATGAATCATTGTGCTGATATTGGAGCAGGGGAAAGCTCCCAGTTCTGGTGGGGTTTATAGGTCTGTTTCACTAAGCTCGTGCGTCAGCAAACGTTGTAACGTTATGCGCATTTAGGCGAGCGATTTGGTCGCCTTCTGTTGGTAGGAGGTAAGCCGAATTTGCTTGTGGGGACCTGGAGCTCAGTGCGCAGCTTGTCTGCCCCAGTCAAAGCGCCACGACTGGGCAAGTCGAAGCAACTGGTACAGGCGACTCAGGTGCAAGGGCCAGGTGTGGGGAAAATTCTGATTCGGAAAATTTGGACGGCGCGTCTAACGCTTGAGAAGGCCGGCTATGCTCTAAGCAACGGCCTAGTGTCAGACAAACTGAAACATGGTTTCTTACAGCTCTTTGAGAATCTGTAATAATTCGCTGTCAAGTATTAATGCAAATCTGAATACATCTGCGATCTCAGAAAAATGAACTGCATCCAATGGCACAACAATATTTTATATATCTTTAAAACTACAGAAGTCAATATTTCACAGTGAATAAGCATTTTCACAATGAACCTCTGAATCAACACTTCTTAAACGCTTCATGCTATCAACATACGATATCTCAGATGGTGGCATTGCAATGCAGCTATCATCTCTGAAAGCAATGTACATACATCTGTTTGATTTATTGATTTATTACGTTTTCTATATATTTTCATTATGTAAATGTTTGTCAGAATGTGTACCCTCCACAATTACACAGCAAATGAATATAGCACGAATACCTCACATTATGTCATACGTCGGTATTTATTTACTAAAGAGTTTACTATTTTGGCAGTAACTTTATTTAAATTGTAATTGCAACTGATAATACAAAACCATAGTAATTTAAGAAGTGGTCACTCGCATGCATTAGCTGACATCATTTTTACAAAAGAGTGCCAAAAGACGCTTCTGACAAGTAAGCCTAAATAATCGTTTAAACAAAATTTAATTACAACGTATTGTCATTTATTGTGACTGCACTCGTGCGGGAAAACTGGCTTATTTATTTGTGGGCCGTCCTTAATTAATATTTAATATAAATGGTCTGAGAGTGATCGAATGTTTATAACATTTCTTTATTTAATTATTGTTGTAATATATTAGTTCAGTCTGGGGAATTTTCAAGCACAATCGTATCAAGTCCGAAGAACATAAGAAGCGTGTGTTTTGATGGGAACAGCCTTCAGTCAATGGAAAAGCAGACAGTAACATAACAGTATAGGAGTCAAGTGCAGACTGGGACTTTTCGAATGAAAGGCGCAAGGAAGCGATTCTGTCTGCTGGGATGTTCGTTCTGGAAGAAGGAAGGCCTGCCTCTGGTATTGTGTGGTTTTTGATGGAATGGTTGACAAATTCTGAGCGGTGAACGACCGCTACCAGACTGCAATTTCTCGAGGGAATTTGTGTGTCGAGAGGTCTGAATGTGCTTCACAGCAGAACTCTAACTTTTTCAACTTGTATTGCGGAACTGAGGATATACAGAGTATGAGTTACTAGTCTTTGTATTGTGCGTGTTATTTATAAATCATCATATTGAACTCTGAACTGTTTTGAGCTGGTGAATATTTCGTATATTGTGATTACGACACAGACTTAGTTTTCATGTATCGTTGATGACTATTTTGTTGGGGATTTTGCCATCTTTCTCGTAACACTCATTCTCGTAGCACTCTCAACATAACTTCGCTACATTTGGTAAGGGTATTTTCTATCTGCATTTTAAATGAATACCGTAGAACAACTTCCCATTTATTTGAGATGTCCTATCTTGAATAAACATTACTCAATATAATTCTCTGTCGTCCACATCAAATACAGACGATAGAATAGAGCCCATGTTATCAAATTATTCATTTAACTTTTGTTTTGTATTTCTGCATATTTTGTTAACTCGTTATTCTAGCCAATGCATAGACGATTTGATTGCAGGATCATAGCTACAGGTTATTATCTGCAGCGAATTAGCTGTCTCTTTTTCAAACAGTCATACGTAGCATAGGTATCTAAAGTACGAGTAACCGCAGGTGAACACGCAACTGGTTTGCTCGTATGCGATGCTGCTGGGAAGAGCAGCTACACAACCAGTAACTCTTAGATATCGTCGCAATTTCCGGAACGGATTGTTAAAACACTA
The DNA here is from genome assembly GCF_021461395.2 of Schistocerca americana. Classification (NCBI taxonomy): domain Eukaryota; kingdom Metazoa; phylum Arthropoda; class Insecta; order Orthoptera; family Acrididae; genus Schistocerca; species Schistocerca americana. The sequence goes on along the minus strand of NC_060120.1, from coordinate 636,668,833 downwards.
TTAATATGGTGGATGAAACACAACTAAAAACTGAGTGGCAGTCAAAATGGCTTCAACAAAAGAAGAGGGGTTTGGAAAACTCATGCAATTCTATCGACTGACTCCACCGCAGCATTCATTTAGCGCAGCTTCCTCACAACAGGCTTCTTCGAAAGCTCATCTGCGTGTGATAAAGCACCGCTTCCTTTAGGGCAGGGGTTCCCAAAAAAATTTTCTCGAGGACCCCGTCATCGAGCATAATTGGTACCTTGTCATATCACAGTATTAAGTACCTAAAAAAGCCAAATTAAGAGTCTTTTTATACGTTTTTTATTTTTGCTACTTGGAAAAAACATTGACATATTCATTATTAAAAAAATATTGAGCTTAAAACTTTTTCAATTTAGCCATCGTTGTTATTGTTTAATTTTTGAGTATTGCTCAAAATCTTTGTCTTCAAATCTGGGTGTTTAGTATAACAAACTCATAAAAAAATAAAAATTGAGTATGAACTGAAAATGACAGGGAAAAATTAAAACAGAGTGACTTATTTGCTTGACCAGCAAATGCATCATCTTCCTCTTTATCTGTAGGCCTTTCTCGTTATAACGAACCACTTTTTAAAGAACAGTCCTTTTTTAATTACTCGAACTGTAGCTTCCGTGAAAAACAACACTTTACAAACACTACTGTTTTAATACAGAATATTAAATATGTAAACAACAAGGTTTGTGAAAGCACTGGCAATAAATTAACAATGGCCGACTGTCGTCTGAAATGCGAGTTTCTGTGGAAAGTGACTGTCAGTTGTCAACTGCAAAGAGGCAGCGCGCGCAGTCTAACGACAAACAGCAGAACATTTTGCCTCTATCCAATCCTAGAGAAGTTACCGTTCGCTAAAGCTCTGCTCATGCAGGAAGCGGCCAAAAACAAAAAAAAATCTGTTATCATACGAAATATATTTAATATATTTTTTATTCTAATAGCATCTTGTGGACTCCTCTGGCATAACTCGCGGACCCCTGGGGATCCGCTGACCACCTGTTGGGAACCATTGCTGTAGGGAATTATCATATTCCCACTCTTATAACTCCAGGTACCTTCATCACAGGTATCCACGAGGTACTTCTCACTTACTGAGATTAAGAGTGCAATTGGAATTCCATTGTTAAACGCAGAGGAAAGAGCGGATAGATGGAACGAGTAGACTGAAAGTTTCTACTTGTCTGATGACTGACAGAAGAATAAATGGAAGTCGACGTTGAAGAAGGTGATCCATTGTTACAGCAAGAGATTAACAGAGTTTTGGAAAATTTTCGACCAAATAAGGCTGATGAGTAGATAATATTCCTTCGGATTTTCTGAAATCATTAAGGGAGGTGAGAACCAAATGACTATTCAGTTTCGTGTGTAAAATCTATGACACTTGAAACATAGAATCAGACATTTGAAAAAATGTCATCCACACAGTCCCCAATATAGCAAAAGCTATAGCGCAATAATTGTTGTTAAAAGTATCGTGCTTTTTAGTTTTCATTCGTTTCCTGTATTCTGTAATTTAAACGTAAGTTTTGTATCTGTGGCGTGTTTATATTATAGTGTTAACGTCAGACAGCAGTTTAGTCGTTATGAGTTGTCTGGTTATATTACAGAGCTGTTGGTGAATCCATGTTAGTGTCAGTTTAAGACTGTTGTTAAAAAAAGCGTGGTTTTTAGTTTCTCATTCATTTAGTGTCTTCTTTTACCTAAAACTTACATTCAGCGAATATCTGTAGGTGTTTGCATTTTACTTATTCCTTTCATCTAGAAGTCAGCTGCGAAGTCCATCGAATGATACGTTTTCACCAATTCTTACTTAATTACAGTTTAATTGTGTGTTTGTATCTTTAGTTTATTGTAGAGGAGTTACCATGTGTAACAAATGTGGATGTTGCCACTGGTTAGTAAGTATAGGAGAAATTTGTCAGGCAATCAGATGAGGCTCTCCTGTGGAATTGTAGATTATGTAGTCGAGACAAAAGAATCGTGGAGCAGCGAAGAAAGAGTTGTGCCTTTTAGGCAGAATTAAAGATGGCGTACTTTGAATCAGATAGATTGAAGGGGTAAAGAGACAGTGGGAGTTGGCAAAAGGTGATAACTAATAAGCAAAATGGGAAATCACATTTGTAATTCCGTAGTTTCTGAGCAATGTAGAATGCAGCAGATAAGTAGGGACAATTTTAATGTTAAGACGGTTAAAAATCAAACAGAACGAAAAGAATCCTGTTGCTAGGCAGCAGTCACAAGGGGGATGTAAGCCAAATGCTACAGGTGAAACTAGGTGTAGCAAACCAGCTCATGGGCATTGTGAAATGCAGTTTCGTGCTTATCTGGAGACAGAGAACAGAGGGGCTTTATGTATATAATTTGACGAAAAGTATCGGGTACTTATAGTAGAAGGAGCAGAAGATAGTCTGGTTAGCAACATAGAGTTTTATAGGTGACCTGTAAGAAACAGGGGCAGCAGCAGCACACACACGCTTGGGGTTCATATAGGTTTTGCAGCGACATGACCAGCCCTGGGCTAACAGCTATCATCTGCGCAAAGAGCTAAACTGCTAACTTTTGACTGAAACAAGTCTCATATTTTTACTGTACCTGTTGATGGGATTGGGAAATGAGGATACACAAATCACGGTGGCCTGCATCTGAGTAGGAGGGAGAAGGACGGATTAGCTGAGCATCTTCCAAAAAGTGTAAGGTGGACACAGGCACACAAAACAAAATCCCTTTGTTTACTGAAGGCAGAAGGGAAACTCTCTTATGTTAGAGTCAAATTATAAACAGTCTGGAAAGAAATTAGAACGAAACAGGACAATAACAATACATAAAAGTTTCCAGTTTCTTTTATTTTTTTGCTAAGCATCTCCGACAGAATCGTAATGTGTCGGGTTATTTAGGGTGTTGCTTACAGGTTCTTGATGTCGTGTTTTTTCCTTTGTTTGAGTCGAGCTAACGCGTTTATTTCTCTCGCTGTTGTCGTTACAACTTCATGTTCCGAGATTTGTTCGCCAGACACTGAGATTCTTTTCGTGGCATGTTTGTTTGGGATGTGACACGTGTATTAAAAGTTTTGTTGACGTCTGGTATGTTCAGCTCGTGTGTGTCTGTGGGTATAAAACAGAGAGAGTAAAAGAGAGAGTAGAAGGGGGGGGGGGGGGGGAGAGAGGAAAGAGACAGAGTTAGGCAGGTAGAATGACTGGCGTGGAGGACAGGGAGAGGAGAATTTAATTTTAGAGGTTGAGCATATGCATTTTTTCGGATAGGTGCTCTTTTTAGATCTTCTATTGTGGCAAAGAAGATTTCTTGCACAGTGATGTGTAGTCGTTTCCTTGGGGTACTTATTTTTGGATGTGACAGTTTTCTGCTATTGTTAATTTGTGACACATGATGTTGGGTGTGAGCTGTTACTTTTCACTGTCTGGAGATGACCTGTGTACCGACCTGGTTCTAAAATTCCTGCGTGTTTGCCCCCACATACACAGTCTAACAGCAGTTGCAAGTTAGTTGATATAAACCAAACTGGCTGTATTTTTCAGTGTTGGTGGCATTTCTTCCATGTCTGTTCTGTATTGTGTTGTTGGTTTTGTATGCCATGTTGAGTCTTTGTTTCTTTAGTACATTGCTCACCCTGTGTGTGACTTTTGTTGTAAGTCATTAAGTGCCATTTGTTACTTACTGTCTGTTGACTTCTTGTGGGTTGGGTTGTATCTGTGTGTGTGTGTGTGTGTGTGTGTGTGTGTGTGTGTGTGTGCGTGCGTGTGTCTATGATCCCTGATTATGTGCTGCATGTTTTTGTACTTATTTATTTATCTAATGTCTTTGAATCATACCCATTTTCCTTTACAATTTTTATTGTGCTCAATTCTTCTGTGTTGTCATGTTTGTTCATTGGTCTGTGTAGTAAATGAAACTGGCTTCTCTGTAAGTTATGAGATGACTGAATTGGTTGTGAATGATGGTGCTCTTGATTTTAGCTTTCCTATAAATTGTGAACTTATATTTGTTGTTTCTCTTGTGTATGATGAGCTCTAAGAAATTCAGATTTTCATTTGTTTGTGTTTCAATGGTGAACCGTATTTTTGGAGTGGGAGTGTTCAGGTCCCCATGAATTTCTTTTATATGAGACTGTGATTCATCAATTAGTAAAATTATATAGTACACAGGCGTGTACTAATATTTTATTTTCTACTGCTTTGGTTAAACTACTTTATCAAAGATTCGATTTTCTATGTGACTGATGAAAACATCAGCTAGTCCTTCTTGCTGAGAGGAAAAATTGTTGTTGAATGTGAAGTAGTTTCTCTCTGTGACGGGCTTGAATATGGCTGATACTACTTTATATTTCTTGCAAGTATGTTTCCTTGTAATTGCAGATTTCTTTCTGTGATGTCCATGGTTTCTTCTGCTGGAATGTGAACGTATATGGAAATTACAGCAAGTGAAATTAATTTTGCTGTTCGGTACGTTTTGAATTCTTATTTTTTTCTATTAAATAACTTGAGTTCTTTGTTTTTCTGTTTTCAGAATGTTTTTATATTGCTGTCCAGTTAAGTAGTATGTAGGTGCATTGGTCAAGTTTATTAGTGGACATATTGGGATAACTAGTTTGTGAGCTTTAGGCAAAGATTTTAGAGTGAGGGCCTTTGGATTTTTGTGTATTATTCTTTTAATCTCTTTATTTGTGTAAATTGTTTCTGACTTTCAGAGTTTACTGTAACAATTTTTGTATCAGTCTGTTGGATCACATTTTAATTCTGTGATGTTGCTTTGGATGAATTCTAATGTTGTGTCAATGTGTTCCTTTTCTTTTACGAATAAAACTGAATTGCCATTTTCATATTTTGTGATAATGGCATTTCCCTGCATTAATTTTTTCTGTGGGTTTTCTTCTTCAGTTGTCATTGCGTTTTCTCTTATGGTGTTTTCTTTCTCTTTGGTTGTGTATGTTATTTCGTCAGCGATTAGTTCTACTGTTACGTTTGCATTGAATTCAGGTGTGTTTAGCATTTCTTGTTGGTTAATGATGTGTTATAATATTCTCTGTTGTTCTGTGGGGCATAATTATACATGCAGCATTTTTGAAGCATTGTTCAGATAAATTTATGTCCATTAGACTAATCATTCTGTTGCGAAAGTTATGTTTGTTATGCTGATGATATGATTGAAGGGCATTTGTGTGATTTATCATTTTAGTGAGTTTCTTTTGTTGGATTCTGTATTTTTTCTATTATGGTATCTGAGTATTTTCTAACCCTGTGCAATAATTCATCAAAAATGGTGGATAATTTATACGATTTCCTAGTTTTGTATGCAATCTGTATAGTTCAATGTTCAGTACTTGTCTTTTGGAATACGGAGATCAGATTTCTCACTTAATCCCACCTGATTTCCGCTTCAAGTTTTGTCTGTTATGCTACAGATGACATGTTGTTTACAGTTACCTTTACATAGCTGGGTTTTATTTTACAGTCTAGCTGGGTTTTATTTTACAGTCTGAGCGTACTTAGTTGAACTGTATATTAAGTATTGTTTTTTGAGGTTTGTTTGGTATGTTCTAGAATTTATTGAAAAGCTGCTAAGAAAATACCTGGCCTAGTGTTGAAACAATCATCTTTGAATGTTGAGGTTATTCTTGCTTGCTAAGAAAAAGTTAAGAGGAGCTCCATCTTGTGCAAGACACCGTCTTGTAGTTCCTAAACAACAAGAAAGACTGAACATCTTCAGAAATACACGAAAATCATAAAAAGAATGTGCACCCAATGCTACAGCATGAATATTTCTAGTTTCCGTGGCCCAAATGCTACTTGCAGTTTACATCTGATCAAAATATTTTCTTTGTGTTCTGGCTGTATTTTCGCTTTAAACGTTTATGCACATACCGAAACCAAAAGAAATATCTTTTTGGACTTGAAGTAAAGAACGTACAACGTAAATGATAATCAGTACAAGAACATACAGAAATTCATTTAAGTAGAAGTAATTGTAAGCATTTGTTGATAAGCACAAGTAAGAGAGCTTACTTTTTTTCCTTATTTTACCATGTGACGATATAATTTACATTCACTGAAATATTAAATGTGCACATTATGTCCAAGGTGCTTAGCTATATTGTTTACATACCTGCACGGAGCTATTTAGTGGATTAAGAGCGTCTGTAGATGGCAACTACGTGGCGAGACCAATAACGTGACTATTTTTATATATCGAAGCGACCATGACGAAACAGATTATTATACAGTTCTTTCGCTGTTTTCGGGGTATAAATATGTCCCTTTCGCTTTCAATGTTCTTTGCATCGTATTTTCACTTTAAAAGTTTACTTTTCATGCGGTCTGTCACAAAGACTTGCGCTTTATACTTTTTGTAAACGTCAATGAATAGAACCTTAGCTGAATTATTACACATTTATTGTGTTTCTACCATTTCCATTCAATGAACATCATCGGGTTGCCTAGTGAGCTTAATGCAGCAACCTGGTGATGTTCAGCGAACGAAACCAGTCGTAACACAATTAATGTGTAATAATACAGCTGAGGCGGTTTTCATTAATCATTAACACTAGCGTCAACTGTGATGTTCAACATGATCAAGATTATTTGTAAAAGTCCTTTGCTCTCTTTTTACGCAGCAGTCTTCGTCCGTCATTCTCACACAGCAAGCGCACAACATTCATACTGTTAATTTATATGATACCATTACTTGCAATGCTGTTTAATTTATACTCGAAATTAAAATTCCTTTGATAAATACGCCGTAATGCCACGAAATATTTCATAGTATTTCTTACACTGAAGATTCCAATGGGGAATCCTACTAACATGTAGACGTTTGTCCCAAAATCTTTTTCTACTGTATGAAGTCCAATGTATGTGTGAAAGAACTTTGCTATTTTCCCTCCTCCGGAACGAATGACGCCTGCCGCTTGGGTTCTGAGGCCATCCTTGGTTCCTTCCGGCGGCTGGCTGATTTGGTGAAGACAACCAGCATCGCACGCGGAGTGCAAGCTGAGCTTAATATCTGCAGCATAGTGCCCAGAGTCGATCGCGGTCCTCTGGTTTGGAGCCGTGTGGAGGGTGGAGGGTCTAAACCAGAGGCTCAGACGACTCTGCGACTATAATGGTTGCAAATTCATCGCCCTCCGTTATTGGGTGGAGAACTGTAGGGCCCCCCTAGACAGGTCAGGCGTGCACTACACACCGGAAGCAGCTACTAGGGTAGCAGAGTACGTGTGGCGTGCACACGGGGGTTTTTTAGGTTAGAGGGACCCCCCCTTGGGCGAAACGATAAAATACCTGACGGCTTACCAGAGAGGACATTATCATCGTTGATAAAGAACGTCCGTCCTCAGAGACCAAAAACAGGAAAAGTTAACGTAATATTGGTAAACTGCAGGAGTATCCAGGGCAAGGTTCCTGAATTAGTATCTCTTATTGAAGGAAATAGTGCGCATATAGTATTAGGAACGGAAAGTTGGTTAAAACCGGAAGTGAACAGTAACGAAATCCTAGACACAGAATGGAATATATACCGCAAGGATAGGATAAACGCCAATGGTGGAGGAGTATTTATAGCAGTAAAGAATTCAATAATATCCAGTGAAGTTATTAGCGAATGCGAATGTGAAATAATCTGGGTTAAGTTAAGTATCAACGGTGGGTCAGATACGATAGTCGGATGCTTCTATAGACCACCTGCATCAGCAACCGTAGTAGTTGAGCGCCTCAGAGAGAACCTGCAGAACGTCGTGAAGAAGTTTCGTGATCATACTATTGTAATAGGGGGAGACTTCAATCTACCAGGTATAGAATGGGATAGTCACACAATCAGAACTGGAGCCAGGGACAGAGACTCTTGTGACATTATCCTGACTGCCTTGTCCGAGAATTACTTCGAGCAGATAGTTAGAGAACCAACTCGTGAAGCTAACGTTTTAGACCTCGTAGCAACAAATAGACCGGAACTTTTAGACTCCGTGAATGTAGAAGAGGGTATCAGTGATCATAAGTCAGTGGTTGCATCAATGACTACAAGTGAATAAGAAATGCCAAGAAAGGAAGGAAAATATATTTGCTTAACAAGAGTGATAGGGCACAAATCGCAGAATATCTGAGTGACCACCATCAAACGTTCATTTCTGAGGAAGAGGATGTGGAACAAAAATGGAAAAAATTCAGAAACATCGTCCAGTACGCCTTAGATAAGTTCGTACCGACTAAGGTCCAAAGCGAGGGGAAAGATCCACCGTGGTATAACAATCATGTACGAAAGGTACTACGGAAACAAAGAAAGCTTCATCATAGGTTTAAGAGTAGTCGAATCATAGCTGATAAGGAAAAGCTGAACGAAGCGAAAAAGAGCGTAAAGAGAGCAATGAGAGAAGCATTCAACGAATTCGAACATAAAACATTGGCAAACAATCTAAACAAGAACCCTAAAAAGTTTTGGTCATATGTAAAATCGGTAAGCGGATCTAAATCCCCTATTCAGTCACTCGTTGACCACGATGGCACCGAAACAGAGGACGACCGAAGAAAGGCAGAAATACTGAATTCAGTGTTCCGAAACTGTTTCACTGCGGAAAATCGTAACACGGTCCCTGACTTCAGCCGTCGCACGGACGCCAAAATGGAAAATATTGAAATAAACGATATCGGAATTGAAAAACAACTGCTATCACTTAGTAGCGGAAAAGCATCCGGACCAGACGAGATACCCTTAAGATTCTACAGTGATTATGCTAAAGAACTTGCCCCCTTTCTATCAGCAATTTATCGTAGATCGCTGGAAGAACGTAAAGTACCTAGCGACTGGAAGAAAGCGCAGGTCGTTCCCATTTTCAAGAAGGGTCATAAATCAGATGCGAATAATTATAGGCCTATTTCGCTTACGTCAATCTGTTGTAGAATAATGGAACATGTTTTGTGTTCTCGTATTATGACGTTCTTAGATAATACAAATCTCCTTCATCATAACCAACATGGATTCCGGAAACAGAGATCATGTGAAACTCAGCTCGCCCTATTTGCCCAAGAAATTCACAGTGCCGTAGACACTGGCGAGCAGATTGATGCCGTATTCCTGGACTTCAGGAAGGCATTTGATACGGTTCCGCACTTACGTTTAGTGAAAAAAATACGAGCTTACGGAATATCGGACCAGGTTTGTGATTGGATTCAGGATTTCCTAGAAGAAAGAACACAACATGTCATTCTTAACGGTTCAAAATCTGCAGATGTAGAGGTAATTTCGGGAGTACCGCAGGGAAGCGTGATAGGACCTTTATTGTTTACAATATACATAAATGACTTAGTTGACAACATCGGTAGCTCCGTGAGGCTATTTGCAGATGACACGGTTGTCTACAAGAAAGTAGCAACATCAGAAGACTCGTACGTACTCCAGGAGGACCTGCAGAGGATTAATGCATGGTGCGACAGCTGGCAGCTTTCCCTAAACGTAGATAAATGTAATATAATGCGCATACATAGGGGCAGAAATCCATTCCAGTACGATTATGCCATAGGTGGTAAATCATTGGAAGCGGTAACGACCGTAAAATACTTAGGAGTTACTATCCGGAGCGATCTGAAGTGGAATGATCACATAAAACAAATAGTGGGAAAAGCAGGCGCCAGGTTGAGATTCATAGGAAGAATTCTAAGAAAATGTGACTCATCGACGAAAGAAGTAGCTTACAAAACGCTTGTTCGTCCGATTCTTGAGTATTGCTCATCAGTATGGGACCCTTACCAGGTTGGATTAATAGAAGAGATAGACATGATCCAGCGAAAAGAAGCGCGATTCGTCATGGGGACATTTAGTCAGCGCGAGAGCGTTACGGAGATGCTGAACAAGCTCCAGTGGCGGACACTTCAAGAAAGGCGTTACGCAATACGGAGAGGTTTATTATCGGAAATTACGAGAGAGCACATTCCGGGAAGAGATGGGCAACATATTACTACCGCCCACATATATCTCGCGTAATGATCACAACGAAAAGATTCGAGAAATTAGAGCAAATACGGAGACTTACAAGCAGTCGTTCTTCCCACGCAAAATTCGTGAATGGAACAGGGAAGAGGGGATCAGATAGTGGTACAATAAGTACCCTCCGCCACACACCGTAAGGTGGCTCGCGGAGTATAGATGTAGATGTAGACAGTTTGTGACTTTTGATGAGGATGCCATCTCTCTCTTTGAAGGTGTTCTTCTGTTTCCCCCTGCTCTTCTACCCTCCTCTCATCCATCTCTGGTGTATACCCTCGCACCTTTCGCTTCTCTCTGCATAGTTTCTACCTTCATATGTCTTTTTTTTTTTCTTTTACAAACTTTTCGACCACTATTCGATTCCTTCCCTCGCAGAGTATATCGACTGGTGTATATCCTGTACTACAGTGTATCAGTTCACTGAAATATCTCTCGATTTCAGGAAGAAACGTGACCCATGCTTAGTGTTTGCCCGACACTAAACTGACGCATATGTATTTCGTCCTTGTTTGGCTGAAAGTTGCGGATCGATGAGAGCGTGACTTTTATTCCATCAATTGGTAATTCGTTCTACCACTTCGGTGACATGAATATTATGGTATTATGTGAAAGAAGACATTTCGGCTTCTCACATTCTGATATGTACGAGAGAGAGTCGAAAGTTATCCATACCTTTTATTGCAATACAAATAGGACAAATACGTTAACATAATTTTTCAACATAGTCCCCTTGCTTTTCAACGCAAATGGCGCATCGTTGCACAAGCTTCCTGATGCCCACAGAAAATAAGGTCTTCTGCTGATCTGTGAGCCTAGCATGCAACGCGTCCTTCAGTTCTTGGTCCGAGATGAATCGACGCCTCCTCAGTGTCTCTTTGAGTGGACCAAACAAGCTATAGCCGGAAAGGGTAAGATCAGGGCTACACGGAGGATGACCCATTACCGCAAATTTCAGCTTCCGGAGACTTCCAAAAGTGTAGGCAGGGGTATATGGACGGGCATTGTCGTACAAGAACACAACACCTTCCACAGCAGTCCTCAGCGTTTGCTTCAAATTGCAGGCTTTAGTGTGTCAGTAAGCATCCCACTGTGATACACATTGTTTATTGTAGTGCCCCTCTGCTGATACTGAGCTAATACTGGGCCTTTTGCGTTTTATTATTATTATTATTATTATTATTAAGAAGATACTCATCAATTTTCCTCCTGATGGTTGGGTGTGGAAGTGCTAGGCAACTGTGGATGTTTTATTCCGTACTCTACCGTTTACTCTTCGGCTCGTAATGGTGGTGTTTCGTCTCCATAGATGATTCTGTCTAGGAAGTTGTCACATTCATTTCTGGCGGATGTCCAAGTGCGTTTGTTTGTGCAACACTGTAAGTTGTTTCGGGACCCACCGGGCACAGACTTATGAAACACAAGTCAGTTGTGGAAGATTTCGTATTCAGAACAATGCCTAATTTGCAGACGATGTGCCACGTCATCAACAGTCAATCGTCTGTCTGCCAGAGCCGCGCGGGGTAACCTTGCGGTCTTAGGCGCCTTGTCATGGTCCGCTCGGCTCCTTCCGTCGGAGGTTCGAGTTCTCCCTCGGGCATGGGTGTGTGTGTTGTCCTTAGCGTAAGTTAGTTTAAGTTAAATTAAGTAGTGTGTAAGCTTAGGGACCGATGACCTCAGCAGTTTGGTCCCATAAGATCTTACCACAATTTTTTTTTTTTTTTTTTGTCTGCCAGAACCATGTCACTGAACGCTCAGTGTTATCATTTGTGACTTTGTTTGGATGGTCGTCCGGCTCCTTCCTCACGCGTAACACTTGTGCGACCTTATTTGAATTTTGCAAACCATTTGTAGACACTCTGTTGTGGCGACACACTGTTCCGCTACCATGCCAAAAGTCTTTGATGGACTGTGGTCCGTAATACACCTTTCGACGACAAAAACCTGATCACTGCTCATTGTTCCTCTTAGATGTGAACTCCTAATGGTATAGCCATGATATGTCTGTGATAAAAGGAATACAAATGAAGGATTAGGATCAGACCTTCATAGCACGACCACAACGGCATAACAATAAAACAAACGAGGATAGAGGTCAGTATTAACAATGTAATAGGAATTATGACAACATTGCGGATAATTTTTGACTTACTCTTGTACTGTTGTTTCAGTATCCATAGACACCGCATCATCGTGCTAAGGTTAGCTGCAGACTGACGCACATATTTAGTGAAGGTACCCATCAATACAAAAAGTCTTGTCTCCCTAGTATCCCTTCGAGTAGAAGTCTGTAGAATCCAAGTAAAGCAACTTTTTCGGTGCACGTGGCTTTACAACCTGAGACTCGCCTCAAGTCGTAAAATTCACAGGTTTTACGCGCTGGCTCATGTCACAATGATTTTTGCGAATCTCTTCTATAATGCATTGGACTCCCATTCCATATCAACACTTCTGTACAACTTTTGGTAGACTGTGGCCACAATAACTATAGTATATTCTTATCAAGTCCTCTAGTGATTCCTCTGGTAGGCAAATCTTCAACCCCCTATCCATCACATTCCACTTGATGGAGATACCTCTCTTAGCTGGGCCAATTAGGCTGTTATTTCGTGTCCGTGGATCCTCTCCTCCAGCACTGCTGTGAAAGAAAGTCTTTCACTCTTTTTATGTTTCGCTGTATGTCTTGTGGCATTACAATCTAGCTTCCATAATTCTTATTGCATGACTGGTCCCAGTGTGTCATCACTGCAATTAACACATCATCACTGAGCCAGAATCACTTATCATTGCCGACGCCCTGCACCGGGTTACGACTAAATCAATCAGCTAGCTTGTTTTGTTTTACTTTACAGCATCTCACCTCGAGGTCGTATACTTGGATCAAAATTACCCAACGCATCATATGGTTGCTTCTGACTCTGACTGTCTTAAGATTACCAGCGATTACTGGTCGTTGTGCAGATACGTCTTTGTTCCAAACATATAATTTCCAAGTCGCTTTACAACAAGAACTATGGCCAGTAGCTTTAATTTCGTTGTGATACACCACATCTCCGATCTTTTAGTTTTCGACTGTGTGTTGCTACTACTCACAAATTTCCTTCGTCACCAACCTGTTGTAAACAAGTCCCTACACCTATAATGCTTGCACTGCAATAGAGGTGGAAGGGCTTTGTGTAGTCTGGATGTACCAAATATCCACAATCCCGAAACGCCTTCTTGGCTTTATTAAAAGTCTCTCCTTGTTCCTCACTCCTTGTCCACTTCCTTTGTTGTTTTAATGACTTGCACAATGGACCCAACAACTGTGCAAACTTCAGCACATGTTCTCGATAAAAAGAGCACAATCCTTAAAACCGAGCATGTTTTCGTATTTTTGACGGTCTTTTCATGTCAACTATTTCGGTGATCTTTTCATGTGCTGGCCAAATTAATTTTTGCAACATGTCAAATCCGAGGAACCTTATGTGGTTTTCGCTTAGACTGGCCTTCTTTAGTCTCCGCGAACTCAAAGAATCTGCAAAATGTTATTCCACTGTCGCAAGTTTGCGTCGAAAGTAATCGACGCAGTTATAATGTCTTCAATATACACCGTGGAGAACGTTTTTAGTTCTGGCGTCAACACTTCGTTTATTGACCGCACGAATACCGAAATCGAGTCCTTTATGGCAAGTGGAACTCTGTTGGACACGTATTGGGTCCTTCGGAACAAAAACGAATTGTGCTTTCTGCATGACTCGTCTAAGTCCACTTAGTTGAACCCCATTGTAGCGTCTAGCTTGGTCAACCACGCTTTCCCCGGGAACTAGCGGAGGATGTCCTGTACAGATTCGTGAAGCATTCCGTCTGCTTCCAACCATTTATTCAGTTCTCTTGTATCCAAACAATATCGTATATTCCCATCCTTTTCTGGCACAACCGTGATCACAATTGTGATCGGTTTACATGTTTGATGCGACAATGATGATATGTTCGTCTGCGTACTTGTATTGCTTGTCAGTCTGTTTCTCTATATTTGTCAGAAATGGGATATGATTTGGTATTTGGACCTTTGTCTAAAGTCACACGAAGTCTGTTCAACACTCCTTCAGTTTTCCCACACACATACGGAAATATGCGCAGGATTCTTCTAATTACCTCCTCCATTAAGCAAATCCGTTACTCCTCTTGCCAAATTTCATTCTTCCCGACTCATTAATGTAAAACATTAAATATCTCACCCTTCTCTGAACTGCTTACCTCACGAAATATTCGTCACTCCTGCGGTCCGGACAGGTTAGCACTACGAATCCCTCAACCATACCCTTGTTTTCCATCCCTGCTCTTCATTGCCCGTACAGCAGTGCCATCACCTACACCTGTCTGTTCGACAATCTTAGGGCATAGATTGCAGATAGTGTTTTCTCCGAGTTCGTTTGCGGTAATATATCACTGCCAGTCAGAACATGTTGTTGTTGTTGTTGCGATGGTCTTCAGTCCTGAGACTGGTTTGATGCAGCTCTCCATTCTAATCTATCCTGTGCAAGCTTCTTCATCTCCCAGTACCTACTGCAACCTACATCCTTCTGAATCTGTTTAGTGTATTCATCTCTTGGTCTCCCTCTACGATTTTTACCCTCCACGCTGCCCTCCAATACTAAACTGGTGATCCCTTGATGCCTCAGAACATGTCCTACCAACCAATCCCTTCTTCTAGTCAAGTTGTGCCACAAACTTCTCTTCTCCCCAATCTTATTCAATACCTCCTCATTAGTTATGTGATCTACCATTCTAAACTTCAACATTCCTCTGTAGCGCCACATTTCGAAAGCTTCTATTCTCTTCTTCTCCAAACTAATTATCGTCTATGTTTCACTTCCATACATGGCTACGCTCCATACAAATACTTTCAGAAACGACTTCCTGACACTTAAATCTATACTCGATGTTAACACATTTCTCTTCTTCAGAAACGTCTTCCTTGCCATTGCCAGTCTACATTTTATATCCTCTCTACTTCGACCATCATCAGTTACTTCGCTCCCCAAATAGTAAAACTCCTTTACTACTTTAAGTGTCTCATTTCCTAATCTAATTCCCTCAGCATCACCCGACTTAATTCGACTAAATCCCATTATCCTCGTTTTGATTTTGTTGATGTTCATCTTATACCCTCCTTTCAAGACACTGTCCATTCCGTTCAACTGCTCTTCCAAGCCCTTTGCTGTCTCTGGCAGAATTACAATGTCATCGGCGAACCTCCGAGTTTTTATTTCTTCTCCATGGATTTTAATACCTACTCCGAATTTTTCTTTTGTTTCCTTCATTGCTTGCTCAATATACAGATTGAATTACATCGGCGAGACGCTACAACCCTGTCTCACTCCCTTCTCGACCTCTGCTTCCCTTTCATGCCCCTTGACTCTTATAACTGCCATCTGGTTTCTGTATAAATTGTAAATAGCCTTTCGCTGCCTGTATTTTACCCCTGCCACCTTCAGAATTTGAAAGAGAGTATTCCAGTCAACATTGTCAAAAGCTTTCTCTAAGTCTACAAATGCTAGAAACGTAGGTTTGCCTTTCCTTAATCTAGCTTCTAAGATAAGTCGTAGGGTCAGTATTGCCTCACGTGTTCCAACATTTCTACGGAATCCAAACTGATCTTCCCCGAGGTCGGCTTCTACCAGTTTTTCCATTCGTCTGTAAAGAATTCGCGTTAGTATTTTGCATCCGTGACTTATTAAACTGATTGTTCGGTAATTTTCACATCTGTCAGCACCTGCTTTCTTTGGGATTGGAATTATTATATTCTTCTTGAAGTCTGAGGGTATTTCGCCTGTCTCATACATCTTGCTCACCAGATGGTAGAGTTTTGTCAGGACTGACTCTCCTAAGGCCGTCAGAAGTTCTAATGGAATGTTGTCTACTCCCGGGGCCTTGTTTCGACTCAGGTCTTTCAGTGCTCTGTCAAACTCTTCACCCAGTATCGTATCTCCCATTTCATCTTCATCTACATCCTCTTCCATTTCCATTATATTGTCCTCAAGTACGTCGCCCTTGTAGAGACCCTCTATATACTCCTTCCACCTTTCTGCTTTCCCTTCTTTGCTAAGAACTGGGTTTCCATTCGAGCTCTTGATATTGATACAAGTGGTTCTCTTTTCTCCAAAGGTCTATTTAATTTTCCTGTAGGCAGTATCTATCTTACCCCTAGTGAGATAAGCCTCTACATCCTTACATTTGTCCTCTAGCCATCCCTGCTTAGCCATTTTGCACTTCCTGTCGATCTCATTTTTGAGACGTTTGTATTCCTTTTTACCTACTTCATTTATTGCATTTTTATATTTTCTCCTTTCATCAATTAAATTCAATATTTCTTAAGTTACCCAAGGATTTCTACTAGCCCTCGTCTTTTTACCTACTTGATCCTCTGCTGCCTTCACTACTTCATCTCTCAAAGCTACCCATTCTTCTTCTACTGTATTTATTTCCCCCATTCCTGTCAATTGATCCCTTATGCTCTACCTGAAACTCTGTACAACCTCTGGTTCTTTCAGTTTATCCAGGTCCCATCTCCTTAAATTCCCACCTATTTGCAGTTTCTTCAGTTTTAATCTACAGTTCATAACCAATAGATTGTGGTCAGAGTCCACATCTGCCCCTGGAAATGTCTTACAATTTAAAACCTGGTTCCTAAATCTCTGTGTTACCATTATATAATCTATCTGAAACCTGTCAGTATCTCCAGGCTTCTTCGATGTATACAACCTTCTTTCATGATTTTTGAACCAAGTGTTAGCTATGATTAAGTCGTGCTCTGTGCAAAATTCTTCCAGGCGGCTTCCTCGTTCAATTCTTAGCCCCAATCCATATTCACCTACTACGTTTCCTTCTCTCCCTTTTCCTACTACCGAATTCCAGTCACCCATGACTATTAAATTTTCGTCTCCCTTCACTATCTGAATAATTTCTTTTATTTCATCATACATTTCTTCAATTTCTTCATCATCTGCAGAGCTAGTTGGCATATAAACTTGTACTACTGTAGTAGGCGTGGGCTTCGTGTCTATCTTGGCGACAATAATGCGTTCACTATGCTGTTGGTAGTAGCTTACCCGCGCTCCTATTTTGTTATTCATTATTAAAACGACTTCTGCATTACCCCTATTTGATTTTGTATTTATAACCCTGTATTCGCCTGACCAAAAGTCTTGTTCCTCCTGCCAGTGAACTTCACTAATTCCTACTATATCTAACTTTAACCTATCCATTTCCCTTTTTAAATTTTCTAACCGACCTGCTCGATTAAGGGATCTGACATTCCACGTTCTGATCCATAGAACGCCAGTTTTCATTCTCCTGATAACGACGTCCTCCTGAGTAGTCCCCGCCCGGAGATCCGAATGGGGGACTATTTTACCTCGGGAATATTTTACCCAAGAGGACGCGATCATCATTTAACTATACAGTAAAGCTGCATGCCCTCGGGAAAAATTACGACTGTAGTTTCCCCTTGCTTTCAGCCATTCGCAGTACCAGCACAGCAAGGCCGTTTTGGTTAGTGTTACAAGGCCAGATCAGTCAATCATCCAGACTGTTGCCCCTGCAACTACTGAAAAGGCTGCTGCCCCTCTTCAGGAACCACACGTTTATCTGGCCTCTCAACAGATACCCCTCCGTTGTGATTGCACCTACGGTACGGCTATCTGTATCGCTGAGGCACGCAAGCCTCCCCACCAACGGCAAGGTCCATGGTTCTTGGGGGAGAGTCAGAACATCTAACATTAAAATATGCACCACAAAGATGTCGTGACGTCTGTGTAGCAATCACCGACCTCTAATCTAATAAGTGACTGCGGATTCGTCCTCTTGTCTTTGGCTCCAAATGCTGGTACCAGTATTATACCTCTTGCAGATATTTTCTTGACAATCCCGTCTGTACTCCTTAATCTCTTAAAAAAGCTACTCGATGATAGCGAGTTCTGGGCAGTGCGGCGCGAGGGACAGTCGCACAGGACATGGGAAGTCCTGGGCGTGACGGCGCGACGGACGCAGAGAGTCGCGAGAAAGACTTTGAGTGGAGCAGTTCGCGCATGGTCGCGAGAGATAGAAACATTTCGTAGGGTCGACTTGTGTACTTGTGAGATTTCCGTGGCTCCTGCAGTGAAGACGTAGTGCGCATTTGCAAGTGAATATCTCGCGAGCTATGTTGTCGTTCATAACTAATTATGTGAAGTAAGAATCTATTGTTTCCCTGTTATTCAACTTGTATTTTAGTTAATTGCTGGACCATCGGCACCAATAAGTGTTTTGCAGAAATATACCACATTCTCAAAAGTACTTCTACTACCGTACTCATCATTTAAAGTCAATAAGATAGTACCTGCAGATTTTATTTAATTGCAATCTTTCATTTACAAATTTATATGTTACATTCATAATTCGCAATTGCCGAGTGATAGAAACCTTCGACCATTCGATTCATGTTTGTATTCTTATCGTATACTGTAAACTTAGCAGTATTTGGTCTTCAATGTGGCAACTACGTATCCCAGCCCCTAGACAACGAAACCATGCCATAGCTTTTAATTTTACAGTTCTGAGTCGGAGGGTACGTAGTTGAGGGCCACCACAACACCCCACACCACCATCATTTTCTTTATTTTTAGAAAGCCTGCGCACATTTATTGTGTTACGACCGGTTTCGTTTCTTGAACATCTTCAAGTTGCCGAGTTTTGCTGTATTCAAGACATGGGTGGTATGGTTGTCATATGTAATGTTAAAGACAACAGCCAACAACACGGAAACCTGGAGATGTTAAAGAAACGAAACCAGTTGTAACATAATAAACGTGTAAAATGCACCTAATTTTCACGAATCATTAACATTAATGTCAGCTGTGGGCTCAACATGTCAAGTTTGTTCGCTAATTTCCCCCAAGACAAAATGAACACAGCTGTGTTATGCAGCGAATGACACAGAAAACGAAACACAGGAACTCATATTTAAAGCTGTGATAACCACATTCAGACAAGATACAGCATATACTCATGCATTCTGTTCGCAAGTCTACTGCTGACTTCTTGGCATGCCATTTCGTTACTTTATGTTATCCATACACATTATAAAAATTGATGTGGCCGGTGGGGGTGGAGGTGGCTGAAAAAGAAGCGACACGTAAATTTCTAGACTTAATTCACCCAGCATTTGAGAATGAGAGCAATTAACAACTTGCAACAAACCTTATACATAATTTCAAAAATGTTTACGAATTTTTTTCTGGCTGACAACCCTTACAAAACGGTGAAAGGAAAATGTTTATCTCTTACTACTTTTCCACTGTTCATTCAGTAAAAGTACCGCAAGAGACATGACGTTATAATTTATTACTGATTTACTATTAACTGTACTCGCAACACATTTTACAGACAGTATCCACTTATACCACTGAATGTAAGTGTAAATTTATATCATTGAACGACATATCATTAAGGAGATATGTCATAAACAATAAGATAGGTGAAAACTGCCACATCATGCATGACGTTTGAATTTATTATTTATTTGCTACTAATTTTATAAATTTCGCTGACAGTATCCACATATGCCGCTAAATGTAACTACAAAATTATACTTATAGACACATAGTTCAGGAGATATGATGTCGTAAACATTAAGCACAAGGTGAAATGCTGTATGGTAGAGGCGTGGACGCACAGATATAAATACGAGTACATACCTGGGCGACGCCGGGTATATTCGCTACTGCAAATTAAAAATTTGTTTCATTTAGAAAAACACTGTCTCTAAACAAAAACGAAAAAACGAGAATTTAGAAATAAAATAATTGGAAATGAGTAATTAATTAAAGATTGTGCCCCAATTTGGGGCGGGAGAATTAATGTAGTGGTCGGTATTTTTTTAAGGCCATTACAATACATATTAAATTGCACTTTGCCTTTGCTTATTAAATCACAAAATCTTAAATTACACTTGAGTGTGTCACTTGCATATTAAATAAAGATGATTAGGAGGACCAGCAGCGAGATATTAAGATTAGTCATAAATAGAATCAAAAACTGCCGATGAACCGCTATAATTGAAATACAATTTACAAATTAGTTTTATTCATGAAAGAGCAAATAATAATTTGACCATTACAAATTAGAAAATTTCCCAAGGTCGTTATCAGGATGTTTAAATAGTGGTTGCCTTGAGGCAAGTGGAACTGGCAAGCTAACTAACATGACAGCTACAGCGTATTTTGCCGGGCTACGGCTCCATCACAGGTGTGTCATTCAAGAAAAACGCTTTGCGTTCTTCAGAGCTATGTCCCTGGGCATGACCATACCATCGACTGGCTAGCTTATGTTACTCTTATGGCAAACCAAATTTTTTGCACCACCATCGTTAAACAATCTGCGTCGCATCAACTTCCACAGCAAGGTCGACCACATGCAAACTTTGTAGGTAGATGGAATTTATTCCTGGGACAACCTCCCTCTTTCCCTTCTTTCACACAATCCTCTCATCAAGAGAGCGCACGCAGACACTGAAAGGCATTCACACCAAGTGGAAAGCTGCACATCGTTCGTTTCACATTGGGTTCTGTAACATTATGTGATTGCCTTATCATTTTAAATCATTCACTAATCGAGCAGTCGCTCGGCAACAGCTACAGTTAGCAAATAATGTTGCGAGAATGTAAAAGGTGAACGACCTGTGACGTAACTTGTTTATTGTCGACGCGCCGTCAGAGATGCAGTGAGGTATTGACTTTGAAAACCGCGGCGCGAAAAACGGACAGAAGAAGAACACTTTTACAGATTTTTTTTTTTGATGTACGAGATATTCTCGATGAACAGTTACTCATTCTTCTCTTGTCTCCTGTAACTTGTGTCGGACGCGCATGTCTTGCCGCCGTATTATTATTGTTAAAAATAATATTATTCTAGTGTAAAGTAAATGTGTAATACTAAAAGTGCCTAGCAGTAGATTTATTGTGCGACGTGTATGTGAAAACGTCAAAGGAATTGTTTTCATTACGAGAAGTGCCAGTCAAAACGGCATCCACGTTAAATCCTTCATTGCAGTGTAAGTTCGTCTATTAATTGCCATAAATTCAGTGTTAAATGGAACTGGTGTATGGACTATTTATTTAATATAGAATCTATGTCTCACTCCTTCATGAAGTTATTTAATTTTCTTTATGTTTCTGCCAAATACAGAGTTCACAGTCACGAATTCTTTCGTCGAAATCGGACGGAAGTTGTTAGCGGCGAAATATTTTCTCCGCGCCATATTCTACTGGTAAATGCATGATAAACTACGGTCCCTTAGGAAATTCATGTTGAGCTATCCAAAAATAATTATATTTTAAATAGGCATTTACTCTCCTCTGCAATGCAACTTCCGACTGATCAGACGATCAAACAAGAAACAGCCGCACACGGTCGGCGTTCGCAAATGTGTTTCCACCGCTGGTTATAGCTATATGTTACAGCATAAAAGTAAACATATTGTTATAATTAGCGACTACGAACGGGGACATTTATAACTGTATGTTTATGTATACACATTACGTAAACATATCGTTATAATTGGCGCCCGAACAGGGACCCGAATTAAAAAAAAACTTAAAGGAATAAAAATTTATGTAAGATAGGCATTGTGGAAATATTCATAAATAATTGTAGCTAATCTTGTGCTTTTTATTTGTTACATGACATCAAACGCCATCCAATAAAATTTCCATTGAGCGAAAGAAACGAGATATTCAGAGAAAATTACGGAAGAGAGATTTTTTTTTTGGAACAGAATTTGTGCGAAAATCTAGTTGCAACGCCCAAGGCAGTCATCAACAACGTAAGTTAAAATTTCGTTAGCCATAGCCAAGCTTCCTTAATTTCATCCGACATTAATCAATTTGTGACGATCTTTAGTAGTTGCAGTAAAAATTTGCTTTGAATTCAGTAGATTGCATTTAGTAGAGTAGAAATTTCTTCACGTATTGTTTAAATTACATTGTTGTGTATTGCATATCAATTGTTTTTAAATGTCCGCTGCCTGTTCACGGAGCTGACCAGCCATAGTTTTCATTTATTTTGACCAGTGTGCAGCCATACTTTCTTTACGGTCCAGAATAGTCTCTTGTTCTCGTGACGTGCAACTCCCGACCAAAGACCTTGTAAAAAATAACTAGACTGACTGATGGCGCTGCAGTCGCGGGATAATTTGAACCTTCGCCTGGACGCCATTATAGTGGATGTAGTCTGATGTGTTGTGTACTACTGTTGTTTGTGAAGACCCTGATTCAACGTTGTATATTTGTTGGGGCGTACATACAGTATTTGTTACTCGTAATTCTACTGTCTGTACGTTCCAATCAAAAGAAGTACAATGGTGAAGAGTTGTGCAGCGATTAATTGTACAAATAAATTGGAGAAAGGAACGAATATTACATTTCACAGATATGTCAATATTATAAGTTGTTTCGTTTGTCAGTGCACTTGCTTAATAAATGTTTTTGTAACACAGTATTAGCATAATGTCTGTGCATCTATTTGCAGGTTTCCTTTCTCAAAACCACAGCTGTTACGAAAATGGTTACACGCTGTCAGTAGGCAAGATTTCCGACCGACAGAATACCATTTTATATGTTCTGATCATTTTGAAGAAAGTTGGCTGATCAGTAGTGTTTTCATGGTCTAGATTAGGTTGAAACTTGATAATTTGGTCGTGAGTTGCCAAAGCACTATGCCATATATAACGCACTTCTCGTCATAAAATCTAAAGCAAGGTATAGTCAGAAAATATCTATTAATATAGTGGGGAAATCTTCGAGTATTTTGACGCATTTTGCATAGATCTATCGTAAATGAACTACGAAGTATGCTAGTGGTCCAATACATAACTTTTAGCTACGGCAGATTCCATGTAGTACGTAAGATAAATTCATAAACAGTGACTAGTTGCTGTTTGTTCACAAATTATAAAGTATATTGTAGTGACGTATTTAAATGAGGCATTATGTTTGTGACCTAAGTCAAGGGAAGGCATTTTATAACCAAAAGCGATGTATAAACATTCGAACTCCGCGCGTCAGTTTACCACTCTAATGGCCGCCGCCCAGCTATTCAATTTGTCCGCTCTTTACAGTCGACCACTCGTGCTGTTGTGGGGGCCTGCTCCCGACATTCCGAACTTGGACGTAGCAGTGACAACCGACTCGCAACCGATAAATTACATCTCTGTCGACAGCTGACGGCCGTAGCTCAAACGAACTTCATTGACTTACTGTTTGTAAATAAGTGAGCTATGGCAGACGATAAAAAGTCATTACTAGATTCAAATGAACGGAATGAAACGAGTGAAGTGTCGCGTCGCTTACGGTCCCGCACGATAATTAGTAGGGCTGAGACACCAATTGAAACAATTGTAGAAAGTGAAATGGGAAATCTTACGGACTTTGGTGCCTCACACCATAATGTTACCGGTACTGAACTAGACAATGCCAACATAGTTTCTGCCACTTGTAGTCGTAGGTTACAAGGGAAGCAGGTGAAAGCAATTCAGGGGTAGTGACAGACGATGTATTCAAACAGCTACTGAGTCAAATAAGTCAAATGATGCAGGACGGAAATCGCCAATTGAAAGAGGAAAATCGCCAAATGGTGAATTCCATTAAAAATGATTTGAAAGACGAAAATAGACAAATGTTAGCCTCGCTTGAAGATAAACTTTCTACAGTAATTGAAGATAAACTTTCTACAGTAAGCGAAGAAATAAAAACTCTTAGAGAAAACGTAGCCAAAGAAGTAGCAAAGCAAGTAAAGGATGCTGTTTCTCAAATGCGAAGTGGAATAATTTTCGAACTGAATGACACTTTAGCTACCATGCAAAGCGAGACAGCTGACATCCGAAACGCAACCAAGAATCTTGACTCCACCGTAACCACGGTTAATCACAGATTAGACAGAGTAACTACGCAGGTAGAAAAACTAACCGAGGGAATGTCAAACTTGACTCTGGAAACGGAAACGAAAGTAAAGGAGAGGCTAGATAGTCATGAGAGAGAATTTAGAGAAAAGTATGAGAACTGGATTGCTGGAAAGGACAAATTTGTCGAAGATAGAATTAACAAAGGCCTAGTAGAGACTGTGAAAGCAACCACTATTGGTATCTTGTCAGCTCCTGGAAGCTCCGGAGATACCGTAATGTCTGAACTCGGTAGCATTAGGCGTACCCTTCAGCAAGAATTACCAAATTGGAAGCAAGAGGTAACGGAACAGCTAAATAACCTGAAGGCACAAGTGAGTAGTAGTTCCCGAATACAGAGACCGAATGATCCTAACTCTTTTGCCTCAGAGGAAGAAGATGAATTATTTCGGCAATTCCGAATACCTGTTGTATCTAATGAACACACTTCACCACCACATATTCCAGTTAGTCACCGAAATCAAGAATCTGACTCAGTAGTAAAAATGATGAAGGAAGAAAGCATGATAAAGCATCGAGTTTTTCAAACCTTTAACCCGGAAAAACGAAATATCCACCCAATTGTTTTTCTTCGTGGATTCTCCGGCATTTTTCCAAATTCGTGGACTGATAGACAGCGTATCCAATTTGTTACCGGATATATAGGTGGCGAATCGGCAGTATGGGGAACAGAAATGGTTGATAAGTGTCGAACATATAAGGAGTTTGAGCACTGTTTCCTCAGCAAATTTTGGAGCGAAGGTGTTCAGAAGCGCCTTCGTAAAGAAGTCTATAATGCAGAACAATTTGACCCCAGGAATAGTAGCCTGAGAAAGTACTTCGAAAAATATCTTGGCAAAATCAGGTATTGGGATAACCCTATCAATAGTAAAGATGTAATTATGATTCTCAAGTCTAAATTACCCATTTCGATTCGTGAAAAGCTGATACCCATACCAGATGATGATCCAGATACCTTTCTGTCGATATTAGATTCCCTAGACCTGATCTATGAGGACATGAGAGCTAACAAACCGCGGAATACTCCGCACAATTCTTGGCCACAACATTACGAGAGTAACAGCTATGAAAAGCCAGGGAACAGTTACAAAAATAGTAACGATTGGCAAAACGGAAATAAAGGAAATGGGTATCCGCACAAAAGGAATAGACATAATCAACACAACCGATTCAATCCCGTGTATAACACGACTAGTAACCAGTACGGCAATCAATCGTACAAGCAGAACTTTGGAAATGGTTTCAGTCAAAAAGGTTGGCAACAGCAGAGCGGATCGCAATGGAATGCACCGTACTCGCGCAGCCAACACTCAAATTACGGGCAGCAACAAACAGCTGATAACGCCCACTCATACCAACACAACTCCGCGCCTAGTAAAAATCAAGCGCAGGGAATGCACAGAAACACACAGTTTAACGGCAACACACAGTGAGAAGGTGGATTTTACAGTAACAATTCCGGAAATCATAATAGTAATAAAAATCTTCAGACCCCGCGAAGGCATTACAATCCACCTGTATTTTTCGCAAACGCGGAAGACAGTAACACATATTGGACACTAGAACAAACGCAGCAACATTTTAACACAAGGTTTGTGCATAACAGTAATTTTGTTCCTCAGTGTTCTCACAATGTCAGATTGGTCGAACTTTCTAATGATGAAGGCCAATCAAAACCAAACAAGCAGGAAAACTTAAGTTCAGCACCTGAAAGCTCCCTAAGTGATGCTGTGAGACAGAATGGGGGCGACCACTTCGACGGAGAGACTAACCATGACGTACTTGTACTGAGATACGGTGTTAACTTATAAAGTAGGCGAAAAGGTCTTGCTAAAACACACACTTTAAACCATCGTTGCTCTTACACAAAAATCGAAAATGGCAAAGTCTTTTTGAGGGACCTTACGAGATCCTTCGTATACCGCATACAGGTTGTTATCTGATTTCTGATCCCGCAAATGGAAAAACAAAATGGTTATACCATCACTCTGATCTTAAAAAATATCATGCTACAGAATAAGTCAAAAGGAAAGCTTTATAATGACAAGAGAAGGTTAGCCGCTAGTGACTAAGTGACAACTGATTTGACTTCGTTAAAAAAATGCTCAGAATATATTACACGACAGTGAGTCTATCTTGCTATACAGCAGACAATTTAAAATATGTTATCTTGAGCCATAATTTAAGTACAGACAAGCTGATAAATGAAAAAAAATTCTTGTTTAACAAAGAAAGTGATCAACTCCAAGAACTCTAGTTTTAAGATTTAGTTTTAAGGAGATAATATTTAAGAGAGAAAAATGAAATATAAAGCAAAGGATGTGCCCAACAAGCCGGCTTCTGCGATATGAAATGCTAAAGAAGTGAAAATAAAACATAGTATGTAAGAATTTTTTTTTTAAGTTCAAGGAGCAATGATCCAGAAACGAAATTTATTGTCGTCAAGGACAAGGGTCGCTTGACAATTATTGGTTCCTGATCCCACTAAAAAGGAAAACAAGTAACCAGTTTCTAAGTCAGCTATGTCTAGATTAAGTTCCAATGTACATAGAAATCTGGAACAGGTTCATCTCTGCATTAAAATAACGTAATGTTTACGAAGCATGTGAGTTACTTGTAAGTACCAACGTGACCACGAAACCGGTATCCTTCAGCTAGATAAACAAAGTAGCATTAATTGTAATTGCAATACGCAGGACAGATACATTCAAAGCCATAAGTGAAATAAATACTAAGTATAAGAGCGTAAGTGGCAAGGACAAGGCAATAATGACTTAAGGTCATATACAGAGGTCAATGCAGTGTAGCGCAAGCAGGCGTCAAGGCGAGAATAAAATGACAATGAAACAGCCGGCAAAACAACCCAACTAGTTCTTAATTGGAGCGCGTACGCAGACGTACGGCGCAAAGGGAAATTAATTTCTAAGTCATAAGGAACAAGGAGCTGTTTGCTAGATTTCTTCTTCTATGTACTATTATATCTATGTCTTTCTTCTGAATTTGTGTAAATACCCTAACCCGCCTAAACCCGTCCCGTAGACTTGACGTCACAGATTGAGAAATGCGGTTGACATGGAAGGCTGGTTTGGCATACGATTTTCAAAAGGAAACGCGTGAACGAAATAGGTTCAAATGGCTCTGAGCACTATGGGACTTAACATCTATGGTCATCAGTCCCCTAGAACTTAGAACTACTTAAACCTAACTAACCTAAGGACAGCACACAACACCCAGCCATCACGAGGCAGGGAAAATCCCTGACCCCGCCGGGAATCGAACCCGGGAACCCGTGCGTGGGAAGCGAGAACGCTACCGCACGACCACGAGATGCGGGCGAACGAAATAGGGAAAAGCTATTTTTGAAATGTCTTAATTTTTCCTTTTAAAGTCAATCCGAGACGGAAACCGAGATCGCGATAAGGAATTTGAATATTTTCTTGAATGGTGTTCTGTTCTCATGCGAGAGGGCGATCAAATGTGACTGATTGATCCTCACATCTAGTAAAAAGAGAATTTTTGTTGAAATGACAGTGATAACTTTAATGAATCTAATAAATAGAAAGAACGATTGAAATGAATTAAAATAATAATAATTGCTAACAGATCGGAGAAACTAATGTATTGTGACTGTGAACTAAAAGCATAATTAGTCTTAGAGAAAGATGAGGAACAATGTAAAGCGAAATGTTAAGGTAGTTACCAACAAAGCAACAGAAATTGAAATGGACATGATAATCAAAGCTCTCACTTAGCAAGCTTCAAAGTGAGACAAACTATTTGATTATAAACCGTAAAAAAAAAAAAAAAAAAAAAAAAAAAAATTGTGTACATAGTAGTGTATAAGTGAAGGCTTAAATGGTGTGGAAGTCTGCCACAGACACGATGAAGATAAAAGTGTTAAACGTGCAGATAGGCCGACGGACAATGATAGTCCGGTTGTGTAACCGAAGGCGGTGATGTGATTACGTGCAGTGCACCGGAAACCAAGTGTGTTAGCTGCTTTGCAAACTGCGAGCGCTAGCCTACCTTAAAATCTTCAAAATCGGCTGGAAAATGTGGAGACAGGGATGGTTTCAATGGAGTCTCTGTCCCTAGTAATCCTCGTCCCTCCGCACCAGCTCAGCAAACCACAACACCATCGACGCAACGTGTTCACTGAACCGTGCGCGGAAAAGCTGAAGTACCGCGTGGAGGCTGGTGAGCGCCTCGAGTTGCGATTCAGCTCTAACAATCAGCCTGTGTCAACGTCCATCCACGCAACAAACGCGTTAAATTTAAAGTGATGTACTTGCACAGCACTCCCGCTGCAGTTCGACGAAACGGACTTTCCATGAAAGCCGCTCCCAAAATAAAAGACTCTTATATGAGTTCACAACATATCACATACTATGCTCATGTTATATCCCGTGGATGAAATGTGAACAGCCAAACCACACGCGAATAGTGACAAAGCCAAATTCCTATGAATCCCAAGTCCTAAAATAGATTTAAGCTTAGTTTTTAGACTAATGGGTATTTATATTTTTTGTTACATGTAACGTGTGTACGTAACGTGCGAGTGAGACTCGCCCGCCAGAGCTGATGAAAAGTTTTCTACTCGGAGACCGCAAAGCAGCGATCCAACTTCTCAAGGCATAAGCTTCACCTGGAGAAGAATCAAATTTTAACTTACCTGTCAATACACAAACAATGAAAGCGTAAAAATCATAACAATAGTGAGCAATGGAAAATGGACACGTGTGAGAAATTCCATGAGTGAGAAGTGTATGTGTATAAAAATGGACACGTGTGAGAAATTCCATGAGTGAGAAGTGTATGTGTATAAAAATGGACACGTGTGAGAAATTCCATGTGTGAGAATTATGTGTGTATAAAAAGATGAATCCTATGTGTTTTCTTTCAGGAGCAAAGAGCGTATGAGCTCTGGACAATAACCTGAGGCCACAAAGATGGTCGTTATGAACTCTGTAAAAAAAAAGACTATAATGAGTATAATGTATGAACACTTTTACAGATTTTTTTTTTTGATGTACGAGATATTCTCGATGAACAGTTACTCATTCTTCTCTTGTCTCCTGTAACTTGTGTCGGACGCGCATATCTTGCCGCCGTATTATTATTGTTAAAAATAATATTGTTCTAGTGTAAAGTAAATGTGTAATACTAAAAGTGCCTAGCAGTAGATTTATTGTGCGACGTGTATGTGAAAACGTCAAAGGAATTGTTTTCATTACGAGAAGTGCCAGTCAAAACGGCATCCACGTTAAATCCTTCATTGCAGTGTAAGTTCGTCTATTAATTGCCATAAATTCAGTGTTAAATGGAACTGGTGTATGGACTATTTATTTAATATAGAATCTATGTCTCACTCCTTCATGAAGTTATTTAATTTTCTTTATGTTTCTGCCAAATAGAGAGTTCACAGTCACGAATTCTTTCGTCGAAATCGGACGGAAGTTGTTAGCGGCGAAATATTTTCTCCGCGCCATGTTCTACTGGTAAATGCATGATAAACTACGGTCCCTTAGGAAATTCATGTTGAGCTATCCAAAAATAATTATATTTTAAATAGGCATTTACTCTCCTCTGCAATGCAACTTCCGACTGATCAGACGATCAAACAAGAAACAGCCACACCCGGTCGGCGTTCGCAAATATGTTTCCACCGCTGATTATAGCTATATGTTACAGCACAAAAGTAAACATATTGTTATAATTAGCGACTACGAACGGGGACATTTATAACTGTATGTTTATGTATACACATTACGTAAACATATCGTTATTCTTCTCATATCCTGTCGAGACATCGAACAGTCCGCTTGTCTGACGCACTGCAAATGTGTTATCTCCAAGCCTGTTCCACATTTCTCAACACAGTCTGGTGGTTGATAGCATGAATGGCCCGGTGTTGAGGAGAAGGGTGGGGGGCCTCCCTTTCCCGTCCACGCTGGCCTTTGCCTTCCATAGCCATACGATGATGAGGAATTTCCACATCATACACCGCCTTCTTAAGTTAGAACAGCCGATAAACATTCTCTGTGTGTTGACCTATACACTTACCGACACAATTCTCACCCTGTATCGATTCTTGGTGCAACCTCAATTACATTAAGGTGCGAGTTTCTACCACACAGGCATCCAGTTAACACTCAACAAATTAGACTAAATATAGTACTACTGTAATAAAAAGTACATCCAAGTGAAGCCTTCAACACCAGCCAATACTCTACTTTTGGAAGTAGTGGGAGACCCTCTCATAGCGGTAAAAATTACGTCTCAGAGAATTCAAACCCTAGACTCTAAAGTTATTCACAAACAATATCAGAAATAGCCTCTTCGAAAAAAAAATTAAAAAATATGGTTCAAATGGCTCTGAGCACTATGGGACTTAACTTCTGAGGTCATCAGTCCCCTAAAACTTAGAACTACTTAAACCTAACTAACCTAAGGCCATCACACACATCCATGCCCGAGGCAGGATTCGAACCTGCAACCGTAGCGGTCGCGCGGTTCCAGACTGTAGCGCCTAGAACCATTCGGCCACACCGGCCGGCAAAAAAAAAAAAAAAAAAAAAAAAAAAAAAAAAAAAATGAAACGCAGAGCTGAATCGCAGTCGTAACTTAACAAGATCGCATTATTAGTGAGCGGTTTCTCGGACAAAAGCGACTCGAAACTCTTTTTCCTCAGCTATTTGCTTCTTGAAACATCCATCTGCTATCCAAGGGCGAAAAATCAGATATTAACAATATATTCACGAGAATCGTGCACAAGCTATTTTCGGTTAAAAAGATTCCTAACTCGACGAAAATTTCTGCCTAATAGGTAAGCATAAGTAGGCAGCAGCTTGTTTTGTGCTGATCTGATACAGGAACGGCCATACTGCCCTCAGCAGGAAACGCTGGGGCGCTGGCGACCCTCCTGTTCGGCAGGCCTCTGGGACCGAACAAGATTCTGATCATACCTGACACGTTAGCTCCGCCATATGCCAGCAGTATGGACAGATATCGCCATCCTGTGGACGCAATGCAGAAATAGTGGGGCTACAGCGTTATGGAACTTTGCACCAAGGGATCCAAGACCTTGCGAAAACTGTTAAAAATATATATTTCCGTTTAAAGAAGCCTAGTTGCTTGTATCTGAGTATACAAAAACGATAGAGGCATTAATAATACAACAACTTGCTGGTTTGCAGAATTTGATTTGCTTGAAGCATCGTTCCGATACCGAGAACCATTTAAGAAATACTCCCCATACATTTTTGCAGGACTTACTCCTGTGCTAGTCCACATGAAAGCTTACTCCCTTTCTTTTAGTAGAATAAGGTCAGGGAGATGTGCGACCCTCATTAACAATGTTGGCTCACTGTCTATATGAGGGGTGGCTCACACACTACTATAATCGTGACCTGCAGCAACATCAGCTGATATTCCTAAATATTCAAGTGAGTTATGCTCAAATGTATAACTATCGTAGAATTTAGAAATTATGTAAGTATAAATACCAGCGAATTAATGAAGTAGATCAAACGAAAATCAGGTTAATTTAAGGTAATTCGAAAACATACTGCAAAAAGTGCCCTTACACGCTGAGTGTGAAAAATAAAGTCCTAAAGTGTGTTTAAGCCACGTTATGTGTAAAACTGTAAACCTTCGTGATAAACACGCGCAAAATCTATACCTCAAGTGGCACTCGAAACTCCCAGAAAACCTACTTAGTTTGCCCGCTCGTAGGACTTCATCTCATCAGTCAGAAAGTTTCGTGTAAGGCTATTGTAACTTTCCCAGCTTTTGACGACGTAATGTCGAAATTTAAATGTTTTGCTGCTTACTCATTCATCGGTTTTGAATCATCGACATAAAGAGTCAATATTTTCTTGTAGGCATACGTAGACTCTTGACGATAATTTTCCAGAAAAGATACTTGTGGGTTACTTTGTAAGGGTGGGAGTTGGGTTTTTGCTTGCTTATTCTTGAATTGAGAACAACTGTGTGAGGTGAAATGACAAGTTTAATGTCGCAATATTTATCACCAAATTACAGCCTTTCACGCAGTTTTCAACACGCCAACATAAAAACAGCGCAATGGATAACGCATCAAAAAGTGAAATAAGTTTATATACAACAATGTTAAATATTAACTCTCTGAAAGAACATTAATCTTAAGCAAAACATTACGAAAGTTTAATTGGAAGTTTCTTTACATTAATCCTAAGCACAATAATATGAAAGTTTAATTGGACGTTTCTTTACAAAACTGCTCCTACACATACGTTATGATGTCGGTCAGTACTACGAAAATTCCGATTCCGGTTCAAAATTCGGCACTATTTAAGATGACAATCAAGTCTATGGTGGATGGTTAGTCAAGGTAAGTCAAGTGACAAATTTGAGCGCAAGCTTACCCAAGACCACTCGAGTTTACAGTGGACG
The DNA here is from genome assembly GCF_021461395.2 of Schistocerca americana. NCBI lineage: Eukaryota > Metazoa > Arthropoda > Insecta > Orthoptera > Acrididae > Schistocerca > Schistocerca americana. The sequence goes on along the minus strand of NC_060120.1, from coordinate 636,636,417 downwards.
CAAGCTGGTGAACCAACAAAGTTTACGCCTCTGCACGTGGTATTTACCTTAACCTGCGACGTGCTGCTGTCTGCAAGGCCGCTCTCTCCCAATGAAATTCCTACAAAACTAATCTGGCCTTTGCTGAACTTTCCAGCCGCAACTTTCCCTATGTTTCTCGTTATGCGAGAAAACATGTACTAGGCCTTAGTCTTATTATGTGGCCGTATACACGCGTATGGTTGGAGCAGCGTGCATATTATAGTGCCCTTTCAGTTCTCGCAAGAACAATTAACTAATTTGGCTGGTTCGTTTCTCCACAGTTGGAGCTAAACGTTGCTATAGCTAATTTTAGCTGGAGTGCAGCCGCTGTGAACGCAGTGTCCACACCAATTTCTTCTCTGCTTCGTACGGAGCGTTAAGTGCTCCGTTCTGCACTTGACGCCAGTTCAGAGAAGAGTACGACCAAAATTTCTCTCTTGTCCTACTCATGGCAGAACTGCCTCCCTCCACTTGGGTTCCTTTTCCACATCACAGCTTTTTTCAACCCATAGGAGCGTTCCTCTTATTTTGTAGAAATACCCTCTACCTATCGCAACGCCCCTTATATCAAACTGCGTCGAAACTTCAGTAGTTTTCTCCTTCCTAGTGAGTTCCCGCCAGTCGGATGTTTTGTGCCTGCTCTAGACACCTAAAGAGCATTGACCTTTCTGTGTGTCGCACTCGCTGGACAAAAATGCGTCATTTGGTTTTGTTTGTATCCCTTTGGAATTTAGAAACACAGTTTTCTAAAGCTTCTTCTCTGCTCTTGTACCAATGCCCTTGCTACAGGCGGTCCTCCAGCATGAATCACCTGGCCCGGGGTCGCTGTCCTCCTTGCTGCCACACCTTTAAGTGGTTGCCAGCGCAACTTCCACAGCGCGATTTCGCTATGCCATTGTGGAGCTGGCTTTTCAAAACTAAAAGCGACTCGACTCGTATTCCCTGTTCTACCTTCCGCTCAAAAACATGCATTTTATGGGAATTGAGATGGTTTATATTTTCTCACCTCCGTGTTGCAAATGTTTTGACTTTTGAGTGAAATGCCCAGTCGATGTGCTGTTGTTTTCACGTCAATTCTACCAACAGGGAGAGTTGTTTACTTCTCGGGGTGTTGTAAAATTCCTGGATTCGTCTCGTCGCTGCGCAGCCTATGAAAAGGATTGCGGAAGACTCCCAAATAAATTCCATAGTACAGTGCAGTTTTAACACCAATATATTTCCAGGACTCTGGTGTCCGAGCCTGGGGAACTGTACCGGTTACATCACATGTACCCAAAGTTGACATCAAATGACACAGAGTTCACAACAATCTACAAACGAGTGAGCCTACAATACATTTGCTCGCAACCCCAGCCAAAAAGCGAGTGCCCCAAGGCGCCTGCGTGACCTCTATTTATACTTTTCTTAACAATTACAGGCAATGAAAATTACAATTTTATCTAAAATCACAATTAAAAGTTAAACTGAATATGAGATACACATTGCTAAAAATTTACAATCTCAGTGCTGAACAAGGTGAACCTATTTTCAACTTAGTTACGAGTTAATATAACATTTTCTGACTAATTATGTTACAGGTAACAATTACACTTCTAAATTTGTTTATAACAAATCAATTAGTACCTGAATTTTAGTGCTAACGTATATCGGAGATTCAATTAACGTGCTTTATTTATATGTTCTATTTAATTTGCTGTAGTAATTTTATAATGATAGGTTTACTGGTACATCCTGACTATGTGCTATATTTCTTTCGATTAGTTACAGTATTAATTTCACATTTATATTGTGTTTTTCACATAAGAACAATGTTAATCAGCAAAGCATCGTTTTCGAATTATATGTATACTGAAATAGTGGTTATTTTTGTATGTAATTTGGAAACGGGTCACTTTACAATTGGACAATTAGGACTGGGGTTTATCTTTAATGCTCTCCGAGGGGTTCTGATAGGGCAATAAGATACAGTAATATTTCAGAATGGTGTGTTAATTACCGTCGATTGACTGTCATCCCATTTTGCATTGCATGTTGATAGGCAAATGTTCTCATAACTATCGATTTACGTTAGGTGTCATCTTCACCTTCTCATTACGATTTGTAAAGGTCTCATGTAAGGTGCGAATCTGACCATTTATTCTGCCACCTTACAACTTGGTTCATATTTCGGTTTTTTTGCAGTGTAAGTAACGTAAAAATTGAAAATAAAAGATAAATTCCACTTAGTGGACTAAACGCTACGACATTAGGATTACCGTTCTGCGCTCTTTCCGCTGCGTCAAATGCTAGCTCGACACTACGTGCGACCCACGTTAAAAAATGCTATTTTTCATAAACATTTGGCCATCTCAAGCTCCTACTTCTGTCACTTTCATTTCCGGCGAAGCCCTGCATAGACCATCAATATGAAGGAAATCGGTGGTGACGAGTGGGCGCGTTCTCCTTCTAAGTCCGACAGAAAGCTAAAGTATTTCATTTAAATGGCCAACTCATAGCTCAGAGTCAACAGATTGAAAATCCATGCCTCCGATTGAAACAGGTTCCTCTCGAACTAATGACGAAGCAAGCAACACTCAGAGTGCTTCACCTCCATTCCCTATAAACTCTTTTGTTTCCCCCATTCTACCATTTAAGCCGCCAGTTTCATAAAATTGACCACCATTCAGATTCGTACAAATCTATAGCATTCTTACTGATATTGAAAAGAGAGCTTTCTTGGCTGCTCCTTTTCAGACCTTGTAAGACAATATATAAGGAGCGATCAAAAAGTTTTCGTTTGTGGACATTACTGCAGGGTTTGAAGCAACGTAGAGCGACACCGATGCGGGTGTATAAGCGCCAGCATGTAGGCAGGGAACTAGTGTGACATTCGTGTCTTTCCGACGCGTGTGCGCTAAATGCGGAAACGTGAACTGTGGCGACGTTATTATTCCTGCATCCCTACAGCACCAACGTGCTGTTATTCCTTTGTTGGCTGTCGATGGACAACCACCGGTAGATAACACTCGGATAATGAAGAACGCGTATTGGGCAGCAAGGGTGCGGCTGCTTCACGATAACGCACATCCGCATATCGCAAATGTCGTAAAGCCGAAGTTACGCCAACTCAAGTGGAAGACTCTCGAGCACTCACACTGTAATTCTAACCTCTCCTCAGGCGATTATGACGCCTTCGGTCCCTTAAAAAGGCCTTGAAGGATTGCCGATTACAGTCGTACGAGGATGTGCAGCAGGCAGTCACAGACTGCTTCACGCACCAGAACACGTTGTTTTACCAAACGGGTATCTTAAATCTGGTGTGTCGGTGGGATGATTGCGTCAATGTTCGCGGAGATTTTGCCTGAGTGGTATACTGATTCTGGACATTATTGCCTTCGAATGGAAATTTTTGATCGCCCCTTGCATGCCTTGTTATAATCTCACCCCTAGATCACAGTGTTTCTTTGTAATCAGGTTATTAATTTCTATCGGTAATGGCATATCTCCAGATCTCAGTAGCACATGGTTAACAGTAAAACTAAATTACACTCAATGGTTCATAAGTAAATATGTAGGAAAATGTTGGAATACATATGATACGGTAAGCCTTGGAAGTGAAACATGGACGATAAATAGTTTGGACAAGAAGAGAATAGAAGCTTTCGAAATGTGGTGCTACAGAAGAATGCTGAAGATTAGATGGGTAGATCACATAACTAATGAGGAAGTATTGAATAGGATTGGGGAGAAGAGAAGTTTGTGGCACAACTTGACCAGAAGAAGGGATCGGTTGGTAGGACATGTTCTGAGGCATCAAGGGATCACCAATTTAGTATTGGAGGGCAGCGTGGAGGGTAAAAATCGTAGAGGGAGACCAAGAGATGAATACACTAAGCAGATTCAGAAGGATGTAGGTTGCAGTAGGTACTGGGAGATGAAAAAGCTTGCACAGGATAGAGTAGCATGGAGAGCTGCATCAAACCAGTCTCAGGACTGAAGACCACAACAACAACACGGTAAGCCTGGCATATTTATCTGAAGTGTCCTGTTTATTGTAGTGCTATGAGATTTTACAGTACAGACAACCAGCTCAAATGACTCATATCTTTATTAATCGCCAGTATTATTATTATCCAAATTGCCATTAAGTCAATCATATAAATTATAGCCGCCCTACGTCGATCTGCTGTCGTCAACTTCTCTGATGTAAGGTACTGATGTTGTTTTCTACTGTATATGCCCGACTTTTTGTTATATCTATACCTCAGGTGTAGCAGTCACACTGTAACGGCGGCTACATTTCGGATTTTAATACTAGTAGATAACATTATATTGTTGCCGCGTTACCGAAGATGAGATAGTTAATAACGTCTTTGGATGTTAGTTATTATTTATTAACACACACGTTATTGTGGAAATCACTTTCGTTTTTTTGTTAACAACATTTTATAATAATAAAATGATCTTGAATGATTGCGTTTTGTATATAGGAAAAAGGAGGATTGATCCTACAGTTGCTCTCAGCAATTACGGCAACTAACATGTCAGTTCATCACTCAAAGATATTACAGCAAGGACTATGGTCCATTACTCTACTTCGATACAGTCGTTCAAACTTCGTACGTATTTACTTTCACAAAGCTAAGTGTCCAGTTCCGATATTATATTTAATTTAACGTCCTTTCGTATAGTCCACAGATCCTATTATCTGTTACTCTGCATGTAATAGAATTTAATACTGAACGCTACTGTACCTCGCGCACACAGCTCCTCAGATATTCTTAGTCCGTGACCTTACGGCAAAAGTCTGTCACGCATAAATTAACTACAGTCAAGTTTCTTACAGTTTAATAAAAGTCCACTGATCCCTTGCATTGCATATCACACGGAAATGTCCGCCACATCGCACGCCGCTGCTACGTAGACTTATTCAGAGCGCCGAAAACAAGACAAGAAAACTAGCAATACACGCGCTTGGCTTATAAAGTAGAATTTAGAAAAAAAAGTAGCTGCGTTAAACCCTCCTGAGTTCCCTGAAGCGCTACTTTGCTTTCGGGCGGTTATTCTGATGAGAGAGTATATATCGATAATTTCAATTAAAACTTTTTCAATGCTATTAATTATTTCCGATATTATCGATCACCTCTCCCCCATATAAGAGTAAGCCTGATAATATTGTCTCAGTTATTTTATGAATGTTTTGTATTAATTAGTTTTATTGGAAATGATGTATTTCATAAGTTATTATATGTGAAAGTTTTCTATCTAGAAGGCATCCATGAAAATCTAATGAGGTAATACATAGTTTCAAAAAGTAGATTAAACTATAGAAAATATTTGCTCATTTCCAAGACGTATTTATTTCAGCTCAGACCTAATTAACTCAGGAGATATAAGTAATTAAATATTTCAACCAGCCCAAACTTTCAGCTCATATTGTGACCAATACACAATAAAATTTTGGAATATGTTAACGTACTGTTGATGGCCTAAATTATCTGAACCCAACGACACCAGTAACGAATATGTATTTGCCATAATTAAGAACTGCGTAATTTTTAATAGCAAAATTTTTGTAGTCACTTTCGAGGCCATACCTAAAAGTCAGGAATTTCCGTAGTGTAAGCATAACTTGCTTCAGCACACTTTAATAGCTACTGCTCATATCGGTAACTTGATAAACAAAGTCTGACGGTAATTATTTCATCTATTTAAAAAGAAATAATTTGACTTAGGGAAAATTCAAATAATAATCAAATAACCAAAATCACATGATATTCTAGCGTGCGTCTATATAAAGAAGAGCTGCGCACAATGCCGTGATAACGCTTCTAGTTTTTCTTGGAGTTAAATCTTGGTCAGTACGTAACTAGCTCCAGGATTTCAGTATTCTCTACAGTGTGCTCTAGTGTTGTTGTTTGAACTGGCCTCGGGATATTTCGAGGATATGAGCAGTGACTACTAGAATCAGTGACAGACTTCACAAGTAACATTCGTAAACATGCCACTGTACCTTAGCGAACTATTGTTATCATTCCGTAAGCCTTTTAGACAATTTGTTGATCTGCTATAGGAACACTTACTTTGTATGTCAATTAATTCTTGATTTTCATCCTGTTGGCGGAAAATGTTTTAAAGTTATCCATCAAATCTGAGTACATGGAGACCCGTATAAACATTTTTGATCTGTAATGAGGTCTGATCTTGAGCGATAGGAAACAACCCTTGTAAATAAGAGTGCGAAGTGATTTAGTGTGAACATTTGAAATGAACTACTGGACTTCTCTTTTTATTTATGAAGAGATACAACCGTATCACGAACATTTTTAGCCAAAGGACCAGTGGCGCAGTTGCCGAGAGGCAACATTAATCCCTTGTATGCTTACAACTTCCAGCCAAATCTATGATTGTGAGACTTAGAAAACTTGTATGGAATGTAATACCTATACTATTTAACGTACCAAATAAGACACCACACCTGAAGCGGAACGCAAAACCACACAACCGTGAAGATAAAACGTCGAAAGCAATAAAACTGTTTCCCAACACTGAAGAAACCAATTCCGCAATTGTTGCTACATCTGAGCCACAAACGGCAAGTATCTTCAACACATTCGAGTTTGAAGGAAGGGTAATCACATTTCTCTTTAAATATTCGAGTGTTAAAAAGGCGAATGAAGTGTAAGAATGGACGAATTATTAGACTATATACAAAAAATTTTACTTCTCGGGTAAAGTGTCTATCATAACACGAACAGACAACAACAGAAATATATGCTTCTCATGCACAAAATACGTGTTCATATTCTCAAGCTTTCAGCAGAGTAAGCTGCAATTAAGCCCATATTCAAAAGTATTTCTTCGAGAATAGTTGTAGCTTATGCCACTGAATCAGTGAGATTCGGCCGTTTTTACGTTTATTACACTGTAACTCATGTCTCTGGGTAATTAACTAATGCATGGCATGCAAAAAGATAATAATTATTTCGTTAATTAAATAGAAAAATAATTAAAAAACAAACATTCTGGCTACACTTGGAGCGCTAGTGTCGCTCCAGACGTCTAATGGTAACAAATTTCGCAGTAGAGTGTGTCACGACTGTGTAAGTTAGACTGTGGCACTGGTCTCCTACCAACGGCATGTTCCCGCCTCCCTGGAGTCACACGTTCTTTGCTTTAGACAGTTCTATATTCGGCCGCAACGGCCAGCCTCAATATGACATCTCCAAACGCCGCCCTCGCGGCTGTCCGCCACACACACACACACACACACACACACACACACACACACATGGTGATCGCCGTATCTGCCTGCAGCAGCACGGTTTGCTAATTACTCACTTCCGGTCGTTTTTCGTGTTTTACTGTCCCTGCTAACACATATCAAATGGTTCAAATGGCTCTGAGCACTATGGGACTCAACTGCTGAGGTCATTAGTCCCCTAGAACTTGGAACTAGTTAAACCCAACCAACCCAAAGACATCACAAACATCCATGCCCGAGGCAGGATTCGAACCTGCGACCGTAGCGGTCCTGCGGTTCCAGACTGCAGCGCCTTTAACCGCACGGCCACTTCGGCCGGCTAACACACATCATTTCACTCAATATCGCACTAGACTAATTCCATGTTAAGAAACATTTTGTTCGTAACGCGACGCAAACTGACCTCTCCTGATGACACTGGCGGTTGCCTGAAATAAGTGCTGCGTAGTATTAGTGTAAATTAGTTTAAGGAACTTGACAATTTCACACTGTTTTCTGCAATATTTTTCAAGTTTCGTTCTTGGACGGACAATGGTGCTCCCATGCAACGTTTAAGTTCTCAGAAGCAGCGATGTTATGTTGTGTATGATGAAAATTTACTGAATAGCGTGCATTTTTAGCAGACACCGTGCAGGGTTACATGAGCGTCAGTTGCTAGTGTAGCAGTTAGCAGTTTCTTTCAATTCTGTGCACTGAAAACTGCTTACAAACAAAAAGGAGAAGACTTGAAGGTGAATTGTTATGGAAATGTACCAGCGATTATTACCTGGGATATTCCAAATGAGGTGATCTTTTCTGGGAAGAGGAAGCATGGCTTTGACTATAGGATGGACATCAAGTCCAGAAGACCTAGAAAACAACTGCTCCTGTGTCAGTGAAAGATGTACGGTATGACAGCTTTGGTCACTGGCCAGAATATGGACCAAAAAGGGAGATGCAGGCTTCGCCCTCAGTGGTATTCGACTATAAAATATGGAAAATTTGCAATTGTTGAGTGATTGGTGCGTAAAAGGAATTGTTTTAAGATATCTCACAAGAAACAGTGCAGTAACTTTGTAGTATTTACACTTTAGCAACCGCTCGCTTTTGTGGGCAATGAACTTCCATGTAACGTGTTTACAAAAAAAAATCATGTAAAATTGTTCACATGACTGTACACATGAAATTCAAGTGACTTAAGAGAGAGAGAGAGAGAGAGAGAGAGAACATGTACAGCTGTCAAAATCGGTCTGAAACTGACAGTTTGTCTGTTCGCAGGGTACTTACTACTTAAAATACTTCCGGCCGAGAAACATGAAGATCTCGAAACTCGTGTATCTACCATATGGCAAGTACAAGTTGATGGATGAATCGTCCCTCAACGGTGAAACTGTTGGCTGCCTCCAGTTCCAGCCATCGTTAAGGAAGGTATGTCGCAGCACTGCCTTTTAACTCGGATTGCTTTTTGTAGGCTCTGAATGTATCATTGTAGACTAATCTGTAATCTGTATCGCTTCATAATCTATTGTTTTAATCATACGTGTTTTTTTCTGCAGTTAAACAAAATTCGCTGCATCTGTATTCCTTATATCTGTATTATATCTGTATTCATATCTGTATGTAGTAGGTAAAACAGCACGTAATTCTTTGGTTAATAGTTTCGACTTATAACGAATTTTGAACATATTATCTAGTTTGCCACATCGCTTCTCTTCCTTTTTCTTATTCAATGTTTAGTTTCAATGTATTCTGATGTACCGTGATAGCGTCATTAACAGTGTCATCAGTGCTGTGCGTTTTATAAAATACTAACCACCTTTCACAAAATAGGCCTCCATGAGGACGCAAGATATTCGATGCGTCAGACGATGGCTTCGTCACGAAAGAACTAGCTCTGAAGATAAATAAAGAACCAGTTCGTGTATTCACAGCTTATAACGTTGATTTGTTAACTGAACTTTTGCCTTCTTTTTGGGTCATCAGACTTCTCTCCACTTTGATTCAGCTTGTGCGACTTTCTCTTCTGTGCCAATCTCTTCATCTGAGAGGGGCACCTAACACCAAAGAACCTGCATTATTCCAGATATATTACAGTCTCTGTCATTTCCTGCCATTTTTCCATCTACGGCTTCCTAAGATAGCATGGGACTTATTCATTGGTATATTAACACAAGTCCAATCAAAATGTCCATTCTTCTTGTCAATGTTTTCTACGTGTTCATCATGTCTTTGATCCACAATTATGTGTTACGTTCATCGTTAATCTCATTCTGCCACTCCTGATTACTTTCGTCGCTCTTAGGTTTACTCTCAGTTCATATTCGGTATCAAGCAGATAGTCTATTCTTTTCGACTGGATTCGCAATTCCTTCCTTAGTTTCACTTAGATTAACAATGCCACCATATCTTTTCATATTCTTTCAGGCTGCGTTTTAATCCCACTTCTGAGGCATTCTTTTATTTTTCGTCTCGGTGGAGGAGAAACACTGCATCATTACCTTAGACACCTTTTTACTCCGAACACTCCTATCTTGATCTTTCGTTCTCATATCCCTTCTTGGTTCTTCTACGTATTGTATGTACCCGTCGTTCCCTTTAGCATAAACCTAGTTTTACATCATTTTACGACGTCGAACGCTTTGTCTAGATCGACAAATCCCAAAAACAGTCTAGATTTTGTTAAGTGTTTCCTCTGCTACCAGACACAACGGCGGAACTGTCCTTGTGGCGTCTTCATCTTTCGAAAAGACGAACTGACATCATTTAACGGATTCTCAATTATCTTTTCTAGTATTCTCTATATTATGCTAGTCAGGAACTTAGGTGCATGTCCTATTAAACTGACTGTTCGATGGTTCTCGTACTTATCTACGTTTGCTATCTTCGAAACTGTGTGAGCGATTTTCTGCCGAAAGTCCGATGGTATATAATCACTCTGGTAAATTCTACACATTTAATCGAATAATCATTTTTCTCACTTCTGCAGATGACTTTAAAAATATTGAAGTAGTGTTTTATCTCCTTTTGCCTTCTTTGATCGCATATCTTACTAAGCTCACTCAAACTTTGACTCCAATATGTTCTTAGTATAAACATTTGGTCTTCTGTCATGTCAACGGCAAGTTCCTTTTCCCTCTTAGTATCCCTCAATGTACATTTTTCATATATCTGCTTTATTCTCTGCATTTAACACCGTAATTCCTCTTGCACACTTAATGGTCACAGTTTATTACCTGTTTTCAACATTTGCTCGCAGCTGGCAATGTATTACGCTATGTGCAATACGCGTACTTGCTTGTCCAAGTAGCAACGTACATAATAAAAATTAAATCTAACTTAGAAAATTAATTCTTAAGATTGCAAGTCCTATTGGCTGGATCACAAATTCGGAAACAGCATAACACAAACAATCGTACTTTAATCTCCACATGAAACAAAATAAACAGGAACATTAAAGGTTGTATTCACAAATAAAATAAAAAGCATTTTGTGTTGTGTTCTCGCCAACGTCAATATTTATTCAATTCAGACACAGATATGTAGCAAAGTCTCACTTAACCAATTTTTCTAATTTTAATGTAACTATTAGTTCATGATGTCTAACTCAGCCTCCACATAACATTTGCGTCCGTTCATTATAATCTTCAAGACGAGAATGAATGTACAAATTAATTATTCGGTAGGCAGAAGCAGTGCAAAAATTAAAGGACGGGTATTCATTTAAAATGCACGCGCTTAGCGTCTTTGACAGGTAGCATCTGCTCAAGAATTTCTCAGAGTCACAGCTCAGCGATTCATTTTTTTCTTACGGGAAATTACTTGACTCCCCGTGCAGCAGATTTAGTACCACATTGTGGATACTGTACGCTATTAAAACAAAAGTGTATCCCGGTAGCCAAGAACAGTAGAACTTTCTTTGTAACGCAGAGAGTACACAATGACATTCGGTTCTGGGCAGCAACTAAAACAGTTCGTAATGAATGCAACTGGAAGATAGTCCTGGTCTGATGGATATTAGTCACTAACACGATAACAGTTCTTGAAGGTGAAAGCTGAGTACACAGTCTGTCAAGTTAAGAAACCCTGCCATAGCCAAAATGCGGTGCTGCTCTTCGACAAATAGACTCGCTGAATTTCCGGTGTCCACCTAGTGGTGAAATACTTGGAAGTTGTCTAGTATCATGTAGCTCGTGACGCGAGCTAGTGACTCAAACAGCAGCGCTCTGTCTGGCAAATGTGGCGCTCCCAGATACTGCAGCAGCTGTCGCAGGATGAGGGAGGGTGGCAACCCACAGCGATCTGTTGTGTGGCGTATGGCTAGACCGTAAGGCGCCATCCGGATACCACATTCCTACAAAGGAGATGGGGGAGTCAACCGGAAGAAGCAGACCTGAGAAAAAACATGGATCAGGAGAGGTCGTCGCCGAGAACAGAGAGCGAGTCGCCAAAAGCGGCGTGACTTATCGAGGACAAGCTTGCGTCCAAACTTCCAGGCTCAGAGAACAGAAGAACTGATGAAGCACAAACGAAGGCCTGCAAAGGGTGTCCCGAAGATAAGAGGCTGACACTGCGTATGGATGAGAAGACCTAGGAGGACGCAGAAAATGACGTCGAGCAGAGACCTCAGGGACCCTCGACCAGGGCGGAATGGAGGAGAGCGGGGTCCAGAAGAAGTAGCATTGTGTACTGCGAAGATGCTTGTTGGAGAAGAACCCTGTACAAGAGATGTGAACGATCCCTGCGCGGAAGAGGAGGTCTTGGGGACGAAACCTGGCGCTGAGGATATGGGTGGGATGTCGGTAACAGGCACAAAGGATGTCTGAACAAAGAGTCACATGTGGAGAGGACCAATCAGCAGTGGCGACAGAAGATAGAGTTACCTTATTCTGAAATATCAGGTGCACCAAGATGCTGATAAATCTTTTTACTGATTTCCAGTTTCGACAGATCTGTGCCCCCATCATCGGATCTTGTAACACGTTAACAGATCCGATGATGGCAGCCCAGATCTGTCGAAACAGGTAATCAATAAAAACATTTATGAGCGGTCTTGGCGCACATGATATTTCAGAATAGTATAACAACTGCGACCGCCCCAAGCAGTTGACACATACACTATGTGATCAAAAGTATCTGGACACCCCCAAAAAACGTACGTTTTTCATATTAGGTGCATTGTGCTGCCAGTTACTGCCAGGTACTCCATATCAGCGACCTCAGTAGTCACTAAACATCGTGAGAGAGTAGAATGGGGCGCTCCGCAGAACTCACGGAATTCGAACGTGGTCAGGTTGTGTGGAGTGACGAATCACGGTACACATTGTGGCGATCCGATGGCAGGGTGTGGGTATTGCGAATGCCGGGTGAACGTCATCTACCAGCGTGTGTAGTGCAAACAGTAAAATTCGGAGGCGGTGGTGTTATGGTGTGGTCGTGTTTTTCAGGGAGGGGGCTTGCACCCTTGTTGTTTTGCGTGGCACTGTCACAGCACAGGCCTGCATTGGTGTTTTAAGCACCTTCTTGCTTCCCACTGTTGAAGATAAATTCTGGGATGTCAATCGCATCTTTCAACACGGTCGAGCACCTGTTGATAATGCACGGCCTGTGGCGGAGTGGTTACACGACAATAACATCCCTGTCATGGACTGGCCTGCACAGAGCCCTGCCCTGGATCCTACAGAAACCTTTGGGATGTTTTGGAACACCGACTTTGTGCCAGGCCTCACCGACCGACATCGATACCTCTCCTCAGTGCAGCACTCGGTGAAGAATGGGCTGCCATCCCTCAAGAAACCTTCCAGCACCTGATTGAACGTATGCCTGCGAGAGTGGTTCAAATGGCTCTAAGCACTATGGGACTTAACATCTGAGGTCATCAGTCCCCTAGACTTAGAACTACTTAAATCTAACCAGCCTAAGGACATCACACACATCCATGCCCGAGGCAGGATTCGAACCTACGACCGTAGCAGCAGCGCGGTTCCAGACTGAAGCGCCTAGAACCGCTCGGCCACATCGGCCGGCTGCGAGAGTGGAAGCTGTCATCAAGGCTAAGCGTGGGCCAACACCGTATTGAATTCCAGCATTACCGATGGAGGGCGCCACGAACTTGTAAGTTATTTTCAGCCAGGTGTTCGGATACTTTTGATCATATAGTCTATATAGGAGATGGAGTGATCCCACCATCGGACTGAGGTGATATCATGAGGGAGGCAGGAGCGAATGGCAGAAGAAGCACTAATAGTGGAGGATGGCGAGTGGGCCATCGGCATGCAGGCCTATGTGCAAGCCTATAGCATACAGGCCGGCGTCATGTGGGCCAGTGGCACTGGGATTGGAGGAGGCTATGTGGCCAAAACCTATAGTACCGTGGTACCATGTAATTAAAACTACTCAACTGAAGTCCAGCCCTGGCATCACTTCCACACTCGGTCGGTTGGCAGCGGCAACTACGTTGACCAGCTGATCTGAGCAGCACCTAAAACTACTGGTAAATTTAAACAACAAACTGCTACAAGTTACAAAAACAGTAGCTATACAACTGAGTGCCAAAGTAGTTGCCGCTGCCAACCGACCGCGTGGTGAAGTGATGCCGGGGCTGGACTTCAGTTAAGTAATTTTAATTCGATATGGTACCACGGTACTATAGGTTTTAATTTTTAATGTTGACTGTGCCTTATTCTGGCATGTTACAGTAATTTTATGCTTCTGAAGAAGGCTAAATTATTCTAGCCGAAACCTGGATAAAGACCAGAAAATTTTCGCAACTGAGGCGGATTTTTCAATATATGTAAGGAATAGACCTGGAACAACGAGAGACATGCAAGGCCACTGTGGAGGAAGATCAATGAGGCCACCGAAGGCAGTGAAATAAGGCACAGGAAGGCCTTGCGATGAGGCTTCCACGACTGGAGCACACGAGGTGCAGGGAAGTCCGTAAGGTCACATGAGGCAACCATAGCGACCAGCTGAGGGTGGCCCAGGCCGATCCCACGGAAGGTAGAGTGCACGTCTTGGAGATGGCCGTCAGAGAATAATGTAAGAACATGAGATGGACGCACCCACACTGAGAAGAGACGAGGCTGTGGATGTGTATCAGGGCACTGGAGGTGGGTGTGAAGCATAGGCGACAGGCAGAAAAGAGGTGGAAGACTGGGAGAAACGTCAGGAGGTGACAGACCAGTGTAAGACGAGACAATCGCAAGAACAATAATCCAGACTGCAATACTTTAACAACCATTTATAACCAAATGAGCGGCCAGAACGGATAACTCACTTGAGCTATTCGGCACAAACTAGTTATAGATATGGAAGGCTGAATGATATACTTGTTTCACAGCATTCTAAAACTGTTATTCTCCACGCCTTCCGAAGCAAAGGGATTTCAATCCGCTAAACTAATAATTGACAGTTCCGTAATAGCTGAAGTGTCATCTCCTTGGAGCCCGGCTCCTACTATTGCGGCCTTAACAGGAATGGTAAATATCAGTGATAATTCCCTTGAATTCACGACTGCCATGCAGACCACCAGCGCCATCCCCCAGCCTCGCTAATATATTCAAAAACTGCTAGCCTGAGATGCACAGCAATTAAATTCAAATTAATATACAACAAGCAGAATCTGCAGCAAAATCAACCATTCTTACAGCTCCTTGGGTGATGCGTGTAGGAAATAAGACCCACGAAAATTCAGTCAACAACTGCAACTCAAATGAACTCAACACCTGGCCAGCTGATCTGAGCAGCACCTAAAACTACAGGTAAATTTAAACAACAAACTGCTACAAGTTACGAACACAGTAGCTATACAACTGATCAGTGCAGCACTTAAAACCACGGGAAAATTTAATCACAGCTGCAACAACCCAAACGAATTCAGCACCTGCCCAGCTGATCATTGCAACACTTAAAACCGCATTAACATTTAAACACAAGTAAAGCCATGAAAGACAATTGTCAAAGAATTTCCTTCAAGGAATGGAAAAGCCAGCTCAGCCCACCGAAGCACACTTGCCAACCCTTCCACCTAAGTGTCGCCACTGTAGCTTCACCCGTCCTATGCCCTATGCATGAGAGTATCGCCTCCTTTCCCTGTGTGAGTGATAGATTGAAACCGTGGATCTTTCAGACTAAGCCTTTAGCTGACTCGTACCGCAAGGCGGGAGGTTTGCTCGCGGCAAGTGCCATACGGTACAAATTCCCTCTCCCTATTTGTGTGCCCACTGGGCGCATAACTTAAGGACTCTCGGAGTGCCTAACTTAGTACCTTAACCTGCCACCCCCTTCTTCAGGTGCGATATATGAGTCCTAATTACATTCACTCCACCCAACTGAACAATGACTGGCGTCAAGAAACTGATTGTGCAAAAAAGGTTCCTTGAACTGTGTTAGCAGTTTCTTCTTGATCTTGTCGACTGTTCTACTTGTTGCATGATAATTCTTAACGAACACCACATCTTCTACGCGATATGGATTTACCTGTCATCCCACATTGTATTTCTTAGCTTGCTGTCGATGCACTCTATGGATGTTAGCCTTAGCTGCCTTCAACTGCTGTACAATTTCATCAGCACAAACTTTATCTGGCAACAAATCCTCTGTGCACCATAGGTTGCTGAGGGGTGAACTGACAGTAAAGGTAAAACGAGATTAACGTTCCCCGAAAGTGCCGGTTTGGGTAATAGGGATTGGTTGTAATGCGTTTAATACCCAAACCAAATCAAAACTTTCTAAAAATTAGCACCCCTGGTGGGAAACAAGCAGAGGAATCTGGAAAACGCGTAGACACATAGCAAAATATACTTGTCCCCATTATGAGTCCTAGCCAATGGCCCTACAAAGACCACACACAATTTTTCAAAGAGGACTTCTACTGGGATGAACGACAGAAATCATACCTTAGTGTTCTGTGCTATATCACTCATAGCACAAATCTGACAACGTGCTACTCTACTCTTAATACACTACTGGCCATTAAAATTGCTACACCACGAACATGACGTGCTACAGACGAGATTTAACCGACAGGAAGAAGATGCTGTGATATGCAAATGATTAGCTTTTCAGAGCATTCACACAAGGTTGGCGTCGGCCGCGACACCTACAACATGCTGACATGAGGAAAGTTTCCAACCAATTTCTCATACACAAACAGCAGTTTACCAACGTTGCCTGGTGAAACGTTGTTGTGGTGCCTCGTGTAAGGAGGAGAAATGCGCACCATCACGTTTCCGACTTTGATAAAGGTCGGATTGTAGCCTATCCCGATTGCAGTTTATCGTATCGCGACACTGCTGCTCGCGTTGGTCGATATCCAATGACTGTTAGCAGAATATGGAATCGGTGGGTTCAGGAGGGTAATACTGAACGCCGTTCTGGATCCCAACGGCCTCGTATCACTAGCAGTGGAGATGACAGGCATCTTATCAGCATGGCTGTAACGGATCGTGCAGCCACGTCTCGATCCTTGAGTCAACAGATGGGGACGTTTGCAAGACAACAACCATCTCCACAAACAGTTCGACGACGTTTGCAGCAGCCTAGACTATCAGCTCGGAGACCATGGCTGTGGTTACCCTTGACGCTGCAGCACAAACAGGAGCGCCTGCGATGATGTACTCAACGACGAACCTTGGTGCACGAATGGCAAAACGACATTTTTTCGAATGAATCCAGGTTCTGTTTACAGCACCATGATGGCCGCATCCGTGTTTGGCGACATCGCAGTGAACGCACATTGGAAGCGTGTATTCGTCATCGCCATATTGGCGTATCACCCGGCGTGATGGTATGGGGTGCCATTGGTTACACGTCTCGGTCACCTCTTGTTCGAATTGACGGCACTTTGAACAGTGGACGTTACATTTCAGATGTGTTACGACCCGTGGCTCTACCCTTCATTCGATCCCTGCGAAACCCTACATTTCAGCAGGATAATGCACGACCGCATGTTCCAGGTCCTGTACGGACCTTCCTGGATACAGAAAATATTCGACTGCTGCCCTGGCCAGTACATTCTCCAATCTCTCACCAACTGAAAACGTCTGGTCGATGGTGGCCGAGCAACTGGCTCGTCACAATACGCCAGTCACTACTCTTGATGTACTGTGGTATCGTGTTGAAGCTGCATGGGCAGCTGTACCTGTACACGCCATCCAAGCTCTGTTTGACTCAATGCCCAGGCGTATCAAGGCCATTATTACAGCCAGAGGTGGTTGTCTGGGTACAGATTTCTCAGGACCTATGCACCCAAATTGCGTGAAAATGTAATCACATGTCAATTCTAGTATAATATATTTGTCCAATGAATACCCGTTTATCATCTGCATTTTTGTTGGTGTAGCAATTTTAATGGACAGTAGAGTATATCCATCCATTTCTTTCAAAATAAACCTGGTGTGAATTTTTTCCAATGTTCTTAAATAACCAAGTTTTCTACCTACAGGACATTCATGAAAATAATGAAACATGTATGAAATTAGCTCCGTTGGTACCACCAACTTAAGCTTTCCATCAACTCTTGATGTACGGTACAACACATGTTCCTTAAGTGAGTAGGGTGGCACCAACTATCGGCTATGTAGCCGATTCTCAGTAGCCTTAATGACAAAATTTTGGTACTCCATAATCCCTTTATACAAAGACGGAGAGTCCGTAAAAATCAAAAACTTATTCAGGGAGAAAGGGCTTACACAGTGTCGTATCCTGTTCAGTTGTTCGCTGATTAACGAATCTACTGAGACCATCAGCAACACGATTTTCAGTCCTCTTAATGTGCACAACCTCAAACCTAAACGCTAATATCCGGTTAGACCATTGTGCTATTCGTCTGGTCTTACGAGGCCTGTCCAAGACCTAGCTCAAGACCTTAAGCTCAGAATATTTCCTGGAATCAGCCCAGTCTGCCTATCATCATGCTCACCCTACTGATACCCGAGGTTTTGAGTAAAATCGAAATAATAACTATGACCAGTCAACAACTACTCGATCATTCTTATCATATCTGAGCCAATAATAAATGGCACTGACTAACAGACATTAATTCTAGCCTTAAGCTTCCATGTGTAACTGTATTCCCAATGCAATAACCAACACCCTTCAGACGTCCATCCGGGTATTGTTAGCAGCTACTATTTGCTTGGGTTTCTTTTCAGTTGTCCCCCATTTGCAACAGCTGCTATTTCTACTGACTCACCGCAGGTCCAACGTCGTCACTACACTGCCTGAATCCACCAAACCACTCCGAGGCTCATTATTAACATAACAACATACTCAAATGTATGGTAGCTGTTTAGATTGTGTTTCTGCCAGAGTCGCCTAGCAGGATAACTGATGCAACTGTCATTGTGTCGTTTCCTTGCCTCGACCTAAACGACGGTGCTGGGCTAGGTGGCCAGGAGCGCACAAGCAAAAGCCCTTCAGTTGACTCAGGTTGCAGATGTGGTGGTCCCTGTATACCCTCTCACGAAATTCATGCAAAGTTTCACGCTGGGGAATGACATTTTTCACCGTCTTCAACAAGCCCTCATCAACGTCGTGGCTACTATTAGTAATAATTCCTGCCCTTTCCTTCCATTTTATCCAAAAAAAATACAGAAACTTAAGCAAGACACAAAGAAATTAGAGACATTGGCTGGGGGTGGGCATTTATTTAAATTTATAGGGAAGGGTGAAAAATTATGCCAGAGTGGGGTTCGACCCCAGGTCTCCTGCTTGTTTGGCAGATACTCTGACCGCTAAGCCATCGAGACACAGTGGTCATCACAAATGCACGGCCTACGCTAGCTCCCCTCCAGTCAAACCCAAATTCTCGACCTATCCACACACTAATAATGTAGTGCCACTTACTCATTGTTGTTATTACTCGCAGCACTTTTTCGATTACCGTAAGAGTTGAAGCAGTTGAAGCTGGTATATATGTGGTGATCCACGAAGATATGCAAATATTTTAATGTGTTATTCTACAAGTAAAACTAAAGAAAATAGTTCATATAAACATAGATCCGCAAATGTTTAGTTACGGCTAACAAAAGATTTCCCTGAAATTTAGCAACTTCGCTAATATGAAGCTGTCGCAAAACTGTATGAGGTTAAAGTAAAGCACTATTTTCATTTATTTTGTTGTTACTGTTCTGGTGAATCTAATAAAACATGTCCCACACGAGTATCCGCAGTAGTTTTCCAGAACATGAGAAGCAAAGAAGAAATTTAGTAAAATTTTTAATTTATTAACTACTTGGCCTAATTTGTTCTTTAAATTCCAGACAACTGCGCAGAGTTTTCAATAGAACTAGTGGAGGATTTAATTTTGAACGTCAAGACTGGTAAACCAAAAAAACGAATAAGTGTGCCCTCAGCAAACGAGTAGTCCGAGACGTTTGAAGTCACGCTGTCGGTACAGTAAGAACCTCACCACAGGCTCCCCAGTCTAAACTACTCGCAAGTGAAGTCAATCTCAGGACAGGCCCCAAGTACCAACCACTCATGCTTCCACTAGAAGTACTTACCAGACCAAAGTCCGAACCCGAATGCTTCGCACCTCTCCATAAAAAAATTCCGTTTTCCCGCAAAGTGCATGAGCGACACCATCTTCACCCCATTTTGAGTCAATCACAAGACTCTAGAGGCACTAAATCACCCCTACCATACGACAACGCAAACTCATGTCAAACCAGGGTAAGAGTTGAGAAACGTGCATCTTTGAGAAAAATAAACCTACAATTACTGACTTTTTTCGTTTTTGCAGAGTGGGAAGAGATGATTCTCCAAAGTCGTGTCACTTCCCACGGCAACAAGCGAACAGATACAATCTCAAAGATCGTTATTTAAACCGCCTGTGGCTTGGAGGTTGTTAGTCCTAGCTATGAGGTGGAATAAAGATTCTGTCTCTAAACTTTTCTCAGATACCAGAGTTTTCTTATACAACAGAGGCCGAGGGATATGGTTCACTGGGCTACTTGCACTATTTGAATTTTTATTACGTGTGTCCCTGCACACAATTAACGGTTTATGACACTGTGTAGACGCGTTCCTTTAGACTGTTGCCCCAGCCCAGGCTTCTGCTGGCGCCTAGGGACCGATGAACTCTGCAGTCTGGTCCCATAGGAACTTACCACAAATTTCCAAATTTTTACTGCCCACTCCATGGAACTCCTGTCTCCACCTCAGCAGGTAAGGTCATCTGGTTGCTACCCATCTACGTACAGTCACTGGACAGTTAGCCCTGGTATCAGCACCTACAATTTAAAACTCCTCCAAACAGTGAGTTGCTCACCACTTACCGACTACACTCAGTCACGAGCATCTTTTCTCTGACATGTGTGCTTAAGGACGTAATACCTCTCATTCAAGGAAAGCCGATGTTCTGTATAATTGCAAAACTGTTTGCAGTCAGTTTTAACTTATTGAGTACAGTATGCCATTAGAGAGTAAATGGTGATCCTAAGGGCTATTTAAAGTTCGCTGATCTAAGAAGCGTAGTGCCTACTTTGAGTCATTTATATACTTCCGCCAGCCTTGTTCTTGAAAGTGTTATTGTTATTTAAAAGAGTTCTTTCCTATACATAAACTGTTTGTCTGAACTACTACTGTATGTGTTATAAGAATTTTTGGTTGTTTTGATAAAAATAAGTATTAAATTACAATGAAATGAATACCCCCTAGCTGCATGTAGGCGTTGATGTAAGTCAACGGGGACAGTTGAAAATGTATGCCCCAATCGGGACTCGAACCCGGGATCTCCTGCTAACATGGCAGACACGCTATCCATCTTTTCTTTTTTTTTAATTGTTCTCATTTTTGTTCGATTTTGTTCGTTGCGGGTTGTCCCATGACAACCATTCAAGTTCAGTGTTGGGCCGTTAACTCAGTTTTTGTTTATTAAGGAGGGCAGGTAACCCACTGACCGAACACGCTGAGCTACCGTGAAGGCAGTAGAGCACAATGGATCCATCTGAGCCACCGAGGACACAGAGAATAGTGTGACTGCAGGGACTTATCTCTGGCATGCCTCCCGTGGGACCCACGTTCTCAACTTATTGTCCCACACTATATTAATAGTGCCCTTGCCCATTATTCTCATTACTCGCGGCTTTTTGCCGGTTCCCGTAAGAGTTAGGGCACTGTTTGTGCATCCGCACAGAAGAAGATGGTCAAATGGCCGGTGAGCTTTAACTACATATACAGGGTGGTCCATTGATCGTGGCCGGGCCAAATATCTCACGAAATAAGCGTCAAACCAAAAAACTACAATGAACGAAACTTGTCTAGCTTGAAAGGGGAAACCAGATGGCGCTATGGTTGGCCCGCTAGATACCGCTGCCATAGGTCAAACGGATATCAAGTGCGTTTATTTTAATAGGAACCCCCATTTTTTATTACATATTCGTGTAGTACGTAAAGAAATATGAATGTTCTAGTTGGACCACTTTTTTCGCTTTGTGATAGATGGCGCTGTAATAGTCACAAACATATGGCTCACAATTTTAGACCAACAGTTGGTAACAGGTAGGTTTTCTAAATTGAAATACAGAACTTAGGTACGTTTGAACATTTTATTTCGGTTGTTCCAATGTGATACATGTACCTTTGTGAACTTATCATTTCTGAGAACGCATACTGTTACAGCGTAATTACCTGTAAATACCACATTAATGCAATAAATGCTGAAAATGATGTCCGTCAACCTCAATGCATTTGGCAATACGTGTAACGACATTCCTCTCAACAGCGAGTAGTTCGCCTTCCGTAATGTTCGCACATGCATTGACAATGCGCTGACGCATGTTTTCAGGCACTGTCGGTGGATCACGATAGCAAACATCCTTCAACTTTCCCCACGGAAAGAAATCCGGGGACGTCAGATCCGGTGAACGTGCGGACCATGGTATGGTGCTTCGACGACCAATCCACCTGTCATGAAATATGCTATTCAATACCGCTTCAACCACACGCGAGCTATGTGCCGGACATCCATCATGTTGGAAGTACATCGCCATTCTGTCATACAGTGAAACATCTTGTAGTAACATCGGTAGAACTTTACGTAGGAAATCAGCATACACTGCACCATTTAGATTGCCATCGATAAAATGGGGGCCAATTATCCTTCCTCCCATAATGCCGCACCATACATTAACTCGCCAAGGTCGCTGATGTTCCACTTGTCGCAGCCATAGTGGATTTTCCGTTGCCCAATAGTGCATATTATGCCGGTTTACGTTACCGCTGTTGGTGAATGACGCTTCGTCGCTAAATAGAACGCGTGCAACAGATCTGTCATCGTCCCGTAATTGCCGGCCGCTAGTGGCCGTGCGGTTCTAGGCGCTTCAGTCTGGAACCGCGTGACCGCTACGGTCGCAGGTTCGAATCCTGCCTCGGGCATGGATGTGTGTGATGTCCTTAGGTTATTTAGGTTTAAGCAGTTCTAAGTTCTAGGGGACTGATGACCTCAGCTGTTAAGTCCCATAGTGCTCAGAGCCATTTGAACTTCCTGTTCTCTTAAATAACGTAACTATCCGGCGAACTGTCCGGACACTTGGATGATGTCGTCCAGGATACCGAGCAGCATACATAGCACACGCCCGTTAGGCGTTTTGATCACAATAGCCATACATCAACATGATATCGACCTTTTCCGCAATTGGTAAACGGTCCATTTTAACAAGGGTAATGTATCACGAAGCAAATACCGCCCGCACTGGCGGAATGTTACGTGATACCACGTACTTATACGTTTGTTACTATTACAGCGCCATCTATCACAAAGCGAAAGATGGTCCAACTAAAACATTCATATTTCTTTACGTTCTACATGAATATGTAATAAAAAATGGGGGTTCCTACTGAAAAAAACGCAGTTGATATCCGTTTGACTTATGGCAGCGCCATCAAGCTGGCCAACCATAGCGCCATCTGGTTTCCCCCTTCAAGCTAGACGAGTTTCGTTCTTTGTAGTTTTCTCGATTGACACTTATTTCGTGAGATATTTGGCCAGGTCACTATCAATGAACCACCTTGTATATATGAAGATGGTATCTGTTCTTTCAGCGGGACAATAAGTTGAGAATGTGTGTCTCCCGGGAGGCGTGCCAGAGATAGGTCCCTGCAGTCGCACTATCATCTGTGTTCTTCGTGGCTGAGATGGATAGCCGGCACAGTAACTCAGCGTGTTCGGTCAGGGGTTAGCTGCCCCCTGTAATAAAAAAAAACTGAGTTAATGGATCAACGACGAACTTAAACGGGTGTCTTGATACGACCGCCCCGAACAGTTAAAACGAACGAAAACGAAAAAAAAATAAGATTAAAAAAAAGATGGACAGAGCGTCTGCCATGTAAGCAGGAGATCCCAGGTTCGAGTCCTGGTCGGGGCAAACATTTTTAACACTCCCCCTTGACTTATATCAACGCCTATATGCAGCTAGGGATATTCACTTCATGGTAATTTCATTCTTACGAGCTGCATGGTCACTGATTATATCTGTTCTTTGGGACATGTCCGAAAGAACAGATAGCATCTTCATACATAAAAAATATTTTTCCGAATTGCTCAGCATACCAACATATCCATAACTGTGATGTCTTTTTTGGGTTATGATAAAAAAGTTTTGGAGTTCTAATAGTTGAGTGCCATCCACTCAAGGATCCTTGTATCCAAGCAAACCCATTCAAAAGGTTAAAGTAGCCTAATCCTATCCCACTACCCTCTCACACATCAGTGATAGCAGACATTATTGCAAATATAACAAACAGATAGCACCCCACTATTCTGCACATGGCAGTGCAGGAGCAGTATTGATTTCACAGAAGTATTACAAGTTTCCAGCACGTAGCGAGGATAGGTTGGGTATGACATTTTGGTCTGTTAATTTTAAAGGCTCTTGCAGTGTGGGAGACCTTGAGTGCCCCTACACCTATGCTGTGGGGAGGCGGCGACACGGAGTCTGGCCTTTGGACACGTAAGAATTTCGGAACAAAAGTTACTTTCGAAATGGCTACATCCGCTCGCATTGTTTAGGAGGCGACTGAATGGCGCTATATGTGAACGTTACACGTCTGAAATGCGCCTTTGCCGGTCACACTAGGGAATTTCTTGACAAAGCGACTTTGGGAAGATCAGCCCACGGACACGCATTGAGACAGGCGACAAAGCAGCGCCGTGCTTGTTAGCTGCCGGACGCACTGGTTTTCGTCTCCACCGTCGTGTCTAGTAATTAATTTTGAATTTACCTTAACAGGGGAAAACGCGAAGGCGATTTCCTCCACATTCCGTGACAACCAATTTGATGCGTACACGCAAAATACACTGCCGGAAAAAAATAATACACGTGGAAAGACGACGTCGATTTTGATCCAATGACTGCATATGCCACCTGGGCGATATTCGATATAACTGATAATGGTTTCAACGTCGTCCGCCAGCAGAGAGAGTAGATGCATAGCTATCAGAGCGCCATCAGTGTCTCCTTTTTAATGGGGAATAATCACAGCCAGAAGCCTCAACGTGTTGCAAACGCCTGAAGCAAGCAGGTAACAATGACATGGAGCTGCAATCGTGCTTCCTAAAGGCAAATGAGCGAATTTGAAAAGGGTCAGATTCTGCCCATCAAAGCGCTGGGATGGTCCTTTCGGAGAAATGCTACACAAGTTGGACATGCTTCATCAATTGAGCAACGATGCTGGTATCAATGATCACGTGAACCTTCTCATTGCATAAGACGAGGTTCTGCACGTATACGCAGCACATACGCCGTCGTATTGTTAAGAGCAGCAGTGGCAGGTCTTAAAGCTACAACAAGACAGATAAGAGGGCTTGTTAGCCCAGATGTGTCAACACGAACTTTTGCGAACCGATTATCAGCGGTGGGACTACTGGTACGCCTGTAGCCCATCTTCCACTTGCGCCACAGCACTGGCATGCCCAACTCGACTGGTGCCATCAGAGGATCACCTGGAAGATGGAATGGCGCACCATGGTCTTGTGTGATAAAGGCAGATTCTCCTTGCTCTCAAATGATGGTCATTCGCCATGCGACGCAGGCCTGGTGAGCGCCATCTCGTAAAGTACATTCGTTTAATACACACTGTTCCCACCATAGGCCTTACAACTGTCGCTCACCTTAGGTTGTTTCTGGACAGCGGTCGGTACGTGTAGAATTGCATAAGGAAGGTGATGTGTTGCTGCCACAGGACAATGTTCGCCCATACACTGCCTGTGAAACTCAACGTACTCTGCAAAGCGAGCAGCAGCTTCCCTGGCCACCACAATTTCTGGATTTGTCTCCACTCGAGCATGTGTGGATGTGGTGCGAGGAGAGTGACTAGTGCAACTGGTCAGCCAACAACTCATACAGAACTACGTGAACAAGTGTAGCATAATGTATTCGCCATCTGTACGATCGACTGAATGCCAGAATCAGCAACTGCACTACGACTCGTGGAGGCTACACCACGTACTAATATGGGTGTTTCACCATCGGTCGATACCTGGTACCTCAGAACCGTTTGCCGGCCGGGGTGGCCGAACGGTTCTAGGCGCTTCAGTCCTAAACGGCGTAACTGCTACGGTCGTAGGTTCGAATCCTGCCTCGGGCATGGATGTGTGTGATGTCCTTAGGTTAGTTAGGTTTAAGTAGTTCTAAGTTCTAAGGGAGTGATGACCTCACATGTTAAGTCCATAGTGCTCAGAGCCATTTGAACCACTTGAATCAAAACCGTTTATGCTATTGTTCTGTAAATGTAATCATTCATGTACTCCATATGCACTTTTGCAACAATAAATCTTGAGTGAATTCGAAACCTCTAAAAGAGTATAGTATTTTTTTTCTGGCAGTGCTTATATCTGCGTGATCATGGAATGATATCATGTTGTTGTTGTTGTGGTCTTCAGTCCTGAGACTGGTTTGATGCAGCTCTCCATGCTACCCTATCCTGTGCAAGTTTTTTCATCTCCCTGCAACCTACATCCTTCTGAATCTGCTTAGTGTATTCATCTCTTGGCCTCCCTCTACGATTTTTACCCTCCACGCTGCCCTCCAATGCTAAATTTGTGATCCCTTGATGCCTCAGAACATGTCCTACCAACTGGTCTCTTCTTCTCGTCAAGTTGTGCCACAAATTTCTCTTCTCCCCAATTCTATTCAATACCTCCTCATTAGTTATGTGATCTACCCATCTAATCTTCAGCATTCTTCTGTAGCACCACATTTCGAAAGCTTCTATTCTCTTCCTGTCCAAACTATTTATCGTCCATGTTTCACTTCCATACATGGCTACACTCCATACAAATACTTTCAGAAACGACTTCGTGACACTTAAATCTATACTCGATGTTAACAAATGTCTCTTCTTCAGAAACGCTTTCCTTGCCATTGCCAGTCTACATTTTATATCCTCTCTACTTCGACCATCATCAGTTATTTCGCTCCCCAAATAGCAAAACTCCTTTACTACTTTAAGTGTCTCATTTCCTAATCTAATTCCCTCAGCATCACCCGACTTAATTCGACTACATTCCATTATCCTCGTTTTGCTTTTGTTGATGTTCATCTTATATCCTCCTTTCAAGACACTGTCCATTCCGTTCAACTACTGTTCCAAGTCCTTTGCTGTCTCTGACAGAATATGCAATGTCATCGGCGAACCTCAAAGTTTCTATTTCTTCTCCATGGATTTTAATACCTACTCCGAATTTTTCTTTTGTTTCCTTTACTGCTTGCTCAATATACAGATTGAATAACATTGGGCAGAGGCTACAACCCTGTCTCACTCCCTTCCCAACCACTGCTTCCCTTTCATGCCCCTCGACTCTTATAACTGCCGTCTGGTCTAGGGTATAACTGTAAATTAACTGACAACATCATCCAAAATGCCAGGTCGAACACTGATTATCGTAGATAGTAATACACAACATATATACGTAGACACACATCTCTCAAATGTAAGTCAATTCCAAACAGCAAATTTGGAAATTGGAAATTTGTGGTAAGGTTTTATGGGACCAAACTGCTGAAGTCATCGATCCCTAAGCTTACACACTACTTAATCTAACTTAAACTAGCTTACGTTAAGGGCGACACACACACACACACGCACACATGCCCGAAGGTGGACTCGAACCTCAGACGGGGTGAGCCGCTCGGCCCGTGACAAGACGCCCCAGACCGAGCGGCTACCCCACGTGGCTCCAAACGGCTTCCTGCACTAATAGGCAACAATGGAACACCGCGGCGCCTTCCAAAACACACACATGGCGAATTGTAGGCGGTGTCTTTGGGAATAAACTGAGGATGGAAAACCCAGGCCCGGAAATGACAGACGACATCAGCAGACAGGGTCAAACCCTGGGCCACTAATTTACCGGCACACCTGAGTTGGAACGCCCCCTCCTCCACTGCCACTGTGTTTAACGGGCTCTACACTATGGTTGTGATTCTTGTGTACTCGATTGTCGCCGTCCAAGGCTCTGAAATCGGTCAGGCTCTTTTCTAGATGTCCCGCTATCAGTCCATCAACGTCCAATCTGAAGACTGCTGCCGAATATGTGACCTAGCGGTTGGGACTGGCCTCTATAAATTCGGGGCTTTGTAGCGTCATTGGATGACATTTCTAGATTTGGGTTCCACCTTCAGTTTGTTCCAGAAAACAGATTCTGCAGCCCTTTGAAGCTTACCGGCACTCTTTAGTCACACTTGGGATTCATGTGTATGTGTATGTATAAATATATTAGTCTCTGTTTATAAACTAGAAAGCACAAACTGTAGATTTTCTTTCGTCTTTATTTGTTGTGTGAGTAGGGTTTCTGCTTTGAAGGCGACTGCCAGGTAAAACAAATGTCATAGACTATACCTTTTAGTGGAACACTTCGTGAAAGATTTTACTTATCGGTGGTGTCTTGAAAAACGCACAGCGCGAAAGGCCTGTGTGATAACACAACCAGTATACAGTAGAAAAACATTAAAATAAAAGGATGAGTAATGGCTGAAGGAAAGGATTCGTTGTTGGACAGGGTAAGTCTAAATAGTTTCACTTCATGTTACAATAAATATTAACGTAACTGAAGAGTAAATGAGACAGTGTGGGAACAGCGGAGAAATGGGGGGATTGATGGAGTTAATTATACGGTAAGTACCACGATGAATTTAGAACTATGTGTGTGCCTCTCATTTTTTGATCTGAAGGAAATTTTAACAAACTGGTTTGTTACCCATTTACCAATTGGTACGCATGAGACTGAGCCTGTAAATGAGCTTACACTTTCGAAATTAGCTTTAGCCTGAAACCACAGCGTGCTGCAGTTACTAGTTTTATAATTATCCCAGTCCACTCAAGAGAGATGTCGGCATGATTTCTGTAAAAGAAAGAAGGTACTGTCGAATTCTATCCCCTTCATTGTCCACTCCGAGCTTCTGTTCTACCTCTAAAAAACTAACCGTCAACGACATAAAAATGCATTTTGTCCCTGTGTGTCCAATCTATTCGATAGCTCTATTTCCGAGCAGACTACTGCCAGCTGCACTTTGACAACCGCTCACAACACTTGATAAGGACGATATAACGAGCACATAAATGCATTTGTAAACCAGGTTGCACAACAGAAAACGTCTATCGTCCATCAACATACCCATGAATACCTTGCGAATCATGTAACATAAAATACTTTTTCCAGTGATATTCTTGAAGCAGCGCCATTTTACAGCTGATGGTCTTCACGACTTATACTTACCAGTGTCTTCATTTTGATATCTCTCTAGACATGTGTTTTCGCACACCCACATAGATAAAGATTCATCCTTTTGTTGAGGAATACATTTAATTTACCAAAATCTCGCAATATGAGATCTACGTGCGTTTGATGGTAATGAATGCTTCAACAATTGTTCTTAGATGATCCTAACAAAAGGATCATAAAGAAAGGAAACATATAGACCTATGTATCATATAAATTACAGAAATTACAGTGTTGTCACACAACATCCAACAACTCCACCAGTGCCAAGCCGAATAACTGCTTGCATTAGGGCAGAGGTGGACCAACGGGATTCTCACTTGGTCAGTTTGTGAAGCTCTTTCTCTTAAATAACTCATCCATTTTTTCTGAAACTGTAATCATTTATCCATCAAATCTATCGATTTCCGTCCCATTCGGGTTATTCCTTCATGGTGCGCTTGTCTTGTTAGTGTGTACTAGCTGCATGTGTTTATTTGAGATGTTAGTACAGCATTTTTATAGAACTACTAACTTTGAATTTACATGAACTTTGAACGACCGAAATTAAACAGATTGCGACTGACTAGATAAATTATCTTCCTTGGTGTTTGCGAATCTGCAATGGTGATTGCCGTTCACATTAGTTAGATTTACCATAACTGTCAGTCACTGAACTTGGTACAAACACTGTTAGTTCCTCATGGAAATAATAACGATATAATGTGCACTCAGTAAATGCCTCCCCAGTTTGCAAAAACAATAGTGCAGATTTATAAATACCAGCCACGGGAGTGTCCACAAACCCAGTATTGAGCAGCAGATTCGCAGATAGTTATTTTACAGCTATTACGTGTTGGTTTAAAGACACTTGCTGTCTTTATTACTATCGTTTTGTTTATAAGGACTAAATTCGTGTGTGATTTGGATGCTAATGTTAGCTGGAGATACGATGTAGATTGTACTGACATATAAATGGGAATCAAGTACATACACATTCGCACGTTAACTGAGTGAGTAGTCTGTTAGCTGAACGGATCGGATAATGGAAAAAGTTCGACTGCTCATCCTTAAAATAATGAATGTTCACTTACCTTATGCCAGTGACATTACAGTGTGAATGCAGGAATCTTGTGTGTGATGTTTGACATTTAATTGTGAAAACGGATTACTAAAGTGTCATGAATAGTATGTTCAAATTTTTCACATGTGTACGCTGTGTCACACTTCAAATTTGATAATAAACTCACGTTTCAGATATTGAAATGTATTTCTGAAATTCAACTAATCTTATTACTGTTAAGTTGAATTTCAAGAATAAATTAAATAAAAACTTGGACGTGTGATGAGTTCTGTTCGCATGGTATCCCACTGAGGTTATGTACCGAAATGTGTCCATTTTCTTGTTGAATATATCCGTATCTGACACACAGCACACAAGAACAAATAAACACGATCGCTTCACACTTTCCTATATAGCTGTTTACTTTCGAAAAAGAGATCCTCAAATACATACTCACTTGTTAGTAATTTTCGTCCTAATTACACGAATTACCACAATGGCATGAATACTATGCAACTTATGTTTTTCACAACAGTGACATATACCGCTTCCAATGATGTTTTGCTGATTAATGAATCTTCTTAATGTGCCAGACCTGCTAATATAGTTAGTTTCTAGGTCCAGAGTTTGTGTGTAAAATTGAAGAATCTTGTGTTTGTGCTGTTGACAGTGGTACATGTTAACTATATATATGTGCATTCAGTAACTGTAATCGCTGTGTGACAGTTTCCGTCGTGACTTAATGTATGTAGAAGATAGATAAATATATGAATGATTACTTTTTGTTTAGTAAATGTAAAATTGGCTCAAGTAAAGCAGAATAATCTGAAAACTGTGTTAAGAAAACACAGGCATGGAATAAAATCAGTTGAATGTTTCACTGTGTGAGGATGTAGTAGATAAAAATAATAATGGGAAACATAAGAGTTATGTAGTTATCATGTCATAAGAAAAATATAGAAATGTTTCAGGTTTTTTACAAACCTTTTAAAACGTTATGAAACCAGATAATTAGAGGACGAATTTGGAAACATTCTGCAGATGTGTACACAAACAAATCAAAACATTTTCAGAAACTAAAGGTGCCAAATCATTTTCATTCCAGAATAACTGATGACGGTCAGAGTGATAGTTCGAGCACCATGATGTATTCCCAGACAAGAAGAGTGGATTTAGTAAACGAAAGGAAGCTATATATGTACTCCTGTATCCACTTTGAAGGTATATGAAGAAAAAATACTCAGCGCAAGTTAAGGAAGAAACAAATTGTCAGTTCTGTATGCATAAACAAAAATCTCCAGTAATGTTGGTGCTTGTGTAAATCAAAGAAGAGTATAATACCCAATAAAAAACCCTAACCTCCTTGCTACAAAGCGCCTTAATCCAAAACGCTGTTTCAGGTTGACATTCAAACAAGAGTGGACTGCAACTGCAATGCTACTACCAGGAATTATATTTGTTGACGGAAAATTTAGCGGATTTACATCTACATACATACTCTGCAAGCTACCATATGCTGCGTGGCGGACGGATTCTTGTACCACTACTAATAATTTCCTTTCCTGTTCCACTTGCAAATACAGTGAGCGAGGAACATCTATCTATATGCCTCCAAGTGAGCCCTAATTTCTCTTATCTTAGCAGTCCTTACGCGAAAGACACATTGGTGACAGTAGAATCGTTTTACACTCAGCTTCAAATACTGGTTCTCTAAATTTTCTCAACAGTGTTCCTGGAAAAGAAAGTCACCTTTCTTCCAGGAATTCTCATTTGGGTTCCCGAGCCACTTGTGTGTTAATGGAATCTACCGATAACAAATCTAGCAGTCGGACTCTGAACTGCTTCAATGTCTTCCTTCAATCTGACCTGGTGGGGTTCCCAAACAACGAACAGTACTCAAAAGTGGGTCGCACTAGTGCTCTATATTCTGTCTCTGTCACCGATGAACCACACTTTCCTAAAATTCTCCCAATGAACCTAATTCTACCATTCGACTTACCTAGTACAGTTTTTACTTGCTCATACCATTTCATATCACTTTGCAATGCTATGCATAGATGTTTAATCGACGTGACTCTATCAAGCAGCTTACTACAATTGCTGTATTCGTACATCACGGGTTTCTTTTTCCTACTCATCTACATCAACTTACATTTTTCTACATTTAAAGCTAGCTGCAAGTCATCACACCAATTAGAAACTTTGTCTGTGTCACCTTGTGTCCTCTCACACAGTCACTCAACATCGATACCTGACCGTTCACCAGCACATGATCAGAAAACAACTAAAGATTGATGCTCACTCCGTCCACAAGCTAATTTATGTATATGGAGAATAAGAGCGTTCCTATCAAACTTACGTGGGGTAATCCTGGCGATAACCTTGTCTCTGATGAACACTCGCTATTGAGGACAACATACTCGGTTCTATTACCTAAGAAGTCTTCAAGCCTCGAGCATATCTGGGAACCTATTCCATAAGCATGTACCCTCTTTAACGGTCTGCAGTGGCGCACCACATGAAACGCTTTTCGGAAATCTAGGAATATGCGTCGCACTTCATCAATAGGTCTCAGGATATCATGTAATAAAAGGGCAAGCTCAGTTTCCGCAACCAATGCTTTGTAAAACTATGCTGATTTGTGATCAGAAGCTTTTCCATCTCAAGGAAATTTGTTATACTTGAAATGAGAATTCTGCAGCAAGCTGACGTTAAAGATATTGGTCTGTAAGTCTATGAGTCTGTCCTTTTACCCTTCTTATATATGGAAGTCCCCTACATTTGTTGCCATATGCTTGGGACTCTATGCAAGACGAGAGATTTGTGATAATGCAAGATAAAAAAGAGGCCAAGCTCATGAAGTACTTTTTATAGAAGTGAACTGGAATTCCACCTGGGTCTGGAGACTTATTTATTTTCAACTCTTTCAGTCGCTTTTCTACACCAAGGATGCATATTACTATATCTTCCATACACAGTACTGGGACAAAGAGAGAGCTGGACATTTTGATTGACTGGTCTCCCCCACCCCACTCCCGAAGATCAAGGTCAATGGCGTTCCTCCCAAACCTACCTTCCCCATCCAAGGTCAAGGTGTCCCCTCCTGGCACTCCCACCCTCATTTCCCTTCCCCCAATTCAGGCAATCCTGCTACGATGTCACACAAGATCACAGTGCAAAAATGATTCAGACAATTATGCATTTTAGAAAAAAAGCTCATGCATTGTCCTGCTGGGAGCTATAAGCTTAACTTTGGAAATAAGAGTAAAACAGGACTTCAATTATGATATGAATTAAACAAAGAAATTATGAACTCGAAAATTAAGAGCAATAAACGCTTAGAAAAACGTGAACTTGAAATAGTACGATACAGTCCAAAATGAAAGTGCAGACAGAGCAAGAGAGGCCACCCAATCATTAATTGCGAAATATGGTACATACACAGTGTTACTAATCTATAACAGTATGGTTTTACACCTATAAAATTTTTGAGCTGGAAATAGTATCACACAGTTTAAAAAAATACTGATCAGCACCTGTAGGTTTCTGGAACCAGGTAGCATGCGACTGCTGCCGTTTCCATACATGTAAAAAAGTTATACTTAAAATTATATCACCTTTGTTTGAAGAAGAGTATAGGCATAATATCTGGATGAAATTGTATGCAGAATAAAAGAAAATCTTGATAACTTTGCCTGCATCAGAAAATGATAACAGCAAACACAAAGTAGAATGAAAGTGAACTCATTAATAACACTGTAAATTTGTTGTAAAGTCATTTATTTGTCATCCAACTTAAAAGCAATTCTACATTTTCTGAAGCTGGGACAACACAATTTTGTCTGTCACAACACCTCTTCTTGAGCTGCCAGAGGGCTGGACATCCGTACGATTCCAGGTCTCGAATAGCTGCATCTTTGTAGATACCACACATCCATATAATCTTCTCAACGTCTTTGGCGTCAACAATAGTGTCTGTGCTGTCGAAAGTTAGAACCACTGTTAGCACATGCTCATAAGATATATGAAAATCATTCCAGTGAATTCCATGGCAGAAACCTGTTAACCATACACTGTCTTCTGTATTTCAGCTTATTTCACATCGGTGAGAGGTTTCATCGATGCTGTTTTTTTCCGAGAATGTCATTATTACATGTCGATCTTTTGTAAAAGAAGTGAAGGCAATATTTTCGAATATAAGTTGTCTGTATTCATCGTAAAAGCCTTGAGCTCCTATAGTGATATACACACTCTGAGGTGTTATCATGAAATGCTTCAGATATGACACATCACTTATTAATTTATACAACTCGCTGCACACTTCCTGTGTTTGGCGAATAGTTAAGCAAACAGTCATGCAGAACTAGGGTATATGCTGAGGTGGCAGCTGGGAAGTTTGCTGAAGATTCGAATTCAAATCTGTAACCAAATTGAGCGATCTATAACGATGAGTGGTGCCAGATCCTTAAATTTCCATGGGCTGCGCAGACATCCTTCCTCTTTAATTCCACATAGTCAGAAGGGCAAGACATTGCATACATATCGAATGGTAGACTGTAAACATTATGAACCCACTCCACTTTTAAATTCTCATATAGATAATAAACTGACTTCACGTAGACTGTGGCGTTAGTTAAATTACAACTGTCCAATACGTTTGAAACATTTGTTAACATTCCTGTTGGTTCGACATGCTAGTATAATGAACCTCGTGTCTAATTGAACTGAGATTTTAATAGCTGATGTTTGATTGGATGTAATCGGTAGCATACGATACACAAAGAGCTCCCCTGAAAGGAAAGTTAAGGGAAGATGAATACCAGCATTTGAAACTTTAAAACATTTCAAACGTTCACGTCTGTTACTTTGATGTGGAGGCATATTTCATATTATTTTATCAAGATTAATCTCATTCACTTCGCCACCTGCTCATTGAATGTACGAGTTATTATCTGTTGCACTCCTTACCAAAACGAGTTCCTGTTTCAGTTCATAATAATATGTCGCATGTCCTTGAAGTATCCCATCAACATCTTGAGAGGTGTGCATGCACTAAACTTGGCGTACTTCATGGCAGTTCTGCCCACAGGTGCTTCTATGAACCATACTGCATTTTCAAAGCCATTCAAGTCTGAAGACGATGCAGAGACATATGTTTTTAGGGTTGAAGCTGTACCCAGATAACGTGTCCGATAAATCTCGGCCTCATTCTACTCGTATCTTATTTTTTGAGACTAAAATACTAAGGCACTATGTATAAGTTGCGATCCAGTTATAGCAATACCATCACTTTCCGAAATTTTCTGACCAAACATACGAAACTACTGCAGGGTGTGGTAAAGGAAGAGAATGCTGATTACATCATTTTTGTTAAACGTTGCCGAGGCTAACGGTTTGTGCAAAATATATTCCCAACATACAATCCTTTTTTCATGTTTTATTCGAGTTGTTATATTTAGTGACGTCACGAAGACGTTTCAAGCCCAGCTACTTAAAAAACTGGTAATTCCTTGGTGTTATCACATTTGTCCACTTCGAAGTGGCACACGGACGATTTAATGTGCTTGTTCCATACCTTAGACTTATCCTGCTTTAGGTGTAGACATACTATTATTTCTTCATCACAAAAGTTGACAAGTGCGTTATCTTCATCATCAGTGTGTAGCTCTAGATGGTCTAATGTCTGGACAGCCACTGGAAGGTACACAGGATGATTTTTTCCACCGTGTACGAACTCTAAGGACTGATCAATGAGAGGATGCGGAACAACAAAGGTCTAATGAACTTATGTCTGGAAATGTGTGGTTTCCTTGCTAAAGACTATTTATTCAATCCTACGTTGTTACAGAGACTGCAATCCAATACACGCTGTACCATACAGAAAGAGTTACAATTTGTGAGGAAAATGGTTTCGCCCGCATCTCGTGGTCGTGCGGTAGCGTTCTCGCTTCCCACGCCCGGGTTCCCTGGTTCGATTCCCGGCGGGGTCAGGGATTTTCTCTGCCTCGTGATGGCTGGGTGTTGTGTGATGTCCTTAGGTTAGTTAGGTTTAAGTAGTTCTAAGTTCTAGGGGACTGATGACCTAAGATGTTAAGTCCCATAGTGCTCAGAGCCATTTGAACCATTTGAAAATGGTTTCCATGTGCCTCAACGCATGCAAGTGCACGCCGTTGGATGTTCTGTCTCACATGGTCACATTGGCCAGGTTGTATCTGAACAGTGTCACAAACAGCATGAATACACTGCTCCAGTGTCTCCATATCGGGAATGGGCTCTACAAACACGATACTTTTGAGATGTCCTCATATCCAGAAATCACATGGGTTGAGATGTGGTGAACGAGCAGGCCATTCAACTGGACCCCACTCGTCTGAACCATTGACCAGGGAAGAAATAACTGACCTGCTTGCAGACGTTAACGGCGAAGTGGACTGGAGCACCCTCATGTACCAGCCACGTAACATTTCGAATCATCAAAGGCACTTCCTCCAGCAGGGAGGCAAAGTCACCTACATGAAATGCCGATAGTTCTGGCCTGTTAGGTGAAATGGAAAGAAGAACGGTCCCAAAATACGGCTGCCAATTATGCCGGCCGTCACATTCCAGCTGCACCGATGCTATCCCACTGTTATGTAAGCTGAAGACACCACTCCGCATAAAGGTGGCTTCATCTGCAAATAGGTTGGATGACACAAATCCCGGAATCGTGGTTGCTTGGTGAAAAAATCAGTGACAAAACTGCTCCCAATGTGAAAAGTCTGTCGCTAGTAACTCCTACACACACTGTGAGTGATAAGTGTAGTAACAATCGCCATGGAGAATGTTTCCCACAGTCATCGCCGACTTATCCTGCACTGGTGGGCCATCTGCCTGGTACTGACATGGCAGTCGCTTATGCAGTGTTAATCACATTTTCCTCCAAGTCTGGTGTCCGAACATTTCGGGTACGTCCTTTGTGATTTCCTCCTTTCTGAAGCGACCCTGTCTCAGACAAACGACGAATCACTGTTGCAAACATTGAATATTGTGGTTTTTGTCGGCGGGGGCAGGTCTCCTGATACGACCTTGCTGGACACCGCCCATTGCCATTTGCCTTTCTATAAGTAAACACCATGTCAGCAAACTCTTGATTTCACTACGGAACCATTGTGTACAATGCTGTATGACATCCACTACAAGGTGAGTCAGCACGAGAAGTGAATCGGACAGTTACTATGACAGGAGAGGGGGCTAGGGCTTGACATATGAGGAACAGTACCTCCCTCTAGGAGGAAACCAAGCATACTTGACTGTGGTTGCATGGTGCAGCGTGTATTAGACTGCAGTCTCTGTAACAAAGTAGGATTGAATAAATGGTCTATATCATGGAAACCATGCATTTCGGGCGTAAGTTCATTAGACATTTATTGTTCCATATCCTCTCATCCATCAATCCCTAGAGTTTATACACCGTCGAAAAAATCACCCTATATAGGGTTTGTAGGAGCTTCGAAAATCTTATATCGTGGCCCAACTGCAGCAAAGAAGTCGCAGAGTGTATGAATCAATCTGGCATTGAGATTAACAGTTCTTTGCCATGCTAACCTGGATATGGATTGGGTTGAAAACTAATATATCGGCTGTTATATCTGACACACAGAATTTATCACAACGATGCAAAACGTGACTGCCTGAGAAACCTAACAGTGGTCCAGTGTCTTTTCAGTTGTCTTTATTTCTCTTTTAAGAGTATTTTAAGAGTATTCATATTAGCATATAGCACAATTCCTGATCATTTAAAAATCTTTTAAATCATCAAAATCATACGTACTTGACTTTATTTCCACAACTTAACAGTCTTCTAGATGCTGCTTATTTGTTCATCTCTAGGATATTGCGAATACTGTTGTGTATCTCCAATCCAATCGGTGCTACAACCCAGTGTCCCCTGTGTAAATCAAAAAGTGGAAATTAATTTGCACATAGTTCTGATGATCGCTCTTTTGAAGTCAGAGTATATGACATCACATCCGAACCTCAATTGACGAACGGATATGTGCTGTTGATCGTACATACAATTAAAAGTCAGGAGAAATATGAGGCACAGATGACTTCAGAAGTATGTATTGCAGTTGTGATTGCAGCGAAATTTATAGAGCACGTGGTTTCTGGTAAAGTGTTGGCGTAATTCTTCTGGTAGTGCAGGTTTCCAAGCAAATCAAAATAGTAAACCCCACTCATGTTTTTTTAACATGTGCAACTCAGTGAGTTCCAGGTCCTCCTGGTACATCTAAAGTCACAATCCTGCATTCACTGGATTTCGACATTGTATTAGGCAATGTGTATTGAATTTTTTGGCGAAGTAAGGTGATCGGTGTCTGTAATTGTTCCATTGGGTAGTGAGCAACAAGTTTTTTTAAGGAAATACTCCAAGCCCTTTCATGTGTGTTTTTAAATGTAGCCCCTTGTGGTATCCACAGACTCCTTCATCCTGTTATATCTTTTCGTTTCATGAAGCTGTTCCTCTTTTAGCGCTTTTCACTGTGCAGGAGATGGCTTCTGCACCTCTAGCTATATAAACAATCGCTGAAACACCCACCAGTCCAGGAATTAAAAATGGAATAATTCCATCTGAGGTTTTCGGTAGTGGTAGAACCCTAGGCGTTTTAATCAGTCTTCTTCTTCTTCTTCTTCTTCTTCTTACTACTACTACTTTCTGTTTCATGACATTTTTTGCTGCTGATATTGATGACTGGATGCAATTTTTTGATTGTCCTCTCATTGTTTAGTGTACGACGAGCAGCGTTCATAATCTCCAGGAAATTTACCCCCAAACCCAATTTAAGGTTGCTGCACATTGTTTCATGAACTGAAAATGTTGTTGTCCTATACCGATGTCTCTTCTTGCATGACTTCTCTTAGTTGTATCAGTCAATGTTCGATCTGCTGCATGATATCCTGGGAGATTTTCATTTGAAGCTTATGGAATATTATGCTCCTTGCACACCTTGTCCAAAAGGATTAATCCCCTGTCTCCATGTGCTAACCACTTTTGAAGCTTTGCTCCAGAAAAACAATAATTATATTTAGGGATGTGTAATTTGACAGGCAGGTTATTGATAATACCACCATCACCTCTGATGTGCTTGGTACCACTCATGTTATGCTACTGCACAGTCTGACGTTTGCATGCACTTTTGGAAGTGACAGGTAGATAAAAAACAATATTATTTATTTTATGATTACTTTTTTAGGCGTATCTTTAGTAGGAACAAGAATGAAACACCCTTGAATAGTGTATTTTGTTATGTCTCAGTAGTTATAATCACAGTGAATATATGTGATATTTACATTGATATATACGTTGGCCCCTATAATCGTGGATAGGAATGTACTCACAATAATGGAAGCATCAGAATCATCATGATGAGTAACGATTAACCCTAATCTTACAATAAATCAGCTTTGATTTTTTTGCTGGATTGTGAGTTCTTGATTACTGGCTACTTCCATAGTATTACAGGTAAGTGAAATTTACATTGTTTTATGTGCTGGAAAATATAATATTCATGGGTAATACTGCTATGTTCCTTAATAATGGCACAATTTGGTGTAAATGTTATAGATGTGTGCCACTCTGTTTTCACTTTAAACAAGAACTTTAATCTTTCAAAATTAAAGGACACACTAACACAGATATAGGATTACCACCTAATCAAAGAAAAGGTAGTCAGAAATATATTATTATAACACAATTGACTACACTGATAACCAATGGTATATTTGTCAAAACAAGTAACCAAAGAATGTAACCTTGATTTGACTTTAATGTTATTGACATTAAACAAAATAGTGTCTTTAAACTATTCTAAGATAGAAAAGGAAGAAAATAAACTTAAAGCTATACTGGAAAATAGACAAACAGAAATGATAAATAATGACATGATGGTTTGAGTCGTGAAATTTGGATGATCGATTATGGCTCAAATTCTGCAGTTATTAAAATTCCCAATAAGTATTTTCAGACTTCAGAAATTCCTCTGAATTAGTAGCAGCAGTAGTAAACGGGACAAATCAAGGCACATGTATTTGTCAGCGATCTACAAGTCAATGATTCTGGAAATGTGAGCCTGTAGTGCAGCTGACAGCATTTCACACAAATCCTTCAATGTCCTTTCCTGCAGGTATTTCCTTAGTTCAGAACTTGCTTACAGAGTAGTGAAACTAAGTCAATAACAACATCACACACTAGAATGACAAATGCTCAAATGAGAACACAATTCTATGAACCATAAATGACAGACCGATTGCCACATCTATGTTTTGGTCTACAGTCTCTTAAATTCATGAAGTAATGCTAAAAGATATTTATACAAAGTGATTGGCAGTGTGTAGCACTCAGAATGAATCCCGCACTGCAATATAGTACATGATGGGTATCAACCAAACTGTTGTATGATGAAGAGAAGTTGGGCCATTTAAGTAAAGCCCTGTTCCCTTATGACTCTATAAGAAACACGCCCAGTTCAGAGTTTTCTGCAATTCTTCTGTGTAAAAAACGTTCAGCAATTTCTTCAATTTGCTTACTTTTAGGATGAAGGTTCTAGGACTCGTTCTCTGCCCTTCGAAAATTGTAAATATGTTTGTTGGCCAGTTCGGTAGGTTTAATTTCTCAAATGCAGTCTTACACTGTGAAATACATACTAAATCTCTCAAACTAAATTTTTACTTCCATATATCCACCTTTTTACTAGGACAGTACACAGTATTTAGAAGTTCACTGTCACTAAACTAAATTGTAAATTACTTTCAGAAGTTTTCTTTTTACATAAATTCAATTTTATCATAGACCAAGTCTCTTGCAGAGAGGTGTCTGATCTCAGATTTTGTCCTTTATATTAGCTAGTCTCAAGTATATTACTGACTTTTCATTTCATGAAACTAATTTTATCAGTGTCCTTTTACCTTAAACATTACACATTCTCTGTTTATCATGTATTGTCTCTCAGGTATAATGAACGTTTCTTTATGTTTGCATAATGTCTTTAGTTCTGGCACGAATTCAGCCAGACTACTTCTAAGCCAAATACAGCTATATATACAAAATATAGAAACTACACTAAACAAGATGAATGAAAATGGCACAAAATATAAGTAGGAAAAATAATCATAGTATAGTTCTCATTCTGACATGAGCCCCTCAGTAATGATGGAAAAGTCAAATCCAGGTATGGTATTGAATAGCTAAGTCAAGGTAGTCTCAATACCCTGAATCTAAATAGCTCGCTAAAATGATCGTGACAAACATTTCATATTAATGGT
This sequence comes from Schistocerca americana, assembly GCF_021461395.2. Classification (NCBI taxonomy): domain Eukaryota; kingdom Metazoa; phylum Arthropoda; class Insecta; order Orthoptera; family Acrididae; genus Schistocerca; species Schistocerca americana. The sequence goes on along the minus strand of NC_060120.1, from coordinate 636,595,107 downwards.
ATGGACAATGTAAATGTGAGTTTACTGTAATCAATGTAGTTAGTGTGAGAGTGTATTTAGAATCAATAACCACAACATTGTTCCCATTATGCGTGAAAACCCTTAATACCATGGCATGTTTGTGCTAATTGCACACTGCCAAGTACGATTTTATCTTGTTTCGGAGTCTCAGAATACACAGTGTCATGTTGATATTTTATTAAGAGTAAGTCGTATGTACATGCATTAGGTGTGTTAACTGTACGACACAGCAACAATCAATCAGTTATGAATTCTGAGGTTCGTTAACCAGAAATTATTTCATCTTAAAAGATCATCAAATAAGCTTAGCCTGAACAACTTAAGCAAAATTTATGTAAAGTAGTACGAAAAAATCATCAAAATAGCTTAACCTAAGTGTTATTTTCGATAGTATTATCTAAGTTATGTCACTGAAATTGTACAGTCTAAGTAAAAGCGTCATTTTTTTTTTAAATCTCAGTAGTGTTAAACTTGTTCTTCTAAGGAAATCATCTCCTCCATTTCACAATATCTTGTATGGGAGGTATTGAAATGGAACCACTTTCCCATTTCTATCCTTCCCATTACTATGCGCAGATCTTAGTATCTACTTCCAGTTTTATGCAAATCATGTGCAGCTCTTAATTACACATTATTGTTGTTGTTGTGGTCTTCAGTCCTCAGACTGGTTTGATGCAGCTCTCTATGCGACTCTATGCTGTGCAAGCTGCTTCATCCTCCCATTATGTACTGCAGCCTACATCCTTCTAAATCTGCTTAGTGCAATCATCTTTTAGTCTCCCTTTACGATTTTTACCCTCCACGCTGTCCTCCAATACTAAATTGGTGATCCCTTGATGCCTCAGAACATGTCCTACCAACTGATCCCTTCTTCTAGTCAAGTTGTGCCACTAACTCCTCCCCAATTCTATTCAATACTTCCTCATTATTATGTGATCTACCCATCTAATCTTCAGCATTATTCTGTAGCACCAAATTTCGAAAGCTTCTATTCTCTTCTTTCCAAACTATTTATCATCCATGTTTCACTTCCATACATGGTTACACTCCATAGAAACACTTTCAGAAACGACTTCCTGGCACTTAAATCTACACTCGATGTTAACAAATTTTTCTTCTTCAGAAACACTTTCCTTTCCATTGCCAGTCTACATTTTATATCCTCTCCACTTCGACCATCATCAGTTATTTTGCTCCCCAAATAGCAAAACTCCTTTACTACTTTAAGTGTCTCATTTCCTAATCTAATTCCCTCAGCATCACCCGACTTGATTCAACTACATTCCATTATCCTCGTTTTGCTTTTGTTGATGTTCATTTTACATCCTCCTTTCAAGGCACTGTCCATTCCGTTCAACTACTGTTCCAAGTCCTTTGCTGTCTCTGACAGAATTACAATGTCATTGACAAACCTTTAAGTTTTTATTTCTTCGGCATGGATTTTAATACCCACTCCGAATTTTTCTTTTGTTTCCTTTACTGCTTCCTCAATATACAGATTGAATAACATCAGGTATAGGCTACAACCCTGTCTCGCTCCCTTCCCAACCACTGCTTCTCTTTCATGTCCCTGGTTTCTGTACAAATTGTAAATAGTCTTTTGCTCCCTGTATTTTACCCCTGCCGCCTTCAGAATTTGAAAGAGAGTATTCCAGTCAATATTGTCAAAAGCTTTCTCTAAGTCTACAAATGCTAGAAACGTAGATTTGCCTTTTCTTAATCTAGCTTCTAAGATAAGCCGTAGGGTCAGTATTGCTTCATATGCTCCAACATTTCTACGGAATCCAAACTGGTCTTCCCCGAGCTCGGGTTCTACCAGTTTTTCCGTTCGTCTGTATAGAATTTGCATTAGTATTTTGCATCCGTGACTGATAGTTTGGTAATTTTCACATCTGTCAACACCTACTTTCTTTGGGATTGGAATTATTATATTCTTCTTGAAGTCTGAGGGTACTTCGCCTGTCTCATACATTTTGCTCACCAGATAGTAGAGTTTTGTCAGGAATGGCTCTCCCAAGGCTGTCAGTAGTCCTATTGGAATGTTGCCTACTCCCGGGGCCTTGTTTCGACTTAGGTCTTTCAGTGCTCTATCAAACTCTTCATGCAGTATCATATCTCCCATTTAATCTTCATCTATGTCCTCTTCCATTTCCATAATACTGCCCTCAAGTACATCGCCCTTGTATAGACCCTCTATATACTCCTTCCACCTTTCTGCTTTCCCTTCATTGTTTAGAACTGGGTTTCCATCTGAGCTCTTGATATTCATGTAAGTGCTTCTCTTTTCTCCAAAGGTCTCTTTAATTTTCCTGTAGGCAGTATCTATCTTACCGCTAGTGAGATAAGCCTCTATATCCTTACATTTATCCTCTAGCCATCCCTGCTTAGCCATTTTGCACATCCTGTCAATCTTATTTTTGAGATGTTTGTATTCCTTTTTGCCTGCTTCATTTACTGCATTTTTATATTTTCTCCTTTCATCAATTAAATTCAGTATGTATTCTGTTACCCAAGGATTTCTACTAGCCCTCGTCTTTTTACCCACTTGATCCTCTGCTGCCGTCACTACCTCATCCCTCAAAGCTACCCATTCTTCTTCTACTGTATTTATTTCCCCCATTCTTGTCAATTGTTCCCTTATGCTCTCCCTGAAACTCTGTACAACCTCTGGTTTAGTCAGTTTATCCAGGTCCCATCTCCTTAAATTGCCACCTTTTTGCAGTTTCTTCAGTTTTGATCTACAGTTCATAACCAATAGATTGTGGTCAGAGTCCACATCTGCCCCTCGAAATGTCTTATAATTTAAAACCTGGTTCCTAAATCTCTGTCTTACCATTATATAATCTATCTGAAACCTGTCAGTATCTCCCGGTTTCTTTCATGTATACAACCTTCTTTTATGATTCTTGAACCAAGTGTTAGCTATGATTAAGTTATGCTCTGTGCAAAATTCTATCAGCCGACTTCCTCTTTCATTTCTTCCCCCCAATCCATATTCACCTACTACGTTTCCTTCTCTCCCTTTTCCTACTACCGTATTCCAGTCACCCATGACTATTAAATTTTTGTCTCCCTTCACTATCTAAATAATTTCTTTTATTTCATCATACATTTCTTCAATTTCTTCGTTGTCTGCAGAACTAGTTGGCATATAAACTTATACTACTGTAGTAGGTGTGGGCTTCGTGTCTATCTTGGCCACAATAAGGCGTTCACTATGCTGTTTGTAGTAGCTTACCCGCTTTCCTATTTTTTTATTCATTATTAAACCTACTCCTGCTGTGCCCCTATTTGATTTTGTATTTATAACACTGTATTCACCTGACCAGAAGTCTTGTTCCTCCTGCCACCTAACTTCGCTAATTCCCACTATATCTAACTTTGACCTATCCATTTCCCTTTTTAAATTTTCTAACCTACCCGCCCAATTAAGGGATCTGACATTCCACGCTCCAATCCGTAGAACGCCAGTTTTCTTTCTCCTGATAACGATGTCCTCTTGAGCCCCACCCGGAGATCCGAATGGGGGACTATTATACCTCATGAATATTTTACCAAAGAGGACGCCATCATCATTTAACCATACAGTTGCACCAACGGTACGGCTATCTGTATCGCTGGGGCACGCAAGCCTCCCCACCACCGCCAAGGTCTGTGGTTCATGGGTTCATTATTAATTTTAATTGTTATTCATATATCTTTTATATTCTGTGCAGATCTTAATTATCCATTTTCTTGTGTGACATAATTATGTATATTAATTTTAATTGTTAATTCATTAATCTTCCGTTTCCAAAGTTGTTTATGTTTTGTCAATTGTTTGTTCTTTGGGGGAATGTGTTTTGGAGGGAAGTTGAAACGGTAGTGGAGGGTGTTGATGGAACAATTGGGCATTGGAGATGTTTTGTATGTTTCGTGAATAAACGACGATGACTCAAAAATTCTGTAGATTGTTATGGCAACATACACATATAGGAAGACCAGCTGCAGTAAGACCATGGGTTCTCTTTCCTAGCGGAGCAACCTGCATCCAAAGGAATTTAGGTTAAGTATTCCTTATCCAGCAACAGAGAACTGACTCCATAAGTATAGTTCTTTTTTTAGTTTTTCCGGATATTTATCCGGTGTTGGGGGAGACAAAGATGCATGTGCTTAATCCTGTAAGTGTGGGCATTACTATTCGATGTAATCTTTAACGTGTGAAGAACTCGCTGATCACATCGATAGTAATTGGAATGCATCCCAATATGGCGGGAACATTTCATAGTCGATATACAAATGACAAACTAACACTTTTTGCGTTTTGTCGTACATATTGCTTCTAATCCTTGTCCCTTGCCAAATATAACACTCCTAGTTCAAGTGGCAATCATTACAATGGCCCATAAGTGAGTTATCAATTACCGAAATATATAAATCGCTGTATTTATCGATTGCAATGCCATAGAAGCTAATGTATTGTACACAACGAAGGGACCATAGATATTAGTACGTGACTTTTAACTCGATAGCTGCACCCAGTTCTTAGAGAACTCGTTTCATGTAATGGTCGAACATTACGACAGTCGATATGCAAATAATGAAGAAGCTTTTTCGTAACGTTTTACTACAAATCAACACTTTTTGCGTTTTGTCGTAAATATTGCAGCTAACCCTTGCCAAATATTACGCTCTATGTCAAGCGGAAAGCGCCTATAATTGACGATAAGTAAGTTAAGTGATTTATCAATTACTGGAATATGTAATAGAAAACGCTGTAATACTCGATTGTAGTGACTTAGAATTTTCTATTTTGTACAAAACGAAAGGGTCAGACCCCTTAGTATTGTGACATAAATTTCCACCTGATACCTCCACCCAGTCCTCAGAGAATTAGTGCTATGTAATGGTCAAACATTACGATAGTTAGTCTAAATACAAATGAAAAAGATGCATTCCCGTAACATTTTATTACAAATTAACACTTTTAGGATGTCGTCGTAAATATTGCTGCTACTCCTCGTCTCTCGCCAAATATTGCGCTCCTAAATCAAGTGGGAAGTGCCTAAAATGGCCGATAAGTGAGTTACCGATTACCGAAATATAAAATAGAAGTCGCAGTAATTGTCGATTGCAATGAGTTAGAAGCTTATATTTTGTACACAACGAAGGGACCACACACTTTAGTATGTAACATAAATTTTCACTCGATAGCTCCACCCAGTTCTCAGAGAATCCCTGCTATATAATGGTCGAACATTACGATACTCTAAATACAAATTACAAAGAAGCTTTTTGTAACATTTTACTACAGATTACCCCTTTTTGCATTTCGTCGTAAATATTGCTGCTAATTTTCGTCTCTTGCCAAATATTACGCTCCTAGAGGAAGTGGGAAGCTCCTACATGGCCGGTAACTGAGTCATCTTTTACCATCATCATCATCATCATCATTTAAGACTGATTGTGCCTTTCAGCGATCAGTCTGGAGCATAGCCCCCCTTATAACATTCCTCCATGATCCCCTATTCAGTGCTAACATTGGTGCCTCTTCTGATGTTAAACCTATTACTTCGAAATCATTCTTAACCGAGTCCAGGTACCTTCTCCTTGGTCTGCCCCGACTCCTCCTACCCTCTACTGCTGAACCCATGAGTCTCTTGGGTAACCTTGCTTCTCCCATGCGTGTAACATGACCCCACCATCTAAGCCTGTTCGCCCTGACTGCTACATCTACAGAGTTCATTCCCAGTTTTTCTTTGATTTCCTCATTGTGGACACCCTCCTGCCATTGTTCCCATCTACTATTACCTGCAATCATCCTAGCTACTTTCATATCCGTAACCTCAACCTTGTTGATAAGGTAACCTGAATCCACCCAGATTTCACTCCCATACAACAAAGTTGGTCGAAAGATTGAACGGTGCACAGATAACTTAGTCTTGGTACTGACTTCCTTCTTGCAGAAGAGAGTAGATCGTAGCTGAGCGCTCACTGCATTAGCTTTGCTACACCTCGCTTCCAGTTCTTTCACTATGTTGCCATCCTGTGAGAATATGCATCCTAAGTACTTGAAACCGTCCACCTGTTCTAACTTTGTTCCTCCTATTTGGCACTCAATCCGTTTATATTTCTTTCCCACTGACATTACTTTCGTTTTGGAGATGCTAATCTTCATACCATAGTCCTTAAATTTCTGATCTAGCTCTGAAATATTACTCTGCAAACTTTCAATCGAATCTGCCATCACAACCAAGTCATCCGCATATGCAAGACTGCTTATTTTGTGTTCACATATCTTAATCTCACCCAGCCAGTCTATTGTTTTCAACATATGATCCATAAATAATATGAACAACAGTGGAGACAGGTTGCAGCCTTGTCTTACCCCTGAAACTACTCTGAACCATGAACTCAGTTTACCGTCAACTCTAATTGCTGCCTGACTATCCATGTAAAGACCTTTAATTTCTTGCAAAAGTTTGCCTCCTATTCCATAATCTCGTAGAACAGACAATAACTTCCTCCTAGGAACCCGGTCATATGCCTTTTCTAGATCTATAAAGCATAGATACAGTTCTCTGTTCCACTCATAACACTTCTCCATTATTTGCCGTAAGCTAAAGATCTGGTCCTGACAACCTTTAAGAGGCCTAAACCCACACTGATTTTCATCCAATTGGTCCTCAACTAATACTCGCACTTTCCTTTCAACAATACCTGAGAAGATTTCACCCACAACGCTGATTAAAGAGATACCTCTGTAGTTGTTACAATCTTTTCTGTTTCCATGTTTAAAGATTGGTGTGATTACTGCTTTTGTCCAGTCTGATGGAACCTGTCCCGACTCCCAGGCCATTTCAATTATCCTGTGTAGCCATTTAAGACCTGACATTCCACTGTATTTGATGAGTTCCGACTTAATTTCATCCACCCCAGCTGCTTTATTGCACTGCAATCTATTGACCATTTTCTCCACTTCCTCAAACGTGATCCTATTTCCATCATCATTCCTATCCCATTCTACCTCGAAATCTGAAACATTACTGATCGTATTTTCACCTACATTGAGCAACTCTTCAAAATATTCCCTCCATCTGCCCAAGGCATCCACAGGATTCACCAGCATTTTTCCCGACCTGTCCAAAATACTTGTCATTTCCTTCTTACCTCCCTTTCGAAGACTGCTAATTACACTCCAGAATGGTTTTCCAGCAGCTTGACCCAATGTCTCCAACCTGTTTCCAAAGTCTTCCCAAGATTTATTCTTGGATGCTGCAATTATCTGTTTGGCTTTGTTTCTTTCTTCAACATAACTTTCTCTGTCTACCAGAGTTCTAGTATGTAGCCATTTTTTATATTCCTTCTTTTTCCTTTTACAGGCTGCCTTGACTGTGTCATTCCACCAAGCTGTTTGCTTCCTCCTACTTTTACACATTACTGTTCCAAGACATTCTTTAGCCACTTCTAGAACTGTGTCCCTGTACCTTGTCCATTCCTTTTCCAATGACTGTAATTGACTAGATTCAACTAACTGGTACCTTTCTGAGATCGCTGTTATGTACTTGTGCCTGATTTCCTTATCCTGAAGTTTCTCCACTCTTATCCTCCTACATATGGACCTGACCTCCTGCACTTTCGGCCTCGCAATCCCAATTTCACTGCAGATAAAATAATGATCAGTGTCATCAAAGAATCCCCTGAATACACGTGTGTCCCTCACAGCCTTCCTGAATTCCTGATCTGTTATTATATAGTCAATGACAGATCTGGTTCCCCTGCTTTCCCACATATACCGGTGAATGTTCTTATGTTTAAAAAAGGAGTTTGTGATTACTAAGCCCATACTGGCACAGAAATCCAAGAGCTGCTTCCCATTCCTGTTGACCTCCATATCCTCTCCAAATTTACCCATAACCTTTTCATACGCTTCTGTTCGATTTCCAATCCTGGCGTTAAAATCACCCATGAGCAGAACACTGTCCTTGTCCTTTCCTCTAACAACTACATCACTGAGTGCCTCATAAAAACTGTCCATCTTATCTTGATCAGTCCCTTCACAATGCGAATATACTGACACAATCCTAATTTTCTTGCTAGACACTGTCAAATCTATCCACATCAGTCGTTCGTTTACATACATTATTGCAACTACGCTGGTTTCCATTTCTTTCCTGATGTAAAGCCCTACACTTCATTGTGCTATTCCTGCTTTGACTCCTGACAAGAAGACCTTGTATTCTCCCACTTCCTCTTCTTTCTCACCCCTTACCCGAATGTCACTAACAGCTAAAACGTCCAGCCCCATCTTACTTGCAGCCTCTGCCAGCTCTACCTTCTTCCCAGAGTAGCCCCCATTGATATTAATAGCTCCCCATCTCATTACCATTTGTTTGCCAAGTCGTATCTTAGGAGTCGCTGGTTTGTCAGTTGGAGGTGGGACTCCATCACCTCCAAAGGTCCGAGGCATTTTGCTCTGATTGTTGCCAGCATCATATTTAAAGTACCAGGGAAGCAGGTTGCTAGCTTTACTTGCCCCGAGTCCCATTGGGTTTTACACCTAACGGCTGAGGGACTAACCGGTGAATTTGGTAGTCTTTGCCGTATGAGCACAAAGGTGACCACGACTCAGAATATGTCCGAGATGCCCAGCCTTATTCCAAAGTAACTGGTATCCCGACTGTCGGGACCACTTACTTGGCCACTCATGCGTTGCCCATGGTTCATGAACTAGGACATGACTACAGGAACCCACACCATGAACCACTTTTACCAAAATATGTAATAAAAATCGTTGTAAATGTCGATTGCAATTACTTTGAAGCTTATATTTTGTACACAACGAAGGGACCAGACGCCTTAGTAACTGACATAAACGTGTTTTCTGCTCGTAAAATCCAAACGAAGCAAGTTTTCTTCAAATGGTCAAAACTTACACTAGCCCGAGGTTCGACACACAGGTGGACCAAATTTGAACGATCAGAATCGCTCCAGTCCTTCAGTTATTTAAGGGTGATTGTTTTTGCAGTAAAAACCGAATGATACACTTGCAAATAGTGTCATTAGCTGAGCATTAATTTCAGTCATATTAAAATCCTTTGCAAAAAGTATTTATCGATTCGCTCAATTTTCATGAGTGCCAACTCTGTCTCGTAGTTTAAACCATGCTTAATATAATGTAACATAACTCCCGTAAGAGAGATGTTCGACTGGCTTTACAAATGTCCGCTGGTCCGGGCTATAAAACTTTTTGTTCCTAGCTCAAGTAAGAACTGAGCAGCAAGACTCCGCAAATCGTGATTTTGCGCGCAGCCTTTCCATACTTCTGCAGTGTAACAATTGCAGATCGATCTTTTTCCAATCCATTGCAGTTTTTAGTTTACGACTGAATGCTTCAGACACTGCTGAGAAGCTCACTTAACCAGTATCCCTGCGAATGTATTCAGACCTGTTCTGTACTCGGGAAAGTGGTGTGTAATTCTAGGAATGTACCGACTGTGCTGCAAATATTACAAGTTAGCTATCCTTTTATCTGTCCATGATGGCTTCTAGTTGATGACAATACGTAACTCAGAGCAGACAGCCGACATATCGGCATCCCAAACAGTGTGTTGTTATCGTTTTAACAAAAATCAAATGGCTCTGAGCACTATGCGACATAATTTCTGAGGTCATCAGTCCCCTAGAGCTTAGAACTACTTAAACCTAACTAACCTAAGGACATCACACTCATCCATGCCCGAGGCAGGATTCGAACCTGCTACCGTAGCGGTCGCGCGGTTCCTGACTGCAGCGCCTAGAACCGCGGCTGGGTCACTCGTGACCCACTTGATAATTCTTTTGTTTGTCACTCTTTTGTATTATTGCCTAGAGTGTTACATTTTTGTGACTTTTTATGAAATAAGGTAATTAGTGATTATACTTCATTTCACATTTTATGGCAAAAACATAAAAGAGAAATATGAAGATTCACCTAGAACTGCGAAAGGGTCAGTTCTGACCCGCCCGGCGCAGTCGCTATAACAATCGCATTTTTCATGTAGCTTCATGCCTATTGTTTGTGTGTTTGGTCACCAATCGCAAAACTCGTTTTTACTTCAGTTCCGGCTGACGTTCCAGTTTTCAGCGGGTGACGAGAGGGAGAGAGGTTCAAACAAGTCTGACCTTGTATGCAGATATTGCGCACCCAGAGTTTTGTACCACGAAAACGGGTTTAGTAATGCATTCTGTCTGTGTAGATAGTGCTTGTACGTTGCGAATATATTAGGGCCAAATTTCTACGCACAGAAGAGGACATTATAAATGCTCTAAATGAGATTTTAGATAATGAATCTGAGGGCGAACTGCTGGAGTCTTTATCTGAGGAAGAATTTCCATCGCCAGTAGTTCAGGATTCTTCATCAGAAGACGATGTTACTCCTGAGAAGGTTCTACTGAATGCTCATGAGAAAGGTATGCTTGTTTATGTGTTTGTTTTATAATAATTTTTGTTTATGTATATGATGCGTAGACACTAATTTCAATTGCAACACTTATGTTTATACTTTGTTTCGTGTTGAATTTTTACAAGTTATGTATTACATTTATGAAGGTGTTTTTTTGTTCTAATATTACACAATATATTCAATATTAAATCGCGTTCTAATACGTATAACTACTATTACAGGAACAGCTGCCCCAAAGACAAAGTCAACTCGAGGAAGTGGACGTCCTCAAGGTCGGCGTGGACAACAAAATGCCCAGGTTTCTGGACTACTTCAGTTTCCTTCAGATAGCGATATTGTAGCACCCGATGGAACAACCTGGAAGGTTGGAGTAATAGGTGACTGTTCAACTGGAAGATATGGACAACAGAATGTTTTCAAAGATAGGACAGGACCATTTCCGCATGCAAAACGAAACGTGAATGAGACCTGTTACAGTGCATGGCATCTAATGATAACGGACAACATTTTTAAACATATTGTAAAATGTACAGAAACTGAAGCACGCCGTGTACTGAGCTCAGATGAGTGGACTATAAAAATTGAAGAACTGGAAGCTTTTATAGCTATATTGTATGTCCGTGGTGCTATTGGAGCTAAGAGCTTAGAGCTAGACACATTGTGGTCAGTGAAGTGGGGAAATAATTTTGTGAAATCAACAATGGCTCGTGGCAGATTCAGAGAGATAATGCGTTATCTCAGATTTGACATTAGATCCAAAAGATCAGAACGACTAAGAGAAGACAAGTTCACTTTGATATCAGAAATCTGGAATGAGTTCATTGCGAATACACAGTCTAGCTACATACCGGGTCAATCTATAACAACTGACGAACAGCTTTTTCCTTCAAAGTGCCGTTGCAGATTCACGCAGTTTATGGCCTCAAAACCGGACAAATACGGGCAAAAGTATTGGATGGCGGTAGATAAAGACTCAAATTATATTGTGAATGCTATCCCTTACCTAGGAAAGGATGACACTAGGCGGAGTGATGAGCGTCTTGGTGACTTTGTTGTAAAAAAATTGATGCAACCTTACCTCAACAAAGGAATAAATGTCACATGTGACAATTTTTTCACCTCCTTAGCGCTCTCTGAGACACTGAACGCTGATTCTACGAGTCTTGTGGGCACAATAAATTGATCTCGCAGGGAAATACCAGTCTTTATCAAGAAGGCAAGAGAACAGTTATACAGCACAGTATTGTTGAAAAAAGATGATACCACACTGACTGTTTATCAGGGTAAGAGCAACAAGAATGTCCTGATTCTGAGCACTATGCATCCTTATGTGACGACTTAGGATGGTATAAAAAAGAAACCAGATACAGTTACATTTTATAACTGCTCTAAATATAGAGTGAACGTGGTCGACCAAATGGCTTGCAAATACTCTGTCAAAGCACCATCGAGACGTTGGCCTATTCACACATTTTACAACTTGCTGGATTTGGCTGGGATAAATGCGTGGGTATTGCTCAATTCTCTAAATGATAAAAAATTGAAACGCAGGGATTTCATCCTGCAACTGGGGGAGGAGCTTGCTGAGAAGTACGCAGCGACTAGAAAGACTAGCGTCTCTGTCAGACCTGTAGATATTCCTGACAGACAAAAAAACCGAACACGTTGCCTTGTAAAGTCTAGCTGTGAAGGAAACAAATCATTTGTAGAGTGTCACATCTGCAAGAAAACTGTGTGCAACAAATGTACATCAAAAGATTATTATTTGTGTTCATTATGTAACGGTAGCCAGTAAAAACACTCAGCAAATACATGTAAGTTTTAAAAAATAAAATTATAATTTGTGTAAACATTGTTTATTTTTGTTAATTTCATTCTAAATTTCCTAGTGCTTCTAACAACAGATTCATTGGCAGTAACAATAACCCATTGACATAGGGGAAATAAAGGAAAAGATCGCGGGTCATTGGTGACCCAGCCGCGGCTCTAGGTATGTCCAAATATCAGCTGTTCTAGTGTTAAGCGTACACAGCATTCAAAGTCCCTCTTCTCGCACAATGGTGGGCGCTATGAGGTACACCTGATGTCGACATCCCGCACCTATTCCTTCATCCCCAAAACCTCATAATGGCCACTGTGCGGGCAAAACTGCTGCCGTTATACGGGAATATGCTGGTCAGGAGTGACGATGTCATATGCTAATGAGAAAATTTCCTACACTTAAGAGACCTGTTTAGCGTAGCGGTCATATATCGACATAACTGCTGGCGAAATGCTCAGAAGATCACAGAGTTTGCCTCATGGAAGACCAGAAGCTAAAATATTTGTAAACGTATTGGGCATAGCAGCGATCAAAATGAACAGTAAGAGCATTTTATTTATACTTGATGACTGGTTTGGACCCAATGTGGATCATTTACGGACAACACTCGAGTGATAACTTGTAGAGATGATGGCACGAACCAAGAACTGTGGATACCATCCACAGATCAACTACAGCAGTAGGGGCGGGAAAAATCAACCGGTTAAAACCGGTACCAGTGGTTTAGTTCTGAATAACCAAAATATTTCGACATTTGTTTTATCTCTGGTACAACAGGTGTTTTTTATTTTTTGCTAAAACCGAGTTAAACAAACCATAAAATCAGTTAGCCATAGTAGCACTGCTAAAATTTTTCGTTTATAAGCAAACCTTTTTTTTTTTTTTTAAAAAAAAAAAGAGAGAATAATTTTTATTTGTAAAATTTGCATTGGTTTTAAATATTGCGTTATTATGGAAAATAAGTTGTCTTCAATAAAAATGCCTACAGAAACGACTAATAAACGCATAACACAAGAATTGGTACAGCATTATGGAGGCAATACTGTCCCTGCTGCCACGTGTTGCGGTTTAAGGTGCAGTGTTGCGGGACTTGCCCACACCTGGTCTATACGGTAGTTTCACGCTGTCGTCGCCAGACTCATTTTGTATTGCAGAATAATGCCAACCCTAGACCCCTTACACTGTGACGTAGCAATGCAAGGACTTGTCTGTCACATCTATGAAATAACAAAATAGGAAGAAATTATGATAACAGTAATGAATTAAAAACTTGGTAACAATTCATTTGTAGTATACAATAAAAGCGGAAAGTACTTGATATGCTGTCTGTGTCTACATAATGTGCCCTTATCCGCATATTGCCCATGAAAACGGGCAAATTAACATAAAGAAAAGAGTTCTTCAACATCAGTTTTCACCCTTCAGCACTGATTATTCGCGATGCCCAAATAGTACAGCCCCAAATTATGACTTGATTTTTGAGCAGATTTTCAAAAAATTAGAATCAGTGGCAGAATACAAATGATTTTTTTGTAGTATTCAAACACTTTTCAAGAAAAGCAGTGAACGGTGGGTGGACTATCTTTTCTTTTATTTAGCTGTGTAATTTGATATTCAGATTCTCTGTGTTTGAAACAGAGCACAAGTTTTTCCATCTTCGTACAATTTCTACATTTACCACAGGAAATAATACATATATCTTACTTTTATAAGTGTACCGTGTGAGCTGCTAGAACTCAGAAACGAGTCCCAGTACAATCAAGGGAGTTGCATGGCATGGTAGCCATCTACCCCCCACTCATAAAGAACATTCCCGTTTTTACGTAAAGGGCGTGCTCTTGAAAATATAAGGGTTGCGAAGTTTTCCCCTGTAGACATTTATAGAACATTGCAGAACATTTGAGGCTATTGTAGAACATTACAGAACATTAGAGAGTATTCCACAACATTCCAGAATGTTTTGGAATGTCCCCCAATGATCCGGGATGTTCTGGAATGTTCGGGAATAGTCCACAATGACCCAAAATATTCTGGAATGTTCGGGAGTAGTCTGAAACATTCAGAAAGATTCCAGAATGTTTGGGAACATCCCGAACATCCCAGATCATTGTGGAACATTCCCTAACACTCTTGAATTTTGTGAAATTTTCTGTAACATTCTGGACCATTCGAAGCCATTTTGGTATGTTCTGGGATTCGTCACTTTTGGTGCTACCTGTAGGATACATTGACTGAATACAAACCGAAAATAAAGTGTGTAAAGTTTACTTTGGGTATTTGTTAGCAAAAATTTGATTTGGTTTACTTTGTAGTCAATGACCAAATGTAAAGCAGGAGATCTTCCCAGTTTTGAAGTTAAAAGGCGAAAACAAAACGAACAGCCAAAAAAGGAAACAGACGAAGAGTGTGAAGCATGTTTAAGTTCCCAACAAATGATTAGCGAGTAACGTGAGATGCAGAGGAACCGAAGAACAACAAATTAAATGGACTGAAGAAACCACAATTGCGACACAGTCTTACAAAAAGAATGTGAACTCAAGCCGGCCATGAAAATATCACATTCGAGAAGCACAGACGAGAACAAGTAAACAGTACAACCTAATAAATGAAGCATTCCATTACTACCCGACGAAACAATATAGCAAACACAAACATGTCGTAGTGGGAAAAATGGATAACCTCTGCCAATTTTGCAACACGAAAAAATTCAGTAGAGAAACACCAGGATTCTATTGCATGAATGGAAAATTTCGGTTACCACCACTGGAAGCATCTCCGCAAGAATTTTTACATTATTAGGCCCAGGAAACTCCAGAATCTTAACACTTTCCTCAAAATATAAAAGCGTA
Organism: Schistocerca americana; assembly: GCF_021461395.2. Classification (NCBI taxonomy): domain Eukaryota; kingdom Metazoa; phylum Arthropoda; class Insecta; order Orthoptera; family Acrididae; genus Schistocerca; species Schistocerca americana. Next base: position 636,579,991 of record NC_060120.1, on the reverse strand, counting down.
CAACGCTTCTTTCAAATTACATCTTTCGGTGTCACTTCGATCAGCATTAACATAGGTGAAATCGATTATGTTTTTCCATCTAAGGATAAATTTATCACAACCACTACCCAACGATGATCATAAATTTCGGAAAGTATGTTTCATTGCCGTCCAAGATGTACAGAGGATCTTACACAAATGCCGTCAACTGATTCACATATTCAAAACTGCCCTAGGCCGAATTATTTCTGATGCCTATAAAGTTACTATTCCAGCTGACAAAAGAGCATCTGGAAAACGCGAACGTCGATTTAATGCACCTCCGAGAGACGAAGTCGCCATTGTAATTCCAGACAGACAGTGAAAACACAAGCCATGATGTAACGGTACAACGAGGAAGAGAAGAGCTACAACCCACTGCAGAGACACATGCTGCCCTCCAATATCCATTAATATTTCTGCATGGAGAGGATGGATATCTTTTTACTGTGAAACAAAACTAATATGAAACAGGTGTATAAACAAACAAAAAGTCACTTCCAAGAAGTTCTATGCTTACTGCTTAATGATCAGAGACAATGAAACATACAATCACATCCTCAACACTCACTGCTTATTTCAACAATTCCTTGTAGATGTGTGTGCAAAAATAGAAGCGGAATGGATGCATTACACAAGGGTGAATCAGAAGAAACTACGCATAGAAGAACACATCCACCTTTGAGACGCAGTCATAAATGAAGGAAACATAAACTACATTGGAAGAATGTTAATCTTATCCTTGTCATACATGGGAAGTATGACACACATGCACTAATGCACTCAAGATGCCATGACTTGCATAAGAAAATATGGACGACCTGATGTCTTCATAACATTCACATGCGACTCGTGGCCAGAAATCAAAAGAACAATTAAGATGTGGACAAGCCCCCATGCATTAGCACGACATAACAGCCCGAGTTTTCTGGCGAGAACAAATGAGATTTGTTGAAGTCATCAAAAATACAACATCTTTGGAACCGTTAGTTACTGAATGTACGTGATCGAATGGCAAACACTAGGAACGCCTCATGAGGAGAGGAGAGGAACAAGTCAGATTTGTTAGACATGTTGTGCCAGAACAAGATATATTACCTGATCCAAAACTACTTGATGCCGTACGAAATTGCCCAGCTCAAAGGAATAAAAAACAACTAAAAGCTTATTTAGGACTAGCATCCTTTTTTTGTAAATTCGTACCACAGCAACTGATGAACAGTGATGCATTACTCAACTTGCTACGAAAAAATAGGCGCTGGTTATGGGATGATAAGTAACAGGAGGATTTCATTAACATTAAGTATGCATTAGCCAAACAAACATTCGTAGCCACCCTGACATGTCCAGGGATTTTTGTCTATGCACAGGTGCCTCATCTCGGGGGGGCGGGGGGGGGGGGGGGATGCTTGTTCCAGATGCGAGAAGAGGAAGCTAAAGAAGTACCCAAGGACATCAGTTTTGCTAGTCGAACATTATCATAAGCAGAAAGATCTTACTCTGCATCGGAACTGCAAAGTTTAGCTGTAATATGGGCATTTAAAAAGTTTGAATATTTTTTGTGGAGTAAGAATACCAAAGTTTACTGTGGCCATCAGTCACTGTCATTTCTTTTAACATGTAAACCATTACACCGTAGATTAGCTAGGTGGTGTCTACATTTACAAGAATTCAATTTCAAGATCATATGTATTAAAGCAAGACAGAATGTTATTGTCAATGCCTTGTCTAGGTTACCACAAGTTTCAAGGAATTTAGTGAATTAACAGAGCAAGATGCAGAAATCAAAATGTTATTATTGCAAGGTACAACACAACTGTGTGATTATGGTAAGTTTTGTAAGCAAATGAAAATTATACAACAGCAAGATCAGACATGGAGTAGAGTCATGCCAAACCTTAAGCAAGATGAAGGTGGAAAGGTAAGGGCGTTTTGTTTCAAAGGAAACATGAAAAATCCTGATCAGTGGTGTGTGTGTGTATATACAAACAAACACAAACATACACACAAAATTCAAGCTTTCACAACAATGGTTGCTTCATCAGGAAAGAGGGAAGGAGACGGAAAGACGAAAGGATGTGGGTTTTAAGGGAGAGGGTATGGAGTCATTCCAGTTCCGGGAGCAGAAAGACTTACCTCAGGGGGAAAAAAAGGACAGGTATACACTCGCGCGCACACACACACACACACACACACACACACACACACACACATATCCATCTGCACATACACAGACACAAGCAGACGTTTGTAAAGGCAAAGAGTTTGGGCAGAGATGTCAGTCGAGGCGGAAGTAAAGAGGCGAAGATGTTGTTGAAAGACAGGTGAGGTATGAGCGGCGGCAACTTGAAATTAGCGGAGGTTGAGGCCTGGCGGATAACGAGAAGAGAGGATATAATGAAGGGCAAGTTCCCATCTCCGGAGTCCTGACAGGTTGGTGTTAGTGGGAAGTATCCAGATAACCCGGACAGTGTAACACTGTGCCAAGATGTGCTGGCCGTGCACCAAGGCATGTTTAGCCACAGGGTGATCCTCATTACCAACAAACACTGTCTGCCTGTGTCCATTCATGCGAATGGACAGTTTGTTGCTGGTCATTCCCACATAGAAAGCTTCACAGTGTAGGCAGGTCAGTTGGTAAATCACGTGGGTGCTTTCACACGTGGCTCTGCCTTTGATCGTGTACACCTTCCGGGTTACAGGACTGGAGTAGGTGGTGGTGGGAGGGTGCATGGGACAGGTTTTACACCGGGGGCCGTTACAAGGGTAGGAGCCAGAGGGTAGGGAGGGTGGTTTGGGGATTTCATAGGGATGAACTAAGAGGTTACAAAGGTTAGGTGGATAGCGGAAAGACACTCTTGGTGGAGTGGGGAGGATTTAGTGAAGGATGGATCTCATTTCAGGGCAGGATTTGAGGAAGTCGTATCCCTGCTGGAGAGTCACATTCAGAGTCTGATCCAGTCCCGTAAAGTATCCTGTCACAAGTGGGGTACTTTTGTGGTTCTTCTGTGGGAGGTTCTGGGTTTGAGGGGATGAGGAAGTGGCTCTGGCTATTTGCTTCTGTACCAGGTCGCGAGGGTAGTTGCGGGATGCAAAAGCTGTTTTCAGGTTGTTGGTGTAATGGTTCAGGGATTCCGGACTGGAGCAGATTCGTTTGCCACGAAGACCTAGGCTGTAGGAAAAGGACCGTTTGATGTGGAATGGGTGGCAGCTGTCATAATGGAGGTACTGTTGCTTGTTGGTGGGTTTGATGTGGACAGACGTGTGAAGCTGGCCATTGGACAGATGGAGGTCAATGTCAAGGAAAGTAGCATGGGATTTGGAGTAGGACCAGGTGAATCTGATGGAACGAAAGGAGTTGAGGTTGGACAGGAAATTCTGGAGTTCTTCTTCACTGTGAGTCCAGATCATGAAGATGTCATCAATAAATCTATACCAAACTTTGGGTTGGCAGGCCTGGGTAACCAAGAAGGCTTCCTCTAAGCGACCCATGAATAGGTTGGCGTACGAGGGGGCCATCCTGGTACCGATGGCTGTTCCCTTTAATTGTTGGTATGTCTGGCCTTCAAAAGTGAAGAAGTTGTGGGTCAGGATGAAGCTGGCTAAGGTAATGAGGAAAGAGGTTTTAGGTAGGGTGGCAGGTGATCGGCGTGAAAGGAAGTGCTCCATCGCAGCGAGGCCCTGGACGTGCGGAATATTTGTGTATAAGGAAGTGGCATCAATGGTTACAAGGATGGTTTCCGGGGGTAACAGACTGGGTAAGGATTCCAGGCATTCGAGAAAGTGGTTGGTATCTTTGATGAAGGATGGGAGACTGCATGTAATGAGTGAAGGTGTTGATCTACGTAGGCAGGGATACGTTCTGTGGGGGCTTGGTAACCAGCTACAATGGGGCGGCCGGGATGATTGGGTCTGTGAATTTTAGGAAGAAGGTAGAAGGTAGGTGTGCGGGGTGTCGGTGGGGTCGGGAAGTTGATGGAGTCAGGTGAAAGGTTTTGTAGGGGGCCTATGGTTCTGAGGATTCCTTGAAACTCTGCCTGGACATCAGGAATGGGATACCTTGGCAAACTTTGTATGTGGTGTTGTCCGAAAGCTGACGCAGTCCCTCAGTCACATATAACAGTACTTATGATCTACGAATATAAACTCACACTCTCTCTCTCTCTCTCTCTCTCTCTCTATATATATATATATATATATATATATATATATATATATATATATATATATATTTTCCACGTGGGAAAAATATATCTAAAAACACAGATGATGAGACTTACCAAACAAAAGCGCTGGCAGGTCGATAGACACACAAACAAACACAAACATACACACAAAATTCAAGCTTTCGCAACAAATGGTTGCTTCATCAGGAAAGAGGGAAGGAGAGGGAAAGACGAAAGGATGTGGGTTTTAAGGGAGAGGGTAAGGAGTCATTCCAATCCCGGGAGCAGAAAGACTTACCTCAGGGGAAAAAAAGGACAGGTATACACTCGCGCACACACACACATATCCATTCGCACATACACAGACACAAGCAGACATTTGTAAAGGCAAAGAGTTTGGGCAGAGATGTCAGTCGAGGCGGAAGTAAAGAGGCAAAGATGTTGTTGAAAGACAGGTGAGGTATGAGCGGCGGCAACTTGAAATTAGCGGATTCCAATCCCGGGAGTGGAAAGACTTACCTTGGGGGAAAAAAGGACAGGTATACACTCGCACACACACATATCCATCCGCACATACACAGACACAAGCAGATACATGTATGTCTGCTTGTGTTTGTGTATGTGCGGATGGATGTGTGTGCGTGCGAGTGTATACCTGTCCTTTTTTCCCCCAAGGTAAGTCTTTCCGCTCCCGGGATTGGAATGACTCCTTACCCTCTCCCTTAAAACCCACATCCTTTCATCTTTCCTTCTCCTTCCCTCTTTCCTGGCGAAGCAACCGTTGGTTGCGAAAGCTACAATTTTGTGTGTATGTTTGTGTGTCTGTCGACCTGCCAGCACTTTCATTTGTTAAGTCACATCATCTTTGTTTTTTTTTATTATATATATATATATATATCGACGAAATTTAGAAGACATTATGGAGTAGGCAAATGTACTGAAAAAAATTGCAACACTTTGTTATTTTCCAAATTTGAGGAAGCAAGTATCCCTGGACATAGCTGGTCCATATCCAAGAAGTAAGTGAGGTGTAAGATACATACCGGTAGTGGCATTATATGATATTTTCTTGAAGCGTATCAAAATGTGTGCCATTAAAAATGCAACAGCCACAAATATCAGAAAAAGAACTAAGGAAGACTAATTGAGAAGAATAGGTAAACGAAAGGCACTACTTACTGGTAATGCTTCATATTTCATTGGGCAAAAGTGGAAACAATTTATGGCCTCACAGGAGATGAAACATGTATTAAAAAGCGTTTTTCACTCAGAAGCAAGCTCAATAGAATGAGTCTTTAAAGAGTTTAACCAATTCATTAGGACATACAGTCATCACAAACACACCCGATGGGTAGAATATATGACTCCTTTCATGCAAGTTGGAAATAACATTCCAGTTTTTTCAATATATTTCACACTGACAAATTGATGTTCCAGACAAAACAAACGAATGAGCGGTAGTTGCCCATACCTACTCACTACAGAAGTGACACTACAAGATAAAATCAAACATGCCATGATTACACTCGAAAACAGGACCAAGTCTAGAAAGAAAATTTATAGTAATAAACTGAAACATATAGCACAATTTTTTGAAGGGCAATGAGTCCTCTTACAGACGCACCCTAAATTGACAAAAATTGACAAACTGAATAAGAAGTGGCAATTACTCTATTCAGGACCATATATAATATCCAAAATACCTTACCCTGGAAGGTACACATTAGTCTATGAGAAAACAGGGAGTGACAAGGGTCTCCACCCTCACAAATACATAAAAGCTTTTATAAAATGATGAAGCAAGGTAACATTTTTCTTTCTATTATAAGATAATAGTACATAATGTACAAACCTCCTATTTTTTTTTGGGGGGGGGGGGGGGTGGTATTTTAGGATAAAGTGATGTGTACAGGTATAAGTAATTCTTTTGATTTGTACATATAAGCATAAAAATCAACAGGAATGAGAAGTAATACACCACTTGACATGAAGCGATAGTATAAACAGAATTAGCTTATGGCCCAACTGTGCACGCTCAACAATACACACTGATGTCAGTAGTAGAAGAGGAGGCATTGAACTGTGCCCATGTGCGCCAGACTGGCAGAAGGCGCAACCAAACAGGAATATGATATGTACAAGTACCTAACTTAAATACAAAGTAAATGGAAATACTAAGCAATTACATGTACTGTCTAAGAACTAAGGAACCTATTGATATATGTACACAGAGATTTAATTAAATACTAAGCTATATACAACATATTTACAACCAAAAGGAAGCATTATGAAAAAATACGTGAGACGTGTAAACTAAGAAGAAATGATAAAATACTGTAAGAAATGTCAAATAATTTTCTTTGCGGGGTAAATGATCGTAAAGGGTAACAGAGTAAATGAATGTGTATGAATTTAAACAAAGTAAGGAAATATCTGTGGACGGATGTGACAACCAAATATATCAGTGGCCATCAAGCTGTTTTTTTGTTGTTGTGGTCTTCAGTCCTGAGACTGGTTTGATGCAGCTCTCCATGCTACTCTATCCCGTGCAAGCTTCTTCATCTCCCAGCACCTACAGCAGGCTACATCCTTCTGAATCTGCTTAGTGTATTCATCTCTTGGTCTCCCTCTACGATTTTTACCCTCCATGCTGCCCTCCAATACTAAATTGATGATCCCTCGATGTCTCAGAACATGTCCTACCAACCAATCCCTTCTTCTAGTCAAGTTGTGCCGCAAGCTCCTCTTCTCCCCAATTCTATTCAATACCTCCTCATTAGTTATGCGATCTACCCATCTAATCTTCAGCATTCTTCTGTAGCACCACATTTCAAAAGCTTCTATTCTCTTCTTGTCTAAACTATTTATCGTCCATGTTTCACTTCATACACTCCATACAAATACTTTCAGAAACGACTTCCTGACATTTAAATCTATACTCGATGTTAACAAATTTTTCTTCTTCAGAAACGCTTTCCTTTCCATTGCCAGCCTACATTTTATATCCTCTCTACTTCGACCATCATCAGTTATTTTGCTCCCCAAATAGCAAAACTCCTTTACTACTTCAAGTGTCTCATTTCCTAATTTAATTCCCTAAGCATCACCCGACTTAATTCGACTACATTCCATTATCCTCGTTTTGATTTTGTTGATGTTCATCTTATACCCTCCTTTCAAGACACTGTCCATTCCGTTCAACTGCTCTTCCCAGTCCTTTGCTGTCTCTGACGGAATTACAATGTCATCGGCAAACCTCAAAGTTTTTATTTCTTCTCCATGGATTTCAATACCTACTCCAAACTTTTCTTTTGTTTCCTTTACTGCTTGCTCAATATACAGATTAAATAACATCAGGAATAGGCTACAACCCTGTCTCACTCCCTCCCCAACTGCTGCTTCCCTTTCATACCCCTTGACTCTTATAACTGCCATCTGCTTTCTGTACAAATTGTAAATAGTCCTTCGCTCCCTGTATTTTACCCCTGCCACAATCAGAATTTGAAAGAGAGTATTCCAATCAACATTGTCAAAAGCTTTCTCTAAGTCTACAAATGTTAGAAATGTAGGTTTGCTTTTCCTTAATCTTTCTTCTAAGATAAGTCGTAAGGTCAGTATTCCCTCGCGTGTTCCAACATTTCTACGGAATCCAAACTGATCTTCCCCGAGGTCAGCTTCTATCAGTTTTTCCATTCGTCTGTAAAGAATTCGCGTTAGTATTTTGCAGCTGTAACTTATTAAACTGATAGTTCCGTAATTTTCACATCTGTCAACACCTGCTTTCTTTGGGATTGGAATTATTATATTCTTCATGAAATCTGAGGGTATTTCACCTGTCTCATACATCTTGCTCACCAGATGGTAGAGTTTTGTCAGGACTGGCTCTCCCAAGGCTGTCAGTAGTTCTAATGGAATGTTGTCTGCTTCGGGGGCCTTGTTTCGCCTCAGGTCTTTCAGTGCTCTGTCAAACTCTTCACACAGTCTCAAATCTCCCATTTCATCTTCATCAACATCCTCTTCCATTTCCATAATATTGTCCTCAAGTAAAATGCCCTTGTATGGTCCCTCTATATACTCCTTCCACCTTTCTGCTTTCCCTCCTTTGCTTAGAACTGGGTTTCCATCAAAGCTCTTGATATTCATGCAAGTGGTTCTCCTTTCTCCAAAGGTCTCTTTAATTTTCCTGTAGGCAGTATCTATCTTACCCCTAGTGAGATAAGCCTCTACATCCTTACATTTGTCCTCTAGCCATCCCTGCTTAGCCATTTTGCACTTCCTGTAGATATCATTTTTGAGACATTTGTATTCCCTTTTGCCTGCTTCATTTACTGCATTTTTATATTTTCTCCTTTCATCACTAAAATTCAATAATTATTCTGTTACCCAAGGGTTTCTACCAGCCCTCATCTTTTTGCCTATTTTATCCTCTGCTGCTTTCACTACTTCATCCCTCAAAGCTACCCATTCTTCTTCTACTGTATTTCTTTCCACCATTCCTGTCAATTGTTCCCTTACGCTCTCCCTGAAACTCTGTACAACCTCTGGTTCTTTCAGTTTATCCAGGTCCCATCTCCTTAAATTACCACCTTTTTGCAGTTTCTTCAGTTTTAATCTACAGTTCATAACCAATGGATCATGGTCAGAGTCCACATCTGACCCTGGAAATGTCTTACAGTTTAAAACCTGGTTCCTAAATCTCTGTCTTACCATTATATAATCTATCTGAAACCTGTCAGTATCTCCAGGCTTCTTTCATGCATACAACCTTCTTTTACGATTCTTGAACCAAGTGTTAGCTATGATTAAGTTGTGCTCTGTGCAAAATTCTATCAGGCGGCTTCCTCTTTCATTTCTTAGCCCCAATCCATATTCACCTACTACATTTGCTTCTCTCCCTTTTCCTACTAACAAATTCCAGTCAACCATGACTATTAAATTTTCATCTCCCTTCACTACCTGAATAATTTCTTTTATCTCATCATACATTTCTTCAATTTCTTCATCATCTGCAGAGCTAGTTGGCATATAAACTTGTACTACTGTAGTAGGCGTGGGCTTCGTGTCTATCTTGGCCGCAATAATGCATTCACTATGCTGTTTGTAGTAGCTTACCCGTACTCCTGTTTTATTATTCATTATTAAACCTACCCCTGCATTACCCCTATTTGATTTTGTATTTATAACCCTGTATTCACCTGACCAAAAATCTTGTTCTTCCTGCCACCGAACATCACTAATTCCCACTATATCTAACTTTATCCTATCCATTTCCCTTTTTAAATTTTCTAACCTACCTGCCCCATTAAGGGATCTGACATTCCAAGCTCTGATCCGTAGAACACCAGTTTTCTTTCTCCTGATAACGACGTCCTCCTGAGTAGTCCCCGCCCGGAGATCCGAATGGGGGACTATTTTACCTCTGGAATATTTTACCCAAGAGGATGTCATCATCATTTAATCATACAGTAAAGCTGCATGCCCTCGGGAAAAATTACGGCTGTAGTTTTCCCTTGCTTTCAGCTGTTCGCAGTACCAGAACAGCAAGGCAATTTTGGTTAGTGTTACAAGGCCAGATCAGTCAATCATCCAGACTCTTGCCCCTGAAACTACTGAAAAGGCTGCTGCCCCTCTTCAGGAACCACACGTTTATCTGGCCTCTCAACAGATAACCCTCTGCTGTGGTTGCACCTACAGTACGGCTATCTGTATCGTTGAGGCATGCAAGCCTCTCCACCAACGGCAAGGTCCAGGGTTCATTGGGGCGGGGCAAGGGGGGGGCGGGGGGGCAGCGGCGGCATCAAGCTATGTAATGCAATTAGTTTTATGTTAGTTTTAAGTTTTTTTTCTTTCAGTGACCCATGCATCATCACAGCACAGAAAAAGGGAATTACGCCGAGAGTAGCAGGTACCAAATGAAGAAAACAGGCCTCGAGTAAACAATTTAGTTATAAGGATATTTATACAAAGGTCACAAGGCTAGTGAAAAATGAAAATATGCATCGTCATAGTATAGCTCTGTGACATTTACCAGTACCTGTTCGCTGCAAAGTACACATAAACATTTAAGCATGTGATTTTACAAAAACCAGTTAGTTTATTGTATCACTTGAAAGCATAAATAATGACATTTCCATGTATTCAAGAAAGATAAATCTACGATGGTTGAAACTCCTTCATAATTGTGAATTGAAGTACACAGCACTGGCACACGAAGAAACAACATGATAGTACATGAATGATTAGTCAGTACACATCATTTCCTTGAAATAAGAGTTCCTCAGCAATTAGTTCATGATTGCATGAATAACATTTTCTGATAAATCCTTGAAGCAGGAGATGTGTTCAGACGGTTCAAATGGCTCTGAGCACTATGGGACTTAACATCTGAGGTCATTAGTCCCCTAGACTTAGAACTACTTAAACCTAACTATCCTAAGGACATCACACACACCCATGACCAAGGCAGGATTCGAACCTGTGACCGTAGCAGCAGCGTGGTTCTGGACTGAAGCACCTAGAACGCTCGGCCACAACGGCTAGCAGGTAGATGTGTATTTCTTTCCTTCCCTTCAAAGCAAAGAAGGTGGTGCCAAGCATAGTTAGGCCAGCAATGCATAATATTTTAGTCTTATTTTGAATGTTTTTCTCCATCCCCTACCTAAGGAAGAAATGAGCTCCCATAAGTGATAAAAGCCTACCTATAAAATGAAGTATAAATGTGTCATATGCATGCATTGTACCAAAATAATGTGTTATATAATTAGTTTGTATATGTGATGCAAATGAAGATAAGTTAAAACTAACAAACAAACTGTAGTAACAGAAACCAGTTAATGAAAAAGTTATAATGTTTAAAAACTTAAGAAATTTATGTTTGTTGTATAAGTGATGGAATGGAATGTCAGACAAAGGTATAAGCTATCCTTTTATGTATTGTTGTAACTCAATACATGTATGAATTTTCATTGGCAACCAAACTCCATATAAAGAGTGAACTTTAAAGACAAGCAACTTATACAATGTTTTGGATGACAATATGAGTCTTTCAGCAAATGGAGTGTGAAGTGTGGTGAGATTATCATACATGTGCAATGTAGTAATCTCTGAGTATTGTGTCTCACCACACCTGATACATTAATAAGTGAACTATAGTTGTTCGAGCCACTACTTACCTCATCGACGGGTGCTGTTGACCAGGGTTCTCTTCACTGAAAATGAGAGTACGACAGGTAATAATGATGCCCGGGCCATAAGAATGGAGATCATCTGCCCCAGTGTCAGATTTTGAACAACAAGCACACACACAATGCACCCAGGATGAAGACAAACACCACAGCAATTTTTTAATATGTAATGTTCAGGTGAAAGTGTGACTCTCAATGTGAAATTAACACTAATAAAATACTGCACACACATACGATGGTATCAACTAGCATGTTGACCATTAGTGCTTTAAGCTTAGCCACCAAACATACTAGTGCACAGGCACAAAACCCGGCAGTGAGGCCAAAGCAAACTGAACATTATTGTTAGCGCACTAAATTCAAATATGTAATGGCCTATCATATTATGTATATAATCTTTTAATTTCTTGTAGTACTCTAACATACATAGGATAAGCTGACATATCCATTCCATTAAATAAAAGAGAAGCCGACAAATAAAGGGCATCAACCCCTATCGGCAAATGTAAATATAAGTTACGTACATGCTAAAACCCTGTACATCTCCATACTATGTCAATGTACAGTGTGGGGGCAATAGTGTGGGTACACGGTGGAAGACCCCCAGATATGGTAAAGTTAAAATTTATTAAAAAAATGAAACACTGGTAATGACAGAATCAAAAACCAATCATAAGCATCAACAAAGACATTAATTATGAATCCGCAGGAAGGCACAGACAAATGAACAAAAAACATCTCTCAGTTTTTTGTACATGATTTTGCTTCACTCTCTTGCATGTAGAAGGACGGTTAAGATGTATTGCTCGGAGTATGGCGTGCTATGAGTGTTTTGTGTTATATATGATTCTGAATAAGAGAAGACTTAATAACAGTAGTAAGTATTTTTACTGAAGTGAAGTGGAGCCAAGTTGGAAGGAATTTCCTTCATGTTTTATGTCATCTTGAGAGGCACTGGTGTTCCCTCGAGTCGGCTGCCTGCATTTACAATTGAAATGTAGGAAATGAAGTCCACGGTCATATTTTCACAAGGTTAACAAGAAGGAGAAGCTTTCAGAAGATGACAAATATAATTAAAACATATATAGTGATGGACACAGAAAAAAAGAGAAACGATGCAAGGTAAAGTGAATAAACAGTAGGACAATTTCGTACACACAGAACATTCATAATAATGCGATTATACTATCCTTTAATTTTTCCATTTTAATTGTACACACACACACACACACACACACACACACACACACACACACACACACACACACACACATTTATTATTATTATTATTCAGTAAGCGTGCATAAAACTAATTTTATTATAATTTTAATAACAACTATATGGGGCAAGGTTGGTCCAGAGAAACTATCATTTACATGTAGATGATATTCGATATATGTTGAAACATTTATTTTGCCTTTTTATTACTTGTTTGAGGTAATCCTTGGGCAATATGCAGAGGATGAGTTCGGCAGCAGAAATTCCTATGTCACAGCAAGTGCTGTATGGAGTTATGATCACCATATGAATTGCCAAAGAAATTTCAAAGTTATGGTGCAACTTTAATGCGTTGCACCATTCAAACTAATTGAGATATTTACACCACAGAATGAGATTTTCACTCTGTAGCAGAATGTGCGCTGATATGAAACTTCCTGACAGACTAAAACTGTGTGCCGGACTGAGACTCAAACTCGGGACCTTTGCCTTTCGCAGGCAAGTGCTCTACCATCTGAGCTAGCCAAGCACGACTCACGCCCCCCAGGCTGTGGCTAAGCCATGTCTCCGCAGTATCCTTTCTTTCAGGAGTGCTAGTTCTGCAAGGTTCACAGGAGAGCTTCTGTAAAGTTTGGAAGGTAGGAGACGAGATACTGGCAGAAGTAAAGCTGTGAGGACGGGGCGTGAGTTGTGCTTGGGTAGCTCAGATGGTAGAGCACTTGCCCGCGAAAGGCAAAGGTCCCGAGTTTGAGTCTTGGTCTGGCACACAATTTTAATCTGCCAGGAAGTTTCATATTTGTACCATGTTTGGCTTACATGACACACAACATTTTTATGCAGTTCAGTCAATTTTGCAATGTGTGCCTTGGTGGTATACACAATGCCCAGTCTGCATTCAAACTCTATCCACACCTACTACAACACATTCACATCAACTGTGGCAGTGGCAGCAACAATAAATCACTGATGTGGTTGACAAGCATCTGGAAGATTCTGTCCTTGACATAACCCCACAGAAAGCTGTTTAGAAAATTTCCATCCTCCTTTAAATGGCAAAGAATGTGCACAGTAAACTGCATATGTTGTGGCTTGTTGTCTGGTCTCAGTGTGTCCAACAATTGCACTCAGTATGGATACTTCTGTAAATGTTTCTAAAGAACATGTTGTACAATCATCCTAGGAATTTGCAGCATCTGCAGTGTCCTCCAAACAGACTTTTGCGGTGAGTGTTGAAAAGCCAACTATATCCATTCCGTGTCAGCTTCATTTGTTCCAGTTGGTCCAGTATGATGCTTTACATCAGTGATTCCTGTCTACATAAAATTCCTGTATCACCAGCTTATCGATGCTTATGAGGGTGGCTGCTTCCTATTTCATACTTGGAAGTTCTTTGAACCTGCATGTCAGATTTGGTCTGAATAAACATTTCCACACACTGAACTCTTTCTTGAATCGTAGTCTTTATGCTTCACTCATCACAATCTGGAACACAAACAAACAAAACTTTGTTAGTTTTACTGTCATGTAAGCCAAACATGATCTGAATATCTTAATTAGTTTGGATGCTGTAACACACTGAAGCTGTAGTATACTTTTTGAAACAACCTGTTATCCCTATGAAATTCAATGAACATGCAAGAAAACAATTTAATGAAAAACGATCTAAATGGAAAAAAATGTTTTGTAAAAATTTTAATTTAGTACAAGCTTTGCTACTTCTCAGACGGTTTTTTTGTATTCATTTATATACAGCAAAATTTCAGTAACATTCAAAAATGGAAGAACTACTTTAATTTGGTATAACAGAGAATAAAAAAATCACTAAATCACTATTCATGAGAATTTGAATATTGAAAACAAGGCTGCAGTAATTGAAGAGAGAAAATAGAAGAAGAAGAAGTAGCTCAGCTTTGATGAATCTTACAAAGTTGTTGTTTGTCTGGAAATCCAGGAAGAACAAGAGAAATACTGAAAAACAAATATTTATTAATTTAACTTTGACTATGATACTCACAGAATTTCCTTTCAAAGGATAGGCTTTACACTATGGGGTATAAGTAGGTACTATAATACCGAATAATACACCCATTAATAAAAACATTGATTTACTGTACTCGATGGCACAATGTATACTGCACAAAAGAACAAGAGGAGGGCACCAAGGCGTGAGTCTCTGCTTGATGCTCCAAAGAACATGGCAAAGAGAAATCAAACCTTCGTAGCTGGTGACAGTCGATGTTTAACTACTTCTGTGAATGTCACCACATAGCCCCCCCTTGCAGTATGGAGTACTTGTTGGTGGGCAGGGGCAGCGGGCCGACAGTCAGATGTGTGATTGGTAACTCCTCGGCGTCATCTGGGATCAGCGGCGATGGCTATGGTTGCAGCTCAAGTGGGGGCCACTGGACGTTGTAGTCGTTGAATCTCTGAGGGTGGCGAAGGCGTCAGCCGGCCCTGGAGTGTGGGTGTGGTGAAGAGATCTGTGACGCACACGGCACAAGCAGGAACACAAACCCCTTACGGCACACGAATGCTCTGACAGTGTCACGGATGTGGAGGGCAGGAGTCAGAATCATTGCACTACTGACGTGGCTGGTGTGGAAGTAGGGGGCGATGCACTCGGTTTCACCAACAGTATGTAAGCAGAATCACCTCGGATGGTGATAGAGAGGTTCATGATGTCCTCCGGGGAAATGTCCACTTGCAGTTCAATCATGCGGGTCTCCGGTGGAAGGCCCTGGTCAGTTCTGGGTAGGGGTACTGAGAAACCTCAGAATGGGGAGCCGGGAGGGGTCAGGGGTTTGTGCCAACCCGGCGAGGGGGCACAGGAGTGTGGGGATAATACGTGCTTGGTTGGGAGTACCTTGATGTTCCCAGCATGGGGGGAGAGGTCTGAGAGGGGGGCAAAGAGCTTGACCGAGAGCTATTGGTGTCACTGGACGAACTGGACAGTGAAGGTTGTGGCGAGAAACTTCGGAAGGGTGAGCTGGGAGTGCTGCAAGTTGCAGGGGGCCTAGAAGGGGGGGCGAACTAAGGGGGGCTTGATTGTGAGCTGTGAATGTGATTAGAGGAATTTGTGTCCTCGACAGGAGGGGGCGGGGATGTCAGCTCCACATACGCTGGTTTTACCGGGTGAAGTGATATAGTGACTGGGTTGCCTTGGACCTCAATGTCTAACATCTGGTCTGTGCATTTAACAATTTTATGTGGGCCGGTATAGGGAGGCTTTAGGGGAGTCTGCACTGTGTCATCACGGAGCATTACATGTGTGCAGATTTCCAATGTTCGTGGGATGTATGTGTGCGTGGGAGTGTGGCTGGAGGGGGGGCGGGGGGATGGTAGGAGTTTAGAGCAATGCAGTTTGATGCGTTTGGGTAAGGTGGGTAGCTTGGAGATGATGGGTTCAGGTGAGGAATTGACCAGTTCACCAGGTAAGACGAGTGTCTGTCCATACACAAACTCGGCAGTTGTGCCCTTCAAGTCTTCCTTGTAGGTGGTGCGGAGGCCAAGCAGTACGAATGGCAGTGTCTCTGTCCGTAGCTTCCTGTGGCATCAAATCGCAGACTTTAGCGTCTACCACATTTTCGCTAGCATCTGTAGTTATGAATAGTTCTGCCTCCAGGTGAGGGTGTGCTATGGTAAACACTGAGGCCAAAAGTTTTTTTAATTTCTCGAAAGCGGAGTTCATTTCTTCTGTCCAAGGGATGGGTCGTGTGCCTGAAGTTAACCGTCCTGTGAGCGCGTCCATAAGCAGAGCCTGGACTTCTGCTGTGACAGGTAGGTGCTTCCTGTAATAGTTTATTGTTCCTAAGAAACGACGCAATTCCTTGTAAGTAATCGGGCATTGCATCTCTAACACTGGTTGCACTTTAGCGGGTGGGGGGTAAAGCCCACTGATGACACCACGAACCCTAGGAAGTCGACAGAGGTCCGGTGTAACTGCAGCTTCTTATTGTTTGTTTCGATACCTGCTGCCTGCAAGGTATCGAATACAGTTTGTACATGGGTCTTGTTGTCCTCTAGTGAAGGGCTGAACATGAGGATGTCATCTAAATAGGCGAAACAGAAATCAAGGTGAAAGAGAACCTCATTTATGAATCGCTGCCAAGTCTGGGCTGCGTTACGAAGACCAAAAGGCATGTAACGGTATGCAAAGAGGCCAAAAGGTGTGGTAATGGCCATCTTTTCAATGTCTTCAGGTGCCATAGGTATCTGATGATACGCACGTTTGCAGTCAATGACCAAAAAATAACTACAGCTGGACAGTGTGTGTGTAAAATCGGCTATGTTGGGTACAGGGTACCTGTCAAGAGTAGTGCGGGTGTTGAGTAGTCTGTAGTCTCCGCACATTCTCTTGCTACCGACTTTCTTATCTACGAAATGTATTGCTGTAGATCACGTGCTGGAGGAGGGCTCCAGGACTTTGGCTTATAAAAGCTCAGTAATTTGCTCCTTTGCAGTCTGCATGAGTTCAGGTTTTAAGCGTCTAGTTCTACAAGAGATTGGAGGTCCGTCGGTTAGCCGCAGTTTGTGGACGGTTCCGTTTGTAACGACCGAGACTGTTGGGTCAATGTGTGCAGCCGTGTACTTGTGAGAACTCGTGTGTTGTGCAGCAGCCTGTTGGAGTGGCACGAGGTCAACGTGCCTGGTGTGGTTCGGCAGGTCCGAAGTTTTCCAAGGGTGCTGTTCGGTTGTCTTGAGGTCAGCTGTTTGTGTCCTTGCTGACATAGTGTGCTGTGTGGCCATAATCTGAGTTGGTGGCCCGACGGGCGTTTCTAGGGAAGATGTCTGCCGTGCAGGGGTGACAAACGCTCCCGGAATCAGTGAAAAAAGTGCATTACGCTTGCATGTAGTGGCAGCCTTGTCTTTAGTTAGCGGGTCCGGCACAGGAGGTGTTGCTGGCAGTGAGGGAGTACAAGCCTCAACCGCAGTGTTGGAAACTGGTGCTAGTGGCGACATGACAACTGCCGTGCGCGGGACGTCACTGTTTGTGCACACTGTTGTCACTGTAACGGCTGATTGCTTACAAATATCTGTGCCTGTGAGTTGCAGTTGTGCAGAGTCTGCCGAGGGAAGATTAGTACTGTGTGTGGGTGGAGAATCACTGTTCGTGCACTGAATCGAAGAACTGGTACTAACCTTAGTATCGTGCTCTGTGATGCATTGCTGTAGCATCTTGATGTGGTGTCTGGCGGCCATAATCTCAAGCGTAACCTTTTCCATTTGACGTTTGATCTCGTGCTGTTCCTGTTGTAAATGTGTCCTCTCGTCTGTCTTGGCAAACAGTTTGTCACTAGTTTGTTGTAAAGTGGTTGAGAGTGAGTCACACAAACTTATTAGGTGGAAGTATGAACTCTAGTTGGTATCACATGCACTCGCAATGGTGCACTGGAAATGTTCGCCTGAGGGTTCGTGAAAAACAGTATCGCCCCCTATGTTAGGCGAAAGTACATGGTGTTTAAGAAAGTCAATGCTGAGAATCGGTTCTGGAATGTCTGCCACCAGAAAAGTCCACTTCAGCATGTACTTGGGGGAAAGGTGTACAGAAAATGACGTTGAGCCTACACACTTTAGACGCATAGCGTTGACTGCTCATAACTGTGTACGGTGTGGTCAGATGTTTGCTGGTTTCATCGACAGTGGTAGCAAAGACACGTCTGCACCCGTGTCGATGTGGAAACAAATGCCTGTTACACAGTCTTCGATGTACATGCGAGTGCACTTAGGGAGTGGCTCCTCTACTGAGTGGAGGGATGGTCAGTGGCTGGCTTTTTCGTTGCAGGTGGCGGCACCTAGACTGACCTGCACGGTGTGTTTGGGTAGTGGCAAGGAGGGCTGCATCTCTTAGCACCCGATCCAAACTTGGTATGGTAGTAGCAGAATGGGTAGTGTTGTGGGTGCTCTTGCGGCACTGGATCATCGGAAGTGTTGAGACTAAGGGGAAGGAGCAGAGGTGGTGTAGTCGCTGCTGTTTGTGTGGCTTGTAGCTGGTTCGGCTGGCCCGGTGAGTTGTGCCTGGCGTCTAAGTTGTGGCATCGTCTGTGGCCTGCTGCTGGGGGGGAGGGGGGGGGGGGGGAGAGTGTAGCGTGGGGGGGGGGGGTTTGCTGGGCGTGGAGTTTGCGCTGGAGAGCGGAGTGTGCTCGGTCAGCAGCACAGATGCGTTCTTCAGTTGATTGATCTTCGTGGCTGGCGATGGCAGTTTGGACAGAGAGAGGCAGTTTCCCGATCCATATTGACATGAGGGTGTCACTGGGCAGGGCCTGTTGGTTGATGAGTTGTAAGTGTCGCCACAGCTGTGACGGAGTTTTGTCACCGAGGTGCTCCTCGTAGATGAGGTTCTGAACCTTTTCCGTTGACGTCTGGGTGACTCGTTCCAATATTATCGCCTTGGCAGTTGTGTATTTGTCTACCTGTAGGGGTGTGCTTACTAAATCATGAAGCAGGTCTACACGGTCGTGGAGGTTGGTCAGCAGATAGATGTATATTGAGTCATCATTGAGGAAATTGTATTGAAAAGTTTGTTCTGCAAGAGTGAACCAGAATTTGGGGTGCTCTAATGTGAATGCTAGTATTTTCGGTAGCCTCTCGGGTGGTGGCGGTTTGGAAGCAGCTGATAAGTTAGGTGTGGGCATGGATGTCAGGTCCCATGTGTGGGAGTTGCTGTATCTTTGAGCCTTCGCGGCGCAGCTGGTGTGCTCGGTGACACTGTAAAAATGGGCGGTTGGGCGGTAGGGTTGTTCAGCGCAACAAAGCAGTCAACCGACGTGGCTGGCACAACACGTGTTGTGGTACATGGCTGAGCATTAGGACACCGTTCACAATTGATGTTACTCGGTCCCCTGGTGGAATAGTTCACTGTGTTCGACTGGAGTGGCACGGTACTACGTGACCATGGTGCATTGTTTACAATGTTCACATGGCGCGTATAAAAAGAGGTTCTATGAACTGGTACGAAAAAGTCCTGAGGTACGTTCACTGGTGAAGGCATGGTAGCACTTGCATTATTAGAGTAACTGCCTGACAAGTTGACAGAGACGTTCGTGAACTGTGCAACTTGTTACTGTGCCATGTTCGCAGAAGGATACTGTTGAAGTCTATACGGGACAGAAGCAGGTCCACCTGTGGAATTAATGCTGTCTGCTTGCACACTGTAATTAATGTTTCGTTGCACTGCTGTACATGTAGGAGATGCGAAGGGGTTGTTCCGCTGGTGGGATTCATATTTCAGCGTACCGTGGGGGAAACATGGCATCACAAAACCAAAGTCACTTGGATTGTTCTCTAGGTTATGTACTCAAAGTGGCATGGAAGAAGGTTCCAGCGATGCAGCGTGAGCTGATTTCACTGTAGCAGGTTGTTGGAAATCCAGTAGGTTAAACACGCTTTCTTCATTGTGCTGGTCGACACTGAACTCCGGGTGTGTGTTGCCCGTGGTCATGGTCTCCGTGATGCGGTTGAGTTGATGGATGTAAATGGCGTTTTTCATGACGCAGTAGTCCCGAACACTTAACTCATGTGAAATGATGGAATAATGAACTCGGGTTCACCAATATGGGGTAGGTGCTATAATACTGAATAATACACCCATTACTACAAGCACTGATTTATTGTACTTGATGGCACAATGTATACAGCACAAAAGACCACGAAGACGGCACCAAGACATGGGTCTCTGCTTGACGCTCCAAAGAACATGGCAAAGAGAAATCAAACCTTCGTAACTGGTGACAGTTGATGTTTGATTACTTCTGTGAATGTTTCACAACACCAATGGTGTGGGTATCTTTGTTGCCATAAGGAATGTGATAATATCTGGTGAAGGTTTACATATTCCAAAAGTGAAGTTAAGCATCAAAGATCGGTTAAACAGCCTAATCAGATGCCCTTATAGTCCACCCGCATTGGAGCTATATTTGCTGAGCACTGGAGAGAACCTAGAGAATATTGGAGGTAAGTTTCTTGATAATGCTGATCTTCTAGGGAAGACTTCAATTTTCCATCTTTAGAATGGGAGCATTGTGTGATTAATATTGATACCAGGTACAGGGATTTGTGTGACATTGTTCTGCATGCTTTTTCTGAAATATAATTTGCGCGTTTAGTTAGAGAAATAAGGTATGAGGGCAATTTTCTAGATCTCATAGCAACTAACAGACCTGAACTTCCTGAATTGATTAATGTACAAGCAGGAATCAGTGACCACAAAGCTGTTCTACCATCAATGACTACACTTCGTGGTGTAACATGCACTTTGGTAAAGCAATGTGCCACCCAGCATCTGCATAGCCAATGAATGATGATTGCAACAGTTAAAAATATTCTTATTAGTTTAGCAGTTTGGAGTCACAAACTGGAAGCTTCTAGATATTGTTGGTGCACATAAACTGGTACAGATAGACACCACATGTCTTCATGGTGGCATAACAATTGCAATTTACTGTGTATTGTGGTACTTGTTGGCTTGGCGGTTATTCTCTCCTGCAGCCTTCCAGCTTGGAGAAGTGGGACACACCACTTAATAAAAATAGGATGCCATTACAATGTTAGTCAAAACAAGAAAGAATCTATTTCTCTGTCAGTTTATATGGAACTGTCATTTGATATGGTCAGACAGGGTTCATGTAATGTCATATAAAGTGTACAGTATGAACACTAAAGAAGTACTTCCCGTTATTTTGTAGAAAGCAAAAATTTATCAAAGCTTCCATATTCCAACATGTAACTATTACTGAGAAGAAGTCCACTTTAATCTAATCTACATGGTTTGTCAGAACATTTATACAAGATGCAGTAGTTCAGAATTTGAGGATGACAACACTCACAATCTGAACATACACATTTCTCAAACTACGGAGCTACAAAATGACTACAACTGCTTTACTGGCACATGACAGTGCCCCAATAGCCAACAGTAATCACATTTGCACTCACTAACCTCCAGCAATGCAGTTCTCCCAGCATGGCGGTCTGTTTTCCCATCAGTATTATGATGCAATGAGACAGTAAAGCTTTGTTTGGTGAACTTTGTAGAATCCAATGTCATTTTTTTATTAATTGCGTGTGGTAGTGGTGTGTGTTGTAGGGTATTTATGGGTATTTGCATCCAAAAGATTCTTTAAGGAGTTATTTACACACACTGACAATTACTGGTAGGAGAAGATTAATTTAAATTAAACATTGTGCTAACTGTATGTCTGTATTGACTAGAAGTATAGAGCAACACTTCGAAGGAATATTCAAAACTTTTCAGGAATAGTTAACTAACTTAGATAAAGATTTATAGTAGAAGAGCAACACTTTGAAGGAATATTCAAAACCTTTCAGGAATAGTTAACTAACTTAGATAAAGATTTATAGTCTACTAATGCAAAAACAGACACTCAAGATGTTAAAGTAGATGTAAATAAGACTGAATTAAAAGAAGGTCTAAAACATTTAAATAGTGGCTTAACCATTTGAGTCCCAACAATATGAAAAAAATACAATTTTAAAAGCCTTCACAAAATTAATCTTTAGTATCATAATAAGGAATGAATTCAAGAAGGAATTGGCAAAAAGTAAACAGTCAATTGTTTTAGGAATGTGGTTTCACTTTAGAACCACTGGGACAGACTGTTTTCAAGCTCTCATCATTTCATGTGATATACTTAAAAGCAATTTCATATTTTTCCTTGACACAATCTCACATTTCTCACCTTCCATCAACTCATAATGCCCAAAACAAATTATAGTCCTAAAGAAGAAACAAAAAATGGGCCTAAAATTTAACAAATTTATATGAAAAGGCCATAACACCCTAGTGGTTTCATTACAAAACCACTCATAAAAGCAGTAGTACAATCTCAAATTTATGTTACAATAACTTAAGATATAATTACTTTCAATTTAAATTGTCTCCTCAATATGATCATGTCTCAGTTTCTTACACGCATGCTGCACAGTCTCTGTGCCGACTATTGCTTCTGAACACTGTTAAATGACTACAACAATGCACTACATTTGTAGTGCCCCTGTATACCAGTATATGTCTCTATCTTGCAATATCATTGATGGATTCACGCAAAAGGCACTGGTACTTCAAGACAAAATTAAAGAAATGGTGGTTTGAGGCAGAAACCACTGATGGTCAATGGGTTAAATAATAAAGATGTAAGGCTCTGGCTTACACAAATGTCCAGTGACTGCTGAATTAAATAATAAGTTAGTAGAAAAAAAACTAACTTAAAATTAGGACTGAAGGCTGAATTATAAGCAACTAACCAGAAATTAGATGAGCAGAAAAATAATTTATGAAAGCTGTGGTGTAACACGTTGTTCCACCTCTTTCTTGGAATCAGATGAAAGATGTTCATGTAAAAACATTGTTTAGGTAGTTAGCATGTACAGAATTTTTGAATATGTGCACACTGGTTTGAACTCTGTACAGAGTTGGAGTGAGACACATGAGCATAGAACATCACCAAGGTGCAACACCGATTAAGCACCTCTCCCTGCTGTGAATGGGTCACTTATGCTTTGGTGCCACAGGTTGGTAACGTTTTGGAAGGCAGAGAACAAGAGGCACTGTCTACAGTGACAACACCCAGAAACAGTTGGAAGAAGCTGAAGAGAAATGTCAGTCTCTTCTGTTCTGAGATTCAGGTTGAGATGTTGTTCTGATGAATAAGAGATTTGTCCACCAAATGTTGTAATTGTTATATAAGAGCAACAAAATACAGAAGAGTTCTATAAAAAGCAGTTACATCATTTCATAGCAATTTTGCATAAATGTGGGCTCTCTTACAGTCCTTGACCATCTGCAGTTGAAGAAGAAGTCACATGGATAAGGAGTGACACTGCGTAACAGGTCTACAGCTTGAAGAAACTATGAGCGGGTACCACAAGAAAATGATCAGGATAAAAGTTATTACACAGAACATCAAGGTGAAAGATCATTAGTGAAGTTGTTGGCTCAGTTACAACCCATAACTTGAGTTGTAAAACCCCATTTTGGAACAGTTCCATGACAGGAATGAGATGTAACATTTAATTTGGTGCCCAAAGGTGAAGGACATGGACAACAGCACCTGAAATAAGAGAGCTTTTGTGGTAGTAAAAAGGACTTTCAAGAAATAATTTAAGTACATAGGGCATTGCCAAGAGCAACATGAATAAACTATGAAGAAGATATAGGTGAACGCATGCTGTAGTGTCACCCAAAGTGATTACAATATTTAAGTAGAAGCAATTATTCCATGATTTGGTAAAAACCAAATAAACATTAATTATCACAAAAGAAGAGATAAAGAAGATTAGCTGATCACAGCAACCAGTCAACGACAAGCAATATTTACCAACTGAAGTAACTGTCGACAAGTTAGTCAAGAAACCTTACTTCAACAGACCCAAAGATACTGATTCAGAGGCTATGAGTGCAGCAGTGACCTTTCAGAGGCTATGAGCGCAGCAGTGGCCTCTTCCAGCAACTGTGCAGCAGCTGACCAATGCAACAACAGCACAGGGCAGAGCAGCAGCCAATATATCTAACTACACGATACCAGCACAGCGGCTGATTGCGACATTGCTTTGCCCATGCACAATGCAGCAATAGCATGTGCTTTTGTGTGTGTGTGTGTGTGTGTGTGTGTGTGTGTGTGTGTGTGTGTGTGTGTGTGTGTGTGTGGGTGGGTGGGTGGGTGGGTCACAGGATTTCAGAGTTCTTGGGTACATATGTTATAATCATCACGTATGCCTATCGTCACAAGCAAAATGGCTAGCTGTCTGTCAGAAATAGTAAAGAAACTGAAGAGTTGTACAACGGTAGTGAAGCTCAGGCAAAGTAATTAAAAAAATTAGAAGGGCTAGATGATTTACAAAGATAAGTGGGAGAGTTAAAAAATAGAAAAACCGTAATGGAGGAGGTAAAACATATGATTAATATCTCTGCACAAGGATTTAGGAAGTATCTACAAAAGTCTGATATTGAAGATACCTTAGTAAAGTTAGCTAAGGTGTTACAGTATGAAATAAATAAACAGTGTACCCTACTAACAAATGAAGTGAATGAGCAGTTTAAAGAGTTACATGATGACACTAAGACAGTCTTCACTGAAGCACCAGAGAAACTGGTATAGGCATGCGTATTCCAATACAGATATATGTAAATGGCCAGATTATGGTGCTGCGGTTGGCAATGCTTATATAAGACAACAAATGTCTGGCACACTTGACAGATCAATTACTGCTGCTACAATGGCAGTTTATCAAGATTTAAGTGAGTTTGAACTTGGTGTTATAGTCATGACATGAACAGTGGGACACAGCTTCTTTGAGGTAGCAATGAAGTGGGGATTTTCATATATGACCACTTCATGAGTGTACTGTGAATATCAAAATATGTCAAATCTCCAACATTACTGTGGCTGGAAAAAGATCTTGCAAGAAAGGGACTAATAATGACTGAAGATAATCGTTCAACATGACAGAAGTGCAACCCTTCCACAAATTGCTGCAGATTTTAATGCTGGAGGCCATCAACAAGTGTCAGTGTGTGAAACATTCAACAAAACATCATTGAAATTAGCTTTCGGAGCCAAAGGCCCACTCGTGTACCCTTGATGACTGCACACACAAAGCCTTACACCTTGCCTGGGCCCATCAACACTGACATTGGACTGTTGATGACTGGAAACATGTTGCCTGGTCGGACGAGTCTCATTTCAAATTACATCGAGCAGATGGACATATACAGGTATGGAGACAACCTCACAAATCCATGGACTCTGCATGTCAGGAGCTGGTGGAGGCTCTTTAATGGTGTGGAGCATGTGCAGTTGGAGTGATATGGGACCCCTGATACATCTAGATATGACTCTGATAGGTGACATGTATGTAAGCATCCTGTCTGATCACCTGCATCCATTAATATTCATTGTGCATTCCTACAGACTTGAGCAATTCCAACATGACAATGCGACACCCCACATGTCAAGAATTGCTATGGAGTGGCTCCGTGAACACTCTTCTGAGTATGAACACTTCTGCTGGTCACCAAAGTCTCCAGACATAAAAATTATTGAGCATACCTGGGATGCCTTCAGAAGAGATTTCCACACTCTCATACTCTTACAGATTTATGGACAGCTCTGCAGGATTCATGGTGTCAATTCCCGCCAGCAGTACTTCATACATTAGTCAAGTCAATGCTATGTTGTGTTGCGGCACTTCTGCATGCACACGTGCGTGGGTGGGTGGGTGGGTGGGGTGGGGGGGGGGGAGCGATAGGGGGGGGGGGAGGCAACACTACATGATATTAGGCAGGTGTACCAGTATCTTTGGCTCTACAGTTTATATTCAGATCTCAGGTATGCGAGAACAGATAGAGATATGAGAGCTGAACAGAGATTTTGATTAAGTAATTTGTGCCCCAAATACTTTGATCAATTTGGTGGAGCACCTGCAGGAACTAGTTGAACCAAAAGCAGAAAAGAATGTTGATTATACTAGTGCTATCATCAATTCTTTTGGAGGCACTGTACTGCACCTGAAGGAATTCCTAAAATTCAAACCAGATAGTTCTGTACAACTAGCTATCTTTTTGAAGCAATTTAAGAAAGTATTACCTGAGGGTTCAAGAGATAGAACTAAAATAAACTTTATTGTTAAACATTTACAACAGGAAGTAGTAGACTGGAGTTCCAAATGCTGAAATAAGATTAAGAGACTGAGTCACTTGAAGTAGCATTTAAGAGAGAGTTTATATGTCCTAGCAAATGTACTCAAGTGTGATGATCATAACCCTGATTATGAAAAATGTATAAATGTTAATGAATATTCAGAGGAGGAATTAAGTATTAAATAGTGTGTGTATCAGGAAGTTTGGCCACTAGAGTAGATGCTAAGAATTTTATTGTTTATAATCATTAATCTGACAAGCATGTGAAAAATAAGGTATATTTTAGTATATTATTAAGTTGTGAATACAGAGTGCATGAGTTATCATGTGTGTTGTCAGCTGAAATAGTAGAGTTTGTGGTAAGTCGGACCTGTGTTCAGGTAGGTATGCCACATTATGTAGATGCACCGTATGTGTCAACAATATGTGTAATGTTTAATACAACAGATGGAGGTAAAGATGTGTGTATGTTGCATCTATTCTCCTAACCCTGGAGAAGGATGAGGTTTAGAAATTTACAATCCTCAAACCAGTCGTAAAGGGCAATCACAAGAGAGAAAACACACACACACACAAACACACACACACACACACACACACACACACACACAGGCTTGTAGTTCACAAAGATTTATTACACACATCTCCAAACACAGATTTACAAAATCTTTTACAAAACCAGCCTTCCAATGACCACCAATAATAAATATAATTTACAAGAGTATATGGATTGAAACAAGTTAAGCAAAATCTCTTCCTTTTAACTAACTAACAAACAGCCCCAGATAAATATAGACGACAAGCATAATTGCCTACAAATTTAACAGGAATTTACTGGGTCTAACTCCCCCTCAGTAAAACAAACAGCCAAGTGAATATTGTACTTTGCCTGTACTCAATTGTCCCAAAGAGTCACCAGAGTAATTGCAAGGGGTAAGATACCACTGATGTTCCATAGATTGGATAATGGAGAATTCAGGGTACAGGCAAACATAAGAGAGCTCACACCTGACCCCATAGCCACATGTCTGGCCAAACTGAAGGCCTGGTTAAGCCAAGACAAGGTAGTATCCCACCAAGGGCATGTTCTACCATGATAAATGCACAGAGTGGCCTTGATGTTCCTGTTAACTTGTTCGGCAAAAGACACCTTGGGATAATACGGGGTGGTTGTGATATGTTTAATACTATTGTTAAAGCAAAACCCTTTAAAGGTCTTGGAGAGGGAAGCTGGTGCATTATCACTCACCAGGCTCTTGGAGGACCAAACCAAGAAACGATCTTAGATAGCTGCTGGACCGTGATCTCAGCAGTGGTTCCCTCCATGGGCAGCAGCCTCTCGAAATGGGAGAAGGCATCCACAGCTACAAGGATATACTTATTGCCCCTTTTGGTACAGGGTAGCAGGCTGATTTAATCAATAAACATATGATCCAGAGGGTACTCCTCCCGTTCAGACTGCAGGAATCCTCTATGTCATCCCAAATCAGGTTTGGCACTCTTACACAGATCACAGTTACTGACAAAGTGCCGAATGTCCCTGTACAGTGTAGGCCAGAATAATGTGTCACATACCCGGCTCAAAGTCTTATATGGGCCCAGGTGTCCACCCACTGCTGAGTCATGGAAATAGCAAAGTACTATCCCGACCAGTCTCCAGGGAGGCACACTTTCCACTTTTGACCAGACCCGACTTGCTTACAAAGAACACCCTTTCAGAGGCAAAATCTGGGAACCACCTCTCCTCCTTCCTATTGATTACAGAGTGGATCTCAAATAAGATCCTGGAACTGCTTGGTACGAAGACCGCAGAAGAGCCCGGGTGTTTTGAAGAGAGCAGCATTCAACTGGAGGTCCAGCTCAGTATTACTTTCCCCTTCCTAAGACTCTCCCACAAACATGCGACTAAGCGCATTGGTGACATAATTATCAATTCCCCCTATGTGACACACTCAAAAACGAAAGACTGAGATGCGTACCACCAGTGGGCAATACAACCAATCATGCAGGGCCTGGCCAAGACCCAACTCAGAGCATGGTTATCCATCACGATTATGAATTGTTGGAGTTCAAGATAAAAGCTGAATCTTTCCAGGGCAAATAGGGCTACCAAAGTTTCAGATTCATTAATGGAGTATTTACGCTTGGGGTTAGTAAGTCACCTAGCAGCATAGGCCACTTGGTGTCTCTCTCCTCATTGTCCTTGGGGCAGAACGGCAGCAATGCTGGGAGGCCTCTGTTTGAACAATAAAGGTATTGTTAAAACTGGGAACGATGAGGACCAGGCGATTAGCAATGGCATTTTTGAAAGCCTGAAAGGCCTCCTGCTGCTCCTGTCCCCAGACAAACTGCTGGTGCTTCCTACGCAAGTAATTAAGAGGAGCTGCTATTTGGGCAAAATTTGGAATGAACTTCCTAAAAAAAAATCCATTCCCACAAAATGGGCAATACCCTGCTCATCTCTTGAGGGAGTAAGTTGCCTAAGAGCCTAGGTCCTGTCCTGGTCAATGCAGATCCTATTGGACAAAATCAGATGGCCCAGGAATGGAATACATGGCCTACATAAGGCGACCATTGATGGGTTGAAAGTAAGACCCACTGAGCGCAATTGAGCAAACACCTGGTCCAAATGCTCCAGATGATCTGAGAAGGAATGACTGAAAATAACCAGGTCATCGAGGTAATTGTAAACACAGACTTCTTTAAGGTCACCTAACATATTGTCCAAAAGACAAGACAGGACCACTGCCCCTGTGGCCAGACCAATTGGAATGTGGTTATATTCAATCAATTTCCAGTTTGTACAAAGTGTGGTGATCGGCTTTGACACCTCCATGAGAGGAATCTGGTAATAGGCCTGGTTTCAATCTAGGACAGTAAACACCTAAGCCCCATAAAACCACATGAAACAATTATGGAGATCAGATAAGGGCAAAGATTCTAAGATCACCTTCTTATTCAGGGCCCAGTAATCCACCACAGTTCAAAAACCACCCCCCTTTTCCCCTTGGGGATGAGAAATACTGGAGAAACATAAGGAGACATGGATGGCCTAATGACTCCATCCTGTAACATCTAATCAATATTAGCATGCAATATCTTCATCTTTGGAGGAAAGAGCCTGTATGGAGTGTGACGCACCAGAATGTTACCAGTTAACTGGATGTTCTAATCCACAAGTTGCATAACCTCCAACCTATCCGACAGAACGTCAGGATAGCGGTTAAGTAGCTGTCTAACTTGCCTAGGTTGTTCAGAACTGAGATGACTCACATCAACCTGCATCCCCTTCCTCAGATACAGCATTAATGCCACCCAAACACCTACAGAAGCAGAAGGCAAAGTTCTTGTCAGGACAGAACTTGAAATAAAAATTCCTTCCTGCATAGTTGAAAATGAGATTGGTACACTGCATAAAATCACATCCTAGAATCAGGGTAATACCCAACCTCTTAGCTATAACCAGAGAAACTGTACCAAGATACCAACCTGCACCTCGCCTAGTGGAGGTAAACATTGCCCATCAGTGGGCCAACATTTCCACTCAACAGTATTGGGGCAGACAGTCTACATAAATGTCAAAATTCAAGATACCACTGTTGGTCAATCAGGGAGACAGAATTACCTGAATCAAGTAAAGTACAGATGGGTTCTTGACCTAATTGGGGACAGATATAGGGGACGGAAGTAGTCCTAGGTATACTGACCACCTTACAGTTCACTGGCCAATTCCTATGACAATGTGTCTTCCCCTCCCCTTTTCCTGATGTCAACTATTAGGATGAGGAGATCACTGTACCAGACACTGTTTAACGAAATGATCTGAGGAGCCACAACAGTAACACCGACATGGTAGTGCCTTGCTTTCGCTAATCTGGACAACCTTCTAGGTGTTTCTTTCCCCAGGAAGCTGACTGCATGACAACATCTCACTTTGTTCATCCACAAAAGCTAAAGCTTCAGCTGAGTCAATGAGTTCCTGAAACTGCTGTAATGACTCGGGCTGCATTGAGAAAATGAAATGTGACCAGTACTGAGGCCACATTCCCTCAATCATATGTTTGATGCAACTCTCTTCCAACACCTGCATATCAAGGGCTACCACAGATGTGCATACACAGTTGAACTATTGAGCCAAAGTTCCATCTGGTGCTTGCAAGTGCCAATAGAAATCCCATTCTAATTTCACACACATCCATACTGACAGTTTTCTTCCCACTATTCGCTGCTGAAGCTGCCTCAGAGAGCCCTTAGATTGCAAAACTTCAGAAACAATGGTACTCAGAACCCTTTTAGTCAGAGGCTAGATAAGAGCCACTATAACTGGATGTGGCACTTGAAGGGCATTCAAATGAACTTTCAGATGAACAAGCAACCAAAAAACAGATCTAATCTGACTTAACGTCTCCACTGACAACTCTTTCACTTCCTTTAATAATGTGTCAAGAGGATTAGGCAATTTAGCAAATTGTTCTGATAACGCAACCCCAGATGGAGACGTGGCCGCAGCAGCTGGCACAGAGGTGCTGGGTTCAGAATCCAAACTTCCCCCCCTCTAAACGTAACACCAACAGGCGAGATTGGAGAACATGCACAGGGTCTGTTACAGGGGCTTGTTTCTACAGTGGGCTGTGGCAAGACAAGTAAGGCAAAATCAGAGAAACAATGACTATAATGCATCAAATGGGCTTAGACTCAACAAATTTGCTGATAGGTGGGTTGAACGGATTCTAAGAAGGTTACAGTGTGAGAGAACACACCTATAGCAGCAGAAAGATGGAATATGAACTCACCGTTATCAGTGAAGATGTTAGCTGATATCATTACAGGAGTGTTTGTTGCTGTACGGAGACAGGCCGCAAGGTCAGCGACACTTCTGTCACACAACTGGCCGCACACGCACAGTTCATATATGAGATGCTCACGACCTAAATATGCTATGCCCAGGCATCTGCAGGTGGCCATGGTGGTAATGGTCTCCTGCAAAGAAGGAACAGACATCAGTATATGAGAAAACCAGTAATATTATAAGGAGAAAGGCAATTGATAGAGAACTACAAGCCAAGTGAAAATGTAGGAGCCCCCCCCCCCCCTCCCGTACGTAAATAAAACTCTGCTACCAGTTGAGGCTTAGAAATTTACAATCCTCAAACCAGTTGCAAAGAGCAATCATAACATAATGCAAACACAGGCTTGTAGTTCATAAAGATTTATTACACATATCCCCAAAAACAGTTTTACAATATATCTTACAAAATAGATTGAAACAAGTGAAGCAAAGACTCTTCCTTTTAAGTAAATAATAAACAGGCCCAGATGAAAACAGATGACAAGTGTAATTACCCACAAATTTAAAAGGAATTTACTGGGACCAAATCCCCATTGGTAAAACAAGCAACAGTACAGAATATTAAATAACAAATTTTAAGTGAAAGAGTAAATTCCCCAATGGGAATCTTAGACCAATAAACGGGCCATAGAACAATGGAATTCCAACAATTATACAGTGATTTATTCCACTGAACTCACTTGTGAAATACCTTTCAAGCAGCATAACAACAAAAGGCAGTTATTGTAATAGTCAGTTTAAGTTCCATGCAACAGCGAGCACAGCCCAATGGATGACCTACCCTAATATAAGGGTGACCAAACTATTAAGAACAGGGGACACACCTTGGCCCAGCCCGAACACATTAATGAGAGGAATCTCCAAATAATTACAAGAGAGAATACTCAAGTACTGGGGTGAGCAGCGACTCTGACAATACACTGGAAAATGATAACACAGCGCCGTGAGCAACCAACGCTCCTCTGTAATGGTCACTCCCAGACTTGCCAACATAACATATGCCCAAGCAACAGGCAAGCATGAGCACTAGAGTCCCTGAGCGGAGAACCAAGAGAACCATAGCCGGAAGCACCGTGCTTAAATAGCAGCCAGAAGAGGAAAACCAAAGAGAAAACACCCATGACAGCTCAAACGGAGTTACTGCCCCTACTAGATAAGATAATCACTGGTGCCAGTGACTTCCCCATGCTCAGAAGGTATTGTGTATTATTCTGAAGACACATACAGATTATTAATCGCATGTGGTGTGCCTCAAGTAGCCAGTCATAGAGCTGGGAAAGGGACATATTTTATTTTAAAGTTATTTATGAGAAGTTATACAGAGGCAGAGGGCCAATGGTCACGGCTGGACTGTGAAGTTGGTAGCCACTACATTGGTGCCAGGGTGCACTAGCATGGTGTGTGGTGGGGGAAGGCAGCTGGCCATTGCTGTGGACTGGAATGATGCCGTGGTGGTGCTGGCATATGCCTGCAGTGGGTGGGTGGCGACAAGAGGTGTTCTGGGTTGTGTGCTGCGTGTCATGGTGGGCAGTGGCCCAGTGCAGGCTGGAATTGCAACTCAGGGAAGATGATGTTGCATGGTTCAGTGATGGATGCAGGAGGTGCCACACATACTGTGAGGAGTTGCGCCATGGTGCTGAACATGGGTGGCAGTGGGGAACTGGGGCAAACAGGGAATTGGTGGACATGCAGGGTGTGGCCGGTATGCATGGCATAATGCATGCCAGAGTGTGTGGGTGTTGGTGAGTGTTCCTGCTGTCTCTGCCATCTGCTAGATGCACTGGTGGGGTGCTGGCACAGCAGTGGGAGAGGCACCACTTCTTGGATGCTGCAGGCACATTCTGAGCTGCGGTGAAAGTCGATGAGGAATGGCACCTGTGGCTCAGTCAGTCAGTGGTGGTGAAGCGTTGAGCTCGGTGTCATACGTTGTGCCTTTAGTGTCAGGTTCTGCATGCTAAGGAACAGCAGCAGCAGAGGTAGCAAATGGGAGCGATGTGGTTGCATCTGGGTTCCAGGCACTGGTGGTGTCAGGGTGGGTGTCAGTGCCAGCAGCGTCATCCATGACGTCAGTGGTTGGTAGGGATATCTTGATTGCTGGTTGTGCATCAGCGTCATTGATGGTGAACAAGTAAGCTGGCTTTAGTCTGCTGTTTGGAAACACTGACAGGCTACTGTGGTGGCACACAGTGTATGTTTTGTCACTTGGCTGTAAAATGAGGTTTTTGCCATGGCATCGTGGAGCTATCAGCTGCATCTGGGCCATGTAGTATTGTGATTGCTAAATGTAAACTGGGATACACAACATAGTGGGGAAAGCCACTTGTCAGGGCCAGATGATGATGATGATGTTTGGTTTGTGGGGCGCTCAACTGCGCGGTTATCAGCGCCCGTACAAATTCCGAACCTTTGCTCAGACCAATATTGCCAATGTCATGATGATGATGAAATGATGAGGACAACACAAACACCCAGTCATCTCGAGGCAGGTGAAAATCCCTGACTCCGCCGGGAATCGAACCCGGAACCCTGTGCTCGGGAAGCGAGAACGCGACCACGAGCTGCGGACTTTGTCAGGGCCAGGGGCTGTCCCTATACCAAGTTGGCAGAGGATGCTTCCATGTCAGCCTTCTGGCCACCCCATGAACCTAACAAGACCAGTGGCAAAGTGGAGGACCATTTTCCAATGCAGCAGGTAAGAGAGGATTTCAGTGTTTGGTGGAAACGTTCCATCATGTGGTTTTCTGCAGGATGATAGCTAGTGGTAGTATGGATGAGGGCACCACACATCTCAGTCATGCTTTTGAACAGATGGGAAGTGAATTGGCACCTGCAGTCAGATGTTATGTGGTGGAGAGAACCAAAACATGAAACCCATGTGTTTATGGGACACAGTGGTGACTGTTTTGGCCAAAATGTCCAGGATGAGTATGGCTTCCGGCCAGCATGTTAACTAATCTATCATTGTGAGGAGAAAGTGGCAGCTGTCTGTAGAGGGCAAGGGGCTAACGAGGTCGATGTGGACATGGTAGAATCGATATTCAACAGGGGGAAATGAAGGTTGTCAGCATAGGAATGTGATGGCCCACTTTGATACGCTAACGTGGGATGTAGGTGTGAGCCCATACATGGCAGTCCCGTTGGACGCCAGGCCATAAAAAAGATCCTGGATGATGGCAGGGGACTTGCAGATGCCAGGGTGTGCTAGCCCACGCAAGCTGTCAAAAGTAGTTTGCAGAGGGCCAGAGAAGGTAGGGGTGGACGCAGTCTTTGGAGCCAGTGGTGTCCACGGAATCAGATGGGAGAACACATGAAACATGTAAGTCAGTGGCTGGAGCACGGGTGAATTTGGAGAATGAGATCTGAGTTCGGATCCTGACATTAGTGCACTACAGTGGGGTTGGGGGTCTGGGCTCCTGTGCAGGCCTCATAATCTAGCAGAGGGCTGAGGGTACAGGAGTGGCTGAGGCAGTCAGTGACAATGTTGTTGATGACAGCTAAGTGGCATACATCGGTGCTAAATTGCATATGCACTCCTTCCAGCTGAAGTGCCAGGGCAATGTTTGATCACCATCTTCCTGAGAAAAACCCATCATGAGTGGCCAGTGGTCCACAAAAATGGTGAAACTGCACCCCTCATCAGAGGAGCAAAAATACTTCACTGCCTCGTACATTGCAAGCA
Source organism: Schistocerca americana (assembly GCF_021461395.2). NCBI lineage: Eukaryota > Metazoa > Arthropoda > Insecta > Orthoptera > Acrididae > Schistocerca > Schistocerca americana. The sequence continues at coordinate 636,545,223 of NC_060120.1, read as the reverse complement.
GCTCCCAATTGCACACAGCACATTTGTGTTGTGGTTCTGACAGCTTGGCTGAAAAGAAAGCAGCTGCATAGTGTCCCCAATATGCTGCTACAGGACCACACCAATTGTGGACTGACTTGCATCAGTGACAATAGTAATGGGGACAGAGGGGGAGGGGGGGGGTGGAGGTGCAGCAGAAGAGCTTCCTAGGTAAGATCATGTTTGGTTTTTTTTTTTTTTAGAAAATGGTGGAAAAAATTTGCCATCCCCAAAAATCTGGGTAGTTTCTTGTATGTTGTGGGGCACGTAAACTCAGCAACTGTAACTGTGAACTGTGAGGACTTTCTCAGGTAGGGGGCATGAACCGGATGTGAAAATGAGGTGTCCAAGGCACTCACTGTCTGCTACCCTGAACACGCATTTGTTCACATTGAGGAAGACCCCAGCTTGTTCCAGGCAGGTACAAATCTCCCTGAGTAGTTCATGGTGGTCCATCAAGTTCTGGGAGTAAATAAGGATGTGGTCCGGATAAGCAAAGCATACCATTGTGCCTTGGAGGACGTCTTCCAGAAAATGCTGGAAAGGTTTGGCGCCATTACAGAGGCTGAAAGGCATAAAGGGGCTTTCAGAGAGACCAAAGTGTGTAATAATGATTGTTTTATCCATGTTGTCCAGTGTGATTGGGATTTGTGTAAAAGCTTTTGTACAGTCTGTCTTACTGAATATGGTAGAGCCCAAAATAATGTTACTATAACTGTGAAAATAGGGGACAGGATAACAGTTGGGAATTTTTCATTTATTCAGATGCCGGTAATCACCACAGGGGGACCAGGTGCCTTCCCTCTTGGGAGCTAAGTGGAGTGTGGAGGACCATGGACCTTTTTAAGGGCACAGGATTCTGGCAGCAATGGAGGCTTCATTTTCCGCCCACATGAACTTGCTTTCGGCTGGCTGGAGAGGGTGGATGCAGCAGTGTCCCAGTGTTGTCGTGATATAGTGCACTGTGTCATGGTGCACCTCATGAGCAGCACCAGGGGGGTGGGAGTGGAAGTTTGCAGATGAGAGCAGCAAAAGGGCTGGAGTAGGATAGGTACTGAATGGTAAAGTGGGAGGTGGTGCAGGGTGTGGAATGATGTGATGTGCCACCTATCAGATGACTCTGAGTGAGATCAGAGAGGAGATTCAAGTGGGAAATAAATCTGCACTGAGGATTGGGTCGTTGATGTTGGCCACAGTGAAGGTCCAGAGAATATCCTCAGCAAGGCCAAGGTCAAACAACGGGTGTGGGGGACATAGGTGTAGGATCCTGTCTGGGAAGATGGACAAGTCCAGACTGGTGTCGATAAGGTATGATATGGACAAGGTGGAGTAATGGTGGTCTGATACAAGCAGGCACTGTGAATTTGTGGAGCAACTGGCTGCACTGCACTTACTGCCAGTTGCTGACTGTATTTGGGTGCCACGAGCATGGTGGATGGCAGTTTGCTGCATCACTGCCAAAGCTCTCATGGTACCAGCACTCATGGTTCATGTCAAGTGGCTCCTACTGCTCATTAGGCAGGTGGGGGAAGGGTATGGGTTGCTGCACCTGTGGTGTCGTCTGTGGTGACAGTTGCATGAGTCATGTGGGCCTTGGACTTTGAAGCATGTGAGGGTGGAGGTTAAGTTGGCCATCTCACTGCACAGGCGGGCCATGATGTGTGCTAAATCAGACTGCGCGTCCTGAGGCACAGGCAGTTGTATTCTCTTCAGCTGTGCTTTGTAGCAGCTGGGAGACTTGTAACTGTGGTAGTGGGGGGCAATCAGGGTAAGGAGAATGGGCAATGGATACTGCTGGCAAAAGGTCAAAGGATTTGAACATTCAATTTGCTATCATGGCAGGCACATCAACATATGTATGATCCTGCATGGTGAGCTTGGTGCGGATGGCCACAAGCAAGTGAGAATTCCAGATGTGAAGGAGGAGTTTGTCCGGCAAGACATGGGTTTCATCCAATGAAAACAAGGCCCAGGAGCACTGCATTTCTGAAGATGCTAAGTGTGTGGTAAGGTGCTTTTACAGTTTATTGTAGCTACCAAACAGTGGAGGTTAGTGATATGTCATGAGCTTCTGCCATGACCATGGGTCTGAGCTGAGCTATGGTAATAGTGAACTTCATTGTGTCGCTCATAATCTTAGCTCAGCAAAGACTGCCTCGGCAGATGCAAAACATAGACTCAGGTCGTGGCATCAAAGGCGGGGAGATGGATGAAAAATCTGGTCAGCTGACTGGTTGGCACCACAACTTGTGCACAAGGTGTAGCATTGCTCATGAATTGGGCAAACTATGTGAGCAACTGATTAAAGACAGTTACCAGTGATTGCGGCTTTGACGGGACATTTGCATGGCTGTGATCAAAGGGAATGCTTTGTGTCACAGACAAGATTCCAAAGGTTTGCTCTGTGGGACCATTTCCTGAAGTGTACTGCATCTTGATAATAAGTGTAGCTGGACAGATGGGAAGAGGAGATGATCAGGCTTGCACATTTGGTGCTCATGTGTGCGCTGTGTGACACAGAGGTATACAATGGGCACTCTAAAGGAGGGATGTGCTGTGTGAAAAAATTCAAGAATTGGGTTCACCAGTGTGGGTTCACATTTGTGCTGTCACTGATCACCACACAGCACACATTGTCACTTTATTTAAAAAGGAAAGTAGATGGGGGTAGAGTGGAATGGAACATGTATTTTAGAAACATGCATGAGGTTAGAAATTCAGCCACTTGATTATTTATTTATGCACGCAATCAAAAACTACTCATAATTTGTTTAAACATCTGTTTACAACAGTTCGTGTCCTTGTTGGCAGAGAACTTGCAGTCCTGGTATTGTAAGGGGGGCCTACAATAACAAGGTGCTTTCGTTAAAATAGGTAGCAGCACGTTTGAGTCATGCTGTGATGAAGCAAGCTGGGTTCTTTTTATTTCCTCTCTTGTTTTGTCATCTGCCTCCTTAAATTTGTTTTTTCACTTTTAACTAATTACTATTAGCATATGTAAGTATAATTTGCAGGGTTGTGAACAGTGAAAGTAAAGAACTGTGAAATGCAACTGTGCAACTGTTGGCTACATCATTTACAGTAATCAGTGTTGAACTTCCAACCTTATTTTTCAGCCAGCCAGCAAAGGACTATCAGTGAAGAAATAAAGTTGGTGAACATCACATATGGTGCCCTTATGGGTGAGCACTATTTTATGTGGGCACCATAAACTAGGACTCGCAAACTTTGACAGTGAACTCAAGAGTGGTTTACAGTACAGTGATTTTAACGAAGGAGATGCAACAGCCAATCAGCGCTTGGGTTTCATGGCCACAGTATGACAGCAACCAATCAATGAGTGGTTCTATGGAAGTAGCTGATAGCTGTACTTCATGGCAAAGTTTTAAGAAAGCATTTTTAGCTGAATATTGGTCCAAAGAGAAGCAGCAGAGAATTTTGAGTAACTTTGCGGAAGAGAGAGATTTGGGTCTAGGAAGGTTACTGTGAAAGGTTTTTTTGGCTTTGGATAAACAAACTGAAATATTTGGACAAAGAGCTAGGTAGTGAATCAATAATCATTGGTTTAGAAACTAAGTTGCATCAGAAAGTTAGAGAATTGCTTGTTCCTGCCCCTAGGGGTAATATTAGGGATTTCTTGAATTATGTTGATGAAGTGGAGAGGGTGAAGCCCTCAGTGGAAAATCATAGGAGGAATTTTGATGACAATAATCAATCAGGGAGACAACTTCATGTAAATAGGATGAACAGACTAATTATAGTAGAAATTCAAGGAATGGCTCTGTGGAGGATAGCCAGAATGGGCAAGGAAATGGTAGGAGAAATTCAATTAACAGAAATGGAGGAGATGATTTTAACTCTGAATCAAACCATTTAAACTAGCTAACGCTCCAGTTTTGGCTTGCACTAGAACAATTAGTGATGAAGAGCCGCTTGTGTATTAATGTGCTGTAATCATGAGTAAGGGTAATGAAAATGATAGTAATAAGATGAGTGTAATTACTAATTCTAGGGATATGTTGAATGATGGTGTGGGTAGTAATGTTAATCCTGTAAAAAGAGAGGAGGAAGTTACTTTAATAAAATTAAGTGGTGAAACAGAGCGTGTTGCTGTTGCTCAGGATGTCCAAAGTGTCAAAATGGATGCTAAATTTTTAAAGGGGGCATAAGGAATTCAGGTTTTTTGCTTTGTGGTCTAATACTGGAAACAAGAATCAACTAATTAGCCAAGTATATGAGGACAATGAAAGTCATAGTGGGTCCAATTCAGACAGTAATGATAATGATAACAGCAGTCATGAATCTAGTAGTGATGAGGATGAAGCATTTGAATTTATGATTGATAATGATGGTAATGTGTTAAGTAAAGAAAGAATAAAGGAGAATAATATTAGTCCTAATGAAGAGTTAGAGTTTGAGAGTGGTAATGAGGAAAAGGACAATGCTATCTGTCATTTGACTGTGTCTGATAATCATTTTGGTAAGCAGGATGATGAGTTTTTTTCCAGGGAAAGAATTAATGAGGATTTGTTCACATGGTAAGTAAAAAGGAAGTGTGGCACCCTATAATAACAGCAAGTGTACAAGGTATACATGTTTAGTGTTTACTGGTCAGCGGTAGTGATTTGAATGGAATTTTACAGCATTATTTTGGATCTATTAACACAGAGAGTGTAGTAGTGATGCATGCAAGCTTGTGTCTGTGTATGTGTGGATGGATATGTGTGTGTGTGCGAGTGTATACCTGTCCTTTTTTCCCCCTAAGGTAAGTCTTTCCGCTCCCGGGATTGGAATGACTCCTTACCCTCTCCCTTAAAACCCATATCCTTTTGTCTTTCCTTCTCCTTCCCTCTTTCCTGACGAGGCAACCATTGGTTGCGAAAGCTAGAATTTTGTGTGTATGTTTGTGTTTGTTTGTGTGTCTATCGACCTGCCAGCGCTTTTGTTTGGTAAGTTTCATCATCTTTCTTTTTTTATATATATATATATATATATATATATATATATATATATATATATATACTTTCCAGAGAGGACCATGTATGGCGAGTTTTATTGTTTTCTTTTCCTGTGATAATACTTTTGGTTTTTACAGTGTTTTTGGCAATATTAGTGATACAGCATTTTATGTAGTTATAAGGTTTGATAGTATTCTATTTTTTGCTGTAGTTATGTAGTGAGTGTGATGTACTGATGTATATATGTTTACTCTTTCATATTGTGACTGTAGTCATTTTGGTTTCTTTTTCTTTGTTTGTGCTGTGGGGTTCAATCTATGTTAGGGATGCAAATGGCCAATGTCTTATTATTTTTGCTTGGTGTGATACTTCTATTTTTATTATCGTTTGACTCATGTACATTAACTGAAGAAGAGGATACCAATACGCAGTTTGTCAGTTCTCTTGCCATGCATAATATGGGTGACAACTAAAGAACGTGATACTGATAGTCAGTTTGTCAGTATTCTCACTTTGATCAGTAGTGGTATCATTTTCTTCAGTTGATCTACATAGGTTAATGGAAGAACAGGATACTAATGTTATGTTTTTCATTTATTTTGCCATGGATAAGACTGGCATCCCGTCCTTCAGTTCACCTCTACAAATTAACTGAAGAACAGGATACCAATGTCAGATTTTTTTGTTTATTATGCCATTGGTAAGAAACAGGATACCAATATTCAGATTCCCCCCTCCCTGCCATTGGTAAAGAATAGAATACTAATGTTATATTTTGTTTGTTTGTCATTTTCTTTCACCTTGGCTAATATTGGTATTTCATCCTACATTGGTCAACTTTAGAACAGAGTAACAATGTTCAGTTTGTTGTCTTCATCATCTTGTATTTGTAATAATTTTGTGTGTATTTCCTTTTGTGGCCTTGTCTGTAGTTGCATATTTTTGGTTGTGTCCCAACCAAAACTTATTTCCTTTACCTGTCATGTTAATTTCATTTGTTTTATGGATTTTTAATAATTCCTGTGTTCTGGTGTTTTTTAGTTACATAAGATTTTGTTAAAATTATGAGTTTACATGATGAATGTCTACATTATATAGTATCTGTGTTACATTTCATTGTTTCACTTTATAGCGTTGTGTTACATGTATGGGTTTATGTGATGTATACCTACAATGTTTTTTTTTTTTTTTTTTTTTTTTTTTTCAAATTTCTTTATTTCTGAATATGTGTTGATGGTTTCAATGTTTACTCTCTATCACCTTTGGCTTAGATACGACGTCACTCATTAAAGCTGATGGGTTGTATCCCATTCTTTGGTATTCTCCAAACTAATATTTCATTCAGGAAATCTGTATTTTCACACTTCTTTTTCCGTCCCGATACAATGTAAGTACATGAAATTCAATAGCTCCTTTTAGCAAAATTAAAATCCAGAACACAAGAACAAAAATGACCTTCACATTATATCAGTCACATAGTTTACAACATACAATGAGTCATACATAATACTGTATATAAAGTAAAGGCTAACATCTATGCAACAGAGGTGATTCGAATAAAATTACTAAAATTTTCTCCCAATTCTTAACAAAATTAAAGAAAAATAACAATGAATACACTGCAGGAAGTGGTATAATGCTTCAAGGTCGCCAGCCTTGGTGCATTTCACCAACCTCCACCGACTTCGGTGGTGGTATCACCATTACATGAGTTAGTGTCTTCACAGTCAGAGTAAGAAATTCCTGATTGCATATTAATTGGTGGGATCAAATGTTATATTTAAGTAACACTCTGTTTGTGAGTTAAAGAAAACATTTTCTTTGTTGTTTAGTTTGGTGGCAGTAATTACGGCTTTGTCATTGTCGAGTTTTTCCTTGCCTGGAGGTATGCAAATGGGGGCACACTACTGCCAGCCGCTCTCAGCCCTCGCAAGGTCAGAACATGGATTAGAAAACAAACCAAGCAAATATCTGTATTAATTCCTGAAGTTGACCTTTTCTTAACAATAGGAGGAAGTGTTTGCTGCACCCTCACACCAACCATCTAAAGAACATCAAATTTGCACAAAAACTTCTCTGGTTACAATCAGCATTTGAATAAATGAGGCTGGTTCATTTGAAAAACCTCAGCTCCATACTAATGATTCTTCTAATAGTGAAACTTCCATATACAAAGAACACGAAAATTAAAAAGAAACCTTAATACCAGCCTTCAATGAAGAAATTGCCGATGATTTCATTCCTCTAGTTCTTAGGAAAACTCCTTAACAGGCTAACCTACATTTACACACATGCCGCTTCAAGAATAAGTGGTGTAACTCCACGCTTCTTCTTCTTCTTCTTCCCCCCCCCCCCCCCCTTTCTTCTTCTTTTTTCCCAATCCTCTTTTTTTTTTTTTTTTTTCTTCTGGCGGGGGGCAGTAATGTTTAGCGAGTAGCTTTCTGTTAACATCATGAATAGCGTAATAACTAACTTGCATAGCAACCATGTAGGTATCAGCACAAGTTTCTGCTGTAAGTACAGACACCTACCTGCTGACAACTGAAGTGGTGTAGTTGGAAGTTTCACCATTGTGCTTACTACTGTTTCGAGTTTTCTTAGTTCAATATGAATGTTTTAATTTTCTAACAGTTCCAGTAACAGGATTTTACTTGTTTAATTGTTGAAATTATATCCACTGTGATTCACTATGAGTTCTAATGATAAAAACATCATCAGGAAACTCATTATTTGGGGTGACAACAGATACAACGATGAATCTTTTCCATCATATTCAGACTTGTGGCAACTATTGACACATGATAGTCAGCTCTTTGAACTGAATTTCTTTGGCTACAGTTCTAATTGGATGTTTTGTTTTGATGTAAATGTGCTTGATCATGTTCTGCTGTGTAATATGTGCAAAACAAAGTGGCGTTTGCTTACTACTTGTATTTTGTGGTTTCCATTAAACATTCAACACAGAGCCACAGAGGTGAGCCCAGCTTCATGCAGTTCCCATATTTTGTTTGCTGTGCTACGCTATTGTGGTCATGTAATGGTCACAGACAATGGATGATGATAGAGCAGGCCTTGTTTCTTCACGATTGTGTGTGCCAGATATACCGCAGGTTTTGCGTTCGTTGTGTGCAGTATAATTTTCAGACATACCTTGCCTGTTTATGCTTCCGGACTCACAAACGCAGCTCCATAGCCTGTCTGTGTGTGTGCCTCCTTGGCAGGAAGGCAAGCCGCAGTGCCAAAATGTGACACTACAACTGGACAGTACAATGCATTGATGTGTCCGCATCATAGTTCTACACCAGTTAAGAACAAGGATTCTGTGGCTGTGATGGACACTTACTTGGTTACCAGTGCTGGTGCTGCTACTGCTAGCCTGTCTACCAGCCTACCCGCTCCTTCCGTGGTGGTTTGGTATACGTCAGTCAGGACTGCCATTTCTTCCATGCCGGATAGGATCATGACTTTGCCAGATTCCATTCCTACCACTATGTTGTTTTATGTCTCCATGCCCACTGTGCCGTATCTTCCGTGCCACCCTCTGCTGCCCGCCACTGAGAACTCAGGTGACATAGCACTTTCCAGGCCAGTATCTATCGCGCCTATACTGTTCGATGTGTTGCCAACATACCACATGCACCTACTAGCCCTTCATCCGTCCACATCATGTCTTCTGCACCGACCTCCACTGGCCACCACAAAGACCTCTGGCGACATACCACTTTCCGGGTCAGCGTCTCTCACGCCTACGTTGTTCAACATGTTGCTCACATTCATGCGTACCTGTCAGCCTCTCACCCGCCCATGCCTCTTGCATCACAATTTTCACACCTTGTCTTTATGGACTCTGCACAGACCTCGGGCTACAGCTTGTCTACTGCACTGGTCTCCACTGCGCTTATGCCTGTGTTTTGTCCTCCTGCATCCACTGCGTCAGTTCCCCCACATGTTTCCTTCAAGGATGGAGTGCAGATCATCAGTGACTTATCACCGGGCATACCTCACTGTCCACTCGTTCGACTCTTGGTGCTCTGTTGGTGACCTCAGGGCAGGTTGATCACTTCCCCTGTTGCCTCCACTCACCCAAGACAGCCCAGAGACTTGGTTCATGCTGGTAGATAATATCCTCAACATACGTTGTATGCACAGTGATGATACAAAATTTGTCTGTCTTATCTCGCATCTACGAGACCATACTGATCTAATCAGTGCCCCCATAATCTTCGCTGCTTCCTTCCCAAAGTATGGCAATGCCAAGTCAATTATCATCGAGTGCTTCTCTTGCTCTCCTGAAGATGTCTTGTGCTATGCCATCTGTGTGGAAGTTTTAGGAGATAAAAATACTTCGGAACATTGGAGGTGTCTGGATACCCTCATTGATTCAGACATGCTGCCCAATTCTAACCTGTGGGTTTTATGGATGGTCAAGCTCCCATATGACTTTCAGTTGCACCTGTCGTCTTATGCAAATGACCCCCTGGATACTCACCTTCTCTTCACAGATAGGGCACACAACATTACCACCATTGGCTGCTCTTATCCCCTACCAAGCTCTCTTCACATGACACAATTGGCACACCTGCCTCACTGGCACACTGTCCTCCTTGCAGACAAGGCTGCACACACCACATGAGGTGACACTGCTGCCACCTGTCGGCCTGACTCAAGCCTTTCTGGCAACCCCTCCCATGGAACCTACCAATCCTGGTACCAAGCACAGCGCAACAGATGGTGTGAGCAACTCCTGCTGCACACAGAATATCCACTGTGCTGGTTCCACATCAGATTTGATGATGCTGCACGGAACTGCCATCCTCCCTGCACATGTGACTGAAACATGCTGAGCAGTTCAGTTTAGGTGCCCCATCCTGCACTTCTTAGTGTCTCCTCAAATCAGTCATCATCTCTGGATTCTCTTCCTTCCAGCCGGCATTATGTGCAGGATCTCATTACACAGTCGTTCTTTCTGGTCGGCACTGGTGCTGATTCAAATGTGATTCCGAGGTCACTCGCTCTAGTGGACCTTCTCCAATCACTGATGGTGATAATCACTCTTCTGACTGCAGTTCTCACCCGACTTGTTTCTTACTTGGACATTTCAAGGATCTGATGTTGATTTTCCAGTTCTCGCCATAGATTTCCTTGACTCTTACAGCCTCTTTCTTGAGCTCTGCACGGTGATGGTTACTGTACTACTCGTCAACAAGACTATTCAGAGTTTCTCCTCCCCCATTACAGCCTTTCCAGACTATTTGCCTGAGCCATTTGCTCATGCATCTACCAAATGTTCACACTTGGCTGAGTCCCTTGCAGCTGTTCTCGCCGAAGTCACATCGCAACACCGTGACATCTCCACTCTTTGCTCCAGCAACAACACCCTACGCCGATAGATTGTCAACATGACAAATAAATTGCAGATAGCTCATCGAGCAAATACAGAGTTCTCTATTTCAGAGGTACCCTCCACCAAGGGTTCTGCACACTTGCCTTCAACACCTTCACCAGTGGTTTCTAACATTAGCAACTTTAATGCTTGCTGTGTTTCATGTGCCATTTCTCAGACTTCTCCTGCGACGCTGCGTCTTCAATTGACAAGTGTGACTGTGCATCAGATCATCACAGTTACTGTCAGAACGTGCCATTGTTTGTACATCATGTAAGGACTTCCAGTCAACCACAGACCTTGCCACCTTAATGTTACCAAGTTATGTCATGCTAATGCTGCATTACAGGAAATGCTAGGCATGGATATTGTGCAATTGTGCACCCCTCCTATAGCACCTGGTCATGCCCTATTCACCTGGTGCTGAAAAAAAAGACTGTTCTTTCCACCTCTGTGGGGACTACTCCAACCTGAACACTCGTATGTCTTCCCCACATTAAGGACTTCTCCCAACAACTTCGCAGCGCACATGTTTTAAGCATGATCAACTGCTAAAAAGCATACCATCAGATTCCGATTTTTAAGGACAACATTCCGAAAACAGCAATCACCATCCCCTTTGGGCTGCTTTAATATGGCTTCATGCAGTATGGTCTAAAAAACGCAGCTCATACTTTGCAGAGATTTATTGACTCTGTACTGTTTTTTTGCTTCACATACCTGGATGACACCCTCATATATTCTTCCTCATCAAGGAAAATGAACATCATCTGCAACAGGTCCTTTCTGACCACGGTGTGGAAATCAACCATAAAAAATCACAACTCCAATGCTCCTGTGTCCTGTTTCTTGTATATTCTGTCTCATTCGAGGGTATCAGTCTGCCATCTGATCACGTTGCTTTCATCGATAACCCCCATCTCCCTGAAAACTATTGCGAACTGAAACAGTTTGTGAGGATTGTGAACATTTTTCAATCTCATATTCCCCATGTCACCTCTCTTCAGGCCTCTTTTAATTGATGCTTTGGCTGGAAAAAATCACTTCTGGGTCCTGTAACTTTCAGAGGCCCAAAGACAAGAAGCGCTCTTCCCGTGACCTGAAGATGGTCCTTACAAATGTATCTATTGCCGATACTTGCCTATCCATCACTACTGATGCAAGCGAAACCTCCATTGGAGTTGTGTTACAGCAGCATGTCAGTGATCTCTCTCAGCCTCTGTGTTTCTTCTCCAAAAAAGTTTCAGCCTCTTAGTGTAAATGGTCTGCCTTCTACAGGGAGCTCCTGGCCATTTACAAGGCTATACATTATTTCTGAGAGGACATCGAAGGATGAAAAGTCAGTGTGTTCACAGACCACCAACCGCTGGCTAATGCCCTTTACAACCCCTCGCCTGACATACCCTGTGGCCGCTTTTGCCTTATGGACTTTTATGTCCATATCCAACCGGAATCCATTAGATTAAAGGGGCCGAAAATGTCGTGACAGACTACATGTCACATGTGTATGCTATCTCTTTGGTCATCGACCCGAATGAACTCGTAAAACAACAGCCTCATCGTTCTTCGTCCCTGATCATACAAACCCATCATCTCCCTGGCTCGAAATCTCTGATCCCTCTACAGGGAGCTCTTGGCCATCACTCCGGAAAGGACATCGTGTGATGATAAGTCACTGTGGACCACCAACTGCTGGCTGACGCCCTTTCAACCCCTCATCCGACATACCCCGGCACCGTTTTCACCATATGGACCTTGTATGTCAATATCCCACTGGTATCTATTACATTAAAGGGGCTGACAATGTTGTGGCAGACTACATGTCGCATGTGTATGCTATCTCTTCTGCCATCGACCCAAATGAACTCGTGAGACAACAGCCTCACCCTTCTTCGTCCCTGATCATAAAACCCCATCATCTTCCTGGCTTGGCATCTCCGATTTTATGAGATATTTCTACTGGTACTCCCAGACCTGTGGTTCCCACATCTCCTCACTTTTGAGCTTTTTTGGCATTACATAACCTGGCCCACCCTGCCAATAAGGCTTCTTCTAGGTTGGTCATGAAGCATTTTGTATGGTGGGGCATTAACAAGGACAGCCATGCTTAGGCCCAGGCCTGCCTCCCATGCAAACATAATGAAACTGGTCTGCATGCCCAACCACCATTATGCCAGTTTGGCATTCCTAAGGATAGATTTTGTTATGTTCATCTCGACCTCATTGGGTCCTTATTCCCTTCAGGTGGTTGTTGGTACATACTATCTATCCATTGTCGATTGCACCATGAGGTGGGTTGAAGCAGTTCCTTTACCTGATATTACAGCCGACTCTGAAGCGCAAACTTTCCATCAGGAACCAGCTCACAAGCTTAGACTGCCCCTCCTCCATCACCACTGACCAGGGGCGGCAATATGAGTCATCACTTTTCACTAAACTGTGTGATTTGTGTGGCTCTAACAATTTCCTCACAACCGCGTATCTTTCTCAGAGTAACAATTAGTGGAGCATTGGCACAGGAGTCTAAAAAAGTCTAAAAACTGCTCTTACATGACATGATGTCTCTTGGTCAGAGGCCCTATTATGGGTTTTCTTAGGGATTCACACTGCTTTTACAGACAATGTATGTGCCTCTTTGGCCAAGTCTTGTTAGAGAATCCTCTTGTTCTTCCAGTCGAGTTTGTCGAGAATGACGCTCCTCCTTTGACAGAGCTGTCTACCTTTGTTAAGCATGCATGCTCAAACACGGTCGGCATGTGATGCCTCCTCCTAGTTATCACTCTACTCCTCAAGTGTTCTTACACAAAGAGTTTCCACAGTGTGATTATGCGATTCTTTGCAACAAATCTGTTCGACTAGCCCTTCAGCCTTCATATTCAGGTCCCTACAAGTTTGTTCCCCATGCTGCAAAAACTATCAACATTTGTCTCCAAGACCAACATCATGCAGCGTCGCTCAATCACATGAAACCAGTATGGGTCCTGAATGATACTGTTCCCTCCTCTCTGGCTTCTTCAGAGCCTTCATCCAGTGCAGACTCCCTATCCCTTAATACCAACCAATGGACACTGTGTGCTTCCCCTCTCCATGAATGAAATGTGTGTGCAGTGCCATTCACCCACTTTGACAAGGAAAAACCATGTGACTGTTACCACCTTTTTTATACCTGCCACTGCGTCTCAGGAATCATCACTCACTTCCGTCCACTCGGGCATTGTGAGATTCGCTGTTGACATCTCAGCATATCACATTGACAATCTCTCTCTCCAACTGCGAGGTGGGCTACTGTTTGTCCTCCTGGCTCACCTGCAATCTACAAAGGATCCTGCCACTGCCCACGTAATGCACCTTTCACACTCCGCCTGACACAGATGAAGACAATATCTCTGCACTCATCGAAATGGGTGGATGACTTACCATTGTCATCCAGCTCCTTCAGCAACACACTCCATCACAACCACACTCCATGCCTATCATCAAAGTGAGTTCATCCCAAATGTCCTCCTCGATGGCTCCGTGATTTCGAAGTGTCCACCGTAACAGTCAAGCCTCCACACAACAGATCTGACATTCCCTTGTTGACTTCTCAGTCCCACTGGAATGTAAATTACACTGATGATGACACACTCCTTCGTCCTTCCCCATGATGCTTAGCATTGCTGGTGGGGTGGGGAGGAAGGGAGGAGGGTGGGTTTGTCATAGTTGGCTCTTTGGACTGAACCTTTTTGGGTAGTTCTATTCAGAGGTTTCGTTTTGATGCACACATGTACGATCACGTTCTGCTATGTGGTATGTGCAAAATAAAGTGTCATACACTTACTACTTGTATTTTCTGGTTACCATTAAACATTCACACATAGATCCACAGACTTATCCAATGCTAGTTATATTTTTGATTTTTCTATTTTTTTAATTTCTTAACAACAACAATTAAATTACAGTTAAATTGTTTCTTGTTTGTCGGAAGTGTTTACAAATATAAAGTAAAGTCATGGAAAAGACCCAATTGCAGAACACATTATCATAGTACTTTCAGCAGTGAGTTCAACTTGCATTGCCATGCTCATCACAAAGATACTTATATATGTTGTGATATTTTTGATAACAAACTCAGGCATTCAACAAATGAAAGAGTAAACATAAAGATTACAGCTTCAACAGAACCATGGTTTGCATTTATGCAAAACTTAAAAAGTTCGGGAGTTAATGTAAGTGGACAATGAAAAGTAAATTTTTGACAGCTGCAAGTGTGTCTTTTAACTAGCTTACTACAAACATAAGTTATATGTTTACAACTGGCACTGCTATGAGCTGTCATCAAAATTAGGGTTCATGTACTGCTGGGTTGGAGCAAATGGACCTCAGGGTTTCCAAGAAATTGATGCATATTTGATCAAAAACATGGAGAGTATCTCCACAAAATAGGTTGTAATGTACAGTGATATCTGCAGAGGACAGGACACAAATTGGAAAAGAGACACGACATTTTGAAATAACATTGAAATCATAGACCATAAATTCATACAAATTTGCCATTCCTATCTTCCCTATGATGTGATTTTGTGTCTACAGAAAATTTCAGCAGGACATAACAGATATTTTGTTCCAATTATTGGTAGAATATTATTGCTAGGCCAAGGAAAAAACTTTAATGTCACTGTAATGATAAAGAATGGCTTCTTCTTTGTGCACTTATTGAAGTCAGTCATAAAAATGAAGACTAACACTGAAAAACATCCAGTTTTATGGCCAAAGGTGAAGTGGATTTGGTAAAAATGATGACTCATTCATTATATATTCCAAGGAAACTCCTTCAACAGACATGGAATTTTAAAAGTTGGACTTACAGATGGACCTAAAAATTAACACCGTTACTAAGAGAAAGCTGTTCACATGACCACAGGTTGTTACATAAGAAAAGAGACACATGGAGGATTTTTTGCTCTTCATCACTCCTAATGAAAAGCTCTGGATTTCCAAGCAGGTGGAGTGACATACTGATCACTTTCTGATGAAGTCACATGGTCTGCAGATGCTGTGTTATTTATACCAGTGGAGTAGCACCTCCCTCTGACTATTGGCAGCCATGTACTGTCTGGCAAGTGGATGGAGAGGGGAGGGAGCCTGCATTGGAGGGATTGCAAGTACTTCATCTGCATCTCTGTGTGGGCATTCTCATGATGAATGGTGTTGGTCATGCTCTTGTCATATTAGTGCTAACACCAGATTGCATGCCGCACTTGGTTGGTATAATTTGTATCAGTTGACAACACTGTCATGAAACCATATTTCAATGAAACCTCTTGTGACACTGTCCCAATAACCTGTTGCTTGGCAAAGCACTTTGGTGTTCTGGAAGTCAGGAGTGGTTTTCCTTGAAACGATGCTCTGCTATCACTGATATTTCTGGCTGTTCCAGTACCAAGTGGCTGATGTGCTCCTCATTGCGTTTGGCCAATGTATTGATGGTCACATTCGCAGGTGATGCTGTAAATCCCCAATATGTTCTCTTTTAGTTGGTTTTTCACAGAGTCAACACACTCTTTCATCCTTGATGTTGATTGGAAGCCGGTTTTATTTTGCATCTTTTCACTTGCCTCACAATTTTGGCTATGTCTGGTGTCATGCACAGAAGGGAAGCGAGTCTCTTGTCTTCTTCCTCTTCCTGCTTTCCAGCATCTTGTCTCATCTTGAATGCCCTAATAATCTACACTTCACTGTAACCATTTTTGTGTAATACTTCCTTAAGGAGCTTTAGTTGACCTGGAAAGCTCTTTTTTTTATTGCGCATGACAGGGTGCAATGCATCCTGAAACAATCATTGTCTCTGAACTGTTTCTATATTGTATCCAGCACATGTATTCAAATCCTGCATTTGATATCACAGTAAGTGGGCCACACCTTAACCACAAAATATACTTACTCTCCCCCCACCCAATTACAATACCATCTCCCTGTACTTTGCTCTTGTGCACTTCACCTGATAGCATTTAACATTGTCCAGGCACTTGCCAAACTGAAGCCTTCCAGTAGATTCCCACAGGGTATAGCATGATTCATCACTTCAAATCATTCATTTCCAGTCATACAATGTCCATGGAATCATGATATTACTCTTTAGTGTATCATAGCACTGACTACAGAAATGTGTGGCATATGAGGACCTGCTTGAACATTGTACCCTCATTCTTTTTAACTCCCTACATATTATCATCATGCTAGCCAGACTGCTGGTAGCACATCAGATCTCATGAGTGATTCATTCACACTGACTTTGTGTGATTTTTTACAACCACCCACAACAATGCTTGACAGTCCACATCTGCTGATACATGGGGTCTGCCTGGTCTTTAGTTGTAGCTATTCTTTCTTGTTTCCACATCACAATCACCTCATCAACGGTCAGCTTCGGCCAGCTTAGAAGGACGGAAGTGTCCCTGATGGATCTGACCATCAGGTGACTAGTTCATTTTCGAGGTCACAGAGTCTCATGACTGACCCATTCTGCTGTCATTTCTTTTCTAATAACAACACAATACCCCACCTTATTTATTTTTGTACTTGTGGGTCCAACTCCCATTACAACTAATGTTCAATTCAACATTTGCCACTGTCACATACACCACTCACTAAACTAGCCATTGTGTTTGCTTGGGTTTTCTGACATGAGACATTTCTGATTTGTTAATGGTGGAGTTTATAGGTATAACCTGTACCACTGGTCCTGCCAGCCACAGGTGATATCAAACTATAAACACAGTAACATCCACTGGCAATGCTCCAACAGCAAGCCAACAGTGAGGATGAAACTGTATAGTTATGTGAATAAGTGGGCCGTCACCTTCTCATGTCATTTCATTGCATGCTCCAGGACACAATGATTACTCCATACAACAGGCTCCACCACTGACTCCATACACATCACTTCATAGCTCCATGCCTGATCACGATGAAATGTCATGAAACACACAAGACATGCTGACAATGACTTTGACATTTCCATTTCTCTTCATTGACTGAGTGTGAGGTAAAACTGACCTTCCTAGGCACACTTACAGTTGCATCCATATTTCCATTATTTTTCACAGACTGAGATTAAGGTTCAATTGACCTTTACAGTCATTCACATTACAAGCCCTACATGTACACCACCATTCTACAGTCATACAGTATTGATTGTTAATTGCTGTTACATGTCCTTTGAATTTTGATTCACTTGAGTCATTTTTAGGCTGCCATACTTCAGTTGGTAAAAAATGGAACCCATAGGCCTATAAGATGACTTTGTTGTCTGCCTGTTTGTCTGGTCTCTCTGTCCGACAGTTAAGAGCCCTTTGGCTCAGGAACTGGTAGACATATCAAGTTTAAATTTTGGTTACAGAATAAGGTCTATCGTTCCTTGGTGCTGTAAAAAAATTAAGCTTTGACATCAATGCAATCAAAAGACACAGCCTATATGTTGCATATTTTGATACGAACTAACTCATCAAAACCTGCAGGGTACTTCCCCTTGATCTAGAATCATTAAATTTGGCAAGAAGCAAGGTTTTACAGTACAAGTATGGGAAATAATCCAAAAATTGTTAACTTGTAAATATATGTAATGTATATATCGTAATTATATAAAATGAAAAAATATTCGTTTTTCATGTTATCCCACTGTTCGTCTGTTAAGGCCATTTTTTTTTCAGGAATGGGTGGACATTTCAGGCTGAAATTTATGTCACTTAGTAAGGCAGTGTAGAAAAATTATGCTTCTATGGCAATGCAGTCAAAAAGATATGGCCATTTATGTCAGATATTTGAATGTCTTGTCAGTACTTACATTGATAATGGGCAAGAATGATACAAATTCTTCATTCCTGGACTCACTTACCCAGATTTTTTGCAGTTTTGACAAAAACCTCTATTCAAAAGAGCATCAGTACCCAAAGTAGATACTGGTAAGCTTTTTATTTACTATCCATTTTGTGCTGTTTCTGCCCTGATGGGGCTTCTCCATTTAATGTGGCCATTAGGGAACTTACAATATGGCAAGTTTTTTGTTGAGTGGAGGATTTAGCCAGTAGAAAAAACAGAATCACATTGAACTAGCAGTCAGGAGGACCATCCAGATTTACATTTAGTATGATATCCCTAAATTTCTCCAGGTAACTACTGGATAGCCCCTCTGAAGAGAAAATAGCCTGTTTCCCTTACAGTTTTTTCCCAATCTGAGGTTGTCTTGTCTATAATGACCTTATGATGAGTGCTAAGTTTTGATCTTTTCCCATCCCCCCCCCTCCCCCCCGAGAACTCCCTGGTGCTGTTCACACAACTGACCATAATTGTGACAATGAATACTTTGGTTGTAATGTAAAAGGTATGAATATTCTCTTGGAGAGGATGGTGGGTTGGGGTGAGTCAAAAGCCACTTTATGACAGCAGAATCCCTTTATTAGTTTCCAAACAATGGGAAGTCCAGAATGGAATAACAACAATATTAAGAAATGGATAGATTGTTACCACATACAGGAGCAGACAAGCAAGTTGCTGACAAACACAACAGAAAGGATGATGTACATTTTAGCTGTTGGCCAAAATGCTTTCTTCTGAAGTACAAACCACACCTGCATTCACACAAACGCAGCTCACACACACATGACCATTGTTTCTGGTTGTCGCAGCTGGACTGGGTTGTATCTGCGCATGATGGGAGGAGCAATCTAGTGGTAGGTGTAAGGAGGCAGCATAGCACGAGGAGGGGGTAACAACAAGTAGTGCAGCTTGTGGAAGTGTGCAGAAATGTGGTAGGGACAGGGTAGGGCTGCTAGAAGCAGTTGGGAGCTTTGTGGAGGAGGTGGTGAGGGAGAGGAAAGAAGGGAAATGGACGAAGGAAAAGAAGACATATTGGGTGGAAAACAACTAGTGGATGTATTGGTGGAATGGAAGGCTGTGTTATACTGGAGTGGGAGCAGGGAAGGGGATAGGAAACCACGGGTCAAGTACTAGCAAATGTTGAGGTATGGGCGCATACGGGAACATAAGGTATATTGCACGGATAGTCCCACCTGTACAATTTAGAAAAACTGATGGTAGGAAGGATCCATATGGTGCAAGCTGTAAAGCAATTGTTGAAATGAGGCATACTTCTTGGCCAGCATATTCAACAACTGAGTGGTAAAGCTTTCTCTTGCCACAGTTTGTCACTGGCTATTCATGCGGACAGACAGTTTCTCAGTTTTTAGTTAGTTTATTACTTCTCAGTAGTTGATATTAGTAGCTCAAGTCCACATCAGGTGGGTGCTAGTTGGTGGGCAAGGAACCCAGGGAAATAGACAGCGAAGTATTGTCGTGAAGACACCAGTATCAACTGCACCAAGCTCAGCGTGATGTTGGACCAACCTTGCAATGTGAGCATTTCTCACTGCGTGGCTGAGCTGCATAAGTAGCAGAAGCGGCTCTCCTCCCCCACTCCTTGTCAGGCATCTGGCACCAAGGCTCACTGCCTTGATGGTAAGGAGGGCCTCCGTTTGACCTTCAGCCCATAAATATAAATACTGTGGTTGGACCCCCTGTTAGTCAGTCCTGGCAATATGCCTGTGAAACGTAACAGACCAGAATGGAAAGCAAATGAACAGATCATTATTACAACTTTTAGTTCATTGAGGGCTAACCACCACCCAAATTCCAATACCATTTTGATGATGTAATGGCTGTATTTTGTGCCTTATCTTAGTACACCAATTATACCATATGCAACCTTTTCAAATTATACAAAGAACAAGATAATCATAATGTCAGATACATAAAAAAAATAGTAATCTCCACCTAGTGGATAATTATTGAGTACTAAAACATCAAACCCATAAAACTCAGTCTACTGCTAGGAACATATCTGAAATTCTCAGTGGCGGTGTGGTTTCAGTTGCCTGAGATTTCAGTCGTGTGTGTGTGTGTGTGTGTGTGTGTGTGTGTGTGTGTGTCTATTGTTGACAAAGACCTCAATGGCCAAAAGCTCTATTTATTTGTGACAATGTTTTTGTTGTGCTTATATGTGACTCAGCATCTCCGCTATATGGTGAGTAGCAACTTTACTTTTTATAATATTGTTAAATTCTATCCTGCATCTTCCATTGTTTGAAATTCTCATATTTTATTTAATTAATGTATAATGAAAACACGTTGTACCATAATGAAAACCTCTTGGATTTCCATTTGGGTGGCAAGGTTAAAATACCACATTGTTCTGAATATGTCATACTCACCATCTTCTGGTGAAGTGTTGAGATATGCAGATGCTGTGATATTTGTGCTAGTGGAGTGTCCCCCTCCACCTGGCTACAAGCGGACAAGTACAGTCGGCCTGGCGGATGGGGGAGGGAGCGAGACTGTGCTGGTGGGAGTAGCGTGCGCTCTGCTTGCATCTCTTTGTAGGAATTCTGGCCACATCTCGCAAACTGGACAGTGCTGATCATGATCTCATCATATTGTTGAAAATGCTGAATTCCAAGCTGCACTTGGTTGGCATTCTTCATCTCTGTTGAGCAGACTGTCATGAATCTGTATTTCAGTGGGTGAATTTATGATGCTGTCCCAATAGCTATTTGCTCAGCAAAGCACCTGTGTTCAGGAAGTCAAAGGTGTGGTTTTCGTTGAAATTATGTTCTGTTATTACTGATTTTTCTGTCTTTCCCATTTGCACATGCCTCATGTGAAACTTGCAGAATTTCAAAATGCAGCGTTACTTTCGTCCAAAGTACTGTTGGACACTTCCACAGACAATGCAATATACGCCCAGTACATTCATTTTTAGTGTGCATTTTGTATAGCCAAGTCAATATTTGCCTTCAGCAGTGGTTGGATAGTGATTCTTATGTTGGATTTTTTGAGTAGCTCTGTTGTTCTGGCTGAGAGAGGTCCCAGGTATGGAACGAAAACAAGTATCTTGTCATCTTCTTACTCTTCCTGGTTTCCAGCATCTTGTGTCTTCGTCAAAGCCCTACCAATCTGTGCTTCACTGTAACCATTTTTGCAGAAAGCTTCTTTTAGGTGTTGTTCCTCCAGGAGGCTGTCTTTAACACAGACGACGTGTGCTCTATGTCCAGTGCTTGTCTACTATGCCCTTCAACCACAAATGTATTGTCAACATAGTGGAAAAAATGTTTGGTTTCCTGGTTAATGGATTGAAGAGCCACCTCATCAAAGTCTTCCATGTAGATGTTTGCAATCCAAGGAACAATTGGGGATCCCAAGCCCACTCCACACATCTGTTCATAAAACTCTCCACTGCACTTTAACTGGGTGGTTTTCAGTGCATATTAAAAGAGTTTAATTGTTTGCAGCTCGATATGTTGGTACAGCAGCACCAAGGCGTCTTGCAGAGGTACTTTCCTCAGTAACGATGTAACATCGAAACTCGTGAGCAGGTCATCCCTTCATAATTGCGTATCCTTAAGTATTTTCAGGAGATTGGCCAAGTTCTTAAGATGATGACTACAGTACCCTACATGTGGTTTTAAAAGCATCACCAGATATTTTATCAACCCATAATGGTGTTGAGTGTCTGCCGCAGAGGCATTCCTTCCTTTTGGATTTCTGGCAGTCTGCACAGGCATAGTGTCCATGGCACCCTTTGAACTTCCTATAGGCTGGGTCTTGTAACAGTGGGCCAATTTTATGATAGTAATCATTGGTGCATATTAGCATCATTGCATTCCCTTCGTCTGTTGAAAGAAACATGTAGTCAGCATCATCTCTGTAATCAGATAGCCTGCTGTTATCATCATATTTGGTTTCAAAAGTCAAGAGCCTGCAGCTTTCCCAGCAAATCTCCTCTGCTGCTTCCTTTGGCAGTTTTCAGAATGCTTCATCCACACTATTAATAATGTCCAGTTTCGAAGTTCAGTACTTTCTTGAGCTATGGGCAGCTGTGTACTGTCCTGCCAGTGCGTGGGGAGGGGGAGTGAGGTTGCAGTGGTGGGGGTTGCCGGCATTCCATTTGCATTTTTCTGTGGGTAATCCATTTGCATTTGCGAGTTGGATGGCACCGATCGCACTTTCGACATATTGATACAAATGCCAGATTCCGTGCCACACTTAGTTGACATCCTAATTCTCTGTTGAAAAGATTTTTGTAATCCTGCATTTCAATGGATTACTTAATTACAATGTCCCAATAGCTGGTTGCTTGGCAAAGCATGTTGGTGTTCTGATTGTCAAAGGTATGGCTTTCCTTAAGGCTATGCTGTGTTATCACGGATTTTTCTTTCCATCCCAGTTGAACATGCCTGAAGCGTTTTGGCAGTGATTCAAAATACAGTGCTGCACTTATCCATTGTACTGTTGGCCACATCAACAAGCAATGCTGTATATTCCAAGTATGTAGATTTGTAGATAGTATTTCACAGATTCAAGCCACTCCACCTTCAGCAGTGGTCAGAAGAAAGTTCTTATGTCACATTTTTCGATTAGCGTCACAATTTTGTTGGAAAGTGGTCTCAGGTAGAGAAGGCAAATGAGCGCCCTACGTACCTGGATGATCAGCATCGTCTGCCGTTATGCTGGATGTGGTAGCTCAAGGCATGCAGGCACGGGTCTGTGTGTGTCTTCTTCCTATATGTTGAATGGCCTAGCAAACCATCTGCCTTCTTCCTTCCAGGAATGGGAGACAAACATTCTCCACTATTTTCACACTGAAAGCAATTTGCCAGAAAATGATGAGTATGATACTCACTGAAACACTGCTATTTTAACTCTGCCACCTGGCTGGAACCTCAAGAGCTTTTTCACCAACAGCCAGGCAAGCCTGCATACACATATACTGCACCTCAACAGGGAAGAGATGTTCTGCAGCATCAAACAACTGGCAAAATAATGCACCAGAACAGCAAAACTGCTAAACATTAGTTTTCCTTCAAAAATTTTAAGATGAAAACATTCTACGACGGTTTACGTACCTACGACACCCAGTTGAATCAAAGATGACCGACCACATTTTATGATGAGCAGGCATGGCCATTGTGAGGGAGTACATTCAGTTTACTTGGGAAGAGCTAGACAAGAACTCCTGTACTCTCCTCCCATGCCACCTGCATATGGCATAGGCACTACCAGAATACATTTGAGAATGGGCACATTACATCTTTTACATCAACCGCTAGGTCAGAAATGATTTGTTGCCGCAAAATAGCTTGGCATATCTGAGACTGTTCGGAGCTCAGACAGCCAAAAAGGAGACAAATAACACTAGAGCTATTGTAAATCTGACGGATAAAGTAATGAATTCAGCTACAATTCGGACCTCGAGAAAGGACTGAACTTCGCACATGTCCTGAGGACCATACCAAAACTAGACAAGCAGCATTGAGGAAGCAATACGAGGCCTACCAAAGGAAGAAGCAGAGGAGATCTGTCAGGAAAGCTGCAGGATTATTGACAAGCCCCAACTTCCAAAAACATACATTATGGTAGCTAACAGGAGGCTATCCAATCACTTAAAGCTAATGCTGACATATGGTTTTTCCAGCAGATAAAGGGAATGCAATGTTGCTGATAAGCACAAATGATTACCATTGTAAAATTGGCTCATTGCTACAGGACCAGGCCTACAGGAAGCTCAAGAATAATCTAACCTCAATGATGACCAGGTGAATTGTGGCTCTGCTGAAGAACTCAGATTTGCCAGAGGCAGTGAAGGAGAGGCTGTATACCAGGGCACCATGGACACCATGGTTGTACAGACTGATTAACATTCACAAGGAAAGGGTACCACCGCAGCTGACACTCGACATCAACATTTTTTGTCATTTGGGTTGGGGGGGGGGGGTTGTGTTGTTTGGGGAAGGAGACCAGACAGTGACATCATCGGTCTCATTGGATTAGGGAAGGACAGGGAAGGAAGTTGGCCATGCCCTTTCAAAGGAGCCATCCCGGCATTTGCCTGGAACGATTTAGGGAAATCACGGAAAACCTAAATCAGGATGGCCAGACGCGGGATTGAACCGTCGTCCTCCCGAATGCGAGTCCAGTGTCTAACCACTGCGCCACCTCGCTCGGTTGACATCAACAATTCACACAATTATGGATTGATAAAATACCTGACAACACTTCTGAAACCCCTTGTAGGACACTGCAGTCACCACGTAAAAACCTCTACTGATTCTGTGAAAATTCTTAAGGCTGTGTGGTTACAAAGAGACAACACTCTTGGGATTTCAACATTACATCGCTATTGAGGAAAGTCCCTCTCTTCGCTGCTGCTCGCTCATTTTGAGCCACAAATAGTTAAATTCTTTGAACATGCACTGACGACCACCTACCTCAAGTGCAATGGAAAGTTCTATGAACTAATGTGTGGAGTGGGCATGGAATCCCCACTTGCGCCAGGGATTATAAGCCTCTACATGGAACACTTTGAGGAGGTTGCTCTTCAAATCATTCATCAGAAAACCAAGCATTTCTTCTGCTATGTTGACAATACTTTTGTGGTTGGAGAGCATACCAGACAGGCAATAGATGAGTTTCTGGATCACCTGGTCACACACTCCTCATATTGTTTTTGGACCATGTTAACAGCATTTATGACAACATTGCTTTCACTATGAAAATATAGGAGAATGGTTATCTCCATTTTCTGGAAATAATAATAAGGAAGTAGGTAGGTGGTATGCTAGGAAATTCAGTGTATAAGAAGAACACAAATACAGAATTGTACCTGCATGTAATGAGCTACCACCATCTAGTGCAAAGGCAGACAGTGCTGGCCGCACTGGTACATAGAGCACACATCATATGCAGTAAAAAAAGTGTCCTGGAGGAACAACAACACCTGAAGGAAGTATTATGCAAACTGAAGCACAGATTAGTATGGCATTCAGAAGAGGTAAGATGCTGAAAACTGAGGAAGAAGACAAGAGACTCGCTTTCCTTCCATACCTGAGAACCCTCCCTGGTAGAATTGCAGGGTTACTCAAAAAATCCAATACAAGTACGATCTTTCAACCAATGCTGAAGACAAAAGATTGGCTTGGCTATGTGAAGTACCCATTAAAAATGAACATATAGTACATATACTGCATTCCCTGTGGAAGTGGCCAACAGTACTTTGGGCAAATGGAGCACTGAATTTTGAAACATTGCATCAAGGAGCTTTGCTTAGCAATCAGCCCAGGATGAAATCATGAAGACATTCACTGAAATAGGGATTCACAACAATCTTGTCAACAGAGGTGAAGAATACAAACTACGTGCGGCTTGGAATTTGGCATTATCAACAGTACGACTAGAGCATGGGCAGCACCATTCAATTTGCAAGAAATGGTTGGAATGCCTACAAAGAGATGCAAACAAACAGAGCACCCTCTGCCCCAATCAGCACAGCTTCGCATACCACCCCCCCCCCCCTCCCAATATCAATCCTGCATCTGCCAAACAGTCAGTATACAGCTGCCTGTAGACAGGCAGAGGGGGACACTCCACTGGTCCACTAGTAAAAATATCACAGCATCAACATATCTCAGCACTTCGCCAGAAGGATTGAAACACAAGACGTTTTCACTATGGCATAACATGTTTTCATTATATGTTAATTACACAGAATGTGAGAATTTCAGATGTTCCTAGCAACAGGGTTTTTTCGGTTTGGTATGTTGGTACTCAGTAAATATTTACATATAGCATTATCCACTAGGTGGACATTACAATTTTGTTTATATATCAGACATTATGATTATCTTATTCTTTGTATAATTTGAAATGGTTGCATATGATATAATTAGCATACTAAGATAAGACACAAAATACATCCATTAACCTTTAGAATGGTATTGGAATTTGGGTGGTGGCTAGCCTTCAATCAAAGAAAAGATGTGATAATGATCTGTTCAGTTTGCTTTCCATTCTGGTCTGTTACATTTCACTCTCATATTGTCAGGACTGCCTAACAGGGTGTCTAACCACAATAATTATGGGCCAAGGTCAAACTGAGGCCCTCCTTGCCACCAAGTCATTGGGCATCTGCCAGTGCCAGATCCTGGATGGGAGGTCACAGTCTGAATATTTTTTGTGCTTGTGTCAGTCGGCATAGTTGGGACAGGCAACCAGCACATCCTGTACTCATACAGCCATGCCAATCTGCCGCTTTGGTTCCTGATGCAGTTCAGCCATCCAGCCAGAAATGTATATCTTTCAAGGTTGGTCCACCATCACGCAGAGCTGGGCATAGATGATACTGTCATCTTTACGACAATGCTTCACTGCCTACGTCTGTACATTCCATGTCCATCAACTAGCACGCATGTGATGGGGGCATGAGCTTCTAATATCAATTACTGAAAAGTAATAAACCAACTAAAAACTAACAAGTTTTCTGTCCGCATTAATAGCCACTGACAAACTAAGGCAAGAGAAAGCTTGACCACTCAGTTGCTGAATATATTGCCAACACAAGAGTGCTTCATTTCAACGACTGCTTCACAGGTTACACCACATGGATCCTTCCTACCAATACCAGCTTTTCTAAATTGCGCAGGTTATAAGTGTCCCTGCAATATATCCTATGTTTCTATAGCCCCCTGACCCAACCTTCGCTAGTCCCTGTCCTCCAGTTACCTATCCCCTTCCCTACTTCCATACCAGCATAACACAGCCTTCCATTCCCCCAATGCACTGACTAGTCCTTTTCCCCCCAATATCTCTCCTTTTCCTTCCAATCTTTCCCTTCATTTCTCTCATCCTCAAAGCTTCCAACTGCTTCTAACAACCCTACCCTGTCCCCATCACATCTCTGCACACTTCTACAAGCTGCACTACACATTCTCTGATCCTATCCTGCTATTACCCACCTTCCCCACCCCATGCCTCCTCCTTACACCTGGCACTGGTTTGCTTCTCTCATCATGTGCAATTGCAACCAGGTCCAGCTGTGACGGCTAGAAACAGAGATCATGCATGTAAAAGTTGTGCTTGTGTGAACAAGAAGAAAGCATTTTGGCTGACAGCTAAATTGAACAGCAGTCTTTTTGTTATGTAACTTGTCTCATCAACTCCTCTATATGGTTTGAAAAGTAATAAATACATCTTGCTGTCATTGAGTAGCTTTTGATTCATCCCAATCCACCATCCTCTACCAGAGAAGATCCGGACCCTTAACATTATAATCATGGGGGGAATTGGATGAGTGTCAGCTCATCATACTCAGGGTTCCATGCTCGAAATGCACTAATTGCGATTTTCTTTTAACAGTTTACGCATGGAATTGTTATAGGGAAGAACATTTTTCTGACATGTAAAAGGATGTTTTGGAGTTTATTGCAATGTTCTTTTGGCAATCTGCTTTTGCTTCATTAGTTGAAAGTAGCAGGCCTATATATACATTTCTATACATAACACCGCACCTATCAGTACAAATGTACTCTGTAGGTTTGCTACTTTCAACTAATGAAGCAAAAGCAGACTGTCAAAAGAACATTACACAAACTCTGATGTGTCCTTTTACATGTCAGAAAAATGTTCTCCCAAATAACAATTTCATGCATAAAATGTAAAAACAAATCACCATCAGGGCACTTTGAACTTGGGACCTTTAGGACAACGATCTGACACTCTACTAACTCCTTTACCAGGGCTCTTCACTGTCTTGGCTTAGGGATACGCTTTTCCTATACACCATAGTTCTGGTGTTACTTTTAATTACCGTTTACATATCTTCTACTGGACGACAGAATGAACTAAATCGGTGTCTTGGTTGATACTCTATCGATACACATTTGGTACCAATCTGAGTGTCTGATATCTGGAGGGTTGGGTGTCAATAGTGCGTTGGGCGGTCAACTCTGCTCTTGGCCACAGTTGGTGCAGTGGGCACTCATTCATGTGTTTAGTTCTTTAGACATGTCCACATGAAATTACATGCAGCTTCAAACAAGCAACAATGATCTTTTAGTAACAGAAGTAGACATTAATAGGCATACACTGAATGAAGCGCAGCATGTAAAATTCCTTATAGTACAGATAGATAACAGGTTAAAATGGAATCAACACGTGGATAAATTCACCAAGAAGTTCAGTTCAACACATTCGGCCTTAAAGGCATCTCCCACTGTGTTGACCTAAAGGCAAGGGTGTTGGCATATTATATTTTCACTCCATGGGGCGTCAAACCTAAACATGTTCGTTCAATAGAAGTGAGCAGTAAGAATATTGTCCAAAGAAGACACTCTTACATTTCACAGAAAATTGTTTAAGGATCTTGGGATTCTTATACTCACTTCACAATACATTTACTACTTGATGATTTTTATAGCTGATAATATAAATCAGTTGTAAATGAACTGTTATATAAACAGTCACAATACAAGACATAAAATAATTTTCTAATAAAGATCAACTCCTCAACCAGGATTCAGAATGGAGTTACGTTCTCTACTGGTAAGACATTCAATAAGCTCACGTTAATATAAAGCAAAAAATTGGGAATCCCTAATAGTTCAAAAGAAAATTAAAACACATGCCTCTCTAGCCACACTTTCTACAAATTCTCTGGATAAGGTTCAGTGACTTAAAGGTTCTGTAGCCCACATGACAAGTTTCAATGTTTGCCATAAAGCTGTACAAACAATAATATACTATAAATAGGACCAAGTACTGACAGAGGTAAAAATATTTTCTTTGAAAAATACCACTATAATCAAGTAGATACTATGCTACTATTGGCAAATAAACAGTAGCTATACAGTAGAGCTAAGGTGGCAGCATGTTTTTTTCAAAGTGTATCAGCTTTCTTTCTAATTTTGCAATTAAACTACATGGCTTAAATGTGATTAGTGTTCAACAATATAGTGATAGTTTATTGCAAATATACAGTATAAAGCATAAGTTTCTACAAGACTTTGCCTTATATTAACATATTTTTTAACTCGTACCATGTTCCTAAGGATTCTCCTCCTTGGTGGGATCTATAGAACATGAAAAAATTGATTTCAATTGAACTTTGTTTGTCCTCATATGTCAAACTTTATAAAACCGCATTTAAAATAGTTGGAAAATCAGTGAAAGACATGGCAGATGACAATCAGTTCTGAATCACTGGAATAAGCGGAAGACAGTAAGGTCAGTCATGAAATATGAACTGGGTATTACACTAAGGTGACAAAGTCATGGAACAGTGATATCCACTTTTGCAGAGGGCGGTAGTACCGTGTACACGAGGTATAAAAGGGCAGTGCATTGGCGGAGCTGTTATTTGTACTCAGGTGATTCATGTGAAAAGGTTTCCAATGTGATTACGACTGCACGATGAAGAGACTTTTAACGTGGAATCGTAGATGGAGTTAGATGCAAGAGAAATTCTACTTCGGTAATAGTTATGGGATTCAATTTTCCAAGATATGCTGTGTCAAGAATATCAAATTTCAGGCATTACCTCTTACTATGGACAATGCAGTGGTTGACGGTCTTCCCTTACGGCCAAGAGCAACAGCGTTTGCATGGAATTGTCACTGCTAACAGACAAGCAACACTGCATGAAACAACCACAAGAATCAATGTGGGATGTACAGCGGCCACACCCGTTATGACGGTGCAGCAAAATTTGCCATTAATGGGGTATGGCAGCAGACGACCAACACACGTCTTTCCTAACAGGACAAAATTGCTTGTAGTGCCTCTCCTGGGCTTGTAACCATGCTGGTTGATCCCTAGATGACTGAAAACCACGGCCAGGTCAGATGAGTTCCGATTTCAGTAGGTAAGAGCTGACGGTAGGGTTCGAGTTTGGTGCAGACGCCATGGACCCAAGTTGACTTAGTAGATAGTGTCGGAAGTTCCATGCGGCTTTTCGCGGATGATGCTGTAGTATACAGAGAAGTTGCTGCATTAGAAAATTGTAGCGAAATACAGGAAGATCTGCAGCGGATAGGCACTTGGTGCAGGGAGTGGCAACTGACCCTTAACATAGACAAATGTAATGTATTGCGAATACATAGAAAGAAGGATCCTTTATTGTATGATTATATGATAGCGGAACAAACACTGGTAGCAGTTACTTCTGTAAAATATCTGGGAGTATGCGTACGGAACGATTTGAAGTGGAATGATCATATAAAACTAATTGTTGGTAAGGCGGGTACCAGGTTGAGATTCATTGGGAGAGTGCTTAGAAAATGTAGTCCATCAACAAAGGAGGTGGCTTACAAAACACTCGTTCGACCTATACTTGAGTATTGCTCATCAGTGTGGGATCCGTACCAGGTCGGGTTGACGGAGGAGATAGAGAAGATCCAAAGAAGAGCGGCGTGTTTCGTCACTGGGTTATTTGGTAACCGTGATAGCGTTACGGAGATGTTTAATAAACTCAAGTGGCAGACTCTGCAAGAGAGGCGCTCTGCATCGCGGTGTAGCTTGCTCGCCAGGTTTCGAGAGGATGCGTTTCTGGATGAGGTATCGAATATATTGCTTCCCCCTACTTATACTTCCCGAGGAGATCACGAATGTAAAATTAGAGAGATTAGAGCGCGCACGGAGGCTTTCAGACAGTCGTTCTTCCCGCGAACCATACGCGACTGGAACAGGAAAGGGAGGTAATGACAGTGGCACGTAAGGTGCCCTCCGCCATACACCGTTGGGTGGCTTGCGGAGTATCAATGTAGATGTAGATGTAGAGTTGTCAACAAAGCACTGTGCATGCTGGTGGCAGCTCCGCAATGGTGTGAGTTGTGTTTATATGGAATGGACGGGGTCCTCTGGTCCAAATGAAGCAATCATTGAATGGAAACTGGTTATGTTTGGCTACTTGGTGACCATTTGCAGCCATTCATGGACTTCATGTTCCCAAACAATGATGGAATTTTTATGGATGACAATGTACCATGTTGCTGGGCCACAACTGTTCGTGACTGGTTTGAAGTACATTCTGGACAATTTGAGCAAATTGTTTGCCCACCCAGATCACCCAATATGAATCCCATCAAACACTTATGGGACAAAATGTTGCATTGGCAGTACTTTTGCAATTATGGACAGCCACAGAGGTTGCAAGTCTCAATATTTCTGCAGGAGACTTCCAACACCTTACTGAGTTCATACAACATCGAGTAGCTGCATTATGTTGGGTGAAAGGAGGTTCAACATGGTATTAGGAGGTATCTCAGGAGTTTAGTCACCTCAGTGTATGTCTTGCAGACAGAAATACACAACCCTCCTTCAGAAGCAGCTGTAAATGTTTACCTACAGACTAAAATACATCTCTCTCTTTCACTTACGAAGAAAGAAAACTTTTCAGCAAATCTGAAAGAATTGCGACACACGATGTAGAAAAATAGTACTAATTTAAAGTTGAATTACTTAAAAGGATTGCAGCAAACTAATGGAAGTAGTCAAAGTAGTTTTGAATGTGACTGCAGAATCTTAACCTACAGAAGAAACCTCTCTCCTCTGAAGGAAGATTCTTTCCACACACTGTAAAGTACATGAAAATGAAGGTGTTGTCCAAGAGGGGCTTACAGGAATTTGTGAGGAATAAAAATACGCCATGCTTTACCAGTCTCTTCAAAAATTGTTGGTAAATTACTAACAAGCAAATATGAAATACAATGTCAAGATATCAATTTCATTTCTGGAAAGATAACAGTACATTCTACAATATCAATGAATATTCTCTTTGGAGAAATTCTGAAAAATCACAAGTACCTAGAAATCCAAAACATTTGATTATGTACTCCATTAAGTAACAAAAAAGGTAATACAATCGAGAACCCAGAGATTGGTTTCACCACCACAGTGCTTTACTAGGCAAGGAGCTATTGAAGGTAGTTTGCTATTACTTTCTTTGAAGTTGCACTGCCTCCCCCAGCCAATTATAGGGGAAATAAAGCTTAACACAAATTCCAAACCAAGGTGCAATTTGAGTTTTTGGAATTAATGAACACTGCAACAAGAGACAAAAAGAAATTCTAGGACTGGCTGAGGATAAGGCCTCTGAGCTAGTATTATATAAACTGGAAAATAAGGAAACTGATATCCTACCTTTTAATGATTTAGATTACGTTATATATACGGAAAAGAAAGCACAGCTGTAAAGGCAAATGAAGGAAATTATTTCTGTTATGAACCAGCCTGTTGCTAATCATCTGACTCTCAATACAAATTGACACAAAGTCTCATTGCAACGTAACACACATGTAACAAATAAAAATAAAAACACACACCAAATTCCCTACAAGTGCCAACATCCAAGGCAGCTTAAACCCATAACACATCTTAATGGGTAATACTGTATTAACAAGTGTTTCAACACACTGTTTTAATCCCAAACCACCACTTCATATATTCCTGACACAGTGAAGAGTTTTTTGTCATATGTCAACTAATGTTTTTGAAACATTGACTACCAGTCTACATTTTCCCATTGCAACTGTCGAAGCACATTTGGCTTATGATCTTTCAAAGGTGAAATTTTTTAAATGTTCTAATATCTGTACAGCATGCTATTCTTTTCTCCTTAACCCTCAAGGGTTCCTTGCTTAAAGTGTGGCAAACACAAATAAAATTGTTCTCCACCCTTCCATTGTTGTTTCACAATGGCAAGGCCATATCTAATCTTCTGTTATTGCTTCAGTTAACGCAGTGATAAACTGTGTGCTATCATATGTCCAAGTGAGCAGCAGTAATATAAAATAAACAGCAAATTAATGAATTATTTAGGAATAAGGAGATGACTCAATGAATGCCAGAAGTGCTGCGTCGTCAACAGATACAAAAGCAGAGCTTTGCTTTGCTAGCTTTCGGAATGAAATTCCTTTCTCAAGCTATAGGAGAATGAGAAAAACACACACACACACACACACACACACACACATTATTGGGTGAGGGGACAGCGAGTTACCTTAGGTTTAAGCCAGAGAGATTTGGTAGCGAAGGATAAGCTGTAAGGAGAGCTCTCATCTGCACAGCTCAGAAAACCTGGTGGTGGTGAGAAGTATCCAGATGGCACAGATTGTGAAATAGCCACTGAAATCTTGCACGTTGTGCTCCGCTGCAAGTTGTGCCACTGGGCAGTCCACCTTGTTTTTGTTTCTGGTAACAGTTTCACAGTGGCCATTCATTCTGGTTGACAGCTATTTGATAGTCATACCAATGTAAAATGCTGTGCAGTGGTTGCAGCAGATCTGGTATATTGGATTGGACTGATCTGGGGGAAGACGCCAAACAGCAAGGTCATCGGTCTTATTGGATTATGGAAGGATGGAGAAGGACATTGGCCATGTCCTGTCAAAGGAACCATCCCGGCATTTGCCTGAAGCGATTTAGGGAAATCACAGACAACCTAAATCGGGATGGCTGGACACGGGACTGAACTGTCATCCTCCCGAATGTGAGTCCAGTGTACTAATAACTGTGCCACCTTGCTCAGTAGCTGGTATATAACATGGCTGCTTTCACAGGTGGCCCAGCCTCTGATGGGGTAGGATAAGGCTGTGACAGGACTGGAGTATGAGGAGCTGGGTGAATGGACAGGGAAGGTCTTGCATCTGAGTCTTTGCAAGGGTCCGACACTGTGGCAAGGGATCGGGTGGTGGGAGTGGCATAGGGATGGACCAAGATGACATGGAGGTTAGGTGAGTGGCGGAACACCTCTTTTAGAGGGGATGGCAGTATCCTGGGTAGAATGTCCCTCATTTCAGAGCATGATGATAGATAATCAAAGCTCTGACAAAGGACATGGCTTAGTTGCTCCATTCCTGCATTCCTGGGTGGAATTGGGTGACAATGGGGCGCTTCTTTGTGGTTGGTTCTTGGAATGGATCTGAGGGTCAGGAGTGTGTGTGTGTGTGTGTGTGTGTGTGTGTGTGTGTGTGTGTGTGGCACAGGAGATATGTTTTGTATTAGGTCTGCGAAGGCCTTTGAGCTTTGAGAGGCTTTCAAGCGTACTGAGCAAGAGAATTCTCATCACTGTAGATGTGTTTGCCACAGGTGGCCAGACTGTATGGGAGGGATTTTTTGGTATGGAAGGAGTGGCAGCTGTCAAATTGCGGGTACTGTTGGTGATTGGTGGGTTTGATGGGGACTAAGGTGTGGGTGTAGCCATATGCAAGGAGGAGATTGACATCTAGGAAGGTGGCATGATGGTTGGAGAAGGACCAGGTGAAGTGGGTGGGAGAAAGCTAGGTAAGAAAAAAATGTACCGTCCATGCGAGAAAATGACACCAAGCTAGCAGCACAATCCCACAATGAGGCAGTTGTCCATGAGATAATGAGTAATCAACTAAGTGGTTGGCGGACTTCTGATGCAACTGTGCTGTTTAATACTTTGAGGGAGTCATTACTGTGTGATAACAACTATCCATGGCAATAGAGTGATATAATGGAAGTTTATTTGATTATTGTTTAATTAAATAGTGCTTTAGCACATATTGTGCAAGTTTTATTTTATCAGAGCTTAATTAAAATAGGATTAAAACTACAGCACTGTGCTCATATGTTTACCTTAACACATAAAGACAGGTATTCTTTACAATAGTACAAAGAGTGCTGTGTGCCCACTCATTTTATGACCATCGGCACATCCGCAAATGGGTTAAATGTCTCCCTACATTCATATCATATTTACAGTTCATGTTGGCAATACTTGTAACCTTGCTGCTTCTTGTACATGCATTTCACAATTATCAACTTTCATTTCAAACATAATATTTTCGATAATTTTTTCCGCATTATTAGCCTTGCCTGCACCACAACAGTTGACTTCAACCAGACAATTATAGCTTATTGTTTTACATGGACCATTCCACTTGTAAATGAGCCAGAATAAAAAGTGTAGCTTGAAGGAATGATATTTAATCCTTTTTAATAAAATATTATTTCTTTTTGAAAAAAAGGGGGCACTAAATTAATCAAGTTTATTGAACAGGGAAGTTACTGACATGAAGTGTGCACAACATCGTGAAATTTTTACAAAAAATACTTAAAATTATTACTCTTTTGTACAATTGAAGTGCTATGCCTCAGTTTTGTAAATATTGGTCTGATCACATAATCTATGGTGCTTTCGAATGCATCAAATTCTGGAAACAGACAGTTCTTATGTAAAACGCTTTCTACTACGTAATTTCCTTTGTTTTATTGTGTTTTTGTTATAATCTTTATATCTGATGAAACTTGTAACATGAAATACCTCAAAATATGCTCTTGGGTCATCACTTTCTTCCAGAACCTCTTCAGTAGAATACTGCATTGTAGTTTTGGAGGGATTATTCACTGAAAAACCAAATTTATTACCACCTAAGTATATTTTGTTACAAGTGAGATATTTTATAACTAATTTTAGTAAGAAAAGCCTATCATCAAACCCTGTTTTTCGCACTTTTAACATTAATTTGGCTACAGGTATCATTGAAACTGTTCTTTACGCAAGAATATTTAAATACAGGAGTATCTGAAAACACGACATGAATGACACAGAAAAGAGTGAGAAATTAAGAAAGAAATACAATGAGACCAGACAAAATGTACACACACACACACACACACACACACACACACACACACACAAAAGATTGCCTAACCAACTGATATCATCATTTGAATTCTACAAATGTGCCCCATCCTTGTCCAGTGTAGTTAAATGAGTCCACTAAATTCTGCTGGAGAGTCGAATTAAAAGAAAGCAGTTCTTGCTAAACTCTTAGATAATGTATCAGATATGCACTAAAATAATCAAATAAAATAAGAAACCAACAAGTGGGTGTGGAATGAGATATCTGAAGAAATAAAATGGAAGGTCTGAAAGCTTTATTTGGGTGATGCCTGTTGAAAATACCCTGAAAGAAAAAGCACAAAGTTAGTTAAATGAAGAGAAGAGAATGACTTTGCAAAATCACAGGACAATGACAATTACAGAAGCATATGGGTATTTTGGTTTTAAAATCCTGACCTAAACATCCACAATTAAATATTTTATTAATTGTGCCCACCTCAAATACTTCCATCCCAGACAGCCTAACATTTACATACTATGTCAATATACAAATTTCAACTTTTTTTTGGAAATGTTGCTAAACTGAAAATTTTCCAGAAAACCTATAGAGCTGGTAAGATGTGGCACTGTACTGAAGGTGAACATTGCAAAACAATACAAAGTAAAGTACGACATGTGAATAATTTACAAAATACTGGTGATTATGGTACTGAAAAAAAAAAATCTTTTGCAGTCAGGGGACAGTGAACGTACATGGCTCCATTGAGAATTTACTGAATCAGATTCTAAAACAGTTGTCTTTATTTAATGTCCATTGTTTTTTAAACAGTTTGAGAAACAGAAAGAAAAATATTGGAAATGCCAAGTTATACCACAAATTTTTGGAGTAACATACTAAAATTAAATCCACTGTCCTTAAAAATCATGAACTAATAACTTTTATGAGTAGTGCCTGGATTAATGGAAGTACAAAGCTGTCACATGCTATTTGGGAGGAAATGTCTTGCATAAGTACTCAGCCTAGACAGTTGTTAACACCAGCATCCGTGATCCTCTAAAGGAAAAATTTCCAGTCTTCATTATTTGCTTTTCTGGTAATGGATGTACTGGACAATTACATACATCAGAGTTACATTTACCAGAGAAATTTGTTAACTTGTATGTTGAGTCAAACTTAATGGGCTACATCCTATGGTAAGGAGAATAATAATGATGATACACTGTCCATCCAACAAGTTCCAAGACAGATTTTATTCCTGATGTACAAGCAATGTCAGCATGATAACTACAGTGGCACACCTGAGGGACGACTCGAACCTCCCGACGGGGGGAGTCGTGACAGGACACCTCAGACCGCGCGGCAGTACTGTATCAGTGTTGTGTCGCAAATATCAATGGTGCCACATTTTTAAATAAAGTGTTCAAGGTGTTCTCCAGAATGTTTTTGAGAAGAAGAAAGTATGTGCAATGTTTGTCCTGCACACAAAAACAATGTAAATGGACACCTTCTTTAACTTCACTGAAATGCAGAATGTGGACAATTCATTTCCGCTAAAAAATCATCACGAGCAACAAGACTTGATTTTTCAGTAAAACCTACCACAATGCAACAAAGTCTAGAAATTCATATGAAGGGTGAACGTTCTGATGACATAATCAACATTCAGGTCAATGTGGCGTGCATGCTGAACATCCAGAAGGAATTTCCTGACAGTTTACATTGTTCTATGAACGTTCTCTGAGTTGTAGTCAAGTGAGAGAGAACTATGTAGAATACCTGAAACATTAAAACCACCGTCTTTATGTTTCTCCATCTTTTTTTATTAATCTAGTCTTGAAATTTTTTAGACTGATTGGGTAACAAAAAGGAAAGATTAGGCAATAACTGCTAAAAGTGCAAGAGACTTCTATAAACATGCAAGAAAACATATTAAAGTAAAAGAGTGCCATTAATAACAAGGTATCCAGCTTTAGCATGATATGAAACTATACAAGCAATTGAGATACCCCAAACAAAACAATTTTGAAGTCCACACTGATTCAGTTTATTGCATGGTTTACCTATCAGCCTAAATTTTGATTAGTTCGTGTTTTAGGGCCAAATATATCCAGTTAATAAACAGTGTCACCTCCTAACATTCTGATGAATTTAAATCCTCATTTATCAGCATATATTTGGTTACTGAAGTGATCACAAACAAGGAACACAGGTTATGGTGGTGTGAATTTAAGAAATGGGAGTGATTCGTAGTTTAACATTTGAACTCCAGCCAACAGCATTGTTCCACCATGTCAACCCCCAGTGTACCCTTCAGTGACGATTTTCATGTTAATTTAGGTATGACAAGGTTATTTAGGCACTACGGTGTTCATTATGTGTGGTGTGAACCAAGTACAGGTATCACTTTAAGAATAAACAGAGACTGTTTTCCAAGCATATAAATTCTACTAGGTCAGAAACAAACAGCATTGCCAATTACCACAGTAGACAATGGCTGGAGGGTGTGGTGTGGAAAAGGGACAGAGAGCACAAGGAAAACAGAGTGATATATCATACTCTCCCTCTGCACCGAACACTTCATCAGAGCTGCCTTCTTGAGTGCACACCACTGCAGTAGTGTTTAAAGTAGACAGCAGGGTGGAAAAAATAAAGTCGTCATGTACATGTAAAGCAGAGCTGGAAAATTCGAGGCGATGTGTTTTAAAATGTGTGGGTGATGCCATGACATTTAAGTTGGAGTAAAATAACATATTTTACAATATAACACTGAAAATGTCAGGTGATATTTCTCCGATATTCAAAGCAAAAGATAATAAGGCCAATTAGCACTTGGATTTTTGTGATTTAAATCATAGTAAAATCATCATCTAGATTTGTAATTCCATTCTTTTATATTATATTACAGAAATTCTGAGACCATCAAGCTATTCATTTTATGTACACATGTTACATGTGCAAGACATATTGGTCACAGGCACAAGACTATTAAAATGTCATTTCTGTTTTGAGTATATATATTGTGTACAGTTTCTAGTACGTTACTGGTACCTCAAAACAGGTTTTGTAGTTGTCCATCGTCATAGAAAATTGTAACTGTCTTTCAGTACCTTGCAAGATACAGTTGACTTTAGGCACACATAGAAAGATGGGAGATTTGTCCAACATATCTCAACTAATTACAGATTAGCAACTTTGGGTTCTGTGGCAGTGAGAAGTGAACAATGATAATAAGCCGCTGACATGGACATTAACAAAATTCAGAGTGAGTCATTATTCTATATACATATCCTTGAAAATGTTTTTACCAGAATGTGGAATCTTTTTTTTTGTTTATGATTTTTATGATATTTGGTTACTGCTACACCTAGTTAAGTGATGTAAATAAAAATGTGGAAACTGCATCCTACTGTGATTACAAAACTTTGGTTTTTAAGGGTGATTTTATCTTTACAAAGAAGGCAAAGGTAGCTCATGGTAGTGGACAGTTTGTCTTTTTCAAATGGACACAACTCTTTAATTAAAATTCCTGGTGGTCATATTTTTAAAAACTCCAACAAAGCATGCAAGGGTAGAATCTTTATCATTATAAACAACACACTATTTTATTTGTTGGTTAGGAAGAACTACAAGCATTTTCTAAGCAAATGATAAATAAAAGTGTCATTCATTTTTGCATAACCAAACACGTCCTCTTATAACACAAATTATTATAAAAAACCAACAAACTGAGACAAAACATTTCTAGTTGGTCATCATGGTTAACCCTAGCTTGAAATGGTGTGCAGACCAACAGGAGGCACTGTAATACAAAAGCACATGACATTACTAAAATGTCTCAGTCACCTCTTCATTTACATGAAACCAGTAAGAATACTATGCTTTACTTAAACTGGAGGAAGTTGTGTCACAAATAGGTTTGTCAAATTGTGGCACATTTAACTACGGAAGGAAAGCAAGCTTTATCATCAGAAAAAAAATAATAATATTAATACTCTGCCAAAATGGCTTAATTACAAACAGGGATGAAGTAGACAAAATTAGTTTTATTACATGTGACATGTAAAAACATTTTATCACATATGTATTTATAAAATGAATTTAATATACACACATATATATATATATATAATTAAACAATTTATAAGACAAATTATACACATCAATACACACTGTCAAGTGACAGGAAAATTTCAAATGCCTATTTCTTAAAACATCCAATGCAATCAGTAGGATTGGTATCACAAAAGAATACTGTAGGTGTCTATCAGCAACTTGTGACAATAATTCAAAAACTAAATAAAATAGCATTATGTGCGTAACATTTCACACCCACTGCACACAAATTTACCACATAAAATACTATGTGCGCCATAAATTTAATATTGAGGGGGCATGTAATGTACATTTATGAACCTGTAAGAACTGTAAAATTATGGATGTGTAATTACTTAATTTCCATATTGTTCAATGCAGGAAATAATTATGTTACTCAAAACCTGTTATTTAGGGACCACCGAGATATTTAAATAATTCTGCAGTCTTGCTGAATCATGTCACTGATGCTACTTATACGCTACACTACAACAGAAACTAAAACTATATATTTCTTGTTGTACAGTTGAGTACTAAGCTTTACAGGCAATGATAAACCAGGGTAATTCTGTGTATCCTTACACACAAATTTGTAAAGCAGCATGAGAAACAACAAATAGGAATGAGTGGACACATTCAAATACAAACATTTTCTAGTAATAAATATCTAATCTAACATCTCAAACTAGGCTATATTACAGAAAAAATGCTTGCTACTGCAGACAAAACAGGAAAACAAGAAAAAATAATCTACAAGCCACAATGTGTAAATGACACTTATGAGATCATTTCTGTCAATTATATCATTTATAAGGTGGCAAATCTATACAACACACACATATAGAATAGTGGATACAAAAATATTGGGATGTAAGCACCACATTACTTAAATGTCATATTCACGAGAATGAATAACTGCCATGGAACATAGGGATCATTTTGCAGTTTTACACAAATACACAACTATAAAATTACACTAATATTAATGCTAACACACATATTTTCCGTAAGTTAGAATACACTATAAATGCAAATATTTTATCACATCACAGCTAAAAATCTCAGATTTTCATGCACATATGTAAAAGATAACAGTGCTTTCTTCTGTAACAAGAATTACTTCACTAATTCTTCTCAATACTGACAGAAAACTAAACAGTAGCAACAGGGATAAAGAAAATAAACAATTCAGAATCTTTTTACAAAAAATCACCTAGCAGTTCTAGCTAGAAGGTCAAATAAACATACAGTCAGAAAAACACACACACACACACACACACACACACACACACACACACACACACAAAAGAGAGAGAGAGAGAGAGAGAGAGAGAGAGAGAGAGAGAGAGAGATATTTGATTACTGAATTTTTTAAAAATAGTTTCTCATTTCTCATCCTCTTCAAGTTTAGTATGATTGCCAGAAAATATCCTTGTCACTGGGTTTAGATTTAGATCTGTAATTACTTTACACTTATTAGGCCCAAAAGCTGTTTCTTTGGTTCATTCAGCTGTTAATACTGGCAAGGATTGATGCTAAACAAACCTAAATGTTGCTCCACAGAAGTTGTCTGATATGCAAACGACACAGAGAAAATTTTATTTCTCAAGCTGTGCATGTAACTGTGGAGCTGGTTTAGTTCTCCAAACTTTTAAGGCAATTTCCACTGAAACAAATGACAGAGGACACAAGCTACCTGCCACTCTCTAAGCTTTCTTTCTTTATATCACTCATAAAAATGGATGTATGCACTATTTGAAAAGTACGAACATAGAAAAAAGTACGTTTGAGTGCTAGAAAACATGTTCCTGCAGACTTCATATTTCTTCATCATTTTGTCTGATGAAGTGAAATTATAAACCTACATGCAATTTCGAGGATAATAAAATTCTGAGGCATTAATTAAGATTAATATTCACACTATCCACTGGCATCTAAATCTACAATTCATGTATGGCATGCTCAAAACAGTCTGACACGAAATTGAGAAAAAAGTAAAAAATGAAAGAGGCACAAAATAGAGACAGCTAACCAACCCTGTTGGAGGTGGAGGTGAGGAGGGGGGTGAGACCTCGTACTTTATTTAAACCTTTACAAAATTTAAAAACCTGAAACTCTCGATAACAAAGTAATTTGAAGCAATGAATGTTCACACTGTGGTAATGAGAACTTATCAATTATAGAGGTATTTCCAAGGAACCACAGGTAACCAATTTTCTAAAACCACACTCAAATTGTAGTACTATCTTCTACATAGAGTACACAAGAATGATGCCTGTACTGTTCTGTGTCATCAAAATTAGAGACAGAATCCCCATATATTCAGACCTACACATAGTTATGCAACTGTGGGGTTGTTGTTTCACACTAATAGATTTTTTTTTTCTATTTCTGTTATTTCACATTGTTTGAAAACCACATTTGTGTTGTATATGTATTTTTCCTCCAACGTGCACACTCCACAGCCTGCACAAATCATTTTAACAATTACATATAAACAGTTCCACAGCAAGACAGTAATATTTACACTTTATATACATGTAGAACAATATATGTTCACATTGCACTCAAACATTTGACAATAGAACAACAAAATATTGAAAGTTCTACATTCAACAACACAAATCTGCAAGAAAAAAAACTTTGTTATTCCTCAACACAGTAAGATTTTTCTAATAAATTTGTAATTTCTGAAGCAACAGCAATATAACAAAAATGGAAGAACCAGTTCAGTTACAAAAATATTCATTTTAATTTAGATTTACTCCTTGAGTTTCAGCCTCCTCTCTAAATCAAGAACAGACCATTTTACCACAGTTGACATGGAAGCAGAAGTTTTAATTAACGTGTCTCTGATCATCTGCCTCAACGGCTCTGTGTAGCTAGTATCCTCAGCCACTTAAGATGCAGAGATTAGTCAAGAAGAAGTCACATAAGACTCACTACCGAAGTGTTTATTTCCCTGGAGGTAGGCCTAAATGCCTGATGTGAGCTATTACTTGAGTAATGGAAAATGTGTATTTTAAATAATCTATAATGATCATTAGGCTGTATTGTAATTTCACTACTTTTTGTGGTAACAATAGTTATAACAGTGTCCATTTGAAGCTACAGAAATGCAAACTGATTTCTAGTATCTGCTGATTTGTTAGCATTACTAAGAGCAATACATCAAACATGAAACTTCCTTAGCCTAACAACTGTTGCAAAACTGTCCATTAAAATTTACAAAAATGCTATGTCCATTATTTGGTAACTGTTACAGCTACTAAGAGGCGCTACACCAAAATATGGAACATATAATATCAACAGTATGTGGTATTATGAAGCACTGTTCATTTAAAATGAGCAGAATGTATGTCACACACACACACACACACACACACACACACACACACACAAAAAAAAAACCTCTCCAACATTGTCTTGCAGTCAGCACATCGTATCATTCCTCTTTAAAACAGCTTGAGGGCATTTGTACAAAATAGATAATCCAGCAACACACTCCTCCTTCGGCCAGCACTGGGCACAAACACATTGTGGACATGTACTTTAGCAAATAGTCTTGTCCTGTATGCTGATTTACGAAATCAGCTTATACTGACATCTTTCATATGGAAACTTTCTGTCTACTCTGAAAGATGCAAAGCTTTCAAAATAAGATGGAAGCACAACATACATGTGGTAATCCACTTACTATTACAACCGAAAAAGCACGTCTCTTTCCCTATGTTCATGAGCAGAGGACAGAAACTGATATTCCATAAACCGTGCTGCTTATCAAAGCAAGTAGTGTGTCGTCATTAAAACAGTCTCCTACATATACACAACTACTGGCCTGTACACCTTACCATCTATTAAGTAGCCTATATGAAACGATTTCTTGTAGTCTTTCCAAATTTAAAATTACATAACCTATTACCGATTACATCAAGCAATATGTAAAATTTCGTACTCTATACACATTACAATCTCAAGGAACGTTTCTCCTCGATCCAAACACAAAATTACCCTGGAATGAAACACTTCAAGTCTTTGTCACGAAAAAGTATCATCATCTTACTGTCAAAAATAGGGTTCCACATACATACAAACGCCTTCTCCTCAAAAATATTCGGGTAATCTTAACAAATCTCACCCACTACATACGTCGTTATCTTCGACTGACACTGAGCACAACAGATTCAAGCATTTTCTTCTGCAGTTGGAAGCCAAAATGCCATATTTGTGCAGGCAGACGCAAGCATCATGTACTTGGGGTTGAACTGCACGCACTGGACAGGTGCTGGATGATCTGCATTGAGGACACAAACTTTGTACCCAGTATCTGCGTTCCACACATGAACTCTGCCATCCGTCGACCCACTGAAGACAAACTGCGAGTCTGGGCTGAAAGATGCTTCTATGGGTATTCCCTTGTTGTTTAAATGGCCAGTAAATGTCTGCAACGGTGTCCCGTGGAAGGCA
Source organism: Schistocerca americana (assembly GCF_021461395.2). Taxonomy (NCBI): domain Eukaryota; kingdom Metazoa; phylum Arthropoda; class Insecta; order Orthoptera; family Acrididae; genus Schistocerca; species Schistocerca americana. The sequence continues at coordinate 636,500,851 of NC_060120.1, read as the reverse complement.
TCAATCAGTCGGATAATTGACCCATTTGTAGATATCAGAATAGTTTTCCCATCACGACTAAATTTTAGTCCAGTCCAATCACACTCCCTTTCTTGGCTTAATTTAAACGTTATGAAAGGACCTTTATCGAATGATCTCAAATCGTACAGTTTAATATGTTCTGAGTTTACCCCAGCTGCAAAGATAAGTCCTTCAGGATCGTATGCTGCAACTGGTCTTCCTGACAGATGCATAAGCCCTTGGCAATTCGGTGACCTCAGATCCCACAACCGCAATGTTTTGTCCAGCGAACCTGAGAGAAAAGTGTCTTCAACAGGGGATATGCAGAGCGAGACAACTTTCTTTGTATGTCCTGGGAAATAGCGAATATACTTATTATCGTGAAGGGATAAATATCGTATAGTATCATCCACTTTTGTGGAACTGTGAATTGCTGTGTTTTTTGCATGCGTAAAATGTATGAGATCAACTCCATATTTCTTGCTGTTGACTGTCCTCATCTGTGTCCCTTTTTCACAATCATATATCACAATTTGATCATCCTCGCTGCAGGAAATCAATGTGTCTCCACTCGGCGAAAAGTCAATGCTATTTATCTTATCTGTATTCTCCCTGAATACTTTCGCTACCTTAAAACTTCGAACAACGTGGTCTACCAACTTCATGTTTATATAAGTTTAGCTGGATATTAAACCATACACGTATAATCCAACAACGCTTGATAGTTTCACCGCAGTACTACAGGATAACAAAGAACAAACGCCGACCGGAGAGAATCAACGTTCACGAAACACATGCCTTCACTTCACCGTCGTACGTAAATAATACTGTCAACAATTAGCAAAAACGCGGGTTTTGTGTATTACGGCAAAACAAGGCAACCTTCGACAAGCTTAACCACAACACCAACGCGACAACTCTACCTCCATCACAGACTTCCGACGTATCACTAACCGCGATCGTTAGCTGCGAACTGTGGAACGAGATATCTTGCAATAGATGTCACTGTATTCGCTGCGTCCAGACAACTGCACGAACTCCATACTTTGCGGTGGAACTCTTTGGTTTAGTGCGTGATGTGGTTTATCTTTGTTATAGTCTGGAACTGAAAGCTGCACCACAGTCCCCACACATGTGAAAGTATGAGAAGGGAGTAGGATCTGATGCAAGTGAGGCCAGTGTATATGACGTTTGTGATAATACCTATTGCGCTCTCATTTCCCGTGGAGGTATATCTGAATGACATTACACAGTTCACCTAGTGTCAATATACATTTTATTTACTGTGATATTAAAGCTGTAAATATATTTCTCATGTACAAACAATGTTTACTGTTTGTTGTGCCATATGTTGAAACTAAACTGAGTGACATGAAAGCTGCATTATTCTTTTATACCAATGTTTCGTTCGAATAAGATTTTTTTCAGTCAGAGGAGAGCCTAATCTGCTGTAAATAAATAATCATCTTTATTTTTCAGTGTCGCGATTAACCGCCGAGATGCCACCAACAGCGAAAGAAATAAGAACAACCTTTCTAAATTTTTTTATAGAAAAGAAGGGACATCAGTATGTACATTCATCCTCAACAATTCCCCTTGATGACCCAACACTCCTCTTTGCAAATGCGGGAATGAACCAGGTTAGTAACCTGACGAATTAAAGTAGACTTTCTGAGCCTGACATTCACATTCTTTCTTTCAATTTGTTTGCCCTGGTGGGTAAATATTCAACGAGAAAAATTTGTCATGTACACTGAGAGATGAAAATATTGGTTGTTACTGTAATTCCCTTTACATGTTTATTCAATGTTTGATTGTGAATAGGGACTTTTTCATCGTATTCGTTGACCATTAGTTAGACTGGTGTAATAACCGAAAGGAAAGCGCTGTTCTCAAACAACTACAATGATAAAATCAGAATGGTCTAGAAAAGCAGATGGACCATATGGTACTTGGTGGGGTGATATTTTCAACGTGTGTGTTTGTTATGGTGCAGGAACAACTAACAGAAAAAGCACTACTTCGATATAATAAGTATACCAAAGGGAGGAAGAAAAAAAAGTGTATATTGTTCATTGAAAAAAGAATTTGATATCCTGAAATACAGTGTACATGATATTTTCATGGGTTTATTAAACTTCGTTGTAGATTCCTTTTGGCTGTCAAGGACAAAACCAAACAACCCTGAAATTACCGCAGCATATTTTAATAGTCATAAGTTTGTTATTTTTAAACTGTCCTGCCTTTTTATAAAAATTCTTTCTTGAGTTTGGGAAAGCAATTGCTTCTTTTTGGGAAGTCGAGCTTGTCATCAGTTTAGATAAGTTTCTCAACTTAGTTGCCACATACAGGTAAATATATGCCTAAGGCTCAGATTCTTGTAAGTTACACTATGTGATGAAAAGTATCTGGACACCTGGCTGAAAATGACTTAAAAGTTTGTGGTGCCCTCCATCGGTAGTGGTGGAATTCAACATGGTGTTGGCCCACCCTTAGCCTTGATGACAGCTTCCCTCTCGCTGGCATACGTTCAATCAGGTGCTGGAAGGTTTCTTGGGAAAGACAGCCCATTCTTCATGGAGTGCTGCACCGAGGAGAGGTATCAATGTCAGTTAGTGAGAACTGGCATGAAGTCGGCGCCATTCCAAAACATCCCAAAGGTGTTCTTTAGGATTCAGATCAGGATTCTGTGCAGGCTAGTCCATTACGGACTGTTATTGTTGTGTAACCACTCTGCCACAGGCCGTGCGTTATGAACAGGTGCTTGATCGTGTTGAAAGATGCAATCACCATCCCCGAATTGCTCTTCAACAGTGGGAAGCAAGAAGGTGCTTAAAACATCCATCTAGGCCTCTGCTGTGGTAGTGCCATGCAATACGACAGGGGTGCAAGCCCCCTCCATGAAAAACACGACCACACTGTAACACCACCGCCTCCAAATTTTACTGTTGGCACAACACATGCTGGCATTCCCCATACCCATACCCTGCCATTTTTTGTCACTGCACAGAATGTTTTTTCACTCCTTACACCAATCGAGGGGTCGTCTGGCTTCTATCGGCGGGATGTGTGGCTTATGAGCAGATGCTCGACCATGAAATCCAAGTTTTCTGATCTCCCACCTGTCATAGTGCTTGCAGTGGATCCTGATGCAGTTTGGAATTCCTGTGTGATGGTCTGGTTAGATGTCTGCCTATTTCACATTTCAGCCCTTTTCAACTGTCACTGATATGTCAGTCAACAGATGAGGTTGGCCTGTACGCTTTTGTGCTGTATGTGTCCCTTCACGGACTTGCATTCGGGAGGACGACGGTTCAATCCCGCGTCCGGTCATCCTGCTTTAGGTTTTCTGTGATTTCCCTAAATCGCTTCGGGCAAATGCCAGGATGGTTCCTTAGAAAGGGCACGGCCATCTTCCTTCTCCATCCTTCCCTAACCCGATGGGACCGATGACCTCACTGTTTGGTCCCCTTCCCCAGCACCAACCAACCAGCTGTCCCTTCACGTTTCCACTTCACTATCGTATCAGAAACAGTGGGGCTAGGGATGTTTAGGAGTGGGAAATCTCGGGTACAGACATGTGACCACGTGCGAAGTCGCGAATTCCGCGGGGGGGGGGGGGGGGGGGGGACGACACCTATTCTGCTCGCTCATGATGTCTAATGACTACTGAGGTTGCTGATATGAACTATGTGGCGGTAGGTGGCAGCAAAATGCACCTAATATGAAAAAAAAAAGTTTTTGGGGGTGTCCAGATACTATTGATCACATAGTGTAGCATTATATGAGCTAACTCACGTATTACATCTACACCTACATGTCTGCTGTGCAATTCAAAAGTAAGTGCCAGTCTTCATTGAATATTTCTCTGTATTCCACACAAATAGTACACAGGAAAAATTAAGATTTAATTCTTTCCTTGCAAGCTTTAATTTCTCTTATTTTACATCATTTCCCCCTATGTAGATCCTAACAAAATATTTTTCCATTCACAAGAGAAACTTTGTGATTGAAATTTCGTAAAAATATCTCGCGGCAACAAAGTATTTGTTTTAATGATTGCCACCATAACGTGTGTATCATATCTGTGACCTCCGCTTTCTAATAATACAAAATGAGCTGCCCTCTCTTGAATATTTTTAACTTCTTCTTCAAACTTATGTGGTATGCATTCTTATTGCGCAATAATATTCCAGAAGACAATGGACATGAGTAGTGTAGGCAGTCTCCTTAGTAGGCCTTTTGTATCTTCTAGGTGTTCTACCAATAAAACAGTCTTTGGTTCACCTTCCCCAAAACATTTTCTGTTTTATTATTCAAACCTAATTTGTTCATAATTGTACTATCTAGATATTTAGTTGAATTGACAGTTTTTAGAGTGTATACTCTCACCCGATTGGCTTATGACCAACAGAAACAAATTATGAACAGCAACATGCAGTGCAAGAGTCTAGTACACATAAGTGCACTTAAACGTGCGGATTGACTTGTTTTCAATCTGGAGATTGGGATTTTCTTCCCGATGTTCTGACAGGCTAACCTTTTGTGAAGCTCAAGGCCTAGGTTATATCAGAATGTGACAATTTGGTTGAGAGTTGGCAAAGCCAGTGAATATCAAAACAAAAATAAAATTGCTGATACAAATTGATGCCTAGTGTGGACAGAAAATCATATGTCCAACACTGCAGTTACCCTCTTTGACACATTATTTGGCATAATCCATATCACTTCAGGCACTTGAATTTAGCATATATTAAAAATCAGAAGTGAGAAAGAAACACTATTCTTTTGTTTTCGCCTAAAAAATTCCTGCCCCGAGACACAGGCCTCCAAAGATGACACTGCGAACACCATTTTATAATTTACAGTTTTTTTAAAAAATTCCAATCCAAAAAATTAAATTTTTTGTGTTAATAGAAATATCTGATTCCACCCATCTGCTTTGACCAATGATGTCACCAATATGGCGGAAACGACCATTCACAACAACTCCCATATCGTGACTATGACTTCATTTTGTAAACATGACAACAAACAGAAAAATAGATTGGAAAACCATCAGACACATATTCCTCCAAAAATATAATGAAACTAACAGGACAAGCAGGGGAAATTGGGTTTTTGGGTGGAGCAAACTAAAAATAAACACACGCCACTAAACCAAACAACAAAAACAATGAAATAAAATGACCACAACCTTCCCAAAATCAATTAAAAACAATATCCACTGGAATCGGAAACTTCCCTTGACCTACATAGGTCAACAGCAACTACCGATACCACACTATAAGTCTCAAAACTTTCTCCACCACCACCACACTTAATCATACCACAAAGAAAACCCTAGAAAATCAAAACTAGAATCGAACACTTCCCTTGACCTGTTATCCTTATCTCCACATATAGCCGTCCCTGATCCGAGACGCCGGAACTTTAGTAAGCTTCACTTCTTCACGGCATGCTGAACACTTCACGACTTCAGCCAACAGGCCGAAAACAAAATGATTTACCAAAATTCACACACGACGAACAGAAAAAAACTACAATAACATCGACATAACAAAACCAAAATCGTTAACTCACTGAACAATATTCCGCTGAAAGCACAGTCACTACTGGTACCACACACATGCAATGCTGCCACATAAATGAACCCCATACGCCACATAACACGCTACCCCTATACACACCACCAGAGAGAACCATCGACTGCAACAATACGCCACCTATAAACACGCCACACAAGCAAAGTAAACCAGAAACATCACCTAATACACAACACACTAACACACAACCAGGGAGCACCCATCAAAAGACACCTACAAAAACGCCATGTTGATTATTACCATGTAGTACTGTATTCTCTGCATAGGAGAGTTTCCACTTTTAAGTTGGATAGGTTTTATTTTAAAACATTTTTTTTTTTTTTTTTTTTTTTTTCAGGGTTAATGTATGTCTTCACTGAAGATCTTTCTTACTAATTTCTTTGTTACAGTGTTAATTTCTATTGTCTTTGTTGCAGTTATTTCTTATCACTTTCTTTGTTGCAGGTATTTCTTGTCATTTTCTTTGTTTCAGGTATTGTCACTTTCTTTGTTGCAGTTATTTCTTCTCTCTTTCTTTGTTGCAGTTATGTCTTTTCACTTTCATTCTTGCAGATATTTCTTACACTTTGTTGTAGTTTCTTGTCAGTTTCTTTGTTGTGGTTGTTCATTGCAGGTGTCTCTATTGTAGTCGTTCAGTGCTAATTTGTTTACTGAAGAGTCTTCTGAGAAATATGAGACCATCTAGTGAGTTCTGTGTTTTCATGAGGAATTTGCCAGTTGACACAGTTGCAGTGTGTTTTGTGAAAAAGACTGTTTGAAATGTTTTTTGACTGGGGCCACAGGAGAGTGAGGTGTTCTGACAATTTACACATCCACAAAAGAGTGATATATAAGACAAATAGAGGAAGAATTAAATACTGTGAATTAGTCAACTACAGAGCTAGGTGTCAGTCCTGTTAAGAAACCATGGTCGGTGAAGTAGTCATAAGCTCTATGCATCAAGAAACCGCAGAGAAATTACTAAAGCTATGGATGAATACACTACAGCAAAACTGATCACTCTTCAAAGTAGAAATTCCGTCTTCAGAAGAAAATGAATCATAGCACTCTTGCATCTCTTGCCTGGAATTTTTCATGAATATCAATTCAGCTGTTGAATACTGTGCATCCTATAGTGAAATGGTGCAAGTTTTAACAATTATTCAGAGATATTTTCAGAGAAAACAGTTTTGAGCCATGTTCCATCAATATCAAAGAACATGGTAGGCAAATCAGTAAAAGGGGGTCTGTAAAAGGAGTCTTTGGAAGACCAGATCCCTATTATGGTCATCCTATAGAAGCAGCCCAAGTTAAAAAAGTGCAGTCATTTTATTTGGACTATTAATGGGACTGTTCTCGCCAGAGTGCCAACAAAATACACTCTATAACTGTAACAGCTGAAGGTCAAAAAGTTGTGAAAGTGAAGAGGTACATGACTCGTAGTGTTAAAGAAACTTTTGCAATTTATAAGAGCAACTATACAACTTCACATATGGGAAGATCAAAATTTTATGCACTACGGTGTAAGTGGGTAGTTCCACACCCACCTAGAGATGTCTGTCTATGTGCGTACTGCACGAATTTTGAACTTTGAGTGGGTCCTTTGAAGAACTTACTGGAGCAGGTGACATATGACACCTTGGTTGGGCATGTGAAGACATTAGTAGTCTGTGGCATAAAGTGAAAGACTTGTTTGTTTCAAGTATGTGATGACTGCCCTGGAAAGCGAGAACTGTCTTTACGGACACTTGGTGTGGAAGACAAAGCAGATAACACTGCAGAAATTACGTGTGTGACATGGGAGGAAAATAAATTGAGAAAACTGTTGCCTTTGACAGTTTCATTGATGAACATGGTAAATGGTCAGTGAAAGCAGTAACACACCAACATCTGAAGAAATTGCAACAACACATTGCAGAAGTGAGAGGTTGTGTACAGGCTGAAGAACTATGTTTGGTACTTCACTGTGATTTTGCTGAGTACTGGTCTGTAACTCTCCCACAAGAATTACAAGGGTATCATGGGAGTAATGACCAGGTTTCTATTTTTACAGAAGTGACATTTTTTCGAAGCAAGACCACAAATGTTGTAGTTATAAGTGACGACACAGGACATGACTCAGCTCAGGCTTTGCTAGCAATGCGCAAAATTCTTCAACTGCAAACAGAGGCAGAGAAGACTATCATCATTTCTGATGGTGCTCCTAGTCATTTTAAATATCATTGCCAGCTGTTTAAACTGAGTAAGTCGCTTGTGCCAACTGACTGGATATACAGTGCTACTGGTCACAGGAAGGTGCCTTGTGATGGTGTTGGCGGTCTGCTGAAGCACCATGCTACCAAACGTAATCTTTCCAGACCAAATACAGCTGTGATTCAGAATGCTGAAGAATTTACGAGAGTCGTAAAATCATACGCATCCGCAGTCCTCATTCTTTTGTCCAAAGAGGAACTTGAAGAATTCTGCGAGCAGAAAAAAGAAGAATGGTCTAAACAAACTACTAGGATTTCAGAAGACTCATTTTTGGACTCAAAGTGATGAGCGAGTTCATATTGGTTGCACTTTAAAGAGCAAGAAAGAAGAAACTTTGTTTGTTCGGCCAACACCTCAGAAACAGCAGGATAATATTCAGATTCACAACCTGAGAAGAGGGATGTTTGTGGCGTGTGTGTATGACTGTGACTGGTGGATTGCAGAGATTATAGATGCTAGTTATGAGTTAAACAAAATTGTAATGAACTTAATGCTACCACATGGACCAGCTGCTGGATATAGGTTTCCAGCTGAAGGACAGCAACACCACCATCAGTGCTCACTTCCTACTCACACTATTTTGAAGTGCTCCAGTTTCTATTGGTTCAACAGGAAGACATCACTCTATATCAAAGGAAGATACTGAAGCATTGGAAAACATTTTTAGTTCATAGACTGGCTAATTTCAGTACAAAACAGAGTGCACAGAAGTTGTATAAATTGAAACCTTTAAGTTGTTGGACCTTTCACATACATTTTAGAACCATTTAAAATGCTTGATAAATGAGTCTCTTACTCATCTCTCAAATTTAAAATTATGTTAAATAAGGCTAGGTTCTGATTTTTATGATGATGTGGTAATAAGACAGGTTTTATGTATGGCAAAAATTCCAATTAATTATAAAAAAACCTGTTCAACCCAAAAGTGGAAGCTCTCCTTTTCAGGGAATGTAGAAGTATATGTTACTAATCAACAGAAAAAGAATCAAAATTTTATGGCTTGGCATTTTTGAAGAAAATTTTTTGCATAAATTATGTAAAAATGTTCAGTGCTATAGTAAAAGAACTTTGACAGTTAAGTCCAAATAGAGGATTTAAAACACACACACACACACACACACACACACACACACACAATCTAAAACTGTTCCAGAGATACAGCATTTTAAAATTCTTCCAAAATTCGCATCTTCAAAATGGAATGTGCTGTGTCATCTTTGAAGGGCTGTATCTCAGAGCAGAATTTTGTTGTTGTAGAAAAGAAAAAGCACATGTTCCTTACTTAGCCCTTCATTCTAACATATACTAAATTCAATATCATCTTAGACTATGAAGTTAAGATTTTTTCCTAGCCTCCCTGAATTGACATAGACTGTGTCATTTACAATTTCACTTATCATTCTGGTGACATCATTAAATTCTATCCCAGTGGAAGCAAATTACAAACCAAAGGAAATTATGAATGTACATTGTTCTTTGCTAGAGACAACACACTTGCAATTGAAGACAGGTGCCGAAAAATGGGCTAACCCTCAAAAATAAAAGCTTAGAGGGGGATTGACAGAAATTATGGTATCTACCAATTTATGTAACCTTTATAGCTGCAGTGTACTTCACAATATCCATCAATCATGAAACAATAGTATCTGAAACATAGTAAGTCGTTAATAAAGTCTGAGTGTTATCATTATTTGCCCTTAATCTATGTAGGTAAAATGAACTTCACAGCACCTACCACAACGAAAAACCAGTGTTAACATAGGAACCAAATGATACACCAATACGGGCATGTATTGGGTGCCATTTACTTCAATTTTCATATACAGGGTGGTCAGAAACAGTCTGGAAAGCGTTTAAGTATGCTGCAGAGTAGGTTGTGTATGTTGCACTGTTTTTGAGTCAGTTAGCAGTGAAGTTAGACAGTCAGCACCCTGCCTTCGATGGTGTCACCAAACGTGTTCTTCGTTATGTTTCCTAATACTGAACAGGAGTGAGATACAAAACTTGGACGTGGCATGATAGTGAGTATCGAACCTGAGTGAAAGTGTGAGCAGTCTCGTGCGCTATCATCTATGCTATAAGAACACAGGCCACTTGAATGTGTGTGTCCAATGCCCTGATTGCTTAACTTCAATGCTAATTAACTCAGAAACATACCATTTTTTTTTCTTAACAATTATTTCTCAGCACAACCCACCCTGCAACACCCTTACCAACTTTTCAGACTGTTTCTGACCACCATGTGTAGCTAAAATGATATCCACAATACACCCTTAGCACATCAATAGTTCTAATAAAATCTAAAAACTGAATTCCCACATATTAACAACATATATGCCTATCAAAAAACACAGCCATATTAAAAAAAAAGTAGATACCAAAATCAGTATATGGACCTTACAACATAAATAGGTGAGTATACAGTAATAAAAGAGAATACCTGTCCCAAAGCCAACCAGTAATCCTTTTTCTACACCATGCACAAAAAAAGTTTGAAAATTAAAAAAAAAATACTCCTTTTAAAATAAACCCAAACAAACAGAACCAATAAATAACTGAACAATCGCTGACAGCTGCCTCATGGACAAAAAACCACATGGACGAGTTATAGAAAAAGTAACATGTCAAAGAAAACATTAACACACGTCACCAGCCTAAACCAAATTCACCACCAAATTGATCACTATCACTGTTGTTGGAGGGAGACACTTGGCCATTTTCCTAAGCATTGCCACATTTACTTAGATACGACTTATTATACCGATACACCATACTTCAGAAGGCAAGTTACTGTGCTCATGGAATTGCACATCTCCTCAATGAACATGCGACATTACTATTGGATCTCTCTCACAACTGACACATGCAATGACTTTTTACAAATAATGCATCAAGCAGCTATCCTGACTTTGATTCACAAGCAAGTACCAACTTAAACAGCATAATTGCTCCAAAACACCCTCTTTTCTCTTTCCAACTTGACAGCTTTCGAAAAACTTTCCATATGATTTCACACACCACATCATCATTGTGACAGGTAAGAGCTGACACTTGGTATCAAAAACTTCAGCTGACTTCATAAAACCTATTGAAATCAGAAAGAGCTGCCTGAGGGCAAAAGTGTTTTCGGTTGGAGAAATATATTTGTTGTTTATCTGATATAGATTGCTTGAAAAGGAACTCCCTTCACTTTTTTCCTATCATTTTTAACATTGCTTTTTAGAGCACACCTTCTTCTTGTTAACTTTATTTCCAGTTTTGAGATTTTGTTGAAATGTAAAAAGTTGTGTAGATGAATACTTATTCTGGTGTATATTTCCTGTTTACCAGTTTAAACCAATATTTTTGGGGAATGTGGATCCCAACAGCGAAATGTCAAAATGGGTCAGAGCTACAAATACCCAAAAGTGCATTCGAGCTGGAGGTAAACATAACGATTTGGATGATGTTGGTAAAGATGTTTACCATCATACATTTTTTGAAATGTTGGGAAATTGGTCATTTGGTGATTATTTCAAGGTATGTACAAATTTAGATGTTAATAAGACATTTGCTTACTAACTGTACAGTAATGGCATACAGTTTTTTCACAAATAAAGAATAGTTTTTGCACAGTAAAGAAAGGAAGAAAGTTGGTGTTTAATCTTCTTTCAGTGTCAAGGTCATTGGTGATGTGCCAGGTCAGATGGATGACATTGGTGGAGGAAATTTGCCATGGTTGTGTTGAGAGATGGTGGTGGTGATTTAGCATGCTTCAGGGAAAGTACAAAAACCAGAATCAGCAAGTTGGAATGTGATTTGAGTCACACTCTTATTCAAGAAGAGTCAAGTGTCAGCCAGGACACAGCTTAACATAAGGAAAGGTGACTGCGAGAGTACAAAGTAGTCCAAAATGGAAAAAGAAGTATAAATGCTTACATTTTGTCATTTGGCATTCTGAGTTGTACATCCTTGGCTGAAATTGAATCCCTTATATACCCATTTGGATCAGAAAATGTGGGAAATTGCAGTTTCAATGAGGCAAGGAAGCCAGTGAAGCAGTGGGTGTTGTGATAAAGTAGATAAAAAGACAAAGAAATGGTAAGATATATAGGAATGTATGTACAGAACCTGGAAAGAAGCAAGGGAGAAAACGGATAATGTAGAAAATAATAAAGAAAAACTTTTAATGTTTGTGAAGTCATGAGCAGAAGAAACGTGAGTTGTTGAGATGTGGTACAGAAGTATCAGACATACATGATGTACATTGGTGAACCAGCACAGCCGAATACAAATAAAAGAGACTACAATGACCTTGGCACTACAAACTAAGTTCAGTTATATCCTTGTTGTTGTAAATTATTAGTATAAAATTTTAGAACTAATAGTCATGAAAATGCTTTTAACAGGCTCAAAAAAGTTTTGCTTTGGTAACTCATAGTATGAATAATTTGATTTCCCAGTAAGATTCATTTTAAAAAGCTGAATTCATAAATGTAGAAAAAGTTTTAAATATTTGTAACTTTTAAAGTGAGCTTTGAGTTCATAAAATTGTATTTGTTATGAATTTGGCAAACTTGAGACTGTGCTTCACTTTTAATTTTTGTAGCAAATTCAGAACTACTTTCACTCAAGTTAAAATATGCTGTAATTAATTTAATTTTTATAACGTCAAACACCTAATTTATTGTTTTACCTAATTTCAAATCATCAGTAATCTTTTTGGAGTCTATGTTATCTAATGTTTATGAACTTGTAGCCATAAAAATTTCTCAGTCCAAGAAATGAGTTTGTTTCTTAATGTGACAAAACATTAAAAATCTGCACCAGAAGTTAAACAGCTAAGTGGAATAACTGTATTAACTATCGGGATAACAATAAATACTTTTAATAATACTGCACACTATTTGTCCTCTGCATGGAACTAGTTAATTATGATTAATTTTCATATGCTGAATTCGGATTTTATTTTAGTTTTTCTCCATGAAATACAAAAAGTTTCTTCTGGATATCAGTTTTCTTTGCTGTTGTGAAAATATGCTTTAATTTAATAGAAATAAGTTTCAGTTCACATGCAACAGGGAAACTTTATTCTCTGTGTAATCTGATTTCTATTTGCCCATCTAATGTTAACTGTCATAATTCTGCTTTGTGCTGCCACCTGGTGGGTTTCCCTGCAATTTTGCAGAAAGAGTATTGGTGCTACACTGTAATGACAATTACTATAATATTGTGTTTTGTGCTTATGTGAAGTTAGTGTTGTGAGTGAGTATTCTGTCAGAAACCTTTGTACAGCCTGTCTAGACAATGTGTAAATAAACCCAGTAAATTTTGTTACATATGTGCGGAATATATAGTGAAAAGCCAAAAGCATATCATACTCCTGTAGTTAAGAAGGCATGTGAGTTGTATTTTGACTGCAGACTTGGGAACCAAGATAAGTCTGTTGCTTAGCATCTTTGTTATTACGTATGAGCAAGTAACTTGCGTAATTGGCTGTACAGTTCTTGAGCATCAATGCCATTTAGGGTAACAATGGTGTGGCGTGAATAGCAGGATCATGCCACTGACTACTACTTTTGCTTGACCAAAATGAGAGAGTATTCTACAAAATCAGATCGTGCTATTCACGGAGCAGGGTGGTGCAGTGGTTAGCACAGTGGACTCGCATTCGGGAGGGCAATGCCTGTGTCCGGCCATCCTGATTTAGGTTTTCCGTGATTTGCCTAAATCGCTTCAGGCAAATGCTAGATGATTCCTTTGAAAGAGCACGGCCAATTTCCTTCCCTGATCCGATGGGATCGATGACCTCAGTCAACATCACCTCTTTAGGGACTTTAATCTGTCATAGGCACAATCTGAGTTACTGGCTTCATGATTGCCAGGATGGAATTAGCTTGCTCAGGGTTTTAAAATGACTTCATGTAGGAGGTACCAGAGTGAGTTCATGTACTGTACTAACAGTTGGTGGTTTGTTTGGAGCATTGCGTCATGTTCACAACCCTGAGGAATGGAGACTCTTTATTGGTTCCTTGAAATCAAGTTTAAAGAGCAGTCCTCCTTTGTAAAGCTACAAAATATTCCTCAGCTCTTCCGATCCTTGGTTAACATGAAAGAGACTTGTGAAACTATGCAAGACTCGGTCAGTTACTTACACTATAATATGAATAACTGAGAATTGTGTGCAAATCTGAAAGTAAAGGGCTATTGAATGGTATGCAACTAGATAACACAAAGTACTGCTTCTTTCCATGCTAGTGGGACAGCCACAACAAGAAAGAACATTACGTAAGAGTGGCCTAAGCGAAACTCGTACATTCCAAGTAAGATGAGTGTTGTATGAATTGTTAGTGAACCCTGAAGATATGTATTTCCTACCCTTGCATATTAAAATGCAGTTAATGGAGATATTTGTAAAAGGGCTGGTCAAAGAAAGGGAAGCTTATGCACGTCTTAAAGACAGTTATGCAACTTCAGCAGTGCGAAGATTGAGGAGGAAGTATTTAATGGCCCCCAAATATGAGAGCTTATGCAAGATACAGATTTCACCAACTTGTTAAGTGAGACTGAAAAAGATACATGGAATGCCTTCAAGTCTGTGTATGCCTGTGCTTGGAAATCATGAATCTGATTACTATAAAGAAATTGTGAATAACTTGATAAGATGTTTCCAAAATATGAAGTGTCATACATTGCTAAAATATGTCCTCGATTGCCATCTTGGCAGATACAAGTGATGAACCTGGGGAACTCCCCCTTGCGGGTCCGGGGTAAGAATAGGCCCGAGGTATTCCTGCCTGTCGTAAGAGGTGACTAAAAGGAGTTTCAACCGTTTCGGCTTTCCATGTGATGGTCCCCCTTGGGGTTTGACCTCCATTTTTCAAAATTCTACAGAAGTACGAGCCTTTTGGGGAAGGACACCTTACGTGGTGTACCACTGGTCCTAAGTGCGCTAAGACCTTGGCACTCAGCATTGTACCGGCGTTGTAACCATACCCACTATTCCTCAAATTGGGCCTAAACGCCTGATGGGTTGTACAAGTTACGCCCATAGTGCGTCCCCATCTGCACCAGCGATCATGATGGACTTTCCATGGCACCAGAAATCCAGCACGGTAGCCAGCCCGTTGTGGTGGGGTTGTCATGTACCCTCTAGGTTGTAGCCCCCTGACAACACAGGGATCGTACTGCCGATACCTGAGCTGCACCCTCCCCACGTCGGCCAAGGAGTAGATGCCAGTCTCCTTGGGGCATCAGGACTCCCGGCACCGGTCATCCTGCTAGGTGGCCCTTGCTGAGGCTGTGTGGCGCCCGTGGGGAGAGCCCATGGTTGGAGTGGGTGGTATCGGGGCGGACGTTTCGCAGATGAAACGACAACACGTATCAGGTCGCTCTGCGGCCGAGTCTTTCAAAAGAAAAGGTACCGTTTCTAGTTCTGGTTCTCCTGCCCTTTCCCCCTCGGCCACTCCCTGGGAGGAGGGACAGGCCCGCCGGCTTGGGGCGAAGTACTTCCCCCGCTATTTGGTCTGTTCTCGAACCGATGGGGGGGACGTTCGCCACCTCCAAGCCCATGTTCTTCGTTCAGCACATTGAGGACATCTTCGGGGAAATTGAGGCTCTCAGCAAGATGCGTTCAGGGTCTGTTCTTATCAAGACCACCTCCGCAACACAGTCGGCGGCGCTCCAGGCGTGCGACCGCCTAGGGGACATCCCAGTGTCCATTGTCCCACATCTGGCACTAAATAGGACACAGGGGGTTATTTTTCATCGTGACCTCCTGCTACAATCTGATGAGGAGCTCAGAGCCAACCTGGAGCGCCGAGACGTGCATTTCGTCCGGCAAGTCCAGCGCGGCCCCAAAGACCGTCGCATCAACACCGGGGCCTTTATCCTCGCCTTCGAGGGGGACGTTCTCCCGGAGAAGGTAAAGGTGATGTGCTACCGGTGCGACGTGCGACCTTACGTCCCGCCTCCTATGCGCTGTTTTCGGTGTTTGCGCTTTGGGCACATGTCGTCACGGTGTGAGGCTGAGCCCCTTTGTGGCGATTGTGGACGTCCTCTTCGTGAGGAACATACATGCACCCCACCACCTCGGTGCATTAATTGTCCTGGCATCCACTCGCCTAGATCCTCAGACTGCCCCGCATATCAGAAGGAGAAGAAGATACAAGAACTCAAAACTTTGGAACGGCTCTCTTATTATGAGGCCAGGAAGAAGTATGACCGCCTCCATCCCGTGCCGTTGACCACTTCGTTTGCCTCAGTTGTGTCCACTCCTTCCGCGGTATCCTCACCCCTATCCTGTCCCCCCTCCGCCTCCTCCGCCCATCATGGGGCTCTGCCTCCGCCTCCCAAATCCCTCCCTTCCAAATCCTCCTCCCCCATGGCCCCAGCCCCCTCTGCCCCAAGGGCCACCCTTCCTCCTCCTCCTCTCCCCCCGCCACCTGAGAAGCGATCCTCTTCTCAGGCGTCCATCGGGGAAACGTTCCAGACCCCAGCTTCCGAGGTCCGGCGTTCCAAAACGGACCCTGCGCGTGAGGACCTTCTTCGGGTCCAGCCCACCATCCCTGTGCCTCCTTGGCCTTCCAAGAAGGCCTCCAAGAAGAAGTCTCTATCCCCCTCTCCACCCCGGCGCGTTTCGTCTGACGCTCCATCCGTGAGTCACTGCTCCCGGCCGTCCTCAGTTTCGCCGGGACGCTCTGCTGGCAGGTGCTCAGCTGGCCTCTCGTCGGCAAATGATGCTGCCCCTCCTACACAACCAGGGACAGCGGCCGCAGCTGGCGACGACTCGATGGAACCGGATCCGCCTCCCGCCGGTTGTAGCGTTGTTCACTCGCAACCTGGCCCTCCGTGGCCGTCGAGGTGACCAGCTCTTCCCCCGTCTCGTTCCCCCAACTTTTTGACTAGCGATGGCGTTGTTACATTGGAACATAAGAGGTATTCGATCTAATCGGGAGGAATTACAACTGCTCCTCCGCCTGCACTGTCCGCTCGTCCTTGGTCTCCAGGAAACCAAGTTGCGCCCGACTGACCGTATTGCCTTTACCCACTATACCTCGGAGCGGTATGACCTCACCCCTGTGGACGGTATCCCAGCTCATGGTGGGGTCATGTTGCTCGTTCGGGACGATGTCTATTACCATCCCATCCCATTGACCACCCCACTCCAAGCAATAGCTGTCCGTATTACTCTTTCTGCTTTTACTTTTTCAGTTTGTACCATCTACACTCCACCGTCAACTGCTGTTAGTCGGGCTGACATGATGCACCTGATCGTTCACCTTCCCCCGCCGTTTTTATTGTTTGGCGACTTCAATGCCCATCATCCCCTTTGGGGCTCTCCTGCATCCTGTCAAAGAGGCTCACTCTTGGCGGATGTCTTCAACCATCTCAATCTTGTCTGCCTCAATACCGGCGCCCCGACTTTCCTCTCGGGCTCTACTCATACCTACTCCCACTTGGACCTCTCGATCTGTTCTACCACTCTTGCCCGTCGGTTCGAGTGGTATGTCCTTTCTGACACCTATTCGAGCGACCACTTCCCCTGTGTCTCCTGCACCACACCCCATCCCCACGTCCTTCGCGCTGGAACATACCGAAAGCTGACTGGGGACTTTACTCCTCCCTGGTGACCTTTTCGGACCACGATTTTCTCAGTTGTGACAGTCAGGTCGAATACCTCACGGCTGTTATCATCAATGCTGCCGAACGTTCCATTCCTCGTACTACCTCTTCTTCACGTCGCGTTTCCGTCCCCTGGTGGAACGAGGCTTGTAGGGACGCTATCCGTGCTCGATGACGTGCTTTACGCACCTTTCGCCGCCATCCTACGTTGGCGAATTGTATTGAATACAAACGACTCCGAGCGCAATGCCGTAGAGTCATCAAAGACAGCAAAAAAGCTTGTTGGGCCTCTTTCACCAGCTCCTTTAACAGTTTTACTCCCTCTTCCGTCGTTTGGGGTGGCCTGCGCCGGCTGTCGGGCATTAAGGCCCACTCCTCAGTACCTGGCCTGACCTCAGGTAATGAGGTCCTTGTTGATCCTGTGGATGTCTCCAACGCCTTTGGCTGCTTTTTCGCGGAGGTTTCAAGCTCCGCCCATTACCACCCTGCCTTCCTTCCCAGGAGAGAGGCAGAAGAGGCTCGGCGACCTTCCTTCCACTCCATGAATCTGGAAACTTATAATGCCCTCTTTACTATGCGGCAACTCGAACGTGCGCTTGCACTGTTCCGGTCCTCTACTCCGGGGCCAGATGCCATTCACGTTCAGATGCTGGCACACCTTTCTCCGGCGGGCAAAAGCTTCCTTCTTCGTACCTACAATCGCGTCTGGACCGAAGGTCAGGTCCCCATGCGTTGGCGTGATGCCGTCGTTGTTCCTATACCCAAACCCGGGAAGGATAGACACCTTCCTTCTAGTTACCGCCCCATTTCTCTTACAAGCTGTGTCTGTAAGGTGATGGAGCGCATGGTTAATGCTCGGTTAGTCTGGATTCTTGAATCTCGACGGCTACTTACTAATGTCCAATGCGGCTTTCGTCGCCGCCGCTCCGCTGTTGACCACCTTGTGACCTTGTCGACATTCATCATGAACAACTTTTTGCGAAGGCGCTAAACGGTAGCCGTGTTCTTCGACTTGGAGAAGGCTTATGATACCTGTTGGAGAGGAGGTATCCTCCGCACTATGCACAGGTGGGGCCTACGCGGTCTCCTGCCCCTTTTTATTGATTCCTTTTTAACGGATCGAAAGTTTAGGGTACGTTTGGGTTCCCTTATTGTCCAACGTCTTCCTCCAGGAGAACGGAGTGCCTCAGGGCTCCGTCTTGAGTGTAGCCCTTTTTGCCATCGTGATCAATCCAATTATGGATTGTATTCCACCTAATGTCTCAGGCTCTCTCTTTGTCGATGACTTCGCGATCTACTGCAGTGCCCAGAGAACATGCCTCCTGGAGCGCTGCCTTCAGCGTTGTCTAGACTGCCTATACTCATCGAGCGTGGCAAATGGCTTCCGGTTCTCTGAAGAGAAGACGGTTTGTATCAACTTTTGGCGATATAAAGCATTCCTTCCGCCATCCTTACATCTCGGTCCCATTGTTCTCCCATTCGTGGAAACAACTAAGTTTCTAGGGCTCACGTTGGACAGGAAACTGTGTTGGTCTCCACATGTCTCTTATTTGGCGGCCCGTTGTACACGTTCCCTTAATGTCCTCAGAGTTCTTAGCGGTTCATCTTGTGGAGCGGATCGCACTGTCCTGCTTCGCTTGTATCGGTCCATAGTCCGATCGAAGCTGGATTATGGGAGCTTCGTCTACTCGTCCGGTCGACCATCCCTCTTATGCCGGCTCAACTCCATCCACCATCGGGGGATACGTCTTGCGACCGGAGCCTTCTACACTAGTCCTGTCGAGAGTCTTTATGCTGAAGCTGCCGAATTACCATTGACCTACCGGCGCGACGTACTGCTGTGTCGGTATGCCTGCCGGCTGTTGTCTATGCCCGACCACCCCTCTTACCAGTCCTTCTTCGCCGATTCTCTCGACCGTCAGTACGAGTTGTATGTGTCTGCCCTGCTGCCCCCCGGAGTCCGCTTCCGTCGCCTGCTTCGACAATTGGATTTTGCCCTGCCTACCACCTTCAGAGAGGGTGAGAGCCTGACACCACCTTGGCTCCAGGCTCCGGTTCATATTTATCTCGACCTCAGCTCACTCCCGAAGGAGGGTACTCCGGCTGCAGTGTATTGCTCACGGTTTGTCGAACTTCGTGCTCGACTTGCCGGTCACACCTTTATTTACACCGATGGCTCCAAAACTGACGATGGTGTCGGCTGTGCCTTTGTCGTCGGGGCCGCCACCTTTAAATACCGGCTCCTCGACCAATGTTCGAGCTTTACGGCCGAGCTTTTTGCTCTCCATCAGGCCGTTCAGTATGCCCGCCGCCACCGCCATTCATCGTATGTACTCTGCTCTGACTCACTCAGTGCTCTTCAGAGCCTTGGAGCTCCCTATCCGGTCCATCCCTTGATTCAACGGATACAGCAGTCCCTCCATTCTTTCGCTGATAATGGTTCTCCTGTCAGCTTTCTGTGGGTTCCTGGACATGTAGGAGTGCCTGGGAATGAGGCTGCGGATGCTGCAGCCAAGGCTGCAGTCCTCCTGCCTCGGCCAGCCTCCCATTGTGTCCTGTCATCTGACGTTCGTGGGGATGTATGTAAGAGGCTTGTGTCGTTGTGGTGGGATGCTTTGTCATCCTTCCAAGGAAACAAGCTCCGGGCAGTAAAACCGCTCCCAACTGCTTGGACAACCTCCTCCCGACCATCTCGGCGAGAGGAGGTCCTTCTGACCAGGTTGCGGATTGGGCATTGCCGGTTTAGCCGCCGCTACCTGCTCCCCGGTGACCCAGCCCCGCAGTGCCCTTGTGGTCAGGCATTAACAGTGCGCCATGTTTTATTGTCGTGTCCCCGTTTTAGTCAATTTCGTGTTGTCCTGTTCCTGCCATCTACTTTACCAGATGTTTTAGCTGATGATGCTCGAGCAGCTGCTCGTATTCTGCGTTTTATAACTTTGGCTGGCTTGTCCAAAGACATCTAACCTTTTTACTTATTTTATCTGCATCTTTGTCAGGTCCTTCTGGTGTCCCCCCCATCCCCTTGAGTGTTACTAGATTCCTTGTGCTCTAACAACAGTGACTGGGCGCTAATGACCTCAGTAGTTGAGCGCCCTTAAACCCCACCAAAAAAAAAAAAAAACACCTGGGGAACCTTTTCACCAGAAAGTTGTACTAGCTGAAAAGTGGTTTGTGGGGCAATGGAACAGCAACATACTGGCAGAATATTGTTGTTCCTCAGGGACACTGCAGAACATGAATATAAAAGACAATGACTAAAATGGTCTTTTAACTTATCCTTGGGTGAAATATTTGTCTTTAAAAGGTTCCCAAATTATGTATTTTTAGTAAATAATGAAACCTCTAATTTTGGGAAACAGTATGTGATAGGGAATTTTTATTTTCGAATCATTATTCCCCATAATCACGACAAGTGAAAAACCATAATTTTATCTAGAGGACAGACAAAAAGTTGAAATGTGGTGTAAATTGTAATTCGTAAAATTTCCTTTGAATAATCTACTAAAGAAAATCAGATTGAATAATTATTTAGAGCAGTCAGTTGAGGTATTTAAAAAATAATCATAATTACAACCATGTGCATGTGAGCACACATGCACGTGCAACTTTATTGTCAGTTAAATTCTCTTCTCAATTGTCTGCAAGACATTCTAGAGCAGGCATTTTATTGCAGTTGCACACTTCTGTCAAACAGAAACAGTTTTCCTCGCTGACAAGTTACCTAGAATATTGTGCGATAAGTTATTAGTGAATGAAAATAGCAAAAGTAAACTTTAACTTCTTGTTTCCAAAATTTGATATTAATCATAACATACAATGTGCAGAGCTCAGACATATAAGATGGACTGCAACATGTTACTTAAAGTTCTTATCAAAATGTACACCTAAGAATATTCTGTTTCGTTTATTGATTTATCCTGATGCATAATTTCAAATAGTGTGGTAAAGACTGATGGGCTACTGAATTGCTTGTATTATGGTTGACCTAAATTCAATTACAGTCCATTTGCAGAGAACAAGTTGTTAATTTCTGGGAAAATATTATTTTACAATATCAAGTGTTAAAGCAACTCCATCAGACTTGATAATAATTCTTGCATCCTCAACAAAGAGAACTCCATGTGTTTCTTAGATATATAATGTAAGCTCATGTATGTGTAACAAGAACAAGAGTGGGTCTCCATCTCAATCTCTGTGGTACACCTGTAGTAATATTGCTCTGTTTTCAAGATGCTGCTTCATTATGTACATTCCCTGTGTTTCTTAATGCAACATTCGGCATCCTTTTAGTAGGACAGAATGAAAATCAGTTACCTGAAAGACCTCCGATACTGTAATACACAGAGTACGTCTGGAAGAAACTGCACAATCAGAAGCTTTCAACAAGTCACAGAAGAGACCAGTTGGCAGTATTTTGCTGTTCAAATTTTGTATAATATGATTTGTGGATTGAGATATGGTGTATTCTGTGGAAAAACTCTTCCGAAATCAGAGTAAGTGTGAGTTCTCAGGGCTTATTAAGGATGTAACAACTGTCACAATTGATCAGGCAGTTCCCTTACTTGAATCTCAATATATTCTTTAATGAAAGTCCCAGAAGCTACATGCATGTGTCAGAACCTTAGTTAGGACACAGTCCATTTGCTGTAATCCTGATAAGCAGTGTTCCATGACTGCTGACTTGTTAGGTTACTTCAATCTGGTGTCTTGTTGATGTTCTTGGACGCACAGGCAGTGTATATGATAGAACCCACACTCTCATAGTCCAAAATTGTCCTCTCCACTACCAACCAATACCCGCTTTTTTACTGGTGGGCAGAAGACTGTCTTCACAGGGTGTTTATGATGAATTCATCCTATCTTTCCAGATAATGCGCCACAAAATGGGATGAATGTGGTGGCAACATTCTCCTGAGGTTTCTCTTCTGTTTCCACAGGTTGTACAGTCATTGTCAGACATGATGCTCTCAGAGTTTGCCACTCAGTGTCCTCAGATGTTAAAGTTCTTGGTTGACACATCTGTTTGTCACAGAGGGATTAAGACCCCATGTATCAATATTATGAGGACATGATTCTTGTGAGTGTATGTAATTTATGGCCAGTGAGTTCCAAAGATCCTGGTGGAAAAGTGAAACAACATTGAATTTCACATATATGTCACAATCCTTAAGCTTGCAGTTGTTAAAATATTCTTCAAAATCCATGGATTTGCGAATATGATCTGGATGTTTTCTGAAATAAGGGCTAAGCATATCATTCATATATTTAGCAAAGCGAATAAACACGTGCCCGTTGCTAACAACATCCCATCACTTAACAGTGCTGTCTGGCAAGTATGGATTATTGGAGAGGTGCCGTGGCCTCCACTGCACTTGGGATAGATCTGAGTTGATCTTCTGATATGCATTGTCTTCTAACTGGCCCTATATCTTCTCAATGTTATGCTGATGAGATAGGACTACAGTTGCATTGACTTTGACATCTGTTAAGAGCACAAGATCTGGACCTTCTCCCAGTTCCCATATGATAACCCTCTTCCTGCTAGAGATGTTTGGTTGCATACATTTTCTCTGTGTGAGAGTGTGACAGGTTTTACAGAAACAGAAGAGGAACCTCAAGATGATGTAACCATTGCATTTATTCCATTTTGTGTTGCATTACCTGGAAAGATAGACAAATTCTCAGAAACACCAAATGAAGATGGTCTTCCACACACCATTTAACCCATCCATAAAGACATAAAATTTTTGACTGACACCTGTAGCATTATACGTATCTTTCTACTCTTCTTCCTGTAAGGCTGCCTTTAACCTTTCTGTTACTTATTAATGAATAAGTCTGTTGTATATCTCACCAATTCTTTGTAATTAGATACAATGTTTAGTACGGCTAATTGTGCTCTATGGTCAGACAGACCATTCGCTACTCAATAAAAATATATATACAACTAGTTAAGTGTACACCCCCAAAAATGTTGTCTACAGGTGCTTTCCTGTGTAATTCTGGTGAGAAAATTAAGAACAGAAGACATGTTGTAAGAGTTCAGTAACATGTCCAAATCATTCATTTGATGTGAGGGTTTAAGAAAATTAGTATTGCAAAAAAACAGACTTAATGCTTTTCATGAATTCAAATTTCGTTCACTGCATAGCTTTGAAGAAAGCTATCGACTAGGCTGCTATTAATAATAATAATAATAATAATAATAATGTTGTTGTTGTTGGTGTTTTGTATATTTTTAAAAAGCACATGTTTCAAAATTCCACAGACTACTTTTTCTACAATTAAATGGAAAACCTCAAGTGAGAAAAGTCTCATTACTGATATTAAACAATAACAAAACATTTGTAAAGCACTATTTTCTTTATTTAAGTCCACGTTGCTCGTAGCACAGCTTTTTATATTATTTATAAACAGTAACCCACACACTCCCAGTTGTTTAAAGAATCAAACTCCCATTTATAAAATACCATATCTCCTGAACTATGTGTCATAAAAGATTTTTATTTTGTAGTTTGAGTGTGTTGATAACGGTTTGCAAATGTCTTGCAAATAGAAGTAATAGAAAAGAGATAATAAATTGAAACTTCATTCCTGACACTGAAGTTTTACTGCATGAGCAATGAAAATGTAGCAATATTTTCCTTTTTTACCTTGTGTGAGGGTGTTGGCAAGAAAAAGCTTTGAAAAGATTTGAAATAATGTGTAAAATTTGTTGGAAGTTGCTAATGGCTGACATCAGCAATTTTAGTTGCGCTGGCTTGAAACATATACGCAGTTTCCAATTTTAATACGTATTGTGTGAAACTTGTAACATAAGATTATGCCTGTTAATGAGTAGATTTTAGCAAAATTTTAAAGTTTGAAATTTGGTCAATATTTATTTGAAATCAAAACTGGGCATAATTACCACAGGGAGTTATTTGTGATTTTTATTTATACAAAATTGTACATATTTTCTATCTGATCACTGTTCTTATTTCAAAATGATCAGTTTCAAGCAATGTCACCAAGCTTCAGAACACTTAAATAATGAAAATAAATTACACATGAATTCTATCCCTGAGTTTATGATATTAAAAAATTGAAACATTATTCTATTTAATTACAGTAAAAAAGTTGAGTAACATATGATATCTCAAAGTTACACAGTAAAGAGTCTTAGTGAAGCACCTTAATGGAACTATCGGTTACACTGTCATGTACTAAAGCTGTACTTAAGTGTTTTCGCTTTATACTACAATTTTTGAAGATACTTGATATGTTTGGAACACTTAAAGTGTTAAAGAGTGCCCTCTATGTGTACTAACAGATATAAAATGCAATAATTTATATAGGAAACTGATGTGTCGACAGAAGTGCCGACACAGTGTGATTTGATGGGACCGCAATGCACGCTATAAACACACGAAGGATGGCGTGAGGTCTGAAACAGGATACGTAATGAATGCTATAAAGAAAAGTACGTAGCTTTTGGAATACTTAACTTTAATCCATCCTTGTTGTATACATCGTTCTTGATGAGACATGCTTTATACGATAAGTATCAATTGCTATGTAAGGCTAATGGCGCCTTGCTAGGTCGTAGCCATGGACTTAGCTGAAGGCTATTCTAACTATCTGCTCGGCAAAGGAGTGAGACTTCGTCAGTGTAGTCGCTAGCAAAGTCGTCCGTACAACTGGGGCGAGTGCTAGTCCGTATCTCGAGACCTGCCTTGTGGTGGCGCTCAGTCTGCGATCACTGACAGTGGCGACACGCGGGTCCGACATGTACTAATGGACCGCGGCCGATTTAAAGCTACCACCTAGCAAGTGAGGTGTCTGGCAGTGACACCACAGAAACATTACAAAGTCTTGTATGAGTATTCACCATATACAGGAGATTATGAATTGCAGACAAACACAGTGAAAAAACTGCTATACATTTTAGGTTTCGGCCAAAAGGCCTTCTTATGAAATGCACACAAAAGCACAATTCACAACACGTGACCACTGTCTCTGGCCATTGTGGCTGGACTGAGTTGTAACTGTACCTGATGGGGTCAGCAATCCAGTGGTGGGGTTTGGGCATGATGGGGAAGGGGGAGGGAGGGATGGCAGGGAGGGGTGGGGGGAAAGTGTAGTGCTGCAAGTGGGAGCAGGCAGGGATGTGTTGGGGACAGGGTAGGACTGTTAGGGGCAGTCAGGACATTTGGGTGAGGAGGGAGTGATGGAAAAGAGAGATGTAGAGAAATGGAGAAAGGAGTAATGGGTGTTTTGGTGGAATAGAAGGCCATGTTGTGCTGGGGTGGGAACAGGGAAGGGGATAGGTAAGTGGAGGACAAAGGCTAACATAGGTGTGAGATACAATGCCGAATGCAAGGGATGTTGTGTTGGCAGATGGGGCTTTGGTTGCACGTGCTCAGAACAAGTCATAACTCAGCGAGTGTGGTGGGCATGAGCTTGCTCCCAAATCTTGTAGTGCATGTTTTATATATTTGGGGGAGGGGGCAGTTACGTAACATGGCTGTGGGCACAAAGGCTGCCAGTGGTGACCACCACATTGAAGGATGCCTTCAGGTGCCCGAAAGAAAGCACACTGCTAGGGCAGTTGTGCTAACCTACTGAAAACAGGTATGTAGTATCACTGATTTGCTGCCGAGACGCCAGCATAGATCAATAAAATAGGCAAAGACAGCTGCACCTCCTCCAGTTGTCATTAAATGGTTGAGGAACTTCGAGAGTTTCCAGCAACTCTTCAGAGAATATGCCCGAAGTCACCATTGTCGATAGAGACTGCGGAAAGACAGACTTAAAGAGTTCTGTATTAACAACAAAGAGGATTACGTGGCTGTAATGGAAGTAATAGGCAGAGAGAGCCTTCATTTTCACACTCATTCCTCAGAGCCATTGAAATTCCTCAAGTGGTGGTCTGCAGGCTACCTTTTAAAATTGACCTGGTTCACCCCAAAAATGAATTTGAGGGTAAGGCTTGTATTGTTAGGGCGGTCCCCATATAAAGCCATTGAAATCTTAACAGGCAGATGCCTTTTTTTAATTTTGTTATCCTAGTTTATAATACTGAAAATCGGAAAATATTTCAACTTGAGCTTGAGCATGTTGCGAATATCACAGGCGTGTCAGTAGAAAAATTTCACAGTAAAGATCGCAAGGCGGAATGTTATTCTTTCCAAGGCCTGAACCATGTAGCGAGATTTTCCGCAATGCCTCCCCAATGTGCAAAGTGTGCAGGGCCGCATCGGAATAGACTCTGTATTGCACCAAAAGAGGAAACACCCTAATGCTGCAACTGTTATCTCAACCACATTGCTAGCTACCGCGGGTGCTGGGTGCAAGGAATTTGAGAAGGCTTACACTAAACAGCAGACCAGCAACAGTCTGGCCAGATGTGTTACACCTGACCTGAGCTTTAGTAATGTTGCAAGGGCAGAGGCTGCCCTGTCCACCCCTCCGGCAAAACTGGCATAGCTCTGTGTAGAAAAGGGTGCCACCAGTCAGGCCTCACGTGCCAGTGTTTACAGCATAGACGAGTGGGCCAGAGTGAGTGCTGCACACTCTGCCACTCAGGAAGTCATTGACAGGTGCATATCAACTCAGGAATGCCCTGAGTATGGCCCAGTATCAGCCAATGGAAGTGCACAGCAGAAAGCACCTACCTGTCCAGCAGGTTGTGGTAGGCTTGCATGGGGATGTATTGTTGATGGGACGCATGTACAATGTAAACTCTTCTCTGCAAATGAGGAAAATCAGTTCCCTTCTACAGATGATTTCGTAGACGACCTCCAATCTGTGTTGAACAGTCAAGGAACTGCTCGTGACTGCAATTACAAAAACCCATTGAAGCCAATACCGTATTTACTCGAATCTAAGCCGCCCTTTTTTCCGGTTTTTGTAATCAAAAAAACCGCCTGCGGCTTAGAATCAAGTTCAAAGCAAGCGGAAGTTCTGAAAAATGTTGGTAGGTGCCGCCACAACTAACGTCTACTGTCCAATATATGTAGCGCTACACAGGCATGCTTTCTAGGCACAAAGATAAATAGTGGCGCCAAAACCTCTGCGCCAGTAAATAAATTTAAAAAAAAAAAGGTGGAAGACGAGCTTTTTTTCTCCGCCCCGAGTTTCGACCGTTGCATTTTCATACATTATCCAACGAAGTAAATACAAATTCCGTATTGTTCATCTTCAAATGTAACAGAATTTCAATGTACTACGAAAATCCGACTGGCAAGACTGTTTGGGATGTTTGTCAATATGGCCAACTCTACGTTCTGAATTTTTTCCTACCTGTGAGAAGAGATGGTTGCTAATAGGAACCTGATGAAATGTGAATCACATGCAGTATTCTCTTCACCATAAAAATAATAATAATATAAACGTTTTGCCATGTATTCTTTCGTGTTTGCTGCTAACTCATTTAAATCCTGCCTGCCTAATAAACTACGGAACTAGAGTGAGACAACAGCGAACGAGGAAGAATATACATATCGTGTCATGTTTATATTCGTATTGTTCTTATGCCTAATAGTGATACAGTCAGAAATGAAGCACGGCAACTGACTAGATTTTTAAATCTAAGATGACTCTAATTTCTGTGCAGAATTTGATGTACTAAAGAAGCGGCCGCAAAGATTTTCAAACGGAGAAAAATTTTCGCCTAACTCTCGTTCAGAATGTGTTCTATCATACGCAGTCTATTATTTGGTTCTTGGTGATCATTATCAAAGAAAGCAGCAGTGCAAGTAACAACAAATAGCAGTCTCTTGCCATTGTTTTGCTAATGAGACGATTCCTCTCTTCTTTTTTTAAAAATTGTAAGTGGCGGTAGCGCGTACAAAAGCAAGCCATGCCGCGAGCGGTGACAGGCTGTAAACACACATCATCAGAATGCGACAAACAATGCATGACACAGTACAATAATGCATTTTCACCTAGAGTGACGTAAACACCCATAACAGTGAGAACGGCACTTACAGATCAAAGAAATATAAGCAATCGATTCAAACCAGACGAAGCACGTGAAAAAGGAAGGGTACCCGTATAAATACGGGTGGAGCGCCTGACACATAACAATGGCTACCTGGTAAAGCTTAACTGCTAAGCTTAAGATTCGAACCAAACTACTGTAGCTGTATCGTCATTCATTTGACCTAAATTGTGTCTCATATTACAATGGACCAACTTCGTTTCGATTTGGAGGTGCGGCCTAAAACTTTTCTCTCCCCTTGAATTTCGAGTCTCAAATTTCACATGCGGCTCAGATTCGGGAATTTTTTTTTTCTTTATTTCGAGTCTCATTTTTCAGGCGCGGCTTAGATTCGAGTGCGGCTTCGATTCAAGTGCGGCTTAAATTCAAGTAAATACGGTAACCAATAGGTAAACAAGAAACACCATGGATAATGCTCAAATACATCAGTTAACAATATGCACATAGAACATGTGCAGCATATGTCCACAGGCTGGTGAGTTTGGGCAATTCCTACGAGACAAGACAGTTGATATTTGCCTCAACCAGGATACTTTCCTTAAGTACAGTGTCAGAGTGCAAGTGGCAAATTTCACTTGCGTCATAAAGATATGCTAACTGCAGAAGGAGGTCCCTCTGTCTGTATTAAGACCTCCCTAAAACACCACATAGTGCTGCTACCACTGTTCACTACAATTGAACCTTAAACAGTATGGCATGAGATTAAGGTGACAGTGGAAAACCACTGAAATAGAGGCGGCAGGAAGGGTGGCCACATTACCTACTGACAATGGCTCTCTAGAAAGTTACAAAGCAGTTCCTAGGGAAAGGGCAGCCAATTCCTCCCATTAAATTTGGCAGAGAACTTATCTGTGAACCTGATGTCAAAGCCCATGTCTTGTCTGACAAATTCGCCGACAACTCCCAATCAGTAGAGGATAAAATTTATGACCAGTATACTTGAACTATGCAACAAAGCTACCCATTTTTTTCACAGATGTGGCAGCGGGTGATAACATCAAACTAACAAGTGAAGACAAAGTAGGACTTCAACTTTGCACCTTGAACCTCAGGAAGGCTGGAGGTTGTGACCAAGTGGTGTCTGCCATGCTCCAGCAATTCCCACTTTGCACCGTAAGACCATT
This sequence comes from Schistocerca americana, assembly GCF_021461395.2. Classification (NCBI taxonomy): domain Eukaryota; kingdom Metazoa; phylum Arthropoda; class Insecta; order Orthoptera; family Acrididae; genus Schistocerca; species Schistocerca americana. The sequence goes on along the minus strand of NC_060120.1, from coordinate 636,471,302 downwards.
ACTGAAGTTTTCAATCCCAGTTTGAGGACTGGCAAATTCCTAAATTTGATAAAGCTGCTTGACTACCTAAGTATTATCTCTATATATATAAAAGGAAATGTGCTGACTAATTCACGGACTCATCTTTGCCCAGCCCAAACCTAATTTAAGCATGGAAATTCGGAGGGATGTTGATCTTATACTGGAGGTATTGTTTAAGAAGGAGCTTTTTTGTTTATTCGACATTCCTCCACTAAGTGGATGAAAGGTTTTTTTTGAAAATATGTCACTATTAAGGCAACATTAAAGTTAGAACTACAAAAATTGGTATTTGGTTCTTCAGTCAGAAATAAATAAAAAAAAGTGCTTCAGCATTTTTGGAAATTCGACCTGTAATGGGGTGAAATAGTGCGCGAAAGTTTTTGTTGAAAATAAATCATTATTAAAGAATTACTAAACCATTTTTAAAGCTGCATCTAGGGAACTTGATTTTTGACTTCTCGGTTAGAAATAAAAAAAATGTGTTTTTCGTTGTTTTTGGGAATTCACCCCCTGTGCAGGTGATATAGAAGATGAAAAGTTTTATGAAATACTTCATTATGAAAGTAGAATAGTGTTTTGGTCAGAAGTACGTTCAGAAAAGACCATGTTTCTATGGCCTTAATTAGCGTGGAAGGCGTAAAAGGTGTGCAGTTTGTGAACTAAATCAAAGAAATCTATAACACGCACCAGAATGAATCAGCTTTGTCTGAATTGCATTGAAGAGAAACAGATGATTAATAAATTAATTTTTCAGCAGGTCTAAAATATGTTTTTAAAATTATTTTTGGTGTGATTACTACGCAAACTAATCATTACTAATGACAAAATTGATACCATGTTTAAATGCAGTTCCATACACAGAAATATCCATTTGAGATGAGGGATGTGTGTTTTCATGTGTATGAAATGACATTAATTCGTTGGAACATTTTAATTATGCAAAGGCTGCCATGTAACGAGTCACTAAACACTTTCACAGTGTGTAGATTTACACATAAGCAGTGGGTGTGAAAACATACAAATTCAACAAATTCAGTTAGAGAGAAACACAATAAAATCTGTGCAGTCCATACAGTCTATGCCAGCAGAGCAGCATGCTCTAAGCTAGTGATCGTATTGAGCACATTGACAGAGAAGAGTTGATACCACCAGAGCAGTTTTGGTGTGGCCACAACACACAACAGTAGCTACTGCAGCTTGTGGAGGATGCAATGAGAGCCTTGAAGTGTCAGGAGTACTCAGGGGTGATACTCCTGGATGTCTCCTGCATGACCGCATGCTTAATAACCACACCGGAAACAGCATTTCAACAGCAAGGCTTATACAAGCAGGAGTGTTCAAGTGGTCTGTCCTTGGTCCCCTGCTGTACTCCTTGTACACATCTGACATCCCAAGGACGGAGACAATTTTGTTAGCCTTTACACATGGACAACACCGCACTCTATGCCCGCTGCCTGAAAGTCGGAATTCTGTGTCACTGTCTGCAGGTGGCAGGTGTTGTTTTAGAGACCTGGGCCAGGCAGTGGTGTTTGAAACTGAACATTGCAAAGAGTCAGGCTGTTGTAATTACGTGGTGCAGAGTGCTGTTGGATCTTGAGCCTGTGTGGATCATGAAACACACCATCCCATGTTCGTGCACAGTGCAGTATCTCGGGGTAACCCTTGTCAGGCACCTTTTCTGGGGTCACACAATCGGAAGTTTGGGGTAAAGCATGTTGCCGTCTGAACGCACTTTACCCCTTACTAAATCCTGAGTTAACACTTCCTCCACACTGTGGCACCATGCTGTATCTAGCACTGATCCGACCAGTGCTAGAATATGCAGCCATAGTGTGGGGAAATGCAGCTGAATGAATGCCTTAGTTGTTGGCTTCAAGGCTTGTAGGGGAGAGCCTTAAGACTTGGTATGCATCTCTCGTGAGATTTCCTTACCCGGGAGCACCAACAAAGAAACCTTTATTCCTTTGATATGGGACTGATTCTGACAGACTGTCCGACTATTCTATGAAATGAAATGTCGTGGCATTCTGAAAACAGGCTTATTGCAAATCTGGATAACCAGCAACATAGGAAGGGGGACTGCTAGAAAGCCAACCTGCCACAGCAGTGAACATAGGATAAACAAAACATGTAAAACATGCTCAAATTACAAAGAGGACATACACAAAAGTTAGGCACTAGCAACACTTTTAGAAAAAGCAAGAACAATTAATAACAACTTAGTATGCACAAAAAATACAGACTGACTGTCTATTAGGAAATGAGTGAGTGCAGTAGGATTAGTCAAGGTTGAGGCCAGGGGATTATAGGAATACAACATATATTTCACAGTTCAGAAAAGTTGATGTTGGTAGAAAGGATCAAGACTGTGAAGGTGAAGGCTGTCATTGAAATGAAACACATTGTGTTTGGCAGGAACTTTAGCAAATGGGTGGTCCGGATGTCTCTTGTCCACAGATTGTCCATGGTCATTTATGTGAACAGATAGATTTTTAGTCATCATGCACATCTAAAAGCAGCACAGTGATTGTAGCTTAGTTTGTAGATAACGTGACTGCTTTCACAGGTAGCCCTGCCTTCAATGGGATAAAAGATGCCTGTGACCAGACTGACGGAGGAGGAGGAGTAGGAGGGGGCAGTATTTACGGGACAGGTCTCGCATATGTCTGTTGCGGGGATATGAGGCATGAGGCTGGGGGTTGGGGGTAGTGGTGGAGTAAGGATAGTCAAGGACATTGCGTAGGTTTGGTGGGCTGTGGCCTACCACTGTGGGAGGTGTGGGAAGGACAATGGGAACAATATTGCTCATTTCAGACAATGATGAGAGATAGTCAAAACGCTGGCAGCGATTGTGATTCGGATGCTGCAGTTCTGGGTGGTTCTCAGTCATTTCTATACAAGGTTGCTTGGGTAGTTTTGGTCTGTGATTGCCTCATTGTTACATTTGGTGAGAGACTGCTTGTCACTGCAGATATGATGACCACCAGTGGCTGGGCCCTGTGAAAGGGACTTTTTGGGATGGGATGGGATGGGATGGGATGGGATGAGTGATAACTGTTGAAGTGGAGGTATTGCTGGTGGTTGGTAGGTTTGGTACAGACAGAGGTACAGATTTAGCAATCCTTAAGGTGGAGATGAACATCAAGGAAGGTGGCTTGTTAGATTGAGGAAGAATCAGGTGAAATGAGTGGGGGAGAAGGCATTGCATATCTGGAGGAATTGGATAGTATGTCCTCATCCTCGGTCAACTTCATGATGTCATCAGTGAATCTGGACCAGGTGAGGAGTTTAGGATTCTGGGTGGTTAGGAAGGATACCTCTGCATGGCCCATGAACAGGTTGGCATAGGATGGGGTCATTCTCAAGCCCATTGATGTACCACAGATTTGTTTGTAGGTGATGCCTTCAAAGGAGAAGTAATTGTGCATGAGGATATAGTTGGTCATGGTGACCAGGAATGAGGCTGTAGGTTTGCAGTTAGGGGTAAGGTAGTATTTACTAACAGCAAGGCCATGGGGATTGGGGATGTTAGTGTAGAGGTAGGTGGCATAGACAGTGGCAAGCAGGTTGCTGTGTAGTAAGGAAGACGAACTGTGGACAGTTGGTGGAGGAAATGGTTGCTTTCTGTTATATAGGAGGCTAGGTTGTGGGTAGTAGGCTGAAAGTTTTGGTCCACGAGAGTAAAGATTATTCTCTCAGTGGGGCACAGTAATCAGCCACAGTGGTGTCTCCTGTGTGGTTGGTTTTATGGACTCTGGGAAACATGTATAAGGTATGAGTGTGGGGGAGTAACAGGGGTGAGAAGAAAGATTTTCTCAGGGAACAGTTTCTGGGATAAACTTGAGGATTTTAGGAGAGACTGGAGTTCCTGTTGTTCTGGAATGGGGTCACTGTGGCAGGATTAGTAGGTAAACGAATGTGACACCTGGTGGAGTCCTTCTGCCGGATAATCCCTGCAGATCAAAACCACAGTGATGGAACCTTTATGGCAGGTAGGATTATTAGGTCAGGATCAGTTTTTATGTGGTGGATTGTGGTTCTTTTTGTGGATGTAAGATTGGTTTCAATGTTGCGGGATTTAAGTAATGATGGTGTGGCAAGGTCTGAGGTTAGAAATTAGTGGGATGTTAAAGGGGTATTAGAGGGTAGTTGGGGTGGACTATGGTTGGATGAAGAAATGAACTGAGTAAGGCAGGGTTCATTATTGGTTGTTGTTTGAGTGTGATGGTTAGGTTTGGTGGTGAAAAAGTTCTTCCACTGTAGGAACTGGGAGAAGGAGAAAATGTCTTTAACAAGTCCAGTATGATTGAATTTGGGAATAGAGCAAAATGAAAGGACTTGGAAAGGACTGACACTTCCTTGGGACTAGAGTTTTTGGAGGATAGGCTGACAACTATGTTTCTGGTCTGTTAAGGTTTTGGGTTTTCTATGGTTGTGGTGGGGAGTTTCTGAGGGTGTGGTACGTGTAGTAAGTTTGTAATTCCATGTTTGTTGGCTATTAGGGGATGTGTGAGAGGTTTCTAGGCTCTTGCAGAGATGGAGGATAGTGGAAGTCAAGGCAGAAGTAAGAGGCATACAAATATGAGATTTCTTTGAAGTGGTGATGAGCATAGAGATTGGTACTTTGATGGACAGGCCATTTGGCGGAGGGGGGTGAGGGAGTCCAGAGCTAGGCAACAATTCAGGAACAGTATGCGGGACTGGGTTATGGCTAGGGGTTATCTGTATTGGTGCAGATAGAAGCAGCAAAAACCCATAGTGGAAAAAATGCATAAAACTAAGTAAAATACGTGGGAATAACTCATTGAAGCACACAAAATCACATGCAAAAAACTCGAGGACAGAATGGATTAAGGACGCGGGTAGAAAATAGTCAAACCTTAGGAAGTAGGCCCAATAGTGAATGGCAAAAACACATAAAAACACAGTAAGATTTAAGAGAAAATAAATCAAAATACAATAATAGTGGGATGCTGGTTAGTGGGTCACTATGTCTGGGCAGAGGGAACAGCAGATGTAATTGGGTTTGGAGAGCTTAATACATGCGTGTTGCAGTAATGGAAGAGGGAGGGGGGTGGAGGTTGGTAAGGTTGAGATTCAACAAGTATGTGTAGCACAGGAGAGCACAGAAAATATACACGAGGATTGCTTGGGGGAGGGACTCCTCCAGCAGTCAGATACATCCATCCATAAACCGTGCCACACTGACCCCCATTCCAGAAATCCAATAGAGTCTCCAGTCCCTTGTTAAACTCTTAGGCCCATCCCAGAAATTTTCTCCTGACTCTTTCTCCTCATCCCTACCACTCCCCACACACTTATCTTGTGCATGCTTCTTGAACTCCATAAACCCAACCACACAGGATGCCCCACTGTGACCGATTGCTGTGCCATACTGAGAGCATCCCTACTCTTGTGGACCAACGCCTTCAGCGTGTTAGCCATAGTGGGATGGCAGGTGGAATATAATAAAATATTATAAAGTTTTGCTATCTTTTATGGCAGCCTGAAAACTATTTTTGTGGTCAGCCAGATATCAATGGAGAACATACTGACCATAGTTTTCAGTCTTCAGTTCACATTCTTCTTGTACTCACTGAAAGAAAGGTTTTTACTCTCTGTTTACTCAGCGGGATCAGGCACTATGATATTCATAAATAAAAGATTTGCATTCTAACCGGCTAATGTATTCAGTAAAAGTTCACATGCACAAACATAGTAATAATCACGATAATAATAGTAATAGTAATAACGAAGAAGAAGAAGAAGAAGAAGAAGAAGAAGAAGATGATGATGATGATGATGATGATGATGATGATGTCTCTATCATATGAGCAGTCCAGAGGCGACCTCTACAGGTAGTTCCAGTTAAATGGCTTTTTGCCTTGACTTCTAATCGTCAAAGTTAATTGCTTGCCTCAAAAGTGGAAAATAATCTCACCACTTGTCACTCAGTGTTGTTAATATTAGGGGCGGCACACAAACAATTACTTCTGTGAAATCTAAGCGATCCAGGATAGTCCTCGAAAACTCATTTCCTATTTGTACCGAAAACATGCATTTAGTTGCAGACTGGCTGTGATGTCATCAAAGGCAGCACGTATGCCGCCGTTTGACTGACATGGACTGATTGATAGCTGGGTGTGAAGTGAATGTCACTGCCTCTCAGGCCATATTTAATATGAGCACAGCAGACAGTCGAACGGAACATATGCCGTTATGTGTTCTATGCCCATATAGCAGCATCTAAATGGCCGCTTTCTTAGACACACACTATTTTATAACATTGTTTTGTATCAATCTAGAATCTTCTTATTTTTTGTATGAATGGAGTTACGTTGGCTTTAATTACAGGAAAAGCTGTAGCTCGACTCTATTTAAACTTTGCCAGCTACAATTTTTAGAATGGAGACTATGTATTGATTGTTATTTACATCAAAGTCTTGAAACTTGTTAAAGATTTATTAATTAATGCATGTAATCCAAACTTTCTATCATTAATATAAATGATACTTAATCTATTACAAATAAGGACATTTTGTCCCAAATGTAGTTTTCAGTAAATTACTTGAAAACTATTAAAGGTAGCTTAATAGGGTCACATAGTTAATGTTTTTATATCAATCTGAAGCTTCATACGAATTTTCATATTTCTGAATCTAATATTTAGTGCCTTCAGTATCTTGTAAAAATGTTGATTTTGATCAAAATTTTGCTCTGGTCACGTTGAGACTTACAACAGTTAATTGTGACATACGTATGCACATTCTGAACAATTTTTGGCTTTCTAGCTTTATTATTTAGTGCCACTTGTTTTTTACTGAAAACAATGTACTTAGTGAAATTTTTCATCTGATCATTCTGAGCTATAGCATTTATAACATTAATGTACTGAAGCATATGTTGACAAAGCTTGGAAAAGCTACTTCAATTTTTAATTTCATTCTTAGATTATGGTGCATCACTTACATGCTACACACAGGTACGTTATGACGACATGGCACTAGTAGCAGTGAACTGAGGTAACTCCTGGCACACTCACTCACCACTGTCTCTCTCAAATGATACAGCGCTTGTTTTGCCACGCCATAACTTACCTAACTGTATAAAAGACACCAACCATTTCCTCCACCAACTTCCCACAGTTCCAGTTCCTTTACCACCTGGCACCTTGCTCGTCACTGTTGATGTCACCTCCCTCTATCCTAACATCCGTAATGCCCATGGCATTGCTGCTATTCAGCACTATCTTTCCCAGCACCCAGCTGACTCCAGACCTACAGCGTTCATGCTGGTCACCATATCCAACTGTATCCTCACCCACAATTATGTCCATTTTGAGGGCCCACCTAGAAACAAATCCGTGACACAGCAATGGGCCCATGCATGGCACCAGCCTATGCCAACCTATTCATGAGCATGTAGAGAAATCTGTCCTAACCACCCAGAATCTCAAACCCTTCAAATGGTTCAGGTTCATTGAAGACATCTTCGTGATCTGGACAGAGGGTGAGTACATACTATCCAAATTCCCCCAGAATCTCAATACCTTCTCCCTCACTTGCATTGACATCTACATCTCTATCTACAAACAAACTCTGCAAGCCTCTGTATGGTGTGTGCAGAGGGTACGTTGTACCATTACTAGTCATTTTCCTTTCTGTTCCACTCACAAATAGAACAAGGGAAAAAAGACTGTTCATTTGTGTCCATGGTCCGTAAGTGAAATGTATGTTGGTAGTAAGATCATTCTGCAGTCAGCTTCAAATGCTGATTTTCTAACTTTTCTCAATAGTGTCCCTTGAGAAGAATGTTGGTTGCATCACCTGTTTAATATACTTTGTGAATACGGTGTGGATAACAAAAGAAGTGTGTTAATCAAACATCTTGTCAGACATATTCTGTGCAATAAAATTATGGGCAAAATCTTTGATCATTTTCAAATTTGAACTGAAGAACGATAGGGTAATAGACTGTCTCCACTCCTGTTCAACCTAGTACTCAATATCAGACATTTTAGAGAAAAAAATACCTGGAATAAATATTAGAACAAAATATAAACAAGTAGACATTAAGTCCTTTGCTTTTTTTATGATCTAGCAATAGTTACCTGGACTCCTGAAGAAGCAAGCCACACCATTAAGAAGTTTCGAGACTGCCATCAAGATCAGACTCAGAATCTCTTATGAGAAGAGACAATACATAGCCTCAAAGAGCTGAAACCTGGCATCACTCACAACCAAGTGTGGCAATGTCTTACAAGTTAAACACTTAAACTATCTACGTGGAACTATGGGAAACTCCAACAATGAAACAGTAGCTAAAGGCGCGCGCACACACACACACACACACACACACACACACACACACACACTGGCTGGAGACCAAGTGACCTGCCCTTCTTTTTAAGTGTCCCAAACGTATCGCTCCCTTTTCCCAAATGAATGAACTGTTAGTTCTGAAAGCTATTTAGTGTGTCCCCTTTAGGTGTGTGTGTGTGTGTGTGTGTGTGTGTGTGTCGACAGTACTATACATTTCACCTGCTGAAGCTAAGTACTGACAAGCTTCTGCCTCATAAGTTAGTGCTTCAGTCTTATCAAGTTTCCCTTTGATGCAATTAACAGTATATGATTATAGTTCATATTAATACTGTACACTGTGTGCAGGTTTCTATTGAAGTTAGTCCCTTTGGCTACATATGGTGTATAGGTAACTTCTATGAAGTAATTCTAATAATGGATGAAAAAACTGAAAATGTTAAGTCTTCATTTATTTGTATTTGATTCAAATATGTAAAAAGTGTCTGACTGGGACGTTAAAGTTGTTGAATATTGCTTATAATTAAAACAAAATAGTTGTAAGAATTTTTCCATTGAGAGATCGTGGCAATTTCTTTCAGTTTACTTGTCATGTAAGTACATCATCTGTCTCAAGTATGCTGTACTGTTGACCTGACTCACTTGGCTTGAACAAAATTCCAGGAAATGTGAAACTTTGAGTCTGATTACCAATGTTCCCCTTCTATGGCACAATCTGTATAATGAAATTAATCTCAAAACAGGTTTATATTGGTTTTGTACATTTTCACTGGCACAGTATTAACAGTTGAAATTATTATGATGTTTTACTTTTTGTATAAATTTTGTACTTGTTATAAAAATAATGTCTCAAGAGAAATCTGAAGAACATCCTCATTATAAGCATATTCAACATTATGATTAGAAAATCTGCCAAAACGTTTGTCATGTTAATGTGAGGGTTGACCTGTGAAGTGGATTATACAAAATAGAAGATTCTGTAGATCAAATATAAACTGATATCGAGTTAAAACTTTGAATTCCATCACACAATGCTACGAAAATCAGTTCGGGTGATTCCAGATGTTAATATGTTTTCTTAAACCTTCTAATGAAGTATAAAATGAACTGAAACTTGCATTCAGCTGTGTCTCCCACAATCAGTTCTATTGGCAAAATGTTTGAAACACTGAATTGTGTATATGGAAATTAAATTTTCTGTGTCTTTTCATCTCTGATGAGTGAGTGCTGCTGTGTACGAAGAAAGAATGAATATTAGTTGAAACTAATTGGAAAACAGCCTAAATATAAATTGTGTACATGACAGATATGACATTTAACCCAGAACACTATTAACAAAGTCAACACTATTTATAAACAAAATTTTAACCTTTACTGTAAGTTAAGATACATGTATTTTTTGACATTTTAATAGAAATAATTCTTTTGAATCATCGGCATTCAATACACCAATTTTACATGCACTATGTTTCAGAAAGAAATCTGCACGTGGGCGTGGGAGCTGTTAACCACTGTCTACAATCTACCAGCAGATCGTTTGTATGTTACATATTTTGGAGGAGATACAGCAGCTGGATTGGCACCAGATGAGGACTGTCGACAGATTTGGATAAATTTGGGGTAACGTGTTTGAATGCAAGAAACAATAATTTTAAAAGTTTTGTTAGTAGAAACATCTGTGCAGTGTTGGACAGAGTCAGTGTTCACGTTGGGTACTATTGCAGAGAGAGACTTGTGGTCAACAAATTAATTAAAAGTTCCCACTGTGATCTAATTTTCTATTGATAAGAAAGAAAATCTTTGTATAAAATTGTGAGCAAATAGGAAATTGGCTGATAAGACCAAAACACAATCATACCTACTGAAAAAAAAGTCATTGACTGGCAGATAGCAGCAGGAGCAACAGTAATATATTAAAATGTGCATGAATATTTTTTGAAGCTCATTACGCCTAGAAAATAAAGACTGCATGTGGTAACAAAACACACTGTTATTGCGCTATAATTCAACATTTATAACTCTTAGGCTTAAAGTGCCACATTTGTCCTTCTTCATGAAGAACTTTCCTGAACTTCGTGATTTTGATTTTATTTAAGTGGTGTATGAAAACCAAAATGTGTGATAACTGTAAAAATAACCAGAGGTTTTCACATGGAAATACGAAGTTTTTTAAGAGTTTTGAAGTTCATCACATACTACACCTCCAGTAATGCATTTGTTGTGTAATGCCCTGTTGTGTATCATCAGTCCATTGTATAACAGGAATGCCAATTTGTATGTGTAGAAAAGTGAGGCTTAATGTAAACTAGTACAAAAAGTAAATTTATGCTTGCGTATCCTGCTACTGGTGCACTGGATCTGTATTTGTAAAGAGCAGAGATCAAATATTTGTTTGTCTTCCAACTTTAGGATTTCTGCCATTTCCTTAATCAGTTAAACAAAATGCTGGGGCGATTTTCTTGAAAAGTACACAGCCAGTTTGCTTTCCCATCCTTCCACTATCTTAGCTTGTGCTTGTTCTATGTGAGCTACCATCTCTCTCTCTCTCTCTCTCTCTCTCTCTCTCTCTCTCTCTCTCTCCCTCCTCCCCCCCTCCCTCCCTCCCTCCCTCCCTCCCTCCCTCCCTCCCTCCCTCCCCTCCCTTTCTCTCATTTTGAGATGATACACCAAAATATTATAATTGTGATTCCTTTTGCTTTTATATGCCTTTCTTCCAATCAATGGAACTGTAGTGCAACATAATTAACGTTTGACGATTCCTGACCTACTAGCAAAATATATTCTAGAATGTATAGCTGCATTAATGCACTGTGGTGTTGAACCTCGGTGACACGGCTTCCCTCTTTTATTCAAAGATAGCTATGTGGTAACCAAGCACACAAGAAAAGTACTCACAACAGTCAAACAGTTTAATGACGACACAAAACTTTACAATCCAGCACAGGCATTTGCACCGCAAGTCTGAAATAGCACAGCTGAAAGCAGTATCTAGTATTGTAGCAAAATCCAATTCACGAGAGCAGAATCCTGGTAATTATCATAAAATTGCAAGCCAGAATGGATTAACTGGCCTCTGCTCCTTGTTCTGTCAGTGATTGGTGTCTCGGTGAACTGTGATGGCATTGATAGGTGCCGTCGTGTGCAGACCTCAGTCCCCAGGTTGATGGTGCCGCTGGCTGGTGGCTGGCCCCATAATGAACTTAATGAAGGTGTGGGTGATATGTTAATGATGGCTCACTTGGCCGCCTTGCAGAAGTGGAGGCGACATCCAGTCTCCGTCTGGCAGTTCCCTTACCAGCGATGGCAACTCAATTAGTCTGTACTTCATGTGGAAGACACGTGTCGTGGTGGAGGCTCTGGCCTGTGAATGCTTGCAATATGGGTGTGTTACCACATTCCTCTTGGCTTGGGGAGACGACAGTTGGGATGGCTGCTGCGATGCTCCAGATCTGTCTGTTCCTGAGTTTCCTTTAGGAATGTAATGTCTTAGGCATTGGGCTGTGCTGAATCCAATGTTGCCAGAAATTCCTGTAGTGTAACATATCACTTTGGTTAAGTGAAGCATTGCACGAGCATTTTCAGAACCAGAGAGTACTGATTGTCTCTAAAAAAAGTTTAATTTTGTGATGAATTAGTATACTGTACCATTTGGATGTACGTTTTATTTATGCACGTATATTATGAAATGGATAGATGCAGCATGTCTGCAAGCCGGTATGATGATAAACGTCACACCATTGTTGTAGTACCCCATGGTTGGGCAGTTTATTGCGTATCACTTGCCCTGCCTTAGAGATATGATGCGACCCATGGAGGAAGAGCAGCTGTGACATTGCCTGTGACTTCACAGGAACAAGAAAAAACTTGTTACATAATCACTCAGTTAGAATCTGTGGACTAAGACAGAACATATTTTGCACACAGTCCTTATTAATGAAGCGGTTTTGGACTCAATGGTCATTGTAAACAAGAGCACAGTATATGATATAATGTTTATGAGAAGCATGGTACTTATTTCAAGAATGGATGTTGGATTTCTGCTCCTAATTTCCAAGACAAACTGCAGCAATTCGAGAAAAGAAGTTCAATCATAAGATATTAGCAAGTATGCAGAAATAATAAGATGAGCACGATTAAATAATAGCAAGTTGTAGCTCCTGATCAGACCACACATTGCCATCCAATATCATGGTAAACACCCAATGCAACATCATTCCCCCTTGTTGGCGGGAACTGGGGAGTTACACAGGAAATGGCATTTGTGAAGGTGGCTCCACTTTGGTCAGAAGTGCTGCAAGTCTGTGGCTGGTGCTGATCCCTCCAGCACCGGGGCTGCAACTGTTGAGCTGGAAGTGGCCTTCATGAAGGTGGCTCTGACCTGGTTGGAAGTGCCGCAGCTCAGTGGTGGGTGTCAACCACTCTAGCTCCAGGGTAGGATATGTTTTGATGTCTGGCTCCCAGAAGGTGTGGATGTGAATGTGCCACAGTGGCACCAGCTTACCTTCTGGTTACACTTCCTGTGGTAGGCCTTCTCTTGGCTCCAACTGAGGAAGATCCTATAAAGAGCTGAAAAATCAGCTGATGAGTGCTCTGTGTGTTTGGGTGTGTGCAGGGCATGACAAAGGACCAGAGGGGGTCCATTGGCTGGAATGATTATTGGAAAAGTTGGAGTGCTTGGGTGTGATTGCTGCTGACGTGATACAGGTGCACATGGGGGTGTTGGTAGTTGATCCTCCAGACAAAGCCACAGCTGATTTTGGTGACATGCTGTTTGCCCATTGCCCACTAGCAGTGTGAAGATTCGCTGTCTCTGCTGCTTCTGTATATCTGCAAAGGTCCACTGCTCCTGCCGGCTAAAGTGCAGGACCAGATTTGAGTCTTTGGTTTGAATTTCAGTGCTGGCAGTGTTTGGGATGGGTGTGAGACTGGCACCTGTAAGTGTAGCAGAATGTGCAGCTGGTGGACGTTCAACAGCTCTGCTGGGCTCATTCCATAGCATCACTTTGCCAATTCTGCTTGTTTCTGTGACCCAACATTGCGCTATGTTACACAAGTATTCTCATTTGTTTGGTCATTACATTTTCACACCTAATGACCATTGTACAGCTGACTGGTTACAGGATTTTAGGCAATACACTTGTAACAAATGAGGCTTTGTAACTTGTTGAAATGTCTCATTAAGTGATATTTTCATTTGTTGCAGGGTTCCACCCAGTCATGTACTACCAGGAAGCATGAAGGACAACTTTTGGGAAATGGGAGAGACAGGACCTTGTGGCCCATGTTCAGAACTGCATTTTGATCGGATTGGTGGCCGTGATGCAGCTCACTTAGTTAATCAAGATGATCCAGATGTTCTTGAAATCTGGAATCTTGTGTTTATACAGTATAACAGGTGAGTAAATTTTGGCATTGTTGTGTATTTAACATAACAAAAATTAGATGAGAGAAATCAAAACCAGAGTACAAGTTGTGTGCACTGCTAATCAACTGCAACAAAGCAGATCTTTAATTTATGATAGGGAGACCCTGAAGTGGTTGAGTATTTGAATCATGTTTAAAAAAGTTTGTGGCAACACTGTAAACCTCCTGCAAAAAGTGGATGTGTTTTTACTGTATCTCTGTTTGTTTACATATACAATGCACAGTAATTTAGATATATCTTTCTTTCATTCTGTTTACACTTGCAGAATAGATTGTCATATTAGTTTCATGAGAAGATCCCTATGCAGGTCACAGTGATGTAGAGGTAATCAGTCATCCTGGGTTCAAGCCCAGCCATTGCTTAAATTTTGAATAAAAGCATCAGAAATCATGGCCAAAGACTGCCAGTATGAGGAGTCAGCTTTGTTCTGTCAACGGCCTTGCCAGAGTGGCCAGAGGAGTGGAGGTAGATTCAAGCCACATTCTTGGCCTTCGCGTGGAAAACTATCCTTAAAAGGTGAAACAAGTTGTTATGACCAATGGCACGTGGATGCAGAAGGCAACAGAAACTGCAGTGTTAAAGGCATGTTATGTGTATCCACAGAGCAGATGGTCTGTAATTGAAAAAGTACCATGGCAAACTCTCCTTGAGCATAAGATTTTGGATTAGTCCCCCATCCAGAATTTGGGCAGGGGATTGCCAAGGTGGAAGTAACCATGAGATAAAGACTGAGTAACAAGTGAAAGTATAACATTCTGTGAGTTAGGGCATGCATTGTCAGAAATCTGAATGTGGAAAGTAAGCTAGGAAATCTTAAAAGCGAAGTGCTAAGTTTCAGTCTAGATATAGTGGAGGTCAAGAAAGTGGAATGGGAAGAAAAGCATTTCTGATCAGACACTGTGGTAATATCAACAGCAGCAGAAAATGATATAATGAGAGTAGGATATGCTGTGATGAGGAAGGATGGGCAAGAGTGAGTTACTATGAACAGGTCATCGATAATGTTGTTCTCATCAGGATGACAGAAAACCAATATCAACAGCAATAGTGCAGGTAAACATGCTGGTGTCACAAGCAGAAGATGAATTGGTATGGAAATTATCTGAGGATATTGTCAGGGCAATTAAATATGTAAAGAGAGGTGATGATCTAGTAATCATTGGGAGGCTGGAATACTGTGCTAGGGGAAGGAACTCAAGACTGTCTTACAGGAGATTATAGACTCAGTCGTAGGAATGGGAGACTAAAGCAACCAATAGAGCTCTGCGAAAAATTTCAACAAGTAATAGTGCATATGCTGTTCAAAAATCACGAGGTGGTTCTGTACTTCAAAGAGGCCTGTAGACGTGTTCTTTTCAGCTGGGTTACATCAATGTCACACAGAGATTACAAATTCAGCCCAGGGGCAGATATGGAATCAGATCACAATTTAGTAATGATGAAGAGTGGACTTAGACTTAAGAGGCTCTTTCAGAAGAATCAGTATTGAAATAAGTGGGATATTTAAGCATTGAGGAATGATGAGGTGTCTTTGATGTTCTCTAAGGTTATTGATACTATTGTAATACTACAATAGGCAGTTCAGTTGAAGATGAATGGACATCTTTAAAAAGGGCAAACAGAGAAGTTAGGCAGAGAAAAATAGGTAAAAGGAGTGTATCTGTGAGGAAACTTTGAGCAACAGAAGAAAGAATTTATTTGATCACCAAAAGAAGAAAGTACAAAAAGTTCAGGAAAATAAAGGAATGCAGCATATTAAGTCACAGATTAAAGAAATTGAAAAGCAAGTAAGTAAAGATAAAATAGCTGCAGGAAAAATGTGAAAAAAAGTTTTGTGAAGGGTTAATTCAGCATATAGAAAGGCAAAACAACCTGTGACGAAAGCAAAGGCATAAGCATTAAGAGTGCAGTTGGAATTCCACTGTTTAAATGCAGTGAAAAAGGGAATAGGTGGAAATATTTCATTGAAGGTCTCTACAAGCATGAATGAGCTATTAGATGATCTGGTGGAAGAAATGGGTGCCGTTGTGGAAGGTAGAAAGGAAGATTGGGTTTAACGTCCCATCGACATCAAGGGCATTAGAGACAGATCACAATCTTGGATTGTGTCAAGGATGAGGAAGGAAATTGGCCAAGTCCTTTCAAAGGAACCATCCCAGGAATTTGCCTGAAGTGATTTAGGGAAATCAGAAAACCTAAATTAGCACAGCCAGACACAGGTTTGAACTGTCATCCAGAATGCGATTCCAGTGTACTAACCACTGTGTCACCTCGATCGGTGTAAATGCAGATGACAAAGGATCCAGTGTTACTTTAGTCAGACTTTAAAAAAGTCTTAAAGACTTGTAGTCAAATAAGGCAGAAGGAAGAATTCCTTCAGATTTCTCTGAATTCGTTGGGGGAAGTAGCAACCATATGACTATTCAAGTTGTTTTGTAGAATATGAGTCTTAAGACATATCATCAGGATTTGGAATCATAACATCCACATAATCCCAATGATAATGATGCAAGGTTTTCATAAGTATAAGCTACAGTTAGAGACATGTAATATACAATATGTCTAAGAATCAAGAGAAACAATAAGGTTGGAAGGCCAAGAACAAAGTACACAGATTAGAGAGAGTATAAGACAAGGATGTAGCCTTTCTCCTCTACTGTTCGACCTGTACATCGAAGAGTATAAAATAAAAGAAAGGTTCAGGAGTGGGACTGAATTACAGGGTTAGAGGATATTGATGGTAACATTCACTGATGACATTATCATCTGTAGTGAAAGTAAGAAAGAATTGCAGGATCTGTTGAATGGGATGATCAGTCTAGTGATCATGCAGTATGGATTGAGAGTGAACTGAAAAGACTTAAGAAAAATCCAGACACTTTCATAGGATTTGTCTATGTACAAAAAGCTTTTGGCAATGTAATATTGTGCTCACAGGTGATACACAGTATGTATGATAATACAATCGGCATTAGAGATCGTGAAGTAGACAAAGTGAAGGGAGTCTGCTACCTTGGAAGTAAAGAACATAGGACAAGTGGAGAAGGGAGCACATAACAAGCAGACTAGCATAGGCCTTTCTTCCTTCCACAACAGCTCATTCATGCTTGTAGAGACCTTCAATGAAATATTTCCACCTATTTCCTTTTTCACTGCATTTAAACAGTGGAACTCCAACTGCACTCTTAATGTTTATGCCTCTGTTTTCACCACGGTTGTTTTGACTTTTCTATATTCTGAATTAGTCCTTCACACAACTTTTTTCACATTTTTCCTGCAGCCATTTTATCTTTACTTCCCTGCTTTTAAATTTGTTTCATTTGTGACTTACAAGGCTGCATTCCTTTATTTTCATGAACTTTTTGTATTTCCTTCTTTTGGCGATCAAATAAATTCTTTCTTCTGTTGCTCAAGGTTTCCTAACAGATACACTCCTTGTACCTATTTTTCTCTGCCCAACTTCTCTGTTTGCCCTTTTTAAAGATGTCCATTCATCTCCAACTGAACTGCCTATTGTAGTATTACAATAGTATCAATAACCTTAGAGAACATCAAAGACACCTCATCATTCCTCAATGCTTAAATATCCCACTTATTTCAATACTGATTCTTCTGAAAGAGCCTCTTAAGTCTAAGTCCACTCTTCATCATTACTAAATTGTGATCTGATTCCATATCTGCCCCTGGGCTGAATTTGTAATCTCTGTGTGACATTGATGTAACCCAGCTGAAAAGAACACACGTCTACAGGCCTCTTTGAAGCACAGAACCACCTCATGTGATTTTTGAACAGCATATGCACTATTACTGGTTGAAATTTATTGCAGAGCTCCATTGGTTGCGTTTCTCTCCCATTCCTACAGCTGAGTCTATACTCTCCTGTAAGACAGTCTTCAGTTCCTTCCCCTAGCACAGTATTCCAGCCTCCCAATGATTACTAGATCGTCACCTCTCTTTACATATTTAATTGCCCTGACAATATCCTCATATGCTTTCCATATCAATTCATCTTCTGCTTGCGACATCGGCATGTTTACCTGCACTGTTACTGTTGATATTGGCTTTTTGTCATCCTGATGAGAACAACGTTATCGATGACCTGTTCGTAGTAACTCACTCCTGCCCATCCTTCCTCATCACAGCAAACCTACTCTCATTATATCATTTTCTGCTGCTGTTGATATTACCCCAGTGTCTGATCAGAAATGCTTTTCTTCCCATTCCACTTTCTTGACCTCCACTATATCTAGACTGAAACTTAGCACTTCGCTTTTAAGATTTCCTAGCTTACTTTCCACATTCAGATTTCTGACAATGCGTGCCCTAACTCACAGAATGTTATACTTTCACTTGTTATTAAATCTTTATCTCACGGTTACCTCCACCTTGGCAAAACTATTTGTTGCTCAAAATGATGTACAAGGGTACCACTGTGTAAACAAGCAGGCAACAGTTCAGCCATTTGTGTTCTATTATAAAGATCAAGATAAACTAAAGAGTCCCAGTTTTTGTGTCATAAGTGACTATAGCAGTGCACTCTTTTCAACTGCAATTAACAAACCAAATAAAATTGCTTCACCCTTCCGTAAACAAACTGACCTTCTTCTCTGATGGTACTGCAAGCCTATATAAAAACAAGAAAAATTGTTGACATCTCCTTTCACAAAGAAGACTGTGGATTTGATGTAGAATCACACTTTTTTGCATCATGCCATGGGAAGAATGCATGTGATGGAGTTGGCAGCACAACAAAGCGAGCTGTCACTAAAGCTAGTCGGCAGTGGACCGGCTGCGCGGAGTGGCCACGCAGTTAAAAGCGCCATGTCATGGATTGCGCGGCCGCTCCTGCTGGAGGTTTGAGTCCTCCATCGGGCATGGGTGTATTTGTTGTTCTTAGCGTAAGTTAGTTTAAGTAGCATGTAGGACTAGGGATCGGTGACCTCAGCAGTTTGGTCCCATAGGTATTCACCCACATTTGCTGTGGGCCTACGGGAACCATACATTGACACCTCAATAAATGTTTAAATTCTGTAAAGAACAGGTAAAAGGGATTACCTATGTTTTTATAAAATGTGTGGAAATTCAAGAACTCTACACCAGTGTCTTGGAGGAAAGGTTCAGCACTTATCAGATGATTAAAGGCACATATTTTTTTTGTTATCTTATATGTCAGTCACTCAACATGCTCAAGTGTCAGTTCACATCAACATCCCCCAATAGCGAACACCATCAGTACGGAAAACTTGTACCAGCGACACTTAAAAATAGTGGGTTGTGTTTATGGCGAACATTGGTGGATTACTGAAGTTGATAGTACTGATTGCCAAAACCAAGATGTGCATGTTACATTTTACCACCCATCAGGACCAAGGACCTCATTTAAAAAAGTTGAAAAGGATCAAGTCTGAATACCTGTTAAAAATGTACTAAAGAAGCTGTCTCCCCTGTAATTTACAACAGTGGCAGGGTGAACTGCTAACCTAATGCCCAAACTGAGTGAAGAAATTTCTCTGTTGTTGAATGAGCAACATAGTAAAAACAAATAAGTTGAAAACAAGATAATGTAGTTAGTTGACTCATTTTAAAAAAGTTATCATAGATATGTTTAAATTATGTAACTGATACACTTTATACATTAGTCAAAATATTGCAGATATTAAAAAATGTATATGACTCTTTTTTTTAAACTTCCCATTGTATCTCAAAGTTGAAATTTATATTGTAGTTTGATACCATAAAGGTCTACAAAGTGTGTAATTTTCAGATTTTTATCTGGTCCTCTAACAGAGATACTGCAAGCCAAAGAATGAAAAAATTTAAAAAATCCATTTTTAAAATAATGTATTTTTTCAGTGTAAGCTTCTCACCATTGAGACTCTAAAAAGTAAATGTACTGTGTAGTGTAATAACACAAAAAATGTTAAGGCTGAGAAATTACTCCTTCTTTGGAAAAATACTGTTCAAAAATTGAGTTTTTTTAATTTGCGACCAATAAATTTGAGCGATTAAAAGTATATTAAGGAATACATTCATGGTGATCATGGTTTTAATTTATAGCCCAGTGTGTGCTGAATTAAATGTTTCTTATTTGAAAGGCCTGGGGCAACACGTTACTGAATAATTTAAGAAACTGCAGATGCTTATAAGAGCAAAAAACCACTTGTGGAATGAAACAAAAATGTCTGCCTTTTCTAAATGATAACCACTAAAAATTTTAAAAAATAATTTTGAATCCACCAAACAGGATGGAATTCACCCTGCAAATACCATTTTTTGCTGAGTGGTCAAGCAACCAGTGTTGGACCAGTTGCAATAGGCTGACCCTAATGGTTAATGTAAAGTCCCCACATATTATGGGTTCTGATCTTGTCACATGCTTTAATTTTTTTCTTTATAAATCTTTATCAACATGGCTTTGATCATTATTTTTATTCAGTTAATTGGTTTAAATATAATTTTTCATTTCTGTTCATTTGTCACAGTGTTTTACTTGCATTAACTTCTTCATTTACTCTCATTTTTGTTTCTATAATTCTTTTTTCACTTGAGATCTTTTTTCATGTGAGTTTAATTATTCTTATGTATTAACTTTAATTTAATTTCTTCTGTTTTATCTTCCTGTATTTTCCTTCATTTTATTGCATTCATTATTTCTATTCCTTATTCTGTTTTACTTACAATCTCTTCACCTGCACTATTTTGTCCATAGTGCAATAAGAATTTGTGTTAAATGTTAGTATGTGGATTACCTTCCAAAAAGAACTATACGTCTAGTAACAAGAAATACATTTTTGAGACTATTGCACAGATAATATAAATATATTATTTCATCTTTTGTTTTTAATTGACAAATTGGTATTTTCAAATTGTTAAATATTATGATAGATAAATAAAAATAATTAAATTCACATGCACCAAAATTCCAAGTGGAAAAAGTGTAATAGAAAGAAGAAATGAGAGGAAATAAGACATTTAATACAGTGTTCAAAACGATGTGCTCAAGGAATAGGTAAAAAAACACATTTAAACCAATTAATTGAATAGAAATAATTATTTATATATAAAAACAAATATGAGGTGACTTACCGAACAAAAGCGCTGGCAGGTCGATAGACACACAAACATACACACAAAATTCAAGCTTTCGCAACAAACTGTTGCCTCATCAGGAAAGAGGGAAGGAGAGGGGAAGACGAAAGGAAGTGGGTTTTAAGGGAGAGGGTAAGGAGTCATTCCAATCCCGGGAGCGGAAAGACTTACCTTAGGGGGAAAAAAGGACAGGTATACACTCGCACACACGCACATATCCATCCACACAGATGTGTGGATGGATATGTGCGTGTGTGCGAGTGTATACCTGTCCTTTTTTCCCCCTAAGGTAAGTCTTTCCGCTCCCGGGACTGGAATGACTCCTTACCCTCTCCCTTAAAACCCACTTCCTTTCGTCTTCCCCTCCCCTTCCCTCTTTCCTGATGAGGCAACAGTTTGTTGCGAAAGCTTGAATTTTGTGTGTATGTTTGTGTTTGTTTGTGTCTCTATCGACCTGCCAGCGCTTTTGTTCGGTAAGTCACCTCATCTTTGTTTTTATATATAATTTTTCCCACGTGGATTGTTTCCTTCCATTATATTGAAATAATTATTTAAGTTGTTTTGATAAAGGTTCAAAAATAAAAATTTTCAAAGCAAAGTTTTGAAGCCACAACCTTTTGCATGTGAGGACTGTACCTTAGCTATTGTGCTACACAACCATTCTGGCGTACGTTAAGTTTTTTTTTTTTTAAGCTATAGGGAGCCAAATGAAAACTAGATCCTGTTAGGGTAAATTGCTGCTGGGTGTGATATTTGGGAAGTTAGCCAACAACACCGTATAGATGGTTTCAAAAAGATGATCCCACCACTCCTTGTCAGAATTGCATCCAAGATGCGTATATATACTTGGTGGTGTTCCAGATGTGCTCAGTTGGATTGACGTCAGATGATCTAGGGCTCTTCATAAGTATGCTATTGGTTGTGAAATGTGTTTCAAACTCTTGTTACTCAGTTCAGGAGTGATGTTGGTGCATTGCTAAAGAAACAAGTAGACTGTAAGGTCTGTAGGTAAAAAATGTATGCATGTGATTCGATGGTAGGTTCCTGCATTGTTTGCTGACAAGATATGATGGCCGATGTACCAAGACACACATTTCAAACGTGGTAATCATACCCTCCTCCACATGCCTGAACGAGATTTTCTGTCTATTGGTATAGATTTCAATATACTGGGCTATCTGTATAGATATTTCTTCTTGTGTTTTGATCATCCTGTAGTAAAGTTCTACATCCATAGCAGTATTTGTACACAAGGACATTTTATGAGCAGATATGTGGGGTGGTGGCTTTTGAACCATATAACGAAGTGATGCTTCTGATTAGGATGGATTCCCAAGGTGGTTTCGTGCCAGCACTCAATAGGCAGCTACAATTGGCAACCCATTTACCAGATTTTGTTGTTTGCTTGTTAAAATAACATTAGCTGTGTTTAGTAAGAGATGTGGTGTCTTATCCATGTCGTTGTTGTCTCTTGCAAATGTGCAGAAATTTGATATTGTACAGCCAAGGAATTGCACAATATTGTCTCAGTATCTAATTGTGCTGTTGCTCAGCATTGTCCAAGTAGTTCGTTGAGCTATCGAGGTGTTATGCTAATCATTGCTACATCCCAGTGTTTCTTGGCATAGTTATGTCCCTGACTGCAACTCACTATATCAAGTGTATTTTCAGATATGTAATCATAAGTCTTAATGTCCCATGTGCTTGCATTTACACATATTTCAGTGAGTTGCACATTCTTCTGTGAGCAGTCTGATATATCTTGTGATAAACAGACCACAGAATGGCATTCTAGCTGTTCAGATTTCAGGTGTGTTGCTGCAATATTTTGCTTCCGAGGCAGGAGAATCCCTTCACTTTGTCTACTTCATGGGCCCCAATGTCGATGTTACGTATATTATCCTTCCTCAGTTTACTCTCAGTCCATTGCGAGTGCTCACTTACACTGTTCATTCTGTTTGACAGATCCTGCAATTCATTTAGCACACTCAGTGGTCAGCACGCTGTTCTCCCGGCTGTTGTCAGTTTTCATGATTGGTGCCACTACTTCTCAGTCAAGTAGCTCCTCAATTGGCTTCTCAAGGACTGAGTGCACACCGCTTGCCAACAGCACTCGACAGACCTGGACGGTGACCCATCCAAGTGCTAGCTGAGCTCAACAGTGCTTAACTTTGGTGATCTGATGGAAACTGGTGTTACCATTGCAGTTTGGCCCCATTTGTCATGGCTTCTTCAATTTCAGATTGAACAACAGTAAGGGTGAAAGACTGCATCCCTGCCTTACATCTTTTCTTACAGTACTTTGCTCTTGATCTTCTAATCTGCTTGTTCCCTCTTGGTTTTTGTGCATATTGTACGTTACGTGCCTTTTCCTTTAGCTTACACTTATGAAGATGTTGCACCGTATTACAATGTCAAATGCTCCTCCCCTCCCTCCCTTCATTGACAAAAAATTCTTGCTTGCCTTATCAACCCCATCGTCAGAACTACTTCCTTCCTTATGCCTTTACTGTTCTCAAAGACAAGTATTGTCATGTAACAGATCCTCAGTTTTCTTTTCCATTTTTCTGTATATAATTCTTGTAAGCAGCTTGGATCCACAAGCCATTAAGCTGTTGACAGTTCTCACATTTATCTGCCATTGCTATCATTGGGATTGAGTCACAATATGTTTCCAAAGTTTGATGGTATGTCTTGACTCAGATTCTACAAACCAATTTGAACAATCGTCTTGTTGCCACTTCTCCCAGCCATTTTAGAAACTCTGGAGGATTGTTGTCAAAGCCTTCTGCCTTATTTGACCACAAGTCTTCCAGAGCTCTCTTACAATCTCACTCTTAATACTAGGTCCCATATGGCTTCTTTACCAAATCTCATTTCTTCCTCAATCTCGTCTTCAGACATGTCCTCCTCCTTAAAGAAACCCATATTTTTTACTGTCATCTATACCATTAAAGTTTCTTTGTTTGATAAAAAGTTAAAAATGGGTATAAAAGTAGGATAAAAATGGCTGGCACTTCCCGCAAACCGTAAATATTGTAGTTAATATTTATTGTAGTGATGTATGTATGTACTATTTCATTGCAGAGAGTCTGACGGAAGTTTAAAACCCTTGCCTAAGAAGCATATAGATTGTGGAATGGGACTAGAGCGCTTGGTGTCTGTTATCCAACAGAAGCGTTCCAACTACGATACTGATCTTTTTGTCCCACTTTTTGATGCCATTCAGAAGGTATGTGTGTAGAATTGAAATATTTTTCAAACAGAATTAGTAAAATAAATTGCTTTAGATAGGATTTTTCATTAGATGAAAGATTAAATATTTTTCAACTTGGTTTATTGATAGTACAAGCATGTGAGGTGTCATAAATAAACAAAACTATTCTCCAAATATGGTAATGGAAAGTTCTCGTGGAGTGAAAGTTAAGGAGTAAAAGTAACTGAAGAGAAGCAACACTGAATCACTGAAAGTCACATAAACAAGACTGATAACTTTGCCAGTTTATGGAGTACACACAGAACACTGTTTTCTGGCTTAAGTAATGCACAAGAGGATATGCAACAAAATTTGGACATGAGCTAAAGGAAACTTCCTGGCAGATTAAAACTGTGTGCCCGACCGAGACTCGAACTCAGTCGGGCACACAGTTTTAATCTGCCAGGAAGTTTCATATCAGTGCACACTCCGCTGCAGAGTGAAAATCTCATCCTGGAATCATGAGCTAAAGGCTTTATGCAAGTTCCATCTGTTTCTGCTGCTGTTTTTCATTGCATCTGTTTAACCACTATGATACTATGGAACAATGTACACCAAATGCTAATGTGTTCTATTTATATTTTACTGAAAGTTGGACACCTTAATTACTTATGGTTTATATTTTACGATTGTCAATTCGTTTGCATTTACAGGCATACTCTGCAAACCTCTGTGAAGTGGATGGCAGAGGATGCTTCGCATTGTACCAGTTATTATGGCTTTTGCCCTGTTCCCTGTTCCCTCCATGCATGAAATGCAGAAGAATGATTCACTAAACTGTCTCCCATTATGCACTGCTGTCGGCAATTTATTTGTGGTAGTCATAGCCAATCGAGTGATGGTAGCCAATGAGAAAGGCTTAATCTAACTTTTTTTTCCGGTGGAAGATTCAAATTGATTACATTTCCTTTTGATATGGGGAATGGATGAAAACTAGATATGCTGGCAGACTGGCATGTAGCAAGTCCTGAGGCATAAGTTAGTTTAGAATGTGACAGTGTGTTTGCAAGTTGGCAAAGCCAAAAAAAGTGAATGGAAGAAAACTACATGCAGCGAAGCCACAGATGTAGATTAGTTTGGAATGTGAATATTTGGGTGCAAGTTGATGAAGCCAACAAATCTCTGCATCAAAATAAGATTTTCCTAATACACTAGGTGACAGAGGTCATGGGATAGCGATATGCACATACACAGATGGTGGTAGTATTGTGTAAAGAAGGTATAAGAGGGAATGCATTGGCGGAGCTGCCATTTGTACACAGGTGATTTGCGTAAAAAGGTTTCTGACGTGATAATGGCCACACAATGTGAATTAAGAGACTCTGAATGCGGATTGGTAGTTGAGCTAGGTGCATGGGACATTCCATTTCAGAAATCGTTAAGGAATTCAATATTCCATGATCCACAGTGTCAACAGTGTGCTGATAATACCAGATTTGTCATTATGTCTCAGCCTTGACAACGCAGTGGCCGGCGACCTTCACTTAACTGAGAGGAAAGTAGTAAAGGCCAGCTTCTGTCCACATTACACCTATTAACAAACAACAGTACTTATATTTTGACAGTTTCCATCCTTTCCATGTCAAACGTTCCCTTCCATACAGCCTTGATATTAGAGGCAAACACATTTGTTCGGATGCAGACTCTTTACAGCAATACACTACAATTTTCACCTCAGCCTTCACTGCACGTAATTAACCCACCAGCCTAGTTCAAAAGCTAATCTCCCAGCCATCACATCCAATCCTGGGGCTGCTGATCCCTCCAAACAACTACTTCGGTGCACACCACTTGTCACTCAATATTATCCTGCTCAGCTACTTTGACAAGGCTATGACTTCCTATAATCTCGCCCTTGAATGAAATCCATTCTGTCTGAGATTTTGCCCACCACACCTAGAATAACTTTTCATCAGCGGCCCAACCTCTGCAACATTCTTGTCAGACCCCATGCTTCTTCTGCACCTATTGCCCTACCCTATGGCTCTTACCCCTGTGACCATCAAAAAATGGTTCAAATGGCTCTGAGCACTATGGGACCAACTGCTGTGGTCATAAGTCCCCTAGAACTTAGAACTACTTAAACCTAACTAACCTAAGGACAGCACACAACACCCAGCCATCACGAGGCAGAGAAAATCTCTGACCCCGCCGGGACCTGTGACCATCCTCGCTGCAAGACTTACCTTATCCACCACCCATACCAGCCCTGTAACTGGCAAAACATATTCTATCAAAGGGGAGGCCACCTGTGAAATGACATGTCATGAATGATCTGTTAATGTGTATATTGTTCAGCCTTTTACATCAGCATGTCTACCACCAATTTATCAGTTAGGATGAATGGTCATAAGCAGAGGGTGTATACTGGCAATACATATTATCCTTCTTGCCCACTGCTGTCCCCAACAATCAGTTTTTTTATCTCATCCTGTCCGATAAGTCTCGCCTGATCTGGGGTTCTGAGTGACTTTCCTAAACTGTATCCCCTTTACCTAAACCTCTCCAGTACTTTTCCTTCACCTCTCTTCCTTCCCCTTCAACCCTTCTGCTTGAAGAAGGAGCCCCTGGCTCCGAAAACTTGTATACATAAAAACATTTTTTATATGTGTGTTCTTCTGCCATTGCTTGGTGAGTAGATTTTTTTCTGTCCAGTTACATTATATTGTAAAAAAAAATGATTATTTTTGATGTAACATTAGACAATATGACTATTATGTCATTTTTAAATCTGATTTATTGTTTATAACAACCTGGTGCATATAAGAGAACCATGGAATAATAAACTTGAAAGTGTTTACCAACTAATGGTCTTCAGCAAATATTATTGATGCGGATTTGCAGCTACTTAATTGCAGTTTTGTATAATTTGTCATGAGGTTCATGCCCCTTAGTTCAGTCAGTAATGATAAGGAAAGTCTGTAACCAACCACACATACTTAATACAAGCAGATGGATTACGGGAAGTGTAGAAGCTTATGCACATATGAGTTAGGACCTTGTAGTTTTGGAAGGTGATACCTGCTGTCCTCAGTAGGTAACAACATATGTACCGTATTTACTCGAATCTAAGCCGCACCTGAAAAACGAGACTCAAAATAAAGGAAAAGAAAAATTTCCCGAATCTAAGCCGCACCTGAAATTTGAGACTCGAAATTCAAGGGGAGAGAAAAGTTTTAGGACGCACTTCCAAATCGAAACAAAGTTGGTCCATAGTAATATGAGACACAATTTAGGTCGAATGAATGACGATACAGCTACAGTATTTTGGTTCGAGTCGTAAGCTTAGCAGGCAAGCTTTACCAGGTAGCCATTGTTATGCGTCAGGCGCTCCGTCCGTATTTATACGGGTACCCTTCCTTTTTTACGTGCTTCGTCTGGTTTGAATCGATTGCTTATTTTGCTTTGATCTGATAAGTGCCGTTTTCTTTGTTATAGGTGTTTACGTCACTCTAAGCTGAAAATGCAATACTGTACTGTCGCATTCTGATAGTGCGTGTTTACAGCCTGTCGCCGCTCGCGGCATGGCTTGCCTTCGTGCGCGCTACCGCCGCTTACAATTAAAAAAAAAAAGGATAGGAATCGTCTCATTAGCGAAACAAAGGCAAGAGACTGCTATTTGTTGTTACTTACACTGCTGCTTTCTGTGATAATGATCAACAAGAACCAAATAATAGACTGCGTATGATGGAACATGTTCTGATTGACAATTAGGCGAAAATTTTTCTCCGTTTGAATATCTTTGCGGCCGCTTCTTTAGTACATCAAATTCTGCACAGAAATTAGAGTCATCTTAGATTTAAAAATCTAGTCAGTTGCCGTGCTTCGTTTCTGACTGTATCACTATTAGGCATAAGAATAATACGAAGATAAACATGACACGATACGTATATTCTTCCGCGTTTGCTGTTGTCTCACTCTATTTTTGTAGTTTATTAGGCAGACAGGATTTAAATCAGATAGCAGCAAACACGAAAGAATACATGACAAAATGTTTATATTCGTATTATTCTTATGGTGAAGATAATACTGCATGCGATTCACATTTCATCATGTTCCTATTACCAACCATCTCTTCTCACCGGGTAGGAAAAAATTCAGAACGTAGAGTTGGCCATATTGACAAACATCCCAAACAGTCTTGCCAGTCGGATTTTCGTAGTACATTGAAATTCTGCTACATTCGAAGATGAACAATACGGAATCTGTATTTACTTCGTTGGGTAATGTATGAAAATGAAAATGCAGTGGTCGAAACTCGGGGCGGAGAAAAAATGCTCGTCTTCCACCCCTTTTTTTTATTTATTTACTGACGCAGTGGTTTTGGCGCCAGTATTTATCTTTGCACCTACAAAGCATGCCTGTGTAGCGCTACATATATTTGACGGCAGAAGTTAGTTGTCTCGGCGCCTACCAACATTTTTCAGAACTTCCACTTCCTTTGCACTCGATTCTAAGCCGCAGGCGGTTTTTTGGATTACAAAAACCGGAAAAAAAGTGTGGCTTATATTTGAGTAAATATGGTAACCGTAGTGATGTGCAGGGTTACCTAAAATCATTTTGTGTTATCCCTTGCTTGCAATTCTAGAACACCTTTTTTTTTTTTTTTTTTTTTTTTTTTTTTTTTTTTTTTTTTTTTTTTTTTTTTTTTTTTTTTTATTGCTGTCATCATTCTCACATCACCAGTTCTGGAGGAACTTCGTGGTTGTTATGAACAGCCCTTTCCACAGGTTAATACTGGAGTCACTGAAAAGTGGATTTCATTGTGGCTCATGTCTTGCTGTGTATAGTGTTGTTACCGTCAATGATACTGATCTCAATAAACCTGTCATATGCCAGTGTTTGGTAAAGTTATTCAGAGTAACTGTGATCTGATAATCTTCGTCCCTAAAAGAAAGTCTCCTTGTCGACCTCTTCTGCCTCTGGCCTTTGTCACACACAAATATATAATACAACACCTAGCTTTCTGCAGATTAACTTAATTCACTGACGTAACTTCACACCAAATGATCGGGTTATCACCCCATATGGGAAACATGTTTTTCCTGTAGATATTTCCATAATTTTGATAACCACCAGTGCGAGCAATGTCTCAAAATACTAATTCAGAAAAAGTATGGTGTTCTGCTACTAAAATATATGGACTACATTATTCTAGAGTCGTTTAGCGTGTTTTGCATGCTAATCCTCATACCATTGATCCTCAAGGCATGCTCTCTGAAAATTTTAGTTTGCTTAATTTTTATTGCTATTTTTCCATCGGGAACTGAACACTCCACAAATATGTTTCGAAGATTCAGTGTTGTGTGTCACGTTGTTGTCGTCGTCGTCGTCGTCGTCATCATCATTGTTGTATTCAGTCCACAAACTGATTTGATGCAGCTCTCCATGCTACTCTATTGTGTGCAAGCCTCATCATCTTTGAATAACTGCTGCAGCCTACATCCTTCTGAATCTGCTTAGTGTATTCATCTCTTGGTCTCCCTCTATGGTTTTTACATTAGAATTGTGATAACCGGCTTACTTCTTAAGTTGTGTTTTGGAGTACATTTCAGAGTTAAGCTCAATTAATGCCTCTATTCTGGAAGCTTGCTGTGTTACTTGGTTTTCAGTTGATAATTAAATATTTCTGTCAAATTCAATAAGTAACATTCACTTTTTATTTATTATTACTATTATCAACATGAAATTTTCACAAGCTCTGCTCATTACATGAAGTCTTGCAAACGAACAGTTAATTGAAAAATCATAATATTAAAATCGCATTTTGTCAAAGACATTGGTACACAGTCACCCTGGAAACCACTTTTTCTTAGAATATTGTATCAAAGCTGCCATCCCACCACCCATCAGGACCCCGCATCTGTGGCCCTTACTTGTTTTCCAAGCTCAACTGATGAGCACGGCCATATCTGCAGAGCTGTCCTGTAACTCCACGGAAAATCTGAAACTCACGATATAATGGAATCAATATTGATGATATTGCATCATGAATTTGGAGATGAAGACATGTTGACTGTTTTTTATGTATAGGAAATAGGCTAAGGGATACAGTGCCTCCATAATGAGTCATCCACACTTTAATCTTGACCTATAGTTTTAAACCACCATCCTAGTCAAATGTAAAAAAACATTTACATGGTATATTAATCAGATCAGATTACTGGTCATTTTGTATATGACTACATACCATGAGCACTCAAATATTCAGTCTATAGAGACATAGCCTTCCAGTTCCACAACTTCTCACTGTCTTATACACACACTGAAGAGCCAAAGAAACTGGTACACCTGCCTAATATCGTGTAAGGCCCCTGCGAGCACGCAGAAGTGCCCCCACCCCCGGGGGCTCGCCGCTCTTTGGCTTTGCTACCATGGGGCCCCAACCTTTGCAGCATCTTTTCCCTTCCATGCTACATGTCTACCCTCTTGCTGTTCTTTTTCCCCATTCCTTGAGGAACATGTGTGGGCTGTTTTTGGAAATGTGTTCTGTGTTTTTGATACTCAATATATGAATACTCTCCACTATTCCATTTTTCTTTCTTCTTTCACTGTCTCCTATCCTTTCTCTGCTTTGATGTTTGAGGTTCCTCTTTACTGCTTCCTCCCAGTGTTGTCCTGAAAGCCATGTCTGACACATTACAGGTGACTGGGTGACGCGTAATTCCCATACCCGGGTTGACATGTAGGGTTTACATGTACCCCCTGGTACAAGCCAGGCCCAGCAGGGAGGGGTGATTGCCTGAGCTGCTACCTTCCCAAATTTCCGATCAGTCCCTCTGTCAGGTGTTCGGGAGGTGTGACCTGAAGTGTGAACAATAACATAATGCAGGTGTGACCTCTTTTGAAGGGGGCCCCCAGTTGGAAGGAGTGCACGAAACAATGATGCTGGCAATCATCCAATTGCACCAATGTTCCTCGTGGTTTCGTGTACTGAAAACAGTCAGTCCGTTGCTATGCTCAATCCATTTATTATTGACAATGGTGCTGATGCAGTTGCTGGCCCTGTGAAATCCTGCTCACGTTTACGCAATGGCATTTTGCTTTTGGAGACTACTTCTGATTCTCAATGACAACAACTGCTTGCAGTTTTGCTTCGTGTCGAGGTCCATCGAGTGCTAAATTCTTCCTGTGGTGGTATTTACACTAGGCTGCTTGATGGTCTGACTGAGGCAGAAATACAAACATACCTCTCTCATTAGGGAATCATTGCCACCCAACGGATGATAAAAAAAGTAGGTGCCTCCGTAGTGGCCACACGCACTCTCTTTCTAACTTTTGATAGAGTGGTTCCATTAAAGATCTAAGCACGTTATGAAGTTATCAAGGCCAGACCATATATTCCAAACCTGATGCGCTGCTTCCAGTGTCATCAATACAACAACACTCGAGAGTCCTGTCGACTACTTGCCAAATGTGTAACTTGTGTTAGGGATTCTCACGAGGGTGATTGTCCACCTCCTTCTACCTGCTGCATCAATTGCGTGGCGACCATGCCACCTCCTCCTGCAATTGTCCCATGTATCTCAGTGAGCAGGCTGTCCAGGAGATCTGGGTGAAGGAAAAAGTGCCTTAACTGGTAGCTTGCAAGTTGTTGTCGAGTCAAAAACCTTGCGTTCCACCATCTGGCACCTACAGTACTGTTCTTGCTATATCTCGTTTCATGAAGAACATGGCCACGCAGACATGTGACTTTGAATTTAGCACCTCAGTTCTGAATCGCGCAGCGTTATGGTGGCCTCCCTGTCTCCTCCTCCACCAACTCGGCAGCTGCCGAGGTGCACGCCTCGGTGTTTCACTTGTCATGACTCTCCTCCAATGGAACTTTCGCAGCCTATGATCCAACAAAGAGGATTTACAGCTGCTCTTATAATCGCACCACCTACTTGTTCTCTGCCTTCCGGAAACAAAATTATGTCCTCACAACCACTTTGAGCTCTCGCATTTCTTCCTGGGCTGTTTTGACCTTCACCCTGAGGTTGGCATTCCAGCTCATGGGAGTTTCGTGCTGCTCATATGTGATGACGTTCATATTCAACCCATCTCCCTGACTACCTGCCTTCAAGCTTTTCCTTCCTCACTTGACCTTTTCCCTCTGTACTGTTTACATCCCTCCATGACCAGGGTAGACTTCCTCCAGTTTGTTGGGGAGGTACCTCACGCCTTTCTGCTGCTTGGTGACTTTAATGCGCACCATCCTCTTTGGGGTTCTCCCAGAACCTATCAAAGAGGTGCCCTTTTGGTTGACCTTCTTAATCAGCTTAACCTCCTCTGCCTTAACGCAGGAGCACCCACATTCCCATTTGGACGTATCCTCCAGCACTGCCCAGATTGCCCATCATCTCAAGTGGTCTGTTCTCTCTTGATATCGGGTGCTGGTGACTGCACAGTTGAGTGCCCTGCAAACCAAACATCATCTCTCTGACACATATTCAAGTGACCCTTTCCCGTGTGCTATCCGTTTGCTGACTCATACCTCATCTACGTGCTCACCCAAATGGCAGCTTACTAAGGCTGACGGGAGGCTTTACCCCTCTCTGGCGACATTCGACAGACAACATTTCCCCAATTGTGATGACCAGGTGAAATATCTTACAAATGTTATCCTTACCGCTGCAGAATGTTCCATTCCTCGCACTTTTTTTTACCATGCCATGGTCCGGTCCCTTGGTGGACTGAGGTGTGTCACGACACAGTTTGCACACAGAGACGTACTCTCCACATTTTTAACCATCATCCAATGATGGCAAACAGCATGTATTATAAATAGGGACAGGAAAAAATCGGTGTTATTTTATGGCCAAAATCGGTGTTATGTTTTTGCACTTTTCGGTGTTATTTGTCTGTGTTACTTTCTGGCAAGCTTTTTCTATTGTCAGTTATCTATTTTTGTCATATTTAATCATTTTTCAATGCTTTGTTGAAAATGGAACTATTCCTAGGGTAGGGTGGGCCATACATGAGACAAGTGTAGAGAAAAATTATTTTAACAAAAATTTTTGATACAAATAATTATTTAAAAACAAACACCAATGGTAAAAATAAAAATAACAGTATGATGCAGATATTTTATTTATGACATGTTTCCAACTTCTTCATATCGTTCTTGGGCCTTGGAGACCACAGAAGCCGGTCTCCGCAGCTCAAGAATGATCTGAAGATCCGCTAGGAGCGTGAAACGTGTCATCAATAAAGTATTTGCAACAGAGACTATTATCTAAATTTT
This sequence comes from Schistocerca americana, assembly GCF_021461395.2. NCBI lineage: Eukaryota > Metazoa > Arthropoda > Insecta > Orthoptera > Acrididae > Schistocerca > Schistocerca americana. The sequence continues at coordinate 636,437,967 of NC_060120.1, read as the reverse complement.
TAACATTTGTGTACTGTTGCTGCACTTGGTCACGTTTGTGTGGAGTGATACATGTATTTTAAATACTGGGAAAAAGTTATTTATCAATTATGTATCCAGCAGATTAAAAAATATACAGAACTTCCCTTTTTTCAGGTCCCCAATCAATTTTTTGACACTCGATAATTTTTCTCATTGACTTAAATATTTATGTTAAATGGTTGAAATTTCTTATGGAATAGCAATAATGAAATTTAGAAGAAAATATTTTAATGTAAAGAAAAATCTCTGCCTTTGCAACGCTGTTCTTAATAAATAAAATGTCTTGGCTGCATCCCCAAGAGATTTTTCTGTATGAATATCACCAAGAAAGCTTGAAGGTTATTTTTTTAAGTTTTCCTAAGTAACAAAATACTTATAAACACTTACGAAAGGTATTTAACTTGGGTTAAAAATAAGACAAAATTTAATTTTTTTAATGTTCACTCAAATTTTGCTTGGAAACAAAATTTATAGTATGTTTCAGTACACATTTTGAGTTTTAAATTCCATTTTCCACCAGTAACACAGTCTTTTAATAGAAAAATACTTTCTTTTAATGTAGTATCTTTTTTTTACACACATAGCTATACAACTGGTAGTAAGACTTATTTGTGTACTGCATTTTCAGCTGTTTTTACCAAGATCTGGACAAAAGGGGTGAAAACAGACAAAACATCTGATATGCTTACCTTACTAGTAACAGTGAAGTGTAAACCTGAAATATCCGAACGCGGGAACTGCAATAGCTTTGAAACGATTGAAAAATGCGCCACAAACAAAACACGAGACAAGTGAAGTGTACCCCCACTCTAACTCAGGCAGCTATGCGCATCCGTGAATCTGGGAGCTTGGCAGAGTCAGAAAAATTTTTCCGAGTAGATGCTGGCTGCTTTCTCTCACTGTTATACTCCAAACAGCCACACCCCAAGTAGCCAGAAGCAGGAGTAGGCACTGCTTATACGCGATTTCAGCTCTGCGCATGCTTGGCAAGGTGTCTGGTAACTGCTTAAACGAACCTTATTTCAACAAAATTTGAAAACAATCACATCGATAGTAATTAAAATTTTTGTAAGTTAATACACGCAGAAAATGTTAAGCAAAACATAGAAACAAGACAAAACTTAACATAAAAGACTGATCTTCTTCCCCTCAAAGTATTAACTACAACTAACTTAAGTGACAAGAACGTGGGATAGTAATAGCTCATACACAAATGGCGGTAGAAAGGCATATACAAGGTATAAAAGATCAGTGCATTGGTAGATCTACCATTTGTACTAGAGTGTTACATATGAAAAGTTTCCAATGTGATTATGGCTGCATGACAGGAATTAACAGACTTTGAACATGGAATAGTAGCTGGAGCTAGTTGCATGGGCATTCCATTTTGGTAGTCATTAAGGAATTTAATATTTTGAGATCCATAACGTCAACAGGGTGCCAAGAATGCCAAATTTCAGACATTACCTCTCTCCATGGGCAAGATAGTGACTGGAGGCCTTCACTAATTGATCGAGAGAGCAAATGATGTGGCCACCCAGATCTCCTGACATGAATCGCATCGAACATTTATGGGACATAATTGTGTGTTCAGTTCTGGTACATCATCCTACACCGACAATGCTTATGAAATTATGGATAGCTATAGAGGCAAGATGGCTTAATACTTCTGCAGGGGACTTCTAATGTCTTGTTGAGTCCATGCCACATTGAGTTGCTGCACTACGCCGGACAAAGGGAGGTCCAACACGATGTTAGGAGATGTCCCATGACTTTTGTCATCTCAGTGCACTCTTAAAGAGCATTTATCCTGTATGTAAAATTGATTGCTACTTCTCCTCTTGTATATTTTGTTGTTGTTGGATGGTTTTGAATGTCCGTTTAAACTGCTTCTAATCGCGGCAACTACACTGATGGGAAAAAAATTGCAAGACCAAGAAGGAGTTGTGCAACGTAAACAAATGTTGGTTGCCATGTTTCAAGAGCTCATTGGAGGGAATGGTGGAGGTCTTTTGCATTTTCTGATGAAAGCTGGTTTTGCCTCCATGCCGTTGATGGCCATGAGTTGGTTAGGAAGAGGGCAGATAAGGGCCTGCAACCACCCTGTCTGTGTGCTAGATGAACTTCACCTACAACTGGACTTGGTGGTCTGGAGTGCAATTTTGTATGATAGCTGGAGCACCCTTTTGGATATCCCACACACCTTGATTTGCAAAATTGTACATCAGTCTCATGATTCAACTTGCTGTGCTGCCATTCATGAACGGCATTCCAGAGTGTGTTTTCCTTTTGCCTTGGCCTGCACAATCACCAGATCTGTCTCTAATGAAGCACATATGGAACATCATCAGACAAAAACTCCAGCGTCATTTACAACGAGCATTAATCACCCCTGTAGTGACCGACCAAGTGCAACAGTCATGGAACTCCATCCCATAACCTAACATCTGGCACTTTTACAGCACAATGCATGTACTTTTGCATCCCTTCGTTCAATGTTCTGGCAGTTACACTGATTATTAATGTAACAGCATTTCTCGTTTGCAATGGCTTATCCCGCACTTACATTAACCTGTGATTTTACATTTTTATTCCCTTAAAAATATTACTCAGATAAATGTATTTACAAAATTTCAACACTCTACGTTAATTATTTTGTAGTTTTGCGATTCCCCCCCCTCCCCCCCCCCCCCCCCCTCCCAATCAATATACAGGGTGTTACAAAAAGGTACAGCCAAACTTCCAGGAAACATTCCTCACACACAAAGAAAGAAAATATGTTACGTGGACATGTGTCCGGAAACGCTTACTTTCCACGTTAGAGCTCATTTTATTACATCTCTTCAAATCACATTAATCATGGAATGGAAACACACAGCAACAGAACGTACCAGCGTGACTTCAAAAACGTTGTTACAGGAAATGTTCAAAACGTCCTCCGTTAGCGAGGATACGTGCATCCACCCTCCGTCGCATGGAATCCCTGATGCGCTGATGCAACCCTGGAGAATGGCGTATTGTATCACAGCTGTCCACAATACGAGCACGAAGAGTCTCTACATTTGGTACCGGGGTTTCGTAGACAAGAGCTTTCAAATGCCCCCATAAATGAAAGTCAAGAGGGTTGAGGTCAGGAGAGCATGGAGGCCATGGAATTGGTCCGCCTCTACCAATCCATCGGTCACCGAATCTGTTGTTGAGAAGCGTACGAACACTTCGACTGAAATGTGCAGGAGCTCCATCGTGTATGAACCACATGTTGTGTCGTGCTTGTAAAGGCACATGTTCTAGCAGCACAGGTAGAGTATCCCGTATGAAATCATGATAACGAGCGCCATTGAGCGTAGGTGGACGAAACTAAAATGAGCTCTAACATGGAAATTAAGCATTTCCGGACACATGTCCACACAACATCTTTTCTTTATTTGTGTGTGAGGAATGTTTCCTGAAAGCTTGGCCGTACCTTTTTGTAACGCCCTGTATATAAGCCACATTCTCTGTCACTAATGGAATGTACCAGAGCACCTGCTTTTGGATGGGGAATGACTATAATAATTATGACCCTTCACAAAAGTGAAAAAAAACTTTTTGTTTACTTATCTGATTTGGAACTCGGTTGATGATTAGGAATCAATGCCATATTCCATTGAATATGACTGATACATCCTGTTCCATTATTTTTTCCTAATTATCCTACTTTCTTAAGCTGACTGTGACTGTTTCTTCTGGACTCCTCTTGTGGCAGAGTGTATGTGGCGAAGTTGCCCATTGCAACAAAGGTTCTCCCTCATTGACCTATCTAACTACTTCATTGGATACAATGAGGGTTGTGAAATGCAGTGACTCATTAAATATTTCCCCAAATTCCACAATTAGTTCTGGATGTCCTTCTGGACAATGAGTTCATGCCAATCATCCTCTCTCTCTCTCTCTCTCTCTCTCTCTCTCTCTCTCTCTCTCTCTCTCTTATCGTTCCTTTTACTGAAGGTGCCCAAGGATCCTAATTGGATATCAGTAAATGTGTTACTGCTTCCCTTGATAAAAATTTTTTGATAGCTTTTCTCACATATTGTTTACCATTATCTGATAATAGCTTCCTTGGCTTACCAATTGCAATGTTTCTCTTGAACCTGGTACTGCTGTTTTTTGCGGTATTTTTAAATTTGTCAGCATTGGACTGCTGGAACACCCCAAACATCTGAAACCATTTCGTAGCTTTTTCTTTCTTTTTCTTTTTTAAGCTAAATATTAGTTCTCTAATCTTTGAAATACTTCATGATTATTAAGTCAGAGATGACTATTGTTCATTGATGATGTACTCATTCAGCCACATCTTATAAAATTACTCCCTTTCAGTATTTTTATTATTTTGACTTATTTGATGATCTGATAATTTCAGATGCAGGGTGTGAACTATCTAATGTTCTTGAAATAAAATACTTTGAATTTCCTTGTATATTTCTGTAATAAATTTTCTCAGATTAATGTTTGATGTCTGTAAGATATATTAATGGGAACTAAGCATCATCATTACATCAATTGCAGACTCAGTTACAAAATTTTTGATTGTTTAACTGTTGTGATAAATGGCAATGGGCTCTTAACAATGGGTAATCCGTCTTCGCACTATTCCTGACTGATTGCTAAAACATCTCTGCAATCTGCACTACGAAGTGCCACCCCAAACGAGAAATATGATACCATATTCTCGTATTCTTGTAACCTCCACATGAAACACACAAAAAAATAGTGTGACTATATGAATATAAATGTAAAATACTGATGAAAAAAGGAAAAATATTTATAAAAGAATGATCCAGCACCGCTCATGTGGGGAAGAAGATAGTGTTACCATCAATATTTGTAACTATACAAAGCGTTTGAACGATTTTCTCTCATACACCTTATTTACAACTGTTTCAGTAATGGCACGTCTTATTGTTTACAAATTTAATAATCTGAACCAATGTTTTAGTGTTACAAATATATATATATATATATATATATATATATATATATATATATATATATATATATATATATATATATATATATATACACACACGAGTCTTCCCTGCCCCAGAGGCAGTGGATTGAAAGAGTCCGTGGACAGTAAGTTCCAAAAATGTGTGGATATTATAGCATACAGTTCAGGATACAATTCAATATGCTGACGAACTGTGCTCGCTTGCATTTTCTAACATAGACTGCATATATGTAGACTTGTTTTGACTGCATATCTTGCATTCTTGAAATAATAGTATTTAGTTACTTGCAACAAACTGCTGCTGCTTATTCTTTTCTCCTTTTTTCACAAGGCTCATTATATTCAAATGTTAGAACTTGTTGGATTTATGACTATTACAAGTATGTGTGTGGACAGTTAATTAAAGATAAATTGAATTCCTACGTATGTTTGGATGAAAGGCCCACAGGTCCTCATAGTCCCTAAACCTGCCAATTACGCTTTTCGAATCAAGAATATGATAGTGTACATTTTAGTAGGCGTCTGTTGCCCCGTCTGCTATATCGTATTTTATAAATACATACTTCTTCCTGCGTTTAAAAAAAAAATTCGGCCGGGGGGGGGGGGGGGGCGGTGGTGGCATATCATTACAGCTTTTGGGCTTCTCTTGTATACTGTCCATATTAATGTTTGTGGGCAATTTTCCATTATACCATGCATGAGGATCAACTGTCTCTCCTCCTTTTGGAAACTGTTTTTCCACTTTTAAAGGTTGTAATCCAAATCTTCTCTAATTCCTTCCTGGTTTTATCTTTGTTTGTTGACTTAGATAAAAGTGGTGGACAACTTGTAACTTGGACATTCTCAGTTCCTGGATGGATTCTTTGTAAGCTACGGGTCTGTTATCATTTCATTTTATATTATTTAATCTGTACAATACAGAGTACGTATTGGTAATTCTGAATTCTGTTTTTAGGGCACAGGAGCACGCCCCTATTCTGGCAAGGTTGGTACAGATGACATAGACGGTATTGATATGGCTTACCGAGTACTGGCTGATCATGCACGCACCCTGACAATAGCATTAGCCGATGGGGGTCACCCAGACAATACAGGCAGAGGGTATGTACTGGAGTTGGTGTTGTGTAATTCAAGTAATCAAAATATAATAAAAAACTGTTGAAATTTAATATTTTTAAGAAATTGAAACTGGAAATCTAATTGATTGCTATTGAGCCACTTGAAGTATTTATTTAAGCCTAAGCATAAATTAGTTGGTTCTGTGTATAGTATCCATTAAAGCTGCTCAGTGTGCTGAAAGTTTACCATATTAAAATAATATCAGATGTTCAGATTAGTACAGAAGATAGGGATATGGTTTGACAAAAAATGAGCACTTTTCGGTTTTTGTTAGTGTAATGCAGTCATGGTGGAAGGGTAAAGGGATACTAACAGAAATGAATAGCACTTGCATAGCATGCTCCAGTCATGATTCTTTCAATTGCTTTTTGAGCAGCCTCAGTTTTCCTTTTATGTACTTCTGTCCATTTAAATAGCCTTGTAATCATTCTATTGGAAATGATTACTTTGCCACTCTTGTGTTCCTTTAATTCAGAATTCTTGCTCAGCATTGGTTTGCAAAAAATGAATTAATTCATATACATCTCAAGTGGAGAGTGGTGGACAATAGTGAAAAATAAAGATTTAGTTTCCTTTAATGAATTGTTACAGTTGTTATGATGTAAACAGTAGAAAGGCCTAAAAATTTCACTCTTTTGAGTTTATCTGCTTAAAATCTAGCAACATTTCATATAGCCAGCAATACTTTCAGTGATAACAAAAAGAGGTCATGGCATTAATTTCTGTGCTGTATAAACCATTCCACTTCCTCTACCAAAATATGGCAATCAATAAGGGGGATTTATGGATGTGAATAAATACGTCCACTCACTATTATGTTGAATAATGACATCCTATCTCAGAAAGTGGCAGAAATAGAAAGGAAGAGACTAAATTTTATGATGGATAACACAAAGGGGTACAACCATCCATTCACAGTGTGGAACCTGGAATCAGATGTCGGAGGCTTACAGTGTCTCACCTCAGGCAAAAAAGATTCAGTATACTACATAATCTCAACTTACAATCATGCTGCTTTCAGTATAACCAGGACTGGTACCCGCTACTTTGATTTATTGAAGAATGCTATTATAATAACCCATCCGAAGTGGAGAAGGATAATATGCTTACCAATAAGTTTCTAGCTTTGCCTCAGTATCTTGTGTGGGGGAAAGAGTCATTAAGGAATCATCAAGTATCTTGTTGTCTGGGTTCTGGAGTCTAGAAAACTGCTTAGCTGGTTTCTGTTTGGGTTTGGGATATACCACTCATCAATGAATATTGCCACTCTAATGAAGGCAGCAGAATAGGAAACCTTCCTCCACAGTCAGTTTTAGGGAGTCTTCTTCAGTATTAAGAAAGGCGATAATAGGACATGGAGGTACAATATTATCAAATCATTTTAGACCAGATAATGTGAAGTTGCTTTCCCTTTCACTTACTAATTTTCCTTATTGAGTCGGATGTGTACTTATTAGGTCACTTCCTTCAAGAGAACAATGCACCCGAAGGAAGTGTGCTCTTTCATTTTGCCGTCACCATCATCAGTATTATATTCACAGTAAAGAGCGAAGTTGAATTTTACTTATTTGTGGATGAGTTTTACATTTTCTGTTCCTCTTCCATTCTCAGCTAGACAGCATATCAGTTTCAGCTGATGAATTACAAGCTGGAGGAATGGCAGAACAAAATGGGGTTTAAGTTTTCCTTACAAAAAAATCTTTGTTTTATTGTTATGACTTACATTGAGTTACACAAGAATGGTACCAATTGAAATTTTAATGTAATAGTTGCTTCATGGTCATACATTGACTTGACCGTCACAGCTCAAGGAGTTTAAAGTCAGAAGGCAGAAAGAACTTAACACCCTTAAAGTCCTTAGCCCATGAACCTGTGGAGCTCAATCTTATACACGGCATTTGTGTGATTTAAGTATGGTTAATCTGTATACACCATATACTCACCACACTCATGGGCTTGTGCTTGGCTGCCATAGCGCCCCAGCCTTTGCAGCACCTTTGCCCTTCCCTGCTTCATGTCTGTCCTTTGCTGTTCTTTTTCCCCTCCCTTGGGGAACTTGCCTGGGCTATTTTTGGAAATGTATTATGCATTTTCGGTAATCAGTATCAGAATACTCTCCACTGTTTTTCGTTCCTCTTTTTCTTTCTTTGTTCACCTTCTTCTATCCTTCCTCCGCTTTGGTGTTTTGAGCTCTCTCTTTTTCTTCTTCCTCTCTGTGCGCTCCTGAATGAAAGCCAGCCCATGCATCTGATGCATAACAGGTGACTGGCTAACACATAATTCCCAACCCCGGGTTGACTCTTAGGGTTCGCACATACTCCCTGGTACAGGCCAGGCCCAGGGAGGGGTGATTGGCTGAGCTGCTACCTTCCCAGATTACCAATTGGTCCCTCTGTCATGTGTATGGGAGGTGTGACCTGAGGTGTGAACAATCACGTAAGGCGGGTGCACCCCCTTCTGAAGGGGGATCCCAGTTGGAAGGAGCGTGCCATCAGAGACGCTGGCAATCGTGGGGGATTTTCTCCCAAATAGCCAATCATCTTCACAGTCAGTGGCTACGAAATGGGAACGGGATGAGGCTAATGATTCAAAGACCGTCCCAGCTGCACCATGGTTCCTTGTGGTTTCACGTATGGAAGACAGTCAGTCCATTACTATGGTAAATCCATTTATGGTTCATAAAGGTGTTGATGCAATTGCTGGTCCTGTGAAATCCTGCTCTTGTTTACACATGGCACTTTGCTTTTGAAGACTAGTTCTGATTCTCGAGCACAACTGCTTGGAGCTTTGCTCAACCATGGCTGTTATGTTAGTGTCCAGGCCCATCGAACACTGAATTCTTCCCATGGTGATACACTGGCCTGCTTGATAGTTTGACCGAGGCCGAAGTCCAAATGTAGCTCTCAGCCATTGCCGTCTATTGGCTGATGAAAAAGGTAGATGCCTCCTTAGTGCCAACTTTTGATAGAGTGGTTCTTCTGTCAAAGATCAAAGCAGCTTATGAAGCTATTACGGTCAAACAGTATATTCCAAACCCAATGTGTTGCTACCCATGTCATCGTTATAACCACATTCGAGAGTCCTGTCGACACCCAAACAAATGTGTAACCTGTGGTAGGTGAAATATGGCATCCCGGCTAAGAGACAAGTTGAAAATATGGTCACTATTTTTTATTTACTTAAATTTGCCATATTTCGTGACAGTACCTTTTCTGTTAGACGTTTGCAAGGTGATATTAGTCTTGGCTTCAGTTGTCTAAGTATGATTCCACAATGCATCTTTGTCGGCTGCAGAAATGACCTGGTTCAACGTGTTTGCCTCATTTTGGTGTTTCAAATACCATTTCTTCAAATGTAGTTTCTTTTTTATCGTTAATACAAAAAAAATAGTAACATAATTCAATATTATTTATGACGGCAACCTTCACATTGTTCTTCCGTCAACACACACCAAGAGTTTACTGCCGACTGACTATGGTCAAATACGACTCCAACGTCAAAGATATTTTACACAACACACAAGCTTCCGCTTGTAATCAGTCTCTTTGCTATTCTTCGATACATTTTCTAATAGTAATCAATATGCTTTCACTCTCAAAAACAGAAATAAATTAACATATAATAAGGCAAATTACAATAAATTCTGACAAAAAGTATGAAAAATCATTTACAATTTGGTATCGACAAATACAGTAAAAAAAAAAAAATCTCCCATATCCATTACAACTGCTCCCTAGGGCTTTTTTTGTTATGGACATATACAACAAAATCCCGACCACACTCAGTGGTGGATCTGTATTACACAATTAGTACATTAATGATGCAGTCTGATAACCTCTTCCAAATTTGGACTCTTTGAATCTGTGGACTTGTTACTGGCTGTTGTTGCAGTGATACTTCCCCATCAATCCCATACACAAAAAATTCAAGTAAAGAAATTTATATAAATTTTATTCATGTTTTTTTCTTTTGTATTTTTTTTTTGCTTATGATTTTCTTTTTAAATTTTTTTTTACTCATGGTTTTTCTGTATTATTATTAATTTTTTTTTCTTACGATTTTCTTCTTTTAGTACAGCTAAAGATACATCAGTATTATCTAAATTTTCTGCAATTATTTATGTACACTTGCCTCTCTACTACAATATTACTACAAGTCACATTCTTGTGAAGAGTACTTTTGCTCCCCACAACATCAGTATAAACAACAATAAACTGCTCATATATCATGAGGCTTTATCTAAAATTGGTTTTGAAACTTATACCTTTGCATGCATGTCCTCACATGCATGCCTTCACCCACAGGGAAGACTTAGCTTCCAAAAATTAGAAAAATTCAGAAATGCTCACTAGGGAGATTTTTTTTGTAAAAAAGTAAAAATAAATCTTTCTCTCATTCTTTGTTACAACAGTGTTTTTTCATCAGTTTCAATTAACATGTGACTTCAAATTATTAATTTATACATGCAAATAAACATACTTGGTTGTACAGGTAGTTTTGTTCTAACAAGCATATTCCAGTGGAGGACTTTTGTTTTAGATGATAATAGGTTATTTAAATTTTGAAATTATGATTTCTGTTTATATACTTTTACTCCACCATCTTTTTTCGAAACCACTACTAGAGGATTATTATATGCACTGATACTTCTTTCTATTATATTACATCCTTCCATCTTTTTCAGCTCTTTCTCAACAGTAGGTCTTTTTGATATTGCAATACTGTATGGTTTTATGAAAAATGGTTCACGAGGTTTTTCTTGAAGCTCACACTGATAACCCTTTACCCTACCAAGTATGTCACTGAAACATCACTGTATTCCCACAGCAGATTTTCTAACTGTTGTTTTTGCTCCCCAGATAAATTTTGTGTTTCTGAAATTTTCAAATTTACCAAATTCCCAAATTCAACTTCATCAGTATAAAATCTATGAGTTTCAATATTCTCCAATCTATTTTCTTTTAGTAAATTGATACTGTCAAAATTTCCATTACTCTGATCACCAAGTGTGTTCACAAAATTTGTCTGAATGTATTCCCTTTCACTAGTTTCTATCAAAAGTTTTCTTCCAACCCAATCAAATGCTGTATTTACTTTTACTATCCAATTCATACCCAAAAGAAAATCCTCATTAAATTCGTGTATTACAAAACCTCCATGTGTGAACAACTTGCCTTCAATTTAAAAATGTCACTAAAGCCTGGCTTTTTACCAATTTACTGCTCTTCCCAGTAGCACCTTTTATCTTTACCCCAACAACTGGCATTTCAACATATCTTTCCCCACTTTCAATTTCTTGCTTAACCTTTCAGATATTCCCGAGACCTCACTTCCTGTATCAATTAAACATTTACCAATCCATGACCCAATTTGAACTTTTATATAAGGACTGCAAAATTGATCACTTTTCTCAGAACCTGTATCCTCATATAATAAATCACTTTCAATTTCCCTGAACCTATAGTTATCAGAATCATATGGTATATCATTACATGTATTATTTGTCACAGTTATAAAATTTGCACAAGATACAAAATTGTCATTAGTACTCTCTATTATCTCAAATAGCCAAGAATTTTCATCCAAATCACATTGTATACTATTGAAGTACTTACCCTTCAGCTTTTCAAAAATAAAATATCTCATCTTTTTCCACCACTCAGGACATACAGTTTCACATACATTAATAAGCATCTTTCTAAAGTTCTTGTCAAAAGAAATAGTTTCACTGTTCAGCCATAAATTCATAAGAAATGTGTGTGTGTCATTAGTATCTGTAAAAGTTTCACTTAGGCTGGAAGTTATACATGTGTCATCGTTATTTGTGTAGTCAGATTCTTTACCAACAACATCAAAATTCACACTTTCACCTACACCCAGCTTGTGAGCCTTATTCATCCTGTTAACATCCCTGGGAATTTCTGTAATATTCTCACTATTTAATCCATTTTCAACCATGTGTATACCCAACTCCCTATTTAAACTAATGAAATACCTTTCCTCAACATCATCATCAATACCATTACCATCATTATCAACTTTATCATCAACATCATTATCATTGCACATATTCAGGTCGTACACATTCAAATTATCCCTCAAAATATTATTTCCCCTTTCTAAAGTTACCAGATCCCTTTCACCAACATTTTCATTCTCACAGCATGCATTCTCTCTCTCATTCACACACATCTCTGAACTACTACAAATTACATCATCTGACAAAGTGTTGTTCTTTTCTGCCCAATTGTAAAACTCTGTTAAATTAAATGAATCACAATTACTTTTGTCTACTGTATGTTCTTGTGTAATGAAAATTTTATCTTTATCAATATCATCATTATTTTCCTCTTGAAATTTTTTCAATAAGTAACAACTAATGACCTCATGTGATAGCTTAGGTTTGCAACTGTCATGTTTGGGTTTATGATAGTCACATCCATTGGTCCTTTCATCATGCTCACCTTCTGCCTCAACCTTGCGGACCTTCAAGGGGGCGTCTACTCGTTTTTTGTTTCCTGAATTACAACTTGTTCCTGCTTGAACTGCTGATTGTGGTTCTGCCAATGTCTCTGATCAACATTTCTGTTCCCATTCCTATGCCAAACATTACCTGATTGTTGGTAGTTTCTATTGTACTGATCTCTAACAAAATTTCTGTGATTTTGATCCCTAAAGTGTTCTCTATTTTGTTGATTATTTCCGCGAAAATGTTGTTCTTGTTTTGGATAAAAATTATGGTCCTTCTTTTGAAAATTGTTATATCCCCCTGAATTTTGACTGACACCATGATAATTGCTTTGTTCCCTTTTTTGAAAGTTGTCATTTCCCCAATTTTGACCATTACCTTTCTGAGTAAACCCACTATGTGTTCTTGGTGTTACCCTATCCAACTTTTCAATATAATTGAGAAACTGCTCTACATTACTATCAGGACAATGAACTAAACTCAACTGCATTGCTGATGGCAATCTTCTCTTTAAGGTATCAATTTTGATCAAGTCATCCAAAGGTTTTGTTAAATGAATAAGTTTTTGAAGTTCACTTTTGCAAAATTGTTTCATGCTCCCATCTGATTCTCTATAGTTTCTCCCATTCAAAAATTCACTTTTGATTCTAGTTTGTTTAAGATCATCCCAAAATTTTTCCAGAAATTTTGATTCAAATTCTGAAAAGGTCATCCCCAAAGTTACAATCTGGTTTGCCCAAGTCAAAGCTTCCCCTTCCAAGAATTTTTTCACAAATTTAATTTTCATATCATCTGGTGAGTGAGGTAAAAAACAATCCTTACAATACTGTATAAAATCAATGGGATGTAAGGGTCCATCTACCGAAAAGTGCTTCACTGGAATATTAGATACAAGATTGCATGTGTTGACATTGTGATTTTTGCTTTGAAATTCAATGTCAGAACTTTCAATTTTTTCGCTAAGTTCTTTGACAGATTTTTTGTTTTCTAAATCATTGCACTCTATTTTTTTTTGTAGAGTAACCAAACGACTGTCAGTTTCTTGTTGTACATTTTTTACTAAAACTTTTGTATTCTCATCCAAATTTTTAATTTCCCCTTTTATCTCATTAAAATCAATTAAATTTCTTTCCCTATCTACCAGTAACTCATTTTTTACAGTATTAATTTCACCGCTCAATTTAGCATCAATTTCATTTACTTTTGCTTCCACAGATTCAATTTTTTCCTCAACACTGCAAACTCTGTTCGAAAGATCACCCACTTGGGTATTGACTGCTTGGACTTGCAACAAAATGTTATCAATTTTTTCATCCCAGTTAGTCTTATTGTCGTCAACTGATTGTTTAATTTCTTTCGTGAAATTTACAAAAAAACTTTTTTAATCAAATTGATCGGTTCTTTCTGTTTCATTTGACCTGTCCTGATGTTCGAAGTCTATGAAATTACTACTTTCTACTTTAGGCACAATACTCTCGAAAATCTCATAAGTCATTGTGAAGAACAAAAAATTATACACAACAATACAAAACAGGATAAAAATATTGTTTTAACATAATACAAGGGTTTCGTGACTTATCTGGAACACTCTTCTACTGTTGCAAAACCACGTTTTCCATCCATGTGACTGCTGACCAAAATTCTTGAAGTATTTTCTTCTTTCAAAAATTATATTTTTTGCCGAAACATTTCTTGGCCAAAACTTTTACTTCCCGATGAACACAAATACTGTAACACACATTCTGAAAAAACTGGTATTAACACACAAAAATTTTCTTCCTCGTAGCGCTGTTGAAGATCTCGTGAACACAATATCCCGGCTACAGTCCCCAGTTGAAATATGGCATCCCGGCTAAGACACAAGTTGAAAATATGGTCACTATTTTTTATTTACTTAAATTTGCCATATTTCGTGACAGTACCTTTTCCGTTAGACGTTTGCAAGGCGATATTAGTCTGGGCTTCAGTTGTCTAAGTATGATTCCACAATGCATCTTTGTCGGCTGCAGAAATGACCTGGTTCAACGTGTTTGCCTCATTTTGGTGTTTCAAATACCATGTCTTCAAATGTAGTTTCTTTTTTATAGTTAATACAAAAAAAATAGTAACATAATTCAAAATTATTTATGACGGCAACCTTCACATTGTTCTTCCGTCAACACACACCAAGAGTTTACTGCCGACTGACTATAGTCAAATACGACTCCAACGTCAAAGATATTTTACAGAACACACAAGCTTCCACTTGTAATCAGTCTCTTTGCTATTCTTCGATACATTTTCTAATAGTAATCAATATGCTTTCACTCTCAAAAACAGAAGTAAATTAACGTATAATAAGGCAAATTACAATAAATTCTGACAAAAAGTATAAAAAATCATTTACAATTTGGTATCGACAAATACAGTAAAAAAAATAACATCTCCCAGAGCCATTACATAGGGATGCACACAAGGGTGATTGTCTGCCTCCTTCTCCCCACTGTATCAACTGCAGTGGCAACCATGCTGCCCCCTCCCATGATTGTCCCGTATACCTTACTGAGTGGGCTGTCCAGGAGATGCGGGTGAGGGGGAAAAAGTGCCTTACCTGATTGCTTGCAAGTTGTTGGCTAGTTGGAAACCCTGTGTTTTGCCATTTGGCACCTACAGTACTGTTCTTGCTACAGCTTGCGCCATGAAGGACATTCCCACACAGATATGCGACCTCAAATTTAGCGTCCCAGTTGTGAAATCATCCAGTGTCACGATAGCATCCCCATCTCCTCCTCCCGCTGTGCAACATGCTGCCAAACTTTGGCCTCATGGGGCTGTCACCAGCTACACAACTGGCAGGCCCAGGCTGACAAAAGGAAAATGCTGACACTTCTGGAGGCCTCATAGAGTAGGATCCTCCTGCCTCTGTGTCCTATAGCAGTGAGTCTTCGAAGGCTGGCACTTGGCAGCCAGTGAGGTGACACCCCTCACTTTTTCCTTGTTGTGACGCTCCATGAATGGAACGTTCATGGTCTTCAGTCCAACAAAGAGGATTTATGGCTGCTCTGAGAATCGCAGCATCCACTTGTTCTCTGGCTTCAGGAAACAAAATTGCGTCCTCACGTCTGCTTTGAGCTCTCGCATGTCTTCCCAGTCCACTTTGACCTTCCACCCCATGGACGGCATTCCATGTCATGGGAGAGTCATGCTGCTCATAAGAGATGACAATCATAGTAAACCCATCTCCCTGATTACTTGCCTTAAAGCTATTGCAGTTTGCCTTTTCCTTCCTCACTAGACCTTTCCCTTTTGTACCGTCTATATCCCTCCGTCATTCATTGTCATCGGGGCAGATTTCCTTGAGCTTATTGGCGAGGTACCTCACCCCATCCTGCTGCTCGGTGCGTTCTCCCAGAACCTATCAGAGAATTGCACTCATGGGTGAGCTACTCGATCAACTTAACCTCCTCTGCCTTAACACAGGAGCTGCCATGTCCCTTTCAGATTCCACACACACCTATTCCCATTTGGATCTATCCTCCTGCACTGCCAAGCTTGCCGAACATCTTGATTGGTCTGTTCTCTCTGACACTTACTTGAGCAACCATTTCCCATGTGCCATCCATTCGCTGACTACCCCACCTACATGTACGCCCAAATGGCAGCTTACTAAGGTCGAATGGAGGCTTTACTCCTCCCTGGCAACCTCCGATGAACAACACTTCCCCAGTTGTGATGACCTGGTGGAATATTGTGCAAATGTTGTCCTTACTGCCGCAGAACATTCTATTCCTTGAACTTGCTCTTTACCATGACGTGTCCTAGGCCTTTGGTGGACTGAGGTGTGTCACGGACACAATTTGCGAGCGGAGATGTGCCCTTCATGTTTCTAACCGTAATCTTATGATGGCAAACTGCATTTCATTCACTAGTTCTTTTAACATTTACGCGCCCTCTTCCATTGTGTGGGCCAACCTCCAATGGCTCTCTGGGACCAAGATCCATTCCACAATTTCCAGCCTGACTAGCAGACGATGTCATCGTGAACCCTATGCTATCTCCAACATTATGGGCCGCCATTTTGTGGAGATTTCCTGCTCCTCCCACTGTCACCCTGCCTTCGGCTATCAGAAATGAGCAGAAGAGGCTCGAGTGATACCATTCTCTTCCTGAACGCTACTATGCCACCTTTACTATGAGTGAGTTAGATTGTACTCTCACTTCATCCCAATCCTCCGCCCACTGTCAGACAATGTTCACATGTAGATGTTACAGCACCTTTCTCTTGCAAGCAAGCACTTGGTGCTTCATACATACAACCACATCTGGGCAGAGGGCACGTATCCCAGATGAAGCCACTGTCATACCCCTACCGAAGCCCAGTAAGGACAAAAATCTTCCTTCTAACTACCGCCCTGTTTTTCTCACCAGCTGTGTTTCCAAGGTGATAGAACATATGATACATGCCCAGGTGGTATGGTGGCTCGACTCTTGCAATTTTCTAACCACTGCAAAGTGTAGATTCTGAGTGTGCCATTCTGCAGTTAACCATCTCGTCACTTTGTCCACCCATGTCATGAATGGGTTTCTGCAGAAATCCCAGATTGTAGCCATGTTTTTCGATTTGGAGAAAACCTACGGTACTGGCTGGAGGACTGTCCGTCCTCTCTAGAAGTGGGGCTTCCGTGGTCGCTTGCCCCGTTTTCTTGAGGAATTTTTAGACGACAGCATTTTCAAGATATGTGTGGGTTCTGCCTTTTTGGATACCTCTATCCAGGAAAATGGTGTGCCTCAGGCTTCCGTCCTGAGTGTCCTGTCTGCTATCACCATTAACCCTATAATAGCCTGTCTCCAGCCAGGCATCTCTGACTCCCTTTTCGTTGACGATTTTACCATCTATTGCAATTCTCTATGGAGCTGTCCCATTCAGCGGTGTCTTCAGCGAGGTCTCAATCGTCTTGACTTGTGTAGCATAGAAAATGGCTTTCATTTTTCCACTGACAAAACTGTTTATATGAATTTCTGGCTGTGCTATTGGTTTCGTCCACCATCTTTACATCTTGGGCCTGATGCTCTTCTGTTTGTTGAAACTATGATATTCCCGGGGCTCATACTCAATAGGAAACTTTCGAGGTCCTCCCATGTGTCTCCATGTTCTTTGTGTCCGCAGTGGTACTTTCTGGGGAGCAGATCAAACCAACCTCCTCCATTTGCACCAGTCCCTTGTCCATTCGAAAGTAGACTATGGGTGTTTTGTTTATGCATCTGCATGTCTGTACCTTATGCTGTATCAATACTATCCACCATCATGGCATCCATTTGGCCATTGGCACCTTTTACACTAGCCTGGTTGAGAGTCTCTATGCAGAAAGTGTTGAACTACCGCTGTCCTATCACCGTGGCTTTCTTCTCAGCAGATACGCATGTTGTTTGTCTGTCACGTGTGGCCACCCATCCTGTGCCGCCTCCTTCAATGACTCCTTTGATCGCCAGGATGGGGCATGTACCTCTTCTCTGTTACCTCCTTGAGTTCACTTTCGGCTCTAACTCCGGCAGCTTAACTTCATGCTACCTGTACCTTTCATGATTGGTTTGAACTCTTCGCCACCTTGGCTTTGTGTGGTGGCCTGTGTTCACCTTGGCCTTAATTCACTTCCTAAGGACACTACTCCAGCCTTGCTCTGTCGCCTTCACTTTCACGATCTTCGCACGAAACTTCATTATATTACCTTAGTGTGCACTGATGGCTGTTGGATCGACCGTGGTGTCTGGTATGCCTTTGTCATTGGCACTGACATTCTTTGGTATCAGCTTTTGTAATACTGATCAGTATTTACAGCAGAGATCTTTGCCCTGTATCAGGGCATGCAGTACATCTTGCGACACAGACTTTCAGTTGCATCATCTTCAGACTTTGTGTACCCTTCAAACCCTCTGTATGCTGTACACCGTCCATGCTGTAGTACAGTGGGTTCTGGAAAGCTGCAATTGCTCACTCTTGGTGAAGCCGCTGTGATGTTTATGTGGGTTCCTAGTCTTGTTGATCTGACAGGAAATAAGGCCGCTGTTGCTGCTGCCAAAGCTGCAGTCCTCGTACTTTAGCCTGCTAGTTCTTGCGTTCCCTCTGATGATCTCTGTATTGCTGTCTGTCAGCAATTGGTGTCACTTTGGTATCACCACTGGTCCTCCCTTCTGGGTTATTAAGCCTCTCCCAGTGGCTTTATCGACCTCCTCTTGGCCCTCTCGCCATGAGATCATTTTAGCTAGGTTGTGTATCAGCCACTGTCTTTTTAGATGTCGCCATTTGTTAAGTAGTGCTCCACCACTACTTTGTACTCATTGCACTCAACCTCTGACAGCCCGCCATTTCCTGACGGAATGCCCTTTTTTTAACCATTTGTGCTCTCATTTGTGTTGCCATCAGAGTTATTGGCCGTTTTAGCAAATGACGTGCGGGCTGTCAACCGCATTTTACTTTTTATCTATTGTAGCAGTATGGTGAAGGGCATTTAATTTTTAGTTCATGGCCTGTGTTTCTCTATGGCGTATTTTATGGATCTTTCTCTACGTCCCTGTTTTTAGTTGTCTTCTCTCACGTCGATTGGAATTAACATGTAGTCATTCTTAACTCTTCTCTTCGTATTCGTGTTCTACAGTTCTGACGAGGGCACATATGACCTATGCAAGACATGTGCATTTAAAAATGTTGCATGCTGTCCACAGTGAGGTGATTAGGCTGTGTGATCCTAATCTGAGTGTGAATGCCTTGTGGAACTATAAATGGCAGACATTAAGATTATGTGATTATGGCTTGGAGCGGGTTAGCACCTTGTGTGAATAAGACAGTTAATCTGATTTTAGATATGAAAGTGGTGTATGATTTGAACTGTGGTTTCAACTTTTATTTTAAATGAGTGTTATGACTGTTTTGTGTACTCATAGGGCCCAAAGAGACAAATATATTGATTTCTGCTGCTAAGGTTCTGTATCATTAACTTGTATAGTATATACGATGTGTGGTTATGTGGTACTGAGAAGGCACCTCAACAGGAAATTTGTAATCTACTCATATTGTGTATGCCCTTGACTCAGTAGTGAAAATGTTGTTGTTGTGGTCTTCAGTCCTGAGACTGGTTTGATGCAGCTCTCCATGCTACTCTATCCTGTGCAAGCTTCTTCATCTCCAAGTAGTTACTGCAACTACATCCTTCTGAATCTGCTTAGTGTATTCATCTCTTGGTCTCCCCCTACGATTTTTACCCTCCACGCTGCCCTCCAATACTAAATTGGTGATCCCTTGATGCCACAGAACATGTCCTACCAACCGATCCCTTCTTCTGGTCAAGTTGTGCCACAAACTTCTCTTCTCCCCAATCCTATTCAATACTTCCTCATTAGTTATGTGATCTACCCATCTAATCTTCAGCATTCTTCTGTAGCACCACATTTCGAAAGCTTCTATTCTCTTCTTGTCCAAACTATTTACCGTCCATGTTTCACTTCCATACATGGCTACACTCCATACAAATACTTTCAGAAATGACTTCCTGACACTTAAATCTATACTCGATGTTAACAAATTTTTCTTCTTCAGAAACGCTTTCCTTGCCATTCCCAGTCTACATTTGATATCCTCTCTACTTCGACCATCATCAGTTATTTTCACTACTTTAAGTGTCTCATTTCCTAATCTAATTCCCTCAGCATCACCCGACTTAATTCGACTACATTCCATTATCCTCGCTTTGCTTTTGTTGATGTTCATCTTCTATCCTCCCTTCAAGACACCTTCCATTCCGTTCAACTGCTCTTCCAAGTCCTTTACTGTCTCTGACAGAATTACAATGTCATCGGCGAACCTCAACATTTTTATTTCTTCTCCATGGATTTTAATACCTACTCCGAATTTTTCTTTTGTTTCCTTTACTGCTTGCTCACTGTACAGATTGAATAACATCGGGGAGAGGCTACAACCCTGTCTTACTCCCTTCCCAACCACTGCTTCCCTTTCTTGTCCCTCGACTCTTATAACTGCCATCTGGTTTCTGTACAAATTGTAAATAGCCTTTCGCTCCCTGTATTTTACCCCTGCCACCTTTAGAATTTGAAAGAGAGTATTCCAGTCAACATTGTCAAAAGCTTTCTCTAAGTCTACAAATGCTAGAAACGTAGGTTTGCCTTTCCTTAATCTTTCTTCTAAGATAAGTCGTAAGGTCAGTATTGCCTCACGTGTTCCTGTATTTCTACGGAATCCAAACTGATCTTCCCCAAGGTCGGCTTCTACTAGTTTTTCCATTCGTCTGTAAAGAATTCGAGTTTGTATTTTGCAGCTGTGACTTATTAAACTGATTGTTCGGTAATTTTCACATCTGTCAACACCTGCTTTCTTTGGGATTGGAATTGTTATATTCATCTTGAAGTCTAAAGGTATTTTGCCTGTTTCATACATCTTGCTCACCAGATGGTAGAGTTTTGTCAGGACTGGCTCTCCCAAGGCCGTCAGTAGTTCCAATGGAATGTTGTCTACTCCGGGGGCCTTGTTTCGACTCAGGTCTTTCAGTGCTCTGTCAAACTCTTCACGCAGTATCGTATCTCCCATTTCATCTTCTGTATCTGGCTGAAAATGATTCAAAACATTGTAGGGTCTGGCATAACTTGAGGCTGTGAGATGGTATATGTAAAAGTCTTGGCAAATGAGGGGTATATATAAAAGTCTTGGCAAATGATGTCTGTAATTCTGTGAGGCTGTTCACAGATGGTGCAGTTATGTGCAAAGAGCTAATTTGATATAAATGTATTGTTTTGTTGTGGTCTCCAGTCTGAAGATTGGCTTGATGCCTCTCTTCATGCTACTATATCCTGCGGAAACCTTTTCTTCTCCAAATAACTGCTACAGCCTACATCCTTCTGAATCTGCTTACTGTGTTCATCTCTTGGCCTCCCTCTAAAATTTTCTCTCACACTTCCCTTCAATACTAAATTGATGATTCTTTAATGTCTCAGAACGTGTGCTATCAACTGATCTCTTCTTCTAGTTCAGTTGTGTCCCAGATTTCGTTTCTTCCCAGTTCTGTTCAGTACTTCTTCATTAGTTACTTGATCAGTCCGTGTAGTCTTCAGCATTCATCTGTAGCATCACATTTCAAAAGATTCTGTTCTTTTCTGGCGGAAACATGGTTATTGCCCATGTTTCTCTTTCATTCACAGCTACACGTCATACAAATGCTTTCACTAAAGACTTCCTGACACTTAAATCTCAGTTCAGTGTTAACAAATTTCTCTTCTTCAGACATACTTCTCTTGTCATTGCCAGTCTGCATTTTATATTCTCTCTGCTTCATTTATGATCAGTTATTTTGCTGCCCAAATAGCAAACCTCATCTACTACTTTAAGCATAACTTGATTTAATTTGACTATATTCCATTATCCTTGTTTTGATTTTGTTGATATTCATCTTATACCTTCTTTCAAGACAGACCATTCCATTCAACTGCTCTTCCAAGTCCTTTGCCATTTCTGACAGAATTACAATTCACTGACAAACCTTGAAGTTTTTAATGCCTCCCTAGACTTTAAGTGCTACTCCACATGTTTCTTTGGTTTTCTTTACTGCTTGCTCATTGTGCAGATTGTATAACTTTTTGTGAAGGTGGTGCTGCACATCTTTAATGAATGTTGTGAACTGCATTGTGCAATACACAGCTGTGACAGTATATTTTATTACAGACGATCACTTTGTCTAGGCTCAGACCATCATTGGGTCCAAAAAACCTCTTAGCTGTGCATGTGTGTGATTATAGTACCAGTTATCAGATATACAATGCTCCATCATTACTCTTAGCTGTAGATGTATAGCTTTGTGTCCATTTACCCTCAAAGCTGTTCATTGTGTGGTAACTTCATGGACTGAACAGTTTCAGTCCACAACTTCATCAGAGTCGTTATCTGCCACTGGAAATGTCTTACAATTAAAATCTGGTTTTGAGATCTCTGTCCTACAATTATATAATCAGTCCGAAATCTTCTGGTGCCTCCAGGTCTCCTCCATGTCGTTTCGTTAGGACGAATGTAGTGGCGAGGAAACGGGGGTAGATAATGAGGGTCTTCCATGGCAATGTAGGCTATGTAGAAAGGACAGAAAAATCGCTGGAAAGGAGGCAAAACTTTGTGCCTTTAAGGCTGAATTATAAAACGCGCATTTGGAATTATATAGGCTACAGGAAGAAAAAGAGGTGGGGTGTTGGAAAAAGGTAGCAAGCAAAGGGAGAAAAAGGGAAACTGTTGAAAAAACTTTAGAAATTCAGTTAGTATATCAGCTTGGCTTGCTGTCTGAAGTAATGGAGAGAGGGCTTCATCCAGATACAGTTGAATGTAGGTTGAAACAGAATATTAGCTTAAAGAAAAAAGACAGGTCGGGATCAAATCAGAATAGCAAAAGAAGAATTCTGCTTCTAGGTAGCAGTCATGGAAGGGGTGTAAGCCAGCAGCTTCAGGAGAAATTTGGTGCAAGATACCAGGTGACAAGTTTTGTGAAACCAAGTGCTAGCCTTAGCTAGCCAGGTGACAAAAAACTTAGGTCAGCTATGCAGGGACTTTGAGAAGGAAGATCAGGTCATTATAGTTGGGGGAGCAGGAAACTGCCTGGGTCGGACTCCAAGATGTAGTATTAGGAGTGACCTGTCTAAAATAGGAGCAGAAACTGGGCACACAAGTGTGTGATTTGTGGAGGTCTTTCAGCGGTGAGCTGAACAGACACAGGCATAATCTCACATAAGTGTTGTTTCAGTTGCTGCTATTGGCAGATGGGGATACATTACACATGGCATGCACCTAAATAGGAAGGGGAAAGAAAAGTTAGCTTCCAGGATTGCACAGGTTCTGGAAAACAGGGAATTTCAAACACGTCAGAGAAATCAGGGAAATTTGAAAAAACACTGGAAAAATCTCGTTTTTTGTCTCAGTAGATGAAATGGTTTGTTTACTGAGGTGTGCATTGTCACTGGCTGGGTACATCTGAGTATCGCTTCCCTACTCTCCTCATCACTACCATTTCTCCCCGTCCTACTATTCCCCTCAGCTTGCAGTTAGTGCTGCCACCACTTCTTGTCACTAGCCTAGCAGCTGCCAATGAGAGGCAGCGAGGCATGAGTAGTAGTTTGTCTGAATCTGATTCTCAGAGAGTGTAGATGCAGCAGCCAGAGACGGCGCTCGTGTGTGTGTGTGTGTGTGTGTGTGTGTGTGTGTGTGTGTGTGTGTGTGTGTGCTCTCATTTTCTGACAAAAGTAATGGCTGAAAAATTAGTTGTGAGAGTGTGATTGTCTTTTGTATGTGGCTGCCTGCAGCTCAGTGATCATCTTCTTTATGGTGAGTTGCTACTTATCCTCGTTATTATTGATTCTCAGCGTATTTCAATAACTTACCTGTTGCATGGATTGATCACCCTGGTCTCATTTCATCAATATTCTGTCTGTGGCTTGTGAACAGCTGGCCATATGATTGGATTTCCTTGACTGGACAAAACCACAGGCTGTTTCTGTGGGTATCTATAATGGATTAAGCCTGCCGATCTGGATCCATTTGGTTCCCACTAACGTGTAGGCCCTGCCTCTTGAATCTAGTCTCACCAATCTGTCCACAGGCCAGGTCTGTTTGTGTGTGGCACAATGCCACAGCAGGCCAGAGGCCATGGGCAATGGCTTCCAGGAATTGCAACTATCTCACCACAAGAACATTGTACATTGTGGCGCTTTATAGACATTTTGTTTGTTCTAGTACATTTTGACACTTCAAAAGTACGTTAGAAATTATGGACAATAAGAATAAGAAAATTGTCAGTTGATGGTAGTTTGTACGCTATGTACTAATGTATTTCTTGAAAGAAAAATCACACAATACCTTTAGAATAATAGATGTAACACAGTGAGTAATAACCAACAGTAACAAATAAAGGGTGTTACAAAAAGGTACAGCCAAACTTTCAGGAAACATTCCTCACACACAAAGAAAGAAAATGTATTATGTGGACATGTGTCCGGAAATGCTTACTTTCCATGTTGGAGCTCATTTTATTACTTCTCTTCAAATCACATTAATCATGGAATGGAAACACACATCAACAGAACGTACCAGTGTGACTTCAAACACTTTGTTACAGGAAATGTTCAAAATGTCCTCCGTTAGCGAGGATACATGCATCCACCCTCTGTCGCATGGAATCCCTGATGCGCTGATGCAGCAATGCACAATACGAGCATGAAGAGTCTCTACATTTGTTACCGGGCTTGCGTAGACAAGAGCTTTCAAATGCCCCCATAAATGAAAGTCAAGAGGGTTGAGGTCAGGAGAGCATGGAGGCCACGGAATTGGTCCGCCTCGACCAATCCATCGGTCACCGAATCTGTTGTTGAGAGGCGTACGAACACTTAGACTGAAATGTGCAGGAGCTTCATCGCGCATGAACCACATGTTGTGTCGTACTTGTAAAGGCAGATGTTGTAGCAGCACAGGTAGAGTATCCTGTATGAAATCATGATAACGAGCTCCATTGAGCGTAGGTGGACGAAACTAAAATGAGCTCTAACATGGAAATTAAGCATTTCCGGACACATGTCCACATAACATGTTTTCTTTATATGTGTGTGAGGAATGTTTCCTGAAAGCTTGGCCGTACCTTTTTGTAACACCCTGTATAGTAGAACCAACATTTTATTGGTGATCACCTACAGTGTTGGTTTACACAATTCTTCCCCGCCTTATACACTTCTTTCAAGATGCCTACTTTTTACTGAAGTTAGTAGGTGAAGGCAATTTAAATCTGTTGTGACTCCAAGGAAACACGTATTTTTGTCAGCAAATGTGTTTCATTTTCTTGAGATAAAATAACATCAGTGGTCTTAATGAAAAATACATACCATTTGGCTTGCTTTCTCCATCTAAAAACAGTTCATTACAGAAGATGATGATGTTAGTACTTAAGATTTTTGCTCACATAAGGAAACACCATCTGCTTGCAAGCTGTTTTTTGGGTATTTCCTTGTTTGCACTATTGTTTCTTGTACTGTAGCTGCAGAGACAGATTGTCAACTTACGTCTTAACTTACCCTTGACATCTCAAAATTTGGCAGGGAAAAATGTTAAAACTTGTCTGGAAATCAGGAAAATATCAGGGAATTTCACATCGGGAAACTTGTGGCAACCCTGGCTTCTCTACTAGCAGATATTGTAAGTGGGTTCACAGTCACACAAGGGATGATCCCTGTGGTTAATGGCATCAGGCAGGCAGGTTTATTTAGGTTCAAGCCAAAGTCCAGACAGACAACACTCAAGAAAAGTAGAATAAAAGAAACTTCGTGTACACTAAATAGGATAAAGCTAAGGGTAGTATCAATTTACTTCGTCAAAATATCAGGGGAATACAAAATAAAGTAGATGAGCTGTTAGTGTGTTTAGATGATCTCAGAAATAAGAATAAGAATGAGATCAATATATTTTGTCTGTCTGAACACTATGTAACTGTGGGGATGGAAAGTGTCAGTATAAATTATTATAATGTAGCTTCTTATACTTGCAGATCCATCATGGACAGAGGAGGAGTTGCCATGTACACAAAACAAGTGTATAAGTACAGAACTATAGAAGTAAGCAAATTTTGTGTTGGTCAGCACTTTGAGGTTTTTGCATGTGAACTACAGCTAGATAATGTAGTGTTGATACTAGCAACAGTGTATAGGTCCCAATTAGGAGATTGGGAGCTATTCACACCATGTTATGGTGTCTGTCAGACAAAAAGAAGTTATTAATCTGTCATGCTCTCCCAGTGATAAATGGATTATCAGACCATGATGCACAATTGGTTAACGTACAAAACCTAACAGGGTGTACAGTTTAGAAACCATTAAGTAAAAGTGTAATGCTGGTCAACCTGGTATCTATAGAGCACCTCAGAGAAAGTTTAAGAAATGTTAATTGGGGCGATGTATACAATGAACCAAATGCTAATGATAAATGTAACATATTTCTTGATAAATTTATATCCGTTTTTGAACATTGTTGCCCCAAAAAAATTACTAAATGTAAGACCAAACAGTTTTCAAAGAATCCTTGGATTACTATAGGTATTTAAGTGTCTTCAGGAATAAAACGAAAATTGTATGAGACAGCAAGAATTAGTAAAGACCCAAAAGTAATTTTACACTATAAAAATTACTGTAACATACTGAGACAAGTTGTCATAAAATCAAAAAATATGTATCAATATAATACAATATAATACAAAAAATATGTATATTAGAGATGAAATTAACAACTAGGGCAATAAAATCAAATCAGTGTGGAATGTTGTTGGAAGCGAGAGTAATGACTGGTGCAGGTAGTATTACTATTAAATACAATGAGACAATCTTAACAAATAATACAAAAGTAGCTAATGTATTTAACCACCATTTCTTAAGTATAGGTGAAAAAATTGATGAGAATAGTTCAAAAGAAAAAGCCAAGCAGTACATGGAAGATCAGTTTTGAGAAATCCTTCTAAGATTAATTTTCATCTAACAACCCATTGTGAAATAAGGAAAAATCATTAAATCTTTTTAAAAAAAATTCTCTTTGAGTAGATGACTTCTCCAACAAGATATTAAAACAATGTGGAGCAGTTAAGCTGTTGTTCTGAGTCATACATATAATGAATCGTTAACACAAGGTATTTTCCCAGACAGGTTAAAATATGACATTGTCAAGCCTCTCTACAAGAAAGGGGATGCCACAGATGTCAATAATTAGTGGCTAGTAACCTTGCTTACATCATGTTCAAAAATCGTCGAGAAAGTAATGTACTCAAGAGTGGTTAGCCATCTCAACAGTAAAGGGATACTTAGTAAATCAAAGTTTGTATTTCAAAAATGCTGTTCTACGGGAACAGCAATATACAATTTTGCTGCACACATAATAGAGCATCTAAATAGTAAGACGTCATCAGTAGGAATTTTCTGTGACTTGTCCAAAGCATTTTATTGTGTGAACCATGTCATTATGTTACAGAAATTACAATTCTATGGTATAAATGGAACAGCATATGAGTGGTTTAAGTCATATCTACAGAAAAGGAAGAAAAAGTTTCTTTATATGGATTAAGTGACTTAAGAAAGTATCCCACTTCATCTAACTGGGGTGAAAATACATTAGGTGTTCCATGGGCTTCGATCATGGGTACCCTTCTGTTATTAAAATATGTAAATGACTTCCCTTCTTATCTGAAACAAGAAGTTAACTGACATTGTTCGATGATGATACAAGCATCATTATTAATCCAGTAAAAGAAACTCCAATAGAAAATGATACAAACAATTTCTTTGGATAGGTTATTGATCTGTTTTCTGCGAATGGACTTGCTCTGAACTTTGAAAAAACACAGTACATCTGATTTTATACTGCAAACTTTCTATGGCAAAAGTAAGTAGCCAGGGTAGAGCATACTAAGTTTTTGGTTGTACATGTACATGAGAATCTTAATTGGAAATTCATATCTTGGATCTCCTAAAACGACTAGGATCAGTGGCTTTTTCAATCAGAATAATTAATAATTTTGAGGATATAGAAATTAGCAAGCTAACATATTTTTACTTGGATTTCATATGGATTAATATTTTGGGGTAACTCAACACTTAGGCAAAAAGTTTTCACTGCTTCAAAGAAAGTGGTCAGAATTATGTGTGGGGCTCATAGTCGCACATCTGTTTAAAAGGTTAGGAATTCTTACAACAGCCTCACAGTACATTTACTCAGTAATGAAAGTGGTTCTCAGCAGCATGGACCTGTTTAAAAACAACAGTGACATTGATGATTATAATACTAGAAGACAGACAGACTTACATTGTCCTCTGCTTGACCTGTCTTTGACACAGAAAGGGGAAAAATATGCTGCTGTAAAACTTTTCGATAAATTTCCAGATGAAATAAAATGTCTTCACAGAAAGCAGTAATAGTTTCAAAAATAAATTGAAATCATATATCCTTGACAATTCCTTCTATACCATAGATGAATTCTTGAATAGGAATAAATGAATGTATAGGTGTAATTTGCATTTTGTGCCATTTAATGGGATGTGATATATGATAAAAACTTTAAGCTTAAAAACCTTGATTCATGTGTGCATTTCTTATGCAGTTGACACGTTCTACATCATCAACGGTTTCCGTGAGATTGATCAATGGAACACGTAACTAACAGCATTCTTTCATGATTGTTATACCAAGTGTTAGTGATGTTTAAATTATGCTCTGTGCAAAATTCTACCAGGTGCTTCTCTTTTTCATTCCTTTCCCCCAGTCCATATATACTCAGTATTTTTCCTTTTCTTGAAGAAGAAATGCACAATTTTTCGCAGGTTTGTTTAGACAATGTGGGAGAATCGTACAAATGCTCGACGAACTGTTGTTGGAGCCAAGAAACCTACTAAATTCATAAAACCTGTCTCATGCTGCAAGAATCTCAGTTTCTCATCACTGTGAATGTTACCCACCCCTGTTTATGCATTTCTCAGTGGTGAGAAGAGAAACAGCCCACTTGAGGCAGATTTAGGTCAAGCATGTTGTCATTAGTAGAAGGAAAAAAGGAAGGAATATTAGGGTTTAACATTCTGCCACCAAGGAGGTCATTAGAGATGGTGGGAGTCATTGGCGGAGGTTAGGGGGAAGGGGAGGGGGAGGGGTTTGGAATGTTGGACCTCACAGATGTCTGTACACTCTAAAAATATGCTAATATGTACCTATGGTGCTTTGTCACAGTAAGACTGCATGGGAAATTTAACCAGTCACAGAATATCACCAATGATAACTTGGAAGCTATTATTAAATTTTTGATAGGATTTGCAAAAAATTCGTTTTACATAACAAATGAATATGTAAATTTTGGTCTTTGGACAATTTTTTTCTGTGCTCTTAGTTACCAACTCTCCTCTGAAATGAGCTCAGTGACTGCAAACAGATTTGTTGTCATCTATAGACCACATGACTAGAGTGATTCGCTGCCAGCTGCTATCAATTACATTGTAGCTTGGAATAATCCTATGACTTTATAAATAAAAACCCACATTATTATGTAAATACTTTAGTAGTGGCTATTATGTGAGTAACTGCTTCCATATTTATAACACCACAGCATTATTCATACTCACACTTTTTGTTAAGTGGTAGAGTTGGATCCTAAATTTGAGTCTGTTTACATTCTGTTACCTAACAATAGACAACCTATGAGTTCATCTTCATGGAATTGTAGAGTTCTACACTTGTGCTTATTGTGGTGTGATGTAAAAGAGAATTGACAGAAACAAGTTGGCAATTTATTACTAGAAGTAATCAACAGCTGTAACTGCCTATGACATTCCACAGAAAATAACCAGATATATTGGCTTTGTATGTTGTCTCAGTAGCAATAAGAATTTGCCTCATTTTAAGTATATGAGGGTGGAACAATAATGGGTATTTCCAAAACCATTAAAACCAATAAACAGTAAATACCTTCCTCCAGTTGTGAAGCATCAGTGTTGGCTGTTGTACACCGTGAGGTCCATGACAAGCAGTTAAAGTGAAGTAGTCCACACCCATTTGTACTCTATATCTATACCCTGCAAACAACTGTGAAGTATGTGGCAAAGGGATCCTCTTGTTGTACAACTTACGAGAGGGTACCCAAGAAAAAACTGGAGTAATATTGCTATGGGTGGAGCTTGTGTAGTAAGTATTTCTGCCACTAAACATGTATAGCACAACTCCTTGCCAGTTCACTGCTGCCTGTGTTGTCGACCTGGCTGGGTATGTTCATCTGCAGTGTTCGTTTTTACTAGTGTCATTTTATTCTTCTTTTGTTTTTTATGATGGCAAGTTCAAGTGAACAATGTGCACCTGTGAAATATTGTTCTCTGCTCAGTAAAACTGCTGCTGAAGCTATTTTAGTGTTGAAAACAGTTTTCTAAGATGACACTATGGGAAAAACTCAAGTGTATGAGTGGTTTGCTCGATTTAAAAATGATGACATGTCAGTTGATGACAAACCTCATTCTGGACATCCATCATCAACCCGAATCAATGAAAATATTGAATAAATTCAAGAGCTTGTTTCACAGACCGTCGACAGACAACTGATCAACTGTCAGAGATTGGTGGGTTACTTTGGAGCTCAGTTCAGCAAATTTGTGGCAGACAGTAGACTGGTTCTTTCACCACGACAAGGCTTCTGCACAAACAGCCATCACTGTTAGACAGTTTTTGGCTAAAAATTGCATGGTTCCACTGCCCCCATACACCATACTCAGCTGACCTGGCTCCTTGCTACTTCTTATTTTCATGCATGAAAAGAGGCATCAAAGGACACCGATTTGACTACATTGAAGAAGTTAAGAAAAAATCAGGGCAGAACTGTCAGCCATTTCTAAAGATGACTACACAAAATGTTTTGAACAGTGGAAGCACCAGTGGGACAAATATATTAGTTGCTATAGAGTGTATTTCAAAGGGGATAAGGTAGTTTCGTATAAAAAAAAAAAAAAATTCAAAATATTAGCTTTCAAAAATGATTCCAGTTTTTTTGGTGACCCCTCATATTAGAGCTTCTTCTCATCCCATTCAAGTACAGTGTGTGGGAAGGATAGCTAGAATGCCTCTGTTGCACTGTAATTAGTGTGAACTTGTCTTCATGGTTCATACAGGAATGATACATAGGAGGTTGTAATATATCTGTAAATTCCTCGTTTCATTGCAAACAAACTTTTACAAGATAGTTGATGTCTACCTTCAAGAATGTACCACTTCAGATTTTTTAGCATCTTTGTGATTCTCTCGCATGTGTGAAACCTGTGACCCTTTGTCCTGATCATCTTTGAATATATTCAGTATCCCGAAATTGGCATATTTGGAATGGCTCCCATACACTTGACCAATATTCTAGGATGGGTTTAACAGCGTTTTGGAAGCAATTTCCTTTGGATACTGAATACAGTTATCTAGTATTTTACTAATGAACTGAAGTCTGGCCCAGCCTTACTTACAACAGAGCCTGTGGTATTACTTCAATTCATATCCCAAAAATTGTTACACCTAAATATGAGTCAACTGATTACAGCTGTGACTCATTGATATTTTAGTAATAGGATTCTGCATTTTTTCGTTTTGAGAGATGCAAAACGCTCTATTTCTGACTATTTAAAGTCAGTTGCCAATTTTTGCAACACTTTAAGATCCTATAAAGATTTGACTGAATATTTGTGTAGCTTTTCTGGACAGTACTTTACTATAATTAATGGCATCATATGCAAAAACTAGGATGATACTGTGAATATTGTCTATCATTTTATTAATGTACAACACAAACACTGAGGATCCCAACACACTCCGGAGCATTCCTGAACTTTTGCCATTTGTTGTAGCTTGTAGTTGAAATAGCTTTCATATTGGAAAATTATGTCACTTAAGTCACTTGCTCCAGGAATAGCTAAACCTCTATGAAATGATTAACATTGTACTCCAGTATGATGTCAATAAATTTTAAATGTTCTGAATTGATTTTTCTTATTTTATTTATAAATTATTAAATTATTCTTTGATTGCTAAAGGTGTTTTTTTTTTTTTTTTTTTTTTTTTATGTTCTAGTTATGTGCTGCGACGGATATTGCGACGTGCTGTTCGTTATGCTACAGAAAAATTAAATGCAAAGCCTAGGTTCTTTGCTTCTTTGGTTCACACAGTGGTTGATTTATTAGGAGAAACGTTTCCTGAGGTAGTTAGTACATCTATTTTCTAATTACTTGTGCTCAGTTTTTTGTGGAACCTTTGCAGTTTATTTTAATTTTATTATGTATTTTTTGAAGTGTATACTGTCTCTTTTTCCAAGTTTGGTTAGAATTAGTGCTTACCTGTTATAGAATGTATTGCTCTTTAGGAGGCAGAGATATGTGTGTTTCTTCTATGTGGACATTTTTAATCGTCACAGTGACACAAGTGTTATAGCTTTCTACAAAAACAGTGGCATATTAAGAAACAGAGATTGTTTGAAAGGAATAAATAAATTTCTTTCCAATGGTCTTGATTAAGGGTCTCCATGTTTTTCCTAAATTACACCTGAAGATGGTTCCTTCAGCAAATTCATTGTGGATTCCTAGTCTATCTGAGCCAGTGGTCCACCCCTAATGATCTAGGTGTCGATGGACATTGAACTACAATCTTCCCTTATTACTGCATCTAGGTCACCTTCCCTCATCCATTTAGGCAAATAAATTGTATCCTATTGACTAACATAATCTTCTGAAAGGCAAGTATGATCCACTGAACACCTCTCCCTGACAGATGCTACAAGCAGGAGTCTCCTGTCAGAATAACAAACAGTTTTGTTAGTTGACACTATGCTGTATGTGAGGAAAGACCTACAATTTGTGTTAAAGAAAATTAGAGGTAACATTCGGTGACACACTGTAATTGACGGATGGGGGATGGGAGAGTGCGAAAGGTGACACTGAACATTGGCCATTCAGGAAGTTGGTCCTAGTAATATAAAAATTTTGTCTCTTGCTCACAAAATAAAACCCCTTTTTAAAGACTGTAGAAATCCATATACCTTCTTCTTCTTCTTCTTCTTCTTCTTCTTCTTCTTCTTCTTCTTCTTCCATTTCAACGTTCTTTGTGGCACATTAAATCAATTAATTTTTAATGCTCTGTGCCTTTCAGTTAGCCCAGTATCTTTTCATTCTTTCTGATCTTTCTTTCCTTTCTTCTTCAGTGATTTGATTTATTCATTTGGTTTTTATTTTGAGCTGGAACCTCTCTGTCTTGTCCCCCTTTTTATTTATTTATTTATGGGAAAACTCTCGGACCCTTTTGAGACATAAACTGGTGTACAGCAAGGAAATGACTCTCCCCACTGCTATTTAACTGCGCCCTAGAAAACGTATGGGAGAACAAAAAACAGACATAGAAAAAAGTAATGGAATCTAGAAGTAGAAAGTTGAACTGACTTTCCAACTCAGCAAAAACACATAACAAGAAGTCCCTTGTAGGGAATTCAAAAATAAGACATTAGAATACAGTAATCAAACTGAAAGCCTTGTATGCAGCTGACACATTGTCCACCACCAGCCGTGGTTCAGGTGAAAGGCAGGAGACCAAAGAAAGGAAGATATTAAGAAAAAGTCTTGGGCCTAGATTGCACAGCAAAATTATTCACATGCAAACTACTTCACATCAAAACCAAAACCCTTTACCAAACTACTGAAAAACTCTCATACACAATGAGGAAAAGAAGAACTGATTTTTATAGAGACATCCTCAGAATGAACACAAACAGTTTAACAAAAATATTTTTTGACTGCTTCTGCACCAAAGAAAGTCCAATCAAATTGGTAATAATAATATTATTAATAATAATAATAAATTCCCGTGAGGCCCGGGAAAAGACTAGGCCTCCGGTATGTTCTGCCAGTCGTAAAAGGCGACAAAAAGAACAAACCACTAATAGGGCTAACCCCCCTTTTAGTGTGATTAGTTGGTTCAGGACAGAACTAAAGAAGCCTTGGACAATGCCGTCATGGTCGGGGACGACGCTTGAACCCTATGCCCGCCCACAATGGTAACGACACTGCTAGCCAACTGGAAAATGATTTAAATCCAAATAGAGGTGTTTTGCAGGATATGCTTCCTGCAACCACTCTAGAAGGAAAACAAAGACAGAGGATGAGATGGTCAGATGAAGTTAACCGACACCTCATGTTCTGTTATTACCAAGCAACAAACTTAGGAACCAACACAACTGGATACAGATCCCAAGTATACACAACATTTATTACCAGATACCCAGAATTAAAATTTTTAACAGAACAACGACTAGCTGATCAGATCCGTGTAATAATAAAAAATAACAGGATACCCCAGTCAGAATTAGAAAACATCAAACAACAAGTACAACAAATACTGGAACAAAACAATGTGCAATCAGAAGAAGAAGAAAATATAGCAATGGACTCAAACATCCCAGAGCAAACAAACAAAGAACAACACGCATCAATTAAACAATCAGAGGAAAACGACATCTTAAGACAGCCACCAGAACAAGCACAAATAGAACATGAAGTGACACACATGTTAGATATAGAAGAAAAATTTCAGCTGACATATATAGAATACAAAGACACAAATACAGACATTAGACCATTCTTGCATAGACCGCCAAATAACCCAAAAGTCGAAACAACAATAAAAACTATCAACACAATCATACACAACAAAATAAATGAAAACACAACTATGGAAGAGTTACAACTACTGGTTTGTGTAGGAGCACTCACTACACTAAATATACACACTAGGCAGAGATCAGAACCAACCAACACGCAGAAGAAACCCACAAAACCAGCATGGCAACACAGGCTACAGATCACAATAGAAAAACTGAGAAAAGACATCGGACAGCTAAAACAATTTATAAGAAATGAAATGTCAGAAAAAAATAACGAAAAAGGTTAGGTAAAATCTCACAACAAGAAGCGATAGAGCAATTAGATGAAAAGAAGCAGAAATTACAAGCATTGGCCAAACAACTTAGAAGATACAAAAAAAGTGAAAATAGAAGGAAACAAAACCAAACATTCAACACAAACCAAAAGAAATTTTACCAGACAATAGATAACACACACATTAAAATAGACAATCCACCAAACATAACAGACATGGAACACTTCTGGAGCAACATATGGTCAAACCCGGTACAACATAACAGGCATGCACGGTGGATACAAGCAGAAACAGACACATACAAGATGATACCACAAATGCCTGAAGTGATAGTTTTGCAACATGAAGTCACCCAAGCAATTAATTCTACTCACAATTGGAAAGCCCCTGGAAAAGATAAAATAGCAAATTTCTGGCTAAAGAAGTTCACCTCAACACATTCACATCTAACTGAATTATTTAACAGTTACATTGCAGACCCATACACATTCCCTGATACACTTACACATGGAATAACTTATCTGAAACCTAAAGATCAAGCAGACACAGCAAACCGAAACCTAAAGATCAAGCAGACACAGCAAACCCAGCAAAATATCGCCCCACAACATGCCTACCAACAATATACAAAATATTAACTTCAGTCATTACACAGAAATTAATGACACATACAACACAGAACAAAATTATAAATGAAGAACAAAAAGGCTGCTGCAAAGAAGCACGAGGATGTAAAGAGCAACTGATAATAGATGCAGAGGTGACATATCAAGCTAAAACTAAACAAAGGTCGCTACACTACGCATACATTGATTACCAAAAAGCTTTTGATAGTGTACCCCACTCATGGTTACTACAAATATTGGAAATATACAAAGTGGATCCTAAATTGATACAGTTCCTAAACATAGTAATGAAAAATTGGAAAACCACACTTAATACCCAAACAAATTCAAATAATATCACATCACAGACAATACAGATTAAGCGTGGAATATACCAAGGAGACTCATTAAGTCCCTTCTGGTTCTGCCTTGCCCTGAACCCACTATCCAACATGCTAAATAATACAAATTATGGATACAATATTACTGGAACATACCCACACAAAATCACACATTTGCTATACATGGATGATCTAAAACTACTGGCAGCAACAAATCAACAACTCAACCAATTACTAAAGATAACAGAAGTATTCAGCAATGATATAAATATGGCTTTTGTAACAGACAAATGTAAGAGAAATAGCATAGTCAAGGGAAAACACACTAAACAAGAAGATTACATAGTGGATAACCACAGCGACTGCATAGAAGCGATGGAAAAAACAGATGCCTATAAATATCTAGGATACAGACAAAAATAGGAATAGATAATACAAATATTAAAGAACAACTAAAAGAAAAATATAGACAAAGACTAACAAAAATACTGAAAACAGAATTGACAGCAAGAAACAAGACAAAAGCTATAAATACTTATGCTATACCAATATTGACCTACTCATTTGGAGTAGTGAAATGGAGTAACACAGACCTAGAAGCACTCAACACACTTACACGATCACAATGCCACAAATATAGAATACATCACATACATTCAGCAACAGAAAGATTCACATTAAGCAGAAAGGAAGGAGGAAGGGGATTTATCGACATAAAAAAACCTACATTATGGACAGGTAGTCAATTTAAAAAGTTCTTTATAGAACGAGCAGAAACTAGCAAAATACACAAAGCAATCACTCATATAAGTACTTCGGCTACACGACTGCAATTTCATATCCACTTCTACAACCCTTTAGATCACATAACATCAACAGACACGAAGAAAATAAATTGAAAAAAGAAAACACTACATGGCAAGCACCCGTATCATCTAACACAGCCACACATTGATCAAGACGCATCCAACACATGGCTAAGAAAAGGCAATATATACAGTGAGACGGAAGGATTCATGATTGCAATACAGGATCAAACAATAAACACCAGATATTACAGCAAGCATATTATTAAAGATCCCAATACCACAACAGATAAATGCAGACTTTGCAAACAACAAATTGAAACAGTAGATCACATCACAAGCGGATGTACAATACTAGCAAATACAGAATACCCCAGAAGACATGACAATGTAGCAAAAATATTACATCAACAGCTTGCCTTACAACATAAACTTATAAAACAACATGTTCCCACATACAAGTATGCACCACAAAGTGTACTGGAGAATTATGAATTCAAATTATACTGGAACAGAACCATTATAACAGATAAAACACCGCCACATAACAAACCTGACATCATACTCACTAATAAAAAGAAGAAATTAACACAGCTAATCGAAATATCCATACCCAATACAACAAATATACAAAAGAAAACAGGAGGAAAAAATTGAAAAATACATCCAACTGGCTGAGGAAGTCAAGGACATGTGGCATCAGGATAAAGTTGACATTATACCAATTATACTATCAACTACAGGAGTCATACCACACAATATCCACCAGTACATCAACGCAATACAGCTACATCCGAACTTATATATACAACTACAGAAATCTGTAATTATCGATACATGTTCAATTACCCGAAAGTTCCTAAATGCAATGTAACATACCGTACAGTTAAAAGAAGTCACGCTTGATCAAGGTCCGCGTCACTTTCCATTTTTAACCAGACCTAAGGTCTGAGAAAGGAAAGAAGATGATGATAATAATAATAATAATAATAATAATAATAATAATAATTCAATGGTATCTGTTCTTTCGAGAACAGTTACTATCTTCATATATAGTTAAATGGCTACCCGGCCATTGACCCTTCATCTGTGCGAATGCGCACAGGTTGCCTGAACTCTTATGGGAATCGTCACCATAGTGTGCGCAAGTAATGAGTGGATGGACAAATATGTGTTAGGAACATTACGTATGTAGATTGTGAACGGTTGGCAATGTGGGTCTCATGGGAAGCATAAGTCCCTGCAGTTGCGCTATTCATCTGTGTCCTTGGTGGCTCAGGTAGATAGTGTGTCTGCAATGTCAGCAGGAGATCCTGGGTTCGAGTCCCAGTTGGGGCACACATTTTCGGCTGTTCCCATCGAGGTATGTCAACAACACCTGTCAGCAGCTGAGGGTTTCAATTAATTATCATTTATTCTAGAGAAGCCGCACGGTCATCAATGGTACCTGTTCTTTCGAGAACAGTTATATATCCATATGTACTTTTGTTTTACTCAATGACTTTCCATCAGTTACTATGAATTGTGACCCCTCTGACAGGAAATCACAAATCCAGTCACATAACTGAGATGATATTCCATAAGCATGCAATTTGACTAAAAGCCGCTTGTGAGGTACAGTATCAAAAGCCTTATGGAAATCTAGATATACAGAATCAATTTGAAATCACTTGTCAATATCACTCAGCACTTCGCAGAAGTAAAGAGCTAGTTGTGTTTTACAAGAACAATGTTTTCTAAATCCGTGTTGACTGTGTATCAATAGACTGTTCTCTTCGAGGTAATTTATAATGTTCACCACAATATATGTTCCACAATCCTGTTGCATATTGACGTTAATGTATGGGCCTGTAATTTAGTGGACTACTCCTAGTGCTTTTCTTGAATATTGGCGTGACCTGTGCAGCTTTCCAGTCAATTAGTATACAATCCAGACCAGAAGGCTTGCTTTTATTAAATTATTTAAGTTACTTCACTACTCCGGGATATCTACTTCTAAGTTACTCATATTGGCAGTATGTCTGGGCACTAGCATATTTTACATACAACCAGAATCTCTCTGAATTTTCCACCACATTTCGAGACAAAGTTTCGTTGTGGAAACTATTATAAGCATCTCATGTTGAAGTCTGCGCTAATTTTTGTGCTTCTCTAAAAGATCAGCAATCTTGGAGATTTCATGTTTGTTTAAATTTTGCATGTTTTTTGTTTATGCAACAGTGTTCTTACTGTTTCATGTACCCAGGGGGTCAACTCTGTCGTTTGTTGATTTATTTGATACAAATCTTTCAGTTGTGGTTGATACTATTTCTTTGAATAAAAGTCACATCTCGTCTACTCTTACAGTGTTAATTTGGAAGGTGTGGAAATAGTATCTCAGAAAGTCATGAGGTCAATTTTTATCTTTTTATTTAAATAAGTATATTTTTTGTTTATTTTTGTAGAACCTGGAGGTTAAAATATTCAGTCTTGCTATGATAACCATGAGTTCAGTAATCACTTAGCCATTTTGATGCTCGTTATTTGTTCAAAATTATTTGTGGCTAAGAGGTCAAGTGCGTTCTCAGAACTGTTTACTATCTGAGTGAGCTCATAAATTTAATGCTCGAAATAATAATCGGAGAATGTGCTTAGCATAATTTCAGATGATGTTTTATGTGTATCTCTGGAATGAAACATATTTTGCAACATATCATTGTAAGTTGAAGCCACCACCCACTAAAATTGTGAGTCTGGTACGAGTTTGAAATTAGACTTAAGTTCTCTCTGATCCTTTCAGCAGTTGTTTCATCTGAGTTGGGAGGTCAGTAAAAGGATGCAATTCTTATTTTATTCTGATTGCCAAGAATGGCCTCTACCCATAGTAAGTGACAGGAACTACCTACTTCAATTTCGCTGCAAGATAAACTACTTCTAACAGCAATAAATGCACCACTACCAACTGTGTTTAGCCTATCCTTTCTGAAAACCATTAGGTCATTCGCAAAAATTTTGGCTTAACTTTTCTCTGGCTTTAGCCAGCTTTCGGTGCCTATAAAGATTTGAGTATCAGTACTTCCTATTAGCGCTTGGAGCTCTGGTTCTTTACCACCACAGCTCCGACATTTTACAACTGTTATATCGATGGTTGCTGGATCTATGTTCTTCCTGTGTTCAACCTGAACTCTTTGAAATTGGAAACCCTTTTTGTGTTTGCCCAAGATCCTCTAATCTAAAAACTCAGCCACCCTATGGTGCAGGTCGAGGAATCTGTAGCCTACAAGGTCACAGAACCATCTGAGCCTCTGATTCAGACCCTCCGCTCGACTCTGCCTCTTCTTATCCAATCCTTCTTGAAGAACTGGTACTTCCAATACCATGTTGGTGATGCCTTTTTGATTGCTATTTTCAGGAGAATGGGATTCCCCAAGGTAGTTATGTTGTAATAAAAATAAATAAATAATATATCTAAACACAAAGATGAGGTGACTTACCAAACGAAAGTGCCGGCAGGTCGATAGACACACAAACAAACACAAACATACATACAAAATTCAAGCTTTCGCAACAAACGGATGCTTCATCAGGAAAGAGGGAAGGAGAGGGAAAGACGACAGGATGTGGGTTTTAAGGGAGAGGGTAAGGAGTCACTCCAATCCTGGGAGCGGAAAGACTTACCTTAGGGGGAAAAAAGGACAGGTATACACTCGAGCGCGCACACACTCACGCTCACACACACACACACACACACACACACACACACACACACACACACACACACATACACAGAAACAAGCAGACATTTGTAAAGGCAAAGAGTTTGGGCAGAGATGTCAGTCGAGGCGGAAGTACAGAGGCAAAGATGTTGTTGAAAGACAGGTGAGGTATGAGTGGCGGCAAATTGAAATTAGCGGAGATTGAGGCCTGGCAGATAACGAGAAGAGAGGATATACTGAAGGGCAAGTTCCCATCTCCGGAGTTCTGACGGGTTGGTGTTAGTGGGAAGTATCCAGATAACCTGGACGGTGTATCACTGTGCCAAGACGTGCTGGCCGTGCACCAAGGCATGTTTAGCAACAGGGTGATCCTCATTACCAACAAACACTGTCTGCCTGTGTCCATTCATGCGAATGGACAGTTTGTTGCTGGTCATTCCCACATAGAAAGCTTCACAGTGTAGGCAGGTCAGTTGGTAAATCACGTGGGTGCTTTCACACGTGGCTCTGCCTTTGATCGTGTACACCTTCTGGGTTACAGGACTGGAGTAGGTGGTGGTGGGAGGGTGCATGGGACAGGTTTTACACTGGGGGCGGTTACAAGGGTAGGAGCCATAGGGTAGGGAAGGTGGTTTGGGGATTTCATAGGGATGAACTAAGAGGTGACGAAGGTTAGGTGGACGGCGGAAAGACACTCTTTGTGGAGTGGGGAGGATTTCATGAAGGATGGATCTCATTTCAGGGCAGGATTTGAGGAAGTCGTATTCCTGCTGGAGAGCCACATTCAGAGTTTGGTCCAGTCCCGGGAAGTATTCTGTCACAAGTGGGGCACTTTTGGGGTTCTTCTGTGGGAGGTTCTGGGTTTGAGGAGATGAGGAAGTGGCTCTGGTTATTTGCTTCTGTACCAGGTCGGGAGGGTAGTTGCGGGATGCGAAAGCTGTTTTCAGGTTGTTGGTGTAATGGTTCAAGGATTCCGGACTGGAGCAGATTTGTTTGCCACGAAGACCTAGGCTGTAGGGAAGGGACCGTTTGATGTGGAATGGGTTGCTACAGCAACAGTACCTGACCATCCGTTCATAAGTACCGGCTCGAACAACTATAGTTCATTTGTCAATGTGTCAAGCGTTGTGAGCCATGAAACTTGGAAGTTATTTCGTTGCACACGCATGTTCATTTCACCACACCTGACCGTCCGCTTGTTGAAAGACACATATAGCCATCCAAAACATAGTATAAATTGCTTGGCCTTAAAGTTCGTTTCTTCATATAGAGTTTGGTTTCCAATGAAAATTCATACAAGTTTTGAGTTACAACAATATACATAATGTGACAACTTATACCTATGGCTGACATTCCACCCATTGCTTATATTACAAACATAAATTTCTTAAATTTTAGAACATTATGAAATGTTCATTAACTGGGTTCTGTTACTACAGTTTGTTTGTTACCTTTAACTTATCTTTGTTCACATCACATATATAAATTAATTACAAATAACATTTTTATGACACAATACAAGCATACGGTACATTTTTGCTTCATTTTATAGATAGGCTTTTATCACTTATGGGAGCTCATTTCTTTCTTAGGTAGATGAGGGAGAAAAACATTCGAAATAGGTCTAAAACATTGCGCATTGCTGGCCTGACTAGACTTGACACCGCTTCCTTTGTTTGGGACGGAAGAAGGGAAATACTCATCTACTGGTTCAATGATTTATGGGGAACTGTTGCTCGTACAGTCATGGACTAGTTGCCAAGAACTTTGGTTCATTGAAATAGTGTGTACCGACTAATCATTGTCGTGTTGTTTCTACATGTGCTAGTGCTGTTTACTTCAATTCACGTGTAGGTTAGTGTAAAACATGATGTTTAACGATCATAGACTTATCTTTTTCAAATAACTGGAAATGTAATTATTCAAGCTTTCAGGTGACAATTATATAAAAAATTAACTGGTTTTTGTAAAATCTCATGCTTAAATGTTTATGTGTACTCTGCAGCAAATAGGTACTGATAATTGTCAAGGAGAGACACTGCGACGATGCATATTTCATTTGCCTTATGACCTTCATTATAAATATCCTTATAACTAAATTGTTTACTCGAGGTGCGGCCCGTTTCTTCATTTGGTACCTGTTACTCTCGACATAATTCTCTCCTCCTGCACTAGGACGATGCACTGATCGCTGAAAGAAAAAACTTAAAACTAACTCGAAACTAATTACATTGCGTAGCTCGGTAACCACTGATGCAATTGGTCATTGCGTAAGTCTGCAGATATTTCTGTACTTCGTTTAAATTTGTAGAGTTTCGTTTACTCTGTTACCCATTATGATCATTCACTCTGCAAAGAAAATCATTTGACATCTCTCATGGCATTTTGTTGTTAGTCCTTAGCTTACACGTTTTTCGGTTGTATTGAAATTTCTCTTGGCCCAATGGAAGTATTCATTAAATGTAGGCATTAGTTCAAAGCAGTTTATTTTTTACTGGGTTTTACTGTCAGCCTCTACCTTATATCCTGTATTTATTGAGAGAATTTGAGTTGTTTTTTTTTTTTAAAGGCATCTTAAGTATCACTGCTTCCATTGAATAAATTACCTTGCTTTCCTGTTTACTGGCATTGACAATGAGGGGTTGCTAAGTGCTGCATAGAAAATCATGAATAATCAGAATTGTTGTAGGGATACCACACTGTCATCAGTAGGAGACATTTAGTGGAAGTAAATAATCATTAAAGTGTTGCTACTACCCGGTGTTGATACTTTGTACCTTGTGTGTATGATATTGGGAACTCATGTATTTGTTCTGGAATCTTTAAAGATTTAATAATTTTTTTGTATTGTTTTGTGCGTAAGAAATTTTTCCAGGCATTACTGTCCTTGAAATCCCTGTTCAAAAGGCTTAATTACGCTAAAATCAATCACTCCAACCCTCCCCCATGTTATGTGTGTTTACAAAGACCAACCACTTCCCTTATCAACATAAATCAGCATTCTGAGTAATTCCTTCACTAATGTGCACTTGTTATTAGATTATTAACTAAGTGAAGTGTTCTAAAAGTTCATTCTTCATTTTTTCCCAGGTAAAAAGTGATCCACAAAGCATAATAGACATTATTAATGAAGAAGAAGAACAGTTTCTTAAAACATTGTCTCGTGGTCGGAACTTACTGAATCGTACCGTGGACAAACTTGAGAATTCCAAGGTTGTCCCAGGTAAGAATGCCATTTAATTCTGCATTTGAAAATTCAGAAGCAGTTCATCTCGGTCCAATTGTTATAGAAGTATCTTTTTCTATTATTAGTGGATAAATAAAACTTTCTATTTATATCAGATACCAGCGAATCTCCGTACGTATGGCTTTAGATTTGTCATCCTCAGATGTCTCATAGACGGAAGGGATGGAAGGGCCTGAGTTGTTACTGAAGTTTATAACCTCCTTTTCTTTTTTTTATAGTAAGCTTTGTGGTGGACTTTAATTCTGTAAGTAGTCCATGACATCATGGGACACAATATGGAGAATTCTGTTCTTTCTAAGTTAATTGAACTTCAGTGAGCATCAGTGTAGATGGCTGTAAAATGTAAGCTATTTTGAAATATTTGCAGACATATTGTTTTGAGTATATATAAAGAAAATTTGTGGTTTAACGTTGACAGTACATTTAGTACACCAATATTGCCATAAGTGCTCTTCAAGCTGTCTTATGATGCACGGTGAAGGGCACATCATCTACTATCATCATGTTCTTCTTTTTGTGGTCTCTTCACAAGGAGCTTTTGGTAAGAACAAATGTTGGTAAGCCTTCATATGTGCTTGAAATTCTCTATATTTACCACAGTGGTTATTTAGGAAGATTTATGTGGGCAGTAGCAACAGGTTAATTAGCTCATTT
Organism: Schistocerca americana; assembly: GCF_021461395.2. Classification (NCBI taxonomy): domain Eukaryota; kingdom Metazoa; phylum Arthropoda; class Insecta; order Orthoptera; family Acrididae; genus Schistocerca; species Schistocerca americana. The sequence continues at coordinate 636,393,555 of NC_060120.1, read as the reverse complement.
AGAACTGTGTTCTCAGAATGAATGATCGGTCATTGTAGTTGGGTGCATGTATGTGTTACTCTTGTGCTTACTAAATGAGGTATTAATTCGTGTTGAAATGTGTTGTTCCTTATGTTATCTAGTAACCTACCTTCTTAGGGTCTGACTGATAAACAGTGTTCAAGAAATTGTTGAATGTTTCGTAAGCTACCATTTTCCAGTGAAACCTAGGTTGAATCTGCCTTTCCTACAATGAGTTTTATGTGGAAATTTCTCTTTAAATTGTTCAGGACTCTTACTATTATAGCTATTTTATGATTGTGAATCGTTCTGCTGAATTGTGTAACCAACTGTATAAACAGACAATATTTTGCTGTTGTCTTCATTTATTGATGCATGAAAATTAACAACTGTATATTCTTTTTTTTTGCATTTAATTGATAGGACAGATCTAAATCCTGTACTGTATCCCGTACTCTTATTACTTTCATAACATATGTCTGATTTTAACAAATTTTTCTTTTTGAGAAACATTTTTCCTGCAACTGGCAACCTGCATTTATATCCTCTCTCCATCAGCTAAATATCACAACTATTAGTGTATTATTTCCTACTCTAATTCCCTCAGTAGCACCTGATTTAATTCAACTGATATTCTATTACACCTGATTTACTTTTGTTGGTATTCACTTGCACCACCCTTTTCAACACATCATTCATCCTATTCAACGGATCAAGTAATTGGTCATCTCTGACAAAATTACGATGTCAATGGCAAACCTCAAAGTTATTCTTTTTCCTCCCTTTCCGAATTATGCATTGGGTTCCTTTACTGCTTGCAAATTGTACAGTTCAAATAACATCAGGGATAACCTAAAATTCTGTCCCACTCCCTCAACATCTAGTGCTTCTCTTTCATACCTTCAACCTGGTAGATACAGTTTGGTTCCTTTACAAGTTGTCTGCAACTATAAACTGGAAACTGCAGCATCTCTTACTGGCAAAATTTGCTTCTATTTTTGTCGAAATTTGCATGAATTTTTGTTTGTAAATGATCAGACTCTCAAATTTAAAAGGTTGTCACACTGTATGAGTGAATATAAATGAAGCCTCAGTTATTTGGAATTGACTGTATAGAAAAAAGTGTCAATTGTGAGCTTTTTGACTGTTCAACAACTTTTTTTTCCAAAACCGCCTTTTTTCCAGTTTGTTCTGCTGAAAAACGACAGCACTTTTCCACCAGCGAACTGAATGCATCTCTGATTGAAGGTGGTTCTCGACATTCTTTGTCTTACATGCAGTGTATACGTATTTGTGAATTTGGACAACCATCAGCTGCATAAAGGAATCACGAAAACAAAAATTGGTGCCAGACTGGGACTCAAACCTGGATTTACCACTTACCACAAGAGGCTGCCTTACCATTAGGCTATTCGAGCAAGATTCACGGCCACGCCCAAACTTCCTCATGTCATTAACCATGTGTCTACAACATGTACTCGTACATTCGTTATTTATATTCCCATACAGGGAAGCCATTTTAACTGAAAGTAGCTTTCCCAGTGTTGGTGGATAAATATGATTTTGCAGTGACTGTGTTGTTAAGAAGAACAGTGCAATGTTCCTTCAGACATGCATTTATTCGCCGACACTGGGCAACTGACTTTCAATTAAAATGTTTCCCCTATACAGGAATGTACAGTCTTAGACATAAAAACTGACCGCCGGCCGGCCGCCACAGAGACTAAGTCCGAGTCGTTCACTTAAGGTGTCCAATAAAACTGACCGCCCCTGACAACTCTTAAGTCCGGCCATCTGCACAATCTGGCAACACTGTAAGATGCGGAAGTGTTGTCTACTTCCTAGATGATATGGATGAAACGGGCCTGTGGTCTTGCGGTAATCGTCGTGCAGTCTTAACTTAGAGTCGCATGTTCGCGTCCAACAACTTTTTTTTTACCTCATTTCGGTCTAAAGTTATGAGTCTGATTGAACATCGAAGGCAATTCACTTAACATTCAACCCACCCGCAATAATAAGTATTCCAGAAACAATTCCGCAGGACAGCTCGTGGCTGCGTCGCAATCATAACAGCTTACGCTCGGGCGTTTCCTCGCGCTGCAGCAGCTACCGGCCACCGGCCAGACGCCACCTGCCGCCTGAAATCCGACGCCGCCCATGTGAAGGCGGCGCCATGCTGTCAGTGTATGTATCAATGCCATTTTCGAGCATACTTGAAAATCATGAACTACAGTTAAGCATTGTAAAATTGAGTCGCAAGTGGAAAAAGGTGTAACATCTGCAACACAATGTTTACTTTTGGTATAAGACAGGGGTGAATGTAGAGGAGGCAGCTAGAAAGGTTTGAACTGTGTTTGGAGCGAGTGCTTTTGGGAAAAATACGCCAGAAAAAGATATTCTTGTTTCAACAAAGATCGTTCTGGCATGAATGATTTTCCACATTAAGGAAGTCTAGACTACTGATATATGTGACAGATTACCATTTTTCCATCATGCGACCTTTGCATTCAACAGGCAAAGTTCAGAAGTAGGAGTACTGCATTCCCTAATTCTAAACAACAAAAATCAACGGAGTGACTATTATTGAACGTCATCAGGTTGCTCATTGAGCATTCCTATGCAGTACTGTTACTGGCAACGTGTTATGATGCCTTTATCGTTAACTTCCTAAGAAGAAATGAAAGGCTGAGCCCCACCAAAAGACGTAGACTAGAGCAAAGAGTAGTGTGAACATAATATTTTACATCTGATAGCTCCAAAAGTGTGTTTTGGACTACGAATTCTGCCCCAAGGGGTGTGTGCAACACAGCTGGAAGTTGTTGTCAACAACTGAGACACCTTTCGGTCGCAGTGTAAGAAAGTCGAGCAACAAAACTACATCACCTGTGCTACTGCATGATAACTCACTCTGTTGATTTGAGAAAGAAAACTACCCAAGAGATTGATAGGAAAGTCGTCTCTCAGACACTTGTATTGATAGGGAAGTCCTCTCTAAAGCACTTGTCCCTCTCGTCATATATTCGTAAAATATTACCTTTCCCGCTCTTGATCGATCAACCGTCAAGGCAATTCATTTCTAGACGAAAATACTCTTAAGACTACCATGGTTTAATGACATCATTAAAACAAGTAGGTTTCTATGGGCGTAGAATTTGTAAACAACTGTAGCATTGTCACATTATTACAGATATTGCGAAAGAAAATTTAGCTGCTGATTAATTTCTCTTTGATGATTAGTGTTGCGTTTAGTAAACTAATGGAAAATGCAAATAAAATATTCACTGTACTAATACAAATTAAATTCAGCTTACTACAGAAACGTAACGACAGCAGTCTATCTTAATAAAGCATTAAGTGTCTGTAAGACGAATTAGTAGGATATTACCGACTTTTGACTTCGAAAAGATATGTATTTACTTCATTTCCTGTATCATTCACAAGTATTATGAAAATGTGGCATTTCATAGATAAAATTATGTATTCACAACAACAAAAAATGTGTCGGCACAAAACAAAAGTGGCATTATGAAATTGGCAGTACCGTAAGGTTTTCGCTCTGACACTAAGGGTTACTGTAAGTAGCAAGACGAATTTTGCTCGAGCGTTGTCTTACAATTCCCTTATTTAGTTTGCATGTGCCTGCTTGTAGCTCAGCTACAAAAGAATTAAATATCTGTCTTTCAGCGAGTCTCGAAAAGTGAACGAAAGCAGCTTGCACCTGGTAGCCAAGAATATTACCTGGGAACTGGTTTTTTCCTAAAGTGGGAAGCCGTCCTTTTGTGGTTGAATTGTTGGCAAAAGTCAGTCAGACGTGTGCCATTGGTCTAAGCGTTTCGGTATGTTGAATTTGTACCAATGGTTTTTCTACAGGTTATTTCTGTTCCAAATAGAGAGTTGAAGTCTCCCATTAGTATTTTCACGACATCTTGGTGAATTTTGCGCTTAGTATTTTCGAGTGTGTTCCAGAATTTTTCGACATTTGTGGTGTTTATCTTATTTTCGATGTTGGTGGGAGCATGTGCATTGATGAGTGTATATTTTTTACTGGGGCTCTGAATGAGCGTAGTCATGAGTCGATTGTTGATGGGTGTGATTTCTTTGACAGGGTTGGTGATAGATCTGTGTTCGAGAAAAGCAATGCCGAAGATTGGTACGACTTTCGCTACCTTTTGTTGTATTTTGCTCTTGAAGATGCAATGGTTTCCGTAATGCAAGGTTCACTGTCAGTTAGTCGTGGTTCGTGAAGAGCAAGGATGAGAATTTTTTGTTGGTCGATTTCTTTTGTGAAATTATTTAGTTTTCGTGCTTGGATCAATGTATCGATGTTTAGTTATAAAAAAAAAAATCTTATGTGTGTGAAATCTTATGGGACTTAACTACTAAGGTCATCAGACCCTAAGCTTACACACTACTTAACCTAAATTATCCTGAGGACAAACACACACACACCCATGCCCGAGGGAGGACACGAACCTCCGCCGGATCCAGCCGAACAGTCCATGAGTACTGCCCCTCAGACCGCTCGGCTAATCCCGCGCTGCCTGTAGTTTTCAAGTGCATGTTTTTTGCTTGTAGGGAAATTTACCAGAGACCTTCGATATTCTCTGCCGTGCTAACCTGGACTCCTCAGACTCCGAAATTCCAACTGCCGCCTGTCGACAGCCGGGTTGTGTACTGCCTGGGGTAAAGTTGACTTTGCTTGCACAGTTTATGTTTGATTGAGTTTCATTGGTTTGGCTGGGTGATTCCAGGACCAGACAGGACCAGAGGGTGTTGAAGCCCTTGGAAGCAAATATTTTCAGCCGAGCTCATTGAGCTAACAGACGGTGACCAGAGTAGCGGTAGTTTTCTGTCAGACGTATCTGGATTTTGAGTTCAACGGATTGAGTAGCCGTTCAGGATTGTGTTAGTATTTGGTTCACCCCAAGTATTTGATTTCCTCGGTAACACCCATATGGGGGAGGGTTTCCCGTTTCCTCCCCACGGGATTATTATTATTATTATTATTGTCATTATGTCATCAGCAAATCCGATATGGTGCTTCTTCCCACCACTGAAATAGATGTGCGTTGTTCGATTCAGTATTTCCATCACATAAATATGGGTTATAATTACGTTACATTGCTGCTAGTAGACACATTTCTTACTTTTTCTTAGGCAGTTGCTACCTGTTACTCCATCATAGGAATTTATGTGCGCAGCATTGTTGCAATACAGACGTTCAAATTATCCAATTTCTGTAATTTCACTTCGATACCAGATCGTTCTAATCAGATTGAGTAAGTCAGGCTTAATGTGGATATACGAATATGACTCTCATCATTTGATAGACTGGGTAAACCACATTCTTAATCGGACGGTTGAATCTAGATCACTTATTTATGACAGGGCCTGAATTCTTAAACACTGTGGAAAATAATAATACAATGTGCTTATTACTAATATGTTATTTAAATATAAATATATGAACGAACGAGATAACAGTTTATTTACAGGAGCAGAGCCCCATCCATCATAGCAGAGTAGTGCGAGATTGGTGCAGGGCCAGAAGAGGATAAAGCTGTTGCCATTTGTTCCACGATCACCGAACATCAACCAGATAGAGAATATGTGGGCAGAGGTAACACGGTCATTGCCATGTGGACCTACAAATGCAAGCGACCTTTGGACGAATATAGAAAATGTATGGTGGGAAGTAAACCATCACGCTACACTGTCGACGACTTAATGAAATCAATGCCCCTACGCCTTTGAGAAATCTTATGTAATGATCATGGGTGGGTTGGTTACTAAAAGTATACTCGTCCACAAAATCCATGTGGACAATTATCTGATAGTCGGTCAAGCTTTGCTTTGTCACAGCTCTTTAGATAAAAGTCCATTTACTGTCAGTCTCCTACTTACAATTCTTGCAATGCAAGGTAATTGAAAAATCTCATCCACTCGACGCCAACTGAGGAATTGACTGGTGCATGTGTTGTTCAACACACAGTAGTTGTCACCCTCACTGGAATCAATGACTGTGTGTGTGTGTGTGTGTGTGTGTGTGTGTGTTTTCGTGTCCACGCACAATCTGAATCAATACTATTAACATTAGAGAGACAACCGACAGTAAATATTGCATACAATATGACTGTAAAGTATTTTAATGTGATGGGAAGTTACAAACTGAATTTTTACCCAACCCACGATCTGCATATTACGTTAAGTAAGATGTATTAACTCCATAGTATCATTAGCAGAGACAGTGCGCTCTTGTTGTCGAGGCTCGCGACAAGTGCAGCGATTAGCAGTGCCCAATGCCGCCGCGATTTGTTTATGTTGGCTGAGTGTGGACACTGCAGCAGACGCTTCGCCATAAACAGAAAGAAATCACCTTGGCTCTGACTGCAGTGAGCGGATATCACTGCCTGTGTGTTCTTACAGTAACCAACGTGAGACTAACTCACAGGTGCCATGGAGCAATTGTGACGGGTATCATGCCATTAGTCATCAGAATATTAACCAGTGGTGAAAAGTCTACTCTATTTAAATCCCAAGAAAATAGGACCTTCTCACAAAGGAATGTGAGGTGATATCAAAATTTATCCAACATACAAAAATTAACTGCAGGGCTTTCATGTATGCAGTAGTAGCACACAAGGAAATATTATGTCTTGGAAGCGTATATTTCATTTCCTCTTCTCATATTAACGCCCTTGTTTTAGTATGAAGTGAGAAAATAAACAAGAAAAACTAAAGTTCCTGAGAAGCATATCAGTCATTTCCTCTTCTCATATCATAACTTTTGTTTTAGTATGAAGTAAAAAGAAATAAACAGTTTAAGTTTGTGAAGCATAATATGACACCAGATTCTTATCGTAGGCACTGTCGGAAACGCAAAAAGCAGGGAGCTGTCCATTCTTTTGTCCAACAGTCTGTCCCCTTTCGCCGGCCGTTGTGGCCGTGTGGTTCTAGGCGCTTAAGTCTGGAACCGCGTGACCGCTACGGTCGCAGGTTTGAATCCTGCCTCGGGCATGGATGTGTGTGATGTCCTTAGGTTAGTTAGGTTTATGTAGATCTAAGTTCTAGTGGACTGACCACCATAGATGTTAAGTCCCATAGTGCTCAGAGCCGTTTTTTTTTTTTTTTTTTTTTTTTTTTTTTTTTTTTTTTTTTTTTTTTTTTTTTGTCTCCTTTCATGCATTACTCTCGCTAGGAGATTCTTGTTTAAGGACTTGTCGGCATCATGTTCTTCAGCAGAACAAGCGTTATGTTATTGTGCTAATTACGGTATGGAAAAATGCAAAAAAGACGATTTCCCCTAAAGCAGTGGGGATATTTGCAAATGTCTGTATTCAGCAGTGACTGCCAGCTGCCACAACACATCACAGAATCCATGCGACAGGCAACACAACTGTGCGTGCACTTCAGACTTCATTCAGTAAGACGTCAGGAGATGGTCGGAAACGTCAAATTAACGTCGCTTTCCGAGTCGTATTCAATCCAGAATGAGGTGTTATTAAGGTAGTTGAGCGTTCTAGCAATTACACTGTAATTCACATATGAGTATTCCGATAGCCAAAAGAACCCGTTAGTGTGAAACTATCGGGAACTGCGCTAATATCGAACTGTAAGAACTTGAGACAAAACGTGGACTCTTCTCTTCGCTGGGTGACCTATTACTGCTATTTAGGATTCTCTCCATCCTAGACGTAATGCAAATGGAACTTCAGAGGCCCTTTCCGCTATTCTTGACAAACATCAGCAGCTTGTAATCACTGAGAGTTACAACTGCGTGTTGATATGGCTCGGGTTGTCAGTAGTTGTGGTGGTGTTACGCTGTCAAACTGCTTACAGTAACGTTAATGGTGGCACACATAACTTAGCGCTGACTACCTACTTAAGCAAAGATAGTGTTGTGGCGTCGTCGCCTCTCTTTATTTGGCCTCAGCTTGAGTAATCCGATTTAACGAACATAGTACTCCATTCGCAGGCTGCTGATGATACAGTATGACTACAGAGATCATTGTGCGGGTATTACATTAATTCTGCAATGAATTGCTTTACAAATATTACCCTCAGCTATGCAGCTGGAATGACTCATTACACAGGTACTCTATGTTGCACTTGGTTAAGGGATCAGTTCGCTGCAATCCTGCTTCTACTGTTCGTAAATACTTGTATACTTCATAAACGGTTCAAATGGCTCTGAGCACTATGGGACTTAACTTTTGAGGTCATCAGTCCACTAGAACTTAGAACTACTTAAACCTAACTAACCTAATGACATCAGACACATCCATGTCCGAGACAGGATTCGAACCTGCAATCGTAGCGGTCACGCGGTTCCAGACTGTAGCGCCTAGAACCGCTCGGCCACTCCGGCCGGCCGGCCGAAGTGGCCATGCGGTTAAAGGCGCTGCAGTCTGGAACCGCAAGACCGCTACGGTCGCAGGTTCGAATCCTGCCTCGGGCATGGATGTTTGTGATGTCCTTAGGTTAATTAAGTTTAACTAGTTCTAAGTTCTAGGGGACTAATGACCTCAGCAGTTGAGTCCCGTAGTGCTCAGAGCCATTTGAACCACTCCGGCCGGCATACTTGCATACTGACCATTCGTTGACTAAATATGAGCTACAATGTGATTCGCATATATATGACATTGGTTATTGCCGGCACAAAGCAATGACTAAGGGTTGGATGCCGTTCAAGTCCCGTTACACTGATGGCAAGACAAATGTTCGCAAATCACCTCTATTGCCTCAAAAACAATTGCATCTTAAATATCGAAGGACCGACGTCCACACTGTCACAGCGCGTTGAAATACAGTTAAGACGGCAGATGAATATTTGTGACCGACTGGGCTTCGAACCTGGACCTCCTGCTTACTAGACAGACATGCTGATCACTGCACTATTATTTTTTTTAAAAATTTGAGAAGACTTTCAGCACCAGGTAGGCGGAGGCAAAGAGGGCAGGGGTCGAAGATACGAGGCCTGGCCTCAATGCCTCCCCCATACCTGTCACTGAGCAGCTGCATTATTCCCATGTATTCCATGTTTGTACCCATATATGCCTTTAAATTGTGGAACAAAACTGAAGTAGTAATTAAGGTAAAATAAATTACAGATTGCCTCCTCCAATGGCGTGCGTTCCTTGTAGAACATAACTTATAACAGTGAAAAGAGTGACGGAAAAATACATAACAAACATTCGTCCAGAAATGTATTCACAATTTAAGTTATTATGCCCTTAACCACAATCCGAGTTGGAGTCTCTCTTCAGTTACAGCTAACCAGTGCGCACCTATTGCACTATTGTAAGAACTGAGATGCAGTATTTTGGATTTAAAATTTTGTAAATTCGTTGTAAGAACAGGACCAAGCTGCTTAGGTCATCGGTTCCTAAGCTTACACACTACTTAATCTAACTTAAACTAACTTATGCAATGGACAACACACACACCCATGCCGGAGGGAGGACTCAAACCTCCGACGGTGGGCACTGTCGAGACACAGCAGCCAACCTCTCTTTCTCTTCAGCACCTATCTACACACGCTCCTCGTCAGACGCGAATTCCAATCTTTGCATCTTTGCCGCATACCACATATGTGGTACCCCCAGCACCCCCGCCCCCCTCGCTGCGGCCATTACTCCACTCGCTCGCGGCCACACTGTATTCCCGCTAGGTTTTGGATGATGTTGTGCGTCTAGCACTGAAAACTTTCGATGACCCGTCGAGACCCAAATAATTATACAGGATGTTTGAGGAGGAATAGTAAATATTGTATGAGGTGGTGGTATGGAAAATTGCAGAAAAAATGCAATAAAACCCCCTGTACACGGATATATGTGTGGTGTCTGTTCTTTCGGGAATGTCCGAAAGAAAAGACACTACGAATCCGGGTTTGAACCTGCTAAGGCACAAATTTTCATCTGGCGCCGTTGTTCTATTTTAATGCGCATGACAGCCTGGACATCTGTCCTTCAATCTTTAATTGATTAACAAGGCTGTCTATTTCGACTCGTAGTGTCTGTTCTTTCCGAAATGTCTGAAAGAACACACACACACACACACACACACACACACACATTTTTATCTTAAGTGCTATTCGGAAAATGTTTGGCAACTCAGTGATAGTGCCGAACTGGAGCTGCATCAACCTACTCATTTCACTAGATATAGTTGTAATTTTCTGAACAATTCCTGTTTAATAAGTGACAGCGACAGAGTCTCTCATCGTTTACTATGTCGGAAATGTGCTTCTCTCTGCCCTGGCCTATACTATAGCAATGAGTGAATGCTCACATTCTTGATACCTCACTGGATAATACCTCACTGGACGTGCTACTGCAACTGTAGCCAAAGATTCAAATCCCGCTGGAAAAGTACGTTTCAAGTCAGATGCTTTTGCTCCTCCCGTACTGTCATTGAAAACGATCACAACGAAATTAAGTATAGGTATTCTATGAAACCCTTGAGTTCATTCTGTGGTGCTGTGAAGATGAAACAGTAGTTTTTCACAATTATCAGATGACAGGTGGAATTTGTCAGATTCCACTAATTATGATTGCATTATTAACTGTTGATTCACAGGAGCTTTTCTGCCACTTATTGTAACAGTTATTTAAATGCTAGAGCTGGAAGAATAGAAACATCAAATTTTCGCCATATGGAATGTTCGAATACACTCTAAGTCTTCACGTTTCAAACAAAGGTAGAATATCCGTCAGGAAAGCTGACAACAATAAGCCAGGCCATGCCTGTCTTCTGGTGGATGTGCCAATGACAGTGATCTCAATAACAATATTGTACAGCAAATATAGATTGCCAACTCTGCCACTGGAGTAGCTCCAAAACTATGAATTGCGTCTGGTGAATACGCTTTCAATGTTTCGGTCTGATTAAGTCAGTAAAACACAAATAATTGCCGCAGTTATTATTTTATGTCATTTAGTTTGCATTCAGTGCATCGATGTATTACAAGTAATTGCACTCTAGCCCCTAAACCTAGTTACAGAAATACGAATAAGACTCATTGACATATAATGAGGATCTTGCGGTCCTTGCCACCCGCTACTTTGAAACGAAGCTATAGTCACTTTCGAGGTCAATCACAGAACACATCAGCTGGTATCCTTCCTGGCAGTATAATGAAACTTGGCAACAGCGCAGAATATGTTTGGCAACTCTGTGACTGACGAGTTACTTCCTTGATGGCACAGAACTATCCTGCTAAATTTACTTGATATTATCGTGTCATTTCAATGTAATACTGAGTGATTTTCGCTTGAGATGTGACATAAGGATATCAGTTAATCATTTTGAGTCCACGAAAGTCGATCCACATGGGAAATACAACTACTGTCGCCTCTTATGTTGCGGTTTATCTGCCATAGCGCTTACTGGGTCAATAAGTAAGTAGATGAAACCGCGCATATTCGCTAGCTCCGCGGTAACATGCTTGCCTGACAAGTGCGTGTTGCCTCTGTTCGCCTTTCGAGCCTTGCCGAAAGCCAGATTTTTAATTGTTTTGTAGCAGAGCTACAAGCAGGCAGATAAAAATTCAATGAGGAAATCGTAAGACAACGCTCTAGCAAAGTACGTCTTGCTTCTTTTAGTAACCTTTAGTGACAAAGCGAAAACCTTGAGGTACTGTCAAATTCATAATGCCACGTTTTTGTTTTCTGCCGACATATTCGTTGTTGTTGTGAATACATAATTTTATCTATGAAATACCACATTTTCATAATACTTGCGAAGCAAATCATGTTAAGTAACACTTCACCAACTTGTTGGGAAGGTGGAAAAAGCATTTCCCTTTCTGGATGCTCTCTGTATCTTCCTGGATGTCGAGTAATACGACCTTCGAGTAAATGGTTAGAGATGAAGAACCTAGTGGTGAATGAACTCATGGATGAGCTGAATGCGGGAGACTACTCTTGAAAAGAATAAGTAGACGATCTATTCACAGTAAGACTTAAAAAATTTGCTAGTACTGTTAAACCTATGTGCACTGAACATTGTGAAAAAGTATTTAAAGACGAGCCCCACGAAAATTGGTGTAGTATTATTTATGGGGAAGCACGTCCAGCATACATACTGAAAAATTACGTTTCTCGATGAAACTTTTAGTGATTTTTTGTTGGGGTTTAAGGGCACTCAACTACTGAGGTCATTAGCGCCCAAAACTTTAGAGAGGGTTGTAGTGTATCTAGAGGTAGCCTTGGATGGAAAACTATTATGAATACCTCACATAAAGAATATTTTCCACTGCGAAAGGTAATCTTATAAGCACTAGAAGCTTCTGTAGGGTAAACTGGGGTGTAAACCCAGTACGTACTGGATATACATCCCTGCAAAAAGACCAATGATATTTTATTGGCCTATAATATGAACAAAGTCGAACAGAAGGTGGCTGCTAGGGAGTCTGGCAAAGTGCAGAGACTGGCCTGCTTTCACAAACAAATGGAATTAGCAGGACATCCACTCTTGGAATGGATATTATGCTAGACATGCCTGCCTTACACCTGTGGCTTAAAATGGAGGCAGCAGCAGGGACATAAAGACTAAAAATTGGAAATAACTGGATATAGTTATAATATACAGAATCCCAAATCAGTAAGGCGATAGCTGGGGAAATGCCGAGTAACTACACAATAACTTCTAGCTATTTCAATAAACTTTGCCATGTAACAGTTGGAAGCAGGGAACGGTGGAAAAACGAACCACAACACCGTGCAGGAGACATAATATAGTGGTTTACTGACAGGTCGAAAACAGATGAAAATACCATGTCTGGTGTACTGCCTAGAATCTCTTTAGGGAAGATGGCCACAGAATTACACTTTTTTTTTCTGTCAGCCTGTGCACGGAGGAAAATTAGAGTAGACCCTACAAAAATCGTAGCATCTATTTTTATTCAGACAGCCGAGCAGCTCTGAAATCTGTATCAGCCCCTGCAACTAGATCGAAAGTCGTTGCAGAATGCTACGAAGTATTTTCTTTCGGGCATGTCCGAAAGAACAGACACCACACATATATCCATATACAGGGTGTTTCTGGAGGAATAGTAGATATTTTAGCAGGTAGTAGTACAGACGAAAAAAATTGCATATAAATGCGTCCACTTTTTATTGAGTACAGAGATACAACTGTTAGTACGTAATGCTAACAAACTCAAAGCAAAGGCAAATGAGGACATTCAAAGCTGATTTTCAAAAATTCACCAACCAACTTCAGTGTACATTTGACTTCTCTTGATAACACCACGTCTAGCTCTACTGAGGTCGTCTTTGCGTTCTTTTATGAGGGCTGCACTATTCATAACCCAAACGATCAAATCGGCTCTTGGGTTTACTTTTTATTTGTAGACTTCGCCTTTAACCATCCCCGCAGCCAAAAATCTAAAGAGATAAGGTCCGAGGACCTTAAAGGCCAAGAAAAGTGCCCATATCTAATGATCCACCTTCCGGGAAATGTTAGGTTTGGATAATGTGTCACCTGACGACTAGAATGCGCAGGAGCCCCTTCATGCTAGAGGAACATACGCATTCTTCTAGCCAAACGAACCTGCATCTCGGTTCTTACAATAGTGCAACAGGTGCGTACTGGTTAGATGTAACTGAAGAGAGACTCGAAGTCGGCTTGAGGTTAAGGGCGAATCCCAAGGGTATGGCCACGAACAACTGGGAGCGGAAACTTAATGTCATCGGAACCTTGTTGAAAGACCATGACATGCGATTGTTAGACCGACTGCAGAAAGTTCACTTTATAAATACAAACATACTTAGCAAAATATATCATGTCGCAGCAGTCTTACCGATACTGCAGGTCACTGCACATAAAATATTAGCTGTAGCCTCTTGGTATGTGTGGAAACAAAATATCATATCCATTATAATTATCCGGGCTGTTACGCCGTGGTCGGTTGATGAATTTTGTCTCAATTCCCAACGTTTCGTCTCCGACTGCGGGAGACATCTTCAAGGGGGTCCGTAGGTCGATGGAAGGTCCAACACAGTGGGTATTTTTCTTTCTCAAATCAACAGAGTGAGTTATCATGCAGTAGCACAGGTGATGTAGTTTTGTTGCTCGACTTTCTTACACTGCGACCGAAAGGTGTCTCAGTTGTTGACAACAAATTCCAGCTGTGTTGCACACACCCCTTGGTGCAGAATTCGTAGTCCAAAACACACTTTTGGAGCTATCAGATGTAAAATATTATGTTCACACTACTCTTTGCTCTAGTCTACGTCTTTTGGTGGGGCTCAGCCTTTCATTTCTTCTTAGGAAGTTAACGATAAAGGCATCATAACACGTTGCCAGTAACAGTACTGCATAATAATGCTCAATGAGCAACCTGATGACGTTCAATAATAGTCACTCCGTTGATTTTTGTTGTTTAGAATTAGGGCATGCAGTACTCCTACTTCTGAACTTTGCCTGTTGAATGCAAAGGTCACATGATGGAATAATGGTAATCTGTCACATATATCAGTAGTCGAGATTCCTTAATGCGGAAAATCATTCATGCCAGAACGATCTTTGTTGAAACAAGAATATCTTTTTCTGGCGTATTTTTCCCAAAAGCACTCACTCCAAACACAGTTCAAATCTTTCTAGCTGCCTCCTCTACATTCACCCCTGTCTTATACCAAAAGTAAACATTGTGTTGCAGATGTTACACCTTTTTCCTCTTGCGACTCAATTTTACAATGCTTAACTGTAGTTCATGATTTTCAAGTATGCTCGAAAATGGCATTGATACATACACTGACAGCATGGCGCCGCCTTCACATGGGCGGCGTCGGATTTCAGGCGGCAGGTGGCGTCTGGCCGGTTCCCGGTAGCCGCTGCAGCACGAGGAAACGCCCGAGCGTAAGCTGTTATGATTGCGACGCTGCCACGAGCTGTCCTGCGGAATTGTTTCTGGAATACTTATTATTGCGGGTGGGTTGAATGTTAAGCGAATTGCCTTCGATGTTCAATCAGACTCATAACTTTAGACCGAAATGAGGTAAAAAAAAAGTTGTTGGACGCGAACATGCGACTCTAAGTTAAGACTGCACGACGATTACCGCAAGACCACGGGCCCGTTTCATCCATATCATCTAGGAAGTAGACAACACTTCCGCATCTTACAGTGTTGCCAGATTGTGCAGATGGCCGGACTTAAGAGTTGTCAGGGGCGGTCAGTTTTATTGGACACCTTAAGTGAACGACTCGGACTTAGTCTCTGTGGCGGCCGGCCGGCGGTCAGTTTTTATGTCTAAGACTGTACATTCCTGTATAGGGGAAACATTTTAATTGAAAGTCAGTTGCCCAGTGTCGGCGAATAAATGCATGTCTGAAGGAACATTGCACTGTTCTTCTTAACAACACAGTCACTGCAAAATCATATTTATCCACCAACACTGGGAAAGCTACTTTCAGTTAAAATGGCTTCCCTGTATGGGAATATAAATAACGAATGTACGAGTACATGTTGTAGACACATGGTTAATGACATGTGGAAGTTTGGGCGTGGCCGTGAATCTTGCTCGAATAGCCTAATGGTAAGGCAGCCTCTTGTGGTAAGTGGTAAATCCAGGTTTGAGTCCCAGTCTGGCACCAATTTTTGTTTTCGTGATTCCTTTATGCAGCTGATGGTTGTCCAAATTCACAAATACGTATACACTGCATGTAAGACAAAGAATGTCGAGAACTACCTTCAATCAGAGATGCATTCAGTTTGCTGGTGGAAAAGTGCTGTCGTTTTTCAGCAGAACAAACTGGAAAAAAAGGCGATTTTGGAAAAAAAGTTGTTGAACAGTCATAAAGCTCACAATTGACACTTTTTTCTAAACAGTCAATTCCAAATAACTGAGGCTTCATTTATCTTCACTCATACAGTGGACAACCTTTTAAATTTGAGAGTCTGATCATTTACAAACAAAAATTCATGCAAATTTCGACAAAAATAGAAGCAAATTTTGCCAGTAAGAGATGCTGCAGTTTCCAGTTTATAGTTGCAGACAACTTGTAAAGGAACCAAACTGTATCTACCAGGTTGAAGGTATGAAAGAGAAGCACTAGATGTTGAGGGAGTGGGACAGAATTTTAGGTTATCCCTGATGTTATTTGAACTGTACAATTTGCAAGCAGTAAAGGAACCCAATGCATAATTTGGAAAGGGAGGAAAAAGAATAACTTTGAGGTTTGCCATTGACATCGTAATTTTGTCAGAGATGACCAATTACTTGAAGATCAGTTGAATAGGATGAATGATGTGTTGAAAAGGGTGGTGTAAGTGAATACCAACAAAAGTAAATCATTTGTAATAGAATTTCAGTTGAATTAAATCAGGTGCTACTGAGGGAATTAGAGTAGGAAATAATACACTAATAGTTGTGATATTTAGCTGGTGTAGAGAGGATAATAATGCAGGTTGCCAGTTGCAGGTAAAATGTTTCTCAAAAAGAAAAATTTGTTAAAATCGGACATATGTTATGAAAGTAATGAGAGTACGGGATACAGTACAGGATTTAGATCTGTCCTATCAATTAAATGCAAAAATAAAGAATATACAGTTGTTAATTTTCTTGCACCAATAAATGAAGACAACAGCAAAAATCCCAAAAAAAAGAAGAATTTTGCGATCTTTTAGAAACAGTTACACAAAATACTGAAAAATGGGATATTACATTAGGGTGACTTCAGTGCTCAAATATGTAGAGAGAAGAAATTTAGAAACATAGCAGGGCATTATCTAGCCCACAAAAGTAGTAGTACAAATGACATTAGACTGATCAGTGTATGTCGGAGCTCTCAGCCGAAACTAATTTGACCTATTTCAGGAAGCTCCCAGAATAGCCAAAAGGTGGAAATCTCCAAATTCAATGTTGGGAGAATTTCAGTTGAACTGCTTAGCTGATTCTCAAAAAACTAGTAAGGAAATTATGAATGTGAAAGTAATAAGGAATGATGAATTAGTTCTGATCAATACCACTCCAAAATTAAGGCTAATTTTATCCAATAAAATACAAAGAAAACCACAAAACTATTAAATAAGATACCAACTGGCTTGCTCTAACAAAAAATCAATTGTAAAAAACCAAGATGAAATCAAAAAAGATAAACATGACAACTGGCAAGAATTGTCTAAAGAAATTTGAGTCAATCAAAAATAAAAATAAAATATGATGTGATGAAATAAAAGCATGCGCAGAAAGTAAGTCTGCTGTGGCCATAACAGGCTGTGGGCTTTTTTTTCCTATGGGTTGGCAACACTTAGTGTTTGTGCGATCCCCTGGCCAGAGCGAGCATTACAGGAATGTGGTAGTACATAAACTCATGTTGTAGTGTCCAGTTCGGTGTAAGATATGGATAAGAAATCGTGCCAAGTGTGAGCCCCATACCACCTGCTTCCTGCTCACCAAAGTGATAGCACCCACCGAAATATTTTCACAAACAAAATGGTGTACAGTGAAGGTGGTATGAACAGAATGAGTGTGTTTGTAAGTGGTGCGTGGAGTTTCGTGCAGGCAGAACAATTTTTATTGTGAACAGAGGAGTGGAAGACATTCCATTTTGACTGATGAATTGGTGCGAAAAATCGAAGAAACTGTTCGTGAGCACTGCCAATTGACAAGGTAAGAAATATTTGTGATATTTCCACAACTCTCCAGAACTCTGAGATACTGGAAATTGTGTGCAAGATGGAAAAAGAAGCAAAGAAAATCATGACCTCGGTATTTTGGGACCAATAAGGCATTGTGTTAGTCGAATTTGTGCTTCGGGGTGACCATCAGTGCACAACAATATTACGAGATCGTAAATAAACTCAAAAGGAGCATTCAAAACAAAGGGAGGGGAATGGTGACAAGAGGAGTAAGCTTTTTACACAACACCCATACTCCCAGAGCCTTAGCCATCAAGGCTTTCTTGAGCTCATTTGGTTGAAATGATTTGAACTCCAGTCCCCGTCCTCCCATATCTCCCTGACTTGGCACTGTCAGATTATCATCTTTTCATGTTTCTGAAGGCACACACTGATGAGCAGGTGCAGGAAGAGGTTCTTAAATGGGGGAAGGAGTTGGCAGGAAAGTTTTTAGGGGAGGCCACAAAGAAGCTTGTACCATGGGCCACAGCATGCACTTAATGGGACGGCAGTTATGTGAAAAAGTAGTCAACGTGTGTAATTTTTTCAAATACAATTTTTGTAAAAAAAAATACATATATAAATCTGGTACACTATTTTCTGAACAAGCCTAGTACGTGTAGCAGCTAGAGAGGGCCAAAAAATGGGAAAAGAGGAAATTCTCAAGGAAACAGTAAAGATAATTAGAAGAACTAAAAGAGACTTTGAAGAGGTGAAACTTGTAAGAATGGAGGAAAACACTTCAAAAAATAATACTCGTGATTTTTTATCAGATATTAAAGGGCAGACCGAAGGACTACTAAACTCTAAAATATGTATTTCATAAATAAGAATGGCTGAGATGGCTTAAGCAACACTGAAAATTACAAAATACTTGCAATATATTGTCATCAGGCTCTTTTTATTATACAGAACCAATCTTGCAGCTGAAATTCTAAAACACTCATGAAAATTTAGGAGATTTCCTCCAGACTATCAACAAAATTGAAGAAGTAATTAAAACCTTAAAAAAAAAAAAAACTAGTGGAGAAGACCCTGTTACTGTGGGACTATTTAAATAGTCTCCACAAATTGATCCTTAAAAAGTGTGGTAAACAGAAAAAACAGGAGAGTGGAAGGTAGCTTTGATAAATCCAGCTGCAAGATTGGTTCTGTATAATAAAAAGAACCTGATGACAATATATTGCAAGTATTTTGTAATTTTCAGTGTTGCTTAAGCCATATCAGCCATTCTTATTTATGAAATACATATTTTAGAGTTTAGTAGTCCTTCGGTCTGCCCTTTAATATCTGATAAAAAATCACGAGTATTATTTTTTGAAGCGTTTTCCTCCATTCTTACAAGTTTCCCCTTTTCAAAGTCTCTTTTAGTTCTTCTAATTATCCTTACTGTGAATTTTGTGTGTATATTTGTGTTTGTTTGTGTGTCTATTCATGCGAATGGACAGTTTGTTGCTGGTCATTCCCACATAGAAAGCTTCACAGTGTAGGCAGGTCAGTTGGTAAATCACGTGGGTGCTTTCACACGTGGCTCTGCCTTTGATCGTGTACACCTTCCGGGTTACAGGACTGGAGTAGGTGGTGGTGGGCGGGTGCATGGGACAGGTTTTACACCGGGGGCGGTTACAGGGGTAGGAGCCAGAGGGTAGGGAAGGTGGTTTGGGGATTTCATAGGGATGAACTGAGAGGTTACGGAGGTTAGGTGGACGGCGGAAAGACACTCTTGGTGGAGTGGCGAGGATTTCATGAAGAATGGATCTCATTTCAGGGCAGGATTTGAGGAAGTCGTATCCCTGCTGGAGAGCCACCAACTGACCTGCCTACGCTGTGAAGCTTTCTATGTGGGAATGACCAGCAACAAACTGTCCATTCACATGAATGGACACAGGTAGACAGTGTTTGTTGGTAATGAGGATCACCCTGTGGCTAAACATGCCTTGGTGCACGGCCAGCACATCTTGGCACAGTGTTACACCGTCCGGGTTATCTGGATACTTCACACTAACACCAACCTGTCAGAACTCCGGAGATGGGAACTTGCCCTTCAGTATATCCTCTCTTCTCGTTATCCACCAGGCCTCAATCTCCGCTAATTTCAATTTCCGCCGCTCATACCTCACCTGTCTTTCAACAACATCTTTGCCTCTGTACTTCCGCCTCGACTGACATCTCTGCCCAAACTCTTTGCCTTTACAAATGTCTGCTTGTATCTGTGTATGTGCGGATGGATGTGTGTGTGTGCTAGTGTATACCTGTCCTTTTTTTCCCCCTAGGGTAAGTCTTTCCGCTCCCGGGATTGGAATGACTCCTTACCCTCTCCCTTAAAACCCACATCCTTTCGTCTTTCCATCTCCTTCCCTCTTTCCTGATGAAGCAACCGTTGGTTGCGAAAGCTTGAATTTTGTGTGTATATTTGTGTTTGTTTGTGTGTCTATCGACCTGCCAGCACTTTCGATCGGTGTGTGTGTGTATATATATATATATATATATATATATATATATATATATATTGTGTGTGTATGTTTGTGTGTCTATCGACCTGCCAGCGCTTTCGTTCGGTTTTTATATATATATATATATATATATATATATATATATATATATATATATATATATATATATATATATATATATATATATATATATATATAATAGAGGGAAACATTCCACGTAGGAAATATATATCTAAAAACAAAGATGATGTGACTTACCAAATGAAAGTGCTGGCAGGTCGACAGACACACAAACAAACACAAACATACACACAAAATTCAAGCTTTCGCAACAAACTGTTGCCTCATCAGGAAAGAGGCAACAGTTTGTTGCGAAAGCTTGAATTTTGTGTGTATGTTTGTGTTTGTTTGTGTGTCTGTCGACCTGCCAGCACTTTCATTTGGTAAGTCACATCATCTTTGTTTTTAGATATATATATATATATATATATATATATATATATATATATAAAAACAAAGATGAGGTGACTTACCGAACGAAAGCGCTGGCAGGTCGATAGACACACAAACATACACACAAAATTCAAGCTTTCGCAACAAACTGTTGCCTCATCAGGAAAGAGGGGAAGACGAAAGGAAGTGGATTTTAAGGGAGAGGGTAAGGAGTCATTCCAATCCCGGGAGCGGAAAGACTTACCTTAGGGGGAAAAAAGGACAGGTATACACTCGCACACACGCACGAAGCTTGAATTTTGTGTGTATGTTTGTGTTTGTTTGTGTGTCTATCGACCTGCCAGCGCTTTCGTTCGGTAAGTCACCTCATCTTTGTTTTTATATATAATTTTTCGCACGTAAAATTATATATACACACACACACACTCCTCCCCCTTCACAAAAGTCCTCTTGATGCTGCGATTTTGCCCTGTGTAGGGCTTATAACTAGTGAAAAGATGATTAAAGGAAAAGGAAAGTTTTATGTGTTACATTCACAATATGCAATTTGTGAAGGCCAGGAAAACAACAGTTGTGCTATTAATGCAACTGGCCATTCAATGAGCAGTGGCTATGGCTTGGCAATACGACAGAGGCCGTAAACAGGACAGAGTAGCCACCAGGCTGGTGCTGCTCGTCATGTGAAGGTGAGCTGAAACTCTTACGATTCGTATGAGCATAGCAATTGGTGGGGGAGGGGAGTCTACCACCTTATCATCACACATGGAGGGCTATAGAATATTACAGTTCAAAATTTATGTAAGATTTTAGCTGACTTAAAGAAGTTGGCAGTCAACAGTAATTACTTTGATTTTTCTTCTTTGCTTCAAGAATGAGACAGTAAATTAGTAAAGCATTAAGAATTGAATAGCAATAGCAAAATCAAAGTTAATATATGTAATTGGATATATAAAAAAATCTACTCATCAAGCGGTGGCAGAAGAAAAACGCATAAAAGGAGGTCATACTTACACAAGCTTTCGGAGCCAGTGGCTTCTTCTTCTGGCAGAAGTTTTGAAGGAGAAGGAGGAGGGGTGAAGGGAAAGACTGGAGACATGTAGGAAAAGGGGTAGATTTCAGAAAAGTCACTCAGAACTGCTGGTCAGGGAAGACTTACCAGATGGAATGAGAAGACAGACTGATTCAGTCTTTCCTTCTCCATAGCAGAATAACATTATTGAACTGCCATGAAGCATACGAAATTGGGTGTTCCTGTCCCTCTGCTTACAGGCTCAAAATGACTCCAAGCGCAAAACTGCTCGAATCACAAGAAAGAATAAACAGCTTTTCAAAATGGGACTAGACGTCAGCAGATCTGTTAACTTGTGGAATGCCGCCTCACACTCAGCTGCCCAATGAAACTTCACTCCCTTTCGGAACAATTGCATGAGAGGTCTTGCAGTTTATGCAAATATTGGAACATATCTATTGTAAAAATTTGATGGGTGTTAGAAAATTTTGAACGGCTTCAGCTAGCTTTGGATCAGTAAGAATTTCATTTGGCCTATAAGGTGACCCAAATACCAAACTTCTTGCAACAAAAAATGACATTTCTCTAAAGTTAACATTATCTGTGCTTCATGCAGATGATCAAACACTTCCCACAACTGCTCCAAATGTTTTGGAATATTCTTTGAATACACGATTTAGTTGCCCAGGTACACCTTGCACTGTTTTGGTTTTAATCCATGCAACACACTATCCAACAAACACTGAAAGTTTGCCGGCATGTTTTTAAGTCCAAAAGGCATGTGGCGAAATGAAAGTATCCTGTCAGCACTGACAGTGTAGTTTTGAGTCAATCCTGTGGCGTCACTTCCAACTGGTGGTAATCACTATGCAAATCCAGTGGGAAGTACCGACACTGACTCAAGTTGTCCAGTGTGTCTGTTATATTAGGCAAAAGAAACACATGCGACATGGTTTTCTGCTTGAAGAACTGGTAGTCACAACAGAAAAAAAAAGTTTTGCCACAATTTGGTGATACTTTGCTTACAATTAAAATGGGAGCAAACCAGGGACTACAGCTAGGTTCTATGATAATGTCTCTAAATTGCTGATTTATAAACTTTTCCATAATTGGCTGTAAATGCCTTGGGAGTCAATACGGTCATTTGTAGACGGGTGCTTCACTTCTAATAGTAGTAATTTGATGCTGAACAAGTGATGATGTGGGTAATGGACCCGATGTATTAAATAATTCCATGTAATCACTCAACAGTTTTTCCACTAATGTTCTATCCTGTCCTGCAAGATGTGCTACCCTGCTCCTTAGTGCTGACAAGTCGACAGACCGTCCCAGCAATCTGTTGTAGAAACGTGGTCTAATTCATCCTGATGTAACACTTCCAACTTCGTAACCAGGGTACCCTGTTACAACTTTACTTCCTCAGGGCCAAAATTATCAATACTGAGAGGCACTACCCTTGTGCTGTCTATCTTCCGAAAGTAGGATATACTATGTGGTGTAAAACAACTGCATCTATTGCTTCGTTAACCACCAAAGTTTCAGTGATACACAAAGAGTTTACAGGAAGGTCAGTAGCAACATGAATCCAGGCTACCTCTCCTGTACCTTTTGGTATGCGATCTGGCAGATTAACCACAAGGGACCTTGTACGCAGTTAAATTGGTTTCACTGGGCCATAAGGCAGACCTTTCAACAGTGAAGGTGCTCCAGCTGCAGAGTCTAGCTGACACAGTTTCATCCAGTTCTACCATATGCCATTTCAGGTCAGTTAATGGCACGATGTGCAACCTGGAAATAGTCCGAGAATGTTGTCGTACCTGCCCCCAACCACGGGAATAACTTCTGCATTCACTTGGGAGTTAACCTCCCCCACTCAGAACTTCAGCACTCCAGAACTGAGTGAAGTTTCACACCTTCCACCTGTGCCACTTAACGTCTGGCATGGTGCACTTAATCTATTCACCCCAAATACTCGCTTATTTGCAACCAAAACCTGAGAACTGGTGCCCAACAAAATTTTACATAATTTATCCCCCATATAGCTGGTCTGAAAAACTTTACCACTGCTTTTTTACGTGCCCCTATAAGTTCCACCCTGTGATTGAAACTTCCATTGTTGCTGATTTCTATTATGCCATTCATCATCTGAGTGACCTGACTTTTTACAATACCTGCAACATTGCTGTCTGCAGTCTCTTTGTACATGAACCTTTTGTCCTCGCCAAAAACAATTTATGTCCATACTAAACACTGTTTGACATTTATGTGACCTAGCCAATGACTCAATTTCCTCTCATGGTAATGCAATATCCACTGCTTCATTCAAACACGTAGGAAATTCCAAACCAACCGTTCTTGACATATCTGGTTGTAACCCCATCAAAAATGTGTCAAGAATCCTCTGCTCTGCTTCACGCAAAATTACTGAGTTAACTCCTATCATCACCTGTGGGCTCATAGGTACCTACATTGATTTTACGAATACACTCGGTGAAATTTTCAATCAATTCATGCTGCTTGCGATCTTCTCTAGAAAGTTGTTCCTGAAATATCTTGTTGTGTTGTTCTTCGGATATATCTCCATTAATTGTTCCTGAATACCCTCAAATGTTTTAGCCTCCCTCAGATTCTCATTACACATACCATGTGCTGTAGCATCTTCCGTTAATGACAGTCTAGCAACATGTAATAATTGCTCCTAACTCCAACCCCTCACCCCCGTTTGGCATTTTGGTTGCCAAGTTGTCAAAAAAGATAAGAACGTCTTCCCCCTGTTTCCGTGGAAAAAAAGGAATAACCAATCCCACAACAGTGTCATCTAGAGTGGATGTGACTGTTCCCTCTCTGCTGCTCTAACCTCATTTATTTCTATCTATAATTTATCATCTGATCCCAAGCTGCTCAATAAGCTCAGCGGCTGAAACTTCCTTTGCCTTGACTACAATTTAATCAGGAAAAGTATACCCAAAGAAAAATGATTCAGGCAGAAGAAAGGAAAAGGAACAACCCAATAGGCTCAGAACCAAAATAATTGAAATGGACGCTTGCGCACTATTTTCTATGTTATGTAGCACATCATCACTGTAGGTGATCCCTACTGCTATTTCCATGAGGTCCATCCTCCACGATGCCTCAGCAGAGTTCCTGGCACCTGTGTAAACAGGAATGGGACTCCACTGCCCATCGCCATATTCGAACATGGGTTCTCTGCTGGGCATGAGAAAGAGGATGGTGGAGTTGTGTCCACGGTTGGCTCCTTATGACAGAATAACAACATTTATTGGTCAACTGCAATGCAGTGGTTGTTGGCTGTCTGGGTGATGTTTGTTTCCACTTATAATATTATTGGCACCAATGAAGGTGGCTGGCAGATGCTCACATACGCACCTGCTACTGCAACTTTACCTGCCTTGGCGTCACTGGAATATGCTATGGCCTTGCTGGGTTGTATCACAGCAGCTGAACCATGTGCCACAGACATCTGTTTTAATCGTGGCTGGGGGCATGGTGGTGGCGGCAATGGGACAGGTCGGTGCCCTGTCTCAGCAACCATCCCCAGCGGCAGCTGTCCAGCGGTGGTGGGCTGGTATCCTCAGCTTCAGCCTCCATCACATTTGTGGAGGCAGCATTCCAGGATGATAGTGACAGTGCGTTACTGCAATGCACCCCAAGCGATGACTCCTATTACATGCGGCTGCCTGCTGACACCTTCAGATGGTAGTAATGGTGATGACTACAGTGACGGTGTCACTCAGGTGCCTCCAGCTGCTGATCCACGTTATGATGGTACTATTACGATGACTACAATAACAGTGACTACTCATAACTGGTGGCGGCACTGAGTGACACAGACCCTGCGATGCTCCAATGCCTCACGATGTTCTATGATGACGAGCTGGCTGCCAGTCCTGAAATATTGCTTTCTGCTGCTGACGTTCGCGGTTCTTCCTCTCAAATAGGTCAGTGGAATATTCTGGTGTTGCTGTAGCAATATTAGAGAGAAAAATGCTAGGAGCTAAGGTTTGAAGAAATGTGTAATTTCTTGCTTATCTCTTTTAACTAATAGGCAATAAAGAGTTCAGATTTTCCGAAGAGTTCTTGTTCTCTCTATTACAAGGGATGGCTGTCAAACCGGCTGACTGGGAGCAGGAGAGACACCACAGGACATTTCAGTTTCCACTCTCCTGAATATAGTTTGGACGTGCGGTAGAAAAATGCTTTAAGAGGCGTGACACTGCACTTTGGCATACTTAAGACCAAATAATATGTCTTACATTTCCTCGAATACGTGTGTTTTATGTTTCAGACTTTTCAGAAAGATGTGCGCTAAAAGATGAACATACTCATATTTTGAAAATTCTATTTTCTTAGTGTTGACCTGGTTCACAAATGTCGTAGATCCAGGGCTGATGCGCAGAGCAGTCTTGAGTTATAGTGAGTAGTCTCCACGTGACCCGTGTTTACATTTAGTGATTTTGCTGTTTCCCCTTCGTTTACTTTCACGTTAAATGAAAACAAACCGGATAGCTGTGGCCAGGAGGTATCAGGTGAATTAAAACACATTCACATAATTTATTTCCACCTTTCTGACAGTCAAGCATTAATCGCCTTGCGGAACAATGAAGTTATTTTTGTATGTTTGCTAAAGAAATTTGACTTTTGTTAACCTTTTCCGCAGAGGCAATCGATGTATTTGAAACGAAATGTTTAATTCCACAGTACTGGCTAGTTTCAACTGTTCGCTGCATTTCGAGTTCACGTTTTCGTTTTCTAGCACGTATGGCATTATGCCTTAATAAAGAACCAAACATGATATAATACAGTGCTGGTGCTCTAAGAAAATTTACATCCCAAAAACCACACTGAAAAGCTTAATATCAGGTCGAGGTCTACTTCATTGGGAATCTTGACACACGAATGTGCCCTTTAAGTATGCACTTTAAATGCGAACATTTTAATATGGTTCACGAAATTCCGATGCTCTTACAGTATCCTCTGATGACTTGTTTCTTTTATGACATAATGTATGATCTTTCAATGTTTTACACGTACGTACATACCGGCTTCCCATGTCATGATAGCTACCCAAGCGCAATGTCGCCTGTTACCTGCGCTCTCTGTCAACTGCTAAAATGAACCAGTTTCTAACAGGTCGCTGGAAAATATTGCTAATAGTGGTTTGAAAAGCGTTACTTTCAAAGTAAATATCCTTTTACGTAAGTTCAACTATGTACAATAATGTACCATGAATTTATTAAATCACAGAGCGTTTGACTCTCATTTAAAAATCAATTCATTGATGACCAGCCATTTTGAAGAATTTCGAACCCTGAAGATCAGACATTTATGTCATTATTAAAAATTTTACTGGCACATTTGCGTTATATATATATCTTAAATTGTAATACGCGCAAAAAAGATCAACATTATATGCGAAAGCTTAGCCTCTCTTGCAGCTTGAGACCAATACTATATGTGAAATTTTTGCTTTTCTCGTAGCCACACTATGTATATCAATTTAAACTATTAACTTTCCCTGTTTGTGTGTTCGTGCTAGTTAACAGTGATATTGCTGTTGGCTGACTACATCACGTGTCCTATGCCCTGAATAACCGCTGTCATCGGCTGGCGAGACCATGTGACATGAGCTACGAATGGCTTACACAAAAGCGCATCGAAATCTCGATTTCAATGATTCGGAAAGTAACATGCGGTGTTTGGTGGAATTCCAGTGTATACTTACATGTTGCTGCACATCAAAGATATTTCCAAAACGTGTCTTTTTCCCTGAGTTTCATTTTCTAAATTGTACGCCCTGAAATTGTTCGCCCGTGTATAAAATCATAACCATTCAAAGGATTGATAAGGGAAAATATACTGTCACTCGGGAGAAAGTGTATTTTTAACCGGGAAATCCAGGAAAAATCCGGGATTTTTTTTTTCTTGTCCACATATACACCCTGATCATTCTCTAACGGCAACTAACATGAACTTTGGTAACTATAGAGCCTTACAATTCTTTAATAATGGAACTGTAAAAGAGCAAGCAGCGTTATTCATATCAGTGCAACCCAATTACACCCCGAGATAGTAAATCTCCCAAATGGCAGTGGCACATTATAAGCACATGTGAAAGCGAATAAACACATTAGTAAAGGGCAGACAGAGTTAGTTAGAACTATCCAGAAAAGTCAACCAAGAAAGACACAGGAAGAAAGAATAAAGGTAGAAATAAAGCCCTCCAGTTTCCAAACCTGTGGCCTAAATATTGGCATATAATGAAAATTCATTTCTGCAAGGTTTCTCTCAGCTTTTGTATCTTTCTATTGTATGGGCAGAAAATCCCCTTAACTCTTTGAACACAGTAAAATTATGTACTTAACTTAGACTTCATCAATATCTGTTGCATTGACGCGCAATTTTCTACATCTAACCACATCTCCAAGACCACCCCAAAGCTTTAGTGTGCCAGTCTCTCTCTCTTCTGGTCTTCTAGATATCATAGATAATCTCGCACACACATTATGGGGATACCACCCTTGGAATAATGTGCGATGATGGTTTGATAAGTGTGGTAAATTTCCATGAAAGACTAGAACATTTTTGTTGTGCCTTCTTGGATGGGAAGTTTGATTATTCCAAGGATTTTACAAAGAATTTCAACAATATACAGCACAAAGTTCATTGTTGACAGCTGTCTGAATTGGTTTGTGTGTCAACTGCAATTGAAAATGGAAAAAACGGAGTTTCTTGCTGTTACCAAATTGTTTCATTTGAAGGATTGGACTGCCGCACAAATGACACCAGAATTGGATTAAGATCATGTGGGTTCTGCACAATCATTGAAGATCATTTACTTCTGGATTAATGAATTTGAACATCATTGGACAAGCACCGAAGGTGAAGAATGGTCTGGCCATCCAATGTAGTACCATAAAGGAAACCATTGACAAAATCCATGATATGTTAATGTGAGACTGCTGAGACTGTAGGCATCTCAACTGAGAGAGTGCATAATATACTGCATGGAGAATTGGCTGTTAAGCAGCTGTGTGTGAGGAGGGTGCCACAATTGCTTGCTGTAGACCAAAAGTAAATCCAGCACAAAATTTCAACACAATGTCTCATGATGTTTAATCACATTTGCAAGATTTTTTGCAGCGATTTGTGACTTGATGAGATTTGGACCCATCATTACACGCCAGAGTCATGAACAATGTACAAAGGTCATTGAAATTGTACCAAAAAGAGGCAAAGGCCATTTTGTTTGCTGGTAATGTGATGGCCTCTGTTTCTGGGATTTCCATGGAATAATCCTCATAGGTCACTTGGAAAAAGGCAGAATCACAAGTGGACTGTATTATGCTTCACTGTTAGATTATTTTAAACTTGCATTGACTGAAAAAAGGCCAAAGTTGGCACGCAAAAAAGTGCTCTTTCACCAGTATAATGTAACATCCCACTAATCAGTGAAACAGTTGGGCTTTGAATTGGCTCCTCATTCCCCCTGACTACCAGACTTAGCCCCCAAGTGACTTCTTCCTGCTCTCTAAGTTGAAACTTTGGCTCATTGGGAAGAAACTTTCATCAAATGAGGATGTGATAGTTGCGGTCCACGAGTGTTATGCTGAGTTTGATAGAATGTATTCTTCCTATGGAATCAAAAAGTTGGAGGATCGCTTAAGCAAATGTATATCTCTCGAAGGAGACTGTGTTGAGAAATAAGCTGAGTTGTTTATGAAACACATTTTTTTTTTCTTTTTTATGCAACTTATCAAACCACTCCCATAAGTGGCAGAAAATGGGAAATCCATATGCTAGAGATTGGACTCGTAACAAAACTTTTACTCTGAAGCAGAGTGTGCACAGAAATGAACCTTCACAACAGCATATACAGCATTGAAAGATTCTGTTTGAGCACCAGACTGGCAGTTTCCATATGTTGCGTGTATTCACATTTATGCACACACTGCTGCTCTGTGTAATTTCAATTCCAGAGCTTCATATTATTTGTAATTGCACTGTAAAAGTATTTATTCTAAACATAGCTGAGAGTTACTCTGTCAACAGTTTTCAGCTCTGTCAACCATTTTTCAAGACAGGTAAATATGTCGGTCAGGATGTTACTGTTTCATTGCCATTCATGATTGCTGGTTGTTGTTGTTGTTGTTGTTGTTGTTGTTGTTGTTGTTTTTTAAAGTAAATGCCCATTAGTTTACTGTTAAACGTTCTTAATTTTCTCAACTTACTACTATTGTGTAATTTGTCTGATCATACATTTCCAGTCCCTAAAAGGAACAATTTGTCTGATCACATTAATACGTCATTCCTTATCAGACTGTAGTATCCTTGCATTGTCTATCAAAGCTGGTTCAAAACTGATGCGAAGAGAAAAATTAATTTCCGTTCCTTACTGTGTGAGCAGGTAGTCAGCTGATGAGAATGGAAGGATATAGAACTTCAGGTAGAACTGTGGTTGTTAAAGCTACCCTTATGATTAATGACAACTTTGTTGATCACTATTTCCAGTTGTTGTAGCGATATGGAAAATAAGAATAATTAAAACATGTAAGAAAAATAGAAAGATTTGGCTCTGATAGATGGTAAATTTTTTTTTTTTTACAGATTGAAATCTGAAAGATGTAATAACTGTTTAAATTTGTCATACTTATTGCACAAATATTCTGTTTCATGCACTCTAATTATTGTCTGCTCAAATTGTTTCCTTTTTTTTTCTGCTCCTTCTGGTGCCAACAAAAATGATGCTGAATGCCTCAGCAAAGACCACTCAAAGCTGCCCCCTTTTTATATACACTGGAAGCAAAATTAAATCTTCCTGTATAATTGCAGATTCAGAAACAGGTGTAACTAGTCAGTTAAAATTGGGACATTTCTTATTCATACTACAAGATGTCACCATGTGATAGTCATTGTAATTGAGTGATGCAGTTGAAATTTTGTTAATTAATTTTAAAAAGCAAAGCTTTTTGCAGTTCACTTTATTTTATGTGTACAAGTTATACTACTGTTTCATGTGTTAGAGGTTATGTACAGCACAAAACTGTTTTCGTTGGTAACTTATTTACGTGTTAAATTTGTAGAAATTACTTGTTTTGATATATCCTCCTATTGTACAATGAAAAAGACTTGATATTCAAAAGATATTAAATACTATATAAATAGTTGCCTTATGCAGGTGTATCTGTTTGAGGAGAACTACTATTTACTGGCTAAGGATGCCCAGAGCGAAGTTTGACTAAATCTTTGAACTTCATAAATTGAGTACTCAATAGCTAGTTCAGTGTAGATGGTGCCTATGCATTTAAATCTAGCTAATTTTGTATTGTTATTTGTAGAAACAAATGTATTTTTTGGTATGCTGTTGTAGAAGTATGTATTATGCAAGTGAAGCTAAAGCTCTGGACACCTCCATTCCATTCCATTAAGTTCATAACACTTTAGCACATTGTATCAAGATTTTTCTTCCTTGTTGGAAGTAAAACATTTAAAGAGTTCATATAAAATTGTCTTTATTAATTAAATAAAAATGGTGGTATTAAGATGAAATTAAAAATTATAGATAAAGTCATCAAATTTATGGGACAGCAGAGTGTAAATAATTTAAGCTTTGTACCCGAGTTACTGATTCAGCATGTTCCATTAACAAAACTTTAAAAGTTAACAACATAATCTAAATTTTTCACAAACTGAAGGCATGTTATTTCATACTTGCAGGAGATGTTGCTTGGCGATTGTATGATACATATGGATTCCCTGTAGATCTGACGCAGTTAATGTGTGAAGAGAAAGGATTAGTTGTAGATATGACAGCTTATGAAGAAGCCAGAAAAGAGGCACAGGTACAGAAAATACCATTATAATATGAATTGAATTATAAAATAAATTGTAATGTAATATGGATATTTATGCCTTTCAAATGTTTTGAATGTGTAGATTCTTTCCCAAGGCAAAGGTGTTGGTGCAGATACCCAGATTGCATTAGATGTCCATGCACTTACACGTCTTCAGAATGAAGGCATCCCAGTGACAGATGATCTCCCAAAATATAATTACCATGCTACATCAACAGGAAAGGACGCTGATTACGGTAAATGTTTGGAAAAAAAAAAGCTTTTGCTTTAATTATGCGCTAAAGTTGGAAAATCGTAAATTGTTTTCTGACAACATTATGAAAAGGATGGTAGCCACTCAACTTTTAGCAGAGATGCTGAGTTGCAGATAAGCACAAGTAAGATTTCAGCCAAAAAGGCCTTCATCAGAAATACACACACACACACACACACACACACACACACACACACACACACACACATTCATTGACTCACACTCACAGAAATGCAAATCATACCCACGTGACCTCAGTCTGGCCTCTGAGACCGGCCTCAGCAAAGACTGTGGCTGTGGACACGGGCAGGCGCATGCACCTGCCAGTGCACATTGTCTATTTCTGATGAAGATCTTTTTGGCTGAAAGCTTACTTGCTGACAGTTTTTTGATGTGCCTATCTGCAACTCAGCATCTCCGCTACATGGAGTAGCAACTACGCTGTGAGCGTGCGTCCTGCGCGCACCGGTGTGTGCATGTGGGCTTTGTCTGTTTCTGATGAAGACCTTTTTGGTTGAAAGCTTACTTGCTGACAGTCTTTTAGTTTTGCCAATCTGCGATTCATCTCCCCTGTATAGAGTAGCAACTATCCTTTTCATAATATTGTCATTATTACATCCTGGCTTTTCCATTGTTTGATAAATTATTTTCTGTTACAGTAGTGGTGCTTACAGTCTAGATTTAATAATGTTCCTGTTAAATTAATTGTATGAAATTGCAGCACCCAGAAATAAAAGTGTGAACAAATTCAGACTCTTTGTGAGTAGCAGCAGTAAGTGATTAAGACTGCGGAGAGATGTTGTACACACAGGGCCAGCACTGTCATCACAGTGTAAATTGGAAAGTAACTGTCATGCCAAACCTATTCGATCAAGAGCCATAAACAAAGTGGAAAGCTGAAAACAAATACTAGTATGTCTCATGTCTCGGCATAGGAGTGAGTTTGAGAGGAGGGAAAATTATACAATCTCTGAAGTGGGCTTGTCATTTTGTATTGAGTACATTTCTATGACAGTGATGAGTATGTGGAATCAATGGCCTGAAGGAGGGTCGTGTGGTGATCAGTATGTACTGTACCAGACAAGTTCATTACAAGGATTGAATGTCATCTTGTTTACCTTACTGTAACCGTCCAGGCACATTTAGCCATCTTTTCATGTACATGTTGGAATACTGCAAGTTTCTTAACTGACAGTGTTAACAGTTTGACAATTCATGCTGTAAGGCTGGAGGTATGCACATCATCTCGGTAGCTGTCATCCTCTAGAAATCAAAAGTACCCTGACCTGCCATAAGCACATGACAATCTCCGAGGGTATTTTGAGTGGCAACATTTGAGGTTTTTTTTTGTTGTGTTCCATTTCAACCCATTGTGCAACAATGGCTCCTGAAATGTTTGGCACTGATGTGATGATAACTCGCTGGCAGCTTATTATTAGGCAGTATAATGTTGTGGTTTGGGATGCTATTAGTGTTGTACCTGTCTCAATTCCTATGTATTGAGAGCAGAAGCTGTTATGTCAGGTGAGGTTTTAGGGGCCAGGTATTGCCCCTTCCCTCCCTGTGCCATATCTTAGGAGAACAGCACTTGCCCACTCGAGGCAAGGATTGCTGAAGCATTCTGTAAATAATTAAGAGTATCTGATTCCACCTGACGTGTCCTCTACCTATCACATCAGGTATACAGCTAGGGAAGTTCTGGTAGAATGTATGTAATTTAGGAGTAAGGAGACACCCACCAAATAGTAGAAGTCTGGAGTCATTGACAGACACAGAAAAAAAAGAATGAAAACTTTCTATCGGAGGAATTCTCTCTCTCTCTCTCTCTCTCTCTCTCTCTCTCTCTCTCTCTCTCTCACTCTCACACACACACACACACACACACACACACACACACACCTTGCAGCCACATTATGGCTACTGAACACTCAGTGCTGAGACTGCAGTTTGTCGGGTGGACTGGGGTGAAGGGTTGTGTCTGGTGGGTTAAGTAAAGGGAAAAAGAAGCTGCATCTGGAAGGAGGGGTTGGTAAGTGGTATTTGGCAGCTCAGAGGGAGGCAGCAGGTATAGGGGATAGGTATACACAACACATGGGCACTGGGACTGGTGAGCTTTTGCAGCAAACAATGATGAAGACTTGAAGGCAGGGATTGGGAAGGGATGACAGGAACAAGGAAGGGGAGACTGTTTAGTAGAAGGTGTGTGTGCAGTGGGTTAGCAGAGATTGAGGCCAGCAGGATAGTTGGAGTGAAAGGTGTGTTATGAAGGTAATTCCCTTGTGTATAGTTCAGTAAAGATGGTGCTGGAGGGAAGAATCCCAGCAGAGTCAGAGCCACCTGTGTAAGCAGCCATGTCATGTACCACCTTTGGCTATAATTCCTGCACATTTTATCTACGCATGAATACCAGCCATCTGTCCACCAGAATGAATGGCCACCACCAAACTCTAGCCAAGAGAAGAGTTGACCACCCAGTGTTGGAACACAATGCAGGAGCACAACATGCTAGAGTTCAATGGCTGTGTCACAGTCCACTCTGTCTGGATCTTTCCCTCCAGCACCGGCTTTCCTGAACTGTGCAGAGAGAGTCTCAGTCTTTAATAATATATTGCACTCATGCTCCCTATACATCAGTCTCCCATTCCTCTGTCTTGTGACTCCTTCCCAATCCCCACAATCATGTCACGGTCATTGATGCTGCATGAACATCCTGGCTCCAATGCCTGTATCTCACCTTCTTACCCCTATGTCTGCTGCCTCTCCCTCACAGATTTGTGTAATGGACTCTTGATGCCTCCTTCCAAGCTGCCAACTACCACTCCCCA
Organism: Schistocerca americana; assembly: GCF_021461395.2. Lineage (NCBI taxonomy): Eukaryota > Metazoa > Arthropoda > Insecta > Orthoptera > Acrididae > Schistocerca > Schistocerca americana. The sequence goes on along the minus strand of NC_060120.1, from coordinate 636,359,067 downwards.
ATCCTTCTCCCACTTCCTGCCTCATTTTCCTGTCTGCATCACACATGTGACTGAGGTAGAATTTCCAGCCAGTACTTACCTTTAGGATGCAAAATATCAGTACTGCCACCTCCAGAGTTCAGGGAAACTAGTAATGAAACACATCTTTGCACACATCACCACCTAACACACCCGCCGTCCCCTTTTTTCATTATAATCATCTTTTCGTTATACAGTGTGAGTATAAAAGTTAAACTTTCAAAACACTGTAAAAATAACACCACTGGTTGGAATGACATCAAATTACAACAGAATATTATTAAAGAAAGGGAAGAAAGTATGGCAGAAGAAAAAAAAAATGGTGTGATGCCTTGTGTGTGTCAGAATACATAAATGAAAACACCTGTCATCTGCACAACCCATTGAATTTGGTATAAACACGCCAGGTACAAAGCTTGTCCTCCTTTCGCGTCTGCAATGTTCGCCATGACTGTCTCAATGCAGGATAGCACTCTGCTTGTAAAGCTGTATTACAATAAGGGTTTGAAAAAAGCCGTTGGTCCGAGAAAATGATTCGAAAATTCAAAAGACAAATACTTTTGGTGTGCAACCTGGTAGAGGAAGGAAACTGATTCAACATCAGTGGAAATGGTGGCCACAGCAGTGCAGGAGGAGACGAGTGGTGGTGTGCAAATGTGTAGTGCTTGGAGAATTGCCTGAACATTGGACATACCCGTGAGCACAGTGCGTAAAATCCTAGGAAACTTCCTTCTTTGTTATCCATTCAAAATTACCCGTGTGCATGAGTTGCTTCCTGTTGACCTACCAGCAAGAGAGACCTTCAGAATTTCTTGCTCGCATGATAGTGGACAATGATTGGCCATGGAAAATTTTGTGGGCGGACAAAGCCCACTTCCATCTGACAGGTTATGTCAGTACACAGAATTGGTCGAATATGGGCAATGGAAAATCCACACGCAAATCAACCAGTACCATTTCATCCTGAAAATATCACTATCTGGTGCAGGTTTATGGCATCATTTATCATATGGCCATATTTTTTCAAAGAGACAGGTGCTTCCGGTCCTGTTACCTGTACCATCACTGGTAAGTGCTATGAGTGTCTTTTGCACAACATCACTCCAGCTCTCCAACAGCATGGATGTGTGGATGGGATCATTTTTATGCAAGATGACGCACCTCTGCACATTGCAAATCCAGTTAAGCAACTGCTGAAGCGCCATTTCGGAAATGTTGGAATTATCAGCTGCCATTTCCCTACAGCCTGGCTGTCCCAATCACCTGATCTTAATCTGTGTGACTTCTGACTGTGGGGCCATCTGAAAGCTGTTGTGTTCAATGTTCCGACTGCAAACTTAGCTGCATTGAAGCCATGCATTGTGCAACACATTCTGAACGTGATGCTGGAACACATTGATCATCTGTGTAACATGCTGTTTCTCAATTTCAAATTGCAGAAAACAGTGGACATCGTATGGAGCATGTTTTGTTCCAGTCACACAGAAATCAATAATCCGATTCAATTTTGATTGACGCTTTTTATGCGGTTTTGGGCCTCAGGATAATTAAAAACCAATTTTTCCCATCCAATGTGATATTACCTTTCCATAGTGAATGGGCTTATGTAACTAACAGTATCACACCCATGCACACTGAGTAGTACAGTTTGTTTAATGTCAAACGTACACCTTAGGCATTGTTGCATGATTCAGTTGTCATTTGTAGTATTTATTTTTCTTCTGCCACACATTTTCCCCCTTCTCCGATAATATTCCGCCGCAATTTGACGTCATTCTGATCAGTGGTGTTATTTTGACAGTGGTTTGAAAGTTTAACTTTAATTATAATCACCCTGTACCTTCTGTGATTTTGTTATTTGTTTTGTGTTACTGTTGCCTTTTTCTATTCGTTTTTATTATACATTGTTGTTCTCAGTCCTCCATATCCCCCCAACCACATCTCTAGTTTCAATTGTGCTGTTCATCTCTCTCTCTCTCTCTCTCTCTCTCTCTCTCTCTCTCTCTCTGTGTGTCACCATCATCTCTGGACTGAAGCTGGTGCAGTGATTACTGATTAGGTTATATCTTTGACACCATACGCCCTTCATCATTGTTTTCCTTCAGACTCATTCCCTTTCCTCCCTTCCTCCCACCAACAGGTAGGCCTCTCTCTTCCTGTCATCTATATTTTTCCTCTTGAAGGTAAGTATAGGACAGTAATTGTATCTCGTGTACTGTAAGTTCATTATTTTGTTGAATGCTTTTTCCTGTGGATAAATCAGGTATAAGGTTGGCTGGAACCTTACTTGCTATAGTTCTTTATCAAACACTGCTGATGCTTTCTGGAACTGCTTACAAACTGCAGTCAGAAAGATTCCTCATTAATATATTCAAAGCAGGACATTTAGAGTACTAAGCTTTTCCATTCCATACTGGACTACACCACAACTCAAAGAATTCTGTAATCCAAATCATTTATGTGTTATCACAAATCCAGTTGTGCTAAGTTCATTTCATTCACATGTATCCCTCTTGGCCTTGTAGTTTTCATAGATGTTAGTGCATTTCATTGTGAGACAGAGTATTTTATATGTGCCATATTTACTTAAATTAATTTATTTCAGAATTTGGACCATGTATTGGGGAAGTGGTTGCAATATATTACATGAAAGAGTTTGTAAATGAAGTCACCTCTGGTCAAGAATGTGGGATAATTCTTGATAAGACATCGTTTTATGCTCAGCAGGGAGGCCAAATATATGACGAGGGTTACATGGTGAAAGTTACAGATGAGGTAATATTAACTAAAAAAATTTGTGGTTGATCATTTTTAAACTTCTGTTTTCCTCTGTTCTTTTTCCCTGCCACAAGTGGTCTCATAATTTCAAATTTATTTACAGAATGTAGAGTTTTCTGTGAGAAATGTGCAGGTCTTTGGAGGATATGTGTTGCATATTGGAACTGCTGAAGGAAAAATTCAAAAAGGAGACAGAATGTCACTTCATTTGGATACTGTTCGAAGGAGGTTGGTAATGAACAATCATACAGGTACACATGTACTCAATTTTGCACTGAGAGCTATTCTTAAGACTGAAGTAGACCAGAAAGGATCACTGGTGGCTCCCGATAGACTTCGTTTTGACTTCACAAACAAGGTAATTTTATCTCACATCCCCCTTCTCTGTCATCCATTGATTAATACAGCCATAGCTGTCTTGCAAGAATTATCAAAAAAATTTTAATTTTAATTACTATTAATTATTAGAACTTTATTTTTTATTTGCAGGGACCAATGTCAGTGCAACAGGTAAAAGAAACTGAAAGTGTGTCAGTGAATATGATACAGCGCAATGAACCAGTTTATGCGAAGGAATCACATCTAGCAACAGCAAAAACAATCAAGGGTTTACGAGCAGTTTTTGATGAAGTTTATCCTGATCCTGTTCGAATAGTTTCAATAGGTGTGCCTATTGAGAAACTAGAATCTGATCCTTTTGGACCTGCTGGAGACAATACTTCAGTTGAATTCTGTGGTGGAACGTGAGTCATTGCGATTTACATTTGCAGTTTTGTGACCATGCATTTACATATAACAGTGTCAAGTTAATCCAGAAAAGCCTCCAAATTACCAGCCTCTGAAAGAGGATGGTGTGAAGCAAAATATATGTTTAATTACCACACTTTCAAAATTCCTTTCAGCACTAAACTTTATCATCTTTTCCAAACCTGTGATGTAATTACTTTTCCTTGTGTAGATAGCAACACTACCAACTTTCTGCTGCTTTCTATTTCTGGTACTGCGTAACAGCTACGTACAAGAGGAGCCAGATTTGTAATAGAGCCTTCAAAATATCTAGTTTGTTTCCCAAATCTTACACATACTAATAAGAAAGATAAATTTGTCGCTTGTAATTGGTAATCTTTATGGGGCACCATGATGTTGCACAGATTGGAACTGTCTAGTTAAAGAAACAGAATAGACATCTCCTGCTTTTAAGTGGATATGGAAATTTGCTTTGACCTCTGTATTAGGCCCTACCAAGGATTCTGTTTTTTGTTTTGGCTGTTTGATTACTTACAGAATTCTTTTGCTGCTTTAAATACACTTTACTCCTGCAGTATAACTCCCTTCTGTAAGTACTAGAAATGACACCGTATAAGTGAACAGGACTGTTTCACCAGTTAAGAAACTTAAAGTTTGCTCGGAGACAGTGTCAAATAATTGTTTCATTTTTTAAGTTTTCATTCATGAAAGCAAAACAATATTCTTTGACAATTTATTTGAGAGCTCTCCAGATGAGTATCAGCAGTTACCTGAAACTGTGCTATGTTGCCCAATGTTTGTTGTACTTGTTATGGGCCGTATGATTGCGCGCAGTTGCTATTCTAAGGTCCAGGTATTGTTCTAAAAATCTAACATTATTTTCTTTAATTTCATTCTTCGTCAATACATAAATATTAACTGGACCTCGTGAGACACGTATCACAAGTGCGTGTTTCAACAGGTGCTATGTCAGTACATCACATGCATGCACTTTGTACCTCCTTATTTATACTTTATTTACAGACAATCATTCAGATACATCAAAACAATTTGTCTCACCTTCTCATAAGCAGGATTATTAGAACCTTTGTTTAAATTTCTTGTGATAGTATTTGTCTCTGTGGGAAAGACAGATAAGCCATGGCTACTTAATAGTGATTTTTTTTTTTTACAACTGGTGTAAGTTGTTGAATTGAACTTCACACCTAGTTTAACTAGACTGCTTATTTTGTGATTCATTCTACTAGGAAATTTTGTGAATGAGTACTGCATTATTTATTTTTCTGTAACTTTTCAAATTGCGCAATGGTTGTGTTGCACTAGATTTACTCTACTTTCACTGTTTTTCACAGCTATATCAAGAGATTGAAATTTATTGTTCAAATTCTAGCATGGTTTGCGTATGCATCTACCAATGTTTTTTTACTTCAAGTTTACTTATGTTGATTTTTATGACACTGGTTAAACATTGTAAACTGGACACACATTCGTTCAACTTTGAAATTTCAAGCTTTCAGTTCGCACACCCTTATGTTTTCCAGTGAAATTAAACTTTTTCTTAGAGCCACACAATAGACCAATATTTTTGATAGATCATTTCATACATCCTATTATAATGATTGATGTAAATTATTCCATTGCTTACAAAAAAAATTAGGTACAGTAGAATAAGCTTTTTAGTGAAGAAAAAATATTGTACTGTCAGAAATGCGAAAATGGAGCAATCATGAAAAGAAAAAATGGCATTTTTGTTGTTCTAGTATATTTATTTTTCAACCTTACATATAAAGTTGTTCTACCAAGAAGTGACAAAAAACCATAAATAAGAAAAATATCATGTTATGAAAAAGTTGATATGAATGTTTTAAAAGCAGAATGGTGCATTTTGGAAAAATTCGATGTGCAATGTGCTCTGGTTATTTTTCTTCTTATAGATTTCACATCTTTTCAGAAAAATAGGAGTCTGGGAAAGACATCGTATTTGCGTTCATTGATATAACAAAGGCTTATGACACTGTTCGAAAGGCAGAGAGATGGCAAGGTCTGAATAGACTGGAATTGTCGAAAGAAATGTGTCTTAACATCAGAAGCATGTACAACGAATGTCTGAATTATGTTTCAATAGAGGGCAGTGAGAAAATGTGCTGCCACCAGTGCTCTTTACTATAGTCGTGGACAACATCGTAAGGAAAGTTCAGCAAGGGTCAGCAGCAGATGTTATGAAAATCATAGCATATGCAAATGATGTGATGATTTGGGAAGAAAATGAGCAGAAGTCAGAAGGAAAATTGAACAGAAATTGGAAGAATAACTAAATACCTGGAAGAGTGTAATTGAAAAAGCAGGCGTGGAAATAAACTTAACAAAAAGTGAAGTAATGAAAATCAGCAGGAAAAATGAAGGATGTGAGTTGTAATGGAGAAATTATTAAACAAGTAGATGCTTTCAAATAGCTAGCTTCTAAATTAACCAAGAAGGAAACATCAAGGATGATATTGTGGAGAGAATTGAAAAATTTTTAGAACTTTTAATTATTGTGTATCGAATGTAATTAAAAATTGGAAAATACTTGCTAAAACAAAGATCATGATATGCAAGTCATATTGTCTGGCAGTTTTGACCTATGGATCAGTGTATTGGACCTGGACAAAGAAAGATCTGAGCAGAATACATGCAATAGATGCACTTTTTACAATGCATCCTGGGCAAGACTAGAAGGGACTGGATAAGGAATGAGACAATATGAAACACACTTCAAATTAGTGCCTAAAAAGAAACTATGGAGAGAAATGGGCTTAAACAATTTGGCCAATTTTAAGAAAAAACAAGACGAGAAAGACTTCTAAGAAGAGCCCTAGAGTGGACAGAATCTAGACGAAGAGCAATCAGAATAGCATGAACAAGAGAGAGGGATCAGGTGAAGGATGATGTGAACGGAACAGGATTATAATGGGAGGAGAATGACAGAATGTGGGAGAAAAGAGAAGCTTGCAAGAGGCTCTGAACAACATATATAATGCGAAATATTTCAGGAAGAGAAGTAGTTTTACTTCTTTTGGTATGCTTAGAATATACTAAGGAGCACAATAATTCTGGTCTCTCCAGGCGTGTTCATTGCTTGTTTAGAGTATAGGTTAATTACATTTGCACATGTAACATATTTCAGTTTCCTTGTCAGATAAGCTATAAAGAGAACATTGCAGTCAGAAAACAGGACTGGATTTTATAGGTACATCTGCCTTGTAAGTTAATGCTTGTTTTGACAGAGTCAGGAAAAGTATGCAGATCTGATGTGTTAAAATCCAATATTTCTTTCCTGAATTATTAAACAGAATTACTGTAGATCAATAATAAAATCACTTCTACCTTTTGATACTGTAACTCATTAGATGCATTGATATATTTTGATATTGTTCCGTATTAAATGCAAAATTCAATCAAGAAAACTGTTGAAATTAAAGTGACTGATTCACTGACCAGTAGAAACACTTAAAGCAGTAATCCTAGTTTCCCAAATCAATTGTTTATTCCTCAGGGAAGCAAGAGAGATTTGTTGAGAGAAGTTGGAAAAAAAGGGTGAAGAGGCAAAGTATCTTCGTTTTAGTCCCCCCCCCCCCCCCCCCCCCTCACCCTCGCAACGTACGGGCCCCACCCAAAATAATATCTGAGTGACCTTCCCCCTTACCCCACCAACCCCTTTCCAACCATCCTTTTTATCCTCATTTTCTTATGGTTCTGAAACTAAAGTTAATAATTTCTACTTTGTTTTTATTGGCAATAATAGAACTTGTGCTTTCCAAAGGTTTGTACAGCCAGCTATTCTATTTCAATATTTTACTCATTGTTCTTGAGACCTACAGCAGTTGAGATACCTGTTTTGATTAAATGCAAGTTCCACTTCTTTGCAGGCACTTACATCAGTCTGGGCACATTGGAGACTTCATCATTGCAAGTGAGGAGGCAATTGCTAAAGGCATAAGAAGAATTGTAGCTCTGACTGGTCCAGAAGCTGCAAAGGTTGTTCAAATATGTTATTATTTCCTGTTGGGAAAATTGGAGTGTGAATGGAAAATATTCTTATGTGCCTTTTTTCACTAAATGCATTTTTAGTTGTTGCGTTCTCGGTACTTGGTTGCTTTTCCTTAGACTTGATCCAGATGCCAAAGAAAGGAAAAAGTGTTTTGAACATGTGTTATTAGATGGCATACGTAGTCTTTATGCCGTGCTGTGCTTTGCCTTGGAGGTCAAAAATTTAAAATATTTTTTAGTAGTTTTTATATCCTGCCTACTCATCAAGTATGGAGTGCCTAGGATAGCTAGACAACAATTCAAGAAAATCGTAATGAATTTTATTACAGAAAATAAACAACAATAATTAACTTTGAGAAATACAGATGTGTTGTAAGCAAAGGGCGACATGCAAAATAAACAATGTCCTTCAGTATAACGATTCCAATACAAGTGAAGTAATACCGTGGATGCTTCTATCCAGGTCGCTGGTCTTGGCACTTCTGTAGAACTGGGCTGCGACCAGTTGGCATGGCGCTTATGTCCTTTTTGTTGAAACTGTAGGTGTATACAAAACATAAGGGGTGATCGAAGCTTCCATTCAAAGCCATACAATCAGACTCGGTATGCCAGTCAGGCAGAATCACCATAAGCGCTGAGGCAATCACCCACCCGATACAGCAGGATGAAGATACCTGTTTGGTAAAATGCTGTATCCTGCTGTGTGAAGAGCATATTCTCATCCCTCAGGAATAATTGACCCTTCAAGGCAATTTTTTCCCCCTCCAATTGACTGAAGGCATGATAATTGCATAGGGAAAGGTATGTGGAAAGATCAGGACTATAGGATTGGTGCTAGAATGTTTTCCACATGAGTTGGCATCATCGGTAATGGATGAGCCTCCCGGATCAACAAGCATCTCAGGTCGAATCATGACAAGCACAGAATTTGGAACACTGTTCCACAACAGTAGTTTTCGAAAGAAATGCTCCCCCATTCACATTCTTCATTCTCAAATGGATGTCTACCGGTATTCATCATTTGGCAGTCAAGAAAAGAATGAGGATCCATTTATTAATAATGTCAACAGTTAACATTTCTGCATTTAGTGTATGCATGTCAGGCTGCTGCAAATGCCACACTTAAATCTTGCCTACATGTCCGTGCTTAAGTAACCACATCAGAGTCATGATATGTTGCATACATTCTGCAGCAGTGCCCTCAAAGGGAAATTTTTTGTTGCCCGTTATACATGTGGATTCTTGCAAAGAAGAAAATGGCAAACAGTCACAGTTAGTAATGCTGTTTATTTACGCAAATAGCATCATTACCAATTTCAAGCCAAAAGGCTCATCTTCAAAAAGCTGTTCGTGTTTGCATTACATTTGTTTACATTAATTCTTGGATGAAAAGCAGCCAACAGCTAATATAAACAGTAACAAATGTAATATAAATGTAAACAGCAATCTGGAGATACACTTCTCAGTTTCAAACAAGTAATGATGATGCTATTTGTGTGAAGACATAGCTTTATTAACAGTGGTTGGTTGAAGTTTTGTTTCTTTGCTAGAATGAACTGTAAAAGCTTGGTTATTGGTACTTGGAACCAGCCAGTTTCCTGGTATGGTACTTAGAACATTCTTAATAAAATATTTATTTTCGGTTATTAGGATACAACTCAGTTGCAGATATGTTCAAACAGAGCTACATTGTTTTTTCATCTCCTGAAAAAGTCAGATTTGCACTTGGAATATTTTCCATTTCCACTCTTCAGTTGATTCTAACACTTTTTGGCCAGTAGCTCTGACTATTATTTCTTCTTAGTTATATTTTTATCTGACTGTGTTGCATCTCTTCAATTGTCATTGATGAAGATACATTAAACAGCTGCAGTTACTCGAATAAATGCACAAATATAGCTGGTACAGGTGGAAAATAAAGAAATCTTGAGATTTTGTTGCTGCTTTTTTTTTTTCTCAAAAAAAAAGGAACAGAAAGCAAAATGATAAGTAGAGGAGATGCAGAGAGCTATGAAAGATGTAAAGAGAAGGGGAAAAGTCAACATATAATCGCTTTCGTATCATAATGTCATTTAAATTGAAGTTCAACAATGTAAAGCAGCAGATGAAAGTTTAGATGGTGAATTCATATTGTTGGGGCCCAGAGGTGACCCCAGCAATGACATGAAGTGGCTGTATGAAGGTCAGAATGAAGCACTGCTGCCTTCATCTGGACATGTGTTGAGAGTGGTGGTGGTGATTGGAATCGAGCAGCGGATTGTTGGTAAGACATCCCTGAATGAATAGGACTTTCATTCGTGTTAAGTACAGAGGTGTGTTCACCACAGAAACTCAGCAGGGCACCTGGGCTGTGGCGGGATAAATTGTGTCACCCGCCGATGCCACCAGCATGGCAGTAGCTGACAAGGACAGCGTACAGTGGTCGATGAATGGCAGTCACATCAAGGCTGTGCTTTTGGCCATGAAATATCGCCCAGGAGGGATGGTACTCAAACCATAGCCTCCAGCAAATTTGATGTTGAAGGTGTGTGCTGACCCAGTGCAGCAATCAGTGACAAAGTGGTCCACAAGGACTGAAGTGCGGCAACAGAATAGCCAGACAGTTACCGGTCTGGACTGGAGCACATATCTCACCAGGAAGGTGGTTGCCCTCAGTAGGTAGCCACCCAGTAAGTGACTCAGCGATGTTAAGATGCCAGGTGGCCCAGTTCAGGTGGATGGCTGTAGCTCCTGGAACCCATGTCCAGAGTATGCGATTGGCTGCATCGCTGTGTACTACAAATAGTCATCATCTCAAAGTTAGAGCCTAATAATGGTAGCATAGCCTGGTATCGCGTAAACATCTCGGTACCATCTGAGAACGTATGACTACACAGAAGGAGGGACTGATTCAAGTACTGTTTTGCAAACCAGACCAGCTGCTGTTTTCCTCTCGCCAGTGCGTTAGCCCAGAAATCAAAACAAGTTAGCATGCTTGCTGGCCATCATGAATCAATTGAGACTTCAGTTGTCCTGCTTTTCTCATCCAGTCTGTTTTTCTGTAGGACCTGGCATAGCAGAAAGATGTTTCAGTTTCTCTTTCCACAAGTTGTGGTGGCTGTATTTGTCAGCATCTGCATACTGAATAAGTACTCTTGCACTCTGAATATTTCTTCTTACTCCTTAGTGTGTGTTCACCATAATGATGTCTTTTTGCTCCCTAAGATATAGATTTGCTGCGTTGGTACCAAGCTTTCCAGTGCTCCAGACCAGCTTGTGGTGTCATTCATCCCTTCTTCATGTCCAGGTTTTACATACATGAATGTAAAACATCTGAACACATGTTTTACTAGTTGACATAATAATAGAAAATAAATAAAAGTTTTCGCTTGTCCCTCTTACTCTAATGTAGCATAAGTGACACAGTTTATTGGCTATTCCTTGACCTCTGTTGTTCTGCATCATCACCCAACAAACTAATAATATAAATTACCAAAACTATTCTTAGTTAATTCCTTTCACCAATCATTTAACAGCGAATTGTTCCATTCAGTTGTTCATCGTGCTTTGCATTCTTGCTCATTTACCAACGGTTTCTAATTTAATTATTACTTAAATAATCATTATTCACTATGAGTAGCACAGTACATTGGTAGTTGATGAAATTGGAATTCACAGGGATGGACGGTTTTCCGGTTGAGTTAGATGCAGGTTATACAAAGCAAGATCAGAAATGCAACAGTACCAGGAACTGAGGCAATCAAGGTCATAATGTTATTGCACTGCCTATTGTGGTACTGCTGTACAGTCAAGAAAACAAAACTGTTTGCATGGAAAATGGCTACTCATTGAACCAGAGTTCTGCTGTGTCCCCAATGTGGTAGGTCCCAGTGGCCTATTTGTTGTAGTTTCTCTTGTCTTGAGGTTTACAATGCTGGTGCACATTATTTATAGTCTTCAAGAGAACTGTTGCAGTAAGAACCAAAAAATCTACAAAAAACTCCTAACAGCACCATGCACGTAAAGATGAAAATGGTAGTCTTTTTAAACAAACTCTTAATCACTTTCAGTAACAAAACCACAACACAAACATTCTTGCACCTTGTCACATCAAAAACGTAATACCTACCGTTTTGAGCACTCAGCTGCTCTGGTGTGATGCCGTTGTTCGTTGTCAGGTGCCTGCCCCTTCCCCACAATATGCGGCTTTGTGCCATCCTCAATGCACCCTAGCCCACTGCTACCAGCTGCTGTATCAACATAGCAGTTGATGCGTGGTCTGAGCACCAGTTCTCACTAAGCATTCGTGTAGTGCACACAAAAAAATCTTAAATAAAAATGTAGCACCTTACATTGCTGTCTGCTACTGTTTAGGCATACTGCTGTTTCTCTTAACATTTATCCTTGGTATTGCTGCATAAATTTAAATACATAATTTAAGAGTCTGATATCACCTTGCTGAGCAGTCTTGATTCATATCACTACAAACACTCAGATTCGTTATTGTCACTGCCTTCATCTTGGTTACTGTTGCAGTTGTCGCTGTCTTCTTTAATGTAGTGTTTTAACACTTTTTGCACATCTTCTTTCTGTAGTATACTTCAGTGTCTGAATGCACAAGGTGAAGTACAGGGTGTTTCAAAAATGACCGGTATATTTGAAACGGCAATAAAAACTAAACGAGCAGCGATAGAAATACACCGTTTGTTGCAATATGCTTGGGACAACAGTACATTTTCAAGCGGACAAACTTTTGAAATTACAGTAGTTACAATTTTCAACAACAGATGGCGCTGCAAGTGATGTGAACGATATAGAAGACAACGCAGTCTGTGGGTGCGCCATTCTGTACGTCGTCTTTCTGCTGTAAGCGTGTGCTGTTCACAACGTGCAAGTGTGCTGTAGACAGCATGGTTCATTCCTTAGAACAGAGGATTTTTGTGGTGTTGGAATTCCACCGCCTAGAACACAGTGTTGTTGCAACAAGACGAAGTTTTCAACGGAGGTTTAATGTAACCAAAGGACCGAAAAGCGATACAATAAAGGATCTGTTTGAAAAATTTCAACGGACTGGGAATGTGACGGATGAACGTGCTGGAAAGGTAAGGCGACCGCGTACGGCAACCACAGAGGGCAACGCGCAGCTAGTGCAGCAGGTGATCCAACAGCGGCCTCGGGTTTCCGTTCGCCGTGTTGCAGCTGCGGTCCAAATGACGCCAACGTCCACGTATCGTCTCATGCGCCAGAGTTTACACCTCTATCCATACAAAATTCAAACGCGGCAACCCCTCAGCGTCGCTACCATTGCTGCACGAGAGACATTCGCTAACGATATAGTGCACAGGATTGATGACGGCGATATGCATGTGGGCAGCATTTGGTTTACTGACGAAGCTTATTTTTACCTGGACGGCTTCGTCAATAAACAGAACTGGCGCATATGGGGAACCGAGAAGCCCCATGTTGCAGTCCCATCGTCCCTGCATCCTCAAAAAGTACTGGTCTGGGCCGCCATTTCTTCCAAAGGAATCATTGGCCCATTTTTCAGATCCGAAACGATTACTGCATCACGCTATCTCGACATTCTTCGTGAATTTGTGGCGGTACAAACTGCCTTAGACGACACTGCGAACACCTCGTGGTTTATGCAAGATGGTGCCCGGCCACATCGCACGGCCGACGTCTTTAATTTCCTGAATGAATATTTCGATGATCGTGTGATTGCTTTGGGCTATCCGAAACATACAGGAGGCGGCGTGGATTTGCCTCCCTATTCGCCAGACATGAACCCCTGTGACTTCTTTCTGTGGGGACACTTGAAAGACCAGGTGTACCGCCAGAATCCAGAAACAATTGAACAGCTGAAGCAGTACATCTCATCTGCACGTGAAGCCATTCCGCCAGACACGTTGTCAAAGGTTTCGGGTAATTTCATTCAGAGACTACGCCATATTATTGCTAGGCATGGTGGATATGTGGAAAATATCGTACTATAGAGTTTCCCAGACCGCAGCGCCATCTGTTGTTGAAAATTGTAACTACTGTAATTTCGAAAGTTTGTCTGCCTGAAAATGTACTGTTGTCCCAAGCATATTGCAACAAACGGTGTATTTCTATCGCTGCTCGTTTAGTTTTTATTGCCGTTTCAAATATACCGGTCATTTTTGAAACACCCTGTATATTGGTATGCTGTTTTTCTAACAGTAAGATACAGTCAGTTGTAAATTAGATAAAACTTTTTATTGCATTAATTATCTGTTCTCTTTGACTGCATGTGGGTATGCACAAGTACTAAATTTCCAGGTTTATATATAATTGGATACGCCAACTTATCGTGTGCAGCTTTACGTTTGCCACCAATTTCAGTAATGTTTCTTTCACATTTTTAATGCACAGTCCAAGGAATGTCATTAGCAGACAAGTCTCCAATTGCTTTACTTATTAAGCTGTCAGGGTTCTGGTCAAATAATACTTCAGTTGTGGTATTATGTGGTTTATTGTTTAAAACCTTTTCAAATTTTCTGACAAACTGTCTCCACTTTACAGTCTTTTCTGGCAATATACTCTGCAAAGCCTATTCATATCCTTCATTATACACTCATATTTATTAGAAGTTGACCTGTAGTGTGTGTATACACTGGCACAGCATAACATTTTTCAAAGTCATTCCCGCCAGTTGTCTCCCATTGTCACCAACTGTTTTCTCAGGCTCACACATCTTCATGACGTAAAATTTTTCAGTTTTGATGCTTTGACTGTTCCTCTAGCCTTTTGTAGCAGATATAAATTTACATGTTTTGAGAATAACTAAATATGAATCTGTTAATGGCCACAGAAGTTTAATGGTATGTTTTAGGGTTGTACCATATTTAACTTGTAAGAAATGAAACTGTAATTCTTAATGTTACCACCCCCTGTGGGTTCGGGGGTAAGAATAGGCTAGCAGTATGCCTGCCTGTCGTAAGAGGTGACTAAAAGGAGTCTCAAACATTTCAGCCCTTATGTGATGGTCCCCTCTTGGGTTTGACCACCATATTTCAAAATTATTCCAAAGAGCGAGCCAATTGGGGAAGGGCACCTTACTTGGTGCATTGTGTCCACCATGCATTGAGACCTTTACCCAGCTTATTCGTCATTGCATTGCAGTCCCGCTTGCTCTCCATCTCTTGGGCAAGCATACATTCCTGGGTGCGATTTCCGCCATGCGCTCTGAAGTGTCGCTTTCTTGGGCGAGGATGCATTCGTGGGTCCGATTTCCACCATGCACTCTGCAGTATCGCTTTCTGCGCTGACGACGACCATGGACCACTTGCCTCCTAATATCCAACACAGTAGCCAGTCCATTGTGGTGGGGCTGCCATGTACCCTGTTGATTGTAGCCCCCTGACAACACAGGGATCGCTCTACTGTTGGCTGTGCCATTAACTCCTCACATATGCCAAGGAGTAGATGCCGACAATGCACCAGCACAAAAAGCAAAACTGGTTCAGGATACAATCAAAACCAGACTTGGCCCCTTCTGACTACCATTTGTTTTCATCAATGGGACATGCATTGCCTGAGGAACACTTAGATTCCTACAAAGAAGTCGAAAATTTGGTGTCTGATTGATTTGCTTCAAAAGACGAACATTTCTATTGGCGCGGTGTCCACAAATTGCCAGAAAGGTGGTCAAAATGTATAGAAAGAAATGGTCAGTACTTTGAATAAAATGTTTTTACTTTTCAATTCAAAATTAGTGTTTCATTTTCACACAAAAACGCTCGTTTCGTACCGGTACACCTGGTATTTTAAGAGTTTTCATCAGGAATTCAAGGATATGGTTTCTGAAAATATGTACTGGTCAGCATTTCTATCTCTCTATCATTTTTAACAACCTTCTGAGCTGAAATTTTTATTTTACAAACAATTCTTCTAATATTTTATCACTTTAAGTTACATTATTTCATACTTTTAATAATTTGCTCTTTTACTTACAGGCTCTGAAGAAAGCTGATGTTCTTCAGAAACAACTTAACCAACTGCAGTCAGTTCTAAATTTACATGATGATTCCAATATCAAAGATCTGCAGAAGATGATTGCTGATTTGTCAAATAGTGTGTCACAAGCAGTAATTCCATATTGGAGAAAGGTAATTGTGTTTCATCAGTGGCGAGTAGGGAAAGGAAAAAATCGTTCCTTTTTGTCAATTTCAGTGTTTCTTTTTGCAGATTTTGGCATTGTTTTTGCCAATTTTTGTGTTTGTTTTTTTTACCAGTTTTGGTATTGGCTTTTTTACCAATTGTGGTGTGGAGTTTTTTTACCAGATTTGGTGTAATTTTTTTCCAATTTTTTTGCCAATTTTGGTGTCACTTTCTGTTGTATTTGGTTTGGGGTGTGGTGCATTCGTTATTTTCATCTTAGCGCGCGCGCGCGCGCGCACACACACACACACACACACACACACACACACACACACACACACACACACACTTCATCTTGTTATTTGAACCACTTTCCCACATATTCTTTGATCAATTCATTGTTGCTGACCTTGTTTCCTCATAATGCCTCCTTGAGTGGACCAAATAAATGATAATCCAAGGGAGCCAAATCTGGACTCACTCAATCCATTTTTTCAGTGGTTTTGTGGATCAGGTGGGCGATTTGAGGTGACCATAGTCTTGTAGCAATATTACACCTTTTCTTTGAGATCCACAATGTTTTCGTCCCATTTTTGGCTTTACTTTGTTCATCAGCACGTCTGAGTAGTAGACACTGTTTATTGTATGCTGATCTTCCAAATATTCACAAAATGTGACACGTTGGGCATCCCAAAAGGCGGTCAACATTACTTTTCCTGCCGATGATTGTATTGTGAATTTCTTTTGGGCAGATGTGCTGGTGTGCTTTCATTCCATGCTTTGGCATTTTTAACTCCAGTCCTAATTAGTGAACTCAAGTTCCATCACACTTTAATATCTTGTTTATGAAAGGTGAACTGTTGTAGCCACTTACAAAAATTTCTGCAGTTCATACAAATTTCACCACACTGCAAAATCATTCAAGAAAAGATTTTAGCAGATTTTTCACATTCAGAAAGCGAAAAAAGGATCACAGGAGGTTGTCCAACTAATGTGGAAACTTCCAGAGGGCACACCATTATTAAATGCAATATTGTGGATATAAGCAAAACCATTATTAAGCATCAGCTGCCCTCAGCTCATCCTAGCAGTGCCAACCTATAGTGACAGAAGTACAAAACCCCTCCTACAAAACTGTTTCGTTCCTACATCTGGTTCTCTCTCTGATTATTGAGTGTCCCTAATGTTTACTGACATCACATATCTCATTTATGTACATTGTTTTAAAAAAAATTGTTTACATTTGACCCTTTAACACCTGTACAACCATAAAGAAAGCATTGTCATAACTTCAAAGTTCTCACCAAAGATACTATGCCACTCATTTGTTAAAACAAAGCAGCTACTGAGTGTATATTTGATCACAAAAGACAAGCTTTTTGAGAAAAATACTAGATATTTGACAGTGTTTACATTTATATCTGGTAATGGGGAAAGTGGCTTTTTCACTAAATAATGAAGCGACTTGCGTCTAGTCAGAATATTTTTAAAGCTGAATCCTGCCATTACTGATATGGTAGAACAGTCTCTTTGCCATGTCAGTGTTTAACTGACTCCATCGTAATCATCTTATGGTTGAAATGAGAATCTGTGACTATGAATATAGAATTGCATGGATCTGTTGTAAAATTTCTTAGGTTAGTGCCAATGTGCTACCCAAAGTATTTCAATGTTCTCTTCATCTCTGCCTGAAGTATTTGTCCCTTCACGTTTCTCAAAAACTTTCAGATTTCATCACAAAAAATTCCTTTTGCACAATAATGAAGCAGTCTTCATACACTGAGTTGGAAATTAAATCAAACACAGTCCGAACGGGTCTGCAAGGCCCAATGGTACAGCTTGGCTGCCATGTCATCCTCAGCACTTAGGTGTCACCTGGTGCAGATACGGAGGGACATGCGGTCAGCACGCCATTCTCCCGGCCGTTGTCAGTTTCCGTGACCAGTACAGTAGCTCCTCAATTGGCCTTGCAAGGGCTGAGTGCACCACGCTTGCCATCAGCATTCAGCAGACTCAGACAGTGACCCATCCAAGTGCTAGCCAAGCCTGACAGCGACTAACTTTCAGTTTATGACTGTGGGAAGGCTGTTGGCTTAACGTGGAATATAAATATTGGTTTTATCTAACAATGTTACATTTCCTGATATTTTTGCCAACAAATTGTACCAAGAACAATGCAGTTCAGAGAGATTCTTAATGTGGTGCATGATTTAAGCTGCATATCTTCATTGTATGCAATTATAAATAAGAAAACTACCAGATACAACACTTTAACTTCAGAACACTAATAAACATGGCACCTGCTCAGTTTGCTTCCATCACCCATTAAGGTGATTCCAAAAGAAACTGTCAAACCATATCATGCAGTACAATTGAAATTCATCTATCTGTGGCTGTTGTGGTGTCAGCGAACATCACATATCCTGTGCTGTGTGATTGGCTGTGGAAGCTAACCAAGCAGATGCCATGTTGATTAACACGTTTGCAAAACTACATAACATAATTGACCATGCACGTGATAGATATGCACCCAGCAGAACAGTTTACAGTGGGGAGGGAACCTCCATGGTATACAGTTACTGTAAAGAAACTTCTAAAGAAACAGACATTACTGCATAATAGATGTAAAACAAAGCATAGGGCTATAGATAGAGAGATGCTGAATGAAATGCGTTTGGCTGTCTAGAGAGCAGCCCTGTATCTACTATATTTCCAAACGGGGGAAGACCTGGATAGTGGCCATTTTCATCTACCTTATTTACTTAAATAACATGGCAGAACATAATTTACGAAGTACCAATATCACATGCCTATTATGTGTACTACAAGCAAAAAGTTTTATGTTAGGAAGTAATTTCAGATTTCATTCATATGCTCCAGTTTTTCAAACACAAGATTGAAAAGTAGTAGTACTTTTTGTCCACTATAAGTTGATGATTGGCACGGTGGCTGTCAGCAATGGTCATGACACCACATTACGCCCGCCAAGGGTAGAGGAGTGGCGAGGGGAAGACAGTGTTGGCTGCCTGCAGCAGTGCTGGCACCACCGCCCACGTTTTGTGCTTAACACTCACGGAAATATTTCCCACTTAAGTGACACTTCTGTAAGATTGGAAATCACCTAATTTGTAGACATATTCATGATCGAGAGTTTTAGCTACAACTTACGTTGTTATTTATGTGTCACAAATAATTAAAAATGAAAGTAGATGAACGTGCAGCTTACGACACTATGAATCAAATGTCAAAAACTGATTTTTTGAATCTGTTCACACGTTGCATTTATTAAACACAGCACAGCAGTAATACTTACAAAGCATAATTAACTGTACCTTAAATAACTGCCCAAATGATGTTTAGTAAAGATAACTGTCATTCGTGTTTGATTGAAAATCGTCATAATCATCATAGCTTGAGGGTGTGGTACTGATGAAAACTTAATCAATGACCATTTCCATTATTCCATCTCATGTCCAGTACTCTTGCTCCAGCTGCTGCACTTTCCTGTGGGAACCTAGCCAATCCTGTGCAGTAACTGAAAGGAAAGCAGCATTAACAAGATTCTGCAGTCTTTCCTTTGATATGTCACCAGTGACGTTGTTCTCCCTGAACCTGCATTTTATTTTGGCTCACGCCAGTTTTGTCGGATTTAGATTGCAGTTGTAGGGCGGTAAACAGACTATTTTTTGGCCTCTGCTCTCGGTGATTTTATCCACAATGTACACTTTCACTGCTAGTTTGTTTTCCTTTCTAGGCAACAGTTCAGTCATTCTGATTGAGTTGTTGCAGTTTATTTGGCAGTCTCGCAACCACTCTAAAATCATTAACCTGCAGTCACATTTATTAGGCATTCTGTCAAACTTCCTGCCGTGGTATGGTGCATTATCATAAAATCACTGAATTTGGTGGAACATAGGAACCACCATATCTGCAACCCCCCCACCCCCCCCCCCCCCCCCCACCACACACACACACACACACACACACACACACACACACACACACACACACACACACACCTGTCAACATTCAGTAATTTCATCAATTTCAAGAAATTCGCAAGTTAATGAAAACAGTTTCTTGCATGAAGCTCTGATAAACTAAAACTTTGTACCAGAGTGGGTTCCCAGGTTCGAGTCCCGGTCTGGCACACAGTTTTAATTTTTCAGGAAGTTTCAGATCAGCACATACTCTGCTGAAAGGTGAAAATTTGTTCCAGTTTCTTGCATCTTGCTGCAAGTACTTGTAAAATTTGTCATTTAATTAGTTTTTCTCAAACTTACAAAAGTTGTTTGAACATCAGTTTCAAATATAAGATTAGCACAAAGGCAAATAGGCTGAAACAAATGTACTACTGGAACCCTTAAGCACAAATAATTGGCACCACCAGTCTAGGAAATGCGAAATGAGTTTACCATTAAATTTGTTTCACCAGCAGCGAAAACATAATGACAATATAGCCATCTTTAAATTTTACATTATTTTTTAATGTTACTTTAAACATAAGTGCTTTACAATTATGTTAAAATCAGTAAATACCGCTTTCAAAATCAAAGAGCAATTAAAAGGCAGTCTCTTGAGATATTGCATCGCATTTTTGTTTTCTATTATTGAATATTTGATTATAGAATAGACAAGAGATGTTCGAAATTTGCATATGACATTCTCAAAGTTTTTAGTATACATGAAATCCTCTGATTTTAGTTAATTGAATAGTGTTTTGTGGTAACATGAATAGGTACTCCTCTAACATTTTTCCTGTTTTTAATTTTTGTGTTTCATCATGATTTTTATTCATTAATAATAATGCAGCATCAGTGAAGGCTGCTTTGGTTTTTAAGAATAACTGCACTTTTGCAGCAAGTACTAGCGGAAATTTGCTGAAATACTCTCTCCCCAGTGACTTGAACGAGTAAACTTGAGTAAGATTTTGTTATAATGTAAACATCTCAGCAAGCACTTACAGAAGTTACGTAGTACTAAACACAAGTCTTCCATAATACTTCGCGTCTTTGGGCAACTTGATGTTTCCAACCCTCAGAAACACACATTTTCTCCACTTCTGGCAGCACTTGCACAATAGTAAAGTTATCGTGGCTAAACAGTAGTACGAAATTTTTATATAAATATGGAGTTGTCATATTCTTACATATAATTTGCGTGATGTCCCTGTTTATTCTCCTTCCTCGTTCTAACAATCGATCTTGTCATCACTAATTCTGCCACAGTTCCTGCCATTGTCAAAACTTATTCTCTGGTTAATTTCTCCAACTCTGCCAGAATCACTGGTTCAGTTATCCCACATTTATTCTCTGGTTAGGCATTATTGTGTGTTTCTTCAATGTGTTTTCCACACTGTTCCAAGAATAAAATTAGAATCGAGCAGCTGCTAAGTGGGAACTATACAACTGGCCCTTAGTAATGTAGCGATTTGGCAAAAATATTGTCAAAATTTCATTTTCTTAGATACACTGAAAAGATTGTATATTACTTTCCTTACCTGTTATTCATGTTAGTCATTTATTTCCACTCTGATCATCTGAATCTATGGATTTTGTTAGTAATTACATCAACACTTGTCATTCACACATGCAACCAACCGAGTAAATAAACAGTGATTGGCAGTCACATGTTTGGGTATATTCGGTTCAGCTCGTGTAGCCCTGTCCCCTTTTGTCTGTGGGGAAAGTTTTTTTTTTTTTTTTTTTATTTCTAGATGTGATGTGGATTCCCCTGGCAGAGACATCAGGTAAACTATGTGCGCATTAAAAAATCATGTTATGGTTCATTCGGACATCAACTTAGATTGTGTTCAGATATGTTCAATAAACAAATGGGAAGTGTTTCAAAATCATATGAACAATAGATAAACAAATGTGCTCTGGATGCTTCCTAGCTTTGTGAAATAAGGTTTTCTCATTCAAGAATGTGAATTTGGTGCCTCCTGAAATTGCCACCCAGGGCAAATATCCAAGATATTCCCTCCCCCCTTTCCCTCCCCTGTATCCCTTATAGATCTGAGCCTGCTGGAGAGCAATGTGTGATGCCTTCAATTACTACCATAGCAGTTATTATCAAATGATATTTCATAAAACCCAAAGATATTATGGTCATATGTAAAGGCTGTTAGTGCCACAAAGCTAGTGTCCAGTCCCTAGCGAATGAGACAGGAACTGAAATTGAAGGTAGCAGAGCAAAAGCTAAAATGCTTATTCCATTTTCAAATGTTTCTTTACATAGGAAAATCTAGGAGAATCTTCCCAGTTTAATTCACATACCACTGAAAAGATGAATGAATAAGTATTAGTGTCAGTGGTGTTGAGAAACAGCTGAAGTCGTTAAAACTGAACAAAGCTCCATGGTCAAATGGAATCCTTTTTAGAGTCTATACTGAGTTTGCGGCACAGTTAGCCCCTCTTCTAGCTATAATATAGTGTAGATCCCTCGAACAAAAACCATGCCCAGTTCTTGGCAAAAAGCACAGGTCACACCCGTCTACAAGAAGTGTAGTAAAAGTGATCCACGAAAGTACCACCCAATATCCGTGTCACCGATTTGTTGTAGAACCTTCTAATATATTCTGAGTTCAAACATAAAAAGGTATCTTGAACAGAATGACCTCCTCCATGCCAACCAACATGAATTCTGAAAAAAATTTTCATGTGGTACTCAACTCGCACTTTTCTCTCTTTATGTATTGAAAGCTTTGGATCAAGGCAATCAGGTAGATGCAGTATTTCTTGACTTCCAAAAAGTATTTTCCTTGGTACTACATCTATGCTTATTGTCAAAAGTATAATCATATGGGGGTATCAAGTGAAATTTGACTGGATTGAGGACTTTTTGGTAGGGTGGGCACAGAATGTTATCATGGATGGAGAGTCGTCGTCAGATATAGAAGTAACTTTAGGTGTGCCCCTGGGAAGTGTTTTAGAACTCTTGCTGTTCATATAGTGTATGAATGATCTTGCAAACAATATTAATAGTAACCTCAGACTTTATGCATATGATGCAGTTATCTGTAATGACATACTATCTGAAAGAAGCTGCATAAATATTCAGTCATATCTCGATAAGATTTCAGAGTGGTGCAAAGGTTGGCAGCTTGCTTAAATGTTCAGAAATGTAAAATTGTGCACTTCATAAAACAAAAAAATGTAGTATCCTGTGGCTATAATATGAATGAGTCGCTGTTGGAATTGGCCAACTCGTACAAATACATGGTTGTAATACTTTGTAGGGATATAAGATGGGTAAAGCAGGTGGTAAACAGTTTATTGGTAGACTATTGGGGGAGTGCAGTCAATCTAAAAAGGAGATTGTGTGACCGGTTCTAGAATTTGCTCAAGTGTATGGGACCCATACCAAATAGGACTAACAGGGGATATTGAATGTATTTAGAGAAGGGCAGCATGAATGGTCACATATTTGTTTGATGTGTGGGAGAGTGTCACAGAGATCCTGATGGAACTAAACTGGAAGGCTCCTGAAGATAGATAGAAATTATCCTGAGAAAATCTGTTAGCAAAGTTTCAAGAAATGGCTTTAAATGATGACTCTAGAAACATACTACAATCCGCTACATGTCGCTCACAAGGGGATAGTGAGGATAGGATTGGAGTTATTACTGAACACACACAGAGGCATTCAAACAAATATTCTTTCCACACTCCATAATTGAATGGAACAGGAAGAAATCCCAATAACTGGCACAGTGGGTCGTACACCTTGCAGAGTACAGATGCAGATGTTGAACTGCCGTATTTTGGGGTTTTCATATTTTTACTGGTGTACTACAAATTTATGACATTTACGTAAGACACCACATAAACACATTAGATGCTAGCCTCAGTCACCCTGAGTGGGGCATCTGATGTTTTTAACACATTTTCAAAAATTGTAGCTTTATAACTGTGATTGAAATAAATTTGTGTGATGTTTAAAATGAAACGGTAAACCTGGTTTATCTTTTCTTAAGAATCTTATTATGAAATATTAATATTAGCAGATACACAAAATGTTGTATTGTACGCATGGTTCTTAGTATAATATGTTCTGAAATACTCAGGCATATAAAGAGATACATTACAATTTGGACTCAACCAGACATTTCCTTTTTGCATATTTTTTCCTTTCTGGTTCTTACTGACATCAGGTTTGGTGTCTCCTCCCGCTCCCCTCCCCCTCAGTGGATGGCATCTTTTTGGCAAAATGTCATCCACTAAGTCTGGTTGGTCGAAGAACTGGAGACGAATTAACCTCTTGAAGTATGTTGCCTTGTGCCTCAAAAGAAATTTGTAACTGTACAAGAAACTGGGGGAGGGTGCACTTTATTCTTTCACTCATATTGTGTGTCCCTTTGTACAGTGTGAATGCATTTGTGATGCTCATCACAAACCAATCAAAGAACAGTTTTCCCACCATCTAAACTGTTCTCTCTTGAAAGAATAATAAACAATAATTTGAAATGATCTATCTTCTCCTACTTCATGAGTATTATAATCCAGGGTTACATCTGGTTTTGCTTAGTTACTGCCTCCACTCATGAGCTCACAGTTACCTCTGTTGCTGAAGTAGTGTAGTATCAAAAACATCTCTAGTCTTCCTCCATTTTAGGCATAGCAGATGTTCTCTTCTCACAAAAAAACATATGTCCTTTATTTATTCTCGGCTTTATAACCACACATTAAGGAAGACCTTTCCTGTTGAACATTAAAGCACCTACTGCTTTTGCCTTACACTGCCGCAAACAACCAAACACAGTAGGTGACATGTAATAGTGATCTAGGTATGTCATGTAATGTTTGTGTAAGTATTTTTCTAATAGTTACAATAGGGGAAAGGCAACCACACCTACAGCAAATTGAAGTGTGGAACACAAAAACACAGATCAGAAAACAGAATTCACACTGGCTTTTTGGGCACTAGCTCTTTTACCAGCAATGGTACACACATTCACACACACAACTACAAAGACACCCAAATGAACATTAGTCCTGCTGTGTGCTTTTGGGTGTCTGCTTGATTGTTTGTGTAAATGTGTGTACTATTGCTGCAAAAAGAGTTAGTATTCAAAAGCTAGTGTGAGTGCTCCTTCCTGTAATACGTATCTGTGCTGTACACATTGATCCGCTATAAGTGACTGGTTGCCTTTCCCTTATTTTACGCGTTGCTCCTTTCAGTAATTTCCACTGTTGTTATAGTTTTTTATAGGCTATTAAAAAGTGCCATACCGCCATGCTCCTGGTCCCCGCCATGCTCCTGTGCCCCTTTCCCAGCACACGCACCTCCAACCTAAGTACACATCCAGTTGAAACATCAGTAGCAAACAGTAGCTTTGTGCCATACTTGTGTAATTTGCTTTTCAGTAAACATTAGTATGTATTTGTCCTTGAAATGCATCAACTGACAAATATTCATAGGAAAAAAATAATGAGGGGGAGACTTTATTCTCAAGGGAAAAAAAGGATTAATTTTGAACAGTGGGTCACAATTAGGCTGATTGTCAGGAATGCAATTTTCATTGTTGAAATGCAACTTCAACAAAATTGCTTTGAATCTATTGTGGCTCATAACTGTTGTATCAGACTAACTATGAAAAATGGTACTTTTGACCAATAATCATTGTTTTTCGGCTTCCTCAAAACACACATGTGAAGGCACAGTTGGCCACCAATGTATTTTGCCTTCTGTGCATGACTATTATTGAATCAGCATACCAGGTAGTCTCATTTTATATTGTTTTTGTTATTTCATCTTTTGTCTAGAGTCTCTTTGACAGTAATTCTTTAATTACTTACCTGAACATTCACACAGCAATTTGGATCAGTAGTGGAATTGTCAACTCTGTCAGAACTGGAATCGTAGATTTCTTCTTTCAGAAAATTGAAAACATCACTGTCATTGACATTGGCATGGCAAAACTACGTAGAACTCGAGCAGTGGGCCAACAAAGATACAAGCAGCCGATGAAAGCAGTATGGTACTCACCTCAGACTGGCAACATACAAAACTCAAATCAGAATCGGAAGACTATGCAGTAGCACAGTGCAGATCTTATCCCTTGTGCAAACTACATTGTTACAGCGGGGGACAGGAACGCGAATGACAGCTCACACAGTGTGAGCAAAACTTTTCCACTGTCTGCCTAACTAAATGCCACTGCCCATCCCTACTCAGGCTCTGTCCACAGTGTATTAAGAGATCTCTCATAATTGTATCATTTTCGATATGGTTTGTTGTGTTAAAGTGTTGATAAATGTGACATTGGTGAGCAAAACTGTTACTGGAATGGAGCTCTTTGGAAGTAGTACCTTGTTAGTTATGCAAGAAACGAGCTCTCATTTAGGATAATATATGAGCACCAAACTTGAGGAGGAGGTCAAAATACAGTTTCAGGAGTCAGTGACTTTCAGTTCCTATTTGCACTGCCACCCTCACATTTACTACATTTTTAAATGGGAATGAGGAAAATACCAAATTTTGTAAAAACCCACCAATTGCACATTGTGTCACTTAATACCACCTTTTTCACATTATCATTCACACAAAATTTTTCTCCTCCCTAATGATGAGATTTTGACCCAAATGGCTCTACTTAATATTTAAGACTACAGTGTGAATATTGTGATGAAGCGAAAATCAATATTATGAATGTCTACAACTTTGCTTCTGCCATTTTGCATTAGACAGCAGTAGCGGCAAGTGCGGTTCGGGTGGTTGGTCATAGGTGTAATACAATAAACTTAGGCATCTGTAAACATAATGCCATAAAAATATTAGTTTGTTTATGATTACATCATAAGGTTATTCTCGATTAAGTACGTCAACTTACTTACCCATTCCTTGCCATTTGCGTGAAGTTCCAATTTTCTGCTTTAACACGAAGAAATCTGTGGCTCTTAAAATGCTGAGTAAGACCAATGGTGAGGGAACTGTTAGTGGAAGAACGTGCAGAGAATGTTTTCAACGCCTTAAGAATGATGATTTTTTATGTTGAAGACTGACATGGCGGTGGAAGACAGAACATTTTCATAGCTACTGAAACAGGTGAAGCCAGTCCAGGACATCATTATCGAAAGCAATTGATGCATTCGAGCCCAGCACTGAAACATAAATGGCCACAGTACAGCAATAGACACATAAAGGTAATTTTGCAGCAGGTCAGTGCTCGAACCCATGTCGCAAAACCCATCAAAATATACATGGAAACGTTGAAATGAAAAGTCCTGTCCCTCCTGCCGTATTCTCATAGTTGCTCTCTCTGTCTACCACCTTTTTCGATCAGTAGCATGCAGTCTGGCCGACCAGCACTTGCAATCATATGAACAAGTGCAAAATTGAATTGATTCATGGATCTCCACAAAAGACACCCAGTTCTTCCGCCAAGGGATTCGTATGCTATCCAAATGATGTGAGAATGTAATGGCCAGCGATGGGCAATACTATGAATCATAATTTTTTTGTAACTTTTTCACAATAACGCCCCGAACTGTGAGAAAAAAAACGCCTGAAGCAAAGTTGTAGACCTAGTATTAATTTCACTAGTGTGTTTGTTTGTGTGTGTGTGTGTGTGTGTGTGTGTGTGTGTGTGTGTGTGTGTGTGTGTGTGTGTGTGTCACTAATCATTTAATTATAATCTGTTGATAGTTATTTTAATAAGCCCATTTCCTGTTACCTTCCAATCCATATCACTTAGCTCGCAGTCTCTTATGACCTCATTATACGTAATACATGAAATTTTACATAAATAAAAAGTGTATATTAAAGACAATGTAAAAATATGAAGTAAATACAGTGTTAAAGTCCAAAAATTTGATATACATACATTAATAAAATGAAGTCCTGATACTACAATGTCAGTAATAAAAAGTGTGAGTGAAGCAAACTGTACAGTACTAGCTCAGTAGAATAAAAACTGAAAAATTACCTCCTGTGTACAGTGAGCTGTTATCTCCAGTCATGTCATTGTTGAAACCCATCCAGAACATTCCATTATTCCAATAGACATCATGGTTTCATTTACAAGTTCTCAGGCTATCAGTTAAATTGCAGTTTTGAGAGAACCATATGAAAGTTAATCTGTTTGGAAATAATATAAATAGCACCTGTGAAGTCTGTGAAATTCCTCCATATTAATTCTAATGAAAAAGTTCTTTTTTTTCCCTCCCCTTATATCCTGTGTTTTTGGTTGCCATTAAGTTTTAAGTTGTCAACACATTTAGTTATATGTAAATTTTATTATGTACTGATTCTGCTTGTATAATACTCAACAGAAAATGTATTAGTTATTAATATAGCTAAAATACATTAAAAATACTATCCCGTCATGATTATTTCATGAACTGTTTGTCAGAAACTGCCAATTAAATCTGATAGAAGTAGTTTTTGATGTTGTTAAAAATTGTCAGCTGACAAAAACATTTTCGATATCTGTGCAGAATTTCAGATGTAAGCAGCTGTTAGCAGCTCCAGCTTCTATATTCTGTGGTGTTAGAATAGTATCATTTCAAAACAGTTGAATTGAAAATGATGAATACAGCTCTGACTCCTGCTTGAGGCTGCCACTTGGTTTGAGCAGAAGTTCTTTTGTGTTGAATCAGTTGTCTCCTGGAACAAAATTTCAGTTAAGAAATTAAGTATGATATTGTAGTATTATTATAAACAATTGCCGCGTGAAAAAAATTGTCTTGGCACTCTGTCCTGCATCTGAATACACAAGAATTCAGTATCTTTGTATTGTTTCAGGAGGAAATGAGGATGTCTTTGAAAACCATGAAAAAACAAGTGGATGACAAAGAACGTGCAGGCAAAGCTGCTGTTTCATCCAGTGTCGTGGAAGCAGTAAAATCAATGCTGCTGGCACAGCCTGACAGGCAATTCATTGTGTGTGAACTGAAAGCTCTCTCTAACACAAAGGTTGGTATATAGTTGACATTGAAAAATGGTAACAATTTACACAAAGAATTTGTAACATATTGATTATATTTATTTTCAGGCTTTAGATTCAGCCCTAAAGCAAGTTAAGTTGTCATCTCCCGAAACAGCAGCAATGTTTTTTAGTGTGGATTCTGATGCAAAGAAAATAGTATGTCTGAGTGCTGTGCCTAAGGTAATATACCAACTCTTAAAAAAAGAATACATTGTTTAAAATCATGAGACAAATTATTGCTTTGGACGATTTTTAAAACAAGTCTTTCAGATGATATTTACAGATCATTGCTAAGTGACTGCTGACATTACATTGCAAATAGAGGAAATAAGAATCCCTTTGTGTACCTTAAACTACATATAGCAGAACTAAATGTGTATTTGTTAATATATGATTTTGTCACTGTTCAGCAAACCACTTTCAAAAGAACTTTTGGCACTGCTGTAAATTGCTTTACCTCCTTGGGTTTCTGCATGTAAAAACCACAGTATACATCTACACCGAGGTCAGAAAAGTCCAGGTATAGTGATATGCACATAAGCAGATAGCAGTGGTATTGCTTACACCAGGTATAAAAGGGCAGTGCATTGGTGGAGCTGATATTTGTACTCAGGTGATTCATGTGAAAAGGTGTCAGGCATGATTATGGCTGCACGGCGGGAGTTAAGACTTTTAACGCAGAATGCTAGTTGCAGCTAGACACATTGAACATACCATTTCAGAAATATGTAGGGAATTAAATATTCCAGGATACGTTGTCTCAAGAGTGTGCCAAGAATACAAAATTTCAGGCATTGCTTCACACCACAGACAATGCACTGGCCGGCAAACTTCACTTAATGACTGAGAGCAGCAGCATTTGTGTAGAATTGTCAGTGCTAACAGACAAGTATGTAACACTGCTTGAAATAACCACTGAAATCAATGTGGGACATACGACAAATGTATCCGTTAGGACAGTGCTTTGAAATCTGGCGTTAACAGGCTATAACAATAGACAACCGACACGAGTGCCTTTCCTAAAAGCACAGCATCGCCTGCAATTGGAACCTAGATGAGTCTCGTCAGACGAGTCCTGATTTCAGTTGGTAAGAGTTGATGGTAGGGTTAGAGGGTGGTCCAGACCCCATGAAGTCATGTACCCAAATTGTCAACAAGACACTATGCAAGTTGGTGGTGGCTCCATAATTGTGTGAGCTGTCCACATGAAATGGATTGGGTCATTGAGTGGAAATTGGTATGTTCAACTACTTGGGGAAACCATTTGCAGCCAGTCATGGACTTCATGTTCCCAAACAATGATGGAAATTTTATGGAAAACAATACAGCATATTACCAGGCCACAGTTGTATGGAATTGGTTTGAAGAACATTCTGGACAGTTCAAGCGAATGATTTGGCCACCCAGATCACCTGATATGAATCCCATTGAACATTTATGGGATGTAATAGAGAGTCAGTTGATACACAAAATTCTGCACCAGCGACATTTTCACAATTATGGACGGCTCTAGAGATAACTTGGCTCAATATTTCTACAGGGTATTCAGACAACTTGTTGATTCCATGCTATGCTGAGTTACTGTAAAAGATTTATGAACTGCATTTTTAAGAAGCATCCTCTGTAATAAATGTGTGAGCATAGCTAATCCAATAACATATTGTAATGTTGTTTCTTTTACATGGTGAACAAATACTTGTACCAAGTGATTTTTCTCGGTGGGGTCATCTAAACACTTTGATCTTGTTAAGTGTCACTCTATACACATCTTATAATTTTGCCAACTATTGTCATAATAATGAGGATCAAATAATTCAAGTGCCAATTTCTCATTTGTAGTAGGTGATCATTATTTCTTTCTGAACTTTTCTTGAAAGTCTTTCTACAAATTGAATTCTTCTAAGTGTGCTCTTCACCATTCAGCAGAATCCTGTTCCAAATAACTGAAAACAAATCTAACAATGGAAAATCCAGGATGGAATAATGACTATATTATGAAAAGGATAGATTGCTACTCACCATATAGTGGAGATGTTCAGTCACAAACAGGCATAAGAAAAAGACTGCTGCACAAGCAAGCTTTCAGCCAAAAGGCCTTCTTTTGAATTAGGCAAAACACACACAGAACTTGTGCACATCTGACCACTGTCTCTGGCTGCCGAGGCAATCTATCCTTTTTATAACATTGAAAACAAATCTACCTTTTAAGTGACACCCTAACTCTCTAGAAGTTCTCATAAAAAAGTTGGATGGACACCCACTTCATATTTAAGTTCTAATTCTATTAGAATTTTGCGATTCTCACAGAGGTTTTCTTTTCACGTACCCTTCAATCCTTACTGGCTCTGCCCATTATTTTTTGAATTCTGCCTTTGTTTTCTAGTGGTCTGACTCACCACAGCACTCCTCAAACACCCCACAAGTAGTGCGGTTTCCAAAATGCTTGTGCCTAGCCTCTGGGTCATCACAGTCTGCCCTCATTCAAACACAGATAGATTGTCCACCTTCTGCCGACAGCACGCTCACTGATGCTATGTGCGCGTGTCTGACTAGCAGTCATTCCCTGCCAGGTGACGTTGCTATCGCCTGGACAGTTTTGTGTCAGTAGTAGGTCGGTGGTCCTAATGTTCTGGCTAATTAGTGTAGTTACTTCCAGTACTCTTTAATTTCCTCATATATTTTTCACTTTTAACTACTCTTTATTGTCTATATTGCAACTTCTTCCAAAATTCAAAATCTTGAGTAACTTCAAAGAATAAATTGTTATCACTTCTGCTTCTGCTTCTTCTTTAGATATAAGTTTATTTAATTCAAACAGTGGAAAAAGCCAGGATGGAATAATGACAATATTATGAAAAGGATAGGTTGCTACTTGCCATATAGTGAAGATGTTGAGCCACAGAAGGGCACAACGAAAGACTGCTCAAAAGATATCCTTCTGAAGAGACCACGCACAAACGCGCATGCAGGCACAACTCACGCACACATCACCTCTATCTCAGGCTGCCAAGACCAGACACAAGTCAAGTCTGGCCTCGGCAGTCGGAGACAATGGTCGTATGTGTGAGATTTCAAAAATAAACATTTGCATTTGACTTTGGGTATATTTGTTTATACTTCAGACATCAACAGCTTGCACAAATATGACATTTCGATGTTTCAAGCTTCCCGGGTTCGATTCCCGGCGGGGTCAGGGATTTTCTCTGCCTCGTGATGGCTGGGTGTTGTGTGATGTCCTTAGGTTAGTTAGGTTTAAGTAGTTCTAAGTTCTAGGGGACTGATGACCATTGATGTTAAGTCCCATAGTGCTCAGAGCCATTTTGATGTTTCAAGCCATAATAAATTTCTCACTCACTGTCCCTCTAGCTTCCTTTTGATTACATATGTTTACTATGACGCATTTTCTTAGGAAGTCTGCACATCTCCAAGATGGGAGATTGCTGCATCCAAACGGGTATTTCATCTCGCTAAATTCCCACAACTGCCATCCCATGTTTAAAATGCAGACCATCCCTCAGTATGGCTTTCCATGTGCACAATAAAAAAAGACAATACACAATGACAATATTACAGAAAAAGTAGATTGCTACTCAGCTTATAGAAGAGATGTTGAGTCACATACAAGTGCAACAAAAGAGTGATAAACATGTGAGCTTTCGGCCAAAAGGCCATCTTATAAAGTAGACAACATACACACATTTACCCAAGCACATCTTGTACACCAAAGACCACTGTCTCAGCCAGAGACCCTTTCTGACTGGCATAGACAGTGGTCATGTGTATGTGAGTTGTGCTTGTGTGGATGTGTGTGTGGTGTTGATTTTAGGAGATGGCCTGTTAAACAAAAGCTCAGTGTGTAGTAGTTGTTTTGTTATGCCTCTCTCCAACTGAGGTTCTCCTTTATATGGTGAGTGGCAATCTATCCCTTTCATTTCATAACATTGTAGTTATTCCATGCTGGATTTTTCCATTGTTTGAAAACAGTTCTCAGTATCCCCCCCCCTCTCTCTCTCTCTCTCTCTCTCTCTCTCTCTCTCTCTCTCTCTCTCTCTCTCTCTCTCTCTCTCTCTCTCTCTCTCTCTCTCTCCCCCCCCTCCCCCTCTCTCCCCCCTCTCTCCCCCCTCTCTCCCCCCCTCTCTCTCCCCCCTCTCTCTCTCCCCCCTCTCTCTCTCCCCCCTCTCTCTCTCCCCTCTCTCTCTCCCCCCCCTCTCTCCCCCCCCTCTCTCCCCCCCTCTCTCCCCCCCCTCTCTCTCCCCCCTCTCTCTCCCCCCTCTCTCTCCCCCCTCTCTCTCCCCCCTCTCTCTCCCCCCTCTCTCTCCCCCCCCTCCCCCCCCCCCTACTGTACTGTCCTTTAAAACTCGTATTGCGCCAGTACACATGGACATTTCAGGTCACATGTCTTGAATGGCTTTACAATCACTGAGCCATTAGCTAGCCACAAATGAGCAAACTCCTGCATCAGGTCAGAACCCTGGGCCAGTTCCATGATAGATGGCTCTAGCCTGCTGATCTCAGGCCCATTGTTTTCCACTAACGTGCACGCCTCATCTGTCTGACCTAATCTCTCAGATCTGCCGTAGGCCAGATTCTTTCATGTGGGTGTAAACCAGTGGATTTGTCCATGGACCCAGAACTGTAGTGCATGCTTAACAAGTCAGAGGCCTCGGGTGACAGACTTCAGTAGTTGCGACTCTGTATTAGCGAAAGTATGTTTTACACTGTGATGTTTTTAGACATTATTTTTAATTGTGAAACTAGTTTAGATCATTGTCAGAAAGTTTGTGTGGGTGATAATAGGAAGAAAATGATGGCGGTCGCCAGTGATTTATGTGGTGTGTACTCATATATTTCTTGAAAGAAAAATTGCACAAAATGGATCAAAAAATGGGTTGTTGAAAGGCAATGTTTCTGATGTTTGGATCTGATTCATTGTCATGGGCATTGATTTTTATTTATTTATTTCTGTTTACATGTCTGGTTCTGTAGGACCAATTTGAGGATCAAATCTGCAAGGTCATGAAACGTGCCAGTACATGACATTACAACATAAAAGTAGTAACAGATAAAATAAAATGTTTATGAATCCTAAAAAAATTTGGGCCTTAAATTTAAGTAAACGCAAACAACGAGATAACAAAAGAATCAGCTTAATTTTTCAAGGACTTCCTCAGCAGTATGCAAGGAGTGACCCATAAAGAAACTCTTCAGTTTAGATTTGAAAGCAGGTGGGTTACTGCTAAGATTTTTGAATTCTTATGGTAGCTTATTGAAAATGGATGCAGCAGTATGCTGCACACCTTTCTCCATAAGAATTACGGAAGTCCGATCCAAATGCAGGTTTGATTTCTGCCGAGTATTAACTGTGTGACAGCTGCTGATTCCTGGGAATAAGCTAATATTGTTAACAAGAAATGACAGTAAGGAATATACATATATATTGAGAGGGCAATGTCAAAATACCCATACTAGTGAACGAGGTTGACAAGAGGTTCGTGAACTTTACACCACTTATTGCCCGAACTGCCCGTTTCCGAGCCCAAAAAAAATCCTTATAGAATGGGAAGATTTACCCCAAAATATAATACCATACAACAAAGCGAATGAAAATAAGCCAAGTAGACTAATTTTTGTGTTGAACTATCACTTACTTCAGATGTCGTTCGAATAGAAAAAATGGCAATATTAAGTCCTTGAACTACATCCTGAATGTGGGCTTTCCACGAACAACCAGAAATTTGAACTGTTCAATTTCAGTAATCATATGCCTGTTGTGTGAAATTAAATCATCATATTTTGTTGAATTTTGTTAGAAACTGTAAATACTGAGTCTTACTGTGATTTAACATTAATTTATTTTCTAAAAGTCATGAGCTTATGTAATAAACTGAACTATTTGAAACAGAGTCAATGTTGCACACAATATCCTGTACAACCAAGCTAGTGTCATAAGCAAACAGAAATATTTTAGAATTACCTGTAATACTAGAGAGCATATCATTTATATAAATAAGGAACAGGAGTGGCCCCAACACTTATCCCTGGGGCACCCGCCATTTGACCGTGCCCCACTCAGACCCCACATCACGGCCATTCTCAACACTGTGAATAATGACCCTTTCCTGTCTGTCATTAAAGTGGGAGGTAAACCAATTGTGAGCTTCTTCCTGTATTCCATAATGGTCCAACTCTGGAGCCATATTTTATGATCAAGACAATCGGACACCTTAGTTAAGTCAAAAAATATGCCTAGTGTTCAAAACCTTTTGTTTAATCCATCCAGTACCTTAGAGAGATAAGAGAATATAGCATTTTCAGCTGTTAAACGACTTAATAAAGCCAAACTGTACATTTGATAGCAAATTATTTGATATAAAATGATCTATTATCCTTACATACACAGCCTTTTCAATAACTTTAGCAAACAAAGATGGCATGGAAATAGGTCTAAAAATGTCTACATTATCCCTTTCTCCCATCTTATAAAGCTGCTTTACTACGGAGTTAGCAGCAGACAGAGGCCAGTGCAGTTTCATCTGTGCTTGCAGAGTGATGTGTGCGAGCAGTAGTAGCAGAAACTAGTCATATATTCAGTTTTTCGTATTAGTTCTGCAGGTTTAATTCAAATTACTTTGTGTGTTTGTGTGCTTGCGTGATGAATATTTTCTGATCTTTGCGTATTTTCGAATTAGAAAGGGGTAGTATCAAATTTTAATAACGGTAGAGTGTAACATCGCGTAGGCGGTTGTCATTTGTACTAAGACAGGGGTAGGATCGCATTGTAATATCTGTATAGTGGCGTAGTCATTTTCATTTGATTGCTTAGTTCGTAAGTAATTGATCATATATCGCAGCTCAATCTGGCGCTGGCGACACAACTGTGCAGTCGCATATTGCTGTTTTATTTGTCGCAACTCTATACGTCCAGATATTAGCAGTAGGATGGATTGGGTGTGTGCGTGCTGTGTGCGGGCGCAGGAGGAACTGGCCGCGGTTTGCGAGCAGCTGAGCATGCTGTTGGCCATGGTCATCCACCTTCAGGCTGCTGCCTCGAGGTGCACCGACGGCAGAGGGTCTGGCGCGTCGCTTGAGACACCCCAGGTGTCACTTGCTGTGTCTGCTGACTCAGCCGCCGAGGCACCTTCAAGTGTACCCGGCACGTTGGGGCAGCCCTCACCTCAGGGTGAGTGGCGAACAGCAACGCGTTCGCGTTGCTCGAGGTGGAGGGTCAATGTGGAGGCTGGCCGGCTGGCCTCGCCTGTTCATCCTGTCAGTGGACAGGTGGCCACTCCTTCAACAGGGCCTGAGCAGGCACACTGGGGCAAAGGCTTGCTGGTTATTGGGAGCCCCAATGTTAGGCGGGTGACGGAGCCCCTTAGGGAAATAGCGTACAGGGCTGGAAAGAATTCCAACATGCACTCGGTTTGTCTGCCGGGGAGCCTCATCCAAGATGTGGAGGCGGCCTTGCCTGCACCTATCGAGAGTACGGGGTGCAGTCGTCTGCAAGTAGTTGCTCGCGTCGGCACCAATGATGCCTGTCGCTTGGGTTCTGAGGCGAGCCTCAGTTCGTACGGGCGGCTGGCGGATTTGGTGCAGACCGCTGGCCTCGCATGCGGGGTGCAAGCAGAGCTCTCTATTTGCAGCATCGTTCCCAGTGTGGATTGTGGTACTTTGGTTTGGAGGCGAGTGGAGGGTCTCAGTCAGAGGCTTCGTCGATTCTGTGACGGTCTTGGCTGCAGATTTCTAGACTTGCGCTATTGGGTGGGGAATTCTAGGATGCCCCTAGATAGGTCAGGGGTGCACTA
Source organism: Schistocerca americana (assembly GCF_021461395.2). Classification (NCBI taxonomy): domain Eukaryota; kingdom Metazoa; phylum Arthropoda; class Insecta; order Orthoptera; family Acrididae; genus Schistocerca; species Schistocerca americana. Next base: position 636,322,659 of record NC_060120.1, on the reverse strand, counting down.
CACAGGGCTGGAAAGAATTCCAACATGCACTCGGTTTGTCTGCCGGAGAGCCTCATCCAAGATGTGGAGGCGGCCTTGCCTGCACCTATCGAGAGTACGGGGTGCAGTCGTCTGCAAGTAGTTGCTCGCGTCGGCACCAATGATGCCTGTCGCTTGGGTTCTGAGGCGAGCCTCAGTTCGTACGGGCGGCTGGCGGATTTGGTGCAGACCGCTGGCCTCGCATGCGGGGTGCAAGCAGAGCTCTCTATTTGCAGCATCGTTCCCAGTGTGGATTGTGGTACTTTGGTTTGGAGGCGAGTGGAGGGTCTCAGTCAGAGGCTTCGTCGACTCTGTGACGGTCTTGGCTGCAGATTTCTAGACTTGCGCTATTGGGTGGGGAATTCTAGGATGCCCCTAGATAGGTCAGGGGTGCACTACACAAAAGAAGCAGCTACTCGGGTAGCAGAGTGTACTTGTGGCGTGCACATGGGGGCTTTTAAGGCTAGGCAGTAGTGCGAGGTGTCCTGATGAACACTCACCAGTCGATGTGCAGGCAGGGAAATCAAGACATGCTCAGTGTAAAGACACTTCAGCTATCAAGATATTAGCAGTAAATTTTCAGTGTGTTCGGAATAAAGTTCTGAATTTACTGCCCTCCAGGAAGCGTGTGGCGTGCAAATTATTCCCGGGACTGAGACCTGGCTGAACCCTGAGATAGGAAGTTCTGAAATATTTGGTGAGGGTTGGAACGTGTATCGGAAATACAGATTAGACACCTTAGGTGGTGGTGTCTTCATTGCAGTTGACAAAAATATTGTGTCTACTGAGGTCGAAGTAGAGTGTGATTGTGAAGTTATCTGGACACATTTAACAGGGCTAGGAGAAATAAAGTTAATTGTTAGGTGTTATTACTGGCCACCAGGTTCCACCGTGTCAGTTCTAGAACCATTCAAAGAGAGTCTACACTCTGTATCGCAGAAGTACCCGGATCATGCTATATTAGTTGGAGGCGACTTCAACCTACCTAGTATAGATTGAGATGGCTGTGGATTCATTACAGGTGGTACAGGCAAGCCGTCGTGTGAATTACTTTTGAACACATTATCCGAAAACTGTCTTGAGCAGCTAAATCGACAGCCAATGCGTAATGGACATATTTTAGATTTGGTAGCCACATACAGACCAGACCTCATCGACGGTGTCAGTATTGAGACAGGGATTAGTGATCATGATGTTGTCATTACGACTATGGGTACGAAAGTTAAAAAGTTGGTCAAGAAGCCTATGAGAGTATTCTTAGTAGAAAGAGCAGATAAGCAGTTGTTAGCATCGCACTTAGTAAATGAATCGACTTCATTTACTCCGGTACGACGGACATGGAAAAAGTATGGGCAAATTTTAAACACATTGTAAATCACGCGTTGGAGAAGTATGTGCCGAAAAAGTGGGTTACGGACGGAAAAGACTCACCGTGGTTTAACAGCGCAATTCGGAGAATGCTCAGGAAGCAAAGACAGTTGCACTCGCAGTACAAGAAAGATCGGGAGGATGAGGACAGGCAAAAGTTAGTAGAGATTCGTGCTGCTGTAAAAAGAGCAATGCGTGAAGCATACAACCACTACCACCGTCATACTTTAGCAAAAGATCTTGCTAAAAACCCAAGGAAATTCTGGTCTTATGTAAAAATCGGTAAGCGGGTCGCTCACTGATCAGTCTGGCCTGGCAACGGAAGACAGCAAAACGAAAGCTGAAATTTTAAATTTAGCATTTGAGAAATCTTTCATGCAGGAGGATCGTACAAACATACCGCCGTTTGAGTCTCGTACAGATTTCCATATGGAGGACATAGTGATAGACATCCCTGGAGTTGTGAAGCAGCTGAATGGGTTGAAAATACATAAATCGCCAGGTCCTGATGGGATTCCAATTCGGTTTTACAGAGAGCACTCTACTGCATTGGCTCCTTACTTAGCTTGCATTTATCGCGAATCTCTTGCCCAACGTAAAGTCCCAAGCAACTGGAAAAAAGCGCAGGTGATGCCTGTATATAAGAAGGGTAGAAGGATAGATCCTCAAAATTACAGACCAATATCCTTAACATCAGTTTGATGCAGGATTCTCGAACATATTATCAGTTCAAATATAATGAATTTCCTTGAGACAGAGAAGTTACTGTCCATGCAACAGCACGGCTTTAGAAAGCATCGCTCCTGTGAAACGCAACTCGCCCTTTTTTCACATGATATCTTGCGAACCATGGATGAAGGGTACCATACGGGTGCCATATTCCTTTACTTCCGGAAAGTGTTTGACTCGGTGCCCCACTGCAGACTCCTAACTAAGGTACGAGCATATGGGATTGGTTCCAAAGTATGTGAGTGGCTCGAAGACTTCTTAAGTAATACAACCCAGTACGTTGTCCTCGATGGTGTGTTTTCATCGGAGGTGAGGATATCATCTGGAGTGCCCCAGGGAAGTGTGGTAGGTCCGCTGTTGTTTTCTATCTACGTAAATGATCTTTTGGACAGGGTGGATAGCAATGTGCGGCTGTTTGCTGATGATGCTGTGGTGTACGGGAAGGTGTCGTCGTTGAGTGACTGTAGGAGGATACAAGATGACTTGGACATGATTTGTGATTGGTGTAAAGAATGGCAGCTGACTCTAAATATAGATAAATGTAAATTAATGCAGATGAATAGGAAAAAGAATCCTGTAATGTCTGAATACTCCATTAGTAGTGCAGCGCTTGACACAGTCACGTCGATTAACTATTTGGGCGTAACATTACAGAGCGATATGAAGTGGGACAAGCATGTAATGGCGGTTGTGGGGAAGGTGGATAGTCGTCTTCAGTTCATTGGTAGAATTTTGGGAAAATGTGGTTCATCTGTAAAGGAGACCGCTTATAAAACACTAATATGACCTATTCTTGAGTACTGCTCGAGCATTTGGGATCCCTATCAGGTCGGATTGAAGGACGACATAGAAGCAATTCAGAGGTGGGCTGCTAGATTTGTTACTGGTAGGTTTGACTATCATGCAAGTGTTATGGAAAGGCTTCAGGAATTCTGGTGGGAGTCTCTGGAGGAAAGGAGGCGTTATTTTCGTGAATCGCTACTGAGGAAATTTAGAGAACCAGCATTTGAGGCTGACTACAGTACAGTTTTACTGCCACCAACATATATTTCGAGGAAAGACCACAAAGATAAGACAAGAGAGATTAGGGCTCATACAGAGGCATATAGGCAGTTATTTTTCCCTCTTTCTGTTTGGGAGTGGAACAGGGAGAGAAGATGCTAGTTGTGGTACGAGGTACCCTCCGCCATGTACCGTATGGTGGATTGCGGAGTATGTATGTAGATGTAGAGTACTTTAATCATTCAGGAAAGTGACCATTCTGAAAAGAAAAATTGCAAATATGGCTAAGTGGAAGGCAATGGCAAACCACCTTCGCTAGGACCTTGCCTAGTCGGTGGTGCGGGTCTCCCGCATCGTCCCCTACGCTCCTCAGAGTATGGGACCTCATCATCACAGGGCTAACGTGCAACACAGTACTGTAATATTCTGCTAGGCACTCCATAATATCCATGAGAGTCCTTAGTCTTCAGTGATTTAATTATTGACTCAGTCTCCCCCTTGGAGTATCACAGAGGAGTATTTCAGACATCAGTCCCGGAAAGGCATTTTCCAAAAGATTTATATGACTGCCTGTAAAAAGAAAGTTTTTATTCAATTCTCCAGCAATGCTCAGAAAATGATTGTTAAATGCTGTACATATATCTGACGTATCAGTAAAAGAAATATTTTTACTATAAACTGACTTTATATCATCGACCTTGTGCTGCTGACTAGACACTTCCTTCACAACTGACCTTACGGTTTTAATTTTATCCTGTGAATTAGCTACTCTACTCGCATACCACATACTCTTTGCCTTCCTAATAAAATTTTTGAGCACCTTACAATACTGTTTGTAATGGGCTACTATAGCTTGATTGTGACTACTTCTAGCATTTTGATATAATTCTCGCTTTGTTCTACGTTATATCCTTGCCCCACTAGTCAGCCACCCAGGGTGTCTTTTATTGCTAGTACCCTGTTTAGAACATTCTAATGGAAAGCAACTCTGAAAGAGCATGAGAAATGTGTTAAGAAAGCATTATATTTGTCATCTATGTTATCGGTACTGTAAATGTCTGCCACTCTTCTTCTTTAACGAGGTTTAAAAAATTCTCTATTGTCATTGGATTAGCTTTCCTACATTGTATGTAATTATATGTGACATTTGTTTGAGTACAAAAGCCTTTTAGTTTTAAAATTTATGCGTCCTGGTCTGAAAGGCCATTCCCCCTTTTACTAACAGAATGCCCATCTAGTAATGAAGAATGAATAAAAATATTATCTAGGGCTGTGCAACTGTTCCCTTGCACCCTAGTTGGAAAAAAACACAATCTGCATCAGATCATGTGTGTTTAGGAGATCTACCAACATCCTTTTTCCTGCACAGTCATATACATAATTAATATTGAAGTCACCACAGATAACTAATTTCTGGTACTTCCTATAAAGTGAACTAAGAGCCGTCTCTAGCTTGAGCAGAAATGCTCTGAAGTCAGAGTTACAGGACCTATAAACATCAACAAGTAGAAGTTTAGTTTCAGTAAATTCATCTGCCCCTGTGCAACATTCAAATATCTGTTTGTTGCAGTGCCGTGACACATCTATGGACTCAAACAGGACACTGTTTTTTACATACGCAGCCACTCCCCCACTATGCAAGGAACTCCTTGAAAAACAGCCAGCTAATCAGTACCCTGGTGAAGGAAGCCTCTGAATTGTCAAATTATTTAAGTGGTGTTACGATATACCAATAATGTCAGAATCAACATCTATAAGCAGTTCACTAACTTTATGTCTAATATGTCTTATATTTTGATGAAATATGCTAATTCCTTCTTTACTTGGATGCCTGACCTCCTGAAGGTGATTCCTTAGAGGGACTTCCTTTAAGCAGGTATACCTATCAGATGACTTCAATCTAAAAAAGGTGCAGCTCTAACACCAACTAATGCAGGAATTCTTCCATGAGTGATCCCATCACCACTCACTACACTGTCACTTATAAGCTTTGCCAGCCTCCCCCTTCCCATACCTATTGAGGTGCAATTTATTGATAAACTCAGATGGCACCATTGCAATGCGACCCATGCCCTCTGCCATCAATGCCTTCTCCAGCCCCATGTCAATACACCTAACAGTCACATTAAGATGAGGCCAATCACGACACTGAAACAGTTGCTTGAAATGCACTTTAGTGTCACCAGTTTGAGTAGCTATATTTACCAGGTCAACACCTACATCATTTTCCTTGTCCCTATCAAGACTGTTCTCTGCTCCACCAACAATCACTACTTGATCCTCTTTCGTCAAATTCCTACGTAACTCCCTTATGCTGTCAGTCACCTGACCCAACAATCCACTAGGCTTCACAATACTGGTGACCTACTACTCACTCCCGAACACTTCCTGGCCCACACTTCTACCATGTGAACTACTTAGTAGAAGAACCTTCTTCTTTCTGTTAGAGTTTGCAGTTAACTTAGGCCTCCTAACTGCTGAGGACTGCTGCATGTTTCCTACACCTACACCTATGGCTACAAGAGGCTTCTCTCCACTCAACTATGACATTTAGTCAAATCTATTCATATAAGCAAAGTAAAACTGTCTGGATATCTCCTCCTCCTAGCTGCCTTCTTGCCAACTGCCAGTTCCCATTCCCCAGCACCCTCCACCCTCCTCAATGTATCTAGTTCCTCTTTTGCATATTGTAACTGCACCTCAGGGGCACAGATCTTACACTCCTGCTCCTTTATCAACTTATTTCTACTACAGATTCTGCATTCCCAGGAGAGGATCTCACTACAATGCCCACTGGCTTCCCCACTGCATTCCCCCCAGTGAAAATACTTCTATCAAATCTCACATCATAATCCACTACTCACAAACCTACGACAAAGCCCACACTTCTCACTCTTGGTAAAATTTTACAGTTACTGAAAAAAACTAAATGTCTACGTTACCCAAGTTCTGTTACACCGGGAGAACTATTTATATAACTAACAGTAACGATAGTGGTCTCGAAATTCTCTCTGTACTAAGAATGTAACAACTTTTATTAAGACTACTAAAGTACAGCTTATACCAATAGCAACAAAACTTCACACAATTTATTAGCTAAAACCAAACATTCAAATGGGCACTGGAACACTCAGTGAAATTAAAACAGTGAATTAAAATTTTACTGAAATATTTCACTAGAAAAGAAACGTCAGCTGAAAACTACCACACAAAATTTAGTAAACGACTTCAATGCACAGAAAACTCTAAAAAACACAGTGAGTGAATGTTTCCAAGAGTTTATTAAACAGTTATTTCACCACAAACGGCAAGAGAGACTATTGAAAACTACTAAATTTAATAACTATATAACAGTGCACAAACAGCTTTGTCAGAACTTAAGAACCGTCACATCCACAACTGCAGGCCAAGAAATGTAAACACACTGCTAATATATGGATGAATGATTGAAAACTACTTAATTTAATATTTGAATACAGTTCACAAACAATTTTGACAGTACATAACTTTATAACCGCTACAGCTGGAACCGCAGGCTCCAAAATGTAAACACACTGCTGAGGCATGAGACTTGGATGAACAACTTAAACACACTCACGGAAAATGTGAAACTCATTAAAGTTCGATATGTTAGGTGTTAAGAAGAGAGCGGTAATAAATGATACCTGTAAAACAGTTGCTGTAATACATTGATGGGTAATATAACAATGGACTTTGTGCAAGCAACTTTTTATCGGAATTCACCATAGTGGTTTATAGAATTCATCACTTGTCTTTTTTTGCAAGAGGCTTGCATCTTTCTGAGCTTTTTTTCTGAAATTATTAAATGTATTTTAAATAAGCCTTTGCAACTACAAGAAAATGCAAATTATTTCCACCAAACACCTTTAATTTTATTGAAACATCATCAGTGGTTTTTAATGAAACAAATTTGTAATTTGACCTGCTTTCTGTACCTAAATCAGTTCATTACAAAAGATGTGGATTTTACTCATGGTATTTTATGTTTGAGTTTTGATCACATCAGGTAACGCCTACTTCTTGCATGATTAGCACTGTTTTCCACCTAATCCCACACTCTTTGCAGAACTACACATGTACATACACAATATACAAGCAGACAGTTTTTGCTGATGTGAACAAAAATTGGTCATAAAATACTGTAAATAAATTCAGAATCATTTGTAACAAACTGTTTTTAGATCTAGAAAACCAGCCAAATTGTAAATATGTTTTGTTACGGACTGCACATTTATTGAAAGCAGCACACATTTTCTTATAATTGCAAATACAGATTTAAAATACTTTCAACAATTGTAAAGCAGTTACGGACTGTAATGCCACCTACACATTAAGAATTTCTTTTCTGAAACTTTATTGCAAATTTTGTACTTTAAATTTTATTACACTTTGGTATACAGCTAGATTACCATCTAGAATGTTTCAGCTATGTCTTTGTACATGCTTTTTATTCACATTCTTGTTCATGTAAAATTCATGTGTCACTTTTCAGAAACGGATTTCTCTGTACAATTGTATAAATTTTTCGGTGTGGTCATTGGTCCACTTCTTTACTATACTTGTAGCAACAAAAACTTTATCATCTCAAAACCAAAGGAAAACTCACAGTCATGCCCCATTATAGAAATCTACAAGCATGTAGTCAGCTGGGTTGGTGAGATTGCCAATTCCCACTAATTGGCAGAATCTGTTGGAAATATTTGTGGGTTGTCATTGAAATCAACTAGCGTGTGGCCAGCCTCCTTGGGTGCCTGTTTTCCTTATCACATTATTTGAGATACTTATTTTTAATTCTGTTTTAACAAGTTTTTCATGGGAATGGCACTTCCCATTCATGGCATCAGTTATTTTTTTATCATCATTAAATTTCTTTATCTTCATAATAATTGCTCTTATCGTATCATTTTTTTGCTCAGTTCACTTTAGTATTTAAAATGTCAAGCGGTAAAGAACAATAATCATTACCTATTTGATTAAACATTGCTCATATAATATGGTTGACAATTTAAATTTCTCTTAATATATGGTGCTTCTACAAAAATATATTGTGTTGCAGAACTTGATCAACCGAGGACTAAAAGCAAATGAATGGATCCAGCAAGTATCTGGTATGATGCAAGGAAAAGGAGGTGGAAAACCAGAATCTGCACAAGCCTCTGGTAATAATACCAGTTGCCTTGAAAATGCTATTCAAACGGCTATTAAATATGCTGAGCTGAAACTGGGAAATGATGTGAATTGTGTTCAGCAGAGCCCAGTTAAAGTTAATGGGCCTGTTCTCTATATCCATCATGGAAGTCATAAATCATTACAGTGTCAGATAGCTGCAAAATATGGAGAACATGTCATTTCTGTGGTTCAGAGGGATACTGACATGGGGAAAAGCAAGAAGAATGCTGAATACGTATCAAAATTTCCTTTTGATGGTGTACCTGCTTTTGAAGATGACAAGAAAAATGTATATCTCTCTGATGCTAATGCTATTGCCATTTATTTGGCAAACAGCCAACTGAAAGGTGACAATTCTTTGCTTTCTCAGGCAGAAGTACTGCAGTGGATGAGTTTTGCAGACAATCATATTTCCCCAGCAGCTCTTTCATGGGTATATTCTTGTCTTGGGGCTTCCTCTCTAGGTTGTAATGTTGCACAGGCAAAGAAAGAAACTGAGAAAATACTTGAATATTTAAACAAAATTTTTCTTAAGAAAACATTTTTAGTTGGAGAAAGGCTTACTCTTGCAGATATATCCGTATTCTGCGCCATTCTAAGTCTGTATCGCCATGTTCTAGAACCAGCAAATCAAAAGAAGTTCGTCAATGTGACAAGATGGTTTAAAACTATTCTTCATCAGTCAGTTGTGACTGATGTTATTGGACCATTTGAATTCTGTGAAAAAATTGCAAATGTTAAGAAAGGAAAGTAAATTGATGACTGTGTCTGACACATGTCCAAATAATTATTTTCATACTTTCAGTGAAGGTCATCATGTACAGATATTTTGTAAATGCCAAGAGTGGAATTCCAGAATAAACTGATGGAAATTTTATAAAGCATTAGTATCAATTGTTTCTTTCTGTCCCAACATGTTCCTTCTAACTCATACTATTCACAGCTAGCAAAAAATAGTATTCATTATTGCTCTTTCAAAAAGCTACCACTGTGGCATTAATGAGTAGGGAAAATACTACTCATAAATATTAGTCAACTTGAGAATTGGGTCACAATTATTATTAAGTGCGCCTAACCTCTACAATCCTCTTCTACACAACTTTAAAGAATACTACTATCAAATAAATGTTCAAAAAATTTGTTTTTTCTACGTATTGAGTCCTTTTGAAAAAGTAGTGAATATTTAACATTGAAAGTTATTTGATTCCCATGTACATTTCCTGATGTTAGTATCAGATGGAATATACAAAGTTAGCAGCACTTTAACCAAGGAGGACTTAACACACCCTTCTGTATGTATCTCACAAGTATGCGGCAAGAAAATCAAGCCAAACTGAAAAATTATTATTTGAATGTGTTTGTACCAAACATTCAAGCTTTTTGTGTAACAGCCAGTATCAGTAAAGTCCTCAATTGTTTCAATTTTGTAAGTATCACACCATTGACAACCACAACCCATTCCAGTTTTAACACTATGTCAAAATGATGTTGTCTAGTGATGTGAAAGAGCAGCTTGATGGTAATTACATAAAACAATGTAATGAATGTGGATGAGTAGTTACTTTTGGTGTACAAATTTGTAAATATTGGGAAAATATTCTTCAGTGACCTGACAGGGAGGAATTAGGCCATTGTGGCAGACGTATACCTGTGGACATATCAGAGCTGTTAGGTTGGAATAGCTGTAGTGAATGCCGGCATTGCACTCATTGATCTGCAATAAATGAAATGTCCGGCACCTATGATTTGTATGTCGAAGGAAAAGCCCTGAAGTTAAACATGGCTTGGGGTGTCTACTCTGCATGTCTACAACATCCTATCATGTAACACAATTTTTATGTGTTTGTTCAAATACCTCATCGTTGCCTTAGCTCGGTGGATGAATATCGTTTTTGTTCACATAGCTTTGGTACCACCAGAATCCTTTTGTGTTTTGCAGCTTAAAGCTGGTAACTGCTCAGCAAACTGTCAAGGCTCTTCTTTCACTATATAGGGTAAAGCTTGTTCCTTCAGAAAGAGCACACAAATGCTCATGAGTAAGATATGGTGGCTGCAGAAGCAACTGACAAGTTGATGTCATGACAACAACACTTTCACTACAGAGAGAGCTGAAATCCACTCATATCATTCAAAATTTGAATACTGATTCAAAATTTCATTTTATCTTCGGTCATTACCATATTCGCTCTGCTGCTGGATCATTTCAGTGTAATAATTGCTCTCACTGATAAACCTCATAATGCTATTAATTTGTATTTTAGCTCGCTGTAAGACAGTATCATTTAAATGATAATTCTTGTTGCTGCGTTGTGCTTGGCAGCTTTTGAACAACAGTGGCAAGATAAATTTAAATTTATTCGGTTATTGTGCAATAGCTATGGTTGTTGTTGTAGAATCTGTGGACTGATTCAAGTGTGTGTGTGACTGCTTCACCTTTGTTGCATTTGTCATTCTACCAGTGCTGTAACATGAGCTGCAATGAATAGATCGGATTCATCTTTGTTGTATTATTTTGGTGTGGGAGATGGCCCAATTAATGCATATTGAACCACATGATTAAAACTTTGTTCGACAATCTGAATTCTTTGGCAGTCTTAGAAGCCTCCTAAGTCTAAGAAAAACAGAAATTATGTTTGAATGAGATGAATCAGCAAACCAGTGTTTAGTGGTATTAGTTGAAATAGTCTTGGTTGCAATTTTAGTTTTTTTATGTATCAACTACACGTTTCACCTTATTTAGGCAACACGTAGTTGATAAATAAAAAAACTGAAATTGCAACCAAGACTGTTTTCAACTGATACTAAGAAAAACACTTTGAAAGTAGTACTGTGCTTTAGACAGACACTGGACTCAAATTTGGGAGAAGTAGGGTTCAAATTCCTGTCTAGCATTCCAAATTTGGTTTTCCTATAATTCCCTTAAACTACTTAAAATGATTTATGGGATGATTCCTACAGTGACTTGAATTAGACAAGTTCGAGAAAGACTTCAAAATGAGCGGTGGCTGGCCCACTGACTGAGAACGTCAACAGTGAGTTGTGAGAGAACAACAGTGAGCAATGTGAGAGAATGACAGACAATGGGGATCGCATGGCAGAAGAAGTCTAAAGGGCAAACCAAGGTCGAATACTAAGACATAATGAATTCAGAACCAAGACAATGAAGTGTAGAGACATCTGTATGATAATGCAGAGAAATCACAACTAACTGATGGGGAGACCATGCTGCTGGCTTTAAAGGAGCAGCTGCAGGCCCAGATAGGCTAGCCGGACAGGTGTGGCTTCTTAAGGCAGCACTTACATCAGTGGCCACAGCACCTGCAATTGCAACAGTGCCGCTTCTTGGCCATACTGTTCAGCTCATCTCAAGTGCACTAGGCTATGATACCAAAATTCCTTTGAAAATACTATGGCCTGTCCTTTTGCAATCAGATCTTGTGCTCCACCTCTAATTACCTAATCATGGATGGATCATTAAACCTTAATCTTGCTGATTAGAATTCATGTACCATCAACGAAAGTATTTTTAGAGTGACTAGTTCCCCAGAGATTTTAAAAATAGGAATAGATTACATACCATGGTGAAATGTTCTAATAGAGGGGCAGGAGAAGGAGTAGTTATCATTCTACTGAGTGCTCAACATAACAATGTCAGAGTAAATGGCTAGCTAACATAACAGTGAAAACAGACTAGCAAAAAGATCCTGTTGTACAGAGAAATGACTCTTTACATGTTGTTATGTTCCAGTTAATGTGGAAAGTTAAGTATCTAATATATGACTCAAGATTTAATTCTGGCCTGCAAAAGGTGACTCTACTAAAAGCTTGGGTGATAGCCATTAGTTACATCTTAGTGAAAATTAAAAGGGGAGGGGAAAAGGGACAGTCAGGTTAGATCCAGAAAGCTCAATACATATGTGCACCTGTTAGTGCTTATAAGCTATCTAAATGGATCACATTAGGAGAACACATACGAAAGGGCTGCCGACCAGCTTGCATAACGTCAGTCTGGCGAGTACTAAACTTATTAAAGGTAACACAGAGGTGAAGTGCTAAATGATTGTTGACATGAGGTCTCTTCAAACATGTGATCTGTGTTTGCAAACTGGTCATGTAGATTGTGGCTCTGAGATTTAGAAGCCCTCGGGCCTGGCCTGCAACTGCTGAGAATTAGAACTACTCACACACCTCATCAGATCGTTTATTTTGCTAAATTTTGTGTAGGTAGTGATGATGCTGATGTAGGTGGTTCTGCCCATGCCGTAAGCTGCTGTTGGAGTACCTCTTGTCCACTACTCCCAATGTTCTTTCACCTGGGCCGGAATAATGATGTTCCAAGAACTCTCATGTTTTAGAAGTGTCTCCAACAACCTGCTAAGAGCAAGTTGTTTCCTCAATTTATTTTTGAGTAATTATTTTCAACTGTACTGTATCTGATTTCAGTGTGTTGTGCACTAATTAGATTTCATGTACACGCCACAACAAGAAAATAATTTGGCTTCTTTTTCAGTGTTCATATAATTCAAGTTTAATTGTTGTCACTGTTGAAACTTTTTATTAGAAAATAATTACCAGACTCATACTAGTTTCCTCATTTATTTTAACTTACAATTACTGTAAGGAAACATCTTACGTGTCATTCCCTCTCTCTCCTGCTCAACATCCATGACTGGGGCAGGAAAAGGTAATGAATGGTATGCAAAGTACCTTTCACTACTCGCCGTGTATCTAATTCACTCTACCTGGATAGTTTCCCTTGGTAGCTGGCACCTGGCTGAAAACAGTCAGTGATAACAAGGGTAATTCCAGTAATGTTGTCCACACAGTATATAAATTGAATTTGAGCCACTATCAGTATACATACTGCACTAATTTGTAGTTCTTCCTCTGCAATCTTAGTGCAGTAGAGCTAACCTAAACTAGATAATTAGCAATTGTTTAATGTGGCAAAAGGACAATTAACTTAAGTCACAAGATTAGTCACTTTTATGGGTGACCGTTATTTTACTAGGATAACACACTATCTTTCGGTTTGAGCATAAACACAACTAAATGAGACTGCACTGTGAAAATATGTTCACTCTATTACTGCATTGAATTGTTATCATAGCAGTACACCAATGTCAAAGTTAATAAAAATCGAAACATGTTCACAATGTGAAGTAATTACTAGATGTTGCAATTGTGTTAATGAGTGACATGTCAGGACATGAGATCAGACTCGAAATGCGGTACATTCTATTAGCTGTTACGACTGTGACAGACTTTCCCGTACTGGTCACCATAGTTCTTGCTTCTGTGATTTCTTGCTGCAGACTACAGTCTGAGGCTCACATGGTCTTATAAAGAATGGTGTAAGAGCAAACCAAATGAACTACATAATACTTTGAAAATCACCTAGGTTCAATTTGGCTGATCTGAATAAACAGCAGACTTTCACCAAAACTTCGCTTGTAAAAAAGGTTACTGATTAGAAATTTAGAAAAAAAATTATGGATACCAATTTGATTCCATGATGTGGATTCTCTTGTTTACAAGTATAAGCACCATATTGTAAATTAGATGAAATTATTAATTAGTAAGTTTAATTAATTAGCACTATACTTCATATTGTACAGGAAACTCAAGGTAGCAAAAGTAGGTAGTCAAAGGTCAGAATATAACAATGGTTAGGGTTGAATCTGAAGTTAAAATTGGTAGTGTCTCAGAACTTCAAGTTATTTATTTCAGAATTAGTAGTAGTAACAGCAGCAGCAGCCACCTTATTCATCCGTAGATCTCTTTTTACAAGGATATAAGACATGTCAAAGTATTTACAAGTTTAGACCAATTTAAAATAACCTAATTTATATACACATATATTTGCAGACTTCTGGTTAGAGATAATCATTAGATTTACTCCTGGTATACAATACTTTTTTTCCACGAATAACTTATTTAATGCCACACTGTTCACTCATATCTCACTATCAGTCACTGCTCACACGATATGCACGTTGTTTCATAACACTTCACTTACCCCCCCCCCCCCCCCCCCCCCACACACACACACACACACACACACACACACACACACACACACACACACACACAGGTGATCTCTAGGCCATTTTCTGTACTGCAACTTTCCATTTGCTATCTTGAAAAACTGAGTCAGCATTCCTCCATAAAGAGTGAGATGTTGAGCTCAGAAAGAGGAAGAGGTGTTAGTATTGTGCTATGCATAGCTTGGAGGTAAGTATTTGTAGAAAGGAAAAAAGAAGGAAAAAAACATAAAGTGAAGGTGTTATGTGGAATGTTGGATGTTTTATAATAATTATTATTATTTATTTGTATAACATTTTTTATAAAACCCCTAATCTGTTTTATCTAAGTAATCCTTCTATGTATAAAATGTATTGCATAACAGGTACTCTTTAGCTGCCTTTTTAAATTAGTGTATTTTTGTAATTTCTTTACTCTCTTTTGGTAATTTATTGTAAGTTTTATTCCTTGGTAGAAGATGCTGTTTTGAGTTTTATGTTTACTTTTTCTTGGTAAATGTAAGTTGAATCTATCTCTTGTTGCCTGGTCATGGACAGAGCTGTTGGTGCAGTAATTACTAATGTTATTTTTTATGTGTACAACTGACTGCTAAATGTATTTGCATGGAGCAGTTAAAATCCTCAGTGTTTTGAACAGATCTTTACAATGAGCTCGACTAGTATTTTTGGTTATTATTCTTAAAGCTAATATATGTTACTGGAAAGTCACAATGCATAGCTTTCAAATGGTGTAGGTCATTATATTAGATTCTGACAATTGACTTAAATGTTTTTTCCAACTTACAGAAGTGTAACATTACCTTCAGTTAAATATAAATTTTAACTGACATAATCTATAGTCAAACTAATGCTACAAATGGAATCTGTGCAGCAGGAAAAATAAACTGAACAATGAATTTAAATTATTCTTTGCTCAATAATTGATTTGCAGGTTTGCATCTACATATCACATGTTATATAAGTTTTATCAGAGACATAATTCACTTAGGAAAAAAATCTATAAGTATTGGGAGAAGAAGACATAACCGATGGGAAGTATCCACTTGTTATGTCTCAACTGCAAGGTGGCATGCAGGGTATAGATCTAGATGTAGATGATAAAGCTAAATACACCCATAAACTAACACAATAATAGCTCATTCTGCCTCCAAATACTCATTACATGCTTTTGGGTTTAATTCTTCAGTTTTCACCTCATAAGAAGATGATGGTAACACAGCATCTCGACTAGTTACCAGGCCCAAAACATATAAATAATCTCCACAAAATTTATTTTACCTGCTAAAAGGCGATTCTGACCATCTGAGTCAAAATTCAGATGACGAGTATTTGCTTTTCAATAAGTCTTAGCACCTTTCCAAATTTTCAACAGCAAAAACTGTGATATCAATTGAAGTCAAACTTCTTCGTCTTTTATTTTATTTTTATGTTTAGGCCAGCTTCACTTTTCAGCATTTTCAATGGTAAAATTCCCTTTTAATTGTAATGATTTACTGTCTTCTTATTGTCTGATGTTTACTAAATAAAATTATTCTTCTTTTTCTCAGTGTTTATTACATGTATATCAGGCTAAATATCAGGTCTGACTAGTAGCTAAGTCCTTATTAACTAAACACTGCAAAAGACTTTCACTCATTTTTTCTTCAATAACATTATTATGTTGTATGTTCATTGAAGCACACAGACGTGTAGTACTCTGAGGTCTTCCTTGGCACTCCATACAGTATTGATAGTCCCACACAGCGTCTGTTGTGACATAAAAACTTCTGCTGCGGAACTCCATCTGCCGCATGGCTTCAAAGGAGTACCTCAAACAAATGACAAAGATACAGAACAAATATCTGAATACCATCTACGTACAAATAACACTTTTTGGATCACTTAAGCCCTATTTAATTATCATTAAAATTAATAATATTAGTTGTACACAAGCTTGCTCATTTGTAGATGGTGAGGGTACATAATTTTTTGTGTCTCTAATGTTTGTGAGAAAGTTCCTGAATTTAATTCAGCCAAATTCTGTACCCTCTTACCCTCTCACTGGAACATTAACAATTTAATCTCTCTCTTTTGCATTTTCTTTTAAACTAGCTAATGTGAACAGAGATACAGGGAAATGAGAAATTTTCATGCAGATCTTGTTCCACCTGCAACTGTAAGGTTTCACTAAACTGTATTTGGTCAGTTGTTGATCGTTCTGGACCACATTTGCTGATGAACACATCTGAAGCTCTTGACTCCCACCTCTTCTGCATAGATTCTCACACTCTATAAGGGAGAGAAATTTCCTGTGCTCCCCTGTAACAAATTCATTTTAAGTGCAGTTTCCCATCTCTCCCTCGTTCCCCACCCAGTTGGTCATGAAATTCTTTTCTGAAGTTGCTTGCTTCCTGTGTGTGGTGGGGGGTGTTTTTTGTGTCACTCCAACCACTTTAGTAAGTGTCTCCCTCTACATTACTTGAAACAAATTACAGTGGTCTTGGAGATTGAATGTGGTAGTTAATTCAATATGGTCTCTTCTGGCACCAGTTTCACAAACTTTTGTACATCTTAGTCAGATTATAGCTTCAAATAGTTGCCAGGATTTCTCACTATCCTTTTGGATTAGTTGAGCTTTTGGTGATACCTCAGTAGTAAAAATTTCTGGTAGCTGATGCTTGAGGTTGCCCTCTTACCTGACATAATACTCTTGTAAGTGACCAATAATAGCACTTTGCAAAAGGTGCAAATTTACAAGTTTTGCCCAATGTAAGAACTAACAAGTGAGCATCTCTGGCCTGTAAACAGTGAAACATAAAGATCTATGAGCACCAAATCATATAATCTCAGAAATAATTGGTTCACAGGAAGAACATACATTAAAGCCATTCTCTCTCTTTTTAATTCTGAAGTGGGGAAAAAAGTTATTCCTGGGTTTCAGAATTATTAGTTCCTTTGTCAGGGTAGAAAGAGTAAAGATTATAAAGTAGTTGCAGGTCAAGAACACAGCACGAGAGACATATCCAGCATGAGAACAAGAGCAGACCAACTTCAGAAGTATTGAAAGTTGAAATTTTAAACTTTTGGCAAATGATGTATATCTTAAGAATTCATTTTACAACATTGAACATTTTTCAGCAATAGTAATAACACTGCATTTGTATAACTCGTCGTCTCCAAACTGGGTGTATCCAAAATTTTCATACCAAGTCATAGCTCCTACTTTTGCCTGGAATGTACAATAATCAACCCTATGGCAGTAACGTAATTTCCTAAAATACAAAAGTTTTACTAGGAAATATTTAATGACTTTTATCTTCTTCTTCTTCTTCTTCTACAACAACTTCCAGCCGCTGACTTGGTGTATTTAGAACATGAGCCTCTCCATATTTTCCTGTTTCTTTCTCTACTCTGTTCCAATCTTCCCCTCTCTTCAAAACACATTTCTTCCCTCCAACAATCCGTCCATTTATCGGTTTACCTCTAGGTCTCTTGCCTCCCATTGTCATTTCGTGGGCCTGCCTGTCTCTTGCCAACTACCATTCTTTGAACATCCTCATACCATCTTAATCTTGTCTTTGTTATGGTCTCTTGTGTGGGCTTCTCTTTGATATCTTATTCCTTACTGTATCCATTCTAATAAGTGCTATTCTGCTTCTTTGAAACTTCTTGTTGCAATCCTATGTTCTGCTCACCACCCGTGTATATGTTGCCCATGTACCTGATGCGTATGTGAGTTTGGTCAGTATAACATAATCATAATTTTTGGCATACATTCATACTCCAGATGAGGCTTCTTACAGAAAATCTTGGGCTTGCTTTCCCCTTTCACTAATCTCCTCATTATTCCAACTGCTGTCATGTATTATGCTCTTCAGGTGCTTATTGTAACTTTTTGCTTTGTTTAGTATTTGCCTCTAAAACTTGTGTCAGTCACTCTTCTCCTGTTATTCTTTACCATCTCCATCACTTCTCATTTCTTTGCATAAAATTTCAATTTATACTGTCCCACCAATTCCTCCCATATGTTTAGACTTTCTTGTATCCTCTGTTCCCCACAGCATTAAATTATCTGCAAACACCATTTCTTTCATATTTTTATCTTCTGTTCACACTGCAACTCCTGTCATTAACTCATTCATAACACTGACGAAAGGTATAGGTGATTATGCACACCCTTACTCCAAACCATTTTTTCTGTTAAAACCCCTCTGTCACCTATTTCAAAACCCTTGTCACCTATTTTTCTGTTTTTACACAAATAACACTTCATTGAGACTTTTTCTTTATTCTTCTCAGAGTCAACCTTTCATTTCCCCTTTTCTGAAGGGTCTGAGTGTAGGTTGAGGATAATCTGAGGTGGGGCTCGTGAGTGCGGGGCTTAAAAAGTTGCTTGGGCCAATCACTATTACAGCCAGTGAGGCGCTACTAATTCAGCATCTTCTAGTAGCTTGTGAAGCACCACCTAGCAGTGTATGTGCGAGCTTTTTATGGCAGCAACTTACTGTGGCTGGTTCACAAATGTCTTGTGCTGAAATGTGAGTTGCGCGCAACATGCTGTGTGTGGTTGATGAAGACTTGGTTGATACTGCAGTTTCTAAATCCTTACCATATTTGTACCTCTTGGAACTGACTTATTAATAAACATTTGACCTGCTGTCAACCTTCCACGTCCAAACTATGACTGTTAATATTTTTAAAAAGATCGGGAATCCGATATATATCGATGTTTAAAAGAAACATTATCAGCTCTCGATATAAAAAAAAAAACTTATATATATATATCGATGGAAAAAATATTGATGTACCGGCATAGAAAAATATCGGCTGCACACTTTGAAGTGATCTGAGAGTAGGTTGAGGATAATCTGAGGTGGAGTTCGTGAGTGCGGTTTTGAAGCTATATATTTAAGTATTGATTTATTATTAGATATTCTGTACATTGACGAGCTAGCACCTGCCTATCACCCTTAGAGCAAGAATTGAAAGGACAATGACGCATGTTCACTCTTGGCGGCAACTACTTTGCTACATTGGTAACTGCATGTAAGTGGCACAATAAAAGGTGTCCAGTGGGTCTGTCGTTCGCTTATGTTATTTATCAGATTTGTCCAGAACACATCATGTTGACTTCCCTATTTTTCCATTTCGCCATTGCCAGGGACCTACCAGTTGTAGTGCCAAAATTGTGTCGTGGAGCTAAATGTTGCAGTTCCTGTTGGTAGCACTGATCACCGATTACGTCAGCATTTCCCCTCACACATCTCCCTCCGCTGCAAAAACCAATCTTATCATTTAAACTTTTTTAGCAACTGCTTTTGAAGAATGCTTATGTGAAGAAGTAGCGCACTAGTTGCATTAAAAATTGGTTTTTAAAGCAACTGGTGTGCTATTTCTTCACAAGAGAAATTTGCCAATCTCCCCCACCCCCCGGCAGTGTGATCAGACTTCTTCTTTTGTGCCACTTAATACTTGCTTCACACAGTCAAAGAGACAGACCGAATGTGATGAAAGCTGAAAAAGACTCCTTCAAACAGTGAAAGTTAATTCTTCCACAATTTCAAAAGAACAAATTCAAATATATAATAAAAATTGTGAAAAAATATAATATAGAATAAAAATGTTGGCACTCGATATTGCCATTTTGATATCTATATATCAGCGGGAAAAGTCACCAATATATATTGACTTTTTGGAAAAAAATATCAATATATCAATATTTTATCAGCAGCCATAGTCCGAACCCATGTGTTCTTTTCTCAGTCCTCGTCCTACTGTCTTTTCGAGAATATTTTCAAATATCTTGACATCATGACATGAAAGTAACTCCACTGGAAAATCCAGGATGGAATAATGACAGTATTGTGAAAAGGATAATTGCTACTCAGCATGTAGCGGAGATGCTGAGTCGCAAATAGGCACAATGAAAAGATTGTCAAACAAGGCTTTTGGCCAAACAGGTCTTCATCAGAATTTGACACACACACACACACACACACACACACACACACACACACACACACACACACACACGATTAACACATGACCACAGTCTCTGACTGGCCGTGTGTGTGCGTATTGTCTAATTAATTCTGATGAATGCCTGTTTTGCCAAAAGCTTTGTATGACAGTCATTTTGGTGTCCCTACCTGCGACTCAGAATCTCCGCAATATGGTGGGTAGCAACCATCCTTTTCATAATATTGTCAAAGTAACTCCTGTGGATTTAGACTTGCTTTCCTGCAATCCTTCTTAATAATTGGCACTATGATCCACTTTTTCCAGTCTTCAGGTGACCTCCTTCCTTACCATATTCTTTTTATCATCCATTAGAGCCACAGAACTGCAGCAGCCACGTGTTGTGGCACTTCTGCATGCTGTTGGGGGCCCTACATGATGTTAGGTAGGTGTACCAGTTTCTTTGGCTCTTCAGTGTACATCACAAAATACATTCAAGTACTGTTAAGGGCATTTGCTTTATAAAAGTCAGAGAACACTATTATTTTGAGAAATAAGTGAGCCTACCTAATTGAGAGCAAAATTTTATCATTTACAAAGCTTGTATTTCAAATATAACACACAGACTAATCAAACAGTTACTCAGTTCTTTGGCGTCCATGAAACTCGTACTGGTGTACTTTTCATCAAATTTCACAGTTAAATGTAAGCTCCAAGCTCAAGAGCAATCATTTTGCCCTATTATTTGGGAGCACTATGTGACGAAGCAAGCTGGGATAATTTTACTTCCCCTCTTGTTTTGCCATCTGCCTCTTTAAATTTTTTTTTTTTTTCATTTTTGAACTAATTACCATTAACATACCTGAGTATAATCTGCATTTTCATAAAAGAGAAAGATTGGCCGTTAGTTTTAAAAAATATAACACCAGATCTAATTTTGTGCTTAGTTTTAGGTGTGTAATTGATTTTCTAATTTATTTCGACTATTCCTAGTTAGTATCTTTTGTTACAGAGTGAAATCAGTAATTGTTTCATAGCTTAAATTCTATTGTTGACCTATAAACAAATATAAATTCTGTACTAATTACAAACATTTGGGAGACGAAACAATAGCGTTCTTAAAGTACCTATTTGGATGTAGCTTGGTAACAAAACCAGCCATTAATTATTTCCAAAGTAATTAACAGTGTTGCCAAAAGTATTGTTTGCGTAACTATATACGTTAGTTTCATGGTTTAAACAAATAATTCGGCCTAACTTTTGTAGTAGAAGACGCGGCGCGTCAACTTTGCAGCGATAAAAAAACACACTTAGAATTCACTTAGAAGGTTGAAACTTGATTTGTTTTATTCAGAAAACTCCAAATAATTTTATAATGAAAAAAGAAAAACAAAAATCGCTAATTTTGTCATTTTCGTCGTTCCGGCTACCCTTAATTTGACAAGATGTGTGCCCTGTGGACCAGTGTCTTTAAAACTCCCTTGTTCTCCTAGCGTGCAGATGTAAATCAAATGTGTGTAGGTCTCCAGTATGCACTGTGGTTAAACGACCCATCTGCCCTCGTTTCGTTAACTACAGTCGGTGGCAGAATTAGCGAGACCCCGTTCTGTCGTTAGCTGCCTTCTCACGGGACGTGGACGCGGAGCTGGTGACGTAACAGCGTGGAATACCACGTTCCACTACACTGCGGAGCGCGAAATGAAAAATGTGGCGTTTCCGACTTTTGCTTCATGGAGAGGAACATTGCCAATGAGATGTGACATTGCTTTACATCACAAGCGGATCTTAGGAGTCGCTAATTTTTTATTAAGTTAAACTACGTATTTGGTGGGTTTTCTTTATTAAACAGTATGTGGTATGAAAGTAAGCCGTTTCAAAGCAACAGCAAACTGAGGATATCTTGAAAACCCATCATTCTAGATACGATCACTGTTATAACTTGTGGGGCATGAATGTATACTTTCTATCAAAAGCATGTCGTTTTGGTACAATTTGTCATAGTTAAACATCAAATAATGACATTTGTAGATACAGTCTTTAGACATGCATACCATATTGGGGAAGGTCGTGTAAATTGATGAGGAGTCTAAGATGACAAATTTTGGATTTCTCTGGTAACTCTACAGATAGTGCTACGTGCGCTATTGTGTCGATTCCTTAGCGTACTCTGCAGGCATATTCGTTGAACTAGACTCACTTTGTCGTTTTTTTACATTGAGAACAGAGATTTGGAAGTGCACACTGTTTTTGTAACAGTTTTTCCTACAGTTTAAATAAATTTCGTGAAGCATACCCTTTATATTAATAAATATTAGTTGATTCTTCTTAAGCCTTATAGATATAATGATTGTTTAATAAGGTCTCAATGAAATTATCCTATAAGACTTTGTGTATGTTGAAGTCTTTATCCAAAATGTCGACTGCAGTTAAGAAGGCGAATTATGCAGAGTCTAACATAGCAAATTCGTCGTCTTACCCACCTTTCTTTGTTGTAATGGTTCTAATTCCTTTGTTATTGGAAAGTCGTGTCATTTTTGTCCACACCGACCAGCGCAGCATCGCAAAACGGCATCAAAAGGCGCTGACCTGAGCGCCAATAGAAAAAG
The DNA here is from genome assembly GCF_021461395.2 of Schistocerca americana. Taxonomy (NCBI): domain Eukaryota; kingdom Metazoa; phylum Arthropoda; class Insecta; order Orthoptera; family Acrididae; genus Schistocerca; species Schistocerca americana. The sequence continues at coordinate 636,299,765 of NC_060120.1, read as the reverse complement.
CGGGCAGCGCCATGCCCGTGAAGACAAGAGTTCAGCGCCCCCTGTCAATGCTGATTTAACGAGCCGCCCATCGCTGATCGACCCAGTTCGGTCACAGTCTTTGTGAGCGTCAGTACCGAGGATTAGTTAGCCCACTTTCTTCGAGCAGTGATACGTCGCCATAGTACTTGAACATAAGAGACACATTTAGTTAAGTAATGATTCTCTTCTTTGTAGAATAAAGTTTTGTACAGATGATTTTGTATTCCTGTTAACCGGCCGTCGCAACTCCTCTCCTTCCTTTTCTGAGTCGGTGCTGACTCCCACAGTAGCTGACACAACAACTTTGATTACAGGCTACGTAATAATCATGGGGAAAGTGTATGTAAGGAAGACAGATCGACAGAAATGGAGCAAAGAATCAATGAAATAGGCAAAGCAGCATGTATTTTTTTAAACAGCATAGTTGTGTGGAGATAACAGCGATTAATTTACTTATAATCAATTATTCAAAATGACAGACACAATCGCATTATTTATTTTGCTGCCAACCGGTTTCAACCCGCGATGGGGTCGACTTCAGGACACAGGCAGGGTGACGACTCTAGCGAGGGACCAAATGTGTAAATTTCCCTGAAGATGACCCCCATCGCGGGTTGAAACCGGTTGGCGGCAAAATAAATAATGCGATTGTGACTGTCATTTTGAATAATTGATTAAAAGCAGCATGTAATAAATGAAAATCCTGTTGAACCACCGGAAGGAAATCTTGTCCTTTTGTTTATGGCTAACAATACTTCACATTTCAATTTGGAAGTCATTACTCCCAGCAGAGAGAATTTCAAACTGTTATAGGTTTCCCACCTCACACAAGTACCAGATTGCAATTGTTGGATATGTCATTTTACGAACCTCTGAAGACTGCCTATAGCAAAGATTGTACTGAATATCTTGGTAATCGTCCACGCCAAATGATAACAAAACGTCATTGCAAGATTGTTCAACATTGCGTTTAGCAAAGCTGTACCTTTAAATAATACGATCAAGGGCTTTTTATAGACACACACGAATTGAGCCACCAAATTCACGGATATGTAGTTATGAAGACTTTCACTATCATTCACAATGGTCAATTACATCAATTAAATTCCGTCCAGAATAGACGCTCCATTTGGAATATCAGCAAACCCAAGTGCAGAATTTGATGCACTACCAGGGCCTTCACTTAACTCTACAACTATCTCCATTTTACGTCTGTACCGTCTAGCAGAACCTCTGACAGGGTCTTCATCTAACACCTACTTCTGTTTTATCTCCGTTACCCCATACAGAACTTGGTGCATTATCAGTGCCCTCACCTACCCTCTTACCTCCACATTTATATCTGCTTAATCTTCGTTACCTCAAGCTGCGCTTAATGGAGGTCCAAGAAAATTAAGAAATATGTTACCATCTCTACACATAATCAGCACTCATTAAAATAGCTCTGGAGGAAAAGAGGCAAAGACAGAGGACAATGAGAAGAAACAAGAAAGAAAAAAGAAGAAACATAAAAAAATAACAGAAAATGCAAAGGTAAAAAAAAATGTAGAAAGTCCCAAAATGTAAACTTGCGTTCGGTGGAGGTCTTGGAATGAAGCAAAGAAAGGGTCTTCGAATAGACTTCTGCAACTCATCTTCAGACTCCTCCATCGAAACTGAGTACGCTACCACTGATTCCGATGAAAGAGCCTGGATCCTTTGTGGTGAGGCTGGAAAGGAAGGAATGTAGTATCGATGTTCACAATGCCAAGAGTGGTTCATGCTCACCATATGGGTATAATGAAAGAAAAGCAAAGGAGAAATGTTATATTTGTTGCTTTTATGATAAATAGATAATCTTGAATATAATATCTTTGTGTCCTAAATAAAATGTTTATTTCCTCATCTTACCCAAATCCCAAAGTCATCTTGCCCTCCTTGCAGGCTAAGTTGGCGAATGCTACTATCACTACCAAAAATAGTTCTGTCTAAAAAACGGCAATTTAAGCACGTGTGTGAGAGCTTGATTTAAAGGGGGTACGTGAGGTAGTAACTTTTCCATAGATAAGCTAACTAACTCAAAGTAAAGGTCTCCCGACCTACCCTTATACAGGCCCAGTGCTATGTAGGTACATTGATAACGTCATGAGCTGGGAAGCAAATGGCAGTAAGTTTGCGTCCACCTCCGTCCAAAGGCTTTCTTTATTCCTTTTCTTTTCTAAAAGTTTCTGTGCCGTTCTTATTAATTTAATGGATGTATTACATGCAGTAGTTGATGTTACTTATTATAAATGTTTTGCTGCAATTCTTTTTGCAAAGAGCAACGACTGAGATGTTTCGCCAGTGGCCAGAGAGGTTAAATACGATTTATGTCATAAAGTAAACACAAGTTACACATTCGAAGTTTTTGACTCCATGAAACTTCGTGTAAAATATATGTAGTACCTATCTCTTGGTTTTATGGACTGCCTCAAGTTTGTACCTTGTTAATGAATATCTTTTTAAACGTGGTGACCGGATTCCAAAAATACTCTTCCAATCAAATGAAACTACAAAACGAATCTCGATCTTGAAATCTATATTCCTCCTTCAGAGCGACGGTAGTCAACGCATCATTGAGAATATGGGTACTATGAATGCTCAAATTGACGTTAGATACGATAACTGTATTCACCCTAAAATGGGATGAAGATTCATTTGAGTTAACGAATAACTTCTATTAGTATGTAACGTGTGTCAGTTCGTTCAACAGCATTATAGGCTTTGAAACCATCGATGAGCCTTTTCTTCGACAATCTGTAACATGAGCTAACACAGCTATTTTCCACGTTTTCGTAAAGAAACTGTGAGATTTCCGCGCCAGTTGCCACAGACTGTGGGTGGAGAGCGCTGAGGTCGCAAATCACGAGGACCAAGTGCTTTGGGATGTAGGCAGCCCCGGATCTACGATATTTCCGAACCGGGGCAAGAACTTGATAGTGGCGCCTCTTCCCATCGAGCATTTGAATTGAATACGTCCTGGTGCCTCGCCTCTCCTTTTTTTTTTTTTTTTTTTTTAAAAAAAAAAAAAACCTCACCATTAATACTGGGTGGGATTATTTGTGACCGGGAGAATAAGAACTCTTCATAAAATTTGTACTCTTTTTATTGCTTGTTAGCCAATAACTTTCTCTTTTTTGTGACATAAAATTAAATGTAGGAAACATAGAACCTGCAAAGACGAGCAAGACACTACAGATTTCTTCAGTCTCTAGGACCCAGCACTTTTTTCTCTCAAATCTTGCTGTATCTGTACACGGTGTGCTTTTCTTTCTGCGAAAGAATCTATTACTTCATCAAAGTTCCTCAAGTATTTTGCTACATGAAAAATCAGAATGTCGTTGTCTACTGAAAAAACTGTTCATACGAATAGTATCCAAGACTGGTGTGGTTTCTCGATTTGATTACGTCTATTTTGACATTGTCTGCTATAAAAAAGGAAATAGGCCGTTCTAATATAGCAGCAGTAGTAACACACGTCAGATAAGCGCGATTATTTTGACAGAAATGGTTCAAAATGGTTCAAATGGCTCTGAGCACTATGTGACTTAACAATTGAGGTCATCAGTCCCCTAGAACTTAGAACTACTTAAACCTAACTAACCTAAGGACATCAGAAATTTCCATGGCCGAGGCAGGATTCGAACCTGCGACCGTAGCAGTCACGCGGCTGCAGACTGAAGCGCCTTGAACGGCTCAGCCACAACGACGGGCGACAGAAATGGTCATTTTTATCTACTTCATTTACATAAATAACACGACAGAGTATAATTCACGAAATACCAATATCAAATGCCTATTATGCCTACCATGAGCAAAAAGTTTTATGTTAGTAAATAGTTTCGCATTTCACTCATATGCTCCAGTTTCTTAAGCATGAGATTTAAAAGTAGTAGTCGTAGTAGTAGTAGTAGTAGTAGTACGAAATTATTATTTAAGTTTGGAATCGTCATATTCTATGTTCACACATCAAAAAAAGTTTTGCATCACCCTGGTTCCCAGAATTCCTAAAGATAGACGTTGACTGTGGATATTGTATCACAGACACAGCTCCTTTGACTGTTAAAGAGATGTCACTCAATCCGCCCAAAGATGTAAACAATCTTGCATGAGCAGTGCCTGTTAGACGGAGGGGGTCCGACAGCCGATTATCTCCAGTCATTCCACCAGGAAGGCGGTAATGCCTCGTGTTGTCTGTAGTTCAACCATGCCTAGACGGCGGTTCGATCGCGCCCGCATTGTTACTTTGTGCCAGGAACGGCTCTCAACAAGGGAAGTGTCCAGGGGTCTCGGAGTGAACCAAAGCGATGTTGTTCGGACATGGAGGAGATAGAGAGAGACAGAAACTGTCGATGACATGCCTTGCTCAGGTCGCCTAAGGGCTACTATTGCAGTGAATGCCCGCTGCCTACGCATTATGGCTTGGAGGAACCCTGACAGTAACGCCACCATGTTGAAAATGCTTTTCGTGCAGCTACAGGATGTTGTGTTACGGCTCAAACTGTGCGCAATAGGCTGCATGATGTGCAACTTCACTCCCAACGTCCACTGCGAGGTACAACTTCGCAACCACGACACCATGCAGCATGGTACAGATGGGCCCAACAACATGCTGAATGGACCGCTCAGGATTGGCTTCACGTTCTCTTCACCGATAAGTGTCACACTTGTCTTCAACCAGAAAATCGTTGGAGACGTGTTTGGAGCCAACCCGGTAAGGCTGAACGCCTTACACACACTGTCCAGCGAGTGCAGTAAGATGGACGTTCCCTGCTGTTTTGGGGTGGCATTATGTGGGGCCGACGTACGCCGCTGGTGCTCATGGAAAGCGCTGTAATGGCTGTATGATATTTAAATGCTATCCTCCGACCCATAGTGCAACCATATCGGCAGCATATCGGCGAGGTATTCGTCTTCATGGACGACAATTCGCGCCCTCATCGTGCACATCTTGTGAATGACTTCCTTCAGGATAACGACATCGCTCGACTAGAGTGACCAGCATGTTCTCCAGAGATGAACTCTCTAGCACATGCCTGGAATAGATTGTAAAGAGCTGTTTATGGACGACGTGACCCACCAATCACTCTAAGGGATTACGCCGAATCGCCGTTGACGAGTGGCACAATCTGGACCAACAGTGCCTTGATGAACTTGTGGACAGTATGCCACGACGAATACAGGCGTGCATCAATGCAAGAGGAAGTGCTACTGGGTATAGCGGTACCGGTGTGTGCAGCAGTCTGGACTAGCACTTCTGAAAGTCTTGCTGTGTGGTGGTACAAAAAGCAGTGTGTGGTTTTCATGAGCAATAAAAAGGGCGGAAATGATGTTTATGTTGATCTCTGTTCCAATTTTCTGTAAAGGTTGTGGAACTCTCGGAACCGAGGTGATGCAAAACTTTTTTTGATGTGTGTAATTTGGGTGTTGCACCCATTTCTTCTCCTTCCTCGTTCTAACAAACAATTCTGTAACTACCACTGCCAATGTCAAAACTTAATTTCCTGTTTACTACAGTAACCCTGCCAGAATCACCAGTTTAGTTATCCCACACTTACTCTCCAGTTTGGCGCCATTATGTATTTGTACAACGCGATTTCCGAGAACAGAACTCAAACGGCTGCTACCAGGGACTGTACAACTGGCCCTTAGTAGTGCAGCGATCTGGCAAAAATTTTCTGTCAAAATTTCATTTTCTTAGTTACATCAAGAAGATAATACGTAATCTTTCTTACCCATTATTTCTGTTAGCCATTTATTTCCACTCTGGTAGTCTGAATCTATTGATTTTGCTAATAATTATAACAATGCGTATCATTCATACACCAAATCAACCACATCAACAAACAGTGATTGGCATTCATCCGTTCGGGTTTTGGGCTCAGCTCATATAGCTCCATCCCCTTTTGTCTACGGGAAAGTTTTTATTTCTAGATGCGACGGGGATACCACTGGCAGACACATCGTATACACTATACAGGCATTCAAAAATCAACTTACGATTCGTTGACAAAATCATATAAATAATCGATAGACCGAAGTGCGTTGGATGCTAGGCGCTTTTTGAAATAAAAGTTTTTTTCTTCAAAAATATGAATTTTGCGCCCCCCCCCCCTCCCCACTTAAATTGGCGCCCTGGGCAGGTACTCCCATTTGACGCGCCCTTCCCCCCTAGACACGAGCCTGGATGTGGGTGGCTTCGCACGTCCTGTGTGAGGACAGCTTCATTGTCTGCTCCAGAAGGTGACAGGCTAGGAGACACAATGCTGCCAACATTCTGTCAGTCTCATGTGTACGTTATACAAAGTGAAAGCTGAGAGGAAAACAGACGTCTACGAGCATCGCGGCCAATAGTAAGACCTCAAGGGCTTCTTACTGCGACATGGAGTGGACGTCATAAATGGATTTCCAAACTGCTTTACGTTTTCTTCCCCATATTGTTTTAAGCTATTTACGACAAACTCATCATTGTCTCCATACGTTATATCACCGTTTCAGTGAACGAAGACAGCAACAAGAGTTAAAACTGCAGTTCATGAACATTATTCAAACATTTCTGACCCATTATAATCAAAAAGATGGTTACATAACATGAAATTTCGTCAGTTAGATAACGGGAAACACATCATCAGCAGTACCTAATATGTAAAGTAACCTTGATCAGATGAGACCAAGACGATATACGTTTGGTGGGTGCTACAATGATACACTTGCTGGACCCACAGCACATTTATTCATTGACAGGACAGGCTAAATGGGATCCTGTTCTATATCCTTTGATACCAATTGCTTTGAGCCCGACGCTCAGACTGGTTGTGCAATGGTTCCTGCCCACTGGACCTGTCAAGTGCTAGAATGGCATCAACTGTCTGGTGTGGTGCATCACTGGTGGTTTTCTAGAGAGTGACACTTTCATTCTAATTGTCATCACCACTGATTTTAACATTTTCGATAGATGTTTCAGCTAAAATATTAATGTAAATTTAACAAATATATGAGTAAACTGGCTGTGTTACCACAGAAGACATTTTCCTCAACAGATACTTCGTTAATATGGAAAAATGGAAATGCGTGTATGCATCGTTGGCCAGGAGGCCCCATTAGGGGAAGTTCAGCTGCCAACTGAAAGTCTTGTTTCATTCGACGCCACATTGAGTGACCTACGCGCCAGTGATGAGGATGAAATGATGATGAGGGCAACACAACACCCAGTCCATGAGTGGAGAAAATCTCCAATCCAGCCAGGAATTGAACCCAGTCCCCCTTGCATGGGAGGCAAGCATGTTACCACCCAGCTAAGCAGGCGGACTTTGTTAATATAATAAGCAAGAACAGAAATAACATGGGTCTAGCAGTATCCCCACCACGCCGTCTGAGCTTTAACCAAACGACTAATAAAAAGTTAGGACTGGAAGGCCAATCGAAAAGCGCTCTTTCATCCAGCCACAGGTGTAAGTTTAGTTAAACATGCTTTCTATTCTCACTTCGTTTTTGCCTCTTGGAAGTGCGCAACAAATTCAGTCTAAACTGTACTCAAAGGTTCCTGCCTAACCACACTCTAAAATCGCGATATATTAGGAAATAAACGATCAAGTATTTCTGACAACTGAGGAATATAAACGTCATTACTGCTCGTTTCACTAGCCGAAATTTTAGTCGTAGTTTCGTTTGGATAGGCCGTATTTTACAGTAATATTTGCCCACAATAGCGTTGCCATCAAAATGGCTGCAATGTGACTTCAGAAGGCAGCAATTTTGCGGTATGTCTGGACAAAATTGCTGATTTTGCAGGTAGTTACTGACTTATAGCTGAGCATTAGATGGTGTTGTCCACTGAGAGTGGAGAATATTTCATACTGCAGGGCAGTATGTATATCTGTGCTTGTCTGTAAATGGTTCTCTTTCGGTCTCACATTCGTTTCCTGCTTCTCTCACCGACAGGGCTATATATAGTCAAGTGTCCGTACGTATGGCAGGATTGCAATTTGCTCGAGACTTCTTGTATGCATACAAGGCATCGTTAGTAGTAGGAGAAGGTTCGTGAACCCCACACTGCATTGTTGCCAAATTTATTCAAGATGGCGGATCCGAGATGGCGGCCATTGATGTGGCAATGTCGCAATGGCATAATGGCAGGAAGTTCAATTTTGGCTGGAAAATAGGTCAATTGGGCCACCTCCACTAACTTAACAACCTCCCCTCCCCCACTCCCCACGTTTCCCCAAGAAAATGGCAGGAAAATATCACTTGAAAAAGGTCACTTTGGCTACCTCCACAAACCTAAGAAAGTGGCGGGAAAATATGGCGCGAAAATAGGTCAACTGGGCTACCTCCACCAACCTAAGTCATCCAACCACCACCTCTTCCTTGGAATTGGAGGGAAAAGGACTCAGTCTGTTTCCAGCTGCTGGTGAGAGGAAGGACTGTACTTTATGTATTTTCAGTAGGAAGCTGGAACAATTTATTTAGAGATGGATTTCATGTAGTTTATTTAATTGTTATGCAGATTCAAAACACTCGTCCTAACGTGCTTGGGATCACAATCATAGACTACAGATCTGCAAACTGCTCGTAAATTACGAGGTGTGTTTTTTAAGTAAGTACCGTTTTGCAATTAAAAAGAGAAGTGCTAAGATATCTCAATTATTTTATTTTTACATGAAAGCTTGTATCTTAATCTACTTTTCTACATAATTTCCGTCAATATTGAGTCACTTGTCATAATGTTGTACCAGTTTTTAAATACCGACCTCATAGAAGTCTTCTGCCAAACTTGTTAACCACTGCGTCACCACTGTTTTGACTTTGTCATAGTCCTGAAGACGCTGACCACCCAGGTGTTTCTTTTAAGTGCAGGAACAGATGGTAGTCACTGGGCGCAAGATCGGGGCTGTACAGAGGATGATCTAGAGTTTCCTATCGAAAAGATGTGATGAGATCTTTGATCTGATTCGCGACATGCAGACGGACATTGTCTTGCAGCAAAACGATGCCCTTGCTCAATTTCCATGGACTGTTGCTTTGATTCTGGAGTGACGTAGGCCACCCATGTTTCATCGCCCATAACACTTTGGCTTAAGAAATCATCACCGTCGTTGTGGTATCGCTCAAGGAAAGTCAATGCACTGTCTAAACGTTTGGTTTTGTGCACATTCATCAACATTTTCGGTACCCAACGTGTGCGCAATTTTCGGCAATTCAAGTGCTCGGTCACAGTGCCATACAAAACAATACAAGAAACATTAGGAAAGTCATCCCACAAGGAGGAAATCATAAAGCGTCTGTTTTCTCTCATCTTATTGTCCACTTCCTGCACCAAACTTTCATTAACAACCGAAGGACGCCCACTCCGTTGTTCATCATGCACATTTGTGCGGCCATCTTTAAATGCTCTCACCCACTTTCTTACCATTCCATCACTCATATTGTTTTCTCCGTAAACTACGCAGATCTCACGATGAATATCGAACGCTTTAAGGCCTTTAGCACTAAGAAATCTTATAACAGCGCGTACTTCACAGTCGGTGGGACTAAACGGTTATCGGAGGTATTTTAAACACTTAATACACAACGTAAACCAAAAAGAATCAGACTGTAATGGCGTCAGTGCGTAGATTAAGGTACAGGCTTTCATGTAAAAACAAAATTATTGAGGTATCTTAGCACATCTTTTTTTAATTTCAAACGGAACTTACATAAAAAACACGCCTCGTAGAATAATAATTTTGTACACTGATCTACACACACTCAAACAACCCGAAAGTTGTCAAAATAGTGCATGTAAAACGCTATCCAAACATGCTCACTAACTATAAACTGTTGAAATAATGCATTGCGCAGCCTGGAGACATGTTCACAAAATAATGCAGAACACTGGTGCACAGACATGTTCACTACGTGTAAAATTGTCAAAAAAATAATGCATGTATAACGCTCCACAATCATGCTCACAGCGCTTAAACAGCCGAAAATAATGCAGTGCACATAAAAAAGCTTATGAACTATCATTAAGAAATTCGACCGCAATGTATCAACGAACTGTTCCTTACAGAGGTCCAACAAGCATATGCCGCGGCATCACGTGCACGCTGGTCCGGTCTGCGCCACAAAGCAATGATGCGTCCATGAGCTGCCGAGCCATGCGCTGGTGTCCATTCGGGTCGTGCAAGCATGAGGCAGCGAAATGCCTTTCATACTAGACACCCGAGAAATTCACACGTGTTTACCTAGCCACCAATGCTGATGTATAGCCTTTGTAATTGTGGGTCCAACGAGATGTTTGCACAACAGCTCAACCTTCACATGCTCAGCTAAAACGTTGTCAGTGTTATACTGATGTCACATGTCTATGTAAATAACAGCCAATTCTCACCCGGACACGCTATAGAAATCTGTTGCAATGCTTTCGAACCCTGTTTACGAAACTATCCCAAAATAACACAGGATGGATTCTTCCTAGCGATCCTACAGGACAGGCCGTCCATTACATATCAACCCTTCCCAGAAATCGTAAAGTGTCACAGAAATAGTTAATGATCGCTTTTGTTGTTGTAGGAGCTTTCGTGATGTCTCAGCCTGTCTGCATGGAAATTCTTGTCCTAACAGAAAATGTTTAGGAAAATACCCCAGAATAATATCAATTGCATTCTTCCTGATGGTCTTAACTAGGCACCCCATCCATCACATGTTACCCTTCCTGGAAATCGTAACGTCCTGCTTTCAACATACGTCTCAGAAATGGTAAATGTTCTCACTGCTAAAAACCTTCATCATGTCTGTGATGCTTGCAAAAAGATTGTTAATCATAAAAGGATTCTCATTGTTTGGAAAGAGAGCATTGTCTAAGCACAGATGGGAAAATCAGAACAATTACACACACAGAATTCAAAGCACTTTCCTGAAGAAGAGAAACCTGGCTGGAATTTTCAGTGTACTACAGCTGTTGGTCTGGAGATGTCCTAATGCCACAATTACAGATGAGGGATAGCATCCCATCAGAGATGGATGGTCTGCTTCACCTTGACTTTGAACACTTGAATAAAGAAGACATCACATTACTGTCAGAACTTTCCGTAGATACCTTGCTCCTATCTTGTTCGAACCAGTCTGTAGAGGCTTCTATGCCCGAGCAAAAAAGGATGTCTTATGAATGAATGGAGCATTGTGATTGTCTTTTACTAAATTTGAGCGCCAAATTAGTGATACTATCGGTATGGGAGCACTGTCTGCCATTTTGCTCTGCAGACAAGTCTTTCATCGGTGAAACTATTTTGTACAGATCGCTATATCGCACTGACAATTAAACCCTGCAGAGGTGATCTACATATCATGAAATATGGGAAGATACTTCTTCAATCATACTGCTCTGCAACTGACGACGAGAGCTTGAATAATTCAGCATGAAACCAATCTCCAACCCAGCTATATCACCACACACAATATCGATGTAGTAATCACTCAATTCGTATCCCGCGCCATACAAAATCGCCACTTCTGCATCCTGCATATAGCTATCGACCACCAAACACCCATACATATAAACGAAGACAGACAGCATAAGCACATGCACTATATTAGGTATTTCCTGCGAGCTCAGTAGGTCATCCACCACTGATGACAGTTATAAGAAGCCGGCCGTTGTGGCCGAGCGTTTCTAGGCGCTTCAGTCCGGAACCGCGCTGCTGCTACGGTCGCAGGTTCGAATCCTGCCTCGGGCATGGTTGTGTGTGATGTCCTTAGGTTAGTTAGGTTTAAGTAGTTCTAAGTCTAGAGGACTGATGACCTCAGATGTTAAGTCCCATAAGGTCCTCTTCCAACTGTTATACAAAGGCCTTGGCACAAAGGTGTAGCCGGCCAGGTTGGCCGAGCGGTTCTAGGCGCTACAGTCTGGAACCGCGCGACCGCTACAGTCGCAGGTTCGAATCCTGCCTCGGCCGTGGATGTGAGTGATGTCCTGAGGTTAGTTAGGTTTAAGCAGTTCTAAGTTCTCGGGAACTGATGACCTCTGAAGTTAAGTTTTATAGTGCTCAGAGCCATTTGAACCATTTTTGAACAAAGGCGTAACTGTTTCCCCCAACGTGCTTGCTTGCGTCCATGCTTTCTACACCCATGTCGAGACTCTGGGATAGCAAGAATGTATCTATTTTCACATGGTCTTCCAGAATACTTTCGCGATCCTACTTGATACCAAGCACTTAGCAAAATTGCTTGCATAGCAATATCAGTTGCACAGTATAATTCCAAAGGTACAGACTGGAAATTATTTCTCTAGAAACCCAAAACTTTTAGTGAGGTGGTTTGTGCTGTAATGCATTGAGTAACTAGGAACTTATCTCGTTTGCGAAGTTCTTTACGTGATAACTCGAAAAAAACAGAGGGAACTGATGTTTTCTTTCGCGAGTACCGATGTCGGTAATACAACAGATCCCAAATCATCCTTATAATTTACAAAGTCAACTAAGGTATTTCTCATGTCTAGAGAACCAGAAACGTGTCTTCCACACATCTTTCACCTGCTAAATGCTCACAGCACACACCACAGCTAATGTTATCTCAACCAAATAAAGAGGGGAATTGTGCAGAAGCAGTTAGTTGGACAATTTATATGGGAGGGAATAATGGTCCAGCGCAAACACATGTCCATATTGGATCTTCTCAAATGGATACACATGCGATCACGAAGGCTGTCCAATACATACTGAGTATTAGTTTGCTATTCAGCCGTCTAGAGGGCGACATGGTTCGGTCAGTTACATTCCTGTATCCCAACCAGCCTTTCGATTCAGACGGCTCCTGCTGTTACCTGGAAAACTGAATCAGTCCCGCCACAGACCACCAAATCCACGCACCATGCACCCCCAGACAGAATCGTCCTAGGATACCAGCCACATGTATATCTGATCACTGTACTTACAATTAAATATAATGATCGTGGTCTCAATCGGACGACATTTGACAATGAGCGAAGTATCTTAAATACCCACTCCTGATGACTGTGGCTCTGGAAATAAAAATATCTGTACCATTCTTATGACTTGACATATTTTTCCAAGTAAAAAAAAAAATGTTTCTTTCCCTTTGTGGCTATCGTAGTATGTAGTATTCCACATCAAATCCGTACTTTCCTTGCAGCTGGATATAGTCATTTTCTTTGCACATGTTGGAAAACACACACACACACACACACACACACACACACACACTGGCTGATTTTCCATAAGAGACAGTCGCAACATACATAAACTGGAAGAGTTTTGTGATGTTGGGGAGCGATTCCAAACTGCTGTCCAAAGCTGATTGACGGCCTCTACATTTAAACTCATCTGTCAAAGTGATGGGATAGCTGATGGCTCTGTGTTACATTTCAATTGATTCCTCATACTGCAGTCGTGTACGTTATCACTGTTTCGGTGCTAGCCATCCCCAGAAGGTGTAGCCCCTCCACCAAGACTCTTTTCTCCATCTCAAACAAGCGATATCAGTCAATCATTATGTGGTAGTCAACAGCGTACCAGGGGACAGATAAAATGGGAAAGACACCATGAATTTTATGTAATAATAAGCATCACAATTGATAGTGCAAGCAATTTTAGCAATTGTATAGTAATTTCAACAACGACCAATGGTGCAACAGCATACTTCCCAGTTGCATTATCATCGCTAAACCAGCCCTCCTATGCTCTGCAAGTACCATTACGAATGTAGATAGATGACTGTGCAGCACGTCCATTCATTGTGAATTCTCGAACATACACTACTGGCCATTAAAATTGCTACACCACGAAGATGACGTGCTGCGGACGCGAAATTTAACCGACAGGAAGAAGATGCTGTGATATGCAAATGATTAGCTTTTCAGAACATTCACACAAGGTTGGCGCCGGTGGCGACACCTATAACGTGCTAACATGAGGAAAGTTTCCGACCGATTTCTCATACACAAACAGCAGTTGACCGGCGTTGCCTGGTGAAACGTTGTTGTGATGCCTCGTGTAAGGAGGATAAATGTGTACCATCACGTTTCCCACTTTGATAAAGGTCGGATTGTAGCCTATCGCGATTGCGGTTTATCGTATCGCGACATTGCTACTCGCGTTGGTCGAGATCCAATGACTGTTAGCAGAAAATGGAATCGGTGGGTTCAGGAGGGTAATACGGAACGCCGTGCTGGATCCCAACGGCGTCGTATCACTAGCAGTCGAGATGACAGGCATCTTATCCACATGGCTGTAACGGATCGTGCAGCCACGTCTCGATCCCTGAGTCAACAGATGGGGACGTTTCCAAGACAAGAACCATCTGCACGAACAGTTCGACGACGTTGGCAGCAGAATGGTCTATCAGCTCGGAGTCCATGGCTGCGATTACCCTTGACGCTGCATCACAGACAGGAGCGCCTACGATGGTGTACTCAACGACGAACCTGGGTGCACGAATGGCAAAACGTCATTTTTTGGATGAATCCGGGTTCTGTTTACAGCATCATGATGGTCGTATCCCTGTTTGGTGACATAGCGGTGAACGCACATTGGAAGCGTGTATTCGTCATCGCCATACTGGCGTATCACCCGACGTGATGGAATGGGGTGCCATTGGTTACACGTCTCGGTCACCTCTTGTTCACATTGATGGCACTTTGAACAGTGGGCGTTACATTTCAGATGTGTTACGACCCGTGGCTCTACACTTCATTTGATCCCTGCGAAACCCTATATTTCAGCAGGATAATGCAGGACCGCTTTTTGCAAGTCCTGTACGGGCCTTTCTGGATACAGAAAATGTTCGACTGCTACCCTGGCCAGCACATTCTCCAGATCTCTCACCCATTGAAAACGTCTGGTCAATGGTGGCCGAGCAACTAGCTCGTCACAATACGCCAGTCACAACTCTTGATGAACTGTGGTATCGTGTTGAAGCTGCATGGGCAGCTGTACCTCTACACGCCATCCAAGCTCTGTTCGACACAATGCCCAGGCGTGTCAAGGCCGTTATTACGGCCAGCGGTGGTTGTTCTGGGTACTGATTTATCAGGATCTGTGCACTCAAATTGCGTGAAAATGTAATCACACGTCAGTTCTAGTATAATATATTTGTCCAATGAATACCCGTTTATCATCTGTATTTCTTCTTGGTGTGACAATTTTAATGGCCAGTACTATATACAGGGTGGTCCATTGATAGTGATCGGGCCAAATATCTCACGAAATAAGGATCAAACGAAAAAACTACAAAGAATGAAATTCGTCTAGCTTGAAGGGGGGAAACCAGATGGCGCTATGGTTGGCCCGCGAGATGACGCTTCCATAGGTCAAACGGATATCTACTGCGTTTTTTTTTAATAGGAACCCCCATTTTTTATTACATATTCGTGTAGTACGTAAAGAAATATGAATGTTTTAGTTGGACCACTTTTTCGCTTTGTGATAGATGGCGCTGTAATAGTCACAAACGTATAAGTACGTGGTATCACGTAACATTCCGCCAGTGCGGACGCTATTTGCTTCGTGATACATTATCCGTGTTAAATGGACCGTTTACCAATTGCGGAAAAGGTCGATATCGTGTTGATGTATGGCTATTGTGATCAAAATGCCCAACGGACATGTGCTGTGTATGCTGCTCGATATCCTGGACGACATCATCCAAGTGTCCGGATAGTTACGTTATTTAAGGAAACAGGAAGTGTTCAGCCATATGTGAAACGTCACCCACGAACTGCAACAAATGATGATGCCCAAGTAGGTGTTTTAGCTGCTGTCGCGGCTAATCCGCACATCAGTAGCAGACAAATTGCGCGAGAATCTGGAATCTCAAAAACGTCGGTGTTGAGAATGCTACATCAACATCGATTGCACGCGTACCATATTTCTATGCACCAGGAATTGCATGGCGACGACTTTGAACGTCGTGTACAGTTCTGCCACTGGGCACAAGATAAATTACGGGACGATGACAGATTTTTTGCACGCGTTCTATTTAGCGACGAAGCGTCATTCACCAACAGCGGTAACGTAAACCGGCAAAATCTACACTATTGGGCAACGGAAATTCCATGATGGCTGCGACAAGTGGAACATTAGCGACCTTGGCAGGTTAATATATGGTGCGGCATTGTGGGAGGAAGGATAATTGGCCCCCATTTTATCGATGGCAATCTAAATGGTGCAATGTACGCTGATTTCCTACGTAATGTTCTACCGATGTTACTACAAGATGTTTCACTGCATGACAGAATGGCGATGTACTTCCAACATGAGGGATGTCCGGCACATAGCTCGCGTGCGGTTGAAGCGGTATTGAACAGCATATTTCATGACAGGTGGATTGGTCGTCGAAGCACCATACCATGGCCCGCACGTTCACCGGGTCTGACGTCCCCAGATTTCCTTCTGTGGGGAAAGTTGAAGGATATTTGCCATCGCGATTCACCGAAAACGCCTGACAACATGCGTCAGAGCATTGTCAATGCACGTGCGAACATTACGGAAGACGAACTACTCGCTGTTGAGAGGAATGTCGTTACACGTATTGCCAAATGCATTGAGGTTGACTTAAATCACTTTGAGCATTAATGTGGTATTTACAGGTAATCGCGCTGTAACAACTTTCGTTCTCAGAAATGATAAGATCACAAAGGTACATGTATCACATTGGAACAACCGAAATAAAATGTTCAAACGTACCTACGTTCTGTGATTTAATTTAAAAAACCTACCTGTTACCAACTGTTCGTCTAAAATTGTGAGCCATATGTTTGTGACTATTACAACGCTATCTATCACAAAGCGAAAAAAGTGGTCCAACTAAAACATTCATATTTCTTTACGTACTACACGAATATGCAATAAAAGGGAGGTTCCTATTTTAAAAAACGCAGTTGATATCCGTTTGACCTATGGCAGCACCATCTAGCGGGCCAACCATAGCGCCATCTGGTTTTCCTCTTCAAGCTAGAAAAGTTTCGTTCTTTGTAGTTTCTTCGTTTGACGCTTATTTCGTGAGATATTTGGCCCGGTCACGGTCAATGGACCACCCTGTATATCATCTAAGTAACTACATATTTCTAGCACCTCGAACATACTGCATGATTTACGATCTTTCTCTGTGTGGATGGGAGTCACAGGGCATTCTCGTATTCTCAGGATAAAGTTATGGACTGATAGAGCCCCTTACACTGGCTTTGACCACGATCTTCGGCGGTAATCCGGTAGGATACCACCCTTCGATTGACCACTCGGTTTAATCGAAGCATTAGGTATTACAGGTGCCAGCCAGCAGTCCAGCCAGCCAGCAGTCCAGCCAGCCAGCAGTCCAGCCAGCAGCAGCAGCAGCAGCAGCAGCAGCGGTCCCGGTCCCGATCCCGGTCTGCAGCAGCAGTCAAGCCGGCAGCAGCCCGCCAGTCCTCCTGCGGCAGCCAGCAGCAGCGGTCCAGCCAGCAGCAGCGGTCCAGCCAGCAGCAGCAGCAGCAGCAGCAGCAGCAGCAGCCGCCCCGGCCCCGTCCGCGGCAGCAGCAACAGCAGCAGCTGAGGCGTTCCTGCCCCCCGCCGTCGCCGTCGCCGTCGCCGCCGTCGTCCTGACCCTGGTCTTCGGCCGTCTTCGTCTTCATCCGTCCTTGTCTTCGTCTGTCCTCAGTTTGTGTCCTTTCCTTTTCGTTCTGTTCGTTATTGTTTCTCCCTGTCGTCATGTCCGCCCCCACCACCACCGCCACCGCTACCACCACCGCCATAGTTTATACTTCCCCTTCCGCCGCCTCCACCACTATCACCTGATCCTTCCATCCCTCCTCTTCTCACTCTCCCTTCGCCCTCGCTCTTTGTCGCCCCCTCTCCAGCTTCTTCCTCCCGCTCCTCTCGATCTGATCCTTTCCCCCCACTCCCCCAGCCTGTCACTGCAGCTCCGGCTCGGGTGGTGGCCCGTCGGGCCACTGTCCATGCCCAACTCTCCCCGTCGCCTTCGCCATCACCGCCGCCACCGCCACCATCACCGTCACCGTCATCATCGCTGTCACCGTCACCATCTCCGGCGCCGCCTGCTGTGTCCACGCCGGAACCTGTCCCTTCCCACCACCTCCCTATAGCTCCCGCCCCTCATGTCACCACCCGCCCTTCTGCCGCCGTTAAGCGCCCTAGTGGCACCACCACCTCCTCCGCCCCCAAAAAGGCCCCGCCCCGTCCTCCTTCCCCCCACCCAGGGTGCCATGGATGTCTCCCCACCTGGCCCTGCTCCCTCCGCCTCTTCCTCCTCCTCCTCCTCCTCCTCCTCCCCCTCCCCCCCTCTTTCTACAAATACCTCCTCTCCCGTCCCGATCCTTCCCCTCTTGAGGCTCGGAATCTCTCCCTCCTCCTCCGCCAACACTTCCCTGGTGCACCCATCTCTCTCCTCACTGCCAGACGGGATTCTGTTCTCATCTCCTCCCCCAGCCCCACTCTCCATACTGACATCCTCTCCCGCCTCCCCATCACCCGTTTTGGCCCCAACGCCTCCCTCACCCCTGCTCCTTCCCCATCTCCTACCCGCCAACCCCAACCCCCGCGTCGCCCGCCGACCCTCACCGCCGTGATCACTCGGCTCAGTCCGTCGATCACGGAGGATAGAGGTGTTGGCGGAGCTCAAGGCACATCCCATGCTGGAGGTGTGGGCGGTCCGCCGCATTTTCAACTCGGCCGGCCCCACCCGCCTTATGCGGGTTTTCTCTGAGGACACCCCCTCCATTGACCGTCTCCTGAAGGAGGGTGCCCTCCTCTTCAACCAGCATTACAGGGTCGACCCCTCCCGTTCCCCTCCTCAATCCCTGCGCTGCCAGAGGTGTCTGCGCTATAACGCGCACCCCACAGCTGTGTGCCACGAGGCCCCCACCTGCCCGCATTGTAGGCAAGCGCACTTCCTCAGGCAGTGCCCTAACCTCCAATCCCCTCCTTCCTGTAATACCTGCAATCTTCCCCATCCCACCTACTCCCAAAAGTGTAAAGCCCGACCCCCTCCGACCACTCCTGAACTCACCATCCCTGTCCATCCTCTGGACGCCCCCACCCCTCCTGGCAATTCCCTTCGTTCCCCCCCCCCCCACCACTGAGGACATCATCCGGTTCCTCACCATCGTCCTCCAGAATGTCCATCCCTTTCAGCGCCCCCACACCCTCCAACAGGTATCCCTCGCCGCCCGTTCCATTTTCCACCTCAAAATGTACGCCACCTACTCCAACAACCAGGCCCATTTCACTTTCTCCCGCCTTGACACCCTCGTCTAAATCCCTGTCATGGTGCGACAGCAACGTATCCTTTTCAACAACATCCGCTCCCTACCCGCCAACAAGAACCTCTTCCTGCACACCCTTGCCACCCACTGCGTGGATGCCTTCCTCCTTAATGAAACCTTCCTCCAACCCCACCACACCATCCACACTTCGCCCTATCTCCTCCACCGCTCCGATAATCCCCTCCCAATTGCGCGTGGCAGAGTTGCCATTGGTCACCACCACCAGATCCCCGTTCGGCTCCAACGTCTCCTTCCCGACCCTACCGAACCCCTGATCCTTAGTCTCTTCTTCCCCGGCCTTACCGTTACCTGCGCCACCATCTATGTCCGCCCCAACGCTCCTATTCCCTTCGACTTCCTCTCCCACGTCGACCGTACCTTCTCCTTCTACGTGATCGCCGCCGACCTCAACATCCATAGTCGTTCCGCTGCCCAGTTACGGCGGTGGCATCGGTTCCTCTCCACCCTTCAGGGCGACCTCTTCCCCATCCCCCAGCACACCCGTCCCGAATCCAACTCCACTCCCGATGTTATTCTCTCCTCCCCCAACCTCCTTGGTCGCATAACGGTGGATGTCCTGGAGCCTATTGGTAGTGATCATCTCCCTTTCCTCCTCACCGTTTCAGACGGACGTCGCCCCCGACCCGACCCTCGTAATGACCCTCCCCCTAAGTACGTCCATGACTATTCCCGTGCTGACTGGAATGCCTACCAGGATACCCTCTCCACCCAGGTCGATAGCCACCCTTTCACCTACCACCACCCCGATGATGTCACCCATGCTGCCTCCTTTCTCCAGCAGACCTTGTCTGAGGCCGTGGAGGCCCAAGTCCCTACTGTCGCCACCCACCGTCCTACCTTACCCCCACAGGCCGTCCTCCTCCTCCGTGAATCCCGCCGTCTCTACCGTGCCCCGGACACGCTACGATGCCACCGGCAACTCCAGCGACACATTCGTAATTTGCTCGTGGCTAAGAAACGCCGGGACTGGCGACAGACATGCACCCGTTTAAATACTACTCTACCTATCAACTCATCCAAGTTCTGGTCAGCCTTCCGTCGCCTTACCGGAACTAAGCCCTCCCCCTATTATCCTCTTCTCCATGATGATCATCCCTTCCCTGACACCCTTAGTAAGGCCAATCACTTTGCCTCCTACCTGTTCGATGTGTTTTCCATCCCCGATGATCCCCAGTTTGATTACTCCCTCTTCCCGGATATCCGCAATCGAACTGACACCTCTGTCCCTCCCCTCGCTCCTGGTTTCCAGTACTTGGACCACATTGCACACACGGAACTCAATACCCCTATCACTACACAGGATCTCATTGCTACACTCCGCACAAAACGCAACACCGCTCCTGGTCACGATCGTGTCACCTACCGTCACCTTCGTGAAGCTCCTGTCTCTTTTCTCTCCACCCTGGCCAGGTTCTACAATGTCGTCCTGTCCACCGGTTACTACCCCGACCCTTGGAAAACCTCCCGTATCCTCATGTTCCTTAAACCTGGCAAACCGCCGTCCGCCGTCTCCTCCTACCGTCCCATCAGCCTTACCTCGGTCTTCAGCAAGGTCCTGGAATCTATCCTCACCCGACGCATCCACCAGCATCTCCGCCAGCACCGCCTCCTTCCCGTTACCCAGTGTGGCTTTCGGCCGTCCTTCTCTTCCGACGACCTTCTCCTTCACCTCACTCATCTCCTTTCCTAACAGCTTAATTCCCGTCGCTCCGCAATCTTCCTCTCCCTGGACCTCAAACGTGCCTATGACCGCGTATGGCATTCCGGTCTCCTCTTCAAGCTCCAAACCTTCGCCCTTCCCATTAACTACGTCCGTCTGATCGGCTCCTTTCTCTCCCATCGTCCTTCCTATGTCACCATCCATAACACAGATTCCTACACCTTTTTCCCCTCTGCCGATGTGCCCCAAGACTCCGTCCTCTCCCCCCTTCTGTACCTTTTGTACACGGCGGACATGCCACCGCCGTCAGCCCCCGTCCACCTTCTCCAGTTTGCCGATGACACCGCCTTCCTTGCCCTTGCCCCCACCCTACAGCGCTCCCAACACCTTCTCCAATCCCATCTTGACCGGTTCACCGCTTGGTGCAACCAGTGGTTGCTCAAGGTCAATCCTGCCAAAACCCAGGCAATCATTGTAGGCAAAACCACCCCTTCCTTCCGCCTCCTTGATTTCTATCTCACCATCTATGGCCGTCCTATCACCCTCACTCCCACCCTTAAGTACCTTGGCATCACCCTCGACCGTCGCCTCTCCTGGACTCCCCTCCTCCGGACAATCCAAGCCAAGGCACGCTCCCGACTCAGTCTCCTCAAGCTCCTCTCTGGCCGTACGTGGGGTCTGGACCCCTCCACCATCCTCCACACCTATAAGTCCCTCATCCGCCCTATCCTTTGTTATGCCCATCCGGCTTGGATCTCCGCCCCCCCTACCTTTTATAAATCCCTCCAAATCCTTGATCGTCATGCTCTCCGCCTCATCTATCGCATCCGTCTCCCCTCCCCCACGCGGATCCTGTACGATCTCATCCCCTTCCCCCACCTCCTCCTTTTCCTTGAAAGGATACGGATCCTGTACACCTCCCGCAAACTCGATCCTCCTCACCCGCTCGTCTCCCCGATCCTCTCCCACCCCCGCCCGCTGCCGCGCCTGTATTCCCATGTCCCACCCGGTCTCCATCTCTCCACCCTCCTTACCCTCTCCCAAGGTGGCTTCCGCCAGCTTCCCCTCCCTGATGATGTTCTCCTCCCCTCCATCTACCCCTCCTACCAACTGTGATCCTCCCTCCCTCTTACTGTATCTGTTCCTTTGGGCACCCTCCATCCCTCCCCCCCTTTCTCCCCACTTCTCCCTTGGGCCTCCCCTCCCCTGTCCTTCTACTCCTCCTCCCCTCTCCTCAGCCATTGGCATCTCTGTTCTCCCCTCTCCACCCGCCCTCACCCTTCTTCCCCTCTTGGCAGGTCCCCGGACTCGCACACGCTACGTGGACTTTCGCGCGCCGGAGATCATCGCCATCTGTGTCTCGTGTGTGTGAAGTCGTTTAGTGTTTTTAGTGTCCGCCGTCACGCTTCTCCATTCACTTGTGCCATCGGATTCATCAGTGTTATGTGCACCGTGTCAACGTGTTTTCAGTGTCTTTCTCATCGAGTGTGAACGGCTCCGTGTTTTTTGTGTGACTGTGACCACTATTTTTTGCCCGTCACTATGTTCATTTTCATTCTCCATTCTTGTACTGTGATTGTCAACTCTATGGCTGAAGAGCGGCGTAACATGCCGCTGCCAGCCTACCTGATTGTTCAGGTGTTAAAATAACAATACAGTTAAAAAAAAAAAAAGTCTTTGACTAATCTGCCCTGCAGCAGTGTTACCAATATAATCTGCAGCTAACCAGAAGCACACCGCTACATTCCATGTCTCGTGACCGAATGGAGCGTGCCGAGTCCGTAACTTCTGTTCTGCACCCATCCAAGTACACAAGATTTCTCCAGATGCGCACATGTCGAGGAGTTTAGCATCCCTTATCAGTGTATAGTAACAGATATGAAAGAGTTGTGATGTAATAGTAGATAGTTTAGAAGAACAAGAAACAGGTTGTTTTTATGCATGATGGAGTGCAAAGCATAGTTCTAAAGTATTGATCTAGTGTTTGCGATCAGTACCAGGAAGGTATTGGTAAGAGAGAACATAGATAAACTCCCTCCTACGGCTAAACAGTTCTGCACTTAAAAAAGGCTATAGTGTTGGATTCCTGCGGTTTCTGACCTATTAGTCGTGTGGAATGCAACGCTGTTAATATTCCAGTGTAAAAAATGTACTTCCAGCGAATGACATACATCTTTGATGCAGGTTTCTCTACGATAAACTATGGTAATAAACTGTAAAATGAAAAAACTAACTACTTAAAAGATCGATTCTGTGTGATACATGCACAATATAGCTTTCCAGAGATGTGTAGCGTCCACTTTCACATCCCCATCATTCCTACATACATAAAAAGAAGTTTTGCATCACCTCGGTTCCGAGAGTTCCGGAACCTGTACAGAAAATTCGAATAGAGATCAACATAAACATCATTTTCGCCCTTCTTATTACTCATGAAAACCACACATTGCATCTTGTACTGTCAGACAGCGCGACCTTCAGAGGTGGTGGTCCAGATTGCAATACACACCGGTTCCTCTGATACCCAGTAGCACGTCCTCTTGCATTGATGCATGCCTTTATTTGTCGTGGCATACTACGAACAAGTTCATCAAGGCACTGATGGTCCAGATTGTCCCACTCCTCAACGGCGATATAGTGTAGACCCCTCAGAGTGGTTGGCTGGTCACATCATCCATAAACAGCCCTTTTCAATCTATCCAGGCATGTTCGATATGTTTCATTTCTGGAAAACATGCTGGTCATTCTAGTCGAACGATGTCGTTATCCTGAAGGAAGTCATTCACAAGATGTGCACGATGAGGGCGCGAATTGTCGTCCATGAAGACGAATGCCTCGCCGATACGCTGCCGATATGGTTGCTCTAACGGATGGAAGATGGCATTCACGTATCGTACAGTCGTTACGGCGCCTTCCATGACCACCTGTGGCGTACGTCGGATCTACATAATACCACCCCAAAACAGCAGGGAACGTCCATCTTGCTGCATTTGCTGGACAGTGTGTGAAAGGCATTCAGCCTTACCGGGTTGCCTCCAAACACGTCTCCGACGATTGTCTGATTGAAAGCATAAGCGACACTCATTGATGAAGAGAACGTGATGCCAATCCTAAGCGGTCCATATGGCAAGTTGTTGGGCCCACCTGTACCGTGCTGCATGGTGTCGTGGTTGCAAAGATTGACCTCGCCATGAACGTCGGGAGTGAAGTTGCGTATCATGCAGCCTGTTATGCACAGTTTGAATCGTAACACGACGTCCTGTGGCTGCACGAAAAGCATTATTCAACATGGTGGCGTTGCTGTCAGGGTTCCTCCAAGCCATAATCCTTATGTAGCGGTCATCCATTGCAGTAGTAGCCGCTGGGTGGCCTGAGTCAGGCATGTCATCGACATTTCCTGTCTCTCTGTATCTCTCCCATGTCCGAACAACATCGTTTTGGTTCACTCCGAGACGCCTGGACACTTCCCTTTCTGAGAGCCGTTCCTGGCACAAATTTGACCGTCTAGGCTTGGTTGAGCTACAGACAACACGAACCATGTACCTCTTTCTTGGTGGAATGACTGGAACTGATCGGCTGTCGGACCCCTCCGTCTAACAGGCGCTGCTCATCCAAGGTTGTTCACATCTCTGGGTGGGTTTAGATGACATCTTTGAACAGTCAAAGGGACTGTGTCTGTGATACAATATCCACAGTCAATGTCTGTCTTCATGAATTCTGGGTACTGGGGTGATGACAAACTTTTTTTGATGTGTGTATATAAAATGATCCTTAGTAACGGTGAATACCTCTTACGAGGAAACAGATAAACGCGTAGCAGCGGCGTTTGATGTGTGAAATCATACGTCATGCAGCCACTAACTCTGTAAACAGGATATCTGTCAAGCAGATGTATAAACGGGGTTTGCGGTGCCTCAAAAACACTTGTCGCTAACTTGAATCACCTTAGTTAAGAATCTAAAGTCTCGATTTTATACCCAAGATGCGACAGGGAATGGAGTATGTCGCATAAATTTTCGTTCGTTTAGAGGAATGTGTCGAAACAGGATGATGACGTTTCATCACACATGAGATAGAAGTCCTCTGATGACTGAGAAGTTTGCTGCTAACGAATACAAGTAGGCAGTGCTCTAAGTCACGCACAGAACACGCGGTTATATACGAGTAGAACGCAGACTATGTCACACAACTGATGCATCCTGACAGAAAAACGGAAAAAATGGTCAATGACCTGCAGCAACATCTCCCTCTCTCTTTCTAGAATGCATCGTCAGTCTACGATTAAATCGTACCTCATTGCAACTCCATCTCAACCGGTCACTCCATCCACACTCTGTCATCGTTTAAAGTAGATGCAAATAAGTTTAGAGGCAGATGGTTCTCCGTTCTCCTGGAAAGCGTCAAATACAGTAGTCAGCTCGCGTGTATCACTGTTACCTCAATAGAGATACAGTAAAATGTTGCCACAATGGAAAAAGAATGACATTTACCCTGGTTCCAGCGCTTCCACGTAACATTTTCCCAGATTCCTCTTGCTGTCGCATACTCTTTCACATGTCCAAGAATTGTTCTTCGCCAACCAGAAGACGTGCAAGTACTTCTTCAATTTTCCTACATTTAGGTGTATTTTCCCTCAATTTATAGATATTTTCCATCATTTTTCGTAATTCTATCGATTTTATGTCACTTGTAGCCATGCGATCACGAAATCACATCTCGTTCAGTGTAGATGTAGTACATCTACCAACACCTAGCATCAATGTGCTATTTTTCTGGTTGTACGGCATAGTATAGCATGTACTCGAATGTATCCAGTCGCTTCCACCCACATATTCTACAGCTGCAGTGTGTTTGCTCTGTTTTCTGTATGTCTATGTCTGTGCATGTGTCACTGATGGCCCCTCATGAGCCACAGTAGACCTAAGTTAGCGTTTGAGTGTTGAGTGATGTTGAGATGTGGATCCACAAGGCGCTGTCCCTGGAATAGGGTTTTAAGATGGATCCGCCACACACAATGTCCGGAGTGATGTTGGGATGCAGATCCACAATATACCTTATCTGAGTTAGCGTTCGAATATAGATCTGCCATGCATTATATCCAGAGCGATGTTCAGAGGCGGGATAGAGCTCGAAGGTCGACGAGCCACACATTATGTCCAAAGACGTTGTCTATGTTGGGAGATGGGTCTACCAGCGGAAGGACCCGGTCGTGTGAGGTTTCCGCGGCACATGCACAGGCACAGCCAAACAAAAAATAGAGTGAACGCGTTGCAGCTGTAGAATATAAGGGTGGAAGCAACTGGATGAATTCTAGTACAGTGCTATACTATGCTGCTTGACCAGAAAAGTAGTGCAATGGCGCTAGGTATTGGCAGCTGTACAACAGTTATATGCAATTTTAGAACACGGAACTGGAAGTGATGTCATGATTACATGGGTAAAAATGACATAAAATCGATAGAATTACGAAAAATGATGGAAAATATGTATAAATTGAGGGAAAATACACCGAAATGGGGGGACATCGAGGAAGTACTTGCATGTGTTCTTGTTGGCTCAGAACAATTCTTGTACACGGGAAGGAGTATGTGAAAGCAAGAGGAATCCGAGAAAACGTTGACATGGAATGCTGGGAATCAGGGAAACAGTCAATTTTTCCGTCAGGGCAACGTTCTACTCTGTGTCTATTGAGGTAACAGTGATAAACGCTAGTTGACTTCTGTATTTGACGCTTTCCAGGAGAACAGGAAACCCATCTGCCTGTAAACTTACTTGCATCTACAAGGTGTGATTGGTTTAAGAATGGGCTTGTAATTGTGCAATGGTGGTTCTTACCTGCTCCTGTGATGCATTTCCTTCAAAATAGTCCCCTTCTGACTGAACACACCGACTCCAACGGTGTTACCACCTGGAAATTTTTTTCCTGAAGCGTATTACACTCTCCATATTTGCCTGGATGTCTTCAATCGAATCAAATCGCTTCCCTTTCAGTGAAAATTTCAGTTTAGAAAACAGGTAGAAGTCTGCAGGGGCCAGTTCAGGGGAGTATGGTGGTTGTGAAAGCACAGAAATTTTGAATTTGGTCAACGATGGAGAAGGCACGATGATCCAGAGCATTGTCATGGTGTAGCACCCAACTCCTGTCTTTCCACAAAGCAGGCCTTTTCTTCTGCACCTTTTAGTGCAAACGCTCAAGGACATATTTTTAGTGGTCTTGGTTAATTGTCTGTCCTCCAGGGATAAATTCGTGATGCACAATGTAGAATCGAAAAAAATCACTAACAGTCTGTTCACCTTCGACCGACTTTGCCGTGCTTTTTTCGGTCGTGGTGAAGCGGGAGTCTTCCACTGCGAAGACTGCACTTTGGGTTCAGGATCATATCCATGTACCCAAGATTCGTCACCTGTAATTATACTGTTTAACAAATATGGGTCTTTTTAGTCCGATTAATAAGTTCTTGGCACACTTCAAGTCGATATTGTCTCTGGTCACTTGACAACGGTTTTGGAATGAATTTTGAGGACACTTGACGCATGTTTAGATCCTCAGTTAAAATTGACTGAACGGCATAGAAACTTAAATTAAGCTCATCAGCCATCTCCCTAATTATAAGTCTACGATCGGAGCACACTAAGTCGCGAACTTTCACAACATTATCATTCGTTTTTGAGGTGGAAGGACGGCTGGACTGTGGTTCATCTTCAAATGATTCGCAGCCATTTTTAAATCTGTTGAACCAGACAAAAACATTTGACTGACTCATACAATTATCTCCAAAAGCTGTTTTTAATAGTTCGTAAGTCTGAGAAGCTGTCTTCCAGGTTTTATAACAAAATTTCACCAAACTCGTTGCTCCGTTTTTACGTCAATTTTCACGCAGACAGAATCCAGCAACAAGCCCTAACAGACCCGCACTCAGCTAGCTGCCACATTAAACTGAACAAAGTAAACGCAGTTTCCTGTCAGAGGACGTTCAATGGCAAGGAAATGACTCACTCCCCACCATCCATGTACCAAAGAAGTGAGTAGTAGTAGATCCATTCTCAAAATTTTCCAATCACACCTCGTGTGTTATAGAATGACAGACAGTGGATGGAGTGATCGGTTGAGATGGAGTTACGATTTAATGGTAGACTAATGATGCATTCTACAGAGAGAGGGAGATATTGCTACAAGTCATTTGACGCTTTTTTCCCGTTTTTCTGTCAGGATGCATCAGTTGTGTGACATAGCCTGTGTTCTACTCGTATACAACCTCCTGTTCTGTGTGTGACTTAGATCACTGCCTATAAAATCGAGACTTCAGATTCTTAACTAAGGTGATTCGAGATTAGCGACAGGTGTTTGCGAGGCCCTGCAATCCCTGTGTATACATCTGCTTGACAAATGTTCTGTTTACGGAGTTAGTGGCGGCATGACGTATAATTTCACACGTCAAACGCCGCTGCTATGCGTTTTTCTGTTTCCTTGTAAGAAGTGCTCTCCATTACTAACGATCATTATATATATTCATTCACGAGACGTGGAATGTACCGGTCTACTTGTGGCCAGCTACAGATTAAAAGGTAATAGTGCTGCAGAGCGGATTGGTCAAAGACAGTGCAAGGGGATCTGTCAGTCTCTAACGTCATCCTGAGAATGCAACAATGCCCTGCGACTCCCATCCGCAAAGAGAAAGGTCGTAAATTACGCACTAAGCTCGAAGTGCTAAAATATGTAGATCACTGTCTGGTATACTTTGAATATACACTGCTGGCCACCGTAAATGCAACACCAAGAAAGACAAGAGGTAGCACAACAAAATTGATTTTGTAGATTACATGTTGACCAAGTATTAAATGATTACGTTTACAGACGTCTGTGACATGTGGCTCCTGCCAGAATCAGTAGCCAGAGTAGCCGCCATTGTTGGAGATCACCGCTGCCACACGTCTCGGCATTGAGTCAAAGAGACGTTGGATGTGTTCCTGGGGTACAGCAGCCCAAGCAGCTTCCACACGTTGCCAAAGATCATCTGGTGTGGCAGCTGGGGATGTAATCTGGGTCACTCGTTGAGCAACCATGGACCACATGTTTTCTATCGGCGAAAGATCCGGAGAGCGAGCCGGCCAGGGAAGCAATTCAATCTGGTTATTGACGAAGAACCTTTGGACAATGCGTGCCACGTGTGTTCGCGCATTATCCTGTTGAAATATGGCTGTGGCCGAGCCCTGAAGGTAAGGAAGGACAACTGGCTCCAGCACCTCGGATATGTAGCGCCGGCTATTTAAAGTACCGGCAATGCGTACTAGAGGCGTGCGAGAGTAATATCCAATACCGCCCCATACCATAATACCCGGTGCAAGACCAGTGTGGCGGTGCATAATGCAGCTGTCCAGCATCCTCTCTCCACGGTGTCTCCACACTCGAATCCGACCATCGTGGTGCTGCAGACAGAAGCGTGCCTCGTCAGTAAAGACAACGTCATTCCATTCTGCCGTCCACATTCGTCTGTCATCACACCATTGGCGACGGAGACGTCTGTGGTTCTGCGTCAATGGTAGACGAAGCAATGGACGTCTTGCGGACAGACCACTCTGCTGTAAACGGCGCCGAATGGTACGCGCAGACACTGGATGATGCGTTACAGACGCAATGTGCTGTGCTATGGTTCGGGATGTCGTACCCTCCTGCATCCAACGGTCACATATCCGCATTACAGTTGTTTGATTTCGTCCAACACGACTAGCGATTTCTCTGTATGATAATCCACAATCTCGGTAAGCCACTATCCTTCCTCTGTCGAACTCGGATACTTGATCAAACGATGTTCGCTGTTGTCTACGAGGCATAACTGATCGTCTTGTGAAACAACCACAAGGTAAACACACGTGCCGAACGTACACTCGTCGAAATCGCCAAGCCTTAAATGGCGCTATGAGGTGGCGCCACAGGCGCGCGTGATGTGCGTCTGCGCTGAAATTCTAATCAGTTGCATATCTCATCGCTGCAAACTCATGGTGTAAATTTCACTTGATTCGGATGCTTCCTTCAGGGTGTTGCATTTACGGTGGCCAGCAGTGTATATATGTACGACAATTCACGATGAATGGACGTACTGCACAGTCATCTATCTTCATTCAGAATGCTACTCGAAGAGTAGAGGAGGGGTGGTTTAGTGGTGGTACTGCAACTAGGAAGCATGATGTTGCACTATTGGTCAGTGTTGAAATTACTGTAAAATTGCTAAAATTATTTGCATTATCAACTGTGATGTTTATTATTACAGTACATTCATGGTGTCTTTTCCATCCCATCTGTCCCCTGGGATGCTGCTGATTACCACATAATGATTGACTGACATAGCTTATTTGACATGGAGAAGAGACTTGGCGGAGGGGCCACACCTTCTGGGTATGGCTAGCACCGAAACAGTGATCACATACAAGACTGCAAGATGAAGAATCAATCGTAATGTAACACAGAGCCATCAGCTATCCCATCATTGTGACAGATGAGTTTAAATGTAGAGGCCATCAATCAGCTTTGAACAGCAATTTGGAAACGCTCCACGACCTCACAAAACTCTTCCCGTTTCTGTATTGTGTGACTGTCTCTTATATAAAATCATTCAGTGTGTGTGTGTGTGTGTGTGTGTGTGTGTGTGTGTGTGTGTACCAGCAACAACATGATTTACACCATGCGGGAAAAACTATGTTTATGGTGGTGTACAAAGTGTGTTACAGCAGAAAAAACAATGTTTTAACAACGACACAGGGTCACAGGGAGCTCCTCTGGCGACTAACAGTATAGTCTGTGGGATACGGTCATCCTCCAACAGTACAGGTGATGCAGTTTTACACTGGTCTGTGCAAGCGACTTCAGTCACTGGCTGCTGGCTCCAATGGATCAATACCTCTATATTTAATAGGATCGCCACATGTGGTCAATGCCGCACACAAACGGTATTTGTTTTCGATATATTGGAAGACAGAGATACAATAAAAGTCTTATCAAGTTCTCTATCAGATGAAGTCAGCAGAGCTTTTATAGTTCGTAATTCTTCTGTGTTGGATGGTACAGTATAACGATGATAGAATGTTGGGATGATAGATGTGTATGGTCCCTGATGGATGCGGATTTGCTTCAGACTTCAGTAACTGTATGATGTTGAGTCTTCCTAATTTTCCCAATAAAAAACACCACCGTAACTGTTCATACTGTCTTTATAGTACCTCGTGTTGCAGGAACGGGCTTCATTTGGCACTGACCTTACACATTGTACATTATTGGCGGAGCTACAACATGTTCCCATTTCCTTAAAATGGTCAAAACACAGTCCTGTCCCACTAACTCAGTTTAGCCTGTTTCTACATGGACTGCAGAATGTGGTAGAAATAGCTCTCCAACTTCTGCTCAGTTCCGATTTAAATTGGAATAATCACATGCACAAAGCTGCAGGGATGGCAGGGCAGATCTGAAAAGTAGTTACAAGATGCATAGGGACTATCAACAACCACGTTGGAATTTTACTCTAGCAGATAGGTTCAAAAAACGTGACTCGTTTAGAGATGTGAGAGTGCCAAAAAGATGATTCACTAGTGACTGAAATAATTAAAAGACCTCTCCATTTGATCTAATGCAGGTACGTGGCTGAAGGAAAAACTTGATTCCAAATCACAGACAGCATTTCTACCGGAAAGTGTAATACTAGAGATCTAAAAAGCTAGTGTAAGTTTCTTACGACCTTAGTCAGCACACCATCTACTGTGTGCGATCATTCTCAGTCAACCATCACCTATAACCCAGTGGGTATATTGCAGAACCTCTGACGTGGCATCAAGACAGAATGCATTACAAATACTGGAGAAATAACTAGCAGCAGCATGAGGGAGTTCCAAATACCGGCTTCGTACCATTTTCCTCAGCCGAATCACTTCATAAATTCGGTGATTTGATTACAAACTTACACAATCGGTGACGTGTAACAGCACATTCAGGCTGTTAATATACACTCCAGCAATCACTATCTTGTGAGCACCTGCAGAACCAAGACTGCTTGTGGCAGTAACACAGATGTTGCGATCATGCTTTTAACATCTGGTGGCTCATATGATGGTTACGTGTCTCTTTCTAAGACACTATGGTACTGCGTGCAAGAAACACTTATGAGACATGTCCACCCATCGCTGATTTTCGCTCATTATTGTTTCGTATCGCCAGCAATCAGTTATTGGCAAACTATTATGGTAAGTAAGGGACACATGATATGTTCACATTGAGCATCTGTCTTATAAAGTGTATGTGTGTGTTCTGACATGTGCAAAGAAAATGACTATGTCCAGTCATAAGGAAGGCATGGATTTCATGTGGAATACTACGATAGCTGCAAAGGGAATGAAAGGTTTTTTTTACTTGGAAAAGTATGTCAAGTCATGAGAATGATACAGATATTTGTATTTCCAGAGCCACAGCCGTCAGTAGGGGGTATTTCCAGTACTTTGCTCATTATCAAATCTCATCCAATTGAGACTGCGATCGTTATATTTAATTGTAAGTATGGCAATCAAATATATATGTGACCGGGTTCCTAGGACGATTCTGTCTGTGGGTGCGTGGCACACAGTGGCGGTGTCCTGTGGCGGGAATGATTCATTTTTCCAGCTAACAGCAGGAACCGTCCAAATAGAAAGACTGGTTGAGGTACAGGAATGTAACTGACCAAACCATGTCGCCCTCTAGATGGCTGAATAGCGGACTAATATTCAGTATGCATTGCACAGCCTTCGTGATGGCATGTATTCTCTGTGGAAATTTGAGAAGATTCAATAAGGGCATGTGTTTGCGCTGGATCATTATTCCCTCGCATCCAAATTGTCCGGTTGACTGCTGCATATTTTCGGTCTTTACTTGGTTTAGAGAACACCGATTTTGGTGTGTGTTGTGTGCATCTAGCAGGTGAAAGATGAGTGGAAGACACGATTGCTGGTTCTTTAGACATGAGGATTACCTTAATTGACTTGGTAAATTATAAGGATGATTTGGAGTCTGATGTATCACCGTCATCGGTATTCGTGAGTGGAAATATCAGTTTTCTCTATTTTTTCGAGTTTTCACGTAAAGACCTTCACAGTCGAGATACGTTTCTAGTTACTCAGTGGTTTACAGGACGATGCACCTCAAGGAAGTTTCGGGTTTCTAGAAAAATAATTTCCAGTCTATATGTTCGGAACTATACTGTGCAACTGACACCACTATGCAAGCAATATTGCTACGTGCTTGGTATCAAGTAGGATCACAAAAGTATTCTGGCAGATCATGTGAAAATAGATATATTCTTGCTATCCCAGAGTCTGGAGATGGGTGTAGAAAGCATGGAAGCAAGCAAGCACGTCGGGGCCAGAAACAGTAACGCCTTTGTGCTTAGGGGGTCTGACCTCGCCTTTGAACAACAGTTCAGAGAGTGACCTTGGTCCACTGAGGTCACTCCAGTCACACATCGGGCCAGTATGTGTATTGGAGCAGATGACTTATAACTGTCACCTGTGGTGGATGACCTACTGAGCTCGCAGTGTGTATCTAATATGGTGCATGTGCTTATGCTAATAATTCTTTGTGGTATATATATGAGTGCCTGGTGGTTGATAGCTATATGCAGGATGCAGAAGTAGCGATTTTATATGGTGCAGGATGAGAATTGTGTGTTCAATACATCAATGTGGTGTGTGGTGATATAGCTAGGTTGGAGATCGGTTTCATGCTGAATTATTCAAGCTCTCGTCGTCAGTGGCAGAGCAGAGTGATTGAAGAAGTGTCGTCCTGTATTTCATGATATGTAGATCACTTTTGCAGGGTTTAACTGTCAGTGCGATATGGCGATCTGTACAAAATAGTTTCGCCGCTGAAAGACTTGCCTGCAGAGAAAAATGGCAGAAAGTGCTCCCATACCGACAGTATCAGTAATTTGGTGGGTAAATTTAGTAAGAGACAATCAGAATGCTCTATTCATTCATAAGGCATCCTTTTTGCTGGGGCATGGGAGCCTCTGTAGACTGGTTTGAATGAGATGATGGCAAGGCATCTACGTAAAGTTCTGAGAATAACATGATGTCTTCTTTCTCAAGTGATCAAAGACATGTTGAAGCAGACCATACATCTCTGATGGATTACTGTCTCTCATCTGCCATTGTGGCATTAGGTCATCTCCAGACCAGCAGCTGTAGGACACTAAAAATTTGAGCCAGTTTTCTCTTCTGTAGGACAGTGCTTTGAATTATATTTGCGTAATTGTTCTGATTTTCCCATCTGTGCTTAGTGCTCTCTTTCCAAACAACAAGAATCCTTTTATGATTAACAGTGTTTTCACAAGCGTCACGTACATGATGAAGGCTTTTAGCAGTGAGAACGTTTACCATTTCTGAGAACTATGTTGAAAGCAGGATGTCATTATTTCTGGGAATGGTAATGTGTGATGGACATGTGTCTAGTTAGGATCATCAGGAAGAATGCAATCGTAGTTATTCTGGACTACTTTCGTAAACAGGTTCTGTTAGAACTAGAATTTCCATGTAGACAATCTGAGCATCACGAAAGCTCCTACAACAACAAAAGTAACCATTAACTATTTCTGCAACAATTTACGATTTCCGGGAAGTGTCGATATGTAATGGACAGCCCAACCAGTTAGGATCACTAGGAAGAATGCTTCCTGCGTTATTTTGGGATATTTCCGTAAACAGGCCCGGAAGCATTGCAACAGATTTCTGAAGCACATCCAGTTGGAGACTTGGCTGTTGTTTACATAGACATGTGACGTCATTATAACACTGACAACGTTTTAGCTGCTCTTGTGAGGGCGAGTCACTATGGAAACATCTCGCAGGAACCTCAGATACAAAGGCTATGCCTCAGCTTTGGTGGCTAGGTAATAACGTGTTTCAACAGGAATTTGTCAGGTGTCATGCATGAAAGGGGTTCCGTCGCCACATGCGTGCAGGACCCCAACGGACTCAAGTGCATGGCTTGGCAGCTGACGGGCGTATCGTCGTGTTTGCGACAGGCGGGAGCAGTGTGGACGCACCACCCCGGCGTGCGTTCGTTGGACCTCAGTAAGGAACAGATCACTAGAACCTAACATTTACGGCCAAGTACACGCAAACACAACAGTACAGTTGAGCCCGTGTTAATCAGTTACCATTACTGGATATCCAGTTGGAACACACTTGCCGAATAACTGGCACCACGTAGGGAAGCCTTACCATACACTACATGCAGACAAGCTCCACACACACCCCACACAGTGAGATGATCTATGGTCGATGTCCCACTAATATATATCGATCCTGATTGTTCCAGGAATGCAGCGGCTGCAGCAGACTTGGATACATCGCCATCGCCTGCCATGGTAATGAGGCATGATACCCATACTAACAAACCCAACCTTGCATGGACTGTTGCAGCTAGTAAGCCACTACTGCTCTTACTACCCATTCCACGGCACGAGCCTTGGCACTTTTTTCCCTCTGCTCTTCAAATTGCTACCCTCATTCGCATTTCGTCCACTATCTATCACCTGATGGGCTGTCTTAATGTGTAGTATTACCCAGACGCACAGATAACATCACAGCCCAGCATCCTTTGATCCACCTATTAGATAACTAACATGTTGACAGAGGTGACAGTAGAATTTTTGGTTTGGTCGCCACATTGGTGCGGGCATGGAGGGGCCCCATCTCTATAATACATTGCGGTCGAATTTCTTAACAATAGTTCATAAGCTTTTTTTGTGTGGAATGAGTGTTTGCGCACTGCATTATTTTCGGCTGTTTAAGCGTTGTGGGCGTGTTTGCGGAGCGTTATGTATGCATTATTTTTTGACAGAAACAACGTGTCTGTGCAGCCGTGTTCTGCATTATTTTGTGAACATGTATCCAGGCTGTGTGATGCATTATTTCAACAGTTTATAGTTATTGAGCACGTTTGCATAACGTTTTGCTGCATTATTTTGACAATTTTCGAGTTGTTTGCGTGTCTGTACATCAGTGTACTGCATTATTTCGGTAATTTACGAGTACTTTGCAGGTCTGTAGGCTGTGTAGCGGGAGGAGGGAGGGGAGAGGAGGGTGTTAGGTAAGTGGAAGTAGCCCAATTCACCTATTTTCCCGGCAAAATTTGAACGTCCTGACTTGACATCATTACAGTGTTGCCACATCCATCACCATCATCTTGGATTTGCCATCTTGAGTAGTTTCGGCAACAATGCAGAGTGGGGTGACACGAATTTTGTCCTGTTACCATCTTTTGTATGAGGTACGAGGGAAAAGCAAATTTTGTATGCGAACATACCAGAGTTTTGCCTAAAGCCTAAAGTTTCACGAAATATACATTATACACATTTTCTGGGGTAATATTAATTGAGTGGAATATTTAATGAAATGCGAATAAGTTGTTGTGGTCTCTGTCAATCAACAGCTTCAGCTAGAGAGACTGGGCACCGAGCCCCCGACCTTGGCTGATTAATAAAAATCGAGAATGAAACTTAATAGCCTGACATTGGGAAAAATTTAAAAACTAACAATAACAAATCACTTTGTGATGTATAACATTTTGCAGACATTTCAGATTATTAAGTTTCTTAAATAAAGCAGACATCTGAATCTCAAAGTGCTAAAATGTTATTTTTAATGATATCCTCATATAATTATAAAATATTAACAGTAATTTACCCTACAATATTCTGAAATTCCTAGTGTGCTAAATATAAACAACTGTCGTAGTAATAATAACTTCTGGAATGCTTTCGCCTTCAACCAGCAACACTCATAACGCTAAGTTGTAATATTTCTGGCTTTACAGTCGTCATAGTTAGCTACAAGAGGCTCTTTTTAGAGCAGTTGAGGAGGCAACAGTGGGAAGGCGACGTAATTAGCTGTAAGGCACCGGTGTCAAATGCGCCACACAGAGAAAGACCGCCTAACTTGTGGCTCTTCTCCGCGATTGGCTGCTATTTACAGAAGTACGTACCAAAATGATAACTTCTGTTATTGAAATTAGAAAAACTAAATAGTAAATTTATTTATACTTCATATAAAAGCATCTCTCAATAGTAGGCTATCATTCCATTATTTCAAAAGCGTTGATTACCAGTAGTGAAACAAACTATTTGTAAACAAAAAGGCAGACGAAGCACTTCGCAGATATTCGGATCGCGGCTAACTTTAAGGGAGGGCGAGGGGATTCGGATGTAAGATCAGTGGTAGATCGGCAGTGTCGGGGGACAGACGAGTTGTCTGTCACAGTTGGTACCATTTAGACTCAATTAGCAATCTCTGGTTGGTAAACGCAAGAGATTTGGTGTAGCAATCTTGGAGGATAGACTTGTTGCCTGCCATGGTCAATATCGGTTAAGTACTTAATTAGCAATCTCAATTTTGTGGACTTATAATTTTTATAGTAATTACGCAGACAAAAAGTTATTTTTTTGTTTATCTTCTGTGAAAGTGTGAAGAATGGAAAAATTCGTGATTGATAAAGTGAACTAAAATTGTGCAATTTTCGTATTCTGCCAATAAAAAGCTAGTGGCATCCTGTTTAAATAAACCAATTCAAAATTTAACGACTTATACAATACCAGTTCCCTGCTAACAGTTTATTACAGCCTCAAGATACCGGATTCACGACCTATGTTCTGTTTTCTGCACAGGGGACAACAACTATAGGAGACTGCAGATTGGTGAACGTTATTCAGAACTTATGTATTCCACTCAGTGCAGTGGAAGCAGCTAGGTGACTCCTGTGTCCTGCAATCTTAGTGAAAATGAGATCAGTGAAACGTCATCTGTTGTAACATGGAGGAAGTATGAAAGAAGCGAATTTTCGAGGGCAGGGGTTCATCATATGTAAATCCCTCACGCTGTCTCTCTCAATGGCCACAAAAAATTTTGTCTTCGAAGGTAATAGTCACAGCGACTTCAACTGGATGTGATAACTTCTGTGAACTACGTCACTTCCCATGTCTGGCTGTCGCTAAAGTATTGTATAGCTCTCTCTCCCTCTTTCAATAGCTGTACGTGGCATCTTTTGTGGGGATATCTTTGAAGTCGAAGTGCTTTGGAGTTATAGACGGAATTTTATAGCGAGAACTGTGAACTGTAACTGACCAGGAAACTGTGTAAGGGTTTTGATTCATGTGAACTGTAAATGACCTGAGAACTGCACTAGAACTCTCATTTTTCAACTTCAGCTGAACTATAATAGTTGATGCCACAAAATCAAATTTTTTGTTATGATGAAAGTAGTATCGGTAAAAATCAGTGCTCAAGTGCTAAGCGAATAAAAGTTAATGTTATGTGCATGGTCCATGGGATTACATTACTAATCATCACTTTAAGATTCTTGATGCTACAAGATAATGCAGTGTGTAGAGGAGCCACAGTCAGAAGGTGCAGTGGCAGCAAACAGCAGCTAGCACAGTTTGTGCACAGGGTGTGTCTAATGTGTCAGCTTGAGCACACGGAGTTGCAGCCAGAGACGCAGCCCACAGCTACAATAATCAGTGACCGTAAAGGAAGAGAAGTATTGTAAATGACGTACTTGTATATAGCAGTCTAAGATTTGCGAGTGGAGCTTTAGTATTAGTAGAATGTCTGGGGAAATGGAGGTGCGATACATTCTCAGAAGCAGAGGAGTTCAGTGTCACAGTAGTAGTATTTATCTGGCGGATCATACACAATAAATGATAGTGAAGTCAGATATGAGTTTAATGATCTGTAAAATTTAGTCAAAAATAATTAAAGTGAAAACGTAGATTCAAACTCTGGTGATGAATCTGAAATTGTGAATGCAGTAACCAATGATCTCACTGAGAATTCTGAAGTATCCATGAATGATTTCATTGGGACTGTAGAGTTAACTAGTTGTGAAGATGGTGAAAAGGTACATTTAGTGGCAGACAATGTTATCATAAACCCAGGATGCGTAGTACCTAGTCAAAATGAAGTGATTGATTGGAATGACGATGCCAGAGAAAATGACACTGATGTCGACATTACTAATGAGCCAACAGATGGTTTAGGTGCATTAGGTCTTTGTGCAGCATCAGATGGCACTTTGCCGATTCAGAATGATGATCAGGATATAAGAACTGTGCTAAAATTAATTTTGCAAGAACAAACAGCAGCAAGAAAATAAAATAAAGAGAAACTAAGAAAAGCGCAAAAACAGTATAAGGACAGCTTAAAGCATGTTAATGTAGGAGAAACTAAGAAAAGTGCAAAAACAATATAAGGACAGCTTAAAGCAAGTTAATGTATGAGAAATAGAACAAATGACTTTCTGAAGGGCAAGATAAAAGAGTAAACGAAGTTAAACAAAAAGTTGAAATTTTGTGTGAACAAGAAAGGAAGAGAGGTATTATTCATGTAAGTGACATAAAAAATGATGCTAATGAGTATAAATTCCATCATTTTTCTAATAAGGGAACTATGCACCCCATAGCCTTCATTAGATAATTTGAGGACATCATTCCTGAAAACATGACAGAACAACAATAACTCAAATTCATGGCTAGCAGATTCGAAGGAGAAGTACTTTCATGGGGAAAAAGGTCACCAACACATGCAAAACATACTCGTACTATGGGTTTGTATGGGTGTTTCTGAACCAGTACTGGGCTTGCAGTGCACAAAACAGAGCGAGAGGTGGAGTACTTTGTGGACAGGAGGTTTGATGGTGAAAAAGTCGTTATACCACAAATGGACAGGAGTAAGATACCAGAAGATCCCACACCAAAGCTCAGTGGTGTCAAGATAACAATAAACATATACTTGACAGCCAACTTCTGTCAGAGGCCACTAGTAACAAATGGTCAAATGTATACTGAATTCTTCTACAGGAGACACAGCTATCGGTTCAGTTGAAAGAAGGAGAACATGGGAGTAGACTATGTGGTTGAATTTGAGAAAGTAGTGAATTAAGTGCCTCACTCTATCCTGGAAACACCACCACTACAATTATTTGATGAAATGCCTGTCAGTGGCATCAAAAAAAGTATTATGAGTACTAAACCTAAGGGGGCAACAGTGTTCTTTGTATTTCTAGGTAACTGATGATTACCAGGTGCCCAAGTTAATCAACAGTATACTTCATTTTCTTTTTCTCCTGTTAGTTATTCTCCTTCCTTCATTCAGAACAATATAGACTGGGACACTCAGATGTTTAGGACGGGTGGTAGGGACAGAGCATCGAGTGACATTATACTGAGTGCACTATCCGAAAATTACCTCGAGCAATTAAACAGAGAACCGACTCGTGGAGATAACATATTGGACCTACTGATAACAAACAGACCCGAACTTTTCGAATCTGTATGTACAGAGCAGGGAATCAGTGATCATAAGGCCGTTGCAGCATCCCTGAATATGGAAGTTAATAGGAATATAAAAAAAGGGAGGAAGGTTTATCTGTTTAGCAAGAGTAATAGAAGGCAGATTTCAGACTACCTAACAGATCAAAACGAAAATTTCTGTTCCGACACTGACAATGTTGAGTGTTTATGGAAAAAGTTCAAGGCAATCGTAAAATGCGTTTTAGACAGGTACGTGCCGAGTAAAACTGTGAGGGACGGGAAAAACCCACCGTGGTACAACAACAAAGTTAGGAAACTACTGCGAAAGCAAAGAGAGCTCCACTCCAAGTTTAAACGCAGCCAAAACCTCTCAGACAAACAGAAGCTAAACGATGTCAAAGTTAGCGTAAGGAGGGCTATGCGTGAAGCGTTCATTGAATTCGAAAGTAAAATTCTATGTACCGACTTGACAGAAAATCCTAGGAAGTTCTGGTCTTACGTTAAATCAGTAAGTGGCTCGAAACAGCATATCCAGACACTACGGGATGATGATGGCATTGAAACAGAGGATGACACGCGTAAAGCTGAAATACTAAACACCTTTTTCCAAAGCTGCTTCACAGAGGAAGACCGCACTGCAGTTCCTTCTCTAAATCCTCGCACAAACGAAAAAATGGCTGACATCGAAATAAGTGTCCAAGGAATAGAAAAGCAACTGGAATCACTCAATAGAGGAAAGTCCACTGGACCTGACGGGATACCAATTCGATTCTACACAGAGTACGCGAAAGAACTTGCCCCCCTTCTAACAGCCGTGTACCGCAAGTCTCTAGAGGAACGGAGGGTTCCAAATGATTGGAAAAGAGCACAGATAGTCCCAGTCTTCAAGAAGGGTCGTCGAGCAGATGCGCAAAACTATAGACCTATATCTCTTACGTCGATCTCTTGTAGAATTTTAGAACATGTTTTTTGCTCGCGTATCATGTCATTTCTGGAAACCCAGAATCTACTATGTAGGAATCAACATGGATTCCGGAAACAGCGATCGTGTGAGACCCAACTCGCCTTATTTGTTCATGAGACCCAGAAAATATTAGATACAGGCTCCCAGGTAGATGCTATTTTTCTTGACTTCCGGAAGGCGTTCGATACAGTTCCGCACTGTCGCCTGATAAACAAAGTAAGAGCCTACGGAATATCAGACCAGCTGTGTGGCTGGATTGAAGAGTTTTTAGCAAACAGAACACAGCATGTTGTTATCAATGGAGAGACGTCTACAGACGTTAAAGTAACCTCTGGTGTGCCACAGGGGAGTGTTATGGGACCATTGCTTTTCACAATATATATAAATGACTTAGTAGATAGTGTCGGAAGTTCCATGCGGCTTTTCGCGGATGATGCTGTAGTATACAGAGAAGTTGCTGCATTAGAAAATTGTAGCGAAATACAGGAAGATCTGCAGCGGATAGGCACTTGGTGCAGGGAGTGGCAACTGACCCTTAACATAGACAAATGTAATGTATTGCGAATACATAGAAAGAAGGATCCTTTATTGTATGATTATATGATAGCGGAACAAACACTGGTAGCAGTTACTTCTGTAAAATATCTGGGAGTATGCGTACGGAACGATTTGAAGTGGAATGATCATATAAAACTAATTGTTGGTAAGGCGGGTACCAGGTTGAGATTCATTGGGAGAGTGCTTAGAAAATGTAGTCCATCAACAAAGGAGGTGGCTTACAAAACACTCGTTCGACCTATACTTGAGTATTGCTCGTCAGTGTGGGATCCGTACCAGGTCGGGTTGACGGAGGAGATAGAGAAGATCCAAAGAAGAGCGGCGCGTTTCGTCACTGGGTTATTTGGTAACCGTGATAGCGTTACGGAGATGTTTAATAAACTCAAGTGGCAGACTCTGCAAGAGAGGCGCTCTGCATCGCGGTGTAGCTTGCTCGCCAGGTTTCGAGAGGGTGCGTTTCTGGATGAGGTATCGAATATATTGCTTCCCCCTACTTATACTTCCCGAGGAGATCACGAATGTAAAATTAGAGAGATTAGAGCGCGCACGGAGGCTTTCAGACAGTCGTTCTTCCCGCGAACCATACGCGACTGGAACAGGAAAGGGAGGTAATGACAGTGGCACGTAAAGTGCCCTCCGCCACACACCGTTGGGTGGCTTGCGGAGTATCAATGTAGATGTAGATGTAGATGTATTTGTCTTTTTTAACATTCTTCACTATCAGGGCTATGTTGAGAATATTTTCCTACACTGAATGTGACAACAAAGAAACAAATTATGACAAAACAAAATAAAGAATAGACATCTGCATAACTTGTGTGAAAAATGTTTGACGGAAAAACAAAAAGAAAAAAACCTATCAAAAAGTGTGGATTGGCACAATTTTCAAATATTTACAATGCCAATTAACGCACATTTATGTTCGAAAATATTTTAAGAACAGGAAAGCAAGATGAGGGCTATTACGTATAATAGAGGTGAAATAACACATAAGAATAAGCTGAAGGCTGCAGAAGAAGAGAACAATGTTAAAACCAGGTAAGCGAATATGACCATGTACCAGAGGAAAAATTTCAGTGGCAAAAATAATCGAAATAGCTAAATGTTGTCTTGAGGTATGAACAGGTTGTGTCAAAACAGATGTATATATAATCTCTATTTAATATGCATCGAAATGGCGAAGTCATTTCCATAGTGGTGAATTATAGTACACTGATAGGCTAGGAATAGTCCTGCCACAGAGGTTTATGGTAAATGGAGAGTTACGGCAATTAGGAGACAGAAAAGTGAACGAATTATTTACGAAAAGAGGAAAGAGGTAAATGGAGAATTATATATTACACGATAGAAAATTCGGGCAATTATTTACGTAGAGAGAAAAAGAAGAAGTATGGTCATTAGGCGACAGGGAAGTCGACCAGTCATTTTATGAAGAGTGATGGAGGAAAGGCAAAAGGCGATGTGTAAGTCAGTCATCGAATATCATTTATGAGCAAAGTGGTTTCCACCTAATATTTTATGACGTGTGGGGAAGTAGAAATACCGGTGACATAAGAGATTTGGAAATCTCATAAAAGACATAAATATAATAAATAAGGTTTAAATAAAGGACCACGTAATATGAACTCCAGAAAGTAATGAAACACTCTGGTTTTAAAGTTAAAAGAAATGTGGAATAAAGGTCTCTGTTACCTCATACTGTTAAATGATGCATTTGGTAAATGATTGCTTGTGCATTTCGCTTGAAGCAAGATTCTAAAAGGTTCTCTCAATGTATCTGCGAATCACAATCGTAAGCATCCATGTGCAACGTTTAAAGAGCATAGCAGGAGACGATGGGTAGCGGTGTGAGTCATAACCAAAGTTGTAAAAGATGATCCAAGGAACCACTGAGCTCTTAGAAATGATAAGGACAGTGCTCCAGCTGTATGTAAA
This sequence comes from Schistocerca americana, assembly GCF_021461395.2. Classification (NCBI taxonomy): domain Eukaryota; kingdom Metazoa; phylum Arthropoda; class Insecta; order Orthoptera; family Acrididae; genus Schistocerca; species Schistocerca americana. Next base: position 636,256,008 of record NC_060120.1, on the reverse strand, counting down.
CAGTGGATACATCTCTGATGAAAACAAAAACAACGATAAACCACTCTCCTGGTAGGGTTTAAATAGTGGCATTGTTTATAAACATCCAAATTTAAAAAAATTATGTCTTTACCCTGAAGAGCCAAAGAAACTGGTACACCTGCCTCATATCGTGTAGGCCCACAGTGAGCACGCAGAAGTGCCACTGTGAGCACGCAGAAGTGCTGCAACATGACGTGGCATGGACTCGACTAATGGCTTTACAGCCATCATATGAGCGTTGTCCAGAAATTAATGTACTGCATTTTTTCCTCAGCCGAAAACAATGTTAGGAATGCGAAACGTTACGTATGTATTATTGAAAGTCTCCTGAATGAGTGCGCCAAGTTTCTATCAGTCCCAACGGATAACATAGCTGCAGGACGGTTTCAAAATGGTGTCTATAGGTGATGTACGTTACAAACAACATGCCGACATTGAATTTCTCACTGCAGAGAAAGAAACTATGGGGAATATTCACAAACACTTGTGTAAAGTCTGTGGAGCATCTGCTGTCGACAGGAGTACAGTAAAATTGTTGGGCACGACTAATGTCTGAAGTAGTGTTGGAGGGAACTGACACCATGAATCCTGCAGAGCTGTCCATAAATCCGAAGAGTACGAGGGGGTAGAGCTCTCTTCTGAACAGCACGTTGCAGGGCATTCCAAATATGATCAATAATGTTCATGTCTTGGAAGTTTGGTAGCCAGCGGAAGTGTTTTAACTCAGAAGAGTGTTCCTGGAGCCACTCTGTAGCCTTGTGGAGTGATGCATTGTCCGTTGGAATGCACAATAGACATGAGTAGATGCAGGTGATCAGAGAGAATGCTTATTTACATGTTACCTGTCAGAGTTGTATCTAGACACAGAAGGGATCCCATATCACTCCAACTGCACATGCCCCACACCATTACAGAGCCTCCACCAGCTTGAACAGTCTCCTGCTGACATGCAGGATCCATGGATACATGAGGTTGTCTCCATTCACATACACATCCACCCTCTCGATAGAATTTGAAACGAGACTTGTCTGATCAGACAACATGTTTCCAGTCATCAACAGTCCAATGTCGGTGTGGAGGGCCGAGGTGAGGCGCAAAGCTTTGTGTCGTGCAGTCATCAAGGGTACATGACTGGGCCTTCGGCTCCGAAAACCCATATTGGTGATTTTTCATTGAATGGTTCGCACACTGACACTTGTTGATGGCCCAGCTTTGAAATCTGTAGCAATTTGTGGAAGGGTTGCACTTCTGTCATATTGAACAATCCTCTTCAGTCGTTGTTGGTCCTGTTCTTACAGGATCTTTTTCCAGTCACAGCAAAGTAAGAGATTTGATGTTTTACTGGATTCCTGATATTCATGGTACACTCATGAAATGGTCATATGGGAAAATCCTCTCTTCATTGATACCTTGGAGATGCTGTATCCCATCACTCATACCATGACTATAGCACCACGTTCAAATTTTTCTTTGTAGCAACAGTAACTGATCTAATGACTGTGCCAGACACTTCTTGTCTTATATAGGAGTTGCTGACCACAGCGCCATATTCTGCCTGTTTACATATCTCTGTATTTGAATATGCATGCCTATATCAATTTCTTTGGTACTCCAGTGTATATTGTGACAGTGTACAGAAATATGTTTATTTACAATTTGTTTAAATTGATTAGGAAACTAATCTACAGCATTTGCATTGTTACATGGAACTGTACTGCAGCTGTATGCTTAGGTTGGGAATGTCTGGAACTGACAGTGCAATAACTCATCATGGATAACAGAATCATGAATATGGGTTGCTGTTGTGGGCTACTCGTGTATGTTCTGGTTAAAAAATGTGAGCGTAATTATCTTCCATCTCCACATATTTGTGAAATGTATATGTGTTGGTTTTTTTTAAAATTTGAAACCATGTGATATGGACATCTTCGTAACGTATTTCAAATGTAGTTAAGTGCATAATGGTATGGCATGACATAATAGTGAGAAAAAATGAAAAGTGTAATGAATGGTATGATAAAGGCATCTGATGCTATGAACGTTTCATCAGATGAAAGGACAGCAATGCACCAATAGTAGTATAATTTCTTATGACAAATATTTGTTCAGTTTAAAGAAAGTTAATGTGCCACAAGCGATATAACAATTTAACTTCTCAAGAGAAATATTTTGTTGAATGTAATGGATGGCAATGTGCCAATAGCAGCTTAACACTAATATAAATGTTTGTGGTTGAAACCTGGCTAGGAGATAGGGCACTGCTATAGAGGATTCAAGCAAAAATGATAGATTGTAAGTGAACAACATATGGACATAGACTAAAGCTGTTTTGAAAATCTTTACTATTAAAAGGATAATTTAATTAGTATAGAAAGTATAACTAAAGATTAATGATTTTGGGATATAAGATAATGCATGAATTTATTGAGGAAAAATATTAGTAATCACAAAATAATTTAGTCTATGATTATATAACTTAATTAATAATTTGAGAATGAAAAAATATAAAGTAGATTCAAGTTTTCAAAAATAATGATGAACTAGAAGTACAGAGTGGCACACGTGAAACTGGCCCCTACGCAAGGAATATGAATGAAGAAAATCAATGTACATCACCGCTTTCTTACATTTTTATTGTACAGTTTCATTATTAACTATGTAATTAATAGTTTAAGTAACAGATTTACTTATATTAGTTTAATAGGCATATTTTAGAAAGGAATTCAAAGTCTGTGTTCAAAATGTTCTCCGCCAACATCCAAGCAAAGTTGTGCACATTGAAGCATGTTAAGGAAAACGCTTTTCAGTACTCTTTGAGGAATGTTCGAAATTTCTTCACATATTTTGTTTTTTAATGTGTCAAGGAGAGTGGGGTGGCCACAAGCCTTTACTGATGGTCTTCTCTTCTGTAAAATCAGTACGTATATGCGCTAAGGACAAATCCGACGTATGGGAAGTTGCCCCATCTTGCTGGAAATATGTACAACATTTTTCGTTTGGAGGTAACAGAGCCGAAAATTCATTGTAGAGTTGCAAGTAAACATGTGTGTTGAAATTTTCGTTGAAGAACAATGGCCTGATAATTCTGTTACCAGATACAGCATAGCATACACCAGTTTTTAAATCATTTAACAGCTTTTGCAGTATGCCATGGGGATTCTCTATAGCCTAGTGTCTTGTGTATTAACGTAGCCCGACAGATGAAACCAAGCTTCATCTGTCGAAAAAAGGAGGAACGGATCAAGATGTCCCCCAGCGACATTTTCCAGCAACCAATTACAGTAATGTGTACGCTTGCCCTTGTCCACTTCTTTTATTTGCTGAACGACACTCTCATGGTGAGGTTTCATTTTTAAGCCATGAAGTATGCGTTGACATGACCTGCGAGATATTCCACATTGCTGTGATAATCGTCGTTTTCACTTGTAGGGACTTCTTTCAGAGTGTGCCATCACGTTTGCCACAACTTCAGGTGTACGTACAGTCGGTGCCTTTGAATTAACAACACTGCCTGTCGAACGCCACTTTCTCAATATATCCTGAATCGTTGATTTTGCAGGAATATTACTTTCAGGAAACTTTTCATGAAAAATGTCACGAACAGCTTTAATGGATTCAGACTACACATATTCTTCAACAATGAACACACGTTGTTCAATCGAGAAAGACATGACAATGAATTACACGGTTTATAACGACTACTTTCCATATGAACTACTCACACGCTAATGCTGTTGGTAGGTGACAAAGAAACTGACAAACTAGGAATGCTACTTACGCGCGTTCAGAGTCCGGTTCGGGCTGGTTTTATGTGCGCCACTCTGTATAATGGAATGGTGTTGCTCGTGAGAGAAGATAACTGAAAAATTTATAAAAGTTTCAGTAAAAATTTGCTCATTTCCAAAACTGATTGTTGTCTCCAAAAACATCCCAACTTTTAAAAATCTCAGAAGCAAGGGAATATGTAAAATTTCTGGCTTTACAGCCATCATATGAGTGTTGTCCAGAAAGTAATGTACTGCATTTTTTCCTCAGCCGAAAACAATGCTAGGAATGCAATACGTTACGTATGTATTATTGAAAGTCTCCTGAATGAGTGCACCAAGTTTCTATCAGTCCCAACGGATACCATAGCTGCAGAACGGTTTCAAAATGGTGTCTGTAGGTGATGTACGTTACAAACAACGTGCCGACATTGAATTTCTCATTGCAGAGAAAGAAACTCTGGGGAATATTCACAAACACTTGTGTAAAGTCTGTGGAGCATCTGCTGTCGACAGGAGTACAGTAAAATTGTTGGGCACGGAGGATGAAGTCATCAAAAGGCAGAACTCCACGATTTGCAGCGGTCGGGGAGACCATCCACGACTGTCACGTCTGACCTAGCCTCCTCGGACTTCCACTTGTTTGGGCCATTAAAGTATGCCTTTCGTGGAAGACATTTTAAGGATGATGAGAGGGTGATTCACACAGTGAAGTACTGGCTCCGCCACCAGGACAAGGATTGGTGCCAATAGGGCAAACACGCCCTTGTTTCACACTGGTGGAGGGCCTTAGAACGGGGTGGAGATTACGTAGAAAAATAGGGTGTGTAGATAAAACACCGTTCTTTCGTGAGTGTAATTCTCATTATGTTCAATAAAGAACTGTTGAAAACAAAATGTGCTGCATTACTTTCTGGGCAACCCTTGTAGTTAGCTACAAGAAGCTCTTCTCAGAGCAGTTGAGAAGGCAGTAGTGCAAAGGCGACGTAATGTCGTGCGAGATACCTGTGACAAATGGTTTATTTGGTACGTATATCTTGAGAAATACCGCCTAAATTGTGGTCTTTGTGATTGGTTGCTGTATTCGGAAGTTGCGCTCCAAACTGTTACACTTTAGTTATTAATATTACAAAAGCTAAACAGTGAATTTGCTTACGTTTCACATAAAAACAACCCTCAATAGCAGGCCATCATTCCATCATTTCAAAAGTGTCAATTGCCTGCAGAATACCAAACAGTTGCTAAACGAAAGGACAGATGAAGCACTTAGGAGATCTTCGGATCACACATAAAGGTAATTCACACTGTCCATCGCGTCCCGTCAATACATTCTGCAAAGTATTTTAAATGGCATCCATACTGACCGTCCCTTCGACCTTTATGGTCGAAGGACAGTCCCGTCCTGTCACATCACGTCTTGGCATCGTCAAGATTTCTTGGGAAGAATGCTATGACAGCTGACATCATCCGCCCGTTGTTGATCACAAGACCTCGAGCACATTTCCACCCAATACACAATCATGCGTGCATTTTTCTGTATTTTGTTCCATCGTGGTTGACATTAATTGTTTGTTGTTGCTATTTTTGTTATGAACTGCTTCGGTTCGTTGTCTCTTTCGTTACAATTTATAATTTTATAGTAAATGACGGAAGGTTCAGAGAGGCAGCAATCTGAAATGTACGACATGAGTGTACTAAATTACTTGCCTTGTACTATATTTCTGAATTGGATTTTTATACATACGGGTACCATATTTAATATTTTATATTTAATATTTTACAATGAAATGGACTGCAGTTTGGCTGCAACTTGGAGTGAAAAAGTACTGGGTGCAGAGTTTATTTGTATGTTATCAGGTATTGAAACCTTCTGACATTGCAACAGTGGCAAAATGCTTTTTTGTGGAGTATACATCAAGTAATGTATTACAGCTGATAGCTTAAATATGTACTTGTGGCGGGCTTACTTATTGTTGCATAGCTCTCTGTTGTGTGTTTGAAGCAGTTATGCAAGCATTAATGATAAATATTTACGTGGTTTAGCTGACCCCAGCACAAAAGAGGCATTGAAACTATTAACAATAAAATATGAGATGTAAAGAAAACTTATAAATCTTGAAGGGAAAGGTATTGATGGAGATATGACTATTCCCATACATTTTCATTGTACTTGCAACTAAAACCAATTTTTCGTGGTATGTGATGGCAGCTCATAACTCTGTTTTCCTTTTAGTAATTATGGGTGCAATTTTACATGAAAATGAAAAATTCTCGTTCTGTACCATTTAATGACATTTTTTGGGCCCAGGCTTTTTTTTATGCATTGTTTTATGCTTCTTTCTTCCTTCACTAATATGCAACTTATCCGTGCAAGTGGCTAACCATTTGCGTCCAGTAAATATCATTTTCGTACAAATGTGGACTCCAACATCGACGTATATAAGCTACCGCATTGTGTATGTGCATTTCACACATAAAAATACTTGAAAATCATCTTGAGAAAATTGCAGTTCCCGCGGAAAAAAAAAAACAGTTGAGGGCAGCCATGTGACTTGACGTTCCGTGACGTGACGGAGAGTGTGAATACAACTCCACGTTATTGTGCCGTGACGCGACGGTGCGTGACCGCCAGTGTGAAATGGTCTTAACTTGGATAGCTGTCAGATCAGAGGTCGACTGGCAGTGCCGGAGGATGGTCACATTGTCTGCCGCGGTCAGTATCCGTTAAGATTTAATTAGCAATCTCTGGTTTGTAATTGTAAGAGATCTGGTGCGGCATTCTTGGAAAACTGACTTCTTGTCTGCCATGGCCGATATTGGTTAAGAACTTCATTAGCAATCTCTGTTTTTTTCTTTCTTTAGACATTGTTTCCTGCACAGAGGACAACTATAGGAGACTGCAAGTTGGTGAATGTTATTCAGAACTTATGTAGTGGTAGCAGTTTGGCACCTCGTGTGTATTGCAATCTTAGTACAAATGAGATCAATGGAAGGTCATCTGTGGGAAGTATGAAAGGAAAGAAATTTTCGAGGGAAGGGATTTGTCATACTGACGTAAATCCCTCTCGATATATCTTTTACTTGCCGTCAAGTGTTTTGCAGCCAGAATGTGCTCAGCAAAGGGTGCCCATAACCAGGGCCAAGGACGAGACACAGTCCCACTAGCTCCCAGGAACCGAAAAAATATAGTGCAGTCAGGTGCTTTTCTTTCAAAAAATTAATTACATGTCGGTATTACGCAGGTTTTTAACAGAGTTCGAATGGAACTTCATTATGGCTATTTACAAATCGCCTTTCGTCTTCCAAGATATTAAAAATACCTCATACACTCTGGTTCCCCCCTACAAACTACAGTATGGACGCTCTTGTGCTCATTTGGATTCATTTGCTGTCCAGTTTCCATTAGTGCTTAATGCCATTGCCTGTTTCTGTAGGTAGGGGAATACGAAGAAATCCAAAGCACCTCACGGAATCTACTTACCGACCTTGATCCAAAGCTTTCTGTCATGAGAGAAAAGTGCGAGTTGGGTTTCACATGATTTGCGTTTTCGAAATCCTAGCTGGCTGGTGTTGAAGTCAATCTGTTCAAGACACTTCATTATGTTTGAGTTCAGAAAATGTTCTAAGATTCCACAACAAATCAGCATCAAGCATATTGGACGGTAGTTTTGTGGATCACTCCGACTACCCTTCCCATAAAGGGGTGTGACTTGTGCTTTTTTTCCAAGAACTTGGCACAGTTGTTTGTTCGAGGGATCTATGATAGATTGTAGTTAGAAAAGGGGCTAACTCAGTCGCAAATTCAGTATAGTATGTGACAGGGATTCCATCGGACCTAGGAGCTTTTTTAGTTTTAACGATTTTAACCTGTTTCTCAATAGCACTGACATTAATACATATTTCACTCATCTTTAAAATGGTATGAGGATTAAATTGGGGTAATTCTCCTAGGTTTTCTATTGTAAAGGAATAGTTGAAAGTGGAGTTAAGCATTTTAGCTTTTGCTGTGCTACCCTCAGTTTCAGTTCCGGTCTCATTCACTAGGGACTGGATACTAACTTCTGTGCCATTAACAACCTTTACATATGACCAGAATTTCTTTGGGTTTTGGAAAGATCATTCGACAATATTCTGCTATGGTAGTCATTGAAGGGTTCACACATTGTTCTCTTGATGGCCAAACGTGTTCCTACATCTACATCTATACTCTGCAGTCCACTGTGAGGTGCATGTCACAGAGTACATCCCACTGTACCAGTTCCTAGGGTTTCTTCCTGTTCCTGCCACGTGTGTAGTACAGGAAGAATGATTTTTTGAATACCTCTGTGCGTGCAGCAATTATTCTAGTCTGATCATCATTATCTCTATGTGACCAATACATAGGGAGTTGTAGTTATCCCTAGAGGAATCATTTCTTGGAATAGTTTACGTCTATCTTCAAGAGTCTGCTAGTTCAGCTCCTTCAGTGTCTCTGTGACACTCTCCCATAGATTAAACAAACCTGTCGCCATTCATGCTGCCTTTCTCTGTATAATTCAATATCGCCTGTCAGTCCTATATGGTCTGGATCCCACACACTTGAAGAATATTCTAGGATAGATCACTCGAGTGGTTGGTAAACAGTCTCTTTTGTCGACTGATTGCACTTTCTCAGTATTCTACCAATAAACCAAAATCTACTTCTTGCTTTACCCACAATTGAACCTATGTGATCATTCCATTTCTTATCCCTATAAAGTGTTACGCCGACGTATTTGTAGGAGTTGGCCGATTTCAACAGTGACTCATTGATATTATAGTCATATTACGTTTTTTCGTTTTATGAAGTGCAAAATTTTACATTTCTGAACATTTAGAGCAAGTTGCACCTCTTGGAAATCACATCGAGATCTGATTGAATATTTGTGCAGCCTCTATGAGATATTACTTCGTATTAGATAACTGCATCATCTGTAAAAAGCCTGATTTTACTAATAATATTGCGCGCAAGGTAGTTAAAATAAACATGAACAGCAAGGGTCCTAACACACTTCCCTGGGCACACGCGAATTTACTTCTATATCTGACGATGACTGTCCATCCAAGATAACGCCATGTGTCCTCCCTACCAAATAGTCCTCAATCCAGTCACAAATTTCACTGGATACCCTGTATGATCGTACTTTTGACAACAAGCATAGGTACAGTGTTGAGTCAAATGCTTTACGGAAATCAAGAAACACTGCGTCTACCTGGTTGCCTTGATCCAAAACTTTCAGTATATCATGCGAGAAACGTGAGAGATGGGTTTCACATAATCGATGTTTTCGAAACGATGTTGGTTGGCATTGAGGAGGACACTATGTTGTGTAGCATCTCTCTCTCTCTCTCTCTCTCTCTCTCTCTCTCTCTCTCTCTTTATCTCTATGCTTTGTTTTACGCCTTTACGCCTGTTATGCAGTAACCTCTGTTTCTTTAGAAGTTTCTTTGCCATGACTATATACATCAGTGACTGTATAATTCGAAACATCGAAACTGGAGTCAGTGACCGTGCTACGGTTGTGCCACAATGTACAAAGGACAACTAAAACAAGCAGATTTTTGTATTTTGGTAATCATGTTGCACAACCGTGTCATGGTCACTGATACCAGTTTTGATGGGGAGATCCTCAAAGAGGTCAAGTCTGTTTGTTGCCATTAGATCCATTTTTCCATCACTAATCGGGTTTCGAACTATCTGTTCTAGATAGTTTTCAGAGCGAACATTTAGTAATGTTTCACAGATTTTCTTATCACATTCACCACTAACAAAACTGTCATTTTTCCAGTTTATGTTGGATGATAAAAGTCTCCTCTGATGATTACAGTATGATCAGGGTACTTACATACAAACAAACTGAGGTTTTCTCTAAAGTTTTTGGTTACATCAAGAGATGAGTCCAATGGGCGATAGAAGGATCCAATTATAATCTTGTGCCCATCCCTGATACTGAGGCTTGCCCAAACAATCTCACATGCAGCTTCAATTTCTGTCTCAGTGGATTTGAATTTCTTGTCTACTGCAACAAATACACCACCTTTCGAAATACACTGAAGTTTTCCCCAAAAATGTCACTCCTATAGATTTCAGGTTTCAACTATAAAATAATAATAAAAATTGTGTTCTATTTCAAACCCCTCTTAACGAAACCTTTCAGTCCTTCCACCAAAGTACTGCATCTTTCTGTGTAAGTTATGCTTCCACCTCTGACAACTCAAATATTTTAGAATTTCATTAACAGAATGATAACTGTAGTCAAAGATTAATGTTGGGTGCGGCGCAACAGAATAAGTGGACCGAATGAATTTTAGTAGTTGTAATTTTCAAATCGCTATTCGTAGTCTCTCTATGCTTTATGATAGATATGAAAAACTCAGACTTCTTTTCTGAATGACTGCAGCTTCCACAAGTATAAAGAATAAGAATGGATATTGTAAATTAGTAACAACATTGTCGGGACATATTGCTGGCAATATGCAATTTTTATGGCCTGTGTTAGGATACCTTTATAATAAATGTGCGCACCCTGGAAATTCATAACAAATTCGAAGAAAAAGCCAAATATTTGTTACAAGGAAGAATACAAATGTCATTCATAAATGCCACGAAGTGGTTCCTTCATCTTCAGAATCAAATCAAAGTCACAAGGCCTTAAGTCCAGGGAGTATGGTGGATGGTACAGTACTTCCCAGTCCCATCGACCGAACAGAGCATCCACAGCTTGCGCTATATGCGCCTGTGTATTGTTGTGCAAAATGATGGGTGGGTTGTGCAAGAAGTGTCGCCGCTTCTTTCGCAAAGCTGGTCGCAGGTGACGCTCTAAAAACGAACAGTAATACTGTGCATTGACGGTCTGCCGTGGAGGAGCGTAATGAGTTAGGATAACACCATCACAGTCGTACACGAGAATCACCATAACTTTAGATCGCTCCATTCGCACCATCAACAGAATACGCTCTGATAACGGTATACTACGCCTTCCACATCGCTGGCAACGGGTTCTACATAACGCTGGTGACTACTTTGGACAGTAACAGCTGCAAACATGTAAATCTTTTATATCGGCTGTGAATAAATAGTTGCCACTATTTAAGCTCCAATCCTCGTATAAGAAATCGTACAAAAGGTGAACTGTTTGTGATAAATCTGCAACACGACAAAACCAACATTAATAATATAAACCTGCTCGCGGGTGAAACACAGCGTTACGTAGCCTTCAAGTTCTGACTTTTCATTGGCTGCTTGGTTAGAGAACAGACAGCGAAGTGGGGACATTGCTAAACAGCGAGCTATTCCGTTCTTGGACAGAATGTGAGACCGAAGATAATACGCTACCAGGCGTCGAGAATCGATCTGGAAACTAGAGTTATAACGGTACCCAAAGAAAAATAAACCAGCAGTTTGCTGTTTGCAGCCGTTATTAATTTTATTTATAGCGTGTCTTAAGTGCACACGTAATAGAGAAACGAGTACTGGAATTTCTTGAATAAAAGCGGCATACTAAGCCCACTTTTTGTTTAATACTCAAAACTAAAAATGTTGACAACAGATTGTCAACCATCACAATTGCGGCTTGTTGATACAAAGTCAGTATCTTATTGAAATAATTAATGATAAGCATACGATATCTTATTGGGGCCTAATGTTAACACATATGAATATTTGAAACGAAAACTCAGAGAACCGAGCTTTGCTAAAAGATAAGCAAGTCTCACTAGCTGACATACGCCGGCTCGAGTACTGTCTTTTTCACATTTTTTTGCATTTCTACATACTTGTCATTAAACTTTTTTTGTCACAAAAACATACGCATATAAAATTCTAACAGTAATGAGTATCATGAACAGTATTGCGAAATTATTATCATTCAGTCTTGTTCCATAACCTGGAAACAAACTGGATAGTAAGAAAAGTCATCGTAAGCAAATATGTAATGATGTTTCTAAATCTCATTTTTCAGTAATGACACAAAAAAATATTTTGTGAGTAAGAAACAGAAAGAATTTTAAGTGCCCTCTACTTCCGCCTTTGTCATGGGGCAATCTAATCCGATTTCACTCTATCAGTAGTGGAAGGGAATCATGTTTATAGAGAATTCCGCTCGGCGTTCTTCACTTGGTTTTGCCAGAGGTGAAGGAGGTCTTTTGGTATGAGTGAAAATTTTTGTAGCAAGTGAACATCGAACACGAGACCTTTTGCATACGAAGCAAAAAAAAAAAAAAAAAAAAAAAAACAACCCGCCAGGCCATCCGCACCATTCAGTACATTAGGGACAACTCAGACTTCTCAAATATCGTCTTATATTAAATTCGGACGTCTTTTCAAAGAAGCAGGCATCAATTTAATATTATGAACAGGGAACCAAAGTTGTTGAGTAACTCGTGAAAAGTAAAACCCCAACCTAAGACACGACAGCGGCAGTCATACTGCGTGAAAATAATGAGAAAAACGAAAAAAGTTAGAGGGTTAAATGCTTCGTACGCTGAACACTTTGTTTTAGAAGCCGACACTTACTCTGCTATGAACGCTGATGTTAGACAGCATTATACTGTGGTGAGTGGCAATAAGTACACTGCAATCAAAATGGGTGTGCGGTTTCCAGATATCGTCTGTCACTCCATATGAATAGTATGTTCTTGCAGAAGTTCGAAAGGCGGTATTGCAAAGGTATATGCATTTCTTCCTACAGGAGAAGGGATGGAAGTTCTCTCACCCCGTCGATCGTTCATGACCTAAACTTAAAAGCTGTCCTTAGGTTAGTTAGATTTAAGTAGTTCTAAGTTCTGGGGGACCGATGACCAAGGATGTTAAGTCCCATAGTGCTCAGAGCCATTTAAAACAGGCAGAAGCATAAAATAACATTGCAGTCAGTCTCAAGAAAATCGCATTCATAAATTATCAATGCTGTTTGCAATACATAATATGTGCAGATTATGTTTGGGAAATGGTGGCATACGTGTAAACTCAATGAGGTGTAAAACGAGGTCCTAGAATAAAGCCTATCTCTCAACTGGTTTATCTTTTAATGTGCACTTATTTGCGCGAGTAAAAAATTTGCAGTCCGTATATTTGATATTCAAAAGTACAACAGTTTTATGTCTAAAAACCACTTTTGAAGGTAATATAGTATCTAAAAATTTAAACTGTCCATTCAACCTGTTCATACCACTCTTTAAGGGAATACAATATGTAAAAATTTTAACCCTCCACTCAACCCTTTCGTATGATGACTGACATAATCACTATGAGAACTTCTGGATGATTAATCAAAATATACTTTTCAATCGCTACATGAAATTGTGTTATCATTTCAGTTCCCACAACCAATGAAAATCTGTTTGCGTGCAGATGTTCTTAGCAAATCATCACTGCTGCGGACAAAATGTGACAAACGCCGAATCTACAAAGCAGTTAAGAATCTAAGTTTTTAATATGGACATGTTGCTCACAGTATTCTGTCAATTAACTGTATATTTGTCTATAGTTGAAGGGCACATCCGTTAACAGAGGACTAATTCTGCAGAAAACACAGGAGAAAAAGTGTACACCTATACAGAATAGTCGTGATGCGGAACACTCAGAAGCAAGATCTTGGTATATAGAGGTGTTCATTCTATTGCCACTCTGTTTTGCATTTCCAGCGACTAAAACTATAACGTGAGAACTATTTATTTATCAATGAAATGTCTCAAGTTGACACAGAAATGTCTCCAGATATTATGTCAGTCTGAGTTATCATTTAACAGTTTCATATTACCGGGACATCTAATGCAAGAAGCATTTCCAAAACGTCTGAGGCAAACTGCAGAATATTCCGTGAATTTTAACTGCAATAGTTTGCCGTGGAAGAAGGAATATTTTCTTTGGGCATCTTGTCAAGTGGCGCACTTTACTCTGATGCAGAGCTAACGTCGGGCTTAAAATGGCTCTGAGCACTACGGGGCTTAACTCCTGAGGTCATCAGTCCCATAGATCCAAGAACTACTTAAACCTAACCAACCTAAAGACATAACGCACATCCATGCCCGAGGCAGGATTCGAACCTACGACTGTAGCGGTCGCGCGGTTCCAGATTGTAGCGCCTAGAACCGCTCGACCACCCTGGCCGGCTCGGGTTTAAATTGCCGACTTGACAACGCGGCATACGCTGCGACTGAGTAGAGCAGAAGAATGAATGCATCGCCTTTCCTCGATTGTTCACTGACGTGTTTCGACACCGCGTTTCTTATACCGACAGTTCACTTGTACGGAGTTGACAAACTTTCTGAGATGCCTGCTAATGTCGTGTCGGACTTCCTTTTGCCCGGCGCAGTGCAGCAACTCGAAGTGGCATGGACTTAACAAGACGTTGGAAGTCCCACGCAGAAATACTGAGCCACGCTGCCTCAATAGCCGTCCATAGTTGCGAAAAAGTTGCCGGTGCAGGACTTTGTGCACGAACTGACCTCTCGATTATGTCCCACTAGAGTTCGATGGGTGGGCAAATCAGCCACTCGAATTGTCAAGAATGTTCTTCAAACCAGTCGCGGACAATTGTGGCCCTGTGACGTGGCGCATTGTCATCCATAAAAATTACATCGTTGCTTGGGAACATGAAGTCCATGAATCGCTACAAATGGTCTCCAAGTAGCCGAACATAATCATTCCCAATCAATGATCGGTCCCATGTAATCACAACCAACACCATTATGGAGCCATCATCAGCTTGCACGAAGTGCTTTGTTAACAACTTGGATCTTGGTGCGTTCTGCGCCATACTGGAAGCCTTCCAGCAGCTCTTATTGAAACCCATTTGACCAGGTCTCGGTTTTCCAGTCGTCTAGGGTCCAACCGATATGGTCACGAACTTAGGAGATGTGCTGCAGGTGATGTCATGCTGTTAGCAAAGGCTCTCGCGTCGGTTGTCTGCTGCCATACCCCATTAACGCCAAATTTCGCCACATTGTCTGAACAAATACGTTCGTTGAACGTCCCACATTGATTTCTGTGGTTATTTCAGGCAGTGTTGCTTGTTTGTCAGCACTGAAACTCTACCCAAATATCGCTGCTCTCGCTCGTTAAATGAAGACCGTCAGCCACTGCGTCGACCGTGATGAGAGGTAATGCCTGACATTTGTGTTTTTCGGCATGCTTTTGACGCTGGATCTCGGAATATTGAATTCCCTAACGATTTTCGAAACAGAATGTTCCGTCCGACTAGCTACAACTACCATTCCGCATTCAGATTCCGTCAATTCCCGTTGTGCGGCCGTAATAACGTCGGAAACCTTTTCACATAAATCACCTGAGAACAAACGACGGCTACGCCAATGCACTGCTATTTTACACCTTGTGAATGTGATACTACCGCTATCTGTATATGTGCACAACGCTGTCCCATGACTTGTCACCTCAGTGTATGAGGGCTGCATTTCTTGCTAACGGTTTACTAACCGACTCTGTTCCTGTAGTTTGTATAATTGAGCAATGGACCATTTGCAATGAGTTAAATCAAAAATGTATATTTTGTTATTTTCGGATAGAGTGCTCGTTATTTACCGTGTTTTGTGATAATGCTTTCTTTCGTTTCTAAGGAAGTTTAGAATACCTGTACAACTTCGTTACGTCGGTAATGTTTTCAAAATGTTAAATACGGTGCACTAAAATTATATTCTGTTCCATGTGTAGCATACCAAACTCGAAAGCAATAACAACTCGCAAGTTTGAAATATAACGTTATATATTTACCCTAGCAGTACCAAGGCATTCTCTGTAAAGCACATTACCAGGGGCAGTGATTTATGACCATCCAAAAAAATACAAAATTCGTCAACTGTTGTTGAATTGTATTAACAACAGTTTTTAAAGAGATACTGCTGTGTAAGTAGGGTACAGGACCTCAGCAATATCAACACACTTTCCGTAACGTCGCCGGCCGAAGTGGCCGTGCGGTTAAAGGCGCTGCAGTCTGGAACCGCAAGACCGCTACGGTCGCAGGTTCGAATCCTGCCTCGGGCATGGATGTTTGTGATGTCCTTAGGTTAGTTAGGTTTAACTAGTTCTAAGTTCTAGGGGACTAATGACCTCAGCAGTTGAGTCCCATAGTGCTCAGAGCCATTTGAACCATTTTCCGTAACGTGTACTACCAACTTCATGACCACCACGAAAAATCTGAAAAATGCAAATTTCGTTCATTGATATTGATGCAGGGAAACCGCATAGTTGGCTCAGAGGTGCATGTTGCGGACGAATTGAAACAGAATATAAATGTAACCTCGTAAATCTTCCATGATAACAAGTCCAGAGTTGGTTGCGATTACCATTTAACACTTCACTAGGAAGGAAATGTTATGCTTAATATGTCAGTGTAAATGGCTTTACACCCCACTCGATGAAAAATTCAGAACTTTCCATGCGATACACACTGCATTAACGATGTGATTGATAAAAATTAAGACAGTCGACTGACTGTGGTAGTGGAGATATTGCGTGGATTTGTAAATTGTCGAGTGCTTGATTTGTAAAAAAAAAAAAAAAAAAAAAAAAAAAAAAAAAAAAAAAAAAAAAAAAAAAAAGGTTCCTTTACTGTGACCTAAAGTAAAGGAAACAAAAGAAAAATTCGGAGTAGGTATTAAAATTCATGGAGAAGAAATAAAAACTTTGAGGTTCGCCGATGACATTGTAATTCTGTCAGAGACAGCAAAGGACTTGGAAGAGCAGTTGAATGGAATGGACAGTGTCTTGAAAGGAGGATATAAGATGAACATCAACAAAAGCAAAACAAGGATAATGGAATGTAATCTAATTAAGTCGGGTGATGCTGAGGGAATTAGATTAGGAAATGAGGCACTTAAAGTAGTAAAGGAGTTTTGCTATTTGGGGAGCAAAATAACTGATGATGGTCGAAGTAGAGAGGATATAAAATGTAGGCTGGCAATGGCAAGGAAAGCGTTTCTGAAGAAGAGAAATTTGTTAACATCCAGTATTGATTTAAGTGTCAGGAAGTCATTTCTGAAAGTATTCGTATGGAGTGTAGCCATGTATGGAAGTGAAACATGGACGATAAATAGTTTGGACAAGAAGAGAATAGAAGCTTTCGAAATGTGGTGCTACAGAAGAATGCTGAAGATTAGATGGGTAGATCACATAACTAATGAGGAAGTATTGAATAGGATTGGGGAGAAGAGAAGTTTGTGGCACAACTTGACCAGAAGAAGGGATCGGTTGGTAGGACATGTTCTGAGACATCAAGGGATCACCAATTTAGTGTTGGAGGGCAGCGTGGAGGGTAAAAATCGTAGGGGGAGACCAAGAGATGAATACACTAAGCAGATTCAGAAGGATGTAGGTTGCAGTAGGTACTGGGAGATGAAAAAGCTTGCACAGGATAGAGTAGCATGGAGAGCTGCATCAAACCAGTCTCAGGACTGAAGACCACAACAACAACAACTGGAGTGGAGGTGGGGCGTTTTTGAATGTAGACGTCTGAAAACATTATTTTAACGCTTTCCTGCAAATGCGAATACAACATTTGTACCGGTAAAAAGTAAAGTTTTGTTGTATCACATATCAAAATCTGCAGTACGGATTTTTTTCGTCAGAGTTACCCATTCAGAGTACAGGTGCGTACCATTCCAAATCAAGCACTGAAATCACCTATTCACTGAAATTACCATTGTACTACAATAATGAAAATGCATTTAACAAAATTAATTGACAAAAATGCAGTTACTTCTTTTATTCCGTCTTAGTTTTCATTATTACAATTACTATTGGTACTCAATGGTGCTCACTTTGGCCTGTAAATAAGATCTGAAAGCCAAGAAAACAGTGTAGCTTTGTGGTATAATTTGTTTCCATTGGTGTTAAACCGCAATTTTATGGAACGAATCGTGTGTCCAGATTGTGGTGTGTGTTGTGTGAAACAGGTTCGAGAGAAGAGGTGTGTGAAAACGTATAGACGATTCATCTACAGTGCTTAGTAAAATGCGCTCTGCACGATACAAGAACAATGCTTATTTCGAATGGTGTACATATGTGTATCGAACATGTCTTCACATTAGTGTTATAACAGAGAGATGATTTTCGTTTTTGTCACTTTTCGCCTAGATGACTGTGCAAAAACCACCTAAAGAACCATACACAGACTGGTCGGCAGATCTGTCTCGTAACGACCTGGGGCCGAACGCAGACGACAGTAGGGGAATAAGTGGGTGCTGGGATACCTTTGATATCAAATTAATTGGCTAATTAATTAAATGTATCAATTAAACCATCTCTCCTCCACCCTTTTGGGAAATCCCCAGCCTTCCTCCTAGAAAACCCTCAGCACTCCCCATCTCTCTTCGTCTCCCTCCTGTCCTCCCCACCGCCATATGGTGGGAAACACTCATCCTGTGCAGAGCTGTAGACATGGAAGGATCTCACGATACGAAATTCAAATCAATATCAACTGCATTGCAGAGGACATAATAATAATTCTTTGTTTAAAAAATTCATTTGATATATTCCTTATTTAATCAGTCTGCGGTAGACACAGTTCCTCTCCACCCGCAGTGGTGAACTGACAGGAAAAAAGTGTGTGTGCTGAAAAGCTGGAGAGGAAGGATGTAAGGGTGTGTCCTTATTTATTGACTTGTAGATTAGCCTGACGAAAGAATTTACTAAATTTTGGTGGTGAAACTGTATTGCCAATTACCTTTCAGCCCTGCTGTTTGAAATTCAACTAAACACTATTGTTTAAAATTGGTGGGACGATAGAAAAACTCTACTGAAAACACACAGCGCTCATGAAAAACAATGGGCTACACATCAAAAAACGCTTTGTGCTTCACCGCACACAACGAAAAACTTTGAACTACAGGTATAAAAACATTCGAAAAACTTTGACGGAAAAAGCACCTGTTCTAATAACACACTGCTTGCTACAGATGTAAGAGCTTCGTCTGTACGGGCATAAAAATACACATAGACGTATATCGAAATGGTCGCACAACAAAACCAGATATTACAAGAAAAACATCGATGTAAATCGCCCTAACTGCACAGTGCTGATAAACGATAGTGAAACAAAACCATGAACTAGTCTACACATACAAAACAGCGAGTCATTAAAAAAAATCAGCGATTAAATAACGTTAGTAAGATCCCCTAATTAAATACACGAAACAGCTATTGCCCATGAATCTAAATAAATACATACCGCCGCTGCCGGTGTCCCCACGCTTCTGTGCCCACCGTGCCTGTCCTTCAAATGACACACGTCGACTCATTCTAATGACTGGTACACCCATTCAAGGAAATATATGTTTGTAAAAGGAAAGTAGTGGACGTGCTTTTTTGAGATATGAGTAGGACCTTTTTTCTTTTGCTCCAATAAGTTGCGGAACGTAAAGGAAGTCAAGCGTTCCCCTGGCTTCACATGAAATTTCAGAGGCACTGATTAGCAGGACCTCTACTTCAAAAGGATCAACTGTGGCGACCGGATTAAAAGGAAAAGGTAAATGCGTCAGATCTCATGTCTTGCAAGTTTTTAGTTTTGGTTTTTCTTGGAAACCAAGATACTCTTGGTAGGTCTATGTGGGTACAGATGTCCTCCAGTGTTGTCCTCACTACTTGAACGTCTGTTTCTACCTCTGTCAACCACACGGAAGATCCAACTGTTAACCTCGTAGAATTCATATGGGCAATGTGGTTCAACAAAACAAATTCCCTCCCATGAATAGTTTCTATAATCTTTTCTACATGTGTATGCAATTCATGGTTTGTTGTCTCTCGAATTCACAATTGAAGACTGGGCCTGGATGTTTCCCAAAATGTGTCTTTTGTTTCCAATTTTCCATTCAGACGTTTTGCTATGAATAGCTAGGCACTCTGCAGCATATAGGGCCTCCAATCGTATTGCTGTGGAGTATTGTCCTATATTAGCGTTAACTGATATTGACTTCTTCTTCTTCTAGACACTTTTGGCTAATTGACATGCTGTTTACATTTTACTAATACATGATGTGAGTCTTCTTCCTCAGAGGAAAATGAAATGAAATCATCACATGGCACTGATGGCTGGGAGACCCCACCCAGGGCATTTCGGGTGCCAAATGGCAATTCTTATCAGTTGATGCCACATTGGGCGACTTGTTTGTGAATGAAGATGAAATAATGATGAAGACAACACAACCAGTTCCTGAGTAGAGAAAATCTCTGACCTGGATGAGAATCAAACCAAGGCTCACAGCACGGCAGTCAGATGCGCCGACCACTCAGTTAAGGGCGCAGTATTTGGGAGGTATTTGGCTGTATCCAGTCCCCTAGCTATTTGAAGTTCTCCATCCATTTGATTTCACTGTTGTCTACCTTTAGTACAAGTGGTGACTTGATGTTTATAGTAAATTCAGTTTCTTGAAAAATATCTGGGGCCCCATGTTTGCTTCTAGTATTTTCAGTTCATTAATTTGTTCTGCCACTCTGTCTAGCGAATCAGAAAAGACTTTAAGGTCAGTTGTAAAGGCCAGGCATTCAGTTGTCACGTTCATGACTCTGTAACCAAGCCCATCTCTATTTTCAACGTCTTCATCACTCTTCCCTTTTTGCCACTCATGGATCAATTTCTTGAGTACACAGTTCAAAAGAAAGGGCTCCTTGCCTGACACCTCACTTGATTTCAGAAGCACCTGAAATCTCCCCCATAAACTTCACTTTGGAAGCCGTGTCAGTAAGAGTCAGTTCAGTAAAAGTCCTTGATTTGTTATACAAGGTAAATTCTTTCAGGATTTCGAGAATAGTAACTTGGTCAGTTGAATCATAAACATTCTGGGAATCTATGAAGATCAGTACAAACTTCTTACTTCTACATTTCAAGTAAGAGAGAATATATTTAAAATTAATGATCAATTCTGCACATACAGATCTTCTTCTGAAACCTCCTTGGTGTTCATCCAGCTGTGACTCCAACTGATTTTCTGTCCTAGTCTGAAGCTGCAAAAGAATCTTGTAGGTTATTAAGATGAGAGATACTAAAATAATTGTTTACATCCATTCTGTCATCTTCATGATGAAGTTGGTGCATCAATGTGGAGGACCTCCCACATGGAAGATTCTGAGTTTCCACAGACATTGTGGATTATCTCAGCAGCCTTTTTTCATTTAAGTGAGTATGTGTAATGTCTCAAATTGTGCATGAGACACAGATATAACCACAGGACCACAGTTGTGAACATGGTAAACAGTAGCATAGTCTTTTGGTTTTCATTTATGAGCCTTTTATTCACAGCTTCACCTGCAGACACATAGGCCACATACATTGCACACATCTCCTTGTCCCCTCTCTCTGTCCACCTCCTCCCCCTCCCCATCTGTCTGTCCATCACCTCCTCATCCCACTCCTCCCTCTCCCCCCCTCTACCCACCTTCTATCATCTCTCTCCCAAGCGATCTCCTCCCCCTCTCTCAAACCATCTCCTCTTCCTCCCTCTCCCCTCTAGCCTGAACTATTTTATCCTATCACTTCTCTTGGTCCATCTTTGCCTCCTCCAACTCTCTGCCCATCTCCTCTCCTCCTCCTCCTCCTCCACCTCCTCTCTGTCTGTCCAATTCCTCCTTCCCCATCTCTCTGTGGCCACCTCCTATGTCAGCCCCACCTCAGTGGGGACTAGGTGGCTCTTGTACCCACTGTATTTCATTATATTATTAGTGTTATGTGTAACACATCCATTTTTGTAGAGATATAGATACAATATAACCACGTTCCTTCATTACCTTGAAGAGAGTGAAAAGAAAAGGCAACAGTTGATCGTCTACTCATGTTTACTGACAGCAGCTGACTTGCTCACAACAAGTACCATTGCCAACTGGAACTTCCTTGACGTATTTGACAGTTATATACTTGGTAAGGAAAAAATGCACAAAGTGGTCAGTCATTTATTCTTTTTTAGAAAGGACAATCACTGTAATCCATGTGAACAATTATGCCATCCACTGCCACAAATATTGAAATTCTTTAAATAGCATTGCACTGTAAAAGTTTCCTTTTCATAGCTCCATTGTGCTTTTCATGATGTGTAACATATGACTTGTGAACCCTATAGAATGAAGTCCTCGCTTACTGCATCAATTCTGGAAACAACATAGCCTGAAACATCTGTTGCTAAACAAAAGAGTAGACTGATTTTAAGATGAAACACTAGCAGACTGTTCACAGAATTTTTTTAAAACTAAACTGTGCACCTCTCAACATTCAATACAATACCATCTCATTCTCTGCTTAAAAATCTTCAGAAATGATGGGGTATTCAACAATGCATCTGACAAAACTTTGGAAACAAAAACATTTTATGTATTGCTTATGCCTGAAGATGTCATGAGAATACGGTGAAATGTTTGTGTGCCACAGTTGATAATATATCATGTGCATGCTGTTTACATTAAAACACTTTGCGTTTCCTCTTAGAAATGCATAAGGATCAAAATGAGAGAATGCACCATTCACTAGAACAAATTAAGTGAGAAGATGACATCCTGCTGACGACATTGATACTGTACTAATACAAGTGTAGCCATCTGACGATGGACAAAGTGGCCCAAAACTGCCTGCAGCAGTACAGTGCACCATCTTAAAAATATTTATGACTGGCTGTGGTCTTCCTCAGAAATCCTTAAATGGTTTACAGCCAAAGGGATCATCAAGATCCAGGATGGATAAATCAAGGTTTTATTTTATTTTATTTATTTTTTTATAGAGTCCAACCATGCAAGAAAGTTCTTTAACTGTGTCTTATTAATTGGAATCTCTTCAGGTCAGGTCTTATTCTTTTTGTATGGACTACCTGGCCCAGAAACTTGACTTGAGATTTCAGATGGAAACTGTGCTGTGTCTAAATAATTTTGATAAATGCATGGAAAAATGCTTGAAGGTTGAAATTAAATAAAGAGAATGTCGTTTTGAGGACTGAACTCGAAATGCAATCACACTTCTTGTAATTAGTTGTTGAAGGAGGTGGCTCGATCTGTCACTGTCATTTCAAAGTTGTGTTGATGAGCCAACTATTATGACCTGTTTCTCAATAGCATTTTAGTCCACCTTTTGAATGCAATAAACCAATGATTCTGGCAGGGATTAGACACTCCTGGGGTATCTGAAGTTATGTGGTGCCAAACGTCTGTGCAGAGGTCATGCAATTCCTGTAAATTACAGACCAGTAGTTTGCTTGCACAGAGGTAGCACCAACTGTGTCCCATCAGAGCCAGATCACATAAATTTGGTTGCCATGACATCAATGTGAATTCATTATCATGTCCTCAAAGAGCATGATTCTGATCTTGTTACATGGACAGTTAGACTGCTGGAAGATGTTATCACTGTCAGAAAAAAACATTAAACATGAAGGCATATGGGTGGTCCATAAAAAGTTTCTTGTAGTCCATAGCTGTGGCTGTGATTCGAATGACAGGAGCCCAGGTGAACGTCATCCATAGTCTAATACTGTGTCCATGGCATTGTGCATGTTTCGAGCAGTTGTTCTTTTGGTGATGGAGTATTAGGACATAACCACTGACCTAATGCAACAACAAATGAGTCATTGGACCAGGTGACATGTTTCCATTGATTCATGGTCCAATCTTGACGATCCTGTACCAATTGCAATCGTAACTGACAATGTTGCTGGTCAACATGTCAACATGCGAACTCATAGAGGATCTCTGTCTGTTGAGCCCCATGCTTAACAGTATTCGGTGAATAGTGTGCTCTAAAAGAGCATCACACTCTGTTGTCAGATAACAGCATGCCCTGCTTTACAGAACAAGCAAGTGTCTAGTCTTCAACGAGGTACGGATTTCTACCATTAAAACATTACAATAAATAATTTTGGTGCCAGATGGAATATTATGATCTCTGTAGAAAAATAGTAGATGTTTTAAGATTGCTCTAGTTTTATTACATTCTGGTATCTTCACATGTTTAGCATTGAATAGAGTTTGGCAGAGGAGGGTATGTCCATTCTTTACTTAATAATAACCATTCAAATGAAGAAAACGGTGAATGTAATTCTTATTGTAGTCCTGTGGCACCTTTTACTGTAGAAAAGGTGAAGGAATTTAGCAGTTGTTCAAGGCTGTCATAGGAGGTAAGCAAAAATGGATTAATTCCTGGCTGGCTTGGAATGTGTCGAAATGGCTGCTTGTGCAGTACATAAATATTAATAGAGTAGTTCTGACCCTTTTCGAGAGCTTTCAGCCTTTAAATTTCTGATTTCATGGTCAAAAAATAAAAGGAACAACAGTTTTCTTCAGGTCAGCTCATCAGAGAAGCCCTCTGCCTCCCACATTCTGATCTAAAGTGAGACAGGTACTTTTTTTCTGCATTGTAAAACCAACCACAATCATGAAATATGGCAATATGAAATAACCCATTCATGCCTCTCTTGCTAATGTAAATCCCTTTTGTGTGCTGTGACTAATGATTCCATCAAGAATCATCTTCAGTTTACAGGCATAACTGATTTTCAAAATTATTAAATTATTTCTCACTCACTAAGCAGTCAACAAATATTCTATCCCTGTCAGTAAATACAAGTGTCACGGAAAGAGATTGTACACTGGTGACCATTCATATGATGTAAGTACATACATATTTATTATAAACATATGTATAAAGCAATAATACTATTGTTACATAAATGTATGTTTGCCTCATGCCATATAGAACTGAGTTCATGATGAAGTATTTTACAAAATTCTGAGACAGTAAAACCAGGACAGAAAAATCTGAAAAAAAGCTTATTCTGAAATATTTTTCCAATGGCAGCAAAACACAATACCCAGTAAGGAACGTCAGTACTAATTCGTAGCACTTGTTAAAGTTAAATGTGGAAGTAGAATTGATTTTTTACGAGAACCACTATGTGCTATGAAAAGAATTTGGTATCTTTCCTCATACTTTCAAAATTTATCATTTTTGTAGTAATTTTTCATTACTAAATGTTTCACTTGTATTAGTGAACAAGTGCCTTCTGTGAACTGTTTATGTAGTGAGCATAAGGCGAATGAAGAGAAGGTTACTTAATTTCAGAAATTCATACCTGTTGCAGGTAAAACTGAGTTTGAAACAACAACCATGAAAAGTTCAGAGGAAGGGAATACTTTAAATATTATACCCTAGACTAATGTTCGGAGTAAGGGTGGTGGTGATGTCATGCCACCAAGTGACGCAATGTCACAGCCAATGGGAAATAATAGTTTTGAATTAGCAAACTCTACACCTGACACTTTTGCACTCAGTGAAAAACTTGATGATAACAATCAAAGACTTGATGTTAGTAATCTTACTCTGATGCATAACACATTGAAAAAAGGCTTTGCGAATCATATCACGTAAGTGATTTGCAGTGACTTAGAAGGAATAACTAACAACATTTCAACATTGAAAACTACAGTAAAAGACATGCCAGATGGATTTTGATACAATGCTGTTAGAACACACAACAGTATAGACCACAGTTCTACAGGTAGCCAAACAAGTTTATGACAGCAACAAAATGTGAAAAACTAGTTGGTGATTTTTTTTAAGAGAGAAAGATACTTTAACTGATAACAGGTTAGATACAGAGCCACACAAGGCTGTTGGGCTAATGATTACCAATGTGTACACAGAGCAGACTATGTCAATATCAAAGATTTAAACTGAGCTGGGTCAGATACCTTCCCCCCATGAACCATGGACCTTGTCGTTGGTGAGGCGGCTTGCGAGCCTCAGCGATACAGATAGCCGTACAGTAGGTGCAACCACAACAGAGGGGTATCTGTTGAGAGGCCAGACAAAGGTGTGGTTCCTGAAGAGGGGCAGCAGCCTTTTCAGTAGTTGCAGGGGCAACAGTCTGGATGATTGACTGACCTGGCCTTGTAACACTAAACAAAACGGCCTTGCTGTGCTGGTACTGCGAACAGCTGAAAGCAAGGGGAAACTACAGCCGTAATTTTTCCCGAGGGCATCCAGCTTTACTGTATGATTAAATGATGATGGCGTCCTCTTGGGTAAAATATTCCGGAGGTAAAAAAGTCCCCCATTCGGATCTCCGGGTGGGGACTACTGAAGAGGATGTCGTTATCAGGAGAAAGAAAACTGGCGTTCTACGGATCGGAGCGTCGAATGTCAGATCCCGTAATCGGGCAGGTAGGTTAGAAAATTTAAAAAGGGAAATGGATAGATTAAAGTTAGATATAGTGGGAATTAGTGAAGTTCAGTGGCAGGAGGAACAAGACTTTTGGCCAGGTGAATACAGGGTTATAAATACAAAATCAAATAGGGGTAATGCAAGAGTAGGTTTAATAATGAATAAAAAAATAGGAGTGCGGGTAAGCTACTACAAACAGCATAGTGAACCCATAATTGTGGCCAAGATAGACATGAAGCCCTCACCTACTACAGTAGTACAAGTTTATATGACAACTAGCTCTGCAGATGATGAAGAAATTGATGAAATGTTTGATGAGATAAAAGAAATTATTCAGGTAGTGAAGGGAGACGAAAATTTAATAGTCATGGGTGACTGGAATTCGAGTGTAGGAAAAGGGAAAGAAGGAAACATAGTAGGTGAATATGGATTGGGGCTAAAAAATGCAAGAGGAAGCCTCCTGGTAGAATTTTGCACAGAGCATAACTCAATCATAGCTAACACTTGGTTCAAGAATCATGAAAGAAGGTTGTATACATGGAAGAACCCTGGAGATACTAGAAGGTTTCAGATAGATTATACGAGGGCCGTTCAGAAAGTAACCTCCGGTTGATTTAAAAAAATACACCAAGTTAAATAAAAATATTTTAATATATACATCTTACAACTACATCTTTGCACTATTTTTCTACATAGTCTCCATAGCGATTGAGGCACTTATCGTATCTCTTCACAAGCTTTGAAATTCCTTCTGCATAAAAATCACCCGCTTGTGCAGGGAGCCAGCCTGTGACCGCATCTTTGAGCTCTTCGTCGTCATCAAACTGCTGTGACCCGAGCCATTTCTTCAAATGCATGAAGAGGTGATAATCACTTGGCGCCAGGTCTGGGCTGTAAGGTGGATGGTTGATAACGTCCCACTTGAAGGACTCAAGAAGGGCCGTTGTTCTGTGAGCAGAGTGAGGACGGGCGTTATCGTGCAAAAAAAACGATACCGGAAGTCAGCATACCACGGCGTTTCTTCTGTATAGCCCGTCGTAACTTTTTTATTGTTTCACAGTACACGTCTTGATTAATGGTCGTACCACGTTCCATGAATTCAACCAACAACACCCCTTTGGCATCCCAAAACACCGTTGCCATCAGTTTTCTGGCAGAAAAATCTTGCGAGGCTTTTCTTGGTTTGGTAGGCGAATTTGAATGTGCCCACATCTTTGATTGTTCTTTTGTCTCAGGGTTCACGTACTTAATCCAGGTTTCGTCACCGGTCATGATTCTGTTTAACAATGGTTCTCCTTCGTCCTCATAACGTGACAGAAAGTCTAATGCAGAGGCCATTCTTTGAGTTTTGTGGTGGTCGGTAAGAATTTTGGGCACCCATCGTGCACAGAACTTACGGTAACCCAATCTTGCTGTCACTATCTTGTACAAGAGAGTCTTAGAAATCTGTGGAAAACCAGTAGACAACTCCGACATTGAGAAACGTTGATTTTCACGAACTTTTGCATCAACTGTCTGAACGAGTTCGTCAGTCACCAATGATGGTCTACCACTCCTCTCTTCATCATGAACGTTTTCTCGTCCACTTTTAAATAAACGTACCCATTCACGGACAACTCCTTCACTCATAACTCTTGGTCCGTACACGGCACAAAGCTCATGATGAATAGCTGCTGCAGAATATCCTTTGGCTGTAAAAAACCTTATGACAGCATGCACTTCACATTTGGCGGGGTTTTCTATTGCAGCACACATTTCAAACTGCCACAAAAACTAAACTAGCGCAGGTACAACGTTCACTCGACCACAGCTTGATGCCGACTGACCTGTTGAGTGCGTGAACGCACAGATGGCGTCGCTACTCCCCCCACAACCCGCACTGTGACCAATCGGAGGTTACTTTCTGAACCGCCCTCGTATAATGGTAAGACAGAGATTTAGGAACCAGATTTTAAATTGTAAGACATTTCCAGGGCAGATGTGGACTCTGACCACAATCTATTGGTTATGAACTGTAGATTAAAACTGAAGAAACTGCAAAAAGGTGGGAATTTAAGGAGATGGGACCTGGATAAACTGAAAGAACCAGAGATTGTACAGAGTTTCAGGGAGAGCATAAGGGAACAATTGACAGGAATTGGGGAAAGAAATACAGTAGAAGAAGAATGGGTAGCTTTGAGGAATGAAATAG
Organism: Schistocerca americana; assembly: GCF_021461395.2. NCBI lineage: Eukaryota > Metazoa > Arthropoda > Insecta > Orthoptera > Acrididae > Schistocerca > Schistocerca americana. The sequence continues at coordinate 636,227,868 of NC_060120.1, read as the reverse complement.
TGAAGGCAGCAGAGGATCAAGCAGGTAAAAAGAGAAGGGCTAGTAGAAATCCTTGGGTAACAGAAGAGATACTGAATTTAATTGATGAAAGGAGAAAATACAAAAATGCAGTAAGTGAAGCAGGCAAAAGGAATACAAACGTCTCAAAAATGAGATTGACAGGAAGTGCAAAATGGCTAAGCAGGAATGGCTAGAGGACAAATGTAAGGATGTAGAGGAATATCTCACTAGGGGTAAGATAGATACTGCCTTCAGGAAAATTAAAAACGACCTTTGGAGGAAAGAGAACCACTTGCATGAATATCAAGAGATCAGATGGAAACCCAGTTCTAAGCAAAGAAGGGAAAGCAGAAAGGTGGAAGGAGTATATAGAGGGTCTATACAGGGGTGACGTTCTTGAGGACAATATTATGGAAATGGAAGAGGAGGTAGATGAAGATGAAATGGGAGATATGATACTGCGTGAAGAATTTGACAGAGCACTGAAAGATCTGAGTCGAAACAAGGCCCCGGGAGTAGACAACATTCCATTAGAACTAGTGACGGCCTTGGAAGAGCCAGTCCTGACAAAACTCTACCATCTGGTGAGCAAGATGTATGAGACAGGTGAAATTCCCTCAGACTTCAAGAAGAATATAATAATGCCAATCCCAAAGAAAGCAGGTGTTGACAGATGTGAAAATTACTGAACTATGAGTTTAATAAGTCACAGCTGCAAAATACTAACGTGAATTCTTTACAGACGAATGGAAAAACTGGTAGAAGCTGACCTTGGGGAAAATCAGTTTGGATTCCATAGAAATGTTGGAACACGTGAGGCAATACTGACCCTATGACTTATCTTAAAAGAAAGAATAAGGAAAGGCAAACCTACGTTTCTAGCATTTGTAGACTTAGAGAAAGCTTTTGACAATGTTGACTGGAATACTCTCTTTCAAATTCTGAAGGTGGCAGGGGTAAAATACAGGGAGCGAAAGGCTATTTACAATTTGTACAGGAAGCAGATGGCAGTTATAAGAGTCGAGGGACACGAAAGGGAAGCAGTGGTTGGGAAGGGAGTGAGACACGGTTGTAGCCTCTCCCCAGTGCTATTCAATCTGTATATTGAGCAAGCAGTAAAGGAAACAAAAGAAAAGTTCGGAGTAGGTATTAAAATCCATGGAGAAGAAATAAAAACTTTTAGGTTTGCTGATGACATTGTAATTCTGTCAGAGACAGCAAAGGACTTGGAAGAGCAGTTGAACGGAATGGATAGTGTCTTGAAAGGAGGGTATAAGATGAACATCAACAAAAGGAAAACATGGATAATGGAATGTAGTCGAATTAAGTTGGGTGATGCTGAGGGAATTAGATTAGGAAATGAGACTCTTAAAGTAGTAAAGGAGTTTTGCTATTTGGGGAGCAAAATAACTGATGATGGTCGAAGTAGAGAGGATATAAAATGTAGACTGGTAATCGCAAGGAAAGCGTTTCTGAAGAAGAGAAACTTGTTAACATCGAGTATAGATTTAAGTGTCTGGAAGTCATTTCTGAAAGTATTTGTATGGAGTGTAGCCATGTATGGAAGCAAAACATGGACGATAAATAGATTAGAGAAGAAGAGAATAGAAGCTTTCGAAATGTGGTGCTACAGAAGAATACTGAAGATTAGATGGGTAGATCACATAACTAATGAGGGGGTATTGAATAGAATTGGGGAGAAGAGGAGTTTGTGGCACAACTTGACCAGAAGAAGGGATCAGTTGGTAGGACATGTTCTAAGGCATCAAGGGATCACCAATTTAGTATTCGAGGGCAGCGTGGAGGGTAAAAATCATAGAGGGAGACCAAGAGATGAATACACTAAGCAGATTCAGAAGGATGTAGGCTGCAGTAGGTACTGGGAGATGAAGAAGCTTGCACAGGATAGAGTAGCATGGAGAGCTGCATCAAACCAGTCTCAGGATTGAAGACCACAACAACAGGTCAGATACAAAGAACTTCCATGTACGTGGAAGGATCATGTGCGAACACAAATAGGAACACAATGTCTACATCTACTAAGATAATCCGCTAGCCACCACATGGTGCGTGGCGGAGGGTACCCTGTACCACGTCTCGTCATTTCCTTTCCTGTTCCACTCGAAAATACAGCAAGGGAAAAACGACTGTCTATATGCCTCCTTAATTTCTCGTATGTTAGTGGTCCTTATGCACAATGTATGTTGGTGGTGGTAGAATTGTTCGGCAGTCTGCTTCAGATGCCAGTTCTCTAAATTTTCTCAACAGCATTTCTTGAAAAGGACTTTGTCTTCCATCCAGGGATTCCCATTTGAGCTCTGTAACACTTGTGTGTTGTTCAAATCTACCAGTAGCATATCCAGCAGCCTGCCTCTGAGTTGGTTCGATGTCTACCTTCAATCTGACGTAGCACATATCCCAAAAATTCAAGCAGTACTCAAGAACAGGCCACACCAGCATCCTATGTGCAGTCTCATTTATGGGTGAAAGATTCTTCCATAAAATTCTCCCAATAAATCAAAGTTGGCCATTTGCCTTCTCTACCACAGTTCTTACATGTTTGTTCCATTTCATATCGCTTTGCAACATTATCCTAAGATATTTAAATGACTTGGTTGTGTCACGCAGGACACTAATAATCCTGCATCTGAACATCACAGGTTAGATCTTCCTACTCATCCGCATTAACTTACATTTTTCCACATTTAAGGCTAGCTGCTATTCGTCATACCAACTGGAAATTTTGTCTAAGTCATCTTGTTTCTTCCTAGATTCACTCAGCTTCGACACCTTACGGTACACCACAGCATCATCAGAAAACAATTTCAGATTGCTGCCCACCCTGTCCGCCAAATCATTTCTGTATATAGAGAACAACAGCAGTCTTATCACACTTCCCTGGGGCACTCCTGATAATATCCTTTTCTCTGATGAACACTCGCCATTGACGGCAACATTATTTAAGAAGTCTTCGACCTACTTGCATATCAGAGAACTTACTCGTATCTTTGTTAACAGCCTGCAATGGGACACTGTGTCGGATGCTTTCTGGGAATCTAGAAATATGGAATCCGCCTGTTGCCCTTCATCCATAGTTCTCAGTATATCATGTGAGGAAAGGGTAAGCTGAGTATCGCACAAGTGATGCTTTCTAGAACCACACTGATTCGTGGACATAAGCATGTGTCTCAAGAAATTGTATTATATTCTAACTGAGAATATGTTCTACGATTCTGTAGCAAACAGAAGTTAGGGATATTGGTCTGTAATTTTGTGGTCCGTTCTTTTATCTTTCTTATATACGGGAATCACTTGCACTTTTTTCCAGTCTCTTGGGACTTGGTGTTGGGTGAGAGATTTATGATAAATGCAAAATAGGTGAGAGGCCAATGCTGTAGAGTACCCTTTGTAAAATTGAACTGGGATTCCATCCGGACCTGGTGATTTATTTGCTTCCATATCTTTCAGTTGTTTCTTTACACCAGGTATGCTTATTACTATGTCGTCCATATGTGAGTCTGTCCGATGGTCAAATGATGGTATGTTTATACAATTTTCCTGTGTGAATGATTTCTTGAACATGATATTTAAAACTTCATTTTTAGTTTTGTTATTTTTAACTGCCACACCAGCATTGTCAACAAAGGACTGAATGGAAGCCTTAGACCTGCTTAGTGATCTTACATACAACCAGAATTTTTGCAGGTTCTCTGCCAGAACTCTTGTTAAGGTGTGTATGATTTGCACATAAATATCCTCACATATGCACGACACTCTACCAACCTTCGCTTGTCATCATTTGTGCATTTCTGTTTGAACTGAGGGTGCAACAGCCTCTGTTTCCTCAGCGTCCACCAAATTTTGTCATTAAACCATGGTGGGTCTTTTCCATCCTTCATCCAGTTACTAGGCATATAACTCTTCAGACCACAATTTACAATCTGTTTAAATTTTGCCCATAATTCCTCTACAGCCATCTTACTGGAACTAAGTGGTGCCAATTCACTGTCTAAGTGAGGTGTTAATAACTGCTTATTTGCTCTTTCTAGCAGAAACATTCTCCTAGCCTTCTTGACTGGTTTATTAATTTTTGTAACCATAGTTGCTGTAATGACACCTTGATGACTAATCCCCATTTCTGTACTGACATTGTTGATAAGGTCAGCCTTGTTTGTAGCTGGGGGGGGTTCTTAATATTTCCATTGTGTGTGGTCTACCGAGCTAGCTGCTCAAGACAGCTGGAGAAATTAGAAGAAGAATGGAACAAAATTTAGGAGAAACCAAGGAATGACTGTAGCCATACAGGTAAGAGTAATGATGAAGGTCATAGGCCAGTTTCTCATGCGAAAATATGTGCACCAGTAACAGCAGCTAGCACAAACGTGGTACCACAGTACGCTGTTACATGAAATGTTGTGGTGGGCACCGAACGTTCATTACTTATACTGGAAGAAAGTCTTGCAAAACACCGACAATTCCAGGTATTCATCCCAGAAAGCAAATCTGCTCATCCAGTTGTTTTCGTAAAAAACTTTTAGAAGCATGTTGCCTACGGCTTGGTCTGAATGACAAAAGAACCAATGCGTATGAGGCTGTGCTTTGGGCATCTAAGATGACAGAAAGGTGTCATACATTAGCACAATTTGAAAATGCATTTCTTGCGAAATATTGATCACATTGTGTGCAGGAAAGATTAAGAAAACAAGTATTTAGTCCAGAGCCATACAACATGAGACAGGGATTTTTAAGAAAATATTTCAGAAAGTAAATAAATAAGACACTTTTCTGGGACGAACCCATGGCTCTTAATGATGATCTGCAGATTTAGAAAGGAAAACCTCCATTTCACATTAGAGAAAAACTGGGACGAGTCACGCAAGCTAATTTAGAATACTTTTTGTCAGTCTCTGTTCTATTGACCTTATATACAAAGATATGAATACTGGTAATAACAATAATAGCCAGAATGTGTATCATAAAGGTGGGTGTGGGGGACAGACTGTGTCCACCCAGGTGCGGTATAATGGCAATGATCAAGGGCCTGCAACTGACACACATTGCATATTTACTGACGCACAGTGAGCCACGCCGATGTCACCTTTCCAAATCGTAAATGGAGATGAAGGAATGGTGACAGGTATCACTCTGGTTATTTGAACCATGATAACGCAACTGGAATTATCAGAACAATAGAAATTGGTGGGGCTCATTACCAAAAAGTCACCCAAAGTACAGCACGAATAGGAATTTTCAGAATCCCCAATGGTAATACCACCAGGGAAACCAGCAACAATTTAATCAGGGGAGAAACACTTACCAGCAATTGAATCTGGCCTCAAATCTGCATGGGAAAATTCAAATCCAGTGGTGAATATAATCGACGGGACTGATAACGCATATTCAATTGCTACAGATACATCAAACTAGGCCTGTTTGAGCAGATCATTAACAATATTCTGTTGTATAATACACCATATACATCATCAGATCTAACAAACAAAAACAAAGAAAAGAATGTGTGGGTTACACCAATTCTGTGTATGCCTAGGGAGGAAGTATCCCCTGAAGAAAAGTTAAGGCAGGTATGAATACCTTAATAGGAAGTGCCAAGGTGTGAAAGATTCATTATGACAAGCACCTGTGTAGGGTTAATCAATTTTCTGTTGGGGAAAGCATTCTGCTAAAGACGCACTGTAAATCATCATTGTTAAAAAGAATAGAATAGAATAGAATATTTTTATTAGCCTTTCAGCATTTTTCATACAGTTGGCTTCGTCAAAGTTTATAGAGGGTTTTAGTTTCAGTACAACATTCAAATAGTTACAGAAAGGGGAGAAAAGGAACTAAAGACCTTTTCTTCAGCATTATGTAAAACAATGTTTTAAATACACACATAAGAAAAGAATCACAGTAAATAACTAGCTTATATAATATCAAAACATTTTCTTCATAACTTAGGTAAAACGTATATTTTGATGATTAGTTTCTAAGAATTCTTCAGGTGTATAGAATTCGTTGTTTTTTAGCTAGGTTTGCAATGTATTCTTATATTTATTTAGTGGTACTGTACGAGCTGAGCATGGTAACTTATTGAAAAATTTTATGCTTAAGTACTTATAGTTATTATGGACTACAGCAAGTCTTGTGGAAGGCAAGTCCAGCAGGTGACTGTTTCTTGAACTGTGTGCATGCACATCACATCTCATGTTCAATTTTTTCAGATTTTCTCTAGCATATATTAGACAGTTATATATGTACATGCTTGGCACTGTCATTACGCCAAGAGATTTAAAATAATTTATGCAGGACTCTCTGGGTGCTAACCCCTCCATGCACCTGATTGCTTTCTTCTGCCATCTGAAAATACATTCAGCCCCTGGGGAGTTACCCCAAAGCAATATTCCATATTGCAGTTGGGAATGAAAAAAAGCGTAGTATGAGTGGAGTAGCAATTGCTTGCTCACACTGTTTCTTAATTTATACAATAAGAAAAGTACTTGTGCTAATTTACTACATAGATAATTGGTGTGTCCTTCCCATGAGAGCTTTTGGTCTATGATTAGTCCAAGTAATTTCACTGTTTTGTTTTCATTTTTAGTTACTTTGAGATTAAATATTATTTCTTCTGTTTTTGTTTGATTTATGCACAGCTGGTTAGCCTGACACCAGTAATTAGCCATTTGCATAATTTCTCCATTTTTGTCCAGTACACTTTGTAAGTTCTCTCTTGTACTTATTAATGTCATATCATCAGCATATAGTATGTTCTTACACGGTATGTAATTCGAGAAGTCATTAACATAGACAATGAACAGAAAAGGTCCAAGAACAGAGCCTTGTGGTATTCCTCTTTCTATAAGGAGTATTTCTGCCCTCTGCTTATTTGCATATACAAGCTGTAACCTATTGCTTAGATAAGATCTGAATAGTCGGAGTGTGTCATCTTCAATGCCATAGTATTTTAACTTTTTGATGAGTATGTCATGTGACACTGAGTCAAAAGCTTTACTTAGGTCAATAAGTGTTCCAGACATTGATACCCTTTTTTCATACCCTTCATAAACATTGCTTACCAAAGCTTCTACTGCTTTTACAGTTGATAGGTATGTAGTTATTTGGGAGGTTTCTTTAATCTTTTTTATATACAGGCAATGTAACTGTCAGCTTAAGACAGTCGGGGAATATTCCTTCATCAGGTACTCTGTTTGATAGTGAGAGAAGTGACATTTCAATTTCTTTTGCTATACATTTAATGATGAGATTACTGAGTTCATAATAATCTTCTGTTTTGGAATTACTTAATTTGTTTATTGACTTATTCATATCATTTAATGTGATTCGGGTCCAAGTGAACTTCTCAGTTGATGTAGACTGGTCCTTTTTGCATTGTGCAAATACCACACATGGAAGCTGTTTACATACATACCCACAGAGTGGGACGATAAAAGGTCTGTACACACATTGCAACCTGAAGAAGTACTTCCCGTACGAAAATGTAAGGAAAATTAACAGTAGATACAGTACTTGTGTGGGTAATAACTAAGATCATAAAACAGTAACAAGAACATAAGGCTATAGACTGGAACACAAGATTAAAGAACAAAATCACAACAATACAAACATACTGGTACACTTATATGGCAAATGATGCTCGATTATTATAAAAAGAAAATTGAGCTAGGATATATATGTGACAAACAGACAGGGAGCAAGGAAATGTACTTGTGACTGTCAGGCAAGATAGCATATTTACCACTGTAGATTAAGTTAAGTAATAGAGGAATCTGGAGTCTATGGGCACAGACCTCACAAAGCATTTTACTACAGTTTGATCTAGATGAGGAGACAAAAGATGGGACAAAAAATTGACCTCCTTTAAGGAACAGATACAAGTAGATTTTTCTTTGTCTTTGCACAAGTATACTTAATCTTTGTGACTTTCAATGCTAATATTAGTCTGGAAACCCATAAGGGCTAATTGTTCAGATCATATAGAAAAGCATGAATACTATTAAGCACAGTAGTTTAATATTACCTCTAGTTTGAAGAGAAGTATATGAGTGCTCAGGTCTGGAAGACTAGAAATACAAACCATTTGAGAAGAACCAGCATGAAACTTTGTTTTGTAGTGAGGGGCAGGACCCATATGTATATATATATTTTTATCATAAGCTAGTGCTGTGACAGAAACTCAGAAACAAATGAAGGACACAAAGATATGTAGCAGCACAACAAGAGCTCAGCTTTAGCACACACTATTGTTATTTAATAGGTATGATGTATATGGCAAGCTGCAGAATGTGCGTTATCATATGACAGATGAGTGGATGTGGTGAATCTGGTAGGAGAATAACATACAGTACACAGTATTTTAAACATAGCTGCACAACAGCAACGGTTCCACCTGATAAAATTATAAACAGCCGACCAGTTGCAATGGATAAAGAATTCTTTACCTAGGTTTCAACAAATTTAAATTTGTCTTCTTCAGAAGGTGGCCTAAGGACAATGAACATCATAGCTTACATTAGAAAAGTATGAAACTTAAGTCAAGAATAGATTTTAACATAAATTAGAGAGCTCTTGCATAACATAAATATGAGAACACTTCAATACTTTCAATGGTTTACATGAAAAGATTTCCTTCACAAAAGAACTTCAGAATGAAAAAGGTGAACTTAACTTCCTCGATTTAACAATTTCTGTGGTGTCACCGCCAGACACCACACTTGCTAGGTGGTAGCCTTTAAATCGGCCGTGGTCCGTTAGTATACATCGGACCCGCGTGTCGCCACTATCAGTGATTGCAGACCGAGCGCCGCCACACGGCAGGTCTAGAGAGACTTCCTAGCACTCGCCCCAATTGTACAGCCGACTTTGCTAGCGATGGTTCACTGACAAATTACGCTCTCATTTGCGAGACGGTAGTTAGTATAGCCTTCAGCTACGTCATAGCAAGGCGCCATTATCATTTGCTATTTATATTGTGATGCATGTACAGTCAGACCGATGTTCACCAACTATGGATTAAAGTTAAGTATTCCTGAAACTACATACTTTTCTTGATAGTATAATTACTTTACCTGTTCCAGACCTCACGCCAGCCTGCGTGAGTTTAACGTGTGCCTTTCGGCTACCCGTCATTGTGGATTGGCTGTCTTGCCAGTCCACAACAATTTCTATACAGAATAGTTCCTTCAATTTCAATATATTCCGTAAGAAAACGTATTCAGATAATGTCATCCCTGCTGACTCAACTCATCCAAAAGCTCATAAACTGGCGTTTTTTCATTCTGCCATTCACCGTATGGTAACTACTCCTTTATCACCTGCCGATCAACAGAAGGAATTGAATGTCATCAAAGCGATTGCGGCTAATAATGGGTACAATCAGAGTATGATTGATTACTTGTTCAGTAAGAAAACTTCCCAAAACTGTTCGACTTTGAGCAACAACCTCCCCACTGATAGCAAAGAAGCTAAAAAATTTATTTCCATTCCTTTCTTGGGTAATATATCGTATAGGATTAAACATCTTCTAAGGAAAAAATATAACTGTAACATCTTCTTCTCTACAGATAACAGTTTAAAAAGAAATCTTGTACATTCAGTAGAGATTGCCAGCGATTGGTTTTCCAATTCAGGTGTTTACAAACTAACCTGTAATAACTGTCCTTCATATTATATTGGTCAAACAGGTAGAGCTGTGAAAACAAGATATAAAGCACACCTATTAGGTAAAAAAGGAGCTAATATACACAGTTCTACTTTTGCTGAACACCTCTTGATAGCCTGCCATACGCCTAAACAGTTAGAAGACACTGCTACCCTACACAGAGAAGTCAAAGGGCGTAGACTAGATCTGTGGGAAGAGTTACAAATTTTTAAACATCTAGAGCTCAAGGACGGTAATATACTGAATGACCAGTTGAACCTTGCTTGTAGATAATTTTTCGAAGGCTTTAAACCTGTACTGTTTATGGTATAACATTAATGCTGGTAACCTTAGTGGTCTATTTTCTCACGAAGCTATGATGCACTTTCAATGCTTTAAGCTCACTACCCTTTATGTAATGTGGTTTTCTCACAATGTATGGCTGCCACTACATCGGCCCTTATGTGATTTTGTCTGGCTCTAAAACGTTGGTTCCCTGCGAATGTGTATTAACTGGATTGTGGACCAGGGTTCGTAATTCTGTCTTAAGAGCCATTATTGTCAATTTTAAAGTTCTGACATATATACCGTTTGTGGGCTTCACTAATATAGTAATGTAATTTTTATATTTTGGCTGTATATGCCACTGTGCGACTGTGCGTAACTCTCTCGGCGCAAGCACCACCTGCCTTTTTGATGTATAACTACATTAATTGTACCAAGGCTCCCATACTGTTATAACGGGAGTGTTAAACGCTTTCTTTCTTTTTATTGTTACTTTATCTAAGGACGTTATTTATACTGATAATTTGCACGTTCCTTTGTACGCCAATTGGCACATGGTTCGCGCCATGAGCGCCACCTGCCCTGGTCGCAGAGTAACTACCCTGGCCGATTACACTAAGTCGGTTGTGGGCTCTGCAAGATCCATGTACTAATTTATATTTATGTGACAAACCCCTATTTCTAGGGCTATATTTTAATTTTGACAAATGGATCTATGCCGACATTTGTAAAAACGGTGATGGTACATTAGTCCTTACTAATGTAAAATTGTAAGTATCAGTCGTCGTTCTCATAATGCAAGAGCTCTCTAATTTATGTTAAAATCTATTCTTGACTTAAGTTTCATACCTTTCTAATGTAAGCTATGATGTTCATTGTCCTTAGGCCACCTTCTGAAGAAGACAAATTTAAATTTGTTGAAACCTAGGTAAAGAATTCTTTATCAATCGCAACTGGTTGGCTGTTTATAATTTTAATACAGTACACACTTAGATTTAAAGCTATGAGGGCATTTCGAAAAGTAAAGATACACCGGCTTGCAGTCCTTAAATAGAACATTCATTTAGAAAACGTCAGTTACATCTTATTAACTGGATTATTTGTTATTTTTCGACTTAATCAACCCCATTATCCAAACATTTGTTAAGTCGGTGCAGAAGCCTTTGTATCCCACAGTCATAGAAGGTTGCCGCCTGTTGTCGAAACCACATTTCAACTTCATCTTTGATTTCTTCATCATCGTAGAATGATTTTCCACCAAAATGTGATTTCAGGTAACGGAAGACATGGAAGTCGGTGGGCGCAAGGTCCGGGCTGTATGGCGGATGGTCCAATACGTCCCATTTGAATTGTTTGAGTAGTGCTTTGGTTACGAGCGCTGTGTGAGGCCGAGCATTGTCATGAAGCAAGCGGACTCCACTTGTCAGTGTTCCCCTGTGTTTGTTTTGAATTGCCCTTCGAAGACGTTTCAAAGTCTGGCAATATGCAGCAGCATTAATTTCGTTCCAGGAGGCATAAATTCCAACAGAAGAATGCCTTGTCTGTCCCAAAAACAGAAGCCATGATTTTCTTCACTGAAATTGACGTTTTGCATTTCTTGGCTTTTGGTGAATTCGAATGGTGCCATTGCATTGATTGTTGCTTGGATTCAGGTGTATGGTGATAAACCCACACCTCGTCACCTGTCACAATGCGATCAAGGAACTCATCACCTGCTTCAGCATAGTGTGTGAGGAAGTCGAGTGCAAAGCCCATCCTTTTCTTTTTGTGTTCTTCCGTTAACAGTTTTGGAACCCAGCGCGCACACAATTTCCTGTACCCTAACTTGACAGTCACAACTTCATAAAGAGTTATCATTAACACGTCTGGTATGATCTGAAGCTATTCTTTCAATGTGAAACGTCTATTCGCATGAATTGCTTCCTCCGTTCTCTGAAGAAGGGCATCAGAGATCACAGATGGTGGACCTGTTCTTTGTTCGTCATGAACATCGGTCCTACCTTCAGAGAAATGACAACACCATTTCATAACATTTTGTCGATTCATAATGTTCTCATAAACAGAAACAATTTCTTTGTGAATATCTGCTGGTCGCTGGCCTTTTGCATGAAGAAAACATGTGATGGAGCGCACTTTGCATTCAGTGGGATTCTGAATTGGCGCAGCCATTTTAAACACGACCTACTCCAACCAGAAGCAATGTTCAACTACCGAATGACTGCGAGGAGAAAGCTAACGGTTCAAAGTTAACACCAGTGTTGCCAACTTGCTCGCCAAAACAATTCTGTTCCTCTGGCATACGGTGTATCATTACTTTCCAAAATACCCTCGTATATACAAGCATGTGAAGATGCCACTAACCGAGAAGAAAAAGGAAAGAGAAGTCAAATAATCTTCATTGTTCTACATTTGTCTACTGTATACATATTTTATTATTATTAGTGTTTGTATTAGGGTTTGAAGCTATCAACTGGTAATTACCACGTACTCTGGGTCTCATGGAAATGAAATTATCTAAAGGCAGCATAGCACATGCAAATACACATTAAACTGTGTTATTCACCAGGATCTAGAAATACGGAAAGGACTCAAAAGGACTCTCAACTTCTTCAAGAATCTCACTACTCTTCTTTAGGTGTCGTGGAGACCAGTGCAGGCAAAACCATGATGCAAGGAAGCACTCAGCAACTCATGCTCATAACACATATGTTATAAAGTATGCTGCACTGCTCAACTGTGGTGGGTAAAAAGAGCAATTCCCACACTGTGGTACCGTACTGATTGTTGTGTATCCACTCATTTATGCACCAGCATTTCTGCTGCCCAAAGGACATAGAGGCAGTGTGAATTTTAAAATAGGAAGCAAACTTCACAAATACACTTACCCAATTGCATATTGAGGGAATTTGTAGAGAAAGTGATAAGTGTATCCCAACTAAAAGATCATGTATTAACACAAAAGGAGAAATCTCGAGACACACTAGATTACCAAGAATGAAATGACGATGTAATAAAGAAGAATGGAGTATTTTTATATGTTTGTATATATGTATGCAGTACAAGATGTTATCTAATTTCTGTTAAAATATTTGTTTCCTGTGAACTATCATTTGAGAAAGAGGTGGACATTCCTCAAGAGCATCAGGTACAATGGGGTGTCCTGGGTACTAGAAAATGACGGTTTGAAGGCCTTTTCACGAATGGATCAAAGCACAGTCCAATTGCCCAACCTATTCCTGATTCATCCTATGACTGTAAATTTTTTTTTTTTCAGGTGCAGGGAACTGTAATTGTTTTACGGAAAGACACTTGTTTTCTTGTATTATAGAAATATGAATGTATAAAATATGTACAAAGAGATAAATCACTTTTTATGAAGCTAATTTGATAAGAGATAAGTTATGCAATGTAATTAGATAAGTTAGTATGATTTTTTCTGTGTATACACAATATTGTGTGTATTACTATAGTTGAAAAAGCAGAACAAAAGACTATTTCATATTACTGTAAAATCTGATATGTGAAAGAACCACGTATGAACACCAAAGTAACATGGACAGTAATGAATACTAAGATTTTAAAATACCTGAGAACACACTAGCACAAGTGAAAGACAGTATGTGACAAACAAATTGTGAAGTGAATCATTGGGCTCAGCCATGTGAATGTGAACTGCACAATACATAATTTCAGTGCCAGATGGAAAATTATGATCTCTGTAAAAAACAGTACGTATGTTAAGGTTGATCTTGTTTAGTCATGTTCTGGTATCTTTACTTTTTCAACAGTGAACAGAGTTTGGCAGAGGGGAGTACGTCTGTTCATTATTTCATAATGACCATTCAAGGAAGAAATTGGTGTACATAATTATTATTATGATTCTGTGGCACCTTTTACTGTTAAGAAGGTGAAGGCGTTTAGTGGTTCTTTGAGGCTGTAATCAGAGGTAAAGGAAAATATATTAATTCCTGCATGGCTTGCACTGTGTCAAAATGGCCACCTGCATGGTATGCAAAAATTAAGAGAGTAATTCCGACCCTTTTCGAGAGCCTGCAGTCTTTAGCTTCCTGATTTCATGGTCAAAACATAAAGAAGAATAATAGTTTTCTCCATATTGGCTCATCAGAGTCGCTCTCTGCCTCCTGCATACTAATCTAAAGTGAGGCAGGTATTTTTTTTCCTAGATTGTAAAAATAACTATAATCATGAAATATGGCACTATGAAATGCCTCTTTTTTCTCTAATGTTAATCCCTTTTGTGTGCTGTAACTCATGATTCCATTGAAAATCATCCTCAAATTCCTGATGCATCTGATTTTAAAAATTATTAAATTATTTTTCTATCACTAAGCAGTCAACAGTTTTTCTATCCCCATCAGTAAATTCACATAGTAGGAGATTTTTACATCTTGTTGCCTACTCATGGTTTCTGCTGTCCTTCAACTATTTACCATACATGGTCAAAACAGTAGGTAGCAAACAGCCACTAACTTCTTCATTTCTCAGATTCTAGTTCCCAGGGTCATGCTATAACAAAAAAATTGTGGAATCATCCATGTTAGTGGACTTCCCCATCTGTAGCCCCTACCACCATTGCAATGATCCATATTCTTCTCTGCTCTGCTTAGATGCTTTATTTACTGCATCACATGCCCACAGCACCAATACATGTCATTCCGTTTCGCCATAGGTAGTTCTCTACATATATAGTTGCAAAATATACACTGCACAACAAAAAAATGAAGCATCCAGAAGAATCTATGTTTGTCTGGATGGATGGATCGATGGATGTCAATATAACTTTGTACATGTACGCAGCATAAGTGAGTATCTAAATGGTTATTGTTAAAATTCTCTCTAACAGGTAGAATGGCCACCAGAGTGTATTAGTGTTGTTCATGCTTAGGGATACTACTATGCCTGGTAGGACATGTAAGGGGTGTAAACAGCATAAGATGTTGAGTGATCACTGGGAAGGACATGGAGATGGAACTTACTTGTGTGGGACCACTAGCAGCAGCTGAGAGAGTTTGAAGAGGGCCTCTTTGTGAGTCTCCATTCGGCAGCTGGTCAAATCATGTAATACCCAGGTTTGTGCAGCAATCGGATGTGACAATGGCCAATTATGGACTGCATGGGAACATGAGGGCGAGCATACTCATCATCAACATTCTGGTTGACCACATCTGACCCCACAAGGGATGACTGCCACTTTGTGCACCAAATGCACTGTAATCCCTTCATATCTGTGCTTGCCATCTGAGAACAACTAATGAACTCCCTGGAACATCCTGGATCATCCCACAGCATTGGTTGCAGACTAGCAACAGTGAGGTGGGAGAATTACTGTTCCAAGCAAACCTCTTAACACCTCAACACAAACTAGACCATAATCTGACTTGGAGAGGCCCCACACAGTGTAGTCACTACAGTAATATTATGAGTCCTGAGTGCTGAAGCCCAAAATAAAAAAAATTAAAGTTTGTTAAACCACAAAATGAGTGCACATACATGCTACGGATAACTTAATTTTTTTTTCGACGATTCTGATCACCAGTCATAATTGAAAAATAGTACGAGTTCTTCTAACCACATTCTAGACAACTCAGGAAGTTGCAACAAACCACAAAATATTTTCAGAGTCTAAACTGCAATTCAATCTATATAAACAAAATGCAAATGTTCATTTGTTCAAAATCTTAAATCTCTAAAAGTTCTGCACTGATTGCTTAGAAATTTTGACAAAATGTTACATTCGAACACATGCAATTTTTTTATATACCTATTGGAGCACCATCTGTTGAACATAAACATACATATACCATACAATACAGAAACATTGTCAGCTAAAATCTTGAAAAGCATTTGATTGATTGATTTCAACTTTTTACACAATATGATACTCTGTGAAGAGTTTGACAGAGCACTGAAAGACCTTAGTTGAAACAATGCCCCGGGAGCAGACAACATTCCATTAGAACTACTGACAGCCTTGGTTCAAATGGTTCAAATAGCTCTGAGCACTATGGGACTTAACTTCTAAGGTCATCAGTCCCCTAGAACTTAGAACTACTTAAACCTAACTAACCTAAGCACACAACACACATCCATGCCCGAGGCAGGATTCGAACCTGCGACCGTAGTGGTCGCGCGGTTCCAGACTGTAGCACCTAGAACCGCTCGGCCACTTCGGCCGGCTTGACAGCCTTGGGAGAGGCACCCCAGACAAAACTCTACCATATGGTGAGCAAAATGTATGAGACAGGGGCGAAATAACCTCAGACTTCAAGAAGAATATAATAATTCCAATCCCAAAGAAAGCAGGTGTTGACAGATGTGAAAAGCCGGCCGAAGTGGCCGTGCGGTTAAGGCGCTGCAGTCTGGAACCGCAAGACCGCTACGGTCGCAGGTTCGAATCCTGCCTCGGGCATGGATGTTTGTGATGTCCTTAGGTTAGTTAGGTTTAACTAGTTCTAAGTTCTAGGGGACTAATGACCTCAGCAGTTGAGTCCCATAGTGCTCAGAGCCATTTGAACCATTTGAACAGATGTGAAAATTATCGAACTATCAGTTTAATAAATCATGGCTGCAAAATACTAATGTGAATTCTTTGCAGATGAATGGAAAAACTGGTAGAATCTGACCTCGGGGAAGATCAGTTTGGATTCCATAGAAATACTGGAACACATGAGACAATACTGACCCTACGACTTATCTTAGAAGATAGATTAAGGGAAGGCAAACCTACATTTCTAGCATTTGTAGACTTAGAGAAAGCTTTTGGCAATGTTGACTGGAATACTCTCTTTCAAATTCTGAAGGTGGCAGGGGTAAAATACAGGGAGCGAAAGGCTATTTACAATTTTTACAGAAACCAGATGGCAGTTATAAGAGTTGAGGGGCATGAAAGGGAAGCAGTGGTTGGGGAGGGAGTGAGACAGGGTTGTAGCCTATCCCCAATGTCATTCAATCTGTATATTGAGCAAGCAGTAAAGGAAACAAAAGAAAAATTCAGAGTAGGAATTAAAATCCATGGAGAAGAAATAAAAACTTTGAGGTTCGCCGATGACATTGTAATTCTGTCAGAGACAGCAAAGGACTTGGAAGAGCAGTTGAACGGAATGGATAGTGTCTTGAAGGCATAAGATGAACATCAACAGAAGCAAAACGAGGATCATGGAATGTGGTTGACTTAAATCAGGTGATGCTGAGGGAAGTAGATTAGGAAATGAGACACTTAAAGTAGTAAATGAATTTTGCTATTTGGGGAGTAAAATAACTGATGATGGTCGAAGTAGAGAGGATATAAAATGTAGACTGGCAATGGTAAGGAAAGCATTTCTGAAGAAGAGAAACTTGTTCAAATGGCTCTGAGCACTATGGGACTCAACTGCTGCGGTTATCAGTCCCCTAGAACTTAGAACTACTTAAACCTAACTAACCTAAGGACATCACACACATCCATGCCCAAGGCAGGATTCGAACCTGCGACCGTAGCAGTTGCACGGTTCCGGACTGCGCGCCTAGAACCGCGAGACCACCGCGGCCGGCAGAAACTTGTTAACATCGAGTATAGATTTTAGTGTCAGGGAGTCATTTCAGAAAGTATTTGTATGGAGTGTAGCCATGTATGGAAGTGAAACATGGGTGATGAATAGTTTGGACAAGAAGAGAATAGAAGCTTTTGAAATGTGGTGCTACAGAAGAATGCTGAAGATTAGATGGGTAGATCACATAACTAATGACGAGGTATGGAATAGAATTGGGGAGAAGAGAAACTCGTGGCACAACTTGCCTAGGAGAAGGGATCGGTTGGTAGGACATATTCTGACGCATCAAGGGGTCGCCAATTTAGTATTGGAGGGCAGTGTGGAGGGTAAAAATTATAGAGGGAGACCGAGAGATGAATACACTAAGTAGATTCAGAGGAATGTAGGTTGCAGAAGTTACTGGGAGATGAAGAAGCTTGCACAGGCTAGAGTAGCATGGAGAGATGCTTCAAACCAGTCTCTGGACTGAAGACCACAACAACAACAACAACACAATAATCTAATAAACAATCAGACTGATATAGGCTATATTTTTTTAAGCAAAAATATACAAGTTTTCTGTTAAAACCAACTGCAAGAAAGTAAATGCCGTGCTATGCTGTGAAAATGTGTGGTTCTGTTTTCTTTCTCGCAGCCAGTATTAACTACAATAGGAGGGCATGTACACCATTCAATAAATTGTTTCTCCTATATGTATTTGTTTTTCTTATATACAATTTTAAACAAAAACTGTGTACACAACAAAGTACTGCTTTGTTTTCTTCCTCACTGTCAGTTTTAACAGAGTACAAGAAACTTATTTATGGCTTATCAGCAGCTGATTATAATACTACTATGGAATCTGAATCACCTGAAAGTTTCTAATACTACACATTGCAGATGAAAACTATGCAAAATGCTATAACTGAAATCACTATCATCTTAGATACAGCAGTAGGAAAGGCGTTCCTCACACACACTGTAACCAGTGATCCAATCCAATATAACCATTCATTCTAAGTGACTTTAATTCCCAATCAAGGTTTAGTTTGCAATTAAAATAAACTAGGGTCAATTTCAGAGAAAGGGGGAAGAGGAGAAAGAGGGGGTGAACAGAAAGAGGGGAATAAGGAAGAGGAGATGGACAGAGAGAAGTGGGAGAAATAGATTAGGATGTAGGGTACATCAAATTCCCAGACGCATTCAGCAATTGCAAATCATAGTCCCAAACTAAAGGTTCCACTTACATAGCTATGAGCTGGACTATCACTAATGAGCAGTCGTTAGGTTCAGAATATTTACCAGTACAATTTTCCACATTCTAAAT
This sequence comes from Schistocerca americana, assembly GCF_021461395.2. Lineage (NCBI taxonomy): Eukaryota > Metazoa > Arthropoda > Insecta > Orthoptera > Acrididae > Schistocerca > Schistocerca americana. The sequence continues at coordinate 636,209,072 of NC_060120.1, read as the reverse complement.
CCTTTATAGTGAGAATGAAAAACATTACATGTGGAGATGCACACTTTTGACCTGATTAAAATGAGTTGTTGAAGGAGGTTGTATGATAAATAGTTCATCTTCACCCATAATTAATAAAATAACAGTGGCAAAAAATCACAATTTAAAATTCGAAGTAGCACATCATCCACACGCAAAATTAACTGCTCCTTCCACTGGTGCAATCAATTTGGTTGTGCTTGCACATTCAATAAAGCTATTATGTTTAGCTGTTGCAAAAAAATAGCTCTTAAGTTAGTCAGTGGTTTTGTCTTATTAATTTAAAGAGGCTTCACCTAAGTATAAATGAAATTTGAAGAGTGCCTGATGGAGCCAGTAAGATCCTCAACCAAACCCTGCCTACTCTTCCTTTCCACTCAATCAGTTAATTGATACTCCAATTGAATTATGTTTTAACCCGGAAAGTTGTGGGCCTGTTTTGATTTATTTCATTCTATATGTTTTTTTGGTGTACTCAATCCAATTCTGATGTTTGCCAGCAAAATTTCATGTCAAAATGTTGAAAAGGATATAAAAAAGGTAAAAAATCTCATTTTTGACAGTTTTTTTGCTTATAATGCAAAAACTATCAACTGCTAGTAAGGCAATATTGATTTGATTTTACTTTTGTACGACAAAGACACATACTACCTGCATTTCAAATCATTCAGGCTAGTTACATGTTCTTTTTCTTATAGTACCATGAGATTTGTATACAGTATATTGAAGATTTGTATATAGTATGTTTCACAATCAGCAGTGAAAACTGACACGGGTGAGAGTGTAATAGTGAAGAGGGCACCAAATGATAAGTCACTTTTGTGGAAAAACATTTTCAAACTGGCCTGGTAAAGGGAGAGAATAAATAAAAGAAAAAGACATACAAGGCAGCAATATATTTGCATAGAATTGAAATACAATGCGAATATGAAAATGCTTTATTTTATTTTATTTATTTATTTTTTTAATACTGGAGTTGGCATAACAGATCAAGCCAGCCTACATTGTATCCAACTTAAAAATAGTAAGAATTTATTAAATTACAGTTTTGTTGTGGAAAAAGTGGTGTTTTGTACAAACAGCTGAAATACAGCAATTTTCAACCAGCACTTTGAGTCCCAATATTTCATTGGAGATTTGTTGGAAATTTTATAGATTTTCATTTTGATTATTTATGAAAAGTTGATTGTTTCCCAGTTATAAGCAAAAAATGCCAAAAAGAGATATTTTTTACGTTTTTTGAATTTTTTTTTCAATATTGCATCATGAAAGGTTTGTTGGCAAACCTCAGATTCACACTAGCATAAAAAAAGAACAGAAACGATTTGTAGACCAAAAGAAATAAAAAGTAACTCACAACTTTATCGCTGGGGCCCTCCTGAGCACAAATTGACTGTATTATGAAACATCAAAGAATTTATCTATTCATCATGGTTCCACAGAACCCATTAAGGAGAACTTTCAGGCATGTAGAACAGTTTAAGGTGTACTTTAAAAGACATGCAAATCACTGAAATTTCATCTGTATACTGTAGTAACAATAAACTACCAAACTGCTTAGTTTTGTTCATGCTTATGCCATTTCAATTCAATCAAAAAATTAAAAAAGAAGGCAGAAAAGGGGGGGGGGGGGGAGGGGAGAATCACATGCTGCTTACACTAAATAAGCTTGATGTGCATCTTCATGTTTTCACAGTGTAAAGAATGTTCCATCAAGTTACGGGCATGCAGCCCGAAAAAGAAGCTGAATTTACACACCTGCATGCCCAAAACTTTATGGAACTAAATAAGCTGTTTGTCTCTGATTGGTGCCTTAATATCCTCTCAATTACACTGCTATTTTCAAAGAAAATAATTACCCACATCTACAAATAACAAGCCCTGTTTTCTGTACTTTAGTATCACCACTAATCACTTCATCTTGCTGGAACAGAAAGATAGTGAATAGTGAAGTTCCTGTGAAAAGCCTCAACAGAAAGGACATTCTCGATGATGAGTGATGCAAAGCTGATGTGAACCAAGTGACAAATGTGTTACCTTTCCCTTTTGTCATGTGAAGATGCTATAGGCAATGATGTTTTCAATAGTCATAACACAGCTCCTCTACTGAAGAGATTTTAATGCAGATGTGATGCAAAACAGCTTTGCTATTTATGTCTGCCAGAGACTTGTAGAGTTAAGAAGTTTAAACAGGCAGAAGACTATATTCACTGGACACCCAGCAAAATAAACTCTTCTGCAAGGGATTATTTTCAATCTTCAAGCACTCATTGTGTTACCCAGTACTTAGTGACACCACACAGTGGGATGTAGTCCACACTTCAGTGACATTTCTTAGTTTTATCAGCATATCCTGAAGAAACTGTTGATGAAGTTAAAAGTTGATATGATATACTCAGAAAATGTGGCAGCTACGTAAACCAATCAATATACTCCATGTTGTAGTGAAAAACTGTGGAAGTTGTAAAGTGTCATTTTTTGGTGAGTGATTAAATTGTAGAAATGAATAAACAGTAGTGAGATTAGAGTATTGAACACTAACTTACACTTACTATGGCAGTGAAAGACACTAGATACCACTTATTACAGAAATCATTCAAAACTTCACATATGACAACTTGGCAACACAGTTTATATGTGGATTTCTTACTTTGGGTAACGAGAGACCTCACACCATGCAATAAATGACAATGTGCTAATCTTCTTGACAAGTTAATATTATGTTCTAGAATATGATATGACTATAAATCATTCCCATCCACAGATAATGCTGGCAAATGACCACTTGCTGCAGTCTGATTCAAGCTTCAATGTTCTATGTAATCCAGATCTTTCTCAAGCTAATCTTCATATTTTTGGATACTTGGATCACTGACTTTTGTTCAGCACCCAATTATGAAAGCAAGTAGTTGGACATAACAGGACTATTACCAACAAAAAATTTCGTATAGGATAGAGATGTAACAGATCAACTGTTCAATTTATTATTTTAGAATGAAATTTAATACAAAAACTTTATTCATTTTGTTTATAAACAGACAGCTATTAACAAGTAAAGGTTACTACTCATTTTCCTTCACATTTTGTTGATATATTTCTCGCATTATCTCCAGAACCAGTGACAAATTTATTCCCAGTTTTGCAGATATGGGAATTATTTTTTCACCAGTTTTCTGCTGAAACTCCTGAAGATTACTCTGCAAAAAGAATTGCATCCAATCAAATTGCACACTGTGATATTTAGCACAAAAAAAGGATTTAAGGTCTTCTACAAAATGCTGTAGGTGGAACACATATTACTAGCATTACCTTTGATTCTGGTAGGTCTATTTTGTTGCCAATAATAATTTGAGGCCTCTGAGCAAGATCAGGGCTAAACTGGCTCAGTTCATATTTCAAAACTTCCAGTTGATCCCAAGGTTCACTTGACAGGTCAATCACCATTAAAAGTGCTGAACATCGTTCTGCATGTTTTAAAAATGTGATGCCTAAACCACGATTCTTATGAGATCCTGGTATAAGACCAGGTAAGTCTGCAACTGTAAAAAGTATTAATAACAGTAGCAGTAATTTCTTAGTTACTATTCAGAATAAGAACACAATGAACATAAACAGAAACCTTAAATGTTATGAGAGATTTTGTACTGTAGCTTTTAGCAGTTGAGACATTAAAGGCTTCAATTCATTTCAGATAAACAAGTTTGCAAATATGCCCTCTTTCAAGATTTTTCATGTTCTTTTGTCATCTCAATCCAACATTTACTTTCCATTTCCTTGGCTACATTCTTGTTTCATATTTGTTCTTTTTTTCAAGCAGACTTTGCATCCAAATTTTAGCTGATTATTCCATTGGATAGTTTCCCAGACATGTATTTCCTTTCCATCCTGGTGCAACATGAGTATTTTGCTGCAGCATACTGATACAGCACTACATGCACATCTCATTTTGCAGTAGCACTACCCACAATGCGAGACTACAAACTAAAATCCTCCTTTCTAGAATCAGGTAACTTAATATTAATGTTGCCTAATGTTTATGAGGAAGTATTTGAAGGACTGCTGCATGTTAGTGAATAACAACTACACTGTCGGGAAAAAAAGTGAAGCACTCAGAAGATATGGTCAAATGTCAACATAAATTCATGCACTCATGCATCACCGGTGGATATATAAATCATTAGCATCACAATTCTCTATGACAGGTAGAACCACCACCAGACTGCATTAGTCTTATTCATGTTTTGTGTTGTTACCAGGTCAGGTAGGCTATATATATGGAGTGAGAACAACATCAAATGCTGACTGCTCACTGTGGAGGACACAGAAATTCTATGTGCTCATGTGGGAGCATTATTAGCTCCAAACAGAGACTGAAAGAGGCCTCAATGTGGGTCTCCATTTAGCTAGATAGCTAAATCATGCAATATCCAGATATGTGCAGCATTCAGATGTGGCAATGGCTCAGTGCTGAACTGCACGGGAATGTGAGAGCACTAGTACTCGTCATCAAATTTTCAGTTGACCACATCTGATCATCACAAGGGAATATCATGTACTGTGCACCAAGCACACTTCAACCTCTACACATCTGTGTCTGCTATCTGAGAACAACAAATGGACTCCCTGCAACATTCTGTGTCACCCCACACTATTGGTTGGAGATTAGCAACAGACAGTCTTGGGAATTACTGCTCCATAAGAGGCTGCCTTTAACACTCCAACACAGAGAGCTGCATTTCAAGTGTTGCCATGACTGGGAAGCAAGGACTGCCGATGAGTGGCATCACATTGTGTTCAACGATGAATCACGTTTCTGGACTACCCTAGATGACCATCACCAGCTAGTATGGTGGCGACATAGGGAGGGTTCCTGTTCTTTCAATATTTTGGAGAAGCACAGCGACGTTACTCCTGGTGTCGAAGTTTGGGGAGCCATTGGGTCTGACTACAGGTCACAGCTGGTAATATCTGAAGGAACTCTGATGTTACAATGCTGTGTCACACACATCCTGTGTCTTCATGTGTTACCTCTTGTGCGACAGTATTGTGGCACCATTTTTCAACAGGACAATGCTGTCCACACACAATATGTGCCTTTATCAACTGTCTGAATGATGTTTAGGTACTCCCATGGTCAACAAGATCCACAGATTTTTTCCCCAACAGAACATGTGTGAGAGCAGCTACCACAGTTGTGGACCAGCTTGCCTCAGGAGAGGAAACAATGGCTTACGACACCATTTCCAGTGGAATCAGTGCATGCATCCAGGCCAGAGCACTGATAAGTGGGCTGATACTGATAAATCCTTTGTAACGTTGACTCAATTTTGTAATCACTGAAATAACATCACAGACCATTTCAACCCACAAAGATTCATTTAGTTTCCTTGTCCCTTCTGGGTGCTTCACTGTTTTTTACCAGGCACTGTATTCTAATCTGTACTACACCAATGAGTTTCAAGAAATGCAGCAGTAATTTTATTTATATATGTACTTACACATTCTCTACATTCAATGATTCTTTTATGAGATGTAAAATCAAGTTATTGTTTTGTTATTCATGCAAGAAACAGCAGTGGCTGCCAGACTGTGCTACAGTAAACTACGTGCCATCTGTCTTTGATTTCCTGTCTCAAAATACTGAGTTTGATCTCCTCTATAATTAGCCTTGGCATTACCACAGAGACCTGGGATACAATGTATAATGGCTACAATTACAAAGTTCAAGAAATGTAAAAGTTCAAGTCCTGATCTGGCTCACAGTTTTAATCTGCCAGGAAGTTTCATATCGTTGCATACTCCACTGCAGAGTGAAAACCTCATTCTTCAAGAAATGTTGTCCCAGATTTATGTAAAGTTACAATACTGCTTCTTTTTTAAATGAATATTATAATTGTAATCTGGATTCAGACTTTAACTTCAATATTTGGCTTTTGTTGATGATGCGCTTCCCACAGGCACATTCGAACATTCATTCATCAAAAGTAACTCAAAGTTTACGTCTCACAAAATCACACTCCACATATTCAGATTCCAGTTTAGCACACAGTTTTAATCTACCATGATGATTAATTTCAACAAAAGCTGCTGCAAATTGAAAGATTTTATTCTGAATTGCATCTCAGGTTCATTATTTCATAAATGGGTACAAAATATTTGATTCTGAAACAAATTACTATTTCCTTTTACAATGTCAATTAAAATATTACAGTTGCTTTAAGAGCTCTGATATAGCACAAAATACTGTTGAAAATCTCATACTGTTAGGACAACCAGTTAACTGGCATATTATCTTGCTCCTTCCAGCAAAGTCTACCCAGTTTTCAACAAACTCATAAGAAACAGACTGAAGATTACACTGTCCCTATTTTCATAATTTTTGTTTCTCTATGATTATTAGCTCTGTTTTTAAGTTCAGTCCATCCATCATTGCCTCTATTGCAAAGACAGCAATCTGATCTATGCTTCAGTTTTTGAAGCCATATACTGCTCCATTAAAAAGAGAAACTTAAAAAGACTGAAATCTCTAAAATCATGCAGACTGAGACACACTTGACAGAAATAAAGGGACGCTACAAAACTGAACACATATTAGAAGTACACATTAGGCAAGCAGAAGTGGAAAGAAAGGAAATGGTTTTGAGACTGTTACAGTCAAAAATAAGAGATAAATAATACTGAAGGCACAACCACTGTAGCGCTGTTATTGAAGGCTCATCTTGCATAGGAAAACTTATTCTTACATGACAGCTCATAAGTGATGAGTGTGGCTAAATTGTGACGCATCTCCAAGTGACGAAGTTCAATGTGCTGTACCATTCAAAGGACTAAGCATTCACACAATATAGACTTACTGTACCAGTTATTGTACTTTTTAATGAACTGAAAAGGTTTTTGACCAGTACAGTACAGAAAACTGTTTTAAGAATCCATAAGATGCAGGAAAGATTAATACAGATAACAATTTGTAAGTGCAAAAGTGATATTTGTTGTAACTAGTAGTCATTTAAGTCATTATTTTATGTTTTATTTGAAGTCCAAATACACTGTCAGGGGAAAAGACCAGATAAGGAAAGACTGGCATGTCCTTACATCTGCCTTCTTCTCTCTCTCTCTCTCTCTCTCTCTCTCTCTCTCTCTCTCTCTCTCTCTCTCTCTCTCTTTCAGCTTCCTTTCCTTATTCCCTATCTGTTCCCTGCAGATTATAAGGGCTGTGAAATGTGTTTTATTATGTATTTGCCCAGACATATGTCCAAAATGAACTTTATTTATTTACTTGAGTTACATGTCATACAAAACTTTACATTACAAAACTGTGCAATATCATGGGATACTTCTAAATCAACAATTCACATAGCTTAGATAAGTGCACAAGAGAAAAAAACTAAATGATATTCACCCAGAATTGGGCAACAGCAACTTCACCACCCTAAGCCCTCATCAGCACTGCATGACTTGGCATGGACAGTGGCACAGGTAATCCATGTCTGTTTTTCCGCAGTCATTTTGTTCTGCACCTTTGAAATATTGTAGTGCTTCGAGAATTTCTGTGTAAATTCTAGAACCACTTGGCCTTCCTCCGTCTTTAACACATGATATTTTAAATAGAAGTGTGAGAGAGATGAATACAACCTACCGCACATTGCATGTTTGTGTGTGTGCAGGTCTAAAAACAGTCACGAACAAATTGTGGACACGGCGGCCGACAAGTATCTGCTGTATGATCCACAGAGTTTCAGTATATGTGTAGTATATAACAAGGAGTGTTTATGTATTATTCTGTGCTTTAAGTGACTTTGATGATTGGTAAGGACAAATGAAGAAATGAGGTTAGACTTTCAAGTAATTCATGTGTTGGACTTGCTAGAAGCAAGACATGTTCATAAATTACGAGTGGTTCTTAAACCAACTTTCTTATGAAAGTTAATTTAATGCGTTTCTAAAAAAAAAAGAAGAAGAAGAAAAGAAATGAAATGAAAATTTTGAGAAGAAATTGAAGAAGAAGATATGATAACAAGACAAGAGAACTGTTTCGTGTAATTGGATTATGTCCAAAAATCAAATGGAAAAATTTGTGTTTGAAACAAAAAAGAAGAGTAAGGAAGTAACAACAGTAAAGGAACGGAAAGAAGACCTTGACGTATTTGACTAAGAAGAGATACGACGAGAATAATTCAACTAAGAAGATCCAGTGAAGGGAGTATACAGCTCTCACACACATTGCGGTGATGCCTACACGGAAACAACATCCGACGCCACCAACACCAGTTGCGGTTCACCGGTGCTTACCTGCTTCCACAGCTGCCTACCAATGCCGACGTTGATACCAATGTCTGACGCCACTGGCTTGCTGTCCACTGGTGCCGACTTGCTGTCACATCTGCTGTCACATCTACGTTGCGAGAATTCTACAATGGGTGAGTGCAAGATAGAACTTAAGTACCTTAGCACAAAGTGATACAAACAGTAGATTGACTTTTATTGGTGTAGTTATTATGGTCAGAGTTGAGTTTAAAAAAAAAATGGTTACTAGGTCTAAAGATCATAAGAATATGGATCAGGAACAGCAAATTGGAGAAATGTCAGAACCAGGCAAGGCAATGAAAATTAGTAAACAAGGACCAGACTGGTCTGAATTAGTAAACCTAATCAAAGTTCAAAAGTCTAAATTAGATGCCCAGAGTGCAGCTTCAACTGCTCAAAATGAAACCTTAAGTAAAGAACTAGTCTCAGTAAATTCTCAATTAAATTTGTTAAATGCCAAAGTAAAATTGCAAAGCAAAGAATTTGGTAGTCTATGCAAAAGCATGGAGGTTTTAAAGACTAAATTTGATGACTTAAACAATAAAGTAGAGGATTTGAAATTAGAATTAAAGAATGAAGTAACTAACTCTTTAAACCTCCATGTAATTCGACTGTTCACTGGCTTTAGTCAGAAACAGAATGATCAAATCCAGGGTTTGACAAAGAAATTAGAATTTGATATTGAGGAAAAATGTAATATGTTTGAAACCGAAATTAATGAAAAGTTAGGATCATTTGAAAATGTACGTAATGTTAAGTTTGATGCTGTAAAGCACAGGTTGCATACTTTAAAAGAGTGCGTCGACAAGCAAGATAAGTTAACGCCAATAATCCAATCGCAAATTACAGGCGTTAATACACGAGTAGATAATGTAGAAAGAAACTTCAAATAGAAACTAGTGAACTCAGACTTAATAAATGTAAGTAGTCTGGAGAAACAGGTAGAGGAAATAATGGACTGAAAAATTACCAAGAGTATAACCTCCGGAAATGTTTCAACTATTGCTTCAGCCAAACTTAATGATACTAGCAAGGTTATAGACGATGTCAAAGCAGAAAAAAGTGTATCGTCATGTAATGTTGTGTTACCTAGTGAAGTGGTGATTGTTTTGAAGTGGGGAGACAAAATTTAATGAGAAGTACTGGTCAGCACTTGCTCAAGTGAAGTTAATATCAGATCCATGGGATCCGGACAGAGTCAAATATCCCCCAGGGATGTTAACATTCTTAGTTAATGGGAGGAGTGAAGACCGTTGGGTTCTGAGTTGGTTTTGGTGTTTCTTCTGTAATAATTTTCCTGCATCAAATTCCCCCAAACTCAAACTATTCTATCCACCCACACTTAGTGGTAATGGTAAATACCGTACCAGTGAGAATTTGTTATTACATCATTCAAAATTGTTCCTGGTAAGAGATTTACTTGTTCCAGTCATTTAGACTACTAACAACCTCTAACTCCCTATGAATTTTTGATTGCGTCATCCTCGGCTGAGAAAGAAACATACCAGTGAGCATTTGTTTTTACATAATCCAAAATTGCTCCCGGTAAGAGATTTTCTTGTTCCAGTCAGTTAGATGTCCCGACTTTGCTCAGCTGCAGCATGAGGTGGAGAATTGCACACATGTTGTCTCCAAATACTATTCTCAAGCAGAATGTAATATAGCCAAGTCAGCTTCTGCATTTTTGCTCTATGCAAGATTTCCGTCCTCACTGAGCTGGCCTTAGGACAACAGCATTATTCTTTGACAGATGTACCCCACAGTTGGTCCAGAGTTCAAATTTATGTTTCCTAACACATGTTTGTCTTAATGAACAGAAGTGAATATTACGTTAGCAGAATATATACTAGCGGATGAATAATTAAATAATGATGATACTATAGCATATAATGTTCTATTTTGTATAGTATATTTTATACCTTTTATGAGATGTGAAGTAGACGGGAGGGTTTGTATTGATTTTGTAAGGGGTAGTTAATGTAAATAAGAATATGATTTACACCAACAGATAAATCATGGCTAACACAGAACACACATCACACCTTTCAAACAACCCTCGCAAACAAGTATGACTGGTTCTTCACCATTTGCCGTTTCCATAGGGTTGCTAAGATTTTCTTCTGGGACCTCAAGAGTGAAGGTGGAAATGTCCATTTTGTAGGAGACGATTTAACACCATACCTCCTCTGGCTTCTTACTCAAGGTTTCCTGTCTTTGGGGCTGTCTTCTTTCTCTTCTTCGATCTTAGCAGCCATTTCTAGTTTTTCCTTTCTTACTTCTCTTTTGAGGACCTAATTATTTTTTCCCTCTTTCCATATTCATATACTTCGATCGCAGAAGTCCTTCCTAGTCTCCGTGGTTTTCAATAACCTACAACTTATTTTCACATAAGAAGGCCGAAGAATCAGAACACACAAACACACTTATGCATACACACAAAGAAATTCGAATTCACAAATAATGAAGTCACAGTTTAGAAGCATGTAATAACTGCCAAGGATTGTAGGGTAGAAGATATACGTACATCTAGAAAGATGCACACATTGTTTTTCTTTTTATTATGACTGTTCTACATCGCCTATTTACATGAAAAGCCATTATATAAAAATTGCATATGTACATTAGTATAGAAAAACTATTATGAACTTACAACGAGTATACATAAGCAGGAATGAGTAATGAAGGAGAACGCAAGCCAGATTGGAGTAAATTGTGAAGCTTATTTAAGAAAAGTCAGTGTAGCGAATACTCGGATAAATTGATGAATAGTAGGATAGTGGGGCTTGAACAAAATAGGTAGATATAATATCTACCATGAGTTGAATAATATGTGTAGACATAGTATCTACTAAGATTATAGGAGTTGAAAAGTAGAAGAGGACTCAAGGATATTAAGTGAGGTACTAAGAAATGAGAGTGAAGTGTAAAATAGATTTTTATTTTACCAGGAAATATTTAATTATAGTGTACATAAAGATGTATACTAAGGCAATGAACCATGAGGCCTACTCATAAAGGATAGGGGGGTGTATCCGACAGTTGCTAAGGATATAGGGAAGGCGTACCTACATAGAGATACGATAATCTGTGGCCTGATGAATAACGATGTTTTATAAAGGGGCGTACCTACCAGAACAGGAGGAGGAAGTGAATTCATAGGGTCAACCCACATGTAAGGTAGAGGTACTCATGCTAGGGGAAAAGGACAGTATCATGACAGAAGTCACACATTTAATAGGAATTATTTTGGTAAGTTTAAATTCTACATATCACTAGCATTATTTTGTTTTATGTGAATTTACAAGTGTCGAAAAGAACACTTTCATTGGCCCAGGGTTCCTCCAGACTACAGACTACTATAAATAATGATACTAGTACATACTAAGGAAAAAATAGAACAGGAAATTAGAATAAAGAACTCAACTGTCATGAACACCAGGAGCTTATGATTGGAAACTAAAGGTTTAGTCCTCATGATTCCTTGATATAAGAAAACGAACTTCCACATTGATTGAAATATTCCCATTTTATAATTAAAGTGAAAAAAAAAATAGAAATAGCTAAATAATAAGAGAAAGTGTATTCACTATTATTAAAAAAAAACAAGGTGTACTGTTGAAATATAAATTGTTATTACATGTGATATAAATGTGCATAATGATTGTATATAAAACATCTCATGTTCAGTCTGAGGGGGGGAATATGTAGTACTTCGAGAATTTCTGCATAAATTCTAGAACCACGTGGCCGTCCTCCATCTCGAACACACAATATTTAAAATAGAAGTTTGAGAGAGGCAAATCTGACCTACTGCACATTGCACGTTTGTGTGTGCAGGTCTAAAAACAGTCACGAGCAAATTGTGGACGCAGCGGCCGAACCGCCAGCTGACAAGTACCTGCTGTATGATCCACAGAGTTTAAGTGTATATGCAGAAAAGAACAAGGAGTGTTTTTGTATTATTCTGTGCTTTTAGTGAGTGTGATCATTGTTAATGACAAATGAAGAAATGAGGTTAGACTTTCAAGTAATTCATGTGTTGGATCTAGAAGCAAGACATGTTCATAAATTATGTGGTTGTTAAACCAATGCTATTGTAAATGTGTTTAATCAAGTCTAATGTGAAATGAATCAGTTGACTTGCAAACATTCGAATATTTATGTAAGAAATGGTGAATTTGTTCTTTGTGGAAGTTGAAATATACCAAGACTAAACTAAAAGTATTCTGCAAATATCCACTTATTTCATGAGGAAGGAGAGAGAGAGAGAGAGAGAGAGAGAGAGAGAGAGAGAGAGAGAGAGAGAGAGAGAGAGAGGAGAGAGAGAGTCTGATAAATTCCGTTAACCAGCAGTATTCTTCGGAGAAGAAGTTTTTGGAGATTGACGTAGCCGGCAATCCAGAGAAGACACTTAGCAGTGCTTACCAAGTAAGTCAACTGATGTGAGAGAGGTGTGAGTTTTGCAATCCAACTTCACATCGGTTTTTGTCGTCTAGAGCTTTAGAATATCCCCATTTGATAAGGTTGTCCCTGGATTTACCTATACAGGACCTCGGTCTGTTCTATAACCTGGAGGTGCACCACTCTAAAGTACCTCAGCAGGCTTCATCCACATCTCTCCATAGTTGTCATCTGGCAGTATGGAGACATATTATTTGCTAATGAATAGAGGAAACTTCTTTTGGGTTACAACCTAGGTCTCAGTGATTGGTGGCCATAAAGTGGATGTTGATCCAGGTCAGCCTTCTTCCTATCAATGTCTGCAATTACTTTATGACATGCATCAGGCAGTGCAATACTTGCTAAGCAATAAATCTGGCCTTCATGTGTCGGTTTCAGACATTCAGTAATCAGTCATACAGTTTAATTCAGTGTGATGTCCACTTGCTTTTCGTGGACGGAGCTCTACCATACAGGGGACTCATACTCCCCTGCAGAGAAACAGAGTGCCTTGGTGAAGGTTCTGAAGATTTGAGGGTGGGCCAGTTACTCCAAGTGAGTTTCTTAGCGATTTTATTTTGGTGTTGAGACACTGTTAGTAGTATGTTAAAGACCTGCCTAAGATATTTAGGTGCAAAGCAGTGTTCCAACTCTGTGCTCTTCAAGTTAACTTTTAGTTTTCTAATTGCGTATCTGTTTCAAAAACAGAAGGCACAGACTTGCATTTTCTGAGGATTAGGTTTCAGGTGGTTCTTACCACAATACTCAGTGAAAGTTCTCAGCACGGCTGTAAGAGCTTGTTGAAATTCCTTAAACATCTTTGCTTGGGTTTGCTAAAGCAAGTTCATCTGGTTTCTCCAGAGAATTCATCTTCTTTGAAACTCAACAAAGAACCTTTAACTGTGCAATAAAGTGCCAATTATTTCCACGACGCCATAATCGTGTGCCACACAGTAGATCTTCTGGCGCATTATGTGATGCAGAACAGTGTCATAGGCTGAAGACAGATCAATGAAAACAGCTCCAGTGATGTCACTGCTTTCAAACCTGTCCTCTATGTAAAGGGTTATGTTTGCTACTTGTGTTATGGAATTCCTTTGAGGTCTGAAGCCTGCCTGTCCAGGTATTAATGGACTGCTGATCATAGGGTTGAAATGGTTCTAAAGACACTTTTCTAATACCTTACAAAGTTAGCATAAGAATGAAGCAGGTCACTAACTTTTGGAGTTGGGCAATAACTTTTGGAGCTGGGTGGTTTTTCCCATATTTTAAGAAGACAATTACTTTGTTTTTTCCCCCATATTTTAGGGATCAGGTTCTCAAGCTATTTCATGGTTACTTGTCCAAATTGTTTTATTTGACCCCCGTATACAGGGTGTTACAAAAAGGTACGGCCAAACTTTCAGGAAACATTCCTCACTCACAAATAAAGAAAATATGTTATGTGGACATGTGTCCGGAAACGCTTAATTTCCATGTTATAGCTCATTTCAGTTTCGTCAGTATGTACTGTACTTTGTCGATTCCCTGCCAGTTGGCCCAATTGAAGGAAGGTAATGTTGACTTCGGTGCTTGTGTTGACATGCGACTCATTGCGCTCTACAGTACTAGCATCAAGCACATCAGTATATAGCATCAACAGGTTAGTGTTCATCACAAACGTGGTTTTGCAGTCAGTGCAATATTTACAATTGCAAAGTTGGCAGATGCCCATTTGATGTATGGATTAGCACGGGGCAATAACCGTGGCGCGGTACGTTTGTATCAAGACAGATTTCCAGAACGAAGGTGTCACGACAGGAAGACGTTCGAAGCAATTGATCGGCGTCTTAGGGAGCACGGAACATTCCAGCCTATGACTCGCGACTGGGGAAGACCTAGAACGACGAGGACACCTGCAATGGACGAGTCAATTGTTCGTGCAGTTGACGATAACCCTAATGTCAGCGTCAGAGAAGTTGCTGCTGTACAAGGTAACGTTGACCACATCACTGTATGGAGAGTGCTACAGGAGAACCAGTTGTTTCCGTACCATGTACAGCTTGTGCAGGCACTATCAGCAGCTGATTGGCCTCCACGGGTACAGTTCTGCGAATGGTTCATCCAACAATGTGTCAATCCTCATTTCAGTGCAAATTTTCTCTTTACGGATGAGGCTTCATTCCAACGTGATCAAATTGTAAATTTTCACAATCGACATGTGTGGGCTGATGAGAATCCGCACGCAATTGTGCAATCATGTCATCAACACAGATTTTCTGTGAACGTTTGGGCAGGCATTGTTGGTGATGTCTTGATTGGGCCCCATGTTCTTCCACCTTCACTCAATGGAGCACGTTATCATGATTTCATGCAGGATACTCTACCTGTGCTGCTAGAACATGTGCCTTTACAAGTACGACACAACATGTGGTTCATGCACGATGGAGCTCCTGCACATTTCAGTCGAAGTGTTCATACGCTTCTCAAAAACAGATTCGGTGACCGATGGATTGGTAGAGACGGACCAATTCCATGGCCTCCGTGCTCTCCTGACCTCAACCCTCTTGACTTTCATTTATGGGGGCATTTGAAAGCTCTTGTCTACACAACCCTGGTACCAAATGTAGAGACTCTTCGTGCTCATATTGTGGATGGCTGTGATACAATACGCCATTCTCCAGGGCTGCATCAGCGCATCAGGGATTCCATGCGACGGAGGGTGGATGCATGTATCCTCGCTAATGGAGGACATTTTGAACATTTCCTGTAACAAAGTGTTTGAAGTCATGCTGGTACATTCTGTTGCTGTGTGTTTCCATTCCGTGATTAATGTGATTTGAAGAGAAGTAATAAAATGAGCTCTAACATGGAAAGTAAGCGTTTCCGGACACATGTCCACATAACATATTTTCTTTCTTTGTGTGTGAGGAATGTTTCCTGAAAGTTTGGCCGTACCTTTTTGTAACACCCTGTATAATCCATGCCAGGTACCTTATGGTTCTTGCATTGTCGAATAGCTTCTTCTTAACTAAATCTGTGAAATAGTTCATTAGTTTCCAGCCCTGCTTGTCTCTGTGTCGGATCCAGCATTATGTTTGTTCTTTCTACATTAAATCACAAATGGACAAAAAAAATTATGATTACAGGCAACAGTGGACACATGCATAATGCAAACTTTGATAACCAGATCTTTCTTCATTTGCCAAAAAGAGAGGCAAAGTTTTAAGGAAATGGTCAGATACTAGACAGGGAAATTGGTAGGGCTCCAGGTTATGAGGGAGATACAAGGCATGTTCAGAAAGTAAGTGTATTAGATTTTTATATTCTTTTTAGGACAAGTGTATCTGAAAAAAAACAGGATATTGTAGATACACTTGTTGACTATTTTCCCATGTAATTGCCAACCTGCTCAATGAATGTGATGACTTGTGGCACACGCTTCTTTATGCCCTTCTCAAATAACTCTGTCCAGCTCCATCCCCCACTCCACAACCTGTTTCTGCACCTGGTACCAGTTGAAAATTTAGTTCCTCTGATGTGTGCCTTTAGGGAGGTGAAAAGGTGATAATCTGAAGGTGCCAAGTCATATGCGGAATTTGGGGGGGTGGTTCAAAACATCCAAACCAGATGAGTCCCCCAGAGCAATTTGGAGGCTAAGGCTGTGAGAGGTTGGGCATTGTCATGCAGCAAGCACACTTCTCTCATCAGCATTCCCCTCCTTTTGTTTTGAATGCTCCTTTTGAGATTTTTAAGTCCCCACAATGTTGTTGTGCACTGATGGTCTCTCCCCGAGGCAGAAGTATGACCATGGTCCCAAAACTTAGAGGCCATGATGTTTTTGCCTGAAATTGTTGTTTGGAATTTTTTGGTAGATGGGGAACTGGTGTGACACCACTGCGATGACTGTCTTTTTGTCTCAGGCTTGTAATGAGCCACACATGTTTCATCTCCAGTCTCCGAGCATTTCTGTGAGTGTCTCATATAAGATAGTTCTTGAGAGTTGTGGAGAGGTTGCAGGAATTTCACCCACTGTCAGTCGGCGGTCTTCACGAACAGTTTCTTTAATTTTTTGCATCTACTCATCAGTCAAAATGGAAGAACTACTGCTCCTCTGTTCACCATAAACATTATTTCTGCCTCCACTAAACTTCCTACTTCCCTTAAACACATTCATTCTATTCATAACACCTATGCTGTAAACCATTTTGATTCACAAAAAGATTTTAGTAGGTGTTATTCCTTTCATGAGTACAAACAAGATCATAGCATATGACTTGCATTTGATAGGATTTCTTACTGACATCTTTCATGCAACTAGACTCTAAAACATGAGTTTACATTCTACCATATTCCTGTGATGCTCGCTCTGGTCAGGGAATCCCCCTGTAACACTCAATGTTGCCAGCCCTCATAACAAAACACAACTATTTTATGTTCATATTACACTTACTTTCTGAACTTGCTTCATAGAAGGATAGGATAATAGAAGAACAATGAAACACTAGCAATGGAATCATCTGAAAATTACGAAACTCAGAGTAAGCAGAGATGACTGTTGACAAGTAATCACACATGCATGAAGCACAGAGTGAAACTAAAACTTACTTGAGTTAAAATTGTGCAGCAATACCCAAGGAGGAAAGTGTAATAACTGGTGAAAAAGGCTGTGGTGTTAAATAGTATTCTGGAAGAGCAGTGTGTAACCCTATGCTCACCTTGCTGATGAATTATGCTCACAAATTACAAAATGACGTAATAATTTAATATTTAGTGATGCAACTGTTGTTAATCTTTTGGTATGCATGTTTCACGTGTTGAGGCATCTCAAGGGATGATGCATGTCTTTGAGGTGGGACAATGATCGCATTAACTCTGCAAGTGAAAGCACGTTTGGGAGTGTTAGTGTACACTCTATGGATCATTGCCCCACGTCAAAGTGTATTGGCTCTGGGGTGAGAGCCATTGATGGCAATGTGGAAGGCAGCTGAGGCAAGCAAAGGAAGCATACAGAACATTCATAGATTGATTGATGTAAGTAGATGCCAAACTGACAAATACAATCTTACCATATTGTAAAGTTTTGAGTAAAAGAAGTGGTTGTATTTTGCAGTTAAAACACAGAGATTGTTACAGAAGAAACTCTTCATATTGATTTATGAAGTTCCATAAATCTTGAAGCAGTTCAAACTCCAGTGTATTCCTGACTGCAGAGACAACAATGTCCTATCGTCCTGCACTGACACAGTCATGACATAAATATATTTCATATGCAGAAGTCAAGAACTGCAAGTCAACAGAATCAAGTTTGAACTCAGATATACAGGAAACATTGGGAGGCTTGACCAGTGGAATGAGAATAAAATAATAAAAATTATTAAGTAAAAACATCAGAAAAAAGAAATTAATGTCATGCACTGACTACACATGGCAGAAATGAGGGATGTGTGAAAATGATAATGATTAGTTACGGTTCCCTTTTTTCTGTGTTGCTGGTTATTTTTCTCATCTATCCATCTTGCTGACTTGCTATTTGTTTTTCTTCTCTTTTCTATCTTCTTAGCTTTTCATATGAGGCATGTTGAGAATGTAAGTGTATTAGATTTTTAAATTTTTTAGAATAAGTGTATCTGAAAAAAAATTATAGTATATTGTTGATACACTTGTGGAGTATTATTCCACATAATTACCATCCCATTAAATGCATATATGAGCCATGCCACAAGCTTCTTTATGGCATCCTCGAAGAACTCTCCCACCAGCTCCTTCCCTCTCTTCTCAACCTCTTTCTGTGCTGGCTCGTCAAGTAAAAAATTCATTACTCTCATCTGTGACTTCAGAGATGGTAAAAAGATGGTAACTTGAAGGTGCCAAGTCAGGGGAATATGGGGGAAGAGGAGGGGTTCAAAGCATCCAAACCAAACGAATACTTGAGTGCTTTGTTGGCTAAGGCTCTATGATGATGGGTGCTGCTGTGCAACAAGCACACTCCTCTCATCGGCATTCCCCTCCTTTTGTTTTGAATGCACCTTTTGAATTTTTTTAGGGTTGTCTATTGATGGTCTCCCCCTGAGGTAGAAATTCAACCAAAATTATGCTTTTTTGGTCCCAAAATACTGAGGTCATGATTTTTTTGCCTGAAATTGTGGTTTTGAATTTTTTGGGGAATGGGGAATTGGTGGGTCACAAATGTGATGATTGTCCTTTGTGCCACTCTGTTAGCTGTTTTGGGACCCAACTAGTGCAGTTTCTGGTGTCCCAGGACTTCTGTGAGTGTATCATATAAGAGAGTTCTGGAGAGTGGTGAAAACATTGCAGAAATTTCGTCCACCATCAATTGGTAGTCTTCAAGAACAGTTTCCTTCACTTTTTGCACCAACTCGTCACTCAAAATGGAATTCTTCCACTCCTCTTTTTGTTACAAACATTTCTTTTGCTTCCATTAAACTCCTTACATCAATTAAACACACCTGTTCATAACACTTTTGCTGTAAACCATTCTGCTATGTGAAAAAATGTTTTGTCGGTGTTATCCCTTCTGCGAGTAGGAAGCAGATCACATCACGTGGCTCACACTTGATTTCTTACTGACATCTCTCACACAGCTGGAAACTACAGTGTGGGTTCACGTACTACCATGTTCATATGCTGCTTGCTGTGGTCGGGGTTTGTCCCCCCTCTTCCAATCATTGTTACCAACACTCAAACAACTAAAAACCATAGCCCATTGTGGTCAAAGTACACTCACTTTCTGAACATGCCTTGTATTTTTTGTGTTACCAACATTTCATAAATGAGTTCAATCTCATTCTGTTCTGCTGTATCACCTTCAATCTAGGGTTCTGAGTGACTTTTCTAGTCCGTCTGTGATAGTCATCTTCTCTTCTACTTTGGAGAAGAAAGGCAAAGGCTACAAAATTAACATTTGCGTTTCTACTATTTCTGCATTAGTAGAACTTCTTTTCTTTTTTATTCCTTGACTGTAGTCAGTATTTGATTTATATATAGGACAGACAATTTAGTGCTAGAGTCATAGGAAAAAAAATACACCAGACAAAGCTAACTTTTCTCAGAAATTAATTCCTTTTTGTAAAATAGCCAATGAATTTACTTCCAAATTTGAAAAAAGAAAATGGCTTTTAGAAAATATACCAACCAAAATGCAATTTTTTGTAAACGAAGTCCTTGTCACTCACAATAAAATTTCAAACAATCGAAAATCCAGGATGGAACGTAAAAGTATTATGAATAGGATAGTTGCCACTCATCATGTAGCAGAGATGCTGAGCTGCAGACAGGCACAACAAAAAGACTATCACAAAATAAACTTTTGGCCAACAAAGCCTCTGAAAAAAGAAGAAACACCAAACAAAACACACACACACACACACACACACACACACACACACACACACACACACACACACACACACACACACACAGAGAGAGAGAGAGAGAGAGAGAGAGAGAGAGAGAGAGTGTGTCTGGCAGTTGAAGCCAGACTACAAGCAGCATATCATGATGGGGATGGCAACTAGGTGAGAGTACGGAGGAGGCTGGGGTGGGGAGGGGGTATGATAGCAGGGTAGGGGTGGGAAACAGTAAAGTGCTGCTGGAAGCAGGAGGTGGAGAGAGGTAGGGCAGCTAGGGTAGCAGAAAAGGAGAAAGTAAAAAGACTGGGTGCATTGGTGGAATAGAGGACTGTGTAGTGCTAGAATGGGAACAGGCAAGAGGCCAGATGGGTAAGGACAATGACTAACGAATGTTGAGGCTAGGAGGGTTATGGGAATGTAGGATATATACCAGGTAAAGTTCCCATCTGCGCAATTCATATAAGCTGATGTTGGTGGGAAGGATCCAGATGACACAGGCTGTGAAGCAGTCATCAAGAAGAAAAAGAATGTCATGTAGGATGGCAAGTTCACCAACAGAGTGGTCCAGCTGTTTCTTGCCCATAGCCATACCCCGGATTTGTTTGTAGGTGATTCCTTCAAAGGAGAAATAATTGTGGGTGAGGATGAGGTTGACCATGGTGACTAGGAAGGCAGTTGTTGATTTGGAATCTGTCGGGCATTGGGAAAGGTAAGGCCATTGGCATTAGGAACGTTAGTGTAAAGGGAGGTGGCATGAATAATAATAAACAGGGGCCTGTGTGGTAAGTAATAGGAACCCTGGAGAGTTTGTGGAGGAAATGGTTGGTATCTTTCATATAGGAGGTTAGGTTGCAGATAATAGGCTGAAGGCTGTGGTCAACTAGAGCTGAGATTCTCTCAGTGGGGGCACTGTAACTGGCCACAATGGGGCATCCTGGATGGTTGCGTTTATGGACTTTAGGAGTGCAAGGAGTGGTAGGGGTGAGGAGGGAGGTGGACTCTGGGGCAAGGTTCTGGGATGGGCCTAAGGATTTGAGGAGAGACTGGGTGGGGTCACTTCTGCCATGTAATCTTTGCAGTTCAAAACAACAGTAGTGGAGCCTTTGTACCCAGGTAAGATTACAAGGCCAGGATCAGTTTTTAGGTGGTGAGTTGTAGTTCTTTCTGCAGATGTAAGGTTAGTTTGTAATGTTGAGAGATTTGGGGAATAACAATGAAGAAAGGTTCGAGGTTAAGAAATTCTGGAAAGTTAACAGGGGGTGACTTGGGGACAGCGAGGGTGGATCACAGTTGGAGGAGTGAACTAAGTCAGGCAGGGTTGAACATTGATCTTTGGTTAAATCCGCTTGGTAGGGTTGGTGGTGAAAAAGTATTTCCACTGTAGAAACCGGGAGAAAAGACAAGGTCTTTAACAAGTCCTGCATGATTGAATTGGGAAATGGGACAAAAGATGAGATCTTTGGAAAGAACTGATATTTCTGCGGGGCGAAGGATTTTGGGCCTGTTTAGGTTCAACATTCTGTGTGGTGGTGGTAGGGAGTTTGGAGGGTGGGATAAATGTAGCAAGTGTGCAAGAGAGGCTTTGTCAGCAATAAAACTTCATTTTTTGTCAAAGACATTCGGATCTTCCCTGATCATTCATTTTCTCCCAACCCACTTACATATTTTTTGAAAACTATTTATCACTAGAGAGAGAATGATAATACTATACTGTAAACATTGCATTACATTTACTCAATAATAGACTTACCTGTTACATGTTCATAATCTATATATTGAACAACTCCTAAATGTGGCTGAAGAGTTGTAAAAGGATATGAGGCTACCTTTGGCCTAGCTCGGGAAATAGCTCTTAGTAGTGTGCTTTTTCCAGCATTTGGAAACCCAACCTGAGAAACAAAATTGTATGTTGTTTTTATCAAGATCTTTTCATATTCCAGTTATTCTATTAATATCAGTAACCATCCTCAAATGCTGTAAAATCTCAAATGTGGCTGTAAATTCAGCACCTGCATGACAGTAAACTAGGAGAGGTTGAAAAAAAACCAATTACAAATAAAGGCTTATTGGAATTCTTGATCTAAGTTTTGACACTTCAGGAAGTGTAATGACCTTGTTACATATGATGTTGACAAGGTACACTGAATAAAGCCAAACGGGTCTTGCCATATAAGACACCATTCTTAATAACACAAAAATCACATGCCATAGGTTAAGACTGCAGCAAAGCATGGTCCAGTTGTGAATATTAAATGCAAAGTGTAGCAGTTTCTTAACATAAGGAACCTCTCCAAGTATCCTCAAATATTTTTATTTGACAGTTGGTATTGATGGGTGTTGGGGGTGGGAAATTCTGTACCATCTAACAGTCACCCCCACCCCCTCCCCCTCTCTCTCAACAGGAAGGACATGACTCTCAGAAAATATGTTTATGAATATGCAGTTGCAATATAGGGATAGCAGGGACAGTAGAGAAAATGTGATTTACTTCGTGTTACCTTGTTAACTGAGCTTCACCTGTTCACTTGTACTCAAGGCATACCACATTTTCCTGTGTGCATATTAGTTCTATACTTACGTAAGCAATTATTATTTATTTTTAATTTTAGATACCATACTGAGACAAGTGACAAGTATATGGTGCAGTTCAAAGTAGCTAGTTAAATATCTTTTTTCAAACAAATACCTCTCTAGATCGCGAATGAAAAAGCAAATCTATGGCAAGATTATTTCTGTGTGTTGTATGATGGGTTAAACTCTTATTATTATTATTCATGGCAACATTCATGAATAGATGTACTGGAAAGTGAATGTACAAGTTCCAGTTTTCTTCAAAACATATCTCTGGGTGATGTGTGACTCGTAATTCCATAAAGCAAAGAGTGAGAGTAAGGAAAGTAAGCTAACATTCTTATTGTCAAGTGAACACAATGTGATGTCCTTCTAAGTGTGAAACATACCACACTTAGGGAAAGATAGGCTGCTACTTACCATAAAGAAGACACATAAAGTTGCAGACAGGCACATTTAAAAGACTCACATGTAGCTTTCAGCCACAGCCTTCATCAGTAGACACACACCCATGCATGCATGCACACATGCATGCACACACATACACATGCGCGCACACACACACACACACACACACACACACACACACACACACACAAATAAAAAAACAAGCACACCTCATGCACCAGCACCATCAACTCCAGCATCTCTGGCCCGAAGATGCTGGAATTGGGGTCGTGTGTGTGTGTGTGTGTGTGTGTGTGTGTGTGTGTGTGTGTGTGTGTGTGTGTGTTTTGTTAACTGATGATGGTTGTGGCCAAAAGCTACATATGAATGTCTTTTAATTGTGCCTGTCTGCAACTTCATGTGTCTTCTTTACAGTAAATAGCACTCTATCTTTCCCTACATTGTTGATGTTCCTACCTAAAGTTTCCATTGTTTAGTAACCACTTTTACTAGTTATTTAGACTAAAACCCAAGCTGTGACTCGTTTAGTGTATGAAGGTGTGCTGAAAAGTAATGCCTCCAAAGATTTTGTGTAAGAGCCCTTAAAGATTTTTAAATAAAACAAATGTTACCTACCATTCTACACCCTTATTATTCACATCTACATATTTGTAGTCCTCTGCTGGTGAGAAGGCTTTGAATTGCAGTGTAAGATGGCAGTGTGTAACATAACTGTGTCAGTGCATGAGAAACAGCATGCTGTAATTTAGTTTCAAATTCGAAGAATTCGTCCCCACATGGAACATCCTCTCCTTCAGCATGAAAATGCCAAACCACACATGAGATCTACAACAACTGAACGCCTTGGATTTACTGTCATCAGTCACCCTCCTTAGTGTCCCACATTGACCCCACCCAATTTTCATCCATTTCAAAAACTTAAGGAACACCTTCCAGGACTTCACTTTGACAGTGATGAGGCAGTGCAAACAGAGATGGGGTTGTAGTTCTGTCAACAAAGTCAAACATTCTACAATGACAGTATCAAAAAATTGGTCCTTCATTGTGAGAAATGTTTTCACTGCCCAGGTGGCTATGTTCAGAAACTTCCCTCTGACAACCATGACTCCATCCTTACTACCCTCCCTGTTTACCTTTCCCTGTTCCTTCATAACCTGGGTTGTGATTAACTGAATCCACTTTCCCTTCTTCCCTTTTTTCCCCTCTCTCCTCCATGATGAAGGAACAAAGTTCCAAAAGCTAGGAATGTAAATTTTCTGTTCTGTTTTGTGTATCTATCGGCTGTACTGAGCTGAGGTAAGTACTGGCCAGCCCCTTTATCTCTTTGTTAGTATTTGTTTCAGAGACAAATACATAGACATGAAGAACAAATATGTGCAATATCAATAATGTTTCTTTCATTTAAAAATCTTTAAGAAGTTTTACGTAAAAAATTCAGAGGCATTTCTTTATAGCATGCCCACATGTTGTCATTAATGTGTATTTTTGGTATCATCAGGTCAATTTAATGTGTCTGAAATATCAGAATATTTGAATTTATGAGATTAAGACTTAAATAATGTGGTACCAATTATGAAAATGAAAACAAGGTATTAGAAGGTTCACCTTGTGCACTCAATCTGTATGCCTGAGGGCCTTATTTAAAATGTTGAAGAAGCTGTTCCAGTAGTCATTATTCAGTACGCAATCAGCAGCTGCATAGTGTGGTACATATTGGAATGAACGATACCTGTCATCCTGTTTCTCACACTACATAGAACTGTCCTCAAAACTGATAGTAGCCTGAAATGAAGCTTTTGCAAAAAGCTAGACTGTGACTTCCTAGACTTATTACCATAGGGTAAAGAACTGTAGTGTTCCACATTATGGCTCAGTGGCTGATAAATTATATCAAAGGCTGCTAACAAGGTAACTAACTGTGTGTTGGGAGCATGCAAGGCTTTTTAAACTATGTAACTTTTCATCCAGCCCAGATTATCACAGTTGTTTGAAACACATATGTATTGATGTAAGAACCAAAGAAATGCCCTTTATGGGTTGACATTAAACTCCTGCTGATCAATTGTCCAAGGTGTGGAACTCTCCTAAAAAGCTATGAAGGTCACATATTACTAGGTACAGAAAGTTGGCTAAAACCCAAAGATGCCAATGCTGAGATTTTGGGGTAAAACTAAGTAAATATTGAAATGATACAAATGGGACATTGAGATGATGTATTTGTCACAGTAGACTGGAAACTATACATTCAATGGGCTAGAAATGGAAACTGCATACAAAACCATTTGTGCAAGACTCATTATGAAGGGTGGACATAAATTAAAAATATGCTCTTTTTATGTGCAAACACATTAATCCCCATAATTAATTACATTTTGGAAAGTAGTGGGCTTGACAATACAACCTATGAAACTAAACATTTCTCTAAAAACAACATAGAAATTGTAGTTCAGAATCCTACCCATGATAGAAATATATTAGATATAATGGCCACAAAAAGACCTGATCTCTATGAGTATGACCACAATAAAATTTGTATCAGTGATCACAATGCTGTTTTAGCAACAATGATTACCACAGTACAAAGGGCCACTACAATAAGAAGATTTACATGTTCAGTAAACTAGATCAAGAGCCAGTGGTGTTATATCTTCAGGAGGGACTCATAGCTCTGGACAAGAGCATGTAGAGGAACTGACTGAATTTTAGAACAATAGTTGAGCAAACACTAGATAGATATGTGATTTTTGTGGTTGTTTCTTTCGTTGTTGTTGTTGTTGTTGTTGTTGTTGTTGTCCTCTTCAGTCCAAAGATTGATTTTCTGCAGCTCTTTACACTAGTGTAAACCGTGAAAACCTATTCACTTCTGCATAACTACTGAAACTTCCTTTCTGTAGTCAAGTCTTGGTCTCCATCTAAAATTTTGCTCTCTCCACATTGCATTTCACCCTATTACCAAAGAGATGATTCCCTGATGCCTCAGGATATGTCCTTTCAACTGATCCTTTCTTTTAGTCAATTCATGCCATATTTTTTTTTCTCCCCCATTTTTGATTCAGTGACACTTTATTAGTTATCGGATCCACAGAAAATACATAAATGACTTCCTAATATTTAAAATGATATTCAGAGCTACTAAATTCCTCTGTTGCAGAAATGCTTTTCTTGCTGTTGCCAGTGTGCATTTTATATCCTCTCTATTTTGATCACTGTGACCCAAATTGCAAAACCCATTGACTACTTTTAGTGTCTCATTTCATAATCTAATTCCATTACCATTGTTTCACTTTTACTAATATTCATCTTATAACCTGTTTGCAAAATGCTTTTCATTCTGTTCCATTGTTCTAAATCATTTGCCATATCTGACAGAGATGTGTCATAGGCAGACCTTAAGATTTTTATTCTGCACCACCACATTGCAAAAGCCTCTGTTCTATTCTGATCTGTTCTGTTTATTTTCCATGTTTCACTTACTTACAATGCTACACTCCACAGAAAATACACTGTTCAGATTGAATGACATTATGGAGTGGCTACATATCTGTCTCACTCCCTTTTCAACCACCATCTCCATTTTGTGTTATTTGACTGTTGCAGCTGCTCAAAATGGCTCTGAGCACTACGGGACTTAACTACTGTGGTCATCAGCCCCTAGAACTTAGAACTACTTAAACCTAACTAACCTAAGGACATCACACACATCCACGCCCGAGGCAGGATTCGAACCTGCGACCATAGCGGTCACGCGGTTCCAGACTGTAGCGCCTATAACAGCACGGCCACTCCGGCCGGCTGTTACAGCTGCAGTCTGGTTTCTGTACAAGTTACAGATAACTTTTGCGTGCTACCTGTAGAATTTCCAAGAGTTATGCCAGACATCACTGTCACAAACTTTCTCAAAATCTACAAATATTATAAATGTAGGTTTGCCTTTCTTCCCTGTTCCCATTTTGGTGCTGCACAACCCTCTATTGCACCCTCAGTCTTTTACTCCTCTCTTTTTCTGCTCCCCCCACCCTCACCCTCTTTCTAACCTCCCAACTGCAACTAGCTGCCCTACCCTCTCTTCACCTTGTCCCTGTACACTTCTGCAAGCAGCATTTACTGTCCCCCACCCCTACCCTGCTATCCTCCCCCTCCCTGCCACAGTCTCTTTTTTACCTCACCACCCGGTTGCCTCTCTCATCATGCACTGCTGCTTGCAGTCTGGCCTCAGCAGCCAGAGACTGTGATCATGTGTGCACGAGTTCTGTTTGCATGAGTGTGACGTGTATATTGTCTATTTTTGAGAAAGACCTGGTTGGCTGAATGCTCACTTTCCAACAGTCTTTTTGTTGTGCCTATCTGCGAGTCAGCATCTCCACTATATGGTGAGCAGCAATTATCCTTTTCATAATGTTGTTACATTCCATACTGGTTTTTCTATTGTTTGATAAAAGGGTTATGTTTACTGACCCAAACACGGCAATTTCAGGGGAAACCGAAATGCTAATGTCAATTAATGGTACAAGTAACCAGATCTTGGGGCTGGAAGAAGTTTGTGCTTCAGGGTATATGAGGAAGACAGAGAGTGCTATGCTCATTCTTTTGATACAGAATCTTATAGTGAACTAGTAAAGAGAAAAGCACAAGAGGCTAAAGAACTAAGTATAGAAGAGAAGACAGAACTTGAGGCATTTTTATGGGAATACTGTGTTGTTTTCAGGGAATGACCTGGAAGGGTGAAAGACTATAAATGCACCTTGAGATTAAAAACCCCCTGACCCTTTCATTATAAAGCCCTATAGCATTCATTTTTTTAAAAAAAAGATGTAGATAGAGGACTCCTAAAAACAAAAAAAGGAAAATAATAGAATGTAGTTGTAGTATCAAAGGCGGATTGAGGAATTAGATTAGTTCTTGACTCAATACATTTGAGAAAACTTTTAGAATGTGAGACTGACCAGCCTGAAAATATAGACAAATTACTTGACAAGTTTGACAGTGTAAAAAATATGAATAGCCTTCAATTGACATCTGGATTCCATCATACCGAATTGGAAGATGAATCCAGAAAATAGCCTGCCTTTCTCTTCAATGGAAAGAGTTACCAATACTGTTAGTATCTTTGGCTTAAATGTGCCAGCAGCAGAGTTCATCACAGGGTTGGATTATGTACGAGGTGCATTCAAGTTCTAAGGCCTTCGATTTTTTTTTTCTAATTAACTACTCACCCGAAATCGATGAAACTGGCGTTACTTCTCGACGTAATCGCCCAGCAGACGTACACATTTTTCACAATGCTGACGCCATGATTCCATGGCAGCGGTGAAGGCTTCTTTAGGAGTCTGTTTTGACCACTGGAAAATCGCTGAGGCAATAGCAGCATGGCTGGTGAATGTGCGGCCATGGAGAGTGTCTTTCATTGTTGGAAAAAGCCAAAAGTCACTAGGAGCCAGGTCAGGTGAGTAGGGAGCATGAGGAATCACTTCAAAGTTGTTATCACAAAGAAACTGTTGCGTAACGTTAGCTCGATGTGCGGGTGCGTTGTCTTGGTGAAACAGCACACGCGCAGCCCTTCCCGGACGTTTTTGTTGCAGTGCAGGAAGGAATTTGTTCTTCAAAACATTTTCGTAGGATGCACCTGTTACCGTAGTGACCTTTGGAACGCAATGGGTAAGGATTATACCCTCGCTGTCCCAGAACATGGACACCATCATTTTTTCAGCACTGGCGGTTTCCCGAAATTTTTTTGATGGCGCTGAATCTGTGTGCTTCCATTGAGCTGACTGGCGCTTTGTTTCTGGATTGAAAAATGGCATCCACGTCTCATCCATTGTCACAACCAACGAAAAGAAAGTCCCATTCATGCTGTCATTGCGCGTCAACATTGCTTGGCAACATGCCACACGGGCAGCCACGTGGTCATCCATCAGCATTCGTGGCACCCACCTGGATGACACTTTTCGCATTTTCAGGTCATCATGCAGGATTGTGTGCACAGAACCCACAGAAATGCCAACTCTGGAGGTGATCTGTTCAACAGTCATTCGGCGATCCCCCAAAACAATTCTCTCCACTTTCTTGATCATGTCATCAGACTAGCTTGTGCGAGCCCGAGGTTGTTTCGGTTTGTTGTCACACGATGTTCTGCCTTCATTAAACTGTCGCACCCACGAACGCACTTTCGACACATCCATAACTCCATCACCACATGTCTCCTTCAACTGTCGATGAATTTCAATTGGTTTCACACCACGCAAATTCAGAAAACGAATGATTGCACGCTGTTCAAGTAAGGAAAACATTGCCACTTTAAGTATTTAAAACAGTTCTCATTCTCGCCGCTGGCGGTAAAATTCCATCTGCCATACGGTGCTGCCATCTCTGGGACTTATTGACAATGAACGCAGCCTCATTTTAAAACAATGCGCATGTTTCTATCTCTTTCCAGTCCGGAGAAAAAAAACTGGAGGCCTTAGAACTTGAATGCACCTCGTACTCTGTAAAGAACTACTAGAAAAGCGGACTACAAAGTAGGTGACATTTTATTCTCAACCAAGGCTTGGAAAGAACATATGGAAACTTTGAGGGAAATTGCTGACAAAATAAGAGAGGGAGGAAAATACCGAAGCTATCTAAATGTAAATTTGCTTTCAATCAGCTTAAGTTTCTAGGACACAGTATCACTGAAGATGGGATTCTCCCTGACAAAGATAAAGTGCAAGCAGTTTCTCATTTCCCTCCTCCTAAGACTTTAAATAGCTTAAGTCATTTTTTGGTTTGGTGGGGTTCTTTTGCAAATATGTGAAAACACAAGCACTAAATGCACTATGTCTCAATAGAGTGCTTAAAAAGAATAGTATCCAGGAATGGAACAATGAATTCCAATCTGCATTTCATGACACCAAAGCACAGTTGGTTAGCAGTGAGATATTACATAGACCTGACTTATCCACTCCTTTTTGCCTTACAACTGACAGCAGTGAGTTTGGATTGGGGGTCCATGTATTCCAAGGAATAGAAATAGATGGGGTTCAAGTGCACCATTCAGTTGCCTTCGCAAGTAGAATACTTAAAAAAACATGAGAAAAACTACTCCACTTCAGAAAACAAGGTTTTAGCTATAGTACAGGGATTTCAAAAATTTAGGAATTACTTATCAAGTCACTATGTAAAGGTATACACAGATCATAAAGTCTTAAGCTATATTCAAGACGGCAAACTCTACCAGACTAGACTGACTCAATGGGCTATGTTTTTTCAGCAGTTTAACTTTTCTGTGGAAAACATTAAGGCAAGTGATGACATTATGGCTGATGTCTTGTGCAGACTACCAGTGGGAAATGTAAATGACACTGTTCATGGGAATCAAGAGAAAAACTTCACCATGATGTACATAATGGTGAAAGAGAAAGGGATATCAGAAGAATTTGCAAACAACTCATACATAATCAGAACCATGACGACAATTGGAAATTGGTAAAAAGTTATCTGGGGAAAAAAGGGCCATAAAAAAGTACAACAATACTACATAGTTTTTGGGGGGATTCTTTTTTATAGGTACAGCACTGATAGTCATAGGCAGAAGATTTGCTGGCCTGAAGAGTATACAGACACCTTATACTTTACACTCATACCAGTATTGGTCATTGTGGGATCCTTAAGGTGTACTCAAAAAATATAGGAGAGCATCTATTTTCATAATATTGCCCACAGAGTGATATGTCAGTCACACCAATAGGGGTCATTTACAGAGTTTAATGCCTAATAAGTGGAGGGACCTTGTGGGCACTGACCTGCATGGGCAAAAGGTGGGTATTGTTACATTTTTGTAATGGTAGACCTATTCTTGAAGTTCATTAAAATGTATCCCCCAAGGAAAGCAACCAGCAAGAAAATAATTCAAAAAATAACCCAAGAATGATTTCATACATTCGGTACACCAAAAGCTTTACAATCATATCATGGAAGCCAGTTCATATCCAAAACCTGGAAGGAGTTTACAAGTGAACACAACATTAAACTTATTCTCACCTAAGTCTACCCCCCATCTTATAATCCAACAGAACAATACATATGGGAAATAGGTCACCTGTGCAGGACCTACTGTAGTAAGGACCATACCAACTGGTTAGAACATTGTAAAAACTTTTCGGATGTCCTTAACAGTCTGCAACATACCACCACAGGATTCTCATCCTATGAAGTAATGTATGACAAACAACCTCCATATTTGATCAAAGGGTAAATTGAATTCCCACTGTGTAAACACATATCAGCAGCAGAGAGGGAGGATGTTACTAGGTAGACTGTGAAGCAACATTGCAACAAAAGAAAACAAAGACTTGATGGTAGGGTAAAACACACTCAGTTCAATGCTGGTGACTTCATCTTAACAAAATGTTATGCAAAATCAAAATTCATAAACAGTGAAATCAAAAAATTCTTCAACATGTACAATGGCCATTTGAGATTGTGGGGAAATCCTCATCCTAATGCATACAGGCTCATAAATATAAAACCAAGAAAACTGTTTGGGCTCAGAAATGTAACTCAACTGAAACTGTACAAATTTACTAATTAATGTGAACACTGATATCTGCATTGTTTTTACTTTATTCATTTGTGTTGCATCAATAGAAGAAATTTTTAAGAGGAGTTTCATTCACTATCAGGGGGATGCATAATCCTTATGGATCATGCATGTGACATTTTCTTATCCAGATTTGCACAAACACATTTACTACACTTAACCTATCTTGAAACTTCATAAACACATTAATGCAACTTCTTTATCAGTTATTTACTGTACGCCTATGAGGCTCGTTTACATGTTTCATATGTCACATTACTAAGACACCTGTACTGCACTTAATCTATGTGTAGTTACATACAGGGTGTTACAAAAAGGTACGGCCAAACTTTCAGGAAACATTCCTCACTCACAAATAAAGAAAAGATGTTATGTGGACATGTGTCCGGAAACACTTAATTTCCATGTTAGAGCTCATTTTAGTTTCGTCAGTATGTACTGTACTTCCTCGATTCACCACCAGTTGGCCCAACTGAAGGAAGGTAATGTTGACTTCGGTGCTTGTGTTGACATGCGACTCGTTGCTCTACAGTACTAGCATCAAGCACATCCGTACATAGCATCAACAGGTTAGTGTTCATCACGAACGTGGTTTTGCAGTCAGTGCAATGTTTACAATTGCAAAGTTGGCAGATGCCCATTTGATGTATGGATTAGCAGGGGGCAATAGCCGTGGCGCGGTACGTTTGTATCGAGACAGATTTCCAGAACGAAGGTGTCCCGACAGGAAGACATTCGAAGCAATTGATCGGCGTCTTAGGGAGCAGGGAACATTCCAGCCTATGACTCGCGACTGGGGAAGACCTAGAATGACGAGGACACCTGCAATGGACGAGTCAATTGTTCGTGCAGTTGACGATAACCCTAATGTCAGCGTCAGAGAAGTTGCTGCTGTACAACGTAACGTTGACCACATCACTGTATGGAGAGTGCTACGGGAGAACCAGTTGTTTCCGTACCATGTACAGCTTGTGCAGGCACTATCAGCAGCTGATTGGCCTCCACGGGTACAGTTCTGCGAATGGTTCATCCAACAATGTGTCAATCCTCATTTCAGTGCAAATGTTCTCTTTACGGATGAGTCTTCATTCCAACGTGATCAAATTGTAAATTTTCACAATCAACATGTGTGGGCTGACAAGAATCCACATGCAATTGTGCAATCACGTCATCAACACAGATTTTCCGTGAACGTTTGGGCAGGCATTGTTGGTGATGTCTTGACTGGGCCCCACGTTCTTCCACCTACGCTTAATGGAGCACGTTATCATTATTTCATACGGGATCTCTACCTGTGCTGCTAGAACATGTGCCTTTACAAGTACGACACAACATGTGGTTCATGCACAATGGAGCTCCTGCACATTTCAGTCGAAGTGTTCGTACGCTTCTCAACAACAGATTCAGTGACCGATGGATTGGTAGAGGCGGACCAATTCCATGGCGTCCACGCTCTCCTGAACTCAACCCTCTTGACTTTCATTTATGGGGGCATTTGAAAGCTCTTGTCTACGCAACCCCAGTACTAAATGTAGAGACTCTTTGTGCTCGTATTGTGGACGGCTGTGATACAATATGCCATTCTCCAGGGCTGCATCTCAGAGATTCCATGCGATGGAGGGTGGATGCATGTATCCTCGCTAACGGAGGACATTTTGAACATTTCCTGTAACAAAGTGTTCGAAGTCACACTGGTACGTTCTGTTGCTGTGGGTTTCCATTCCATGATTAATGTGATTTGAAAAGAAGTAATAAAATGAGCTCTAACATGGAAAGTAAGCATTTCTGGACACATGCCCACATAACATATTTTCTTTCTTTGTGTGTGAGGAATGTTTCTTGAAAGTTTGGCCATACCTTTTTGTAACACCCGTATATTCTCTGATGTCAGACTCATTCTTTTATTCTGTTATTATAACATGTTGTAGTGTCAATTTTCCAAGAATATTTTAGACTGGGTAACACAAACTTTGACTGTATTATTGTTGAAGAAACTTGCTGAAGATATTTTGCCTTGTGTCTGTCAAGTTATTTGGAACATCTCTTGATGATAAAGACACTTCACTTATTTTATTACTATGCTTGACATTACTTATGCTGCGTGTTGAAAGAAAACGTATCTTTTAAGAATTTTATGCCTTAATTGACACATCAGACAATTTGTAGCTGGTCTTACAACAAAATTGTTGCTGAAGAAATTGGTTAGGGAGAATGCATTTATACTTTTGGCAAAAATGCTATGCTTTGATAACTATGATTGTCTACGATTTATACTAAAACACTATTACACTATTGAGAATTATTTTAAAATACTTAAGATATTTTATGAGAATTTGATACAAACTTTCCCACTTGAAGTTACTGATGTCTAATGAGTGACAGAAAAAGAGATGATTCAGTGCTGATGAAAAATCTTGTGACTTGAAATGAATACTTTGATGAGCAGTTATACTTTTACAATCACACATATTAACACACTATTAGGAACTATGAAGGTTTTGAAGATATTTTGAGGATGTAGAGATTTGATATTACTGAGAAATGCAATGACACATTTGAAGATATTTTGTCACATACCTGTACACACTGCTTACAGTAAATTAAGAGAGAATTGTGCTGGGTAGAAAGAAATGCTGAAACTTATGCTTTTTGTGTTAGCAAGTGATGAGATGAAGAGAGAGTTAGAAATGACTCTGGAAGTAAAGTTGTAACAGCTAACATGCCTAATTTTAAAATGTTTACTTATATTATGCTTGTAAGTGGATCAGATTTTTGGAAAACGCTGTTAACATTACTAGACTGACTACACATCCACACGGATACACATGAAGACATTACCATTATTTACCCTGAAAACTCTCTGCCAAAGTTATTGACATTTTACCTGTTTTTGTAAGAAATGAAACATTGTCAGATGAATTTTGTTGAGAATTGATGTGGAGTAAGATTTTATTTCTAACTTTGATACTCTACTGTTTTACATGAAAAATATGGATCAACACTACTTATGTGTGAAAGAGAAAAGACTTTGCCTTTCAGCTTCATAAAGTGCAAACTATTAAATTTAATGTAATTGGATAGATAAAAAATCTACTCACCAAGTAGCGGCAGATCAACACACATATATTTTTTAAAAAAAGTTTTATGTATGCAAGCTTTTGGAGCCAGTGACTCCTTCTTCTGGCTGAAGGGTTGAAGGATGAAGGAAAAGGACTGTAGAGATTTAGGAAAAGGGGTGGATTTCAGAAAATTCACACAGAACCCCAGGTCAGAGTAATCTTACTGGATGGGATGAGAAGGAAAGACATTTTCTTTGCTTCTCATCCCATCCAATAAGTTTCCCCTGACTTGTGGTTCTGGGGTAACTTTTCTAAACTCTACCTCTTTTTCTAAACCTCTCCAGTCCTTTTCTTTCATCCCTCTTCTTTCCGTGCAACTCTTCCGCTAGAAGAAGGAGCCACTGGCTCTGAAACCTTGTGGCTCCAAAAGCTTGCATATTTTAACCTTTTTTTTTTTTTTTTTTTAATATATGTGTGTTCTCTAAACAAATGGACTGATTCTCTGTGTCTGTGTTAGAATAGGTAATTTATTACAAAAAGGACTGATTCTCTGAGTCTGTGATAAGCCACATGGTTTATTAAGGAAAAAGACTGATTTGTTGAGTCTGTGATAGGATTACACATTAACGATTTTTAAATCTTTGAAAGGTGCAAACTCTGTGATCAAACAAAGAGACAAATCTTAAGATAACCCCTGAATGTCAACTCTCTCATCCTAAGCAACTTTGAAAAGTCAATTTTGAAAAAGAACCCATGAACAAACACTGTATTTCTTTACAAAAAGGGAACTAATCTAGTAACTCTGTATTTCACTGTTTATCTTTATAAATTGTATTAGATGATTTTTCAGTAATTTCTTCCATGCTGTATAATATTTTGATGATAATTCTACACTTTACTACACGTTGTACCTTTTGAAATTTATTACTCTGTTTAGGTTTTTTTGCAAGTAAAAAAAAGTTTTTAGTATCAACCATTTTTTTTAACAAGTCAGCTCATTCATGTTAATCAGTTGTTCAATCTTTTAAGGCTCATTTGCCCAATCATCATATTGTGCAAATATTTTAGGAGGTTTTGTAGCATAGCAGTTGATTTCAACCGTATCTGAAGTCACATATACAATATTCATTTACTAAATACTGACGTCCAGATCTGATAAGTATATTGAATTTTCTAGCAAATACATGTAACTGTAGATGCAAACAATACCAAAAGACAATAATACAAAACAGTCAAACATGAGTAAAAATCACCTTATGGAAATAATAACTATGTATTGAAATGTGCTGCTGGCATTGGTAGGCATGAATAAAATTATCTGGCTCTTCTAGCATTCGCAAATATGTAATCACAAACAATGAGTGATGCAATGTAATTTATCAAACAGTACTGTGGTCATATTTGAATGTAATATTAACCCAAATGTATTTCTTTTACACGTTCATAAGCTTTTCATGTGTTCAAGGCTACAAAAACAAGTTAATATGTTAAAACAGTACAATTCATAGTGAGAACATTATTAGGAAATATAAACAAATTTCACTTTCTGATAACCAAGCCAGATACATAAGTTTGGTCTATATCACAAAACTCTATATATGGTGGGAATTCTTTTTATTAACTAGTTTGGCTATAAGTAAAGAAAAAAGTAATTGTCACACAATGTAAAATCCAGGCTCTTGTTGAAAAAAGTAATCGAATTTTTGTTAAATTGAACATCTCGTATTTCACTATAAAAAATAAAAATTAATGTGACGTTTGTATTTAAAAACAATTACCTGTAAGTTAGAAACATTTTGCAATCCACATTGTCAGCTAAATGTAAAACTTTTAATTGTAACTCACTTAAAGTCTGCTTATAACTATTAACCCACTGTTCTTTTTATTATAAATACTGGTAGATTTTTGTTGTCAGCAGCTTAACCTTTCACCAGATTTTGAAGTGGAATCTGTGTTTATTGTCAGTGCTAATAATGTGATAATAAACAGTATTATTTAAAATGGTGCATATATAAACTTGATTATTATACATATCACTTGTGAAGTCTGTAGGCCAATAGAATTCCAGATTATCTATGAGAATCAGCTGTTGCTGCAAAGAAGGAAATAAGAATGTAAGTATTTGTACTTTGCTGAATTTGCACCTCTGTCTCTTGAACTATCCACAATGTTAGCTGTTGTCATGAACAGAAACAAATCTTTTACACTTCAACAGATTCTGAAATGGCATAACATTACAAAATCTTGTAACCTCACATAATCTGCAACTCAACATGTCACATTTATGGTGAGTAGCCATCTATCCTTTTCATAGTGTTGTCAAGAGGAATTAAATCTGGTGACTGTGACTACGAAGGAGTTGGTCCATTTCAACCTATCTCCCCTACACCAAATGTATGGTTGAGATAATTGTGGATGTGATGGGCAAAATGTGTGGACATGCCATCATCTTGGAACCACATTCGTTTTCTGATGAAGTGACAGTGCCAAATCTTCCAGTAACTCCACCAGAACCTCTTGCAAGAATGCCAAGTACATGGTACCCATTAGGTAATATGAAAGAATGTATAGCTTAATAAGATGAACACCAGTGATTCCAGCACATACATTTATACACTGCTGAAATCCATGTGAAAGAATGTATAGCTTAATAAGATGAACACCAGTGATTCCAGCACATATATTTATACACTGCTGAAATCCATGTGAATGTGTGGCATGATGATTTTTGTTATCCCAAATGTGGCTGTTTCAACAGTTCAAAAAAGGATGTGGCGCAGAAATTTGGGCATGTTGACACGGTGATGTAGAAATCATATACATAAATTGACACTTAGTGGAAGATCCGCTGGAGTCAATACAAGCACATTCTGTCAGTGGTAAGTGTGGAGTTGCTGGATATGCAGAACATGGCAGACACTTGTGTTGGGCATGTCCATGAGACACACAATGTTTTTAGTGTTCATAGCCAGGTTTTCTTCTACATGATGAAGGATGGCCTCTTCAAAGCACAGAGTGTGGCACATCTGTGGAGCACCACAGTCATCCCTCCTAGTTGTGAACGAGTCAGTTTCCTGGAACTGTTGTAATCACATGAAAATGGTATGTAACATGCTGAGTTGATCCAGAAAATGTTTCTCCCTACATGCGTCTAGCTTCAGCATAGAATATTAACATCTCCGTGTATTCTCCAAATGTGTATTCCAATATCCTATACTGCTTCAGTTGTTCTTACTGTTCACAGATGGACTAACAGTTGAGCAGAACACTGAAGCAGCGACTGTAAACATAGGGCAGACTATGGCAGGGGACTCTGTTCTCAGTTTGTGTGCATACTGTGAAGTGGGAGATTTGAAAATGGTTTGAGCTTCAAACCTATTTTTTATCTAGACAGTGCATTTCTGAATGTGGTTCCTTC
This sequence comes from Schistocerca americana, assembly GCF_021461395.2. Lineage (NCBI taxonomy): Eukaryota > Metazoa > Arthropoda > Insecta > Orthoptera > Acrididae > Schistocerca > Schistocerca americana. Next base: position 636,170,927 of record NC_060120.1, on the reverse strand, counting down.
AAAAAGACTTTATCTAATAAGTGCCCTCTGCAAACTGTAGAAGGCTAAAGTAGTAATTATGAAATACGCTATATAATGAAAAAGGTCTGTCTCTTGCTTACAGATTAGCACTTATGAAGGAGTTACAGTAAGGATGAAAAGTAGAAAGTGGCAAGATTTGTTACATACCAATCCAAAATTAGCCATACTCTGTAATTCTAGTATATACTTCAGTGCTTCTCCATCAGCTCCATATTCTGCTACTTGTGGTGCCTGCATTGTATCTGATATGAAAAAATGATTTCCATGGCCTCCAGCTCCACCTCGTGCTGCCACGAACATAGATCTCTCTTTGTTTAGATCAGCTACAACACACCCATTTTGATCCTTTACAACTGTACCTACAGGAACCTATAACCAAAATTGATAATGATGATGATCATAACAACAATAACAATAATAATAATAATAATAATGACAATAATAATACAAGCAAACATAAATGCAAATATGAGAACATATCAACTCTTTCTAACTAATTATGTAGTTTATATATAAAAACAAAGATGAGGTGACTTACCGAACAAAAGCGCTGGCAGGTCGATAGACACACAAACAAATACAAACATACACACAAAATTCAAGCTTTCGCAACAAACTGTTGCCTCATCAGGAAAGAGGGAAGGAGAGGGGAAGACGAAAGGAAGTGGGTTTTAAGGGAGAGGGTAAGGAGTCATTCCAATCCCGGGAGCAGAAAGACTTACCTTAGGGGGAAAAAAGGACAGGTATACACTCGCACACACGCACATATCCATCCACACATACAGACACAAGCAGACATATTGTGTGTAGTCTTTAAATATGTCTGCTTGTGTCTGTATGTGTGGATGGATATGTGCGTGTGTGCGAGTGTATACCTGTCCTTTTTTCCCCCTAAGGTAAGTCTTTCCGCTCCCGGGATTGGAATGACTCCTTACCCTCTCCCTTAAAACCCACTTCCTTTCGTCTTCCCCTCTCCTTCCCTCTTTCCTGATGAGGCAACAGTTTGTTGCGAAAGCTTGAATTTTGTGTGTATGTTTGTATTTGTTTGTGTGTCTATCGACCTGCCAGCGCTTTCGTTCGGTAAGTCACCTCATCTTTGTTTTTATATATAATTTTTCCCACGTGGAATGTTTCCTTCTATTATATTAATTATGTAGTTTTTGATTTGTAATACCTAATAGTCACTTTTCTTATATATCCTGCTGCCACAGGGACTATATATATATATATATATATATATATATATATATATATATATATATATATATATATATATATATATATATATATATATATATATATATATATATATACTGATGTAATTATACAAATACAATTATCCATTATAACTTTAAGGTCTGCAAAATAATTTTGGAGTTATAATCAAGACAAGTGCTCAGCATTTCAGTGTTAGCTGCCACCTTCTTTCCCATCTTTTCTCTGTAAACTCACTCTCTCTATCTCCCTCATTTTACGTTACTCCACAATGTATCTTCTTATCATTTAATTATAGCATTTATGAAGATACATGATTAAAGTTCTAGTTAACAACCACTCATAATCCTACTGCCACTAAAGAACTTACATTTTCAAGTAATATTTAAGAACAATCTGCACAAAGAAACTGTAAGAAACTTCTCGGTGAAGGATCTATCAAGTCTGCTAATACTTTACTTAAGGGCACTTTATTTTATATTATGTCATCATCATCATCTTGTAGTTTCCTGCCACTGGTATGTCTGCTTCCAACACAATTTTCTACATTTTTTCTAGTCTCTGGTCTCTGTCACTAATCTGACCCAGTCTTCTCTGTCTTTTTAATGCTTTTTCCCACTCCTTTAAGTCACTTGTCCCTTGGCTTTCCCCTTATTCTTGCCCTCCATTTTCATCTCGTGCATCTTCTTCATTCATTCTCTTCACATGCCCATACCATTTTAATCTTTTTCCTCAACCTTCTTCTGTAGGAGTTCCTAATGCGTTATCTCCCAAACACTTTCATTTCTCCAGAATGAGATTTTCACTCTGCAGCGGAGTGTGCGCTGATATGAAACTTCCTGGCAGATTAAAACTGTGTGCCTGACCGAGACTCGAACTCGGGACCTTAGCCCTTCTTCGGGCAAGTGCTCTACCATCTGAGCTACCGAAGCACGACTCACGCCCTGTACTCACAGCTTTACTTCTGCCAGTATCTTGTCTCCTACCTTCCAAACTTTACAGAAGCTCTCCTGCGAACCTTGCAGGACTAGCACTCCTGAAAGAAAGGATATTGTGGGGACATGGCTTAGCCACAGCCTGGGGGAGGTTTCCAGAATGAGATTTTCACTCTGCAGTGGAGTGTGCGCTGATATGAAACTTCCTGGCAGATTAAAACTGTGTGCCTGACCGAGACTCGAACTCGGGACCTTTGCAAAGGTTTTAATCTGCCAGGAAGTTTCACTTTCATTTCTAATCTTTTTCATTTTTGTTACACCTGTCTTACTTTTCAAAAACTTTATTTCACTTGCTTGCATCTTACTTTTCTTCCCTTTCCTTCAAGGTGCAGGTTTCAGCAACATGGAACATAACTGGTGTATGTAATACATTTTTTACATCACATTCTTATTTTTCTGGGGAACTTCTTCGTTCCAAATCCGTCTTCTCACACTTCCCAACTTGGCTTGCACACTTACTTGTCTCTTTGTTATTTCTTACTTTTTCCTGTATTATACTTCCCAGGAACTTGAAACATTCTGCTCAACCATTTTCAGCTGCTCCCCATGAAGCATCATATTTGTGATTTGCCTATTCTTGCATCTTGTTGTGACCACCAGCTCACATTTCCTTGCAGTAAATTAGGCCATACTCTTGCACAACATGTTTCCAAACATCCAACTGCTTCTGCACTTCCTTCTTATTGTTCCCCTACACAAGCACATCATCAGCAAACAAGATTGTTGTCATCATGTATCCCATCTCTCTTGCCCCTTGTGTCTGAACCTCAACCACCACCACTATAGAAAGTAACAAAAACAGTGTACTTTCTCATTTAAGACCATTTCTCCATATCACTCATTTTCCTCTCTCTTTACTCACTCACACATTGGTACGACTTTTTCTTTAATCATCAATACAGTCTGCCTCTCTATATCTTTCCTTCTTAGCTTCTGCCAGACATTACTTCTGAATAGCGTTTTGTATGATTTAACAAAATCCAGAAAGACTATGATACTTGTAAGGGTATTCTCTCTGGAACGGTTATTTCTACTGTGCTCTTAAAAGTCATTTATTCTTCTTCCACAGTTTACAGCTCACCCAGAAGGATTTTATTTCTTATTTTCCTGTGCTTTGTCCCTTCAACTCCCTTTCTTTTAGTTTCCATACACATATTAGGCTGTAGGGAAGGGACCGTTTGATGTGGAATGGGTGGCAGCTGTCATAATGGAGGTACTGTTGCTTGTTGGTGGGTTTGATGTGGACAGACGTGTGAAGCTGGCCATTGGACAGGTGGAGGTCAACGTCAAGGAAAGTGGCATGGGATTTCGAGTAGGACCAGGTGAATCTGATGGAACCAAAGGAGTTGAGGTTGGAGAGGAAATTCTGGAGTTCTTCTTCACTGTGAGTCCAGATCATGAAGATGTCATCAATAAATCTGTACCAAACTTTGGTTGGCAGGCCTGGGTAACCAAGAAGGCTTACTCTAAGCGACCCATGATTAGGTTGGCGTATGAGGGGGCCATCCTGGTGCCCATGGCTGTTCCCTTTAATTGTTGGTATGTCTGGCCTTCGAAAGTGAAGCAGTTGTGGATCAGGATGAAGGTAATGAGGAAAGAGGTTGTTGGTAGGGTGGCAGGTGATCAGCGTGAAAGGAAGTGCTCCATCACAGCGAGGCCCTGGACGTGCGGAATATTTGTGTATAAGGAAGTGGCATCAATGGTTACAAGGATGGTTTCCGGGTGTAACAGACTGGGTAGGGATTCCAGGCGTTTGAGAAAGTGGTTGGTGTCTTTGATGAAGGATGGGAGACTGCATGTAATGGGTTGAAGGTGTTGATCTATGTAGGCAGAGATACGTTCTGTGGGGGCTTGGTAGCCAGCTACAATGGGACGGCCGGGATGATTGGGTTTGTGAATTTTAGGAAGAAGGTTGAAGGTAGGGGTGCGGGGTGTTGGTGGGGTCAGGAGGTTGATGGAGTCAGGTGAAAGGTTTTGTAGGGGGCCTAAGGTTCTGAGGATTCCTTGAAGCTCCGCCTGGACATCAGGAATGGGATTACCTTGGCAAACTTCCTTTCACGCTGATCACCTGTCACCCTACCAAAAACCTCTTTCCTCATTACCTTAGCCAGCTTCATCCTGATCCACAACTTCTTCATTTTCGAAGGCCAGACATACCAACAATTAAAGGGAACAGCCATGGGCACCAGGATGGCCCCCTCGTACGCCAACCTAATCATGGGTCGCTTAGAGTAAGCCTTCTTGGTTACCCAGGCCTGCCAACCAAAGTTTGGTACAGATTTATTGATGACATCTTCATGATCTGGACTCACAATGAAGAAGAACTCCAGAATTTCCTCTCCAACCTCAACTCCTTTGGTTCCATCAGATTCACCTGGTCCTACTCCAAATCCCATGCCACTTTCCTTGACATTGACCTCCACCTGTCCAATGGCCAGCTTCACACGTCCGTCCACATCAAACCCACCAACAAGCAACAGTACCTCCATTATGACAGCTGCCACCCATTCCACATCAAACGGTCCCTTCCCTACAGCCTAGGTCTTCGTGGCAAATGAATCTGCTCCAGTCCGGAATCCCTGACCCATTACACCAACAACCTGAAAACAGCTTTCGCATCCCGCAACTACCCTCCCGACCTGGTACAGAAGCAAATAACCAGAGCCACTTCCTCATCTCCTCAAACCCAGAACCTCCCACAGAAGAACCCCAAAAGTGCCCCACTTGTGACAGGATACTTTCCGGGTCTGGATCAGACTCTGAATGTGGCTCTCCAGCAGGGATACGACTTCCTCAAATCCTGCTCTGAAATGAGATCCATCCTTCATGAAATCCTTCCCACTCCACCAAGAGTGTCTTTCCGCCGTCCACCTAACCTTTGTAACCTCTTAGTTCATCCCTATGAAATCCCCAAACCACCTTCCCTACCCTCTGGCTCCTACCCTTGTAACCACCCCCGGCGTAAAACCTGTCCCATGCACCCTCCCACCACCACCTACTCCAGTCCTGTAACCCGGAAGGTGTACACCATCAAAGGCAGAGCCACGTGTGAAAGCACCCACGTGATTTACCAACTGACCTGCCTACACTGTGAAGCTTTCTATGTGGGAATGACCAGCAACAAACTGTCCATTCGCATGAATGGACACAGGCAGACAGTGTTTGTTTGTAATGAGGATCACCCTGTGGCTAAACATGCCTTGGTGCACGGCCAGCACATCTTGGCACAGTGTTACACTGTCCGGGTTATCTGGATACTTCCCACTAACACCAACCTGTCAGAACTCCGGAGATGGGAACTTGCCCTTCAGTATATCCTCTCTTCTTGTTACCCGCCAGGCCTCAATCTCCGCTAATTTCAATTTGCCGCCGCTCATACCTCTCCTGTCTTTCAACAACATCTTTGCCTCTGTACTTCCGCCTAGACTGACATCTCTGCCCAAACTCTTTGCCTTTACAAATGTCTGCTTGTGTCTGTGTATGTGCGGATGGATATGTGTGTGTGTGCGAGTGTATACCCCTTTTTTCCCCCTAAGGTAAGTCTTTCCGCTCCCGGGATTGGAATGACTCCTTACCCTCTCCCTTAAAACCCACATCCTTTCGTCTTTCCCTCTCCTTCCCTCTTTCCTGATGAGGCAACAGTTTGTTGCGAAAGCTTGAATTTCATGTGTATGTTTGTGTTTGTTTGTGTGTCTATCGACCTGCCAGCACTTTTGTTCGGTAAGTCACATCATCTGTGTTTGGTAGCTTTCCCACATGTGTCATACCCCACAGAAGATGCAGTTGCAAGATCTGTCCAATACATCCATCCGGTACATCCTACTCTAGTCCTGTTCCAGGTCCCAATGCATTTCTCAACACCACAGTTTGCTGAGCACAGCTTCCATGGCCTGCAGCCTGAATTATCTAACTGGTGCCAGTGTCTCGTTCCTCCCCCCCATGCACCTGCAGAGCTGCCACACATCAGGTGTATGTTTGTGCTTGTATTTGTACTCTATAGCTTTGAAAGAGGCTTTATCTGAAAGCTGCAAAGTCCTTGATCTTTTTTATGTGCCTTTTGGCGACTTAGGGCCTCTACTATTCATGGAGTTGATACTTTTACTTTTTATGATAATTACAAAGAATTGTTGGACACAAAATAACACTAAGTACATTTCCAGTAAAGTTAAAATCCAAATGAAATTTTGATAGGTAGGACTTATTTATGTGCTGGAGTGTCACTATTATAAAATTCTCACTTATGTTAAGTGCAAGGACTTTTAAAAAGGCTTTTGGCTGGCTTTTGCCACATCTTATTCACACAGTACATACAATCTTAATTTTCTTCATGTGGGTTGCAATACTGCATTGTTTCACTTAACCAGCGTAAAGTTGTGGAATACATTCCACTATGGTTGATTTTATGTGCAGATGAATTAACAGGAGGAGCAACATTTTGCTAAAAGATAAGTATCTATCATGTTACGGATGAAAATACTATGTGTACCTCCTGTCTAGGAACAGAGATGAAGAAGACAATCAGGTGCTATGGCAGATGAAGAAACTAACATGAGTGGCTGAGGAGGTAGAAGAGCCCCCCCCCCTCTCCCCCACAGTACAGTCCAAGTGGCACTGCCAGCACAAGCACAATGCAGTGGCTATGCACTATCAAGCTGAATGTTTGCTGGCACAGACAAAATGCCATAACTGGTGTTATACACAAGGCAGCACAATATTAGCATTTTATCTCTATCAAATATTATTATTAATATAATGGAAGGAAACATTCCACGTGGGAAAAATTATATATAAAAACAAAGATGAGGTGACTTACCGAACAAAAGCGCTGGCAGGTCGATAGACACACAAACAAACACAAACACACACACAAAATTCAAGCTTTCGCAACAAACTGTTGCCTCATCAGGAAAGAGGGAAGGAGAGGGGAAGACGAAAGGAAGTGGGTTTTAAGGGAGAGGGTAAGGAGTCATTCCAATCCCGGGAGCGGAAAGACTTACCTTAGGGGGAAAAAAGGACAGGTATACACTCGCACACACGCACATATCCATCCACACATACAGACACAAGCAGACATATGTGCGTGTGTGCGAGTGTATACCTGTCCTTTTTTCCCCCTAAGGTAAGTCTTTCCGCTCCCGGGATTGGAATGACTCCTTACCCTCTCCCTTAAAACCCACTTCCTTTCGTCTTCCCCTCTCCTTCCCTCTTTCCTGATGAGGCAACAGTTTGTTGCGAAAGCTTGAATTTTGTGTGTGTGTTTGTGTTTGTTTGTGTGTCTATCGACCTGCCAGCGCTTTTGTTCGGTAAGTCACCTCATCTTTGTTTTTATATATAAATATTATTATTATTATTTCTTTCTTTTCTCAGACGTTATGTCTGGTCAAAAATGGAAAGTGACGCGGATCTTGATCAAGCGTGGCTTCCTTTTAACTGTACGGTATATGTTATATTGCATTTAGGAACTTTCGGGTAATTGAACATGTATCAATAATTACGGATTTCTGTAGTTGTATATATAAGTTTGGATGTAGCTGTATTGCATTGATGTACTGGTGGATATTGTGTGGTATGACCCCTGTAGTTGATAGTATAATTGGTATAATGTCAACTTTATCCTGATGCCACATGTCCTTGACTTCCTCAGCCAGTTGGATGTATGTTTTTAATTTTTTCTCCTATTTTCTTTTGCATATTTGTTGTATTGGGTATGGATATTTCGATTAGTTGTGTTAATTTCTTCTTTTTATTGGTGAGTATGATGTCAGGTTTGTTATGTGGTGTTGTTTTATCTGTTATAATGGTTCTGTTTCAGTATAATTTGTATTCATCATTCTCCAGTACATTTTGTGGTGCATACTTGTATGTGGGAACGTGTTGTTTTATAAGTTTATGTTGTAAGGCAAGCTGTTGATGTATTATTTATGCTACATTGTCATGTCTTCTGGGGTATTCTGTATTTGCTAGTATTGTACATCCGCTTGTGATGTGATCTACTGTTTCTATTTGTTGTTTGCAAAGTCTGCATTTATCTGTTGTGGTATTGGGATCTTTAATAATATGCTTGCTGTAATATCTGGTGTTTCTTGTATGATCCTGTATTGCAATCATGAATCCTTCCATCTCACTGTATATATTGCCTTTTCTTAGCCATGTGTTGGATGCGTCTTGATCGATGTGTGGCTGTGTTAGATGATACGGGTGCTTGCCATGTAGTGTTTTCTTTTTCCAATTTACTTTCTTCGTATCTGTTGATGTTATGTGATCTAAAGGGTTGTAGAGGTGGTTATGAAATTGTAGTGGTGTAGCCGATGTATTTATATGAGTGATTGCTTTGTGTATTTTGCTAGTTTCTGCTCGTTCTAGAAAGAATTTTCTTAAAATTGTCTACCTGTCCATAATGTAGGTTTTTTATGTCGATAAATCCCCTTCCTCCTTCCTCTCTGCTTAATGTGAATCTTTCTGTTGCTGAATGTATGTGATGTATTCTATATTTGTGGCATTGTGATCGTGTAAGTGTGTTGAGTGCTTCTAGGTCTGTGTTACTCCATTTCACTACTCCAAATGAGTAGGTCAATATTGGTATAGCATAAGTATTTATAGCTTTTGTCTTGTTTCTTGCTGTCAATTCTGTTTTCAGTATTTTTGTTAGTCTTTGTCTATATTTTTCTTTTAGTTCTTCTTTTATATTTGTATTATCTATTCCTATTTTTTGTTTGTATCCTAGATATTTATAGACATCTGTTTTTTCCATCGCTTCTATGCAGTCGCTGTGGTTATCCAATATGTAATCTTCTTGTTTAGTGTGTTTTCCCTTGACTATGCTATTTTTCTTACATTTGTCTGTTCCAAAAGCCATATTTATATCATTGCTGAATACTTCTGTTATCTTTAGTAATTGGTTGAGTTGTTGATTTGTTGCTGCCAGTAGTTTTAGATCATCCATGTATAGCAAATGTGTGATTTTGTGTGGGTATGTTCCAGTAATATTGTATCCATAATTTGTATTATTTAGCATGTTGGATAGTGGGTTCAGGGCAAGGCAGAACCAGAAAGGACTTAATGGGTCTCCTTGGTATATTCCACGCTTAATCTGTATTGTCTGTGATGTGATATTATTTGAATTTGTTTGGGTATTAAGTGTGGTTTTCCAATTTTTCATTACTATGTTTAGGAACTGTATCAATTTAGGATCTACTTTGTATATTTCCAATATTTGTAGTAACCATGAGTGGGGTACACTATCAAAAACTTTTTGATAATCAATGTATGCATAGTGTAGCGACCTTTGTTTAGTTTTAGCTTGATATGTCACCTCTGCATCTATTATCAGTTGCTCTTTACATCCTCGTGCTCCTCTGCAACAGCCTTTTTGTTCTTCATTTATAATTTTATTCTGTGTTGTATGTGTCACTAGTTTCTGTTTAATGACTGAAGTTAATATTTTGTATATTGTTGGTAGGCATGTTATGGGGCGATATTTGGCTGGGTTTGCTGTGTCTGCTTGATCTTTAGGTTTCAGATAAGTTATTCCATGTGTAAGTGTATCAGGGAATGTGTATGGGTCTGCAATGTAGCCTAACTGTTAAATAATTTTGTTAGATGTGAATGTGTTGAGATGAACTTCTTTAGCCAGAAATTTGCTATTTTATCTTTTCCAGGGGCTTTCCAATTGTGAGTAGAATTAATTGCTTGGGTGACTTCATGTTGCAAAATTATCACTTCAGGCATTTGTGGTATCATCTTGTATGTGTCTGTTTCTGCTTGTAGCCACCGTGCATGCCTGTTATGTTGTACCGGGTTTGACCATATGTTGCTCCAGAAGTGTTCCATGTCTGTTATGTTTGGAGGAGTGTCTATTTTAATGTGTGTGTTATCTATTGTCTGGTAAAATTTCTTTTGGTTTGTGTTGAATGTTTGGTTTTGTTTCCTTCTATTTTCACTTTTTTTGTATCTTCTAAATCGTTTGGCCAATGCTTGTAATTTCTGCTTCTTTTCATCTAATTGCTCTATTGCTTCTTGTTGTGACATTTTACCTAACTTTTTTCATTTTTTGTCTGATATTTCATTTCTTAGAAATTGTGTTAGCTGTCCGATGTCTTTTCACAGTTTTTCTATTCTGATCTGTAGCCTGTGTTGCCATGCTGGTTTTGTGGGTTTCTTCTGTGTGTTGGTTGGTTCTGATCTCTGCCTAGTGTGCATATTTAGTGTAGTGAGTGCTCCTATATAAACCAGTAGTTGTAACTCTTCCATAGTTGTGTTTTCATTTATTTTGTTGTGTATGATTGTGTTGATAGTTTTTATTGTTGTTTCGACTTTTGGGTTATTTGGCGGTCTATGCAAGAATGGTCTAATGTCTGTATTTGTGTCTTTGTATTCTATATATGTCAGTTGAAATTTTTCTTCTATATCTAACATGTGTGTCACTTCGTGTTCTATTTGTGCTTGTTCTGGTGGCTGTCTTAAGATGTCGTTTTCCTCTGATTGTTTAATTGATGCGTATTGTTCTTTGTTTGTTTGCTCTGAGATGTTTGAGTCTATTACTGTATTTTCTTCTTCTTCTGATTGCACATTATTTTGTTCCAGTATTTGTTGTACTTGTTGTTTGATGTTTTCTAATTCGGACTGGGGTATCCTGTTATTTTTGATTATTACACGGATCTGATCAGCTAGTTGTTGTTCTGTTAAAAATTTTAATTCTGGGTATCTGGTAATAAATGTTGTGTATACTTGTGATCTGTATCCAGTTGTGTTGGTTCCTAGGTTTGTTGCTTGGTAATAACAGAACATGAGGTGTCGATTAACTTCATCTGACCATCTCATCCTCTGTCTTTGTTTTCCTTCTAGGGTGGTTGCAGGAAGCATATCCTGCAAAACACCTCTATTTGGATTTAAATCATTTTCCAGTTGGCTAGCAGTGTCGTTACCATTGTGGGCGGGCATAGGGTTCAAGCGTCGTCCCCGACCATGACGGCGCTTGTCCGAGGCTTCATTAGTTCTGTCCTGAACCAACTAATCACACTAAAAGGGGGGTTAGCCCTATTAGTGGTTTGTTCTTTTCGTCGCCTTTTACGACTGGCAGAACATACCGGAGGCCTATTCTTTTCCCGGGCCTCCACGGGATGATGATTATTATTATTATTATTATTATTATTATTATTATTGATGCAATATCTTTATAGTCTTGCTTTTAAAATTAGTATACTGGCCTTTACACACTCCAATTATGCAATCTGACACTAATTATTCAATTTATTTCTGGATTCATTTACAAAATAGTGATATAACTTGGTGATGATTCTTCTTTTGTCAAGAAAGTTTGTAAACTCTTTTGTTTTGTAAACTCTTTGGTATATTGTTAGTAGCGCAGAATGTAGAGTGTGGCGGGCATGCCTCTGATGGAATCAGACATGTTTTTATGTTTGGCAATAACAATGTAAATTTCTGTTTTATGGAAGTGGGGATTGTAAAGTCAGTGTGACATAGAAGAATGGGATAAAATAAAAAAACTCGTAGAAACAGAGATTACTTCATCAGTTATCTAGTCAACTGGAAACCACAAAGTCAAAATTTCAGCCTCAAGAACCTACTCCTAGATGTGATGAACTGCAGCCAACGACGAGAAAATGAAGTAGTAGGGGAAAAAATAATAATAAATAAATAAATTACTTGTACATCTTACTCCGCTCGAAGCGTTTGAAACAAAGCAGTGATTTTGAAGAGATTAAAAATTTACTGGTGATGTACGGGAGGGTAAGATTTAATTGTGGGCACCATCCAGGATCAGTTGACTGATAATTAAGTTTTGTCTGTTGCAGAAGAAGGAAGGACAGTTATTTGTGTCAATTGCAGTTTATGTGAAATCCAAATCATTCAAAGGAAGAAGACCAAAAGCTGCCTAACAAGGTCGTATCAACAGTGACGAGATACTATCAACAGTGATGGACTGGATGAACTGAAGGAGGACTTTATGTCTACGAGAAGTGACATCAAAAAGAAAAGATAAGTACAAACAATTTGTGAAATAATTTTTTTTGTGGACTCGTGTTATTGCTAGGAAAATGAATAGAGATGAGGGTAGTAGTGATGAAGTGAAAGCTGTAGGACCCAGCTAGGACATATTTGAACCAAGTAAAAGTTGTAGTCAGCAAAGAAACACTAAAAACTGATATTTTGCTGTTCATTTTGTCAAAATTAGAGGAAATGTAAACAGAAGTCTCAAAACAATAGTAAAATGGACAGGGTACAATACAAAATAGACCATCTTTGTAATCAGGCTTCAGAGCTAAAAAATGGATTGTCAGGGGGATTAAAACGTGTGAATGAAAAAGTTGATGTCTTAGAAAATAAATTTATTGTTTTGGAAAATGAGTTAGTTGCCCAATCTGCACGACAGACAAAGAATGTTAATGATATCAGAGTTGAACAGAAGGCCTTTGTGAAAAAAAAATGGAACAGAACTTTACTAGTTTAGATCAAAAATTTTTTAATGTTGAAAACAGTATGCAAGCTAATGTAAATGTTTTAGATCAAAAAAATTCAGCAGCTCAGGAAAACTGTATTTCAAAAAATCTGTATTCAAGCAATGGTATTGTGTGGTCCAACATTGCTATAAAAATTTTTCCATCAGACAATTCACATGCAGTGGATTTTCTGTATCACTGTAGAGATAGTTTTGTTTCATGCATGAGTGGCAATCAAAAAATTGAATTTGTTAGAAGATGTCTTGAAGTGAAGATCTGTCTTGGATAATACTAAATTTAAGTCAGTGGCAAACATAACAAAGTTCTGAAAAAAGTTTTTTAAATAAATTTTGGTCAGAAGCTGAACAGGGGAGAATTAAAAAAAAATGGCTCTTGTGCACTATGGGACTTAACTTCTGAGGTCATCAGTCACCTAGAACTTAGAACTACTTAAAGCTAACTAACCTAAGGACATAACACACATCCATGCACAAGGCAGGATTCGAACCTGCGACTGTAGCGGTCGCGCGGTTCCAGACTGTAGCACCTAGAACCACTTGGGGAAAATTAAAAGTGAATTTCTGAATGGTCCTAATTATAGGAATAGGGACAGTACTCTGAAAGAGTTTCATAAGAATCAACTTAAGAAATTAACGCACCTTGACAAACCATTTGACGAAATGACATTCATTGAAGCACTCAAAAGGAGATTACCAGAAAGGCTGCAGTGGGATTTAGTACATGGACGATTGTCTTAAACAATTTTTACGATCTGTTGACAGGCTGCATAGGGCAGTAGAAAGAAGCATTTACCATAATAATCGAAATGATAGAGATCACAATAGTAATAACTACAGAAATAATGGTAACTTCTATCAGAATCAAAATGGTAACAGAAACAGAAATTTTGAACATCAGCAAAATTCGTATCATGGGGATAGCCAAGGGCAATTGAATAGGAGAAACAATCATAGTGGTAACTATTCAGGAAACGGCATTCCGCCTCAGTGAAGGTCCTCAGTTTTGGCACGAGGAAACACAACAAGTACAGGACCCCCAATTTACACTTACAATTGGACAATAGTAACAGTGTTAACAACATGGCACATGTATCTGAAGTTGAACAGAAGGAACATCTGATTTCTCATTTATGTTTTGACAAAAGTTTTGGGATACTATGTTTAATTATAGTTATGTAGGTGCTAATCACAAACCAGAATGTGAGAGTAATGAGCATTTTGATGTAGTATGTACTAATGATTTCTTCTCTTGATCAGAAAACAGTGTTAATGACGTATGTAAATCAGAGGATGACTGTATTGGATCTGAATTAGGTGGTATTTTTCATATAGATGTGAATGAGAGCCATGAAATAACTGAGATTGGTAAGTCTGAGACTGGTAGCTTATTGCAGATGAATGTAAGTAAGGTGTGTGACTTGTTATTGATGTTGTTGTTGAAGTAATTTTGGAAGAATATTATGATGATGATGATGAGTATCTGGTACTTGTGGAGTTTAAAAATCATGATGTTTCAGTGTTATTTGCGAATACAGGTAAGGTAACTGATTTATGTGATGATGTAAGTGAGAGTCATGGAATACCGGTCCAGTCAGAGCAGTTTTTCATTAACGTCATGCAGAGTAATGATCCAAACACTAAAGGCGAGGTATCTGTAAGCCCAGAGAATAAAACTGAAAACTTTATGAAATTTGTTTGGGACCAGATTGATGATAACATAGATAAATGCGTTTTGGAATAAGTTAGCTGTGGTTAGCCAAAGTTTTTATACAAATTGGTGGAATGAAGTGAAAGAAGATCTAAGCAGGAATTGTACTTTTGACAGTAATATGTTTTGTGTTCCTTCTGTAATAAGTGATGTTAGTTGTTCTATGGAATCCATTCAGTGAGTTCAAACTTTACCTGACAACATGAGTAACCTAAATAATGCTGCAATACCAGTCAAGTTGATAAAGCCCTGCAAAAACAGTATGGGCTGATGAAATAGTAAGTAATCTTTTACATGAACTGCCTAATAACAGAGATGGACAGAGATGGTGAGTCAGATACTGGATCTCCTTACACTAAGATCAAGACTGATCAGTGGAAAGGGAACTGTTTGACTGATACAGGTTGCCCGATTTGTGGTGCATCTGAACAATTTAGAGACGAGATCCAATATAGTAAGAATTTTGTGAAAATGCCCATTTTATGTGTAAACATATGAAGAGCTACTGGTAAGCAAAGCAAATATGTAAGATGTCAAGTACTGTTAACTTTTAGCATAGAGGACAAGACATATGAACATAGATGCATAATGATACCTAATCTAGAAGAAAATATACACTATGTATGTAGATTTATAAAACTATAGAACTGAGTTTTATTTATCACGAATTTAGTGTGTAAGATGATGTAATTTTTAAAGTTCTATTTTATCCACTGACTGAGTTTAAATCTATTTGTAGATTCATAAAACTATATAATTGTGTTTTTTTGTATGTAAGATGATGTGATTTCTAAGGTTCAATCTTGTCCATTGAGTGAGTTAAAATCTATGATACACTATACAGTTATGTTCTGTAATAGATTTGTGCTTTAGAATTTGATACATATACGCCACAAGACTAAATGAGTAGAACCTTTTGCAATTTTGAAATGGGGCAATATTCATAATTTTTACTGCAAAAATTAGGAATAGTATCTTAGTGTATCTGTGTGTATCACCCTGTTATTCCATTTTTTTTTTTAAATTGCATTTAACTCTGTTCATTAATGTTTCATACGTGAGTGCTTTCTAATTTCACCTGATGTAAATCCTAAATAACTGATTTCGGAAAATGATCAGAGACAGCGTATCTTATGTGATGTGAAGAAGGTACTGAACAGCATATTTATTACACAAAACAATGTTTCAGTATTTGATGTGAATGCTAGACAGGAAGTTACCTATGCATTGAAGTGTGTGATGAGAACTCTTAGAAGGAAACTGAAAGATGTGGATGGATCCACTCCCTTCACTGCTGTATGGCTGTAACCTGCTGGACCAGTTGACTTAGAAGAGATCATAGGTGTTGGGTAATGTACTCGAGCATCTATCAACTACATCAGTGTTGTGTCTGAGATTTGTAATCTTAGCCAAGACTGCTAAAGACAGTGGTATTTCACAATTCATGTATGTTTTTTCAAGTAAGGTGATTGACTTTCTATTACATGGCTCTGTTTACCTGTATTTACCCTGAGTATTGCAATATTGTATCTGATTGGAACTTGAGTTGTGAGCAGACATGGCGAGTATTGCAATATTGTAACTGATTGGAACTTGAGTTGTGAGCAGACATGGCCATCGCGACACTCTCTCACTCTCTCTCTCTCTCTCTCTCTCTCTCTCTCTCTCTCTCTCTCTCTCTCTCTCTGTGTGTGTGTGTGTGTGTGTGTGTGTGTGTGTGTGTGTGTGTGTAAAACTTTAAATCAGTATGTATTTCTTTTAAATTGTAAATAAATCTTCTAGATCTCTACATATTTAGGTTAGTTTGTATGGACAGTTAGCAAATAGTGTGGAAGACATTTACTAGTTCAGACAATATATGTAACAAGACGTAAACGTGTCTGCTTTCATACACTGATTTTAGTCCTCAAGCTACTTGATTACGTCATCATTCAAAGCTATTTGTGGCTCTGTTTACCTGTATTTACCCTGAGTATTGCAATATTGTATCTGATTAGAACTTGAGTTGTGAACAGACTCATGCTTAACTCCATTTTGGAGAGCCATGGTCATCGCGACTCTGTGCGTGTGCGTGTGTGTGCGTGCACGCTGTCAATGAGAGCGTAGAACCATTGATTGATGCTAGGTGCTTCTTAAATTGCTCTTTGCATTTGATTGAACTTATAGATATAATTGTGAACTTTATTCATTTTGTTGCGTCGAAACATTTTTTGCTGGTTGTATCTGGTATGGTTTGGATTCATGGGTCGGTCCCCACATCATAAACATAGGCCCTAATATTTTTCCATTATTTTGTTCTGTCATGAATCAACATATCCTTAAGTACTGTGGTTTATGTGGCTGAGAGATTTTGCACTATATGTCGACTCACCGTTGAGTATATTCTTCTGGTCTGTACCCGTCATTGGGTTTCTCGATTTGGCTCACTCGTTGTACACTTAGGCTCTGAAATTTTTCTCTTCTCTTTTGAAGATTTTTATGTTATGGATGTAAACTTACAATTTGTAACTCTAGTAATTTACCTGGTCTCTGTAATTATATCATAGTTTAGTGTTGCAATGTTGTAGTTTTGATTTTTTACTATTTGTCTTGTGACAGTATGTTAAACAGATCTGAAAACCTGAATATGATATCCTGATATATGTATACATTATGACTTGTTTAGCAGATATTTTTGTTATGTTTTCTGTATATGTTATGTATCAGATATTTCTACACATCTGTATTCTAACTTTTTGCATCATTTTGTACACTGTTTGGCAAACCTTATGGTCTGTCACAAAATATTGTAAACACATTGTTTCCAAATTTTGTGAGAGGGGGATATTGTAATGGGACATCCTCCCTCAACATTACCTTCCTTCTCTAGAAATAGCTGATACAAGGAATATTTTTGAATCTTGTGTAAGTGAACATTATCTCAGCTGTTTAACTAAATAAATTTCATTTGATTTTATGTGCGATGTGTTATACCTCAAGCTAAAATGTATAATAAGAAATTAACATGTTACAATCAATGTATACTCACTCCTTATGTACAGTTAAAATAACTCTTCCATTAGAAATATTTGAAATTACAAAATATCATGCATACTTAAAATTCCTATTATTAATTATGCAATCTGATGCTAATTATTCAATTTATTTCAGCCTCAAGAATCTACCTCTAGATGCGACAAACTGCAGCCAACGATGAGAAAATGAAGATAAGTATAAACAAAAAAAAAAAAGGTTATTTGTACATCTTACTCCTCTTGAATCATTTGAAACAAAGCAATTATTTTGAAGAGACTAAAAATGTACTGGTGAAGGGTGGGAGGGTAAGATTATAACCACTACGCCCAATCCAGGGATGCAGAAGTTTGTTGTTTATACTCCAATGAAGGGGGTGACCAATCTTGTTGGAAGAGGAAATCCTTGGAATCAGCAGTCAGTCGTGAAAACAACCATAACTGCAAGAGGTGCCCGTCACAGTCTTCTCACAGAAGAAAAATTGCCCTTATAGCTTCGTGTGTGACATTCCATGGAAAACATTAACCTTCAGTGAATCTTGTTCATGCACCACAATTTCACGAGGATTTCCAGTACCCCACAGCCTCATATTGTGGTGAATAACATTCCCACATAAATGGAAGGTTACTTCACTGTTGAATATCAGCTTCAAGGCAAAATGATCATCCTCAAGTGTTTCCTACATTGTAATGTAAAAATTGAAGGTTGCAGAGATAATCCTCCAGTGTTAATTCTTGCTTGATGTGCAGGCAGTACAGTTTGAAATATGCCATTGCAAAATTTTCCGCATAGTTTGCTCTGGTATTCCAAGAGTTTGGTTTGTGTAGATTGTTGATATTTCTAGACTCCGTACAAAATTTTCCCTCACCTTCTCTATGGCTGCAACTCTTACACTTGGTCGAATGACTCTTTTCTGTTTGACAGAGACAACCAGTGTTCACAAACTCTCAATTACATGGTGGTTCTTGCCCATAGTTCCTTGTGAATGCATGCTACAGGTAAACATCTCACATATTCCAAAACACAACAACCCTTATCTTACTTTGTTACCATTTTGTCAAGGAACTGACTCAATATGCCAACTGGTGGGCAAAATGCAAACTCAGTGAGTTTATGGCTCTTTTCATGCACCAGTCATACCTGTACATGGAAAAATTTGCAAAATAAAGAATTTTGTAAATGAATGAATCATTTATAGTAGCCTTGTATGTCAGGACTTTTTTTTTATTTTCTAAAAATCACTGATCTTTACATGAATATTCCACACTTGAATAATAAGGAGTTCAGTTTATTATAGTAAATTCAATACATCACTAAAGTGGTCCAAATTCACTACTTGCTCAATAGACTTAGGAAAAAAAGGGGTCAAATTTTTCAATGCTCTGATTCTTGCCAGCAGGTCTTCCTTAAATTGAAATGATGCCTTCATTCTTTCCCCTGCCTAGTTACTTTCATGCCAATTAAGTACCTGACCAATAACAACTGATGCATCTCAACAAGGCTTGGGCATTGTATTGTTGTTGATAAAGATACCAATGGTAAGGAACACCCAATCACATTACCATCAAAAACGTCAACTGCAGCTCAAATGAGGCACTTGCAATAACATAAGGCATCAAGAAGTTTCTTGACTTTCTGTAGAACACAAATTTTCGTTTACCAATGGACCACAAGTCACAGGATCCTGAAAGATTGTCAGTGCGGATGTGGATGTCAAGCCTACAGCACAATTCTGTTTTATCTTGTTACCTGTTACAATATGAAAATTTATTCAGTAAAATTTCTTGGAAAGATAATAAAAAATACTGATTATTGTATATGAAGATAGTAACTGCTCTTGAAAGAACAGATACCATTGATGACGGTGCATCTTCTCTAGAATAAATGATAATTAACTGAAACTACGTAATGTACCTAATAGATATTTGCCCATCCACTCATTACTCATGCCCACTAAGGTGACAATTCCCCTAAGAGTTTGAGCAATCTGTGCGCATTCGCATAGATGAAGGTTAATGGCCAGGTAGCCTTTAACTATATATGAAGATAGCAACTGTTCTCGAAAGAACAGATACCATTGATGACCATGCAGTTTTCTAGAACAAACGATAATTACTTGAAACTGCCATGTAAGCAGGAGATCCCGGGTTCGAGTCCCGGTCGGGGCAAACATTTTCAGCTGTCCCCATCAAGGTATATCAACAACACCTGTCGGCAGCTGAGGGTTTCAATTAATTATCATTTTCTGATTATTGTGTTAATCTTTGTGAAGCTTTGTGAGTAAATGTACAAATACCATTATCAGATGATCAATTCAACTGAAATCTAAATAATGCTTTACTAAGTAATTATTACTAGCGTGATAAGATCTGTCCTGGAATATATTTCTTGCTCAAAAATTTTAGAAAATGATGTCAGGAGTAAAGTGGATTGGTAATTATTGCCATTACTCCTACTAATTTTCTTGTGAATGTGTTTAACAATTGTATATTTCAGTCTCTCTGTTGTAATTAATTGCAGATTTTTAGTGTTGTTCCCACTAAGGGAATTCTTGATTTTGTTTATGGTATAATTCCCCAAAGCTTCGAATGAATAAAAAAAAATACTTTCTTCTAAAGTCTCAGAAATTTCTTTTGATTTAACTCTACATTACACTCTTGTCTACAGCAAAACAATCATTACTAAGGATTTACAAGTAAATCAGAATAACTCGGACAAAATCATGTATTAGTGCAGTAAATGGCAGTTTGTCTCAAATGTGAATTACAGCAAAGGGGGAAAATCTACAGTATTTGATTAAACCAATGCTAATAAGCACATGGGTTCAGTTACATCAAGCATTTATGTTCAGTTACACCAATTAAATGTTTGGGGTCGTTTTACAAAGAAATTTGATGTTAGATGAACACACAACATCGGCTGTTGGAGGACTGAATGGAAGACTATGATTTCTTGTCAACCTTCTGGAAAATGTCTCGTGTATACACAATGAGTTACAGATGGAACTCAACTAATATAAATGACTGGGTATAACAATTTGTAGGGATACAAAATGGAACAATTACATAATCTCACTTGTAGGTAAAGCAGGCTACAGACTGCACTTCATTGGTAGAGTGCTAGGGAAATGCAATCAGGCTACAAAGGAGACTGCATACAAAACACTGGTGTGACTCTTACAAGGGGAGGCCGCCAATTGTGAAATTCAGATTCGATTCAACTGCACATAATAAAAGCTCATGGCCAGAGGTGTAATGTGGCAAAGCACCAAGATGCACTTCTCAGCCGCTGTCGAGAAAATCTCTCTCTACGATTAAGGTTTAAGTAGTTCTAAGTTCTAGGGGACTGATGACCACAGATGTTAAGTCCCATAGTGAACGTGCTGGAAAGGTAGGGCGACCGCGTACGGCAACCACAGAGGGCAACGCGCAGCTAGTGCAGCAGGTGATCCAACAGCGGCCTCGGGTTTCCGTTCGCCGTGTTGCAGCTGCGGTCCAAATGACGCCAATGTCCACGTATCGTCTCATGCGCCAGAGTTTACACCTCTATCCATATAAAATTCAAACGCGGCAACCCCTCAGCGCCGCTACCATTGCTGCACGAGAGACATTCGCTAACGATATAGTGCACAGGATTGATGACGGCGATATGCATGTGGGCAGCATTTGGTTTACTGACGAAGCTTATTTTTACCTGGACGGCTTCGTCAATAAACAGAACTGGCGCATATGGGGAACCAAAAAGCCCCATGTTGCAGTCCCATCGTCCCTGCATCCTCAAAAAGTACTCGTCTGGGCCGCCATTTCTTCCAAAGGAATCATTGGCCCATTTTTCAGATCCGAAACGATCACTGCATCACGCTATCTGGACTTCTTTGTGAATTTGTGGCGGTACAAACTGCCTTAGACGACACTGCAAACACCTCGTGGTTTATGCAAGATGGTGCCCGGCCACATCGCACGGCCGACGTCTTTAATTTCCTGAATGAATATTTCGATGATCGTGTGATTGCTTTGGGCTATCCGAAACATACAGGAGGCGGCGTGGATTTGCCTCCCTATTCGCCAGACATGAACCCCTGTGACTTCTTTCTGTGGGGACACTTGAAAGACCAGGTGTACCACCAGAATCCAGAAACAATTGAACAGCTGAAGCAGTACATCTCATCTGCATGTGAAGCCATTCCGCCAGACACGTTGTCAAAGGTTTCGGGTAATTTCATTCAGAGACTACGCCATATTATTGCTACGCATGGTGGATATGTGGAAAATATCGTACTATAGAGTTTCCCAGACCGCAGCGCCATCTGTTGTTGAAAATTGTAACTACTGTAATTTCGAAAGTTTGTCCGCCTGAATATGTTTGTTTGACCCATAGGAGAGTGTCACGAAGATGCTGAAAGAACTAAACTGGCAGATGTGTGAAGACAGAGACAAACTATGTTGTGAAAGTTTACTTTGAAAGTTTCTAGAACTGGCTTTAAGAGTTGAATCTAGGAATTTGCTACAGCCCCCTTACGTATTTCTCCTTAGGGTTCATGAAGACAATAGCAGAATGTCAGACTAATTATAGAATGCATAGAGGTGTATCAGCAATCATTCTTCCACCACTCCATTTGTGAGAGAAACAAGAAAAAGTCTTAATAACTGGTACAAGAAGACATACCCTCTGCAATGCACTTCGCTGTTGTTTATAGAGTATTAATTAAGATGTATAAATTGTAAATAAGAACTTCACATTTCTAGTTCACCAGTAATAATGGATGGGTTAGTTGGCATGGAAGAGTTACTGAGATGCTCATGGATATTAAACAGTAATCACTGAAAGAAAAGTAACATTCTAGTTATGAGAAGCTGTTGGGTAGATTGTGTGAATCTGTATCCAATAAAGTCTGTATATTTAATGTAATGACCATAAGAACTAGATCAGGAAGTTTACACTATGAATGGATGCCAGAAACATTTGTTTTTTCATAGCTCTGTTCAAGAATGAAACATTAAGGGTATTACAAAATATCCTTTGCCACACGTTGTACACCACTTAGCAAATCCTCAATTTACAAGGGCACAGAGCTTGTTCTTCTGCTTCTTTTTGTTATTATGAATGTCTTGGTCCTGCATAACATTATTACACTAAAACTTTAAAAAATTTATAACTTGTGTGTTATTACAATTTACAAAAATATTCTTGATTGCAAAAACTATGAAGTTCTACAGAACAAACATCATTAGAGGATGAATTTTTTCAAGGCTAAATTGATTAACATTTATTATTTATAAAAATTGCAATACATACATACCTGAATTACTAAATGGTCAGCATTTTTTCCATTGCAATCTTTGTTATATCCTTTCTCACCATCCTCTGCTTTGAGAACTGATTGGATATGGCCTAAGTTGTTTACACTTGTTGAAGCCTGCCAAGGAGAAAGTTCAGATCTGAATTCATCTAAAAGAGCAATACACTATACTGAATTGTCACTAATGCACCTTTGCACAGGCAGAAAAATAATGCATTGATGGACAACAAAGGAGTGAAGTAACAAGCTCTCTCTCTCTCTCTCTCTCTCTCTATATATATATATATATCTATCTATCTATGACACACACACACACACACACACACACACACACACACACACACACACACCCCTCAATCACACTCACTCACAACACACACACACACACACACACACACACACACACACACACACACACACACACATTGTGTTGAGGCATTTGACTACTGCCACCTTTTCAAAAACATAATCAGGGTACCGCTATTAAAAAAACTACCATACTGGAAGTACCGAGTGATCAAAAAGTCAATATAAATTTGGAAACTGAGTAAATCACAGAATAATGTAGATAGAGAAGTAAAAATTGACACACACGCTTGGAATGACATGGGGTTTTATTGGATCCAAAAAAATACAAAAGTTCAAAAAATGTCCAACAGATGGCACTTCATCTGATCATAATAGCAATAATTAGCATAACAAAGTACGACAAAGCAAAGATGATGTTCTTTACAGGAAATGCTCAATATGTCCACCATCATTCCTCAACAATAGCTGTAGTCGAGGAATAATGTTGTGGACAGTACTGTAAAGCACGTCCGGAGTTATGGTGGGGCATTGGCGTCGGATGTTGTCTCAGCATCCCTAGAGATGTCGGTCGATCACGATACACTTGTGACTTCAGGTAACCCCAAAGCCAATAATCACATGGACTGAGGTCTGGGGACCTGGGAGGCCAAGCATGACGAAAGTGGCGGCTGAGCACACGATCATCACCAAACGACGCACGCAACAGATCCTTCATGCATCTAGCAATATGGGGTGGAGTGCCATCCTGCATAAACATCGTACATTCCAGCAGGTGTTTATCAGCCTGGCTGGGGATGATGCGATTCTGTAACATATCGGCGTATCTCTCACCCATCACGGTACCAGTTACAAAACCAGAAACACGCATTTCCTCGAAGAAAAAAGGCATGATAATGGTAGATGTGGTAAATCCAACCCATACCGTGACTTTCTTGTCATGCAATGGAGTTTCCACGACAGTTCTAGGATTTTTGGTAGCCCAAATTCTGCAGTTGTGGGCGTTGACAGACCCTCGGAGCGTGAAATGAGCTTTGTCGGTCCACAACACATTACTCGATCAATTGTCATCTTCTGCCATCTTTTGAAATTCCCACACCGCAAATGCCCCGCGTTTCACTAAATTGCCAGGTAACAGTTCATGATGCTGATAGATTTTGTACGTACAGCATCGGAGGGTACGCCTAAGTGCCAACCAAACAATAGTGGATGGAATGCCGGTGCGACGTGTGATTGCACGAGCACTGACTTCCCCGTGCATAGACGAACCCGCTACAGTCTCCATTTCTTCCTGAACTGTCTCAGCAGCATTACGCCTTGTGCTCGGTTGGCCACTACGGGGTCTATCGTCTAAACAACCTGTGGCTTCAAACTTCGAAATCATTCTCGCTACAGCTGCATTTGTCAACAGACCTTTGCCCATTCGAATCCCCTTCCTACGGCGATAGGATCGTAATGATGAACTAGCACATTCCCCATTCTGATAATACAGCTTCACTAAAAGCACCTTTTCAGGTAACGTCACCATGCTGCGACTGCTGGCGCATCTGATTCTCTCTCTCTCATTACAGCTCCTTTTATACACGATTGTCATGCGCATTCACTGACGTTTTGCTGTCCAGCGCCATCTGTTGGACATTTTGCGAACTCTTTTTTTTTTTTTTTTTTTTTTTTTTATCGAAAACCATGTCAGTCCAAGCATTTGTGTCAATTGTTACATCTCTATCTACATTATTCCGTGGTTTATTAAGTTTTCAAATTTATACTGACTTTTTGATCACCCGATAATGCCAGACTGAAACTTACACCTAGTCTAATTAGGTTAAGGCAGAATACATATGATCTTGACCATACATATACAGAAACGAAACTACATTTATTCAAGAAAAGTATGATCAAGCAAGAAGAACCTTTAAATCAGACCTTCTCCACTTGAAGAAACAGATCAAGAATGATGCAATAGAGTATTCAGCCAACATGGGTAGAACAGGCTAGAGACCAATCAATAAACATCATAAAACAAACAGCAAGGTGTGAAGTGAACCAATCAATATTAGGGATGGCCACTTAGAGAAAGATCTAACTGTAATATATAATTTATTCAATATGCACTTTTTCTCTCCTTTTCATCAATCCCCCAATTACAGGTCTACAGACTGAGACACCAAATAATATGTGTAGGGCTAAAATTAGTGGAGGTGAATCAACAAGAGATAAGAACTTAAGCCAAATACTCAATTGGATGGGATGGTCTCTCAAGTATGGTGGTAAAGAAATGTGCCAATGAAATTACTAAACCCTTTATCTATCTTATTAACTGCAGTATTAGTGAAAATATAGATCCAAATGCCTTAAAATACATGGAATGTAGCCCCACACATTTATACAGAGAGAGAGAGAGAGAGAGAGAGAGATAGAGAGAGAGAAACTGACTCAGATTAAGTTTCTAGACATCTGTACATACATTCCTGTATAAAGGTTTTAAGCCTGTCTGACTACCACCACCTTACCTGAAAAATAACGTGACCGCCATTTCCCCCGTCTCCTCCATCTGGACCCGCTTCTGCATTACTCCAAAGGCGAAGAAAGGATATTGCCCCATCTCCACCTTTGCCTCCAACAGTTCTCACAACTTTGGCATCTACAAATTGCTGCAACTATGAACAATATTAACAATTATTGTTTATTGAAGCAATTAGTGACAGTCTTCAGCATTTACAGGAGTAGTACATAAAAATATATACAGTTGTACAATATTTATGGTAAAAGGTAAAAAAGGGATAGGTTAAAAAGAGTCAAACAATGGAAACTGCAGGTAGGAATATCAACAATGTAGGAAAAGATAGATTGCTACTTACCATAAAGAATAGATGTTAAGCTGAAGATAGGCACAATTAAAAGACACATACAGAAAGTTTTCAGCCATGGCCTTCATTGGAAAAAGAGAAACCCATACCATTCAAACACGAGCAAGCACATCTCATGCACACATTACCACCAACTCCAACAGCTTGGGCCAGAATGCAACTATCATGTGGGATGCAATGAGCAATCTGCAGGATGGGGGGAGAGAGACGAACACTATCTGGCGGAGTGTGCAGGACTACAATCCCAACACAGGGAGCGGCAGCAGGTAGTGAGCCAGGGAAGTGGAGAAAAAATTAGCAAAAAAGGAGAGGAGTGGAGAAAGATGGGCGGGCATGTTGCAGAGGGCAGCTAACAAACAGGGTGGAATACTTAAATGGGGAGGAGATGATAGGACAGAGGGGCTGGAAACTGTTGGGTGGAAGGTGTAGGGACAGTATGTTACTATAGGTTGCAGCCCGGATAATTACAGGAGTGGAGAACGTGTTGTAAGGATAACTCAGATCTCCGCAGTTCAGAAAAGCTGGGGGTGAAGGGGGGGATACAGATGGTGCAGGTAGTGAAGTAGCCATTGAAATCAAGCATTTTATGTTCAGCTACATGTTGTGTCACAGGATGGTTTACTTTGCTCTTGGGCACAGTTTGGTGGTTGCCATTCATCCTGGTGGACAGCTGGTTGGTACTCGTACCAACATAAAATCCTGTGCAATGACTGCAGCAGAGCTGGTAAATGACAAGGCTACTTCCACAGTTGGCCTGACCCCTGACGGGGTAGGATAAACTATTGATAGAACTGGAGTAGGAAGTGCTGGGTGGATGAGTTGGGCAGGTCTCACCTAGGTCTTCCACAGGGATATGATCCTTGTGGCAAGGGGTTGGGATTGGGAGTGGCATAGGGATGGACTAGGATGTTATGCAGGTTTGTGGGGCACAGGAATACCACTTTAGGAGGGGTGAGAAGTATATTGGGTAGGATGTTCTTCATTTCAGGTCAAGATGATAGGTAATCAAAGCAGTGGTTAAGGATGTGGTGCAGTTGTTGGGGTGGTACTGGCTGACAAAGGGGACACTCCTTTGTGGCTGTTCCTTGTGGCTGGTGGGAGGTTGGAGGGTGTGAGGGGAAATTGCATGGGAGATCTGTTTGTGGACTAGGTCTGGGGTGGTGCCTGTCTGAAGACATTGGTGAGACCCTCAGCACAC
This sequence comes from Schistocerca americana, assembly GCF_021461395.2. Classification (NCBI taxonomy): domain Eukaryota; kingdom Metazoa; phylum Arthropoda; class Insecta; order Orthoptera; family Acrididae; genus Schistocerca; species Schistocerca americana. The sequence goes on along the minus strand of NC_060120.1, from coordinate 636,143,826 downwards.
TGAGCAAGAGAGTTCTAGTCCCTGCAGATATACGTCGCTGGGTGGCCAGGCTGTATGGGAGGGACTTTTTGGTGTGAAAGGGATGACAGTTGTCGAAATGCAGGTACTGTTGGTGGTTAGTGGGTTTAATGTGAACAGATGTGTGGCTGGAGCTATCACAGTGGAGGAGGTCAACATCTAGGAAGGTGGCACTCTGGGTTGAGGAGGACCATGTGAAGCAGATGGGAGAGAAGGTGGTGAGTTTGTGAAGGAATGAAGATAGGGTGTCGTGGTCCTGAGCCCAGATCATGAAGATATCATCAATGAACCTGAATCAGACTGGGGTTTGGCATTCAGGGAGACTATCAAGGTCTCCTCTAGATGGCACATAAACAGGTCGGCATAGAAGGGTGCAATGTAGGTGCCCATGGCTGTGCCATGAACTTTTTTTTTTACCTTCCCTTCAAAGGAGAAGTAGTAGTAGTGGGTTAGTATATAGTTGGTAAGTTGTATGAGGAATGAAGTGGTGGGTTTGGAATCTGAAGGACATTGGGAAAGGTAGTATTCAATAGTGGTAAGACCATGGGCATGAGGGATGTTGGTGTATAGGGAGGTGGCATCATCAGTGACGAGTAAGGATTGAGGAGATAAAGGGGTGAGGATGATGGAGAGTCAGTGAATGAAGTGGTTGGTGTCTGATGTCGGATGCTATATTACAGGCAGTTGGTTGGAGGTGTTGATCAAGAATTCTTTCAGTTGGATGCAATAACCAGCCACAATGGGTCATCCAGGATTTTTGGGTTTGTGGATGTTGGGGAGCATGTACACTAATGGCCATCAAAATTGCTTCACCATGAAGATGATGTGCTACAGACGCAAAATTTAACCGACAGGAAGAAGATGCTGTGATATGCAAATGATTAGCTTTTCAGAGCATTCACACAAGGTTGGCGCCAGTGGTGACACCTACAATGTGCTGACATGAGGAAAGTTTCCAACCGATTTCTCATACACAAACAGCAGTTGACCAGGATTGCCTGGTGAAATTGTTGTGATGCCTTGTGGAAGGAGGAGAAATGAGTACCATCATGTTTCCGACTTCGATAAAGGCCAGATTGTAGCCTATCGCGATTGCGGTTTATCGTATCGCGACATTGCTGCTCGCGTTGGTCAAGATTCAATGACTGCTAGCAGTATATGGAATCGGTGGGTTCAGGAGGGTAATACAGAATGCCGTGCTGGATCCCAACGGCCTCGTATCACTAGCAGTCGAGATGACAGGCATCTTATCCACATGGCTGCAACGGATCGTGCAGCCACGTCTCGATCCCTGAGTCAACAGATGGGGACGTTTGCAAGACAACAACCATCTGTGTTGCAGCAGCATGGACTATCAGTTCAGAGACCATGGCTGCAGTTATCCTTGATGCTGCAGCACAGACAGGAGCACCTGCAATGGTGTACTCAATGACAGACCTGGGTGCACGAATGGCAAAAAGTCATTTTTTCGGATGAATCCAGGTTCTGTTTACAGCCTCATGATTGTCGCATCTGTGTTTGGCGACATCGCGGTGAACGCACATTGGAAGCGTGTATTTGTCATCGCCATACTGGCATATCACCCGGCGCGATGGTATGGGGTGCCATTGGTTACACGTCTCGGTCACCACTTGTTCGCACTGATGGCACTTTGAACAGAGGACGTTACACTTCAGATGTGTTACGAACCGTGGCTCTACCCTTCATTCGATCCCTATGAAACCCTACATTTCAGCAGGATAACGCTAGACCACATGTTGCAGGTCCTGTATGGGCCTTTCTGGATACAGAAAATGTTCGACTGCTGCCCTGGTCAGCACGTTCTCCAGATCTCTCACCAACTGAAAACGTCTGGCCAATGGTGGCCGACCAACTGGCTCGTCACAATACACCAGTCACTACTCTTGATGAACTGTGGTATCGTGTTGAAGCTGCATGGGCAGCTGTACCTGTTCATGCCATCCAAGCTCTGTTTGACTCAATGCCCAGGCATATCAAGGCCGTTTTTACGGCCAGAGGTGGTTGTTCTGGGTACTGATTTCTCAGGATCTATGCACCCAAATTGCGTGAAAAAGGTAGTCACATGTCAGTTCTAGTATAATATATTTGTCCAATGAATACCCGTTTATCATCAGCATTTCTTCTTGGTGTAGCCATTTTAATGGCCAGTAGTGTAGAAGATGGGTGTGCAGGGTGTCACAGGGGTGATAAGGGAAATAGATGCAGAGGAGAGGTTCTGGGAAGGGCCTAAAGATTTAAGCAGGGATTGAATGTTGTGGTGGACTTCTGGGATGGGATCACTCTGGCAGAGTTTGTAGGTGGAGGAGTCAGATAACTGGTGGTGGTCTTCTGCCAGTTCTGCAGTTCACAACAAAAGTGGTGGAACTGTTGTCTGCACGTACGATGATTAGATCAGGATTTATGTTGAGGTTGTGTATGGGTATTCTTTCTTCTACCGAAAGGTTGATGTTCTGAGCAAGGGACCTGGGGAAGGATGGTGAGGCTAAGTTGGAGGTAAGGAATTCCTGAAAGATGACCAGTGGGTGGCTAGAAGGAGGGGGAGAGGATCATGGTTGGATAGTGATATAAACTGGAAGAGGCACAACTGGAACTTCTGTGGAACTCCAAACAAAACCACTCTAATTCCAACACTGAAGCCTGGTTCTTCATACCACCATCCAACCGTGATCCCCATCTAAGAAATATTCTTTATGCGAGGGTGTATCATTTAAGACTGGAAGAATTTTAAGAAGTTTTAACATTAAGAGTGTGTTCCATCCACCTTCCAAGATCAGGGCACTACTCGGCTCAGTGAATGATGATTTGGGGCTTCAGAAGCCTGAAATATACAAATTCCATGAAATGTGGGAAGGCTTACATCGGCCGTTCAATTCACACAGTTTATGACAGGTGCGTGGAACATTGCCGTCATACGAGGCTACAACAACCAGAAAAATCAGCAGTAGCAAAACACTGCTTAAACGTGGGACATGGTTTGAAATTTGATGAATCTGTGATAGCTGCGAAACTTCCAGTTTTTGGAACAGTCTCTAGAAAGAGGCAACTGAAAACAGGTAGATGGATAATTTTATTAATAGGGACAACGGGTTTCCTCTTAGCAAAACATGGAATCCCATACTATCCCGCATCACTGTGGGCAGTCTGAGTGTTCAAAAATTGTCTCTGAGTGCAATATATCATTGCTGGCAGTGTTCTACTAAGGGCGGCGCCACCTGCTCCGTCTTGGAGAGCAGCAACTGTGATTGGCGGTGCATGCACCATGTACAGTACAGCAGCCTATATATGGCATCGATTTGCAGCCTGGCATCAGTTCGCAGTGGTACTTATTGTTAGGAGCAGCATTCTCCTGAAGATGACGAACAGTTGGATTGCCAAAATATTGAATTGAGTTGATTTTAGGAACCAGCACAAACCCAAAGAGACTTTCAAGACTTATTACACCGGGAAAGGATACGAAGTCACAACAAATAATAGTCTTTTATAGCATCTCAGTTTTCAACGCTCTGTTGCATTTACAATGCTTAAGGTCATAATACATTTAACAGAAAACTCAGCTTAAAATAGCTGAATATGAAATTAAGAACAAAGCCAAATATATGTGTACAATATAAAACTCAAGTATTCTTCAATGTCATTTGAAGTATTATGCATTACCGTGTAAGAATTTTCAGATTTCTTTTTCTTATTTCTGAGTGCTGGTGCCAAATCACTTCTTCCAGTTGCCCTATGACCACGTAATGCAGCAGAAATAGCTGTCACTGCAAACTTTTTGAAAGACATAATCAGTTTTTGTAAGCCAATATCATCATATCTGCAAAATAACAAAGAGTCAATTATCAGTATTGTTACAACTGAGAATTATCATTCAAATTTCAAATGTAAAAGCAATCTATAAAAGCTCAATAACACTTCTGTAATTGTGTTAGATTTTTCTGTAACACCACTGATAATTTTTAAAACTGAAAGAACTGAATGGCGACAATATTATAAAAAGGATAGATTGCTCCTCACCACATAGAGGACTGCTATTATTCCATCAAGAATTGAATGGTAATTGAGATATGTAAAAATACAGAATCATTCAAAGGTACAAATTGTAAATAAAAAAGACATACAATTATATGTAAGCAGTTATTTTGCAGATTATGTAGATATAATATCTCCCTGTAAAAAATGTAAGGGGTGAATAGAATTGTTAAGTTGTAAGACCACATATCAGAGTTTCTTTCACCAAGTATGTAAATACACCAAAAAACAAAACTGAGATAACTAACAAATGTACTTGAAACAACACAAAATAATTAACTGACACAAAGATAGCAAAACGGTAGGGCTGTCCTTGATCCTAAGATTGGTTTGAATGTTGCAGTGCCCCACAGGCATCATTCAACTGGCATGCTCCTGTCACCTTTGAACTAACCCAGACAGTTACAAGGGGATGCACAGTTTAATGTGAGTCCACAACGATGTCACAACTTTGCGTGTTTCAAGTACCCAAATCATTGACAGTTATGAAAGTAGTGATAAGGGGCAAAAAATTCTAGTTCTGAGGGAGGATTGACCAGTAATCATTGGATTTCCTGTCTATAACTTATCCACTAGTTGACCAATCTGCAAAATGACATTGGCCTAAAAGGATTTTTTTTTTTTTTTTTTTTTTTTTTTTTTTTTTTTTTTTTTTTTTAGAACAGAACAGATTTTAGTTCTATTTGGCAGGCTGAATCTAAATATGAATTCTGTTTTTCTCTATTTACACTACTTTTTTAGACAGCAGTTCTACATTGAATGTGCAGTTCTAAGCTCACTTTGTGGAGTTCTAAATCACATATACAAAGACTGAATCCTGTATATTTGCCCTGTTGTTAGCCTGCCATCCAGTTAGATCCAGGAAAATCCACCAGATGGAGTGGGCATCTTGTAACCTCAGTGAGCTGCAATTCTAGAGTTAAATTAATTTGTGAGTCCTGCCATACAGGGTAGAGAGAAGTTGGTCTCTCACAATATTTGTGTTTATGAAAGAGTTGTTGTAAAGATAACCTAAACACATTCTGTGTTGTAGATTGTTGCATCTGTGTTACTGAACAGAAATAAAATGAGTTCAAGTAGAAGTAGTTGTGTAAATCATCCTGATGTGTTTTGCTACATATGTGGAGAATACGTGTTGAATGATAACAGAAACACTATTGACTTTTAAAGAGAATTCATCATGGATACCTTGCTGTTAGTATTGGTGATCAGGATAAAACCCAGGCACTGCATCAGGTCTGAAAAACTTGTACAGCATATTTATTAGAGTGGTCTACTGGGAAAAGAAAAAGTACACAATTAGATGTACTGACAGTTTGGAGAGAACCTAAAAACAACTTTGATGAGTATAATTTATGCATGGTAAATATTACTGGAGTCAGTCAAAACAACCATAACATGTTAACTTATTCTGATTTAATCTCTGCATAATGCCCAGTTTCTCACTCATAGAAAGTGTTGATACCAAAGTTTCACCAGTTACCAGAGCTCTGCTAGGACGAGTGTTGTCCCTCTCTAACAATAATCGAGATGATAGTGATTATCAGAGGTTGTCATTAACCCCTCAACATTTCAACCACAATGAGTTGCATGATTTCACCAGAGATCTCAACATGTCAAAGGAACCTTCTGAATTACTGGCTTCCAGGTTGAGCAACAAAAGTTTACTGGAACAAGGAAATAATTAATGTTCAAAGTACAACAGAAAAGTATCTTACGAAATTGTTAAGGCTTTCGTGGGCACTTGTTGACAAACTGCCTATTGGCTCCTGTCTCGGGTTCTTCAGCGAAGAACACGAGACAGGGGCCAATAGGCAGTTTGTCAGAAAAGCGTCTGTTACCCATTTTCTCTCAAGAAGACAATAATGCATTTTGTCACAAAATAGAGGACTCAGGGAAAAAAGGGATCTTTCTGAGTATTTTCTAGATGATTGGTGTCCATTTATTGACAGCTCAAAGTGAAGTTTGAAATTAGTCCTTCTACACAGTGGGAACAAATATGGTTCAACATCAACTGCTCACACAATGAAAATGAGAGAGTATAAAACCATAGTCTTGCTCTTGAAGATAAAATATTGTGAACATCAATGGGTGATTTGTGTCTACTTATAAATCATAAACGTTCTCCTTGCATAGCAATGTGGTTACATCAAATACTGTTGCTTCTTGTGCCTCTGGGATAGCAAAAAGAAAGCACACCACTGTATTAAATAAAGAGTGGCCTAGGAGAGAAAACACTGATAATGAGGAAAATAATATCAATGACTCTTTGGCTGAATGAGAGAAAATCATCTTTCTTCCAATGCATATCAAGATATGCAGCTCTGCATGTAAGAGTTATGTAAGAAAATTGATGAGACTGATTTTTAATCCACTAAATTTTTATTTTTTTCAAACAATAATACAATTCCCTTCAAGGTAGTTCCCTTAGGCAGCTATACACTGGTGGAGTTGTTGTTGTTCCCAGTCTTGGTAGCAGTGCTGAAAGGCTTCAACTGGTAGGGCCTCTAACATGTTGGTCACATTCTTTTAAATGTTTTTCAGAGTCCCAAAATGACATCTTTTTAAGACATTTTTCAATTTTGGGAAAACAAGAGAGTCACAAGGACTCAGATCAGATGAATAAGGGGACTGTGGAACAACAGGAATACCTTTTGAAATCAAAAATTCCGTGATGGAGGTGGCCATGTGACATAGGGCATTGTCATGAAAGAGTATCTACTTTTCTGCAATGTCCAGTCTCACTTGATTCACCCCTTTCCTGAGCCTATCAAGGACATCTTTGTAAAACACTTGGTTGACAGTTTGTTCTGGAGGAACAAATTCTTGATGCATGATACATCAGTATTTTCTTACCTTTGATTTGCTCATTCAAAATTTTTTAGATCAAGGAGATGTCTCAGTGTGCCATTCCTCACAGTGCTGCTTTGTCTCAGCATTGTACTAAAAAATCCAGGATCCATCATCTGTGATGACACGGCTGAACCATTCATGGTCATTGGCCGTCCTCTCAAGAACATCAATGCACATTTCTTTGATTGTCCTTCAACTCAGGTGTGAGGTTTTTTGGCACCATTTTGGCACAACCCTTCCACATGTCCAAATCTTTGGTCAAAATTTGATGTATGATGAAAGTGTTTAAGTTTAACGGGTCACTCATCATTCATATTATTAAACCCTGGTCTGATCTCACAAGAGCATGCACATGTTCGATGCTTTCATCGGTTTTTGAAGTTGAAGCTGTCCCTCAGCAAGTTTCATATTTGTCTTTTTGGTCTTCCAAAAATGATTTATGCCAGCAAAAAAACTTGTGCTCTATATAAGAGATGTACCTCATCCACCTGTTTCAACTTTTCAAAGGTCACTTTCTTGGATTCCCCAAGTTTTGTGTTAAACTTGATTGCATAACATTGCTCTAAATTCCACTCTTCTATTTTCATAACACACAGCAAAAACACAACTTCACTGACATTACTCTCAGATATCATGTAATGGCTGTACAGAGCTGAAACTCAGACTAAGCATCTGGAGATGAACACACCAGTCTACACAAGTAGAACAACACAGCAGTGCTAGATCACTCACAGTGTTGTCAGTCTCATTACTTTTCTCATGAAACTTGTATAGGGAAACAAATGTCTCAGCAGAGTGCAGAAATAGTTAAAGCAAGAATATTTTATGGTCCACAAATATGACAATTCATTAAGGATCCTGCCTTCACAAATTGAATGACACAGTGAAAAGTCTGGACTTCATTTGTTTCAATTATTGGAAATTTTCTGAACAAATACAAAGCTGAAAGCCATGTTGAACTGGTAAACAAGATGGTTCATATTTTCATATCCTTTGGTTGTAACACAAGTATTATGAGGAGAAGTCTTCATAGTCACACAGCCTACAACCTGTAGTGGAGGAATGCACCAATCACACTACGGTCGCAGGTTCGAATCCTGCCTCGGGCATGGATGTGTGTGGTGTCCTTAGGTTAGTTAGGTTTAAGTAGTTCTAAGTTCTAGGGGACTGATGACCTCGGAAGTTGAGTCCCATAGTGCTCAGAGCCATTTTGGAGGAATGCACCAATCAGTAGCTCTATGAGTGCATCATGGACGAAAATAGAAGCACACTGGCCACTTCAATTATGATCACTCACAAGAAAAGCACTGGCAAATCCATTGTTATAATGTCAAGTTTTAACAAGATGTTAAAACTATGAAATACCACTACCAAGGAAGATAGGATATGCACATTATGGCAGATGACTGCTGAGTTTTTGAAAAGGGATTTTTCCAAAATACAATAAAATATATTATGGAAGAAAAGCTCCCATTGTGCTCAATGACTAAATGGTTTCATTTATGATTTTTCCATTATTTTTGCATATAACAATAACAGTTCTATGTAATTTTTTACTTGAACCAAGGATTTTACTTAAAATAATGTACTTCACTAAAATATTAATCTTAGAAATTTGAGCTCCAGTGAAAAAACTAATGCCATATTTGAATTCAGGGCAGCAAACTATGCGAAATCAGGTGAAAATATCCCAGCACCAAAACAACTGTTGGTCAGTGTAATTAATTGATACAAAGATGAGTCAACAATAATTGACCAATGAAAGAGTTGCAAGCACTAATGACATTGTTCATCATATTTGTAACCAAAACACAAATTATAAAGAAATGTATAAGAACAAAAATAATCAATTATTGATAATATAATGTAAGTAAATAGATAAAAAATCTACTCGGCAAGCGGCAGCAGGGAAACACACACACAAAAGAATTTTACTTTTACAAGCTTTCGGAGCAAGTGGCTCCTTCTTCTGGCAGAATAATTGAAAGGGAAGGAAGAGTGGCAAAGGAAAAGGACTGGAGAGGTTTAGGGTAAGGGAGACAGTTTAGAAAAGTCACCCAGAACTGCAGGTCAGGGGAGACTTACTGGATAGGATGAGAAGGAAAGACTGATTGTTGGGGACTGCACCAAAAAAGTTTTGAAAACTGAGAGCTAAAAGGTGGAAGACATGGTAATATGCAAGATAGAGATTACTTCTAAAACATCATGCATCAGTTAATATGAGTGAAAAGCTAAGTGCATTGTATGTAACAGAGATAGGAGGAGGACGAGGAAAAATAGACACGTCAGAAAATGAAAGATGTAGAAAACTAAAATGGAGTAAAGAAAGAAGTGGTAACTGTGAATAAACACTGAGATAGAAGGAATTAATGTAAATTAAGGGCAAGTTGGTGGCAAGAACCAAGGACATGTTGCACTGCTAGTTCCCACCTGCAGGGTTTTGAGAAACTGATGTTTGGAGGAAGAAACCAGATGGCACATGTGGTGAAATAGGCACCGAGGTCATGGCTGTCATGTTGTACAGCATGTTCTGCAACAGAATATTGTGTGTTGCCTATATACACCCTAAGCCTCTGCCCATTCATCCCGACTGATAACTAGGTGGTAGTCATGCCAATGTAAAAGGCCGAACAGTGTTTACATAACAGTTGGTATATGACGTGTCATTTCACAGGTGGCTCTCCTCTTGATAGTATATGTTTTTCCAGTTACATGGCTGGAATAGGTGGTGCCAGGAAGGTGCATAGGGCAACTCTTGCAATGGGAGCAGTCACAAGGTTAGGAGCCATAGGGTAGGGAATGGGTGTAGAAGGAGCATAGGGTCTGACAAGGATATTGCAGAGATTGGGAGGGCGAAGAAAAACTATTCCAGGTGTGGTGCGCAAAATCACAGACAGAATGGTTCTCATTTTAGGGCATGATTTTAGGAAGTCATGGCCTTATCGGAAGTAGCTGATTAATACATTCCAGACCAGGGTAATACTGAGTGACCAGTGATGTGCTCCAAAGCTGCTTTTTGGAGGGATCAGCAGTGCCAGGATTGGATGTGATGTCCCAGAAAATCTGCTTTTGAACTAGGCTGGTGGGGTAATTATGTCCAGTGAAGGCTGAGCTGAGAATGGTGGTGTATTTAAAGAGTCTGCATCCAAACAAATACATTTGCCACGAATTCCAAGGCTGTATGGGAGAGAACATTTGACATGGAAAGGATGGCAACTTTCAAAATGTAGGTACTGTTGTTGGTTAGTAGGTTTGATGTGGACGGAAATATGTAGCTGGCCTTCAGTGAGGAAGAGATCATCATCAATTAAAGTAGCATGGGATTCAGAATAGGAACATGCGGAATTTGATTAGGAGAAGGTCTTTAGAGATTCCAGGAATTTTAACAGGTCAGCCTCAACATGGGTCCATATGGCAAAGATGTCATCAACATATCTAAACCAAACCAGGGGCTGAAGACTTAAGGATCCCAGGAAAACACCCTCCAAGTGACCCATGAAAATGTTGACATAGGAAGGAGCCATCCTGGTTCCCATCGCCATACCCTTGCTCTGTTTGTATGTCTGCCCCCAACAGTGAAGTAATTGTTAATTGTTAGTAAGCGTAAAGTTGATTAAGGTCAACGAGAAGGATGCCATGGGACTGGATTCAGGTGGATGTTGACTGAGGAAATATTCAGCAGCAGACAGAACATATACCATATACGGGTGGGGCGGGATATGTTGGTACAGAGGGAGATGGCATCAATGGTGACAAGCAACAAGAGAGTGGGATGGACATGCATTTCAGACGATCTAGGAAATTGTTGGTATCTTTAACATAGGAGGAAGTCTTTGTACTATGGGTTGCAGGTGTTGATCAACTAAGGCAGATATATGTTCGGTGCGCGCGTTGAAGCCAGCAGCTATAGGATGACCAGGATGATTGAGCATGTGGATATTAGGAAGAAGGTAAAAGGTGGGAGTGCATAGTTTGAGTGGGGTAAGAAGTTCAATGGATTGAGGTGTAAGTCATTGTGAGGGGCCTGAGTTTTTTAGGAGGAAATGGAAGTCAGTTTGAATCACAGGGATGGGATCTTAATGGCAGATGCTGTATGTAGATGTGGCAGACATCTGGCATAGACCTTCACTAACATACTCCTGTGGGTCAAGTGCCACATTTTTTTTTTTTTTTTTTGGGGGGGGGGGGGGGGGGGAAGAGACCAGATAGCGAGGTCATCGGTCTCATCGGACTACGGAAGGACAGGGAAGTAAGTCGGCCGTGCCCTTTGAAAGGAACCATCCTGGCATTTACCTGGAGCGATTTAGGGAAAGTGATTGAACCGTCGTCCTCCCGAATGCGAGTCCAGTGTCTACCCACTGCACCACCTCGCTCGGTCGAGTGCCACAGTGGTAGACCCTATGTCTGCTAGGTGATAATAATGGAATCATCAGCTTTTAGGGAACATATTGCCTGGAGTTCGGCAGAGGATACGTTAGGGTCATGTCATAGGGACCTGAGGAAAGGTTGTGAAGTAATGCTGGGTGTAAGGAAGCCTTGGACAGCTTGATGAGTAGATTTTTTTTTCAGTCCATTTAGATTAAATTATAAAGAAAGAAATAGAGAAATTCATTCATTTGTCATGTTCTGTCTATACTACTGTGAGGAAGGAAATATCATGGGTGTAGAACACGTCAAAGATTATACGGTGGTTATAACTGAACTTCCACTATTTGAGAAGGTGCCTGTGAAAAACGAGTGACCCTATGGCAATGAAACTTGTGTAAAAATTTGTATGGATATGTAGAGGAAAAATAATGAATAAATCATTGAAAGAAACACATTTTAATTTCCACATGAGAGTTCTACATTTGTTAACTCTGTACCATGTTTATGTTCCAAGTTAAAAACATTGCTCAATGATGACCATCCACATCCATGAGAGTCTGGATCCACACTAACCATTTCATAATTGTTCACAGCACTTTTCAAACAGTGGACCTGGGAATGTTCAGCTGCCATGATACAGCTCATCCACTGTGCACATTGCATCCAGCATGCATGCCATGACAACAGTAACTTCAACAATTTGAGGGGCAATTGGCCATAGCCTCTCCGAGGAGCAATTACCAATTGCCAGTTAATTCAAACTTCTGAGTCATGTTCTTCAACTCTGGTGCAGAAAGAAGATCTCTCCGTATTCCTCTGCTGCATCAATACTCATGTACACCAGCCGCATTATTACTGTTGTTTTGATAAAACAGCTTTATAAATAAAGCCCTGTTCTCCTTGCCCTGATCCGTGTCGACTGTATGCAACTGTAATGCACACTGATGCTTGTGTTCCAACCATACCAGAACTGACATCTAATGGCAAATCATGACACTAACACTACTGACAATGAAAATTCTGCAGTGCACAGTCTGAACATAATTCCTATAAAATTGGGTACCTATATGGTAGTTTTCCATCTAAACTGGCACAAGTAGCAAAAGTTTAATTATAATCACCCTGTACTTTAACTTTGTGAGACTGCTAGAAGCCACATGTGCTCACTGAAGCTGAACTATATTGCCTGAATTTCACAAAACTGGCTGTATGGACTAGCAGTATGCTGCCTATTGTATTTCCACATACTTGTCATCCACCCCATAGCAGTTGCTGATACCTGGTTGCTTACCTCACAGTTGATGCTGCAGAGCGTTGGACACTGCTAACTCTGGGAACAACACACACCGAGAGTCCAAAGTAGACAGGCAGCAATAAGACCTCATTTAAGCAGGGCCCTAACAGTGATGGAGCAGATGCAGTCCAGTCTTTCTCATTGTGTGGTGCCTACATCACCAATTACATATTTTACACCAGGTGCTACTGCACCTTATATTACAAATGTTGGAACCAACTCTTACTAAGCAATCCCTATACAAGATGCAGAGAGACAATCTAGCGCAACCGGAGGACTGAACAAAATTTATAGGCTGAAGTAAGCTGTCTTTGTATGTTGGGTGTCACTCAATGTAGCTCTCTGACAGTTTGCCTCACCTAGCTGCAGATAATGATGACAAACTAGAGAAGTCTTGAGCCCACAAGATAGGTTTCGCATGGGCTTCATGATACACTCATTCTCCTCCCTGGGAGTGCCTTACTAACTGGATCCAGGGGCTACTACCTTCAGTACCTTCTCACGGGTGGCAGAATCATGTTGTGTGCAACATTGTGGTCATAAAGCTACAATCAGATGGTCTTATTTTCTTGAGCTGATCTGCTTGGACCCCATCTTCTTTAATAATGCAGCCAAAAGAAGGAACTTCTAACAGTGCAAAATGACTTTTTCCTGACTCACTGTAAGGCATGGCACTCATTATTGTTCCAGCTAACTCCATAACCATTCCATGTTGTCTTTAATGTCTCTAAGGAAAACCAAAACTGTCATTTAAATAAATCATGTGCTGCTTGGGTTTGATCGTGACACTGACTGTAAAGTGGATGTCTGAGTGTTTCCTTGTTACCAGCATTATGGCGGTAGTTTGGCATCAGCTGTACTGAATTTCTCACAGTCTTCAACTTGTAGTGGAGGAATGCATTAATCAGTAGCTCTGTCAATGCATCACAGAAGAAAGCAGGAGGACATTAGTCACCCCAATTGTGATCATTCCCAAGAAAAGTACTGATAGAAGCAAAGCGCATCAGTTCTGATGTGATTACAGGCTCTTGAACCAATGTATATAAAAAATGTCTAAATTAACCCAAATATCCTGACGACCAAACACAGTCTAGGGCAATGTCATATTTTATGATGATGGGTCTGTAGATTCACTACCAGCAGTTAGAAGTAGCACCTTAGACTCATCAAAAAGACATTTTTTCCTTCTGTCTGGACATTATCTGTAACTTTGTATGGCCTTTGGGTTCAAGAATGCACAAGTAAAATTTCAGTATTTACTGGTGACTGCTGTGAAGATTAAAACCCAAGCAGCACAAGATTTATTTAAATGATAGTATTCGTTTTCTTTAGACACATTAAAGAGCACATTGAATGGTTATGGAGTGTGCTGGAGCAATGAGTGTCATGCGTTACAGTGAGTCAGGAAAAAGTCATTTTGCACTGTAGGAAGTTCCTTATCTTGGCTGCATTACTAAACAGGATGGGGCCCAAACAGATCCCCAGATCAAGAAAGTCATGCAGGAATTATATATATCTGCAACAAGGAAGGAATTATGACACTTCCTTTGTCTGACCAATCATAAACAAAGGTTTGTGTTCAATTTTGTGAAAATTCTGAAGCCACAAACATATCTGTTAAAGAAAGATATGACATTCCTTGATATCTGGTGTTGTCAATGCATATCCAGCTTATGAAAAGTCATTCATCCTGTCATGTAAGGCTAGAATTATGGTTTTGGGTGCATTCTATCACAAGAAGTATTAAGTCAGGAGCACATAGTGGTTTATGTCTCCACACAGCAGAGAAAAGCAAAGAAAAACTATCAGGTTGGAAAATGTGTTCCCACTTGTAAGTAATGAAAAAAATCTACTTTCACTGTTACCTACATGAGAACAATTTCAAAGTGGTAACTGGCCCTGTAGCATTGAGTTAGTATCTAAATTTGAAAGACATCATCAGTCATTTCTTAAGATACACATTACAGTTCAGTGAATTTGATTACAAAGTTTTAAATGATTGAGAGAACAAGTGTGGAATTGCTGGCAGACCGAGTCAAGAGATGCGAGCATTTCAGCTGATGAATGGTGCACAGCACAGGAAAATGATCCTGACTGTCAGCAGTTCAAATTGCAACAATGGGATTCTCTACAAGCAGACATGGTCTGGCAGATCTATTGTTGTACTATCGAGTTTCCGTGTGGTAGTCTTGTGATAGATCCATGATTGCTGTTTGTTGGAAATGAACAGCATGGGTCAAGATAGTGCCCTGAGGTGAACCTGAAGTTAATTCTAAAGTGATGGAAAAAATACCAAAAATTAATTAATGTATAGTAATGAAATTTTGGGAATCCATTTGTGTATGTAACATATTTACCTGATTAACACTGCAAGATCGGAGGTCAATGTAAGTGCGAGATAAGTCATTGTAGACGCGAAATGCTGGTACAGTCATAAGCGGTGTAACAACCAGAATGTTGAATGCAAGAGTGCAAATGTGTATGCAGTGTGTTGTACAGGTGCCAGCTGTCAGATGTCAGTTTGTGGGATGGTCCATGTCTATTGCATTTGGTCAGTCAGTACAGGGATGGTAAATGCTGCTTGTGGATGATGCTGAAGTTGTCATCTGGTGGTTTCCCATTATGTGCTCAATTGGAGGCAGACATGGTGATCGAGCAGGTCAAGGCAAAAAGTACAACTCTGTAGTGCATATTGGTTTACAATAGTGATATGTGGACGAGCATTATCCTGTTGGAAAATAGCCCCTGGAATGCTGTTCATAAATGGCAGCTCAAGAGGTTGAAGCAACAGACTGATGCACAATTTTGCAGTCAGGGTATGTGGGATAAACACGAGAGTGCTCCTGCTGTCATACAAAATCACAACACAGATCATAGCGGCATGTGTAGGTCCTGTGTGTCTGGCACGCAGACAGGTTAGTTGCAGACCTTCAACTGCAATTCACACACAGTCAACAGCACCCAGGCAGAACCAGCTTTCACCAGAAAACACTATAGACCCTCACTCTGCTCTCAATGAACTCTCACTTGACAGCCCTGAAATCACAAATGGTGTTGGTTTGGGGGTCAGTGGAATGTAAGCTACTGGGTATCTGGCTCAGAGGTCTCTTCAAAAGTAAATGATTTGTAACAGTTTGTTGTGTCACTACAGTGCCAACTGCGGCTCAAACTGCTACTGCAAATGCAGTACAATGCACTGGAGCCATATGCTGAACATGATGGTCTTCCTTCTCTGTAGTGCCATGTGGCTGTACAGAGCCCTGTCTTCTTGTGGCAATGCATTCCCATGATCACCACTGCCAGCGATCATGTGCAGTGGTTACATTCCTGCCAAACCTTTCTGCAATATTGCAGAAGGTACATCCAGCTTCTTGTGGTCCTATTACATGTCCTCATTCAAACTCAGTGAGGTGTTGATAATGGCATCTTTCTCGCCTTAAAGGCATTTTTGACTAATATAAACTCACAAACTCCAATCTCAGACGTAACAAACTCTTACAACTGTTACAGTGTGTATTTAAAGCAAACTCGATTTGCATCCTCATAGTGGCACTACTAGTGCCACTCTTACGCGACTGGCACAAAATTTGAACAGACATCTTTCAGATGTAGAAACATAACTACCAATTTTTCTTTATGTTGCATAACTCTTTCTAGGTGTTGCTGGTTTACCTGTCAATGATTCTCCATCCAATGTAACATGATGTACCCTCACTAGCATCAAAGAGCATGGCAGGTGCCTGGAATTGCACTCAACTATAAACAACAGTGCAACACCAACAATATTTCACAGTCTGGTTGGAGACCAGGCAGTGAGTACACATAAAAATACAACTTTCAGCACCTGAATGAGACAACAGGACTGGTCCTCTAAATATGTGCATAATATAGAATCAACAACTTATTGGTAGACTGGAAAATACATAATTAATTTATTACTGTATTGATTAGATTTCAGCAAGTTATTAAGCTGGGAACTAAGGAATTCTACATGTAATGTTTCATTTAGCATGTCTATTTGCGATATGAGCAGCTCATTTTTAATTGTTTGAAGCTGCATCACGTGAGCCTTCATATGACTGAAACTTTAATTCTTCACTGTTAACTAGTTGTAGCCACATTAAGCTGTAATGTAGGCTATGCCTGGTATGCTTCAGTTTGGGTCCTGTAAGTTAGAATCATCAGCAGCAAATATTACAATTTTTGAACAGTCTCTTAAGATCGCTATATGATTATGTGTTGGCCACAGGAATGGACCCAATACTGAATGTTATAGGCTCCACACTTATATTCCCTATTTTGAGTTTAGTTGCATTCCTCTCATGCTGTATGTGACTGTTGGTCCTCAGCTTTCTGCCAGTAAGATAATGTGCCATACCTGCAAGAACGAAATCATTACAGATTCTGCTATGAAATGGGGCATGTGAGGGCTCTTGCCTCTGTTTCTGATGTATCACCATGTCTCACACCTGATGCTGTGACAGTAACGTTTTTGGCAATGACCTATCATTTGTCACAGTTCACTGCCTGTATGATTTGTGCTGCTTTATCGTATAACATGAGTGGTACTGAAGAACAATGGCTGTGCTTAGTATAGTTGATCACACCGTCCTAATGGTTTGTCATGACAAAATGGACACTAGAAAATAAAATAAATATGTATATTAAATACTTAGCATATTTTTACCAAACTTGCTCATGATGAACAAGTTAGGCAAAACATTAGCACTGCCCAAGCACAAAAATTTATGACAGAACAAATGGAATATCTCAGAGATCACCGCTATACATGAGCAGCAATGTTAGTTCTTCAAAGGCTGAAATTGTATACACAATTTTCTATTAAATTGATATAAACAAAAAAGTAGCAGCAAGAATATTGATAGTTTCAACAAGAAAGTTGTCCACAACACTGAAATAAAATACTCAATGGTCAATAAAACCTGAGCAGGTTTACACTACAAATTTGAGTGTGAGGGACTTGAAAAGATCACTCCATGATTTCTCAAAGTAACCAGGTTTAAGTTCAAGAAATGCAAATATAGATGGAAATTTTTGCTGGAACAAAGAGATATTGCCTCGTTTAGAGTTTTCAAACAAGTTGCAAATGACTGTTGCAGCCTAAGAAATTTTTACGGCCAACTTTCACAGGTATTGGTTGGCATATGGTAGCAAAATCACACGTGACAGAATTGAGTGGTGTCAAATCGGATGACCTAGGGAACACTCTCAAGGATCCTATGCCCAACCTACTTGCACCTGAACACTTCATTCAAATATCATCCGACTGCCAGATTGGAACGCATCAGAGCACCATCCTATTGGAACAACATCCTTTAGCATATATGGAGAAGAATGTCTTCCAACAGTATGGAAAATACCACTTGCAAAAAAATGTAAATAATTTTGTTCTTGCCCAGGCATTCACCAAAAACTTTTCCTGGTGATGATGAACTTGAATGTAATGTGGATTTCCATATGTCCATTAGTGGCAGCTATGGGCATTAAATACTCCTTCTCTAGAAAAAATAGCTTTTCATATATAAACATAATGTAACTGGACAGATAAAAAATCTATTTACCAAGCAGCGGCATGAGAACACACACATGTAAAGGTTGAATAAATTTGCAAGCTTTTCAAGGCAGTGGCTCCTCCTTCTGGCAGAAGAGTTGATGAGGAATGAGTGGCAATGAAGAAAAATGACTGGAGAGGTTAAGAAAGTGGAGAGAGGTTTCAGAAGTTGATCAGAACCCTGGGTCAGGCAAGACTTCCCAGTTAGGTGAGAAGGAAAGACTGATGGTTGAGGACTGCACCAGATGGGATATGAAAACTTGAGAGCTTCAAAGTGGAAGATAGGATAATAACCAAGACAGAGACTACAGACAAATCATCATGCATGAGTTATAAGAGCAGAAAACTATCTGCATTTTATGTGGCAAAGGTGGGGAGGAGGGAATACACATGTCAAAAATTAAAAGATATAGAAAACTAAAAGGAAGTGAAAAAAGGAATAGTTACTGGGAAGAAATGATGAGGCCACATAAAGTAAGGTTGTATGTTGCCAGTGTATCTCCATTCATCCTGAGTGATAACTTGGTGGTAGACATACCAATGTAAAAGAAACGTAAAAGACCAAACAGTGTTTACACAACAGCAAGTAACCAACATTTTTCATTTCACAGGTGATCCTCCTTTTGATCATGGGTGTTTTGCCAGGAACAGGGCTGGTATAGGTGGTGGTTGGAGGATGCATAGGGTAAGTCTTACTGCGGGGATGGTCACAGAGGCAGGAGCCATAGGGTAGGGAAATGAGTGCAGAAGGATCATAGGGTCTGACCAGGATATTGCGGAAATGAAAGGGTACGGGAGGACCAGAGGGGGTGGAAGGTGGGGCGTGAATGGAAAGCTGTTCTAGACATGATAGGCAAAATGTCAGGCAATACTCGGCAGGTGGGAACTGGCATTACACGTCTTGATTGTGCCATGCACCTGGCCCTAATTTGCATTAACGTCTTTTACTTCAGCATCTTTCTCAGTAAATATCCCTTTGCCCCCCCCCCCCCCCCCCCACCTCTTACTTTTCTATATGGGTCATTTCATGTCAAGTGGTCTCGGCCTCCCCACTTGACCACCTTGAATTTCGCTGAAACTTTATATGTAGAGTATCACATGTATGAAATAAACTATGGCTATGTTTTAGATTCTGTAGTGGAATACTTGTTGAGATCCAGCCGTTTGTTTCACCCCATACCCTGACCACGTACAGTACGACACTGAGACCTAATATCCCTCTTGTTATTATTTTTTTAAAAACATGAAACTTAGCTAGCTTGTCCAACTTTTTGCATTCTGTTTAATGGTAATAATAATTATTATTTCTGTGTGTGCTGCAAGCGGATAAATTGTGTTAAAGGCCTAAAAAATTGGTGCTCTAAAAAAATTAAAAGTTCAGGGTTACACAGCACTTTAAATAATTAAGTAATAGATGTCATATTTGATGCATAGCATGTCTACAAGATGTTCTTTTAAAATTTAGAATTTGATGTAGCTAGCTCTCTCTGTTACTTTACAAATTTAGTGTAAAGTTGATGATTTTTGCAAAGAGGCTAAAAATAGGATACTTTCAATCCTACATAACACAAAAGTATCTTCTAGAAATGTTTCGAAATCACTCTCATTAGAAAGAGCATTGTGCTGGCATAGAGTGCCCTAAGAGAAGGGCCAAAGTAAGGATCCATTCCTTACAACACCTTTCATTTTAATACTCAAATTCTATCTTTGTTTGGTTCAGACTTCTTTTAATACTCCTTTTAGTGAGAAATTATTAGTATCCTATTGCATTGGTCCACAGTGACATTGTCACTAACAGGCCAAGTATTAAATGCGCAAACAAAGTTGACACTTGGTGCACTGGTTGATGGGAGCGGCTGTAAATGGGAAATGCCTTTACAGTCACTCCTATCAGCCACCGTGCCAAATGTCAACTTTGTTTGTGCATTTAATACTTGAACTGGCAACCCCATCGCCATAGGGGTCATGCCTAATAGCCGTGCAGTACCAGCAACAGGTGCATTTCTTAGTTCAGGTTTCCAAGAAGGTAATTTGACTTCTTATTTGAGGTTCCAAAGCCTTAAGTGGGTGTCTGCCTGGTTCCCAAGCCAATGATTGAGCAACTTATCCTAGGTTCTCAAGCCTAAACTAGGTATTTTATGATGTTCCCAAGCTGATGTTGACAGCTTGATTTTAATTTATAGTATTCTTTATTCTCATTCTGTTACATTTACAAGCCACTTCCTTCAGTGTGGTTTCTGGAAATTGATACTGTCAGCCAAAGTGACTGAAGGAGCAGGAAGCATGCAAATCAGGTATTACTCCAGAATCCAACATATATCTTGCCTTTCTAGCCAATAAAATGAATGAGCAGGACCTGGCAGATGTATAAATTTTTTAAACGCATCATTTTCTTCAACTGAAACTTCAGCAACAATGCCAATCCACCATTTGTTGTCATAGATATAGGCAATGATACAACCGGGGACAACTCAAGTAATTTCAAATATAGAATAGTGGTGTCAGAAATTCTGGCAACATAATATATGTCACTGGAAACTTTGCAGACACAAATTGAATTTGAGTCAAATGGTACAAATTGGTGTTGCTCTCTAATATCAGCTATTGTGCTACTTTCTCAGCATTTTTCTTTTGAAACTTTCTGCTTTCTTCAATTTCAGATTTTGTGACAAAAATATATTTAATTCCATATATATTTTAATCACCAAAGTTGAAGAGATCGTTTGGTGTCAATATTTAGTCAGAGGAAGGTCTTTGGAGGCTTGCCAATGTAGCCACCATTTAGTCGTGTCACCAACTCCATCACTGGGAGACTTCCCATGGCTTGTAGCAAAGAAGTTCCACTCAGTCTCAATACTTAAATCATGTTTATGGTTGCATAAGTTCACAAATTTATTGTAGTTTTTATATTGAGCTGCTGAGCCATCAGTGAAGTGGTATATTTTGGTAACATCTGTTCTGAGACACCAAAAATTCGATCAACTTTTGAATGAACATGTGTGCAGACACTGTTTCACGTTGCAGTTTATTGGAAATCATGCAACAGTTGACAACTTGCAAGGTGCCCAGGTGCCCATGTTAATGACACAATAAGCAATAAGATGTACTTTGGCTTGTGAATCATCCCAATGAAAGTCCTGTGCAGCATCTTGGACTACAAATGAGTAGTTTTTGGCAAGTGCATCAGAACTAGCAATTCTCTTTCTTTTAAGTCTGTCTTCAATGACTTCAAGTACTAATTTTGATGTTTTGCAACGAAATGATTAGATTAGATTAGATTAGTACTTGTTCCATAGATCATAAATACGACACTTCGAAATGTTCGTAATGATGTGGAATGTGTCAGGTTAATAAAAGGTGTCTATACAAGATGTTACATTAGACAAAATATTACATGACACTCAATAATTTTTTTTTTTTTTTTTTTTTTTTTTTTTTTTTTTTTTTTTTTTTTTGAGGTTGGGAAATTACCCACTTACTATATCCAAAAATTCATCTAATGAGTAGAAGGAGTTGCCATTAAGAAATTCTTTTAATTTCCTTTTAAATGCTATATGTCTATCTGTCAGACTTTTGATGCTATTAGGTAAGTGATCAAAGACTTTTGTGGCAGCATAATTTACCCCCTTCTGAGCCAAAGTTAGATTTAACCTTGAGTAGTGAAGATCATCCTTTCTCCTAGTGTTGTAGCCATGTACACTGCTATTACTTTTGAATTCGTTCGGATTGTTAATAATAAATTTCATATATATATATAGTGAGGCTACAGTGAATATTTATAGCTCTTTAAATAAGTGTCTATATATATATATATATATATATATATATATATATATATATATATATATATATATATATATATATATATATATATATATATATATATATATATATATATATATATATAGAGTGAGGCTACAGTGAATATTTATAGCTCTTTAAATAAGTGTCTGCAGGATGATCTTGGATGAGCTCCAGCAATTATTCTGATTACACACTTTTGAGCAATGAACACTCTTTTACTCAATGATGAGTTACCCCAGAATATGATGCCATACAAAAGCAGAGAATGAAAATAGGCGTGGTAAGCTAATTTACTCAGATGTATATCGCCAAAATTTGCAATGACCCTAATAGCATAAGTAGCTGAACTCAAACGTTTCAGCAGATCCTCAGAGCGTTTTTTCCAGTTCAACCCCTCATCAATGCATACACCTAGAAAATTTGAATATTCTGCCTTAGCTACCGATTTCTGATCGAAGTCTATATTTATTAATGGGGTCATTCCATTTACTGTGTGGAACTGTATATACTGTGTTTTGTCGAAGTTTAATGAGAGCCCATTTGCAGAGAACCACTTAATGATTTTCCGAAAAACATCATTTACAATTTCACCAGTTAATTCTTGTCTGTCCGTTGTGATAGCTATACTTGTATCATCAGCAAAAAGTACCAGCTTTGCATCTTCGTGAATATAGAATGGCAAGTCATTAATATATATTAAGAACAGCGGAGGACCCAAGACCAAACCTTGCGGCACCCCATTCTTGATTGTTCCCCAGTTTGAGAAATCACCAGTTTTTTTGCATATTATGTGAACTGTGTATTTCAACTTTCTGCACTCTTCCAGTTAGGTATGATTAAAAACCATTTGAGCACTGTCTCATTCATACCACAGTACTTGAGCTTATCTAGAAGTATTCCATGATTTACACAGTCAAAAGCCTTTGATAGAACACAAAAAATCCCAATGGGTGACTTCCGGTTACTCAGAGCATTTAATATTTCATTAGTGAAAGTATATATAGCATTTTCCATTGAAAAACCCTTCTGGAAACCTAACTGACATTTTGTTAAAACTTTATTTTTACAAAGGTGTGAAGCTACTCTACAATACATTACTTTTTCAAGAATTTTGGATAAGGCAATCAGAAGCAAGATTGGGCGGTAGTTGTTGACATCAGTTGTATCCCCTTTTTTATGCAGTGGTTTAACAATGGCTTACTTCAGTCTATCTGGGAGAATACCCTGCTTCAGAGAGCTATTACATTTGTGGGTAAGAATCCCACTTATTTCTTGGGAACAACCGTTTATTATCCTGCTGGAAATGCCATCAATGCCATGTTAGCTTTTATTCTTGAGAGAGTTTATTATCTTCCTAATTTCAGATGGAGAGGTGGGTGGAATTTCAATTGTAACAAATGATGTGGGTAAGGCCTCTTCCATTAACTGCCTTGCTTCTTCTAATGAACATTTAGATCCTATTTTCTCTACAACATTTAAAAAATGATTATTCAAAATGTTTTCGACTTCCAGCTTGTTGTTTATCAAGTTTCCATTTGCTTTGATGGTGATGCCGTCATCTTATACTCTTGGTGGTCGTGTCTCCCTTGTAATAATATTCCAAATTGTTTTGATTTTGTTATCAGAGGTATTAATCTCAGACATGATGCACAAGCTTCTGGACTTTTTAATAACCTTTCTTAATGTAGCACAGTAGTTTTTATAATATTTGGCTGTTTCTGGGTATTACTCTTTCTTGTTGTTAGATACAGTTCCCTTTTGTGGTTACAAGTTATTTTTATTCCTTTAGTAAGCCAAGGTTTTTGCATAGTTTCTTATAATTAGATTTAACTACTTTCTTGGGGAAACAGTTTTCAAATTCTCTTACAACTATATCATGAAATAAGTTATATTTTAAATTAGCATCGGGTTCCTTATACACCTCATCCCAGTCTAACTGCTGAAGATTTTCTCTGAAGTTTCTAATTGTTGAGTCATTAATTGAATGCACAACTTTGGAGGGTGATTTTGAATTACTGAAGGGAGCTATGTCATATGCTGTAAGTAGCTAAGCATCATGATCAGAAAGCCCATTCTCAACAGGACAAGAATTTATGTTTTTAAACCTATCTTGGTCTATAAAAGTGTTATCTATCAATGTGCTGTTGTCCTTTACTACCCGAGCAGGAAAATTAATGACAGATGTCAAATTGAAAGAACCGCGCAAGACTTCCAGGTCATTCTTCCTATTACACTCTTTCAATGAATCAACAATGAAGTCCCCACAAATAATAATTTGCTTTCCCCTATCTGACAGATAGCACAACAAGGCATCCAAGTTTTCCAGGAATAAATGAAAGTTTCCTGAAGGGGACCTAAACACTGTTACAATTATAAAAGAGCCCTCCTTCAGTTTAAGTTGACAGGCACATGCTTCTATATGTTGCTCTAGACAAAACTTTTTTGTATCTAAGCTTTCTACACAGTGATAACTTTTGACATATGTGGCAACTCCTCCTCCCACCTTATTCTCTCTACTCATATGTGCAGCTAGTTTATAACCACTGATATTTACCTTTTCCATATCAGCCAAAATGTGATGCTCAGACAGGCATAGTCAGCTTCCATATCTTGCCTGAGAGGTTTTCAATTAAGTTCTCCACTCTTAAGACATTAATTTCTAGTGTTTCATGGCCAGTGTGAACCCACTGTTTGAATTCAATTGATTCCTCTGTATCTCAGTCCTGGAATATTTCTTCTAAGTAAAGCTTAACTGCATCTTCACCAAGACAACCATGACAATGATGCAGCATACAGTCCTTGACACTCGGATTACACACTGCCTTTTCTATTAGCATTTTGTAGGCATCCTTAATATTGGCACTTTGCAGCAGGAGCTTAACCGTCTGATTTACGGAGAAACTAATTTCAGCTCCATATTTATTGCAATACACCACATAAAGCTCTTAAGATTGCACAGCAGCAACTGCTTCTGTTTTTGTAATTTAATACCACCAAGCCAAACCGAAACACATATTTTTTCTTTTTGCCAGAACACTTCTTGCTGTATTCGTCATCTTCATAGAAATTGTTGATTATCAGTGACTTTCTTTGACAATGGTTTGCCAATCTCTGCATCAGGTAATGCACCAATACCTTTTTCTGCCTTAACTGTCTGGGCTGTTTTGACTATGCATTCAGAAATACAAAACATCATTTCTGTTTCCTTTATTGACCAACTTTTTGGCTCCACAGTCAGAAATTGAGCTTTTGTTGATCTATTGCACATTTCATTACACAAGCTGCATTCAGCAGAGTCAGGCCTGGAGGGAGGGTGGTGGTGGTGGTGGGGCAAGGGGGGCGGGGGGGGGGGGGGGGGGGGGGCGGGACAAATAGGGGTATCTGCCCCGGGAAGCAATTTCAGGTGGGTGCCAAATTCTTAGTCTTGGGGGGAGGGGTAAAAAAAAAAGGCCTTGTTTCACAAAGTGCCTAGCATCCAGCACACATTGGTCTTTCAATTATTCATATGATTTTAAAATGCACCACTGTCGGGTTTTGAGCATTTTTGAACACATTCTGAGTTGTTTTCTCAACGAATCATACATTGATTTTTGAATGTGTGCGTAGTGTATGTGATGTCTCTGCCTAAAGCACAGTATATACCAAGCTGGACAATCCGCCATTTTAAATCCCAATCTGAGGAGAGTGTTGTATGCTTCGTGTGGCGTAAAAAGTGAATCAGTGAATTTTGCTTAATTTTATTGTTCCAATGCATCAAATGGTTGGGTGTGCAGCTCCAAGCCACTCAAATACTAGCAGAAATGACCACTATAAGTTCTATTGGTTTCCTTTAGATATGTCATGGAAGAGGTGTGGGCCAACTTCTGCAAGGAAAATTAGGCGACAGCTGCCAGGTCACAAACTGTTTCAAGGCTAGTTCATCTCTCAGCCAAGTGATAGGGTATAGGATCTTTGTGTAAAGGTTTCACCAAGGAGGATCATGGTGGAATAGTGGGTGGAGCAGGGAACAGTATCCATAGGACCAGGGATACAGTATTGAGAGTGATCTGGTAAAAATAGCATCAGCAACAAACCGTACCAATGTTGAGTTTGTGCCTGTTTTCAAGTGGTACGATCGACCCCAGAGGAACAGCTTTGCAAAGAGGGTCAATATGGAGTTGCATCGACGGCTTTGGGCTGGTGCTTGGTCAGGGATTGGTTTGGTTCCTGTTGACATTATTGGTAGGTGGGGCTTTACTTCTCATGGCCTGCATCTCAATAGAATAGGGAAGGATATATTGACTAGGTTTATAGCAAATTTTTTAAACGAGGACACTGCAACTCATGGAATTAATCCTATTTTAGGTTAAGCTCATTATCTAAACATTCAATATTGAAACAAGATGTATCTGAAAATGTTAAGCATAGTACTTGTGAAGACAAAAGAAAGTAACAGTAAATTTACTACATCAAAATATCAGAAGCTTAAAAAACAAAATCAATGAATTTCAGATCTGTTTAGATGCTACAGTCTACAAATCCTGTTGATATTATTTGTATTTCTAAACATCATTAGTGAAATTGAAATGCTTAATATGGAGGGCTATATCTTAGCTTCAAAGTATTGTAGAAAAGAGATGGAGTAAGGAGGAGTTGCCACTTACACTAGAAAGGGTCACAATTATAAAAACTTTGACATTCTTAAATACTGCAGTGATCAGCATTTTGAAGCATGTGCCACCCAAGTCAAAACACACGAAAGAAAAATAATTATAGTCACAATATACAGGGCTCCAACTATTCACTAACCAGCTTGATGCAGTATTAAATTTCTTACATTCTAAAAATAATGAACTCATACTAAGTGGAGATTTTAATTTCAGTTTTCTGGAGGATAGTTACTCAAGATCCATACTAGAGTCTCTTACCACTTCTTATAATCTCATTCCCTAAGTACAGTTCCCAACTTGGGTTATGGGTACCAGCAACATTACTATCGATAACATTTTTACAGATATTACCACGCTAGCAAATCATAGTATAAACCCAATATTTAATGGCCTTGCACATCATGATGCCCAGTTGCTTACATTTAATATTGTGGGGTCTGATTCAAATAATAACAGGAAGTGGGAAACTATACGAATAATAAATGAAACAGGAATTGAAGGTATAAAAAAACTGAAGAATACAGACTGGAAAGGCGTATACAATTCACCTGGGATAAATGAAAAATATAACTGTTTCTCTCAAATGGTCATAGGTCACATCGAAAACTGCTGCCCTAAGAAAGTAATCAAAGCAAATAGATTAAATGTTTCAAAACCTTAGATTACAAATGGAATAAAAGTATCTTGCAAAACAAAAAGAAGACTGTACTTAATGTCAAGGGAAAATGATGGCTACAGATCTAAATCACATTACAAATTATACTGTAAAATTCTAAACAAAGTAATCAGAACCTCAAAATTTATTTATTTTCAAGAAAAAATAAATGCCTCTAATAACAAGATAAAAACTATATGGAACAAAGTAAAATGTGAAACAGAAAAACTAATCAGGCAAATGAGGAAATTATGTTAAATGTAAATAATGAGTTGATTAGAGATACCTTCAAAATTGCACACACTTTCAACAACTTTTTTCTTTCAGTAGCAGGTAACTGAGGTTTGCATAGTTCCTCAGAAGACAGCTTAAAATACTTTAAAAATGCATTTCCGCAGAAGTTTGACAAAATTCAACTACATCCTACCTCACCGAAAAAGATTTTTAATATTACTTGCTCTCTTAAAAGCAAATGTTCCAGTGGTTATGATGAAATCAGCACAACCATAATTAAATGTTGCTCCTCAGAACTTTGTGACATACTGCATTACTTATCTAATGAATCACTCCATAGTGGTACTTTTCCAGATAGGCTTAAATATGCTATTGTCAAACCATTACACAAAAAAGGAGACAAATCAGTGGAAAACTTCCGTCCCATTTCAGTATTGGCAATATTTTCAAAAGTGTTTGAAAGGGTTTTGTACAATAGACTTTATAAACACACAGTACAGAAAAATATTCTCATTTGCAATCAGTTTGGATGTCGGAAAGGATTGTCAAATGATCAAGCTATATTCACTTTTACAAATGATATATTAGAATCAATAAATCAAAAGTTATTACCACTTGGAATATTCTGTGATCTGGCTAAAGCTTTTGATTATGTTAAGTGTGATATCCTTACACAAAAGTTAAAATATTATGGGATAACAGGAGTAGCAGGCTCATGATTCTCATCCTATCTTTTTAATAGAAAACAGTGTGTGCCTGTATAAGGATTACCACATAACAATAGTCATTCAAAATATGAAACCATCAGACAAGGGGTGCCCCAGGGGTCTATTTTAGGTCCGTTGTTGTTCCTCTTATACATTAATGACATTCCATATGCAGTGTCACAAAATGTAAATTTTGTCTTATTTGCAGATGATAGAAGTACTGGTATAAAAACAGTAACCGTGATCTCACTGAGCAATCAGCTAATGAAATATTTGTAAGTATCAATGGGTGGTTCACAGCAAATGGATTGTCACTTAATTTTGACAAGACCCAGTAGATACAGTTTAGTACCTCACAAAGAAGACCTGACTCTATAAGTATAATGTACTCAAACAATGAAATTAGAGCTGTAGACACTGTCAAATTTTTAGGGCTACAAATTGACCACAACCTAAATTGGAAAACTCGCACTCTAGACTCCACGAAACGCCTTAGTTCTGATACATTTGCAGTACGCATGATAGCAGAAACAGGTGATTTAAAAATGAAGAACTTAGTTTATTCGGCCTGTTTCTGTTCACTAATGAGTTCTGGAATCATCTTTTAGGGAAACTCCTCTCACAAAGAGAACATTTTCAAAATTCAGAAATGAGTCATTAGAATTATATCTGGTGTCAGTCCTAGATCATCATGCAGTGACTCTTTAAGAAACTAGGTATTCTAACTACTACTTCTCAGTACATATACTCATTGATGTTCTGTTCATTTCCAACATGTCTCTTTTTACACAAAATAGTGCAAAACATGATTATAATACCAGAACCAAAAACAATCTGTATAAGGACTATAAAAGCTTAACATTAGTACAAAAAGGAGTCAAATACATGGCTACTCATATATTCAGTAACTTACCAGAGCAAATCAAAGGTCTTGTAAGTCATAAAGATTGGTTTCAGAGCGAATTAAAGAACTTCCTGTTGGCCAACTCCTACTCCATCAATGACTGTCTTCACAAGGATTATAGCTCATAACACTGCCTGCATTAGAATTGTACAATATCCATGTATCTGAGTAAAAAAAAAAAAATTGACTCTTTCCACATCCCAGAATTGACTTTTTTGCTGATATAATAGCTCTTATCTGTAAATAGGATGAATAGGGAAATTCACATTGTTGGTATGCTGGAACTGCTGTAACACCCAAGCACAAATATTTGCCCACCTTGGGTAATCTTCCATGCTCTGTGCAGTTGGAATGACCTGGGTGATGGTCATTATCACAAGGAGGAACCCACAGCCTTGACGTGCCTTGAGACAATTACGATTATTCATAGAGACAAAGTGAGTAACGTGTGAATGATTGAATATTAACACTGTAATCAGTCATATTATGGCCATGATACAATTTATATGCGTGTTTTGTAATACATGGCATTATTTTGTACTCTGTGATGAGAATAAACCAACTTGGCATGTTCTTTTTTAAAAACGTGGTCAGAGCATCTCACAAATTTTCAACTTGCCCCATGGATTTCAATCAATGTCCCCTTGCAACCAATGTCTGTAATTCCTTTATGTCTTAATTCATAATGGCTGTAGGATCAAAATGATGTATTTTCTTTCAGACATGTCTGAAAGAACAGACACCACATACACATATCTTTATGAAATTCCACAGTCCTCATTGTCATTTGCATGCCCATTTCTCTCAAACGATGGTATACAGCCCTAACAGTGTTGACTGATAATAGCTTTCCATTTGGGAAATGTTCAGCATAACATCGTCTCACACCCACAGCACTGCATCATGTTGATCCGTAAACAATGTGAATGTCAGCTAGCTAGTTGCTTGTATATCTGTTCGTGGCAGCTCCAGCATGGCACCACATATGGCAACAAGAGTAATGAAGCACAAAAACCACTGCACAGCATTAGCATAGTAAGAGAAAGCTGCACTGATAGATGCAGCCAAACACGTTCATCACCGGACAAACATCCACGTACATCTCAGTGACTGGCTGTTTTTACATGGCCACAGTTTGAAATGTAGCTCTCAGCCATATTTTGAAGCAGAGTTCAATACACTATGATAGTGTAGCAGCACTTACAAGAAAACTTTTCTCTCTGTGGATTGTCTTTTCAGCTTTTGAGCGGTCATTTACAAGAGGATGCTGAAAAGTGATGACTCCAAAGTTTTATGTGAAAAACTCTTCTTCCTCTTCCTCCTCCTTTTTTTGAAAAAAATGTTATTAAGATTCTACATCTTTATGTGCTGCGATCAAGGTTCTAAGCACACAAAAGTTCATTCACACATGGAGCACCCTCTCCTTCAGCATGATAATGCCATACCACACGTGAGCGCTGCAACAATTCAGCAGGGTTCACTGTTATCAATCATTTTCTGTGCTGTTCTGACTTGGCCCCATCCAAGTTTAACGTTTCTAAAACTTCAAGAATAATTTCGAGAGGCCTTCACTTTGATAATGGTGAAACTGTGCAAGCAGACGTGAGGTTGTAGCTTCGTCAACGAAGTCAAACATTCTACGGTGACGGTACAAACAAACTGGCCTCTCTGTGGGAGAAATGTGTTCATCACCAGGGTGACAATGTTGAGAAATATATATGCAGACATGAAAAATAAGGATGTAGAATGTTAAAAATGTTTATTCTATATAAAAAGCTTTGAGTTTTCATATAAAAAAATTTGCAAGCATTATTTTTCAGCACATCCTCTTGTTTTGAGAAGATACTTAACATTCTAGGATAATATTATCAGGTTTCACTTCCGTAATTCTGCTATGAAGCAACCATGGTTC
Organism: Schistocerca americana; assembly: GCF_021461395.2. Taxonomy (NCBI): domain Eukaryota; kingdom Metazoa; phylum Arthropoda; class Insecta; order Orthoptera; family Acrididae; genus Schistocerca; species Schistocerca americana. The sequence continues at coordinate 636,112,809 of NC_060120.1, read as the reverse complement.
TCTTATTATGTTTCTGGTATGCTTTTCATTTATCTGTATTTGGCATTACTGAACTTGGAATGTTGAGAGGTTGGAAACAACACTCAGCTTTTTCATTTGGCATTGCTTTCTGACTGAGGCATTACAATTTTAGAAGCTATTAGCTTCAACTAGAGGCAGTGATGGTCTCAAATATTCATGATGGGTATTTTAAGTGTCGCTAGAAGTTAACTTTGCAAGCCCATGTGATTGTAAGGACAGTAGATAAATTGGTCAAGAAACTTAATTTAGCAGTTTGCTTTTCGTATGCTCACTTCCGAATACATTTACTCCTTAATGGTTTTTGTTAGACTTTAAAAAATAAGATTTAGCTGAACTATGATTTGCAAAGGCACAATATAAAACATAAAAATAATTTACAAGAAGACTTTATCTCATTGCCTAAGGTTCAGAGTAGAGGTATGTATTTTGGTGGAAAGTTATTCAACAAGCTCTCATATAGCATAAATTAAATAAATTGGTAAATTTTACAAATTCAAGTGGAAATTAAAAGCATACCTCATCAACCACTCCTATAATTATCTGTTTACCCAGGTTTGCATACTGAAAATTCATATTAGGTATGTGACAAGTAAGTTTCCATTGCAAGCTGCTTGGCAAATAGTACCATATTGTAAACAGGAGTCTGCTATTTTGAATGTAGGCAACTACTTTCTTTGACAAATCCCTATGTAATCAAGAAAATATTGTGTCATAAAGAGGAAGTAATTATTATAACCGAGGAAGCAGCATCTTTTCTTGCAAAGCAACAACTTCCCATCTAATTTACTAGGTTACGTTTAGTTCGCACAAAGCCTACTCGCATACATTGGAGATGTTGAGTCTCAGGCAGGCACAACAAAGAGACTGCTAAACAAGTAAGCTTTAAGCTTTGGCCCAAAGGCCTTCTACTGAAAACACACACACATCTCTTTATCAAACCATGGTGAGTCTTTTCCATCCTTAATCATTTACTAGGCTGCCCTCAACAGCCACAGATTCTGTGTGTGTGTGTGTGTGTGTGTGTGTGTGTGTGTTGTCTAATTCATAAGAAGGCCTTTTGGCTGAAAGTTTACTTGTTCAGTAGTCATTTTGTAGTGCCTGTCTGCGACTCGATATCTCCACTGTATGGTGTGTAGCAATCTATTCTTTTCATAATACTGTCATTATTTGATCCTGAATTTTCTATTTAGTGATAATTTATTGTTAATATAGTGCAAATATTAGTTTTTTCTCGTTTTTAATGTATTAGTTGACTTGTTCCACAAACCAGATGGTCCGACAGTATGATCGTACAATTCTCTAATGTAAATGATTTCTTGAACATGAAATTTAAAACTTCAGCTTTCGTTTTGCTATCCTCAGTCATACCAGTCTGGTCAACAACTAACTGGATGGAAGCCTTAGATCCAGTCAACATATGACAGTGGTACTAGTTGTATGCTTCAGGCTTAGATCTTTTCACAGATGCACAAATCTCTACTAATCTTTGCTGGTTGTCATTTGCACATTCTCTTTTGAATTGAGAGTGCAACAGCCTCTGTTTCCTCAGCAGCTTTTGAATCTCTTTATCAAACCATGGCGAGTCTTTTCCATCCTTAATCATTTACTAGGCTCATAATTCTCCAGACTATGATTTACAATCTGCTTAAACTGTGCGTATAATTCCTCTACGTCCCTCTTACTGGAACTAAGTGATGTCAGTTCACTGCCTAAGTGATTGCTAACCATTGCTTATCTGCTCTTTCTTGCAGAAATACTCTCCTAGCCTTCTTGAACAATTTATTAACTTTTGTAAAACCTAGTTGCTTTAATGGCATGATCACTAATCTCTGTGTCTATACAGACGTAAGTAAGGTCCGTCCTGTTTTTAGCTACAAGATCTAAGATATTTCCATTGTGTGTGGGCTGCCAAACTAGCTGCTCAAGACAGTTTTCAGAAAACATGATCAAAAGTACTTCGCATGACTGTCTGTCTGTAACCATTGCAATGAATCTATAGACATCCCAGTCTATACTCGGTAGGTTAAGAGTCGCCTCCAACTAGCATTGCATGATCTGGAAATTTACGCACTACTGACTGTTTGAATGGCTCTATAACTGTCACAGCCCATCCGACAATTAACTTGGTCTCACCTAGAAGTGTTATACACAAACAGATAACTTCACACTCAACTTTGACCTCAATAGAGACAATATTTTTGTCAACTGCAATGAACATTCCTCCTCCTATCGCCTCTCCAATATACATTCCATGACTCACTAAATATCTCAATGCTTTTACTTCGAGTTTCAGCCAGCTCTTGGTCCCAAGAATAATTTGAGCACAAGAACTTGTGTGGAGGGTAGTAAATTCGAAAAATGTTATGAATACTTTGACAATTTACTGATAAAATTTTGACAATGAAAGTGTCTTTACTCTGAACGTGTTCTGACTTCCATTGCTGCATTCCAACTGCCAAGTGTTCATCAGAGAACCTCAAACGACCATCTAGCCTAAAAAGCTTTCATGTCCACTCTACAAGTACTCTGTTAGCCTAGTAGCAGCATCCCTGATCTGTCAAGGGAAGGCCTACAAATACCCAATCGATAACACAGGTCTAGAAATCTGCAGCCAAGACCATCACAGAGTTGACAACTCCTTTGGTAGAGACCCTCTGTTCGGATCCAAAACAGATGATCCCAATCAACTCGAGGAACAATACTGCAAATCGAAAGCTCTGCTTACACTCCATGTCTGAGGCCAGCAGTCTTCACCACCTCTGCCAGTTGCCTGTATGAACTGTGCATGGCTTCAGAACTTGTGGATGACTGCACCCTGCAAACTTGATAGCCTTAGGCAAGGCCGCCTCCAGATCTCAGATGAGGCCCACTGGCAGACGTAACGAGTGCACATTGGCTTTCTTTCCAGCCTCGAATCCTATCTGCCTAAGGGGCTGCATGGCACGCCTCATGTTGTAGCTCCCAATACCTAATAAAAACCCGCTCCCCTCCCCCTGCATGTGCCTACTCGGACCCTGCTGAAGGAACAGCCACCTGTACACTCATAGGTTGAAGGAGCAAAGCCAGTCAGTCAGTGTCCACATTTGCTTTCTGATTTGAGTGACACAAAAGTGTTACCACCTGCCACTCACTCTGCTGTCAGGGTAGATCCACAGTATCAGGTACACTAAGAGGTGCCTCTGTAGCGGAGCCTGTGGATGAAAAAAGCGACACATGAGGTGTCCCAAGTGATGTGCCAGATTCTCCGTCACCGAAACACCCTGAGGCAGCAACCTGAAGTGACTGATCATACCCGAAAGAGCATTCAGGTGTTTGCGAACGGCAGCTCGCTCGTTCTGCATCTGCACACAGCATGTACACATCCTATCAATCTTAGTAAGACTGGAAAAGTAAACTAAGACTAACTGAAAAACTACACTATAAAAGGAGACAAATATATGCAACTTCCTATGCTCCTGATGTGTCAATAATGGACTCTAATGCCTCAATTGAACTATGTAGCTGGCTGTTGAGAAGAAATGAAAACTGTGCTATAGACTGCCTGAAACTGAACTTACAAAATGTGAGCTTATACATCTGAAATGGAAGCACACACAAAATTTTAGAAATATACTACGAGGAAGAGACAGGAAAAGATAAACTCAACTTGTCACTCTGCAGCTATGTATCCGCCAAGAGCTGGATCCCCACTCTGTATACATCTGTGGTTCATTCCTTGTCTTTTTAGCAATGGATGATGCTGGTACCAAAACTTTGTTGGGTCTGGATGCCTTCAATGCTTTTGGTTTTTCCATTTTGAATATGGTGCACCTTGTTTCTGTCCAGATTCCTTACCAGTAGTTAAGAGTCTCTGTGTTCTGAGTTCTTGTCTCTTTTCTTGGATGGGTTAGGTTGGGAAACTAATATCATGGCCCACATTACCTTGAAACCTATGCTGCGGCCACATTTTTTCTGTGCGTGTGACTTATTCTAGCAGCTTTTTGTGATCAAGTGAAATCAGAATTGGACAAGTTGACATTGTTGTGGGTCATACAGCCTATTTCATCAAAAGAGTGGTCTACACCTACACTGGTAAAACTGACTGGTCAGCTTAGCCTCTGCACTGGCTTGAAAGTTTTAGTTAATGTTAATCTAATGTTTAGTTAATGTTAATCTACCATTGGCATCTACGCTTTGCCCAATCCAGCCAAGTTATTGGCTAAACTTGCTGCAGACCAGTTTTTCTCAAAAACTGATTTATCCGAACCTTTTTACAGGTTCCATCAGATGAGGATTGTAAATGGTTCCTTGTGGTTAATATGACCTTCGGGCTGGTCCAATACCAGACCTCTCGTTCAGTGTGACTTGCCGCTTCAGTGTGGCTAGTGCCCTAGCGGTTTTTCATCATTTTTTGGAACAACTGAGAATGTCTGTTCCAGAGTGTATCAACTATCTCAGTGACATCACTGTGACGAGTTCGTATACAGAAGAGCATTTATGTAAGTTATACACCTTGTTCACAGTCTTAAGTACTGCTGGGCTGAATGCAACTTGGTAAAGTCACTTTTTTTTTCAGCCATCCATTGTGTACTTGGAGTTTGAGATTTCTCAGGCCCTTACATTGTCATGTCACGAAAATCTCGCCCTGCCTCACCCTTCAAAAGTCAAAGAACTCAAAGCGCTTTTAGGTACAATTGCTTACTATCACAAATTAATTCCAGATGTGGCCCTGTTGGCCATCCTCTCCATCAGTTGCTTTACAAGAAAGTTCCTTTCCAGTGGATGCCAGCCTGTGAGTAGTGTTCACGTTTTTGAAATCTAAATTACATTCCACTCCTTGTTTGGCTACTTTCCATCCTGGCCACTACCTGGTTTTGGCTACGGATGCCTCTCAGTAAGGACTCAGAGCTGTTCTTGCACCCTAATATGAGGATGGTTCTGATTGCCTGATAGCTTATGCATCAGAAATGCTCAACTTCACTCATTACTGCTACTCCCAACTTGCAACTGTCTGTGCCCTCAAAAAGTTTTACGTGCTCTTGTGTGGATCCTGATCATGCATCAAGTTGTTCACATCATTCAGAACGGACAGCTGGACAGGCCTCAGGGCAGGGATTCTGATCCTTTGTGTAACTATTTTGCCCTGTGTCACTGTGTTTCAGTATTTGATGGTGGTGTTCTCTTAGTCACAGATGAGCTGTTGCCTAGGGTTACGACACCTACCACCATATGGTGGGATGTGCTTTGTCTCCTACATCAGAGACATTGGGGGGTTTTGTGTGCCATGCTTTTGGCCCTGCAGCAAGTGCTTTGGCTCAGCATCGATGGTGGCATTATAAGTCTTGTTGCACCCTGCTCTTAGTTTGCCATCCGACAGGCAGTGCTGAGGGTGACGCTCTCTCCATGGCCCACACCACAGCACCCATGGGAGTGAGTCCATGCTGATTTCATGGGATCCTTCCTGAATTATTCTTGGTTGTTGGTTGTCAAAGCTTTTTCTACATTTCCATATGTTTTCCGCTGTCCTTTGATGTCAGTCACAACTATTGTTTAGGCCATTTCCAAATTTTTTTCTATTGAAACATTGCGTTTTACGTTTGTGACAGATAACAGCCTGCAGTTTGTGTCTCAGGCATTCCATGATTCTTGTGCCCATCAAGACATTCGCTACATGATGCTTGAACTTTTCACCCTCAATCTAATAGCAAGGCAGAACGTCTTGTCCACATGTTTGTGGTTCTAATGAAGCAGTATATTGTGGACTCCTCCACAGACAATGCCTTGATGTGCTTCTAGTGTTCTTACAGGTTTATGTTAGAATCTCCTTCCGGTGCAGCCATCATCATCTGTAGCAGAAGCTGTAGATATTTTAGTAGTCACCCTTACGTCAACATCAGTGGAGTGCCCTTTCCCAAAGGAGAGAGGGGTCCTATAACCCTGTACCTAATACTTGGGTATGCATCGATGGTGTGCCACGACTCATGCACATGGTATGGCACCTGTGTGCTGTCTACCAGAGTCCTTGTCTTTACAAGCACAGGACACTGGACACTAGCCCTCTTATTCTGTTTATACCTACTGCCAGCAACTGCCTGTGTCAGTAGCCTCATTGTTTAAATGTTTGTGTCTATGTTCTCAACTGTTGTTTGCTTCTATGTGAAAGAAGAATAAACTTTGGTTCATTATGGCCATGCTGTTGCTTGTGCCTTACAATATGATACAGCTATCAACGGCACCACACCACAACTGGATGGTGAAGACCCTCATAAAACTGGTTGTTTATTATATAAGATTACCAGGCACTTTAAAAAATGTAAAAGCACTACCAATGTTCAGAATACTTCAAAACAGCATGTTCATGTAGTTTTAAGGAATATTTTAAGACTATTTCAAAAGAAGTTGAAAGACATTGTAGCACCAAGACAAAATACTGAGGAATGTGCTTTCACAACAATATCACAAACTGAATTCTCTTCCATTCATTTGACCTGAAAGGTTGCTTACTCACTCATTCTACATCTACATTTATACTCTGAAAACCACTGTGAAGTGTATAGCAGATAGTATGTCCCATTGTACCAGTTATTAGGGTTTCTTCCCATTCCATTTACATATGAAGTGCAGGAAGAATGGCTTTTTGAATGCCTCTGTGCATGCTGTAATTATTCTGATCTTATCCTCACAATCCCTTTGTGAGCAATACTAGACATCTGAAGTATATTTCTAGAGTCATCATCACTTAAAACCAATCCTGGAAACTTTGTTAGTAGACTTCCTTGGGATAATTTATGTCTACTTTCAAGAGTCTGCAAGTTCAGTTTCTTCAGCATCTATGTGACACTCCCACGTGGGTCAAACAAACCTGTGACCATTCTTGCAGAATTTTCTGAATATTTTTGATATCCTCTGTTAGTCCTATTTGGTATGGGTCCCACACACTTGAGCAGTATTCTAGATGGGGTCAAATGAGTGACTTGTAAGCAATCTCCTTTGTAGACTGATTGTTTTATTGGTAGAATACTGGGGAAGGGCAAAGTCTACCATCTTCTCTACCCAGGCTCAGCCTATGTCATCATTTCTCTTCATATCCCTACAAAGTGCTACACCCAGGTATTTGTATGAGTTGGCCAATTCCAGCTATGACCCACTGATATTATATTCATAAGATATTACCCTTCTTTTTATTTGTGAAGTGGACAATTTTACATTTCTGAGCTTTTAAAGGAAGTTGCCAATCTTCGCACCACTTTGAAATCTTATCAAGACCTGACTGAATATTTATATAGCTTCTTTCAGACAATACTTCATTATAGATTACTGCCTCATCTGCCAAATTAGGAAGTTACAATTAATATTATCTGCAAGGTCATCACTTTACAATATGAACAGCAAGGGTCCCAGCACATTTCCCTGGACCACATCTGAAGTTACTTCTGCATCTGATAATGATCCTCCATCCAAGATTACAAGAGCTGTCCTCCCTACCAAAAAGTCCTCAGTCCAGTCACAAATTTCACTTGATACCCCATATGACTGTACTTTTTACAGGAAATGTAGGTGTTGTACTGAGTTTAATGATTTTTGGAAATCAAGAAATACTACACATACGTGACTGCCTTCATCCACAGCTTTCAGCATACCATGTGGAAAAAAGTGTAACTTGGGTTTCATATGATCAATGTTTTCGGAATCCGTGCTGGTTTGCACAGAGGAGATCATTCTGTTCAAGATACCCCATTATGTTTGAGCTCAAAATATGTTTTAAGACCCTACAACAAATCTATGTCAAGGATAAAGAATGGTAGTTTTGTGGATCATTATACTACCCTTCTTTTAGACGGATGCCACTTGTGGTTTCTTCCAATTACTGGTAAGATTTTTGTTCGACAGATCTATGAAAGATTATACTAAGAAGCGGTGCTAACTCAGCCACAAATTCAGTATAGAATCTGATAGGGATTCCATCGGGCCCTCAAGCTGTGTTAAATTTTAATGATTTCAGCTGTTTCTCAGCGCCACTGGCACTAATAATAATTTCATTTGTCTCTTCAGCAGTACAAGAAATAAAATGGGGCAACTGTCCTGGTTTCCTTTGTAAAAAATATTTGAACACAGAGTAAAGCATTTCAGCTTTTGTTTGCTATCCTTAATTTCAGTTCTTGTGTCATTAATTAGGACATTAATATTGGTGTCACTAACAGCCATTGCATACTACCAAATTTTCTTTGGGTTTTGTGAAAGATCATTTGACAATATTCCACTATGATAGTCACTGAAGGACTCACGCATCAGTCTCTTGACAGCCAAATGCATTTTATTCCTACCAATAGCCCTGGGCTTTGTTTTACACCTATTTGCAGTAGTCTCTGTTCCTCTGTAAGTTTATTTACAGTGACTGTATACCATGGAGGTTCCCTCCCATTTTGAACTGTTCTACTGCATATTGATCAATCCAGTGAATGGTCAACTATTCTTTTAAACCTGAGCCATAGTTCCTCTATATGCCCCTGCCCTGTGCTGAAAGTTTCAATTTTCTCATTGAGATATAACACTACTGATTTTTTACCTAGTTTACTGAACATATCTCCTCCTCCCCCCCTCCCCTCTGTGTAACCAACAAACTGCACCTACCTGTCCTACCTTCACTCCACCTCATTCCTGTACACTCCCATAAGCAGCACTTTACCGTCCCCCATCCCTAATCTGCTATCCCTTCCCCTCCCTGTCCCAGCCTCCTCATTACCCCTATCATGCACTGCTGCTCGCAATCTGGCTTCAGTAGCCAGAGACTGTGGTGACGTGTGCATGTGAGCTGCATTTGTGTGAGTTTTATTGTCTACTTCTGATGAAGGCCTTTTTGTTGTGCCTATCTGCAATGCATCTCTGCTATTTGGTGGGTAGCAACTACCCTTTTCATAATATTGTAACTGAGCATATATATTTTTCATGTTGTTTTTAGTTGTCCTTTGTACTCTGTTAATCATTGTTACCACAACCACATGATGGTCACTGATACCAGTTTCAATGAGGACATCCTCAGAGGTCAGGTCTATATGCTGCCATTATTTTTCAGAGAAGGCATTTTGTAAGGTTACACAGGATGTCTTATCATGCTCACCAAAACAAAACTGTAATTTTCATTCAGTGACATTCTTATTCTTCTTCTTCTTCTTTGCCTTGTCCTGTTTCTCTACAGGGTTGGCATTGTTACAAGGGTTGTGGCAATGTTAGTGGCAGTTAGTGGTTGTATGCCATACCTGACTACACGACTCCCCCTAGGATGGACCCTTTGTACCCCACCTGTCTGTCTCTACAGTAAATTTCATGTTCCAGTGTGAGAACATTTCTACTGTTTGCATAACTTATATCTCAGGTGGAATGTGAGTACCAGACCAATATTTACTTAGCTGGATGTGAGAAACCTCCTAGAAACCACATCCAGTCTGGCCAGCTCACCATCCCTTGTCATTAATCCGTGAGGCAGATTCAAACTAGTGCAGGCACACCTTCCCAAATCTTGGAAGTGTGTTAATTCACTTGCTTATCCGGGTGGTACACTCACTTGGTGACAATAGTAACACACATATCAATGTTGAATCCAAGCAATACTGCTTATAAATAAGAAACCCAAATGGCTGTAACTTCAATGTTATTTCTCATGTACATGTTTTCCCAATGGTTGAGGTTATATGAAGTACCAGTATAGAGAATCAAAGCCCAAACTGATTGCTGAGACAGTAAGTGAACTGACATCTATATCCATACTCTGCAAACCACTGAGATGTGCACAACAGAGACAACTTCCCACTGTATCACATATTAGGGTTTCTTTCCATTCCATTTCCATATGGAGCGAAGATAATTAGTGTAATTTAGTCTTCACATTTGGTAAGGGAGCAATATGTAGGAGGTTCTTTCTACATCAAGTGGACAAATTTTAGCAAGTATACCCACCTGATCACTTTAATATGAATGAAATTTTGTGCAGATGTTCCCTACAGAACAAAAGTAAACTGTAGAAAATTTGAGCTCAAGATACAAAAAAATTCACTGTTTTAGGAAGCCACAGCAGCCAACTGCAAAATGTTGTGGACCTGTATGACAGTTTTGGCCAAATTTGAGACAGCTGGAAACTGAAACTAGTAGTAATGTACGCAAGATATGTGGATCACATGCACAATTTCCCATCCTGTTCCCACTGCTAAAATTTTAAGCCCGAGTCATTCACAACTTTCAAGCTGCAGGTTGTCAAAGTTCTGGAAAAATCAACAGACAATTTTTCAACCATTTCATGACTGCAATCACTTTTGAACAAATAAAAGTATTCTGTATGACATTTACTAGTTCTGTAAAAAAGTTACTTGTTATTGGCTCTAACAAACTGCAGCATTTTACTTGTCAGTATTCTGGATGTTTTCAAATGAAACATGCCCTGAAATTTTTAAGAGTACTCAATAAACTAACTTTGTCCAAAAATTATTGCATTCACAAAATAGTACAATAACTGTCGCAATTAATTTTTCCCAACTTTGAACCCATGTAGAAGAACAACAAAGAATGATACATCATTGACTTTCAACAGTGTTGAGCACAAACTATTGTTTGTGCATTTGACTAAGATATCTCCTTTGGATTAAAACTAGTTTTAATTATAAGTTGCTGTGTGGTCTCAGGTCTCTGAGACTGCAGGTGTGTGTGTGGGTGTGGGGGGTGCGCGGGGGGGGGGGGGGGGGGGGGGAGGGGTGCGTGTGTGTGTCTACTGCTGACAAAGGCCTTAATGGCCAAAAGCTTTAATTGTGTGAATCTTTTTATTGTGCCTCAGCATCTCCGCTATATGGAGAAGCAACTTTCCTTCTCTGGTATTGTTACATTCCATCCTGAATTTTCCATTGTTTAATTATAAACTGTCTCACAACTGGCTAAAACTGTTGTAGACCTCACACATTTTGCAACTCCCTACTGGAAGCCTCCTCAGATCATGTTTACCTAGGGCTCAGATTTTGTGCCATTCAGGTCTATTCCACAATGAACACCTGTACAATATTCATGCAGATTGGAACTTGTCAAATGTGGACCACTTGTCCACTTGGCACAGAAAAACAATGGAAACAGCAGTACATTCCAGGATTCATCACTTAATACTGGTTCTATAAACTTTTTGAGCAGGTTTTTGCAGAATAGTTGGTGTCCACCTTCAAGTCTCCCTGTCCAGGTTTTTTGGCATTTCCATGCCACTCCCTCGTAGGTTAATCAGATCTGACAGCATTGGTGCTGCTGTTCTTTGCATACACGCAATAACCCCTTTTAAGCCTGTTTGGTATGTGTATTACACAATTGAGCAATACTATGGGATGGCCCTCACAATGTTTTGTAAGCCATCTCCTCTGCAACTAGTTCTGAAGCCTATGACCTGTTCTACTTATGACTGACCCTTCACGATGATTCCATTTTCTTACTATAAATCATTAGACCCATTCATTTGTATGTGTTGACTGATTCCAACTGTGATTGATTGGTATTGTCATTATACAATATTATGGTTTTTATGTTTTTTGAAGTGGACAATTTTATATTTCTGAACATTTACCAACCTTTGTGCCAAACTGAAATCTTACCATGATCCAAAAAAATACTTGTACAGATTTTTTACCTATAGTACTTCATAGTAGGTAACTGCCTCACCACAAAAAACTTGATCTTACTATTAACATTGTCTGCCAGTTGGAGCTCCCAGTGGCAGTGGCCAAGTGTGCTTGCTTGTGTGAATGTTTGTATAGTTTCTTTGCTGACAAAGGCTTTGGCCGACAGCTGCATATGTAACAGTCTTCTCATTGTGCCTGTCTGCAACTCAACAGGTCATCTTTATGGTTAGTAGTAATCTATCCTATTCCTTATATTGTTGTTACTGCAACCTGGAGTTTCCATTGTTCAGTTTTAGGACATTGTGTGAGGAAATCACAAAGTTGTTTTTGCATGAATGACGTTTTATGGAATGTGTGTGTGTGTGTGTGTGTGTGTGTGTGTGTGTGTGTGTGTGTGTGTGTGTGTTGTTGTTGTTGTTGTTGACTATGTCTGACAACAAGTCGTCTGTTAGCTGAATAATCTATAATATTTTGTCTGGCTGACACTCAGTGCCTCCTCTATGCAGTGAATAGCATCTATCCTTTTATGTTATTGTGATTCCATGCTGGATTTTCCATTGTTAGGTAACTATAAATATATTATACTGTGATTTTTGTTTTATAACCATCAGGCTGTGGTGTAAGACATAATTGTCTGCATTCATTCAATGTTTTTTATAGTCAAGCGCGCGCGCGCACACACACACACACACACAAACACACACAAACACACACACACACACACACACACACACACACACACACACACACACCGTTAGATCACTCATGTAACTGGAGAAACATGTATTTATACGTACCATTTCAAGGCAAAGAAGCCTATCCCTATGTCTTCTTACCAACAAATGGTACTTACAACAAAAGTAGCTTATATGGTAACAAAATAACAAGTAAAATAACATATCTAATATAAATATTCAGGTATTGTATGTTGGTTTCATTTTATTGTGCATATAATGAGCTTTATTGGGGGATGAAGCACGTTTTTAGCATGGGACAATAGTAACAGCGACTTAGCGAGCGGAAATACTAAATTGTAAGCAGTTGGTGGAGTTTGTAGATTCTGTACTTGGGACAAGATAACCAAGGAACAGGGAAGAAAGTTTGTGCCCTTCACACAGAGTTAGAAAGGGTGTATTTTGAATTAAGTGGTGTGAAAGGGGGAAACAGAGAATGAGAGCTGGGAAAAGATGATAAGCAACAGGCAAAAGGAGAAAAAGCTCAAACATCACATTTCAAATTCTGGTAAGCAAATTAGTTTGATTTGTTACATGGAATGAGAGAAGAGTTGGTTGGTTGGTTGGTATGGAGTGAAAGGGACTAAATTGCAAGGTCACAGTCCATTCATCTTTTAATTGTCAAACCAGGAGTACTTGTAAAGGAAGGAGGCAAAAGGCAAATCCTGTGTAACTAACGCAATAAAAAACAGAAATGAAAGTCTAGAAAAAAGAAAGCACACATGAGTCATTAAAAGATGTCAAGACAGAGCATTAAAACCAAGAAATGAAGAAGAATAAAGAGAATGAAAAGGTGGGAAGATTAGAGAAGAGTCTCAACCAGGTTTTAAGCAAAGTAGAATGTAGCAAACACACAGGAACAAGTTTAAAACTAGATCACTTGAAAAGTCAAATAGAAAGAAAAGTGTCTGCTGCTAGGTAGCAGTCACGGGAAGGATGTAGGCTAAATGCACCAGGAAAAGCTAGGGATAGAACACCTGGCCACAAGCATTGTGAAACCAAGTGCCAAGCTTAGAAAGGTCACAGAGAACATAGCAACTTCATGCAGAGATTTTGATGAAGATGCTCAGGTACTTATAGGAGGAGGAGAAAGAAGTATCCCCTATGCAGGAAACAGTCTGGCTAGCAACTTAGAGTATAACATTAAAGGTGACATGAAGGAAATAAGAGCAATAGAGCACATGCTCTTGTGGTTTCTAGAGGTTTCACAGTATCATGGCAGGCCCTGGTTTAACAAAGCTGTTAGATGTGTAAACAAAGAGCTCGGTGGATTGCTTTTGGCTTAAATAAGGTCTCATATCTGTGCAGTACCATTTGCTGCAGTTGGGAGAAGGGGACACACAAATAACATTTGAGAATGAAGAACAGATTACTACTCTTCAAGCAGCAGTGCGTAAACATCACGAATAAGAACAGATTAGCTGAACATATTGCAGGAAGTGTAATCGGTGGCACAAGCACACAAAACTAAATCTATCTGATTTCTGGAGTCAGAAGAGCATAGTTTTCAGGTTAGAGTCATGTTACAGACAGACATTCTTGGAGAGAGAGAGGGGGAGAGAGAGAGAGAGAGAGAGAGAGAGAGAGAGAGAGAGAGAGAGAAGAACATAATAGAAATGTAAGATATGTGATAGTTTCCAGAAAAGTAACATTAATTTATTTCACCAGAACATTAGGGGGCTGAAGAACAAGACAGGTGAGCTGCTGTATATCTAGATGATATGGAAAATTCTGGAGTGATAAGGTGTACTGTGCCTCTTGTGGTGAACCAAGTTGCTCATTCAGAAACACAATGTTCCACCTCTTCCTCACAATCAGATGAAAGATATTCACACAAAAACCTTGTTTAAGTAGTTAGTAAGAAGAAAACTTTCCACTGTGCCGTTGTTGCTATGATGGATGTACAGAATCGGAGCAAGACACATGAGCACAAAATGTCACCAAGGCACGATGGAGTTGAGAGTCTCCTCCTGTTGTGAAGGGGTTTTCTTGTGCTTTGGTGTTGCGGTTTGGTGGTGTTTTGGAAGGCAGAGAACAAGAAATGGTGTTGCCAATGACAACACATAGAAAAACAGTTGAAAGCATCTGAAGAGAAATATCATTCGATCCTGTTCTGTTCTAAGAGTCTGTTTGGAGATGGTGTTCTGAGCTACTGCTTAATAAGAATAATTGTTATATCAAAGCAACAAAAAATAGTTACTGAAAGCCATTTGCATCATTTAGTAGCTTGAACACTCTGAAGCTCTCTTCCAGTCCGTGACCTTATGCACACGGAGAATACGTCACACAGCAAGAGTTGGTGGCACTGCTTAGCAGGTCCACCATGTTAAGGAAATTCAAGAAAGGTGGCCATACAAGAAAATAATTAAGGTAAAAAGTATCCAGGATAGTATCAGGGTGACAGATTGTTTGGAAGGTAACACGCCTCCTGGGCTTAGTCCAGCCACACAACAGTGAAGTCACACTCCATTTTGGCTCCCTAAGTGTACAACATGGTAACAAGAGTGAAGAGTAGAGTATTTTATCAAAAATAAGAAGAATTCTAAAAAAGTAACAGAAGAAAATATGACATTGCCTAGAGCAAATGAGGTGAACAGTGAAGGATACACTTTAGTGTCACCCAAAGTAATTTGAGAGTTGTTGCATGAAAAGGTAGATTCACAAGCTTAAGTGAAAACTGTCGGCACTTGAGTCAAGTGGTAGTATGCTGATAATATGGAAGAAGTCCAAGTGCAGTGGAGGTACTTTTGTACCACTTACTATTTTTGTTTTAAAAGGCTGACATTGCACCAACTGCCATTATTTTCCTCTAAAAGTACCAGTTTTGTTACATGTGTTATTTTCAGAACAGAATAATTTCACTAGGTGGTACACCAACAATTTGGAACAAAAATAGTAGGTGGTACAAAGATACCCTGACTGGTAAATAGTTATCCTGATGACTGTACTGATTTCGAGATTACGGGTGCAGCAGTGATCTCTGAGAGCGTCTCTGTGGCCAGCCGACCATGGCTGGGCAGTACAGCTTGCTATGCATGTGATAAGGCGAGCTGGAAACAACTGCAAGCTAACTTTTTCTTTTAGTGACGTGTTTGAGAAGTGTTGCAGGTACACTTTCTATTGATTCTTTGTATCAGCATCAACACAAAATCACAAGAATACACCATTATTGAGAGTACGTTTATTATTGTTGTTATTGTATGCGCATCACCATACACAAAATGGATAGCAGTTTGTCAGAAAAAGAAATTGGAAGAACTATCAAATAGTGTTACAAGCCACTAAACAAGAGTCATCTGATAGTATGAAAGCTGACAAACAAGAGTTATCTGATGGTATGGAAGCCAACAAATATGAGTTGGCAACTGGTATTACAAATTTAAAAACACAAGGGTAGGCATTAGCTATGAAACTACATTCTTCAAATTGTAAGATTTCCAATATGAATACTATATTAGTAAAATTATTTAAGGAGTTACAGCCTAAAGTAGATAAACAATGTGATTTAGTCAGGAAGTTTGAATAGGCACAAGATAAAATAAAACATACAGACGAACTGCACATGTGGGAGTTTGGAAGCATAAACAGTCAAATCTAAAACAAGTGAAATCGAGTAGATGCATTAGAACATAATAGGGAATTGGATGATGTACATAGTGACACAAATGCTTTGGCTAGTTTGGAAGGACAGCTACAAGAATTTGTGGAGTTAAAATTAGAAGAGAAGATAGGGTCTGCCAGGGCTACAACAAATTCTGTTTGCGATACCATAGAAAATCGAAAATAATAATAAAAGTTGTGAGAGCAACTGGAAAAGACTCAGGATGTAACAGCGAAATCATAGGCCCATATGCCAAAAAATTAGTTATCTTCACACAAACTATTCCTACAAGGGAATTGTTGTTGAGAAACAATAAGGTGTCAGAAGAAGAACAGATAAAACCTATACTAGGAGGAAGTGTGTGGGGAAAACATGTAGATGTTTACATAGACTCAGGAAGTGAGACTTCTTTGGTATCAAGATTTTTTTGGAGGTAATCAGAAATAAGAGTATTTGCCCCAAATTACCAGTGACAAGATTCTATATTGTTGGACTAACAGAAAGTAAAAGAAAAGTAATCAAAGAAGAAACAAGGTTAGTCATTGATATAAATAACTTTAAGTTCGTGCAACCTTTATTAGTAGTTCCTAATGTAAATTTCCAATTACTGTTAGTTATCAATCAGTTACTAACATATTAAGTGAAATTAGACTCTGCTACCAGCGAACTGTACTATAACGGGGGAGATTCTAGTTATGTGGTACAATTTATGACAAATTACACAAATGTATTACCAGATGAAATGCATTTAGTTGGTACTGCTCAGGTAGTGAGCAAAGAGGAAACAAGCATGGATTATGAGGAGTTAAATGAACAAATGCAGATTAAAGCTTACAAACATAAATTTTTCACTGAAGAACTCATATATCATCTTGTTAAAATATAGCAGTGTATTCTCTGATAAACCCGGTATGACAGATATACTGGACACTCAGTTCAAAATATAGGATCATAAACTATTCTTTTGTAAACCATATCCAGTTACGCTAAATGAAAAGATAGAAAATGGTAGAGAATAAAATGATACAATGAAGTTTAAGCATGTATAACAATCACTTATTAGTAGCAAGGAAAGCTTCAACTGTACAGTAACCTAAAAGGAACTATTAGCTTTTGTGTGGAGCATACACAAATTTCAAACCTTATTCTGGGGCTCTAAAATAGTAATATATAATCATCATCAAGCATTAGCATTCCTTATGGAAAGCAGGTTGTTAAATCAGCCAATTACACTGAGGTGACAAAAGTCATGGGATAGTGATATGCACATATACAGATGGTGATAGTATCATGCACACGTGGTATAAGGGGGCAGTGAATTGGTCAAGCTGTCATTTTTACTCAGCTGATCCATGTGAAAAGGTTTCCGATGTGATTATAAGGGGAATTAACGGACTATGAACATGGAATAGTAGTTGGAGCGAGACACATGGAACATTCCACTCCAGAAATTGGTAGGGAATTCAATATTTCAAGATTCACAGTTTTAAGAGTGTGCCAAGAATACCAGATTTCAGACTTTACAACTAACTATGTGCAATGCAGTGGCAGACAACCTTCACTTAATGACCGAGAGCAGTGGCGTTTGTGTAGGTTTGTCAGTGCTAACAGACAAGCAACACTTCATGAAATTACCACAGAAATCAATGTGGGGCTTACAACAAACATATCCATTACGACAGTGGTGAAATCTGGTGTTAATGGGATATGGCAGCAGACATCAGACGCAACTGCCTTTGCTAAAAGCACATCGTTGCAGTGCCTATCCTGGGCTTTTGCCCGTATCAGTTGGACCCCAGATGACTACCATGGCCTGGTGAGATGAGTCCCAATTTCAATTGGTAAGAGCTGATGGTAGGGTTTGAGTGTGGCACAGACCCCACGAAGCCATGGACACAAGTTGTCAACAAGGCACTGTGCAAGCTGATGGAGGCTCCATAATGGCGTGGGATGTGTTTACATGTAATAAACTGGGTTCTCTGGTCCAAGTAAACCAATCATTGACTGGAAATGATAATGTTCAGCTACCTGGAGATCATTTGCAGCCATTTATGAACTTCACATTCCCAAACAATGATGTGACTTTTACGGATGACAATGCGCCATGTCACTGGGTCACAACTGTTTGAGATTCTGGGCAATTTCAGTAAATGATTTGGCCACTCAGATTGCCTAATATGAATCCAATCAAATATTTATTGGACATAATCAAGAGGTCAGATTCCACACAAAGTCCTACACTGGTACAGATTCAGCAGAGCTCAATAGTTCTGTGTGGGACTTCTAGCAACTTGCTGGGTCCATGCCACATCAAGCTGCTGCACCACGCTGGGCAGAAGGGGGTCAGACATAATATCAAGAGGTATCCCATGACTTTTCCCACCACAGTGTAATGCGATGGGTGTTGTTCCTTGAGGAATATCAGACAGAAATTCACTACATAAAAGGTTCACACAATAAAATTCCAGATGCTTTGTCATGACTGTGTGTGTGAACAACATGATGAAAAAAGGAGGACCAGGGTTATTTTCTCAATAAATTTTCTAGCTTCAAGTTACACCAGTAATGAAGTAAATACATTATTAGTCTTAAGAATAGGACAAGATATGAAGGTAGATGAAGATTTTAAAAATAAGCTGCCACAATTTGAGTGATTAGGGTTACTGTCAGAATAAAAATCTCTATGGACAAAAGGAGAAGCAGCAGTATTCTGGAGGTTGATAGGAAGTAAATTTGAATGGAAATAGTGTATTCCACAAATTGTGGAAAAAGATTTAATATGACATGCTATCCAAAATTTTTGGGACTGGTGCTGCCATCTGTTGAAAACCTTACCTTTGGACTAATGGTCACCATCACCCGCGAAGTAGTTCCCATCCGCACATACACACCGGTCCCAGCGCTTCTGCAACTGGTCAAATGTTTTCTAGAAGTCCTGTTCTTTGAGGGTGTTTATCACCGCCAGCGATGCTTCTTGAATCCTCTCTAGAGTGTCGAATCAACAGCCTTTCAACATGATTTTCAGTTTTGGGAACAGTGCAAAGTCACAAGGTGCCAAATCTAGCGACTACGGTGGGTGGGGCACAACCGCCATGTTGTTTTTTTGCCAAAAAGGTCCTGGTGAGCAAGGACGTGTGACAGGGCGCATTGTCGTGATGCAGCAGCCACTTCCCTTGACGCCAAAGTCCAGGCCATTGTCACCGCATGTTTTAACGGAGTCGTTGCAAAATGTCACAGTAGTACACGGAATTCACTGTGTGGTTGGGTAGGACGAATTCTTTGTGCATAATTTGCTTGGTATCAAAGAAAATGATATTAGGCTCTTCATTTTGCTCTTCACCTGCCTCACGTTTTTGGGTCTTGGAAAGCCCGGGCTCTTCCGCTGGGACTGTTGCTTTGTCTCTGAGTCATAACCATACGTCTCCATAGCACTTTTCCCAAGATTCGCACAGAATTTGATACACACACGCTGTTCTGTTCACGGATCCATCGTAAAATCGCCACACACCAAACACAGAGTATTGCGGAAATCACAGTGGACACAAAACACATCTTCCCAGCTGAATGCCACTCTGCGCACTGACTCATTAGATATGCAGCACTCGCCACCTGGCAGTGAAAAGCTCGACTACTCCTACTTTCCAGATGGCAGCACCACTCCCAAAAATTTTGGATTCCACCTTGTATGGTTTATCCATAAGGGATATAGAGATTTCAGACTGTGTTATGTGTATTCAACATAGGAATAAATTTTATTATTTAAAAAAATCTAAGTAGAAAAGTGAGAAGTGTGTTGAGAACACCTGAAGTGTGTTGAGAACACCTGAAGTGTGTCAAACAGTGAAAGAGTATAACTTGAATGTACTATGAAAAGTATGCTCTATAATACCAAAGGCTTTACATGATTTAACCACAGCAGATTTTATTGCTCAACTGCCTAAACACAGAGGAGGAGTTACTTATGTTTTTGAGCTTAATGATTGTTGGGTCGAAATATGTAAAATTATACCCCATTAAAAAAGCAAATATGACTACCATAATAAACTGTTTGAAGGAGTATTTTACAGATATACAAAAATCTCAACAGCTGCAAACAGATATTGGATCACAGTTCACGAGTACTAATTGTACAGAATTTGTAGTGTGGGGAGTGTTGAACATGTGACTATTTCAAAATACTACCCTCAATCAAACCCTTGTGAATGCATAATGAAAGAGATAAGGTGATTGTGTACAAATGTATTGTTCTGACAAGCAAACTAATTGTGCTCAGATAGTTCACTGACTATCGTTTGAAACTCAGAAACTATCACATGTGTACAGAGTTACCCCTGTTCAAGTTATGAATAAAAATGTTGTTGGAGAACCACTATTAAAATTATTTAAATGGCCGTCTATAAAGGAGGGAGAAGCAGATGAATTACATAAGATGCTAGATAACAGTCTATACAAATAAGCAGAAATTACAGTAAACAAATACAATGAATTTGCTACTACACCCATATTTAATATATATGACGTAGTACTGCTTATGGACTTTTGTCATATTTAAAGTATAAAGAAAGAAACTAGCATTTTTTCTCAAACCACTGTGGCCCATTTAAAATTGTGTGTAAAAATCCAAAAGCAACGCTTTAGGTGGAGCCCACAACAGGGCGAGGAAATGGATTGTATAATATTGATACTATAATGAAATTTAAATCTCCAGAAAAATTTTCACCCTTTTTACACATTCTGTGGAGCGATATCCATCAGCAATCCAAGTTACTGCTTCATTAGCTCATATTTACTTTTGCACAAAGCAGTTCCTTCCTCTTCAAGTATCCTATTGTCTGGAACCCATTTCTTACTCTCCTATCCAAAAGCACAAATGTAATGGGGAAAGCTTTTTATGCGAGTATAAAGAGCATACATTAGTGAATAACATTTACATATGTTACTTGAGTAAAAGAAATGAATTTTTAATGTTTTGTATGTATTATTTTCTATTTTTCCTTTTCCTCTTATGAATAATGGTCGAGCTTTATACATCTTTTATAGTGTACAAAAATCAAACAATGGAAAATCCAGGATGGACATGCAAGTTGCATGTGTGTATTTGTGCCTATTGCTGACAAAGGCCTTATTGGCCGAAAGCTATAATTGTGTGAATCTTTTTGTTGTGCCTATCATGACTCAGCATCTTCACGATATGGTGAGCAGCAACTTTCCATCTCTAATATTGTTTTATAGTGTACAGTTAGGTAATATATGATGTTAAGTATGTACTGGAAGCTGTCAACTACAGAGGCACTTATAATCAAATGCACATGGTGAAACACTGTGAGTGACCACTGACTTACAGACTGTATATTAAAAGATCAATTACTACTGACGACTGACATTTTGTTACCCAATGTCTACTGGATACTCACATGGGTGCAATTAGCATCAATTATTGGAGCCTGTACTGGTGAAGATGAGACAATTCTATTTTTTAGAGTCTGTTGACCACACTCCATCCTCTGATGTCTCAGTGAAGTACCCTTCACGAAAGGAATCCTGCGGTGGGGAGTGGTACAGGAATGTGGGTTTGGGGATCTATCTTATTTATTTCTTTGTCCCTAAAACACATATTCTTCCCGTTCACTTCGTTCTTCTCCAACAGAAGTATCGATTCTATCTACCCTCTGTCCAGATTCATATTGTTTTTATTATTGAAACCCTTCTTTTTATTCATGCCACAGTGAGGTGATTATAACCTGTTTCTATACAAAAAAACCAAAAGAGGATTCATGTAATCCAGGGTAACAAACATATGACATACTGACACTGACAATTTTTTTGATATACGGTAAGCTAAAGGATGATTGGTTTTTGTGATCTCAGGTTTATGTTAGCAACTTCAAATAAACAAAGAGGATGGGGAGTGGGTGGGTGGGTTGGGGTGTGTGTGTGTGTGTGTGGGGGGGGGGGGGGGGGGGGGGGTTTCAAGGAAGGAGGCTAATACTTGTCCCTAAAAAGATTGTGATGTGCTAACATATAAATGAAAATGAAATAGTGTGGCAAGCAAACTCTTTTGCCACTACCATTCACTGTAAATGCAATTAATGCTGGAATGATATGAAAATAAAAAGGAAAATGTGTTTAGAATATGTAACATGAGAGAATGTGACTTATGGCATTCCACAACAGGATAGTAATGGAACACATGTTTGATGTGACAAGGTAGAGTTAATAAACTATGTAGAAATTTTGTCATTGGAAGTTACAAAAGTAAGGGTCATAAGCTGGGTATATGGTTAAAAATGTTAAGATGGGGTGGAAACAGTTTTATTTAGGTATAGGAGAGAGGAAGGACTGACAAACCCAGAGATGGGATGGTCTAATCCATGGTCAGGTGAATCCATGGAAGGAATGGCCTGAACCATTTTTGTATGGAAGGATAAAAATACACTCACATCGCACTGATGACAAAATTTGTACGCAGTGTCAGCTGACTGAAGAAAGTGTAATCACAGCTATTAGAAGGGTAAGAAGCTGAAATGTGACTATGAATCACACTACTGCAGTAGAGTCAAAAGCAAATAGACTTACCTGGACAATGATTGAGTCCTTGAAATTTTGTTTCTGTAAACATTCACTTACCACAAAGCTGAGATTTGGAATAGTGGGAAGTAGTATAGAGTTTAATGTGTGCATATAACTCCTTATGGTAAACAAAGAAGTAAATCTACCTCAATAAATTTGAGAACCTTTTGCTGTTACGAACAACAATTTAAAAACAGTGAAAGTAATGGACTGAGCCTGATCAAATAGGAAAAATATCTCTCACTGATTTTCTTTACCTAAGAAAAACTGACAATATATACAAAGTAATAGTGTAAGACAAAGAGAAACTGTTACATAGAGATTCACTAGCAATCTGAACACATTATGCCGAGAAAGAAACAAGATTGTTAAAAGGGCAATTTAACTAGGCACGCACAAATATGTGCAAAAGAAATAACCAAAAAGGAAAACCAATCATTGTTAAAACTAGTGATCATAAATTGAAAAGACTGGACTAAGAAGTAGAATTGCACATTTTGTATTGTGATGGGATAAAAGTGATCTCAGCATTAAGAGATTTTAATTTTGTCAATAATAACAGTCAAACAAAAAGCTAAAGGTTATAAATTCAAACAGAAGACAGGACAGGCAATGGGTACAAGACAACGCAAAAATTATACAGAATGACAATGTTGTTGCTGATAATTAACATGTGGTGAGTACTTTCAACAATCACTTTCTAAATGTAGCAGTAAAAATATGATTTAAAGGTTCCATTGAAGAATCGAAGGAGTAAATTAAAAATGTCAATCCCTGAAATGTGAAGCTACTTCTGTAGCACCAACATCCTTCATTATAGTTAATAGAGTTCCAAAAATTTCAAAAAACAAAAGCTCATAATTATAATGATGATGGGATTCCCAACAGAATTTTGGAAAGTTGTTCTAACTTAAAGTATGTCTGTGTTGATATATTTAACGCATCACTGGCACACAGAATTTTTCCTGACATTAAAATATGTTATTGTCAAACCTGTTTATAAGAAAGGTAACAAGAAGACAGACTTCAACAATTATCATCCAGTTTCCTTTCTGCCATAAGGGTAGTCTCACATTGAAGTACAGTAGAATCCCTCTAATCCAACCTTGGATGGTCAGTCACTCCGGTTAGTCCGACCAAGCTCAGGCTCGCGTGCCTGTGCCGACTTGTCACTGACTGGATGCCTGTCGGGCCATTGTTGCGGTATCTATTGCTGTGCATATTGTTATACTGTACGTTATTGTGCAGTTTCATCCTTTGTTGGGATTAAAAGACATCGTCATTTGCTTCATTCCGTGTTCTCTACACTACTTATTGCTGTAGATTCATTTGTGTAAAGTTGTCTGTTTTTCAACATGTCTGGATTCAAACGTAAACACATAACTCTTTCACTAAATGAAAAATTGGCAGTGCTACAAAGACTGGACGAAGGAGAATTGCTCCAAAAAATTGCAAAGGAACTGCATGTAGGTGTTACGACAATTAAGGATTGGAGGAAGAATCGTAACTGTACAGTTACGATTGATGGTGAAAACACTCTGAAGAATCGCAAAACATTAAAAAAGCCTACATTCGAACTGCTTGATAACGCATTGTGGATGTGGTTTTGTCAAGAAAGAAGGAAAGGAACTCCAATATCCGAGCCAATTCTCAAAGAAAAAGCGATAGTTTTGCACAAAAAACTGGAAGCCGAAAGTAAATTTGCTGCCAGTAAAGGCTGGATTGATCGTTGGAAAACTTGTCATGGTGTCCAATTTGTTTCTATTTCCGGTGAAAACCTATCTGCCGATGCCACAGCTGCTAAGGAGTTTTCTGTTAAGTTTCAAGAAATTGTAGAAGAAAATGAACTGTTATCCTGTCAAGTGTATAACATCGACGAGACAGGGCTGAACTTTAAAATGTTGCCAACAAAAACACTCGCAGCTTCAAATGAATCCGTGGAAGGAACGAAACTTATAAAAGACGTATAACAGTCATCCCTTGTAGCAACACAGATGGAACCCACAAGTTCCTCTTGTTCTTCATTGGCAAAGCTAAGAAGCCAAGGGCATTCAAAAATATAAACTTATCTTCCTTGCCGGTTTATTACCACAATCAAAAATCTGCTTGGATGGACTTCAACCTTTTTAAATCATGGTTTTCCAACGAGTTTGTGCCATCGGTAAAAAAAGACTTGAAGCAAAAAAATCTGCCTGTTCGTGCTCTACTGCTGTTGGATAATACACCATCACATCCATCTGAGGAAGATTTGGTGAAAGGGGACATAAAAGCTCTCTTTCTGCCTCCTAATGTGACCTCACTCTTCCAACCAATGGATCAAGGCGTTATCGAATGGTTAAAAAGGCGATATCGCAGAAAGTATATCAGCTCAATTTTGGAAAAATCTGAACGAGGTCATAACTTATTTGAGGCAATGAAATCCCTGAACATCAAAGATGCTATCTACACAATTGCTGCAGCATGGGATGAACTGAAACCTGACACACTGTGGAAATTGTGGTGTAAGTTATGACGGAAAATGAGCATACCGAAGATGAGCAAAACAATGACGCACTGGAAATCGTTAAAGATCTACAAACTCTGGAGCCGAATGTCCCTGCCAATGAAGTTGAAGAGTGGATCAACGAATGTGACAAAGACTGTGACACATTCTGAAGAGCTCAATGACGACCAGATTGTTACCGCTGTTAGCCAGGAAACTGTGAATGAGGACTCTGACGGCGAAGACGAACCCCCCACCCGGATTTCACACAATGACGCAAAAAATGCTTTTGACATCGCCCTTCAATACATCGAGCAGGATCCAACTTCAACTCCAATGGGCGTTTTGTGGATAAAAAAGTGGAGGGACACTGCAGCTAAATCTAGAATAACATCTGCTAAACAAAAATGTATCACTGACTTTTTTTCCAAGTAATTTGTTTTCGTTTTTACTGTAAAAACAATGCATACAGTATAATCATTTCTTAGTTTATACATACAGTAGTTTATTTCTTTGTAAAAAATTTCTTTTTTATATACAGTGCTATAAACATTTTTTAGTTTACAGTATATATCGTTTATACGGTATTAAGTACAGTACAGTACTTTAATTTATTTATCATTTTTCCTTTTAAAACCAATACATATTATAGTGTGTGTAGACGTTTTTTAGCAAATATATTGTTTAACACTGTGTAAAAAACATCTTTTTATATTACTGTAGACATCTTTTAGTTCTTAAATAATTTAATTTGTTGTACTAAATGTCTTTTTATATTTTTTTGCAATAAAAATTAGATTTTTCGGATAATTCGACCTTTTTTCGTTCCGACCATGGTCCCCGTCCCGAAGGTGACGGGTTAGAGGGGTTCTACTGTAGAAACAATTCACTTAGCATATTACAGTTTGGACTTCAGAATGATTGCTTGACTGAAAATGCTAATTCACATTCACCCACCAAATACTAAAATCCTTAAATAATTTTTTGTGATCTTTCCAAGGCGTTTGTATAGAACACTGTCACACTCTTAGAAAAACTCAACATTTATGGAATTGATGGCTTTACACAGAGCTGTTTAGAACCCTGCTTAACAAATGGAATGCAGAAGGTTGTGCTGAATAATTCAAACACTGTTGGAAAGATAGAAAGTTTTAATGGATGGGGAGCCATCACAAAATGAATCCCACAGGGTTCAATTTTGGGTCCCCTCCTATTCCTTATATGACCTTCCACTTAACATTCAACAAGCAGAACTGGTTCTTTCTGCAGACAACACTAGTATGAAATGATCGTATGGCATTGTTGGTCGGGAGACCCCATTCGAGGTTGTTCAGCCGTCATATTGGAAGTCCTTTTTAGGCGACGTCACATCGGCGACTTGCAAGTCAGTGAAAATGATGATGGACACACAACACCCAGTCCCCTGCCGGGAATCGAACCCGAGCCCCCTGCGTGGTAGGTGGTAACGCTACCACATGCTACGGTGGCAGACAGACAATACTAGTGTTATAATATATCCCATTAAACAAAAAGCTACAGAAGAGATTGTTAATTACGTTTTTTAAAAAACTATTAAGTGGTTCTCTGAAAACGGACTCTCCTAAATTTTAAGAAACAGACTATATTCAATTCTGTTATAACAAATAGCAGTACCAACAGAAGTCAGTAAACAGGTTTTTAAGTGTACATGTTAATGGAAGCTTGAACTGAAGACATGTATTCTTGAACTTTCCAAACAATTAAGTTCAGCTCTTTGTATAACTGCTAGTCTTGGAAGCAAATGAATCAACATGCTGACATATTTTCACTTAGTAACAAGTCTTACAGAATAACTTTCTGTGGTAACTCATCACTTGGAATGTACTGATTGCACAAAAGCGAGCAGTGAGAGTGTATATGGTATTCACCTGCAGTTGTCATGTAGATACCTCTACAAAGAGTTATGCATTATCACTGCACCATCAAAACACATATATTTGCTACCAAAATTCATCATAAATAATCCATCACAATTTGAGAAGAACAGTGCCTTCTGCCTGGCGGTAAGCTGCAGCGTCTCAGTCACGTTGCCCAGAACTGGATAGAACCACCTTGAAACTCACGTGTTGAACCATCAGCAGCTAAACTCACGTGTTGCTGATGAGGTAACGCTACCGAACTACGCGTCTTACGATCTGACCGACCAACAAGGAGGCTTGGAGGTGGTCAAGTGGCGGTGGAACCAAGGCCGGCTGCCAGGAGTGGACACGCCGTTCGCTCTCCTCTGCTGGCAGCTTCCGAACCGATCAGACGCCCTCCTCTCCTGCTCTCTTGGGCGGTTGCCCATTCAGTCTCGGCGGCTTCTCCAGGCCTGCCTTTCTTTACGGCATTAAAACTTCACAGGTTAAACTATGTTTTATTCTTCACCTCAACAGGTGCCTACCGCTTTCCCCTCCTGGCCAATCCTGACGCATTAACAAATTTCATTTTCTTATCATTTATAACAGATAAAATGTTGACTTGATTATTTTCTAAATGAAATTTATGTTATGCCGAATGAGAATTCAATGCCCACTAAAGAATCATCACTTTGTTTCAAAAAGACAGTTAACTTTCTCACAAACAATATATATTGATATAATATGTTATTACTGCAACATAAACACAAACCTTTACAAGTGGCATATTTTGAAAATTTTATTCAAAGACTATACAAAATTTTTTTGTTCCTATTTTTACATTCAGATTTTTGCAACTATTAAAAGATACGATTCTCCTTAGATTTTTTGATATTACAAAGACCAGATGTTATTATAACATTCAAACTGACACTAATTTCTAAAGCCATTCTGGAAAACAATGTTAATTTATATATACTGCCAACTGCATGCCACAGGATTTGTATTTCTCAGTTCTCTGGGAGTACGTACATGAAACATCATGCGAAGTATGTCTTTTTTTTTACTGAAAGCTGTGCACAAAAAGTTCTCCACTGTGTTAAAAAATATATGTTGTGTTTTACGTTTTATAACAAGCCAAATGTGAGATAAAATATGAAGAAATACGATGACAAAGTATCTTCACTGTCGAGTGAACAATCTGTGGACCTATTCATCCCCTAATTAGATGACGAGTGCTGTATTCTCAACAAAGAAAAGTATTTATCTTTCAATATCAATATTCACGAAATTTAATTACAGAAGACTTTCCCTTTCCCTGATTTCTACTCCACTAAATCAGCAGATTCAGTGAATGAAAAAGTAGAGAATATTGATAAAAACGGGAAGATATTTCACATAGTTTAGGAAAGAGGGTTGTTTCAATCTGGAGGTGTATCTTGTGGTTGACAGAAGGATCCAATTATGAGTTTATGTCAACCCTTGATACCGAGTTTTGCCCAAAGAAGTTGGGAATGCAGTTTCAATTTCTACCCCAGTTTCTTATCAACTGAAACAAGTATACTACTTCCATTTCTCACTAACAAATCCTTTCAATAAACACTACTTAGTCTCACTGCTGTCATTTCCAGTTTTTAGCAGTATTCTGTACTTAGTATACGAGGTGATTAAAAAGTCTCTATTTGAGGGCATTTTTGTAGTGTACATGCAATGTAGCATGACTCCAATGCAGGTATATAAGCACGAACATGTAGGCAAGTGGTATTTGTGTCTTTCAAGCATGCATGTGGTAAATGTAGAAACGTGAACTACGGCACTGTTATTATCAAATGTGACCAAACAGGACCAATGTGTTGTTATTTATTTCTTGGCTGCTGAAGCACAAACACCACCAGAGAATGTAGAATGTGTATAGGGCAGCATGTCTTGAAAACCACCATTGTGAACAAGCAGTGCTGGTGCTTCATAACGCATGTCCCCATACCCCAAATGCCTTAATGCACAAGTTACACCAACTCTAGAAGGAGACACTTGAACAACTGACCTTATAGCCCCAATCTCTCCCCAAGTGACTATCTCATCTCCAGTCCCTGAAGGGTCAACTAATCCTGTCAGATGAGGACATTCAGCAAGCAGTTACAGACTACTTCATCCAGCACAACATGGTGTTTTAATAAACAGATGCATTGGTACGATGAGTACCTCAATACCCACAGTGATTTTGACAGATTGGTATATCAATTCTGACCTGTGCAGCCTTTGAATGGAAACTTCCTGATCATTTCTTACATTACACAAACTCCACTGCTTTTCAGAGGTGCTTCAAAGTATGGGACTTCGTTCTGAGTACATCGGAAGCTGATCACTGGAATTTTAATAATCTCATCTGTGAAGGGCACATCTTTGAGTCTGACACTAATACTTTGGAGTCTTGTACAGCTACCATAAAAGAGTTCACCCTTGGTCCAGGAGTAGCATCTTTGCCTAGTAATTGAAACGACCTCGGTCCTGGGTCTGAATGTTGCTGCTGCATAAAATTTGAATAAAAATCATCATCAATGGCAGCCAGATAATTCCATCATAAGAAGTGATCCTCATTCTGCCAACAGCCTTGTCAAAGAGGGGGAGCAGTAGAACGAAGTGGAGGGCACGTTTTTGTCCTTGGGACAGGAAACTTATACTAAAAGTCACAAGAACGACTATGATCAACTGCATAAGAGTGCAGAAGGAAATGGAAAACACTGCATTACAGACGCATGATCTTTGATTGCAGGGCATGTGGTCTGTAACTGAAAAAGTGTCATAATGCTCCTCCCATCGGCAAAAGATTCTGGACTAGTCCCCCACTTGGATTCTAGGAGGGAACTGCCAAGGGGCAGGTGATCGTGAGAAAAAGTTGGAATAACCAACGAAAGGATAATGTTCTACAAGTTGTGGCATGGAATGTCAGAAGCTTCAGTGCACTAGGGAAGTGAGATAATCTTAAAAGCGAAATGCTAAGGCTCAATCTAGATACAGTAGGGGTCAGTGAACTGAAATGGAAAGATGATACAGATTTCTGTTCACACAAATATAGGATAATATCAACAGCAACAGAAACGGCATTGAAGGAGTAGGGCTCATTATGAATGGGAATGTAGGACAGTGAGGAAGTTACTGTGAGTAATTATGTGACTGGATTGTTTTCATCATCCGAATTGACAGCAAAGCAACACCAACAACAATAGTTCATGTATGCATACTGATGTCACAAGCAGAAAATAAAGAGGTAGAGAAAGTATATCACAACACTGAACAAGTAATTCAGTATGTAAAAGAGGATGAAAGTCTAATGGGGATTGGAATGTGGTTGTAAGGGTAGGAGTAGAAGAAAGGGCTATGGGGAATGTGGGCTAGGTAGTGAGAATGAGAAGAAAGCAACTAATAGAGTTCTGCAATAAAATTCAGCTAGGTAATAGTGAATACTCTGTTCAGGTATCACATGAAGAGGAAGTGTACTTGGAAAAGGCTGGGAGATATGGGAAGACTCCAGTCTGATTACATGGTCATGCAGAGATTCCAAAATCAGATACTGGATTGTATGTTGAACCCAGGAGCACATACAAACTCAGATCACAATTCAGTAATGATGAAGAGTAAGGTGAAGTTTAACAGACTAGTCAAGAAGAATCAATGTGAAGAGATTAGTCAGAAAGGATCAGTGCACAAAGAAATGGGACACTAAGGCATGAAGAGATATGCATGAAGTTCTCTGAGGCTATAGATTCTGGGACAATGAACAGCTCAGTAGAGGGATGGACATCTCTAAAAAAAGAGCAAACACATAAGCTGGAAAGAAAAAACATAAGTACATGGATGGTAACTGCAAGGAAAGTATGGGTAACAGAAGAAATAGTTCTGATGACCAACAAAAAAAGAAAGTACAAAAATGTTCTGGGATATTTGGGAAAACAGACATACAAGTCACTTACGAATGAAACAAACAGGAAGTGCAGGAAGCTAAGGCAAAATGGCTGCACAAAAAATGTGAAGAAATCAAAAAAGAAATGATTATCCGAAGGAGTGGCTCCACATAGTGAAAAGTCAAAACAACCTTCAGTGGAATTGCAAGCAAGGGCAATAACATAAGGGTGCAAAGGGAATTCCATTCTTAAATGCAGAGGAGAGAGCGGGCAGGTGGAAAGAGTACACTGAAGGCCTCTATAAAGGGGGAGGGGGGGGGGGGGGTAAGACTTGTCTGATGATGGGATAGAAGAAGAAACAGGAGTCAACAGAGAAGAGGTAGGTGATTAGAATCAAAATAAAAGTGCTTCAGATGACTTGAGAACAAATAAGACAGAAGGGATAGATAACATTCCATCAGAATTCCTAAAATGACTGGGGGAAGTGCCAACAAAATGTGGTGTGTAGAATATATGACATTGGTGAAAAGTATGAGAATTATTGCACAATCAGCTAAACAGCTCATGCATCCAAGTTGCTGACAACAATATACAGAATAATGGAAAAGGAAATTGCAGATCTGTTAATGAAGATCAATCCAGCTTTAGGAAAGTAAAGGCAACAGAGAGGCAGTGCCGAAGCTGCAGCTGATACGGGAAACAAGACAAGAAAAAGCAAGACATGTTCATAGGATTAATTGACAAGGGAAAAGCATTAAAAATTTTAAAATGATGCAAGATGTTCAGGATTCTGAGAAAAATAGAGGAACCTGTACAGGGAAAGACAGGTTATATATAATGAATACAAGAACAAAGAGGGAACAATATTGTGAGTGGAAGAATAACAATGAAGCACTCAAATTAAAAAAGGTGTAAAACAGGGATGTAGTCTTTCACCTCTACTGTTCAGTCTGTGTTTCGAAGAAGCAATGACAGAAATAACAAAGGATCAAAACTGGGATTAAAATTCAAGGTGAAAGCCATAGGTTGAAAATACTGCTACAGTTGTAAGGTTCTTTTATTTAGAATATGTCCGGTTTTGGGCTCTTATACACCCATCATCAGGTGTTATCTGAAAATACCGAGAGACCAGCACAGATTATAATAGTTTCTGCATGCAGTAATACACATAAAAAAAACGAAATAAAGTACCACATTACATTTTAGAAATCACTGGTTGGGCTGGGTGCCATAAAACCTGAGTCAATGGAAAAGTGACACCAGGCAGTACTGCGGATGATTGCCTGGCCAAGTGCTGCGGTGGACAAGTACAGGACACAGTTTATTACCAGCGAGCACAGAGCATGGAGTAGCGTACGCGAAGGGGGAAGCAAACTGGTACATCTGTTGACGGGAAGAAAAGTGCAAGGCCACTGACCTAGCCGTTCACAACTTGAATTAGTGATTTACATAAAAAAGTTTTTTTATTTTAAATGTAAATCACTAATTCGAATTGTGAATGGCCAGGCTAGTGGCCTTGCATTCTTCTTCCCGTCAACAGATGTCAGTACTTTTGCCACTCTGGTTTATCAGTTTGCTCCCCCCTTCGTGTACGTTACTCCACGCTCTGCGCTCACTGGTAATACACCGCATCCTGTACTCATCCACTGCGGCGCTCAAGGTCACAGCATGAAGTGTCAGTGTCCTGGTATTCATTGCATATTTTTTTACATAGGCAGTTGTCCGTAGTACTGTCGGGTGTCACTTTTCCATTGACTTAGGTTTTACAGCACCTAGCCCGACCAGTGGTTTCTAAAATGTTATATGGAACTTATTTGCTTTTTCATGTGTATTACTGTGTGTAAAAACTATTATTATAGCCGGACTCTTGCTATTTTCAGTATAACACCTGATGATGGTTGCATAATCGACCAAAACCAGTCGTGTTCTACATAAAAGAGCCTTACAAGTGTAATGGTGTTTTCAACCTTTGGTATAATACTCAGTTGCGGATGTGCACCCCACAAGATTGTTTCAAGGTGAAGGGTTATCTATGATAACATTTGCTGATGACATTGCTATCCACAGCGAAATTGAAGAAGAATTACAGGATCTGTTAAACAGAAGAACAATCTAAGAGTAGAGAATATGGCCTGAAGGTATTACGAAGAAAGATGAAAGTGATGAGAAGTGGCAGAAGTAAGAATATCAAGAAACTTAACATAAGAACTGGCGATCTTGAAATAGATCAAGTTAAGGAAATCTGTCTGCTACAAAGGCAGCAAAATAGCTCTGATGCACCGAGCAAGAAAGACATAAAAAGCAGACAACCACTCACAAAAAGGGTAGTCCTCAGTTAAGTCTACTAGCACCAAACACAGGCCTTAATTTCATGAAGAAATTCTGAGAATGTTGTTTGGAGCACAGCATTGTATGGTAGTGAAAGATGCAATGTGAGAAAACAGAACAGAAGAGAATCAAAGCATTAGAGATACGGTGCTATAGAACAACGGTGAAAATTAGATGGACGAGTTTTGTATATACATATTTTTTTTCATGCTTACATAAAATCATAATCAGCTACCTCTGATGTGTGCTGCACACGACTCATTTAGAGGGATCCAACAGTTCTCAACAATATGATGCATGTCAAGAGAGTGACATCTTACTTGTCACAGAACCTTAGAAGTCTCTGGTTCAAGCCTTCCATCTGATTCAGAACCAGGGTGGCCACAATCAGTTCTGCAGGCAAAGCTACAGCTTGTGAACATTGGTGAAATTTCATACACACATCTCAACCTAAAACGTTTCTTTCAATGTGCGCCATAATCTGCAGCTGGCTGCTCTCTCAATGAATGACAGAACAGTCTCTTCAACATGCTAATGAGTCCCTCAGGCATAAATTCAAATGCACAAGGTGATGCTTCTTATTCCTTGTTGCCATTTCCCTAAGCAGTACCGTTATTTACCATTCATCAGAATTGCCGAAGATTAACAAACCTCTAGCCTCTCACATTTTGCTTCTTCCTGACATCGAACTCAGCAGGCAGTGTATGGCTGTTTCAGTTTCAATTAGAGACAGTACCTCAAACCTGTTGGTAAGGGGATGAGAGTAATACATCGAGTTCTTTCTGGTTCCCCTGCTCCGGAGCAGGACCCCTAGAGCTCCCACTAACTCACCACTCACAGTCTTGTTGTCTGATGTGTTCTGTACTTTCTGGAGAGGAGACACTATCCACATATGAGAACAGATATTTTTGGTACCTGTCATAAGCAACTCTGGGTAGTTCACCAAGCACACCCACTCGCAGAAGCTTCCAATCCCTAAACAATAGTCAGAGGGATTTCCAGCTGCTTACAAATAACAGCTACCTCACCCTGTAGCCCTAGAACAGCATTCTCAGAGCGGCTGCATACTGACTACTACAAAGATTTTACAGCAGTACACAACTAGGACCTAACATAAAATTAAACTCACTGTTTAGTTTTTTTAAATTTAAATATCTGTTCTACTGCAAGAGTTACAAGTACCCATTAGAGTTAAATCTACAATGCCCCTGATAGTAGTTTGTTTTATAAATGTGAGGAAAACCTGGGATAAAATTCACTCATTCTGTAAATCAGTACTTTAGTGCATGTTCAAATGGCTCTGAGCGCTATGGGACTTAACATCTGAGATCATCACTCCCGTAGAACTTAACACTACTTAAACCTAAGGCCATCACACACATCCATGCCCAAGGCAGGATTCGAACCTACGACCGCAGCAGTCGCGCGGTTCCAGACTGAAGCGCCTAGAACCGCTCGGCTGCACCGGCCGGCTTTAATGTGTGTCTGTAGCTTTTGTTTTGCTGAGCTAACAGACTTGTTAAACAAACTAATAAATACCAGTATTTCAAAACAAACACAGGCAGTATACTGTTCAAATAGGAAACTAACTGCCACATGATAAAATAGTTACAATATGTGCTAACACAATATTACACCACAATGGTTGACTTTGTATGTGTTCCATTTTAAGTCACAATCGAGAACAATTCCTAATTTCATACTGATCAATGAGTGGGAAAACAATTTTCTAGACAAGATATTGTTGCCAGTTTACAGAATACACAACTGTAGCTCACAACTGCGGATTTATTAGTATATAAATTATGCAAGATTGTAAGCTATCGAAATTTCAGAAAAATAAACCTTCATCACATAACTATACACTGAACTCAATGTGAACAATATTCAGAAGCACAACATAAAGGGAAAAATTTGGAGAAAACACGTATGTCATCTGCAACTTGCACTACAGTACAAATTTTATGTGGAATTCATGAACATCAGAAAAAGATGCAATTCATCATGGCCTGCATAAGTTTCAATGCAATAAATGAAAGCTAATGGGGAAATGACATGAATATATGAGAATCTAAAATTTCCAAGTGAATTTATCTGCCATACATGACAGCACATGTACACAAAGTAAAAACAAGAAGTCAGTATTTAGACGATTTAGAGACAGCTTCTACACTAACATACCAAAGATGAACCCTGTGGCATAATTTTATCCCCCCCCAAAACAGCAGAAAATATGGGCAACAATATAGCAGTTCTGCTTATGATGACTAACAATGTAACTAATTGAAATATAAACCTCTCTCTCATGCAGTGAAAGCAGGATCCATAGAGAACTGATGCTGCCTTTTATGGGAACTGACATATTACAGGGGTTGTGCTGCAATCTACCCATCAGTACGCAGGTATCATTGAAAACCTCATGTACTATTTTATGTGCAGGAGAGGGGGAAAGGGAAAGGGGGGGGGGAGTAAAATTTCCCGTGGATCATAAATTTAGGAAACAACTGAGCTTAAACCTACAGCTATTAATAGATACAAAATTTATCCAGATGGAAATATTAATCAATACAATGAAAAAGGGGGGACAGATTTGCATCTGATAAAGATATTTATTTTGTATAAAACACACAAGTTTAAACGTAAAATGATCATAATACTTTAAAAATCAGTACAAACATGTTACTTTTGTTCATTAAACTGAACCACATTCTTTTAACATACACGTTTCTGTTCACAATATGACGAACAACACTGAGTAACACACACTATGAATGTACCACTTTCACAGAGCTGTTGTGAATTCAGTCACAAAGTTATAAACAAATCAAAGTTTTTAGTATAAAAACTTCAATATACAACTTAAATACTACTTCACATTTTCAAATGAAATTATAAGACAACAGAAGAATTCCTTAGACACACACAAAATTATTGTAACAGTATACACAATTAAGTAATGACACTTATCAAGGAGACTCATGGGTGTAACCTTCCCAAAACTTCTCTCTTCAGACCACCTTCAGTTGTGAAATCAGTAATCATGGAATTCCCATTTAACAAACTGATGCAGTATCAGTAAGCACAACACACAATGTCAACATGAACAAGTCTACAAAAGAATGTATTGAGTGCGGTTTCCAGACTAAACAAGAATAATTATCTGGCACAGATGATAAAAACATACATTGTCATCCCCGAAGCAAATTTAGAGTCCCCACTCCCGTCTTTGCTGTGTATATGCAGAAATATCTAGAAATAACTACTGATAATGAATTCTAAGTTCAGTGTCTTTGCATAATTGCACAGTCATAAGTGCATTTTATTCGAAATCCACAGTAAAGACAATAAATAATACTAAATAATTTTACATATCATTTTCCTTCCAGTACCGTTAATTTCATACTTTGAATAGACTTATGGTAATCTTTTCCCCTTTCCTTTTCTTGTTTTGCCATTTCAATTAGAGAAAATGAAGCCTCCACTTTCGTATGACAGGACCTAAAAAATGACATCTGATACAGTTCACTCACAGGTTCTGTATTCAATGAATACAGTTTTTTTTTTTTTTTTTTTTTTTTTTTAACCTATCTGTATTACAATTTGTACCTCACATTTTTGGACTTTTCTTAGATTTTGTGTGCACATCAATGTTGCCACTTGAAGACTCCATTATGCATTGGGAGAAATTATTTCTATGAAAGTGCACTCAAAAAAAAGTAAGAAAACAGTGAATAAAATTTTTGTGGGTCTGTGAGCACATTATCAATATGTAAAACTACACCCTGAAGGTCACTTCTAACAGTGACTGAAATGTCAGTGGTTTTATACAACGACAGTGCAGTCTCAAACCCAGATAAATTTTACTGACTGTGACAATGGCTGTGGAAGCCTAAGTTTATAAAAGAAAACTTACGTAAAAAATTAGAATAATATTTTGTGTGTGTGAGTGTGTGCATTAACACAATTTCCTTCTTAAATAATGTGTGCATATTAATTGCAGTCTTTTTTTATTATTTCAGATATGAATAAAATAAAATACATTATTAGTAAAACACACACACACACACACACACACACACACACACACAGAGAGAGAGAGAGAGAGAGAGAGAGAGAGAGAGAGAGAGAGAATCTGCACTCCACATAAAATACTACAATGCATCTACTCTGAGTTAATAATTCATTTCTGGTCTTGATCAGCAACACAAAACCTTTAATAAATCTTAATGACATTGATGAGACCTAATTTTTGGAACACTACAGACATTGGTCACTGGATTTAATACAGTTAGAATTTAAATCTCTCACATTCAAATTAACACAGCATAAAGTGATAAATGCTTTCTCATCAGGGAAACTGGAAACATTATTTAGTAGCACACTTCTTGTGTTCAAATTGAGTATAATAATCCTCCAAGAGTCAGTATGTTGATAAGTACACATTCAAGTTACTTATAACACATTCAAAAGTTCCATTCTCTTATTAAATAAAAGAAAGCTTTGTTTGCTTTTTACAAGTTGTTGTTGATGCAAGCACACATTCAGAAAGATGATCTGATTCGATGCATTTCACACTGTAAGAACACTAAGTTCTCAACAATGTTAACCAGAAGGCAACACAAAGAGGAAAACAAGATCATTTTTCCTTTTGCAAATCATGCTACAGGATTACTGTGAAATATATCATTTGGATGTGTTTTCTGGTTACTGTTGTTTTGTTTTGTGCTACACTGTGCCTGCTTTCTTTCCCATGTTTTCATTGCTATCTTAGAACGTTCAAATTCATGACACCAATCAGAATATATTTTCTGGTAATCATTAGATCTCCCAGGTGCTGAACATCTGTGGGCATCTACTGTTATATTATAGCTACAAAGCAAAGAACCACCTAACCAGCAATCGTAACGACCAGAATCTGAATCTGTAACTGATATTAATACTAAGCCATGCTCTGATGTTTCAATGTATTTGTCTGGCCTATAAACTATAGGGTAACGGCCTTTGTCTTTAGTGTAATGGACCCAGGATATTGTCTGACTGCTTAACACTTCTGGTACTTTTAAGAAACATCCAAGATGTATGCTTTGCCCCCAAGTAACAATCAGTTTCTTTTTCATTACACTGTGTTCACATAAGTTTGCACTTGTATTAGTAACATCCTGAAGAAGTCCTGGGGTGTATGACTTACATGAGTTCGAGTCTCTATCCCATCCGCAGTAAGGATCCCGAGCACACTGCAAGCAATTGCTGTAACGGTGATGACACATAACCAGTTCTATCTGACGCACTATATTATCTGATGCAGCATACAAAGATTTGTATTCCTTAGATAAGTGTAGTGCTTGGACTGGTTCAGGTGGTGTGACATCAAAAATATCAACTAGTAGTGACTGAGGCAGCCCACCACTGTCATACCATTGGACAACTTTATATACCTGACCAGTACTTGTCCCGGCATAGTACACAATATATTCCATGTTCTTACCCACCAAGTTAACTTTCAATTTATCCACTACTAGCTGCGTAAACAAGACATCTCTCTTATAAAATACTGGTTTTCCACCTTCATGAGATACTGCTCCATCCATTAATGGATGGGAACGTATAAAATTAAGAACCGTATCTG
The DNA here is from genome assembly GCF_021461395.2 of Schistocerca americana. Lineage (NCBI taxonomy): Eukaryota > Metazoa > Arthropoda > Insecta > Orthoptera > Acrididae > Schistocerca > Schistocerca americana. The sequence continues at coordinate 636,074,047 of NC_060120.1, read as the reverse complement.
GGAGCAATTCAGTATCATTGACACATTCTCCTGGACGTGGATCTGGGACTCTACTAGGTAGAACAGGCAACCAGGCTGAGCTGCTAGTAGCTTGCTCCTTGAACTTTCCACTGAACACTTCTTGTATGTCTTTCAAAGTGAAAGAACAAATAGCTGAGCCAGTAAGTCCTGTTACTGAAGTACTGAACACTCCGAAAAACTTATCTGTGTTAGGCATCTTGTAAACACCTTGTATCTCATTAAAATAGAATGGAAATTCCCCTGGAATGGAACAGTTTAGACGTGCTTTAAGAAATGTTGCCCAATTTTGGCTGAGAATATTCTTTCCACCAACATCCTTCTTGCATACACGGGCAACACGTGAGTAAACACTTTTACCACAGTTTATGTACTCCACTGCAGTCTCTCTAAAAAAGAAAAGCACATATTCACCTACATCAAATGAACCCACAAAATTTGGATTATCAAGCCACTTTGAGTCATATTTCAGAGTACGCTTGAAAGAATATTCCCGTCGACCTGTTGTGAGATTATAGAGGTCAGTGCGAAAAATAACTGTATCTGCCTTGGTAAACTCTGCATTTGTACCACTGTACAAACCAGGCAAATCACCTGGATTCCCATTCTCTACCCAAACTGCAGTTGAGCTGTCTTCAGGATCGAAAGGACATTTCGCAATACCTACACCAATACCTGGAACATACTCATGTCTCTGTAGATGTGTCAAATTTGAATACACAACCCAATCCTTTGGGCTATGAGCATTTGTCCCACAAATATACAAACGACTTCCATCACCCATTGGCTGAATTACACGAATATGGTTCTTGCAATCAAAGTCTGCTGACTTCCCTTTGGAAACACAATTTGCAATATTTGTTGGTTCAAGAGTCAATGAATCTCTTTCACAATCTGACAAACTTATATTGGTCAAGTTCAGTTTGTATACTTTGTCAAGTGCACCCACATAAAGTGACTCTCGTTTTTCATCCAAATGAAATGTGCGGTAATATTTGTGTCCACAAGAGAACTCGTGGATCAGATCTTGATGCAGCTGTTCAACAGAGCCAACCAGATGGACTGATGCAGCGACCAGCAATAGGTTCCACAATTTGGCAGCCATGTTCTACATCAACTGTTTCTTTATCTGCCTCGTTCAGCTGCTCCATCATGAAAAGAATAAACAGTGTCCTCTCAAAATCTTTTAGGTGTGGGATGCATATTATCAATACTAATATGTTTGTTAGAAGCAAAATTACCTGTACTACAACATTTACAAAGTGCTTCATGCATAAGTTTGGCTGGTGCTGCTTAAAAAGTTTTGGCCTATTATACATTGTACTTTTAACAGCACAAAAATTGGCAGGTGGAAATCACCATCAATAATTAATGCTATGGACAGTTCGAAGAAATAATATTATTTAAATACTATGGAAAAACAATACTGATATTTTATACATCTGTACCAGAAATTAAATCTTTATGCCAATGCAGTGTGTCTTCTTAGCTACAAGCACACAACAGCAGTAACTTACGAGGTGGGCACGTAGTGAGGGGTTGGAGGTAATCATTCTAATTAAATGTTCAATGTCTATTGTCTACACCCCAGGTCACCCATGCAAGAGTGTATGGAGGTTTTGACTGCAAGAGACAATGAAGACATCCCCAACTCATCCAGTAATTTTGTGAGTTTTATGTCAATACACAGATGTGTGCCCCCCCCCCCCCCCCCTCCCCACAACAGTAACTGCAACAATGTTTTGGCCAGGGACCAAAGACTGCACACAATGAGAGCAAACTAGAACTGACTGCAGCTGAAAACTTTGTGGCAGCAACATTTACTATTAATTTTACCATAAGGAAAGGGTGGGAGTATATATGTAGCTTGCAAGCTAGGACACACAATTATTGATAGGTTGACTTGCTTCAGTCTTCTTTGCATGCTGTTAATAAAAGCAGCAATGAATTCAGAATAAACTAGCAAGGGAGACTGTTATTGTTAGCATAATGATCTATCACCATTAACTGTCCTGACATGAAACAAGTAGTCGCTTGTGATATGACTTTCTACTGCAGTTACATCAGATGGATATAATACACCCTTATGCCAATTCAAAATACCATGAAAAAATATACACTGGAAATATTAACACAAAAATATAATATATGGGGGTTCAAATAAAAAATCTTGGTACTGTGAATAAAATTAACTGCTGCTTTTCACTGTTTGGCCACACAAGATAACTTGACATGATGTATTGTAATATAGGAGATAGATAGCATGTCACATTTTCCTTTGGAACTTTTATCCTTTTATGACATGCAGTGGCAGTGTTGTTCTGCACTCAATAGCAATAAAAAAAGTGATTATTTACAGCTGTAAGTGCCACATTCACTCAACATTAATTGGTGACAATCTATGATTCAAAGTCAGACAGTTGCATTTTTTCACTTCAGTGCCAGTCACTTTATTCATTATCAGTACGTTACTGCTCTTTTGAAGAAATGGGTAAAACTGTGCTGGAGGTGGCAGAGGACTGGATAGCATTGAGGAAACTGAGACTTCCATAGGAACAGCAATGGCGCAGGACACTGAACAAACACCAAGACAAAATCCAACCTTATATATGTGAAGTTAATCACACTACTGCAAATTTCAAATCTACAGATATGGTTCAGCATCAGTTTGGGATACTGGGGCATCAGGAAATGGCTCCATAGCAAATAATGACACCACCAACTGTTGTGTGCTAAGAGCATATAAATTGTAAATATAAATGTAAGGCATTTTGTTGGAATGGTATTTCACAGAGAATGACATTGCTATCTGAATATAGAGGCCTTCAGGTGACCTTTGGAGTTTGAGAAACAAGACTAGGCCTTATGATGCACTGGCAATGAGCTTGATTTATGTGGCTGGAGATCATCTTCTGTTGTGGGAGCAGTTCAAAGTAAACACAGCTGGGTATATGTTGCCCGTTACTCATATTCTAAGTAATATCATCCTTCAATGAGTTTAAACACTATATTTGAAGGGGATGATCTGTTTCCAACAAAACGAATTTCCAGTATAAAAATTAACAGTTGTGCATCAGAATTTCACATAAAAGAAGGAAGTTGCTGTTCTGAATTTTCCTCCATAAAATTATCGCCACCTTTATGCTCCAACGGCAAAGACTACCAAATCCACCGGTTAGTCCCTAAACCGTTAGGGGTAAAACTCAATGGGACCCGTGGCAAGTAAGGCTAGCAACCTGCTTCCCTGGTACTTGAAATATGACGCTGGCAACAATCAGAGCAAAATGCCTCGGACCTTTGGAGGTGACAGAGTCCCACCTCTAATTGACAAACCAGGGACTCCTAAGATACAACTCGGCAAACGAATGGTAACGAGGTGGGGAGCTATTAATATCAATGGGGGCTACTATGGGAAGAAGGTAGAGCTGGCAGAGGCTGCAAGTAAGATGGGGTTGGACGTTTTACCTGTTAGTGACATTCGGGTAAGGGGTGAGAAAGAAGAGGAAGTGGGAGAATACAAGGTCTACTTGTCAGGAGTCAAAGCAGGAATAGCACAATGGGGTGTAGGGCTTTACATCAGGAAAGAAATGGAACCCAGCGTAGTTGCAATAAGGTATGTAAATGAACGACTGATGTGGATAGATTTGACAGTGTCTAGCAAGAAAATTAGGATTGTGTCAGTATATTCGCATTGTGAAGGGGCAGTTCAAGAATGATGCACTCAGTGATGTAGCTGTTAGACTAAAGAACAAGGACAGTGTTCTGCTCATGGGTGATTTTAATGCCAGGATTGGAAATCAAACAGAAGGGTATGAAAAGGTTATGGGTAAATTTGGAGAGGATATGGAGGCCAACAGGAAAGGGAAACAACTCTTGGATTTCTGTGCCAGTATGGGCTTAGTAAACACAAACTCCTTTTTTAAACATAAGAGCATTCACCGGTATACTTGGGAAGGCAGGGGAACCAGATCTGTCATTGACTATATAATAACAGATCAGGAATTCAGGAAGGCTGTGAGGGACACACGTGTATTCAGGGGATTCTTTGATGACACTGATCACTATCTTAATCTGCAGTGAAATTGGTATTGTAAGGCCAAAAGTGCAGGAGGTCAGGTCCATATGTAGGAGGATAAGAGTAGAGAAACGTCAGGATAAGGAAATCAGGCACAAGTACATAACAGTGATCTCAGAAAGGTACCAGTTAGTTGAATGTAGTCAATTACAGTCATTGGAAAAGGAATGGACAAGGTACAGGGACACAGTACTAGAAGTTGCTAAAGAATGTCTTCGAACAGTAGTGTGTCAAGGTAGGATGAAGCAAACAGCTTGGTGAAATGACACAGTCAAGGCAGCCTGTAAAAGGAAAAAGAAGGCGTATCAAAAATGGTTACATACTAGAACTCAGGTAGACAGAGAAAGTTATGTTGAAGAAAGAAACAAAGCCAAACAGATAATTGCAGCATCCAAGAAGAAATCTTGGGAAGACTTTGGAAACAGGTTGGAGACTTTGGGTCAAGCTGCTGGAAAACCATTTTGGAGTGTAATTAGCAGTCTTCAAAAGGGAGGTAAGAAGGAAACGACAAGTATTTTGGACAGGACAGGAAAACTGTTGGTGAATCCTGTTGATGCCTTGGGCAGACGGAGGGAATATTTTGAAGAGTTGCTCAATGTAGGTGAAAATACGATCAGTAATGTTTCAGATTTCCATGTACAATGGGATAGGAATGATGATGGAAATAGGATCACATTTGAGGAAGTGGAGAAAATGGTCAATAGGTTGCAGTGCAATAAAGTGGATGAAATTAAGTCAGAACTCATCAAATACAGTGGAATGTCAGGTCTTAAATGGCTACACAGGATGATTGAAATGGCGTGGGAGTTGGGACAGGTTCCATCAGACTGGACGAAAGCAGTAATCACACCAATCTTTAAACATGGAAACAGAAAATATTGTAACAACTAGAGAGCTATCTCTCTAATCAGCGCATTGTGGGAAAAATCTTCTCTGGTATTGTTGAAAGGAAAGTGTGAGTATTAGTTGAGGACAAATTGGATTAAAATCAGTGTGGGTTTAGGCCTCTTAGAGGTTGTCAGGACCAGATCTTTAGCTTACGGCAAATAATGGAGAAGTGTTACAAGTGGAACAGGGAATTGTATCTAAGCTTTATAGATCTAGAAAAAGGCATATGACCAGGTTCCTAGGAGGAAGTTATTGTCTGTTCTACAAGATTATGGAATAGGAGGCAAACTTTTGCAAGCAATTAAAGGTCTTTACATGGATAGTCCGGCAGAAGTTAGAGTTGACGGTAAATTGAGTTCATGGTTCAGAGTAATTTCAGGGGTAAGACAAGGCTGCAACCTGTCTCCACTGTTGTTCATATTATTTATGGATCATATGTTGAAAACAATAGACTGGCTGGGTGAGATTAAGATATGTGAACACAAAATAAGGAGTCTAGCATATGCGGATGACTTAGTTGTGATGGCAGATTTGATTGAAAGTTTGCAAAGTAATATTTCAGAGCTAGATCAGAAATGTAAGGACTATGGTATGAAGATTAGCATCTCCAAAACGAAAGTAATGTCAGTGGGAAAGAGATATAAACGGATTGAGTGCCAAATAGGACAAACAAAGTTAGAACAGGTGGACGGTTTCAAGTACTTAGGATGCATATTCTCACAGGATGGCAACATAGTGAAAGAACTGGAAGCGAGATGTAGGAAAGCTAATACAGTGAACGCTCAGCTACGATCTACTCTCTTCTGCAAGAAGGAAGTCAGTACCAAGACTAAGTTATCTGCGCACTGTTCAATCTTTCGACCAACTTTGTTGTATGGGGGTGAAAGCTGGGTGGATTCAGGTTACCTTATCAATAAGGCTGAGGTTACGGATATGAAAGTAGCTAGGACGATTGCAGGTACTAGAAGATGGGAACAATGGCAGGAGGGTGTCCACAATGAGGAAATCAAAGAAAAACTGGGAATGAACTCTATAGATGTCGCAGTCAGGGCGAACAGGCTTAGATGGTGGGGTCATGTTACACGCATGGGAGAAGCAAGGTTACCCAAGAGACTCATGGGTTCAGCAGTAGAGGGTAGGAAGAGTCGGGGCAGACCAAGGAGAAGGTACCTGGATTCGGTTAAGAATGATTTTGAAGTAATAGGCTTAACGTCAGAAGAGGCACCAATGTTAGCACTGAATAGGGGATCATGGAGGAATTTTATAAGGGGGACTATGCACCAGACTGAACACACAAATGCATAATCAGTCTTAGATGATGATGATGAAAATTATGGCCAAAGGAAAAATTGACATGTGAGAAAATTAGCCTAGCTCTACAGTAAGGACTAGACTTTGAGACATCGCACTCCACACCTGTAAGGAGGTAGTAAAATGAAACTAATATACTGCCTCTCCCCCCCCCCCCCCCCCTCACACATTGATTTCTTTCCTTGTATGGGGTAGAAGGCAGAGATATTACACACAGTTGGGCAGGAAACCAAATACTATGCTATTCTGATGGCCCACAATACATGAACAAGAATTACATCTTTGCTGTGTTAGGGGAGAAAGAAACTAAAATTGTAATATCAAGAGTTTAAATTTCAGCCTGTTGACTTCACCTCAAAAATGCACTAATAATTCTATAGATCAAATGTCTAGCTTTTTGCATGGTTTTTAGAGTGGAAATTTGTGTAAGTTAGCTGAAGAAAGTATATTGACATAATTATACAAACAATTACAAAAATGGCATTCCTTTTTATGGGCAATACTGCAAATATGTTGAAATATTACACTTTTAAGTCAAATAGTGGATAGTTTAGGACTCACTTATAGCCATTTTTTGTGCTGTAAAGTACATAATATTCACATACTTCAAAAGCTACAAAATGAATACATCATTAATGCAAATGTTGAACTGCATGTAAACATAGGAATTTAGCATATTAAAATCAGTAGTAGGTATACAATATGAGGTTATATGGGAAAAAAAAAGTTTGATTTATTTATTTGATACATTTCAAACATGATTAAAAATAAATGCCATGACTAAACAGTAAATCAAAATTAACAATTAAGTATACATAACTGTACATGCATTTTAAAGCAGTGAATTCTTTATTTCTTTTTCATCCTATTTATGTATAGACACATGTAACACACTTAAATGCAAAAAATAAATAAAAAAACCAGTAAAGCAAACAGTGCTTAGAGTAAAAAAAACAGCATTACAAGGAAGTGCCCATGCCTCAACAGTTCTTTAGTTGTATGCTTTCTCCGTGTTCAGCTACAGGGGAAACTTTATGGGGGTAAACAACACCAAAAAATTAAGAAATCTGCAGCATACATAAAACAATTAAAATAAACTACAGTAAACAGAAAGTAAATTTTCCTATTTAATAATGTGGTATACTAATTGCAGAGTACAAATTCAGTTAATTACCAAACTAAAAGATTACTCTATTGTTCCTACATGGGAAAGTATATTCAGAAATATTTAGCACTATAACAAATATAAATTTATTAATTTGGTTTTCATCCCAAAATATTACAGTTTTCATAAAAAAATCCTAGACTACCATGAGGAAAGCACACATTACCATAAAATAACGAGGCATAAAAGGTAAAACAAGGGCTATGAGACATCATTAGCACTTAGCACAATCGACAGTCTTATTTGCAGATGCTATTTATATGCCACTATTGTACCCTCTTCAGCAAATGTAGCACACATTTTAACAGTTGTAAATTCCTCCAAACTGCAGCATACATATTTATTGGCACAATCATTTTTCCCATTTATAAACTGTATTAGATTTACAGAAATTTTCTTCCATTTAAATACCGTATAGTAGTAGGAATACTTTTTTAAAATTATTTCTTGATCTACTTTCTGTGCATAGCATTCATCATTGGCACGTAAAGCATATGTCTAACATCAGGATTAATCAAACAATGGAAAGTCCACGTTGGAAAAAAACCATGAAAAGTACAAGTCATTGACATCAGGATTAAATGTTCCATGTCAACAAAACTCATCAAGACAAAGAAATTTCTTTTCTTCTTCAATAAGGTAGATGAATCAACTGATCAGAAATATTAGAGAGATAAGTCTTAGGGGGAGATGTTTGACACACAGTTTTCTTTGTGGTTATGTTAATAATTAAAAGGTTTGTCATTTTATGGAGGTTTCAGGGAGGATAATTGCTTGCCTAAGCTAGAGAGGGAATCCAACAATCATGCTTTACCTTTGAGTGGAAAGACCATCACAGCCGAACATTGAGCATGTCGAACACAAAGGGCAAGGTCATTTCAGAGAGTTGACATGGCAACCAGCATCAACTCTACATATATAAAAAATTATGTGGAGAAAAAAATCAACTGTTTATTGTGATACTGATTTTGTTAGTGGGCAACACACATAATAACTTTTACAATATACAAATGAAACTTTACATCCAGAAGATAAAGAAACAAACAAAATGGGTTATTAATTTAGAAAAAAGTTGAATACAATGTATCTCTCTTAGGATCAATTTAAAATGGTTTAGTTGAACATTTCTTAAAGTGGGATAATATTGTTATCTCTTTTCTTATGTAACAGATCAATCAATACAACAAAAGTAACTATTTAAAAGGAGTCATTTTCGTTGTTACAAGTATTCTCAGTGCTGAGAAGGTGTGGTGTGCTTTTATGTTCAGTCACAGTACAAGGTCAGAATGATATATATCAGAGAAAGATACAGCTCACTGAGTTTTAATAAAAGTCACTATTAAACAACAAGAAGACATGCAGGGTAGCACCCATGGAGTTTGAAAATGAAGATAGATATAATAAATGAAACTTTTAAGTATTGATATCGAGATACGCTTAATTTGGTTGGTTGGTATGGAGGTAAGTTGTTAACGAAAGGTGAAGAACCTAGGCTGAATGTGGTCCATATACAGTTTTAATTTAGCTATTAGGAAATGTCTGTAATGACAGAGTTGTTGGAGTGACAGAAAAGCTCATAAAATATGCCTTTAAAAAGTGGGAGGAGGTGCTGTAAGGCAGATTACTAAGAAAGATAACTCATATGTAACTACTGCACAGAAAGGCACTAAAAACTGTCAGAATACGATAGTCAAAGTGTACCAAACATTTCTGTTAAATGACAATAATAAAGCAGGATAGAAAAATGTTTCTTCTGCTGTCTTAAGAGCTGTGGGAGCTTCGACATCTCTACTGCAATAGCTTTTTAACAATGATTTAGAAAGTTAAAATAAAGTTCTACATGACTGTCACTGTGCTCACTCTTCGGCAGTTACTAAGGCAGTGTTTGCACTCCCTTCATTCTCACAGCAGTTGAGTGACACTCATGCTGGATTTTGAGTGACGTTCCCTTCTCTCTAGCCTCCCCCAATCTGTTCCCTTTCCTATCTGAGGAAGGGTACCTACAATAGTTTTTTTGTACTTATGATTGTCTATCAGCAGTACATAGAATTTTATCTCCCAAAGGTAAATAACTGTCAGCCATTCTGCCTCCTTGCAATCTTATAAATGGTGAACAAGAAAGCTTCATGCAGAGAACTTATGTAAACTCTCATCCTGAGAACCATTTCTTTAACACTCATCTGAAAATTTTCACAGCTTATTCTTAATCTAGCTTCCAAAACTCAGATCTTGCTTTGATCTAGCATAGTCTATCTTGCACTCTGCTTTGAAACCCCTATTAAGCCTCCTTTGCAAAGTATGTCTAAGGATTAATTTCCCACAATTCGCATCAACTTTGACATTTCAACTTAAAAGAGCTGTGACTGGTCATTAGCCATAGTACTCACTGTGAACATTTTTTCAATTGTGAGGTTTCAATTTTTCACTAAACATCCTAATCAGTGCTAAAATATAATGCCGAAAGGTACGCATCTGTGGCGGATATTTCTGACTTATAACTTACACATGCAGCTTCCACTCTTCTGCAGTATCTCAATGAGTAAAGATAAATCTCCTACATCATTAACACAAAATCCCCAAATTCAATGGCGTTTCAGGAACTCTGTTGCTGACCTTGGCACCGATACCAAGGCTTTTACATTACATCTCTATAATCTTGGCGTACAACAACTTTCCCTGTTCTTGTCATGTGCTTTCATATTAGCCACTGCATACTGTCATATCAATCACCCAGCTCCTTACCTCTCTAACCTGTTGGGTCTGGAGGACAAGGACTTTATCTGATGCTCCCTCACTGTAAATGACCAATCTTCTCATATCTTCTTGACAATATTTGCTCTGTCCTCCTTTCAAATCATTTATTTCATATTTTTCCTTTTTTCTTTCATTTATTTCTTCTGTCCTCACTGAAGGATATCTCTTGCCCTGTTCTTGAATTTTTCACGTATAAATTCTGTGGACTCTCATGCTATTTAATGTTGCTCACCCACACATTAAGTTATTTTCGTTTAGAATCTGCCATCCTTTTTATAAACTACTGTGGGAATCTACGCATTAGAGGGTCTCAGTGTAAGAGAACCTACAGATAGCAACACAATGCTAATGTATTGTAACTTGTAAACAATGTGACAACATTTTACCAACTACATTCTGATGGATATCAATGGCTTTCTTCCTGCTTAAGGCTTTATCAAATGACTGATATTCTATTCTGAAACAGTGTGAAGTCCAGCCTTTTGGAGATTCATATGTGTTTAATAACTGGACATCAGTTACAATATCACCAACTAGTTGCCAAAGAATACTGTAAAGCTTTTTATGGCTATACAAAGGACTCTGTGAAAAGCAAATATCAAAAGAATATTTTAAGCCATATAGACTGCTAAATTTTACATGACTGTTTTTGTACCCAACCTTTAAACAAGTTTCACTGGCATATAAATGTCTCCAAGATGTATGAAACAATATTTCTGATAGTGTATCAGGATACATTAAACAGAATTCAGTGTGTATTTCTTCATTTTTGATTGATCCATCTACAGTGTAGTGCTGCAACACAGTATTCGTTGAATCTCTCATAATTTCACAATCTTTAGACAGCAACAAAATGTTTGTTAATTTTACTTCAAAATTTGTATTTTCAATAAAAGTAGGGCAGTCCATACTTTTGTACTGCAACACTGGGCTGCTGTTCACAATCGATGAAGCTTTTAAGTAAAAATGGTCACCAATATTATTTTGCAGTAAATTTTCAAGATAGGCTCTTAAAATATCATGTGAATTGTAACCAAAAAGCATTATTTGATTTGAAACAGGAGCTTGTGAGAAGTCAGATCCCAAATCATGGAATACCATCCCACTGTACAGAAGGTAATTTTCATGACACATCCACCAGAGATGCAACGGAACACTAATAATGTCCAACAATGAATGGCGCAAGGGACATATCAATACTTTGTCTGCACTACTATCTGATAAACATCTTGGATCAAACAAGGGCACTTCACTTTCCTGGACACTTCTTACACTCTTTTCACTATGTTCAATAAAGGTTTTCAAACTATTTTGGAAAAACAATGCAACATTGTTTACAGGTGTTTGAATATATTTCTGAAAGTAATATTTTGGGCACAATATTTCTCCAGATGGAATTTTAATACTACACTGCTCTAAACTTTCTTGCAGAACTGAAACTTCCACTGAAGGAAATAGAGGTTGTCTTTTACAAAATATGTGAACAAGTGCTCCATCAGTATGAAAACTCTTATCTGTACCCCGATAGCCTGCACTCTTGTAGTTAGGGTAACTGTCTCCATCAAATGGCTCAACTGCTGTCAAAACCAAATTTCCATCAGCAACCATTTCAACAACTTTCCATGTATCATCCCAACGTCGAATTTCTTTTTCAGCACTGGTTCCACCTTGACCTTTGCAGAGTGATATCAGCAGTTGACCATTTGTATCTAGTAAGTGACAGGCACTCACAGCAAACTGACGCAGCAGTTCCCTGTTTAAATTTATCTTCATTTTACCTCCAACATGTGGAAAATTAAATACGATCTTAGAAAAGCTTTCATTTTTTAATACTGGGTGCTCAGTTAATTTTGTAGCATCTACACCAAATAAAACTCGCACACCTGCAAAGAAAATGTTGCTTGCTAATTCAAATTTCAAAATTGTTTGCAAGAAGTTTTGTTAATATCCAATACAGGAACATTTAAAAGTACCTAAAAATAATATTTCAGAAGGACAGATGCACAAAACTGCAAGAGCAGAACAAAAATATAGCAAAATTATTCAGGGCTGCACAAAGCCTACAAAAATATGGAAGATGTAGGTGCTTCAGATGCCTTTTATGTAGTCCTCTACAATTATCAAATCATCAGACATGCTACAAGAATATCACTTTTTTCAGTATGTCTCCAGAAATCTGTCTACAATTCCAATCCTTGAATACATTTTGCATTTCATGTAAGCCATGAAAAAGGCATGTTCAAAAGGTGGGAAAGTTGGCTAGGAATACCATATGAGAGTAGCAAAATACATAAATAAATAAAATAATCAAGCATTACGATGACAAGGCATGAGAAAGCAAGAAGTAAAATTGAAGCTAAAAACTGTAAAAGTAATTAGATATAAAAAGCGTCTTTTGAGATCAATGAACCAATCACAGTACTATTAACACAAAGCAAAGTTCACTGAAAATCAAACAATAACTTATATGCTTCTTACATTGCTGGGTAAATGTGACAAGTCCACAGACCAGAAAGAGAAATATTTAAGACTTGCATTGACAACAGGAGAGCTATGAAGATACATGAAGAGAGGGGCAAAAAACTGAAGAGAGATGAAAATAAAAAATATACAACACTTTGAAACGAGATGAAAATAAGAAAGGCAAGAATGGGAGAGGGGATGAGATATGAATCCTAGGAGCTATTTAAAGCTGACAGCAAGTCAATGTTGTAAACCAACCCATAGCATTCTGTACCTCAGCTACGATTCATTGTTACTGTTGCTTCAATGGCAACAACAGTATACTTAAGAGACAAAACCTCACAAACAAATTTATCTCTGTAAAGAAGGACCATTAATGCAGTTACCTTAGCTGGAAACCGGATATGTCAACACCAGTGGCAACATAAGTGAGATGAAAACACTGCCCACTTCACAGTATAAGAAATGTTGGGAAGAAAGTTTTACATTTTATTATGCTACTGATTTTAATGTTGGGCAATATACAATGACTTACATACTGGAAAAGAAACCAGACACATAAGACAAGGACATAAAGAGTTAAATGCAGTATGTCACTGCTAGTCTCAATTTATAATTATTTTGTCGAACTTTTCTAAAAGTAGGATAATGTGTTCACCTCCTGTGTTGTGTGTAGTGGGGAAACCAATAAAATGAAAGTAATTACTAATAACGGAGTTATTTCTGTGGTCACAAGTACTGTGAAGGTTAGCCACTTTGTTTTACATTTATTGGGACAAATCTCACAAAAACAATGAGATAACATTAAATATACATTAAATTATTTACTTTATTACAAAAAAACAATATTCACTCTTATACAATTATGTCATACACAAATGCAACATTTTTAGTTGATAATACATAGCAATGACTTCCACTTCCACTAAAACTGAGCTATTGTAATTCATTTTATTATTTTGATTCAAACATATATATCTGCTCTAACTTTAAATATTCAACTGTCTCTCAACATCAATGTTCGCTTCTTCTGACAGAACAGTTTTTTGCACTCAAAAAACCAAGTATCATCGTAAGAAATAAAATTATGGTTATTGCACTGGTTATTGAATATGAACCCAGCTGCTCCAAATGATGGTTATTTTAAACTATAACAACTGTAACAAGAAAATTGTGGAACTAGAAGTGATAATCTCCCTTAAATGCCCTCCACAGCTATAATGCAGTAATGTAATATTTCTCAACATGTTTCAGATAAACAGTATTTCTTCATCTCTATATGAAGGATTCAACTTCTTTCCTCACTCCCTTATTCAACTGGAAGTGTCACTCATTGTACATATGTAAGATTTTGACAGGTGGTGACATACTAGAAACATCTCGCCAGTTGCCATTCTTGGATCGTTACTAGTAAACCTGAGCTACTTCTGGCATATACAATGTTCAAATAACTTAGTTAGTTTCATGTTCTGTGGACCACTTTGCATGATAGATCATAGTAATGTGGAATGAGTCATTTTACATTCACATCGCAAATTAATTAGTACATTCTGAACATTTTTAAGTATTGTCCAAAGCGAACAAAAGATGCATAGATTTTACACATTATAGTAACAGAAATTCTTCTATGGAATAGAAGGAGCTATCAAGGAGAAACTTTCTCAGTTTGTTTTCAAATTATACTTTGATGTCTGTCAGACTTTTATATCATTGGATCAGTGATCAAAAATTTTTGTTGCAGTATTGAGCACTCGTTATGTGCTAAAGACAACCTTAATGTGGAGTAATGAATGTCGTTTTTCCTTCCGATATTAAATTATGTACATCATTGTTCCTTTTGAACTGTAGTGGACTATTTACAACAAACTTCATGAGGGAATAAATATATCATGAAGCAGTGGTCAAATGCCCAACTCCTTAAACAGTTGTCTACAAGATGATCATGGGCGACCACTAGATATCATTCTTACTGCACATTTTTGCAGCATGAATATAGTCTTTCTTAGAGACGAATTACCCCAGAACATTATTCCAAAAGACACTATTGAAAGAAAATAGGCAAAATATGTACACTTACTAATTTCTCTCTCCCCAAGCTTTGCATTGATTCTAAGGGTTCCAAAATGTGCTTCTTCCAGTTTAAATTTCCATCAATACAGACACGTAAGAATTTTGAAGTTTCCACCCTACTTATTATTTTCTCACCATATGTTTTACTTATTACTAGGAATGCAGAACAGGTAACATGCAAGCAAGTGGTCTTGAAAATAGAGATGGAGGTTTTTGCTTAAATTCTGATGGGAATCCCGCACTCTCCCTGAGAAAACATTTAATTTAAGTTTGTGAGATGTCCCATCACTATATGAGGTTTGTTCCAAAAATTCCAGAACACTGTCCACAAAAATTTTTTTTCCGAAACATTGTCCACAAAATTTTTCTACGCTTACCTTTTAATTGTTGTGCATTCTCCTCCACAACTGATACACCAATCTAAATGCCATTTTCACTTCCGGAAGCAGTCTTGGAATGCCTCTTGCTGGATCATGTGATGTACCATCTGTGAATTTTTTAAAAATCTCATCTATTGTTGCAAATTTCATCATTTCAACAGGATTTTCAACTTTGGAAATAGAAAAAAATCCGCAGGGGCCAGGTCCAGAGAGTATGGAGGACAAGGCAGCACAGTTATTTCATTTTTTGTGCAGTAGTCATACACCAACAAGGATGGATGTGTGGGTGCATTATCATGATGCAAGAGCCATGAATTGTCTCATCACATTTCAGGCCGTTTCCTTCTCATATTTTCTTGCAGGCATCACAACACATCATGATAGTACCATTGATTAACAGTTGTTCCAGTGGCGTGAATTCATAAGGAATTAATCCTTCAAAGTCAAAGAAAACTATTGGCATGGCTTTGACATGTGACCTGACCTGACGAATTATTTTTGGTCTTGGAGAATCTTTCCAACATACTGCGAAGATTGAACCTTGGTCTCAGCATCATAACCATAGACCCACATCACATTGTAAGTTATGATTCTCTTATGGAACATCTTGTTCTCATTTGTGGGATCCAGAAGCTCACTGCGAGGCGAAGGTCTACTTGGTCTTGACTCATGACCCTTGGGACGAACTTGGTGGCAGCAATGCATCCATCCAAGATGCTGTGTCAGGATTTCATGACATGACCCATCTGAAATGTTGTTACACTCTTCTGCAATCTCTCAGACAGTCAGTCTGCGATTGTCATGCAGAAGTTCGTTGATGTTCCCGACATGAGTGTCACTGATAGACGCTGAAGGGCACCCTGAACAAGTGTCATCTTTAACTTCTCTCCGGCCATTTTTAAACCATATTGTCGCAGGAGAAGATGAGTAGCACTGTGGTGTAGTGGTTATGATACTAAACTGTTGCATGGTGGGTCGTGAGTTCAAAACTCATCTGGACTGCACAATTTTAATTTCTATATTTGGTTTGAGTACATTCTAGAATCATTGTACTGGAATGTTCTGTAGCTGTATATATACTGTATGTGTTCTGGCCGGAGGCGGTTCGCACCGCGCCATTGTATGTGCAAGTGCTGAAAAACCTTCATTAAGTGAAGGAAGTGTTTGTCAGTCATCTAATTACACCTTCTTCAATGTGACATTATTCTGGTGGAGGCGCTGGGTATCAGAACTTGTGATAGTGCACATTATCGATGAAACATTGGCTCCCATCAGGCCACAATGGAGCCATCATTTACGTGGCGAGAAACCTGAGTTCAAGCCATATTCAACAGATCGCAGTCTATCGGATACAGAAGAAGAAGAGGACGTTACGATGACAGCAACTGTGTGCCACCACATGAGACATCCTTCAGGGTTCTCTGGTGACAATGGCCAAGATCCAAACAAGTGGCTGAAGGTATATGAGCGTAGAGCCAAATTTAACAAATGAGATGACACCATGTGTTTGGCTAACGTATTTTTCTACACGGAGGGCACTGCCAAGCAATGGCATGAGAACAATGAGGAGAAGTTCACAAGCTGGGAAGTATTCCAGGCCGAACTGCTCAAGTGTTTTGGTGACACACGACGACAGAAGTGCAAGGCTGAAGATAAATTAAAGTGCAGTGTGCAAGTGTCCAGGAGAAACTACAGCATCCTACATTCAAGACGTTTTGGAGTTGTGTAAAATAGTGGATCCTAGAATGAAGAAGGAAGATAAGGTTGTACATCTCATGAAGAATGTTGCTGAGGACATGTCTCAAAGCCTACTCCCAAAGGAGTTCTTGAAGAATGCATGATACACAGGAGGAATAAATTTTAGAAGATCAAGCATATCCTTCTTGTTGTTGGTTGTCACAGTCCGCCTGGGCTTGTAAAGTATCCCTTGTGTCACTGATGTAAGGCTTTGAAGAGGTCTGCCTAATGTGTGTTTATGAAAATCCACTTCGTGAAGTTCTTCACTTTGACGGAAACTTGATTTAAACCTCATGGAAAATGGCACTGCCCATTCCAATTGTATCCAGCTGACTTGTAGCTAATTTAATGGATACCCATCAGTAGCCCTTTTCCTGATCACTGTGCTGTCTAGTAGCCCCTTCGTTGACACAAAGTTGTCGTTCTTCATTATGCGAACAATGAAAAGCTTTTTCTTTTTACCCCCTTGAATAATATCTACCCAATCACCAGCTGGGTAAATATATCATTTTTTTGTGACTGGCTAATTTAATCAGACCAAACTCTGCATCACTGGGCAGGTAGCTATGACCAGGTATCATAAATTTGTGGTTTATTACTTCCACTTTCATGTCCGGGTCTTCATAAAGGAAATTCAAGTATTACAATTACATTTCTGCCCTGTATATGAATCAGAATATGCAGTTATTACTTTGTACGTCTTTGTGTATTCTTTAAGGTGTTTCACAACCCAGACACAACATCTTGGGAACCTTGACCTCCTCCTGTTTCATCTCACATGTACATGTATCTGTTTCCATCATTAAAAGAATGGCATCCCAGATTATACATATTTTAATTTCTCTTATAGTAGGCAACAGACATCTGCAGTTTTGGGAAAGGCAGTGCCTTTTGTAAATCGAACATAAACACATAGTGGTTCATCGACTTTCTTGCTTCTTCAGCCTGTGTTAGATGTTTGTCCTTCTCATTTTGCAGCCTTTCTCTTTTGTACATTGTGCTAAGTTGCAATCTTCAACTGCAGTTCATCGCATGTTTTACAAGTATCTTTGGATGGAGGCTTGAAGTATAGATTAAAGTTTGAACTGAAAACATGATAGTAATATTTTGCTTTCACTGGTTCCTTGCCAGTATTCCTACACCATTGAATATAGAGTTCATACATTTTTTCTCACTGTGAGGCCTTGGCTGAGATATTGTCGATTGGGATTATCCTTTCTGGTATATTGGCTCCGATAAGATATGTTCTTGAACACTACTGTCGTCTATCTTATTTACAGGTGTTTTTCTTCCTCATGAATCCGTCACAGCAAACATTTCCTCCTTTCCTATACACCTGTATAATCTCCCTTCATTTATTTGATATGTCTCTAAGAAGTACTTTTTGCACACCTGTATACTATTATTTTCTACCCTAATAAAGTATTTGCATGAGACTGCTTTGAATGAGATCCATCCTTCAAGTGTTTTCTTTGTACTTTTCTGGTACGTTATTTCCACTACGATATATATACGATTGTCTGCTGTTCTTGTTATTCTTACGGATGTTCCATTTCCATGGGTTGGGAGTTCGCATCTTTTTACATCCCCTGTGCACTTCCTTGGAAACTAAAAGTATGGTAATTAAAGTTATGTCAAATACTGCGGTTCTATGCTACAATGCAGTTATTGTATGTTCAGCACACCCTTCAACAGGTTAGGTTAGAAATAGTGTCTTGTTCATTTTGGCTATGTGTAGAATATTACTAATTATTATTGGTGTGGCTTACCTGTCACAGTATCATTCATAGGAACATTTTCCTCGCTGTCTGGTGAATATTCTGAACAACACTCCAAAATATGGTCACAACAAGAACCTTCACATTCCATCTGCTACTAATGCACATGGACATACGTATGTTGTATGAATAAAGGCGGGAAACAGTTAAAGCACCAACACAGTGCTGCACTCTATGCACAGATGATGAAACCTCAGAGATATGTACTTACAACTCTGAACTGTAGATGTCCCTCTGTTAATGAGTATCTCTGTAACTCATTTTCAACGAAAAGTGGAGTTACGCCACTTGTGCTCTGAACCCCTCATTTACATTTATATTACATGTTAACAAATTCCTCTTTTCACAATTTCTTTTCTTGCTATTACAAGCCCGCATTTCACATTCTCTCTACTCTGATCATCATCAGTTATTCTGCTGCACAAACAGCAAAACTCATCTACCACCTTTAGTGTCTCATTTCATAACCTAATTCATTCAGCATTAGCTGATTTAATATGACTTCATTCCATTACCCTTGTTTGACTTTTGTTGACGTCCCTCTCATAATCTCTTTTCAAGACAATTCCATTCAACTGCTCTTTCAAGCCATTTGCCATCTTTAACAGAAATATGATTTCATCAACAAGCCTCAAAATTGACAGTGGGCTTCCAGGTGGTGGTGTCTGCACTGTTTTCACTATATTTTGACTACCAATCCAGGCTGGTTGGAGACCAGGCAGCGAGTACACTTAAGAACCAAACTTGCAGCACCTGAAGAGGACAGCTGGGTCAATCATTGAAATATTGTGCAACAAATGGAAACAGCTCAGCAGAACATCCAACAGCATACCCACAGCAATCGAACCAAGAAAACCTGAGGGATCAAACCTAAAATTTTTTATATCTTGTTCCTGAACTTTACTTCCTTTCATAATTTGTCCTTGGTTTCATTTACTGCTTCCTCAATGCATAGACTGAATAACATCAGGGATAAGCTACAACCCTATCTCGCTCCCTTCTCAACTACTGGTAGTTGATTATTACAAATACTATCCAATTTCTTCATAGGTCCTTACGACTTACTACTTAGTAATTAACCTTTAGCTCCCTGCAATTTATCCATTCCAGCTTCAAAATTTCAAAGAGTGTAGTCAAATCAACATTGTCAAAGGTTTTCTCTATATCTACAAATGCTATAAAAATATGGGTTTATTTAAATGGATAGATAAAAAATCTACTCACCAAGCAGCGGCGGAACACACACACAAAATACTGTTGCGAATCACAACAGTCTCTTATGTGTGTGATCTGACGCCACTTGGTAAGTAGATTTTTTATCTATCCAATTAGATAATTTTATCAGTAATTGAAAAATCTGGGTTTGTATTTCTTCATCTTGTCTTTTAAGATAAGATGTAAGATCAGTATTGTCTCCAGGACCCAAACTGATCTACACCCAATTTGGCTTCTACAAGTTTTTCTTTCTTCTTTAAATAATTTGTGTCAATACTTTGCACCACTACTTATTAAACTGATGGTTCGGTAATATTCACACAAGCCTTCTTAGGAATTTGAATTATCACATAATCCTCATACGTAGAGGATACGTCGCCTGTTTAATGTATCCTGTGCAACAGATGGAATGATTTTGTCACATGTGGCTCTCCCACGGAACTCAGTAATTCTGAGGTAATTTCGTCTACTCCAGTGGCCTTGTTTCCACTTAAATCTTTCAGTACTCTGTCAAATTCTTCTTGCAGTATCACAGCTCACATCTCACCTTTACCTTCTCTCTCTTCTCTTTCTATGACACCATCCTCAAGTTTTTTTCCCCCTTGTATAGACCATCTACATATTCCCTCTACCTTTCACTTTTCCCTTCTTTGCTTAGCAATGGCTTGCCACCTGAATTCTTGATATTCATGTGGCGGCTTCTACAAAGGTCTCTCATTTTCTTATAGGCAGCATGTATCTTTCCCCTTGTCATAGATGTTTCCATAGCCTTGTATTTTTCCCCTAGCCATTTCTGACTATCTATTTTGCATTTTCTGTTAATCTCATTTTTTAGATACCTGCTGCCCTTTCTGCTTGCTTCATTTTCTGAATTTTTGCAGTTTCTCCTTTCAACAATTAAATTTAATATCTCCTGTGTTATTCAGGGATTTTTCCAAGGCACTTTCTTTTTATTCATGTGATCCTCTGGCACCTTCACAATTTTGTCTCTCTCACAGCTACCCTATTGTCTTCTACTGCATTCCTTTCCTGTTCCAATCAAACACCAGTTCCTGGTTTTATCAATTTACTTGAGTATTATCTCATTAAACTCCTACCTTTTTGCAATTTCTTCAGTTTCAAGCCACAATTCAGTAGCAACAAATTATCATCAGAGTCAACATCTCCTCCTGGAATCGTATGCATTAATTGGAGAACTTTAAACCATCCATACTACAGTAAGACTGGGTGATTGGTTTATGCGTTATGATCTCATGCAAGCATATTAGTCAAAGCTCCGTATTGATCATTTAACTGCAATAGTCTACTAAAGTTCTGGAATGAAGAGATGCCAGTGAAATATTTACTCAACTCCTGCACTGTAATGACTAAGCCCCTGATTAATTATAATTTCTTTATAAGGTGTAAAATCTTATTTTCTTTCACTTACCTACCAAGTGGTTCACGTCCCCAAGACAGCAACTAAAATCTTTCGTTCATGTGAACTTGTGCTAGCACTCTTTCAGCCCTGCATCTATCGGTGGCACTCACTGGCAACAAAACTACTCCAGAAATATTTCTTCTCCCCTTCGCAGGTTTAGTTTAGTTTTCTTGCATGTTCTACAGATCATATTTGTGAGAACTTTGTGATGTGCAATACATCAGTAGGTTTATAAATAGGTAAATTCTCTAATTTAAAATATTGTTATATGATCATTTACAAAACTGGATCTCATGTTTTAACAAACAAAAATTTGATAAAATGTAACATACCACATACATACTATCTACTCATATGTATGGAATAGGGGTAATTGCCAAGCAGAAATGACTTCAAATTCTTTTTAAAAATTTCACTGTCTGTTGGCACCTTTAACTGATAGGGAGATGCCAGATATTTTTACTGCTGCATACTATGCTCCTTTCTGTGCAAGACATAGTTTGAGTTGTGCATAATGGGGGCCATTTTGTTCCTAGTGTTTCATTTATAAATGCTAATATTATTTTAAATACTATGGCTATTTCTTCACTAATTGAATGGAAGTATGCAAAGTAAGCTAATTTTCTAATG
The DNA here is from genome assembly GCF_021461395.2 of Schistocerca americana. Classification (NCBI taxonomy): domain Eukaryota; kingdom Metazoa; phylum Arthropoda; class Insecta; order Orthoptera; family Acrididae; genus Schistocerca; species Schistocerca americana. The sequence goes on along the minus strand of NC_060120.1, from coordinate 636,052,143 downwards.
TTTTCACCACTGACTCCACAAATTATACATAAATGTGAACTAAGCTTTTGAAAAGATCTATAATACAACAGTGTCAGTAAAACTGCATCATAGATTTTAGCACATCAAACTGTGGTACAAGCTTGGACATACAAATGACTTTAACATTTCAGAGAAACCTAACAGAGTGGATAGGAGTACTTTGGAATAATGCCATATAAATTCTGTATAGGTCCACTTTCATTTTTCATATACATAAAAGGCCTTCACTCTAATGTACAATGAGCAGAATTAGTGCCTTTTGCAGATTACACTTGTAAACAATTCACACATACACACAGCACTAGAAGAAAGTAGCTAATGTTCTTAAAAATATTATTGAATGGTTTTCTGTGAATGGTCACACTTTCATTATTTCAAAATACACAACATATTGAATTCTGCACATGTAAGTGGTACTATAACAATGAAAAGTGTAATATACGGTGAGAAAATAATAACTATGGTGTGAACGACATAATTTTTTGGTGTACATATTGATGAGAATTTAGACTGGGGATGGGGTGGAACATTTTGAAATGCCTAAAACAACATAGTTCAGCGTAATTTGCACTTCGAATCATTGCAAATTTTGGCAGGAGACACCAGAAAGAAAGTCTTCACTGCTCAAAAACAAAAACATAACATAAGAATAACATGTGGTGCTCATCCACAATCATCTTGCAGGTGTCTGTTTAAAGAGTGAGGCATTTTGACTACTGCTTCACTGTATCTTTATTCCCTCATGAAGTTTGTTGTAAATAATCTGCTCCAGTTCACAAGGGGCAATTATGTACATAACTACAACACCACAAGAAAAAATGGTGTTCATTATTCTGCATTAAGATTGATTTAGCACAAAAAGAATTGCACAAAGCAGCCCTGAGTTAAAACTACTGTTCTCCCCCATGATATAAAATGTCTTTATAGACAGTGAAGTTAAATTTGAAAACAAACCGAGGAAGTTTCTTCTTGGCAACTCCTCATATTCAGTAGGAGAATTTCTATGACTGTATTGTGAATAAGATGGTGGGGAAGAAAAACTAACACCTGTATTTAAAAGAAACACAAACCACCTTGTAAATGCTCAGCATGTAGCCATATTTACATGTGAATGTAAAATGACAAGTTCTACATCATTACGATTAATCATGCAAATGATCTATAGAACACAAAACTAACTAAAAATATTACGCATCAAGTTTTCATTCAGATGCCACATTTGAATGTTAGCTGTTTGTGAGAATGAGAAATGTCTACTGGCATGTATCAGAACCCGCCAGCAGCATGAACATGGTCTATCGTGCTAGAAGTTTATTGTTCTGCAATACTGCTGCGAATGTTGGTCAGGATCCCACAACTACAAAGGCAAATTTGAAATTAAAGAGTTCAGGAGAGTCAAACTCAACGCCAAGCATTATCTCAGTAGCCTCACAAGAGTAGCGTCCGAATGACACTACTAAGTTATGGGTCACCAAGAGAATGGCACACCACCATTTGCCAGTAGTTACTATTGTTGAACTGTGGCACAGAACCGAAGCAGCATGGATGACATATTTGTATGTGTCGACCATTCTCATTTTTACTCTATATTGAACTGGTTTCGAACCACTATTGTCACCGGAAGTGGCAGTTCTGTTTGCTAAATTTCACATGCTATACACCTGCAAATCACCTAAGAATTTAATCATCTATTCTTCATCCTTTTTGTGGTACCCTTGTATTGAATTGAATGGAAACTGGGGACCTAGAAAGGATGGAGAGGCTTCGTCCCCACTGTAGCCATCAGTGGTTCACAACCCCACAACAGGCTACAGCAGTCCACTCCCCAAACCGCCGCCCCACACTGAACCCAAGGGTATTGTGCGGTTCGGCCCCCAGTGGACCCCTCGGAAACATCTCACACCAAATGAGTGTAGCCCCAATATTTGCATGGTAGAGTACATGTGACGTACGCATACGTGGAGATAGTGTTTGTGCAGCAATCACCGACACAGTGTAACTGAGGCGGAATAAGGGGAACCATCCTGTTTGCCGAGGCAGATGGAAAACCGCCTTAAAAACCATCCACAGACTGGCCAGCACACTGGACCTTGACACTAATCTGCCGGGCAGATTCGTGCCAGGGACCAGCACGCCTTCCCGCCTGGAAAGCAGTGCGTTAGACCGCATGGCTAACCGGGTAGGCTAATGGTACCCTTACTGGGATAGCAATTTTAATGGCCAACAGTGTAGGTGGTTTTCAATTTAAGTTCTGATCAGTATTCACATCACGGAATTTTGAACAATTAGTTTTACATATTTCCATTCCCCTGTGCCTTATGATGATGATATACACTGATGAGCCACACATTATGATCATCTGTGTAATAGCACGTTCGTCCGCCTTTGGAATCTAATGCAGCAGTAGTTCTACATGATACGGAGCGATAAGCCCGTGTTAAGTTTCCAGAAGTATGTGGCACTAGATGTTTACACACAGATCTTGACAACTCCACAATCACCATGCGGGGGTGGCTCATTATGTAAAATAAAACTTTGGGTTAATGTGGTATGACTGATGTAAAGGCAACGTAAGAGGTGGATTCCTTCTGGGAGCAACGGAAAGATGAATGTCATGCAGCAGTACTCTCCTTGATAGTGTGCAAATTATTAGGGTGTGCAGTAAACCACTAGACGCTGAGCAGAGGACTTATTTGCATCTACAAATCTGCACCTGAGATTTTTGGGTAAGTAATAGCTTCTGTAAGAAAACCATCAGTGAGTTAATTCTCTGCAATACCCATATGACTTAGCACCCTCAGACAACAGAGCAGGCAGTATGACTAAGCTCACAGTAAAGGGTGACATGAATAACATCGATCAACAGTCTGGAGACTGCTTATTGAGTCATTACAAATTGAAATGCAGTCGAGGGAGGTTAATATAATGTGGGACGCTGTTAATGACCATCAGCTCCACCATAAGAGACACTGCATGTTCCCTGCAACAAATGTCATTCCTGACAGGCAGGAAATGTAAGAGCATATCCTTTTCTATCCACAGTTTTAGTGTTGTCACGGTAAATCACAGTACCACAGTGATACTCCTGAAGAGCTGAGGGGAACATATGCTGAATGGTCATGGTAACAACTGATAATTTAGGTTCTTGAAAGAGATTCATCCTAATTTGTTACCTGAGTACTAACTAAGGAGGATGGAGGGAGAGAGCATGAGGAAACAGAGGGAGTACATTCTAAAAGAACAAAGGTCTTGGCAGAGGGCACTGAGATGCATTTCAAACAGTAATCCCATTGGAGGCAGGTCATGAGGTTGATGCCGCTTCTATGGAAAAATAATTTGATAAGTTGGACGGTCAGGAAATTATTGGATGGTGCATAAGTGAGCAATAGTTGGTATTGTTGGAGCTAAAGAGGAAAGATCCCCACTTCGACAAGAAGGCTGTCTATGGGACTAGTCCAGAAGGTGACCGTGTCAAATCTTACTCCAGGATGACAAACTGGGTGCAAAACTATCAAATCTGAAGGTGCTACTGAGCCATAAGACTGGCAATCAGAATGAGATCAGGGCCTGGTAAATGAGGAGGAGAGTGGAGTGAAAATGAGCAACAACATCCAAGCACTAGGTACCCGAGTAGAGTTCTGGGTCAGGGGATGATTCACCTTTTCGCGAGAGAGAACTGGATGGCACGTGAAAGAGTCCAAATGAAGGCCCTTTGGATGGCACCTTGAATATGGCGTTCAGCCAAGGCTACAGCTTGAGAGCTATACTAAAAGCAAAAGTTGTCAACATACAGCGCAGGGGTGACCAGTGTATTGATCCCTGCATTCTTTCATACTGCACTGTATGAGATACCAAGCTTTAGCAAGGATCCGATTAAAAGTGACAAGGATGGTCTGTGAAGAATGCTGCTTGAGACACTGCAGGGGCCTTTGACAATCCTGAATCGCTGCTGCAATGTTTTTGGTTCACCACGGCACCAGCCAACAGCACAATAGGCTTACAGAATGAGGATGGTAGTTCCAGCGGCATGGGTGATCATATTGGAGACATCTCCCACACTCTTGTCAATGCAATCTTATAGGCGGGGGGGGGGGGGGGGGGGAGGGGGGGGGGGGTGACAGCAGAGGAACAAAGTTGTCAGTTGGCTCTTTTGAGAGCCCAGCATGGTAAGTGGCCCTTCAGTGGTGACAAGGAAGTGACAGGATAACCATAAAATGGTCACTGTCACGAAGATCACTGCACAGTAACCATTGGAGCAAAGCCACAAGATTGGAGAGAGAGATAATAAGATCAGTAGCTGAAAAGATGCCATGGGTGGCTCTACAGTGTGTAGTAGGAGTAGCATCACAGAGGGCAGAAAGATCGATTTTGCAAAGGAGCTGGCTAATCAGAAGGCCCCTACCATGAAGTGGAACTTCCCCAGAGAGGGTGGGGTCTACTGAAATCCACAAGTATCAGAAAAGGGTGGTGTGTGTGCATGGGGGGGGGGGGGGGGAGGCAAAGTTGTTGGATTATGGTGGTCATCTCAAGATAAGTAAGCGCTCTGCTCAGAGGTAAATAAGAGGCTATAAATGGCTATCACTGGGATTGTTTGCATTCACACTGTTATTGCTTTCAATGTATTTCAGAGAGAAATACGTTCACTAATGACATCTGTACAAACCACTGTACAAACACCTACATATGTTCAGCCAAGGCTACAGCTTGGGACCTATACTAAATGCAAAAGTTGTCAACATACAGTGCAGGGGTGACCAGTGTATTGATCCCTGCATTCCTTCACGATGCACTGAATGAGATATCAAGCTTTAGCAAGGAGCTGTTTAAAAGTGACAGAATGGTGGTAACCTCGAATGCTTCGAGAATGCTCATTCAGTGAAGTGTCTTTGTTGGAGAGCAACAAAGATCACAGAAAAACAGGAATATACTTTCTGTGGTTCTGGCTGGTGACAAAATGCTCATTGCAGTTACACTGTATCATCTGTTGAGAATGTCCTGGTTAGGCATCCAGCAGTCAGGACAAGTCACACCCCTCGATCACTGCCTGTCACCGGTGGGGGTGGATCAACGCCAATGAACACTTGTTCAGAGTCTGATGGCATGAGGGGAAACTGCTCCCTCCAGGGCCATTGGAGCAGCCTTCTACTGAGATTTCTTCCATCTCATCTTCCACGAATTTTGATGGTTGAGATTCTGGGCGGGGGGGGGGGGGGGCCTTACCCACAATACGTAAGGAACACAAAATGAGTGAGCAGCCCTGGAACCAATAGTCCCTGACTCCTTCAGCCACTTGCTTGTGTCTGTTACTAATCTGAGGATTTCAGGGCACAGGGTTCTCGAAAGGGAACCCTATCACCAGTAAATGACGGAGAAGGTGCTGCTCATCTGGCTAGGTGTTGAGGATGGCCCTCAAAAATGGTGCTGCAGGAACTATTAGAGCAGAGAACTATCGCCTCCAACGGTCAAGTTTATGGAGGGCAATGTCGAGTGAATAAATACACTAGGAACTATTGATGATCTGATCAAAGCAGTGGTGAAGGCTGATATCAGTTGGACTGGATATAAACAATAGCGTCTTTTCTGAGCTTCCAAATATAAGAGAGAATCTGTGACCATCAGTTTCTGGATTTAGCGTTTCTTGATTGGTGTAGCACACTTGGGGGATCAGGGAGTGTGGTTGCTCCTGCAATTCACATAGACCGGTGGGAGCACACATGGTTAATTTCCGTGAAGCAGCTGGCCACAGCCCTAAAACAGGTCATGTGTATACAGGGAAGACATGCCTAAAGTACAGGTATTTAAAGCACCACATCCGGGGTGATATATACAACTTCACACTGCAACAGTAAACCATGATTTTTCCAGAGGGAAGCAAATTGCCCTCAAAACCAAGGATGAAGTGGCTGTGTCAACCTTGTTGTACCAAGAATTGAGGCAAGTAATTGTCTGCATGCAGGTTGGTTTTGTTTTCCTCCCCGACAGCATGACCAAGGAGGGATATTTCTTACAGTCACAAAGATCAGCACTGAATTGTGATCTGCCTGAAGAGCCTGCTGGAGCATCGCAACCATGGGCTGATAATTTTTGTCATATATCCGACATAATGCCACTCTGAACAAATGTTCTCCCCAATGGTGCTACATATGTAAAACAAAGGCTATCTGACATAACAGCCAGTGTGTGGAGCCCAAATGCACAGGAAGGTGACATCTTGAGCATTGATAGTGTGATTGCTATGTGATCAGGGGGCTACCACAAACAGGTACCTGATGTCCACCCACGTGGACAAGCTACCATCCTTGGTTTTAGGAAACCTTCCCTGCATGGCCTGCACATTCTATAAAAATAATTTTGAAAATGTGGAGGTCAAACCCAGATGTAGGGACCAAATGCAAGTTCAACAAAATATATGGTGTAAAATAGAAGAACAAACTGTGAAAAGCTGTAACTGACATCCTACGAGTGAGCTTGGTTGTCATGAGAAAATCTGTCCACGTGAATACGTCTGAAAAAAGATAGAAAGTAAAAGTACTGCAGTCACTTGGGGTTCCATGCTCACCACACAAACAGTGACAAAAGATTGTGAGCCCCCTGGAGGTGCCATTGGGTCAACATGGCAGGGTCATCTGCTGTGGAGCCCCATTGTGAGGTGGGTCTGCTTACAGGGTGGCAAACTTCCATTCTCCACATTCTAGCAGAACAGCTCTGCTATTTACAAGGTGCTCATATCCATGTGCTGCATCGTAACAGTCTGCTCTTTGTCAAAGTTACTTATGTCAGTGGATTTCATCATTTGCAGCCCATATTGTCACTAGAAAGAATCCCCATTTGTCTCTGCCCAGCTTTTATACTTCCTTTGCATGTCACATCCAGGCAGCATTCGATCTCACAATGAGAAGTGGTCATAATGTTTCAGTTTGTCAGTGTATGTTGCCTTGAACAGAACTGAGTAAACTGTGCTTTATCTAAATTAAGTGACAGAACAATAACCAAGAATCAATAATGAATAACTCTGAATATTTCTTTACTGTCCCTTCTACTGCTGCACCTCTGTTGGCCTTGATTAGACGCTTTTATCACAGGTAAAGAGCACTTCTGCTTCATCAATGTTACGTGGAAGGTCATTTATAAACAACAGGCACAAGACTGGTCCCTGTATTGAACACTGTGAAGTGCCAGTGGTAATTTCAACCCACTCAGAAGAAGAGTCACTATGACAATTATCAAACATTATCTTTTCTTCCTGTTTTAACTGTAAGCACGAAGTGAACTACTTATTCACTGCAGGTCGAAAGCAAAAAGGCTGTTGTTATTTGCACAGTAAAATACATTAGATAGGTCACAAAAAATTCTGGTAGGTGAAATTTTGTCATTCAGATAATTTAACACATGGGCAGCAAAATGGCAGATGGCTTCCGTAGAGAGGCCATTATGGAATCCAAATTGTGATAATTCAGAGGCTTATATTTGCACACAAGCTCAACCATTCTTAAATACATTACCTACTCCAAAACTTCTGCAAAAGAAGTGAATAGATACTTCAGCTTGTCGGGAAAGATACTCTCTGAAAGTGATGTATTAAACATATGGTTGAGTATGGTAGCTGTATAAGAAGAAAATGCTCTAAACATTTTGTTTGAGATGTTTTGAATCATGTGAGTATTTTTGTTCTTAGCAGTGTTAATTATTTTCTGATGTCCTGGAAGAAATTGGTGTTATCTTGATTTGACTGAATGCTTGTTGTATGGAATGTCCCATATACTGAAATTCTTTTTCATCTGAGATAATTGTATCAAGTTTCTCAGTCACATTTAGAAAGTGGCTGATAAAGAGGCTTACTATATGTTTGGTGTCGTGGACCATTTGATCTTTATCTTTAATAACTAGATAACTTTGCTTCCTTCTAACTACACTCAACAATGTTTTCATTTTATTTTCAGACTTACAAATCCAGACATGTCATTAAAGCTTTTTGATTTTGTTGCAACACTTCTGAATAAAGTACTTTCTATAATATGAAAGCAGTTGCATACCTATGCTTACCCTGACTAATTTCTACGGTTCTATCTTTCTGCTACGCAATACTTTAATATCTGTTGTTATCAAAGGTTCCTTTGATACACCACTAGAGCCATATTTCACAGTCTACATAGTGAAACAGCTGTTATATGCTTAGAGAAATTTACTTATATGTTCATTAAATTTAGAAGATATACTCATTGTCTCATATACATAATTCCAGCTGCTGGTTTGCAGGTTTCTTCTAAAGAGATGTGTCATGAGTTCATTAATTGTTCTAAAGGTTTTCCTAGTTATGACATAATGTATGGCTGATTCACCATCATGATGTGACAACTCATTCAAAAATGGATGAAAACTATATCATCCTGCCATATTAAAATATTTTCTATTGCGTTGCTACTGTCCTGGACACTTCCGGCGGAAAAGTTTACAGCTGAGGTTAGACTGTATGGAGTAAAATTTTTATATCTTGTTTTCGGTTTGACTGCTTCAAAAAGATTGACACTGAAATTTTTTTAGACAGATGACATAATATGGTTTCAAATTTTTCTAATAACTACTGAAAATTTCCCACTGGCGATATGTAAAGTGTAATAATTATTACCTAGCTGTTAGGCAGTATGACTTCATATACAACTGCTTCCACATGTTATCCTGCAGAAAAACTACTTGTTTGAATTTGTGGCACATCTGTATTTCTGTCGTTCTCTCTTTCTACATTCCAGTGCTTTTTGATGAGCTGTAACTCTTTTGCTTTCTGGCTTACTCTTCCCATCATACAATTTACATCTGTTCATGGTCATTATTTCATTACACTACTCACTTTCTGTCACATCCACTCAGAAGATTCTGTGGTTCATGAATGAACACTCCTGTGTAATATTCTACAATTTTTGTTTTTAAACTAACAGTTTTTTGCTTTTGGTTTGTAACTGGGCACAATAGTAAGATTTATTTTTATACATGAAGATGACCTGATAGCTGAAAACTATTACGTTAAATAACACATAATGTAGAATACTACACATGTGTGTTTCAGTCATAATGAAATTACTTAACATTACGAGAGAGAACTGTGTTATAATGCTAATTATAATAATAAAATAGTTGTAAAAAATAAATTGGAAGGTTTCTGAGAAGATGCTTTTCAATAAGAGTAGAAGTAACCGTACAACGTTAACATCTTTAACTCAGTCTTAAACTCCACCACATTAGCTAGATGACACTTAATATAAGCATGCAGGTTTTGGTTGTCAAAATACTATCCACACTTTTATTGCTAATGTTCCATGACAAGCCACTCTTTTACAGTTTGGCATTAGTAACTTGATCTCTGTGTTCCACTTTCAGATTTCACACTATCTTGAAGAAATTCACTTTCTTTTGGCTAATGGGAACTTACTAGCTTTCTTTCTTCCTTTACAAAAAATGTTTTGCTTCCTCAGATTTCTTCTTTAGTGGTGGAGAGCAACCTCTGAGAATACTCAACCTTCACCTTCTTGGTACTGCTCTGTATGCATCAACAAATATTATTTTAACAGTCATCCTAAAAGCTAAGTAGCTTCTTAAGTACTCAGCTGGCACATCAAAGGAAAGAACATGCTAAAACTTCCAGTTCATTAATTCATTATGTTCCAGATCACATTATGAGAGAGTATCTTCAGGGATACAGAACGAGCTAGGTTACACACTAACAAAATATAAATATCAGTACTGAATTGTGTTCTTAAGTTTACAGATATAGCTGAGAAACCTTCTGAGGCTTTTCCAATAAGAGTAGTTAGTTTATCAGAACTTCTGTCTTTGGCTAATGATGTAGTGATGATGTGGTATGTGATATAATGCATGCATAGACAGAGATAGAATAGAACAGAGGTAATTTTCATTTTAGTTATATATTATTTTTTTGGAATGTAGATTGCAGCACTAGAGTCTGTATCACAGTCTGAGGTCTAGGTTTGAAGAGTGGCAGTTTGGTTGACAGATGGTGAAGCCAATGAATGTGATGTCACAAGAATAAATGATTAATTAGTGACACATCATCACAGCAATAGACCGATGAGGTCATCAACATGACAGCCACACTAGCTTCGAAAATCTCTTGCTGAAAGACATCACTAACAATAAAAAACAAATGTCGACAAACTACAGGACTTCCACTGGAACAGAGGGTTTCTAGTGGGGAAAACCTTTCATTCAAATTCAGTAGGTTATAAAAAAACAAGAATTAAAAATACACATATATAAGCTTATCCACTGCTGTTAAAATCTCGAATGAAATAAATGCCAAATTTAAATGCAATTTTTGCACAAATCAATAAATAACTTACTAATAATCACCACCTCTAATATCTGTAGAGATCTGCGACACAAAACGATCAACTAACCAAGAAACTCTTCCCCTCCCTTATCCACAAATGGATCATCTCCCGTAACTGTACACAGATTCACAATCAATACAACCTACCCCAATTTATCGCCATCTCCACAAGAATTACACACAGTTATAGTAAACAACATGTTCTAAGCAACCCTCCATTTGATACCTCAGCATCTCCACTAGTACAATAATATAAAATTTATTCTGCTCACAATCAAATCAGTCAGCTCTTCCTAAGGAAGATTACACAGAGAGGCATCCAAAATAGCAAAAATAACAGTAAAGGAAAAATTAAAGAAACATATCTTACATTCATACTAAATGATTAACACACACACAGTCTAACTTCCACCTGTGCTCTTACCATTCATTAAAATAAACCTCAAAAATTAAATTTAATAAAGCCACATATGCAGAAGACACAGCTTTCGAAATGTAATACAAAACACATTCACCTACAGGTATTCCTCCTCCACATACACTTGCCCAAACAAATTTATGCTTAGCACAATGGACTCTCATTCGGAAGGATAACAGTTCACACCCACGTTAAGGTCACACTGATTTCGGTTTTTCACAATTTCCATAAATTGTTCCAGGCAAATGATGGGACAGTTCCTTTGAAAGGCCATGGTCAATTTTTTCCCCAATCTTGAAACAATCCAAGTCTGTGCTCCATCTCTATGACCTCGATGTTGAAGAGACATTAAACCCTAATCTTCCTTCCTTCAAACACACTTGCTGAGTAGATCTGAGACCCCTTCCAACAGCTCCAATAATAGCAGACCAATATTCCTCTACAGTAATGGTGCAAACTGGTTTCAAAATTTAGAAACCCCACACAATGACTAAAAATAAAACACTCACAACTAAAAACCCTAACCCCCCCACTTCGTTAGCAGTCCACACGTCAGAATAAACTACATTTCTATCCTCTATATTTCCTTTAATAACATCTATTAGCACGGCAGTGTCTCCTTTTTCATTATCTTAATAGCAAGTCTCATCGACCCTTACCAAACACAAAAGGGCCAAAAACCCTAATCACAACTATCAGCTTACCATTATTATATTTATCCTTTCCAAAACAAAACTCATCAATTCCTACCACGAACTCCTACACCATGCCACATTTTTCCCCCTCCTACATACTACAACACTACAAACCTCCCACATAAAGGAATCCAATCAATCAGGTACTTCCTACTAAAGTACACTTCATTGCATGCAAAATAAACACTATCAATAATTTAGGACAAAGAAGAAAACTCACTGAGTAGTAGAAGTGTTGAGTCGCCTAACTAGTCTCTCTATCTCTGCTGCCGCCTCTCTGTCCCACATTCCTATCTCCACACCTCCTGCTTCCCTCCGAGCTGTCAGCCACACTTCCCCCCCCCCCCCCCCTCTGGACTGGAGATAAAGGATGCACCATGGGAAAGAACATGCCATGATCATGTCCTCAAAGACAACAGAAGAATCTCAATAACTATCAAATACGTATGATATGCATATTGTGGTTGCATCGCAAACTGTCAGCATGAAATTTCGCACTGAGATTATTGTGGTGTCTTTTATAAAGAGATGGTAATATGAACAGACAGTCATTGTATTTGAGAGCATGAATTTACATTAGCCTACGTTAATTTCAGAAATGTTTTATTTATTTTCAAGATTGGCTATTTTGCTATACTCCTGACTTCGACTGGAAACTGCATAATTTGGAAATCAAAGTCTGAGCTTTACGAGATTGCCAATCATGGAGAAGTAACAAGTGAGCGAATTAACATCCTGAAGCTATAGCTCATGAACAAACTAACCAACAACAACAAACAGGAGAAACCCAATTGAAGCAACTTATTTTCATTGTATTGATAAATAATCCCCTGGATGAATGAATAAATAAAATAAAGTGACATTTCTCCCTATCTCTGAATCTGTTCCAGAAGAAGGGGAGCTGGTGTGACAAACTCCAATACAATTGGCAACATCCTCCATAATAACAACAACTCCAAGCAAATTCTATGTACCATAAATATACAGAACACACATACTGGCAAATCAAATGTGAACCAACCACAATTTTAAAGGCACCACGACACACACAAGGTCAGGTCGACCGAAGCGTCCAATCCCACCCGTCTACTTTGACCCGTGACATAAGGCTGTTGTGGTGTGTGACGTCACAACGGCGCGGAATTTAGTTTGTTAGAGTGGGTGTGTTTGTAGGTGTCGTTTTGATGTGTTCACTGGTGCTCTCTGGTGGTGTGTTTATGTGTTAGGTAACGTTTTTGGTTTAGTTTGCGTGTGTGACGTGTTTATAGGTGGCCTTTTGTTGCGGTTGGTGGTTCTCTCTGGTGGTGTGTTTAGGGGTATGGGGTTCATTTGCGTGGTAGCATTGCACGTGTGTGGTATCAGTAGTAACTGCTTTCAGCGGAATATTTTTCAGTGAGTTATTCGATTTTGGTTTTGTTATATCAATGTTATTGTAGTTTTTTTCTGTTCGTCGTGTGTGAATTTTGGTAAATTGCTTTTTTTATGCCTTGGTAGGTATAGATATGACTGGCAAGGTCAACAGTTTTCGGTTGTCAGCGATGATGGGGGACAGCGCGTTCTCTCTAATAAAATTTCTTGAACTATTCGGTTTTTTGTGTGTTTAGGGGTATGGAGTTCATTTGCGTGGTAGCATTGCACGTGTGTGGCATCAGTAGTAACTGCTTTCAGCGGAATATTTTTCAGTGAGTTATTCGATTTTGGTTTTGTTATATCAATGTTATTGTAGTTTTTTTCTGTTTGTCGTGTGTGAATTTTGGTAAATTGCTTTTTTTATGCCTTGGTAGGTATAGATATGACTGGCAAGGTCAACAGTTTTCGGTTGTCAGCGATGATGGGGGACAGCGCGTTCTCTCTAATAAAATTTCTTGAACTATTCGGTTTTTTGGATGAAGTCGTGAAGTGTTCATTGTTTCGTGAAGAAATGAGGCTTACTAAAATTTGGCGTCTCAGACCAGGGAGATGTCATAAGGATAACAGGTCAAGGGAAGTGTTCGATTCCAATTTTGTTGGTTTGTTGTGCTTTTTGAGGTAGTGATGGTTGTGGATGTGGTTTTGGATTTTATGATTTGGTATCGGTAGTTTCTGTTGACCTATATAGGTCAAGGGAAGTGTTCAATTTCAATGTGTGGTTGTGGGTGTTCCGGTTGCTGTTGAGCTATATAGGTCAAGGGAAGTGTTCGATTCCAATTTGTGGGCTCAGGAGCTGCTGTTGAACAATATAGGTCAAGGGAAGTGTTCGATTCCAGAGAATATTGTGTTTAGTGGAATTTGGGGAGTTTTGTGTTGTCAGTTTTTTTCGTCATTTTGTGTGGTTTGGTATGGTTGTGTGTGTCTAAATTTGTTTATATTTACTTTGTCCCCACCCAAAAACCCCAAATTTCCCACACTTGCCTCGATAGTTTCATTAGGTTTTTTGTGGAATGTGTGTGTGTGGGTTTATTTTCATGTTTGTGGTCATGTTTACATAATGACGTCATAGGCACCATATTGGAGTCGTAGTGTATGGTCGTTTCTGCCATACTTGCGACATCATGGGTCAAAGCAGATGGGTGGAATCGGACGCTTCTGTATTTCCGCAAGGTTTAGACACAGTGTTAACAAAATGGCACATAATAATCTCACTGAAACAAAAGTAAATATCACAACTGCCATCTATTTGGTATGTGATGACACACTTCGAAAATATATTTGGATGTCTTGCATCATTTATAATACAACCCAATAGCTACAACAGAACTGTTTGTCGACAGAAAGTGGTAACCCATATGAATGTATTTTGAGTTACTGCATTGTTTAAGTTTCAAAGACAAGGGCATAAATACAATAACACAAAGAAATTTATTGAGTAGACCTTGTTTTCTAACAGTACATAGGAAACTTCTTGTAACCAGTACATGGTGCATTAAAAAAACTCAACAGATTGTGTGATGCAATTAACCTTTACTAAATTACGGGTCAGCATTTTCTTCCAAGCACCTTCTATTCTTGTTATGGAGCATATTTTATGCATACAGAAGTCAGATGATAGTTTTATGCCTGCTACTTTGAACACATCATGAGTCAAAGTAGGTGGGTGGCATCAGCAGGTTTCATTACAGATCAGCAGCATATCTGTGGTTGTGCAGGCAGACTTTAATTGGAAGTTCTAAATTTACTCCCGCTGACTCTGTTATTTTGCCCAGTATGACGTAACTTAACTTCATTTTCACACCAAGGGTAGCCTATTTATCATGAGCGAATGCTGCAGTGTGGAAAACTCGTCCATCTCTCTTCAAAATAATGGAAGACATCCTGGGCCATTTTGATTTTCTCAGTTCTTTAAGAAACTGACTCAATGTGAACATATGGTCTATAACCTGCATGGTAGTTACAAAGGATCTCGACAGTTAAGGAAGTATAACAGTTGCGCAGAACGCTGAAACCTTCGATTGTTTGCATCATCTGCAGATCCCTCTCTCTATCTTTTGAGAGAGAATGGAGTTGTTGCCTGCCTACACACCAGTCAACAGGGACAGAGCCTGAGTCGGCATCGTACTGCCTTGTCTATTGAATTATAACATATGTCTACATATTCTTGGAAGTGCGGTATCATGTATTCACCAGGGAACTATTAATCACAGCGCTCTCATCATCTCTCCCTCTCTGTAATACTGGCTAATGAGGAAATGACATTCACACGAAATAGGTGAGTATATGAAATGGACATTCCTTGAGAAGAAAAATGCAACGTGTCACTCCAAATAGAGAGGCATTTCTAGAATCAGAACTTTTGATGTGCAAGAAGGAATATAATGACTAGCTGGTTTACAAATGTGTAGCCTCACTGGTTCAAAGAATGGATGAAGTGGTGGTCACTACAGGTCAATCTGTCACAACAACCTGGATGCCAAAAACTAATAGGCCTACAGTAGAAAAACAAACTGTTGCACTTAATCAAGTGTGAAGAAATCAAATTTGTAAATTGGTGACATCTGGAGAATAAAAATTTCTGAAATTCAGTAGAAATATTACGTAGTTCCTCATAAATTTGTCTCTTGAAGAAGTCAGATAAACTGCATTTTTAACAACTACCTTAAAGAAATTTGGAAAGTAAGTATTTAACTACAGAAAGATACAACGCAAGTAACGAATGAAAATAATAACACGTATGAACCAACAGCAGTCCTCAAATGAAATTAGTCTTCCACATCACGATGCATGCATAAACGCTATATTGCCAAACATCTCGCACAGAACTCGTTCACTGAGATCAAGTAGATTCCAAGAACGCGCAATAGGAATGATACAATGCACACGCCATTCTCCACTATAATGTTCTGCCTTCTGTACATTTACTCGCAATTAATTCACAATCATCTTTTATTCCCTCCGGTTGAACTTCCCAAAACGACGTCCGGTTGGATAATGTTACGTATGAAATATGCCTTCATTCATGTAAATATACAAGAGCTTCGTAAGGTAATATGCAATAACTTCATCTACATACACGTAATAAAGCAAAGCGATACACACATGCATACAGTAATACATATGAAAACAAGCCAAACCTTTCTGTTTCAGGTAAAGCACATTCTCTTCAGCCTTCTTTGTTTTCACTTCAGTATCTAGGCATGACGCCGTGATGTTGACAAATTTCTTTGTTGATACAAGATCAACACAGAAGGAAAAATTCCCTTCCCCAACAAGTAAAACAGTATCATCTACTGTAAACAAATCCAGTCGCATTATAACATTATGGCGGAACGCTTGTGTTATTAACTTCTCTGGACAGGGTCGGTGAAAGATTACACCAGCTAAACTGGATGTCGAACAGCAGCTGTCGGCAAAATATCGTCATATTTCGCTTCTTGCCTATCTATAAGATAGTAAAGAAGGGTCACGAGAACGCGAAAGAATACAGCCTCTGATTACGTGATAAGAAAAATTTGTAAAGAAGAACAAATTAACTATTTCAAAACTATTGAAAACCACGGTGACAGTTCTATTGCCCACCAATCCAAAGAATAGTGTGATTTTGGTATTAATAATGTTATCAGAAAATTCATTCTATTTTATTTCCCTGTATGCTTTACCCACACATTCCATTTTTCTAAAAAATGAAACCGTGCGATACAACAGAAATCGATAAACGAGGTAGGCTTACCATTTTAATCAGACTTAAAGGTCTG
Source organism: Schistocerca americana (assembly GCF_021461395.2). Classification (NCBI taxonomy): domain Eukaryota; kingdom Metazoa; phylum Arthropoda; class Insecta; order Orthoptera; family Acrididae; genus Schistocerca; species Schistocerca americana. The sequence goes on along the minus strand of NC_060120.1, from coordinate 636,035,499 downwards.
TATTTCGTAAAGTGAAGCGTCGTAAATAATATAGGAACTTAAAATAAAGTCGACAGTCGCTACGCTTACATGCAGCATATCTTCCGGAAGACGAAAACCGAATTTCGGAAACGTGTTTTTCGCTGTCGTGTTTACAAGGGCTGAAGCAAATTTGCTAGCCCAATCAACTATGGCACCTGGAAACCAGCTGTTGCAGTTTCTGATGTAGTCATCACAATCACTATTTCTTTTTAATGAAAAATTAGAAGTAGACAGCTTAATGTTCAGTGTAATATTTCTGTACCAGAGATCAAACATATGGAATAAAACGAACTCCAAGCTTATCACTCGAAACGTTTCAAAGTAACCCGTGGTGTACCAGACGGCTCAATTTTTGGTCGCTTTCTCTTCTTAGTTTTCATAAAGGACTTCCCTCTATGTGTTCGATACTCTGAACCAGTCCTATTTGCATGCGACACCAGTCTATTGATTGAAGGTGAAAAGGGAAAGGCCCTTAGTCTATATACTAAAGTCGCAAATGAAAAGATTTCGGGGTGATTTGTGAGGAACAAGCTACCGATGAACCCTCAAAAAACAGTCGCCATACACTTTCACACATAGTAAAATAAAAATCCATTAAACCCAAACATGTCTATGGAAACCAAAAAATTAACATTGTCAATGAAACAACATTTCTTGACACTTACTTAAAGACAACCGTAAATGAAATTCCCACATCACATTCTGAAATTCTAAACTATCTAAAATGACCTATGGAATGAGAATTTGTTAAAAGAAAAGAACAAATTCCTTGACGTCTATATTTATGTGCTGCTCCATGACTCTGCTGTCAATATCTTTATTCTTGGCTTGTATGTAACTTCTGTGTTTTTTTCAGTAACTGTGTTTTTTCTCGTATCCAGGGTGTAATTATAAAGTTAATGAAATGTTTTCTTGCCTTTAAAATAATATTTTTCATCAGGTTATGGGCCCAGTACACGTGTAAAGGCAAACAACATAGTTTAATTGAAACAATATTTGAAATGATCCTATGTCTGTAGCTTGAAGAAAAGAAAAAATTCCTTGACGTCTATATTTATGTGCTGCTCCATGACTCTGCTGTCAATATCTTTATTCTTGGCTTGTATGTAACTTCTGTGTTTTTTTCAGTAAATGTGTTTTTTTTCGTATCCAGGGTGTAATTATAAAGTTAATGAAATGTTTTCTTGCCTTTAAAATAATATTTTTCATCAGGTTATGGGCCCAGTACACGTGTAAAGGCAAACAACATAGTTTAATTGAAACAATATTTGAAATGATCCTATGTCTGTAGCTTGAAGAAAAGAAAAAATTCCTTGACGTCTATATTTATGTGCTGCTCCATGACTCTGCTGTCAATATCTTTATTCTTGGCTTGTATGTAACTTCTGTGTTTTTTTCAGTAAATGTGTTTTTTTTCGTATCCAGGGTGTAATTATAAAGTTAATGAAATGTTTTCTTGCCTTTAAAATAATATTTTTCATCAGGTTATGGGCCCAGTACACGTGTAAAGGCAAACAACATAGTTTAATTGAAACAATATTGAAAGGATCCTATGTCTGTAGCTTGAAGAAAAGAAAAAATTCCTTGACATCTATATTTATGTGCTGCTCCATGACTCTGCTGTCAATATCTTTATTCTTGGCTTGTATGTAACTTCTGTGTTTTTTTCAGTAAATGTGTTTTTTTTCGTATCCAGGGTGTAATTATAAAGTTAATGAAATGTTTTCTTACCTTTAAAATAATATTTTTCATCAGAATTAAACGGAACAACACAAATTCCGAAACAGTTGGAGTGGTCTACTATGCTTGCATACATTCCATTTTGAGATATGGCCATATTCTCGGGAAATTCCCCTCGTAGCATAACAACCTTCTGCAAACCCAAAGAAAGACTTGGAGGATAATGAAAAATGCAAACAGCCGAAAATCATATAAACTATTCTTTAAAAATCTTAGGTTTCTATAGCTACCATTTATCTACACAGTTGAGGTTATCATGTGTGTAAAAAAAACATGCTAAAAGGAAAATGTATTTATTCTAAAAAATGTATGTGAATACATTGTCAAATATTGACATACACAGAAATAATTGCTATATCATCCTGTGCAAGAAAGGTGTATATCACTCAAGATCACAAATGTTTAATAGCCTGCAAAGTCTCTTAAAGGCCATTAACAAAATACATAACTTTAAAAAATCTGTAGCCTTATATCTTCTGCAAAACTGTTTTTACTCAATATTACTGTATCTTGAAAACTGAATTTCTAAATATACTGCACATCTGAAGCCAAGAACCTCTCTCCTGGAAATTATGTACACACAAGTATTAAAAATGACAGTGAAAAAGCGCCGACTTGCATTAAGTGTATTTTATTGCAATGTATTATCCTTAACTTAATGAAACTTTGCCCAACATCTAGGGTATTATATATGAACCTCCAAGATTTCAGGACGTAAAAAAAAAAAATAAATAAATAAATAAAAAATAAATTTTACTTCACAATACAAAAAGTCAATCTGTCTATATTACATGAAATTTTTTAAACTAATCGTAATCTGACAGCCCAAGCATGTTTCAAAAATTATTGTGCTTTTACATGGTAGCGAAAATTGATTGTGGAAGTGGAAAACCGGCTGCAAGAAGCGGAATTCCAGAATCGATTTTAGAGTGTTTATTTGCCCAACCAAAGGTGGTATTGGGAAATCGGTCTATAAACAGGTTTTGGGACCCCATGTAAACATTGTTATTGTTTGCTTTACAGTTATTTCCAAGAAGCTTTCCGTATCGAACGACGAAATACATCGAAAGCGCGGCGGTTGTGACGGGAGATACGGAAAGTGTTTAGTGTGTTGTTATGTAACGATTAGTGTTGAGTAGGAATGGGTGAAGTTGTTGTTGTCTCGAGTCCCGATACTCTTAACTGGCAAAATTTAATACTCGATTGTGTAGTGGATTTCTGTTGGGTATATGAGTTGCTGCCAAATTATGAGTTCAGAAATTGTGTATATTGTCACGAAAACAGCTGAGTTAAACTTTGTACGGATGGTGCCGATGCCGATTTTCCATCTCAATTGCACCACACTCATTGTCAGAAAATGACACTGATAGAGAAAAACGTATGGTTTGACAATTGTAAATTGTCTTGTATTGAGTAACAGATGATATCCTACATATGACCACTTTTGAAACTGAGTTATCGACAGTCAGTTTTGATGATTAGCATGGGTTCTGTCAAGAAGTTGTGTAGGTATATGATGAAAGACCTCCAGGATATTGTAAAGTTAATATTTATTGAAAAACAAAAAATGAAACACTGATCGACCAGAAGAGTTGGCAAAGATGTTAATTATGAGTGCATGATAAGGCGCAGACAAACGAAAAAACAATAATTCAATTATTTGTACAGTTTTTTGTTTTTACACATCTCTCTCACATGTAGAAGGGCGATGAAGACGTGCTATTTTAAATATGAAGCATTATGAGTTTTATGTATCATATGTACACATGAATAATAGTATATTGAACAACAGTATGAAGTATTTTCTACTTGTTGAAGTGAAGTAAAGACCATATAAGGAGCGTTTTCTTGATTATGACAAGCGCCCGTGTTCTTGGAGTCCACTGCCTGCAACTACAACTGAAATGTAAGTGAAGTCTGGTAGCACAAAAAAATTCAAATAAGCACAGAACATTACTAATAACGCAAACGTATTATATCCTAAAAAAATGTGTTTTCATGTGACTAACTAACAATAGTTAGTAATAATATTTTATTTTTTATTTATATTTTTGTTATTGCAACACAACTGGCAATGTATGTGCCAGGACATCAGGGCACTGGTTGTGAGTAGTTGTAAACTGTTGTTATAGTAAAAAATTTCTATGACATTGTTATGAATCATAAAAACTAATCGTCTAGTGTTTCTGTTTGCAAGAAACACAATGGGGAGCAAGTATTGCAAAAAGGCAAAAATTGAGGAGAAATTTTGGAAAGGAATAAGAATTGGATGCAGATTACATAAAAATTTTCAATAGTAAGCTGTTTTGTTTGGCGCAGCAAAGGTAGGATGGCTACACAAGTTGCTTGCATGGTTACTCTTGGCAGCACTGCTTTTGAGGTAGATAGAAATCTTTTCCTCATTACTCCCTTTTGTTGAATTTTGAGAAAAATTTACAAAAATTTTTCAGTGTGATATGCATGTCAGTAAAATATAAAGAATTGTGACACAATAGTTTGCACATCATAATTGACGTATAACAAGGTTTGACAGTTCCTAAATCACAATTGTCAAGTATAATAATTATCATATGAAATTTTAACATTTTTGGGAAATTTCTATTGTTTGCGTATTCATACAAATGGCAGAAAAATATATGTCCGTTCTTGACAGCGATAGCGAAAACGCAATCAGCCGAGATGGCATAGAGTTGCATGATCGGACAATTGGAAGTTCAGGTGCGATGCATGCCTACTGCAGAAAGTTTAAGTAGATCAGAGATGGGTGTTGCAGGTGTGACAAATGATAGCGACACTCCACAGCAGAACGACATTGACGACACGATTTTTGCAACTGATGAGACAATGTCATGCATCTCCTAGATTGACGCACCACTCATTGGGGAGCGATTGCAATATAGATTTTGACAACATCTTACAAACATCTCTTAGTCACAACACAATCATTAACTTGGGAAGTACAGCTGACAGCAACCACAGTAGTACAACTGAAGTACTGCTGTAACTGTTACTATCTAACATAAATGCGAAATTTGATGATACGAAACACAACATGAACACCAATTTCAGTAATTTGTCACAAGATATGAACATGATAAAACAGCAACAAAGCACTGTTACACAAGATATGAACACAGTAAAACAGCAACAAAATACAGTTACACAAGATCTACAAGCAATGAAGCAAGAACAAAAACAAGTATTCAAGGATTTGCAGGATACGATCTCACAGAAATTCGATGACTTAGCCAAAAATTTTTGCACTGAAATCGACAAAAAATTGAATGATATTAAAACACGGGTAAGGCATGAAGCACTTTCTGTAGTTAACAGTAGCATTACGAAGTTAAAACAGAAGGTAGACTCTTTTCATGACCATCACGATCTAGTAGAGCAACAGATAAAGAAAATCACAGACACAAACACAAACTCTGAAGCCACACAAAACCATCTGGTTCTGAGAGTAAAAAAGGTAACCACTGTCATTACCAAACTAAATGAAGACTATAAAAGTGTACCTCTAGCTGTAAAAGAGCTTACTTTAAGGCTGGCAACATTAGAAGTTGGCTCAACATGTGCTATGAAGGAGAGAGACAAGATCAATGAAAATCTGAGGGATATCATTAATCAAGCTGAAGCAGGTATGTTAGATAAGGGTAATACTATTGCAGAGAAATTAGGAACCGATTGTAAGTTATACATAGATTTAATAGAAAAGGCTATTCATAAAAAAAGAAAATGAAACAGTGAACAAGGTAAACATTAACATACAACCCGCAGAAGATAGGATCTGCAATCTTTTAGAAGAAAAGATTACCAGATCTCGAAATATGCATGTAAATAATACATTGGCTATAGTGTCATGAGTCCCACAGCAGGTACCAGTGACAGTTGTAGAGTGAAAAATGTAAACATACCGACAACTCCAATACCTGAAAAATTTCCAGCCGGAATTACAGTTAACTACAGTAACAACATAAATACGACCGAAAATGCCACGTGTCTATCAACTATTTTTACAGATGAAGGTTTGCTGAGATATGGACAGTTTACTACAGTCTCAACTGAAGGTAAAAGAATGAATCCCATAGATTATATCAGTGCCTTTCGTCAAGTATTTGCACGCAACTGGACGGAAGCACAGAAAATGAGATTTATCGTGGGATATACACAATGTGATCTGCTTTTATGGGCAACTGAAGTGGCCAAATGTTGCAGCACTTATATCCCATTTGAACGAGCTTCCTCCACAAATACTGGTCTGAGGCAGTGCAAGAAAGACTCAGACTCGAGGTTTTCAACCCTGCACCATTCAATGGCAAATACGGTAGTCTACGTGGATACTTTGAAAAATACCTGAACCAGTAAAACACGATCTAAACACACAGCAAGGATGGTACACACCAGAAAAGTTATCTACCCAGAGGTAACAAGTACAGTAATGGGAATGGAAAATACAAACGATTTAAAAGAAACTTTCAAAGCAACAGGGGTAATTTCAATGCAAGATCGAATTACAATTCACCACCACAAGACCCTATGCCGAACATAAACAGAAACAGCCAGCAGCAGCAGTGGCTGACGCACGTTAACAATGCCATGCCTTACACTGTACTGCAGCCGACCTTTGGGCAGCAGAGTAACTGTACGGCAGCTAACGACACAAATTAGCGAAGTATACACACGGTGCAACTCACTGAAATTTCCCCAAGTAATGAACTAAGTCACACTACCCCATTGGAAAACACCAACCAGTCATAGTTAAACCCCAGGTTACTAACCTCTCAGGGAGTGGGGGTGAGGCAGAACTACAAACATGTTTCATAAGATTTGACAAACGAGGTGACATCAAGGATGATTTGTTTCAGCATGAATTAGATATAGTAGATAAAGTCAAGGAAGAACAAGTACATGCAACCTATAAGATGAAAATATTTAACATTGAGACACTGTTATTTTTAGATACAGGTTCAACTACTAACCTAATGACAAATGCATTTTTTTGTGAATTGAAGAACAGAGGAAAATTCCCAACATTTCCTGTCCAAATTTGTAAGGTGCAAACTGCTACAGCAAGACCGAATTGGTTAAACATCGGGCACTAAATTCATTACAAACTGAACATTTCACAGTGAAGTGCAACTTTCTTATAATCGACGAACTTATAGTTGATTATGTTATTGGCATGGACATGTGTAGAACATACAAAACACAGATGGACGTAGGTCAGAGTAAATGCCACCATTTTTTTGTAAAGGATCATATTTTTTCTATTGATTTAGTCAAAACACCTGATGAAAGTAACAAAAACAAACCAGAGTCAAATGTAGTAGTACAATATTCCTTTCCAGCTGTATATTTCACAAATAAATTAGATACTGAACAAGAAGCAAACACTGAGGTTAGTTACGAAATGGGAGAGTGAATCACAGGTACTAAATGAGATGCAAAGACAAGAACTTTCTAACTCTTTATTTAAGTATGTCTATGTTTTCAGTAAGGAGGCACGACTAATCAAAGACTATGAATATAAATTTGAAGTCTATCCAAATGAGACATTTTGTGTAATGTCATATCCTATTCCACGGGCAAAACGAGAGGCTGTAAGGGAAGAGATAAATCATTTTGACCGAATGGGAAATTATACAACCTTCATTTTCACGCTATTGTTGTCCAATATTGGCAATAAGCAAACCAGATGGTTCTGTAAAATTAGTTCTCGATGCTAGAGGTATCAATAAAATTATAGTACCAGTACACATAAGACTATACAACTTGGACAAACAGCTTCTAAAGTTTTACAATACAAAATATTTCAGTATACTCGATCTCAAGATGTCCTACTGGCAAATAAAGCTCCACGCAGAAAGTCAAAAATATACAGCATTTATTTGTGGATCCAGAAGTATGAATTCTGTTTTCTACCTTTTGGACTGAACAATAGTGCAGGAGTGTTTATATCTGCACTAGATAAGGTTTTAGGACCAGAATTGCTTAGCAAAGTCACTGTTTATGTAGATGACATGCTAATAGCTATACCTATTTGGTTAGAACATATCAGGCTCATTGAACAGCTGCTTCAACGATTTGCAGACTATGGAGTAACAACCAGTATCAAAAAGTCAGATTTTGGAAAGGAGGAAGTCAAGTTTTAAAGACATGTTGTGCCAGAACAAGGTATATTACCTGATCTGAAAAAACTTGATGCCTTATGCAATTGTCCAGCTCTAAGGTATAAAAAACCACTAAAAGCCTCTTTAGGACTAGCTTCGTTTTTTCGTAAGTTTGTAGCCCAACAACTGATGAACAGTGATGCATTGCTCAACTTGTTATGAAGAAATAGGCCTTGGTTCAGGGATGTTAAGTGTCAGGAGCAATTTAATAACATTAAGCAAGCATTAGTCAATGCAAACATTCTTAGGCACCCTAATATGTCCAAGGATTTTTGTCTATACACAGATCCTCATCTCAAGAGCTGGGGGCATGCTTGTTCCAGATGTGAGAGGAAGAAGGTAAGGAAGTACCCAAGGTCATCAGTTTTGCTAGTCGCACATTATCAGAAGCAGAAAGATCTCACTCCATGTCAGAACTGGAAAGTTTAGCTGTAATATGGGCATTTAAAAAGTTTGAATATTTTTTGTGGAGCCAGAATACCAAAGTTCACTGTGACCATCAGTCATTGTCATTTCCTTTAACATGTTACCGCAAAGTATAGAGGAATTTGGTGAATTAACAGAGCAGGATGCAGAACTCAGAACGTTATTAATACAATGGATATGTACAACAGACTGATTAACATAAGTTTTGTAAGCAAATGAAAAGTACACTACAGAAAGAGAGCAGATGGAGTAAAGTCTTGCAAAACCTGAAGCAAGAGGTAAGTAAATGGCATCAGGAGTACAAGGGCGTTTTGTTTAATAGGAAACATGAAAAATCTGATCATTGGGAAGTGTATGTATTCCTGAAGATTATATAGATGAATTTGTGAGACACACACATGAAGTATTGGAACATTATGGAGTAGGCTAATGTACAGAAAAAATGCAGCACTTTTTTATTTTCCAAATTTGAGAAGGTGAGTCCTACAGGCATTAAGAAAGTGTGCAATATATCAAAAATCAAAACAGTCCAGTGTGTCAAAATATACCGAGCTATATCCAATACTCACAAAAAACCCTCTAGATATATTATCCCTGGACATAGCTGGTTCACATTCAAGAAGTAAAGGAGGAATAAGTTATGTAGTAGCACTATACAATATTTTCTCGAAACATATCAAATTGTACGACATTAAGAATACAACAGCCACAAATATCAGACAAAGAATTGAGGGAGACTATTTGAGAAGAGTAGGTAAACCACAGGTAATACTAACTGATAATGCTTCATATTTCATTGGGCAAAAGTGGAAACATTTTATAGTCTTACAGGGTATAAAGCATATATTAGTAAGCCTTTTTCACCCAGAAGCAAACACAATAGAAAGAGTCTTAACGGAATTTAACCAATTTATTAGGATGTATATCCCTCACAAACGCACACAATAGGTAGAGTACGTAACTCCCTTCATGCAAGTTGTCAATAACCTTCCACGTTCTTCAATAGGTGTCACACCTCATGAACTGATGTTCTGGACAAAAGAAACAAATGAGTGGGAGTCGCCCATACCAAAGGTACCCACTACAGAAATGACACTACAAGACCAAATCAGACAAGCCATAGTTACAATAGAAAATAGGGCCGAGTATAGAAGGAAAATTTATAACAAGAAACTAAAACGTGTTACATAATTTTTTGAAGGGCAACAAGTCCTCTTATGGACGCACCCTAAATCAATAAAATCTGGCAAACTGAATAAGAAGTGGCAATTACTCTATTCAGGATGATATGTAATTTCCAGAATACTGGGACATACAGATTAGCCTATCAGAAAACGGAGAGACAAGGGTCTCCACCCTCACAAAGATATAAAAGCCTTTGTAGAATGACAAAGCATGGTAACTTTTTTTTATCGCAAGATTGGTACATAGCGTACATAATTCTGAGTGTAATTTTTGTTCTGGAGTGTATTTTAAGATGAAGTAATGTGTCTAGGCATTTGAAATTCTTTTGATTTGTACACGTAAGCATAAAATTAACAGCAATGAGAAGTAATGCACCACTTCATGTGAAGCGAAATTATAAACGAAATTAGCTTATGGCTCAGCTGTCACGCGCTCAGCAATACGTCAGTGGCAGGAGAGGAGGCATTGACCTGTGTGCATGTATGACAGACTGGAAAAAGGTGCAACAAAACAGGAATCCGATATGTACCTAACGTAAATACGAAGTAAACAGAAAAACTACGCAAATACATCTACTGTCTAAGAACTAAGGAACCTATTGATATAAGTACACAGAGATTTAATTAAATACTAAGCTATATACAACATATTTTCAACCAAAAGGAAGCACTGTGAGAAACTATACGAGACGCTGTGGTGGTTCCTTTTTCATTTTTATTGGTAGTTATATGTTACGAATAGTTGGAGTTAGTATTATCCTGCCTGCTTCACAACTGGAAAATTATTTAGGTTAGTGACTCAGTCGTGATACTTCTCACAGTTAGTTTGCCTGACACGATGTTTTTATATTAAAAGACATAACCAACATACAAAATTCCAGATATACAGCTGCATTTATTATTGCAGTTGGCTTTTGTTAATTATTTGTTTTATTTTAGTGAAATTGCAATGTTAATTTCCGTTAAGTGGGGATGAAAAAAATTTACTGAAGCCACTTGTCTGAAATATGATTCAGTATTGGAAAAACTGATTACTTTTACTGTTTCAAAGGAATCAAGAGAAGCCTCCAACATTCACGTTTACTTTTATTTGTCAAAATTAGCAAATATTAAAATATTTGTTACCACTCTGGGCCTTTATCACTTAGAACAATGACATTTACCTCTGCAACAATGTTCCCCTATAAATTTTGCATAAAGGATTTAAGTCATTCACTTCATGAATATAGGATCCGTTACAGTAGAACATTAGCGACACTTTAAAGCAATATTTAATTATATTTAGACCAAATATTAGATAAAACTTAAACATTTTCGTGCCTCATCACAAAATAGCTTCTTACACTACCAAGAAATAAAAGGGAAGTGCCCGCATCTCGTGGTCGTGCGGTAGCGTTCTCGCTTCCCACGCCCGGGTTCCCGGGTTCGATTCCCGGCGGGGTCAGGAATTTTCTCTGCCTCGTGATGGCTGGGTGTTGTGTGCTGTCCTTAGGTTAGTTAGGTTTAAGTAGTTCTAAGTTCTAGGGGACTTATGACCACAGCAGTTGAGTCCCATAGTCCTCAGAGCCATTTGAACCATTTAAAAGGGAAGTGAGTGCGATCCTTTTTCAAAAGGAACAGAGATTACAATAACATTCGCAGATCACGTTAGTTGATTACAGAGTCTCTGAGATTTTCCATAGAGTAAATATCTCTGGAGTGAGCGTTCACCTGCGCAGTACAGATTTTGTGTTGTCAACATACATTGCCGGCCTGGTCACGTGTTCTCGGGACGTTGTGTGTTTGTCCGTATAGCGCCCAGTATATTTAGAATGTCACTACATCTCTAGTACAGACGGATTCTTTTCGAACGTGTCGTGGATTGTTTATGTATGTTGCGCAGACATTTTAACAGTATCCGTTGATACCGGGAATAAACAAGCTATGTAACTTTTAAGGGCAAGTGATATTACATCCTGCTTCTTTGCGATAGGTGTCACAGTTCAGATGCACTCAATTTTTGGTAGTTTTCGGTATGATACGGCACTTTATAGTATTACAGAGTCTGACGTACATTTTTGCCGTGAAAGTCTTGCAAAACGACTTGACAGTACGCTAGCACTTTTGCAAGTGTCCGAAAAACACCAAATTTGCCACACATTAGCGATTATATCCCTGCTAATTCGTCCTTTTTTTTTTTTTTTGCTCTTTCTTTGTATTTACTTTCTCGTTTTTGCGACCTAAAGCACAATTTTTCTTACTGGTGACACTTTTTTATTTAACGCATTTTACGTACTTGCTCCCAGTTTATTAAATAAATAGTAGATCGAGTAATCTATATACATAATCGACAAGTCACTGATAAATGAATGGAGGATGGTATTTGCTGAAACAACTAAGCATTCCCTTTCCTGTTCCACTAGCAAATTTACGAGAGGAAGCGATTGTTTGTAAGCTTTTGTACGAGCCGTAATATCTATTATATAGTCATAAAATCGTAGAAAAATAGGTCTACAGAATCAAGCCTTAATTATAATGCGTCTTGAAATTTTTGAACATATACAGTGTCTCTTACTTACATGATAACTATAATTAGAGCTACATGGTATGTACCCATGAAAAGTTACTGTCCCTCCTTTCACATATTTTTTTTGCATCTATAGCAACAATAGTAATTCACCATCGCTATTAGACTATCAACAAACGGTGAAACACAACAAAAACTCTTGATATTATAAACTTCAAACGCTGCAGAAAGCACACACGCACAGCAAAGTCCCGAAAACACGTGACAATCCTGGTTTAATGTTGACAACATCTGCAGAACGCAATGCTCACTCCAGAGATTTTTACTCTATGAGATTTTTCTGCGATAATATTTATTTCGTTATGACATCAGTTTTGTTATATTTGCAAAGATCTTCAATATTATTTTTTTGCGTTATTTGGCGGACCGCCACATGGGCCTCCTAGTGAGGGTGTACGCAAATATTTCCAGTGTTGGCTCTCACTCACTACCAGACCCGACCGCTTCACATGATTTTTAAAGTCTTCAGTCACACTAGTCATTACGCTTTAACTTACACCTACAGTATTTCTTTACAATGTGTTTTCAGCTTTACAATTATTTTGTGAGGGATTGTGCTTAACTAACTCTTTGCCCTGCATCTGCACATGAAGGCGAACAGTTCGGAGTTACCTATGACCCGATAACAAAAGGCTTATACTCCCCCATTCGGGTAACGGCGCATGGGAAAAAACGGGTCGAAAATAACCCCACCCAGAGTCTTCGAACTGTTTACTTTCTTGTGATATTTAATGATTTTTTCGAATGATACACATTTAAACATACGTGTATACAACAATTATGATAAAACAGTATTATATCAACAAGAAAGAAAAATAGTTCATGTAGAAGTTTGTTAAAAAGCAAATTATTTAGGAAGTTTTTCATTTCCGCTGGTTAAGAATGTCCATGACATATCTTGTCACTTAAGGTTCAAATCCGTAACAAGTTATACTAGTTTCACATATAAGGCAAAAGTCTTTGTCAGTTTAGCAATATGAGCGAAGGTTTGACCTTTATGTTGTTTCAGTACATCAAGTTCATCTGACTTTACACTCATGAGCAAAATGTTCCATGTTGTCTGAAGTGTTCATGTCAAATCGACGCTACGGCAGTTGATGACGGTGTTGGTGAGTATTGAGAGTAGGGCAGCGGCATAAGCAGGAATAAGGCGCGCGGAAAGCAGATTTGGTGAACGGTGTATGACATCAGCGAACAAGTCAGCGTCACCCGGCGCCGATCAGCTGAGCGGTCCAGAACTGCTACGCGCCCGCTCGCCACTCGCGCGACATGAAAAGTAACCCATCGCGCATTAGATTTCTCACCAATAGTGCTACAATATACGCTGGCTGTAACGGAAATGTTATTAGGCCATACGCTCCACAGTCACACGTGTATTTGTAAGTGTCTGTAGTATGTTGGTCGAGAAGAGACAATAACAGTACTTCACTTGGGATTTTGGCTTTTTCAGATCACTCTTTTACTTTAACATAAGTATTGATTTGTAACACACGTGCTCTTTATGGTTTTCCTGTACATCACTCTGGTGGGTGTCCGTACAAGGTTTATCGTTGTGACACTTTCATCAGCCATATGTGACAGGAATTTACGTTTACATTATTATTGCTGCACTTTGGTACAGTTTATCAATGTTTTGTATAGCTACAGTCTGTTTCATTCTTACTTCATTTAAAATTCGTACTGTGTGAGTAACTTCTTTCCTCATGTCACTATCTGAGTGTCTGGAAAAGTACTTCACATGAAAGGCACACTGAGCACATTTTGATCCTTTTCATTAAAAGTATATACATATACAATCGATATTACATTTTTCGTTGGCTTTACTGACAATAATTTATTCAGTAAAATGCTTTTTCTATTTCAAAATTATCATGTTCTATGCCAAATCCTCTTTCCCCACTTTGAAATTGTGAGATCAGTAAATTTTGTACATAATACGAGGGCGGTTCAGAAAGTAACCTCCGATTGGTCACAGTGCGGGTTGTGGGGGGAGTAGCGACGCCATGTGTGCGTTCACGCACTCAACAGGTCAGTCGGCATCAAGCTGTGGTCGAGTGAACGTCGTATCTGCGCTAGTTTAGTTTTTGTGGCAGTTTGAAATGTGTGCTGCAATAGAAAACCCCGCCAAATGTGAAGTGCGTGCTGTCATAAGGTTTTTTACAGCCAAAGGATATTCTGCAGCAGCTATTCATCGTGAGCTTTGTGCCGTGTACGGACCAAGAGTTATGAGTGAAGGAGTTGTCCGTGAATGGGTACGTTTATTTAAAAGTGGACGAGAAAACGTTCATGATGAAGAGAGGAGTGGTAGACCATCATTGGTGACTGACGAACTCGTTCAGACAGTTGATGCAAAAGTTCGTGAAAATCGACGTTTCTCAATGTCGGAGTTGTCTACTGGTTTTCCACAGATTTCTAAGACTCTCTTGTACGAGATAGTGACAGCAAGATTGGGTTACCGTAAGTTCTGTGCACGATGGGTGCCCAAAATTCTTACCGACCACCACAAAACTCAAAGAATGGCCTCTGCATTAGACTTTCTGTCACGTTATGAGGACGAAGGAGAACCATTGTTAAACAGAATCGTGACCGGTGACGAAACCTGGATTAAGTACGTGGACCCTGAGACAAAAGAACAATCAAAGATGTGGGCACATTCAAATTCGCCTACCAAACCAAGAAAAGCCTCGCAAGATTTTTCTGCCAGAAAACTGATGGCAACGGTGTTTTGGGACGCCAAAGGGGTGTTGTTGGTTGAATTCATGGATCGTGGTACGACCATTAATCAAGACGTGCACTGTGAAACAATAAAAAAGTTACAACAGGCTATACAGAACAAACGCCATGGTATGCTGACTTCCGGTATCGTTTTTTTGCACGATAACGCCCGTCCTCACTCTGCTCGCAGAACAACGGCCCTTCTTGAGTCCTTCAAGTGGGACGTTATCAACCATCCACCTTACAGCCCAGACCTGGCGCCAAGTGATTATCACCTCTTCATGCATTTGAAGAAATGGCTCGGGTCACAGCGGTTTGATGACGACGAAGAGCTCAAAGATGCGGTCACAGGCTGGCTCCAGGCACAAGCGGGTGATTTTTATGCAGAAGGAATTTCAAAGCTTGTGAAGAGATACGATAAGTGCCTCAATCGCTATGGAGACTATGTAGAAAAATTGTGCAAAGATGTAGTTGTAAGATGTATATATTAAAATATTTTTATTTAACTTGGTGTACTTTTTTAAATCAACCGGAGGTTACTTTCTGAATGGCCCTCGTATTATCATTTAACACAGAATCATTCGCTTAATGTAGATTCGGCGCTTGCAGCTGCCTTGCATGTGAGAGTGCAGCCACAAGTAGTTCCAGCTGTTATTCGCGCTAAATCTGTCAAGCTGTACTGTAGCTGAAATGAGAAATACAGACGATTCAATGGGACAAATTTTCGGGCGCATGCACTGTGCTCAGTGTTAGTATGTCATTTATAGACACGTACGCCCGATTCATTTGCTAATAAGTTAATTTATGTACATACATGATGCACACGTTCAACTCAACTCACTCAAGAATACATATACTTACACACTAAACAGGACAAGTAAATTTACCAACAAAAATGAACAAAGCACACATAAATAACAAAAACACATATTCAAACTAACCTAAATTTGTTCAAAGTGTGCTTGTATATTAAATACGAATCTATTTACTATTTTCACTGAATGATTCTGTATTTCCCTTCCTACTGACCGTTTCGTTTTTTCGAACAAGGGAGAGAACAGGTCACGTGGCAGAATGTACAGTGTGCTCAGACTTGCATATTGTGCTCATACTCTGTGATTATACCGGGTCTTTCGGTAAACACATCTGCAGGTTGGTTAAGCAACTGTGTCAGTTCACTTTGCTGCTGGTCATTCAAATATGTGGATTCGGCTACCTTCTCGACAATATTTTGCTTCATGTTCGATGACTCGTGCACCCAGCTATCTTCCGTGTCATTTTCACTCTCTACCAAGAGATTGTTCACCTGCATTAGTGTGGGACTGTCAGGGAGTACTATGCTAACGTCCGACAGTAGTTCGTGCATGCATCAGGCGTCCTGATTAGTACCAATTCAATCTGCTTATCATGGTATCAGGTGCTGATGCCCCATGCCAGGTCAATTCTCGCGTTCATTTCACGGAGAGCATCTAAACGCAGGATACAGAGTAGGCCGAGATTTCTAACCACTGGGAATAAGCTTGTAAATGCTTCTTTTTCCAGTGTTAGCTCTACCTGCACCTGGTTTTTTATTAACTGCCCCTTCCATCGTAGGGTTCCTACCACTCTACAGTTTTCTACTGGTAAAATCGGCAGCTTCCTGATCTTGTGCACCCAATGGAACAATTGTTCATCTATCACAGATGTGCTGGCACCGGTGTCCAGAATCAGTGTCATTAAAATATTGTTAAGTTTAGACTGAGAAGCAGCCTGTGTCCATTCCATTTCATCTGTACTTGGCTGTTATGATTCATTTATTAGCTGGTCCTTTAAATGCTGGTCATGGTTCAAATGGTTCAAATTACTTTGAGCACTATGCGACTAAACAGCTGAAGTCATCAGTCCCCTAGAACTTAGAACTACTTAAACCTAGCTAACCTAAGGAATCACACACATCCGTGCCCGAGGCAGGATTCGAACCTGCGACTGTAGCGGACTGAAGCGCTTAGAACTCTCGGCCACCGCGGCCTGCAAATGCTGGTCATCATTGTACCTCAGCATACATACGTTTACATGCCATGCGCCCCCTACTCCTCCACTGCGCCGACCAACTGGAAGGGGCCTACAGCAGTCAGCCGGTGTTTGACGGCCTGTCTCCAGCTGCAGGTGTCTCATCTGTGACATCCACAAATTTCTCACTCTCGTTTGAGCGCAAGACTGACTCTGTGGACCATACACTTGGGCATTAGGGTTAGGTGGATGCGGCGGTGACGGTGGCATGGGTATAACGTTTATGTGATAAATCGGTACATTATTATTTGACATTTGACTTTGCGCCTGGCAGTTCGCCAGCTCTGGGCGTTGCCAGTGGTCGTTGGCCGTGGGCATGTTTTTCTGTGAGAAGTTGGGGTTACCCCCTCCTTCACCTCTCCATTTACGGTTGTATTGTTCATTGTCCTTTGTACTTGGTGAGTAAGTAGATCGTGAATATTGGTTTCCTTCCACATGGTTAGGATGCCTATTTCTGTTACTCGGTGGCTGGGTGTGTCCCACCTCCTTTTATTATACGCTTCACCATTTGAAGAGTCATAATTTTTCTTGAACCCGTTCTTTCTGGGGCTGCTACTATTCGACTGTCGTGGTTTACTGTTGTTTTGATTACTCCCCACATTATCATATTCGTTTTGACGTGCATGTTCTTGGATTAAATCCAAAGAATCTAGTGTTGAAATAAATTGTTCTGTGTCCGTGTCTGGGACATGTACGAGTTTTTCTCGAATGGCAGTGGGTAGTTTTCCTTTAAGAATTCTCAATGCATCTCTTGCCAACATTGGTTCATCCCAATAACGCGTCTTATTAAGATATTTCTGAAAATACTTTTTTAAATTCCCCTGGTGGGGGTTTAACAGTTTGGGGTTGTAGACCTGTGTTCTTAAACGTTTGTGTACAGATTGGGTCCAGAACCTTGCAAGATTTTTGTTTTCAAAATCAGAAAACAGCGCGCACTGTTCAGCTGTTTCTAGTGCTCACGGCACTGCATCTCCTATTATAAGGGATGTGACAAACTGAATATTTTACCTCTCTGTCCATGAGAGTGGCAAAACGTTCTTAAAACTTTTTATAAAGATTACAGGATGCACAACCTTTTTCTCATCATTGTGTATCTGAAACTGTTTATGCTTTATCAACGATTCCTCAACTTTTACTTGGGCAAGGGTTGGTAATACACTTGAATCTACAGCAGCAACAATGCCCGTAAAAGTCGGTGGAGTCTGGCTTGGCTGACTCTCGCAGAAAAATTTCTCGTCACGGCGTATATTAACTGGAAAGTTGCCGTATTGCTCATTTCTATGCGGCGCATCTCGCATGATGTGTTGCTTCCTGGCAACATGTGAGGTGATGGGCGGGTCGATCTACAACCGGCCCACTGCCTCAGAGATACGCTCATCATTGTGTTGGTCCAAGTTTAGTGTGAGGGAATAAACACACTGTGAAGCAGTAGTCAGAATGCCCAATCAGTTGCCTACAAGATGATTGTGGGTGAGTACCACAAATCGTCCGTACAGCAAGTTTCTGAGCAATGAAGACTTTCTTTCTTAAAGATGAGTTACCTCAGAACATTATTCCATATGACATTTCTCAATGAAAATACGCACAATATGTCAACTTACTAATTTGTTTCTTCCCAAGATCTGCAATGATTCTAGGTGAAAATGTGGTTGAACTAAGTTGTTTTAAGAGTTCAAATATCTGCTTTTTCCAGATGAAATTTTCATGACTATGAACATCTAAAAATTTTGAAATTTCCATTCAATTTATTATATCCTGAACATATGTTACACTTATCACTGGTGTAGTGCCCATAGGTGCACACGACTGAATATGTTGTAACCTTTTTAAAATTGATGGTGAGACCATTCACAGAAAACCAGTCAATGATACTTTCAAGAACACTGTTTACCATTTCTTCTGTTCCTATATGCACACTTCGACTGATTACAATACTAGTGTCATCTGCAAAATGAACTCATTTCCTTACTGTATATTAGGTAGAAGATCGTTTATTATATGAAGAACAATAGTGAACTTGAGACTGAGCCTTGGGGAACTTGTAATCTCCTCCCTCCTTCCATCCATAACGGATGGATAACAGTTGCTTTCGTTGCTTGTAACAATGCAGGGAGAGCCGGTTTGGAATCCTTTGAAACTCGTGAAATTTTGGCTAGCCGTACTATACCTGTTTCTGAGATTATTATTGCTAGTGAGGGTTGTGTTGCGCAGAATGTGATTTCTTAAGAGCTCATTTAAAGATAAAGAGCGGAAGCTGTACCGGAAGTCCTTATCAGCGCGATTGCACAACAGGAAGTGAGTTTTCCAGCAACAAACAGACAAGTAAAATATTAGATGGAGAAAAATTCGAAGTCCAACAATAGAAAGTGAATCTACCAGACACAAAATAATCTCAGAAACAGGTATAGTACGGTAAGCCAAGATTTCACGAGTTTCAAAGAATTCCAAACCGGCTCTCCCTGCATTGTTACAAGCAACGAAAGCAACTGTTATCCATCCGTTGCCCAAACTGGAAGAAGAAGAAACTTTCATTAAAGAAAAATTTAACTTCGCACCACAAAATAAAGTAGGTCCATGAATAAGAACAAATTGAGTAATTTTTCCTACTCCCCTTACTTCGTTCTTTTTATCCTTAGCAGAAGATGTCGAAGCACCGAGAGTGCCGTCCACATTGACAAGTGATTTGTAAACCAGCATTCGCCGGCGACGACGAAAACAACGTTGTCAATGTGGGCGGCACTCTCGGTGCTTCGACATCTTCTGCTAAGGGAAAAAAGAACGAAGTAAGGGGAGTAGGTAAAACTACTCAACTTGTTCTTATTCATGGACCTACTTTATTTTGTGGTGCGAAGTTAATTTTTTCTTTAATGAAAGTTTCTTCTTCTTCCAGTTTGGGTAACGGATGGATAACAGTTGCTTTCGTTGCTTGTAACAATGCAGGGAGAGAAGGTAGGAACCCTCACTAGCAATAATAATCTCAGAAACAGGTATAGTACGGTAAGCCAAGACTTCACGAGTTTCAAAGGATTCCAAACCGGCTCTCCCTGCATTGTTACAAGCAACGAAAGCAACTGTTGTCCATCCGTTACCCAAACTGGAAGAAGAAGAAACTTTCATTAAAGAAAAATTTAACTTCGCACCACAAAATAAAGTAGGTCCATGAATAGGAACGAATTGAGTAGTTTTCTGGTGCAATTACGTAAGCTGATAAGAGTCCACATCCACTGCGTGCGCCAGGATTGATGCTATAAATAGCACACTGTTCTGTCTAGCGCATTCACTCGGTTTGAGTGAATAGCCACTGAGGCACTGCTTCTTACAAATCACTTGTCAATGTGGACGGCACTCTCGGTGCTTCGACATCTTCTGCTAAGGGTAAAAAGAACGAAGTAAGGGGAGTAGGTAAAACTACTCAATTTGTTCTTATTCATGGACCTACTTTATTTTGTGGTGCGAAGTTAAATTTTTCTTTATTGAAAGTTTCTTCTTCTTCCAGTTTGGGTAACGGATGGATAACAGTTGCTTTCATTGCTTGTAACAATGCAGGGAGAGCCGGTTTGGAATCCTTTGAAACTCGTGAAATCTTGGCTTACTGTACTATACCTGTTTCTGAGATTATTATTGCTAGTGAGGGTTCCTACCTTTTACAGCACGGGAGTTTGTCTTTGTCTTGTCGTAGACGTTGTAACATAAATTCCGATTGTAGTATTCACTTATGGGTGAAGGCTAGTGGTCCTTCTTCTTTGGAAGATTGTCGCATTGTGGGTGATTGTAGTTTATATAATCATTGAAAGCAGTTCTCAGTCCAAATAATTGACCAGCAAAGTCTTTTATGAAGATTTGAGGGGAGCAAAGATGACAATAAACTTTCAAGTTTATTTAGTTGTCATGTTGAGATGGCTCCAGTTCTTCTTGTCTAGGGGTCTGATTCTTGAAGCTGAAAATCTAACATCATGTCCCAATGGTTTGTTTGAACTAAATGAACTGGAAGATAGTTGTTGCAGAATTTTTTACATATATTTTCCACTGATTTTCTCACATTTTAGTATATCATACAATATTTTCATATTTCATATTAACAAAGCCAAAATTAAGCTGCTCGCAACATCAGCTCCTCATGGTTTGTTTGAACTAAAAGAATTGAAAAATTTTTGTGCATAATTTTTTACAGGAATATATTTTCCACTGATTTTCTCACATTGTAGTATATCATAAAGTATTTTCATTTTTCGTATTGACAAAGCCAAAATTACGCAGTAAATGACTTCCTACTATTATCCGTTCATCATAAGAATAAACCTGATGTAAACTTTGCACTATTCACTCATCCGCAGTTGTTGAAACCTCATTGGGTTCTTATGATAAACGGATTATAGTTTTCATTACATTATTAGTTTAGATTACTATTTCATTAATGAATCCAGAAATAAACATACTAAACAGTACAGGGTTGTGCAATTAATAATAGAATTTTCATGTGTGCGAATAATTCGCAATTTCAAATGTTTCTAAAAAAATTATTTTCGGTGCATATTCAGAACTAGTACTTATCGATTATAACAGCAAAATTAAAATATGTTATGAAGTAATTCCTTTTCATAAATTTTGGCTTGAAATATAATGTACATGTATAAAATTAGTATAACATACTTTGTATAAAATTATATGTAAGTTTTCAGAAAAGCAACTGAGATAATATTGACCTGCCCAAAATTGGAAAAGTAATACTGGTGCTGACAAGTACTGTTGAGGGAAAGTAATGCTAGAGGAGGATGTCCTGTTACAAGCTCTACGCATAATTTCTCCCCATTCAGAATAACGTCTCTGGAATATACACTACGGCCATTAAAGTTGCTGTACCAAGAAGAAACGCAGATGATAAACGGGTCTTCCTTGGACAAATATATTATACTAGACCTGACATGTGATTACAGTTTCACGCAATTTGGGTGCATAGATCCTGAGAAATTAGTACCCAGAACAACCACCTCTGGCCGTAATAATGGCCTTGATACGCCTAGGCATTGAGTCAAACAGAGCTTGTATGGCATGTAAAGGTACAGCTGACCATGCAGCTTCAACACGATACCACAGTTCATCAAGAGTAGTGACTGGCATATTATGACGAGCCAGTTGCTCGGCCACCACTGACCAGACGTTTTCAATTGGTGAGAGATCTGGAGAATGTGCTGGCCAGGGCAGCAGCCGAACATTGTCTGTATCCAGAAAGGCCCATACAGGACGTGCAACATGCGGTCGTGCATTATCCTGCTGAAATGTAGGGTTTCGCAGTGATCGAATGAAGGGTAGAGCCACGGGTCGTAACACATCTGAAATGTGACGTCCACTGTTCAAAGTGCCGTCAATGCGAACAAGAGGTGACCGAGACGTGTAACCAATGGCACCCCATACCATCATGCTGGGTGATACGCCAGTGTGGCGATGAAGAATACTCACTTCCAATGTGCGTTCACCGTGATGTCGCTAAACACGGATGCGACCATCATGATGCTGTAAGCAGAACCTGGATTCGTCCGAAAAAGTAACGTTTTGTCATTTGTGCACCCAGGTTCGTCGTTGAGTACATCATCGCAGGTGCTCTTGTCTGTAATGCAGCGTCAAGGGTAACAGCAGCCATGGTCTCCGAGCTGATAGTCCATGCTGCTGCAAACGTCGCCGAACTGTTTGTGCAGATGGTTGTTGTCTTGCAAACTTCCCCATCTGTTGACTCAGGGATCGAGACGTGGCTGCACATTCCGTTACAGCCATGCGGATAAGATGCGTGTCATCTTGACTGCTAGTGATACGAGGCTGTTGGGATCCAGCATGGCGTTCCGCATTACTCTCCTGAACCCACTGATTCCATATTCTGCTAACAGTCATTGGATCTCAACTAACGTGAGCAGCAACGTTGCGATACGATAAACAGCAATCGTGATAGGCTACAATCTGACCTTTATCAAAGTCGGAAACGTGATGGTACACATTTCTTCTCCTTACACGAGGCATCACAACAACGTTTCACCAGGCAACGCCGGTCATCTGCTGTTTGTGTATGAGAAATTGGTTGGAAACTTTCCTCATGTCAGCGCTTTGTAGGTGTCGCCACCGGCGCCAACCTTGTGTGAATTCTCTGAAAAGCTAGTCATTTGCATATCACAGCATCTTCTTCCTGCCGGTTAAATTTCTCGTCTGTAGCACCGTCATCTTCGTGGTGTAGCAATTTTAATGGCCAGTAGTGTTTACCTTGAATTACTGACTAAGTACAACTTTCTTCATTCCATTTGTTAGATGAGACATTATCCATATTTGCCACTGCAAGTGTCGCGTAGTCGATATATATCGGAATATGCAGTCATTGGTTTGGAACTCAGCAAAACTTTCCCAGCATGAGGTTAGTTTAATAAAGATTTGCATAGAACAAAAAAAATGTAGGCCAAAGGACAGTTTACAAAGACACTGGAACATTGTTCCCATCACAAAAAGTTGTACTCCCTGGCGAAGAAAGGTCATGCAAATTTTTCCCCCTTGAAAAACAGATTTTGTGTTCTTGAATATCTTAATGTAACGGAAAGAAACACTAGAAGTAAAACCTCCTAACTTAAGTAAGTCTAATGAAAGTAAAATGAGTAAAGTGTGTAGTAAAATGCTTAGACCAAATGTCAGTGGAAGCCAAAGACGCCAACCTGTAAACAACAAACCTAGTCCTGTGAAAATACATGTCTGTTAATATACTCAAGAAAGGAAAATGAGGGATATTGTCGAAAAGCAATCTTATCTCAGCCACAATAAACATGGTGCAAAATTTAAAGAGTTGTGCAAAGTTATTCACCAACAGATGCTAGTGAAATGGCAGTTTTTCTTGCTTCTACAAACGGTGTTGTGGGAAATGAGAGAAAAAGGCTTCTTACTGTCATTAATAAAATGTTGCATGAACACAAAGAAAACAAAAATCATACTCTTCTCAGTATCTATTCAGCATGATTTTCCACTCTGGTCATGTGGAAATCTAGAAGGGGCATGACTAAATGAAGAAATGACAAAACCTTGCAAACACTTTAAAATGTCTCTTTCATAAATATAGCTGACATGGTAAAAGATTTCATGCCAGTCATGGCCTCCATCTGAATAAACTTAGAGAACATATATGTGAGTGATGAAATCATATATCCGAATGATAATTTTGGCTTAGCACAAATTGATATGTTAGAGTAAATACCAATTAGTTTTAAGAATAATTCTGTTTTACAAGTAACAAAGAAGGTCTGCACCTAGCTGGTTTAACCAGATTCACATTGGAGCACCAGCTTAGTGATAAGCAACATTTCATAAATATCTGTTCTAGGTCCATGAAGATGGTCAGGGAAAATATCAAAGGTCAGAACCAAATTAGAATCAGGAATTTTGTGCATCGTTCTTCTCCTTGTGAGATGATCAAGTTTAAATAAAGATAGTCATTGTATTGAGAAAAATAGCTGGGCTGCTGGCTGCCCTTATAATACTCCTTGTGAGATGATCAAGTCTAAAGATACTCATTGTGTTTAGAAAAATAGCTGGTCTACTGGCTGCCCTTACAATACAATTTATTTAACAACTTTGTCATTTAACCATTTCATGGTTAAAATCTATTTAGCATGTATTCGAAAAATAAAAGCTCAGAACCTGTCTTCCTTTCTGATAAATGATACACTTTCACTGCCAAAAACATTTCAGCTGACAAATTTTGAAAATTGGTGAAGTGAGACATATGTGTCCCATGAAGTTAACTATTAAATTAGTGCATATGCTAGTATACCAGCTGCTATGGGTTTATTTATAAATTGTCGTTTTTATTTGTATCTCACTGTTGCTATTTTACTTCCATACTGTCATTTAGATATAGTGA
This sequence comes from Schistocerca americana, assembly GCF_021461395.2. NCBI lineage: Eukaryota > Metazoa > Arthropoda > Insecta > Orthoptera > Acrididae > Schistocerca > Schistocerca americana. Next base: position 636,010,740 of record NC_060120.1, on the reverse strand, counting down.
GTGGAGCTGTGGAGGCTAGAAAATGGAAGCGCCAAGTGGAGAAATCGGAACATTTCCGACATATTCGGAAAGCCGTGGAGGAAGCCAAAAACATTTGCGCCATGTATGGGGATAACGGCATTGAACAGAGCACGGCAAGCAAATGAGTCTCTCGTTTTAAGGAGGATCATTTCGACTGTAGTGATTCTCATCATTCAACAAGACCTTCGAGGTTTGATGAAAATTGTTTAACGCATTAATCCACAATGATGTGCATCGGTGTACTCCAGAACTGGTAAATGTGATGAACTGTGATCATTACACCAATGTGTGACATATACGTGCGCTCTGAGGAAGGTTCAATAATCTGGTGGTGGATGCCACATGCTCTAAGCCAAAATCACAAAATGAGTGGGAGGCCATATGTGCATCTCTGCTTGCTGGTCATCCGTTAGTTCGTGAACAACACTGGCCATTATCCTGTATCGTTTCTGGTGACAAGAAATTATGTTTTTATCCTAACATAAGGAAAAGAAAGGAATGGTTCAGGCCCAACACACCACAGAAACTCCCTGTACGAAGACTTGTGTGCATCTGCAAAGATATTCTTATGTATCTGGTGGAACAGCGACGGTGTGGCGTATTACAAATTGCTTCCCAGAGGGATAAACCATCACTACTGACTTTTATTGTCAACATCTGAGATGTCTTGCAGACGAAATCCAAGAACAATGACCAGGGAGCCTGTGAAGTTATGCTACTCCACAATAACGCGCACCTGCATTCTGCTAGACAAACGAAAATACTATCAAGAGCTGGGTTGGGAAGTCATTTTACACCAACTTTTTCACCTGATCTTGAGCCCTCAGATTTTCACTTTTTTTGCTCTCTATCAAACAATCTTAAAGGAATTTCCTTTCCAGATAAAAATGAGCTCCAAACATGGTTCAACGAGTTATTCGCCTCAAAACGACGTGATTTTTACAATCACTGAAACGAAAAGTTACCCCAGCGTTGGCAGACTGTTGAAAACAGAGAAGGAGAATATATTACTGATGACTGAAGTGTCTGCTGTGTGTATCTATTATCTTTATTGACCCAGATAAGGCTGAATTATTTCTATTTGCATTTTGATGACAACTTTTATTTTACATGTTATAGTACTTTTACATCTTTTATTTGCGTAGTTTTGAAAATATATCATCCTTCTGGAAGTACATCAGTTGTATATACATGTACTTAAGAGAATGACACGATTTAACCGTCAAATCAACACTGTTTTACTATTTTGTAGGGAACAGTACTAAACAAGAAACATGAAGTGGTATAGTAGGTTTAATGCACTTTGTAGTCAATTTTTTCTGGTTACAGCGTAGTTATTTCTTCTTTCTCAAAACAGGATCTAGTTGCAAATATGTGACATAATCTTCCAGCTTATCAGAATATGCTCAGTTATACATAGCCGGCCGCAGTGGCCGAGCGGTTCTAAGCGCTTCAGTCTGGAACCGCGCGACCGCTACTGTCGCAGGTTCGAATCCTGCCTCAGGCATGGAAGTGTGTGATGTCCTTAGGTTAGTTAGGTTTAAGTAGTTCTAAGTTCTAGGGGACTGATGACCTTAGAAGTTAAGTCCCATAGTGCTCAGAGCCATTTGAACGATTTAGTCATACATAAATGGTATCATTTGCTTTGCTTCGAGTAAGTGACCAACACTATATCTTGTGTGTGTCTGTGGAACGAAATGCAACAGTCGTTTAGTAGCGACTGAAATGAGCAATGCCAACTGTGAACTTAAAGTGCTAGAATAGTTGCAAGAAGACTTGAAAACATCAAAAGAACCAAAAGAACACGTCGTGATCCTGGAAAATATGGTAAAATATTAATGCAAACCATCAGATTAACATCGAAGACATATCCAGCCGTATGGTGAGCTAAAACCTACAAGATCTAACCCTGTTTCAGAAGCTCTCTACCTTCCTTCAGGAAACAGAGTTCGAAATTTACATTTAATGGATGAATTAAAACTGTTGAGGCTTGTGAATCAGATAAAGTACACCAATCTGGATCACTAATAACAAAACGTGTAAACCACCATGTAGATCACAGCACATTAGTAGAACCCGACTGTCGTAAAAGAAAGGTAAGCAAACCGTTTAATAACGACATTAAAAATGATGAAAAATAATGTTAAGACAGTTCCATTGTCTGACAGCTATGGCAGAGGGATTGCAAGAATGCTTAGCTACCAGCAAGATGTGAATATTACTGGCGTTGTGAAACCTGGAGCTAGATTGCAGGAAATCTTGAAGGACTACAAAAACAAAAATCATGTTATAAAATCAGTGTCTCATGATACTAGGTGGCGCAAATGATGTGTACAAAAACGAGCTCAGTATTGCAATCACAGTTCTAAGAGATATGAAAAAATATGCGATCAGAAGCAATTGTGATACGCGTAGCACATTGGCGTGACGATATAGATCTTTTATTATAAACAAAGAGATCCAAAAGCCAACACGATCTACAGACAGAAATTTCAGTCTGATCCAAATGCTCCTTTCCTCAGCATAGCTGATCCGGAAAGAAAACTTTTTACAGCACAAGGCATGCATCTGAATAAAAAAGGCCAAACCATTACACACCCAGAAATTAAACTGTTTCTGGAAAACGTTCATCATAGTAAAGAAAACTGTGACACTGTTGCACTGCCATCAGAAAAAAAGCATGCAAAGCATCGTACACAGGCAAGTCTATCACAGGCCCACAATATCCTTCTTTGCGAGCTAATCCAGAGGACAAAGAAGCTGTCACGGCATGCTCAGCTGCACCCACAACCGCAGCAGCAACAACAACAACAACAGTTGAAGATATTGGAACACCACCAACAGAAGAAGAGGTAACAGCTGCAAGCCCATCGGCAATCACGCTAACTACAACAGTAGCACTAGAAGAAATGGTAATGCCATCAAGAGGAGAATAGGAGACAACTGCAAGTTAAGATTTTAGTGTGACAAGCGGGCGAAAAATAATGCATCCATCCAATCTGAAGGATTTTCTAACATCAGGTACAAAGAGAAGAAAAATACCATGAGAGGTGGAACTAAATATTTAACAGTATTCCATCAAAATATACAATCCACAAAGAATAAAGTTAGCAGGTGGAATTAGAACTGCAAACACTAGACAGTATCATTGTATGTATCATTGAACATTGGTGTAAGGAAAACGAAACTGTGTATTTTGCATCTTTATCATATGACCTGGCCTGTTCCTGTAGTAGAATATCCATAGAAAGTGAGGTTTCACATGCTTATGTGAGAAAAGGTCTTACATTTAAAATCAGAAAAGACCTTATAGCATTAAGTCAAGACAAGTATTTTGAACTGTCAGTGGTTAAAGTAACAGAAAACATCACGCAAAAAAAATTATTGTATTTTGTTTACATAGATCTCCCTGCACTAAAACGCACTTTCTTTGAAAACTTAGTCAGAGCTTAGACAAGGTATCTAGTCCAAAAATGAACGTTCTCATCTGTGGGGATTTAAATACCAACACAATGAAATCAGATGATGTTAATCCTCTACAGCCTTGGCATAACATCACTCATTAACTGTTCAAATAGATTGACCAAACAATTTTCTTCAATAATGGACCATCTAGCAACAGACATAGAAAGAAAGCACTGTCAGTTACTTGTAAAAAATCTAGGCCTATCAGATATTAAAAGCAAATACTTACATAAAAAAGTCTGATGAATTGAATGCATATAACATTGTCTTTTCAGAATCAAATCTATGTTAGTTCTCACGCAATTACAACATGTATGGTGGGAATTAAGTATATGTAGAAACAATTGTAAACAACAAGTTTAATAAGTTTATGACAACATTTAAACTAAATTTTGAGGAAGCATTTCCCAAAACATTGCATTCTGTTGGTGCTTCAGAGGAATCAAAAAGACCTTTGAAACCCTAAGTTATCCCACATTCATCAAAAATAACCAGACTCAACATCCCTTTCTAAGAATTTTGCAGAAAGTTACAGCATAACTATAGAAAATTATTGATAGCTGCAAAAAGCTTACAAACAGTAAAACATTACTGAAGACAGGTAAAAAAAGCAAAGGAATTTGGAAGATAATCAAATAAGATGCAAATGTTGAACAAAAATATCTGGAAACACAAATTAAAAGCAAACATGTTCAAATCAGCAACCAAAAGGAAATAGCAAATTTTGTGGATACTTTGGTACCATTGCTAAGAAACTGCAAGAGAAATTTACAGGTCCATATGTTCTACACCATCAGGACCAGTCACCAAACAGAGTGGTGCTCCTTCCAACAACAGAGAAGTATGTGGCCCTGTTAGTACACTGATTAGACAATAAAAATCCATAGACTTAGAGAAAATCCCAGTAGTGTCCTTAAGAAATGTATAAACATACAGACCCAATTAACAATAATAATTAATGAATATTTCAGATCTGTCTACTTTTCTGAGTACCCAAAGTAATAGCAATACAAAAAAAATGGTGATCCAGAAAAATGTAGAAACTCTCAGACCAATATCTTTGTCATCTTGCAGTTCTAAAACAATAGAAACCATAATCAAAAATACACTAATGAAGTACTTAAATAAATACAACTTTTTCTTCAAAGAACAGTTCGGTTTCAGGCCCACAATAAGTACATGGTCAGTTATATCATGGTTTACTAAAGTCGCATTCAAAGTGCTAGACAAGGGCAAGACTGCAACAGGCCTTTTTTTGGATCTATCAAAGTCATTCAACACAGCTGACCACAGAATTATACATCAAAAATTAGAACTATTGGAAATATGGAGTATGGCACAGATTTGTTTTAAATCATACTTGAAAAACTTTGTGTGAAGAGTTGAAATCAAACATATTTCTAAAACACTGATAGTAAAACATTTACCAGATCCAAAATATGTTAATACAGGGGTCTCCCAGGGAAGTGTACTGAGCCCAATCCTCTTGTCTATATATATATATATATATATATATATATATATATATATATATATATATATATATATATGTTTCCCCACAAAGTTTCAGCTTTGGAGAAAAAATACTATTTACTGACGACAGCCCTGAAGTGTTAACAGACAAAAATTCAATGCAGTTAACAGAAAAAGCCAATGAAGCTCTCGTAGATATCCACAATTGGTCATTAAGAAATAGAGTAACTTTAACTGTGAAAAAGGCAATCTGTATAAACTTTCAATTATATAGAAAACCCAATGATACTACACTGAGATTAAACAATGATGTACTATATAATGTAACTGATACCAGAATCTTGGCAATGAAGGTAGACTGTCAAGTGGCATGGACAGAAAATGAGAGAATTTTGGCAAAGATGCTATCCCTAGCATGTTATACCCTGTGAACTCTAGCACTGGTGTGCAAAATTTCATGCCTCAAAGTAGCCTACTTTAGATGTATGCATTCAAGCCTCAGTTATGGAGTAATGTTTTATATAAAAGATAAATCTTAGTCTGTACACCACTAAGAGCACAATACATGACCATAGAACCAAATCCAGACAGTGTTTACATCTAACCCGAAGAAACAAGTCAAAACCTAAAATATGTATTATACCTTTGAATTAAGTTGTAAAACAGACTGCCACAAGAAATAAAAGATGCAAATGAGTCTCACACCCTTAGCCAAAAGCTAAAAAAATATTTACTTAATAATAGCTATTACACAGTAAATGAATATTTAACATAACTACAGATAATAACTTAATGTTCATGATTCTGTACTATGGAACAACTTATGACATGTTAAGAAAAGTAGAACTAAGTATAGGAGCTATAAATACTGTTAGAGGAAAGTTTATTGCTAAAGCAAAATAACAGACAAACATTTTTCTCATTGCTGCCAGCATTTAACGACATAAGCAAGTAAAAGTCAGTGGATTGGAATAAATACACCACAGTAGTATGTGAGTTACACATGAGTTTACGTTGGCAGCACTGTACGAAATTTAAACTGCTTTTATGTTCCTGCCCCTCATCCAGACTGAGATGAGCACTTGGAAAAGTTATTGCAATCTATGTAAAAACATTTCTAAGAATGTTATCTTCCACTGATCTATAGAAGAGTAATGGTACTCAAGTAATCGTTTGAAAAATTTTAACCAATACAAATCAGGTTGCATTTAGTCTGTGGATTGTTAATTTATTTATCACATTTCGTTTTTCCATTTTGTGTGCCAGGTGTTGGCAAATGCTTTACCATCATGAGTTCTAAAATAAAACACTAATGATGGTAAATAAGTTACCGAAAATGAAGAATAGAATCTAATATCTCTAAATTAATACCCTACTGAGATACTGTGGAGTGATTTATAAACTGGTTCAGAAACATTTTTTTTACAATTATCGCTTTCGCCTTTTGCTGGGCGCACTGCGAATTATTGACGTGATCTACTTAACAACTTGGAATTTTATTTTGTATTACTTTTACATATTTAATTTCTTGGGGTATCTTACTATTTTTATTGTGTCATTGTCATAGGTTTCTTTTGCTCTGGCCAAAGACGTTAAAGAACAACTTACATTGCAACAGAGTCTGCAAGCAAATGATTATTGGGATTCCTCACACCTAAAGTCTCAACAAATGGATTGTGTTATTGCTGAAATGATTGCCCTACAGAACTTATCGTTTAATTTTGTGGAGGGTACCAGTTTTTGCAGAGTAATGACTACTGCTCTTCCAAATTATAAGTTGAAAGGTCATAATATTTTTAACTTTGTTTTTGTATGACAACTTGTACAGTAAGCTGGCAAGAAAAATCAAAAATTTACTTGAAGAATTTGAAAAAATATCTTTCACAACTGACATAATTGTGGTCTGATCTACATTCTGGTACTTCACTACTTAGTTTCACTTCTCATAGTATTTCAAAGGATTTTCACAAGATGGCTATAATTCTGAAATGTGAAATCATGACTGGATGTCCTACAGGTGACGTAATATCGACAAAATTTGAAGCAATACCTCAAGAATAGGGTATAAATCACCAAGCAGTGCTCTGTATTGTTCGCAAGGTAAGCATTGCAATTGTCTGGCTTTGGTCATGTGAATTTTGCAATATATTAGATAAAACCTTGTATTCCACCTGCTGCGCAACTTACTGCTAAACTGAAAAAATTTGCCACCCATTTCAGTCATTTCTTGGCCGCACAAACCGAGGTGGCAGAAATTCAGAAGGAACGTCTTAATCAACTTGCATTATCTGTCATTCAGGATTCCACAACATGGTAACTATTGTAAGATTTACATAAATGAATTTTAATTTTATGGTACATCTCTAGTGTAAGTATTGAGTGTTTTGTTTTTATGAAAATCCTCTCTGTTCCAGATAGAATAGCACATTCTGTACGATGGAACGATTTTCAAAGCTCAAGGATTCGCTAATTTTGTACTTATGTTCAAATACAATTACCGTGATATCCACTGAAGCCTGTAAAAATGTTGAAAAATTTGCAAAAGTAATGAAACCATTTGGAGAAATTACTAGGTACTTAAGCAGTTCTCAAGTGAGCATTTCATCACTCATATCGGTAATTCAGGTTCTTATTACCACCTTACAGCAAGAAGAAACAAAAACTCATACTTCAGAATAATTCCAAAATTTTACAAGAAAATTATGTAATGAACTGAATTCAAGTACAAGGTTTGTGCAACTGGCCATAAACGATAAGTACACAACTGCGACGTATTTAGATCTGTCATACAAGTCAAAATTTTTCAATGCCATCATCACGGAGTAAGATGTGTCCCAAATACGTAATCTGATGATGGTGAAAGCCAGAGATCCAAACTCATCTCAGGCTGACTGCATACCTACTAGCTCTAAAAGGTGCCGATTTGAAATTGAAAATCAGTCTTCAACAAGTTGTGGTTTAATCATAGAATCTCAATTAGAATCATCATTACAAACTATAGAATTCATGTTAAACATGAACGAGGATCAGCAAGACCCGACAATCAAACCTCCTGGAGTACAAAAAGGATAAGAAGACTTCCTCTAAAAAGAATCGGCTAATGTGGTGGAAATTAACTGGAACAAGTAGCACTATCTATTGCCAATAGCTCACCAGTACTTGTCAGTTCCTCCCAGTACTGTAGCCAGTGAACAATTATTGAGTGGAGTTGGCCCCTCATATGAAGAACATCGAAATAGATTGCAGGGTGAAAAAGCGGTAAAGTTACTTCTGTTAAATATAATCTGAGGGCTGTTCAAAAAAGAATGATCATAATTTTTTATCATCATTTATTTCTCGCGCTAAAATTTAATCTTCTGATAGACTGTTAGCTTAATGTGCAATATACATGCCGTAGTAGTTTCATTGTTGGGACTCCTGGTTCCCGCCTGTGAGAGGCATACAAAGTCAGACATATTCAGTATCGCCTACTGCTGCAATGGAGGTAACACGCGAGGAACAATATGCAACTTTGTAATTCTGCTTTTGCCTCAATAAATCTTCTGCTGAGGACTATGCAATGTTACAGGAGGCCTATGGAGAGTCTGTTCTTCCCTACAGCACAGCTCGAAGGTGGTTTAAAATGTTTAAAGAACGAAGATGGATCCGGTGCTCTAGTTACTGCTCTTATGGAAGAAAACATCAATGCAGCTGCTGTCATTGAGGGAGAGGATCGGCGAATTACCTTATCACTTTCTGAAATATTGAACATTTCATTGGGTGCTACCCACACGTTGGCGACAGAAAAATTACACATGACGTATTTGTACGCAATGGGTTCCAAGACTGATGATTCTTGAACAAAAGGACATTCGCATGCAGGTCTGCAAGCAGTTAAAGTTGATGTTAGAGGAAGATCTGGAGTTTCTTTCAAATGTAATCAGTGCTAATGAAACTTAGCCACATCATTTTGATCCTGAGAGCAAATAACAAAGCTCAGTGTGGAAATCTGCGTCATCATCAACCCCCCAAAAAGCAAAAGTGGTTGATTCTGCTGGGAAAGTTATGGTCATCTCATTCTTTGATATTCATGGAATGGTTTATCAGCATGTTGTACCTGCACACACTGAATAATACTACAGGGATGTCCTGAAAACTTTGCAAGTCCATATCAGGCGCAAAAGACCACATTTCCGTGAAGCAGGCTGGATGCTGCACCATAATAATACGCGGCCGCATGTTGACAATGTTGTTGCTGAATATCTTGCAAAAGTCAACGTGAAGTGCATCCCGCACCCTTCCTATAGTTCGGATTTAGCCGCATGTGACTTTTTTCTATTTCCTAACATGAAGAAATGCCTTCGTGGGAGGTATTAACAATCATGCAATGGTGAAGGCTGCGGAGGCGATTTTGAAGGACCTCTCAAAAAATAGTTTCCAGCATGTATTTGAAGACTGCAGAAACGCTGGATCAAGTGTATCGCATTCATGGGAGACTACTTTGAGAAGGACCATCAAAATTATGAGGATGAGTAAAGGCATGTTGTCAAAAAAAATATGATCATTCTTTATTGAACAGCCCTCGTATGCCATTGATAAATTTCAAGTATTAATATAACAAAAAATTGTGTTTGACAGAGAACTGTTACTTTCTTTCCTAATATTTACAGTACATTTCTGCTTCTGCATCCGCTTCCATGTCCTCTTCCGCTAAAATTGGCTTTTAACATATGTTTTATGATTCTGTTACCACACTTCCGTCGCATCACTACTTCCTACCATCTCTTACCCGTCAGCGCAACTGTGCAAAGGGTTACTACTGTCACCTGACACTTTGTTTGGGGATTAGCGCGACTTCCAGACTGTGCACCGCATGAGTCAGACCTGTGTGCAGGCCTCCTGACCTGCACACATGGCAATACACGAAGTGGCCAGCACGTCTGTCCTGCGCTCCGTGAACAGACGTGATCAGATTTTCAACATACTAATTACATACAGTGAGTTATATTGACACCGTTTTCGTGATGGTGGTGCTTACACGAGTAAAAAAAAAGCGATCTATTTAATTACTTCTTTTCAGTGTATTTTACAATATCTGCATATTCCAAAACAGCAGAGAATGATGAGCTTTTCCTGCCAAATAAAAGAGAGATCTAACCTCCACGAATTGAATTTTATAAATAAACATTATATCCTTTACAAGGTAGCTGACATTGATTTGAATTTTCTGTCATGAGATCCTTCTTCTCCAGCACAGACTGAGTCTTTTTTCTTCCAATTTCCAGGTGGGGAGGAGAGGAGCTTTGAGGAATTCCCTAGAGGGGGAGGAGTTAATTAATTTATCGAGTTAAGTAATTAGTCAATTCAACTCCTAGAGTGGGATGGGGCTATTCAAATAACTCAGACCTGAAAGTGTGCTTGTATTGGCGAGGGGGGAGGGGAGGGTTTTCAGAGGTGGAAGAGGAAGGGGAGCGGTAGGGGGTTTCTCAGAAGGACGGATTGTCCCCAGGGGGTCATAAACCATTTAACAGAACAATAGATTAAGGGGAGGGGGAAGAGTTACATGAAAAACCACTTAGCAGAACAGTAGGTTAAGATCATAAAGCAATGAGCTGTCACAATTTAATTGATTTGCATATCAATTTGAATCAAAAGTGCATTAGAACTATGCTCTCAGTGGGGGACAGTAACAAGCTGCAATGAGTATCCTGCGTGGTTGGGTTTATGGACTGTAGGGAATATGTAAAAGGTAGGATTGCAGGGAGTGGTAAGGGTGATGAGATAGGTAGCCGCTTGGGGAAGTTCTGGGATGGGCCTAAGAATTTGAGGAGAGACTGGAGATCCTGCTGGATTTCTAGAATGAGGTGACGGTGGCAGAGTTTGCAGCTGGACGACTCTGACGGTTGGCAGAGTCCTTCTGTCAGGTAATCCTTGCAGCTGAAGACAACAGTGATGGAGTCTTTGTCAGCAGGTAGGATAATAAGGGCAGGATCAGATTTGAAGTTGTAGATTGCAGTTCTTTCTACAGATGTCAGTCTAACTTGAATATTGAGGTATTTGAGGAATGATGGTGAGGCAAGGTTAGAGGTTAAGAAATTCTGGAAAGTTTTCAGGAGGTGGTTTGCATGGATCACTATTGGAAGGAGGAGTGAACTGAGTGAGGCATGATTCAACATTGGTCTTACGTTGGGTCTGATTAGTAGGGTTGGTGGCGAAAAAGTGTTTCCACTGTTGGGACTGGGAGAAGAAGAGAAGTTATTTAACAAGTCCACCCTGACTGAATTTGGGAGTGGGGCAAACAGTCATGCCTTTAAAGGAGTTGAGGATTAAATAACTCTGTTTGTAGTGTATTTTGTATTATGTATTGCTGATTAGTAATGTAAATAAAGTTGTAAGAGCGATATATGTTGTCTTGTCAGTTATTATATGACATGTAAAATGGTGCCAAAACCTGGGATGTTGAACCTGGTGGTGAAGGAACCAGTTGCTAGAAGAGAAAGAGAAGAAGGAAACGACGTCCGCTTGTTTAACATCCTCAAAACGCGGTAAGAGCGGAGACAGCCTATAGCAGGGCAGCCTGTAATCATGTTACTTCATCATACTATTTTGACTAGTATGTTTTTATTGGCAGATGCATATTAACTAATATTCATTAACAAAGATTAATATGCTACGAACAGAGTATCTATTTAACCCCCAACATCCTTTCCACCCTGGTCGATCTCCAGTGGGATGACCAGTTGCATCAACTGAGTAACATTTCTTCCATCCGGGGTTCGAAGAATTAAGGTCCGCACCATTCCATTTCTCCTTGCTCTTGTTTCCATAATGTGGGCTCTCTCCCACACATTTCTCAGCTAGTTGTTCTCTTGTAAGAGCACAATGTCTCCTGATTTACATTCAACCAGTTTCATGTTAGGACGCTGGGCTCCATGAAAATTTCTTAATTCTTACAAATATTCTTTCTTTTTCCGTCTGTTGCGACAAATAAAACTTCCAATGGAAAAGTGGGCTACAAATTTGAATATACTAAATGACATATGGAAAACGGAAGGGCGATCAATCTTAGGTACCGACTGGGTTGTGGAATCAGATTCAGTCCTATTCGATCACTGTCACATTACCAATAACTTACAGGATGGATCCACAACTGAGCGCCAGCTACGGCACACGACAGCGAAATGTTGATCCTCTTGGCATATTTTCGCCGATGTCCACAACAGAAAAACTCCTCTTTCAAGGTACATGGTCTAAAGCCATACAATGGGACGAGATCTTGCCTCTGGACTTAACCCCGCAGTGGAAGTTTTGGACATCACACCTCATTCGTCAGCAATCATTCAGACTATCCAGATGGACAGGATTGCGCAGTCAAAAACCACTAATTTCTCAAATTCATGTTTTCTGTGATGCTTCAAAAAGGGCCTACGGAGCAGTGCTGTAAACTTGAACGTCCGACATCAAAAATACATTTGTTCATTTGACTGTGAGTAAAAACAAAGTTTCTCCTATCAAAAGTGAAACGCTTCCGCGGCTTGAATTACTAGTCGCCCTACTGGGTTCACGCCTTCTGATAATTCCTGCCAGGCTTCCGGATTTGACATCGCAAACACAGTAATGTGGAGCTATTCCACGGTGGCACTTGGCTGGATATGAAGCGATCCACATAGCTGAAATATTTTCGTTGCTGACAGAGTAACTAAAATCTATGAAATTTTAACACTGTCGCTGTGGAGACACTGCCCTACCACAAACAACCTGGCAGATTTGCTGTAACACGGAATTTTTCTAGAGAGATTATAATTTTTCATTCTGTGGTGGCATAGGCCTTCATGGCTAATTCAGAAATCTGAAACTTGGCCTCAACAACAAAACTCTTGTGACCCATTACCAGAGACACAAAACATATACAAACAAGCTTTAGCTATTAACGCATGGGTGTGTCCCAGTGAAGCATCAAAATACAGTTGTTATTGGAAACTGTTGCACATTATTGTATGGAAATGAAATTTTAACGCCGTCACTGTGGAGACACTGCCCAACCACAAGCAGCCTGGCAGATTTGATATAACGTGGAACGTTTCTAGAGAGATTACAACTTTTCATTCTGTGGTGGCATAGGCCTTCTTGGCTAATTCAGAAACCTAAAACTTGGCCTCAACAACTCTTGTGACCCATTAGCAGGGACACGAAAGATGTACAAACAAACTTTAGCTATTAACGCATGGGTGTGTCCCATTGAAGCATCAAAATACAGTTGTTATTAGAAATTGTTGCACATTATTGTATGGAGTCTTCGTTTAATTCATTATGTTACATGCCCAGAAAATATAAAGGGTAAATTCACAGTCCAGGAAGTAAATCAGCAAAACTAAGCTGGATACGGGTGACACAGCAGGAAAGCTTTCCAGCGGAATACAATGCGCTTAAAAACATGACCGAGTTTCCAGAAAAATCAATGATAGAACGTTACAACCCGTTTCTTCAGGATGGACTCATGCGACTTGGAGGACAACTTCATTTTGCGGAGTTGAATATACTGGAAAAGTATCCACTACTCTAACAAGGTTCTCATCCATTTACAAAGTTACTTATTCGACAAACACACATACGCTTACAACCCCCAGGAAATGCTGTAGTATTAGCTGAATTACGGAATGAATATTGGATTTTAAGGGGAAGACAAACACTAAAAGGAGTCATACAAACGTGTCTCCCTTGTAAGACAGCGAAAAGTGCTCTAAGATGAGAGGGAGGACCTCCTGTACCACCTGACCACACTAAATTCTGTAAGCCATTTGCAGTAACAGGCTTAGATTTCGGAGGACTGCTCTTTGTCGAACTCGGCAACTTGTTACGAAAATGTTACACGTCACTATTTACATGTAATACTACAGGAGCTCTCCACCTCGAACTCGCATCAGTTATGATCACAGATAAGTTCTTGATGGCATTCAGAAGATTTACTGCAAGAAGAGTACCAAGTACTAGTTACTCGGATAACGCTAAAGTGTTTCAAGCAGCAAACGCATAATTGATAGACATGGCTTATTTCTTCGACGACGCAAGGATCAGCCTGCTATTCTCTCACTAAGATGTCTCTTGGAAGTTTATCGTGCCATGGGTGGTTTGGTGGGGAGGCTGGTGGGAAAGCGTGGAAGGAACTATCAAACGCTGCCTCTCGAAGATTCTGAGAAAATCACTGGTAGGCGAAGAAACACGTGGGACTTTATGCAATAGAATAGAAGCCGCCATCAACTCACAACTAGTCGCATGTGGGGAATCAGATGCACTGACACCAAGCCATTTCTCAATGGGAGAACAGTTAAGGGGAGAGCAGTTAACTACAATACCCACAGGTCCTGAATCGAATATACACAGGGATCAGCGAAGAGAAGCAAAGCTACGAAAAAATTGCAAAATGATTTTATGGAAAGATGGAAGAAAGAATATTTGTTAGAATTAATACAATTTCACGAAGGGCAGCGTCATAACAAGAAACCACTTAAATGTAGAGTGGTAGACATTGTGCTCTTATAAGAGGCTAAGTAGCCGCGAAAGAGAGCCTGCATTATTGAAACAAGAGCTAGGAGAGATGGAATAATGTGGACCTTAATTCTTCGAACCCTGGATGGAAGAAATATTACTCGGCCAGTGTATCTGGTCATGCCACTGGAGACCGACTAGAGTGGGGAGAATGTTGAGGGTTAAATAAATATTCTGTTAGTGGTGTATTAACTTTTGTATCATATATCGCTGACTAGCAACGCAAATAAAGCTGTAAGAACGATATGTGTTGTCCCGTCAGTTATTATACGATATGTAAAACAAGGAGCGAGTAGGAAGTGAACAGGTTGAAGAGATTTTGAGGCGGCATTGTGCATACCGCTCTAGTTCCTGGAGGGCAAGAGTTTCAATGTGTGAAATGGGATCCTAGAATTTGGGATTGCACAGCAGGAGAACTTTACAGATGGAGAGGAGATACTGAAAGGGTGTTTGGGCCTGACTGACATGGTTCTGCAAGACTGTGTTGGTGACGGTTAATGAGTGGCGGAATCTGAACAGATGGAGGTCGTTGTGGAAGGAGGGGTTGCAGCTGGAGATGGGTAATCTGATGGTAAGGCCATTTAGGGGGACTCCTTGAGCCAAGCGACAATGCAGGAAAGTATGTGAGACTGGGTTCTGACCAGGGATAAGGAAACTTTTCTGTGTTGACGCAGGTGGAAGGCTTAATGATCCATGGTGGACGATGAAAACGCGTAAAATACATAAATAACGTAGAAATACATGCGAGAAAAATTGCAAAAATACACGAAAATACGCGAGAAAATCACAAAAAGGATGGAATGGATGAAGTATGGGAAAACAAGATGAAATCTCAAGTAGTAGGCCGATAGGGAAAGGCGAAAACGAACCGAAATTCACGTGAAAATACCAAGGCTCCAGCACTGTTGTTTTGAGCCACAAGCACGGCCTGGCAGAAGGATTCTGCCATCTGTCAGATTCATCCACCTACAGACCCTGCCACAGCGATCCCATTTCAGAAATCCAGCAGCATCTCCAATCTCTCCACAGATCCTTAAACCTATCCCAGAACCTCCTCCCAGAGTCTATCTCTCTCGTCACCTCTACCAATCCTCAGTTTACAGTAATATTCCTAATGCACATGACCTAGCTGCTATTGAACACTACCTATCGCAATGCATGGCAGATTCAAAATATACAACCTCCTTCCTGGTCACCATGAGCAACTACATCCTCACCCACAGTTACTCTACTTTGAAGGCTTCACCTACAAATAAATACATGGTATGGCGATGGGTACCATCCCGTTCTAACCTGTTCATGGGCCTTCTACAGGAATCCTTCCTAAGCACACAGTCACGGATGACGTCTTCATGATCTGGACTGAGGGTGAGGACACCCTATCCACATTCCTCCAGAATCTCAACACCTTCTGCCCCATTCACTCCACCTGGTCTTGCTCAACCCAAAAAGTCACCTTCCTCGATGTTGATGTCCACCTCAAAGATGGCTATATCATTACCCCTGTCCATATCAGACATACCAACCACTAGCAATAACTCTACCTCGACAGTTGCCACCCATTCCATACCAAGAAGTCCCTTCGATACATACTATACACCCATGGCTGTCGCATCTGTAGTGAGGAGCAGTCCCTCTCGAAATATACCATGGGTCTCACTGAGGCCTTTGCAGACCATAGTTACCTCCCCAACCTTGTACAGAAACAGATCTCCAATGTCTTATCTTCAAGTCACCTACCACCTCCCAAAGTCCAACCGTACGGGCACAGAGGAGCATTCTCGTCATGACTCAGTACCACCCAGGACTGTCCGCCCCAGCTGAATGGTCAGCCCATTGGAATGCCACACACAGGGGCCTGGGTTGGATTCCTGGCTGGGGTGGGAGATTTTCTCCGCTCAGGTACTGGGTATTGTGCTGTCCTCATCATCGTTTCATCCCCATTGTTGACGCACAGTTCACCCAACGTGGCGTCGCACTCAATAAGACTTGCACTTGGTGGCCGAACTTCCCACCTGGGAACGCCCAGCCACTGACTCCATACGGTCATTTCATTCATCATCCAGGACTGGAGCAACTGAATCACTTTCTCTGCCAGGATTTCGACTACCACTCGTCATGGACTGAAATGAGGAATGTTCCACCTACTATCCTCCCCACCCATCCCACATTTGTATTCTGCTACCCACTGAACCTACACAATGTCCCTGTCCATCTCTACACAACCCCTGCTCCCAACTCACTGCCTCATGACTCATATCCCTTCATAGATCTGGATGTAAGACTGGTCCCATAAATTCTCCCACCTCCACCTACTCTAGTCCCATCACAAGCATCGCCTATCCCATCAAAGGTAAGGCTATATTTGAAACCAATCATGTGAGCTATAAGGTGAGCTGCAACCACTGTGCTTTTTTGTATGTGGACACGACAACCAACAAGCTGCCTGACCATATAAATGGTCACCAACAAACTGTGGACAAGAAACAGCTGGATCACCTAACTGCTCAGTGCGCTTTCCAATAAATTTATCGTTATAACGACTGCTTCACAGCATGTGTCTTCTGGACTTTTCCTACCAACACCAGCTTTTCTGAATTGTGCATATGGCAACTCTCCCTGCAATACATCCTATGTTCCCACAATCCTCCTGGCCTCAACTTTACTTAGCAATTGTCCTTCACCCACCTATCCCCTTCCCTCTTCCCAGTCCAGCACTACACAGCCTTTCATTCCAGAAGCGAACCCACAGTCTTTTTACTTTTCTCCTTTTCATCCCCCCCTCCCCTCACCCTCTGGCCAACCAACCAACTGCAGCTAGCAGTGCTACCCTCTCTCTACCTCATCCATCTATGCTCCCATAAGCAGTAATTTACTGCCTCCCAACTCTACTCTCTTATCTCTCCCCCTCCCAATCTTCTCCTTCCCCCCACTTCCCAGGTTGCTTCTCCTATCGTGTGCAATTGCTCGCAGTCTGGCGTTGGCAGCCAGAGACAGTGGTCGTGTGTGTGAGCTGCGCTTGTGTGAATGTTTGTGTGTGTATGCTATTTCAGAAGAGAACCTTCTAACTAAATGCTTACATATTTAGTAGTTTTCTGTAATGCATGTCTGCGACTCAGTATCTTGAAACGTGGCAATGTGCTGTGCACAAATGACCACGCTTCAGGCAAGCAATAGTTTTAAGAACACCATGTGATACCTGAGAATATGATATGGCTTCTGAAAGGAACTCGGTTGTTGTACAGGCAATAAAACTAAAGTTCTAGCCATTGTTTTACTAAGCGAGCGCTGACTAGAATGCAGTGGGATGGCATACAGATAGCCAGCCAGAGCACAAGCCGAGTCGGGCGCGGTAGGCCAGCACAGAGACTTGCAAGAACGTGAAGGCGGAAGCACACAGAAAAGCCAGGGGTAGCTTAGAAATACGATGCAGCATCCACAGGCAGACACCCCTTGGGGATGGAGAAGGTAGACTGGTCCGACCGGGGGCTGTCGAAGGCTAAAAAAGTAGTTCGTTTGAAAAAACTTTAAATTAGAGCTGAGGGCCAAAGTAAAATTTGCAGAAGAGTGTAAATAAAAAGTGTATTTGCGCAGAAAGCAGCAGGAAAAGCATAAGGTAAAATGTGTGTGGTTTAAGGGAAGAGATGGCGGCTGACATCACAAGCGGTTTAGTGCGGAAGAAGGGGTGCACAGCTCACCATTGTTGATGACTAGCGGTTAGCCTGGAGAGCATTATAGATGGCTGGCCATTGTGCTCTGCAAGCTTACCAACTAAGCTTAGCTTTTTGGCTAAATCTGCATAAGACCGCGACAAAGTAACACTTGCATAGGTCATGAAGTTATTTTGACTGTGATTGAATGTTTATCTTAATATGTGACAATTACTGAGGTATGGATGCAAATAGTTAATTGAGCAAAGCTTAGTGCATGCAACAACACGACAGTCATTGAACACGGTAAGTCGGCTGCTGTGCTCGCTCCTGCTGTTGCAATTCTGTTTTTGTTTTCTGCCAATGATCATTGTGACCAATTGGTTATGATCATGCTTATTTTTATCTGAGGCATCAAGCGTAGGTAAAGACTGAGTTCCGTGGCATCCAGTAATACAAGATCCTGGCCTTGTGCTCTAAAAGAACCCGCATGGCATCTGAGTGAATATATTAATACGATCACAATTGACGTTAGCTTGATTGAGACAACAACCAAATGCAGTTGGCATCCTACAGTGGCCTTAAACCCACTTAGTGAGGCATATCTGTCTGACCGCTATCTGGTAGGATTTTGGTGTGCAAACTATGATTTTGCAACTTGAGTGTAATAAGTTGTATCAAAGGATTTTGAGGCCAATCTGTCTCTAGAATGTAATTGCTTTCGTCAGAACTGCGTTGCATTATTTAGTAGCACCGGAATTTCTCTCCAAAACCTTAGTTCTACATTTTGCTAAGTCCAAAATCCACAGGGTGCCGAATAATGTATGAGCGGCTGAACTGCAGGTAAGAGCAGGTAAGATTGCAGGTGGAGAAAGTGCGGAGGCTGACTACGCTGCCACTGTGCAGGTAAGTCACAAAGAGGACCTGCCATGCATCCCTGTAAATCTACTGCTTACCTTACCAGACAGTCCAAGGGGTCTAGTACCTTATGAGTTAGGGTTTGTCATTATGCAGAGGAGATATTAAAAAAGTGGTACATCGGCCTTGGGAATGTTACAATCTCCACTATATTTTGAGTAGCAATCTATCATTTTTGTAATATTGTTATGATTCCATCCTTGATTTTTCATTTTTAAATATACATAACTGAGATAAGAAATTTTTGAAAGACATATGTGTTAGTGAAGTTGCGTGTTTTGTGTGCTTTACTTTGCCACAACAGGTACATAAAAAGAGGGCTAACACTGTGCTAACCTGGACTGATCCCATGAACACCTGGATGACTGCAGTTCAATGTGTGGAAGAGGGATGTACTTGGAAGGGACTACAAGGCATTCGCTATTGGTGTGAGCACACATACACATTGTTTACATAGCAGTTGCATTGACTGACTGTTTGTTGTGTCTGCACACCAGTAATTTCCTCAACAATCCCTGGTATACAATACAGATTTAATTGTCAGGACAGACTGTTACATACATGGTGCCAAAATTCAAATGATGTGAACAAAATGAACACCCAACGTAAGCTCAATGTAAACGATGCAAAGACCAATGACATATCACATCAACTGACATCCATGGGCATTTGCCTTACCTTTCAAAGAACAATGATAAATGAGGCTATTTACTTAAATCAAAGAAAGACAACATTTCCTCTTTATACAATCATACTTTATTTCTGTCAATGAAATTAGTGCATTTTTAATTCACGTATGTGATGTAATGCATTGTGTGAATTCAAAGACAAAGAATGTAAAAAGTCAGATGATTTTTGAAAAACTATGAATATGATGTAATGGCCACATGTTAAATAGCGACTTGTTGAATGGTGTTGTCAAGTTAGTGGTGGAAAACTGTGCCAAAGGGATTCAAGGGGGCTGTGTAATCTCACATTTTATCATCATCACTGTTTGCTGATTTAAAAGCTAGCATGAATCTTATTTATGTTCTCTCAGTATATTTTCATTAGTGGCTTGTTTTGATCACAATTTCTGATGCCTCAGCATCATGTTTTCTTTCTCGGTTGGTCACATTCCTCCTGAACAGATGGACTGGAATGTTGTGTAATTTTATGATGTAAAATTTGAATTAAATTACAATATTACAAATGTTTACTTCAGTATTTTTTGATCTGATTCATTTCTTGTCGTAATATGTCCTTTTTAAATATGTTTCAGAAAATTGATTGTTCTGTGTCATTTATCTTAATATGACAATGCAAGTGATGGACCATTAGTGTTGCAGCTTTAAGTGCAAATTGCAGAAGCAAAGTTAGAACCTTCAATCACTTTGATATTATCCCCATGAAGTCCAATATTGTTCTGAAGAGTCATTCTTCCACAAAGTCCTTGTAACACAGAAATTCTTAACACTCTTTTGACAGTCACACATCAATATGTTAAAGTTGGGCACCAGTACAGACTTTGCCAATTTTGATTGCTTCCATCATCAATATAATCACTCTTTCTACCTTTTGCTTATCTTATTCCCTACAACCAACATTTATAAATTTGACGCTCAGAAGAAGAGCGAACCACCACAAATGTTCACTAGTGTGGATTGATGATATATCCATACCTAACTTCATTTTTACCTCAGGAAAACAATAATATGAGTCGAAATTAGAGGCTGATTAACTGATTGATTAATTGATGGATATATTTATTCATCTTAGAACAATACAAATTCTATGAATGTTGTCAATTCTTGGTACAATTTTTCTTATTAAATAAACATACATGGATTCCCTGAAGTTCTATGATTATAAGCTTTCTTACCATGTTTATAATATTTTCACGCAATATTTTTTAAGGTGTGGGGTATTCATGAATATTAACTGGCTACGTATAATGATTCTAAACATTCATTTACAATGTAACAGCTTTTACATATTAAAGATGTTTTTAACTTTTGGATAAAGATGTTATGTTCATTTACACCATTAATTTTCTGTGGCAGCCTGTTGTACAGTTTTTGGTCATTACATAGCATCATAGCATACTGCTCTTTGTTTTTTACTTGTTTTTCATGTTTAGCTATAAGTCATGACTGGATCTAGTTTCATGATCTGCACAATGCTTTGGAGTCTACATTAACTTACAAGTCATTATGACTGAGTGAGGCAGTTCATAGGGCTGTGTCTGAAATACACTTCTGAATCAGTGAGTGTTTTAGATGCTCAGCCCCCAGATACTTGTATTTAGCAATTTGTGAAAAGAAACAAAACAGGCTGATGATCCTGAAATAATATAACTTTTCTACTGTTTTCTGACTTCAGTACTGTGTGCATAGCTGGTCCAGCTATGTCCATAAAGATTGTATTACAAACAGCACATTTTGTAAACATTTAAAAAAAGGATAAAAAATGGCTTATCAGTAAAGTAAAAGAATCAATATTGTGTTTTTTCTATAACACATAAAACGACATGGCAGTGCTCATTTATGGAGCAGAAAATGCCAAGAATGTTACATATACCAAGAAATCATAATTTATGGTAATAGATTCTCTTAAACTTTGATCAGAAGAATTCCACTAACAGATGGTGAAATTGTTGTCTTATTGACACAAAACCGGTTTCATGGCCTAAAGCCACGTATCAGGTGCAGCCCACATAATAAAGAGTGATATACAGTTGTCAGCTTTCTGTTATTACATTACAATTAATAAAGGTAATATCTAAAGTATACTCACACTGTTAAAAGGTCATAGGTGTACCCATTATTCCTAGTCAAGATAAATTATTTAGTGAATACTTTCTAAATTCCATTGGCGAATGTGGGGTAATGAAGATATGATCTATTAATTTCACAAAAATTGCTGATGGGCAGATCATGTAGTCATGCACTGAAGAACCAAAGAAACTGGTAAACCTGCCTAATATGGTGTAGGACCCCCGCAAGCACGCAAAAGTGACGCAACATGACATGGCATGGACTTGAATAATGTCCAAAGTAGTGCTGGAGGGAACTGACACCACGAATCCTGCAGGGCTGTCCGTAAATCCATAAGAGTACAAGGGGGTGGAGATCTCTTCTGAACAGCACGTTGCAAGACATCCGAGACATGCTCAATAATGTTCATATATGGGGA
Organism: Schistocerca americana; assembly: GCF_021461395.2. NCBI lineage: Eukaryota > Metazoa > Arthropoda > Insecta > Orthoptera > Acrididae > Schistocerca > Schistocerca americana. The sequence continues at coordinate 635,988,514 of NC_060120.1, read as the reverse complement.
GTATGGTGGCCAGCAGAAGTGTTCAAACTCAGACGAGCGTTCCTGGAGCCACTATGTAGCAATTCTGGACATGTGGGGTGTCGCATTGTCTTGTTGGAATTTCTCAAGTCTGTCGAAATGCACAATAGACATGAATGGACGCAGGTGATCAGACAGGATGCTTACGTACTTGTCACCTGTCAGAGATGTATCTAGATGTATCAGGGGACCCATATCTTGAACAGTTCTCTGCTGACATGCAGGGACCATGGGTTCATGAGGCTGTTTCCATAATCGTACACGTCCATCAGCTCGATAAAATTTGAAACGATACTCGTCTGATCAGGCAACATGTTTCCAGTCATCAACAGTCCAATGTCAGTGTTGACGGGCCCAGGCAAGGCGTAAAGCTTTGTGTCGTGCAGTCATCAAGGGTACACAAGTGAGCTTTCGACTCTGAAAGCATATGTCGATGATATTTCGTTGAATGTTTGGCATGCTGACACTTGTTGATGGCCCAGCATCGAAATCTGCAGCAATTTGCAGAAGGGTTGCACTTTTGTCATGTTGAACGATTCTCTTCAGTCGTTGGTTGGTTGGTTTGTGGGGGTTGAAGGGACCAGACTACAAAGGCCTCTTCAGCCGTCGTTGGTCCCGTTTTTGCAAGATCTTTTTCTGGCCGCAACGATGTCGGACATTTGATGTTTTACCAGATTCCTGATATTCACTTATACACTGTGAAATAGTCATATGGGAAAATCCCCACTTTATCGCTACCTCGGAGACGCTGTTTCCCATCCCTAGAGCGACAACTATAACACAGCGTTAAAACTCACTTAAATCTTGACAGCTTGCCATTGTAGCAGAAGTAATGGATCTAACAACTGCGGCAGACACTTGTTGTCTTATATAGGCGATGCCGACCGCAGCGCCATATTCTGTCTGCTTACACGCATCTATACTTGAATACACATGCCTAGACCAGTTTGCTTAGTATTTCAGTTTATTATTGTCCAAGCTGCTTCGATGTTCGATGACCTCGTATGTGCTTCTTTCACGTGCCAGTTTTTACAGTAATATGAAATGGTCTTTCAACTGTAGTAACACACAATATTGTCTTCACACACAAAAAATTATTCTGATTTATTTAATTATATTGCATAACTTGTCTCTTATGACATTAACTTCATTCAAACTGATTTTTTCCTTTGTACATATTTTATATATTCATATTTCAACAATATAATCAAACAAACGTGTTTCAGTAAAACAGTTATAGTTCTCATGCCTGAAACAGAAACAAGGAAAAAAGTATGAGATTACTATACAGATATATGTTCTCTTCGGATGACGTATTGGCGGTTACAATCATAGGCTGGATCAGAAATAGGTTGGGTACCTGTGCTACCCTTTGATTCACCTGTGAAAAGGCCTTCAAAGCTCAGTTTTCTGGTACCCGGGACTCACCATGGTACACGATGCTTTTGAGGCATCTCCACCTCTTTCTTAAATGATAGTTCAAATGAAACACATATTTTACCACAAATTAAATAATATATTGTATACATATACGTAAAAATACTACATTCTCCTTTATTACAACACCATTTTATTCTTGGTAATCTTAGGTCTGGAGTGTCTCGAGATTTCTACCTTTGTGTTAACATATGAGGTTTTAGTGAGGATACATTTATTCCTTTCTCTACAAATTCCTTGAATATGCACTTGCATAAGTGCCTTTGTGAAGCTCCCTTCGTATTTTAAAATTCACATTGTCCCTATGTCCGTTGGGCGGCAAAAATGCTGGCGCGTAATGAGAGCGATTTTTACTGCAAGTCTACTGAGGGGTTGGGGGGGGGGGGGGGGGAGGGGCAGCGAGGGACAATTTTATTTCCACGAGACCCAGAATGTAATCTCGCGGTAATTACTAATTGATAGTTTCATACCTTAATACAGACAATAATATCAAAAAATATACACTAGACAAATCTAAAATAGAGAAGATTAATTAGCTATTCTTTCCTTATTCCTTTGCAGTAAGTGACATCTTCACATAGAGAGCTTTACATTAAAGTGTGTACAGTTTGTTATTCACTGCATCCACCGATCTTGTTGTGTCAGCTATGTTTGTGGTTCATGTCTATTTCATTGTGTCATTTACTTACCTTAATGATAAATCATCTCCCACAGTTTGCTGCGTAGATCAACCTATTAAATAACAATAGTGTGTGCTAAAGCTGAGCTCTTGTCATGCTACACATATTTACGTTTCTTCATTCGTTTCTGTGCTTCTGTCAGAGCACCAATGAATGTTAAAAATGTATAAACGTTTGGGTCCTCCCCCTCACTACAAAACAAAGTTCTTTGCTGGTTTTTCTCAAGTGGTTTGTACTTCTACTGTTCTGAAAGGTAGAAGTGGTTTTTCCTTCCAGTTACAAAATTAGACTTGAGCCCTCACATATTTCTCTTAAAAATAAAGGTGAAATTAAAATAATGTGCTTAACGGTAGCCATACTTTTGTGTATGTACCGAACAGTTAGTCCTTATTGGCATCAAGAGTAATATTTGCATTGAAACTCTCATGGATTACGTTTATTTATGCAAATACAAAGAAAGATCTACTTGTATTCATTCCTCCATTCCATTCCTCTACAGAGGTAAATTTTTTGTCCCATCCTTTGTCCACTCATCTTGATCAAGCTGTGGTAAAATACTTTGCGAGGCCTTTGCCCATAGACTTTGGGCTCCTCTATTACTTAACCTAATCTACAGTGAATAATGTACTATTTTACCTGACAATTACAATGAGGTGTACAGGTGGTGGCAGAGCCAGGATGGGGAAGGTGTAGGCACATTTAGTTGGTCCAAGCCTTGTTGCCACAAATTTATTATTTAACAATACATCCAAATTTATACAATTAACAGTTGAAAGGAAATATGAGCCCAAAAAATTTCTTTTCTTTTTTTAAAAACATTCTCCAGAAGAACATGCAGCCCCACTCTGAAACATTACATAAAGGCACTGTTAGTAAAAGGTATATCATATATCATGTGCAGTCATCAAGACCTCAAGAATACTGTTTTGGTTCAACATAAGGTGAAAACACTAAAATGCAGATCTTCAGAACAACTTACAAATAAATAATTTAACACATCACTTACAAAACCACACGAATTATTTCACACATACAGTCTATCACGAGCTCAACAGTCATTTCTGCCAGCTGTGTGATGCCTAAATTTGATTGCTACAGAATAAACACAGCTCAAAAGAATGATCTTCCAACATACTATAAAACAACCTTATAATAAAGATGACTGCTTTTTTTCCATTCAAATTTCTGCATAACAGCTTTTTATACTAACAAGCTACAGTTGCTGCCTCTTACTTGGTACAGACAGACAAACACATTTGTCAATAAATTACTGATTAACGAGGTGGCAATTCAGAGCTAGCAACTTATTGTAACAACTGATTCTCAAATGCTGCCACGAAAAACATTCTACAAAACAGAATCACACAAATTAAAGTTCCACTCGCTACAAAATCCACCAAATCACGCAATATAAATAACAATGGAACTGAAAAGCATTACACACTCAAGTGTGCTTCTCACTCACAACAGTCATTTTAAGTGCATACACAACACAGCTCAAAATCTATATCCCAAGCAATATTAGTAGAATTAGGAAATTTGAAATTTAAACACATTAAGTCATTCCAAATCACAAAATGTTGGCTACAAGTACCAACCCCATAATAAGTAATGATCATGTAATATAATAAAAGTATATGAAAATTTCGGCCTTAGCCAGGTGATGAGATTCACACCAATGCAGTTCCCTGTTACACTTGAGTGCTAGGCCCAACAAACAAAAGCTGGTCATGGAGAACCATGCTAAGCAAGCGAGCATTCCGTCCTCCCCAGATGCTCGCAAACAGCCATCTTATTACAGTCCTCAAACGGCAGGCACCAATTGACTCCCAGCCGCTTCCATCTTGTCGCCATCCGAAGACCAGCCGACCGATCGACCAACGGCCTTCTGTCTGCGTCGACGACAGCCTCAGGGCGTACTTGCACAGTGCCGACCTGCCTGCTGCTGACTGCCAACTCATCCAACGGCGGAGTAACGACGAACCCGACTCAGTGCACAACCCAACAGCAACTGGTACTTAGAGCCGACCAACTAACATGCGAGTGTCTGCCTTCTGACTGGCTCTGTCGCCTCACTGCACCGATTCCCAGACTGAGCGACTAACCAATTGAACAGACTCGCCAAGACTGACTGACTGACCCTCTCGCCATCTCCCGACCGACCGTCCTCCAAAACTGTGCTTCGCGCAACAGCGCCAACAGCGCTCAGCGATCACTCCCCCTATCACTGCGGCGAAAACAAGTGAATAATCTAGTGGGTAAATCAAATGAGCTGAACCGTCACACGGCTTATACAAGTACATTTCTTTGCTTCTTATTTTCTGTCACAAATGTATATCAGTCCAATTTCCTTTTAATAATCCATGTAAGTGTACTAATTCATTGTCTTACTTAATACTGTGTAAAAAATAGAATAGTGTCAGTATGTTTGTGTTGCTGTGATTTTTGTTCTTTAATCTTGTGCTCCAGTCTAAAGCCTTACTTTCTCCTAGTTTTTGGTTTTAGTATTTCCAAGACAAGCATTTAATCCCAACGGCCTCGTATCACTAGCAGTCGAGATGACAGGCATCTTATCCACATGGCTGTAACGGATCGTGCAGCCACGTCTCGATCCCTGAGTCAACAGATGGGGACGTTTGCAAGACAACAACCACCTGAACGAACAGTTCGACGACGTTTGCAGCACCATGGACTATCAGCTCAGAGACCATGGCTGCGGTTACCTTTGACGCTGCATCACAGACAGGAGCACCTGCAATGGTGTACTCAACGACGAACCTGGGTACATGAATGGCAAAACGTCAGTTTTTCGGATGAATCCAGGCTCTGTTTACAGCATCATGATGGTCGGCATTCGTGTTTGGTGACATTGCGGTGAACGCAAATTGGATGTGTGTATTCATCATCGCCATACTGGCGTATCATCCGGCGTGATGGTATGAGAGTAGTAGAGAAACCTTCATGTCAGCTCACTCTGCATTGTTGCCAAATTTATTCAATATGGCGGCGATGACGTCATCCAAGATGGCGGCATATAGACTTGGCAACAGCGCATGACGTCATCCAAGATGGTCGATTTCGGCGGGAAGATAGGCCAATTGTGCTATGACCACTAACCTAACACCAGAAAAAATGGTGGGATTTTTGAATTATGGTGCGAAAATAGGTCAATTGGGCTATGTCCACTAATCTAACCCCCCCCCCCCCCCAGAAGAAATTGGCGCCAAACTCAAATTCCAACAAGATAATGCATGCAAAACCGTACTTGTCTTTATTATTATTCATTATTATTGATTATCATTTATTAACATTCATTATCATTTATTATTATTTATATCATGCACATGTGGATGCAGTCCAACTGTGTTAGTTCATACCCCTGCCACCAGAGAGCGCCGTCATGACGTCATTCAAGATGGTTGATTTTGGCAGGAAGAAAGCCAATTGTGCTACCTCCACTGAACTACCATTACCGTTCTCCTGCACATTCAGTCTTTGCTGAGCTGTCGTTATCAAACCATCACCACCAGGAGAAGAGATCGTTGTACGCTTGCATCTAAAGCGAGATGGGGATAAAGTATAAAGCTAGCACACCAAGCTCACAACCCGTCAGTGCATCGCGGAAGGGCAAGGTGGTAACACGCCTTAATTACGAATTCCTCATTTCAGCAGGATTAAAACCGCTGAATGACGTCGCTCAACGTAACTCAGTCAGTAGAGCATGATGACCGAATTATACGTCATGAATACCACTCACACAAACCCTACGCCTCAAGCACATTTAACAAAAATGATGAAATTAGGATTGTTATCCAGCATCAGGATGCAGTAACACTGCCCCGCAAGAGCTTCCTGTTTCTGGACTGCACATTTAAGAAAGCTGACGCGGCTGCGGTAGAGCTCTCGAAGCTCAGTCGAAATGCTGTAGGATTTCTGTTCAAGAGATACGTTATGAACTTAATGGAATTGAACTCGTCCAGACACGCAATGTCGGTATTATGTCAACCCTTAAGACGTACGTTTCAGCTTCACACAGCCCATTTACCGCGTGCATACTACTAAAAATGCTTATGGGTTATTTTGAGGATATGCAGCGAATAATTATCAATGCTAAACAGGAGCTTATTTTGGTGTGGAGTGCAAGTGACGCAAATTCATTCTCTCAAACAGCTGCAGAGAATGTTCAAATCAAGATTAATAACATAGCATGGAAAATGCCTTATATCACCGCTGCTGACGAGGATTGCTTGAAGGTCTTAAAAGTTCTGAATGCTGGCACCTACCTACCACTAACCTTCCGATCATGGGAGCTTTTTGAATACCCAATCCTACCTACAGCGTCGAAACATACTTGGAACATAAATATCAGTGCAGTTGGAAGCACCTCGATTCGTCATACTCGCATTTCAAACTCAAAGGCGTTGTAATATATCGAAGGACTCAACTGAATTTGACCACTGCAAGTTAACTAACGCCAGAGTCTACCTGAATTCAGAATACTACCCATACGAGAATCTACATCTACAGTGGGACAGCAATGTATACAGTCTGGCATTTGACATGTATGTGAGATTCCGGGCATCTTACTATGAAGGCGTTGAAAATGAAGGATGCCTACTCAGTCCACAGAGTTTCAAGAAGCTAGCACCAATAATTGTGATTGACTGTTCAACACAGAATGAGATAATTAAATCAGGGCCTGTAGATGTACAAATTGAACTTGAATCTTCGGCAAACTTACCTGATCTGATCTCGGCGTATGCTCTCGTTCTGCATGATCGTCTTATTAACTACTGGCCGCTCACGGAAGTAGTGCAACGAGTTGTAAAAATTAATAGACACTCTGCTAGCTCTAAGACAGATCACGATGTTACCTCAAGGTATGAGGATCATAGCTGATATTCAGGGATTTTTGTACCATGAGCACAGGCGATTCATAATTAAAGACCGTGCGTTAATAGCATTCTCGCAAAGTGATGGAGTAATAGGAACATTTGCATCAAGAGTTGAATCGCCGAAACCATTCAGAGATGTCAAGTGCAATAAGACGGTTAGAAGTGCGATGTGGTTAACAAGATTGTATCATGGAATTCACTGGGATGACCCTGGCATCTCTTATAAAGATTTCGTGCAATTGCTGCGAGTATTTGATCACAAGGAGATAATCATCTACGATAAAGGCGATGAGATCACCTGGCTGCGTCCAATCTTCAAGTATGCAGCTATTCAGAACATGGAATACTACGATTGTCCACCTCTTCATCAACTTAGACAGCTAATGTGTGAAGAAGAAAAAGAAAATAGTGTTGTCTCTGCGTGTGAAAATGTAAAATTACTTTTAAAATGGCTCACAAATAAATACATTTTTTTTCCTCCATAAGAAATCTTGTTGCTTTCTTTCAGTGACACCTACATGCATAGAAGTATGTTTATTGGTGATACTGAGTGAGAAGCGCATTCCACTGGAGCTGTCAGAGCCAATTTACCTGCTTCCATCTCGCCTGATCGGCGATGAAAGTGACAGGACCTGAAAGAGGGACAGTGGTAGGGTCCACTTTGTCAGATGTCTGCCGTTTAAAGTGAGAGGACCTGAAAGATAGTGCTGTTGTCTGTTTGCGACCGGCGGACGAAGTCCAGGACTTGTCATTCAGAATTCATTTCTGCCTTTAAAGCAGTAAAAACATTATACCTCTCTCTGCATTGCACTGTGGCTCTATCTGCGTTTTGTACATATTTATCACTTTTTTAATAAAAAAGATTGATCATGATTGAGGGTGATATAATAAGAACATTAGAAATTTTTTTACGATAAAATAAGTTAGTTTATTATTGAATTCAGAGCTTTTTTTACAGTGTTTGCGAAATATCAGTATAATCATTGATTTTTTTTCACGTTATATGAGCTTACAGGTAGATTATTTCTGTTCACCTTAAATATGAAATTTCTGCTCTTTTGCAGATACATGTTTTACGTTATTCATAAACAGTGTGCTGAGATAACTATATGTATTTATTACAACTAAAGCACAGGTATCACAAGCTAATTACAGTATCTTACAAAATCAATAATAGTATCGCTAGTGAAGTTCCATGGGAAAGACTTTTTTTCAAATAATGGCAAATGTATTTTTAATTCAAGTTAGTGACTCTAAAACATTTTCGACTACAAAGACCAATTGAAAATACATTTCAGTCAAGTAAGTTGGTCTAAACATTTTTTTCCACTACAACAACCAGGTGAACATATATGTGTCATATCGCTAGTGAAGTTCCATGGAAAAGACTTTTTTTAAATAATGGCAAATGTATTTTTAGTTCAAGTTAGTGACTCAAAAACATTTTCGACAACAAAGACCAACTGAAAATACATTTCATTCAAGTAAGTTTGTAAACTCCCCCTCACTTATCGGCCTTAATGACAGTGAAAAATTAAACTGCGTGTACCTAATGGCAATTTGGGAAAAGCAATTGTCACCAAAGTTAATCTGTCAGTAAAGAGGGAAGAAAGGGTTACATCTAAATGAAAGGAAAAATGCAAATGAAACTGGTAGAAATTAATTTTGAAATGGGGTAAAGTTAATAAAGAAAGTAAATGTGCGGCCGTTACGTTAACAGTTAACTAGCAGTAATTAGATATTTGAGATTTGGGGGAAATTACGGTCGCCAGTCCTATGGACAATTACTACAGTAACTGAAAAAGAAAGGTTATTACACATATAATTAACACTAGAAGCGTGGCAACTGAGGGTTGACACTTGTAGCGTGAAAACTGAAAGTTGGTCAGAAGTAATAAATTTCGCTACACTCTGACTTAATTTAGCAAAAGAATTAATAAAACCGGAAAATTGAAAGTTAATTTAGTGACTGAAATTAATAGTGAGCTTTATTTCTGATGCACATCGAAATTCAGTAAAATATGATTAGTCTTGGGCTACCTCAGCAATCATTTCAAAAGCTACTTGAATCTACGCAATTTAGAAATAAGAGATTTAACTTTGAACTTGAATTAAATGATTCTGAACAATTAACAATAGTAAAATTTAGTACGTACCAAGCTGAGCTGCAGTCACAGGTAAGCTAAAATACGGTAACAAAACTCGCACTCTTAATTTGTGCTTGTGTAATCTAAATATTGTAGCCAGCTGTGAATACTTGAACTGAACTTTGAAATTAAAGCAGTGAAATGGAATAATATTACTTTAATGCTGGCATTTGAATTTCAATGACACTCGGGTTCATTGTGGAAAAGGAAGAGACCCTGCTTGGTAATGCAATTGGGACAATGAGCAAGAACGTTTCATGCTAAGTTGCTGTAATTTTGTGATGGTTGATTGAAGGTTTGCAGTCGTCGGTCGAGCAGGTGACGACAGTCACTCGTTGTCGGCTGTCGCTGATGCAGAAGCTGGATGTTGGCGCGCCTTCTTCTCGACACGGTCACCAGGCGAAACGGGCTCTTGATGTGCGCCAGCTAATGCTTCCCGTCCGCGACACCGTGTCAGAAACTATCATAGCAATTCGAGCGCAATTACATGCTGCCAAACCCTGAAAGCGCGGCAACTCGCGGGAGTGTCACACAACACACCTGCTCCACTGCACTCCTCCAGCGAGACTCTCTCTGCTCTGCCCGCACTCCATGCGGCAGAGTTAACACTACCAAAGATCCTAAACACTTTGGTTCTCAAACGACCTATCGATGTACTTGTTCGATAGCATAGTTTTCCCTAGGCAAGACCCAGCGAAAAAATAAAAATAGTATTTACAAAACAAACCAATTATACATCGACATAAATGCATGTATATACAAATAGTAAAACAATTACAATATACAAAGACACAGAAACGTCATATCCTCAGGAACAAAACAAGGAAAAAAATTAATAGTACAATAGATGGAAATAGGAGGATATGCATTTCCGGCGTTACACGTGCCCCACATTGTCTGAGGATGTTTGTGTAACCTAAACAGACTCAGAAAATGTCCCCAAAAGAAAAAAAAAAAAAATACAGCAGAAATGCATATGCTCAAAACATCAAGAAATTTTAACATTAGGCTGATTAACCATAAACCAATTTTTAGACTATAATAACTGAGTGGAAACACTCCTAATCTTATTCCACTCTGTCATCTTACACAAAAGAAAACAGGTTGACAACATATTAAAATTCATAGAAGACATAGAAAATGTTTTAGCTACTCTAAAATCATCAACATTCCTAACAGTATCAAGAAATGGAATTCTATTTACAAAATTAACCACAGCACATGGTCATAAAAAACAGGTGTATCAAAATACGCAAATTAATAAGTAATGACATAGAATACACATTTTTATATAACCTTTTCATAATTAATATTCTCGTCATGAGAGTCCACTTAACGCTAAACAAGAAAATAATATACAGCAGATCGAAAAAAAAAACATAAATATTGACAGCAGAATTCTTTCACATCAGCTGTCCGGGAAGAAAAACAATTCCGCCTTCAGTGCCCGCAAGTACAAAGGCTGCCGAGAGCGGCACAAGAGCCGACAGCGGCTCCGCCTCGCCAGTATTGTTGCGCCCGCCTGTGCGGCACCCTTGATCTCACTCGCCTGTGTATTGGCACTTTCAGAACGTCCGTTTCACTGAATTCTTTCGGCCAAACTCACTCCCGAGTAATCTCAAGGAGTCCATTAACTCTATCACAGTGGATAACTCAACACTGTCCATCATCACACGCGTGTACTAGCCTGAAACTTAAAACAGCGTCTAAGTACATCGGCAATGACTAGTAAATCACATATTTATGAAATCTTACAGCTAGTTACAAAATCATATTTACATTCCTTAACTTACAGTGACTCAGCTGAAAACTTAAACTAGCAGCTCAGATTTTTCAATTGATAAATAATTACTCTCTCTTAAATCATTTAGTAAAAATTAATTACTTATTAATTACAACTTCTTTAATGTCCTCTTGGTCAGGCAAAAGCATGGCAATCTAGCAAATCGTTTAAATCTTACACGCTATATTTACATACTGTACAAATTACCCATTCTGTGGTATCAATCAATCCTAGGTTGGTACAATTTCAAGTCAACAATGTTCTGTATACCTAATAGTTTCCCAGAGCTTGGATACTCTAAGCAATAAGCATTTGTGTGAGGTATACCAATGACTTTATATGGTCCATTATAAACAAACTTAAATTTAGAGATTTCATTGTCTATCTCGCTCGAGTTCTCATGAGCTTTTACAAGTACTAAGTCTCCGATTGCAAACTTAGCAAAACGCGCTTTAGCGTCATGACGACATATGCGAGCATCAGCTTTTAGCTTCATTCTTTCTTCAAACGATCTTTTTGCACACCAATACTAATGTCAATCCGTGGAGGGAATTTGATTATCTCTTCCACTAAACTTTTACTTCTGTCATCCAACAGGATTTCCTCTGGAGAAAATCCCGTAGATTCATGTCTCAAGGTGTTCATAATTCTCTCAAATACTGCTACATATTTGCCCCATGCCCTATGGTTGTGATGGCAATAGGTACGGCAAAGTCGGCCTAGCTCGCGCATATACCTCTCAGCGGGATTCCCAGCCGGACAATAAGCTGAAATATGAATCACCTCGACCCCATTACTTTCCATGCCTTCATTCCACAACTTAGAAGTAAATTGTGGCCCATTGTCTGATAGAATCGCCTTGGGCTTACCAATATGAACAAAATAATCGTTCACAAGCTTGCTAGAGACTGCTTTGGCTGTAGCTTTCCTAATCGGGTATAGTTTGATGAACTTGGAAAAAGCTTCTAGCACTATTAAAATGTAGGAAAAGTTCCCTGATGACTTGGGCAAAGGTCCGTACAAGTCCACGCACAGTAATTCAAAGGTGTCGTTAGGCCTTATACTTTGCATAGGACCACGACTCGTACAGTTGGTAACCTTCACCTTCTGATATAAATCGCAAATTTTCACTCTGTCAGTTACGCGTTTTAACATGTTGTTAAAATGCACTACTTCACTCAGCTTTTCCGTACATTTCTTTGGTCCACAGTGACCATACGCCAAATGGTAGTAGTCTATTATTTCCGTGACGTATTTGGTGGGCCAGCATACCCGCCAAATATTACTATCTTCACCCTTACGTATGTACAAGATATGATCGTATATCTTGTAATACTTCCTTAATTTCTCTTCTTATGGACTCCCTTCGTCATATCGGGTTTTCACCATATTTAAACAACCATCCTCGTTCTGATGACGACGTAGATTCTTACAGATGTTCACTATTAATTTGCGTCCCTCAACTTCTTTAAAATAGTATAATTTGACCACTCCATCTGACTGATCTTTCAATACATCTTGATTAGACTCGGACAACCGCAACAGCGCATCCGCTACGCAATTGTCGGTCCCTTTTACGTAACAGATGTCACAGTTAAATTGCTGTAAATGCAGCGACCACCTAGTCAGTCTTTCGTGAAGTAGTTTACAATCCTTCAGATAAGTGAGCGCCTTATGGTCCGTATGAATAATCACCTTACGGTCCCATAGGTAACCCTTGAACTTCTTGAATCCCCACACGATAGCGAGACACTCTTTCTCAGAAATCGTGTAGTTTCGCTCACTTTTTGATAAAGTTCGACTCGCGAACGCTATCGTCCGGTGTTCCTTATCCTCTCCTTTACCAACTTCTTGGAACAGTTCTACCCCCACCCCGTAATTCGACGAATCCGTTCCCAGATAGAAGGGTAGCAATAAATCAGGATGAAATAGTATGTTAGATCTTAACAACTCGTCTTTTAATCTCTCGAAAGCGGCCTGACATCCGTCAGTCCACACAAACGGAACATTTTTGCGTAAGAGGTTATTCAAATTTTCATCATTAAACACTTGTCCTTTTACAAATTTACGGTAAAATCCTGTGAGCCCTAGAAAACTTTTTAACTGTTTCCTAGACTTGGGTGGAGGACAATTCCTTATTGCCTCTAGTTTCTCTGGGTCTTTCGTAATACCAGCAGTGGTAATTACATGCCCTAAAAATTTCAATTCCAGCTTCATAAATTCGCATTTCTTTAGCTTTAGAGTCATTCCGCCACGGCGCAATGCTCTAAAAACTTCATCTAACAGGTCACAATGGTCATGCCAAGTGGCATTGGTCAACAATAGGTCGTCAACATATACAGTTAATCTTGAACTCAAAGCCGGCCCTAGTACTTCATCTAGGGCCCTGATGAATACGGACACAGATATATTAAGTCCAAACGGCAGTACTCTATAGTGATAACATCTGCCCGCAAACAAGAAGGCGGTGTATGGCCTAGATTCTTCGTCGAGTTCTATTTGCCAGTAACTAGCCGTCAGATCGAGGCTAGTCATGAACTTAACGTCATGAAAACGTTGCAAAATCTCCTCCATACTCTCTGGTCTGTCTGTTTCGCGTTGAACGACCCCATTCAGCGTGCGTGCGTCAATCACAATACGCACACTACCATCCCGTTTTGCTACAAGGACCAAACCGTTATTGTATGGACTTGTACTTCTTTCAATCACTCCCCATTCGATCATCTTATCTATCTCCCGTTGCACTGCTTACTTTTTGGACAGCGGTATAGCATACGGTCGCACGAAGAATGGTTCGTGCGGGATTACATGCAACTTGCATTTATATCCTTCCACAAGTACCGGTTTGTCTGAAAACACACTCTTATTCCTCATTATTACTTCATACAGGCCTCGTCTTTGCTCGTGTGTTACGTTTGACACACCGTCTACAGTACTTTCCAATTCACTTTCTACAATATTGTCAATGCCGAGATTCCTCACGTTACAGTAGTTCAAATTCATGTCTACGTCAATGGCATCCGGCCAGTTAACAATGTGTATAGGCTGGTATAGCCTATGCACACCATCTCCTGCCTCGTCAAAACTAAATACTATTGAATTATCTTGTGACGTACATTTCAAAGTTATGCTTTCGCTATTAATCACTGCACGGTACTTTAATAGCCAATCTAACCCGATAATGACTTCCGTAGTTAAGTCTGGCACGACGACAAACTCTTGTTCAAATCGTGCCCCACATATCTCGAAGTGGACAAAAATCTGTTTTACGACCGGTTTACTGGCCTTCCCAGTAGCACCGACAATTTTCACTCCTGTTACTGGCATAACTACGATGCCAAGTCTGTCCTCCAGTAACTGAAATATTTTCCTAGACACAGCACTTAATTCTGCACCGGTGTCAATCAACATGTTTAGTTGTAGGTCGTGCATATTAACAGACACTACTATATGTCTACACTTGTCCTCGACTATTTCTTTATTTTCCCACAGTAAATACTCGTCTATATCCAGGTCATTCCAGAAAAAACCATCCGGCTTTGATCCTAAATCCGGCTTATCTGGCGGCTTTTTCAGCCTCTGTTCACATACAGTTTTAATTTCAACACATCTGTCCTGAGGCTTAGTCTGTAGCTTCGCCTCCAATACCGAAACCCTTTCCTGTAACTCGTCAACTAGTGAGTGCTGCTTTGCTATCAATTCACTAATTGCCACCTTTGTTGATTACTCTTTGGTCAGATTGATCTCATCTGCCAATCTACCTGGAGGAATGTGCCCAGTAGTATCTGCAATTACTTCCTCTCGATCTGCGCAACCCACACTGCTACCCTCTGATCGAATAACGTCAACTCTAACCTCATACACGCTGTAATCTACGTGCTTTTCTACCAATCGTGTCCGGCTATCACTAAAATTTTCGTAATCTTTCTCCTTAACACTCTCCCAATGTTTAAACTGGAGGTTTGCGTCGGATGGGTCGGCTACTTCTACCACTATAACTTTCGGTAAGGTCTGCCGGTTAGGGCCAGAACTTTCCGTTACTACTTCAACATCCAACTTCTGCGGGACGAAACACGACGAATCTTGTTCGTGCTCCCCATTAACATCAACTATTTCTGGTAAAGTCTGCCGGTTAAGGCCAGAACTTTCTATCACTTCACAAATACTATCTTCCTGTGGGACGAGACGCGGCAAATCCTGCCCGCGCTCCCCATAAACACTTCTCCCGTACAGGCCCCTATAATCTCTTAGTTCGTCGTATAAGCGAGCGAACTGCCTTAACCAGACCTCATCCCTCTCTGCATCCCCACGCTCGATGACGGACGTGTTATCCGACATCTGATCTTCTCTCAACAATTGCGAATCATTCTTAAACTCAATCTCCAGTTCCGCTGTGGGTGTTACAGCTGCCACTTTATAATCGATTTCCGGAACACTACTTAAATTGTTCTCACTGACAGTGAATGTATATTCTACTGCCGTGTCTACAGCTAATCTACTACTCGTGGGCGCACTCCTTTCTCCTAACACTGGCACACTCTCCCGCCGTTGATTATTCCATACGGAATTTTCATAACGACGACACCTCGGTTTTCTACTGTTATTGGGCCGCAAAAATTTCTCCACGCCCGGTCGGCCCCTCACCGGCGCGGCTAATGGTTTCCCTGCCTCGTCCCAGCAGATACGCTCCCCGGATGCTGCTGAGGCGGCTGATCACACCCTCTGGCGTTGTTACTATTCTGCGAAGCCCGTATCACACTAGTATGATACTGGTTTCCGTCATTCCTGTTATTATTTGCATTGTACCGATTGTCATTACGGCCCGAACCACTATTGTTATTACTGCCAAGACTGCGGTATGCATTATTCCCATAGTTATCGTTGTTGTGGTTGCTGTGGTACCCGTTGTTGTTACCACGGCCTCTACCACTTTCGCAATTATTACGCCAATTGTGCTCGTCCTCAACTCTTTCCAGGAAATCATTGATTGTCCTGTAATTGCTTCCTACGTAGCGTTTTGTAACATTTGGAAGCTTCTGGTAGAGTTCCCAGACTATTTCGGATTCCGTGCGGCGATCACGCAAATATTCCAACTTGCGGATCCAGCCCTCACAAAACTCCTTCATCGAGCCGCGCGAATTCGCATCGAAAGGCCTCGATACGACAAATTCGCGCCAGACACTTTGTTGTTTTTGCTCTGACCAGTATTCAGCCGGAAACAAATTTTTAAACTCGTCAAAAGTCAGGTTCGTAATGTTGAGGTTTAAGCCCCAACGCTTGGCATCACCAGCCAACACGTCAATAATCGCATTAATTTTTCTCTCATTAGTCCATGATCTGGGTAAAACTCTTTCACAATTTTTAATGAAATCCGTCGCGTGTAACCGCCTTTTTTCAAGGGGTCGAACCGCTCCTCTTTCGTCAACAATTCCGAATTGTGTGCACAGATTGGCACATAGCTCTGTTTTTCGTCAAGTATCTTTTCTAATTCCGAAACTCTCGTAATTACTTGGCAGGTGGTTGTCGCAAGCGTTTCCACTTCCCTCTTTTTCTCTTCGCAGGTATTAGCCTGCTTCCTTACTTTGGTATCTACTTCGGATACTAAAGCCTTTAAAATTTCCACCTTCTTTTGATCCTCTTTTTTCACTAATTGAATTTGTTCCTTCTCCTTATTCTCGATGATCGGAGCTACTGCTTCTCCTACACTTTTCTCGATTCTGCTAATTTCGGAATAAAAACGAGTATTTATGCTCGCAATTTCCGCCTGAACACCTATCATTTCCTGTTTAAGTTTACCGATTTCGGTATTAATCACAACAATATCTTCTTTGATTTTATCAACTTTCGTGTTAACAACTCCAACATTGTTGTTAACAATGTTAACAGCTTTGTTCTGATTGTCTAGCTTCCGTTCAAATTTTTCAGACTGAGCTTCTTGCTTGGCAGACTGAGCTTCTTGCTTGGCAGACTGAGCTTCTTGCTTGGCAGCCTGAGCTTCTTGCTTGGCAGACTGAGCTTCTTGCTTGGCAGCCTGAGCTTTAATTTATGCCGATTGACTCTTGATTTCGTTAATCAAAACATTCAATAAATCAGTTAAATTCCCGGAAATTACCGGTTTTACTTCTGTAGCGGCTTCCTCTTTAATTGTCCCCCCGTATTCGTCATCAAGGGGTTCAGATTTGATTTTCACTTCCGATTCCGAAACATTTTCTAAGGTTTGGGCTTCCATTTCTGCTCTTTGTTGCGTTTCGGCCGTCGCGTCTTTCATGCTAGCCGCCTGCCCCTGAACAATGGGTACCGCGGTGCGCGTTTCCCACTGTTCGACCGATTGTTCCGTATCCAAGTCCACCAAATTTTGGTAATTGTTGCCTTCACTCATTTTAATAATTTTCAATATAAATGCCAAATCTCAAATATAATTAGGATTACTCCCACTACTTATTCTCGCTGACGTAACGGCCTGTTCGTAACCAGTACTTTGTTACGAAATTTGCACAATACAAAATTCGTGTCCAGAACAACCTCAGATCTGAAGAATGGCCAGTCACCAGGTCGCCACGTGGAACCTCCCCCTCACTTATCGACCTTAATGACAGTGAAAAATTAAACCACGTGTACCTAATGGAAATTTGGGAAAAGCAATCGTCACCGAAGTTAAACTGTCGGTAAAGAGGGAGGAAAGGGTTACATCTAAATGAAAGGAAGAATGCAAATGAAACTGGTGGAAATTAATTTTGAAAAGGGGTAAAGTTAATAAAGAAAGTAAATGTGAGGCCGTTAGGTTAACAATTAACTAGCGGTAATTAGATATTTGAGATTTGGGGGAAATTACGGTCGCCAGTCCTATGGACAATTACTATAGTAACTGAAAAAGAAAGGTTATTACACATATAATTAGCACTAGAAGCGTGGAAACTGAAGGTTGACACGTGTAGTGTGAAAACTGAAAGTTGGTTAGAAGTAATAAATTTCGCTACACTCTGACTTAATTTAGCAAAAGAATTAATAAAACCGGAAAAATTGAAAGTTAATTTAGTGACTGAAATTAATAGTGAGCTTTGTTTCTGATGCACATCGAAATTCAGTAAAATATGGTTAGTCTTGGGCCACCTCAACAATCATTTCAAAAGCTACTTGAATCTACGCAATTTAGAAATAAGAGATTTAACTTTGAACTTGAATTAAATGATTCTGAACAATTAACAATAGTAAAATTTAGTACGTACCAAGCTGAGCTGCAGTCACAGGTAAGCTAAAATACGGTAACAAAACTTGCACTCTTAATTTGTGCTTGTGTAGTCTAAATATTGTAGCCAGCTATGAATACTTGAACTGAACTTTGAAATTAAAGCAGTGAAATGGAATAATATTACTTTAATGCTGGCGTTTGAATTTCAACAACACTCGGGTTCATTGCGGAAAAGGAAGGGACCCTGCTTGGTAATGCAATTGGGACAATGAGCAACAAAGGTTCATGCTAAGTTGCTATAATTTTGTGATGCAACAATTTTAAAAGCTGAGGTCTGCCTTACAGTTCTAAAACTTTATGTGCTTCCAGTCTTCCTTGTTGGTTGATTGAAGGTTTGCAGTCGTCGGTCGAGCAGGTGACGACAGTCACTCATTGTCGGCTGTCGCTGTTGCAGAAGCTGGATGTTGGCGCGCCTTCTACTCGTCATGGTCACTAGGTGAAACGGGCTCTTGATGTGCGCCAGCTAATGCTTCCTGTCCGTGACACCGTGTCAGAAACTATCATAGCAATTCGAGCGCAAGTACATGCTGCCAAACCCCGAAAGCGCGGCAACTTACAGGAGCGTCACACAACACTCCTGCTCCACTGCACTACTCCAGCCAGACTCTCTCTGCTCTGCCCGCGCTCCGCGCGGCAGTGTTAACACTACCAAAGATCCTAAACACATTGGTTCTCAAACGACCTATCGATGTACTCGTTCGATAGCATAGTTTTCCCTAGGCAAGATCCAGCGTAAATACAAATAGTATTTACAAAACAAACCAATTATACATCGACATAAATGCATGTATATACAAATAGTAAAACAATTACAATATACAAAGACACAGAAACGTCATATCTTCAGGTAACAAAATAAGGAAAAAAATTTATAATACAATAGATGGAAATAGGAGGATATGCATTTCCGGCGTTACAAGTTGGTCTAAACATTTTTTTTCCACTACAACAAGAACCAGGTGAACATATATGTGTCGTATTGCTAGTGAAGTTCCATGGGAAAGACTTTTTTTTTTAAATAATGGCAAATGTATTTTTTAGTTCAAGTTAGTGACTCTAGAACATTTTCGACTACAAAGACCAATTGAAAATACATTTCATTCAAGTAAGTTGGTCTAAACATTTTTTTTTCACTACAACAACCAGGTGAAGATATATGTGTTGTTATAAACATTTGATCCACACACACACACACACACACACACACACACACACACACAACATATATATATATATATATATATAATTGTTTTAGATTTTAGTTTGTAAGTTTCACCTGCCACTAGCCACCCAGTAAGAACTAGTTTTAAGAATGTGAGTTCCACAAATTAAATTCATTACACACACACACACATATATATATATATATATATATATATATATATATATATATATGAGTTCCACAAATTAAATTCGTTATATATACACACACAGATATATATATATATATATATATATATATATATATCTGTGTGTGTGTATAATGAATTTAATATATATATATATATATATATATATATATATATATATGTGTGTGTGTGTGTGTGTGTGTGTGTGTGTGTGTGTGTGTATAATGAATTTAATTTGTGGAACTCACATTCTTAAAACTAGTTCTTACTGGGTGGCTAGTGGCAGGTGAAACTTACAAACTAAAATCTATATCAACTACTCAAATCGAAACAGATATGAACTGCGCAAAATTGTATTTTCTTCTTCTTCATCATAAAAGGAGGAATTGAAGGTCTAAAATTTTATCTTTTTGCTCATATATACATTAACTAGTAATACTCATCAAGAAATATATACAAATATATACAGGGTGTTACAAAAAGGTACGACCAAACTTTCAGGAAACATTCCTCATACACAAAGAAAGGAAATATGTTATTTGGACATGTGTCTGGAAACGCTTACTTTCCATGTTAGCGCTCATTTTATTACTTCTCTTCAAATCACATTAATCATGGAATGGAAACACATAGCAACAGAACGTACCAGTGTGACTTCAAACACTTTGTTACAGGAAATGTTCAAAATGTCCTCCGTTAGAGAGGATACATGCATCCACTCTCCATCACATGGAATCCCTGATGCGCTGATGCAGCCCTGGAGAATGGCGTACTGTATCACAGTCGTCCACAATACGAGCACGAAGAGTCTCTACATTTGGTACCGGGGTTGCGTAGACAACAGCTTTCAAATGCCCCCATACAAGAAAGTCAAGAGGGTTGAGCTCAGGAGAGCGTGGAGGCCATGGAATGGTTTCGCCTCTACCAATCCATCGGTCACCGAATCTGTTGTTGAGAAGCGTACGAACACTTCGACTGAAATGTGCAGAAGCTCCATCGTGCATGAACCACATATTGTGTCGTACTTGTAAAGGCACATGTTCTATCAGCACAGGTAGTGTATGCCGTATGAAATCATGATAACGTGTTCCATTGAGCGTAGGTGGAAGAACGTGGGGCCCAATCAAGACATCACCAACAATGCCTGCCCAAACGTTCACAGAAAATCTGTGTTGATGACGTGATTGCACAATTGCGTGCGGATTCTCGTCAGCCCATACATGTTGATTGCGAAAATTTACAATTTGATCACGTTGGAATGAAGCCTCATCCGTAAAGAGAACATTTGCACAGAAATGAGGATTGACACATTGTTGGATGAACCATTCGCAGAAATGTACCCGTGGAGGCCAATCAGCTGCTGATAGTGGCTACAAACGCTGTACATGGTACGGAAACAACTGGTTCTCCCGTAGCACTCTCCATACAGTGACGTGGTCAACGTTACCTTATACAGCAGCAACTTCTCTGACGCTGACATTAGGGTTGTCGTCAACTGCACGAAGAATTGCCTCGTCCATTGCAGGTGTCCTCGTCGTTCTAGGTCTTCCCCAGTCGCGAGTCATAGGCTGGAATGTTCCGATCAATTGCTTCGAAGGGCTTCCTGTCGGGACACCTTCGTTCTGGAAATCTCTCTCGATACAAACATACCGCGCCACGGCTATTGCCCCGTGCTAATCCATACATCAAATGGGCATCTGCCAACTTCGCATTTGTAAACATTGCACTGACTGCAAAACCACATTCGTGATGAACACTAACCTGTTGATGCTACGTACTGATGTGCTTGATGCTAGTACTGTAGAGCAATGAGTCGCATGTCAACACAAGCACCGAAGTCAACATTACCTTCCTTCAATTGGGCCAACTGGCGGTGAATCGAGGAAGTACAGTACATACTGACGAAACTAAAATGAGCTCTAACATGGAAATTAAGCGTTTCCGGACACATGTCCACATAACATCTTTTCTTTATTTGTGTGTGAGGAATGTTTCCTGGAAGTTTGGTCGTACCTTTTTGTAACAAAAAAAAAAAAAAAAATGGTGCAAATGGCTCGAGCACTATGGAACTTAACATCTGAGGTCAGCAGTCCCCTAGAACTTAAAACTACTTAAACCTAACTAACCTAAGGACATCACACACATCCATGCCCGAGGCAGGATTCGAACCTGCGAGCGTAGCGGTTCCGCGGTTCCAAACTGAAGTGCTTAGATCCGCTCGGCTACTCCGGCCGGCTTTTTGTAACACCCTGTATATATAAAGGCTTTTTTAACAATTTTATTTTTAGTTTTCTGGTTTTTTAAAATTTTTCTTTGTTTTTTATGATTCTTTTTGTAGAATAAATAATATTTATGTTTAAACACAGAAACACTTAACACAGGCTCTCACACATTCACACACTCAGACATACACGGAAGCACGCAAGCTGTACAAAACACTCTCATCCAATACTTACACTATGATAAAAGGGTCATACTTACTACTCTGCAGACACTCTCGCTATCTCTCTCTCCCTCTCTCTCTCTCTCTCTCTCTCACTATCTCTCTCTCTCCCTCTCAATCAGAGTCCCCCACCCCTTCTCTCGCTACAAGTGAGTAGTGCGAGTACGGGCGAGTTTCAATGCCGTCATCACAGATAACCCTTTTATCGTCATGAGGCGACAGACTGATTTTAAACTGCAGCACAGTGTAGACCTCATGAGCTATCGATCGAGTACTTGTTTGCCGTACCATATGCGGCGGCTGCAGCTCAGCACCGCGAACATCACCACTTAGGCACTGCAAATAGTTTTCGATAGATAGGGCTCTCAAGGCCATCCGCCGTAGCCCCTTAGCCCATCCCTGAGTGGGACCTTCCAATGTGCGATATGCATACATTTTTGACCAAAGACCTTCAAACTCCACAGTCGGCAATCCATTTGGCTCGCCTTTCATGAGAGCGATAACCTTCTTGTTTTGTGGAACAATACCATATGGATTATCGGCCCATTAAGAAGACGTGTCGAATTCAGTAGCATGGCACCTAATTACGTCATATGGATCGCAGTTCTCCACCCAATAGATGAAACTATCTGTATCCATATTAAGTAATTTAGGATCTGCGAAATGAGTTTTCGCAAACTCATAATGAAAGCGGTTTGGTTAGGTCTAGTATGCGCATCCCCTCATAGATAGGTTTAGTAAACTCTACTGCAGTTTTAGCCATCTCCACAGCAACAAAGTTCTTATTGACAATGGTGACCCATTTAAAATTTGGTCTCGCAATGCATTTTCTTACGCCATAACGCCCATCCCATTGAGTTCTAATAAAAATTTCACATCGTTCCCTCAAATTCTCCATAGTTTTACCGAAAATTGAATTTTTCATTAATTTATAAAAATCTTTCTCAAAGTCACACGACGCAGAAGTTCTCTGTCTCGTATTCAGATTAATATATTCCTTCAACCAGGGAGACTTCTTGAAGGAGATGGCCCAGGTGGTTTTAACCAGCTCCATACCCAAGCTGAGGCATTGCTGGAGGTTACGATAATGAATAATATACCTCTGCTTGTCCCCCAGCGTTGTCATCAGTTTCGGTGTGGAGCCTCCTCATGGAACTAGTTGCTCTGGACACAGCGGCAAACCGGTATGAGTGTCACGCAAACTAATAGGGTATGTGAGTTCTGCCTCCACAACGTACCGTACATCAGAATCGGCGGCCATACCCCCGCTGATTTTTCCACCTAATCCCTTGCATTCATATTCGGACAGCCACTTAAACTCGCCAATCGGTAGCGATTACATCATAGCGTGCCCGTATAAATTATTGGTGTCTAGATACATTATGTAACTTGAATCGAGGGATGCTTTGAACCTGTCACCCATCCGTGGGTTATTTGCTTTCGCGTCTCTATGAGTACATTGGCAAAGCCCCTCACGAATCCCACGCTCGAAGAAAAGAAGCATGTCAGGATCGGTCAATAATTCGATACTGCACTTCGTTTTCTTGAGCATCACGTCCCAAGACAACCCAGGTGCTGTGTAATAAAAGGCGAGGTCCAGAGAATATGTGGTCATACATAGACTCTGGAACTTCTCGAAAACGTCCGCAAGCAAGCACACGTCTGTGTCCGTGCAAAGACGTGCATACTCTCCTAAATTAGAAATATTGAATGCCCGCCAGACATTCATGGCATGCTCATACTCTGCATTCGTTATGGTGTCGCCTGTGAGGTTGCTGGAGAATGCAGTTATGTCGGGTAGCCTGGTTTCATCGAGTTTGGCCATACTATCCATATACTCGTATGGGAAAACCCCTTTCCTAGTCAAGTTGAAACTTTTCCTCGTCGGGAAATGCAGCTCGAGTGATATGCATTTCCCCACGAGGTAGAGTCTCAACGAGTTTCTGTAGTGGTGCCCGCATAAAACGTAATGTATCGAGGAAGCGCAGCGTAATTCTTGGCGTCATTCGTTTGGAGAATTAAATATACTTCTCAACGCTCTCAGGTAGGACACTCAACTGATTTCTCTCCCAACCGAAATCGGCCAAGTGCTCAACTAGAAAGTGAGCGTCATACCCACTTAAATTATGGAAGAAAACTGGTATGTGCCTAGGTAATTGGTACCTCAAATTGCATGCATTGTGAGCTGTGCCGCGTAATTTCCCTGTAAGATGACAGTGATCCCTACGAGGAGTTTCCGCTTTTCTGTCTAACGGCAGCCCACAAATATGACACTCGGTGGCGTTATTATACAAATCTTCATTCTCCTTCAATTTGGTCATGGGAACATTGGCGCTGTACAGCGTATCAACTTCATGTAAACATTTTTCAAGCTCAGAGAGCAACCAAATCGATGGATTAGCCCCGACATAAGATTTGTATCGGTTAAGGCTGGTGTCATATGACAATACAATTTGGTACGCTGTCGCATATGGTACGTGTTTCTCTGTAAAGGTAGTGTGTGAGGTCGTAGGATCGCCTTCACAGCAGGTCACAGGAGCGAGGAGGCATTCCAAGTCGGCGTATGCAACAAACAGACACTGCACCTGGTGGTGAGCATTGCTAAACTTTATGAATTTGTTTTCCTGGGTTAGTATGATACCACGTACCATATCCTTGGAGGTACAGTCTACTAGATGCATAGCTAATAACAGTTCAGATGAGGAATAATTGAGGCATTAAAACAAATATGTTTTACATTATGATCAGCTGATAGTTGGGAGGAAAGAAGTCGGGACATGTCCTTGATCCAGACATAGTGATAATTGTCACCTTCAGAAAAGAGAAGCATATTTACATGCAGCTCACGCTCACCGGCAAATTTTGAGAAATGGAGAGGGCCGACTACGATATGCTTGTCTTGCTCGTCTGACTTGCTTTTCTTCTCCAGGCCATAAACGTGAACTGATATTATTGTATTTTGAGCCTCAAATTTAGGTATGTCCTGGATCTTGACGGGGAACTCAATACCATCAAAGTTATAATATGTGTTAATACCACTGACTTTGTATGTACCCGGACGATAAGGGCGATCTCTATAATTATAGTTTCTTTCGCAAGCCAGGTTTGACCATGCAAAACAAGCCTTATCTTTTCTATTTTGGACATTAATGCACGCCCTCTTGTTAGCTATATCTTAAGGGAGATTAATATAGCTGGACCCTCCATTTAACGGATCTTGGACATGTATATGGATGTCCAGGTATAGAATTCGGCTGAGTGCCTTAGCTGAGCCGTTGACTTCCATCTCGGAAAACTGGCCCAATATGACACTCAAGGTGGATTTACGAAACCACTCGGCGATAGATGTGCTCCGCGTCATCACGCCATTATCTCCCCCCCCCCCCTCAAAGATAATGGATGCTGGTCTCTCCATCACCAGACTGAACTTCGGGGGGATGCGATAATTCGATACAGAGAACTGTACCACATTTAACGGTGTGATAACGCGGATTATCGACAACCTTGAGGAGCTCGGTTTCCAGGACAGGGAGGCACACGTTCAGCAATCCATCAGGATCGCGGCACCCTCCAGCTGTGTTTTCAATCCTAGTGATCGAGATTCGCTCCTCAAAGGCGTCCACAATCGCCGAGTACTGCAACTCAGGTATAGTGTCACTGACCTGATCTACTTGACTAAACGGGTGGGTGAGAGAACTGCCACTAGCCACAGGATCACTAATACTACTGCTATAACTAGGTGAGGTGTGCTGTACCTCGCATGCTGGAGGTGACGCACGTGGTGGCCACTGTGAGGGCCCAGCTGGCGTCCCCCAGTGAGAGTAGCCGGGGGTGGTGCCCGTGGTCTTGGTAGCTGCAGTGGGTGGAGGTGGAGGGGACGCACGTGGCAGCCGGGGCTTCCCCCAGTGCGAGCAGCCGGGGGTTGGCTCCGTGACCTTGGCGGCAGCTTCACGCACAGCGACCAAGGGCGCTTCCACCGGCGAGGCAAGTCTCCGCGGGTGCTGCTGACCGACAGGTTTAGCTGCCGCGACAGGCACGTGCGCAACCAAGTGCTGAGAGTAGATCTCTGTAGAGATAAAGTAAATAAGTACATTGTAAACGTAAGTGAATTCTAACGATCACAAACAGGGTTATAAGGAGAGGGGTTAACTACCTTTCTGGCTCTGACTCCACAGCATGAACAGTTCATCGGGGCAGTCTGCCGCCCCCTCAAAAAACTTATCAAAGCCATCGTCCATTAAGTTCATATAATCATCTAGAACAAACAAGATATTTTATAAATAGATTTGTTAGAGAAAAATAAATAAGTATACTAATATTATTAGAGATAGGTATTAAAAAAAAACTTACGAGTGGGCTGTTGTTGTTGTTGCTCTAATTGCCGTTGAATAGCCTCAATCTCCCGATCAATGGCCATAATATTATCAATCGCATTTCCTGTAACAGAACGAGATAAAAATTTTACTTATTTTGAAAAAAAGGATAGCTAGAGTGAAAGAAGATTTATTTTTCAGTATATTCATGTGAGTTGCGGTGTTCTGGAGCTGGGGGCTGAATCCAATTATGTAGGGGGCTACGTGGGACAGCCCCGAGCTCTGCTTCTAACTCGAGCTGGAATTGCCTTAACTGATCTAGAAAAAAAAAGAGATATAAAATAAGAAAATATTTTTTTTAAATGGTTAATATAAATGAGTAGCACATTAAATGTTATACTCACAAGGCAATTCCAGCTGTGAGTCGAGCAAAGGAGCCTGTTGGACTCCAGTCCACTCCTCAGATTCTAAAATGAAGTCCGTGAGGTCCACTATAAAAATGATATATATATATATATATATATATATATATATATATATATATATATATATATAATTAATAACCGGAATATATATATATATATATATATATATATATATATATATATACAGGAAAATTGATAATGAAAAATAGAAATTATTTACTTACTCGGTAATGGTGAATCATGGAGTCTAAGTCTCTTAGCAGCAGCAGCAGCAGCAGCATAGCAGACTACTGTTGAGTCTCTTCATTTTAATACACACAGATGCACAATACAGCAGGCAAGTGAAGAGTGAGAAAGATGACCAGGGAGATGACTCCTTATACGTATAAGTGTAATGACGTAGTATCACGTGATCTTAGGATGAACGGATGGGTGTCGAGAATTCTAAGGGGGTGGTGAATGAGTTCACTAGCGCCCCTAGTAGCTGAAAGCTGAACTAGTCAGATGGCTCCTGGGCATGGTGGAGGCTGAGCATTTTATAATTTATAAAACTATACACAAATAATTCATAGTTTCAGTGAAGGTCTTATTTAGATTAGAGGTAGGTTGATAGTGAGATCATTATGTGTGTGTGTTAGGATGAATGATTATTATTATTATTATTATTTAAAAGTATGTTATATAGGCGTAATTCGAGGTTGATGGTATTAAGAATGGCGCTGAAGCAAATTTTTTGGAGATGAACATTGTTAGCTATTTTTATTGGCAAGGAGTTTATGGTAGGGAGCGAATTTATTCTGAATGAATAAAGGGAAGGTTAAGTATTTGTGGGACAATACAGAATTTGAGTGAGTTGATAGGTATGTGAGTTGAGAAGTTTGCTAGGAGTGTGCGATAGCTCCCGCATCTCCGCGTAATATTGAGTTGTTATTTTTGATTTGAGTTGCAAGCTTTGTGTTAGATTGACTTGCGGGGGTATGTATCTTGGCGCGAGCGACGGTTCACGTGTACGTGCGTGTTTTCGCGAAGATCTTGGATTAGGTAATCGGACCATGTGGGTTGAATAATGAGACTTGCGTGATCAGTTAACTTAGTGAGAGCATTCTTTGTGCCACAGAGCCATGTGGTCGATCACATGTTGTGTTGTCAAGATAGTTTACAACTAGATAGCAAACACTCCTTTCGAGCGTGTTGGTTCGTGTCGGTGGGGAAATTCCAAACTTTAGGGCAAAAATGGCTTTTAGCGGGTCACGTGATAGAACTTTGGAGCAAACATCTTAGACCGTTGTGTGACGTGAGGGAAGACTGAAGTGTCCCGAAAAACAACTTTGGCGTGAAAAGTGTTCTTTTGTCCGGGACTCAGACACGTGGTGGAATGCGGACAGATCGGCAGCTGTCTGACGTGAATATGGACCTGTTCGAACCTGTCCAGAAAAACAACTTTGCCGCCAAAACTGCGAGAGTGCGTTCTCTGTCCACCACGTGCTGGATCGAAGGGCCGACCATTGTGATGTAGCCATGGACAGGTTCCATCCTGTCCAACATTAAGTGCTCGCCAAAGACATGTATACTTCAGGTGAGTGGTGTGGCGGTCACTGCGAGGCCGGTAGCCGGGGGCTGGTCGCTGCCTACCTGGTGCGGGGGGGGGGGGGGGGGGGGGAGGTGCTAGAAGAAAGCGGAGCGCCTCAGAAGGCCGCGCGTACGTCAGCTGTGCTCTGCAGTTCCTGGTGTGAGCATCTAGAGGATGTTTGCTAAGTGAGTTGGGACACACCTGCATGACCATAATGCCTGAAATAGGGAGTCCTTTTCCCACCTTGTGACTTCGCGTAGTACAAGTGAAGACATTTTAATAATTTAGCGGCGGAAGCGTAAGTGACTACGAAAATTCAGTGACCTAACACAGTTGGACTGCAGACACACGTGAAAGATATAAATAATAATAAACGATAATGAATATTAATAAATGATAATCAATAATAATGAATAATAATAAAGACAAGTATGGTTTTGCAGGCATTATCTGGTTGCAATTTGAAATTGGCGCCAATTTCTTCTGGAGGGTTAGCTTAATGGACGTAGCCCAATTGGCCTATTTTCGTGCAAAAATTCAAAATTCCCGCCATTTTTTCTGGGGTTAGGTTAGTGGTCATAGCGCAACTGGCCTATCTTCCCGCCAAAATCGGCCATCTTGGATGACTTCATAGGCTGTTACCAAGTCTACATGCCGCCATCTTGGATGACGTCACCGCTGCCATATTGAATAAATTTGGCAAAATGTAGAGTGAGCTGACACGAAGGTTGCTCTACTACTTATGGGGTGACATTGGTTACACGTCTCGGTCACCTCTTGTTTGCATTGACGGCACTTTGAACAGTGGACATTACATTTGAGATGTGTTACGACCTGTGGCTCTACCCTTCATTTAATCGATGTGAAACCCTACATTTCAGCAGGATAATGCACGACCGTTTGTTGCAGGTCCTGTACGGGCCTTTCTGGATGAACTGTGGTAACGTGTTGAAGCTGTACCTGTATATGCCATCCAAGCTCTGTTTGACTCAGTGCCCAGGCGTATCAAGTACACACTAACTACGTCTAGTATCATTCAGAATAATGGAAGCTGGACTCTGTGTGAGTTGTGGCTGCTTTTCAAATATATCACAAGCACTCACTTAGGAATCCCACACAGCTGTCGACCAAGAGGCAACAGTATACTGGCCTGAGCTAATTGCTCTGCATGGTGTGACATCATTTCTGATTGTTGGTTTCTAAACTTGGTGCGCTGTCATTATTGACCTGAATTATAGATAAAACCTTATTAGGTTATTTGGGAAAAACTCTCACAATGTGCATGCTAAGGCATTAATAAAAAAATATCTTGACTAAATGAACTTGTAGAAAGTGGAAGACTGTGGTAATGATAAGCCACTGATAGGGCGACACACCTGGATCACGAGAATACTATGTATTAAACAGAGCACTGGTACAGACCTTCTACTCAATCACAGTGTCCAGCTCGCACTGAAATTGCATTGTGTTGTATCAAATAGCATCCACACTGCTTATGCCAAAGACGGGCAGTTGCTTTAAGACGTATGTCTCCATAGAGCCCTTTCCCCCTCACCCCCAACATCACTGGGAGTATGTAGCACTGTGGGTTATGACTACCAATTTGCATCAACAGGTGCGAGACTGCCAGGCAGCATTGCTGTATGAGGTGGTGCAGGTGCATGTAACTAACCAGGCCATATGTAATGTATGCAGAGGGTATGACTAGACCATTTCTCATGGAGCGTCATATTTTTGTGTGATTTGGACATTTCTCACACAGGAAGAAGTAGTGCAGCAGATGCCGTAAAGGTGGCACGGCGCGAGGTGGTGCGGCAGTCGTCTGATGTGACTGCACCATGACATCGGAGGTGTGGTCAGGTGAGTTTGCTTGTGTGGAGACGTTGCAGTGTTGTGTAGCTCTTGCGGTGGCTGAAGTGCTACAATGCATGTGTCGGTGTTACGATTGTCAACGTGGACATCATCGTCATTCAGTGATGATGGAAGAGGTCTGTCTTGCAGTATCAATGCTGGTTTGAGACAGTTATGGGAGACAGTGGTAGGTGTCTCATTAATTAAAATGTCAAAGATATGTGTTCCACATTTGAGCATTTTTTAGGGGCACAAATTAGGAGTTTGCAATGTAGAATGTATCGTGCCATGACATATCACCTTATCGCAGTGCTCGAGATCTGTACAAACGAATATATGCAGCATGGAGTGTGGTGACAGTAGAAGGATTCGTGTGTGGTTTACGTGATTTTTGATGGATTGTACCAATTGTGGAAGGTCGAACTCATCAGCATCAGTGGCAGTACAATCTACAGGGAGTGCAAGGGGTTCTCCAACCACTGGTTTGGTGAGTGAAACCGGAAGGTCCTCTTTATATGCAGTCCATATGCCTAGTGGGACCTAGGAAAGTGCCTCGGTCGATGAGCCACCGTGGCACATGTGTGCTGCTTTCATTGTTTTATGTCACCTCCCCACCAGGCCGCTGTTTTGTGGGTGGTAAGGAGTGGTGTGCATGTGGACGATCTCACAGTGGTGGCTACGAGCATTGAAAAGACCTGACTCAAACTGTCTGCCCTGATCGGTCATGATACAGTCAGGTACACCAAAATGTGCAATCCGCAGTTTGACAACAGTCCATGTGATGAGGTTCATTGTGATACCTTGGAAGAGGGGAGGGGGGGGGGGGACTCCACCCAGCAAGTCGTTCTATGAGTGGTAGAGAGAATGTAACAAAATCTTTCAGTCTCCGGCAGTTGCCTGACAAAGTCAATATGGACATATTTGAAATATGCTGTCAGGCTGGGAAGGTTGCTTAATATAGGTTGACACCCAGTTTTTCTTTGTTGGCAGGGTAAACACTATCTTGCCAAGTGGCGACAGTCACGTTTTACATTAGGCCACACAAAACAGTCTGTAATAAGCCATGTCGTTGCTCTGGTGCCAGGGTGGCTGAGGATGTGAAGTCTGTCAAATACTTTGCATCACGTTTTACGGGGATAAAGTGGCCATGGTTTCCCCAGAGAGACATCACAGAGTTATGTGGCGATTGCCGAAAGCAAAGTGCATTGTTTAATCTGAAGGCTCGTATTTCCATTAGTGAATAGTTGAATGATGGCAGGATCATTTGTTTGTTCTTGGGCCTTGCATTCATAGTTGTATTGTTGCGAGATTGCAGAAAGGTGAGAGAAATATTTGGCAATGGTATTATCAGCTCTGTGCACAAGCCGAACGTTGATCGTGTATTGGCCGATAAGATCCATGTGGTGGAAATATCAGGGGATGGCGTCTGTGGATGGATTGTGAATGGCGTTGGCTAAGGCTTATGATTTGTAAATATTGTTGCAAGGCATCCCTCGATGTCTTCATTGAAATAATGCACATTGGAGTAAACTGCGAGTAGCTTGCAGTCGAATGTTAACCTGTTCGATTATGTGGCTGAGAGCGTCTCGGAGAAAAATCGAAGTGGTTGGGGCACACCATCAACAATCCATTGAAGAACTGCTCCAATTTTGATGTTGCTCACATCCATTCTAAGTGTTAATTGCGCATCTGACTGTGGATGTACTAATGTTCTCGGTGCCAAGAGTCCTTGTCTGCGGAACGCGAGAAGATGAGTATGTCATCGAGATATAGATATGGTAAAAGTGGAAGCAGAACAGGAGACCATCAATGAACCACTACCAAGTCTGTGAACTATTTTAAGCCCATATTGCATAAAGAGATACTCAGATAGTGTAGACAGAGGTGTAATGGCAGACTTCTGGACGTCTTTGGGGTGCATCAATATTTGTAGGTAGGCAATCTTGCAACTGCAATATTGTAGCGCCTGCGAAAGCGTGAGTAAAGTCCTGTATGTTGGTAGTGGAGTAGCTGTCATGTGCTGTTCAAGGATTGTGGACTCTGTAATCACAGCTCAATCTGGTAGAGCTGTCTTTCTTAAGAGTGAGCTTGATTCTGGGGGCCCAAGGACTATGTGAAGGGCGAACAATTCCTGCTTGAAAGATTTCATTAACTGTGGCTTTGGCAAGTTGTACATCTGCTGGTGCTAACTGTCATGGTTCATGTCAAACTTGGAGTCTGTCTGTGGTGATTATGTGATGCATGTGTCCGCCACAAACAGCACAGGGACATGTACATATGCATCAGTTGGCAGGGTTAGCAGCACTACTAACAGACACTGCACGCTGAGGTTTACTGACCTTGGGGAGGCTGTCGGCGGCCATTGGCACCTGTGTGGGCGTGGTGAGCGCTGGAAGGTGGACATGCACATAAAAAGAAGGTGGGGCTGTGTACGGCTGTTTGGTGTCTGCTTTGTTGAGTTGCTCATGTGCTGTTGCTAGGACCATGATGGCAGCAGTGATACAACATCGAAGCTTTTCGTTTTCTGTATGGAGTGATTGCGTCTGTGCATTGCAAACAGTATAGTGTCGATGTGTGTGCAGAACGTCCATTGAAAATTTGGCAGATTTGTAGAGAACGTCATGGACATTTCAGTCAGGGGAGTGCAAATGGAGCTGGTTGTGGAGGCACAGAAGAGGCAGAAATAGCTTGCACTCGTTTGCCTGAAATGTGGTGAATGGACATAGATATCGGGCAAGAGCTGGTGTTGATGTAAAAAGTCGATTCTGATGACTAGTTCTACAAAATCGGTAACAGGGAAGGTCCATGGACACTGGAGTGTGTCCAGCAGGTGCACAGAATATGTGACTGTGCTATATACACTAATGTTGGAGTCACTGGCAGCGTGGAGCGTCAGGGCAGTTGAAGGCTCAAAAATCAGAGCAGAGAAGTGTGTAAGTAAGCTAATGTCAGAGCCTGTGTCGATAAGTAGATGTTGATTTGATACTTTGTACAAGACGAAGAGACATCCACGAGCAACATCTGAGGTGGGTGTGTGTGTGTTAGATATTCTGCTAGGTTGGAGGTGGCTTCCTGTGCTGTTGCTAGAGCAACTGTTGTGACCTGCTCATAGAGTATGGGTACCTGCAAGGGTCTCGACATCTGTGTGCAGCATTGCTGAATTGCCTGTGATACCAGCAGGGAGCAGGGCCTGGAATCTCTGTGGATTGCGTAACACTGTCGCTATGTGTAGCCTCAGGCGCTGCTGTGCATTGCCGCAAACGTGGCGAGGACTGCTGGGGTTTTTCATGATCGTGGACATTCATGACCGTTTGGCAGTGTTCGCGCTGGGCAAGGGGCGGTGTCTGCTTCGTGTGTCACTGAGCTGAACTTTGTGACACTGATACTTTTTGACTATGGTGAACGACTGAACATTTTGTCAACCATAGCCAAGTGCCATCCAACCTGTCTCATTCACAATCATGGCGAGCTATAGGTCTGTCGGCAGCTTAATCAACCACAAAGCCCACAGAATGGCCTCTGATATAAGGGCTGTATCGGCTGAGGTGCAAAGGTGGCGCCAGAAATGTTACCGTGTACTATCACCCAGTTTGATCTCGTACATGATATCTTGAAGCTGCTGTTCCAGCGTGCGGGATTGCCTCTGTAACAGCATTGTCTTGACTATCTCGTATCTGTTCTCTGCCAGAGGCAACTGATGATGTCGGAAAGAAGTTCAAGTGGTCTGCCAGGTGGCTGACAGATGCATGTACTTCGACAGGTCATCGAAAATGCTAGTTGTCTGGAAAGTGCACTCGATGATAGTAAACCGAAAGATCGGATTATTGACGTCGAAATGTGATAGTTTGACATGGGCACCGGCCAAACATATCAATTAGCGGTGGTCGAACTATGCCCGTGTAGTGTGTACGGTAAGATGGCTGCAGATTGTTCACGCGTAATTGGTTGTTGCATGGCGAAAAGCGAATGTTGAAATACATTGCGCAGTGCGGGAAGTGCAGGTGGCGCGAACGTGGTGTTGCAGCGATAATTAGAACGGAGCAGGCACTCGAAGCAGTATGTATAATTTACCAGATTTAAGTCAGTTAACGGGTTCATCGTATGCCGCCACTGTTAATGCAGTGTCGTGCCACTGTTGGCTAGCTTTAACAGAAACAGATTATTAGCGCACTCAGTTTTCACAGTCGGATTCACACGCAGTCCACACTGACCCTGCTCTGCCTTCGTGTGAGTGGCGTCCGTTGCTGTAGGTACGGTGCCCAGTGATGTGGTGTACAACGGCCATGTTGTCACTACGTGGTAATCACGATTGAGATCGGAAATGAATTTGCTCGTATTCGCGGGTGACACGGGGTCTCCAATGTAGGAAGTGGGATACTGCAGCGATAGGGACGACACACCAGTATCATGAGAATACAGTTTATTAAACAAAGCACAATGTCCAGCTCGCACTGAAGTGGCATTGCGCTGTACCAAGGAGCTTCCACATTGCTCATGCCAAAGATGATTGGTCGGTCTAGGACGAATGTCCCCACTAAATTGTCTAGAACCAGTTGTGAGAACACAAAACAAAGAAGTTATGCTCTAACAGTAGAAGTTCCAGATATTTCCCATACAAAAACACACACCCATTCGATATAATAAATGTTTATATGTATTTGTTTTTCTATGTAAAATGCGATTTGCGCACCAGCAGTGGCTCTGTCTTAGTATGTCCTGCTTGGGTCGTGCACTACTCATTAGTAATTATGCGATACAGTTGTTTCATGCACATAGAAACCGCTGACTTGACTGAGGCTACTTTGGGATGCTGGGCAAAGTGAACGGATGTTTCCTGCCTATTACTCTGGCCCATGACTTTCGTCAAGAGGCTGAGTACCAGAATTGGTCCTAGCAGAGTCGAGTGACATCGTCTGTGCCTCTTCTTTCGTTCCAACAGTTCCGGTCATTGTTTGCTGCAACATATGTCTGATCCTGCAGTCCGACGCCTTACGCACTGGAACACTTATTGTCGGTACCACAAGAGAGCATTAATTAGATATGTATAGTAATCATTTTGTGTTAAGTCACTATAACTTTAAAACAGAAGGACATTAAAAGTGATTACCAAATATTTAAAGCATTTGTGATCGACAAAAACTGCATTTTAAGCTACAAAGTGCAGTGGGTTATGCTACGTCTTTGATCATTAAATGTTTTCAGACTGTTTTTTCCATATTCACTGTTTGCAAAAGCTTTGTCTGAAAGACGTTTAAAGCAAAATGTAATGAGTGTTTTATCTAACTAACTATAGTAGAAAGTAACGTTGTGCGCCGCAATTATTTGAATTGGTAATACAGAAGTGGAACCGCAATAACCAACCATTAACCAATCTTTGTTGAGCAATATGACTACCATAGCTAATTGTACGTAATCTTTCGATGTCTCATGAAATGACCCCCTGAGAGAGTATCTGAATGACTATTCCAACTTGTTAAACCCTTGTTACAGCCACTCATGGGAGCAGGATAATAAATTAATTTTTGTCGTTTAATTACTCAGTAGAGATATATGTATATCCTTGATCTCGATGCATTAGGGTAAATGGATTAATTTGATTCTTCTTTTATGTGAAACAAACTAAGTCCCTTAGAATCCTACTTACTTCCGAACCGCTTCTTCTCTCTAGATCATGTAACAACGCCATATTTAAGTCTTTAAGTTAACTGCGAAAAATAATCTTGATATTGAGTTAAAATGACTTACTATTTATCGAATATGTACCTTAAATATTACCACATCTACATGATTATTCTGCAATTCATAACTAGGTGCCTGGCAGAATTAGTCTACATTGCTTTTTTCATTCGTTTATGTCGTATGGTATTATATTTTGGGGTAACTCTTCCCATTCGAAAAGGATATTTTTGGCTCAGAAACGGGCTGTTCGGGCAATAAATGATGTAAATTCGCGAACCTCTTGTCGACCCCTCTTCACTAGTCTGGGTTTTGACATTGGTCTCTCTTGTTTCTTGTTAACGATATCAGCTTGTTCCCAAAAATAAGCAGTTTTCACTCAGTTAATACTCGGCAGAAATCCAACCCGCGTTTCGATCGGATTTCCTTCACTCTTGTGCAGAAAGGTGTGCAGTATACTGCTGTATCCATTTTCAATAAGCTACCACAACAATTCAAAAATCTTAGCAGTAATCCACGCGCTTTCAAATCGAAACTGAAGAGTTTCCTCATGGGTCACTCCTATTCTGTTGTGGAGTTCCTTGGAAAATTAAGCTGATTCTTATGTTATATTGTTGATTGCGTTTACTTAAACTTATGACTTGACCTTTTTTGGGTTCATAAACATTTTATTTTTATCTGTTATTACTTTTGTGTTGTAATTACATGTACTGACACGTTCCATGATCTTGGAGATTTGCTCCTCAATTTGGTCCTACGGAACTTGACGTGTAAATAAATAAAAATAGAAATCTTTGAGCTGTTTATCTACCGTCCCACTCTCGAAGGGCGCGTGGGAAAAACGAGAACTCAAATCTTTCTGTGCGAGCTCTGATTTCTCTTATTTCATCGTGATGATCGTTTATCGCTTGTAGGTGGGCGTCAACAAAATATTTTTGCAATCGGAGAAGAAAGTTGGTGATTGAAATTTCACGAGATCATTTGCAACGAAAAACGCCTTTGTTTTAGTGATTGAGATGTCCGTACACTCTCTTCCGTATTTCGCAATAATACAAAACGAGCTGCCCTTCGTTGAACTTTTTCGATGTCCTCCGTCAGTCTCATGTGATGCGGATCCCACACCACACAGCAGTACTCCAGAAGAGGGCGGACAAGTATGGTGTAAGCAGTCTCTTTAGTAGACCTATTGTACTTTGTAAGTGTTCTGCCAATAAATCGTAGTCTTTTGTTTTCTTTGCCCACAATATTATCTATGTGATCGTTTCAATTTAAGTTATTTGTAATATTTTTACTTGAATTCACAGCCTTTAGATTTGTGTGATGTGTCGTGTAACCGAAATTTATCTCATTTCTTTTAGTACACATGGGATGACTTCACACTTTCCATTATATGGAGTCAATTGTCACTTTGGCACCATACAGATATCTTGTGTAAATCATTTTGTAATTGATTTTGATCATCTAGATGATAAATGACTGCATCATCTGCAAACAATCTACGAGCGCTGTTAAGAGTGTCTGCTAGAGCTGCTAAGAGGAGCAGCAGAGGGCCTATAACCAGAGGTGTACAAATTCCCATTGCAGCCTGCTTGCCCCTAGCTCCTCTGCAACCATTCATGCAGGTCAGCCTGCCGCGACGTAAACACAAGAGTACGCATGTACTGAGGCATAGTGGGTAATGCGACCGACTTGGGCTCCCGCAAGCCCGGGCTACCTGGGTTCCCGCAGGCCTGCCAAGCTTCACGGGACCCGCTCAGCTTGCTGCGCCTGACAACAGGTTGCGCTGTCAAGCTACCGTGACTAGAGTCTCAAGTATGTTACGACATGTGTGCAAATTTGACAAGCAGTTCCCTCACTCCGGAAATTTCTTGAAAGAGGACAAAGATTTAGTGGCCGAAAATGGCGTCGAAATGT
Source organism: Schistocerca americana (assembly GCF_021461395.2). Lineage (NCBI taxonomy): Eukaryota > Metazoa > Arthropoda > Insecta > Orthoptera > Acrididae > Schistocerca > Schistocerca americana. The sequence continues at coordinate 635,950,764 of NC_060120.1, read as the reverse complement.
GTGCTAAGGACCTGAGACCATTTAGCAGTATAGAGGGAGAAGGATTTCATGGTAACCCGCAAACGATGTCAAAATCTTTTGTAAGGTACTCTTTTCCATGCACTGTCCGAAATATTATGTAGACAGTAATGTTCCTCTTGATGGTCAAGTGTGCATAATTTCTTCAAGATCGGAATAAAACTGTAGGTTGGTGTAGAAGTGTGTAAGTAAAGTACCCTCCGCCATGTACCATTCAGAATTTTAAGCAGACAACGCCCTTCATCCCGCTTTGAATATCAAGTATGCCAAATTTCATCAAGATCGGAATAAAAACGTACAATTTGTCGAATTCCGTTAGGCAAAGTAACCTCTGCCATGCACCCTACGAAATTTTAAGTAGACTGTGACCTTCCTCTTGGTTTCAAGGTATAGTGTACAAAATTTCATCAAGATTGTATGCAATACAAACACACGGACACAATGAAAACACACTTTCAGTTTTTCTGAAATTTTCCAAATTTTCGGTCGATTTTCGAAAAATTTTATTTCATAAAAACCTTGTCCTGAGAATTACGAACACAGCAAAAAAAAATTGCCGAATTGGTCCAGCCGTTCTCGAGTTTTACGCTTATCAACGCATTTGGCAATTCATTTTTATTTATATAGATAATAAGACCGAAATATACGCGTAAAGGAAGAATGTACAAATAAAACCGAATATTTTTTGACCTGAAATTAATATATATATAATGTTAGGGTTTGTCTTTTGGTGCTCAGGTAAAATAAAAACTTTTAACTAACGTTCATTGTACGACAAAGAAGCGCGCAGACTAAACGGCTGCGTAGCGCAGCTCGGCAGTAATATGGGCAGGCAAGCAAGTTTCCCGCAGCCTGCCTGGGTTGGGTTGTGCTTGGCTTGGCTGGGAGTAAAGTAGCCTGCCCGTTCTGTTGACAACGCGCGGCGGCCTGCCCGCCTGGCCACCGGTCAAGCATGGGCGGGTTAAAAGCGGAACATGTACACCTCTACCTATAACACTTCTTGGGGGACGCCGGATCTTACTTCTGCTTTACTCGATGACTTTTCTCGGTTACTGCGAATTGTGATCTTTCTGACAGAAAATAAGAAATACAGACACATCACTGAGGCGATACTCCATAGGCACGCAATTTGAATAGAAGACGCTTGTGAGGAACGCTGTCGAAAGCTTTCTGAAAATCTAAAAATACGAGAGTAATTCGACATTTATATGTACAAGTTTGTTGTATGGTTCAGCAGCTTAATTCCTCTGGGAAGCGAAAGTCCGGTGTTGCGATGATTATGCACAATCAGCGCGCCATCACCTGCATATCTACGTCTTTTCCATTAGAACCTTAAGTCTAAATTGTTTGTCATTCGAAGTCCGATTAGTTTTGTTGTGCACTGCGCATTGTGCTTCTTTTGGACAACTGATCACTCTCCTACAGCGACTTCTGCGTCTGGTTCCATGGCAAAGGGAAAAATAATAGTAAAACGAGCAGAATCAGCTACAGTGGAATTTTGTTCAAAACAAAATCTTAACTGAAAACTAAACAAAGTCATTGTCAGTCCCGCTGCAGCCTTTGTGATTTTCCCACCCCAGAACAATTAGTATTCTGAGGCACAACGAAATCTAGCATTTCGTCATTATTCTGACTACATGTTTTTAATGGGAAATATTGCAGGAAACAAATGCTTTGAGGTTTGTCAGTAACATTGTAATTCTGGCAGCGATGGCAAAAAACACGAAGGATCGGCTGGACAGAATGGATGTCTACGAAAGAGGCTTTCAGGTGAATATCAACTGAAAGAAAACCAGTTTAATGGAGAGTTGTCAGATTAACTCAGGTGATGAAGAGGAAATTAAATTAGGAAACGAGGCACCTATTTGGGCAGTAAAATACCTAATTACGGCGAAGTAGAGAGGATATAAAACGCAGACCAGTGATAGCAATACAATCATTTCCGGAAAAAGTATTTTGACATCTAATATAAAATTAAGTGTTAGGAAGTCTTTTATGAAAGTATTTGTGCAGAGGGCAGCTTTATATGAAAATAAACTGTGGATGTTAAATACAGTAGTATGGCCCAGAAGAAACAAATAGGTTTTGAAATGTGGGGTTACAGAGCAGTGCTAAAGATCAGATGGGTAGATTGGATAAGTAATGAAGAGGTACTAAATGTATCTGAAGAAAAAAGAAATGTGTGACACGACTTAAAGAAGACGTTAGTTGATAGAACATATCCTGAGGTATCAAGGAATACCCATTTTGGTAACAGAGGCGAGTGTGTGTGTGTGATACTGAAAGTGGGCATTAAAAATTGTGGAAGGAAACAGGCTTGACTAAAGTAAGCAGTTTCAATTGGATGTAGGTTGCAGTAGTTTAAGGAGATGAAGAGGCTTGCACAAGAAACACTAGCGGTGAAGCGCTGCATTAAACCAGTCGTCGGAATGAAGGCTGCCACAACAAATATGATTAGTTTCTGAAAATGCGTTAATTAATTAATTGAGAAATAAGTAGTCTGTATTTCACAAAGAACTTGGAAATCCAGTTTCCATACGTCTAATGGATTCCCCAATATCACGATATGTTTTAATCCGCCATTGGGCAGTGCGCACGGAATGCCTTACTGTGTCAAAGCCTCCGACGCCGCCAACTGGCTTTCTCCACAGGAGCAATGACATGGCTCACAAAGTGGAGGAGCCGGTCGGAGTGGCCGTGCGGTTCTAGGCGCTACAGTCTGGAACCGAGCGACCGCTACGGTCGCAGATTCGAATCCTGCCTCGGGCATGGATGTGTGTGATGTCCTTAGGTTAGTTAGGTTTAATTAGTTCTAAGTTCTAGGTGACTGATGACCTCAGAAGTTAAGTCGCATAGTGCTCAGAGCCATTTGAACCAAAGTGGAGGACTCAAAACGAGGTTGTTCAGGTATCTAGTCTTGAACGATGTGCTATGATTAGCTATTATACTCGTAGAACGAATGATACTATAGAAGACATAACACGCTACGGTAGACTGTTTAGTCAATAGGCCTACAGTAGGATATTGTCACCCCATGCGGGATAGCGTGTAACACGATAAATTATTCCAGAACGTTGTTCCCCTTTGGGTAAGGCGGTTCCAAAAGGAATTTATGCAGTTTAATCTCTCTTAATGTGTCCACACTGGATTTAGGTCCTTAGGCCATACTTTTCGAAAAAATCTGAGAGGACAACAGTCGTCACGCTTGAGCGGTTTACTGCTTTAAACTGCATAGTTGGTGCAGGGATTACAGTCATTAACAACCACGACATTGAGGTTTCAGATCCCCATATCTAGGCACTTTTTTATTTTTCATGTAATTAAAAATATTTAATAAAAATGAACATTAATTTTACTTTTTACAGTAATTACAGAATAATATAATACGTACGACTGATACAGTATGCTGCTATAGATAATTGTAACAGCCATAGTTTTATATTACCAGTCAGGCAGCCTCTTAGCATTAATTAATGCTAGACGCATTTTGATCAAACGTTTAACTGTAACGCAAACGTGATTCCCACTCACTCAAAACCTCAAAAGGCAGACCTAACTGTCTTAGGCCGTGCAGATTGAAAGCTTGGATTATTCCTGCATTTCCTAATCATGTTTTTGTGTGTAGCCTAACGTAAGCTTGAATTATTCCTGCATTTTCTAATCATGTTTTTGTGTGTAGCCTAACATAAGCTTGCATTATTCCTGCATTTTCTGATCATGTTTTTGTGTGTAACCTGACTTCTCAGCCGATACTTGCAGCGAGAATAACCATTGTCGAATGGAGAGTGGTCATTGTCGGAGCAGGTCGGGCCATCTAGTGGTCCCCCCTCCTGTGGTCCTGGTTTCCCAGATTTGAAATAAGCTGGGACGTTACACAGAACCGTCACGCAGTCAGCAGCACGACTCCCTATAAATTAAACAATGGGTTTTTGTCCGAATTTTCGTAGCCAAACGAAGAAAAAAAAATTAATCACTTGAAAGAAATCAGAGTAATTAAGAAACAATTAGTGATTTACGTGAAAACTGAAATATTTCAAGAACCTACGTAAATGAAGAGTGAAGAAGTTTTGCTCTTCAAGGCATAGCCATTCTTCGCATGAAACGTTGCATGAGTGTGATATTTAACAGCCAAAAACGCTTCCTTCGAATCAGTTACTAAATTTAGGACATTTCGAGAACAGACGTCGCTAGGAAGGCAAATGAAATATCAAGAAGCTCATCTCTTCAAGACCTAGTTGCTCCGTGCGTCAAAAAGTTGCTTTTGTCTGATATTAAACTGTCCCAGTGGGTTTCTTCGAAGCGAGTACTAAATTAAGGATGTTTTGAGAACAGAAGCGATTTTGAAAACATCTGTATAGTAACACTTACGTGGAGTCGCAGCTGTGTAGATGACTGCTGTTTCTCCTGCAGCCATTATACTCTGATTAAAATTCCTGTGTGACTGACAGCCTGCAATGCAGGGGACAGTGTTGCCGGCGCGCAGCCTGTCTCGCTTCACAGGACACGGCACACAGCCTACGTACAAAACAGGCAACACAGCGTGAAGGTGACGCTCGGGAAGTAACGACGATTGGATGGCGGTTGACCCCGGCCACTCCACTCGCTGAAACGTCAATCAAAAAGTAATTTCAATCAGAGTACAGCGCTTAACAGTTGAAAGCTAGCAACAGCGCTGCTAGCTGTCAGGGATCTGCTTACGCTGACTCGACTAAATGTCTCAACCATCATCTGAGGGGTGCAATTGTGGCCGACCACCAAAGACGCCTGGTAAATGAGGGAAGATCTTCCACAACACTGAAGGCAGAGAAGCGTGTGAGAAGGACTGGGAATGGCAAAGATTGTCCAGCAGTGCGGATTTACCTGAAACAACAGTGAGAAAACCGATAGTTTTTTAAATACACTCCTGGAAATGGAAAAAAGAACACATTGACACCGGTGTGTCAGACCCACCATACTTGCTCCGGACACTGCGAGAGGTCTGTACAAGCAATGATCACACGCACGGCACAGCGGACACACCAGGAACCGCGGTGTTGGCCGTCGAATGGCGCTAGCTGCGCAGCATTTGTGCACCGCCGCCGTCAATGTCAGCCAGTTTGCCGTGGCATACGGAGCTCCATCGCAGTCTTTAACACTGGTAGCATGCCGCGACAGCGTGGACGTGAACCGTATGTGCAGTTGACGGACTTTGAGCGAGGGCGTATAGTGGGCATGCGGGAGGCCGGGTGGACGTACCGCCGAATTGCTGAACACGTGGGGCGTGAGGTCTCCACAGTACATCGATGTTGTCGCCAGTGGTCGGCGGAAGGTGCACGTGCCCGTCGACCTGGGACCGGACCGCAGCGACGCACGGATCCACGCCAAGACCGTAGGATCCTACGCAGTGCCGTAGGGGACCGTACCGCCACTTCCCAGCAAATTAGGGACACTGTTGCCCCTGGGGTACCGGCGAGGACCATTCGCAACCGTCTCCATGAAGCTGGGCTACGGTCCCGCACACCGTTAGGCCGTCTTCCGCTCACGCCCCAACATCGTGCAGCCCGCCTCCAGTGGTGTCGCGACAGGCGTGAATGGAGGGACGAATGAAGACGTGTCGTCTTCAGCGATGAGAGTCGCTTCTGCCTTGGTGCCAATGATGGTCGTATGCGTGTTTGGCGCCGTGCAGGTGAGCGCCACAATCAGGACTGCATACGACTGAGGCACACAGGGCCAACACCCGGCATCATGGTGTGGGGAGCGATCTCCTACACTGGCCGTACACCACTGGTGATCGTCGAGAGGACACTGAATAGTGCACGGTACATCCAAACCGTCATCGAACCCATCGTTCTACCATTCCTAGACCGGCAAGGGAACTTGCTGTTCCAACAGGACAATGCACGTCCGCATGTATCCCGCGCCACCCAACGTGCTCTAGAAGGTGTAAGTCAACTACCCTGGCCAGCAAGATCTCCGGATCTGTCCCCCATTGAGCATGTTTGGGACTGGATGAAGCGTCGTCTCACGCGGTCTGCACGTCCAGCACGAACGCTGGTCCAACTGAGGCGCCAGGTGGAAATGGCATGGCAAGCCGTTCCACAGGACTACATCCAGCATCTCTACGATCGTCTGCGTGGGAGAATAGCAGCCTGCATTGCTGCGAAAGGTGGATATACACTGTACTAGTGCCGACATTGTGCATGCTCTGTTGCCTGTGTCTATGTGCCTGTGGTTCTGTCAGTGTGATCATGTGATGTATCTGACCCCAGGAATGTGTCAATAAAGTTTCCCCTTCCTGGGACAATGAATTCACGGTGTTCTTATTTCAATTTCCAGGAGTGTATATTGTAATCCATGGTTTCTGAACAAAACTTCAAACTAAAAAAATTAAAAACTGGTGAAATGTTTCATGAGATCATTTGTATAAAAGTAAGAAATAAAATAGTTGAAAGAAACATTTGACATGTCTGAATAATATTGAAAATCATGTACTCGGGATGTAGCAAATGACGCGCTGATTGAGAATTTAAAGTTCAGTATTTAACATTTGAGCCGCGCGGGATTAGCAGTCATGGACCGTGCAGCTGGTCCCGGCGGAGGTTCGAGTCCTCCCTCGGGCATGGGTGTGTGTGTTTATCCTTAGGATAATTTAGGTTAAATAGTGTGTAAGCTTAGGGACTGATGACCTTAGCAGTTATGTCTCATAAGATTCCACACACATTTGATTTGACATTTTTAACATGTGATTTTAGACTTTTAAAGAGTACTGGGCGGTAATCGTCTGGTGCATTAAGTAGACCGTGCAGTCTGCTGTTGTGTGGACTTGACACATTTCTGTCATCTATGCTCGAAGGTGTAGAAAAGTTGCAACAATTTTTCAACCTTGAAAACGTTCTAACAGAGAGTGCTTCAAATATCAGGAAATAAAATGCGTGTGGCACAAGAAGTAATGTCTCCCTCGCAATTGCCGTCGCCATCATTGTTCTTGCTCACTCAATTTTGCTGATTAAAGAAAAGCGCCCCTCCCTAGTCTATTTTGTTTCTTACTTGTAGACAAATCATTTCACAAAGCATTTAATCTTTTTAAAAAGAATTAAGTTGGATGTAATTCCAGATTATTTTCTAGTGACTATTGGGCAAAAGAGACGTGCATGAGCCAGAGTTCCTTTATTCGATATGTATACTGTAGAAGATTTATATGTTTTGTGCTTATATGACATTGTCACTGCAATGGTCACCAGTCAATATCTTGAAGCACATCGCAATAAATGGATTATCATTTGTGGCCTCCCCTTTGCAAAATTCCATAAAATAATCGTACGAGAACCAGTGTTTGTGCTACTGCTGTTGTGTAAACTGAATAATCAGGTTTTGGTATTCTACGTTCTTCTGCTGGAGAATGATGGAATTAATTTATTATTATTAATATTATTATTATTACGGTCGTTGTTGTTTGGACAAGTTAGAGCCATCCCATATGGGTGGGATGATGGCAAATGTTGCCGTCACTTTTATCATACTCGCCAGCGAGCTTGTTGCATGAAGTAGACCTTGCAGCGAACCTTGCTGATACACAGTTTCAAACTGTCACATCTGCTGTGGAAATTAACTGCACGACATAGGAATAAAGGGATGTTTTCATATAGTATGCATCACGTATAGGCAGCGAGAAAAAGAAATAAGTTGTTGCAACTTGATATGCAATCGAACCTCTGCGCTTGACATACAAAGCATACAGGTTGCCGATTCAAGTGTAGCGAGACTAGCAAAAATTTCCCTCTTTAAGGACTGTGCAGTCAGGGCGTGAAATGAAGGGGAGCGGGTTGAGGGGAGTGGCATAGGAGGGTTTTGATTTACCCTCCAAAACAAGGTAGAAGAAAAGTTCATCTCCATATGTAAAAGACAATGTCCTAGCTTACATTCACTCACTAGCTCATCATCTCCCAACCCAAACCTCTAGGGATAGAAACTTGAAATTTGAGGAGGGTGTTGATCGTATACTGTAGGCGTTGTTTAAGAAGGGTTTTCTTGAAAATTAGTTGCTATTATGGCTATTTTGAGCCTAATATGTGATTTCTCGATCAGAATTAAAGTAAGTAAAGAAGTACAGGTTTCAGAATTTTTGGAAATTTAATCTCTAAGGGAATGAAATAGTGACTGAAATATTTTTTAAATACAAACCATTATAAAAGAACTTCTGAAGTATTTTTAAAACTACATCTACCAAACTTAGTATTTGTCTTCTCGGACAAAATACGTGTTTTAGTGTTTTTAGAAATTGAACCCCTATGGATGAGCAAAAGTTGATAAAATGTTTCCTGAAAATATTTCATTATGAAAGCATTTTAAAGCTAAATCTGTGATGATTTGGATATGGTTTCTCGGCAGGAAATAAAAAAAATACGTATTTCACTATTTTTGGAAATTCAGCCCCTATGAGTGTGAACTAGGGGATGAAAATTTCTACGGAAATATTTTATTATGCAAGCATTTATGAAGAAAATTCGATGGAAATTTCTCTTTGTCTTCTCTGTTACAAACGGAAAATACGAATCTCACTATTTTTTGACATTCTTCCCCTAAGAGGTTGAAATAGGGGGCGAAATATTTTATGAAAATATTTCAAAGTGAAAACATTTTTGAAGTTAAATCATCGAAAATTGGTGTTTGGCTTCTCAGTTATAAATGAAAAAATGTTTGTGTTTCACTGTTTTTGGAAATTCAACGCCAAGGGGGGGGGGGGGGGGGGTGGAAAGGGCCAGACTGATTCACTGACTCATCATGAAAGGGTTTTTAAGGATATGTCGCCAGTAAGGCAATTTTGAAGCTAGAACTACGAAAATTAGTATTTGGTTTTTCAGTTAGAAATAAAAAAAAACATATTTCAGCATTTTTGGAAATTTAATAGCTAAGGGGATAAAATAGCGAATGAAAGTTGGTTTGAAAAGGAACTGCTAAAGTATTTTTACAGATGCATCTATGAAAATCGGCATTTGACTTCGTGGTTAGACACAAAAAATTCATGTTTCAATGTTATTGGGGATTCAGCGCTATAAGAGACTTGAATTCGGGATGAAAATTTTTAAGAAAATATTTCGTTACATTAAAAAAAAATTTTAAACTATGAGAATTGGTATTTCACTTCTCGGTTAGATATAAAGAGATGTGTGAAGGGATGAAACTTTGTATGGAAATATTACCACACGAACGCAATAGGTATGATTAACAAAAACTTTGGACTCAAACTACCAGAATCGCTTTTTAGTGAGAAGTACAGTCTTAGACATAAAAACTGACCGCCGACCGGCCGCCACAGAGACAAAGTCGGAGTCGTTCACTTAAGGTGTCCAATAAAACTGACCGCCCCTGACAACTCTAAGTCCAGCCATCTGCACAATCTGGCAACACTGTAAGATGCGAAAGTGTTAGGAGGAAGTGTTGTCTACTTCCTAGATGATATGGATGAAATGAGCCCGTGGTCTTGCGGTAATCGTCGTGCATTCTAAACTTAGAGTCGCATGTTCGCGTCCAACAACTTTTTATTTTATTTTTTTACCTCATTTAGGTCTAACGTTATGAGTCTGAGTGAACATCGAAGACAATTCGCTTAACATTCTACCCACCCGCAATAAGTATTCCAGAAACAATTCCGCAGGACAGCTCGTGGCTGCGTCGCGATCACAACAGCTTACGCTCGGGCGTTTCCTCGCGCTGCAGCGGCTACCGGCCACCGGCCAGACGCCACCCGCCGCCTGAAATCCGACGCCGCCCATGTGAAGACGGCGCCATGCTGTCAGTGTATGTATCAATGCCATTTTCGAATTTGAAGTTCTAGTTATCATCTTGCAGTTAAGCACTGGATTTTGCATACTTGAAAATCATGAACTACAGTTAAGCATTGTAAAATTGAGTCGCACGTGGAAAAAGGTGTAACATCTGCAACACAATGTTTACTTTTGGTATAACACAGGGGTGAATGTAGAGGAGGCAGCTAGAAAGGTTTGAACTGTGTTTGGAGCGAGTGCTTTTGGGAAAAATACGCCAGAAAAAGATATTCTTGTTTCAACAAAGATCGTTCTGGCATGAATGATTTTCCACATTAAGGAAGTCTCGACTACTGATATATGTGACAGATTACCATTTTTCCATCATGCGACATTTGCATTCAACAGGCAAGTTCAGAAGTCTGGTGTAGGAGTACTGCATGCTCTAATTCTAAACAACAAAAATCAACGGAGTGTATGTTATTGAACGTCATCAGGTCGCTCATTGAGCATTCCTATGCAGTACTGTTACTGGCGACGTGTTATGATGCCTTTATCGTTAACTTCCTAAGAAGAAATGAAAGGCTGAACCCCACCAAAAGACGTAGACTAGAGCAAAGAGTAGTGTGAACATAATATTTTACATCTGATAGCTCCAAAAGTGTGTTTTGGACTACGAATTCTGCCCCAAGGGGTGTGTGCAACACAGCTGGAATTTGTTGTCAACAACTAAGACACCTTTCGGTCGCAGTGTAAGAAAGTCGAGCAACAAAACTACATCACCTCTGCTACTGCATGATAACTCACTCTGTTGATTTGAGAAAGAAAACTATCCAGGAGATTGATAGGAAAGTCGTCTCTCAGACACTTGTATTGATAGGGAAGTCCTCTCTAAAGCACTTGTCCCTCTCGCCATAAATTCGTAAAATATTACCTTTCCCGCTCTTGATCGATCAACCGTCAAGGCAATTCATTTCTAGACGAAAATACTCTTAAGACTACTATGGTTTAATGACATCGTTAAGACAAGTAGGTTTCTACGTGCGTAGAATTTGTAAACAACTGTAGCATTGTCAGATTATTCTAGATATCGTGAAAGAAAATTTAGCTGTTGATTAATTTCTCTTTGATGATTACTGTTGCGTTTAGTAAACTAATGGAAAATGCAAATAAAATATTCACTGTACTAATACAAATTACATTCAGCTTACTACAGAAACATCACGACGGCAGTCTATCTTAATAAAGCATTAAGTGTCTGTAAGACGATTGAGCCTATTTTAACACGAATTAGTAGGATATTACCGACTTTTGACTTCGAAAAGATCTGTATTTACTTCATTTGTTGTATCATTCACAAGTATTATGAAAATGTGGCATTTCATAGATAAAATTATGTATTCACAACAACAAAAAATATGTCGGCAGAAAACAAAAGTGGCATTATGAAATTGGCAGTACCGTAAGGTTTTCGCTCTGACACTAAGGGTTACTGTAAGTAGCAAGACGAATTTTGCTCGAGCGTTGTCTTACGATTCCCTAATTTAGTTTGCGTGTGCCTGCTTGTAGCTCAGTTACAAAAGAATTACAAATCTGGCTTTCAGCGAGTCTCGAAAGGCGAACGAAAGCAGCTTGCACCTGGTAGCCAAGAATATTACCTGGGAACTGGTTTTTTCCTAAAGTGGGAAGCCGTCCTTTTGTGGTTGAATTGTTGGCAAAAGTCAGTCAGACGTGTGCCGTTGGTCTAAGCGTTTCGGTATGTTGAATTTGTACCAATGGTTTTTCTACAGGTTTTTTCTGTTCCAAATAGAGAGTTGAAGTCTCCCATTAGTATTTTCACGTCATCTTGGTGAATTTTGCGCATAGTACTTTCGAGTGTGTTCCAGAATTTTTCGACATTTGTGGTGTTTATCTTATTTTCGATGTTGGTGGGAGCATGTGCATTGGTGAGTGTGTATTTTTTACTGGGGCTCTGAATGAGCGTAGTCATAAGTCGATTGTTGATGGGTGTGATTTCTTTGACAGGGTTGGTGATAGATCTGTGTTCGAGAAAAGCAATGCCGAAGATAGGTACGCCTTTCGCTACCTTTTGTTCTATTTTGCTCTTAAAGATGCAATGGTTTCCGTAATGCAAGGTTTCACTGAAAGTTAGTCGTGGTTCGTGAAGAGCAAGGATGAGAATTTTTTGTTGGTCGATTTCTTTTGTGAAATTATTTAGTTTTCGTGCTTGGATCAATGTATCGATGTTTAGTTATAAAAAAAAAGATCTTATGTGTGTGAATACTTATGGTACTTAACTGCTAAGGTCATCAGTCCCTAAGCACACTACTTAACCTAAATTATCCTAAGGACAAACACACACACACCCATGCCCGAGAGAGGACACGAACCTCTGCCGGGACCAGCCGAACAGTCCATGACTGCTGCCCCTCAGACCGCTTGGCTAATCCCGCGCGGCGTGTAGTTTTCAAGTGCATGTTTTCTGCTTGTAGAGAAATTTACAAGAGATCTTCAATATTCTCTGCCGTGCTAACCTGGACTCCCCAGAATCCGAAATTCCAACTGCCGCCTGTCGACAGCTTGGTTGTGTACTCCGTGGGGTAAAGTTGACTTTGCTTGCACAGTTTATGTTTGATTGTGTTTCATTGGTTTGGCTGGGTGATTCCAGGACCGGACAGGACCAGAGGGTGTTGAAGCATTTGGAAGCAAATATTTTCAGCCGAGCTCATTGAGCTAACAGACGGTGACCAGAGTAGCGATAGTTTTCTCTCAGACGTGTCTGGATTTTGAGTTCAACGGTCTGAGTAGCCGTTCAGGATTGTGTTAGTATTTGGTCACCCCAAGTATTTGATTTCCTCGGTAACACCCATATGGGGGAGGGTTTCCCCTATCCTCCCCACGGGATTATTATTATTATTGTCATTATGTCATCAGCAAATCCGATATGGTGCATCTTCCCACCACTGAAATAGATGTGCATTGTTCGAGTCAGTATTTCCATCACATAAATATGGGTTATAATTACGTTACATTGCTGCTAGTAGACACATTTCTTACTTTTTCTTAGGCAGTTGCTACCTGTTACTCCATCATAGGAATTTATGTGCGCAGCATTGTTGCAATACAGAGGTTCAAATTATCCGATTTCTGTAATTTCATTTCGATACCAGATCGTTCTAATCAGATTAAGTAAGTCAGGCTTAATGTGGATATACGAATACGACTCTCATCATTTGATAGACTGGGTAAACCACATTCTTAATCGGACGGTTGAATCAAGATCACTTATTTATGACAGGGCCTGAATTCTTAAACACTGTGGAAAATAATAATACAATGTGCTTATTACTAATATGTTATTTAAGTATAAATATATGAACGAATGAGATAACAGTTTATTTACAGGACCTACAAATGCAAGCAACCTTTGGACGAATATAAAAAATGTATGGTGGGAAGTAAACCATCACGCTACGCTGTCGACGACTTAATGAAATCAATGCCCCTACGCCTTCCAGAAATCTTATGCAATGATCGTGGGCGGGTTGGTTACTAAAAGTATAGTCGTCCACAAAACCCATGTGGACAATTATCTGATAGTCGTCAAGTTTTGCTTTGTCGCAGCTCTTTAGATAAAAGTCCATTTACTGTCAGTCTCCTCCTTACAATTCTTGCAATGCAAGGTAATTGAAAAATCTCATCCACTCAACGCCAACTGAGGAATTGACTGGTGCATGTGTTGTTCAACACACAGTAGTTGTCACCCTCACTGGAATCAATGACTGTTTGTGTGTGTGTGATTTCGTGTCCACGCACAATCTGAATCAATACTATTAACATTAGAGAGAGAACCGACAATAAATATTGCATCAAATATGACTGTAAAGCATTTTAATGCGATGGGAAGTTACAAACTGAATTTTTACCCAACCCACGTCCAGTATATCACGTTGAGTAAGTAAGATGTATTGACTCCATAGTATCGTTAGCAGAGACAGTGCGCTCTTCTTGTCGAGGCTCGCGACAAGTGCAGCGATTAACAGTGCCCAATGCCGCCGCGATTTGTTTATGTTGGCTGAGCGTGGACACTGCAGCAGACGCTTCGCCATAAACAGAAAGAAATCACCTTGGCTCTGACTGCAGTGAGCGGATATCACTGCCTGCGTGTTCTTACAGTAACCAACGTGAGACTCTACTCACAGGTGCCATGGAGCAATTGCGACGGGTATCATGTCATTAGTCATCAGAATATTAACCAGTGATGAAATGTCTACTCTATTTAAATCCCAAGAAAATAGGAACCTTCTCACAAAGGAATGTGAGGTGATATCAAAATTAACTGCAGGGCTTTCATGTATGCAGTAGTAGCACACAAGGAAATATTATGGTTCAAATGGCTCTGAGAACTATGCGACTTAACTTCGCCGGCCGGTGTGGCCGTGCGGTTCTGGGCGCTAAAGTCTGGAACCGCGTGACCGCTACGGTCGCAGGTTCGAATCCTGCCTCTGGCATGGATGTGTGTGATGTCCTTAGGTTAGTTAGCTTTAAGTAGTTCTATGTTCTAGGGGACTGATGACCATAGATGTTAAGTCCCATAGTGCTCAGAGCCATTTTTTTTTTGTCTCCTTTCATGCATTTCTCCCGCTGGGAGATTCTTATTTAAGGACTTGTGGGCATCATGTTCTTCAGCAGAACAAGCCTTATGTTATTGTGCTAATTACGGTATGGAAAAAATGCAAAAAAGACGATTTCCCCTAAAGCAGTGGGAATATTTGCAAATGTCTGTATTCAGCAATGACTGCCAGCTGCCACAACACATCACAGAATCCATGCGACAGGCAACACAACTGTGCGTGCACTTGAGACTTCATTCAGTAAGACGTCAGGAGATGGTCGGAAACGTCAAATTAACGTCGCTTTCCGAGTCGTATTCATTCCAGAATGAGGTGTTATTAAGGTAGTTGAGCGTTCTAGCAGTTACACTTTTGTAATTCACATATGAGTATTCCGATAGCCAAAAGAACCCGTTAGTGTGAAACTATCGGGAACTGCGTTAATATCGAACTGTAAGAACTTGAGACAAAACGTGGACTCTTCTCTTCGCTGGGTGACCTATTACTGTTATTTAGGATTCTCTCCGTCCTAGACGTAATGCAAATGGAACTTCAGAGGCGCTTTCCGCTATTCTTGACAAACATCAGCAACTTGTAATCACTGAGAGTTACAACTGCGTGATGATATGGCTCAGGTTGTCAGTAGTTGTGGTGCTGTTATGCTGTCAAACTGCTTACAGTAACGTTAATGGTGGCATACATAATTTAGCGCTGACTACCTACTTAAGTAAAGATAGTGTTGTGGCGTCGTCGCCTCTCTTTATTTGGCCTCAGCTTGAGTAATCCGATTTAACGAACATAGTACTCCATTCGCGGGCTGCTGATGATACAGTATGACTACAGAGATCATAGTGCGGGTATTACATTAATTCTGCAATGAATTGCTTTACAAATATTACCCTCAGCTATGCAGCTGGAATGACTCATTACACAGGTACTCTATGTTGCACTTGGTTAAGGGATCAGTTCGCTGCAATCCTGCTTCTACTGTTCGTAAATACTTGTATACTTCATAAATGGTTCAAATGGCTCTGAGCACTATGGGACTTAACTTCTGAGGTCATCAGTCCACTAGAACTTAGAACTACTTAAACCTAACTAACCTAATGACATCAGACACATCCATGTCCGAGACAGGATTCGAACCTGCGACCGTAGCGGTCGCGCGTCCCAGACTGTAGAGCCTAGAACCGCTCGGCCACCCCGGCCGGCATACATGTATACTGACCATTCGATATTTGACTAAATATGAACTACAATGTGATTCGCATATATATGACATTAGTTAGCGCCTGCACAAAGCAATGACTAAGGGTTGGATGCCGTTGAAGTCCCGTTACACTGATGGCAAGACAAATGTTCGCAAATCACCTCTATTGCCTCAAAAACAATTGCATCTTAAATATCGAACGACCGACGTCCACACTGTCACAGCGCGTTGAAATACAGTTAAGACGGCAGATGAATATTTGTGACCGACTGGGCTTCGAACCTGGACCTCCTGCTTACTAGACAGACATGCTGATCACTGCACTATTATTTTTTTAAAAAAATTGAGAAGACTTTCAGCACCAGGTAGGCGGAGGCAAAGAGGGCAGGGGTCGAAGATACGAGGCCTGGCCTCAATGCCTCCCCCATACCTGTCACTGAGCAGCTGCATTATTCCCATGTATTCCATGTTTGTACCCATATATGCCTTTAAATTGTGGAACAAAACTGAAGTAGTAATTAAGGTAAAATAAATTACAGATTGCCTCCTCCAATGGCGTGGGTTCCTTGTAGAACATAACTTATAACAATGAAAAGAGTGACGGAAAAATACATAACAAACATTCGTCCAGAAATGTATTCGCAATTTAAGTTATTATGCCCTTAACCACAATCCGAGTTGGAGTCTCTCTTCAGTTACAGCTAACCAGTGTGCACCTATTGCACTATTGTAAGAACCGAGATGCAGTATTTTGGATTTAAAATTTTGTAAATTCGTTGTAAGAACGGGACCAAGCTGCTTAGGTCATCGGTCCCTAAGCTTACACACTACTTAATCTAACTTAAACTAACTTACGCAATGGACAACACACACACCCATGCCCGAGGGAGGACTCAAACCTCCGACGGTGGGCACTGTCGAGACACAGCAGCCAACCTCTCTTCAGCACCTATCTACACACTTTCCTCGTCAGACGCAAATTCCCATCTTTGCATCTTTGCCGCATACCACATACGCGGTAACCCCAGCCATTACTCCACTCGCTCGCGGCCACACTGTATTCCCGCTAGGTTTTTGGACGATGTTGTGCGTCTAGCACTGAAAACTTTCGATGACCGGTCGAGACCCAAATAATTATACAGGATGTTTGAAGAGGAATAGTAAATATTGTATGAGGTGGTGGTATGGAAAATTGCAGAAAAAATGCAATAAAACCCCCTGTATACGGATATATGTGTGGTGTCTGTTCTTTCGAGAATGTCCGAAAGAAAAGACACTACGAATCCGGGTTCGAACCTGCTAAGGCACAAATTTTCATCTGGCGCCGTTGTTCTATTTTAATGCCCATGACAGCCTGGACATCTGTCCTTCAATCTTTAATTGATTAACAAGGCTGTCTATTTCGATTCGTAGTGTCTGTTCTTTCGGAAATGTCCGAAAGAACAGACACACACACACACACACACACACACACACACACACACACACACACATATATATATATATATTTTTATCTTAAGTGCTATTCGGAAAATGTTTGGCAACTCAGTGATAGTGCCAGACTGGAGCTGCATCAACCTACCCATTTCACTAGATATAGTTGTAATTTTCTGAACAATTCCTGTTTAATAAGTGACAGCGACAGAGTCTCTCATCGTTTACTATGTCGGAAACGTGCTTCTCTCTGCCCTGGCCTATACTATAGCAATGAGTCTCACATTCTTGATACCTCACTGGATAATACCTCATTGGACGTGCTACTGCAACTGTAGCCAAAGATTCAAATCCCGCTGGAAAAGTATGTTTCAAGTCAGATGGTTTTGCTCCTCCCGTACTGTCATTGAAAACGATCACAACGAAATTAAGTATAGGTATTCTATGAAACCCTTGAGTTCATTCTGTGGTGCTGTGAAGATGAAACAGTGGTTTTTCACAATTATCAGATGACAGATGGAATTTGTCAGATTCCACTAATTATGATTGCATTATTAACTGTTGATTCACAGGAGCTTTTCTGCCGCTTATTATTTGAATGTTAGAGCTGGAAGAATAGAAACATCAAATTTTCACCATATGGAATGTTCGAATTCACCCTAAGTCTTCATGTTTCGAACAAAGGTAGAATATCCGTCAGGAAAGCTGATAACAATAATCCAGGCCATGCCTGTCTTCTGGTGGATGTGCCAATGACAGTAATCTCAATAACAATATTGTACAGCAAATATACATTGCCAACTCTGCCACTGGAGAAGCTCCAAAACTGTGAATCGCGTCTGGTGAATACGCTTTCAAGGTTTCGCTCCGATTAAGTCAGTAAAACACAAATAATTGCCGCAGTTATTAATTTATGACATTTAGTTTGCATTCAGTGCATCGATGTATTACAAGTAATTGCACTCTAGCCCCTAAACCTAGTTACAGAAATGCGAATAAGACTCATTGACATATAATGAGGATCTTGCGGCCCTCGCCACCCGCTACTTTGAAACGAAGCTGTAGTCACTTCCGAGGTCACTCACAGAACACATCAGCTGGTATCCTTTCTGGCGGTATAATGAAACTTGGCAACAGTGCAGAATATGTTTGGCAACTCTGTGACTGACGAGTTACTTCCTTGATGGCACAGAACTATCCTGCTAAATTCACTTGATATTATCGTGTCATTTCAATTTAATACTGAGTGATTTTCGCTTGAGATGTGACATAAGGATATCAGTTAATCATTTTGAGTCCACGAAAGTCGATCCACATGGGAAATGCAACTACTGTCGCCTCTTATGTTGCGGTTTAGCTGCCATAGTGCTTACTGGGTCAATAAGTAAGTAGTCGAGATCGCGCATATTCACTAGCTCCGCGGTAACGTGCTTGCCTGACAGGTGCATGTTGTCTCTGTTCGCCTTTCGAGCCTTGTCGAAAGCCAGATTTTTAATTGTTTTGTAGCAGAGCTACAAGCGGGCAGATAAAAATTCAATGAGGAAACCGTAAGACAACGCTCTAGCAAAATTCGTCTTGCTTCTTTTAGTAACCCTTAGTGACAAAGCGAAAACCTTGAGGTACTGCCAAATTCATAATGCCACATTTTTGTTTTCTGCCGACATATTTGTTGTTGTTGTGAATACATAATTTTATCTATGAAATACCACATTTTCATAATACTTGCGAAGAAAATCATGTTAAGTAACACTTCACCAACTTGTTGGGAAGGTGGAAAAAGCACTACCCTTTCTGGATGCTCTCTGTATCTTCCTGGATGTCGAGTAATACGATCTTCGAGTAAATGGTTAGAGATGAAGAACCTAGTGGTGAATGGACTCACAGATAAGCTGAATGCGGGAGACTACTCTTGAAAAGAATAAGTAGACGATATATTCACAGTAAGACTTAGAAAATTTGCTAGTACTGTTAAACCTATGTGCACTGAACATTGTGAAAAAGTATTTAAAGACGAGCCCCACGAAAATTGGTGTAGTATTATTTATGGGGAAGCATGTCCAGTATACATACTGAAAAATTATGTTTCTCGATGAAACTTTAGAGAGGGTTGTAGTGTATCTAGAGGTAGCCCTGGATGGAAAACTATTATGAATACCTCACATAAAGAATATTTTCCACTGCGAAAGATAATCTTATAAGCACTAGAAGCTCCTGTAGGGTAAACTGGGGTGCAAACCCAGTAAGTACTGGATATACATCCCTGCAAAAAGACCAATGATAATTTATTGGCCTATAATATGAACAAAGTCGAACAGAAGGTGGCTGCTAGGGAGTCTGGCAAAGTGCAGAGACTGACCTGCTTTCACAAACAGATGGAATTAGCAGGACATCCACTCTTGGAATGGATATTATGCTAGACATGCCCGCCTTACACCTGTGGCTTAAAATGGAGGCAGCGGGAGGGACATAAAGACTAAAAATTGGAAATAACTGGATATAGTCGTAATATACGGAATCTCAAATCAGTAAGGCGATAGCTGGGGAAATGCCGACTAACTACACAATAACTTCTAGCTGTTTCAATAAACTTTGCCATGTAACAGTTGGAAGCAGGGAACGGTGGAAAAACGAACCACAACACCGTGCAGGAGACATAATATAGTGGTTTACTGACAGGTGGAAAACAGATGAAAGTACCATGTCTGGTGTACTGCCTAGAATCTCTTTAGGGAAGATGGCCACAGAATTACACTTTTTTTTCTGTCAGCCTGTGCACGGAGGAAAATTAGAGTAGACCCTACAAAAATCGTAGCATCTATTTTTATTCAGACAGCCAAGCAGCTCTGAAATCTGTATCAGCCCCCGCAACTAGATCGAAAGTCGTTGCAGAAAGCTATGAAGCATTTTCTTTCGGACATGTCCGAAAGAACAGACACCACACATACATCCATATACAGGGTGTTTCAGGAGAAATAGTAGATATTTTAGCAGGTGGTAGTACAGACGAAAAAAATTCCATATAAATGCGTCCACTTTTTATTGAGTACAGAGATACAACTGTTAGTACGTAACGCTAACAAACTCAAAGCAAAGGCAAATGAGGACATTCAAAGTTGATTTTCAAAAATTCTCCAACCAACTTCAATGCACATTTGACTTCTCTTGATAACACCACGTCTAGCTCTACTGAGGTCGTCTTTGCGTTCTTTTATGAGGGCTGCACTATTCATAACCCGAACGATCAAATCGGCTCTTGGGTTTACTTTTTACTTGTAGACTTCGCCTTTAACCATCCCCGCAGCCAAAAATCCAAAGAGATAAGGTCCGAGGACCTTGAAGGCCAAGAAAAGTGCCCATATCTAATGATCCACCTTCCGGGAAATGTTAGGTTTGGATAATGTGTCACCTGACGACTAGAATGTGCAGGAGCCCCTTCATGCTGTAGGAACATATGCATTCTTGTAGCCAAATGAACCTGCATCTCGGTTCTTACAATAGTGCAACATGTGCGCACTGGTTAGATGTAACTGAAGAGAGACTCCAAGTCGGCTTGAAGTTAAGGGCGAATCCGAAGCGTATGACCACGAACAATTGGGAGTGGAAACTTAATGTCATCGGAACCTTGTTGAAGGACCATGACATGCGATTGTTAGACCGACTGCAGAAAGTTCTCTTTATAAATACAAACATACTTAGCAAAATATATCATATCGCTGCAGTCTTACTGATACTGCAGGTCACTGCACATAAAATATTAGCTGTAGCCTCTTGGTATGTGTGGAAACAAAATATCATGTCCATTATAATTATCCGGGCTGTTATGCCGTGGTCGGTTGATGAATTTTGTCTCAATTCCCAACGTTTCGTCTCCGACTGCGGGAGACATCTTCAAGGGGGTCCGTAGGTCGCTGGAAGGTCCAACACAGTGGGTGACACCACAATATGAGAAGAGGAAATGACTGATATGCTTCTCAGGAACTTTAGTTTTTCGTGTTTATTTTCTCACTTCATACTAAAACAAGGGCGTTAATATGAGAAGAGGAAATGAAATATACGCTTCCAAGACATAATATTTCCTTGTGTGCTACTACTGCATACATGAAAGCCCTGCAGTTAATTTTTGTATGTTGGATAAATTTTGATATCACCTCACATTCCTTTGTGAGAAGGTTCCTATTTTCTTGGGATTTAAATAGAGTGGACATGTCATCACTGGTTAATATTCTGATGACTAATGGCATGATACCCGTCGCAATTGCTCCATGGCACCTGTGAGTAGAGTCTCACGTTGGTTACTGTAAGAACACGCAGGCAGTGATATCCGCTCACTGCAGTCAGAGCCACGGTGATTTCTTTCTGTTTATGGCGAAGCGTCTGCTGCAGTGTCCACGCTCAGCCAACATAAACAAATCGCGGCGGCATTGGGCACTGTTAATCGCTGCACTTGTCGCGAGCCTCGACAAGAAGAGCGCACTGTCTCTGCTAACGATACTATGGAGTTAATACATCTTACTTGCTCAACGTGATATACTGGACGTGGGTTGGGTAAAAATTCAGTTTGTAACTTCCCATCGCATTAAAATGCTTTACAGTCATATTTGATGCAATATTTATTGTCGGTTCTCTCTCTAATGTTAATAGTATTGATTCAGATTGTGCGTGGACACGAAAACACACACACACAAACAGTCATTGATTCCAGTGAGGGTGACAACTACTGTGTGTTGAACAACACATGCACCAGTCAATTCCTCAGTTGGCGTTGAGTGGATGAGATTTTTCAATTACCTTGCATTGCAAGAATTGTAAGGAGGAGACTGACAGTAAATGGACTTTTATCTAAAGAGCTGCGACAAAGCAAAGCTTGACCGACTATCAGATAATTGTCCTCATGGGTTTTGTGGACGAGTATACTTTTAGTAACCAACCCACCCACGATCATTACGTAAGATTTCTGGAAGGCATAGGGGCATTGATTTCATTAAGTCGTCGACAGTGTAGCGTGATGGTTTACTTCCCACCATACATTTTCTATATTCGTCCAAAGGTCGCTTGCATTTGTAGGTCCACATGGCAATGACCTTGTTACATCTGCCCACATATCCTCTATCTGGTTGATGTTCGGTGATCGTGGAACAAACCGCAACAGCTTTATCCTCTCTTGGCCCTGCACCAATCTCGCACTGCTCTGCTATGATGGATGGGGCTCTGCTCCTGTAAATAAACTGTCATCTCTTTCGTTCATATATTTACATTTAAATAACAAATGGTTCAAAATGCTCTGAGCACTATGGGACTCAACTGCCTTGGCCATAAGTCCCCTAGAACTTAGAACTACTTAAACCTAACTAACCTAAGGACATCACTCACATCCATGCCCGAGGCAGGATTCGAACCTGCGACCGTAGCGGTTGTGCGGTTCCAGACTGTAGCGCCTTTAACCGCACGGCCACTCCGGCCGGCATTTAAATAACATATTAGTAATAAGCACATTGTATTATTATTTTCCACAGTGTTTAAGAAGTCAGGCCCTGTCATAAATAAGTGATCTTGATTCAACCGTCCGATTAAGAATGTGGTTTACCCAGTCTATCAAATGATGAGAGTCGTATTCGTATGTCCACATTAAGCCTGACTTGCTCAATCCGATTAGAACGATCTGGTATCGAAATGAAATTACAGAAATCGGATAATTTGAACGTCTGTATTGCAACAATGCTGCGCACATAAATTCCTATGATGGAGTAACAGGTAGCAACTGCCTAAGAAAAAGTAAGAAATGTGTCTACTAGCAGCAATGTAACGTAATTATAACCCATATCTATGTGATGGAAATACTGAATCGAACAATGCACATCTATTTCAGTGGTGGGAAGATGCACCATATCGGATTTGCTGATGACATAATGACAATAATAATAATAATCCCGTGGGGAGGATAGGGGAAACCCTCCCCCATATGGGTGTTACCGAGGAAATCAAATACTTGGGGTGACCAAATACTAACACAATCCTGAACGGCTACTCAATCCGTTGAAGTCAAAATCCAGACACGTCTGAGAGAAAACTACCGCTACTCTGGTCACCGTCTGTTAGCTCAATGACCTCGGCTGAAAATATTTGCTTCCAAATGCTTCAACACCCTCTGGTCCTGTCCGGTCCTGGAATCACCCAGCCAAACCAATGAAACACAATCAAACATAAACTGTGCAAGCAAAGTCAACTTTACCCCACGGAGTACACAACTCGGCTGTCGACAGGCGGCAGTTGGAAATCGGATTCTGGGGAGTCCAGGTTAGCACGGCAGAGAATATTGAAGATCTCTTGTAAATTTCCCTACAAGCAGAAAACATGCACTTGAAAACTACACGCTGCGCGGGATTAGCCGAGCGGTCTGAGGGGCAGCAGTCATGGACTGTTCGGCTTGTCTCGGCGGAGATTCGTGTCCTCCCTCGGGCATGGGTGTGTGTGTGTTTGTCCTTAGGATAATTTAGGTTAAGAAGTGTGTAAGCTTAGGGTCTGATGACCTTAGCAATTAAGTACCATAAGATTTCACACACATAAGATCTTTTTTTTTGTAACTAAACATCGATACATTGATCCAAGCACGAAAACTAAATAATTTCACAAAAGAAATCGACCAACAAAAAATTCTCATCCTTGCTCTTCACGAACCACGACTAACTTTCAGTGAAACCTTGCATTACGGAAACCATTGCATCTTTAAGAGCAAAATAGAACAAAAGGTAGCGAAAGGCGTACCTATCTTCGGCATTGCTTTTCTCGAACACAGATCTTTCATCAACTCTGTCAAAGAAATCACACCCATCAACAATCGACTTATGTCTACGCTCATTTAGAACCCCAGTAAAAAATATACACGCATCAATGCACATGTTCCCACCAACATCGAAAATAGGATAAACACCACAAATATCGAGAAATTCTGGAACACACTCGAAAATACTACACGTGAACTTCACCAAGATGACGTGAAAATACTAATGGGAGACTTCAACTCTCTATTTGGAACAGAAAAACCTGTAGAAAAACCATTGGTACAAATTCAACATACCGAAACGCTTAGATCAACGGCACACATCTGACTGACTTTTGCCAACAATTCAACCACAATAGGACGGCTTCCCACTTTAGGAAAAAACCAGTTCCCAGGTAATATTCTTGGCTACCAGGTGCAAGCTGCTTTCGTTCGCCTTTCGAGACTCGCTGAAAGCCAGATTTGTAATTCTTTTGTAACTGAGCTACAAGCAGGCACACGCAAACTAAATTAGGGAATCGTAAGACAACGCTCGAGCAAAATTCGTCTTGCTACTTACAGTAACCCTTAGTGTCAGAGCGAAAACCTTACGGTACTGCCAATTTCATAATGCCACTTTTGTTTTCTGCCGACATATTTTTTGTTGTTGTGAATACATAATTTTATCTATGAAATGCCACATTTTCATAATACTTGTGAATGATACAAGAAATGAAGTAAATACAGATCTTTTCGAAGTCAAAAGTCAGTAATATCCTACTAATTCGTGTTAAAATAGGCTCGATCGTCCTACAGTCACCTAATGCTTTATTGAACAGCTAAATTTTCTTTCACGATATCTGAAATTATCTGAGAATGCTACAGTTGTTTACAAATCCTACGCCCGTAGAAACCTACTTGTTTTAACGATGTCATTAAACCATGGTAGTCTTAAGAGTATTTTCGTCAAGAAATGAATTGCCTTGACGGTTGATCGATCAAGAGCGGGAAAGGTAATATTTTACGATTATATGACGAGAGGGACAAGTGCTTTAGAGAGGACTTCCCTATCAATACAAGTGTCTGAGAGACGACTTTCCTATCAATCTCCTGGATAGTTTTCTTTCTCAAATCAACAGAGTGAGTTATCATGCAGTAGCAGAGGTGATGTAGTTTTGTTGCTCGACTTTCTTACACTGCGACCGAAAGGTGTCTTAGTTGTTGACAACAAATTCCAGCTGTGTTGCACACACCCCTTGGGGCAGAATTCGTAGTCCAAAACACACTTTTGGAGCTATCAGATGTAAAATATTATGTTCACACTACTCTTTGCTCTAGTCTACGTCTTTTGGTGGGGTTCAGCCTTTCATTTCTTCTTAGGAAGTTAACGATAAAGGCATCATAACACGTCGCCAGTAACAGTACTGCATAGGAATGCTCAATGAGCGACCTGATGACGTTCAATAACATACACTCCGTTGATTTTTGTTGTTTAGAATTAGAGCATGCAGTACTCCTACACCAGACTTCTGAACTTGCCTGTTGAATGCAAATGTCGCATGATGGAAAAATGGTAATCTGTCACATATATCAGTAGTCGAGACTTCATTAATGTGGAAAATCATTCATGCCAGAACGATCTTTGTTGAAACAAGAATATCTTTTTCTGGCGTATTTTCCAAAAAGCACTCGCTCCAAACACAGTTCAAATCTTTCTAGCTGCCTCCTCTACATTCACCCCTGTGTTATACCAAAAGTAAACGTTGTGTTGCAGATTTTACACTTTTTTCCAGTTGCGACTCAATTTTACAATGCTTAACTGTAGTTCGTGAATTTCAAGTATGCAAAATCCAGTGCTTAACTGCAAGATGATAACTAGAACAAATTCGAAAATGGCATTGATACATGCACTGACAGCGTGGCACCGCCTCCACATGGGCGGCGTCGGGTTTCAGGCGGCGGGTGGCGTCTGGCCGGTGGCCGGTAGCCGCTGCAGCGCGAGGAAACGCCCGAGCGTAAGCTGTTGTGATCGCGACGCAGCCACGAGCTGTCCTGCGGAATTGTTTCTGGAATACTTATTGCGGGTGGGTAGAATGCTAAGCGAATTGTCTTCGATGTTCAATCAGACTCATAACTTTAGACCGAAATGAGGTAAAAAAATAAAAAAAAAAGTTGTTGTACGTGAACATGCGACTCTAAGTTTAGAATGCACGACGATTACCGCAAGACCATGGGCTCACTTCATCCATATCATCTAAGAAGTAGACAACACTTCCTCCTAACACTTCCGCATCTTACAGTGTTGCCAGATTGTGCAGATGGCCGGACTTAAGAGTTGTCAGGGGCGGTCAGTTTTATTGGACACCTTAAGTGAACGACTCCGACTTAGTCTCTGTGGCGGCCGGCCGGCGGTCAGTTTCTATGTCTAAGACTGTACACTCTTTGACATAAAACTCGACCGGCGGCCGGCCGCTTCAGAGGCTAAGTCCGCGCCGATCGCGACATGGGACAATAAAACTCGCCAACTCGCTAATTCTTTAAGTCCGGTTATCTGCACAATCTGGCAACACTGTAGACTGCGGCACTTCCTGGAGGAAAACTTGTCCCATGATAGAGAAACACTAGGCTGATTACGCCTGTGGTCTAGCGGTAACGTGCGTTGTTTCTGTTCGTAATGTCAGTGGATCGAGAGCAGCTGGCATAAAATATTTTTATAGCCTCTTCTGTCTGAATGCTGAAGACGTGAATGTAATGGTAGCGCAGATTCAATCTATTTCGCTTTCTGACACACCGATATCAAAATTTTATCCAGTAACGATTTTGCGGCAGATTTCCTGCAGATTGTCCTCCTCTGGACGCCGTATGCGTCAAAGCTCCGGCATCCATTTGCTGGCTACCGGCAGCGGCCGTGGCGACAGCAGCGGCGCTGCACTCCCCCGTTCTTTATCGAAAGCGCCTGCTCCCGCTCATCGCTTTTGATGATTTAAAACGCTTTATTATTAAATGTTGCTCCACAGAAAATTTCTACGATTTCCATTCACGCTCAAAAGCAACGGAGACAGACGCCCTGATTAGTAGGCGGGTATTATATTACATTAATCGGCAAGAGCTGAGTATGGCCCGAAATTAATTTTATAGACTGGGACGAAATTGAACCACCTCGCTACATTCGATGAATTTATAAATGCTTCCTACCTCCTTTCTTTTCCTTTCAAACTCAATTATTTGTGCAACTTTTGGTCAATGTTGGATGTTTTCGTCAAGCCGGGGTGAGCGTCTGTGGTGTAAAGTGTATTACAGTTCTTGTTTCATTCCTTATGGTAACTCTATGCGATAAACTGTGTGAATACATTGCAATGCATGCTCTGTAGCAGTGCAGGAACACTGCACATTTGGAGTTCCATGTATGGGTTCATGAAGTATTTAATGTTGATCGGAAGTGATAGTTAAGGTCATCAGATTTAGACCACAAAAATTTTTCGTTTTGGAGGTTTCAGAGAACGGAAAGCAATTGCTAACGCCGGTGTTAGAAAACGTCTACAGTTAAATGCTATTGCAAAAATTTAGAAGAGGGGAACTATATTAATCAACATGTGCACTTCATAAACAACCTTCTGACATGTTAGACCTATATGACGAACAAAACTCAAATTTATATCGTTGACAGTCGCTTTGAATCTTTTCAGGATCTATTTTACAGTGAAGCACCTTGGCATTTGCAAAGCAGACATCCATGATATTAATTTACTAAGTCGAATCGGACGAAGATTGATGTTTAAAGGCATTCTTCAGATTTCGTATAAGGAATTTTTACTAGCCGTTTGCAACTTCATTAATTAAAATGGAAAATAAAAGGTTGTAGTCAGCGGCTTCCACCGAGATTGGAACTGCTATGTCATACAGTACGACGACCGCAACGCACAAGGGAACCTCTTTTTTTAATTTTGCTTTTTTTCTTTTACTTTTTTTGACGATTACCCCTTTTTTTCTCTCTTATTTTAAAGCCCCTTAGGAAAATGGCAATAAAAAAAGAAACTAAGTGCCACCGCCACTTTTCATCCTATAACAAAAAAAAAAAATCTGGTCCACTTCAGGTGTTGGCTCCGGACTAAATCTACCCCAAGAGCTGCCTATATACCAGGGGAAATATGGGAATTCAAGGTTAGGGCTATCATTACAAACAAAACAAAATCTTCCTTTTTCTGAATTTTATTTTTATTTTGATTGTTGATTTGTTTATTTTTGTTGTGTAATTGATCAGACGCCTTCTGCGCCCCGCTAGTAATATGTTGAGTCACGTCTTCTCGAAATTGGTGTGTTCCGTTCAGTAGTTCAGAAATGTTCATTGGTTCAAACTGGAAACCTTCTTCACTCTTGGCTTAACACATTCCAGCTGCGAGGCGGGTCGTGGAAAGCACTCCCAAGGAAGTTCGAGAAAAATTGTCTGTATTTTGGGTGGCGGACAACGACATAATTACGGTCGTTGAGGTATGTCCAATAATCGAGTACAGAGTCTACAGTTTGTGCAACTAGGTAGTGAATGGCATGTCCGCGAATCCAATTCACAGCATTGGTCTATGTCCGAGGAAAATAGTCACGTCCCGGAACTAATAATGAAGGGGAGTATTCCGATTCAGAATGTCCCGCGTTAGAAAAGCCACAATATGACGAATAACCTCTGAGCTAACGACACACTGGCGACCACAGACGGACTATAGTCACTGCGATGTTGCCTGAGCCTCAAAACGCAACCTTAAAACACAAACAGGTGTTACTTATGTGAAGAACGCCGTTCTTGGAGTCCAGAAATTAATTATACTTTCTAAGTGTCTCATCTTACAGTGGATTCTATCGTACGAGCCTTCGATGTGGAAAACGAATGTCAAGTGAATTTAGCGAGGTAACGACGGCCTACACCCGGAAGTAAATGCACTATCAGAGTGTTGACAAATAATTGCTACGACGCTGCCATTTCTCGGTTCTCTTACGAGGCAGCTCTTCAGCGAAATGCTTACCGTGATTCTCCGATACGGTCCTTCAGAGTGGAGACGCGAGCGCACGTTTGGTTTCTATGCGGCGTTCTCCCCTGATGGTTTCTGACGTCGCCTTGTGGGCTATGTCTACATTTGAGACATTCACTTATCATTAATCCAGAATGGTACAAGTTTCAGCTTCCGGCGTGGAAGAAGGCTGTTGACGCCGACATTATATGATTTCAACGCAGGGAAAGCAAAACGGGTCATTCAATGTTTCTCATTCAACATAAAGCATGTGAGATAATTTTCCGTAACGTTCATAATCATCTAAAAATACAAACGAAGTAAAAATACATCTGAATCTTATTCGAGTTGAATATAATGTAAGATACCAAACGCTTTGCACCTCGATGTCGAATTTGTCCACGTGCAATCTTTTGCAGCATACAAAAAGAATATCATGATTACCACGAGAATGAAGAAATATTTTGGTACGGATGGAAGCAAGGAGAGACGCAGTCAACAAATATTCGATTCCTCATGACATTCATTTCACTTGAGACGTAAGAAGAGTTAAAGTGGGATATTACTTTCGTTAACACGAAAGATATGCCGCACATATTGATAACGAGGAAGTCTGCATCTTCATACGTTTCCTCCTTGAAATCTGTATGCTCTCTTATATACTAAGTAGCCTGATCATTGTTTCAGTAATGTTACCCTCTTGTTTGACCCCGTAACGATGAACAGATTCCAAGTGCATGTCTCTGCATGAAAGTAGCTGTTCGAACCCTTCCTGGGTTGGTTTTTGTGTTTTATTGCTTGGAATTCCTGAAGCAGACCACTGTGCCTTCTCCCCTTGTGGGTTAGGTCTCAAAACTAAACCGCTTTTTTTCCAATGACATAATTTATTCAGACAGCATCAGCACAAGACTGTCAAACAAAGCCTTCCATTTACAGTTGCAACACTCTAACCAGCACTGACCGAAGTGTAATCCACGATCATGGTCCGAAGTTAGCAGCTGTCTGCTACTGTGGCAAACTCCGTACTAGACTTTAGATTCCGCAGCACCATTTTATCTGGTAGCACTGTGTAGTTGCAGAGTTGTGCCAGCATGTCTGTCCTCACACTGTCAACTTTACGTATCTCACTTCTCCTGTAGCGTTGATCACAAGGAGCAGAAGTAAATGAGTGTATTCTGCGTGTCGTAACATTCAGTATTCCATTCTTTCATAGCCACTCTTCATGTGCATCGATACCAAATAGGAATGTGAAAAATCTTGCTAGTGAGAGAACGACAATAACAATCGTAAGTACCAAGGCACTGCTGCATTCTGTTCCCTGACATTGCTCTGATGACGGTTAATGCAGATAGTTCCGATTATGAAATACAAAACGTATTGCAGGTTAGTTCCTAGGATAGTAACATTAAATTTGCGTTGTAGACGGCACATGAACGTGACGACTATCCATATTACTCATCAATATAAAAAGACAATATTCTGGGAATTTAGCAGGATTACTCAACATGAATTCTGAAATTGGTTGACTGACCGCACAGGTGCTAAACGTCGTCAAGAGTATACGATGTCCTAATCGCATTAGGAATAGGAAGATCGTCTTCGACAGCTCGCAACTTTCACATTGCTATCTCCACCCTACTCCAGACAGCCCTCGGTGGAGTTGCACTAAGTTGCCGTTGCAATGTAAGGCCTTCAAACCGACAACAGACCGCATATTGAAAAATACAAGCGAGTTCTCTTGCAGCGTAAGCTTATTGTGACTAATCTAAAAATTATTGGACAGGAACATTGTCCTATTCAAAAAAAGCTGTCCAGCAGGTCCTCTAATCGCTCCTTGGTACAGTCGTTTGACTTTTGAAAATGGTTCCAACAAGTCACCACTAGAAAACACTGCTCTGTACCGCAATAACTCAAGATGTAAAGTAATACCACGGTACTGCAAATATTTGGGAACACCGTATCACAGAGAAGACTGTGCTTAAGGCTTGTACGCTCACATTTATTACAATAAATGACATACCTGAAATGTTACCACTATCATTATTACGTCAGATTGGTAATGCACGTAGTAAGTTCGTCGTATTCATGATTTCCTCTTCAAAGTAACATACCCTACTTATTATTTAACACAAAGTGACATTAAAAATTTAAGTTATTCACGAGCAGCTAGTTGAGAATATGTATGAACTTCAAATGACACGACGAACCGTCTTGTTCCGCATATGGATTCAAACCCAGCTCATGCAGACTAAGCAAAGATTTCGTTACTGACGGAAACTAACAGTCATTCCTGATTAAGCATACAGAGAGTGATATACCTCGATTTTAGACAGTGTTAGTTAGCAAATATCAACTTTAAATTGCATAACGCAAACATGTTTAACAGACGCGAATTCCTACCCATCATCTATCGTCCCTGTTAACGAACTACGAGAGATGTTAAATATTGCTTCTTCACAAGTAATTTACTTAAAATGCCGTGAGGTAAAGCTTTGTGTTGGACACGGATTCGAACCCAGAACCTAATCGGATTGCTATCGAAGCACAGTCAAATGCGACATATCGGATTTTCGCGGCAGTAGCTAGATGTTTTAACTGAAATGACGAGACGAAACATTAATTTTTTCCTTCCCAGGACTCCTACCCGGCACCTATCGCTGTTATATTCTAGAGAAAACGAACGTTAAATATGGGTTTGTTGCGCCAGCAGTGATATGTGAGCATGTTTGAACTAGAAATAATATGACGAAGAGTTCAGCGCTCACTGGGAATAGAGCCCCACACATATCGTTGTTGACTACACACAAAGAGACGTCAGCTACCGAATTTTTCTCCACCAGCTGCTCAGAATAACATCTTGAACTTACAGTCATCTCGCAAATAGTTCTGTGTCTCACTGGGAGTTAAAAACGTCAGATATCGTTAGTGTTGACAACGAATGAAAATACATTAAAAATCAAAATTCTTATCCACCAGCAGATAGGTGTTCTCATGCTAGAGCTTGATAATACATAATTAAATCTTTAGTGCCGGGCCAGGATTCGATCCCATTCACGCGTAACATGTGGAGATGTTGAGGAATCTGCAGTTTTGAACAAACAACAAATTGTAGCCGAGCTGTATTGTCACGAAAGGATCAAATTCCGCGTTAAGGGCGGTCTGAGTTGCATTCCCAGTTCAGAACCAATCTTATCGACACACAGAAGCTCAGATAAAAGATGGAATAAGTGTCCTGTGACCATACATAGCGTTTGTTTCGTCACTTGAAATAAATAATTAGACAGGGCTCTTAGTTTACTTGTACTTGATTGAACAAGAGACGTTGAAAAATTTGGTGCTGGACTGTGATTCGCATTCGTATCCCTCTTTCGAGGATCTGAATCTCTCGGAACAGTATAGTTCAATCATTTCGTTCCTTTTCCCAAGACTGCAGTCTTCTCTAGGTCTCCTCCAAAGGTAAATATGTGGGTCCGAATCCTGATCCAGTACAAAAATATTCATAATTTCATTTCCAGCTCTATCAAGTGCACACCCACCTGCTAGTGAAAATTAACGCGCATTTTTAATGTCTGTTCATTTGTTGCGAACAATCGCAATAGGTGTCGTTATTTCTGGTCAAACACGCACACATCTTACTGTTCGTGAGTAAGAAACTGATACTTAAGCTACGTTCGTGGATGCACGGTAGGTGTGCAGTTCGATTGTCTCTTAGGCACAAAAGTTTGTATCCTTATTTTAGATTCAGACACCTAGCTGCTCGTAAGAAAAACCGATACGTAACATTTGATTTTTCTTAGTTAACAATCCGATTACGTGTTGGGTTTGTATCTCCGTCACAGAACTTCACATCATGCACTTCATCTTTAAATGCATGCACACTTTGTTACTTCAGAATGGAGGTATATCAGACATCTTTCGTGGTTAGATAACAGGGACGAAAGGGTCTTGATAGGAGTCGCGGTTTATTACAAAACTTGTCGTCTTTTATTTTCAAGTTTAGATTTGGTTACTGGTATTGGCAAAAATTTCGGTAATTCATGACTCTTTATGGCTAGTCATCAATATGATGTGATTAGATTAGATTACATTACATTAGATTACCTCTTGTTCCATAGATCATGAATACGACATTTCGTAATGATGTGGAACGTGTCATTACAATGAAAGATTTCTTTAAATAGCATGATTCAATTTCTTTACAACAATTTTTTACACTCTCATTCTTTTTTATCTCTCTCTCTCTTTCTCTCACACACACACTCACTCACACACACTCACACACATTCACACACACTCACTCACACACACTCACACACACACACACAAACACTCACACACACTCACACAAACTCACACACACACACACACACACACACACACACACACACACAAACTCACACACACACACACACACACACACACACACACACATATATATATATATATATATATATATATATATAAACATTCTTTTTTATTTTTATTTGTTTGTTGTGCTCGACTATCGGCGAGGTACGAAAACGCCTGTGAATGAGTTTCTTAGTTTTGAGTACACTTACTAAAGAAATATAAAAACAACAATGAGAGTTACTGATTTATGATGCTTAGTTTGCAGTCAGTTCTGAGTATTATTAGTAACTATGCTCCAGTCCCTAAACCTAGTTACAGTAAGCGAGTCAGACGCATTACGTATTCCAGGCCGTAGCAGCCGCGACTTGGAGACACCAGCTATGGTCACTTCCCAGCCCGCTGTAGGATCACATCCGTTCGTCTTCTTCCTGCTGGTACTGTAACTGAGATTTGGCAACAAGGCAACGTATGTTTGGCAACTCTGTGATCGACGAGTTACTTCCTGGTGTGCACGGAATTAAGCCTCAAAGTTCACTTGATTTTACCTATCATTTCCATTGAATAATCTGAGTTATTATCGCTTGAAGGGTAACAAAAGATTGTAAATTTACGGTTTTCAGCCCAGGAAAGTCGTTGCAGGTGGAAATCGCAATTAATCTCGACCTTTAAATAGCGGTTTACGACTTCTAGGCACTATTGCCGTGGTAAGAGGACGCTCAGACCTATACCTCTTCGCCAGCTATGTGGTAACGTGCTGACCTGTGGAAAAGCGTCTGTTATGGTTTGCAGTTCCAGTCTCACTGACTGCAACGTTTTTATCCCTTCTGTGAAAGAGCTACAAGGAGTCGGATCAAACATCAATAAGGAAATTGCAAGAAAATACTTTCGGCTCATAGTGCAATGTTGAAAAACTTACAATGCTGCACAATTGGTAACGCCTCTTTCCGCTGCTGACAAGCGAATTTTGGGTTTCTAGGAATAAGTAACTATATTTATGAAATGCCACATTTGCATACCTCTTGAGTACGACACGGCATACCAATGAAACACAGACCCAATCAAAATCTAAGTCAGTAGTATTTTACTAATTCGTGTCGATAGAGGCACATTTGTGTACAGATACTCGGTTTTATTAAAACATACTTTCGTCGTAAGGTTATCGTGTTTAGTTTTATTTCATTTCTTATAATACAGTGCACAATTTTCGTAAGGTTTCCTTTAGTGTTGTTAAAACAATAGTAAACATGAGAGAGAAATTAATCATCAACGATATATGCGAATTCTCTGATGTTATCTATGACAGTATGACAATGCACGTGCAGTTTATTGATTACATGCATGTAGAAAACTTGTTCTGAGTTGAAGCTGTCAAACAAAGTTTGAAGAAGAATAAAATCTCACTACCACACGACAGCTAATGTAGAAAATACTTTTCTGACATATTATGGCACGATGCGCTCTCCCTACACATCTTCGAGATGCATCTGCTGCCTGCTGTCTATTAAACCTGAACAGAACAAAATGTCACAGTAGTGAGCCCTTTTTCCACATGCGACTACTTTGGGTTGAGGAGTGAAGGGAAGTATGTTCAAAGTTCCATTAGATTGACAACTTCAGCAGACAGCAGAATTGCGTTTTAAAAAATATAGCACTGAATGTATTCGAACTCGCGACATCTTATCTACGCTACTAGCTGACACGTAGCTACAACAGCTCCAGAGCTCGACAACTATTCCTCCAGAACTTTTTGATTCCACAGCACTGTGAGATTATGCATATGGTCAGATCTTGACTTCTGAGAGACAAACAGTTACAGCTTTTCTTTTTTTTTTTTTACTGAACGATGTTTTCTACAAAGAGATAGCGCAATAGAATAGCTCAAGTGGAAACGAACACTTCCTATTTAAACTTCTGCATCCTACACTGTTGGCAGTTCTGTGTAGGTGGCAGTTACGTGATTTTATTTCGGTGATTACAAAATATAGAGTGGAATGTATGCACTGGGTAGACGAGGCAGCTAGTTCATGGTGATTCGGTCAACCAAGTAAATGAATTTACTGAACATGGTGCAAATTACTACAGGACGCCTGTGTGTCAGAATTCTCATCCAGTGTGGCGCAACGGCGTTACGATAGAAAAATGAGAGAAGAGGATTTCGTGGTCTGTTGGACGGATGGTAGGTTGTTATACCTATGGTCTGGGTTGGATTCCCACGTCTGTCAATAATTTTAGATAGGGAGAGACAGAGCCCATTCTCTCCTGGCTACACCAAGTGAAGAAGGTGTAATGGCAGTGTGGTCTGAAAATTCGCATTAAAGATGATTTTCCTTCTCTACCAAGTAGACGGTAGGTTGAACCACAATAAAGTCTGGAGTGGCGACATGTAGAAACTCTATCACCAGTAACCTTTCTTATACTAGTTATTTGACGAAACAAACGCTATGTATGGTCACAGGACACTTATTCCATCTTTTATCTGAGCTTCTGTGTGTCGATAAGATTGGTTCTGAACTGGGAATGCAACTCAGACCGCCCTTAACGCGGAATTTGATCCTTTCGTGACAATACAGCTCGGCTACAATTTGTTGTTTGTTCAAAACTGCAGATTCCTCAACATCTCCACATGTTACGCGTGAATGGGATCGAATCCTGGCCCGGCACTAAAGATTTAATTATGTATTATCAAGCTCTAGCATGAGAACACCTATCTGCTGGTGGATAAGAATTTTGATTTTTAATGTATTTTCATTCGTTGTCAACACTAACGATATCTGACGTTTTAACTCCCAGTGAGACACAGAACTATTTGCGAGATGACTGTAAGTTCAAGATTTTATTCTGAGCAGCTGGTGGAGAAAAATTCGGTAGCTGACGTCTCTTTGTGTGTAGTCAACAACGATATGTGTGGGGCTCTATTCCCAGTGAGCGCTGAACTCTTCGTCATATTATTTCTAGTTCAAACATGCTCACATATCACTGCTGGCGCAACAAACCCATATTTAACGTTCGTTTTCTCTAGAATATAACAGCGATAGGTGCCGGGTAGGAGTCCTGGGAAGGAAAAAATTAATGTTTCGTCTCGTCATTTCAGATAAATTATCTAGCTACTGCCGCGAGAATCCGATATGTCGCATTTGACTGTGCTTCGATAGCAATCCGATTAGGTTCTGGGTTCGAATCCGTGTCCAACACAAAGCTTTACCTCACGGCATTTCAAGTAAATTACTTGTGAAGAAGCAATATTTAACATCTCTCGTAGTTCGTTAACAGGGACGATAGATGATGGGTAGGAATTCGCGTCTGTTAAACATGTTTGCGTTATGCAATTTAAAGTTGATATTTGCTAACTGACACTGTCTAAAATCGAG
Source organism: Schistocerca americana (assembly GCF_021461395.2). Classification (NCBI taxonomy): domain Eukaryota; kingdom Metazoa; phylum Arthropoda; class Insecta; order Orthoptera; family Acrididae; genus Schistocerca; species Schistocerca americana. Next base: position 635,914,271 of record NC_060120.1, on the reverse strand, counting down.
GTATATCACTCTCTGTATGCTTAATCAGGAATGACTGTTAGTTTCCGTCAGTAACGAAATCTTTGCTTAGTCTGCATGAGCTGGGTTTGAATCCATATGCGGAACAAGACGGTTCGTCGTGTCATTTGAAGTTCATACATATTCTCAACTAGCTGCTCGTGAATAACTTAAATTTTTAATGTCATTTTGTGTTAAATAATAAGTAGGGTATGTTACTTTGAAGAGGAAATCATGAATACGACGAACTTACTACGTGCATTACCAATCTGACGTAATAATGATAGTGGTAACATTTCAGGTATGTCATTTATTGTAATAAATGTGAGCGTACAAGCCTTAAGCACAGTCTTCTCTGTGATACGGTGTTCCCAAATATTTGCAGTACCGTGGTATTACTTTACATCTTGAGTTATTGCGGTACAGAGCAGTGTTTTCTAGTGGTGACTTGTTGGAACCATTTTCAAAAGTCAAACGACTGTACCAAGGAGCGATTAGAGGACCTGCTGGACAGCTTTTTTTGAATAGGACAATGTTCCTGTCCAATAATTTTTAGATTAGTCACAATAAGCTTACGCTGCAAGAGAACTCGCTTGTATTTTTCAATATGCGGTCTGTTGTCGGTTTGAAGGCCTTACATTGCAACGGCAACTTAGTGCAACTCCACCGAGGGCTGTCTGGAGTAGGGTGGAGATAGCAATGTGAAAGTTGCGAGCTGTCGAAGACGATCTTCCTATTCCTAATGCGATTAGGACATCGTATACTCTTGACGACGTTTAGCACCTGTGCGGTCAGTCAACCAATTTCAGAATTCATGTTGAGTAATCCTGCTAAATTCCCAGAATATTGTCTTTTTATATTGATGAATAATATGGATAGTCGTCACGTTCACGTGCCGTCTACAACGCAAATTTAATGTTACTATCCTAGGAACTAACCTGCAATACGATTTGTATTTCATAATCGTAACTATCTGCATTAACCGTCATCAGAGCAATGTCAGGGAACAGAATGCAGCAGTGCCTTGGTACCTACTTGGGGACCTGCTTGAGTGGTGTTCTAAGGAAAGGGTAGTTGCTGGTTCACATTATATTACACTAGCGAGAAGTACCGACTTTTCCTTTTCTCTGCAAACATCCCGAACTAAATTCAGTAACTAAATGCTAAGAATAAATTTGCATTGTGCCAACTCAAAGATCAATAGATATGGATATAGATATAGATTTTTATATTTAAAGCCATTCTCGTTCTGCGTTGGAATAAACATTATTCATTATTTGATTGTTCTTGTTACGATTGTTATTGTCATTCTCTCACTCGCAAGATTTTTCACATTCCTATTTGGTGTCGATGCACATGAAGAGTGGCTATGAAAGAAAGGAATACTGAATGTTACGTCATGGAGAATACACTCATTTACTTCTGCTCCTCGTGATCAACGCTGCAGGAGAAGTGAGATACATAAAGTTGACAGTGTGAGGACATGCTGGCACAACTCTGCAACTACACAGTGTTACCAGATAAAATGGTGCTGCGGAATCAAAAGTGTAGTACGGACTTTGTGTCAGTAGCAGACAGCTGCTAATTTCGGACCATGACCGTGGATCCAATTCACTACCTAGTTGCACAAACTGTAGACTCTGTACTCGAATTTTGGACATACCTCAACGACCGTAATTATGTCGTTGTCCGCCACCCAAAATACAGACAATTTTTCTCGAACTTCCTTGGGAGTGCTTTCCACGACCCGCCTCGCAGCTGGAATGTGTTAAGCCAAGAGTGAAGAAGGTTTCCAGTTTGAACCAATGAACATTTCTGAACTACTGAACGGAACACACCAATTTCGAGAAGACGTGACTCAACATATTACTAGCGGGGCGCAGAAGGCGTCTGATCAATTACACAACAAAAATAAACAAAACAACAATCAAAATAAAAATAAAATTCAGAAAAAGGAAGATTTTGTTTTGTTTGTAATGATAGCCCTAACCTTGAATTCCCATATTTCCCCTGGTATATAGGCAGCTCTTGGGGTAGATTTAGTCCGGAGCCAACGCCTGAAGTGGACCAGATTTTTTTTTTTGTTATAGGATGAAAAGTGGCGGTGGCACTTAGTTTCTTTTTTTATTGCCATTTTCCTAAGGGGCTTTAAAACAAGAGAGAAAAAAAGGGGTAATCGTCAAAAAAAGTGAAAGAAAAAAAGCAAAATTAAAAAAAGAGGTTCCCTTGTGCGTTGCGGTCGTCGTACTGTATGACATAGCAGTTCCAATCTCGGTGGAAGCCGCTGACTACAACCTTTTATTTTCCATTTTAATTAATGAAGTTGCAAACGGCTAGTAAAAATTCCTTATACGAAATCTGAAGAATGCCTTTAAACATCAATCTTCGTCCGATTCGACTTAGTAAATTAATATCATGGATGTCTGCTTTGCAAATGCCAAGGTGCTTCACTGTAAAATAGATCCTGAAAAGATTCAAAGCGACTGTCAACGATATAAATTTGAGTTTTGTTCGTCATATAGGTCTAACATGTCAGAAGGTTGTTTATGAAGTGCACATGTTGATTAATATAGTTCCCCTCTTCTAAATTTTTGCAATAGCATTTAACTGTAGACGTTTTCTAACACCGGCGTTAGCAATTGCTTTCCGTTCTCTGAAACCTCCAAAACGAAAAATTTTTGTGGTCTAAATCTGATGACCTTAACTATCACTTCCGATCAACATTAAATACTTCATGAACCCATACATGGAACTCCAAATGTGCAGTGTTCCTGCACTGCTACAGAGCATGCATTGCAATGTATTCACACAGTTTATCGCATAGAGTTACCATAAGGAATGAAATAAGAACTGTATTACACTTTACACCACAGACGCTCACCCCGGCTTGACGAAAACATCCAACATTGACCAAAAGTTGCACAAATAATTGAGTTTGAAAGGAAAAGAAAGGAGGTAGGAAGCATTTATAAATTCATCGAATGTAGCGAGGTGGTTCAATTTCGTCCCAGTCTATAAAATTAATTTCGGGCCATACTCAGCTCTTGCCGATTAATGTAATATAATACCCGCCTACTAATCAGGGCGTCTGTCTCCGTTGCTTTTGAGCGTGAATGGAAATCGTAGAAATTTTCTGTGGAGCAACATTTAATAATAAAGCGTTTTAAATCATCAAAAGCGATGAGCGGGAGCAGGCGCTTTCGATAAAGAACGGGGGAGTGCAGCGCCGCTGCTGTCGCCACGGCCGCTGCCGGTAACCAGCAAATGGATGCCGGAGCTTTGACGCATACGGCGTCCAGAGGAGGACAATCTGCAGGAAATCTGCCGCAAAATCGTTACTGGATAAAATTTTGATATCGGTGTGTCAGAAAGCGAAATAGATTGAATCTGCGCTACCATTACATTCACGTCTTCAGCATTCAGACAGAAGAGGCTATAAAAATATTTTATGCCAGCTGCTCTCGATCCACTGACATTACGAACAGAAACAACGCACGTTACCGCTAGACCACAGGCGTAATCAGCCTAGTGTTTCTCTATCATGGGACAAGTTTTCCTCCAGGAAGTGCCGCAGTCTACAGTGTTGCCAGATTGTGCAGATAACCGGACTTAGAGAATTAGCGAGTTGGCCAGTTTTATTGTCCCATGTCGCGATCGGCGCGGACTTAGCCTCTGAAACGGCGGCCGCCGGTCGAGTTTTATGTCAAAGAGTGTACATTCGAAGAAGATCATGCTTCTGTGGCCTTCATTAGTGTGGAATTTTTAGAAGGTGCTGCAATTTGCAAACAACAGAAAAATTCTATTAACGAAAAAAAAAAATATCTGTGCATGGCACATAATTTAAGCGAACGAAGCAGCAGGCGCTAAGCTAGTACTTTTATAATTCAGTTTCCGAATAGCTCTGCTAACTTTCGGTGCATAAAATAGCTTAAAACGAAGAGGCTGGCAAATGCCAACGAATTCTTGATGTTACAAGCTATGTTTAATACGTGATAATTTGCAGTTGCCTGCGCGATGGGCTGGCCACGTGTTTGGGCTTGACCGATAATACTCTGGCCAGGCCCAGGCGCAGAGCAGACTGCGCTACCCGCTGTCAACAACAACCATGACACAGTTCTTAGTTTCACCGTTAGAACCGTCAAACCACAGGATGTTGAGTAAGAGAAGACAGAAAGGAAAAGACCCTCCACTAAGAGACAACATACAACTAAAGTAAGTAAAACGGAAAGACCGATTTTCCGAATGTAGGTGAAAACGACTGAAAGAACAGCATTTCCCTCACTTACACGTTCTTATGGCCATAGTTTCCAAACCATTTTCTTTACAGTCGTAAGGATGAGTGAGGACATTTCGATATTACTGTATGTTGTGTGAATTATGACGTTAACAAGGTTGTGAGTTATACACTACTGGCCATTAAAATTGCTACACCATGAAGATGACGTGCTACAGACGCGAAATTTAACCGACAGGAAGAAGATGCTGTGATATGCAAATGATCAGCTTTTCAGAGCATCACACAAGGTTGGCGCCGGTGGCGACACCTACAACGTGCTGACATGAGGAAAGTTTCCAACCGATTTCTCATACACAAACAGCAGTTGACCGGCGTTGCCTGGTGAAACGTTGTTGTGATGCCTCCTGTAAGGAGGAGAAATGCATACCATCACGTTTCCGACTTTGATAAAGGTCAGATTGTAGCCTATCACGATTTCTGTTTACCGTATCGCAACGTTTCCGACCCTGGTAAATGTCGGATTGTAGCGTATCGTGATTGCGGTTTATGGTATCGCGGCATTGCAGCTCGCGTTGGTCGAGATCCAATGACTGTTAGCAGATATGGTATCGGTGGTTCAGAAGGGTAATACAGAAGCCGTTCTGGATCCCAACGGCCTCGTATCACTAGCAGTCGAGATGACAGGCATCTTATCCGCATGGCTGCAACGGATCGTGCAGCCACGTCTCGATCCCTGAGTCAACAGATGGGGACGTTTGCAAGACAACAACCGTCTGCACGAACAGTTCGACGCCTGCGATGGTGTACTCAACGACGAACCTGGGTGCACGAATTGCAAAACGTAATTTTTTCGGATGAATCCAGGTTCTGTTTACAGCATCATGATGGTCGCATCCGTGCTTGGCGACATCGCGGTGAACGCACATTGGAGGCGTGTATTCGTCATCCCATACTGACGTATCACCCGGCGTGAGGGTATGGGGTTGCCATTGGTTACTCGTCCCGGTCACCTATTGTTCGCACTGACGGCACCTTGAACAGTGGACGTTACATTTCAGATATGTTACGACCTGTGGCTCTACCCTTCATTCGATCCCTGCATTCGATCGCAGGTCCTGTATGGGCTTTCTGGATACAGAGAATGTTCGACTGCTGCCCTGGCCAGCACATTCTCCAGATCTCTCACCAATTGAAAAAGTCTGGTCAATGGTGGCCGAGCAACTGGCTCGTCACAATACGCCAGTCACTACTCTTGATGAACTGTAGTATCGTATTGAAGCTGCATGGGCAGCTGTACCTGTACACGCCATCCAAGCTCTGTTTGACTCAATGCCCAGGCGTATCAAGGCCGCTATTACGGCCAGAGGTGGTTGTTCTGGGTACTGATTTCTCAGGATCTATGCACCCAAATTGCGTGAAAATGTAATCACATGTCAGTTCTAGTATAATATAATGTTACTTAAAATCCGTCTTGATTGCAAATTTTTTATTCATATGACCGGTTTCGGTTCATCCAAAACCATCTTCAGATCTGATATTTCAGTTACAGGAGCAACCCGTCCAAATCCAGCAACTTTCGCATGCTGCGTCACATATATTTGTCCAATGAATACCCGTTTATCATCTGCATTTCTTCTTGGTGTAGCAGTTTTAATGGCCAGTGGTGTACTTCTTAAAGTAATTGCTTGAAACACGTACCACTCAGATTTTCGGACGTATGCTTCTCATAGGCTGTATTTTTCTGAACTTCAGTTTATCGGATATTGTGCTAAAACAATATACTATTCACTAATGTAAACAAATAATTATTACTGAACTGAACTCAAATGTTTATACATTTTATCGTAATTGAACGAGTTATTACTACATTAGAATGTTTTAAATATTTTATTATTCTTATTATTAAAATAGTACAAATACGTGGCAGTTTAAAGGTGGGAGTGGGCGCAAGTTGTATTTGGGAGGTGGGGGGAGGGGGAGAGAAGTATTATCCAACCGTCACCTGCTCGTCGCTCCTCCGCCCTCGTCCCCAGCACCGAGACTAGCATTTTAGTGTATTTAAAATTAGAAACAGAGTATTTTATTTTACTATTTTGAGTCTGCCTCGAATAGACCTACAAATCAGACACAACCTTTGTTTTTAGTATTTCAAGTAATAATTTCTCTTCCGCATGTTCTCAGCGTAACCGTGTAAAATCGGCATGTTACATTTCTTTCACGTCAAAGATGTACCGGACTGTTTGCCACTTTCTGGGCTGTCAAGTCGCGTTGCGATATTTTCTCTCTACTCCGTTACAGAACGTAACTTGAGACAGACGTTCAATGCGATCACTTTTAGCAGAACAGATACACAGCATTTCTTGCAATTTAGATCGTACGAATCACAAACGTCACGCAGAAACGAGTTTTGTTTTGCTTCAGCTTATGTATAACGTCGAATCCTAATATTAAGTCGCTGTGACTTGCGCAGCAGACGCTCCCCGACGAAGTATACCCGCGTTATTGACCCCACGACCACGCTAAATAATTGAGTCACGATGGGAATTTCCTCAAGCGTCAAAAATATCGACCGGCAGACTCGAGGCCACTTCCTTCGATACTGTCGTGTCCTTTACGAGACGGCGGCCTGCCACGACGCGACGGATTCTCCCAGAAACAATTTGTTCAGGACCTGGGCGCTTTTCACTGTTGTTTCGTAAGCCGCACATTATCTGTTAGTTCGTGTATTGAAGAAATACTCTATTGCAAAGAAAAAAAGCGAGACTACTGATTGTTTTTTCCTATTGTCATATCATTCTTATGAGTGAAAGTTGCAAATAGACATCTCAAATCACTGTTGTAAATATGACGATGAAGGCGAATAAACCAGGGATATTACAGCAGAATAGCAGAAATGAAAGAAAGTGAACAGAGGTGTTCTACCGTTATTGTTATGATGCTTAATTAACTCTTTCTTATGAAATTCTTCATAACAAATGAAAATATGATTTATACGAAATTGCCACAAGCCAAAAAAATAAATAAATAATTGTTAATGTGTGATTCTTCAGTTTCTCCCGGCTTATTTGTTGCTCGAACAGTCCAAGGGTATACTGCCGGTTCATAGTGTCCAACGGGCACCATGAACCGGCAGTATACCCTTGGACTGTTCGAGCAGTTGTTAATGTCATTCAGTTTGTGTCAATAGTGCTAAAGTAGAGTTGTTGACCAAGTTCGTGTAGGCCTGCTACTGTTTCAATTCCTTTTCCTTCACTGTTATTTGCTTCTGTCTTGTCTAATGGACAAGATAGGATCTCATGGGCATAAAATTTCTGTTCTTCAGTCTTGCATTTGCAAAGGAATAAAATTGAAAAAAAAAAACTTTAAAAGAGCTGAATATTTACATGGTTTCAAATACATTTATACTCTCATCTAGATTCACATTTTAACCATCAGGATGAAACCACTGTATTATTTCTTGTTGCTGCATGGTTTTTGCATCCTGAACAAGACGAGCCCTCACCCATGGCTCACTGATATTATTATCTGTGACGAATTGCATTCCGATGGCATTACATGTCAGGTAGTTACGAAGAGAGATGGTTGGAACGTAAAAGGGCGGTGGACATTACATGACGACGATATGGCTGAAAAATCTTGTGTCTTGGGGTAATGGAATGGACAGAAACGGTTTTGGGAAAAAAGACTGAAAAATTCTGACGAAGAAAGGAGGTAGAAGACGAAATGTGAGAGAGGAAAAAATCATGAATGTCTTGCTCACAAGTGGGAGACAGCATAGGAGTTTTTATAGAGGAACAAAACTGGGAGCATGTGTATTTCACAAGGAGATGCAAAGCAGAACAGCCGAAAATGGTTGCCTGTTGCTGACCTTGTCGCCCTTGGAAGGGATATAGGGGGTCATTCGGAAAGCAAGGTCCGAATCGCCGCAGCTAATCGAATGTCACGTGGACATTGAAACGCGCATGCGCACCGACTCAAACGACGCGTTGGTATTGCCGCAGTGTGTTGTATAAATGTTTAAAACAATTGATCAGCACACTGAATGTGGAGTGCGGTCAGCGATTCGATTTTTGGGAGTAAGGAACGTTTCAACAGCGGAAATTCATCTACAGACAAGTGAGAGGCATATGGCCGTACTGCGATGAGTGACAGCAAAGTACATTAGTGGGTGAGACCTTTCAAGGACGGACAGGAAAATGTCTATGATGAACCGCGATCAGGGCGATCATCAGTGATGCCAGAAGATTTGGTCAAAGCCGTGGACGAAAATATTCTTGAAGACTGGTGATTCACAATTTCAACTTCATCACTGGAATTTCCGGATGTGGGTCGAACAACTTTGTACAAAACCGTCTCTGAAAAGTTACAATTTCGTAACTTGTACGCGCGATGGTTTCCCTAGCTCCTTACTGAGAAACACTAATTGGAAAGAAAGGCTTGTGCTCTTGCGTTTTTGGTCCGATATGGTAAGGAATTTTTAGTGAAGATTGTCACAGGGGACGAGGTGTGGGTTTCTCACAAGATCCCAGAGTCTAAATGGCAATCAGTGGAATGGCGTCGTCACACGACATCACCAGTCAAAGTCAAGGCCAAGCAGACAATCTCAATACGCAAGGTTATGGCAACCGTGTTTTGGAACAGACATGCAGTCTTGTTTGAGGATTTTACGCAGCCACTTATTGCTCCATCCTGACTGAACTTCGACGTGCAATACAGAATAAGCGACGTGGCCTTCTGACGTCTGGAGCGTTGTTGTCGCATGACAATGAAAGATCCCATTCTGCCACTCACACCCAAAATCTGAACAGATCTTTGGGATGGGAACAGTTCGTCCACCCACCGTACAGTCCAGACTTCGCGCCTAGCGATTTTTCGTTTGTTCCGCTACCTGAAGGATTTTCTCGGCAGCAAGCGCTTCACAACAGTAGAAGATGTGAAAGAAGCAGACTGGTTGTCCTCACAGGCGTCAGACGTCTATAACATCTTGTAGAACCTCATGACAGATACGAAAAAGAAGTTAAAAAAAGACACACATTTAAGGAATTAATTAAAAACTTTTTTTGGAAACATCTGCGATGGTTTAAGGTTTATAAGAAATCGCGCCTTACTTTACGAATAGTCCTCGTATTTTTTTGCTGAGGCGTTGTTTACAAGAGAGACGATATCAGAGTTTCGGATGGATGAAGGCCTAAAGGAAGTTATTTGGGTGTAGAGGCGGCCTCCGTGGCGGAGTGGTCAGCGCGTCTGGCTGCGGTGGGGAGGGCCCGGCTTCAATTCCCGGTATTGTCAGGGACTTTTCTTTCGTCGGAGGACTGGAATGGAGTTCACTCCGCCACGTGACGCCAGATGAGGAGCTCTTTAAATGAAGAGCGGCGGCTCCATGGTCTGGAAATCCGACGAAACTACGGATGCCATTTGATGACCTCCGCCCCCCCCCCTTCCAAATGACGTCATATGATGGAAGACGACACAGCGGCAGGTCGGCATCGTGGTGTCCTCTGGGCCTGATAGCGGAGTTTCGCTGCAGTTTAGAGGTGTGCTCGTGGGTCGGACTGAGACATTAAGTTCAAATTTGAATTTGAGTAGAGGCTTAGCCTCAACCTGACGTACGCCACACACCGTCAGGTGGCTTGCGGAGTAGGGATGTAGATGTAGACGGGACAAGCAACATGTACTGCAAGTGTGTGGAAAACGATGTTGGATTATGTTTAAGGAAATTAGGACTTAACAGTGCAAAAACGTAAGGCGCGCTATATTTGCGGACGTCACAGGTAACTACAGAGTCGTTTACAACCCTGCGTAATTTATTATTTTTTTAAATTACAAACATCACAGACAGATAGGAGTTGCTTCTCATTCATCAATTCTTGAGCAACATCTTACTAACCTGCCTTCAAGAGCGGTAATCACTTTCTTAATTCCAATCCCAAAGAAAGCAGGTGTTGACAGATGTGAAAATTACCGAACAATCAGTTTAATAAGCCACAGCTGCAAAATACTAACACGAATTCTTTACAGACGAATGGAAAAACTGGTAGAAGCCGACCTCGGGGAAGATCAGTTTGGATTCCGTAGAAATACTGGAACACGTGAAGCAATACTTACCTTAAGACTTATCTTAGAAGAAAGATTAAGGAAAGGCAAACCTACGTTTCTAGCATTTGTAGACATAGAGAAAGCTTTTGACAATGTTGACTGGAATACTCTCTTTCAAATTCTAAAGGTGGCAGGGGTAAAATACAGGGAGCGAAAGGCTATTTACAATTTGTACAGAAACCAGATGGCAGTTATAAGAGTCGAGGGACATGAAAGGGAAGCAGTGGTTGGGAAGGGAGTAAGACAGGGTTGTAGCCTCTCCCCGATGTTATTCAATCTGTATCTTGAGCAAGCAGTAAAGGAAACAAAAGAAAAATTCGGAGTAGATATTAAAATCCATGGAGAATAAATAAAAACATTGAGTTTCGCCGATGACATTGTAATTCTGTCAGAGACAACATAGGACTTGGAAGAGCAGTGGAATGGAATGGACAGTGTCTTGAAAGGAGGATATAAGATGAACATCAACAAAAGCAAAACGAGGATAATGGAATGTAGTCGAATTAAGTCGGGTGGTGTTGAGGGAATTAGATTAGGAAATGAGACACTTAAAGTAGTAAATGAGTTTTGCTATTTGGGGAGCAAAATAACTGATGATGGTCGAAGTAGAGAGGATATAAAGTGTAGACTGGCAATGGCAAGGAAAGCGTTTCTGAAGAAGAGAAATTTGTTTACATCGAGTATAGATTTAAGTGTCAGGAAGTCATTTCTGAAAGTATTTGTATGGAGTATAGCCATGTATGGAAGTGAAACATGGACGATAAATAGTTTGGACAAGAAGAGAATAGAAGCTTTTGAAATGTGCTGCTACAGAAGAATGCTGAAGATTAGATGGGTAGATCACATAACTAATGAGGAAGTACTGAATAGGATTGGGGAGAAGAGAAGTTTGTGGCACAACTTGACCAGAAGAAGGGATCGGTTGGTAGGACATGTTCTGAGGCATCAAGGGATCACCAATTTATTATTGGAGGGCAGCGTAGAGGGTAAAAATTGTAGAGGGAGACCAAGAGATGAATACACTAAGCAGATTCAGAAGGATGTAGGTTGCAGTAGGTACTGGGAGATGAAGAAGCTTGCACAGGATAGAGTAGCATGGAGAGCTGCATCAAACCAGTCTCAGGACTGAAGACCACAACAACAACAATGTAACATTTTCTCCCGGAGTACATAAATCGCGCTTAAATAATGTAATAATATCGCTTATACCTCTGCATCTGTAGTCCGAATCCAATATACGGCGTGTAGAGGAGAGTGCGCATTATGCCAGCATTGTGTCTTCCCTCTACGCTCCATTACTGGACGCTGAGAAAGAAAAATTATAGCGTCTACTTAAAACGTACCTTTGTAGGCATAGCGGACTGTGCGTACACCAGATTTGGAGAACGGGGTTCTGCATTATATTGAGACGGATACTAGTACATGATCCAGGCAAGTGGGCCGCCAACATGGTTTAATCAAAAATACAATTCTATGTATCCTGCATGACAGCTGCTACTATCCCTGTCACGAGTGCAAGGATTATCAGCTGTGGATTTCCATCTATTGGAAGGATTTTGTCAATGGTTCTTTCACCAGACCATCGCAATTATGTGATTTCTGTCATTAGTCCCATTTACCGCCGAAGCATCCTTTATCAGAACTGACATCACGAATCTGTATAATCGTCAACTACGGTCTACAGACAACCCTCAGGAAATGGTTGAGGCATCCATCAGCAATGGTTCAGCCCCAATCTGCGGGCAGCAGTTCTGGGCGACCACGTACTTGGACCGGTTATTATTCCGCAATGCCTCGACGGAGTAATGTACCTGGACATCCTGCAGAATACTCTGCCTGGGCTGCTTGACAATGTGTCTGTGGCAATGCGACAAGTTATGTGGTTTCTGCATGACGGAGCATCACTCCACCTCCACATTACGGTTCGCTGACACCTCAACGAAATCTTCTCCGGACGTTGGATAGGACGCGAAGGCCCTGTAGCATGGCCTACTAGATCACATGACTTAAACTCCCTGGATTTTTACCTTTGAGGGTATCTGCAAAGCGTTGTGTGTACTGAACCAGTTCCTGATGTGCAGACAGTTCAACAGCGTGTTAACGACGCCTGTGACGCTATTCGAAGAGAGGCCGGAACGCGCGAAAGAGTGCAGCAATCCATGATGCGACGTATGAACACGTGCAGCGCAGCCCATGGGAGCCCACCCTGAACATCTGTTGGGACTTGGGCGCGATGTAGCTCTGTACTGTGCTCCGGAATGATTTGTTGTCGTTGCACGCACACCATCCGTTCTGAACACATGTTCATAGGGTCTTTTTTCCTCCATTTCTGTCAGGAATCGGTCCCTGCTGTTTATCGGTTTTATTAATTTTCTCCCTATATATAGGAGCCAACTGCTGTTTTTTCCAGTCGCTTGGGACTTTGCGCTGGGCTTGAGATTCGCTAGAAATGCAACCTAAGTAAGGGGCCAACGCTGTAGAATACTCGCTGCAAAACCGAATTGGGATTCCATGCCGACCTGGCGACTTATTTGTTTTCAACTTTTTCACTTGCTGCTCTACGCCAGGGATGTCTATTACTAACAGCGTGTCTCAGTTCCGTTAGAACTGTTGCTATGGAAAACAAAAGTGATATATTATGTTCACAAAATCACTGTATTTATTCAAAATAATCTCCCTCTGAATCAACACACAACTGAAACCATTTTAAATGTGATTTGAAATGTTACGACAGTTCTTTTTTGGAATTGCATGCAGTGCTGCAGTTCAGTTTTCTTAGAGGTCCTTAATTGCATCGTAATGGTGTACTTCCATTGCCATCTTCAATTTGTGCAACAACCAAAAATCAACTGGGGCCACATCCAGTCAATACAGTGCGTGATCAAGTACTGCGATCCGTTTGTTGGCCAAAAGCTCGCACACCATCTACGCTTTGTGGGCTGGGGTATGGTCATGGAGGGGTGACCAAGAACCTGCCTATCGGTGCTGGGGTCGAACTGGACGCATTCTCGCCTACAAATGACGGAGGACTAAAAAATCTGATGTTACCTCGCTGTTCCACCGTCGTTTCCAGACGAGTGTCAGAAACGTACTGTCACATTTGCGGCCGGGATGCCTGCAGCAGTGATACCATTGTTTTGACCTTCTATGCAACTGTTGTTGAGACTTCAAGTATCGTAATGCCTCAATTCGCCGCGTTATAGCATTGCAGTCTGTAATTTCACACAAGCAGTCCTAAGAGAACTGGGACGGGCTCCGTATGTCCTCCAAATGGGAGTCCCGTCCCTACGTTATCTGCGATGGTCTCCAAAAAATGATTCAAATGGCTTTGAGCACTATGGGACATCACACACATCCATGCCCGAGGCAGGATTCGAACCTGCGACCGTAGCAGTCGCGCGGTTCCGGACCGAAGCGCCTAGAACCGCTCGGCCACCGGGGCCAGCGATGGTCTTCAGGCGGCAGACGAATTCTGCATTGGTAAGTACAGAGAATCGGACGTCATAGGTCTAGGTTCTAGTCCATACATTCCCTTTCCCACTTTCACGTACCACGGTGCTGGAGGTTTGTCTTGTTGTTTGTAACAGATGTCTAGAGGCCAAATTATTCGTGTGGAGGCGTTTGGGTAATGCGTGGAATGACACAGAGCTCCTGCTTGCCTCCGTAAAGTGTAGTTCTGTTGCACTCTCCACAGGGTACCTAAGAGCCGTTACTAATAGGTAGCCCGCATCTCGTGGTCGTGCGGTAGCGTTCTCGCTTCCCACGCCCGGGTTCCCGGGTTCGATTCCCGGCGGGGTCAGGGATTTTCTCTGCCTCGTGATGGCTGGGTGTTGTGTGCTGTCCTTAGGTTAGTTAGGTTTAAGTAGTTCTAAGTTCTAGGGGACTGGTGACCATAGATGTTAAGTCCCATAGTGCTCAGAGCCATTTTTTGAACTAATAGGTAGTGGCCGTTAGCTGGTTGTTGACCTCTGACGACTTCTGCGAGACTGGTTTTTAGTTTTTTGGGTCTCACGAGAGTGGTTGGATGTTCGGATGATATCGCTGTTGGTGGCTAACGTTTAGAGTCGACAACGCTTCTTACCGTTGAGAGAATGAGTACTTGTTGACAGAGTGAACAGTATAAGAAACTGGACTTGTGACTCGTGTAATGTCAACACTAATATTAATTAAAGTTTTATCTATGCCCAGAGACATTTCCTTGAGACAGGGAGAGACAGTTTTTGTACATCACTGCTGGAAATGACGTTCATCGCCAGTTTCATCAGGCGATGTTCAATTTGCCTTGTCTTTTTCACGTTTCTGGTGTAGGCATCGAAGCGAACGGCACGATATTCGCCATGACTCATTTTCGCCTTAGAGTAGATCGGGAGCAGAGGGAATGATGTATTTGTCTTGTTGTACAGTCTATTGAAAGATATAGAAAAATATAAGATGAAAACAATTTTTCGTGTTATTCATTTATAGTTAGTCTCTTTCTGAATGCACTCACCATTTTTGTCTTCTTAAACATTAAATACGCAAACCCTATGTAATTCTAAATATGAGGCGGTTCCCCAAATAATAGGCCCACTGATGTGGGAGATATCCAAAAATGTGTTGTCAAATAATTGTCTCCAGGCAGTCACATGTTTTGTTGAGAGAGCAATTTACACAGTGTTCGGTAAGAAGAAATTGTTAGTTTCGTGTAATCTCAGAACATATAAATAGTTCAAGGAATATCTCTTAATATTTTTCCTGGCAAATTTTGAACTATATGTTGAAGCTAACCTAACCAGTGACGTATTTACAGTTTTCTTTTTTAGGAGGGGGCGTGGGATATATTCCTCATTTTCTCGTTTTACAATAGCTCAAACTGAAAATTAATTTTATTGATTCATACTACTTTAATGTCCAAAATTATAAAAGTGAAGCGGTGGCGTGTACAGAAAAACCTCAAGGAGGGGGCGCTAAAGATATCTTGAGCTACCTTTACTTTTACTGTAATAAAAAATAATCAAGTCACATGCACAGTTTAAGTAAGTTTTATTTAAACTGATTATAAACATAAGCAAGACAATGCCATCTTATGATATAAAAAACTTACAATTGTGGTTCTCTTCTTTAAATGATGAATTTTATGCGCCTGTTCTTCCTGGCAAATTGGTTAATTACATCGTCAATAGGATTCTCTGCACAAGAAAACAGTATAATATTCGCAACTTTTCTCGAACAAATACCAGACAGAATAATAGGTTGCTTGCACATTACACGATTTCGCCCGTACTGGAAAAAACCGTACGGGTTTAATCGTAGTCGGTTGATTTTCACACTGAACGATTTTTAAACGTTAAACAAGAACATCAGTTCCCATCAAAGTGTAACCTGGTACAGTTCTTATTATGGATAATGAACAAGTCATTGTGTTATGGATACTATATCGACGTCCCCTTCACTGGGTTCATCCAAGTAATCTAAGACGTGAGGAAGTCGGGGTTTTCTACACGTTATTTGCAGACCTGGGAAACAACGACCGGAAGTTTTTTA
Organism: Schistocerca americana; assembly: GCF_021461395.2. Taxonomy (NCBI): domain Eukaryota; kingdom Metazoa; phylum Arthropoda; class Insecta; order Orthoptera; family Acrididae; genus Schistocerca; species Schistocerca americana. The sequence goes on along the minus strand of NC_060120.1, from coordinate 635,898,418 downwards.
ACTAATTTCGTATGTCAGTTGGCTCCTTCGATGAACTGGACGGGAAACAAGAATGTTCTGCAACGCCAAAATACGCAGTTCAGAAACTGTATACAGCCTATTGAAATGCTGACTATGACTTTGAGGGAAGTTTTTAAATACAGCTTTGTTATTACTGGTGTTTGAACAAATATGCCATTGAAGGTAAATAATACATGTATAAACTCTTATTGCTGTATTTTTTCAAATTCTGTACATAAAATTCTTTTATTATATTTCTATTTACCAAAGTACCATACAAACAGGAAAGATGGTTATGCAGCAAGATGATATTGTAGTAGTAGGCAAAACAATAAAACATATGTAAAATAATCGATTTTATTTATTAGGCTAGATCTGAGATTATGTTATCAATAAAAATACAATTATGAACAAATATGAAATTCGGAAAATACAAACATTGTAGGTTTCTGATCAAATTATGGACTTTATTGTGTTTATTGTTTCGGTAGATTATTTGTGACGTTCCAAAAACAAATTGATGATATCAATTGAAGAAATCGGAATATGAGGAATTACCTGAAGGAGAAATAGACGGACTTGCAACATTGTCACTTTGTAGAGAGTCACTGTGAACAATTTCTTGCAGGTCATGTGATGATGTCTGTGTTTCTGGTTTGGATTGTGTACTTTTTTGGAGAGGCTTTGAATGGTGTGCTTCCTTTGAATGATTTTGCAGTCCACATGTAGGCTTATGCTGATACAAGGAATGTTCTTCTACACTAGTTGTAATCTGACTGGAAAAACTAGGCCCTGCATATTGTTGAGGTGGAAATGGAGGTTGTTGAATGTTTAAAAATGGTTGCGGTTGGATAACTGCAGTTGGCTGAGGCGTACACTGAGGGAATGGCGGATAAAATGGCATGGAAGGGGAGTATCTCGGCTGAGGGTGAGGAACTGTTTGCTTCATTTTGTTTATGTTATCAATGACATTTAACAGTCCCATTTGAAATTGAAGGAATTCATTGTTAGAATAGTCTGTCAAATGAGGCATTAAACTCTGAAGGAAGGACATCTTACTGCAGGGCGTTTTAGGTTCCACAGCTTTGAGTATTTTCATCTCAGCCTCGTCTAGTTTCTTGTTTTCTTCTTCCTGTAAGACTGTTTGGCGGGTTTACGTTAGTAGAAATCGGAGTTGGAGCACCAGCACCTTCAGGCTCCCTGTCTTCGTCAAGTGTTCCTGGCTCAGTTGCTGGGTCCAGCCTGTCCACCGTATCCTTTTCGGTGCAGATCTTGTTTAAAAATTGAAGTTGGTCTGAAAACACGTATTTCTTACGTTTTTTGGTCCCCGATCCACTTTGTTTGGCAGCTTTCATATCTTCTTTCGATGTTGTGAAACAGTCTCGGAGGTTGGTCCACCTTCGGATTACTTCCTTGCCTGCATAAATACGAATGTATTATCTGAGTATTTTTTATGAAAACTTTTTTTAACATTGTTGAGTTATGTAAAATTAATGCTCAATTTTTTTTAGATATTTGGCGAGTGGCTGTACGTTTACGGATTTGCACTACAGCTACAGGATTGGAATTTCAACTGCTAGAAAAATTTTTGAAGAAGTATGTGCAGCGATTTGGTCAGTAATGCGAAAAGCGTGTATTCCAACACCAACTTGTGATACGTGGATGTCAACCGCTTCTGACTTTGAAAGTATCGCTAATTTCCCACACTGTCTTGGCGTGTCGACGGTAAGCATATAAATAAGACTGACTTGTCCGTTTGACTCGGGATCAGTGTATTACAATTACAAAGATAATTTTTCTATTGTGCTTATGGCTGTAGCAGACGCAAACTACAGATTTGTTTACGTTGATGTAGGGAGCTATGGTAAAGAATGTGACTCATCAGTATTTAAGAGGTACAAATTGTGGAGATCAATGAAAGTGGTTTCAACCATTACCTGTGTGACAACCTCTTTCAGGGACGGACAGTCCTAAAATACCATACTTCTTTGGTGGAGACGAAGCGTTTGGCTTACACAAACACCTACTGAGACCCTTTGGAGGAAAACACTTAACATTTGAGAAAAGAATATTTGACTATCGATTGTGCATGGCGCGAAGAAAAGTGGAATGTGCATTTGGCATTCATAGTAATAAATGGCGCATGTTTGTAATGACACATTCCTATGCAGAGACATACAATATCTTAAAAGCTGCGCCAAAGATAAATTGAGAGGCATGTATATTATAATCTTTGTAAAGTTCGCATTGGATTCTCTTTTGTTTGATACTCCAAGGAGCTAAGAGACACTTTCGATTGTTGCCTTGTGGAGGATGGACGTGATTTTTGGACTGTGCGGAAAGGCAGCCATATGGTTGGTAATTATGGTTTGTGCGACGAGCACAGCAAGTCTTATTGTGTTGTGAATAAAAAATAGTGAAAAGTATCGAAGTGTTACGAAAATTATTTAAAGCAACGTAGCATTGTATTCCTTGGTTTCCACCGTCTTCGTGAAGTGAACCGATGCCGACTCATGATGGTACACACGGTCAACAAAGAGAAGAACATCGATGGCGACTAATGAATTAATATTGTGGCAGAAGGACTAATTCTACGTCTAAGGTGAGAACACTGATTAAATCAACAATGACGTGGAATTTAAAATGTAAAATGTTTTTTATTTATTTCGCCACACTGGCGACCGCTGACAGGGACAGTGCTGGTGGAACAAAGAGTAAGTACTTTATTGTTGTGCTACAAATGTACTTGTACTAATTACTGTTTCTCTGTTACATGACGCACATGGAAAATGACGAATAAAGTGAAACAGTATTAACTGTATAAACGGATGGCAAAATAACCAGAAGGAACAAGGACAAGGATTTACAAAACTAACGTAATCGTGAGTGACGCAGTTCAGTCGGAATTAAGGTAGGAAAGCGCAAACGCATGCAGTGGCTGCACCTTGGCTTAGCTCCACTTAAAGCAGAACCTTTTCCGTCCATATTAAAATCCTGGTAGTGTTTGTGGCAACACACAATTACACTTTGATAATTACTTTTTTATGTTCAACAATCGCAGAATTAGAAGACGTAGTGCGCCATCTTGTAAATTTCCGACGCGCAACAAATAACAATCGCGAGATATTTTTATTAATTCAACTGCGAGAGAATTTAAAGATTTAGATTAACAGTAAAGTACAGATAAAAATAATATCTTCACAATGGAATCGGAGAACTTTAATTTAACAAATGTTCATGGACACGTCACCGATTCTGACAATAGTGACGTAAATGATGACGCAATTAGTTTTTCAGAACAACATAATGTAGAAGTAAATACGATTCAATTGCACTCCACAGGGATTAACAATAATGAACCACTTGCAAATGCAACATTGTGCACAGTCGATGAAGCATCGATTACCAGATCAGATGAAAATATTTCGCGTGAAATCAGTGAACCTAGCCCGGTTTCGATTCAATCAGACCGTGGCAGAGAAACAATGGCAACAAATAATGGCATAAATACAAACACACAAGCTTCGTCAGTTACGCTTGAGGCATTATATAGTCTGATGTCAAACGTGAGCGAGCAATTATCTGATTTAAAGATCAGTCACAACACAACGAACACAAAACTGGCGAACATGCACAGACATTTCGATCAACGCTTAAATAAACTCACCAATGAAATCGATCAAAAGATCGAAGACAAAGTCATCAAAACCGTCAATAGTGTATACAATGTATTGGCAAATGATTTAGAAAAGAAATTGTCGGATCTTACAAACAAACAGGAACAGGAACTGTCAGAAATAGTAGAAACACACAATCAAACACAAACCGTACAAAAAGAAATACATGAAAACGTACAGGCTATTCAATTAAATCTAACAAGAGTACAGTCCGCATGTGAAGAAATACCTGACCAAGTTAATAAAGTTAACGAAGAAGTCGGTTTTCTGAAACAGGAGACTCGACGTATCAACGCGGACATTATCAAAATAAATGAAACTTTAGAAAACGGTAATGTAAATGAATCAATAACTGACCGGGAAACAAAACTTTTTGAAAAATTAGGTAATGAAATCAAAGTAGCCGAGGACAGAATACGCAAGGAAATTGCTGGTAGACTGAATGTTTCAAATGACTTGCCTACGTCAAGCAACAAGCAGCGCGACACTTATTCGCCCGTGCCAGATTACGATGTAAATAACGCAGAACATCACGCGCCCTGTCCGGCGTATGTGCACGCACCGGCACAGGCAAACAATGGCTATTCGCCAAACGCGGTGCTGCAACAGGCAGTAGGCGTGTCGCCTTGCATCTCGACGATTCTAGTCGATGAGAGCCTGTTGAAACATAGACAGTTTCCAGTTTTCTCCACAGAATCCAGAAAAACTCATCCAGTCGTATTCGTAAGAGCATTTAAAAATGTCTTACCAAGAAACTGGACTGAGGCACAGAGGATTAGATATGTAGTAGGCTTCACACAAGGCGACGCACTTTTGTGGGCCACAGACATGGCTGAACAGTGCGTCACCTACGAACAATTTGAACGGGCCTTCTTGGAGAAATGTTGGTCTGCTGGGGTCCAAGAAAGACTGCGACGTGAGGTATTCAACCCACAACCGTTCAACCTCAAAAACGGCGGGTTGAGAAAGTATTTCGAAAAGTACTTGAATAAGACGCGCTATTGGAACAATCCAATACCGCACGTAGACGTTCTCAAAATTCTGAAAAACAGACTACCCGCGAATTTACGCGAAAAATTGGTAACCATACCGGAGAACGACCTTGAATACTTTCGTTCCGTGCTTGACTCAATTGATCTAATATACGAAGAAGAGCCGAGCACAAGTAATCGGAATGAATATTCCGGAACCAATCAAAACAACGGTAACGGATATCATTTTAATGGCAGTGGACAAAACCCACACAGTTGGCATCCGTATGCGACAAGGCCAAATAATGGAACCTGGAATTACGGAAATCGGAGGAATTCGGCGCCACAGAGACGTGAAGACCGAAGGTATAGTACAGATTACGGTCCACGCCGGTATGGAAATGATAGAAATCACGTGAATGATTGGTCAGGCCCGCGTGATGAAAGGCGGCACACAAATGAAAATTACAATAGTTACAGTAATAGGAATGATAGACCAAGGAGGAATAGCGACGGCCGGTCGCAAGAAAATGTTGCACGCAGCGGTCCGGAAACTAATTGGCGACAGAATAACCACTCAGTACACTTTGTAGGGGTAACGGACAGTACTGAAGCAACGCCTTTGTCTCCCCCGGTAAACAACAATCGGTCGTAATGAGCCCCCACCGGCCGACCGATTTGACAACAGGGGGCACAAACAAGCACACATTACATCTTAGACAATTATTTTTAAGATATGATCAGGATGCGACCGTAGAAGATGATCTATGTGAAGAAGAGACGAAAGCACCGGACAAGGTAAGTGACCTCGTGCAGGCTGTAATAACAACAAAAAGATAAGAAAGGTTACAGAATTTAACATTGGACAGGAAGTACTATTACGTACCCACCCAAAATCCTCTAAAATTAAGGCATTAAACAAAAAGTGGCAGTTGTTGTATGATGGCCCTTTCATTATAATAGACAAACCTCACCCAGGATGTTATCTGTTAGGTAACACACGAACGGGCAAGGTGAAACGGTTATACCCCCACAAGGAAATCAAGGAATTTTTTCATTAAAGGTTATAAGTTATTTTAGCAAAATTGAAGTTGTACAACCTTGGATCACATAGTAAAATTGCTGTCATTAACCTAAGAAACTTGCGAACAACTGGGGGCATATGCCAGCTTAAAAACGCATATTTAACCAAACCTAATGAAACATGTGTTACTGTGAGTCTTAAGACTATAAAATAAACCATACGGTACTTTTGTAGTCTAACTCAGTTATTTAAGAGAGGGTAACAAAGACAAATTAGCGCGAAGGTCAGAGTTTGTTCGCTTGAGACGAGCAACAAACCACGCGTCGAAGTTGCAATCCAACGCTCAGCTCATGAGCACGCGATAGCTGCATGTCAAGACGAGGTCATTGGCCGCGCTGTAGGCAGCGAGCCGGGGAGAAATCTTCCCCCTTCCCTGTCCGATCAGCTGAGTGTATACAAAGCGCGAAGGCGCATGCGCGGTCGAGTCCAGGCGTCACGTGACTATTACACGATGGTGGCTATCACGAATAATGTTCACCAACAATGCAGAGTTTTCCCCGCGCCTACAGTCCAGTCGTGGTACGTAAGCGCGCATGCGCGGAACGTTTAAAAGTTTTGAGACCACTCTTACTATGAGACACAGAGACGAAAGTCATTCAAAAACAAGAAAGGAAAGGGTACACAAGTCTTGTAAATAGTAACTTAGAAAATTTAATTATAAGCTGGTATTACGTAATAAAAGTGAACATACAAGTACATACTGGTCATGGACGGTATTGTAAGATTATATTACACTGAGTAAAATCTTAGCTTGTACGGAAGGAGAAAGAAAATAGAAAAATAAATAAATAGATAAATAATGCAGATATATAACCGGAAGAAAGGCTATGTACACGAGAACAGCACACAATTACATATAGGGAAAAAGCAGCAAAGAGGAAATCAAAGAGATAACGCATACATTTACATTACACAGTAGCTAGCGATTTTCAGAATGAACAACAAGGTAAACGCGGGAATTTTTGTGACTAAGGAAAAGAGTGACACAAGCTATGCAGCAGACCTATGCAGCGTGAGTAATGAACTGAATCGCTCTCAAAGCAAATACCTAGGGTTTATAGAGAGAGACACACATTAACGTTAGGAAACACCTGAAGCACTCAGCAAACAACTTTGTAGAATATATAAGCTATACACGAGGGTACATGTACGAAAGCTAAAGTGTAAAGGAGGAAAATAGGGAATGTTGCGCATTAATGGACTGTAAGGCAGTTATGTATGTAAGAAGAAATATTTAGTTGTAAGTATTATTAGTATAGGGGACGATGCTCAGCACACCCTGAATTATTTTGGAATATTGAAGGAATGGTGCAGGGTACCGAAAAAGGGCCCCACCAGCAAAGTGTATATTATAGTGGTAGATATTTTTTTGTGTATAAACGTATGTATGAATGTGTGAAAGGCGAAAGAAGCTCTGTACATGTACGGAACTTAAACAACGTAGAAGTGTATAAGGAAATTAAACTGTAAGACAACCTCGTATAAACAGGTATACCTAACGTCAAGAAACAACTTAATTAAAACCGTAAGACTCTACGAGTTTACGAGAAAATGCGAAAAACCTGATACAAAGTGCAACATTAGCGATGCTTCACTCATGTATGCAGAAGGAAGGTATGAATTACTTTACCCACTTGAAACATGAAAGGAAAAATCATGTCAAAATTATATCTTTCACACATATAACAATTTAAAGTCACAAAGAATGAAAATGACATCGCCGCTATACGAGAAACAGGTAAGTAGTGTGATCGACGACCTGTAAGCAAAGGAATCGTCTATAAAATAAACTATAAAAAAAAAAAAAGTCATACAGAATTTCAAGCTGCACTGAAGCTATGAAAGTGTGATTATTCGTGTACATAGATTTTCATGACAACCGATGCATTAAAATGTCTATTTTTTCTCCCATGATAACACAAGACGCCTATAAGCGCACTTTAATTGAAGATGATACACGCACACAAGGGCGTGCCGCTATTGTGAAACACTGTACATATTAATAGTAGCTACACCCTGAACTTCAAGATTGTATGTTTATATGTCCATGTTAAGGTAGGAAATTTTATTAGAGGTAATGATTTACAAGCACACCAGAACGTGCTTAAGCACAAAACACTGTACATACTAGGGTTATGCTGCATATAAATGATTATTTCGTGCATTTTCAGATTTTATAAGCAAAAAACCGTAGCATACACGTAGTCGTTGCCACTACCCTAAGTAGAAGGTAGAAAATTCCCTTCCCAAGCTTCAGTGGAGCGGCTACAGGTGTATTCTCTGCATGCTGATGCATGTCGTTGCGTATGAAGAATACGTAACGGAGGTAAACCTTAACTTATACTCGAGTTCAAGAAGGAAAACAAAGGACTTGTTCCTTCTAACAGATTAATGGAAAAAGGCGAGTGTGTGTGTGTGTCAGTAAAATCCAAGACGAAGAAGCCACTATGAGTGGTCAAAAATTTTTTCAATTTTAGTCGATAGTTTTTTCCTGTAGTTAATGTAAACAATGTATTGTATGTATTATATGTTATTCCATTGTATGTGATGTATTTTGTATTTCATGCCAAGTCCCGTGAATTACAAATTATGTGCATTGACCAGAAGTATCGAGGGGAATGAATCTCAGTACAATAGGTAAAAGGGGTTATTGCGAAGAAAAAAAAAAGTGTAGTGAAAAGGAAGTTTCGATCGCAATACTCGCGGTTAAAGTGGTGTGTGTAGAAATTAAAATTGTGCAAAGTAGTGCTACGTTGCAAGTGTCAGCGAGCCTAAACAAGTGACATCGAAAATTGAAGCTTGTATCGTCAAACGACCCATGGCGTCACAGTAGGAAAGGACAATGCCAAACAAGTTTGACATGGTACGCTTCTTACCAGGAGCTGAATCGACGGGATCGTCCTCCGCCTCGCACATAGTGTGGTGTGTTCTTCGGGGCACATATTCCAATGTACCTCGTCGTATCCAGTCTAAGTACTGGAAGGAACTACAAAAAGCACACGCATACTGAGGTTCGGAAGTCTCGACGGTACCCGCACGTCGGTGTATATTCAGTGCACTGGCGCGCGTATTCAACCAACGTCGCCCGCTAACGGACGACCAAACAATCAGGCGCGCGTATCACCCGCCCATATTCAACACGGGCTAGCGAACAAAGCTCGTCGCCCCAGAATAAATACAGAAAGCAATACAAGGACTTAATTTTTACCTCTGATGAGGAAGGAAACATCTGTATGTAACGTTGTATTCAGTGTATATTTTATTGTACAAACTTTACTATATGATGTCATTTTCTCAGTATTAACCAGAACTTTGTATATTAGGATTAAGGTTTGTAAATATTAGCATAAGTATACCAAAAAACTGACACACACTCAGAAATACCAAAGAATTCACAGTGCCATGAAAATGAGACAATAAAAAGGAAGTGTGTAAATAAAAGACCCCCAAACCTATTAATTGCAAGGTCGACTACTGTATCCTGTCAATCAAATAAAATTTTCTAGTGACAGTATACAGTAGGGGGGCAGTTGTAATGACACATTCCTATGCAGAGACATACAATATCTTAAAAGCTGCGCCAAAGATAAATTGAGAGGCATGTATATTATAATCTTTGTAAAGTTCGCATTGGATTCTCTTTTGTTTGATACTCCAAGGAGCTAAGAGACACTTTCGATTGTTGCCTTGTGGAGGATGGACGTGATTTTTGGACTGTGCGGAAAGGCAGCCATATGGTTGGTAATTATGGTTTGTGCGACGAGCACAGCAAGTCTTATTGTGTTGTGAATAAAAAATAGTGAAAAGTATCGAAGTGTTACGAAAATTATTTAAAGCAACGTAGCATTGTATTCCTTGGTTTCCACCGTCTTCGTGAAGTGAACCGATGCCGACTCATGATGGTACACACGGTCAACAAAGAGAAGAACATCGATGGCGACTAATGAATTAATATTGTGGCAGAAGGACTAATTCTACGTCTAAGGTGAGAACACTGATTAAATCAACAATGACGTGGAATTTAAAATGTAAAATGTTTTTTATTTATTTCGCCACATGTTCCATCGGCCTATCAATGTGCAGCCACATTTTGCTGTGCTCATTGTCAATGCTTGCATCGTATTGCACAACTATGTACGTGACAGAGACAGATATATTGTTGAGGATACAACGACAGTCACAGGCCTGGAAGATTTGTCAGGGAAAAATACAAAAGGAGGCTCGGCAGCAAACAGTATCAGAACTGTGTTCAGCAGATATTTTGTGTCAGAAGTCAGAAGTGTACCCTATCAAATGTCTAAAATATAAATTGTCAAATGTGAAACAGATGATTGTATGAAGTGTCTCTTCTGCAGTTAGAAAATCAGTGTTCTGTAGCCTTCGTGAAATAATTTACTTTTTTAAACTTTAAACTCCATTTTATTTAGTTAGTCTGGTTATTCACCCCCAGAACCATGGACCTTGCCGTTGGTGGGGGGGCTTGCGTGCCTCAGCGATACACGTAGCCGTACCGTAGGTGCAACCACAATGGAGGGGTATCTGTTGAGAGGCCAGACAAACGTGAGGTTGCTGAAGAGCGGCAGCAGCCTTTTAAGTAGTTGCAGGGACAACTGTCTGGGTGACTGACTGATCTGGCCTTGTAACACTAACTAAAATGGCCTTGCTGTTCTGGTACTGCGAACGGCTGAAAGCAAGGGGAAACTACAGCCGTAATTTCCCCGAGGACATACAGCTTTACTGTATGATTAAATGACGATGGCGTCCTCTTGGGTAACATATTCCGGAGGTAAAATAGTCCCCCATTCGGATCTCCGGGCGGGGACTACTCAAGAGGACGTTGTTATCAGGAGAAAGAAAACTGGCGTCCTACAGATCGGAGCGTGGAATGTCAGATCCCTTAATCGGGCAGGTAGGTTAGAAAATTTAAAAAGGGAAATGGATAGGTTGAAGTTAGATATAGTGGGACTTAGCAAAGTTCGGTGGCAGAAGGAACAAGACTTCTGGTCAGGTGAATTCAGGGTTATAAATACAAAATCAAATAGGGGTAATGCAGGAGTAGGTTTAACAATGAATAGGAAAATAGGAATGCGGGTAAGCTACTACAAACATCGTAGTGAACGCATTATTGTGGCCAAGATAGATACGAAGCCCACTCCTACTACAGTAGAACAAGTTTATATGCCAACTAGCACCACAGATGACGAAGAGGTTGAAGAAATGTATGCTGAGATACAATAAATTATTCAGATCATGAAGGGAGACGAAAATTTAACAGTCATGGGCGACTGGAACTCGATAGTAGGAAAAGGGAGAGAAGGAAACGTAGTAGGTGAATATGGAATGGGGGTAAGAAATCAAAGAGGAAGGCGCCTGGTAGAATTTTGCGCATAGCATAACTTAATCATAGCTAACACTTGGTTCAAGAATCATAAAATAAGGTTGTATTCATGGAAGAAGCCTGGAGATACTGGAATGTCTCAGACAAATTATATAATGGTAACACAGAGATTCAGGAACCAGGTTTTAAATTGTAAGACATTTTCAGGGGCAGATGTGGACTCTGACCACAATCTATTGGTTATGAACTGTAGATTAAAACTAAAGAAACTGCACAAAGGTGGGAATGTGAGAAGTTGGGACCTGGATAAACTGGAAGAACCAGAGGTTGTAGAGAGCTTCAGCGAGAGCATCGGGGAACGATTGACAAGAATGGGGGAAAGAAATACAGTAGAGGAAGAATGGGTAGCTTTGAGAGACGAAATAGTGAAGGTAGCAGAGGATCAAGTAGGTAAAAAGACGAGGGCCAATAGAAATTCTTGGGTAACAGAAAAAATATTGAATTTAATTGATGAAAGGAGAAAATATAAAAATGCAGTAAATGAAGGAGGCAAAAAGGAATAACAGAAGTCTCAAAAATTAGATTGACAGGAAATGCAAAATTGCTAAGCAGGGATGGCTAGAGGACAAATGCATGGATGTAGAGGCGCATATCACTAGGGGTAAGATAGATATTGCCTACAGGAAAATTAAAGAGACCTTTCGAGAAAAGAGAACCACTTGCATGAATATCAAGAGCTCAGATGAAAACCCAGTTCTAAGCAAAGAAGGGAAAGCAGAAAGGTGGAAGGAGTGTATAGAGGGTCTGTACAAGGGCGATGTACTTGAGGACAATATTATGGAAATGGAAGAGGATGTAGATGAAGATGAAATGGGAGGTATGATACTGTGTGAAGAGTTTGACAGAGCACTGAAAGACCTAAGTCAAAAAAAGGCCCCGGGAGTAGACAACATTCCATCGGAACTACTGATAGCCTCGGCTGGCCGGTCGCGGTGCAGCGATGCCGGAGTCTGAGTATTATTGTATAAGGTGAAAAAGCAGCCTCGAGCGTATCTAGTAATGTTATGTGAACTCCCATGTAAATCTTTTAAAAATGTCCTAATAATAATCTTTGCCATATAAAGTAATTTCTAACAAGCATTCATTTCAATTTAAAGAATTTACTAATTTCTCCAATCCATGAACATTCCGATTGTTGCAAAAGAAAAATCAGTTGCTTTCTTTCATAAATGACAAATCTATCGGCCAACATTGCACAGAGCTGTGTCGGAAAAAGTTATTGTAAGAGCAGATAGTTGGCGACTTTATTGAGGTAAGAATTTTTGCTTTTTTATTCAGAATGATCTTACAGGGCCACGACGCAGCACTGCTGTCGTCTAAAATTTACCAGGTTACTGAATTTATTTTTTATTACGAGGTTTAGGAATTTTTCTGTTTCGAGCTTACATTGAGAAAAGAATTTTGTGGGTACATTAAATGAGAAACAAATTTTGTGTGGAGGTTAAATGTGAATGAATTTCAGTAGGGAGGTTATAAATGGGAACCAATTTTGTTCTGAGGTTACACAAAAAATAGAATCATATTATTATTATTATAAATTATTAAATGTTCTTTTGGGAAGTTACACTTGGCGACAACTGGCCAGGATCGTATTCTTTGTGAACCTCTGAGAAGTAGTCATATATCTGCTCTTATTTACTTAAATGTAGTTTGCATCTGGCGCAACGCATTTACTAATTTGTCACTCTTTCTTTCAAAGATCATCGGCGATTTATTGCTCTTTGTTGTAATTGTGTTTGTTCCATTTTTTTTTTGCTTTGTAGTTGTTTCATTTTTGTGCTTATTTTTGATTTTGTGAAAAAATGCCGCGTAAAACTGTTAACAGTACATCGCGTTGTGCAATGAGTGAAAAAGCCGACTCGAATAATTTGACCGATAATACTTGCGACACTCAGTGTCTTAATGATAGTCCTCCATTTACAGACAATCAGTGCGTACCGATCACTAGTAATGATTTTAATTCTAATGATGAGCAAACAAATTCAACTATGTCCACAGTAAATGTAACAATTGATGACGCGGCACATTCCGTTACAATGAACGCTGCTCAGTTTGTCACACTCGGTTTGCAAAATTTGAATTGTGAGCAAATAATTGTTTCTAACGAAGGTGAACAATGTACTCAAAGTACGTCAAAATTATTTTATTCCGATTTAGCGACCAATAGTGCACATCTGATTAGCAGACCTTTTCAAGAATCAGAGGATGACCAAATGGTTACACAAAATGTGACACATGTAGATACACCATCACAGTGTAGAAAATAGAATCGCTAATTTTGGCTTGGATCAAATTATGGCAGTATTGCTACAGTCTAAGAAAGAACAAGACGCCAATTTCAAACAACTTAATGCAAATTTCAAACAGTCGAAGAAAGAACAAGACAACAATCACAAACAACTTAGTGAAAATCTCAAACAACAAATTAATGAAATTAATGTAAAACTAGACAACAATTCCAAACAACTTAATGAACAGAACAAACAACTTAGTGAACAGATTACAGCCGTTGCCACGCAATGTCATGATACTAAAGAACAATTACGCGAGGAAATTAAGGCTTGTGCTAGGATAGTAGTGAAGAAATTAGATCTGTGGCACAAGAATTAAATAATACACATACAGCCACAACTAAATTACTTAGAGATAAAATTAGTGCAGTCGCTAAACAATGTTCTGAAAACGCAACACAGTTACGCGATGAGTTTAAATTAATGTCAGCAGAACTTTCACGTACACTGGATGCGAAAGTAGACGCGAAATTTGACCAACAGAACAGCCAAATTGGCGAACGTTTTAATCACCACCTACAAAACAGTGAAAGGCGTTACCGTAAATTTATACAGGAACAGAATAAAGTAAAGCAACAAGTCCTGGAAACAATTACTACACAGAGACAGGAAGATAAGCGTAAATTGTTTAGGAAAGCAAAAACATACATAGACAACAATATTGCTACAGTATCAGACGAAATCAAACAGTTGAACACTGAATTGCATGATGAAATCTCCGATTTTAAAACAAAAACACACACACACACATTAGACTTTCAGACAATGACCAACAGACTTGAAAAGTTGGAACTAATACAGGATCCCGATGCCATCAAAGCAGACGTTAAAAAGTTGAACGAAACCACACGTAAAATACAAAAACTAATTAACGATCGTGATAATAAAAACGATGGTCAGGTAAAAGCACTGACTGAAAAATATGATGAATTGGCCAGTCGTATTGATGTTGTCGAAAGTAATAATGACACCAAATCAGACAATACGTCACCAGTTTCGTTTAATCAAACACCCGAATTCCAAAATTTACAGCAGACAATCAGTGAGATAGGTTCGTCTAATAATACATTACGTAGAAAATTGTCATCTTTACAGCACGAAGTGACGGAGATGAAAAATATTTCAGTCTTTGACACATCACAGCATACGCCACTTTCCGAACATTTATCAGACTCACACAGCCAGTATAATTTAGGTGATTTACAGAGAGTACGTGAGTTAGATTCCGAACAGTCACAGACAAATAGATTCTCATACAATCCTGAACCTGTTCAGACATACAGAGACGATAATTTTGATTACAAGCATTTTCTATCCGTGAGAAAATTTCAAGTATTTAAAAATGACAGCACACAGATTCACCCATTGGATTGGATACAACAATTTAGCTTTGCTTTTCCACCGACTTGGCCCGTAACTGAATTTATTTGCAGTTTTTTGGAAGGCGAACCGGCAACGCATATGAGACCGATCGCGAGACAATGCTATTCGGTAGAAGAATTTCAGAATGCTTTTTTGTCAGCGTATTGGTCGAAGACGACACAGTGCGGAATCAAGGATCAACTAATTAGTTTACCGAATTATGAGAACTCAAATTTTCCCACTGTCTCGCAATTTTTTGAACACATGGTCCAACAAAACCAGTACTTAAGTGAGCCATACAGTGAATCTACACTTATCCAATTGTGTATTTCTAAATTACCACGATCGTTAAGAGTATCACTTTTAACAGGACAACAGAAAGAAAATATTTCGGCATTTAGAGATCTGCTACAGCTTTTGGAAGTTCAGCAATCAGATTATTCCTTCATAAACAAAATTTTTTCAATCATAACCAAGGCCAACCAACATACAGTAATTACGATCAGCCACGCTATTTCAATAGCAAAGGTAATAGACGCTTCAGGAACGACAACCACCAGAACTTTAATAACAGACAGAATTTTAATCATCAATATCGTCAAAATTTTCAGCAATCGCAAGCACATTTTGGTAACAATAGAAGTTTTTCCCCACAACAGCAACAAAGCCAGCCAATTAGCATACCTAACCAACAATGTAATGTGCAAGGTCAACCAAGCTTTAATGTTTCGCCGCCTACACGTATAGCGTCGGCCACACCAAATAGTAACGCACAGCAATATGGAAATCAGTACATACAGAAAACACACCATTTCAACTCATATCGCAATGCACCGTATAGAAATGACTATCATGACAGACGTAAAAGTAATGAGCACAATTTTCAGCGTACATTTAATAACAGTCGGTCTTACCAGCAGCAGCATCATCCGCAACAACAAATTATCATGAATGAACCAGACAGTCGGTATCATCCCGAACCTAATGCATCAGGACGAAATAACAGAACAGTACAAATAGCTGAAATGCCACAGCACCCTCCCGCAAATAATAGCACGTCAAATAGAATTTGACTAAATACAGTACAGGTTGCATCTTCCAGCAACGCAAGCAATACTTTTGACACGCAGAATCATGTTCACGAAAATGTTCATTACTTTTGTCGACATCCAAGACACTCTTTTGCAGGAAAGACCAGTTATTCAAAAAACCATTTTACACCCTGTCATTGAAGTAAAGATTGGATCATCCAAATTTTCAGCAGTAATCGATTCTGGATCACCTATGTCAGTTATAAATGAGGAAACTTTCAACGATGTAACAAAGAGAATACCTATCCTACGTTACCATTAGGCAAAACTAAAGTAAAACGAGCAGTATCTGGTAAAGGAGTAGATGTAAAATTACAGACACATTAATCATTTTGTATTGCAGGTCATACATTTCACTCAAATTTTTGGATTGTTCCCTTATTGACAACAGACGTTATTTTAGGTACGAATTTTCTGGTACAACACGACGCAATTATTGACTTTCAAAATTCGTATTTAATGTTAAAGAATGAAAATGTACAACTTGCTTTAGAATTTCAGCACTCTTTATCTGCAGAAGCATTTCCAGGAGTGTATGAGTTCCACAAATTAAATTCATTATACGCGCACACACACAGATATATATATATATATATATATATATATATATATATATATATATATATATATGTGTGTGTGTGTGTACAATGAATTCAATTTGTGGAACTCATACACTCCTGGAAATGGAAAAAAGAACACATTGACACCGGTGTGTCAGACCCACCATACGTGCTCTGGACACTGCGAGAGGGCTGTACAAGCAATGATCACACGCACGGCACAGCGGACACATCAGGAACCGCGGTGTTGGCCGTCGAATGGCGCTAGCTGCGCAGCATTTGTGCACCGCCGCCGTCAGTGTCAGCCAGTTTGCCGTGGCATACGGAGCTCCATCGCAGTCTTTAACACTGGTAGCATGCCGCGACAGTGTGGACGTGAACCGTATGTGCAGTTGACGGACTTTGAGCGAGGGCGTATAGTGGGCATGCGGGAGGCCGGGTGGACGTACCGCCGAATTGCTCAACACGTGGGGCGTGAGGTCTCCACAGTACATCGATGTTGTCGCCAGTGGTCGGCGGAAGGTGCACGTGCCCGTCGACCTGGGACCGGCCCACAGCGACGCACGGATGCACGCCAAGACCGTAGGATCCTACGCAGTGCCGTAGGGGACCGCACCGCCACTTCCCAGCAAATTAGGGACACTGTTGCTCCTGGGGTATCGGCGAGGACCATTCGCAACCGTCTCCATGAAGCTGGGCTACGGTCCCGCACACCGTTAGGCCGTCTTCCGCTCACGCCCCAACATCGTGCAGCCCGCCTCCAGTGGTGTCGCGACAGGCGTGAATGGAGGGACGAATGGAGACGTGTCGTCTTCAGCGATGAGAGTCGCTTCTGCCTTGGTGCCAATGATGGTCGTACGCGTGTTTGGCGCCGTGCAGGTGAGCGCCACAATCAGGACTGCATACGACCGAGGCACACATTGCCAACACCCGGCATCATGGTGTGGGGAGCGATCTCCTACACTGGGCGTACACCACTGGTGATCGTCGAGGGGACACTGAATAGTGCACGGTACATCTAAACCGTCATCGAACCCATCGTTCTACCATTCCTAGACTGGCAAGGGAACTTGCTGTTCCAACAGGACAATGCACGTCCGCATGCATCCCGTGCCACCCAACGTGCTCTAGAAGGTGTAAGTCAACTACCCTGGCCAGCAAGATCTCCGGATCTGTCCCCCATTGAGCATGTTTGGGACTGGATGAAGCGTCGTCTCACGCGGTCTGCACGTCCAGCACGAACGCTGGTCCAACTGAGGCGCCAGGTGGAAATGGCATGGCAAGCCGTTCCACAGGACTACATCCAGCATCTCTACGATCGTCTCCATGGGAGAATAGCAGCCTGCATTGCTGCGAAAGGTGGATATACACTGTACTAGTGCCGACATTGTGCATGCTCTGTTGCCTGTGTCTATGTGCCTGTGGTTCTGTCAGTGTGATCATGTGATGTATCTGACCCCAGGAATGTGTCAATAAAGTTTCCCGTTCGTGGGACAGTGAATTCACGGCGTTCTTATTTCAATTTCCAGGAGTGTATAATACTCCAGACGAAGCCGACTATGACGTTATGCAAATGATTTCTGATAAAGTTAAACAGAGCAGTCAGTGCAAATACAGACAACGAACGCACGCAACTACGCAAAATTCTTTTACAGCAAGCTCCAGTTTTTGACAACGTCCCTGGTACTATGTCTGGTTTTATGTATGAATTTCAAGTTAAACAGCACGACATATTTAAAGCGAAACATTATCCCATTCCGTATATTCACACAGAACGAGTTAAGAAAGAATTGCAAGCTATGCTTGACCAAGGAATTATTGAACCGGCAGTTAGTCCGTACATAAACCCACTCCATATTGTTAAGAAAAAGGATGTTTCACTTCGCCTCGTACTTGATTCGCGTCACATCAATGACATTATTATTAATGAAACAAAAAAAATGGCTCTGAGCACTATGGGACTTAACATCGGTGGTCATCAGTCCCCTAGAACTTAGAACTACTTAAACCTAACTAACCTAAGGACATCACACACATCCATGCCCGAGGCATGATTCGAACCTGCGACCGTAGCAGTCTCGCGGTTCCGGACTGAGCGCCTAGAACCGCTAGACCACCGCGGCCGGCCTATTAATGAAACAGATCACCCACAGACACCAGAAGAACTTCTACAGAAATTTCATGGTACTGCTATTTATTCCACATTAGATTTGAAATCTGGATTTTGGCAAATTCAGCTCCATCCGGACTGCAGAAAGTACACGGCTTTTCTCTGTTTTGGTGACTGTTATCAATTTTGAAAATGACCGTACGGTTTAACTATTTCTTCAGCGGTTTGAATAGTATACTTCCGACAGAACTTAAAGACAGAATCACAACGTATGTAGACGACATTCTTATTGCAGAAGCTAACTGGTCTGCACACATTCTGATTCTTGAACAACTGTTACGGACTTTTCGTGCACAAGGACTCACAGTTAATCTCAGTAAATCGCACTTTGGCAAGACTTCTATAAAATTTCTTGGACATGTAATTTCAGCAGAAGGCATTGCGCCTGACCCGGAAAAACTTCAAGCTTTACGCGACATTACTATTCCTACGACGAAGAAACAACTACGCAGCTTTTTGGGTTTAATTAACTTTTTTCGTAAATTTATTCATTACTCTGCATTAGACACCCCTAGATTATGTCAACTGACAGGTAAAAACACTATTTGGTCCTGGGATAGCCAAGCACATTCTGAATTTATCAATCTGAAACAAGCTTTGTTGAATGCACCACTTTTATCACATCCAGATCTTACTAGAAATTTTTCCATTGCCACCGACAGTTCTAACACCGCTTTAGGCGTACACATTTTTCAGGAAATTGAAGAAGATGGTTGTACAGTAATTAAAAACATCGCCTTTGCGAGTCGCATTCTGTCACCTGCTGAACGCAATTATTCTGTCACAGAACTTGAAACATTATGTGTTGTATGGGCATTTACGAGATTTCGGCATTTTCTTTATGGAAGACACACTACCGTTTACACAGGTCATAGAGCTATCCAGTTTTTACTTTCAGCAAAATTTACACATGACAGATTAAGCAGATGGAAACTTTATTTACAGAAATTTAATTTTTCAATTGTTCACATTCCCGGTACACAAAATGTTGTAGCAGACGCACTATCCCGTTCTCTCAGCAACAATCAGCAATACATCGGAGCCAACTTGTGCAAAGCAAATTTTAGCGTCATGTTTATTCAACAAGTTGCATTTAAAAATTTCATTTCGTCGTCATAGACATAGCACAAGAGCAGAGTAAAGACAACGTATGGAAAGAAATTAAACGCCTTTGGCAAGATAGGAATAATGTTACCATTAGAAACCATTACACTGTACGCAATAATATTCTGTTTCGCCGCTCTCACCCTAACAGCAACAATTGGTTATTATGTATTCCTGGCGAGCTTGTAAACAAATTAATTTGGTATACTCATTTAAGTTACGCACATTATGGAGCTAGAAAATGTTTTCTTATACTGAGACAGAACTGTTATTTTGCCAACATGCAGAAACGTATTCGACGAGTTTTAGCGTCATGTAAAATCTGCCAGAAAGCTAAGTCAGATACGACTTCACATATTCCTCCGTTACATCCCATTGTACCTGTTAATTTGAGACACATGGCCGCTGTAGACATTTTTGGTCCGCTTCTCAGAGTTAATAGACGTTTTTGCTACATCTTTGTCGCTGTTGAACTCACTTCAAAATTTGATACCTTCACTCCGTTACTCAAAGCTACTGCTAAATCTGTTTCGAATGCATTTGTAAAACATTTTTTATTCCATGTAGGACATGTATTGAAAGTAATTTCCGACAATGGACCACAGTTTCGATCTGCTATATGGACACGTATGTTACAAGCAAGAAACACTTCTCCGATCTATATAACCAAGTATCACGCTTCTTCGAACCCTTGTGAACGACTAATGAAAGAAATTGGTAAACTGTGTAGAATATACTGCCATAAAAGACATATTTATTGGGACACACACATACTCTCATTCCAGGATGTAATTAATTCCATACCAAATGAATCTACTATGCTATCTCCGACTGTTATACTGAAAAATGTTGAACCACCTAACAAAATTAAGTAATTAGTATCCTTTCCTACATCTCGTCGACTACGACACCATGAAATATTTGACATTGCGCTGAACAACATCAAACGTGCCGCAGAGCGCCGAAGAAGACAGCAAAAACAGGTTTGTATACGCCGTGACTTTCACATTGGACAGAAGATATTAGTACGCACACATTATTTATCCAACAGAGGAAAGGGTAGATGTAGTAAATTTGAGCTTCTATACGCAGGTCCATATCGAATTCGCAGCATTCCTCACCCCAATGTAATACACGCCGAAACTCTGAGATTTAGTAAATTTGAGCTTCTATACGCAGGTCCATATCGAATTCGCAGCATTCCTCACCCCAATGTAGTACACGTCGAAACTCAGAGAACCAGAAAAAGTAAAGGCAATCACCATGTCTCCAATATTAAGCCCTTTATTGAATGAACGTACTTTATGATTTATCACACTGTAATGCCATTTCCTGATTTTTATATGACCAATTATGCAATTATATTTATATGAATACTTACTGATGATTATCATATTTTTTTTGACAAGTGCCCGGCAAGGTAAGGTTAGCAAGTCGCTTTTCTTGTCGTTACTCATCAGACCGTGCACATTTTTCCAGATAAACTTACATATTTTATGACCACTTAAGCAATTATAGTTATGTGACTACTTACTGATGATTATCATATTTTTCTTGGCAAGTACCCGGCAAGGTAAGGTTAGCAGGTCGCATTTCTTGTCGTTACACATAAGACCGTGCACATTTTTCCAGATAAACTTACATATTTTATGACCATTTATGCAATTCTATCTAGTGACATATTAATTTTATCAAATTCTTTCTCCGTTAAAGTCTTCAACTCTCGTCTCTATCAACTACACAACATACAAGCCGAACACAAAGAAAGTCATTTCTTGTCGTTATATATCAGACCGTGCACATTTTCTATTTTTCATGTATGTATGATTGTTTTCCTGTTTTGTTTGTATGCACTACGAAATCTTTAAGATATAACAAACACTAGTTGACTTTGACATTTTGCCTTATGATATCTCAACATCGTGACTATTTTACATTTTTTTTGCTACTACATTATGATACTCTGTGTACATTTTTGCACCTGAACACTGTCTATGTTTTTGACATAATACGTTTTCTGTCATGATATGCTGTATTCTTAATTATATCACTAGAAACCAGTTTTTATTTAATGGGTATATGATTTAAATGCAAGATATTAATCCTTATTCATTTTCAGAAAGCAATAATGTGTAAAAGAAATAAATTAAACAAACCACAGTGGATTACTATGAAATGGGAATTTCACCTTCGGAATGAACGAAAGAAGATGCAATACCTCGTCACGAAGAGTAAATGGATCAGAATTAACAAACACTAACAAGAATATACTATACACATCGTATGATAGAAGTCTTAACAATTTTTTTCTTTCAGAATACGAGGCGATTGATGCAGGCTGTCAGACAGAACTACACATCTTAGTTTTAGTGATGAAATATTCCAGAAATAAGAAACTCTATACTATGAATAGTTATATGAAGTAAATGGTAATATGAATAATGAAGTGTCTTTTTTGCAGATGATAATGAATGATGGTGAATAGTTATATGAAGAATATGCTAATGTGAATAATGAAGTTTTTCTTTGCAGGTGATGATAGTAATGAAGTTATGCTAATATGAATAATGAAGTTTTTCTTTGCAGATGAGAATAATGATGAAGTTTATATATTTACTGTTAGTTAAGAAATGCTATGTAGTTATTTAAATATTTGTTGCAATTCGTTTTGACAGTATGTCTTAAGTCGCATGGTATAATGACTGAATGTTTTGGAAAGGACAGCTAGAGTACATACATATTGAGTACACGTTTCATTACGTGGTAATTCGAAGTTCACTACTTTTCAGCATAATATGCGTTTCTTCTTTCAGCTTAATAATCCATTTTGTATTTTTCCAGGAGTAGCTATTCATGAAATTAATGTGCTATAAGCAGTTAGTCATTAAACCTGTTCTAGTACTTGCATTTTTTTTTTACCCATTTGTGTGTGTCATTCATGAATGTGATCACATATACTCTACTTGCTTCATAACCTTGCTACAGCTGACTCATGACGAATGACGTTACTAATCGTTATTTACAGCAATAAGTCAAAATCAAATATTTTCATGCCCCAGCAATTAATTATCGATCCCAACGCAATGCATTGCTAGCACAAAAAAAAGAATGTATTACCAGTCCCAAATAATGCTACCAGCTTACGAGAGTTCCGAGTAATACTGAATGATGTTTTCTAACCACAGACCTTGAGTAATAGTTACAGTGTGTTACATTCTAAATATGTCCTATGTCACTTGAATGATGAGTTGTGAGTAATACTAAATGATGTTTTGTAATAATGCATAAATACTATGCCAATAATTTCTGTAAATAATATTTTTGTTATACTGTATAAATGCTATGCCAATAATTAACTCTCATTTTGAATGATGACTTCTGAATAATACTGAATAATGTTTTATAAAACTATACGAATACTTTGTAACTGGCCAATGAATGCCACTGTTTCTTATATTTTAAATTTGTCTTATGTCACTTATATGCTATTATATATGAATACCAGTAGCTTGATGCTACACTCATTAGCTCCTGTTTTGAATGATGACTTCTGATGGTTTGTAACTGGCTAATGAGTGCCAATGATTACTATAACTAGATGAATTATGTTAATGCTATGCCATTAATTAACTCTTGTTTTGAATGATGACTTCTGAACAATGCATAAAAATGTTTAGTAACTGGCCAATGAGTGCCAATGTTCACTGTAATCAGATGACTTATGAATATTATTCTGTAATACTTCATACATAGTACAGAAATGTTTAGTAACTAGGCAATGAGTGCCACCAGTTACTCAAATCGGTTGATAGACTAGTGTAATTCTCAATGATGACTAGCATAAGACTTAATGTCCTTCACCTTCTGACCTAATTACCAGAAATTACTGCAATATCCGTTTGTCCTGTCCATCCTGATGATCATGGAGCACCATATTTGGTTTTTGCACTAATTCTACGTTGATGAAAGAGTGTGGTGTTGACACATCATGCTGTCCATCACCTTGAACAATGGAGATGTTATTATGGTCCCACTGTTTGGTGTACCTAATGTACTACCAAAATGATAGCATTGAATATTAATACGACATTTCAGTGTCTTGGCTACACTGATTAATATTAAGGGAAGAGAACTTCAGATTGTCTCACTTGGTGTTGTGCTTCTGTAGAAAGATATGGACTTACAGTGCAGCTACGTGCAACCTACTGTGCAACAACCATGATGCAATCCTTCCCCTTCCTATCCTAGTTCTTGTAAAATGGTAAAAAAATACTACAGTGCGTATGCACTTTCTGTCATTTGTTAATATGTTTAGTAATCAAATAGGGGTAATTCAGGAGTAGGTTTAATAATGAATAAAAAAAATAGGAGTGCGGGTAAGCTACTACAAACAGCATAGTGAACTCATAATTGTGGCCAAGAGAGACACAAAGCTCACGCCTACTACAGTAGTACAAGTTTATATGCCAACTAGCTCAGCAGATGATGAAGAAATTGATGAAATGTATGATGAGATAAAAGAAATTATTCAGGTAGTGAAGGAAGACGAAAATATAATAGTCATGGGTGACTGGAATTCGAGCGTAGGAAAAGGGCGAGAAGGAAACATAGTAGGTGAATATGAATTAGGGGTAAGAAATGAAAGAGGAATCCGCCTGGTAGCATTTTGCACAGAGCATAACTTAATCATAGCTAACACTTGGTTCAAGAATCATGAAAGAAGGTTGTATACATGGAAGAACCATGGAGATACTAGAAGGTTTCAGATAGATTATATAATGGTAAGACAGAGATTTAGGAACCAGGTTTTAAATTGTAAGACATTTCCAGGGGCAGATGTGGACTTGACCACCATCTATTGGTTATGAACAGTAGATTAAAACTGAAGAAACTGCAAAAAGGTGGGAATTTAAGGAGATGGGACCTGGATAAACTGAAAGAACCAGAGGTTGTACAGTGTTTCAGGTAGAGCATAAGGGAACAATTGACAGGAATGGGGGAAAGAAATACAGTAGAAGAAGAATGGGTAGCTTTGAGGGATGAAATAGTGAAGGCAGCAGAGGATCAAGTTGGTAAAAAGACGAGGGCTAGTAGAAATCCTTGGGTAACAGAAGAGATACTGAATTTAATTGATGAAAGGAGAAAATGCATAAAATGCAGTAAATGAAGCAGGCAGAAAGGAATTCAAACGTCTCAAAAATGAGATCGACAGGAAGTGCAAAATGGCTAAGCAGGGATGGCTAGAGGACAAATGTAAGGATGTAGAGGCTTATCTCACTAGGGGTGAGATAGATACTGCCTACAGGAAAATTAAAGAGACCTTTGGAGAAAAGAGAAACACTTGTATGAATATCAAGAGCTCGGATGTAAACCCAGTTCTACGCAAAGAAGGGAAAGCAGAACGGTGGGAGGAGGATATAGAAGGTCTATACGAGGGCGATGTACTTGAGGACAATATTATGAAAATGGAAGAGGATGTAGATGAAGATGAAATGGGAGGTATGATACTGTGTGAAGAGTTTGACAGAGCACTGAAAGACCTAAGTCAAAAAAAAGGCCCCGGGAGTAGACAATATTCCATTAGGACTACTGATAGCCTTGGAAGAGCCAACTCTCACAAAACTTTACCATCTGGTGAGCAAGATGTATGAGACAGGCGAAATGCCCTCAGACTTCAAGAAGAATTTAATAATTTCAATCGCAAAGAAAGCAGGTGTTGACAGATGTGAAAATTACCGAATTATCAGTTTAATAAGTCACAGCTGCAAAATACTAACACGAATTCTTTAAAGACGAATGGAAAAACTAGTAGAAGCCGACCTCGGGGAAGATCAGTTTGGATTCCGTAGAAATGTTGGAACACGTGAGGCAATACTGACCCTACGACTTGTCTTAGAAGAAAGGTTAAGGAAAGGCAAACTTACGTTTCTAGCATTTGTAGAATTAGAGAAAGCTTTTGACAATGTTGACTGGAATACTCTCTTTCAAATTCTCAAGGTGGCAGGGTAAAATACAGGGAGCGAAAGGCTATTTACAATGCGTACAGAAACCAGATGCCAGTTATAAGAGTCGAGGGACATGAAAGGGAAGCAGTGGTTGGGAAGGGAATGAGACAGGGTTGTAGCCTCTCCCCGGTGTTATTCAATCTGTATATTGAGCAAGCATTAAAGGAAACAAAGGAAAAGTTCGGAGTAGGCATTAAAATCCATGGAGAAGAAATAAAAACTTTGAGGTTCGCCGATGACATTGTAATTCTGTCAGAGACAGCAAAGGACTTGGAAGAGCAGTTGAACGGAATGGACAGTGTCTTGAAAGGAGGCTATAAGATGAACATCAACAAAAGCAAAACGAGGATAATGGAATGTAGTCGAATTAAGTCGGGTGACGCTGAGGGAATTAGATTAGGAAATGAGACACTTAAAGTAGTAAATGAGGTTTGCTATTTGGGGAGCAAAATAACTGATGATGGTCGAAGTAGAGAGGATATAAAATGTAGACTGGCAATGGCAAGGAAAGCGTTTCTGAAGAAGAGAAATTTGTTAAGATCGAGTATTGATTCAAGTGTCAGGAAGTCGTTTCTGAAAGTATTTGTATGGAGTGTGGCCATGTATAGAAGTGAAACATGGACTATAAATAGTTTAGATAAGAAGAGAATAGAAGCTTTCGAAATGTGGTGCTACAGAAGAACGCTGAAGATTAGATGGGTAGATCACATAACTAATGAGGAGGTATTAAATAGAATTGGGGAGAAGAGGAGTTTGTGGCACAACTTGACTAGAAGAAGGGATCGGTTGGTAGGACATGTTCTGAGGCATCAAGGGATCACCAATTTAGTAATGGAGGGCAGCGTGGAGGGTAAAAATCGTAGAGGGAGACCAAGAGCTTGCACAGGATAGAGTAGCATGGAGAGCTGCATCAAAGACCACAAAATCAACAACAACAGAGTCTGGACGTCTGGGCGCCAGTGACCTGTCCCACAGAAATTTGTAGAATGCACACGGATGTCCTGTCGGCTTCCTGCCTAACAAGGCCCCATCCTCTGCTTTATTGCCGGTCTAAATTGCACTGGCCATTGCAGCGGCAACTCTTCGGCGCTATTCAGTCTATCTAGACGTGGAATCTGACCGACTGGCGCCGACCAACGTGTCTGCACAATGAGACCACAGAACTCAGCCGTCCGGAAATGTTTCCACCCATAAATACTTGTACAGTGAAATTCTAACAATGCCAACCCTTACGACTAGCAGTAATGGTAGAAGTTCCTATGCTAATTACCATGGTGAATCTCAAAAAGATATAAGATATGATTGTTATCTTTACAATTATTATAACTAAACAAGCTTATGCTACAATGCTTATGTTCGGCTGTCACTGACCCTAAGCTATCTGTAGCTTGTTCAGCATAAGAAATCGCCATCGTATGTCCGCCCCCCCCTCCCCCCCCCCCCCCCCACCGGTATTTTCATCTCTTCTCCTCCCTCCAGTTGTAACTGCTGTTATCGTGACCTCCAGATTTATTCAATGAAGAGTTTAAAGTGCGATATGTGTTGCACTCCTGCCGATCTTCCAGTTCTCAGGAACTCCAGCTCTTACGCATTCTTGTGCGCAACAGGACGTATCCTAAGCGGTCCATTATACACATTGAAGAACTTTTGGCACTGTCCCTTCTGTTTGTTTGAGAGCCTAAACGATTTGACGAGAACCTTCTGTCCAACGTGAAATTCCCAGACTCGAGCCTTCTTATCTTCTCGCTCCTTCCTTCTCCTTCCAGCTTCCCGAATCCTTTCCAGCGACATACCGATTATCCCTCATCGCGGAATCCGTTTCCGCCCGGAAAATTCCACTAGCTCCCGTACTTTCTCTGGTGGGTCTCTGTTCTTCAACACAGTTATCGGTGCCAAGAGAGAGAACCGTGTGGAAGTTCATTCACGACGTTTTGGAACTCTCGCAACGTCACGTCCCATGTGCTGTGCTGTCGATGACAGTAGGTACGACACAGATTCCCCAGGTCTTTCATCCATCGTCGATGGGGTTCGAACTCGGGTGATGTCCCGATATGTAGATGGGTGCCGTCATATATCTCTCCAGAGTGTCCTTCCATCGTTTTGACCTGAACTGAGCCCCGTTATCTGTAATAATTTTGTCCACCCTGCCTGCTTGCGCTAAGAAGTCTTTCGTTAACGATTTGCAAACAGTGACTGCTGTGGCTCGTCGTAACGAAGTAAATGTAGCTAACTTCGATGTTAATTCAACGACTACCAAAATGTATCGGAAACCACACAGAGTGACCGGGAGCGCTCCCATTAAGTCCGCGGCCGCCCTGTGTCGCAGTTTTTTTGGAACGATTTCATTAAGGGGTGCCTTCATTGTCTGGCTGTCAGGTTTTGCCTTCTGACAGTCCTTGCATACTGATAGAACCTTCCTTATGCGTCTTTCTATTTGTGTAAAGTGATATAGGTCCTTCAGTTTAAGGAAGCATTTCCGTGGTCCGAAGTGGCAATAATTTAAGTGTGTGTACCAGATTAACTTATTAACTAGCTCGTGTGGTATACAAAGGCTCCATATCATGTTGGCTGCTTTACGTCAGTGGAATAAGATCCACCTCCTTACAAGGTAGAACATTCGTAATTCGGCTTCCTGGCGGTCCTTCCGACGTTCTTTCAGCTGCTTCAGTTCCGGATCTTTATCCTGCTCTCTTCTTAGAAAGTGTGTCTGCAATAACATTTGTTTTTCCCGGGACATGTGTGACACTGAAGTCAAATTGCTGGAGGAATAAAACCCACCCTGTCAGCCTATCATGTCCCGGTTTTGCCGATAGCAAAAATTCCAACGCTCTGTGGTTTGTCAAGACATGGGTCTTGTGTCCAAGCAGGAAATATTTGAATTTTTTGAAAGCCCACACGATAGCCATTGCCTCCAACTCAGTTACTGAGTAATTCCTTTCGCACTTTGTAAGGACCCGGCTCCCAAATGCTATGGTCTTGTTTACTAATGTCCCCTCTTCCATAATTTGCTGGAATATTACTACACGAAGACCTTTTTTCGCTGCATTAGTCCACACGCAAAAATGTCCTTCCTGGTCTGTGATCTCGGGAATTATGCTATAGCTTCGAGTTTTTCCGGATTAGGTGCAAGACCTTCTGCTGGAATCACATGCCCGAGAAAATCCACCTTCCTCGTTCCGAAACAAGATTTTTTTTAAATTGATTGTGACAGGATGTTGCCTTAGTGTTCCTAGTAGTTCTTCAAGGACCTTGTGTTCGTCCCAAGTGGGCTTTGCGATGAGGATATCACCAACATAGGACGTAATGTTCTTCAGACTCTCCGGCAAAATTCCATTCAGCCCCCTGATGAATGCTGCGGACGATATATTGAGGCCAAAGGGCAATCGCCGGAACTGATAGCAGTGTCCTTCAACTAGGAAAGCCATATATTGACGACACAAAGGGTGTAATTCAATTTACCAGAAACTTTAACACAGGTCAATGGACGAAAACACTGACACCATAAAATCTTTGCAAGAGATCTTCCAGCTTCTCCAGACAGTCTGTTTCCGGTAAGATTATCGTGTTGATCTGCCTCGAGTCAAGCACCAGATCTATCGACCCATCTTTCTCTTCAACTACCCACAATGGGTTATTGTATGTGGACACACCAGATTCAATGATCCCTTCTTGCAGCATCCTCCATACTTCTGTTTGGATTTCTCTCTGTATGTGATGGGAATTGGATAAGATGGGATGTAGAACTTCTGATGTTCTTTGACACAGAATGCGTGCTGGAAATTATTGATGGCTCTTGTCTTAGGTAGGAACACTTCAATGTTGTTCAGTAGTGTAATTTGTAGTCCTGCCCTCTCCTCTTCGGTAATACTGTCAATATCACAGACCCTCTCTTGTATTGCATGACGGATCTCGTCCTCAGTGTACTCTGGGTCATAGTGGCAATCCCTTTCATCTCTCGACACTGATTTTGCCTTCAGTAAACGCCAGTCTTCTAAATCTGTGCAGATCTTAAGGCACCTCGCCGAGACTTGCACCCGTATCGCCCGATTAATGAAACTAAACATGATGCTTTTATCTTTATTTAATGTCCCTCTACCGCGTCCTAGATCCAGTATTGCATTGTACTTGCTTAGAAAATCGGTTCCGATAATCAACTTAGTTTTGGCATGATCAGGAAGTTTCCCACCAGTAGGTGACCTTGACAAGGTAGCTCTAGCCTTGTCTGCATGTTTACTCCAGTTACCTTCCCCACTATTGCTCCTATTACTCTTAGTCTCTTCACTGACAGTTCCGCCCAGTCTTTCAGTCCCTTACATTGTCTATAAGTCTCTTCCACGATGACCAAAATCTTACTACCACTATCTAGGATTGCTCTAACTTCCTTCCCTCCTATGATTACCATAACAATTGAATGCACGTCATTTTGAGTGAACTCCGCCTTTTTTTGCAGCAGCGTTTCTTCAGTATCGTCATATCTAATAACATTGATGAGACTAGGTCCGAGTTCAGTTGCAGATGCGTTTTGTGCCTCTTCTGCACACTTAACTAGTCATTGACTTTGTTTATCATTTCCTTGCGCCCCTCGACCTGGGTTCGGTCCCCGAATCTCTAATTCCTCCATCTGAGCTCCATTTCCGTTTCCTCTGTTGTTCAGTTGTGCCCATCTTCTATTGTCATTGAAACCGGAGCCATGGTTTCGCCATCAGTTGTTTTGTGGTCCGTAGCCTTCATTACTCCTTCCTTTCCAGCCTTTGTTGCGTAGTGCATAATTATTGCGGTTCCCATTTAAGCTCTTCGTTGTTCAACTTCATTACTCCCGAAATTTCCCGGCCGCGAATGGTTTCCGTAAGGCTATCCACTCAGCTGATTTGCGTTCCTATTATTGTAATGGAGATATTGCAGACGCAACATAGGGCCTGCGACGTATGCGTCAGACTTTCCTCTGTGTTATCCGTTATTTTCTGTTCTGAATGCGTACTCTAATTCGTAAAGTGTGTTACGGAAAGTACTGAGCTCCACTTTACACCTACCAGATAATACTTGTTGCCACGCTGACGATAGTTTGGTGTAACAATGACGAATGATTTCACCGGTAGAGCATGGTACGTCAAGATACTGGTTCTTGTCGACCATTGCATCAAGGAACCTGACTGGGCTTTTGTAGCCTGAACTCTAGAAATCTTTTCTAACAATCATCTCGTATTTTATGCGCACTTTCTTCTCCTTGGACCAGCTGACACTTAGGGAAGGCCGGCCGTTGTAGCCGAGCGGTTCTAGGCGCTTCAGTCCGGAACCGCGCTGCTGCCATGGTCGGAGGTTCGAATCCTGCCTCGGGCATGGATGTGTGTGATGTCCTTAGGTTAGTTGGGTTTAAGTAGTTCTAAGTCGATGGGACTGATGATCTCAGATGTTAAGTCCCATAGTGCTCAGAGCCATTTGAACCATTCGAATTTACGGAAGCTGTCCTTGAACTCCTGGTAACGTCTGCACGTCGCTGATATTCCACGCATTTTCTCCGCAACTGACCCTTGCAAGTGTGCAAGTCCAGCTTGCATTTTAAAGGCTAATTTGGAGGTAAAAAGAGGTCAAATTGTGACATCCAAGTGCATGGCTGAGTAAAATTACCCTCATCTCTGAAAATTTCGAATTTTCGTACTTGTAACAAGTGTTGAAAATCAAAAGGCGTTTCATCGGCGACTTCCGTCTTACGAAAAATATCAGACCTTCGGATGTCCTCATTCGGCTTCCCCACATTTGTGCCCCCTCCTCGGGATCGAGAAAATGCGACGTTCATCTCACAATGTCCTCTGCTCGCTGCTAACGGATGCAGTTATCCGTCCCGTCTGAACTTGTTTCGGGTTCTGTTGCGTTCGCGCTTGACCGCATTTGAATTTTTTCCTTAGCGCCTCCTCCAATTTCTTCTTCACACGCGTTTTGATCGCTTCCTGTTGCGATTTTAAGGAGAGTCCGGACCTCCTCAGTCTCACTCACTGGAGTTGCAGTTGTTATCTCCGAACCAGTCCCTAATTTGCGCAGCTCAGATTCTAATTTTTCCATGGCCGCTGTTGCATGAAAATCCGTGGCTTCACTTATTTTTGTGTTGATGCGCTGCTCTGCGTCTTTTTTCCGCTTTTCCACGCTTTCGACCTTCTTGTTCAAATTTATCACCGCCTCTCGTCCTTGCAATCCTATGCGTTTACTCGCTTTCGATGCTTCAGCTGATACTCGTCTTGCGAAACTTTTAACTGACTTGGCACTCTTTGCTATCTTCTTAGCCTCGTGTGCAGTCTTTAAACCTTTAATTGCTTTGGTGTTTACTTTACGTAGGTTTTCCTGGAGTTTATTTGCCCATGACTTGGTGTTCCTTTCGCATCTGGTTTACCGTGCACCGATGTTTTTTATGTCCGTCCTCGTCTCATTAATTTTAGCCTCAATTCCCTTTAGTCTATCAAATTTCTTCTCCATTCCCATTAAAAATTCCACTAGAGTGAAGTCTTCTTCAATTTCCTCAGTATCGTGATCGTCCAAACTCATGATTTCTCCGGTGTTGTATCCGCAATATTGCGTTCTGATATCGCCCTGTCTTTTCCGGATTTCTAATAAGCACAGCTGCATCAATATGTTGTGGCATGCACACATCTTCTATCACACCCTATCTGACACTGTCTGTCCCCTTTAGAAAAGCTATATAGCTTTCGTCTCCCTGATTTCCTTGTTGCACGTCATCGTTGTTGCTAACACCGTTCAACGGTAACGCCTCCCTACATACAAAATGTGACTCAACTGTCTCATTGCGCGCTTCCTCCATGACGTATACTTTATTTTCCCTCTCCCAGTCTACTTAACTAGCCCCACTTCTCGTTATCATTCAAATTATCTATCAACAACAACTTTAATTATCCGTGCAGCACGTGGACAACCTATTATCTAACTCAAGATATACGCAGTACAATACAATGACAATAGTACACGAGATTCAGAATCAAAAACAACTAAATACAAAGAAAATACAACAGTAAACACCATAAAATCAATACGACAATGCTTTTAGCAACGACGGGATAACGGTCGACAAATGACACAGGAGTCGCTGACACAAATGCACTATAAATAAAACAAATAAATACATAAACAAAAAAATCAAAGCATTAAATATCTACAGCATATTAATTAACCGTATTTTTCTTTTTCTTTTGTTTTTTATGTGAACCTGAAGTGCCAAGGACCTAGATCCTGGCAGCGGATCGCCAGTTGAAAGCCTTCTACTTACGTTTCAAATCTACACTTTAATAATAAAATGACAAGTTACTGTTAATCATAACTCAGGGAGAAGTTGTGATCTAAATGACAATAGATTTATTCATTCGTAACATCACTAGGCAACAAAAATGACTAAAGAAACGTCCTACAAACATTTTTATTTGACAAACGCTTTCACTAACATGGGGTCTATGGTGAACAAAGTGATCAGCTGGGGATCGACACATGACACTAAATGGTTCAAATGGCTCTGAGCACTATGCGACTTAACTTCTAAGGTCGCCTAGAACTTAGAACTAATTAAACCCAACTAACCTAAGGACATCACACACATCCATGCCCGAGGCAGGATTCGAACTTGCGACCGTAGCGGTAGCTCGGCTCCAGACTGTGGCGCCTAGAACCACTCGGCCACTCCGGCCGGCCCACGACTATGCATGACGGAACATGTCAAATGGTTACATGGCCGATTCAAGACAACTAAGTACACCCACGCATCACTCGTTGTGTGCGTGATTCTAGAAGCAGTACCTCTGATGGTTCAGGAGGCTCTAAGTGGCACACTAGCAAACGACACAAGTCTCATCATTTAGGTAGATACCTGCAGTTCTTTACTAGCAAAGCGCCAGTACAAGAGTGATCTTCGCTTTCTGTCCACTTTCCTCCTCAGCTTGGTTGCAAAAGTCCATTTACATCTTAGACTTACCCCACTTTAGCTCAAGCCAATCACGAGTTGGTGCACAGCATTTGGAGTTCGGAGAGCGCCTCTTGCTCTGCATACACCGATTTGACCAATCAGAGACTTTAAAGTTAATTGGGAGAAAAGGAAAAAATATTCAGTTTCGCGGCCTCTCTCACACGTTTTCCTTGTGAGGATGGAACTACAGTCCTCCATAAAAAGCTTGTTATCTTTCCTCGCTAAAAGCCTCGTGCTTTCACAAATATGTTTTGTAACAGAGTCTGGACGTCTGGGCGCTAGTGACCTGTCCCACGGAAATTCGCAGAACACACACAGATGTCCCGTCGGCTTCCTGCCTAACAAGGCCCCATCCTCTGCTTTATTGGCGGTCTACAATGCACTGGCCATTGCAGCGGCGACTTTTCGGCGCTAGTCAGTCTACCTGGACACGGATGTCGACTGAATGGCGCCGACCAACGTGTCTGCACAATGAGACCACAGAACTCGGCCGTCCAGAAATGTTTCCACCCAGGTCCCGTAGAGAAAACGTGCTTCCCTCGGCCCACCTCCGTGCACTTTTACTGCAGTCGTTTAAATTAGCACCCTTTTCCTTTGAATGCATGTAAAGCTTACTGTTATTCCTACCCTAGAGCACGCAAGCAAGAGCATTAACTATTGCCCACCATTTCATCATGATGTATGAAGTCAAATCGAAATATAGATCATATCCCCTAAGAACATGAAGTGGCATAACACCGAATCAAAAGTGAGAGTGCACTGCAGTCTCTCAGTGTTATACTTACAGTCTCAAAAAATATCGGGGGGGGGGGGGGGCATACTAGGGGGGGGGGGTTGGGGTGGGGGTGTCTTGCCCTGGTTCAAATGGCTCTGAGCACTATGGGACTTAACTGCTGAGATCATCAGTCCTCTAGAACTCAGAACTACTTAAACCTAACTGACCTAAGAACATCACACAGATCCATGCCCGAGGCAGGATTCGAAACTGCGACCGTAGCTGTCGCGCGGTTCCAGACTGTAGCGCCTAGAACCACTCGGCCACTCCGGCTGGCTGTTGCCCTGTAAAATTTTCTAAGTTTTAGATGAAAAATAGTAAGTTTTAAAGTCTTTTAAGCATTTTAGAGTCATGTGATCAACATTAGAGCCTCGAAAATTGAACTCTCGATAACTCGACACTCTGGAAAACTCGAAAAGCCTCACACAATTTTTAGCTTTGAAGAAAAGCATCAAACACGCACAGTGTTTTCGAAAAAAGCCAATTTAATTTACAGTAATAATCATGCTTATAGACTATTACAAAGCAGTGAATATATAGCTCTGCAAAGACTGAAATTATATTTAAATAAATTCTAAACTACCATTAAAAGAATAAAACATAAAATATTACTGTCACACAGAAATAGCACTTTGGTTAATAAATGAAATAGCTAATTTAAGCTCGCTTTGAATAAGGCTCAGGGTTCATTAAATAAAAACAATATCTCAAAGTTAATGCTTTAATACAGTTAACAAAGTTAATACAGTATGCCAAATACTTTCAGCCAAAAATATGTAAATAGCGGGTTTTAATTGGGTCTTACACCCTAAAAATATTAAGTATTTGAAAATAACTAATGCAGTACTATAGTAATACAGTACTAAACTAGTACTAATATTTTGAAACTGAAAATGTAACATTATGTATGTATTTAATTCTTTATTTTATAAAGATTTTTAATATTGCTCTAAATGCCTTTATTAGGACTAGTGTTGAAACGTGGCACAGTGGTTAGTTTATGTGACAGCTACACGATTTTATCATGACGCTACTAATGAGTGACAATTTACAATGTTGCTTTTGCAGTGTTTCTGTTTTATATCTGCACAGTTTCGTTCCATAATCGTGCAACTAACAAGCAAGAATGTACACACACAATACCACTGTGACGTCTGTTCACTATAACAATGCATTCGTCATTTCTGTTTCAATAAGTTCTCTTGGTTCTTGACTGGATATTTAACTTCAAACATTGTTGCATGTTAACAGATTCTAAGTCTGACAAGCATACTAGTAATGTAAAGTGAAAAGTTTTATGGCAAAGACAAAGTTAAAAAGCAGATTATCTTTCAATAAACGGTTTTACATGTGAAATGTGGTGTAAACCTTTACTCTTCCTAGTACGCAGAGTTTCAACTTCAACGCAATCTGACTTTCAAAATTCCCTACAAAAGAATGGCCCTGACTAACATTAAACTATACCTTTCACAAATCACTTACCTCACAAAAATCTTCGCTGCTCAAGCTACTGCAATACAGCGAGCGCCACTACTGCCAGCTAAATAAAAGATTCAAACTATGGAAGGCACTAACTACTGATAAGGATAGTTAGCAAATGAAAGATATTAATAGAGAACAAACAATGTATTTACCTTGATATCATCATATATAAATATAGCAGTTCATGACAAATTTCAAAACTCCGCCATCTCTCTCCCCACATCCACCACTGCTGGCGGCTCACCTCCAACTGCGCAACGCTACGCGCTGTTCACATCCAGCTGCCGCTGCCCAACACTACAATGGCAGACAACAATGCAAACTAGACACAGACTGCGCACAACACAGCCAGTTATTTTCATACAGAGGTGGCGTTACCAATAAAAAAACCTAAACAGCCTACTTACATAGCCCCCATGCTCCCCACAAAAAATTTTACAAATTGGTTTGGGCAGTGGCCAATACAGATTTGATAAAATTTTCCATAATTACAAAAACAAAGAAATCAAAGGCACACACTTTTTGATACAATGTTGGTCAAAAGCTACACTTTTCTCACAGTCCATAAAGACAGTCCTGATCATTCATCACAGTAACATTGCAGTGTTTTTCTCAATGCCTGAGCAGTAAAAGAAAATGCACACGGAAGTAGTGGATTTCCATGCAGTCTTGAAGAAGTAGTGTTGTCCTTCCAACGGAAAGACAGCGCTGACTCTCGACATGCACACAGGTAATGGGCTACAACAGAGCAAACCCACGGCAGAGTCATTCGACGTTTTGAAGAATATTGGTAGGTAGGTCATCACAGAGCAGACCCACTGTAGTCCTGATAGAGATTACGGTATTGGTGGGCCACCAGAGGTGCAGACCCACTGCAGTCCTTGTAGAAATAATGGTTCTGGTGAGTCAGCAAAGGTGTAGACCCACTGTAGTCCTTGTAGGAATGGCCAGCAGCCATCTGTTGTGACTGTGCAGGTGCACAATCACCATTGAAGAGTCTTGCGAATAATATAGCAAGTCCATAACCACCACTTGTGCACTCACAAAGTTTTTGGAATTGTCCTTAGAACCAGCAATGCTGTTATCCAGTCCCTTGCTGAATTATTAACACACGTGCAAACACTAACAGTCCTTACTTCTCACATATTGTCCATATACTATGACCAACAGAAACATGTGCAGTGAAATGTAACTTAATTTGAAGAACTGGTGTCTATACAATTATAAATTTACAACATGAAAATACAATTACAAAGGTACACAATTCATCATTAAAGACATAATAATACAGATACCATTTGTAGTAATACAGGCTTTACAAAAGAATAGAAATAGATATATACATCAGTGTTACAGGAATTATGACATAAGTAAATACATAAAATATCAGAATAACTTTTGGAACATCAACTTTACACATGAGCATTAAAACAAAACAGAATAAATAATGTCTAAGCATATTTACAAGGTAAATAACATATTATTAATGCAAATTATATTTGAGGATAACAGTATTCCTCATCATAATGAATGTAGCTTAGTATTAGAAAAATTCTACAATATAAGTCTTATCAGATAAACATATAAACACAGGAAAAACATAAATACCCAAGGGTACACAAACATATAGCGGAATAATACAAGGAAAGGACAGGGTTTGTTTTACTGCAGTATTTTGCAAACAAAACTTTCTTTACTTCTCGGAGATCTCCCTTTGTTCTTCATTATTTCCAAAAGTCCTATCTATACCTGCTTTCTGTACTTTTCTCGTATAGCCTCTCAGTGCATTTCTTCAAATTCATCACAACTCATTCTCTTATAGGCTACCCCCTCTTAAGCTAACTTAAATCTACTGAGCTCAGATGCTAAACTAAGGGACGAGGCAATGCAGCAGCACAAAACAATTAACACAAACAGCAATGATAAAAAATCCAAAAGGCAAAGCAAGCAGCATAAATTACAACTAATATAAGGCAATGAGCAGCAAACAAGAAAAATAAATCAGTAGTAAACTGGCTTAGCAGAGTAACACAAATTAAAATTCAGTAGCACTATGCCTGGCAAACAGCAGCAGCTAATAAAAAACTTGACAACAATGCAGAAAAAGGGAAATGTCTATTCACATCTTAATATCTATGTCATTAAAGTGGTGCACCACAAAAACTAATTCTACAAAAAATTACCAAGTACTTGAAAAGAAAATTATGAATGCAGTTCCTGTGAAGCTAAATGTCTTTTTGTGCTCCCTCATTTTTTTGAAAAAATTATTATTTACTCGATCTGTAGACAGAAAATATTTATATTAGTACATCTATAAAATTTTATTTTAACCAATGCTGCAGTGCAGCTAGAAACTAGATATTAAACAAAATGAGTAAATAAATACATAAAGGCAAGCCATATGGCATTTCTCTCAATTAGCAAGACAATAGCCGTGAAATGTTTCTCATCGTTTCATTAGGCATTTTAGTAAATATCATAAATTAAGAGCTCCACAGTGTAATCATGTTTTCAAGTTTGAGGGTGTCAGATTTACGATGCTTTCTACAAAGGAATGTCGATAGCGAGGATAATGGCCTCCCCTTTTTTTTTCTACCATCTAATGGCTTTTTCTCAAGGCGGCTGGCACACCTGGCCGCTCACAAAGAATTACGTCACGGTCACTTACCTTTCTTACCGAAATATTTACGACAGCAGTTTTCGCTACAGTGACAGTCTCATATAAAAATTTCACAGGTCGAAAATTTGCGTTACAAATGTGTAGAAACAAAATCCTGTAAATATAACAGCATCTAAAAATTTTTCACCAGCTTTGTGATACATTCACGCATATACACACACATTTCATAACTCTTAAAGTACGATTCTTGGTTTCCAACAACCTTTTTCACAAACCAGAGTCCCTAACCACTGCTCATTATTCCTTACCTTATTCGTCGACACTTCTTCAATATTTCATCATAACAGATATGTAGCATAATCAAATAACTCATATAGCATCAGCTTACTGATCATAAACATACCGCAACAGCATAATACACATAGTCATCGTAATAATAACATCATAACACCTCAGTCAACTCTCAAAATCGTCGTAGCTTCCTCCAATGATTTCAAAACCTAAAAAAATTCTCAGCTCATGTCAAAAGTGTCATCTGCCTCAAACGCACTTTAAAAATCATAATCCCATACCAAATACATCATTCAAAGCTCTCATAGTATCACAATGGTTCCGAAAAATATGAGCATTTCACAAAGTACAGACAAAATACAATTTCATAAGTGTGAAGTTATCCAACTGTGTAATTACGTAAACATCTGTCACTGACATAGTAAAAAGAATGTTTGTTTCTCTGTAAAATAATCAGATAGCTGTGTAATTCTGTGTTAGAGAAATATGGTACCGATGTGTAAAGTTGTATAAGCAAATACCATATTAGCTAGGGCTCCTTGTGCTTGCCAAACACATGGTACACAAAGTAGGCGTGTACTCCCCTGAGGATTAATGTAATTATACCCTCAGGTGTTACAGATTACAGAAATGGAATGAAATGTATCACGGAAAACTTTCTTTGTAATTCAAAAATCTTTAAAAATAAATGTTTTAAGTACAAAATTAATCACTCAAATACGTGTACTGTAGCGCTAAATGTGCGTCTTGTTGCAACATAATCTGTGTGGAAGTGTCGTAGTTATCGTCCTCCGAAAGCTAAGTTCTGCAGAAGTCAATGTACTTACCTCATAATACACAAAAGTGAAATGCTTTGCGTATAAATGTCTTAGTTATTACGCTTATTGCCGTGATGAGGAAAGTACTGTGCTGTAACGTATTGTTGTGCTACGGAAAAGGCAGTCTCATTGTAGCTATACCACAAAAGTTACTACTAAAACCTGTTTTACTTTCCAGAATAAAACAGAAAACTGTGCAGATATAAAACAGAAACACTGCAAAAGCAACATTGTAAATTGTCACTCATTAGTAGCATCGTGATAAAATCGTGTAGCTGTCACATAAACTAACCACTGTGCCATCTGGTATCTCACTGAAAGTACTTTAAATCCAGAATATATTTTCAAGTAAACCAAAATGTTGCATTAAAATCTCATTAGCAGTACTGGTAAATGTTCTAAGTATGTAAGCCTTATAGTCGTTCCATAATCGTGCAACTAACAAGCAAGAATGTACACACACAATACCACTGTGACGTCTGTTCACTATAACAATGCATTCGTCATTTCTGTTTCAATAAGTTCTCTTGGTTCTTGACTGGATATTTAACTTCAAACATTGTTGCATGTTAACAGATTCTAAGTCTGACAAGCATACTAGTAATGTAAAGTGAAAAGTTTTATGGCAAAGACAAAGTTAAAAAGCAGATTATCTTTCATTAAACGGTTTTACATGTGAAATGTGGTGTAAACCTTTACTCTTCCTAGTACGCAGAGTTTCAACTTCAACGCAATTATCATGTGGTATACGTCGGTAAAGAATACTGGAATTTTTCTCAAGGTTAGCGTCTATGTTATTTTTCTCTGAGCCACCTGGCGCACGCAGCTGCCTGCTGTGCGAGTCATTGTCTCTCTTTTTGTTGGCGCGCATTGTTCTTGGGATTAGGAAATCTAACTTCTACAAATTCACCGTGACGAGAGGGCCCTGCTCTGTTTGAATCCCGCCAGTTCTGATGCAATTCAGGTCTGTCGTTA
Organism: Schistocerca americana; assembly: GCF_021461395.2. Classification (NCBI taxonomy): domain Eukaryota; kingdom Metazoa; phylum Arthropoda; class Insecta; order Orthoptera; family Acrididae; genus Schistocerca; species Schistocerca americana. The sequence continues at coordinate 635,857,787 of NC_060120.1, read as the reverse complement.
CGATCATATCGTCTGTCGTCATGTCGGTAGATTCCATAGTTTCTTTCTTGTCAGTCACATGGTGGAGAATTTCTCCCTGAATCGTAACTGCGCGCTGGTCCGTTGCGTCTAAAGTTATTCTGTCTCCCTTGATAGTATTTATTTTGGTTCCCATATTGTCTGTTTCTCTTATTGTCTCTGTGATAGTCATTACCACAGAGAGGTGATCTTTCCCTGTAGTTATTACTACTCTGCCAACGGTTGTCAGACGGGTGGTGTCTGTTTTGGTCACGATTTGTGTTGTGAGAATAGCCTTGTCGTGTCAAGTTATTACTTCTTTCATCGCGGAATTGCGACGGATGTGACCTGTAATTGTTGTGTTCCTGGTTTCGCGTTCCGTGATTGTCAGTGTCAATTTCTAATTCTTGTAAGAGTCCCTGAAATGCTTCAATGTCGTCTTTGCAACGTCCTGCCAAAATAATATGTCGTAAATGTTCAGGCAGTTTGATTAAGCAAATGCGGATGAGTTCTGAGGGGCTGTATGGGTTTGAAAGATACTGATTCTTATGCAACATGTCTTCAAAATATTTCATAAGACTGGAAAATTCAGATTGTTCGAAACGTTTCATCATTATGATGCTATGTTTTACTCGGTCTTGTGTGGCTTGAGACCAATATGCTGAGAGGAAGGCATGGTAAAACTCTCCTTCACTGTGGCAATCGTGAATTACCGATCGCATTCTTACAGCTGGTTCATTCTCCAAGTAGCCACACATAAATTCTAATCTGTGTTCTAACGACCAGTTGGGAGGAAAACAATGCGAGAATTGATGGAGCCATACTTGTGGATGAATGTCGTTGCCAGAATTCTTAAATGTTTTGAATTTACGTGTAGTAATGAACAGCTTATAGTCAAAATCATCATGTCGCCGAGTCGCATATCGGTCATTGTTAGGTCGTGTCGGCCGTTCCATCTCAAAATTCGGTGCACATTGCCAAAGTCTTTCATAACTTCCGAAATGCCCTGTGTTATTATTTTGTGGCTGTTCCGTATTTCTGTGTCCCTCTTCCCGTATTGGGGCGCGAGTATCCTCTGAAATACGTAATTCTTGTATTACCTGAGTCAGCTGATCTTGTACTTCCCGGATTTCTCTTTTGTACTGGTATTGATTTGATTTTGATTCTGTTTGAATTTTCTAATTTGTTCATACTCTTCTGTGTCAGTGAAGGCTACAGGTCTTGTGTCATTCAGATCATCATCTACCTTTGTAGATAAGTTAGTGACCTGATCCGAAAGTTCGGCTACTTTCTCCGATAGTGAACACATTTCCTCAGTGTGTTTTTCTGAACCAAGTTTCAGAGTGTCCATTTGTGTTGAAATCGAATCTACTGTGTCCTTTAAGTTTTCCTGAGTTTTTGCAAGTTGCGTAACCGAATCGGTAGATGCAACTGAGTCAATTTTAGCCCACAAGGTCTCATGATTTTCATGAACAATGGTTTGCAGTTCTTTTATGGCTGCTTCGTGATTCTGTAATGCATTTTCAAGCCGCGAAAAAATAGGTTGAAAATGCTCACAAATTTGTGTTTTTACGTCATTACAGACTTTTTGACATTTCGATTCAATGTTATGTAACTCAGTAGTTAAATCTTCACGTGTTTGTTCAAGTGTTTGTTCCAATGAGTCTAACTTTTTAAGATTTTGTTCCACTGTGTCTAACTTTTGAAGCTTTTGCTGTGTTTGTCTCTGATTTTGTTCCATTGTGTCTAACTTTTGAAGCTTTTGCTGTGTTTGTCTCTGATTTTGTTCCATTGTGTCTAACTGTTGCTGTGTTTGTCTCTGATGTTGTTCCATTGTGTCTAACTTTTTAAGATTTTGTTCCACTGTGTCTAACTTTTTAAGATTTTGTCCCATTTGTCTCTGATTTTGTTCCATTTGTTGCATTAATTGCAATAGTAATGTGTTAGTGTCTGGAATCTGTTTCTCTACGCTTTTCGGCAGTGCATTTGCACCGGCAACATTCACATTTTGACAAGCAGAAAATGTGTCTTGACTTATTTGAGAAAACGGTGATGACCCAAAACCTGAATCTACAGTATTTGCGAAATTGTGTCCTGTCATTTCGGATTCCTGAGGCGAGCTGTTGCCGACCGATCGATCGATAACGCTTCCCTGTTCACTACCTGTTTCACTGTCTACACCATTGTTTGCAGCCCGCTCCATTTCCCTATGCACAATTACCAAATTACTACTTTGAACATCAGTTAATTCATTACTCGGTGGCGCTAACACACTGCTTTCATTTTCACTGTCATTTCTCAGTTTACTTTGGAGCCTAGTATTACGTTTTTCACACGCCATTATTGTCACAGTATTTCACACGACAACACAGAAAAACACAATTTGAAGATCGAAAATAAGAGAACACATTAACATAGCACTGAAAATAATATCTAGTTAATTGCAGCTGCGAAATACTTGGTGCAAATCTACATGCATGCCACAACTGTTTTACTGTACAACAATGAAAGACTGCAACTACAAAGGAGATTTTCTCTACAATTACGCGCTAGCAATAAACAATAGCTACACTAATTACACAAACTACAAGAAAAAATCAGAAGATTCCAGTGAGGTATCCTCGGCTAAGGGTCGTCATATGAAACGTCCCCTTTGAACAATTTATACATGACTGTGCTTAAACTGACACAATATTTTGTTAGCGCAACGCAATCTGACTTTCAAAATTCCCTACAAAAGAATGGCCCTGACTAACATTAAACTATACCTTTCACAAATCACTTACCTCACAAAAATCTTCGCTGCTCAAGCTACTGCAATACAGCGAGCGCCACTACTGCCAGCTAAATAAAAGATTCAAACTATGGAAGGCACTAACTACTGATAAGGATAGTTAGCAAATGAAAGATATTAATAGAGAACAAACAATGTATTTACCTTGATATCATCATATATAAATATAGCAGTTCATGACAAATTTCAAAACTCCGCCATCTCTCTCCCCACATCCACCACTGCTGGCGGCTCACCTCCAACTGCGCAACGCTACGCGCTGTTCACATCCAGCTGCCGCTGCCCAACACTACAATGGCAGACAACAATGCAAACTAGACACAGACTGCGCACAGCACAGCCAGTGATTTTCATACAGAGGTGGCGTTACCAATAAAAAAACCTAAACAGCCTACTTACAGTGTGTCTTTAGAAAGGTGCATCTGTCGACCGTCTGTCTGGATTACTGAATATGAAGTCGTTGATGACTGGTCGGATATCCAGTTCATCCAAAACATCTAGGTGGGCATGAAGAACAGCTAAGTTGTTCAATCGCTTCTCTCCCATTGTTGATTGGAGATATGACTTCAGACGCCAAGGGCACTAAATGGCCGTTCTGCTGTTGCTGTCGTGATTGGAGCTACTTGGAGAAGCTTAATGCACTTCACTACTTCACATAACGTTTCTCCAACTGCAGGCTCTTGTGTAACGTACTTTCTTACGTTGCACATGTTTTTTCAGACCAGTTGTTTTTTTTTTAGCGATATCAGCTAACATATTGAGGTGTAAGCGCAGTTTCTCAATGTATAGGTCATTTTTGAAAAACTCAGTTGATTTTTCCTAATTTGTTTCACCTCTACTTACTAATAGCAAGCACCTTTGTTCAACTGCAATGACCTGTGAGAGTCCAGTTGAAGCAAACCGCTCAGTAATGCAAGATTGCACCGCTTCGCAAGCTTCAACGTAAATAGCTTTTTAGTATTACTTTGGGGTTTTGAAAGTGTGTGGTGAGCTGGCTTCGTTGTTTTCATACTTCTTTGGTATACTTCGATTCCGAGGAAGCGAAGGGTCATCAACTTGTGAAGGTTTTTCGTTCAAACACAATTCCCAAAAGTGGTCAAAACTGTCACACCTTCCATTCAATATACAAATCAAGGCCTCCTATTTTTTTCAGGTCAGCAACACTTAGGTGAGGGCCTTAAAATTTTTCATTGACATCCTCTACCGGGTTCATTACATGGCAATACAGATGTAAAAAGAAATAAGTCGAATTGTAACAGTGACTCAACGTAGAGTGCACATTTGTAACCGGCCTCTGTTTTGTCCTCTGAAGAAAATGTTTCAAAGAACTCTAGAAGTTCTTCAAAGTTTTTCAATATTCTGAGGATGCTAGACGGTCGCATAGTCCATTGAGTCAGAAAAGGGGTCATAGACCAGCTTGGTCGTTGGCGCTCTCACAGCGCATGCTTCTGAAAAGTCCTGTACTTTTGTTGGATTCCCTTATGGTGTTTATTAAGTCCTTGGCTAAAGCCATAATATCCCTCATAGACGTAAGACGGAGGAGACTGTCTATAACTACCAAGTCTGAACTGTGAGCAGCGCCGCGCACATAAGGTGCTTTTGGTTCTATATCCAAAACTAACTTTATTAGTCCCTTGAACTTACCTCTCATATTCGAGGCACCATCATAGCACTGTCCTCTTAAGTTATCCATTGACAAATCAAGACGAGCAAAAACTTCTTTTAAAATACGAAACAGAGTTCGTAATTCAGCGTTGGGGGTCTCATGTAAGCCAATAAAGTCTTCGTTGATGATGAAGGAATCGTCGACAGTACGAATACAAAATGACACTTGGTCGTGACTCAAAGAATCACTTGTTTCGTCAACCATAATAGAAAAATGTTCAATCTTCTTGACTGAAGCCAATACCTTTGAGCCGTGTGCGGCTCGCGTTGGCGCCGCTGGTAGGTTGGCATCGTGCAATAGGGATAGTGGGGTCTCGTTTTCTTCTTGGGTTTATTGGCACCACTATGTTTACTAGTGTTGTCTGTGCGCGAGTGGCAGCAGCAGCGTTTATGGAGATCTAGTACCGTGGTACTATATCTGGAATGACGTCAAATGTTTTCCAGGTCGGGTGTGTCGGCAGTTCGGTTGCGACGGAGTTGGATGTACCTTTCCTCGCCTTGTTGCTGCTGCTGTCCTGTACGGCATGTAGTTCGACAGCCTCCTTGATTGTGGTTCGGATATTTTGTTGTTTTGGACTACCTTGGTCGTAGTGGTTCCTGCTGCTTCTGGATGTTCTAAGCACCGGATTCTGAAGATGCAGTGTTGTCCGCCGGTTCCGCCTTGCCTGGGTTATTCCATCGTTGTGTTTGTTAGCAGACCTTAGGTAGATTTTGCAAGTGTGTTGGTCTGCTTTTAAATTGTTACTAGTTAAAGTTATCATCCGTTAAGTGAATACATCTCTTGGCTGCCTGTGTCGTCCGTTACAAAGTTGAGCGACATTTCCCAAGCCGATCCTTGGAGCACTGTCCGAGGTCCACTTCTGTCTTGGTTTGATCAGATTGTGATTTTTTTTAAAGAAAAAGCATGTTTGTGTTTTCCTGTTAAAAAAAATATTTTAATATCTCTTGGAGAAGTTTAACTTTTTAAGAATTTGCTATCCAGGTGTTCAGCCGTTAAATTGTTTTTGAGTTATTGCTATTGACAATTTGAATTTCAGGTCAATAAGGCATTCAGCTGTGAATTTTTAATTAGATATTCCCTAAGTTCCATGTCTCAGTGGTATCAGAGCGTGGTTACGATTGTAATATTGCCATTACAGTTACTGTTGGTTCGAATTGTAACTTTGTCAGAGTTACATGATATTTGTCTTTGCTATTTGGTTGTTTCAGGTGACCAATTGTAATGGCAGTCATGCAGAGTCCTTGGTTAGGTTAGTGGTGTTTAACGTCCCGTCGACAACGAGGTCATTAGAGACGGAGCGCAAGCTCGGGTTAGGGAAGGATGGGGAAGGAAATCGGCCGTGCCCTTTCAAAGGAACCATCCCGGCATTTGCCTGAAACGATTTAGGTAAATCACGGAAAACCTAAATCAGGATGGCCGGAGACGGGATTGAACCGTCGTCCTCCCGAATGCGAGTCCAGTGTGCTAACCACTGCGCCACCTCGCTCGGTTGCAGAGTCCTTGGATCGGCCTGTTGAGGAAGGACCGCCTCATTTATGAGCTGGCGATAAGGCGCCTGCCTATTGACGGTAGTGTCCCAGACTTAGCCGTCCGTTTACATGCTACCGTTCTTCAGCCAGCTGACGTCACACCGGATGTTGTGGGTGAGACAGAAGCAGCCATTGAGTTTTTGTTTAAGGCTGTTAGGGTCTTGAGGATACCATCGGCTTTTTGGAGGGCACTCAACCTAGTGGCAGTCAGACAGGATGCAGGCACAGTTGATACATTTAACCAACCGAATATTTGACTTAAGGGCATTAAGGCTAGAGGGTAGTGATAAGGAATCAATCGCTGAATTGGGGGCCTTGGTTAAGGAATTGCAGTTTAAGGACCATGTTTAGATATTGATAGGAAGAGGACAGTAGAGCAAGATCTGTTATCTTCTGGGTGGTGCGCTAGCTAGCAAGCCCGGAAATAACGCCCTTATGCACTCCGAGAGGTTAGCCAGGGCGTTTGCTAAATTACCTAATCCTCTGGTCCATCTGTTTCGAGACGTCACAGAATTAACTATAGACTGACTTGAGCAAATTGAAAGGGTGTTATGGTTGCTGGTTCGCTTTGAGCAACACGCTGATGCGTTTGGTGTTTCGCATCAGGTAATTTTGTCTCTATTATGTCCGTTAACTAGAGGCGAATTGAGGACTCTGGTATCCAGGGCCATGGCAAAAGGGTTGTCCTTGCAGCAGTTGAGGGAACTTTTGATTAGCGAAAGAATGACCACGGGAGTTCGTAAACAGCTCAAGTGTCGCTATGTTTGGCAGATAAACCAAGAGAGAGAGGACTTGCATGAATATGTGGAAAGAGTTAAGACGGCCTGTTCGGCCTTGATAGTCGACTTGCTAGAACGCGAGTTAGTTTCAATTGTCCTGAGGGGAATGCGAGCGGCGGATAACTCACATTTTGTTTTTCAGTCGTCTCTACACTTGGAAAGAACTTTGTGCTGCCTTTTTAGCGATATCCACATTGCCGCTCTTGGACGATAGACATCGTGAAGTTAAGGTTCAGCCCGTGGGCATCACTGAGCGGAACTCCAGGTTACCAACACCAGCTGAGTCTGCTAAAGAGGAATCGCGGAGTTGTTTTAGGTGTGGTCGAACTGGCCACTTAGTTCGTACTTGCATTCAGCCTGGGACAACTGGAGTTAATAAATCACAGCCGGCTGGGCAGCGACCCCAGAATCGAGCCTTTAAACCCTGGTGTGCGTGTGTCGCTGCTCCATCATCACCCCTACTGGCCTATATTTGTTCTCGAGTAGGTGGCGAAACTTTTTGTGTCCTTTTGGATTCTGGTAGCTCCTTTTCATTGTTGAACTTGGAATGGTTTCTTGAATTTGGTCATCTTGCGAGACTTAGGCCGGTCCATTCTTCGGTGCAGAGATGTCAGGTCGCCAACAGGCAGGTGTTGCCTCTGCATGGTTGTGTCTGAGGGAGTATCTCGGTTGGGGTTTCTCCTGGCCTTTGTCCTTGGCCTTGGTTAAGAAGTTGCCAGCCGATTTGATTTTGGGATGTGATTTCATCTGTAAATCTGGTCTTGTCTTGGATTATTCCGGATACACCGTCTTCTTTAAGTTCGCTTCTGCTCAGAAGATTGGGTTCTGTGAATGTGCTAAGCGCAAGGTACATCGAAATGCCGGCATGCTGGCTGTTGATGCTAAGGTTAATGAGTTTGATCTCACCCGTCTGTCTTCACAGCAGGCCTCTGAACTAGGGGATTTGTTGCAGAGGTTCCCCGAGCTTCTCTCTGGTAGACTGGGGAATATTAATGTTCTCAACTATCATATTCATCTATCTGACCATATTACCGTCAGGCAATCCCCATATAGTCTCCCACTGCCTAAGATGAAGATACTAAGAAAAGATCTCTAAAATGCTCGAGCAAGGAGTTATTAGGCCTTCTGCATCTGCTTATGCTTCCCCCATGTCCCTTGTTCCTAAGGATCAGGGGTGGGATTGTCCGCGGCTCGTGGTCTTGCGGTAGCGTTCTCACTTCCTGCTCAGGGGTCCCGAGTTCGATTCCCGGCGGAGTCAGGGATTTTCTCTGCCTCGAGATGATTGGGTGTTGTGTGTCTTTCATCATCATTTCATCGTCATTGACTCGCAAGTCGCTGAAGTGGCGTCAGCCAATTTCGGCGGCCGAACACCCCGCATGGGGTCTCCGGGCCAACAATGCCGTACGATCATTTCATTTCAGGGGTGGGATTTTCGGCCTGTTGTTGACTACCGGCGGCTGAACTCCAAGATTGTCCTCGAATCAGTTTCTTTACCTGACCTTCATAACTCTTACTTGGTTTGCCGGCGCTAATTGGTTCACTGTGCTCGATCTGAATCGAGCGTATTATCAGATTCCATTAGCCAAAGAATGTAAACATGTAACAGCGTTTTGTACTGATTGGAATCTGTTTGAGTTTAACAGGGTTCCTTTTGTTTTGGCTACTGGCGCAGCCGTTCTTACTCGTTTGCTGGATAGTATTCTGGGAGACTTGAAATTAGTCTGTGTTTATAATTGCTTGGACGACTTGGTGATTTATAGCCGTTCATTTCAGGAGCATCTGGAACATATTCAGCAAGTTTTTGCTAGGTTGCAGGGGGCCAGTTTGACTGTTAAGCCCAGTAAGGTGACATCAGCCAGGTAGCTGGATCTTTCTTAGGTCACCTAGTATCAGGCGAGAGCATTCGCATTGACCAGGAGCAGACTAAGGCATTGAGAGCTCTCCCGCCGTCTGCTGATAAACGTGGGATTGCCAGGTTCATAGGCATGGAGAATTATTTTAGGCGTTTTGTCCCTAATTTTGCTCAGTTGGCGGCTCCTTTAAATGAATTGCGTCGAAAAGGGGTGCGTTTTGAATGGGGACCTGACAAGAGTCCACGTTTGAGCACATTAAGGCAGCTATAGCCAGTCCTCCGGTTCTCGGAGTGCCTGATTTTAATAAAAAATTTATTGTACAAACTAATGTATCTAATGCGGGAATTTCGGCAGTCGTCGTACAGGAGTTCGAGGGTGAAAGGCAGCCATTAGCGTACGCGCCTCGTCGGTTAACCAGTGCCGAACTTTAAGTATTCCGTTTACGAATGTGAGGCATTGGCCGTCTTGTTTGCGCTGGAGAAGTATCGCTTTTATCTCGAGCATAGTGTAATTTAGCTAGAAACTGACAATCAAGCATTAAGCTGGGTGCTAGCCAGGCCGCGTAAAACTGGCCGTGGGAAGTACTCATTTCAGCGTTCCAATTAGAGGTCAAACACATTAAGGCGACTGAGAATGTGCTCGCGGACGTCCTCAGCCGTATGTTCACTGAACATCCATCTAGTGAGCGCGCCCAAGAAGTTGCGGAACGCAATCTTAGTTGCGTCGTGTTAGGTGAAATTCCTCATTTGTTTAGTGACACTGCCGACCATCAGGATCAGGACCTCACTTGGGGGCCGGTTAAGAAACGGCTTTCGGTGGGTGAGCGTTTGGATGAATATATTATCCGGAAAGGTATTTTGTGTAAAAGGGTGGGCCGTGCCAAGGAGTTGAAGATCTGTCTACCGGCCACCCTGGTACACCCCGTTTTCCATTACTTTCACAACTCTTTGATTGGCGGGCGTTTAGGAACCTAAAAGACCTTGCAGAGAATTAAGGAGCATATGGCTTGGCCGTCTATGGACCGAGACGTTACACAGATGGTTTCTCGGTGTCGGTTGTGTCGTGTGGCCAAGCCAAAGAATGCTCTTCAACAGGGCTTCTTGAGTTCTGGGCGCGAATCCTGCCCCATGGACAAATTCTATATCGATTATGTGATGCCATCGGTACGTATTGGTTAGCATTGACTCGTTTTCGAGGTTTACCTGGCTTCTTCAGAGTCGTCACGTGACTGCTGTTACTACCATTGTACATTTAACTAACGTATTTAGTGTTTTTGGGCCCCCTTAGCAAATCGTTAGTGATAATGCGCCAGCCTTTCTTTCGGCTCCCTTCAAGTCTTTCTGTTTTCAAAGCAGTATAAAGCACATGACTACCACTCCGTATTACTGATTATCTTCCATCAGAAGGCGCCCATTAAGTGGAATTCTAGTCTCCCGTGGCCTAGCTTTGCCTTCAATACCGCCAGCCATGAGGCGTTGAAAGCTACTCTAGTTTCCTTGATCTTTGCTTATCCTGTTATTTCCCCCCTCCATCATTTTCATGCATCATACTTTCTGTTCACGTCTAATCCACAAAGCTACCTCAGTTTCCATATCAGGTCCCACACAATCAAGATCGCTGCCCATCTGCCATGGCCCAGCAGGCCATACGCAAGAGCTCCCATACGATAGTTTGTAACGGGGGGGGGGGGGGGGGGGGGGGGGGGAGGCAAGACCTGGGGGCAGGAAGTATTTTTAATTTCTTGGATGACGAGTGGCGAATTTCTAGTAGTCATTAAAAGGCCCAGTTCTGACCATGTTAAATGCCTGCGTAATACCGGCTTTTCATTAATTTTCTTGAAAGAAAAACACCTGACTAAACGACAATGATGGAAGCAGAAGAAAGGAATTAAAATTTGAGCCATGGCCGGGACTCTTCCAACATTATCACATATAAAGGTGAGGCTTAAATGTCTCAGGAAAAACTAATTATAAGACCTGACGACACCATATTCTTTCCTTTCTCTAAGAGATATGGGGGGGGGGGAGGGGAGCGAACACCCCCCCCCCTTTTGCTCCTAGATATGGCTGTCCTTGGCCATATGTCTGCTCCAATACTCAGAAGGGTCTGCTCCTGCACAGCTCTTAATTTTTTGTGTAGTAGTGGAGAAACATATGTTCCAGACCACCTTTTGACACTGTAATTCTGATGGTTACTGGTTTGATAGGGAAGGAAAGATGGGGATGGAGTGTGGACAGGATGTGCACACTCAACTGCCGGTGACATCACAGTGTCATTGGCCACTACTTAACTGACTGAACACACTTTGGATCCATTTCAGAACTTAAGTTGAGACACAAACACAAACATTTGTTAGAGACTGTTTACTCTATGATAAAATTATTTTCGTCAATTCTGCTTTTGAAGAGGGGCACAGATCAATTATAACTGAGGGCAATAGACCATACATTTACAACATGTGTACAATAAAATAACAGAATGGAAAGAAATATTTACAGGGGGTACAGCAGATAAGATAAAGTGAATAAAATTCGCAACACTATGTCTATGTATCATTTAACGATTTTCCTCTACATGTTTACTGAGAAAACTGTTAGTCACATTACTGAGTATCACAACTGTGTACTAGTAAAAGTATGCCTCCTTGAACCATGCAGCTGGGTAACCAATTATAGTCATAAGAAGTGGATGTTAATTTTGTGTAATCAGGTTTTGAGTTCAAACTTTGTCTCCAGTCATGCTCTGTAAGTCACATATTTCCAGCAGATACTGACATCAAATGCAACAGACTTTCAGAGAAGAAAACTAGTCTTTTCCCTGCAGCTTTGCCTGTGTATACATACAGCGAGACAAGCATGTTCATTAGCTTATAAGGTATGTTGCAAGAAACTGTATATATTTCATCAGGATAGATAGCGAGGGATGGACACGGCAGTTAACAGACTTAACTGAATGCAGCGGAATAAGGAGGACACATGCGGTCATTACGAACCGAGTTTTGTGTCAGCCTCACGCTAGCTACATTTAGATGCTCCAGCTCTCGTCATGAGCTGATCGTTGGGATTGATGGCATTCACATTAACAGCACTCGATTCCATGATTTTGATACTGTAGTGAATCTGTGTCCTAGATGCCCCGGCACTGTCTATGAACTAGCTGAAGATACCCTGAAGATGGTCTTCCTCTGATGAACTTCACGCTGCTCTCTACCTACCGTCTAGGGATGCGGAAACTGACTATCTTCCGACAACACGGCATCGCAGACTGCCGCCAATACCTGAGTTCAACGCGGAAGCCACCAACAGGGCCTCTTGGGGTCCACGTCCCTGCCTTCGGGAGCTGAAAGCTACTGGGTGTAGGGGGGAAGTCAGCCGGCCAACGACTACCGACACCAGGTACATCGCGGATGAGTCATCATAGAATTCGGACTGGGACCGAGTACTGTTCACACTGTAGCTGATGCGAGAACCACTTCGTGCTGGGCAGCTGCCGCGCCACCAAGGTCGTTTACATCACCTCTTCGGCGTGCAAACGCTGAGCTGACTCGATGGACGTCAGCTAGTATCCAACACGCAGCTGAATCAGCAACAGCTGAGAGTGGTGCAGAAGGGCGACGACTTGTAAACATTATGAATAAATAATTGAACTCTAATGTTTTGCTGGCGTCGGTGATGCTTCAGAGTTTCCCAACAGCTGTGCTGACTTCACGCAGATGTGCTTCCACCCGACCATCTGTAGCACAGAAGATTTGTTTGGTTAAATTTTCTTTTAACTGTTGTTAGTGTTGGCACAACCGGATCATGTAGCGTAACATGCAGCTTGCTACGTAGCAAGACAGAAAGACAAAGTTCGAATCCGTGTGGTGGATTGACAACCATGACTGGTGTACCTTCCAGCCGGAGTGCGGATTTTACGGGGTTTCCCACGCTCATTTACGCAAATGCTTGAATGGTGCCGAATTTACACCTTGGAATATACGATACATAAGCAATTAAAATACGATGACACACAGAACAAAGTTTGCCAAATTCACACACAGGTGGCGCACGCACCCTTAGGTAACTGACAACTGTGACAACAGGAAAGGTTTGCGGCCACTTAGTTAAGTGAAATAAATTTGCCAAATCCTGAGTGCAGCGAACCTCAAACTAGGAGAAGATTGTTGGAGTTGACACAGCTCAGTGTACTTGGAGTTTCAGCATTCCACACTTGATAAGTATAGTTTGTGAGACCTTTATGAGTGACATTCGTGATAATGAATAAATTTCCTAGTATTTTAGAGATAAAACGAAATTCTTTTCGTGGAGAAACGAGACTAAGATACAATTAATTTTATTTCTTTTGATGACAATCTCGGTAAAATACTTTCAATCATGATCACTTTTTCCATAGATTGGCCACCTGTAGAAACTTCAAAATAGAGAAAAAAATCTTAAAATATATAGAAAAATTATGCCAGCTCTACTTATAAGTGAGATAAAATAAAATTTAAAATTCGAGTATTATTCAGTTCATACGAATAACTCATTAGTTGGATATGGTGAACAGAATATAAATCCATGCTTTGTCATACTAAAGTCCCATGCTCACAGATGGTGAGGGGGGGGGATTGGGGGGGGGGGGGATGTTGATAGCAGGCATATTGCAGCTCTTCAGCCTAGTGGTATGAAAACATAGAATCATACAGTTAAAAGAATAACATATATGATACAAGATGATTATTTTAACTATGTTACTACAAAAACGCAGGTGACAATGATTTGACTGGTGCTATGATGTAGATAACTATGCTATTTCTGGCAGATCCTTGTGAATGTCGTAAGAAAAATAAGTGAGGATGGAGAGATAAAGGGTAATACAGATGAGTTTCTATGTTAAGTGTGAGGTGGTGGTGGGGGGGGGGGGGGGAGGGGGGGGGGGGAGGGCTGTTGATTGGGAAATGTCTAATTAAGGAATAGACCAGAACAAGGAGAGTGCATCTATTGACTGCTCAGTTAGTGTTTGATGTAAAAATGAATGTAGTTTACTGATGGATAGAGACTGAGTCTGTTGTGAATTGATGCATGGGTAATTCGACCACTGACTAGGAGCAGTTGGAAGTTGTGTTGACCATGGTCGACAGGCTTCAGTCTATTTTCCTGAGATGTGGTGATGCTGAGGCAGGCACTTGAGGCTGAAACTGTGGCACCTCTGGTGTCTGCAGTGTTGGCTGAGATTTCTGATGTCACAATGACTTCCAATATGCTCATCCTGGCCAGTCAGCATTCACGTAAGTGCGAATGACGAACAGTGGCAAGGTTGCGAACCTTTTTGTGGAAGGTGAAAGTGGGTGGCTTCAAGGCTGTTACCTTATACCTTAGAAACAGGTTAGAGGTCTTGCGCAATGCTGAATGTACATCTGGGTCTGGACAAGAATAGAGGCTGAGCTTGCTGGTCTTTGGGAGCTCCCGTGTCAGGCAGGTGAATCTCCTAGGGAAACATCGGGACAGTTGGAAAGAAAAATTACTGACCACCCTATATGCTTTCTGGGAGTCTCGTCTAAGTTGTGGAAGCGCCTCTACTGGCGGCTATGGAGCGCAGTGGCTGCCCCCTGCTGTAAATTGTTATGATGGCACCAATGACACTTCCCGTTCCAATGACACTCGGTTCCTACAGGCGGCTGGCTGCTCTGGTGAAGATAACTAGCCTCGAGTGCCGAGTCGTCGATTTGCAGCATCGTTCCCAGAACCAATCGAAGTCCTCTGGTTTCGAGCCGAGTGGAAGGCTTAAACCAGAGACAGACGATTCTGTGACGATCTCAGGTGCAGATTTCTTCATCTACACCATCGAGTGTAGAATTATAGGACTCTTCTCAATAGGTCGTGTGTGCACAACACAGTGGCTACTACGGCAGCACAGTGCATGTGGCATGCACATAAGATTTTTTTTTTTTTTTTTTTTGGACAGAGAAATCCCTCCACAGGTCCATAAATGTGTTTTGATTACATAAAGGGAAGAATAACAGCCCAGTAATTACAGAAAGATACTTTCATCATGAAAGCTTAGTGGAATGAAATATTAATAGAATATTAGTTGACTGCAGGAATATCCATAGGAAGATCCCAGGACTACCGTAGCTTACAAATGATAATTTCTACAGACTACTAGGGACAGAAAGCGGACAAACTATATGGCAATAGCAATGAGATTTTCAATTTCGATTTGAATGTATACAGCACAGATAGACCGAGTGCTGGCGATGGAGGCGGTTTTATTGCTGTAAGTAACACGATAATATTGTGTAACGGGACAGGCCAAAGCCAGGACCCAGTGCCATATCCAGAGAGTCAGCTAGGGATGGCGGTTATCACCGAAACAATCAGTTTTCATTTACGCCAATATTTTTGTCTCCAGCTTAACCTGACATTTAAAACCGCTCAAAATAACAGGTTTATGAAATAACTGACTTTCAGTTTTTTATTGCTGTTACTTCCGCTAATAAACGTAGATTTCGAACGAAGATTGAAAAAGGCTAACGAACGTGAAGGAGTAGGAAATCTCGATTGATACGGGGTTGAGGCTGTGGCGGAAACCAGTCAGTGTCTCCAGCGAAGATGGCGAAGGTGAAGGAGACGGGCGCGGCGATGGCAGAGCGAAAGATCTGCAGTCTTTACTTTTGCTTGGTATCAGTTTTTCACTCTGAAGCAACTACAGTATTAACGGTTCACTTCTTATCCCAAGTTTATAGCACGAGAAATTGTACATATATCATTCAGATTACCCTCTGCCAGGCACTTAAATGTAATTTGCAGAGTATCCATGTAGCTGTAGATGTACCTTCTCTTCCAAGGAAGATGGTGGACTTTTCTAGTTAGATGCTTGAGCCGTGCTGTGGCTCGCGTTGGCGCTGTTTGTAGGTTTCCACCCTCTGTTGGAGGCCAGACGGTATCATTTAGTTGGCATGGTTGCGGTTGTTTGTCTTTTTCTCGTGTTGACTGGCGCCACTCGGTTTCGCAAGCGTTGCCTGTCTGCTAGTGGCAGCAGCGGCGGTTATCGATATGTAGTAACTGTTGCCCTATCTTTGGGACGACGTCGTTGTTTTGCCGGGTCGGGTGAGCGGGGGAGTTCGATTGGGGACTGAGGAGAAGCCAGGTCCGCGCAGTGCGGGAACACTCCGGGTGTCACGCATGGACTGCTGGATGGAAGGGCTGTGGTGACGAGAGTGCACGACTTCGTCGTAAACCGGATCCAGCAAGCTTTAAAATCAGTGCATTGCAATTCAAGTAGAGAAACCACTATTGTGATATCTCGCGATCCTTCAGTGACCTGGGTTCGTGTTGCTGCTCGTAGTGTCGCCGAGGCGAAGAGCAGCGAGTGGAATGCTTGGGGAAGGCGGATCTGATTAGCTTTCCTCGACTTCTTATTACTGTTTACTGTGTTCAACTTGTTACAATTTGTTAAGTTCAACCAGTGGTAATTTTTCTTGCCTGGTGGCCGCTAGCGCCCCCAGTTACCTGCCCTGGGGGGTTAGTGTATGTAATGGCAGTGTACATTTCCTCGCCTTGCCGCTGGTGTCCGGTAAGGCGTGTAGTTTTGACAGCTTTCTTGATTGTAGGCCAGTTGGTGATTCTTCTACTAGGGCGGTAATGATTCCTTTCTCGTTCCGGGCGCGCTAAATACAGTATTCATAGTGCAGACCGCCGGTTCCGGCTTTGGCGTATTGTTCCATGGTTGCATTTGGTTTATTGTTACGTCAGATAGCTTCAGCAAGATTATCATTAGTCATTCGTTAGACTGCCACTAGTCTGAGTTACCATCTTGTGAAGTGAATGCAACTTTTAGCCGTCTATCTCATCGCTCGCGAAAGTGTTTGTTGCCAGACCTTCTCAGAGGTCGATTCCTGGAGCACCGTCTGGATCAGTTGCTTGTTTTTGATTTTAGCTTTTGCTGTTGTATTTGCTGTTTTACAGCAGGTTTCAAGTTTTTTTTTTATATTATTGCCGTTGCTGGCGTGTAAGGCCTTCAGCCGAGATTGTGGTCATTTGCCTTAAAATTCTAATTTGGTACGAGTATTTGCATTTTAGCAGTAAGCCTTACAACCTTATTTACTGCCATTCCTGGAGTCTGATGCCTTCTGCTGTGTTTGTGGCGGCTTACCTTAATATTTCAATACCTGTAAGTTGTAAATTGCAGTGAATTCTAAAACAATTCTTACTTTATTGCCATTCTTGGCGTGTAAGGTCTTGAGCCGTGATTGTGGTCGCTTGCCTTAAAATTCTAATTTGGTATTTGTATTTACGCAGTAAGCCTTTAAAACCTTATTTACTGCCATTCCTGGCGTCTGATGTCGTCTGCTGTGTTTGTGGCGACTTGCCTTTAATATTTCGATACCTGTAATTTGTAAGTTGTAGCGAGTTTTAAACAATTCTTAATTTATTACCATTCCTGGTGTGTAAGGCCTTCTGCCCAGATCACAGTGGCTTGCTTTTAAAACATCTGTTGTGTCTGCATTTAATGGTGATTTGCTAAATTGTAATTAACTGAAAACACTACTATTTACACAGTTTTTTATTCCTTCATTGGAAAAATGGAAATGTCGTGTGGCTAGGGCCTCCCGTCGGGTAGACCGTTCGCCTGGTGCAGGTCTTTTCGATTTGACGCCACTTCGGCGACCTGCGTGTCGATGGGGATGAAATGATGATGATTAGGACAACACAGCACCCAGTCCCTGAGCGGAGAAAATTTCCGACCCAGCCGGGAATCGAACCCGGGCCCTTAGGATTGACAGTCTGTCACGCTGACCACTCAGCTACCGGGGCGGACTATTACTTCATTAATAACGTGTGTTATTTTTTAAATTTATTGTTAAGTCTGGAATTATTGGTTTAAAATAAAATGCATGTAACTGCAAAAGGCAACCAATAGTAATTATTAAGTCTGGAGTTATTGGTTTAAAATAAAATGTGTGTTACTGTAAAAGGCAACCAATAATAACTGATTGCGGCCCCGTCCACAATCGTAACCGAATCCTGCCTTCCCTTGACTACCAGGTTTCAATGGTGTTTCAAGATTATTGTGCTCCCTCCCGTTTCTAATCTTTTAAAGCAAGTGGAGCGTTGTACTTCACTGCTACCACACTTCGTAAAATACTTCCAAACTAGGGACGATGCCATTTCACATTACGTCCGATGTCAGAGGACGACAGTGAAAAAGTACAGTATTGACCAGGTGCATCGCTAATAGGCCACACCACACAGCAACAGCTACATTATGGTCTCAGCTGTGATGTGTCGATTCTTATGTCGTTTGTTTCTTTATTCCAACAATTGCTTTTAAACTAGCACAGATCGCTTTCCCACTTTCTGTAATAACCCAATATTTCAAGCAATGAAAATTTTACGAATAAACATTACTCTTTTTTCATCACTGCTGCTATGGAAAATTGATGTGCCTGTTTTTTACCCGGTTCCTAGTAAAAATGAAAAAAAATTAGAACCGAGACCAGAGAAATACCGAAAAATACCAGTTATTCAGAACTAAAATATCGCTATCGGTTTTAACCGACAGTTTCTACATCTACGTCTACATCTACATAGGTACACCGCAGGCCACCGTGCGATGCGTGGCGGTGAGTGCCCTATACCACTTTAGTCATTTCCTTTCCTGTTGAACTTACAAATAGAGCCAGGGAAAAACGACTGCACATATGCCTGCATCTGAGCTCTAATTTCTCGTATCTTATCTTCGTGGCCCAAACGCGCAATCAACGTTTGCGGCTGTAGAATCGTTCTGCAATCAGCTTCAAATGCAGGTTCTCGAAATTTTTTCAATAGTGTTTCTCGAAAAGAACGTCTCCTTTCCCCCACGGATTCTCATTTGAGTTCCTCACGTATCTCCGTAACACTTGTGTTGTGTTGTTGGAACCTACCGGTAACAAATCTAGCAGCCCGCCTCTGAATTGCATCACTGTCTTCCTTCAGCCCGACCTGGTACGGATCCCAAGAATAGGTCGCACCAGCGTTCTAACCCGGTTTCCTTTACAGCTGAACCACTCTTTCCTATAATTCTCCCAATAAACCGAAATCGACCATTCGCCTTCCCTACCACCTGATTGTGTCAAGCAGGACACTGCTAATGATGTATCCGAACATCATGGATTTGTTCTTCCTACTCATCCGCATTAACTTTTTCCACATTTAGAGCTAGCTGCCATTCATCATACCAACTAGAAATTTTGTCTAAGTCGTCTTGTATTTTCCCACAGTCATCCAACTTCGGCACCTTACCATACACAACGTCATCTTAGGCAAACAACCACAGGCTGCTGCCCACCCGGCCCGCAAAATCATTTATGTGTTTAGAAAATACTTGCGGTCCTATCAGACTTCCATGGGGCACTCCTGACGTTACCTTTGTCTATGGTGAACACTCGCCGTCGAGGACAACATACTACATTGTATTACTTAAGATATCTTCGAGCCACTCACATATCTGTGAACGTATTCCGTATGATCTTACCTTGTTAACAACCTGCAATGGGGCCCCGTGTCAACCGCTTTCCAGAAATCTAGAAATATGGCGTTTGCCTGGTGCCCTTCATCCACAGTTCGTAGTACACCATGTGAAAAAAGGGCAAACTGAATTTTTCATGAGCGATGCTTTCTAAAACCGTGCTGATTCGTGGATATAAGCTTCTTATTCTCAAGAAAGTTTATTATATTCGAACTAAGAATATGTTTAAGGATTCTGCAGCAAACTGAAGTTAGGGATGTTGGTCTGTAATTTTGCGGGTCCGTTCTTGTACCCTTCTTATATGCTGGAGTCATCGGCACTTTTTTCCAGTCACTTGGACTTTGTGCTGGGAGAGATCCATGATAAATGAAGGCTAGGTAAGGGGTTAATGCCGTCGAGTAATGTAAATAAAACCGAACTGGGAGTCCAACCGAACCTGGTGATTTACTTGCTTTCAAATCTTTCAGTTTTTTCTCTACTCCAGGAATGCTTATTGCCACGTCGTCCATACGGGAGTCTGTCCGATAGTCAAATGACGGAATGTTTCAATGATTCTCCTGTGTAAACGATTCCTTGAACGCGATATTTATAATTTCACCTTTCATTTTGCTATCTTCAACCGCCACATCAACTGGTCAACAAGGACTGAATGGAAGCCTCAGACACGCTTAGCGGTTTTACGTAGGAGCAGAATTTTTTCGGGTTCTAAAGTTTGACGGCTGCGGTTGTTGTTTGCTATAATCACAGATCTTTGCACAGACACACGAATCTCAACTAACCTTCGCTTGTCGGCATTTGTGCGTACTGTTTTGAACCGAGAGTGCAGCACCCTCTGCTTTCTCAGCAACTTCAAAATTTCGTTAGTAAACCGTGGTGGGCCTTTTCCATCATTTATCTACTTACTAGGCACATGACTCTCCACACGACGATTTACAGTCTGCTTAAACTTTGCCCACAATTCCTCTAGATCCATCTTACTGGAACTAAGTGAAATCAGTTCACTTTCTAAGTGAGGTGGTAAGAACTGCTTATTTGTTCTATCTAGGAGGAACACTCTCCTAGCCTTCTTCACTGATTTATTAACTTTGGTAAGCATAATAGCTATAATGATATTATAATTGGTAACCCCGTTTCTACACTGACATTATCGATAAGGACCGGCTTATTTGTAGCAAAAAACTGCAAGACATTTCCATTGCGTGTGAGTTGACGAGTTAGCAGCTAACGACAGTTTTCAGAAAACGTGTTCTAAAGTATTTCGCACGACTGTGTCTGTAACCCCCCCCCCCCCCCCCCCCCCTCTCGCAATGAATCCTTAGGCATCCCAGTGTGTACTCGGTAGGTTGAAGTCGCCTCCAACTTGTTTTGCATGATCTGCGTATTTACGCGCTACTGACGGTAGACTTCCTTTGAATGACGTTAAAACTGTCACAGCGGGATCGGGTGGGCGTTAAAATATCCAACAACTAACTTGGTTTCACCTAGACCTGTTTCACCTAGACCAGATAACTTCACCGCCACACAACTTCGACCTCACTAGAGACAATATTTTTATGAACTGCAATGAACTCTCCCTTTCCTATAGCCTCTAATCTGTCTTTCCGACATGCGTTCCACGACTTACTAAATATCTCAGAGCTTTCCGCTTCGCGTTTCAATCAGCTCTCGGTCCTAATAATAATTTGAGCGCGAGCACTTTCCTGGAAGGCAGTAAATTCGGGAACTTTATCACGAATAATTCGGCATTTTACTGATAAAATTTTGACAGTCGAAGTGTCTACTCTGAACGCCGTCTGACTTCCCTTGCTGGGTATCGATTGGCCAGTATTCATCAGAGCACCTCAAACTACGGTCTAGCCTAAAAAGCCTCATGTGCATTCCACAAGTACTCTGCTACGCGAGTAACTGGTTCCTTTGTATAGTGCACCCATGACATATCAAGAGGAGTCCTCCGAAATCCCACACGATAACAGAGGTCTAGAAATCTGCAGCCTAGACCATTGCAGCCCTAGTGTCAGCAGCCCTGGTCAATGACCTGCCAAAACAGCAACAACCTTCTGCGTGCCTGCTTCTGCGCCAACCCTATTCTGCATGATGACACTGGCCTCCATTCAGGAAAATTTTGCATGACCTAGCAACATGGTAGTGGCACATGTACCCCGTGGTCAGCGCTAGACAACTGTATTTAAAGTCCCGGCCCAGCTGAGTAGGTCACGGGCACGGCAGAGCCATGTTATGCTGCCCACTGTGCATCAGTCGCTATCGCGAGGTCAACAGCATCCTGTTAATGCAGTCATTATTGGAACAGATGGGCTGTGCTGTGCCAGACAACACTGCACCTCTGACCCAGTCGCCACCGCCACTGCCAAGCCACAAACTGCTGACTGCCATCTGACAGCCTGCCAATCTACGTGCTGCCTCATGGTCAGAGGCAGAAATGGACGACCAACCAGCTCCGTGCTGCTGGAGTCCACCAGCTTCCTGCTGATGATCTTCAGTCAAAGGTCCCAAAGGTCCAGAGGTGGCTGCTTCTTGCTGGCAACAGAGCCTTGTCGAGCGCTTCGTTTTGCAGCCACCGTGTCAGCATCCACCGAGTCAGCATCCTCCTAGTAAGCAGCATGCCTTTCAGCTGTGCACGTACACCACCGAGCCATAGCCTTTCATTCCCCTCTGACCCAGCGTGAACATGCGACGAAGCCACGCTGCGCCCTGGATGAGGATGCACACACATATTTGTTGAAGTCTAAAGGAATAATAAAGATATGTCATGTACACTGACTGTGTCCCTGCAGCCACCCTTGCAACACCTGCTACACTGTTGAGTCAGAAGCGGAATCACTTGGTGACTGATTGATCGAAAGGGAAGAAGAATTCCCACTTCATTCTGGTGAGAGAAGTAGATGATACTGCAATTGTGATACGACTTGGAGAGCAGCAAAATATCTAAATAGCAGCTCAGATTTTGGGATATTTGTATGTCTGTTTGCTTGTATCCTTGGATACTTGTCATCCTGTTTTTTTCTATGTCGGGTTTAGTCTCGATTTCAGTATTTGATAAAGACCTTAAGGGTGAACCATTGACACCTGCAGCATGCACACAATGCATTTTACCATGACACTCAGTTCCATGCCCTGAATCACACAATGTAGTTTGCTGGATATGCTGACAAAGGGCATTAAGCTAGGCATCACACAGAGCACGTAGTTATGGTGAGCAAGGCTATGGGTGCCAAGCTTAACAATATAAATACGAGATAAATACAAGCATAGAATATTGTAACCAATGAAGCAGAAATTTAGTAGTCTGTGCTAGGGTATATGAAATACATTGGCTGAGCGCTCTTTCAGTTCTTGGTAGAATATTTTACATATGAATGTAAACATATGACATTGGTGTAATATTCCGCAGTATTTATTATTTATTTGACAAAACGGATTTTGGCTGTGACATCATCATGACGTACAAAGGTGAGCATGTGAGACAGTGAGATTTTTGTTGATCCAAGATTTTAAGCTAGTGGTTCCACAGACTATCTCAGCTTCCAAAGATGGCAGATATCAATGTTTGACATAGGACTAAAATGAGAGGAATTATTTCAGTGAAAATACGGTGTAATATTATTTAACTCAGAGAAAATACGTGACACATCAAAGAATGAACTGTATAACAAATTCCAACAATTGTTCTGAGAAGAAAAGAAATTGAACAATAAGTTTTGGAGACATATTCCAAGGCAGTCACAAACAAAAAATCTTGTCTTTGACAGGTTTTACATTACTAACAGATAAGATACACCAGTGAGATTAAGCAGGTAAGTGAAGCAGCTGTGAATATATGAAGTAATTTTTTTTAAGCAAGGCGAGTGAAATTGTAGTAATTGAAACAAGGGATAAAATGGGAATGTGAGTAAGAGGGGTAACTTACAACATGACCTGGCCATGAATTCTGTAGCTCCAAAACTGTTTGGTATCCTTAAACCCTGTAGAGACAGTATCCAAATCCGTCCTGCTGCGTCTTCGTTATCAGCTACAAGTTACAAATTAATCAGTGAGTTAAATGAGCTGGCTAAAATCAAAATCAAGTTTAAACCTAGTCATGGAATTCTTAATTCAGTTGACTTACTGAACGAGCTAAAAGACATCTATATTCCCACTAATACCAGGCTATTTTCTTTCGACGTCAGAAACTTATTCACTAATGTATCCCTACAAGAGTGCCTAAACATTCTCACAGATTTAGTAGATAAATGAGGAGTTAAACCAATTGTCACACACGACATAAGGTTAGCTACATACGCTTGCCTAACGTAAAATTAGTTCCCTTTCAGCGGAAAGACGTACAAACAGATGGACGATCTAGGTATTGCATCGTCTCTCAGACCAATCCTTGTTCAAATCTTTATGGACAATTATGAAAAACAATTCATGGAAAATAACTTATTCTCTTCTAAGGTTGGATAATTGTTTAGGTGTGTTGATGATATGGTATGCTTATGGATAGGTGCTATCAGACAACTTCAAACATTCCTCAAGCAGCTAAATTCCAAACACAACAGTATGAAATTCACAATGGAGTTTGTTAGTCAAGAATGCCTATAGTGCGGCAAAGACACCATTATCACACCTCACTGAGTGAATGAGATTGTGTAGTAGAGCTATGAGAAGGTGGAATTTCGTTCTGCGATACTGCAGAAAGACATGATACGACTATAGCCACTGTACATGATGAGTGGCATCAGTGGTCACAGAAATATACTGTCGCAAGAAGCCAGGGCTGTGGACTGCCACGTGTCTTTACCAAGAGGGAGGACCATCGAGTTCGGCGTGGGGCTCCGGAGCATCATACTGCGTCTGCAGCAGCAATTCGAGCAGCAGTTGGCACAATACGACGCAATGAACTGTTAGAAATCGTTTACTCCAAGGACAGTTCCGGGACAGGCGCCATGTGGCCTGCGTGCCACTAATCGCAAGACACCGGCATTTGCGACTTCAGTGGTGTCAATTGGGAGCTCATTGGAGGGCTAGGTGGAGGTCTGTCGTGCTTTCTACTGAAACCTGGTTCTGCCTTGGTGCCAGTGATGGCCAGGTGTTGGTTAGAAGGAGTCCGTTTGAGGGCCTGCAACCAAAATGTTTGCATGCTAGACACACTGGACTTACACCTGGAGTTATGGTCTGGGGTGCTATTTCGTATGACAGCAGGAGCACTCCTATGGTGCACCCCGGCTGCAAATTTGTAAGTCATTTTGGTGATTCGACCTGATATGCTGCCATTCATGAACAGCATTCCATGGGGTGTTTTCCAACAGGATAACGCTCGCCCACATACCGCTGTTGTAACCCAGCATACTCTACAGAGTGTCGAAATGTTGCCTTGGTCTGCTTAATCATCATATCTGTCTCCAATAGAGCAGATATGAACTATCGTTGGACAACACCAGCATCATCCACGACAACATCAACCACCCCTGCACTGACCGACTGAGTGCAACAGGCATGGAACTCTGTCCTACAAACTAGAATCTTGTGTCTGTAAAACACATTGCATACACGTTTGCACGATCGCATTCAACATTCTGGTAGTTACACAGGCTATTAATATACCAACGTTTCATATTTGCAATACCTTACCTGTGATCTTGCAACGTTAATCACTTAAATATGTTCCGAAACCAATGTATACTCGGAATTTCGTTACTCTACATTCATTATTATTTGGTGATGCGATTTTTTTCCGTCAGTGTATTTAGATCTGACCACACCCATCAGTGATCATATTCATACTTTCAAAATTTATGGAAAACTTGCCACCACAGATATTGTAATACCTGCCAATTCTCAACACCCAGTGTCCCATAAATATGCCATCTTTGATTCAATGATACTTCGTCTGATACCTATCACCATGAGTGATGACAACTTCCGAACTAAATCAAATACAATCTTTGTGATCTCGATTACGCACAAAAAGTAGAAACAACATGTGTACGCTCTTTACCCTGTTCTCGACCCACTAACTGAAGACCGCAATAAACGTACAGTTCCATAGCTAGGAAAAGTCACTCTGAATGTAGCCAGAAAGCTTAAATCCACGAACTTAAAAACATCATTTTACGTGCACAACACTGTTTGGCACTTTTTGCTGAATAGTACAGACAGCACTTCGACTTTGTGAACGAGTGGAATACACAGAATCACATGTGATTATGGAAAATTCTATAAAGGTCAGAGGCAGGGCGATATGCAACAGTTTGAAGGAATACCATTGAAGTTGAAATCTTAGAAAAGGAAACGCTACTTTTGTAGACCTCCTGCTTAAAGAATGCCATAGCTGTAAGGTGCAATATGAGGTCTTAAATGACAGCCATAAAGGGAGGAACACGAACTACCTTGAAAATATGGAATATAATAAACACTTGTCCATTAGTCCAAGCTTAGTATTGAATGAATAGACACAGTTCCTTTATTCGTCACTTCTAAATGCAGATGCTACTCATAATCTCACCCACGCCATGTTGTGAACTACCCCTAATATTCACATTCCCATTTTCGCCCCCATTTCAGTTACTATAAATTCACTTGCCCTGTTAAAAAAGTTTATTTTGTATAACCACAGTTGCAAAACTTACCTTGTTAATCTCGCTAGTATATCTTATCTGTCTGTAATATGAGGCCCTTTAAAGATAAGACTTCTTTCAGCAGTTGTTATACAGTTCATATCACATGTTATCTAAATTAAATAATCTTACATCGCATTTTCACTCAAATAATTTCTCTCATTTTAGTCCTAAATAAAACACTAATGATTGTCATCTTTGGAACCCAAGATACTCAGTAGGTTCATTAGCTTAAAATCTTGGATCCTAAAAAAATTTTACTGCCTCACATATTTATCTTTGTACCTTATGAGGGTATAACAGCTGAAAACCAAGTTGCAAAATAAGTATTAATTATTGCAGAAACTACACCAGTGTCGTGTGTGTATTCATTCATAATGTATCTGATAAGGTAGAGTGAACACTGGAAAGAGCTAAGGCATATGTTTCAGTATCAGATTAAAGCAGCTTTAGGGTAAGACTTTAGTTACGAGGAATATGAACTGCAGCAATGTGAACAGTAGAAATTAGGGTGATTAATTTAGTAGGAAACACGGATATTTTGAAATAAGATATTGTTAGTAAAGCATGTAATAGGAAATAAGATAGTCTGGAGGTATGACAACCACCAGAGTAATAATTATGAATACCATTTAATTCCCAGATGATAAGATAGATATAAACAGTGGTATGGGGATACATAGTAGAATGTCATCCACGTGTTGCATCTATATCGGAAAGGTTTCCCTATATTTGTACCATGTGACGCTGTCTCAAATCAGCAATATGATGTGGCATCACACAAATGCAAGACAAGTCATTGGTTATGGCGTTATTAATTAAACCCCTCAGATCTTTCGAGATACAGTGAGCCTAATAGCAGGAAATCCCCCTATGATAACTGTCCAGTCTAGAGATTTGACATTATGAGAAAACTAGTCAGGTATTAAGAAATACAGGGTGTATTAAAAAGAACCAGCTGTCTGAAAAAAATAATAACTATTTTGTTATTTGAGGTATGTACGTGAACAGCAGTGTGCGCCCACTTCAGTTCTAGTAAAAATGGTGTCGAGACAACGAAGCGTTTTGTGTTCTACGTTTTGTGCAGTGTGGGTCAGTAATAATAACTGTTCGGCGTGACTTTCGTTCTAGGTACGGTGTGGATCCTCCTACAGCACAGGGCATTAGACGATGGCATGAACAATTTCGAGAAGAAAGTTGTTTGTGTAAAGGCAAATCGCCGGGCCGTCCCCGAGTGTCTGACTCAGACGTCGAACGCATCCGCCATAGTTTCACAAGGAGTCCGCAGAAATCCGTTCGCCGTGCAGCTCGACAGCTCCGCCTGGCGTTAGTTGCGTCGACGTTTCCGCATGAAACCAGACGGGCATCTGGAAGTGCGGGAATTTGTAAATCAAAGTATTAATGAACAATGGATCTGTCGCACTGTACCAAATGATTCAGCCATACATTACTGGCCTCCAAGATCACCGGACCTGGCTGTATGTGATTTTCCTTGTGCGGGTTTATGAAAGACTGTTTATGTGGCTGGTTCAAATGGCTCTGAGCACTATGGGACTTAACATCTTAGGTCATCAGTCCCCTAGAACTTAGAACTACTTAAACCTAACTAACCTAAGGACATCACACACATCCATGCCCGAGGCAGGATTCGAACCTGCGACCGTAGCAGTCCCGCGGTTCCGGACTGCAGCGCCTAGAACCGCACGGCCACCGTGGCTGGCTGTTTATGTGCCTCCGTTACCAACAACAGTGAATGAACTGAGACATCGCATAACAGGAGCTGTGGAAGCTATAACTCAAGACATGCTTACTGCACTGTGGGAACAATTTGAATACTACGCTGACATGCTGTACATCGCAAGGGGGGCATATTGAACACCTATGAAAAGTTATGAAAACAAACTTTTTGAGTTTTCTATTCATCAAAAATTCAAATTCGTTGTGTATGTTTATTAGTTTCAGAAATTCAACGTACCAAATCGGATGATTCTTTTTGATACACCCCGTACTGTGAGGTATAAGAGGTGTACTAAGGGCACAGGTGGCTGACAAGAGCTGCGACTCAAGAAGTAAGTCCCTGGTATAGAGAGCTCAGGAAGTAGGGTCATTGGGCTAGTCTGTCTGTGTGAGAAGCAATTATGAGTTGAGATATTAAGGGTTTTTATGATGTGAGGAGACTT
This sequence comes from Schistocerca americana, assembly GCF_021461395.2. Taxonomy (NCBI): domain Eukaryota; kingdom Metazoa; phylum Arthropoda; class Insecta; order Orthoptera; family Acrididae; genus Schistocerca; species Schistocerca americana. Next base: position 635,829,884 of record NC_060120.1, on the reverse strand, counting down.
TCCTATAAAGTAATACTGCTATGATGATGAGTTTGGGTTTACGATTATGCTATGTGTTGGAAGATGATGAAGTATTATGTGCATGACTGAAAGTCTGTAAGCATAAAGTTTGTGTTTGGGGTTCTTTGTTATGAGAATGTAATAGAATTGTGTTCACTGATCTATAGAACAATGGTGTTTTCTCTAGCCAATATGTCTGAGAACGTGACAATAGCATTGATCCTTTCTTTCGTAAACAGTTTGCTTATTTACTGTGTCATCGTTGTAAAGCAACAGAGCACATTAACGTAAATGAGATCACACTGGTCAAAAAGTGCCTGATTTTCGATTTTGAGTGCCAGAAAGTACACGATATTGTTTGCATAGTTTAACACTGGGCGTTACTTAACGACATATACTAGAATTTTTTATTAGTTATTAGTGTGTTAACATTTGACGCACTTACGGATAGACTTTGGGTCATCAGTCTCAAGGAACTCAAGGACGAAAATTAGTGGCATTAGAATGCAAAAATCAAGTGTGACCACTAGCTGATACGAGGCCTTTTTGATCCCCATCACCATTTCCACAAGACAAAGCAACACAGCTGCTTACTGGAATAAAAAGTGAGAGTTGAAATACGGCAGTGCAAGCAGGATCTAGAGAGTCTGAATTAGTAAGACAGTGAAATGGGGGTAGGGAAAAAGAATGGAGCCCAAGTGTGAACGCTATTCAAGAGTGTTTACCATGGACTCAAGATGGAGAATGAGAAATGAAAAAACTATTAATATATTAGTGATTCTATTTCAGCCAACTCACCAACAAGAAAATGGTAGGCCAGATTTTCCTAGGGGGAAGGAAGTGTAATGGCACAGGCCAAAGACAGGAACTAGTGCCATATCTGGAGCAGACATTGTCAATGGCCTGTTGACACAGTAACATGCACCGTGTCCCTGCTTCTGTGCCTACCACATTCCACATGATGACAGCTGGGTCTAGGACACCAGCTTCCTTGTGGAATACTTCCACATGACCTAGGTATGTGATAGCGATACAGATTCTGTGTGGTCAGCCTCAGACAGCTATATTTAAACCCTTGGTCCAACTGAGTAGGTCACCAGAGTGGTAGGGTTACAACACCCGCTATGCATCAGTTGCCTCCACTAGGTCGACAACGTCCTATTGATATGCTCATAGCTGGTACAGCTGGGCTATGTTGTACCAGATGATACCACACTTATGACACAGCAGTCATTGTCATAAGCAGGCTTCACACTGCCAACTGCTGCCTGCTGAGTAATCTGATGGTTTGAGGTATGAGTGGATGACTAACCAGCACCATGCCACCAGTGGGCCACCAGTTACCCAATGCTGCTCTCCAGTCAGTGATCCAGATTTTGACTGGGCGACACCATCGTCTGCTGCATTGCTAGGAGATGCTGCTGGCTACCTTTTGCCGAGTGCTTCACCCAGCCACTACTGCGTCAGCATTCACCGAGTCAGCATTCTCCATGTAAGCCCTGCAGCTGTGTACATACATCTCCAGGTCGTATGCTACATATTTCCCTCTGGTGCTGGTCAATATTGGGTGTCAACAGCCCGTGCCCTGGAAGAAGACATGCACGTTTAATTGCTCAAGTCTAATGGGATAATAAATAATTCTTATGTTCACCCTAGCCACCCACAGTGTCTTTCAGTCTACATTGCCATTACTTGATCCCAGGGATCCACAGGTCAGAGTCGAGCACTTCCTTACAAACACAAAGACGGCTGCCACCTCCCAGTGGTGGTGGCTGCACAAACTGGCCGCTGCTGTTGAGTATAAATGGTCCACATTGAAGAGTATTGTACAATACAAATCAGTCAGGTATGTCACCAGCAAAGTTGTCAAGGATGAGTTCCCCAGAGGCAAAGAGAACTTCACTGCAGATTTAGCCATAGCCATAGTCTCGTCGGAAAAAAAACACCTGAGTGAATCCAAAATCGGCATTAGGAGAGCCACGTGCAAACATTAAACAAATTCGGAATTAGAAAGCTGTCTATTGATCTGAAAGAAAATCCTAAAACGTTTTCAACATCTTCAATCAGTAAATGGACAAGTCTCGCCTGTCCAGCATAGGTGACCTTCTTTTTTTTTTTTAAGTCTGCGAGTTTCTGATTGGTTTGTGCGACATACCCAGAATTCTTGCCCTATGCCAACCTCTTCATCTCACAGTAGCACTTGCAACATACTTCCTCACTTATTTGCTTGATGTATTGCAACCTCTGTCTTCCTCTACAGTTTTTCCCTCTACAGCTCCTTCTACTCCAATGGAAGTTATTTCTTGATGTCTTCACAGATGTCCTACCATCCTGTCCCTTCTCCTTGTCAGTGTTTTCCACACATTTCTTTCCTCTTTGATTCTGCACAGGACCTCCTCATTCCTTACCTTATCAGTCCACCTAATCTGCAACATTCATCTGTAGCACCACATCTCAAATGCTTCGATTTTCTTCTGTTCCGGTTTTCCCACAGTGCATGTGTCACTAACATGCAATGTGCAATGCTGTACTCGAAACACATATGCTCAAGAATTTCTTCAAATTAAGGCCTATGTCTGATACCAGTAGATTTCTTTTGGCCAGGAATGCCCTTTTTCCCAATGCTAGTCTGCCTTTGATGTCCTGCTCACTCTGTCTGTCATTGGTTATATTGCTGCCTAGGTAGCAGAATTCCTTAATTTCATCTACTTGTTGTTGTTGTTGTTGTGGTCTTGACTGGTTTGATGCAGCTCTCCATGCTACTCTATCCTGTGCAAGCTTCTTCATCTCTCAGTACTTACTGCAACCTACATCCTTCTGAATCTGCTTAGTGTATTCATCTCTTGGTCTCCCTCTACGATTTTTACCCTCCACGCTGCCCTCTAATGCTAAATTTGTGATCCCTTGATGCCGCAGAACATGTGGTACCAACCGGTCCCTTCTTCTTTTCAAGTTGTGCCACAATCATCTGCTTAGTGACCATCAATCCTGATGTTAAGTTTCTTTCTGTTCTCATTTTTGCTATCTCGTTACTTTCGTCTTTCTTCAATTTACTCTCAATCCATAATCTGTACCCATTCAGGAGATCATGTAATTCTTCTTCGCTTTCACTGAGGTTAGTATAATGAGTCATCCTCCTCTAACATTACCTTTTTTTATAGAAGTAACCGATACTACGTATACTGTCGATTCTTGTATAGGTGAACGTTGTATCAGCTGTTTAACTAAATGAACTTCGTGTGATTTGTATACGATGTGTTATGTTTCATGCTAAAAGCAATGTTTGTTAGTATTCTGTAGTTGGAGTTAAAAATATTTGAAATTACGAAATTCCTAGTATACTTAAAATTTATATTTTTAATTGCGCTATCTGATGCGAACTATTAAATTTATTTCTTGATTAATTTATAAAATAATGATGTACTTTAACGATGATTCATCTTTCGTTTTCTAAACTCTTGATTTTTAAAGCCCTTGGATTGTTGGAGTACTGCAGAACGTAAGTAGTTGTGGGCATGCTTTTGATGGAATCAGACGTGTTTTTGAGTGTGTCACTAATAATGTAATTTTTGGTGCGATGAAAATAGAGATTGTGAAGTCAGTGTGATTTAGAAGAATGGGATAAAATAAAAAGATATTCATAGCAACAGGCAAATCATCAGTTATTTTGTCTTCAGGAACCCCCAACGTTATAAAAATTACAGCCTCAAAAATGTACCCCCAGACAACAAAAATTATAGTCAACAACAAGAAGAGAAAATCTGAATAGATAAAAAGTTATCCTTTTTTATATCTTACGCCTCTCGAAGCTTTCAAAAGTTTTGCAAAGACAGAGAATTTTAATAGTGATGAGTGAGCAATATCATCGGTATTAATTCCACTCTTGAACCTTCCTTTTATTTTCATAATTGCTTCTTCAATACATAGATTGAACAGTAGGGGCGAAAAACTGCATTTCTGTCTAACACGCTTTTTAATCCGAGCACTTCGTTCTTGGTCTTCCACTCTCATTATTCCCTCTTGGCTGTTGTATGTGTTGTATATTACACATCTATCCCCACTTTCTTCAGAATTTCGACTTTTTTCATGTAGAAAAATCCTATAACCGTGTCTCTATTTTTCTTTAGTCTTGCTTCCTTATCAACCGCACGTCAATATTGCCTCTCTGGTGCTTTTACCTTTCCTCAAGCGAAACTGATCGTCAGTTAACACATCCTCAGTTTTCTTTTCCATTCTTCTTTTCCTTGTCATCAACTTGGATGCTTAAGTTGTTAAACTGATTGTGCGATAAAATAATTCTCGCACTTGTCAGCTTTTGCGGTCTTCGGAATTGTGTGGACGATGTTTTTCCGAAAGTCATATGGTTTATGGCCAGATTCATACATTTTACACACCGACGTGAATAGTCATTTTGTTGCCTGTTTCCCGAATGATTTTAGAAATTCTGATGGAATGTTATCTGTCCCTTCTGCTTTATTTGATCTTAAGTCTCCAAAGCTCTTATTCTGACTGTAATACTGGATTCCCTGTTTCTTACAAATCGACTTCTGTTCCTTCTTCTACCACATCAGACAAATCTTCCCCCTCATAGAGGCCTTCAATATACTCTTTGCACCTATCCGCTCTCTCTTGTGCTCTTAACAGCGGAATTCCCATTGCACTCTTAATGTTGCCACCTTTGCTTTTAATTTCACCGATGGTTATTTTGACTTTCTGATACGCTGAGTCAGTCCTTCGGACAATCATTGCTTTTTCGATTTCTTCACATTTTTCATGCAGCCATTTCGTCTTGGCTTCCCTGCACCTCCTATTTATTTCATTCCTCAGTGATTTGTATTTCTGTATTCCTGAATTTCCCTGAACGTTTTTGTACTTCCTTCTTTCATCGATCAACTGAAGTAATTCTTCTGTCAGTCTTGGTTTCTTCACAATTACCTTCTTTGTACCTATGTTTTTCATTTCAACTTCTTTGACTGCCCTTTACAGATATGTCCATTCCTCTTCCAACTGTTTTGCCTACTGAGCTATTCCTTATTGTAGTATCTACAGCCTTAGAAAACTTCAGGCGTATCTCCTCGTTCCTTGGTACTTCCGCATCCCACTTCCTAGTATATTCAATTTTCCTGGCTAATCTCCTCAACTTCAGCCTCACCTGCGATCTGCGTCTATATCTGCTCCTGGGTACGTCTTACAATCCAGTATGTTTTCGGAATCTCTGTCTGATCATGATTTAGTCTAACTGTAATATTCCCGTATCTCCTGGTATTTTCCAGGTATACCTCTTCCTTTTGTGATTCTTGAACAGAGTATTCGCTATTACTAGCTGAAATTTATTACAGAACTCAATTAGCCTTTCTCCTCTCTCATTCCTAGTACCAAGCTCATTCTCCCGTAACCCTTTCTTCTACTCCTCCCCCTACAACTGCATTCCAGTCTCCCACGACTATTAGATTTTCATCTCCCTTTACATACATAATCCTCACATTCTTTCTCTCTACGTCTTCACCTTCTGCTAGCAACATAGACATATATACCTGAACTATCGTTGATTTGCTGTCGATTCTGATGAGAACAACCCTATCACTGAAATATTGACAGTAACACACTGTCTGCGCTACGGATCCTGTTATGGCGTAAGGTCAGCGCTAGCATGCCAGTCGGGAACGACAGAGAACAGACGGCTGTGAGAAGAATTCAGCCACCCGCATGCTGACCGACCTCCCTCCAGGACGACAACGCGACTGCAGCGGCCCCTAGGCGACAAGGACTTAAGTGCCTCGCCCGACTGTCGGCAGCCCACTTCGATAACAGCTTCAACGTTAGCCACCTCGTTAGCCAACGCCTCGCAGCCTCTATCATTAGCAATCTGTATGTTTGTGTTTGTTCTGAAGAACACTGATTATTTTGTATGTCGCCCTTTTCTTGGGACACATCTATCGAAGTTAAGTATTTGTACTTGTCTTGTTACAACAAAACTGGTTAATACGAGTTGTTTGATTAGCGAACCGAGTATGCAGGATTCCTAGACACAACAGATCCTACTCCCGTTACATTATTTTCTGCTGCTGTTGATATTACCCTGTACTCATCTGACCAGAAATACTTGTCTTCTTTCCATTTCACTTGACTGACCCCCACTCTATCTACATTGGGCATTTGCATTTCCCTTTTCAGATTTTTTAGCTTCCTTACCACGTTGAAGCTTCTGACATTTCACGCCCCGACTCGTAGAACGTTATCCTTTCGTTGGTTATTCAATCATTTTCCTATGGTTACTTCCCATTTTGCAGTCCCCTCCCGGAGATCCGAGTGGGGGACTATTCCGGAATCTTTTGCCATTGGTGACATCATCATTACATTATCTCAGCTACAGGCCACATGTCGTTTGGATAAACATTATGTATCTTTAATGCAGTGGTTTCCATTGTCTTCTACATGCCTCATGCCATTGATCATTGCTGACTCTTCCTCCTTTAGGGACAGTTTCCCACCCCAAGGGCAAGAGAGTACCCTGAACCTCTGTCCGCTCCTCCGTCCTCTTTGACAAGACCGTCGGTAGAATGAGGGTGACTTCTTAAAGCGGAAGTCTTCGGCCGCCAATGCTGATTATTATTCAGAATTTAAGTGATGGCGAGGTTCTAACGAGGGTTCGAGGCCGTTTTCATTACTAATCAAAGGCGCTACCGCTGGAACTTTTTTAATCCGAGCACTTGGTTCTTCGTCTTCCAGTCTTGGTTCTTTTTCAGTGATCGTAATGGCATCGAAACAGAGAATGGCAGAAATTTGTTTCACTAAGGAAGATCGTACTGAGGTTCCTCTTTTGAATAGCCGCGAAAAAGCTGAAATGACAGCTATCGACATAAGTCACTGCGGAAAAGAAAGTAAACTAAAATCACTTAAAGAAGAAAAGCGACTCGGGATGATGGCACACCTGCATGTTCCCACACAGAATATGCAAAAGAGCTTTGATCTCGTCTGGAAGGTGTCTACTGTAGGTTACTGAAGGCACGGATCATTGCATGGGATTGGAAAAATGCGCATGCCATGTGTTCAAGAAGGGTCGATGAACAGATGCCGACAACTATAGACATACCAGACCAGCCTTGTGATTGTACTGAAGAGTTCTGGCAAACAGAAAACAGCATGTCATTCTCAATGGTGAGAAAGCTTCAGGCCTGAAACTAACTTCAGTCGCACCCCAGTAAGTGTTATAGGGTTATTACTGTTCACTGCTCACACTGCATATAAATGACCTGGTGGATAACGTCGGAAACAATGTGAGGCTGATCGTGGAAATTGTTGTTGAATACAGTGAAGTAGCAACGCCAGATGATTAGCACATGGTGTAGCGATTAGGATTTGACTCTCAACGTGTACAAATTGTACAATTGTAACTTATTGCGCATAAATTTGTGGAAAGTGTCTTTGTTGTATTATTCCATGATTGCCGAATAATCGCGGGAAGCGGTCGCATTCATTAAATATCTGGGAATATGCGTACGGAGCTGTTTAAAGCGGAACGACCAGATAAAACTAAATGCAGGAAAGGCAGATGCCAGACATATCCATTAAAAAAATTCTCATTAAGTGTGATGTGTATCAACGCATTATTAAGCTTGAGACTGGTGGGAGCCAGTGAGAACAAGCAAAATACAGGTGGCAGGTACAGTTGGTGACGTTTAGGTCACACGGGAACAGAAGAAGGTTGTTAACTGCAGAAACACTGTGCAGGTGTCCCAGGGTAGAAATTTCAGTTCAGGGAATTAGGTGGCAGCTCCATACATCGGATAAAAGCTGTTGCCAGGTGCCAAGGAAAACTGTAGTCGCGAATAGACACGACTTAGCATTTGCAGCAAGTATGATCCTTACTTATGACAACCGCGAAGTCGGTAGGTTGGCACAGATTAGAGTGAGATGCGAAATGGGTAAAACTTCAGAGATTGCGGCCCCAACGAAAGTGAGAAGTCTCCATCCTTAGGACGGAGCAAAATGGCGAAAAACACTATTATTACTAGCCATAAAAAGATGAATACTGAACACTGTTGTTGCCTAATAAGGAGTCTGCTAGTGTAAAGGCCAAGAACACCCAACCTACATAGTAGGTGAAGGGGAAAATGGCTCAAATGGCTCAGAGCATTATGGGACTTAACATCTGAGGTCATTAATCCCCTAGAACTTAGAACTACTTAAACCTAACTAACCTAAGGACATCACACACATCCACACCCGAGGCAGGATTCGAACCTTCGACCGTAGCAGGTGAACGGGAAGCTGGGTTTGAAGATGCTGCTAGTTTTGCTAATTCTGTTATTTCTTACCCCTGGAGCTCAGACAATGACTTCCGTTGTACGAACAGTAGAACCATTTGTTTTTCCTCAGCTCGGCGCACAACCGTAAGTGTTTTAGTTTAGGCAGAATATCATAAACAAATACTATTCAGATCCTTGGATTCCCCAAGTCTCCTGTAAGCACCCTTATTGAGTCCCAAAATCTTCACCTCTGAGAAGGTGCCCTGTAACAATGTATGACGCTGATCTGAACAGTCACCTACCGTCACTGTAAGTGTGTGTTTCTGCATTTGCTCTTGGTCGCTCTGAAATTGCGGACTAACTTGAAACCCCCTTAAGTTTTCATACGTTCCTCTACTCTGTGTCAGGACACAAGTGCAGTGCACTACGAAGAAGGTAGTTTACAAAATCCTCGTTCGATTGATACTTGAGTATTGCTCATCGGTCTGGGACCCTTACCAGCTAGATATGATAGTTGAAATAGAGAAGATCCAAAGAAGAGCAGCCGATTTCGCCTCAAGTTCGTTTAGTAAGTGCAAGAGCCTCACGGAGATGCTAACCCAACTCCAGTTGTAAACGCTAAAAGAGAGGCAGTATGCATTATAATGCGATTCACTGTTAAAATCCTGAGAGTCAACCAATATAGTTCTTACTTTTACATTTATTTCACGGAAAGACCATGAAGGTAAAAATTACAGAGATCTGAGCACACAACGCAGGCTTATTAACAATCGCTGTTCTCGTGGACCATTTGAGACTGGACCAGGATAGAGAGGAGGTGAGAGTGGTACATGAAGTACTCTCCGCCTCACACCATAAAATAGCTTTCGTGGTATGGATGTAGATGTCGATGAAACAGTGCGTCCTCAGTATGTCAATGCAAAACATGGCAAACGTCTGAATGTGGAAAACACATACTTAATGAGTGAAACTGAAATATATTAGATACAAATACTTTTCTTTGGATCTGTTCCACTTTCCCTTCATTTGTACTTGATACAACATTTTAAAATAATTTATATTTTTTTCTCCTGTAGTCAATAAGTTCTAGGGATTAACAATCTTTTTTTTTTCTATAGAGAATGAATGAACGTCTAGACCAGGGGTCACCAAACTACGGCCCGCGGGCCGAAACCGGCCCGCGAGGGCCGGCAAACCGGCCAGCATTAGCTGGCCGGACATGCCCGGTATCCGGGCCGCCAAATATTTGAGGTGGTAGCTACACTGCCAACAATTGAGTTTCGAGGCCTGTCGCGACCAATACACCGCGACATTGTCGGAGCTCTATCTTTACAAAGCGAAAGGTCATGGTTAAACTTGTGGCTATCCACAATAAACAGACAGACCATTCTCCGTGCGATAGTGGGAAAATAAAGAACGGTTAACAGACTAGTTTGGCGAATAAATTTTAAGTAAAAAAATTCTTTGCAAGTCTTTCATGTGGTGTCACCGCCAGACATCACACTTGCTAGGTGGTAGCCTTTTAAATCGGCCGCGATCCATTAGTGTACGTCGGACCCGCGTGTCGCCACTATCAGTGATTGCAGACCGAGCGCCGCCACACGGCAGGTCTAGAGAGACGTCCTGGCACTCGCCCCAGTTGTACGGATGACTTTGCTAGCGACTACACGGACGGAGACTCTCTCATTTGCCGAGAATATAGATAGCATAGCCTTCAGCTAAGTCAATGGCTACGACCTAGCAAGGCGCCATCTATCCTTTGCTATGTATCTACTGAAGCATGTACAGTAACAAGACCAATGTTCACCAATTGTGGATTAAAGTTAAGTATTCCAGAAGCTACGTACTTTTCTTTATAGCATTCATTACGTATCCTGTTTCAGACCTCACGCCAGCCTGCGTGAGTTTAAGAGCGTGCCTGTCGGTTACCCGTCACTGTGGACTGGCTGTCTTGTCAGTCCACAACATTTCAAATGGACGCCACTTCGGCGACTAGCCTTAGTAATCAATCGTTAAGGAAGATGCTTCTTAAGCGAGGTTTCACTTTCTTTTGATTACGTTGTAAAATACACATAACACGTAAATCGTATAAAATATTTTTATTTAAAGGCAACTTAAAGAAAATACAATAACTGGTGTACATAATGATATTGGATATTTTAGTTGTAACTGATGTATAAAAATAACTGTAATTAATTTATATCTTGAAAACTCACAGTGTTAGAGTATTCAAGTAAAGAAATTTAACATCTGTGATAATTAGTGACTTTTATGTAGCTGTAACTTTCCTTTCATAATTACCTCCAGTTGTGGATCAAGTTTGCTGGTAGAGATAATCATCAGCGACTTCAAATGCTCATCACTTAATTTTGATCTGCAAATACTTTTTGCATGTTTCATTTTGGAGAAAGTTTTTTCACGCAAATAAGTAGTGTCAAAAACGGAAAAAAAGCCACGGGCAAGTTTATGTAAATTTGGAAACTGTGTGTATGGAAGACACTTATAAAATTCCAGTAATGATGACTTTGACAGTAATGTTTTTCTTTAAAAAATCGCTACATTGCAAGTCAATAATTTCAAACTGAAGTTCTGCGGGTAACGCTTCTATGTCGACGTCAAAGGGATTTTGAAATATCTTGTCGTTTAAATTTTCATCGATATCTGAAAAACGTGAATCAAAATTAATTTTTAAAGCGCTCAAAGCTTCAATTGCGAAAGTTACAGGAAACGGAATCTCAGTTTGCTGACTGAATGTTTGGCATGTATAAAATGCGTGAAGCATACTTTGTTCAACTGAGATTGAAGCAAAGCAATCTTTTGTCGAAAGGACTTAACATGCTTGTATAAATCAGGCAGAAGCTGGTTTTCACCTTGCAATTTTAAATTAAGGTCACTCATATATTTAGTTAAGCCTGTATAAAATGCTAGCTTCCATAACCACTCACCGTTCCGAAACTCAGCCAGAGGACGATTCCTTTCGTTCAAATAAATTTCAATTACTGTTCGGGTTTTAAAAAAAAAAAAACGGTTCAGAACTTTACCGCAGCTAAGCCAGCGCACTGCAGTATAATATGGCAAGTCGGTTTCCCCAATATCTTCAAGAAACTCGCGGAACTGGCAATGACTGAGTGCATGGGATCTGATATAACTAACAACTGAAATAACTGGCTTTAAAACTTCTGACATATCAAAATGTTTTCCACACAAAAACTGTTGGTGAATAATACAATGCACTACTAATGGTTTTGAGCCACCATCATTTTCTACAGCCTTAGAAAGGAGAGCAACAACACCTTTATTTTTTCCACACATGTTTTTGCCACCATCAGTTGTAATACATTTTAATTTCTTCCACCGGAGATTGTTTTTCTGAACTGCTCTTTCAACTCGTTTAAAAATATATTCGCCAGTGGTCGTCCCGTGAATACTATGAACATCAAGGAGCTCTTCATACACTTCATAATTTTTGTCAATCCCTCGAATAAAAAGCAGTACTTGAGCAGTGTCTGATAAATCTGTTGACTCATCCACGGCCAAAGAGAACCAGTCTAAGTCTTGATTTTTGTCACGAAGTTGTGCTGATATATTTTGTGCAATGTCATCTATTCTTCGAGCCACAGTGTTAGCCGACAAACTTATCTTTTTAAATAAATTAACTTTTTCTGGACACATTTCTTCTGCTGTTGCAATAATGCAGTTCATTCACCGTCGGTAAACGGCTTACACTGTTTCGCTACTGAATGAGCCACACGAAAACTAGCACGAGTTGCTGCATGTTGTTCAGCATTTACTTCCTCAAACAGCAACTGATGGGTTTTTAGCTGGCGTTTCAGAGACTCATACATTTCTCTTCGTTCGCATCCTGTAAACTTGGAGTAATTCTGAGAGTGCTTAGTCTCATAATGACGTTTTATATTGTATTCTTTGAAGACTGATGTTGCTTCAGTGCAAATAATACACATTGGTTTGTTGCTTGACTCCACCACGAAATATTGACATCCCCAATGCTCTTTAAAAATTCTACATTCACTGTCAACCTTTCGTTTCTTTTCCATATTTGTACAGAACTTCACAAAAGATTGTAACCTGAAAATAAAATTATGCCATTTAATACTAATAAAACTAGGGAGTAGTCTGCCTAAGCAAAATGAATGAATTTATTTTTAAGGTACTTTAATTACTAAATTAAATACTCACAATTACACTGTAGTTCCACTAAAAAATACAGTGAAAAACTACTCAAGTCGTGCTATACGTATTTCGATTTTCAGATTTTCCTTGTCTCTTCGAATTCAAACTCTGAATTGTCCCACACTTCGTCGTCTCACCTACTAGTACAGCGCATAAAACACTAAAAAACTCAAGAGACACTCGCAACATAGACACAATCACGCAACAGAACTATCAAATATATGCTCTGGCTCTGCTACTCGCTACAAGACTATATAGCTAAACTTATTATTGCGCCGCTTGAAATAACAATGCGTTGACATACTCTACCTCTGTTACGTCTTGCAGTAATAGTGTTGCTAACAGTGATTTTGAGATTTCGTTAACTTTGCAGGACGCTTTCGTGAAGAATGTGCAGTGACATACTTTTTTGTCGGTGAAATTCGCCAGAATAACATACGCCAGAATTTCGGTCAGGTACGTCCACAAATCAAAATGACGTAATTAAATAACAATCGTAGTTCCTATTCCCACAACCTTAGATTTTTGCGATTTCATCTTTCCTTTAGCCTTAATTACGGTGATCATGGAGTGCTAGGGTGCTTTAATCCCACCAGGTAGATCTTGGCCCTTAAGATTTCGTGGAGGAGTCAATGTGGCCCGCGTGCTAAAAAGTTTGGAGACCCCTGGTCTAGACTACGCTGCTTTATATAGTACTGTGGAAGGGATTGCAGCAACCAGTCATTGTTTGTTTTCAAATTTTTACTTCTTAGTTCCTCAGCCATCAGGTTGTTTGGCGGCAGCTCGCCATACTTTTCTGCCTTCTGCCTTCCTGTTGAGAGCGGTATAGATGGTACTCTGGTGACCTCCATCATTGCTATGTGTGTTCCACCATCGGTCTGCTTCTTGTGTTGTTCTCCTCTATTGCCCCTTCAAGCCCAGCGATTCTTTTAATGACACCTTCATGTCTCAGAAAGTGGCCGACCCTTATGTCCCTTCGTGTTGTATAAGCATCCAAAGATGTGGCTTCTTTCCTCCCCTCTGTGGAGAGCACTTCTTCGTTTGACACCATGTCTACCTAGGCAATCTTTCTGCAGTAGCACCACATCTCGAAGGCTACTCTTTTGTATTTTTATGCTTCTGTTTTCACTTCCGTACAGCACCACACCTTTCTTGAGATGTTTGTCTATGTGGCTGGATGTGAAAAGGTTTCTTATCTTGTTAACAGCAATCTTGGCCGACTAGATTCGGATCGAAATATCCTCCTTTGTTCTTCCATCTGATATAATTTTACTCCCTAGGTACGTGAGGGATTCGATGGACTCAAGTCGGTCATTGTTAAGTGAACAGTGAGCAACGGTATTTTGTCTGCTAACTAATAATATTTTTGTTTTAGATTTATTAATTTTCATGTTATAGGAAGCTGAGGTTGATTTTCATCTGGCAAGCATCGTGCGTAATTGTTCCGCACCTTCATTTAACACTTCGATATCATCAGCAAATTTCATCATGACTATTTTCTCATCATGGACTAATTCCTCCTATACCTCTTAGTTTCTCTCTGACTTCATTGATTCCCATATGAATGTTTCCATTGAAGAAGACAGGAGACAGTGAGCAACCTTGTCGTACACTCTGCTCAATAGTAGCTTCTTCCTGATTTTTCCCACATGTTATCACAGCCTTTCTTCCCCATACGGGCTCTGTACTACTTTACTGTCCTTATAGAAGAGACATTCAAATGTTTCCAAGATTGTTACGACAACACTGCAGAAGTTTCGCTGAGAAGCCCTTGGACATCCTCCATACGGTCCCGATCTCTCGCCAAACGATTTCCATATTTTTGAAGCCATGAAGAAAGGCATTCGTGGCCGTCGGTTTGCTTCCGATAAATCGTGCACGCTTGGGTACAAACATAGTCCCGTAGGCAACCACAAATATAATTTATGTCGTCCTGTCATCTTTTCAAAAATCTGTCGCCAGTCTATCCAGTCAAATGCCTTAAGTCGACGATGGCAATACATGTGACCTCAGCCTTCTTTAGCCTTTTATCAAAAATTTATCATAAGTCGGATATTGCTTCTCGTCTGCCCATGCTGCTTCTAAAGTACAGGGTGGTAGTCCGTGGTCAGTGAATCTATCCTGCCTTCGATCCTTCTTAGAATTATAGAAGTCAAGATCTCGGAGGTCTGTGTTGCCAAACTAAGGATCCTATAGTGTGCATATCTGTTAGCAGTTCTTTCCTTGGTGTTAGCACTAACACATTTATAAAAACTTGTTGGGAGCTCTCCACTTTCGTATATAATTTGTATGAGACGGAGCAGTTCATCACGAAGCTACTCTCCATCAGCCTTGCACGAGTTCTGCTGGTATATAATCGACTCTGGTGGCATTCCCAGGTCGACCTCATCGCACAGCAAATAGTCTCCCTCTTCTTGTCGTTTGTTTTCCTCGGTGTTTTCCATTTCCATACCTTCATTAATTCCTGCACACTGGTTTTCACGGTGTTGTTTGCACTGTTCTTCCACTGTGTTTCATTCCTTTATTTCGAAAGAACTATTTAACTGATTTATAGGAACATTCCTGTTTCCATTCCTTGATAATTTCATTCATGTCTTTGCTTTGATCCACCAAAATTTGTTGTTTAGTCTTTCTTGACTCTCGATTGATTTCATTCCTCAACGCTCTATGTCTTCTTCAATGTTGTCTTGTTTCACTCACGTCCTACATTTATTTTTCTTAATATGCTTTCAGTAATCCTTTCTTTTTTGTGCTTTGTCTTCTGTCTCCCAACTCCTTTTGCTGCTCGTAACTTATTACATTTCATGTACTCACATCTTTCTTCAGTACTTCTGGTGTTGTTCGTTAACTGTAGCCATGTTTGTTTGTTCATTATATGCCGACCTAACTATACTATTCTTCAGTCTCTTCAGACCCTGTATCCCGCAAGTTCTTTGAATTTCAGATCCCACTTTCTTATTACTGTGTGATGGTCACTATCGATTCTGGGCCTTGGTAGCTTCTGCACTCTTATTTGATTCCACAAACTTTGTCTAGCTAGAATGGAGTTGATGTGGTATCTCCTAACTACAGGGACCTATCATGTATATTTTCTTCGGAAAAAATTAAGCGTTATACACTGAAGAGCCAAAGAAACTGGTACACCTGTCTAACATAGTTTGGGGCCCCCGCAAGAACGCAGAAGTGCCGCAACACGACATGGCTGTTTGAAAGTGGTTCAAATGGCTCTGAGCACTATGGGACTTAACATTTGAGGTCATCAGTCCCCTAGAACTTAGAACTACTTACACCTAACTAACCTAAGGACATGACACACATCCTTGCTCGAGGCAGGATTCGAACCTGTGACCGTAGCAGTCGCGCAGTTCCGGACTGAAGGGCCTAAAACCGCTCGGCCACCGCGGCCGGCTCATGGCATGTCTGAAGTAGTGCTGCAGGGAATTGACAATGAATCTTGCAGGCTGTCCGTAAATCCGTAAGAGAAAGGTTGTTGAGACCTCTATTGAACAGCACCTTGCAAGGCATGCCAGATGTGCTCAACAATGTTCATATCTGGGGAATTAGGTGGTCAGCGAAAATGTTTAAACTCAGAAGAGTCTTCCTGGAGCCATTCTGTAGCAATTCTGGACGGTCGCATTGTCTTGCTGGAATTGCCCAAGCCTGTCGGAATGCACGATGGACATGAATGGATGCAGGTGATCAGATAGGATGCTAACGTACGTTTCACCTGCCAGAGTCGTGTCTAGACTTATCAGGGGTCCCAAATCACTCCAATTGCACACACCCCACACCATTACAGAGCCTCCACCAGCTTGAACAGTCCGCTGCTGACATGCAGGGTCCATGGGTTTATGAGGTTATCTCCATACCAATACACGTCCATCCGCTCGAAACAATTTCAAACGAGACTCGATAGACCAGGCAACATTTTTCTAGTCATCAACAGTTCAATGTTGGTGTTGATATGCCCAGGCGAGGCATAAAGCTTTGTGTCGTGCGGTCATCAAAGGTACACGAGTGGACCTACCGTTCCTAAAGCTAATCTCGATGACATTTTGTTGAATTGTTCGCACGCTGACACTTGTTGATGGCCCAGTAATGAAATCTGCAGCAATTTGCGGAAGGGAAGGGTTGCACTTCTGTCACGTTGAACAATTCTCTTCAGTCGTCGTTGGTCCCGTTCTTGCAGGATCCTTTTCCGGCCGCAGCGCTGTCGCAGATTTGATGTTTTACCGGATTCCTAATATTCACGTTACACTCGTGTAATATTCGTACGTGAAAATCCCCACTTCATCACTACCGCGGAGATGCTGTGTCCCATCGCTCGAGCGCTGACTATACCGACACGTTCGAACTCAAATCTTGATAACCTGTCATTGTAGCAGCAATCACCAATCTAAACAACTGCGCCAGGCACATGTCTTATGTAGGTGTTGCCGACCGCAGCACCGTATTGTGCCTGTTACATATCTCTGTATTTGAGTACACATGCCTATACCAGTTTCTTTGCCACTTCCGCGTATATTACTAGTTGATGCTCTGTGCATAATTATACTGATCTACCTCCCCGTTCATTTCTTTGTTCAAGCCCAAAACGCCCCGCTATTGTGCCACGTCTTCCTTTCCCAACGGATGCATTCCAGTCCCCCCCCCCCCCCCCCAGCCCAATGATAAGGTTTCTCGTTCTTTAACTCTAGTAATGGCACAATGTGCACTATTACTGTATTATTCAGTTTTGTGTTCAGTTGTCCAAGTAGCAGTCTCCCGTTTATTTGTTGGTAACCACCTACCCCATATCCAAGCTCTTTGTAAAGGTTCACTTCTACCCCTCTTTCACCAGGTCGCTCCTCTATGCAGCCCATGTGTATGCAGCCGCAATTCCAGAAGTTTCCATCATTTGACCATCTCATCTTTCTCACTCCATGTATATCAGTTCCCATTCATGTTATTTCCAACTTTACATTCGCCAGCTCGCCAGACCACAAAAACGTTCGGATATTCCATGCTGCGATTCGTTTTCTCATACTCACCAGAACATTTATTTTATTGGTATTGCAGACTATTGCAGTCCCCTCCCGAAGACACGAATGAGCTACTATTTCGGAATCTTTTTACAAAAATGCGCTTCATATTCATTACTTGAGGGAAACGCAAGTGCTACTTATTAGGATATCCCGCGGGTCCTTTATGTGGTGGTTTCCCCTTACCTTCCACATATGCTGTCGACTTATGAAGAAATTCTTCCGTCTTTAGGGGGTACTTCCCCTTCGAAGGACTAGATCTCTAATGGCTCATTTGCCCACCGAAGTTGTCGTTGGCACTTGGTTGAATGGCATCTATTATTCCGAGAATATTTCGGTCCATGTACTCATTAGACATTTGCCGTCACAAATGTTGCCACTTCTCTACCACTGGGAGGTGAGCATTAGGTTTTTCCTTTCATTGAGCATAGAACCGAGATTGTTTCTTGTAGTCTGGCCACTTCTTTGAGGGAAAAGTGTTTTAAGTATAATAAAAGAAAAGCCTCAGAAGATCAAGTTATTAGTACATATTTGTAACGACTGCCTAACTCACATATCAGATTAAGGACATTAAAACTGGTACGTGCTTATATAGGTTGACTTACATAGAAGATTACAACAACCAGCCACTTTTTACAGTGCCATTTGTTCATTTAAACAGCATAGTTGCCGGTTTCGAACCGACAGTTTCATCTTCAGACGGCTAGTTCACGTTTTACATTAGATTTCGCCTTTTGTTTCCCCAGCTGACGAAATTTACTTGGGGTGGTGGTGACCTACAACCAAAACAAAATGTGAGACAACATCTTTTTAACTGTAACTGTGTCTCACAACGATTTTAAGTGATTTAAACAAATTATTATTATTAAAAGGAAGACGTTTCGCTTACTTACGATAAAGAATCAGCGCCATTCTGTTCCAGCGAAGGCTGCTTATCCTGCAGCAGCGAAAACTATATAATGCACTTTTTTGTGTATATATATGCACATAATGTAAAGCACCACCCACAATGTGTATGTAAAGTTGGTGATATTACAACCGTAACAATGCCAAAGACTTCCAGTCTCAGATGTATTTTATTATGTACATGTATGTGACAGAAGAAATTTACAAATTGCTGATGTTACGTTACTTACTATTTACATGGAAAGAGAACTGATTAAAATAAAAATAAACAAATAAAACAGTCAATTACAAAGTGTTACTGCAGTGATTTTACGTAAGTATTATGGTACACATTGCAACAAAAGTAAATGATAAGGGCCAAATTATATAAATAAATATTACAAATATGGACATATTATGTCATACATTGAAAGCACAGTAGATGGGTTGGCATTGATGTGCATATATAAATATTACAACAGTGGACATTTTTTTTTTTTTTTTTACTTTAAATTGGAAATCAGGTGAATGAAATTTTGAAGAAAGACTGCATTGGCTAACTTGGTTTGTTCATTGAGGAGATTTTGTGGTGATTTGCTTTTTTGTACATATATTTCAATCTTCTCAAGCAAATTCATAAGGCTACTTTTCTCAGCATGGTGCAGTACTTGTACATGGTCTTCAATGCTCTTTATTCCATGACTGTTTGCGTGCATGGCAAATGTGGATTTTCAAATGTTGTTCAAACGTGTGGCATCCATATGCTCTTTGAATCGTGTCTCAATGCTTCTTCCAGTTTGTCCTATATAGTAAGAGGGGCAACTTTGACAGTTGAGTTCGTATATGCCAGATTTTTCGTATGGTGGGTTGTTACTCTTTAAGTTGTGAACTGCCAACTGCTGGAGTTTCTTGTTCGTGTGGAAGCTTATTTTAATGTTTGTGTTTTTAAATAGGTTGCCTGTTTTATAGGATACGCTCCCTAAGAAAGGTAGTGCAATATCTTTTTTGCTCTTTTCTACTGTGTCTTGTGTAAGTTGCCTGGTTGTCTGGTGTGCAGCTTTTTTGGCTGATGGTTTTTGGATCTTTTGTGATAGTTCGTTTATTATGAGAGGGCTGTATCCATTGTTTGAGGTTTTAATGGTACTGATTTCTTTTGCTTTTTTAACTGGCTCTAGCGGAATTTTGTGTAGACAGTTCCGTGTGGATCTAAGATATGCCATCTTTTGCTGGTTTGGATGAAAAGATGAGCTGTTGATACATACGGTAGTGGATTTTAGTTTTCTATGAATCTCAAAATGATGTTCATGGTTTTTGTTTGTTATTTTTACGTGTAAGAAATTGATGCTGTTGTTAGTCACATGTTCAACGGTGAATTTAAAGTTTTTGTGCATGCTACTCAGATTTGTTGCTAATGTGTCTATTTCCTCATTGATGCAGTTGGGGAAACAAAAGGTGAAATCTAATGTAAAACGTGCCCTAGCCGTCTGAAGATGAAACTGTCGACTAAAAACCGGTAATGGCGCTGTTTAAATAAATAAATTGTCTTGTAAAAAGTGTCAAGGTTGCTGTAATCTATGTAAGAGTCAACCTATATTTTGTACACAGCCATGGGCTGAAAATGTCAGTTTTTGACAAAATAGCATGATACTTGCTTGTATAGCATAATGCACAGCACACTGGCTTATGGTACGGGGAAGTGACCCAGATCCATATCGACATTCCGTGGCTTAATAACAACTATGGATACTACATTGGCCACTCTGAATGTGGTTTTTAGGCAGTTCGTTTCGGGAAATGCTGGACTGCCTCAGAAAATACTGCACATAAACACTTAAAATATGGTACCACACAGACAAATTCTCAGAGGAGGGCCGGCCGCGGTGGTCTAGCGGTTCTAGGTGCTCAGTCCGGAACCGCGCGACTGCTACGGTCGCAGGTTCGAATCCTGCCTCGGGCATGGATGTGTGTGATGTCCTTAGGTTAGTTAGGTTTAAGTAGTTCTAAGTTCTAGGGGACTGATGACCACAGATGTTTAGTCCCATAGTGCTCAGAGCCGTTTGAACCATTTGAATCTCAGAGGAGGGGGGGGGGGGGGGGGGGTAATGTTGGTTGGATGTTGGTAATGCTGACACACTCGTCCACCAATTGGGGTATTCAAAGGAGTGTGCTTCTCTGCGTCGCTCGCAGCTTAACAGAAGACCATAAGCAGCAACGAAGGACTATTAGTGCGGAATTGCTTGCGCGTTACGAGGCTCATCGTGGAGGTTATCGACGGAGCAAGACGTTGGCTCTGACGTTGGTCAGTAGAGTGCTACCAAGCGCGCACACAGGCATTCCCAGTAACGTGGCCTAAGGCCGTTGCACTGAGATTATGTTGAAAAGTAGGATTTTGTAGCCAAAAGAGGGGGAATAGTATGATGTATTGGAATCGCAAATACACTACTGGCCATTAAAATTGCTACACAACGGAGATGACGTGCTACAACGCAGAAGAAATTTAACCGACAGGAAGAAGATGCTGTGATTTGCAAATGATTAGCTTTCCAAAGCATTCACACAAGGTTGGCGCCGGTGGCGACACCTACAACGTGCTGACATGAGGAAAGTTTCCAACCGATTTCTCATACACAAACAGCAGTTGACCGGCGTTGCCTCGTGAAACGTTGTTGTGATGCCTCGTGTAAGGAGGAGAAATGCGTACCATCACGTTTCCGACTTTGATAAAGGTCGGATTGTAGCCTATCGCGATTGCGGTTTATAGTATCGCGACATTGCTGCTCGCGTTAGTCGAGATCCAATGACTGTTCTCAGAATATGGAATCGGTGGGTTCAGGAGGATAATACGGAACGCCGTGCTGGATCTCAACGGCCTCGTATCACTAGATGACAGGCATCTTATCCGCATGGTTGTAACGGATCGTGCAGCCACGTCTCGATACCTGAGTCAACAGATGGCGACGTTTGCAAGACAACAACCATCTGCACGAACAGTTCGGCGACGTTTGCAGCAGCACGGACTATCAGCTCGGGGACCATGGCTGCGGTTACCCTTGACGCTGCATCACAGACAGGAGCGCCTGCGATAGTGTACTCAACGACGAACCTGGGTGCACGGGTGGCAAAACGTCATTTTTTCGGATGAATCCAGGTTCTGTTTGCAGCATCTTGATGGTCGCATCCGTGTTTGGCGACATCGGGGTGAACGCACATTGGAAGCATGTATTTGTCATCGCCATACTGGCGTATCACCCGGCGTGATGGTATGGGGCGTTACATTGGTTACACGTCTCGGTCACCTCTTGTTCGCATTGACGGCACTTTGAACAGTGGACGTTACATTTCAGATGTGTTACGACCCGTGGCTCTACCCTTCATTCGATCCCTGCGAAACCCTACATTTCAGCAGGATAATGCACGACCGCAAGTTGCAGGTCCTGTACGGGCCTATCTGGATACAGAAAATGTCGACTGCTGCCCTGGCCAGCACATCATCCAGATCTCTCACCGTCACAATACTCCAGTCACTACTCTTGATGAACTGTGGTATCGTGTTGAAGCTGCATGGGCAGCTGTACCTGTACACGCCATCCAAGCTCTGTTTGACTCAATGCCCAGGGGTATCAAGGCCGTTATTACGGCCAGAGGTGGTTGTTCTGGATGCTGATTTCTCAGGATCTATGCTCCCAAATTGCGTGAAAATGTAATCACATGTCACTTCTAGTATAATATATTTGTCCAATGAATACCCGTTTATCATCTGCATTTCCTCTTGGTGTAGCAATTTTAATGGCCAGTAGTGTAAAACCAATCTGCTTTCGGAAAAAAATGTTACATTATTTATTGAACGCCCCTCGTATTTATGCGTTCTTCCAACTGGTATTTCGTAGCATGCAATCGTAGCACTATAACTATTTATTTTTCTCATGCTGCGGTTTTTTTTCCTCCTATCAGCTATTTATTCGTAATCAGAATACTGTTTGCCATGAACATTAACACAGACATACTCGTCTCCTTTTTCAATTTTAATTTGGTAGGAAACTGAATGTTTGAAAAATTTAATTCACTTGCTTGAGGAAGAAACGAGAACTGACGATTTTTATCTGGTGGGTGCAAACCGGACGTAACTGAACAGTTCAAGCAAGTGTTATTAATTTTTGCATGAATATTTAACACAGTATCTTTGTTTTGAATCACTTCTGGCTACGTTCTGTGCAATTCTTCATAAAACCTTTATTTATGTTAATATTATCGCATAGTTGTAGTACTTCCATTAATACACCACCAAAATCACTCTTGAAAGTCCATACGATTGCCTTCAAATTTATTTTTAACATTGATTGAATACGACAGCTAGTTGACTTATGACAGAAACTGGTACCAAATTTATTTAATATTGCTTTTACCTCATCCGACAAATGATTAATCACTGTGAAAGGAAAGAACCACAAAATGTAATGTAGTATCTGTCTAAACTGACCTAAAGTGGAACTATCGCATAAAATTAATTGCCGGAAGAGCAGGTGCCAAATAGAGTTTCACTGTAAAAATCGTAAGGAAATGTAACTCACAATAGCTACAGCTTGCAAATCTCTTGTACCACCAATTCCTGAATATTCGTTGTCAGTCCTGGATCCTTATCAGGTGTGTTTAGTAAAGAAGATAGATGATACCGAGAGAAGGGGGGCGCCTTTCGTGTCGGGTTTATTTACTTCAAGTGGAACCAGAGGCAAATGCTACTAAACAGGCGTTGTGCATCACGGAGAGAATTACTGCTTACGTTCCAGGAAGAGTCCACAGATTGCTACGTCGTTCCACATAAGTCTCGCCAAATGGCCATGGCGGGGAATTCGGAGAACTGCAAGCTCACAAGGGAGCATAGCGACAGTCGTCCCTCACGCACGCAGATGCCGGAGGAAGGGGACTAGTGCAAGCTTATAAGCTGAAGACGTAAGGTTTGTAATTAATGACTGTGAATGGCCTATTTTAACGTACTGAATATGTGAAGCTGGAGACTTGTGTCACTGGTACACGGCACATCTACCGTCTATAGCTCGTGTCTGATTAAGTATAGGATGCGACGCCCTTCGGCCATTCCTAGCAGTTGTTCATGTGCCTGCCTGTACAAAGCATCTGATGTTGACACTCATATCAGAATACTCTTAATGGTATGTTAACGTCATTAGCCACGCTGTCCTTAATATGTACCCTTAGAATTTTTGTGTAGAGTTAGCCTTCGGCCAATTGATCCCACTATTTTAGTTGTTCACAAAGTTTGTGAAACAAAACTAAAAAAGTGTTTCGTTTAGTTAATACGAACATATTATAGTTACATTAGTGTTTTTCCGTTTTGTTTCAACAGATCTGATGACAGTAAGCCAAAACCGGCCTTATCGCGAATTATATAATGATGTGCGGCTAAGACGGACAATTATGAATGAAGCGGAAGTGGCAGTGTTAAGTGCCTATCGCCATGCATGGTACTGTATTGTAAATGAAGACAGTTACATCGATTGCACTATTGTCTAGAAATCGATGCGATTCGTGATTCCATCAACACTACTTGACTGAAGAGTTTTTCCAATTGGCGTTCATGTGGGTGATTCCTATACTGCTATGCCCTGGAAAATTACGGTTAAGTTTTTTTTGTACTTTTGCTGCACGTAGAACATGAAGAAAAACAAAAAACGGATGCTTCGAGTTTATCTTTGGCAACAGGTACATAAGAGACCGCTTACGCACCTATTACAGGCTAGTTGACGTTTGAAACCCATATCTAAGTCTTGTGGCGGGTGCAGTTACAATATTTGTCATTAACAGCTGAAACCAGGCACTAATTTTATCAAGTGAATGACCTGCTGCATTAGTATAACGTAACCCCAGTGAAATTTCCAGTGTTACTGTAATGTTTCCACAAGATGATAGAGTAACAAACAATGACTGAACCATTGTATTTACAGTTCTTCCTTTGTTCGCTTTTTTGCAAACTTAAGAACTACTTTTCTTTAGTGGATTCCCCCTTTTTACTATAGTGTGTGTCATTCATTTGGTTCACACATTCGCAGAGCTGGATGGCAAAACATCAATGTGAGAGGAACTATTTCCCTTTTAGCAGATTTCTGTAAAGCGCGTGTGAAATGTTTTTCATGCTGTTAATGAAACGACGTTCGACTTCATCCATGAAGTCATATCAATAAAATTATGAATAAACGCATATTAAATTTCATTTCTCGATACTGATGACGCTTTTGGCTTACTTCTCTGAATTGTTTTTTTCTTTATTTTGACGAAATGCAGAAGTAAAAAAGTGTCATGACTTCGTTTCCTTCCCAGACAAGGGACTCAAGTGACAAAACAATCAGCCTCAAAATGTTTGCTGCGCGGTTTTGTATGGTCGTCTGCCTTAATATTCCTTATTTTCAAGACAACGTCCCAAACATTCCATCGTATTTCATCAGTGGGAAAACTTACCATTAATGAAATTGTGTAAAAAAAATTACAAAGTGTGACGAAAAGAAGAAAATAAGAATCACCCAAATAATATTTCTTAAGTTTTTACATACAGTGTGTTCCTAAACTATTCGTTCAAATTAATGCAGGGGGCTAAAGAATATCAAAACGAATATATTTCGATGACTAACATACGGCTTCTGAAGTTTAGTTGTAATGTTAGGGAACATTCTGTTAGTGGTGCTGACGTATGCTGTCGCGTCGGTGTCACTGGACCACGCGAGGTGGCGCAGTGGTTAGCACACTGGATTCGCATTCAAACCCTCGTCCGGCTATCCTGATTTAGGTTTTCCGTAATTTCTCTAAATCTGTTCGGGCAAATACTGGGACGGTTCCTTTGAAAGGGAGCGGCCGACTTTCTTCCCCATCCTTCCTTAATCCGATGGGACCGATGACCTCGCTGTTAGGTCCCCTCCCCCCGAATCAATCAACCAGTGCCACTGACCTGGAATGTGTACTGACGTTGGTTGGATAGTTGGTTTGTGGGGGTTGAAGGAAACGATACAAAGGCCATCGGTTCCTTGTTCCATGGCCATAAAATCCTACAAGGAATAAAAACAGGTAACGGAGGTAACAAGGGACGACACAGAACAAGAAAGACACATACAAAGGCCAGATAAAACGAATTAAAAGCACACAGAGTGTGACAGTGGTTGGCCGACCATGAAAACAAAAAAAGAAAAGCCAACCACCGAGAAACACACTAAAAACCACAATCTAAAACCGTATGCCAAAGGCCAGACTCAACACAAAAAAGGACACAAACCATTAGATCGAGCGATAAAAGCCCACTGCACGAATAAAACTCAAAACTAAGTCTGCCATTGCAGTTTCATCCGATAAAAGTGCAGGGAGCGTCTCAGGCAGTGCAAACGTCTGCCTGAGCGCAGTTAAAAGTGGACAGGCCAACAAAATGTGGACCACTGGCAACGCTGATCCACAGCGACAGGGAGGTGGGTCCTCACAGCGCAAGAGCTGACCATGCATCAGCCAGGTGTGGCCAATGCAGAGCTGGCAGAGAACAACTGAGTCCTTGCGAAAGGCTTGCAATGAGGATCGCCACACACCTGTAGTCTCCTTGACGACTCTAAGTTTGTTGAGTGAAGGCAGGGTGCGCCATTCATCATCCCAGGCACCTAGTACCTTCTGTCGCAAAACTGACTAGATATCACATTCCGAAAGGCCAATCCCCAAGGCCGAGGCACTGACAGCCTGTTTGGCCAGGGTGTCTACCCGTTCATTTCCCAGGATGCCGACATGACCCAGGGTTCACACGGAGTGGCTGCAACGGGCGAGAGTATGGAGGGACTCCTGGATAGCCATCACCAGACGAGAGCGAGGGAAACACTGTCGATAGCTCATAAGCCGCTCAGGGAGTCACTACAGATAACGAAGGACTCATCTGGGCAGGAGCGGATATATTCTAGGGCGCGAGAGATGGCTACCAGCTCGGCAGTGAAAACACTGGAGCCAGCCAGCAATGAGCGTTGTTCATAATGATCCCCTAGAGTAAGAGCATAACAAACACGACCAGCAACCATCGAACCGTCGGTATAGACCACGTCAGAGCCTTTAAACGCGGAAAGGAGTGAAAGAAAGTGGCGGCGGAGGGCCTCAGGTGGGACTGTGCCAAATCGAGTCGAAGGCATGGGCGCTGCACACACCATGGGGGTGCATGTTTATGGGTCCGGAAAACAGGTCAGAGAGGGAAAAACTCAAGCCCAGAGTGAAGAGCCTGGACACGAACCGAGATCGTACACTCTGACTGGGGCTGCTGTTCTGGCGGATGGACAACTGATTTGGGAACAGCAGACGGTAACTGGGATGTCCAGGCAAGCTACAAACGTGTGCAGCATAAGTGGCCAGTGATCGTTAGCGCCGGATCCGCAATGGATGGACACCAACCTCCACAAGTATGCTGTTGACAGAGCCTGTGCGGAAAGCTCCAGTGGGGAGTCGGATCCTACTGTGAAGGATGGGTTCAAGTAACCGCAGTGTGGAAGGGGATGCCGACTGTAAGCCAGCATCCCATAATCTAGACAGGACTGAATTAATGCCTCGTACAGCCACAGAAGGTTAGACCGATCGGCAGCCCAGCTGGTGTGACTCAAGCAATAAAGAGCGTTAAGATGCTGCCAGCAAGTTTGTTTAAGCTGCTGAATATGAGGGAGCCAAGTCAACCGGGTATCAAAAATCAATCCAAAAAACCAATGCGTCTCCACCACAGAAAGATGTTCACCATGAAGAAAAAAGCTGTGGCTCAGGGTGAACACTGCGACGCCGGCAGAAATGCATAATGCAGGTCTTGGCAGCTGAAAACTGGAAGCCATGTGCTACAGCCCAAGACTGCATCTTGCGGATAGCGCCCTGCAGCTGCTGTTCAGCTGCTGCAATGCCAGTGGAGCTATAGTACAGGCAGAAGTCATCAGCATACAAGGAAGCTGAGACAGACGTTCCCACCGCTGCAACGAGTCCATTAATTGTAACTAAAAAGTGACAGACACTCAAGACAGATCCTTGCGGGACCCCATTCTCCTGAACTCAGGAGGAACTATGGGAGGCCGCAACATGCACGTGGAAGGAAAAAGCAACAGGAAATTTTGTATGAAAATCGCGAGTGGGCCCCGAAGACCCCACCCATGAAGCGTCGTGAGGATGTGATGTCGCCATGTCGTATTGTACTCCTTCCGCATGTCAAAAAAGACAGCAACCAGATGCTGACGGTGGGCAAATGCCATACAGATGACAGACATCAGGTAGACCAGATTATCGGTGGCAGAGCGGCCCTTACGAAACCCACCCTGAGACGGAGCCAGAAGGCAACGAAACTCAAGTATCCAACTCAACCTCTGGCTCACCATGCATTCGAGCAACTTGCAAAGAACATTGATGAGGCTAATGGGGCTGTAGCTGTCCACCTCCAGTGGGTTCTTGCCAGGTTTCAACATGGGAATTACGATGCTTTCCCGCCATTGCAATGGGAACTCACTCTCAACCCAGATACAGTTCAAAATGTCTAGGAGGCGTCGTTGGCAGTCCACTGAGAGGTGTTTGAGCATCTGACAGTGGATGTGATCTGGTCCTGTAGCCATATCAGGGCAAGCAGCTAGGGCACTTTGGAATTCCCACTCACTGAACAGAGCATTGTATGATTCAGGGTGGCGTGTGTGGAATGAAAGCCTCTGATGTTCCAACTGCTCTTTCTGGGAGCAGAAGGCAAGGAGGTAATTCACAGAAACGGAACTCTGAGCAAAGTGCTCCGCTAAGCAGTCTGCAGTCGTGTTGGTGTCAGTACAGACTGCTCCATTCAGGGAAAGCCCAGGTACACTGATGGGGGTCCGATAGCCATAGAGTCACTGCAATGGTACAAGCAGCGACGGAAATTCTAGCGACAAGGTCTTCTTTTGTTCCCATAACAGTTTCGTACACCAGCTGCTTCATATGCCCCCTGAGGAAGATATCCAGACACATGAAGTCAGGTGACCTGGGTAGCCATGCCACAGGACAACATCGGTCGATCCATCGATTCCCGGAGATGTCTCTCAGATGATTCCTCAGGGCAGTGCTGAAATGGGCAGCTAGATGTACATTCTTTGTCTGACATTCAGAGGTACATCCTCCAGCAGTTGTGGCAACACATCTTGCACGAAGACCGAGCGAGGTGGCGCAGTGATTAGCACACTGGACTCGCATTCGGGAGGACGACGGTTCAACCCCGTCTCCGGCCATCCTGATTTAGGTTTTCCGTGATTTCCCTAAATCGCTTCAGGCAAATGCCGGGATGGTTCCTTTGCAAGGGCACGGCCGATTTCCTTCCCCATCCTTCCCTCAACCCGAGCTTGCGCTCCGTCTCTAATGACCTCGTTGTCGACGGGACGTTAAACAGTAATCTCCTCCTCCTCCTCCTCTTGCACGAAGATGCTATACGTTCGTCCATTGATGTGGAATGAGAGAATGTATTGCCCAATCAACCTATCACTGGTGTCCTTACAAGGCGAATCAGTGTGTTTCCAAGCGCGTCTCAGAACCAAACACACAGCAGTTCTGAACGTCAGTACACGCCCATGCGGGTTTGGGGGTAAGAATAGGCCTGCGGTATTCCTGCCAGTCGTAAGAGGCGACTAAAAGGAATCTCAAACATTTCGGCCTTTATGTGATGGTCTCCTCTCGGGTTTGACCATATTTCAAAACTATTCCGAAGAGCGAGCCAATTGGGGAAGGGCGCCTTACATGGTGCATTGTGTCCATTGTGCATTGAGACCTTTCGCCAGCTTTCTCGTTGTCACATTGCAGTCCCACTCGTTCTCCATCTCTTGGGCGAGGCTACATTCCTAGGTGCGATTTTCACCATGTACTGTGCAGTATTGCTTTCTGCAGAGGCGGCGACCATGGACTTCCTTGCACCTAATATCCAGCAGGGTAGCCAGCCCATTGTGGTGGAGCTGCCATGTACCCTGTTGGTTATAGCTCCCTGGCAACACAGGGATTGCTCTGCTGATGCCTGCGCATTAACTTCCCACATATACCAAGGAGTAGATGCCTATCTCCATGGGGCATAGGGACTCCTGGCAAAGGCCATCCTGCCAGGTGGCCCTTGCTGAGGCTGGCTGGCTCCCGTGGGGAGGGCCCTTGGTTGGAGTAGATGGCATCAGGGTGGATGACCCGCAATGAAGTGTGGTACATCATCTCTTGCTGGTGGCCAGCCGCCAGCAGTCTCTAAGTGTTCAAGGGCTCAATTTAACACAAATACGTATGACCCCAAATCGTTCCCCTCCCTGGCCACACCATGGGAGGAACGAAAGGCTAAGACTGATAGCGAGACTTATTCACCCTGGTATCTAGTATGTACAAGAGCTGATAGGGAATCCTTTGTGTCCATGAAACCTCAGTTCTTTGTAGAGCATTTAGAGGACAAGTTTGGGGAGGTGGAGGGCTTGTCAAAAATGCGGTCTGGGTCAGTCTTGATAAAAACAGCATCCTCTGCCCAGTCACGGTCATTACTTCCTTGTAAGAAGCTAGGGGATGTTTCTGTTATTATCATGCCCCATAAAAGCTTAAATATGGTCCAGGGCATTATCTTCCACAGGATCTTCTTCTACAGTTCGATGAGGAGCTGCGTGCCAACTTAGAGTGACAAGGTGTCCATTTTGTCCTGTGCGTCCACCAGGCTCCGAGGGATAATCAGATTGCCACCAGTGCCTTCATCTTGGCCATTGACGGTGATACATCACCTGAGAAGGTGAAAGTGATGGACTACCGCTGTGATGTCAAGCCGTATATCCCTCCCTCGATGCGGTGTTTTAAGTGTTCGAAGTTCGGGCATATGTCTTCCTGCGGTGCTTCCAGCCTCATGTGTCGAGATTGTGGTCGTCCATCCCATCCCTATACGCCATGTGCCCCGCCTCCCATCTGTATTAACTGCGGAGAGCACCATCCCCCTTGCTCGCCGGACTGTGGGATTCTACAGAAGGAAAGGAAAGTCATGGAATACATTACCCTGGACCGACTGACCTACACAGAGGATAAAAGGAAATTTGAAAGGCTCCATCCCGTTAGCATGACAACATGTTACGCCACTTCTGTCACTACTGTTACAGCCCCACCCGTTGAACCAATTGTAGTCAGCTCTAAGAGCCATAAAACCACTTCTGCCCCCTTGAATGGTGGAGGGCACTTCCCTCCCAGTTGCTCCCACACCACCTACCTTTGGAGCAGCAGCACCCCCCCCCCCCCCGAACCATCAGGGACACCAGTCCCCACTTCTAAGCTGGAGAAGTGTAAATCTTCTTCGACATCTCTTGCTAGGAAGGGATCCCTTGGGTTACTCCCTTCCCAGGTTCCTACCACTAGCTCAGCCGACACCTGCCAATGACTGAAGAAGCCACAAGTCGCTGGTTGTAGGGCTTCGCGGTCCTCTTCAGTCATGGAGACTGAATCAAAGAAGCCCTCCCAGCTAGGGCAACCAAAGGAACAGCGCGAGAAATCGAAATCGAAGACCCCTAAGACCAAGGAAATTGTGGTGGCACACACTCCACCGCTACCTACCAGCTCTGTGTCTGAGGATGAGGTGGAGATTCTGGTGTCCACTGAGGACCTAGATCTTGCCAGACCCTCAGACACGATGGATGTAGCTCCCACAGGAACTCCATCAGTGGCAGCAGGTGACCCAGCAGCGCAATCTGCCTCCTTGGTCCCTTCATGCCTTTTTCGGCTGCGGACGATGTCATTCTCCAGTGGAATTGTAGCAATTTTTTCCATCACCTTGCTGATCTCCAGCAACTTATCAGCCTTCACCCTTTCTTCTGCATTGCTCTCCAGGAAACTTGGCTTCCGGCAATGCGAACCCCCACCCTCCATGGCTATCGGGGTCATTATAAGAACTGGGTGGTTTATGAGAGGGTATCTGGTGGCGTCTGCATCTACGTCCTTAATTCTCTTTACAGCGTGTGTGTCCCTCTTCAAACACCTTTAGAGGCTTTTGGGCGTGGACGCCTCAGGCTATTGCTGTCTGCAGTCTCTATCTTCCACCAGATGGTGTTGCCCCGTAGCATGTATTGGCTGCACTGATAGCCCAATTGCCGCCACCTTTTCTGTAACCCTCTTTGGAGTGGATCAGTGTCAACAGGCTGAGGCACTGTCACTGAGAAAGTGTTGGCACAGCTTGACCTTTCCCTCTTAAGTAATGGTGCCATCAAACATTTCAGTGTGGCACATGGCTCATACTCAGCCATCGACCTTTCGATCTACAACCCTAGCCTTTTGCCATATGTCCAACGGAGTGTGCATGATGACTAGTGCGGTAGTGACCACTTTCCAATCTTTCTGTTACTGCCACAGCGTCACTCTTCTGGGAGCCCCTGCAGATGGACTATGACTAAGGCTGACTGGGACTTGTTCACCTCCATTGCCACTATTGAGCCTCTTTCCAATGACGCCATTGATGTGGTGGTTCACTCGATCACCACTGGCATCGTTATTACTGCAGAATCTGCAATTTCCTGTTCTTCTGAGTCCCCTCAGTGTCGGACTGTGCCTTGGTGGTCACCCGAGATCGCTGAGGCGATTAGGCATCACAGGAGGGCCCTCCAGCGTCATAAGGGGCATCCATCATTGGAACACCTCATCGCCTTTAAATGAGTGATAAATTAGCCCTAAGGGCTTCGATATGTGCCACTTTTCTCCAAAGAAAACTTCAATTTTAGTTAAACGGCCTTGACTTATGACACATAAAAATATAAATTTCAGCTCTTATATCAGTAAAGGGTATGAAATAAATAATTTAATAAAGAAATAATTATAAGAACATATTTATTCATAAAAAATATTACATAACACTGCACAAATTATTTGAATCAAATCAAGAAATTAATCAACTCAGTTGTTTTGGTTTGTTTTGCATTTTACATAAAATAGTTAGCACAGAAAAATTAACTTACAAGTTATTAAAAAAATCAAAATAAAATTTTGGAACTTATATTTTTATGTATTAACTGCAACAGTCCAGCCGTTTCAGCATCTGATACACCTTCCTTAGCAGTATAGGCTTTTGCCAGACATACTTTCTGCTTGCCAGTTTCTGATGTTTGTGATCGAGTTGTTTTACGCTTATTAGTTAATAATACTACTTTAAAATCTTGTTCACTGTAAGAGTTCTTGTCCATGAACTCGTTTGGTTAATCTATAAAAATCGTCATAACAAAGTTTGTGTAAAGTATGTGGCACGCCAGTGTTTTTTTTTTTTTTTTTTTTTTTTTTTTGCCGTCCTTATTAGGCTCACATGACGGTCAGCAACATAGATATGACCAGATTTTCGAGCTTTCCTGACCTGTTTCTCAATATTAGAATGTATACTGTCTTCCTCGTTTTGGATATGTCCAGAGATTAAATATTTGTGCATTATGGCTTCAATCCACTTGAAAGTCAGTATAGCTTTACGGTGAATAGTAATAATGTTTTTATTTTTATTTTGACCCACGCAGTGATCTGAATAAAAAATTTCCTCTGTTTTGTTTTCGTTGCTTGACTCATTACCCCTTTCTTGATGCAGTTGTTCTAAATAACGCCATACACAAAAAGTAATTTCAACAGAACCTCGATTTGCTTGTCCTTCGTGCCAAACGTATCAATTGACTGAACTTGTGTTACGCTGAAAAATCGTGAAATAGAAAACATTCGGTTTGGAAACGTGGTAAAACGTTGAGGCAACACCCACAGGTCATGGTAATACAGCTTGTAAGTCATACACTGCTACTATATTACTAGATTTCTTATCTTTCTCTTTCACAGTTTGTGATAGATCTTTCGCTTTCAAATGGTTCTCATATTGCACTGCAAATTTTTCTTTTTCTTCATTAGATGCATTTTCAAACTTGATGCAGAGCTTGCACTGATCCTTCTTTGGGGTAAAAAAAGCCAGATTAATTCTTTGGTAAAAATTGTGTAATACATGAGGTAATTACGATATTCCAACTTTACTTCTTCACACATCTTTTTGTAATCTCTATAAAGGTCACTTATTGTTTTACCACCTTCAATGTATTCTTTAGAAGTTCTGGCACAGCAGTAGTGACTAGGAATCTTCGGAATTGAGCTGATATGTTTTCTTTTATTTCTGTTGACACAGTCAGTTGTTTACCATGTTTTCCCCGTATATCAGTGGAAATAACTCCTCCTTGAGCAGAAATTCTCTTTTCCTCAACAGTTCGACAGATTCGTCTGCTTGTACCTAAAGTAGCAGTAAAAAACTGTTTACAAACTCTTGCTTTTTCACCATTATGATCAAAATAAAAAGCAGTGTTAAGATGACACCGACTATCTTCCTTCTGATGGCGGTACCTTGGCTGCACGGTTGTCATGCTAGCAGTGATGTAATCAGTTTGCCTCTGTAAGTCTCCCATTTTCCGGTACTTCTGAAAAATATTTTGTCTCTCTTCAGCAGAAAATTTTTTTGAACATCTAAGCCGACACTTTTCCCCATATGGAGGTATCATATTCCGAGCTTCTCTCATTACTAGAGCCCTTTCAATTGTTCCACCGTCATTTTGTATTTTCTTTGTAGACTTATAACTTTTACCACAGTTCCTTTGGATTTTGCTTTAGGGTTTTTTTTGCCATTTGTCAACATTTCTCTTCCTCTTTCGACTTTTATTCTCAGATTTACATGGAAGCGACATTTTTCTTTTACCTTCTCTTTCTCCTTCTTTAGACTTTGTAATTCTTTGAACAGATTGTGAATTTGAAGTGGATGATGAGTCACTAGAATAGGCAACAAAATTAGGGTGAGCACCTGTGTCGTCGAATTCAAAATCTTCAAAACGTTCATCTGCAACACTCTTCAAAAACGTGGAGGTACTGTTTTCACCTGGATCACTACAATCGTTTTCAGCAGATGTGTATCTGCTGAGGTTGTTATCATTCTGATCACCAGAATCATTCAAAATGCTACTGCCTTGTAAAACCTCAGTTTCACCACAGCGTATCGGAACGGCTGCAAGAAACAAAATAAGTAAGTACCTTTCACGTGAATTGTATAAAACGTATTTAACATAATACACGATTTGTCATTGCACAGAACCAACCTTGAGAACTGGTCATAATATGCTGTGCATTTTCTTCAGTATTGTTTGGACGTTGAAGCTCCCAAATTGTAGCATTTTGATCATTTAGTTTGACAGCTAGCGTGACAATTAGTGGACTTCGTGAACTAGTCGACATTGTTGTAACCAAAACAGATTCATCACTATATATGTGCTTCTTTGTTCAAGAGTGGCACAAGACAAAATATTAGAACATGGCATTACAGTTTCGGAAAAAGATTATTCATAATTTTTTAGAAGAGTGCCACATCTCGAAATAAAACAGGAAAGGAAATAGTATCTAATCTCATTTTGGAAAGAAAACTGTCAAATCTCAAAATAAAACATTATTTGTCATATTAATGTCCTGTGCCTACTTATTTTCACATGGAGAACACAGGCACAATTCAAAATTTGACTTTTCTTCTGTGGTGTCACCTCCAGACACCACACTTGCTAGGTGGTAGCCTTTAAATCGGCCGCGCTCCATTAGTATACGTCGGACCCGCGTTTCGCCATTGTCAGTGATTGCAGACCGAGCGCCGCCACACGGCAGGTCTAGAGAGACGTCCTAGCACTCGCCCCAGTTGTACAGCCGACGTTGCTAGGAATGGTTCACTGACAAATACGCTCTCATTTGCCGAGACGATAGTTAGCATAGGCTTCAGGTACGTCATTTGCTACGACCTAGCAAGGCGCCATTACCAGTTTATATTGAGATTATAATTCATGTATCAACCAGAGCGATGTTCTCCAATTATGGATTAAAGTTAAGTATTACATCAACTACGTACTTTCTTTGCTACTATAAATTCCCTTAACTGTTCCAGACCTCACGCCAATCTGCGTGAGCTTAACGCGTGCATTTCGGCCTCCTCTAGCAACACGGTGTTGGCTCTTCTGCCAGCACATCACATGGCGACGAGAGTAAAAACGGTCTTCTTCTTTATATTGCACTAATTTACTTGTGTCATGGCTTCGCCACAATCTCCAGATGTACTGTCTGAATTTTATCGCTTGCAGAATCAGCAGACGCAGACCTTATTGGATGCCCTTGGACAGCTCGTCCAGGGTCAACGTGCAATGCAAAACGATGCGGCCGCCGCCGCTCCACCGCTCCCGCAGCCACAACACGCCGTTGCACCACCTTTTCGTCCTTTTGATGCGGCACTGGAAAGCTGGACGGAGTGGTCACGCCAATTTGGATTCCATCTCGCCGCCTACAGAATTCAAGGTATTGAGCGGCAGCCTTTTTTGCTTTCTTGTGTAGGTGTGTCCACCTACCGTGTGATAGTGAAATTGTTTCCCCGACGCGACGTAGCAACTCTGTCCTACGAAGAAATTTTGTCTGCATTAGAAGCATATTTCAAAGAATCGGTCAATGTAGTTGCAAAACGGTATACGTTCTTTGGTACAAAACGTACGGCCGGTCAAACTATTCAGGAGTGGGTTGCAACTTTGCAAGGCCTTACTAGGGATTGTGCTTTTGAGTGTGAATGTGGACTCCCTTATTCAGATACTATGGTGCGTGATGCAATTGCACAAAACGTTTCTGATGTTCGTATACGGGAACAGATTTTGAAACTAGTCAATCCCTCTCTTCAACAAGTGATGGACATATTGGATAGGCAGGACACACTTGACTTTACTCAGGAATCATTTGAAACTTCGCCAGCTGTGTCACATTAACCGGCCCGCCGGACGAGCTGTACAGAACAGTAAACAGCCCTTGCGCCCGTCCGCGCAGCTGCCGCCAAGCTCTCTGCTACGTGTGACGCGCAAGCAAGCAAATGCAGTGCTAAAATCATGTCCGCAGTGTGCAACTAGCGTGACAATTGCCCGTCACGCAAAGCTATTTGCTTTTTCTGTAACAAAAAAGGACATGTTCAGAGCGTTTGCCAGAAAAAGCTCAGATCGGACACTCACAACCATTCCAGGCCCTTTGCTTCGCGCCGGAATCGGAATCGAACCAAGAATACTAAGGCTCGTGAACCTTCGCCCATGGAAATTCATGTAGTTAATTCCACTCCGCCCAGTGCCACTCTTTCTAACAGTGACTGTGTTCGTCCCACAAATAGCGTGCGTCGACATCGACGGAAATCGCGTCAACTCGCAAGTGATTCTGTACCAGTTTCAGTTCACGTTGCACGAGACAGTCGCTCTTGTCGTCAGCAGGACAATAAACTTTTTGTAGCCTTGGACATTAATGGCAACGTGATCCCATTCCAGCTCGATACCGGAGCTGCAGTTTCATTGATCAATAAAGACACATACAAACAACTGGGCACACCTCCATTGCGTGCCGCAAATGTTAAGTTAAATAGTTATTCAGGACAAGCTATCCCTGTGTTAGGACAGTGCAGCCTTCTTGCAACATACCAGGGACAAACAAAACTTGTGTCATTTTACGTTCTTCGTTCTTCTTCTGCTGTGAACTTGTTTGGTTTAGATTTATTTCAGTTGTTTCACTTGTCTATAGTCAATCAGGTCCTATCAGTGAACCAGACTGTGCCTTCAGCCAGTGTTTCTCGTCTATGTGACGAATTTGCAGACATTTTTGCACCGGGCTTTGGTTGCGCTAAGAACTATACAGCACATTTGGAACTGAAAGTAAACGCGCAACCGAAATTTTACAGAGCACGCAATGTTCCCCACGCATTGCGTGATGAGGTCGCAAAAACATTACACGATTTGGAATCACAAGGTGTGATTGAACGTGTGCAGGCTTCTCTCTGGGCATCACCCTTCGTAATTTTGCCAAAACCTTCCGGAAAATTGAGACTTTGAGTGGACTTCAAGGCAACAGTGAATCCACAACTAGTGATTGCAACTTTTCCTTTACCCCGCCTGGAAGATCTTTTTGACAAACTGTGCCCGGGTAAATATTTTTCGAAGTTGGACCTAGCCGATGCGTACTTGCAAATACCGGTGGACGAAGAATCCCAGCAAGTTTTGGTGGTTAACACGGATCTTGGTTTGCATCGATACAAATGACTGCCATTCGGGTGTGCATCCGCCCCTGCACTGTTTCAGCAATATTTACAAACTGTTTGTGCGTCGGTCCCTACTGCAGCAAACTATCTGGACGATATTGTGATCTCTGGAAAGACAGAAGAAGAACATTTAGCCAATCTCAGAACATTATTTCAGGTCTTGCGACAAAATGGTCTTCGCTTGCAGAAGGACAAATGTGTGTTTTTTGCTCGTGTCTTACCCTATCTGGGACATGTAATCGATGCCCAAGGCATACATCCCAGTCCAGAGCACCTCCGTGGCATACAAGACTTGCCTTCGCCGCAGAATTTGAAGCAGCTACAGAGTGTGCTGGGAAAAATCAATTACTATAACAGGTATGTGCGCCACGCCTCTTCCATTTCAGCTCCGCTTCATCGCTTACGCCGTAAAGGTGTTCCGTTCGTCTGGACGACGGAATGCGAACGCGCCTTTCGCCAGTTGAAATCGGCGTTGCTTTCCACTACCTGCCTTAACGCCATTCGATCCCCCGAAAACCCCTTTTGTTGATGGTAGATGCATCGGATTTCGGGATTGGTGCTGTGCTTGCGCACAAAGATGGATCGCACGACCGCCCTATTGCCTTTGCGTCAAAATTGCTCTCGTCTGCGCAAAGAAATTATTCACAGATCGAGAAAGAAGCATTGGCTCTCGTATTTGGTGTTACAAAGTTTCATGATTTCTTGTATGGTCGTCACTTTACCATCATCACAGACCACAAACCTTTGACATCGCTCTTTCATCTGAACAAGCCTGTACCTCCACGTACAGCCCAGAAATTCATTCGCTGGGCTA
This sequence comes from Schistocerca americana, assembly GCF_021461395.2. Taxonomy (NCBI): domain Eukaryota; kingdom Metazoa; phylum Arthropoda; class Insecta; order Orthoptera; family Acrididae; genus Schistocerca; species Schistocerca americana. The sequence continues at coordinate 635,791,649 of NC_060120.1, read as the reverse complement.
TTTTCCTCTCGCAGTACCGCTACGATATCTTGTATCGGTCCACTGCTAAGCACGGAAACGCTGATGCGTTGTCCCGTTTGCCTGTTGCTGAGGATAGAACATTCGATTCCTCCGAACTTGCTTGCATGTTCATTGATGCGGAAACCGATGACGTGGTCGAATCGTTTCCGATTGATTTTCGTCGTGTAGCTACAGCCACAGCTGCTGACCCTGTCCTTGCTACAGTTTTGCGTTTTGTTGCTGCGCAATGGCCCTTGTCAAAGTCACGGATCGAGGATCCGTTGGTTCGCCGATTTTTTGCTCACAAGGAGAGACTTTTTTTACGGCGTGGTGTTTTGCTGTTGCGTTCTGATAATGATCAGTCCAGGGTCGTGATCCCACGTTCGTTACAGTCCTCTGTCTTACGGCTTCTCCACCAAGGACATTGGGGTATAGTGAGAACGAAACAACCTGCTCGTCAGCACTGTACTTGGTTCGGAATCGATGCTGCGATTACGAATATGTGCTCTTCTTGCATGGAGTGTGCCGCACAACAATCCGCCCCACTGCGGAAATTCTTTGCATGGCTGAAAGCCACTTCCCCTTGGCAACGCTTACACATCGATTTTGCTGGTCCATTCTGGAATGCTCGATGGTTGGTTGTGGTCGATTCTTTCAGTAATTTTCCTTTTGTTGTCCGGATGTCTTCCACGACGTCATCTGCCACCATCCAAGCGTTATCCGCTATCTTTTGTATTGAAGGTCTTCCACAGACTATTGTTTCCGCCAATGGCGCACAATTCATGTCCACAGAATTTCAGTCATTCTGCAAGGGCAATGGTATTCAACATCTGACGTCCGCGCCGTTTTCGCCGCAGTCAAACGGTGCCGCTGAACGATTGGTCCGGACTTTCAAGTCACAGATGTTGAAGTTGAAAGTGTCTCACTCTTGGGAGGACGCGTTATTGCTCTTTTTGTCCTCGTATCGCTCTCAGCCGCGAGATGGTCGCTCCACGGTCGTCCTCATCGAACCTTTGCTGCATCCGCCGCATCAGATTCCTGTGAAGCGGCAGCCACCTGCTTTTGCTCCAGGCGACGTTGTATACTATCGCAACTATTGAGGTTCACGGCGTTGGCTCCCAGGGCGCATTCTTCGCTGCCTCGGCCGCGCTATGCATCTGGTTTTGGAGGCCTCTGGTGAGGTGCGTCGGCATCTCAATCAGCTGCGCCTCTGTCGTCGCCTGGGTTCTGCCGCTCCCCGTCTGCTTTCAGCGACGGTGCCGTCCGGTCAGCGTCCTGGGGACCTATCTACTCACTCGCCTCATTCCCAGGTGTTCCCGACGCTGCCTTCCATTTTGCCCCATGGCGACGCACCGCCGCCGCCGCCTGTTCTCCCGCCGGCGACGCCCGAAGTGGACGCGTCGCTGCAACCGCCGGGTGCCTCCCTGGGTCACGCGCCGCCGATCGCTTCCCGTGACCAGCTGTCCTCCGCCATGGAACTCTTGCCCGCTCCGGACCAGATGTCGTCTTCGCCCGTCGGGTGCCCCGTTCTGATGGAGGTCGACCCTTTGGCCCCTCCTGTCTCTCTGATGGCGCATACACCGCATGTTGGCGTGCACCCTGGACTAGGTTTTCAGGCGTTTCCTAGCTCCCCTCGGACCGAATGGCAGGGTGCGGGTGGCACAGACTCGCCTGTTGTTAGGCTCCCCACCTCGTCGCATACGTCAACATGGGGTCCTCCCCACGGCGGGCGGAAGCCTTATAACACAACCGTACGCCGATTTGCGGGGGAGGAATGTGGTGTCACCGCCAGACACCACACTTGCTAGGTGGTAGCCTTTAAATCGGCCGCGCTCCATTAGTATACGTCGGATCCGCGTGTCGCCACTGTCAGTGATTGCAGACCGAGCGCCGCCACACGGCAGGTCTAGAGAGACGTCCTAGCACTCGCCCCAGTTGTACAGCCGACGTTGCTAGGAATGGTTCACTGACAAATACGCTCTCATTTGCCGAGACGATAGTTAGCATAGGCTTCAGGTACGTCATTTGCTACGACCTAGCAAGGCGCCATTACCAGTTTATATTGAGATTATAATTCATGTATCAACCAGAGCGATATTCTCCAATTATGGATTAAAGTTAAGTATTACATCAACTACGTACTTTCTTTGCTACTATAAATTCCCTTAACTGTTCCAGACCTCACGCTAGTCTGCGTGAGCTTAACGCGTGCATTTCGGCCTCCTCTAGCAACACGGTGTTGGCTCTTCTGCCAACATATCATATTCCAACATCTGCATGAGCACTGGCCGAACGCTGCTGCACAACTGACAATGCGACACTCTCCGATTGTTGGAATAGGTTCTGTTAATGTAACACTGACATAACTGCTCTCTAGTGGCCGAATACACCTGTTACGTTTGTGACACTCTTCCACATAAAAGTATTCCACTTTCTCGTTTGTGATGACATTAGAGAAAAATCAGCATTTTTCGAGTTGTGCCAGTTTTCTTCCAAGGTAGCGATATATACATTAAAAAGTGGAAAATGTCTCAGGTCTGTGATTATAGTACGTGGGTTGACTTGCTATGTTCAACTTATTGGGACTTCCCTAAGAAAATTATGTCACTTAGAAAATGTGCATGGTCTGATATACCGGGTGATCAAAAAGTCAGTATAAATTTGAAAACTTGATAAACCACGGAATAATGTAGATAGAGAAGTAAAAATTGACACACATGCTTGGAATGACATGGGGTTTTATTAGAACCAAAAAAAAAAACAAAGTTCACAAAATTTCCGACAGATGGCGCAGGATAGCTAAACTTCAGTGACCGCGCATGACAATCGTGTATAAAAGGAGCTGTATGAGAGAGAGAATCAGATTCGCCAGCAGTCGCAGCATGTTGACGTTACCCGAAAAGGCGCTTTTAGTGAAGCTGTATTATCAGAATGGATAATGTGCTAGTTCAGCTTTACGATCCTATCGCCATAGGAAGGGGATTCGAATGGGTAAAGGTCCGTTGACAAATGCAGCTGTAGCGATAATATGCCGGCCGAAGTGGCCATGCGGTTAAAGGCGCTGCAGTCTGGAACCGCAAGACCGCTACGGTCGCAGGTTCGAATCCTGCCTCGGGCATGGATGTTTGTGATGTCCTTAGGTTAGTTAGGTTTAACTAGTTCTAAGTTCTAGGGGACTAATGACCTCAGCAGTTGAGTCCCATAGTGCTCAGAGCCATTTTTTTGTAGCGATAATGATTTCGAAGTTTGAAGCCACAGGCTGTTTAGACGATAGACCCCGTAGTGGCCAACCGAGCACAAGGCGTAATGCTGCTGAGACAGTTCATGAAGAGATGGAGACTGTAGCGGGTTCCTCTATGCACGGGGAAGTCAGCGCTCGTGCAGTCGCACGTTGCACCGGCATTCCATACACTGCTATTTGGTTGGCACTTAGGCGTACCCTCCGATGCTATCCGTACAAAATCCATCGGAATCATGAACTGTTACCTGGTGATTTAGTGAAGCGGAGGGCATTTGCGGTGTGGGCGTTTCAAAAGATGGCGGAAGATGACGATTGGTTGAGTAACGTGTTGTGGACCGACGAAGCTCATTTCACGCTCCGAGGGTCTGTCAACGCCCACAACTGCAGAATTTAGGCTACCGAAAATTCTAGAATTGTCGTGGAAACTCCATTTACCTGGTGATTTAGTGAAGCGGAGGGCATTTGCGGTGTGGGCGTTTCAAAAGACGGCGAAAGATGACGATTGGTTGAGTAACGTGTTGTGGACCGACGAAGCTCATTTCACGCTCTGAGGGTCTGTCAACGCCCACAACTGCAGAATTTAGGCTACCGAAAATTCTAGAATTGTCGTGAAAACTCCATTGCACGACGAGAAAGTCACGGTATGGGTTGGATTTACCACATCTACCGTTATAGGGCCTCTTTTCTTCGAGGAAATGCGTGATTCTGGTTTTGTAACTGTTACCGTGACGGGTGAGAGGTACGCCGATATGTTACAGAATCGCATCCTCTCCAGCCTGGCTGATAAACACCTGCTGGAATGTACGATGTTTATGCAGGATGGCACTCCACCCCATATTGCTAGATGCATGAAAGATCTGTTGCGTGCGTCGTTTGGTGATGATCGTCTGCTCAGCCGCCACTTTCGTCATGCTTGGCCTCCCAGGTCCCCAGACGTCCATGTGATTATTGGCTTTGGGGTTACCTGAAGTCGCAAATGTATCGTGATCGACCGACTTCTCTAGGGACGCTGAAAGACAACATCCGACGCCAATGCCCCACCATAACTCCGGACATGCTTTACAGTACTGTCCACAACATTATTCCTCGACTACAGCTATTGTTGAGGAATGATGGTGGACATATTGAGCATTTCCTGTAAAGAACATCATCTTTGCTTTGTCGTACTTTGTTATGCTAATTATTGCTATTATGATCAGATGAAGTGCCGTCTGTCGGACATTTTTTGAACTTTTGTATTTTTTTGGTTCTAATAAAACCCCATGTCATTCCAAGCATGTGTTTCAATTTGTACCTCTCTATCTACATTATTCCGTGATTTATTCAGTTTTCAAATTTACACTTACTTTTTGATCACCCGGTGTAAGGCCAAGAAAAGCGATCTGCTAACTTTACCTTGCCAGGGACTTGCAAAGAAAAATACGGCCATCATCAGTAAGTGGTCATATAAATGTAACTGTATCTGGAGAAAATGCCATTACAGTGTGATAAATCATAAAGTATGTTCATTCTATAAAGGATATAATATTTTAAAATTGGTGGTTGCCCTTGCATTTGCTGGTTCTTAAAGTTTCAATAAGTACTATATGGGGGTGAGGAATGCTGCGAATTCTATATGGATCAGCGTATAGAAGCTCAAATTTACTGCATCTACTCTTTCCTCTGTTGGATAAATAGCGTGTGCGTGTTAATATCTTCTGTCCTATGTGAAATTCACGGCGTTTGCTGTCTTCTGCGGAGCTGTGCAGCACGCTTGATATTGTTGAGCACAATGTCAATTTTTCATGGCGGCGTAGTCGACGAGATGTAGGAAAAGATACCAATTCTTTAATTTTGTTGAGTGGTTCAACGTTTTTCAAGATAACAGTAGGAGATAACATAGTAGATGCATTTGATATAGAGTTAATTACATCCTGGATTGAGAATATGTATGTATCCCAATCAATACGTCTTTTATGGCAGTATATTCTACATAGTTTACCAATTTCTTTCATCAGTCGTTCAGAAGGATTCGAAGAATCGTAATACTTGGATATATAGAAATGTTTCTAGCTTGTAACATACGTGTCCATGTCGCGAATCGAAATTGTGGTCCATTGTCAGAAATTACTTTCAATACATGACCTACATGGAGTATAAAATATTTTACAAATGCATTTGAAATAGATTTAGCAGTAGCTTTGCGTAGTGGAGTAAAGGTAACAAATTTTGAAGTAAGTTCAACAGGGACAAAGATGTAACAAAAACCTCTATTAGATCTAGGAATAGGTCCAAAGATCTCTACAGCGGCCATATACCTGAATTTAATGGGTATAATAGGATATAAAGGTGGAATATGTGAAGTAATGGCTGATTTAGCTTTCTGCCAGATTTTACATGACGCTAAAACTCGAATACGTTTCTCCATGTTGGCAAAACAACAATTCTCTCGTAGGATAAGAAAACATTTTCTGGCTCCATACTGTGCGTAGCTTAAATCAGTATACCAAATTAATTTGTTAACAAGTTCGTCAGGAATGCAGAGTAACCAGTTATTGCTGTCAGGCCGAGAGCGGCGAAACAGAATGTTGTTGCGTACAGTACAATTGTTTCTAATGGTGACATTATTCCTATCTTGCCAAAGGTATATGATTTCTTTTCACACGTTGTCTTTGCTCTGTTCTTTCGCTATGTCTCATAATGACTACGAAATAAAATTTTCAAATGCAACTTGCTGAATATACATGAGGCTGAAATTTGTTTGGCAGAAGTTAGTTGCGACGTCTTGCTGATTGTTGCTGAGAAAACGGGATAGTGCGTCTGCTACAATATTTTTTGCACCAGGAATGTGAACAATTGTAAAATTAAATTCCTGTAAATAAAGTTTCCATCTGGTTAACCTGCCATGTGTAAATTTAGCGGAAAGTAAAAACTGTATATCTCTATGATCTGTGTAAAATGTAGTATGTCTCCTGTAAAGAAAATGCCTAAATCTGGTAAATGCCCATATAACACAATGTTTCAAGCTCTGTAACAGAAAATTGCGTTCAGCGGGTGACAGAATGGTACTTGCAAAGGCGATGTTTTTAATTACTGTAGTACCGTCTGAAAAATATGTTAGCCTAGAGCGGTGTTAGATCTTTCAGTGGGAATGGGAAAATTTCTGGTGGGATCTGGGTGTGATAAAAGTGGTGCGTTCAACAAGGCATGTTCCGGATTAACAAATTCGGACTGTGCTTGGCTCTCCCAGGACCAAATAGTGTTTTTGCCAGTCAACTAGCATAATCTAGGGATTCTAAAGCAGGGTAATGAATAAATTTACGAAAAAAGTTAATCAATCCTAGAAAGCTGCGTAGTTGTTTCTTGGTCGTTGGAACAGTAATGTCACGTAACGCTTGAAGTTTTTCCGGTTCAGACGCAATGCCTTCTGCTGATATTACATGCCCAAGAAATTTTATGGAGGTTCTGCCAAAGTGAGACTTGCTAAGATTAACTCACCCTTGATACCGCGCTGTGTCGTTTTCGACCACTATGCTGACAGAAAAGCATTTTGAAATTCTTCTCCTGAGTAACATTGTCTCGCGATCGGTCTCATTCGACTTGCCGGTTCGCCTTCCAAAAAGCTACAAATAAATTCTAGCTTGTGTGTTACAGGCCAAGTTGGTGGAAATGGAAAAGCAAATTGTTGTATCCAGTCCAAGGGGTGAATTTGTGTTCTGTCATTCATAACATCTTGAATTCCCCAACGGATAAAAAGTGCCTATAGTCAAAGTTATCGTCTCTAAATGTTTGAGCAAGTTCAGGGTTGTATAAGTATCTGTTTGTCTGCCTCTGTTCGGAATCTAAGTCACGTACTCTCTGTAATCTACCTAAGTTATGTTGGCTGTGGGAGTGTGACAAATGTTCAGAATGTGGCGTATGCTGTGAGATGTTAGCGGCTGAAATGTTTTTCATTTCTGTCACTTCATGTTGCAAAGATGACATTTTTCGATGTAGTATATTATTGGATGTACCTAACTCACTGATTGATTGCTGCATGTTTTGAAATTCGGGTGTCTGAGGGAAACTGGTGACATATTGTCTGATTTAGTGTCATTATTGTTCTCGATAACGTCAACTCTACTGGCTAATTCGTCAAATTTGAGTTAGTGTTTTTACCTGATTGTCATTTCTGGCGTCACAAACATCGATTTGTTTTTGCATTTTACGCTTAGTTTTATTTAATTTATTAATGTCTGTTTTAATGGTATCGGGATCCTGTACAACTCCAATTGTTCAATTCTACTAGTAACTGTCGGAAAGTCTTCCGTGTATTTATTTTCTACCGTCTGAATACTAGTTTCTGTTTTTGTTTTCGATTGGTAAGTTCATCCTGTAATTCTGTGTTCGATTGTTTGACTGTGTCAATTTCATCCGATACTGTAGCAATGTTGGTGTCTACGTATGTTTTTGCTTTCGTGAACAACTTACGCTTATCTTCCTGTCTCTGTGTAATAATTGTTTGCATTACTTGTTTCCTTACTTTATTCTGTTCTTGTATGAATTTGCGGTAATGGGTTTCGCTGTTTTGTACGTGGTGTTTTCTGAACGTTGTTTAGCGACTGCGTTGATTTCATCTCTAAGTAATTTTGTTGTGGCTTCGTGTGTGTTGTGTATTTCTTGTGCAACGGATCTGATTTCTTCACTACTATTCCTGGAACAGGCCTTAATTTCCTCACGTGATTGTTTTTTAGTTTCATTATATTGCTCGGCAACGGCTGTAATCTGTTCAGTAAGCTGTTCAATAGAGGTGTCAAGTTTTTCATTAATCTGTTTGAAATTTTCATCGGATTGTTTGATTGATCTGTCGAGTTTTTCATTCGACTGTTTGAAATTGTTGTCTTGTTTTTCATTCGACTGTTTAAAATTTTCATTGGTTTGTTTGATCGACCTGTCGTGTTTTTATCCAGCTGTTTGAAATTCTCGTTAAGTTGTAGCAATACTGCCATAACTTGATTAATGTCAAAATTAATGACTGTTTTTTATGCTGTGTGATAGTGTATCTGCATTTGATACTACTTCTGTAACCATTTGGACATTGTCCGATTCATGGAAAGGTCTGCTGATTGGTTGTGCACTGTTGGTCACGATTGTTGACTGGGCTGCAATGTTGAAAGTACTAAGATTTTACGCTCTTCAGCCTAGCGCGTGATATGGCAGAGAATTCCTTCCACAATTTCTTCCCAGAAACACGTTGACCGGTTCACAACTTCTCCCTAATAGAGCCCTAGCACACGTTCAGCAGACAATAACGGAACCTTGATAAGCACTGAGTTAACAAGATCTTCTACCACCTCGGCATAGTAGAGAGAAGAACCGTTTTCTTCCTTTTCAAACATTCTGCTCAAGGTATCCGCTACAACGATATTGCACCCCCTAATGTGGCGCACGTTGAGGCAGAAATTCAGACAGACGCCTCGCAATACACCCAAATTTACGCGGGCGAGCGACAACCAAAGTAAGGGCCTGGTTGTCTCTCTTGAGTGTGAATTCCCGGTGTTTCAAGTAGTATTGTGATAAGTCACTAAAAGATAAGGTAACTAGCCAAGGCAACCTCCCCACTTATACCTGATAGTAAAGAATTTCAGCCTCCAACCGAGATTCAGCTTCGAATAACGCCATAAGGCGCGCTGACAAACAGTGGAGAAACGTGGAGGCGCCAGGAGATTTATGGATGTTTGTCTCACCGCCCGCTTCAGTCTCTGGTCGGCCGAACCCGTTCACGGTGCACGTCCCTCGTGTCGGTAGGATGCTCAGCCACACAAAGCCACACGGGTGGTAGAACAAACAAACAGGCACCGTTGGCCTGCAGACCTGCACTGTCCTTCATGCTTCACTCACTGGGATGCCGGAGAAACCGCCTCAACGCCACTCGCAGCAAAGGAGCCACACCCCCTTCACGCCAAAGATCGTGTTCCAGTAAACGTGGTGCGAGCTGTCGATCGCACAACAGTTCAAAAAGGGCAATTAAAATAAGTAGAAAGGAGGAGGAACTTGAAACTTTCAGCACAGGGCATGAGTGTTTAGAGGAACTATGGCTCACGTTTAAAAAAAATAATTAACCATGTGCCGGATAAATATGTACTCAGTAGAACGGTTCATAATGGGAGCGACCCTCCACGATATAAAGTCCCACAAAGAAACTGCTAAAGAAACAGATTACTGCGTAATAGGTGCAAAATGAAGTGTAGTGCTGTAGATAGGGAGACAATGAAACGCGTTTGGCTGTTACGAGAGCAATGAGTGAAGCCTTCAGTGACTACCGTAGCACAGTATTGTCAAATGATCTTTCACAAAACTCAAAGAAATTCTGATTATATCCAAAGGCTGTTTGTGGCACCAAAGTTAGTGTCCAGTCCCTGTTGAATGATACAGGGTAGCAAAGCAAAAGCTAAAATGGTTAACTCGGTTTTTAAATGTTTCTTTATAAAGGAAAACGCGGGAGAATTGCCCCAATTTAATACTCCTACCACTGGAAAGACGAATGAAATAAGCTTTAGTGTTAGTGGTGTTAAGAAACATCTGAAATCGTTAAAAATGAAGAAAGGTCCAGAGCCCAAAGGAATCGCTATCAGATTCTATGCTGAATTTGCGGCTCAGTCAGTCCATCTTCTAAATATAATCTATCGTAGATCTCTATAACAAAAAAAACCGTGGTCGGTTCATGGAAGAAAGCATAGGTCACACCTTTCTACAGTAAAGGTAGTAGGAGTCATCCACAAAACTACCGTCCGATACCCTCGACGTCGATTTGTTGTAGACTCTTAGAACGTATTCTGAGCTCAAACATAATGAGGTATCTCGAACAGAATGACCTTCTCCATACTGAAAGCTTCGGATCAAGGCACTAGGTGGATGTAGTATTTCTTGATTTCTGAAAAGCGTTTGACTCAGTACCACAGCTACGCTTATTGTGCAAAGTACAATCACATGGGGTACCAAGTGAATTTGTGGCTGGACTAAGGATTTTCTGATAGGGAGGACGTAGCATATTGTGGATGGGGACTCATCGTCAGATGTAGAAGTAACTTTAGTTGTGCCCTAGATAAGTGTGTTGAGCACTAGCTGTTCATGTTGTATATTAATGACCTTGCAGACAAAATTACTAGTAAGATCAGGCTTTTTCCAGATGATACAGTTGTCAATAATGAAGTATTGTCGGAAAGAAGCCGCTTAAATATTCAGTCAGATCTTGATAAGATTTCAAAGCGGTGCAAAGAATGGCTATTTGTTTTAAATGTTCAAAAATATAAAATTGTGCAATTCACGAAACGAAGAAAACAGTGTATCCTATGACTATAATATCAATGAGTCATAGTTGGAATTGGCAAACTAGTACAAATACATCAGTATAATATTTTGTAGGAATATGAAATCGAATGATCGCATAGGAGCAGGTGGTAGACTTCGGTTTCAGTCTACGAACGGGATTGCTTACAAATCACTCATGTAACTATTTCTAGATATTGTTCAAACGTTTGGGACCCGTACCAGATAGATCAGAAGATATTGAACATATACAGAGAAGGGCAGCATGATTGGTCACAGGTTTATTTATCCGTGGGAGAGTGTCACACAGATACTGAAGGAAATGAACTGGAAGACTCTTGAAGATAGACGTAAATTATTCCGAGAAAGTCTATAAACAAAGTTTCAAGTACCGGTTCTAAATGATGACTCTAGGAATATACTACAAATTTCTACGTATTGGTCAGACAGGGATCGTGAAAATAACATTAGAATAATTACAGCACGTACAGAGACATTCAAACAGTCATTCTTCTCGCTCTCCTTACGTGAATGGAACAGGAAGAAACCCTAATAACCGGTAGAATGGGATGTACCCTCTGTCATATCTTCCCGGTGGTTTGCAGAGTATAGATGTAGATGTAGATGTAGACTTTTATTATTACACTTTATTTCCTGTAACTTCAACTTAATATCCGCTACAAGCATGACCCTGAAGATGGAATTATTGGCTGGCAGGTTCAAATCCTGCCTCAGGCATGGATGTGTGTGATGTCCTTAGGTTAGTTAGGTTTAAGTAGTTCTAGGGGATTGATGACGTCAGAAGTTAAGTCCCATAGTGCTCAGAGACATTTGAACCATTTTTTGGAATTAATGAGATGCCGTAACTGGTCGTCTGAAAACATATGGTTGTTTGGTGATTTTTATTTGGTAAATAATATTTTTGACGTCTGTCGATGACATTGTAATTCTGTCAGAGAGTTCAAAGGACTTGGAAGATCAGCAACTGAATGACTGAATAAGTGAATAAAGCCTTGAAAAGAAGTTATAAGAAGAATATCAACAAAAGTACATAAAGGTGGGTAGGAAAATTAAATGGATTTGTTTAAGAAAAGAGACAAGTTTTGTTAGTTGGACACAAAGATGGTGACCGAACCAGAGCGATATAAACTACAGACTGATGACAGCAAAAGAAATGCTACTAAACCAAAATTAACACATTCAGTATTATGACGGTGAAAATAGTTCATAAACTTTGTGTAACTACTTGAAATGTTAATAGCGCTAGCTAGCAGATCAGTTAAGTGAAATGTGTAATGAAGTGATATTGTTTCCCTGTTGCTACACGGTCTGGTTACATTTATGTGACCACTACCTATGCTCCACGTCAACGTGCAAAAGCCACTCTCAGACGGCAGATGGCAGCACTAGCAATGGAGGGTATCTAAAACGTATCGGCAGGTGGGAGGGAGGGGAAACGCGGATATCAACGCAGTCGTTGTCGTATTGCGGAAACGGAGCGATTTATCCGACGTCCAAAAGCGCATGGTCATTGGCTTTCGGACCAACGGTGGAGGCACTTTCGAAACGGCTAAGTCTGTAAACCGTTCGCGTGCCGCCGTGGTTGAACAACACCGTGCGTGGCGAAATGGTGCTATAGCTCAGATGTCCCATCAACGATTACTCAGCGAACGTTTCTACGAATGGGCCTCCGCAGCAGGCACCTGTTCATGCTCTCTCGTGCTGACTGCTGTTCATTGGCGACGAAGGCTGTAATTTGCATACTAGTAGTGCAACTGGATGTCCACTGAGTGGCGAAAGGTGGCCTTTTCGGATGAATCGCGTTTTATGTTCCATCGGACAGATGGCCGCTGGCGTTCACGGCACAAACGTTTGAAAGTAAACTCTTTGCAACAACCGTCGGAGCGGTATGGTTCTGGGGAATGTTTTCGACACATTTCCTGGGTATCTCGTCATTCCGCAAGGCACAATGGATCAATAAAAGTAAGCATCTATCCTTCGGGACCATGTCCCACCCCTACACCTACACTACTGACCATTAAAATTGCTACACCAGGAAAAAATGCAGGTGATAAACGGGTATTCATAGGACGAATATATTATACTAGAACTGACATGTGATTACATTTTCACGCAGTTTGGGTGCATAAATCCTGAGAAATAAGTACCCAGAGCAACCACCTCTGGCTGTAATAACGGCCTTGATACGCCTGGTCATTGACTCAAACAGAGCTTGGATGGCGTGAACAGGTACAGATGCCCATGCAGCTTCAACACGATACCACAGTTCATAAAGAGTAGTGATTGGCGTATTGTGACGAGCCAGTTGCTCGGCCACTATTGACCAGACTTTTTCAATTGGTGAGAGATCTGGAGAATGTGCTGGCCAGGGCAGCAGTCGAACATTCTCTGTATCCAGAAAGCCCATACAGGACCTGCAACATGCGGTCGTGCTGAAATGTAGGGTTTCGCAGGGATCGAACGAAGGGTAGAGCCACGGGTTGTCATACATCTGAAATGTAACGTCCACTGTTCAAAGTGCCGTCGATGCGAAGGAGAGGTGACCGAGACATGTAACCAATGTTACCCCATACCATCACGCTGGGTGATACGCCAGTATGGCGATGACGAATACACGCTTCCAATGTGCGTTCACCGCGATGTCGCCAAACACGGATGCGACCATCAAGATGCTGTAAACAGAACCTGGATTCATTCGAAAAAATGACGTTTTGGCATTCGTGCACCCAGGTTCGTCGTTGAGTACACCATCGCAGGCGCTCTTGTCTGTGATGCAGCGTCAAGGGTAACTGCAGCCACGGTCTCCGAGCTGATAGTCCACGCTGCTGCAAACGTCGTCGAACTGTTCGTGCAGATGGTTGATGTCTTGCAAACGTCTCCAGCTGTGGACTCAGGGGTCGAGACGTGGCTGCACGATCCGTTACAGCCATGCGGATAAGATGCCTGTCATCTCGACTGCTAGTGATACGAGTCCATTGGGATCCAGCACGGCTTTCCGTATTACTCTCCTGAACCCACCGATTCCATATTCTGCTAACAGTCATTGGATCTCGACCAACGCGAGCACTAATGTCGCAATACGATAAACCGCAATCGCGATAGGCTACAATCCGACCTTTATCAAAGTCGGAAACGTGGTGGTACGCATTTCTCCTCCTTACACGAGGCATCACAACAACGTTTCACCAGCCAACGCCGGTCAACTGCTGTTTGTGTATGAGAAATTGGTTGGAAACTTTCCTCATGTCAGTACGTTGTAGGTGTCGCCACAGCATCGTTTTCCTGTCGGTTAAATTTCGCGTCTGTAGCACGTCATCTTCGTGGTGTAGCAATTTTAATGCCCAGTAATGTAGTTTGTTTTTCCTCAGTAAGATGACACCTAGCAGCAGGACACAACGTGTCACACACCTGCAAGTGTAAGTTCGAAGAGCTCCAGGAAGAATTTACCGTACTCCCCTGGCCGCCAAGCGCCGCGGATTAAAACCCAAAAGGGAATCTGTGGCACCACCTCGATCGAGCTGTACGCGCCATGGATCCTCAACTGAAAAACGTAGCTCAGCTGGCCACGGCACTGGAGTCAGGACTGCTCTGCATCCCCACCGGTACCTTCAGAACATCACTGACTCTCTTGACTCTCTTCCTGCACATCTTTCAGCGGTGTGCGCTGTGGAAGGTGGACCCTCAGGCTTTTCACAGGTGGCCGCATTAACTGACCGGACAGTGTATATAATACTTAGCTTTCCTATTGTTGCTGAGCAGAATTAAATATTTACAACTGTTTTGTAGCTAAACACTGGCGTTACTTAAAACAGAATGAATAGAGACATGAAGAAAGAAAGTGCACTTCACAACACAGCAAAAAACAGAAATGACGTTTCCAATTATTCATTGCGTCCTGTGACGTCATAGATCACTGGCTAGTGACAGGGCTGTTGTCTAGAGGAAGTCACTACTTTAATTTGGGGATGCGGCTTCAATTAATTCGAAGAAGTCGAAGAAAAGAAGTGAATAACTCTAAATCTTTGAAGTTAGCCTTTACCTGAAGTAGGCCTGTCCTACAGCTATTATCTCTCTTTCTAAGCTATCTATTAAGTCTGACGGTTGCTATAGAATGTACCTTGATTACCTTCAGTCAGCGTATCGCACATCACCACTGCTTTTGCTACTCTTCTACATCTACATCCATAGTCCGCAAGCCACCTGACGGAGTGTGGCGAAGGGTACACTGAGTACCTCTATCGGTTCTCCCTTCTATTCCAGTCTCGTATTGTTCGTGGAAAGAAAGATTGTCGGAATGCCTCTGTGTGGGCTCTAATCCCTCTGATTTTATCCTCATGGTCTCTTCGCGAGATATACGTAGGAGATAGCAATATACTGCTTGACTCCTCGGTGAAGGTATGTTGTCGAAACTTCAACAAAAGCCTGTACCGAGCTACTGAGCGTCTCTCTTGCAGAGTCTTCCACTGGAGTCTATCTATCATCTCCGTAACCCTTTCGCGATTACTAAATGATCCTGTAACGAAGCGCGCTGCTCTCCGTTGGATCTTCTCTCTCTCTTCTATCAACCCTATCTGGTATGAATCCCACACCGGTGAGCAGTATTCAAGCAGTGGGCGAACAAGTGTACTGTAACCTACTTCCTTTGTTTTCGGACTGCATTTCCTTAGGATTGTTCCAATGAATCTGTCTGGCATCTGCTTTACCGACGATTAATTTTATATGGTCACTCCATTTTAAATCACTCCTAATGCCTACTACCAGATAATTTATGGAATTAACTGTTTCCAGTTGCTGACCTGCTATATTGTAGCTAAATGATAAAGGATCTTTCTTTCTTTGTATTCGCAGCATATTACACTTGTCTACATTGAGATTAAATTGCCATTCCCTGCACCATGCGTTAGTTCGTTGCAGATCCTCCTGCATTTCAGTACAATTTTCCATTGTTACAACCTCTCGATATACTACAGCATCATCCGCAAAAAGACACTGGACTCGCATTCGGGAGGACGACGGTTCAATCCCGCGTCCGGCCATCCTGATTTAGGTTTTCCGTGATTTCCCTAAATCGCTCCAGGCTAATGCCGGGATGGTTCCTTTCAAAGGGCACGGCCGACTTCCTTCCCAGTCCTTCCCTAATCCGATGAGACCGATGACCTCGCTGTCTGGTCTCCTTCCCCGAAACAACCAACCAACCAACCATCCGCAGAAAGCCTCTGTGAACTTCCGATGTTATCCACAAGGTCATTTATGTATATTGTGAATAGCAACGGTCCTACGACACTCCCCTGCGGCACACTTGAAATCACTCTTACTCCGGAAGACTTCTCTCCATTGAGAATGACATGCTGCGTTCTGTTATCTAGGAACTCTTCAATCCAATCACACAATTGGCCTGATAGTCCATATGCTCTTACTTTGTTCATTAAACGACTGTGGAGAACTGTATTAAACGCCTTGCGGAAGTCAAGAAACACAGCATCTACCTGGGAAACCGAGTCTCGTGGACGAATAGCGCGAGCTGGGTTTCACACGATCGTCTTTTTCAAAACGCATGCTGATTCCTACAGATTTCTAGTTTCCAGAAAAGTCATTATACTCGGACATAAGACGTGTTCCAAAATTCTACAACTGATAGACATTAGAGATACAAGTGTATAGTTCTGCACATCTGTTCGAGGTCCCTTCTTGAAAACGGGGATGACCTGTGCCCCTTTCCAATCTTTTGGAATGCTACGCTCTTCTAGAGACCTACGGTACACCGCTGCAAGAAGGTGGGCTAGTTCCTTCGCGTACTCTGTGTAAAATCGAACTTTTATCTCATCAGGTCCAGCGGCCTTTCCTCTTTTGAGCGATTTTAATTGTTTTTCTATTCCTGTGTCATCTATTTCGCCATCTACCATTTTGTCACCTGTGCGACAATCTAGAGAAGGAACTACAGTGTAGTCTTCCTCTGTGAAACAGCCTTGGAAAAAGACATTTAGTATTTCGGCCTTTAGTCATTCTCTGTTTCAGTACCATTTTGATCACAGAGTGTCTGGACATTTTGTTTTGATCTACATATCGCTTTGACATAAGACCAAAATTTCTTAGGATTTTCTGCCAAGTCAGTACATAGAACTGTGTCACGCAGTGTCACATTATAGTAACTGCTATACAGTTACGCGATTTATCGGGACGGCGGGTATCATGCACATGCGTAAAAAGTAAAACACTCTGATTGTAAAGCAAAATTATCTATAATATTATTAAATAAGAAGCAACTAAGTAAGACAGAAATGATGGTGCAATGAAATATATTGAAGAGCAAAATATTTCCGACCCCCTGATTAACAGCGCATACCTTAGGAACCCCCTGATTAATAGCGCATACCTTTGGAACGCAACACAGCAGCGATTTTGTGTGTCATGTATCCGAGAAGTCCTAGTAGGTTTCCGTAGGTACGTGGCATCAGATGCTTACACAAGGGGCACGAGCAATCGCCTAAATTATGGGCGGGTGGTTTGCGGGGCGCGGAGCTGGCGCCCTATAACGTCACATACTGTATGTCTTCGAATTAGATTAGACTAATTTGGTGGCCAAAACGTCAACACGAGTTCGTTATTACGCGCCTTAAACCAGTGTAGCACGGTGGTGGCCTTGTGACACGGTCTGCTATCCTGCAGCAGGATGCATCGCGTCGGGTAGGGCTGGCGGTTATCGCTGTACACAGCCGGTTTTCGCTTGTATCGGTTTAGCCTCACAGTTAAAACCACTCAAAGCAACCACCTTCTAAAATAGCCGATTTTCGATATTTTTAATTCCTATTACTGTATTCCCTGTAACAAACGTAAAAATCGAACCAAGGTTGAAAAATTTTGACTCCTCAGTTTCAAGTTACATAGACTCAAAATATTAAATTTAATAGGCAAATAAAAGAAAACTTAGTCCGTCCACCGTTCGCTGCTTTTCTCAAAAAGTAATGCTTGGTTGACTACTACAAAAAAACAACAGTATTCTCCTATTGATTCTAATTTTTTGAAACTTGCTTAAAAACTATGTTGTAATAGGGGATCATACCACTACTTGGACATTACGAGCAGTCAGTGCTAAAGGGAAAAAACTGAGGTTAAAGAACTCTGATTTTCGTGTTAGTTTTTACGTTTTCGAGGACTACAAGCAGATAAAGCCGCGTTAGGCATGTTACATAGTCACAGGCAGCAGATCATCTGCTTTCTATTTTTATCAAAACTATGAGTGAACTGTTAAGCTTTAAGTTTTATGCTTATATTGTGTCACTCGTTTGTTGTGGCTTCTCCCGTTTTTTGATCTTTTAAAGCAAATGGAGTATTCTTACTTCACTGATAACTCATAAAATCCTTCCAGACTAGGGATGGTGCCATTCTGTAATACAACTGACGACCGAAGACGACAGTGAGACACTACCATATAGACGAGATGGGGCAAGTCTTGTACATTGCATGTACACGTGTGGCATCTAATAGGCCATGCCACATGATAACAGATACGTTGTCTCGGCAATGCTGTAGCAATTCTTATGCCATGTGTTTATTGTTCGGGTCTGTCGGCATTTTTCTTAAAGTAGCACTGATCGCTTTCCCATCACAACGAAATATTTCAAAGCAATGCAGATTTCAAGGACCAAAATTGCTCATTCTTTAAAAAAGGTTTATTTAAAAGCGAAGAATTTTAGCGCTCCAGCTATCGCTAACTGATATGTCTGTTTTTTACCCGGTTATAAGTTGTTGTTGTTGTGGTCTTCAGTCCTGAGACTGGTTTGATGCAGCTCTCCATGCTACTCTGTCCTGTGCAAGCTGCTTCATCTATCAGTACGTACTGCAACGGGCTCAGAGCACTATGGCACTTGACATCTGTGGTCATCAGTCCCCTAGAACTAAGAACTACTTAAACCTAACTAACCTAAGGACATCACACACATCCATGCCCGAGGCAGGATTCGAACCTGCGACCGTAGCGGTCACGCGGTTCCAGACTGAAGCGCCTAGATCCGCACGGCCACACCGGCCGGCTACGTACTGCAGCCTACATCCTTCTGAATCTGCTTAGTGTATTCATCTCTTGGTCTCCCTCTACGATTTTTACTCGCCACGCTGCCCTCCAATACTAAATTGGTGATCCCTTGATGCCTCAGAACATGTCCTACCAACCGGTCCCTTCTTCTTGTGAAGTTGTGCCACAAACTCCTCTTCTCCCCAATTCTATTCAATACCTCCTCATTAGTTATGTGATCTACCCAGCTAATCTTCAGCATTCTTCTGTAGCACCACATTTCGAAAGCTTCTATTCTTTTCTTGTCTAAGCTATTTATCGTTCACGTTTCACTTCCATACATGGCTACACTCCATACAAATACTTTCAGAAATGACTTCCTGACACTTAAATCTATACTCGATGTTAGCAAATTTCTCTTCTTCAGAAACGCTTTCTTTTCCATTGCCAGTCTACATTTTATATTCTCTCTACTTCGACCATCATCAGTTATTTTTCTCCCCAAATAGCAAAACTCCTTTACTACTTTAAGTGTCTCATTTCTTAACCTAATTCCCTCAGCATCACCCGACTTAATTCGACTACATTCCATTATCCTCGTTTTGCTTTTGTTGATGTTCCTCTTATGTCCTCTTTTCAAGCCATTGTCCATTTCGTTCAACTGCTCTTCCAAGTCCTTTGCTGTCTCTGACAGAATTACAATGTCATCGGCGAATCTTAAAGTTTTTATTTCTTCTCCATTGATTTTAATACCTACTCCGAATTTTTCTTTTATTTCCTTCACTGCTTGCTCAATATACAGATTGAATAACATCGGGGAGAGGCTACAACCCTGCCTCACTCCCTTCCCAACCACTGCTTCCCTTTCATGTCCCTCGACTCTTATAACTGACATCTGGTTTTTGTATAAATTATAAATAACCTTTCGCTCCCTGTATTTTACCCATCCCACCTTCAGAATTTGAAAGAGAGTTCAAATGGTTCAAATGGCTCTGAGCACTATGGGACTTAACTTCTGAGGTCATCAGTCCTCTAGAACTTAGAACTACTTGAACCTAACTAACCAAGGTGGGATTCGAACCTGCGACCGCAGCGGTCTCGCGGTTCCATACTGCAGCGCCTAGAACCGCTCGGCCACCCCGGCCGGCTGAAAGAGAGTATTCCAGTCAACATTGTCGAAAACTTTCTCACGTCTACAAATGCTAGAGACGTAGGTTTGCCTTTTCTTACTCTAGCTTCTAAGATAAGTCTTAGGGCCAGTATTGCCTCACGTGTTCCAATATTTCTACGGAATCAAAATTGATCTTCTCCGAGGTCGGCTTCTACCAGTTTTTCCATTCGTCTGTAAAGAATTCGCGTTAGTATTTTGCAGCCGTGACTTATTAAACTGATAGTTCGGTAATTTTCGCATCTGTCAACACCTGCTTTCTTTAGGATTGGTTATAAGTAAAAAATAAATCACCTGTTATAATTGAGACCAAACAAATACCTAATACCGGTTAATCAGAACTTAAACACCGATATAGTTTTTAACCGGTCGGTTTCTACCATCCCCAGCGTCGGGTGATCCGCAATAATGTTCACGAGGTTCATAAATGTTAGGGTGCTTTCGATTATCGTCGCAGGTCTCATGGAACTGCATGTGAATGTCGGCCATAGCATAATACTGATCTAGGTCGGTTAATGAAAGTCTTTATTTATAACGTCGTTTCAGATACTGCCGTCATCAGATCAAAATTGGAACTTTTAAAACGAAGTTGAGTGTTAGTATCGATTAAACATGTTGATATTGACACTGGACCTTGTTTTAAAAGTTCTAACTTTGATCTGATAGCGGCAGTAACCGAAACAACGCTATGCATAAAGACATATATTAAGCGAGACGGACGGTTTTGCTCACAAAATATTGAGAATGATGGCAGACTCATCCAAAAAATATCTTGCCTTTTCAGTGAATTAATAAGTACGCAACCGTTGCCCGGAAATGTTATGTTACACAGTCACGGAATTCCATTCGTCCACAGTGGAGCAATTATTATTTCCTCCGCTATACACACAGCACAAGTAAAGCTGAATGCTAATACTGTTGCGAACAGTGTTTGCTGATTAACCAGCACAGAGGAAGTGCCGTCCCTCGTTAATTCCTTTAACAATGGAACAATGGCAGCACAGCATAATGATTCGCTGCACTTCCGGCGCTTTATTGATGCAGACTGAATTTTACATAACTCGTCGCTCCCATATGTAGCAAAGGAGCAGAGTTTTTCGTACGTGACAATTTTGAGAGGTTAACGCGGCCGCTGGAAGTAACCAGTTACGGCTGCTGTAGTCCAGACAAGGCCGAGTCAGTGCAGCGTGCATGCGTCATTCGCCTCCCACGCATAGCAAAACGCGCGCCGGCTGAGTGGTCGAGTGGCATTTCTGCCACTATATCTACGTATACTCTCTCCCAGCCATTGTAGAGCGCGACGTGGAGTGTACTTCGTAACAGTAACATATTAGCGTTTTCTTAAGGGAAAAATGACTATACGCCTCTGTACGAGCTCGCGTCTTTCTTACGTTATTGTTCGTTCGTCTTTCATTTCACGCACAGCAAAGAGAAACGCCGCCTGAGTAGGCGATCGGCATATCTGTAGCTGCGTCTACATAGAGAGTGATTCTTATTAATGTTTAAAAACTTCCGAAGCGACGTAAATAGCGCTGAGACAATTAATTTAATATAAGACATATGAGGCCGCAAATGCTGGGAAATACCCCAAAGGTGGATGAGAAGTTTTCAACATGTGACGTCACCAGATGACGCACCTCACCGCACTTGTAGCGGTTGAGCCGATCGGCCTGCCGCACCTGGTCATCCCAACACAAGTCACGTATCCACGTCCGTGTGGCTCTAGGCCCACGTGGCGAATTTAGCGCGTACAGCTCAGGATTCGAGCCTTGCGTCTATTTTGCGTAGTGTCTATTTTTTTACGTTAGACAATTATGTCTTTGCGCTGAGGTAAGGTTTGTTATTTTATTTACCGGTCTCGCAGTCTCGGCAGGTTTATTGCAAAGTACACACAACAAAAGCCTACCGTTTTGCGTCACACGTCAATGAGTATAAGTTTCCAAATTGCTCCACACAACGTTTTTCCGTTGTTCAGTCATCCAGTGTTTACACTCCTTACACCAAGCGAGGCGTCGTTTGGCATTTACCGGCCTGATGTGTGGCTTATGAGCAGCCGCTCGACCATGAAATCCAAGTTTTCTTACCGCCCGCCTAACTGTCATAGTACTTGCAGTGGATCCTGATGCAGTTTGGAATTCCTTTGTGATGGTCTGGATAAATGTCTGAATATTACAAATTACGACCCTCTTGAACTGTCGGCGGTCAACAGATGAGATCAGCCTGTACGCTTTTGTGCTGTACGTATCCCTTCACGTTTCCACTTCACTATCGCATCGGAAACAGTGGACCAAGGGATGTTTAGCCGGCCGAAGTGGCCGTGCGGTTAAAGGCGCTGCAGTCTGGAACCGCGAGACCGCTACGGTCGCAGGTTCGAATCCTGCCTCGGGCATGGATGTTTGTGATGTCCTTAGGTTAGTTAGGTTTAACTAGTTCTAAGTTCTAGGGGACTAATGACCTCAGCAGTTGAGTCCCATAGTGCTCAGAGCCATTTGAACCAAGGGATGTTTAGGAGTGTGGAAATCTCGCGTACAGTCGTATGACACAAGTGACACCCTCACCTGACCACGTTCGAAGCCCGTGAGTTCCGCGGAGCGCCCCATTCTGTTCTCTCACGATGTCTAATGACTATTGAGGTCGCTGATGTGGAGTACCTGGCAGTAGGTGGCAGCACAATGCACCTAATATGAAAAACGTATGTTTTTGGGGGTGTCAGAGTACTTTTGATCACATAGTGTATCAGTCATTGCACCAAGTGAAATTTTTGGTTAAATGTTCGAGTAGAGTGAAAACAAGACTCCCTGTAAATTATTACAAAATGTGTTTGTGTCTGAATTTTCATAACCTAACGCAAAGTGGGAAATGGACAAACAGCGTAGCAAACTGATCAGTGTGAAGTCTTATTTTGAAAAAAAAAAAAAAAAAAGGTTCATTTGCTCGAAAGTAATCAGGATAATTAAGAAAAACAAATTAGTGATTAGAGGGACAACTGAAATATTTCCTGAAAAGGTGCTACTACTTGTGTAAATGAAGTGTCGTTAAGTTCATCTCTCCAAGGCCTAGCTATTTTGCGCGTAAAAAGTTGCGTTGGTGTGACATTTAACTACAAAAGGTATTAAATTTAGGACACTCTAGGAAAGCAAATGCAGTATTAATAAGAACGCCCTTTCTGAATATATCTTGAAAAAAAATTGAAACAAATCGGTCAGATGTTTTGTGACATGGTTTGTCTGAAAGCAAGAAATAAAATAGATTAGAGAAACATTTGACACGCCTCTGAATGACTCTCTAAATCATGTACAGCTAATGGGGCTTGACAAGAGTTTCTGTTGTCGATTTTATTTCTGACTTTCTTTTAGACATATTGTTTCACAAAACAATTGACCGATTTTTTTTTCAAATTTTCGTTTCCAATCACTTGCGCGTTTTTTGCGATCGCCCGACTACGATATTTTTCTGCAGAAAACAACAATGTCATCGAACAGTCTTACAGCCTGCTGATCCGACCTGATAAAACGTTTATTAATAACTGGGACCTTAGATTTTCTAGGGACATGCCCGATGTTATTTTCATTTCTGTCTAACGCTCATTGTCCAGAAAAGCATGATGCGTTCTGTTGTTCAAAAACTCATCGCACCAGTCGTATATCTTTTGTATCGGTTGTAAATAAATAGTTGCCACTATTTAAGTTCCAACTGTCGTACGATGATAATCAGTCTGTCGTATCTTGGTTGATTGTCGTCGATGTGATACAAGTGTCAGACGTCTTTTGCAAATCTCGAAAGGTGGAATCTACTTGCTCACCTGCATCTAGACATCGTGTTTGAAAAAAGCAAGCTGCCAAACCTCCTGTTAGCTCCAGCCTCGGGCCCTTCGGCCGACGCTTATTTGACGATGTTCCTCACGTTCTGCCAGCACGAGTGGCTGCTATTGTCACCTTCCATTGCTGGTGATGGATTGGAGTCAAGCTCACGGTCGCAAATTACATGGATCTGGCGCCAATATCCGAGGGCTTTTCCGCCGTCATTACTACTGTAGTTCTCCCCTTGCTACTTGCTACCTACGTTCATTGCAGCTCGGGAGTCCAGGAGCTCTTCGCCCTGAAGCTTTCGTGTTCTTGTTGAAGCTATTGTCATGTTCGGGGATTTTTACAGCTTCCATGAACAATCGGATTTGGCAGCTCTTCTCCACTGTAAGAACTTCCGTGTCGGCACATTTTGTTGTGCGTGCTCAGCCACGGCCGATTTCTCCACCTAACTTTCGGTGATCCTGGTGTTGGTTGATCGTCCAGTCATTCCAACGTGGAGCTCTCCGCATGTACATGATAAGCGATATATTCCTGACGTTGCAAGTGGGTTCCTTTTCTCCTTTGACAATATGAGGCACACTTTTATCTTCTTCGTCGGTTTACAGATTGTCCTTACTGCGTTTGCGCATTATTCGTCCGTTTCTCTCCGTCATCCTGGGTATATACGGCAGAAAGACCGTACTCGACATTTCTTCTCCCGACGTGTAACTTCGATGAGTGTTTGCTTCCGTGACACTTCTTATGTAACCGGTGGAGTACCCATTGCGCCTCTGAACGCTTTCCAGGTATTTCATTTTGCGTTGACATGCTGCGACTCACATATTCGTCATGCGCTTTACGAGCGTATGAGTCACCCTCCTTTTCTGTCTCGGGTGGTAATCTCACATTTTGTGCAGGTATCGGTCCGCGCGTGTCAGGTTTTATTATACACTGTGTCCCAAGTTTTTAGCACCCCTCGTAACCAATACATTCAGAAAGCGTAGTTGCTGATCCTTTTCTACCTCCATAGTAAATTTTGTTTTGTCATGGAGACTTAAGAGTCTTATCTTAGGAAGTCACAGTCATGGCTCCACATAACGAAGGAGAGTTTTCGAGTGGTACTTTGGTAAGCAAAGAAACAACATCAAAACCCACCAGGATGCCATTTGGGTCCAAGTTTTAGTTCCTTCAGCTTCTCCATGAAATGTCCCAAGCCTTTATGTACGTTTTGGTCTTTCCCTCGTGCAGCTGAAGCAGGTAGATGAAGTGTTCCAGCAATTTATACATCGGTGAGCCATGAGCGCTTGCGATCGATCCTACAAGGATTTTTGTAATTTTTCGTATTTATGGCACGTGACGTCCAGCACTCAAGAACCTATCCAGCAAACCAAGGCAACGCAACTCACAGAAATTTTGCAGAAAATCGACTTTCAAGTTTTCCAAGTGTCTTTAATAAATTACAACGAGGTATCTTTTTCCACAGGCAGCATGACTCTGTGGCAGAATGTTTCCTTTCACTGTAGACCGCCTGGGTTCGATTCCCAGCTGCGGCAAAGTTTTAAACGAAGGGCATGTTCCACGTGCATGTCTATGAAACGTAAAGAACACAAAGATGAAAAAAGTTTAAGTTGTAATGTTTTTTCTAATTCAAATTGTCTATGTTAACAATGTTTTATAAAAGATGAGCCGGCCGCTAGTGGCCGTGCGGTTCTAGGCGCTTCAGTCTGGAACCGCGTGACTGCTACGGTCGCAGGTTCGAATCCTGCTTCGGGCATGGATGTGTGTGATGTCCTTAGGTTAGTTAGGTTCAAGTAGTTCTAAGTTATAGGGGACTGATGACCTCAGAAGTTGAGTCCCATAGTGCTCAGAGCCATTTGAACCATTTTATAAAAGATGGATATTTAAGAATTTGTATTTATGAAGGAAATTGGACGATTAGAAATAAAAGAAGCAACATTTTTCATAAAAATGAGAATTAGAAAAGTGTTAATTAGCATAATTAGATGATTTTTATATTTAAATGACGTAGGTATTCGGACTGAATGAAAAAAACGAAAAAATAATGTCCAAAACAATACTAGAACCAGCAATTATCAGTCTCGAGGGCTACTGATTTTTCTCCATCACTATGTATTTTCCGCTTCACGTAATTTTTTTATAGAATTTCCACCCTTGTTCAAAAATTTACATCGATCGCGTGGCAGGTGAGCATTCTACTACAGTGCCACGCTGCCTGTCAAACTGCCTCCGTTCATTGACATATAAAGACATTCGGAAACTTCAAAGTCGATCGAAAATTTTTGTTTTGCGTAGAACTGGTGGGAAATTGATATTTCAGTTCAGCTCGTGGTCTACGCTAGCGTTGCTGCCTCTGGATCACGGGCCGCGCGGGATTAGCCTAGCGGTCTTGGGCGCTGCAGTCATGGACTGTGCAGCTGGTCCCAGCGGAGGTTCGAGTCCTCCCCCGGGCATGGGTGTGTGTGTTTGTCCTTAGGATAATTTAGGTTAAGTAGTATGTAAGCTTAGCGACTGATAACCTTAGCAGTTAAGTCCCATAAGATTTCACACACTTTTTTTTCTGGATCACGGGGTCCCGGGTTCGATTCCCGGCCGGGTTGGGGATTTTCTCTGCCCGGGGACTGGGTATTTGTATTGTCCTCACCATTTCATCATCATCATTCGTGACAATGGCTCAACTGGATTGCGTGAAAAATTGGACTGTGTAAAAATTGGGACTTTGTATGGGCGCTGATGACCGAGCAGTTGAGCACCTCACAAACCAAATTCGTGTACCGCGAATGTAAAAAATTACAAAAATCCGTCTGCCGCGTTGCCACCTTGACAGTGGAATATTATCCTTATGAATTTTTGATAATTCATACAGTCGATCGGGCATGGATGTGTGTGATGTCCTTAGGTTAGTTAGGTTTAAGTAGTTCTAAGTTCTAGGGGACTGATGACCTCAGCTGTGAAGTCCCATAGTGCTCAGAGCCATTTGAAACATAGAGTCGAGGTGTTGCGCATGTTGCTCTGTACATCCGCCGAGAGAGAAGATGCCTTGATCAACCGATTCGTATTCCGTGTGATGCACTGCGTCGGATTGTCTGCCCCAATAGCTGAACGGTCAGCGCGTTGAAATGCCACGCACGGGGGTCCGGGTTTGATTCCCGGCTGGGGTGGGAGATTTTCTCCCCGCAGGGCCTGGGTGTTGTGCTGTCCTCATCATCGTTTCATCCCCATTGTCGACGCGCAAGTCGCCCAATGTGGCGTTGCACTCAGTAAGACTTGCATTTGGTGGCCGAACTTCCCGCCTGGGAACTCCCGACCACTGATGCCATACTATCATTTCCATTTCCACTGCGTTGGATATGCGCCTACTTTTCGATTCTTCGTCAGATACACTAGGTTCCGAATCCCTTAATCTTCGGTCTTCATTACAGCGATTGCAATTCCCTTATCAGCAGTATACTCTTGTTGGTGTTAATGCTCTTTATATCTTGTAACTCTTCTTTTTTCAGACTGCAAGCTGGCGGTTTTGCTAGGCGCAATATCCTAGCGGTTTCAGTGCGTGTTTCCTCAGCTCTTTCATAATGAAGGGTCCGAGTGGCCGCTTGGGTGTTAGCAATGATATCGTCGATAGGTATAGTTCCGCATATATAGCGGTATTCCCTCCTGTGTTTAACAGGAGTGGTCAGCAGCCTGCAGGGTTTCCCCTATCTCAAAAACCAAATAAATGTAGAGGATACTGTGAGAAAGTTAAACACCCAGGAAAAGCGCCATCCAATCCACAACAAGTTAGAAAACCAGAGTCGTTCTTCGGTAATTACAAGAGCGAAACTCATGAGGGCAAGGTGCCACACTCGTATTCGGATGGTTTTCCCAAATCGCTTAAGGCAAATACGGAGGTTTGTTCTTTGAAATAATACGGCTGATTTCCGTTACAGTATTCCCTCACTCGGAGTTAGTGCTGCTTATATAACAAAATAGTCGTCGACGAGATTCTGTACCGTCAGCTCCGAGATGTCGCTTGTCATGCTAGGTGGATACATTTTCCTCAAGCAAAGACATTGCGTGACGCGACGAGTGTGGTGGAACCATGAAACTATTGTTCTGCAACCGCCTCCACGATTTCTGAACTCTAGTGGATCAAGTGTGCACCAGTGGGAGGTATTGATGTAAGCCTCAGTCTCCACGGCCTGATCCACCCCGAGCTATTGTGTGCATCCCGCATCCTATACAAGGGCAGCGCATATGAAGACTGTTTCGCTGTGAGCAACTGTAACGAACAAGAGGTTTGTTTTCAAAAACTGGACGGCAAAATTTCAATAAGTTGCTATAAATACGATAGCTCAAGTACATCTATTGTAATTTTTTTATTCCTATATGTTACTGTTTTCAAATACTTCTAGAGTAACCACATATTTTTAAAACCGTAAATCATATCCAAATTTTTAATCTTAAAAATAAGTCAGAAGACACTTAATATCGTTTACTTGCAGGCTGAGTGCATTTAACATCAGTTAAGATTGGCGTAACACTGTTCAATTGCTGGGCGAGTTAACGAAACATTGCTGCGAAGTCTCTCAAAAACATAAATTTAAAAGGTGTGCATTATTTCAATTTATGGTACAGGGCGTCCAGCGAAGAAGTCTCAAATTTCAAAACTAAATATTTCAAAAACTAAGATAGATAAAAGAATGCAACAAATATGTTTATTGTGAAATCTGTAAGAATTTTGTATAGAAGTTTCGAAATAATTCTGTAAGCTGCGAACAAATGGCACTGTATGCTGTGCAGCTGGTACATTGTCAGCATACATAATGAAACACGTCTTTGCAATCACAATATTTTAGAAATTTCCACCATTTTCAGTACAGGGGTTGTGCAGATTAATAACATTTGCCATAACATCCTGTAGTATCTCAGAGGGAATGGATTCAGATGCTCCACAGATCGCCGATTCAAGTACGTCTAGCATTGTGGGATGGTTCCCGTAGCCAGTGTCGTTCAATGTGTCCCACAAAAAGCAAAAACAAGGAGTCTGATCGGGCGAATATGGAGGCCAATCTATCCCTGCACCTGTAATTTGCATTTATCCAACGCAATGATTCTATTCCGTAAGTTTTACTGAAGAAAGCTAAAAGCCTATTCGGTGCCGTTTGATCCGGTCTCACCTTGCATGAACCACTCAGTGCCTGGTCGGTCCTCCCATGGTAGCCGTGTGGCACCGACAAATTTTTCCAAAATTGCAACGTAACGTTCACTAGTGATCGTTCTCGCATGAAAACGGTGTCAACACTGCTTCTGCCGCATACCTCAGCCCAAAATGTAACTTTGTAAGAATACAGTGGTTCCAATTCACACAAATGGGAATTTTCGGAAACCCAAAAATCGCCATTTCTGTTTACTCACGACTCCATTCAAGTGGAAGTGTGCTTCTACTGTACATCAGATGCAGATGAAGCCAACATCAGATCCTTTGTTATCAACTATTGTGTAAACCTGATTAGCTAAGTAAGCCCTCTGTCGCATGCACAGCTCGTACAAATACGGCATGTTGGCTTTGGATTTTGAATGGAAACAAATGTACACTCTGTCTCAGTATTTTCTGCGTTCTAGAACGCTTCAGAACAGTCTCAGCTGTAATTCTTCAGGCGAATTTCCTTGCATTTTCGTGAACAGTTCCAAAAACTGATGCAACATTTTCAGGAGTATCTACAGTTTGCCTGTGGCCAACGTTCTCCTCTAGACCATCAGCCACGTTGCCTGTCCATTGGAATCTGGCGAAGAGCTTGCGAAAGGTTTCTACATTGAATCCTTTTGAAACACTGAATCGTATTTGAGAACTTCGTCTTGTTGCCGTAGGATTGTATTCTGACCTGTGGTTTTTCTGTTGCCAGAAATATTCATTGTTCAGTGGAATACATGATTTCAACAGTAGTACAGCAAACTGTGTTCGGCCCCACTCTCCATTGTTGCCAAATTTATTCAAGATGGCGATCTAAGATAGCGACAATAGATATGGCAATGTCGCAATGACGTCATGGCGGGAAGTTCAAATTTTGGCGGGAAAATAGGTCATTTGGGCTACCTCCAATAACCTGACCCCTCCCCTTCCATCTTACTCCACTCCCCCAGAAAACAGTGGGAAGTTCAAATTCCATCGGAACAATGCAACACACCATGGCTACCTCCACTAACTTAAGAAAATGGGAGGAATATAGGTCACTTGGGCTACCTCCACTAAATTACGTCATATGACTGCCACCTCGTTCTAGAAATTGGTGGGAAAAGGATACAGCCTGTGCTGGATAGGATGGACGTATATCTTTATTTAAACAGTCTTTATTTAAACAATTTGAGGCAGTACCGCCATCAAGTGTGTTCACCACGAGGTCTGGAGTCCAACTGACCTAGTACACAGTACTGACACCAGAGGGCACCACCGCCCCATCCATGACATAATCCCCAGGGCGAAACAGGTGGCGAAAGACTTCCCAGGCGGCCGCACATAAGGCGTCCCCGGTTTGTCCGACTAACAGGTTCCAGGTGCTGTCTGTGGCTGGCACTGTCGCTGAGCCAGATGCTGTCGCCTGTCCTATTTCAGAGGAAACCGCTCAGCCTGCAGGACCCGGGCAATTGAAGAGGGTGGGATTATTGGTAGTTGGGAGCTCCAATGTTAGGCGCCTTATGGGACCCCTTAGGGACTTGACTGACTAGAAGGGTAAGAAATCCAATGTGCACTCCGTGTGCATACCGGGTGGAGTCATTCCAGATGTGGAAAGAGTCCTCCCAGATGCCATGAATAGCACAGGGTGCAGCCAACTGCAGGTGGTGGCTCACGTCGGTACCAATGATGTGTGTCACTTTGGATCAGAAGAGATTCTCTCTGGTTTCGAGCAGCTAACATAAGTGGTAAATGCTGCCAGTCTTGCTTGCAAGATGAAAGCAGAGCTGACCATTTGCAGCATAGTTGACAGGACCGATTGCGGACCTCTGGTACAGAGCCGAGTGGAGGGTCTGAATCAGAGGCTCAGGCAGTTCTGCGACCGTGTAGGCTGCAGATTCCTCGACTTGCGCCAAAGGGTGTTTGGGTTTCGGGTTCCACTGAATAGGTCAGGTAGGTGTCCACTATACGCAGGAGGTGGCTACGCGGGTAGCAGGGGCTGTGTGGCGTGGACTAGACGGTTTTTAAGGTTAGAGGGTCTCGGGAAATCACAAGAAGGGCTTCAGTCACAAAGGGTGCAGTCTCAACACAGGAAGAACGTAGATACAGGAACCATTGGTATAACAGTTGTAAACTGACGTAGCTGTGTTGGGAAAGTACCAGAGCCCAAAGCGCTAATAGAAAGCACTGATGCTCAAATCGTTATAGGCACTGAAAGCTGGCTAAAGCCGGATATAAGCTCAACCGAAATTTTTTCGAAGTTCCTAACGGTGTTCCGAAAGAATAGGATAAACACAGTTGGCGGAGGCATGTTTGTTGCTGTCAGAAGTAGTTTAACTTGTCGCGAAATTGAAGTAGATACTTCCTGTGAGCTAGTATGGGTAGAAGTCATTGTTGGCAACCGGAATAAAATAAGAACTGGATCCTTTTACCGACCTCCCAATTCAGGTGATACAGTTGCTGAAAGGTTCAAAGAAGACTTGAGTTTGATTTCAAACACATACGCGAATCATACGATAATAGTTGGTGGTGACTTTAATTTATCTTCGATATGTTGGCGAAAATACATGTTTAATTCCGGAGGTACGCATAAAATGTCATCCGAAATTGTGCTAAACGCATTCTCTGAAAATTATCTCCAGAAATTAGTTCTTGAGCCCACGCAAATAGTAAACGGTTGTGAAAACATACTTGACCTCTTAGCAACAAATAATCCTGAGTTAATAACGAGCATCAAAACCGATTCAGGGATTAGTGAACAGAGGGCTGTCGTAGCAAGACTGAATATTGTAATCCCCAAATCCTCGAAAAATAAGCGAAAAATATACCTATTCAAAAAAGCAGATAATAATTCACTTGACGCCTTCCTGAGAGACAATCTCCACTCATTCCAAATTAATAATATAAGTGTAGACCAGATGTTGTTAAATGCAAAGAAATAGTATCGGCAGCAATTGAGAGATTTGTACCAAATAAATTAACAAACGACGGAGCTGATCCTCCTTGGTACACAAAACGGGTTAGAACACTGTTGCAGAAACAACGAAACAAACATGCCAAATTTAAACAGACGCAAAATCCCCAAGAATGGCGATATTTTACAGAAGCTCTAAATGTAGCGCGCACTTCAATGCGAGATGCTTATAACAGTTTCCACAACGAAACTTTGTCCCAAAGCCTGGCAGAAAATCGAAACCGATTCTGATCGTATGTGAAGTATGGCTCAAATGGCTCTGAGCACTATGGGACTTGACATCTCAGGTCATCAGTCCCCTAGAACTTAGAACTACTTAAACCTAACTGTCCCAAGGACATCACACACATCCATGTCCGAGGCAGGATTCGAACCTGCGACTGCAGCGGTCGCGCGGTTCGAGACTGAAGCGCCTAGAACCGCTCGTCCACCCCGGACGCCTGTGAAGTATGTCAGCGGCAAGAAACAATCAATGCCTTCTCTGCGCAATAGCAATGGAGATACTATCGAAGACAGTGCTGCCAAAGCAGAGTTACTAAACACAGCCTTCCGAAATGCCCTCACAAAAGAAGGCAAAGTAAATATTCGAGAATTCGAATCGAGAACAGCTGCCAACATGAGTAACGTAGAAGTAAATATCCTCGGAGTAGTGAAGCAACTTAAATCACTTAATAAAAGCAAGTCTTCTGGTCCAGACTGTATACCAATTAGGTTCCTTTCGGAGTATGCTGATGCATTAGCTCCATATTTAACAATCATATACAACCGTTCGCTCTACGAAAGATTCGTACCCAAAGACTGTAAATTTGCACAGGTCACACCAATATTCAAGAAAGGTTGTAGGAATAATCCACTAAATTACAGGCCCATATCGTTAACGTCGGTATGCAGCAGGATTTTAGAACATATATTGTGTTCGAACGTAATGAATTACCTCTAAGAAAACGGTCTATTGACACACAGTCAACATGGGTTTAGAAAACATCGCTCTTGTGAAACACAACTAACTATTTATTCACATGAAGTGCTGAGTGCTATTGACAAGGGATTTCAGATCGATTCCGTATTTCTGGATTTCCCGAAGGCTTTCGACACTGTACCACACAAGCGGCTCGTAGTGAAATTGCGTGCTTATGGAATATCGTCTCAGTTATGTGGCTGTATTTGTGATTTCCTGTCAGAGAGGTCACAGTTCGTTGTAATTGACGGAAAGTCATCGAGTAAAACAGAAGTGATTTCTGGCGTTCCCCAAGGTAGTGTTAGAGGCCCTTTGCTCTTCCTTATCTATGTAAACGATTTGGGAGACAATCTGAGCAGCCGTCTTGGGTTGTCTGCAGATGACGCTGTCGTTTATCGACTACTAAAGTCATCAGAAGATCAAAACAAACTGCAAAACGATTTAGAAGAAATATCGAAATGGTGCGAAAAGTGGCAGTTCACCTTAAATAATGAAACGTGTGAGGTCATTTACATGAATGCTAAAAGGAACACGTTAAACTTCAGTTACACGATAAATCAGTCTAATCTAAAAGCAGTAACTTCAACTAATTACCTAGGAATTACAATTACGAACAACTTAAATTGGAAGGAGCACGCAGAAAATGTTGTGGGGAAGGCTAACCAAAGACTGCATTCTATTCGCAGGACACTTAGAAAATGTAACAGACCTACTAAGGAGACTGCCTACACTACGCTTGTCCGTCCTCTTTTAGAATACTGCTGTGCGGTGTGGGGTCCTTACCAGATACGACTAACACAGTACATCGAAAAAGTTCAAAGAAAGGCAACACGTTTTGTATTATCGCGAAATATGGGATAGAGTGTCACTCACAGAAATGATACAGGATTTGGGCTGGAAAACATTAAATGAAAGGCATTTTTCGTTGCGACGGAATCGGTAAGTAGGCTGTTTATGTTTTCTTATTGGCAGCGTTACGTAGCGCTCTGTACGAAAATCACTGGCTGTGCTGTGTGCAGTCTGTGGCTAGTTTGCATTGTTGTCTGCCATTGTAGTGTTGGGCAGCTGGATGTGAACAGCGCATAGCGTTGCGCAGTTGGAGGTGAGCCGCCAGCAGTGGTGGATGTGGGGAGAGAGATGGCGGAGTTTTGAAATTTGTAAGACTGGATGTCATGAGCTGCTATATATATATTATGACTATTAAGGTAAATACATTGTTTGTTCTCTATTAAAATCTTTCATTTGCTAACTATCCCTATCAGTAGTTAGTGCCTTCCGTAGTTTGAATCTTTTATTTAGCTGGCAGTAGTGGCGCTCGCTGTATTGCAGTAGTTCGAGTAACTAAGATTTTTGAGAAGTAAGTGATTTGTGAAAGGTATAGGTTAATGTTAGTCAGGGCCATTCATTTGTAGGGATTACTGAAAGTCAGACTGCGTTGCGCTAAAAATATTGTGTGTCAGTTTAAGCACAGTCATGTATAATTGTTCAAAGGGGACGTTTCATATGTCGACCCTTAGCCGAGGATACCTCACTGGAATCTTCTGATTTTTTCTTGTAGTTTGTGTAATTAGTGTAGATTTTGTTTATTGCTAGCGCGTAATTGTAGAGAGAATCTCCTTTGTAGTTGCAGTCTTTCATTGTACAGTAAAACAAGTGTGGCATGCATGTAGATTTGCACCAAGTATTTTGCAGCTGCGCTTGCAATTAACTAGATATCATTTTCAGTGCTATGTTAATGTGTTTTCTTATTTTGCTCTTCAAATTGTGCTTTTCTGTATTTTCGTGTGAAATATTGTGACAATAATGGCGTGTGAAAAACGTAACGCTAGGCTCCAAAGCAAACTGAGTAATAATAGTGACGACGAGCGTAGCTTATCAGCGCCGCCGAGTAATGAATTAACTAATGTTCAAAGTAGTAATTTGGTAATTGTGCATAGGGAAATGGAGCGGGCTGCAAATAATGCTGTAGGCAGTGAAACAATTAGTGAACAGGGAAGCATTATCGATCGATCGGTTGGCAAGAGCTCGCCTCAGGAATCCGAAATGACAGGACACAATCTTGCAAATACTGTAGATTCAGGTT
Source organism: Schistocerca americana (assembly GCF_021461395.2). Lineage (NCBI taxonomy): Eukaryota > Metazoa > Arthropoda > Insecta > Orthoptera > Acrididae > Schistocerca > Schistocerca americana. The sequence goes on along the minus strand of NC_060120.1, from coordinate 635,756,954 downwards.
TTGCGTCCTCACCGTTTTCTCAAATAAGTCAAGACACATTTTCTGCTTGTCAAAATGTGAATGTTGCCGGTGCAAATTCTCTGCCGAAAAGCATAGAGGAACAGATTCCAGACACTAATACATTATTATTGCAATTAATGCAACAAATGGAACTAAATCAGAGACAAACACAGCAAAAGCTTCAAAAGTTACACAATGGAACAAAATCAGAGACAAACACAGCAAAAGCTTCAAAAGTTGGACACAATGGAACAAAATATTCGGAAGTTAGACACCACACTTGAACAAACACGCGAAGATTTAACTACTGAGTTACATAACATTGAATCGAAATGTCAAAAAGTCTGTAATGACGTAAAAACACAAATTTGTGAGCCTTTTCAACCTATTTTTTTGCGGCATGAAAATGCATTACAGAATCACGAAGCAGCCATAAAAGAACTGCAAACCATTGTTGATGAAAATCATGAGACCTTGTGGACTAAAACTGACTCAGTTGCATCTACCGATTTGGTTATGCAACTTGCAAAAACTCAGGAGAACTTAAAGGACACAGTAGATACGATTTCAACACAAATGGACACTCTGAAACTTGGTTCAGAGAAACACACAGAGGAAATAATTTCACTATCGGATAAAGTAGCCGAACTTTCAGAAAGTTCACTAACTTATCTACAAAGGTAGATGATGATCTGAATGACGCAAGGCCCGTAGTCTTCACTGACACAGAAGAGTATGAACAAATTCGAAAATTAAACAAAATCAAAATCAAATCAATACACAGTACAAAAGAGAAATCCAGAAAGTACAAGATCAGTTGGCACAAGTAATACAAAAATTAGATATTTCAGAGGACACTCGCGCTCCAACACAGGAAGAGGGACTTAGAAATACGGAAAAGCCACAAAATAATAACACAGGGCATTTCGGAAATTATGAAAGAAATTGGCAAGGTGCACTGAATTTTGAGATGGAACCACCGACACGACGTAACAATGACCGACATGCGACTCGCCGACACGATGATTTTGACTATAATCTGTTCATTACTACATGCAAATTTAAAACATTTAAGAATTCTGGCATCAAAATTCATCCACAAGCGTGGCTTCATCAATTCTCTCATTGCTTTCCTCCCAACTGGTCATTGCAGCACAGATTAGAATTTATGTGTGGCTACTTAGAGAATGAACCAGCTATAAGAATGCGATCGGTCATTCACGATTGCCGCAGTGAAGGAGAGTTTTATCACGCCTTCCTCTCATCATATTGGTCTCAAGCTACACAAGACCGAGTAAAACATAGCATCGTAATGATGAAACATTTCGAGCAATCTGAATTTTCCAGTCTTGTGAAATATTTTGAAGATATGTTGCACAAGAATCAGTACCTGTCAAACCCATACAGCCCCTCAGAACTCATCCACATTTGCTTAATCAAACTGCCTGAACATTTACGACATATTATTTTGGCAGGACGTTGCAAAGATGACATTGAAGCTTTTCAGGGACTGTTACAAGAACTGGAAATTGACACTGACAATCGTGGAACGCGAAAACAGGAGCACAACAATTACAGCTCACATCTGTCACAATTCCGCGATGACAGAAATAATACACGACAAGGCTATTCTTACAACATAAATCGTGACCAAAACAGACACCACCCCAACCGTTGGCAGAGTAGTAATAATTACAGGGAAAGATCACCTCTCCGCAGTAATGACTATCACAGAGACAATCAGAGAAACAGACTATATGGGAACCAAAATAATTATTATCAAGGGAGACAGAATAACTTCAGATGCAACGGTCCAGCGCGCAGTTACGATTCAGGCAGAAATTCTCCACCACTTGACCGACAAGAAAGAAACTATTGAATCTACCGACATGACGACAGGCGATATAATCGTAACGACAGACCTGAATTGCATCAGAACTGGCGGGATTCAAACAGAGTAGGGCCCTCTCGACAAGGTGAATTTTTAGAAGTTAGGTCTCCAAATCCCAATAACGACGTGCGCCAACAAAGACACAATAGGCAATGACTCATACCGCTGGCAGCCACAAAACGTACTTATGAAACTGACGACGCAGCAGCCATAGCTAGTAATTACGTAAAAATGGAAGACATTAGGGACATCTTACTCCAGGAACACGACGTAAAACATAACAACATTGCATATCCTGTGATTCACATTGCTGTAAATGACGTAAAATTTACGGCAGTACTTGACTCTGGCAGTCCCATTCCAGTAATTAGTGAAACAGCTTTTAGCAAATGCAACAAATCGAACGATTGCCCCACACTTCCGTTACGTAAGATTAAATTACAAGGTGCAATCATTGGAAAAAGTGTAGATGTACGCCAACAAACCAACTTAGAATTCTTTTGTCAAAGCCACAGCTTCTCTATGAACTTTCTTATTGTTCCATTATTGTCGACGGAATTTATACTGGGAGTAGACTTTTTGAATGAATACAAAGCAATCTTAAACTTTCATGATGCTGAAATAAGTTTAGAGAAAGAAGGTAAGTCAATAGCTTTGAAATTTGAAGATTGGCTCTCAAACCATGACGAGGAAATTAGTCGACTTTACCTTCTGTTAGACAACAGTTCGGAATTTTCTACTTAACTAGACACTAACACTCACTCTGCAAGTACTGACAGGGATGATATCGACGGCATATTTGGAACTAATGAGTTAATTCAGAATAAAATTCAAACAATTGAGAACTGTAATGACACTGATAGGCAGGACCTTTTTGAGATTTTACAAGAACATTCCACAGTCTTTACTCACAAAACAGGAACAATCAAGGGATTTCAATACCAATTTAGTGTTTGTGAGCATACTAAATTTTGTGTTAGACCATACGTAATTCCAGCACATTATAGGGACCGTGCTAGAACAGAAATACAATCTATGCTTGACGAGGGCATTATTGAGCCTGCAGTAAGCTCATACAACAATCCATTACATGTTGTTGAGAAGAAAAATGGATCGATCAGGCTTGTCTTACATTAGAGACAAATCAATACTATCATTATTCCTGAAACAGACAGGCCGCAAACGTTGGAAGAACTTCTTCAAAATTTTAATGATGTAAAAGTATTGTCTTCCATTGATGTCAGATCCAGCTTTTATCAGATCGAACTTCATCCAGAATGTAGAAAATACACAGCTTTCCTTTGTTTAGGCGTTTGTTATTAGTTTCGGAAACTTCTTTTGGTTTGAACATTTCTTCGGCAGCATTCATTCGCGGGCTAAATTCCATACTACCTGAGTTCTTAAAACGTCACATCACCTTATATGTGGACGATATTCTAATAGCAGAAGTTTCATGGGAACAACATAATCGCATCCTCAACAGTTTGTTACGTATTTTTGCAGAATCTGGAATTACAGTTAACTTGGAAAAGTCTGAATTCGGTAGGTCAAAGGTCAGGTTTTTGGGACATATCATTTCTTCTGAAGGCATTCAGCCGGATCCTGAGAAGTTAGAAGCAATCAGAGCCATTCCAGTTCCATCCACAAAAAAACAAGTCCGCAGTTTTCTAGGTCTCGTAAATTTTTACCGTCATTTTCTGAATATGCAAATTCTTGTTATACCAAAGCTTTGTTCTCTCACTGGAAAAAATACTGTTTGGAACTGAGACGAACAAGCACAGTTGGAATTCAATTCTTTGAAAGAATCGCTACTTAACGCGCCAATACTAGTTCATCCAGATCTGTCACAAGATTTCTGCCTTAGCACAGATTCTTCTAAAGTTGGTCTTGGTGCCCATTTATTTCAAGAAGCCATAGAAAATGACACTACCATTCAGAAAACCATTGCTTTTGCTAGCCGAGTGCTAACAAAATCTGAAAAACAGTATTCCGTTACTGAATTAGAAGCTTTAGCTATCGTTTGGGCATTTAACAAATTCCGTTTCTTTCTTTCTGGTAAGCACGTAAAAGTATTCAGTGATCATTGTGCATTACAATTTCTTATGTCTTCAAAATTAAATCATGACAGGTTAAAACGTTGGGCATTGTTTCTGCAAGAATTCCACTTCACAATAGTCTACATTCCCGACAAGGAGAACATTGTTGCGGACGCACTGTCACGCGCACCGGCTGGGCTTGAGAAAAGTAACACAGAAGGCAACCTCGAGAAAAATTTCAGTATTCTTTACATTCAGAAAGTCGCCTTTGAAAACTTCATCGCCACATCTTTAAAGGACATTGCTCATGAACAAGGTAAAGATCCGATTTGGAAAGACATCAAGAGCAAATGCACGAAAAGACACACACACAGATTTGGCATTATTATCTGGTTAGAAACAACATACTGTTCAAACGCTGCACTGTTGATGACAAGCTATGGGTACTTTACATTCCTGACGATTTTGTTAATAAGCTCATTTGGTACATTCATTTCAGATATGCACGTTTTGGCCCACGAAAATGTTATCATATTCTTCGAACGACTTGTTGTTTTAACAATATGGAAAAGAGAATTCGAAGAACCTTGTCTATTTGTAAACTTTGTCAAAAGGCGAAACCATCTACTGTCTCCCATCGTGCTCCGCTGTTTCCTATCATTCCTTCTAAATTAAAAGAATTTGCTGCTTTTGATCTCTTGGGACCGCTTGTCAGAACATCTAATGGATTTTCGTACGTTCTAGTCGCTGTTGAACTTACTTCAAAATTTGTTTCTTTCACACCGTTACGTAAAGCCACTGGACGGTCTGTATCCAACGCCTTTGTTAAAAATTTCTCATGTGAAGTTGGACACGTTAGTAAAGTCATTTCAGATAATGGACCGCAATTCAGATCTGCTGTTTGGGCATGCATGCTTCGGAATCATAAAATCAAACCTGTTTTTATTTCATTGTATTCGCCACATTGTAACCCCTCCGAACGGATTATGAAAGAAAGCCTTGCAGACTTTATTGTCACAGAAAGCATCAGCATTGGGACAGATATTTACACTTATTTCAAAACGTGCTGAATGAAATGCCTCATGACACCACTGCTTTACCACCTACTCTTGTACTGAAGAATGAAGAACCACCGAACAGAATCAGAGAGCTTGTACCTTTTCCGAATACACGTAAACTTCAACACAAAGACATAATTGATTTGGCTATTATAAATATAAAATCTGCAGCAGACAAAAGGAGAAAACTACACAGTAAAGCAAATGCAAAGAAATTATTATTGGTCAGAAAGTTCTCATTAAAGCTCATTCATTGTCACATAAGAAGAAACACTTGAGTCACAAATTCTTTCTAGTTTACAATGGACCTTACAGAATCCGACGTATACCACATGATAATTGTGTTGAAGTTGAAACTCTGCGTACTAGGAAGAGTAAAGGTTTACACCACATTTCACATGTAAAACCGTTTATTGAAAGATAATCTGCTTTTTAACTTTGTCTTTGCCATATAACTTTTCACTTTACATTGCTAGTATGCTTTGTCAGACTTAGAATCTGTTAACATGCAACAACGTTTGAAGTTAAATATCCAGTCAAGAACCAAGAGAACTTATTTAAACAGAAATTACGAATGCATTGTTATTGGGAACAGACGACACAGTGTTATTGTGTGTGTACATTATTGTTTGTTAGTTGCACGATTACGTAACAACTATAAGGCTCACATACTTAGAACATTTACCAGTACTGCTAACGAGATTTTAATGCAACATTTTGGTTTACTTGAAAAGATACTCTTTATTTGAAGTACATTCGGTGAGATTAAAGTTGACTTGGCATTTGGTTTCTTTGATAGCTACACGATTATATCATGAAGCTACTAATATGTGACACAATTTACATTGTTGCTTTTGCGGTGTATCTGTTTTATATCTGCAAAGATTTTCTGCATTATTCTGGAAAGTAAAACATGTTTTAGTAGTAATTTTTGTGGTATAGCTACAATGAGACAGCCTTTTCCGTAGCACAACAGTACGTTGCAGCACAGTACTTTCTTCATCACGGCAATAAGCGTAATAACTAAGATATCTATACGCAAAGCATTTCACTTTTGTTTATCATGAGGTAAGTACATTGACTTCTGCAGAACTTAGCTTTCGGAGGACGATAACTACGACACTTCCACAGAGATTATCTTACAACAAGACACACAGTTTAGCGCTACAGTACACGTATTTGAGTGATTAATTTTGTACTTAAAACATTTATTTTTAAAGATATTTGAAGTACAATGATACAAAGGTTTTCCGTGATACATTTCATTCCATTGCTGTAATCTGTAACACCTGAGGGTATAATTACATTAATCCTCAGGGGGTACACGCTTACGTTGTGTACCATGTGTTTGGCAAGCACAAGGAGCCCTAGCTAATATGGTATCAACTTTACACATCGGTACCATATTTCTCTAACACACAAATTACACAGCTATCTGATCATTTAACTGAGAGATAAACATTTTTTTACTACATCAGTGACACATGTTTACGCAATTACACAGTTGGGTAACTTCACACTTATGAAATTGTATTTTGTCTGTACTTTGTGAACTGTTCATATTTTTTCGGAACCATTGTGATACTATGAGAGCTTTGAATGATATATTTGGTATGGGATCATGATTTTTAAAGTATGTTTGAGGCAGATGACACTTTTGACATGAGCAGAGAATTTTTTTTTAGGTTTTGAAAGTATTGGAGGAAGCTACGACGATTTTGAGAATTGACTGAGATGTTATGATATTATTACGATGACGATGTATATTATGCTGTTGAGATATGTTTATGATCAATAAGATGATGCTAACGTATATGAGGAATTTGATTATGCTATGTATTTCTTACGATGAAATATTGAAGAAGTGTCGACGAATATGTATATGTATAATAAGGTAAGGAATAATGAGTAGTGGTTAGGGACTCTGATTTGTGAAAAAGGATGTTGGAAACCAAGAATCGTACTTTAAGAGTTATGAAATGTGTGTAAATGCTTGAATGAATCACAACGCCGGCGAAAATTTTTTGGACACTGTTATATTTACAGGATTTTGTTTCTACGCATTTTTAACGCAAATTCTGGACCTGTGAAATATTTTTATATGAGACTGTCACTGTAGTGGAAACTGGTGTCGTAAATATTTCGGCAAGAAAGTGACCTTCACGTAATGCATCATGGGCACAGCGCATTACGTAGGCAGCTGCGCGACAGACGCCTGGAATAAAGCCATTAGTGTGTGCCTTTCAGAGGCACAGGTGGGGAAAAAAAAGAGGCCATTATCCTCGCTATTGACATTTCTTTGTAGAAAGCATCGCAAATACGACACGTCCAAACTTGAAAACATATGATTACACTGTGGAGCTCTTAATTTATGATATTTACTAAAATGCCTAATGAAACGATGAGAAACATTTCACGGCTATTGTCTTGCTAGTTGAGAGAAATGCCATATGGCTTGCTTTATGTATTTATTTACTCATTTTGTTTAATATCTAGTTTCTAGCTGCACTGCAGCATTGGTTAAAATAAAATTTAATAGATGTACTAATATAGTTATTTTATGCCTACAGATCCAGTCAATTATAAATTTATGATCTACTTCCAAGAAAACGAGGGCACATAAATAGACATTTCCCTTCACAGGAACTGCACGAATAATTTTTTTACGATTTGGTAACTTATCTGCTAGCGTAAGTTCTCGTGATGCATCACCCTAGTGTTAAGATGACATAGGTATTAAACATGGCCATTTTTGCTGTAATATTTTTTCTGCTTGAGCTTTGTCATGTTTAGATATAAGTTATTGCATTTGCTGCTGCTGTTTGCCAGGCATAGTGCTACTGAATTTCACTTTGTATTACTCTGTTAAGCCAGTTTTACTACTGATTTACTTTTCTTGTTTGCTGCACATTGCCTTATAATAGTTGTAATATTGCAATTGCTTTGCTAATTTCTATAATGCTGCTTGCTTTGCAAATCTGCATTTTTTGTCATTGCTGTTTGTGTTAATTGTTTTGTGCTGCTGCATTGCCTTGTCCTTTAGTTTATGCATCTGAGCTCAGTAGATTTAAGTTAGCTTAAGAGGGGGTAGACTATATAAGAAACTAACTATGATGAATTGGAAGAAATGCATTGAGAAGCTATAAGAAAATGGTTTGGCCAAAAAAGTATTTTGAAAGAGGATATGAACCAAAAAAGTAGGGTTTAGGGACAACAGGTTTAGGTAGGATTTTCTTGGAAATAAATGATGAGGTAAGATAATGGAAAATAAATAATGAGGTAAGAAACATATGAACATATAAATACAGAAAGCATGCTTGGATAGGATTTTTTGGGTGGAAACAAATGTTGAAATAAGACGAAAGATCTATGGAATGAAGTTTTGGGTTGGACTGCAGTACCAAATGTTACACTGAAAACAAACCCTGTCCTGTATTTTTGTGTTATTACACTATGAGAATTTGTGTTTTTCCTGTCTGTATGTGATTAGCTAATAAGATTTATGTTGTAGAATTTTTCTGATATGTTATTTACTTTGTAAAGATGTTTAGACATTATTTATTCTGTTCTTTTTTAATGCTCATGTGTGAAATTAATGTTTCGAAAACTATTCTCATTATTGTATATATTTACTTATGTCGTAATTCCTGTAACACTGATGTATATGTTATTTCGATTCTTTTGTAAAGCCTGTATTACTAAAAATGTTATCTGTATTATGTTCTTTAATGATGTATTTTGTACCTTTGTTATTGTATTCTTATGTTATCAAATTGTAATTGACACCAGTTCATGAAATTAAGTAACTTGTAAGTTACATTTCACTGCACACGTTTCTGTTGGTCATGGTATATGGACAATATGCGAGAAGTAGGTACTGTTAGTGTTTGCACGTGTGTTAATAATTCAGCAAGGGACTGGATAACAGCATTGCTGGGTTTAAGGACAATTCCAAAAACTTTGTGAGTGCACAAGTGGTGGTTATGGACTTGCTGTATTATCCGCAAGACTCTTCAATGGTGATTGTGCACCTGCGCAGTCACAACAGATGGCTGCTGGCCATCTCTACAAGGACTACAGTGGGTCTGCATCTTTGATGACCCACCAATACCATTATTTCTACAAGGACTACAGTGGGCCTACTCTGTGATGACCTAGCTACCAATATTCTTCAAAACTTCGAATGACTCTGCTGTGGGTTTGCTCTGTTGTGGCCCATTACCTGTCTGCATGTCGAGAGTCAGCACTGTCTTTCCGTTTGAAGGACAACACTACTTCTTCAAGACTGCATGGAAATCCACTACTTCCGTGTGCATTTTCTTTTACTGCTCAGACTTTGAGAAAAACACTGCAATTTTACTGTGATGAATGATCAGGACTGTCTTTATGGACTGTGAGAAAATTTTAGCTTTTGACCAACATTGTATCAATAAGTGTGTGCATTTGATATCTTTGTTATTGTAATTATGAAAAAATTTTTTCGAATCTGTATTGGCCACTGCCCAAAACAATTTGTAAAATTTTTTGTAGGGAGCATGGGGGCTGTGTAAGTAGGCTGTTTATGTTTTCTTATTGGCAACGTTATGTAGCGCTCTGTATGAAAATCACTGGCTGTGCTGTGTGCATTCTGTGGCTAGTTTGCATTGTTGTCTGCCATTGTAGTGTTGGGCAGCTGGATGTGAACAGCGCATAGCGTTGCGCAGTTGGAGGTGAGCCGCCAGCAGTGGTGGATGTGGGGAGAGAGATGGCGGAGTTTTGAAATTTGTAAGACTGGATGTCATGAGCTGCTATATATATATTATGACTATTAAGGTAAATACATTGTTTGTTCTCTATTAAAATCTTTCATTTGCTAACTATCCCTATCAGTAGTTAGTGCCTTCCGTAGTTTGAATCTTTTATTTAGCTGGCAGTAGTGGCGCTCGCTGTATTGCAGTAGTTCGAGTAACGAAGATTTTTTGAGGTAAGTGATTTGTGAAAGGTATAGGTTAATGTTAGTCAGGGCCATTCTTTTGTAGGGATTACTGAAAGTCAGATTGCGTTGCGCTAAAAATATTGTGTGTCAGTTTAAGCACAGTCATGTATAATTCTTCAAAGGGGACGTTTCATAAATCTTCTCACGAAATTCCAGTCACCAACTTTCTCCTCCGAATGCGAAAATATTTTGTTGACACCGACCCACATAGGGAGGAACATTCACCTCGTTAAAATCAGGGAAATCAGAGCTCCTACGGAAAGATACAGCTGTTCATTCTTTCTGTGCGCTATACGAGATTGGAATAATAGTGAATTGTGAAGGTGGTTCGATGAACCCTCTGCCAGGCGCTTAAATGTGATTTGCAGAGTATCCATGTAGATGTAGACGTAGAATGCAAGATGGCAGTCGGGGAGAGAAACATGGCTGGAAACGGACTTAGCCTGTGCTGGGCTAGTGGATAGGATGGATGTAAGTCTTTATTTTCAGTCTTCATCTAAACAATTTGCGGCAGTAGCTCCATCCAGTGTGTCCACCATGAGGTCTGGAGTCCAACTGACCTAATACACAGTGCTGCCATCAGAGTGCACTTTCATCCGACGGCGGTCTGGGGGAAAAATGGCGGGTAAATGAATGGCTCAAATGGCTCTGAGCACTATGGGACTTAACATCTGAGGTCATCAGTCCCCTAGAACTTAGAACTACATAAACCTAACTAACCTAAGGACGTTACACACATCCTTGCCCGAGGCAGGATTCGAACCTGCGACTGTAGCGGTCGCGCGGTTCCAGACTGAAGCGCCTAGAACTGCTTGGCCACACTGGCCAGCACGGTTAAATGACTCAGCCAGTGCTGGGCTCCTGAAGAGAGGAAGGAATGTACTTTATTTATTTGGGAACAATTTATTTAGGGGTGGATTTCACGTAGTTTATTTATTACACTGATGTAAACACACGCTCTGACATGCTTGGGGTCGCAATTCACAGCCTACAGACCTGTAAACTACTCGTAAATCACCGAAATAATTCGATACACTGATGTGCAGAGACGTAAACAACTCGTGAATTGTCAAAAAAATGCATGTAAAAGGCTCTGCAAACCCGCTTCCTAATCGTTAACTGCCGAAATCATGCATTGCATAGCCTACACACCTGTTCACAAAATAATGTGAGAGAGACGAAAACAACTCGTAAACCACCGATATAATGCATATATAACGCTCTGGCAACACGTTCACAATGCTTAAACAGCTGAAAATAATGCACTGCACAAACACTCAGTGCACATAAAAAACGCGACGTATCAGCGAACTGCCCCCCCCCCCCCCTTACAGAACTCCAAGGCAAACTCATGCCTGTCCCATATGCAAGCTACCTCTGGCCACGTGTGTTTACTGTTGCTGGCATGATACCTGCAGATACTGACGTCATTGGTCGCGCTATAGAAATCTGTTCCAGAATAACACCGACTGCTTTCTCCTCAGCGTTCCTAATAGGACATACAAGCTGCATCTAGCAGTGTATGTGAGCTTACCTCCCCAGGGTGGCTGACACATCGCCGGGAAATGTCCGCATGGCGACTCACCCTCTAGAAAGTTGCACTGACGTCACATTGCTATGTAAAATAAGAGCCAAGTCGACCTCTCGGAAGTTGTATAGTGTCCCAGAAATAGTTAATGATTGCTTATGTTGGAGCTTTTGTGATGTCTCAGCTTCTCTGCATGGAATTTCTTGTTCTAACAGAACCCGTTTACGAAAATAGCGCAAAATAATGCCGAATGCATTCCTCCTGATGGTCCTAACGTAGCATCCCGTCTATCACTTGTTACTCTTCCTGGAAATCGTTAAGTCGTGCTTTCAACAAACATCTCCGAAATGCAAACATGGCCACACTATGTAGAGGCTCCTACATCCCAGCGCAGAGGATGTTTTGTGAATGAATGGAGCATTATCATTGGCTCTTATTGAATTTACCCACTGAATTACTGATGCCGCCAGTGTGGAAGCACCGTCCGCCGATTTTTTCTTCCTGCAGATGAGACTTTCAGCGGCGAAAAACTAATTTACCCTGATCACCATATTGCAACGACAATTAAACCTTGCAAAGTGGCCCACAGAACGTCAAATACAGAAAGACTCTTAACCAATTACACAGTTCTGCCACTGAGGACAGGAGCTCGAATATTAGAGGGTGAACCTGATCTCCAACCTAACAATATACCACCATGTACCATGTCGATGTTGTAAACATACAATTCGTATCCTGCGCCATTCAAAATCATTCCTTTTACATCATTTGTATTGCTATCGGCCGCCAGACACTTGTACATTTACCGCGAAAAAAGACAGCGTAAGCACATGCACCGTAGGTATACTCCTCATGCACTAGATATTCCCTGCGAGGTCGGGAGGTTATCCACTCCTGATGCTTGACCAGAGTGCCCTCAGTGGACCTAAGTCTCTCTCAGAACTGTTCTATAAATTCGGGGTCGGCTCCCCTCGGCACAAACATGTTACTGCTTCCGGCACCGACCTGCTTGCTTGCTTTTCTACATCCATCTCCAGACTATGGGATTACAAGAACATATGTAATTTCCCATGGCTTGCCAGAATATCATAACATTTTCGCGATACTTCTTGATATCAAGCACATACCAATATCACTTGCTTAGCAGTACTGCTCGCGTAGCATAGTTCCGAAGATATAGACTGGAAATTCTAGAAACCCGAAACTTTAACGAGGTGGAGAGTGCTGTAAACCACTGAGTAACTAGAAACTTATCCTGTCTGTGAAGACCTCGAAAAAATAGAGGAAACTGATATTTCCACTCACAAATACCGATGTCAGTGATGTAACAGATTCCAGATCTTCCCTATAATTTACAGAGTCAACTAAGGTGTTTCTAATGTCAAGAGAACCAGCATACGTGTCTTCCACACACCTATCACCCGCTAGATGCAGACACCACAATCGATGTTCCCTCAACTAAATAAAGGCACGAAATGTGCAGAGGCAATCAACCGAACAGTTTACATGGGGGCGGGGGATGGAGGGTGGGGGGATAACGGTCCAGCGCAAACACATGTCCATATTGAACCTTCTCAAATTTCTATGCTATCACGAAAGCTATCCAACACATGCTAAGTATTAGTTCATTATTCGGCCGTCTAGAAGACGACACGGTTAAGTCAGCTACACCCTAACAGGCCTCTCTATTCGGACAGCTCCTGCTGTTAGCTTATAAAGTATGTGTGTGTGTGTGTGTGTGTGTGTGTGTGTGTGTGTGTGTGTGTGTGTGTGTGTGTGTGTGTGTGTGTTCCAACACGTGCAAAGGTAATGACTATGTCCAGTCGTAAGGAACGTATGGATTTGACGTGGAATACTGTGATAGCAAAGGGAAGATTATGTCAAGTCATAAGAATGGTACACATATTTCTATTTCCAGAGCCACAGCTGTCGGCAGGGTGTATTTCCGATACTTTACTCATTGTAGAATGTCGTCCAACTGAGACCGCGATCGTAATATTTAATTGTAAGTATAGGGGATAAAGTGTATATGAGGCTGGTTTTTTTTTCCCAGAACGATTCTGTCTGTGTGTGCTTGGCATGCAGCGCCGGTGACCTGTGGCGGGGATGATTCACGTTTCTGGCTAACGGCTGGCAGAATTAAAGCTGTGAGGATGGGTCGTGAGTCGTGCTTGGGTAGCACAGAAACCAAAGGTGCCGAGTTCGAGTCTCGGTCCAATACATAGGTTTAATCTTCCAGGAAGTTGCGAGAACACTCCTCTCGACAGCACAAGGACTGTTGCATCGTGGTGAGAAGAAAGTCAGGATAATTTTCCAGACTGGCCTTCTTACAGCTCCAACATGAAAACTGTAAAATATTTTTTGTGTAGCTGGAGCGTCAGCTAATTGTCAGATCACTTCGTCCACCAACCCAAGAACATCTATAGATTATCTTTTTAACAAGAAAGGCAACAAATGCAGCCGTCAGTGTACCAGAGCTTAGTAAATATTTTTCCTCGACATGTAAATGCTGTAGCGGCAACAGAGTGAAGTCCTGTACCTACCAGATATACGGCTGGGTATATTGACCAAGTGACGTGGCATAGCGGCAAGACGCTGGACTCGAAAAGGGGTAACAGCAGTTCAGACCTCTGTCTGGCTATCAAGACTTAAGCTTTCCTATATCAGTTGAGTAAGTGCCAGGATGGCTCCTTGGACACGGCCGAATTCGTCGCCTATCCTTCCCCCGTTCGAGCCCTTGTTTCGTCTTCTATGACCTCTGCGTCGACTGCACGTTCCTTCTTTGGTTTTGAGCACTATGGGACTGAGCTGCTGAGGTCATCAGTCCCCTAGAGCTTAGAACTACTTAAACCTAACTAACCTAAAGACATCACACACATCCATGCCCGAGGCAGGATTCGAACCTGCGACCGTAGCGGTCGCACGGTTCCAGACTGTAGCGCCTATAACCGCGCGGCCACACCGGCCGGCGTTCCTTCTTTCCTGTTTTCTTTTGAACAAACAGTGGTTAGTGTCTGAGGAGTTTTGGTCACATCGTGTATACTGAACAGGCAACCCCTTCTACAAGCGAATCCTTGCCATTATACGAGATCAGCAATTTACATGAAACACGAAATGAGGACTAATTGTTTTAAACTGAAATAAGAGTATTATATGCCATTCTCGCTGATATTGCTACCATGTACGTAGTTTGTTGTGAACTAACACCGAACAACATAAGTCTTTGATTTGGTGATATCAGACAGATAACCGCAAGCTTCCAATATAAAATTGTAAAATGTGATCAGTTTCTGCATTCAGATAGATCTGGCGAATTCATACAGTTCTTCGAGATATGCATATTTGACAGCTACATGATTTTTGGAAATGAGACTGTGTAATTGTTGGTTTCTGCGACTACAACGCAGATTATCTACAGCTATTCGAATATATCACTCTGTGCAATGTCACTCTAAAAGTGTACATTCCGATTGGTGCATTTAGTCGCTATTACGCTACTGACTATTCTGCTAGATATCACTACATTCCACAGCAGCTTAAAATAGAAACTATTTTACCATGGTGCTACTTTTTTGTGATTTACGGTCAATATCCATTCTTTTGATAAGAGATATTAGTCTCTAAACAGCTACTGTGCCATTATTGATTGTTATTTGTATTGTGCTAAATTAGTGATATGGACAACATTGCTGCCGAAGACTATTACAGTCATGAGTAACTTCATAAAAAATAGGTTCCGTGAAGGTGTAGTTTTAGTGTTGTGCTGGTGAACGGAATTTCATGTTGTCTTACGCGACAAAAATTTTTTACTGCCACTGTGAATGACATTGTCACGTGGTATAAGCAAGGCAAGATATCCCACTACATTTTAACGGCACGCATGTTTTAAGAAGAAGACACTGGAGGCACTCCATTTCATAAGTCGCGAAGTTTACCCTATCAAATGTCTACCTAGACGACTTCGTGGCTGGAGGCCTTGATAAACTATTGCAGTGAGAAAGGGGACGTCGTCACTTCAGGTAGCTTGCATCGCAACAGACGATATACGGTATAGCAGACCACTCGCCAGTTGAGCATGAACAATATGTAGACAGCCATGCTGTGAGGTCACTGAAAAATGGAATTGTCGTGCGACATTATTGTCCACGACGCCCCGCCGCGCCTGTGGTTGTTCGACCGTCGGTGTAAGTCTTTATATTTCACTAACAGCGCGGTACCCGTGGATATTACTAATATATCTCTAGTTATCATCTAGAGACATGCCTTCCTGCAGAAGAAGGAGAAAGCCATCAGAATATTATTTTCATGAATTTTTTTACTCTGTACAAGAGCTGTCCAGAGACTGAGAAACGGATTTGTATCGACTTTCAGAAATTCTGCTCCAGTCTGCTGAGCTTACAATTCACTGTATACTTCTGCTTGTCGCACTGTGTGGCTGGGCTGGGCTGGGTAGGGTCTGATGACATCGTTGTCACCCCCCCTACTCCAGATTACTCACGTAAAATATGGCCGTTCTAAATAATTAATTTTCTTTTCCTAGTCGTACAAATAAAGGTGGCGTGCAAAAGCTCGAGGCACGTGAGACATTTTCATTGTCTGATTAATTACTACAGTTTAACACGCTGAAACTGTTTCGCAACTTGTTAGTCGTCTATCATTGAAGAGGATGCTTTCAGGTAATAGCAAATATGCAGTTCTGTACGCTCTGTCTGACACTCGATATAGAGGATCATTTGTCTGAGAAAGGGGTAGTATGCTGCAGGTCTTTCGCCATTGGCCTTTTGATGTCGATCATGTTCCAGATAAGGGGTGCACAGACAGTGGGCCGCATGAGGCTTGCCGTTGATATGATGACAGCCTGTCGCTCGCAGTTCAATCTTTTAATTTTTTTTTCTTTTTACTCATCTTTCAGTCCCTGATGGAAAGGAGAGGGCGGTTCCTTGTGGAACTCAGTTCCTTGGAGTATACTTTGTTGTACCTATATTTGTGAAATTGAGTAGCCGGCCAGGATGGCCGAGCGGTTCTAGGCGCTACAGTCTGGAACCGCGCGACCGCTACGGTCGCAGGTTCGAATCCTGCCTCGGGCATGTATGTGTGTGATGTCCTTAGGTTAGTTAGGTTTAAGTAGTTCTAAGTTCTAGGGGACTGATGACCTTAGAAGATAAGTCCCATAGTGCTCAGAGCCATTTTTTAAGTTGAGTAAATATTTGTGAACCAAATTATGTGACCTAATTATGTAAATGGAGCTTTTTTCCCCTCTTGCGTCCCTTACGTCGGTAAAATGAGGGTTTGCGGCCCGCGGTACTGTGGAGTCTGTACATCTGCATTCTAGATGAAGGCAGTCCTCGGTCTATCCACAATTTAGGATCGTATTTTGTGCATGTTGATTTAGCGCATGTTGCTAATTAATTTCGTTCAATATTGTAAGAGGTCCGAGCAGATGTAATTTCGATGTATATTGCTCACGCGCTGCCTGCGATATGTAAGGTATAAGAGAATCTCAGATCAGAGAGCAGTGTTGACTGCAATAGGAACTGTGTAGCTGTAGCAGTAAGTTGCTAGCGAGCAGTCTGGTCTAGTCTGGTGTATCGTGTTGGCTGGGCCGGTCCTGGTTCAGCGATGCCGGAGCCTGAGCACTATTGTATAAGGTAAAAATGTAGCCTCGCGCATAAATAGTATTCTTCTCTCAAATCCCATGTAAATGTTTTAAAAATGTCCTAATAATAATCTTTCTCATAAAAAATAACTTTTAACAACCATTCATTTCAATTTAAAGAATTTACTAATTTCTCCAATCCATGATCATCCCGATTATTGCAAAAGAAAAATCAGCTGTTTCCTTTCATAAGTGACAAATCTATCGGCCAGCATTGCACACGGCTGTGCGAGAAAAATTTATTGTAAGAGCAGATATATATGCGTTATCCGGCGACTTCATTGAGGTAAGAAGTTTTCTTTGTTTTATTCAGAATGATCTTTCAGGGCCATGACGCAGCACTGCTGACGTCCAAAATTTACCAGGTTAAATTCACAGTCAATTATTGAAAAGTTATAAGTGAGCGACAATTTAATTGAGAGATCAGTTACATTGTATTATTACCAGGTTACTGAATTTATTTTTTGTTGGGACGTTACACTGAATGTGAACGACGTAATTATAATTTTTTACTGTTGAGAAGTTTAGGAATTTTTCTGTTTTTAGGTTACACTGAATGTGAACGAATTTTGTGGTGAGGTTACACTAAATGAGAATGATTTTTGTGGGGAGGTTACAATATCTACAGGTGACCTTAATCGCTAGAACGAGCGATCGAGCGTCCTAAGCTACATGGGATTTCAGATTTTGCTCTTAAATCACTAAACAGTCTGCTAGGAGACGGTTCTGACCATACAATGGCTTTGGTTCTCAAGACATCACGCTGCGTCGCTGCTGGACAGCACACATGTTGATCACAAAATGAGAAGTGCAAGTGATGTGATATGTTATAACACGTGGGTGAAAAAACACCGGAAATCGGCCAGCTGCAACATGGGGACTGATGAACACATCTCCAGGGCGCCACATATGGGCTAACAGCACTGGAAAACGCCACTGAAAATGCTTCACAAATAGAAGAAGCGAAACTCATGTGGCAATAAACAAACTGTCTTTCATTTAGCTACGTAGACAGAACATATCTCCACGAAGTTTGAAGCAACTAAGGAACGGCGGAAAACATAAAAAATGACGGAGAGAAGGATTGTAGTCAGGATAACTGAATTTACAACAGGTGACAATCCAGCCATCTCATCAGTGCGATACCAATACATCTATACCTTACGATGTGTGTTGATGGGTCCTTCTGCTACCATTCTCCTCTTCCCTACTCCATTCACGAAGGGTGCATGGAAAAATTATGATCATTCGGAAGCTTCCGTATGGATTACACTTTCCCTGATTTTATCGTCGTGATCATTTCACCAGAAGAAGCATTAATACGTTGCCCGACTTGTTGCAGTTATTACCTCTCCGTGGTGTTCAATAAAAATGGGCGCATTGCAGCTTACACTCAATGAGTTTAGGTATACAGGGTGTTACAAAAAGGTACGGCCAAACTTTCAGGAAACATTCCTCACACACAAAGAAAGAAAATATGTTATGTGGACATGTGTCCGGAAACGCTTACTTTCCTTGTTAGAGCTCATCAAATCACATTAATCATGAAATGGAAACACACAGCAACAGAACGTACCAGCGTGACTTCAAACACTTTGTTACAGGAAATGTTCAAAATGTCCTCCGTTAGCGAGGATACATGCATCCACCCTCCGTCGCATGGAATCCCTGATGCTCTGATGCAGCCCTGGAGAATGGCGTATTGTATCACAGCCGTCCACCATACGAGCACGAAGAGTCTCTACGTTTGGTACCGGGGTTGCGTAGACAAGAGCTTTCAAATACCCCCATAAATGAAAGTCAAGAGGGTTGAGGTCAGGAGAGCGTAGAGGCCAATCCATCGGTCACCGAATCTGTTGTTGAGAAGCGTACGAACACTTCGACTGAAATGTGCAGGAGCTCCATCGTGCATGAACCACATGTTGTGTCGTACTTGTAAAAGCACATGTTCTAGCAGCTCAGGTAGAGTATCGCGTATGAAATCATGATAACGTGCTCCACTGAGCGTAGGTGGAAGCGTTATCGTCAACTGCACGAAGAATTGCCTCGTCCATTGCAGGTGTCCTCGTCGTTCTTGGTCTTCCCCAGTCGCGAGTCATAGGCTAGAATGTTCCGTGCTCCCTAAGACGCCGCTCAATTGCTTCGAACGTCTTCCTGTCGGGACACCTTCGTTCTGGAAATCTGTCTCGATACAAACGTACCACGCCACGGCTATTGCCCCGTGCTAATCCATACATCAAATGGGCATCTGCCAACATTGCACTGACTGCAAAACCACGTTCGTGATGTACACTAACCTGTTGATGCTACGTACTGATGTTCTTGATGCTAGTACTGTAGAGCAATGAGTCGCATGTCAACACAAGCACCGTAGGCAACATTACGTTCTTTCAATTGGGCCAACTGGCGGTGAATCGAGGAAGTACAGTACATACTGACGAAACTAAAATGAGCTCCAACATGGAAATTAAGCGTTTCCGGACACATGTCCACATAACATCCTTTCTTTATTTGTGTGTGAGGAATGTTTCCTGAAAGTTTGGCCGTACCTTTTTGTAACACCCTGTATACACAGAAAGGTCGCCACTGGGCGGCTCCAAGGCCGAGAAATGTCACCTAGGCCGATACGTTGCAGTAAATATCACTACAAGCCCTCAGCAGGTCAAGGGTTATCGAAAACTAATGGAGCGATACTCTGTTGCCAACACAGCACGTTTCACGCTCATGGTAGTATACAAGTACAGGGAAACTGTATAGGGGTCGTATATCTCACTGCATGTGTCACATTTTTAAGATATTGGGACTTGCCGGGATATCGAGTGCGTCCCCTGCCGGTGAGAGGCGCGTCAAAAAGACGTTTTACCACCATTACACACTCTTGAATTGTGCCAGTGGGACACAATGAGCGCTCTGTATAGATTACAGGATGTAACTGGATTCTGAAGCAGTCCTGTGGAGAACATATCGGATGCTTGCTAACAGGTCCTCTTCCTACCAGTCTTCGTGGGTTTTGTGATCTTTCAAAAAAATGGTTCAAATGGCTCTGAGCAATATGGGACTGAATTTCTGAGGTCATCAGTCACCTAGAACTTAGAACTACTTAAACCTAACTAACCTAAGGACATCACACACATCCATGCCCGAGGCAGGATTCGAACCTGCGACCGTAGCGGTCGCGCGGTTCCAGACTGTAGCGCCTAGAACAGCCCGGCCACTCCGGCCGGCTGTGATCTTTCAGCTGGATCGTTTTCTGCCAGAATAAAATTTTAGTAATCTGGGATAAAAATGTCTTCGACTACAAATTTTGCAACTGGAATTCTTAATTAGTGAAATTAGTCACGTATCTCTGTTACTGTTATTTCTGATTCGTATTTGTAACCAAAACGACCCGGCAATGAATGCAGTAAGGTACGTGATTGATTACTGTTCCTTTACGACACCGATATTGACGTCTGCTGTTATGAAACGCGCCGAACAGAGTGCGGTCAGTTGACAGCCAACATTCCCTACTAGCCGGCTTATTTGTGGATAGATATAATAAAATATAACAGTCGCTGAGTGCAACAGCTTTCTGAATGGAAGTTAACCTGATGAAGATTTGCAAGTGTTTTATTAATGCCATTCTGATCCCAGTGAACCTTTATTCATTTCTGGTAACGCATAAGCTACTAGCAGTCTGACTCTGAAATAAGCGTTATATAAAAATAGATAACAAATTTTAGTGCCATGGTAAATGTGTTAACACCAGTAGAACAACAAAATAATGTTTACAGTTATAATAAAACTGTTGTTCTGTATGCAAAATTTGCATCTTAAACCTATAAACCGTCGACTGGTACATGGTTTGCTTTCCATGAAGGAAGCAAACGAAGTAAGTATTAACAAGAGTTTTGAATTTATTTTTACGGGTTTTGTTCCGAAGTTGATACTTATACAAAGCTAGCCTCAAACGCAGAAACCGGGGATCATTTCGGGTGTTGGTGGTGGCAGGTTACAGCTTTATAGTCTCTCTCACACCGCCCCCCACCTCCCTCCCACCTCAAATATAACACGATTTTAACAAAAAATGTTTTAATACAATCACAATAATTTGTTTACATCACTCGTTAGTTCTGTAGCCGGCCGGTGTGGCCAAACGGTTCTAGGCGCTGCAGTTTGGAACCGCGCGACCGCTACGGTCGCAGGTTCGAATCCTGCCTCGGGCATGGATGTGTGTGATGTCCTTAGGTTAGGTAGGTTTAAGTAATTCTAAGTTCTAGGGGACTGATGACCTCAGATGTCCAGTCCCATAGTGCTCAGAGCCATTTGAACCATTTTTTTAGTACTGTACTTCTGCTTCTTTATTTTTGGTGGGGAGGAAGCCACGTGTGTCATGAACCCCGGACTAGCTCCCCCACCCCCTTTCCGATCCTCGCCTCCCAAGACAGCCCACACATGTACTACAAATGAAACGTAGCTGCTTATGTCGGAGCAGATACTCTCGCAGAATGGCTTCTTGTGCGCCAGATCACGGAAATCAGACCACGAGTTACGCAGCTTAAAAGCTCATTCTCTCTCTCATCAGTATGCTGCAGACAACTACCAATTTCATTGCCTTCTCGTTAGTTTCAATCGCGGTTTAAAAGCTATCTCCTTATTTAATTCTATGATTGAATAATCAGCAAATAAGAAATATTTTACTTGGAATTCTAAACATAAAACCGATCAGTAAAGTGTTTAGTTATTCTTTCATAATAAATGCACAAATTTTACAAACACATAAAAATTAAAACAGAAATATAAGTAAAATACGGTTTAATGCAGTGACACTGATAGCCAGTCTACTGATCAGTCATGGAACATCATAGCTGCCCAGCACTGCCTGTTGTTGTGAAGTCCCCATCAGGAAGAGTCACCACCATCAATAAAGTCAGAGTTACATTACACGTTAATACGAAGAATTGGCTGATTTATGTCCTGAAAGGAAGCTGCGGCGACCACTCTTACATTTGCTTTCTATTCAACCGAAAGAGCTGACATGGAGATAAAACACCTGACTTGCATCCCACTGGCCAAGGGCTCTAATCCCTGTCCAGTCATCCTCATTTAGGAGCTACATAGATTTCCGGAATCGTTCAAGATGAATTCTCGGAAGGTTCTTTTGAAACAATGTGGCCCATCGTTCCCTTTTCCGGCCGTTGTCCCACGTGACCTCGCCGTCGACGGCGCGTTACATCTTTCTATTTATGCTCTGTAGGATAAGAGCTTCGGGAAGCTGCTGGTAGCGTACTAATTACGTTAGGAGTGCCCAACCTATCTTACTCCGAAAAAGACAATTTATGTCCCCTAGACGCCATGGTCCCAGCACCCCCCTTTTTTTTCTTTTTTCTTGTTTTTCACCATCGCAGGCACATTTTCTGCATTCTGTACCGATAAAGCCGGCCAGAGTGGCCGTGCGGTTCTGGGCGCTACAGTCTGGAGCCGAGCGACCGCTACGGTCGCAGGTTCGAATCCTGCCTCGGGCATGGATGTATGTGATGTCCTTAGGTTAGTTAGGTTTAATTAGTTCTAAGTTCTAGGGGACTGATGACCTCAGAAGTTAAGTCGCATAGTGCTCAGAACCATTTGAACCATTTTTGTACCGATAAAAGACTGATTAGTTTTCTGTACGTGTCCACAACGTACACGAAGTCTACATTATGATTCAAAGCGGTACAGAGACACAATCAGAATTAGTCATTCTATCCAGGAACGCTGACGTCCGGCGGCAGTGTAATGATGTTTTCCGATTCCGTGAGAGACCCTTAGAAGAACAGCTTCGGAGAAACTGGTAACTAGTGCGGAACACGATAAGACATCTTACGAGATTAGAAGATCTCCCTAAGTCGATCTGTATCCATAAATGGTCACATCGGCGCAACGGTCAACGGATGCTCTGATCAGCATGCCATTCACTCACTCAGTTCCTCACAGTGCCAGCCTAAGTGCCCCGAGTTTTCGCAGCTTTAATGTTTTTACATTTTCTCTACATTTCGTCAATGTTTCCGTGTTTGTTTATAGCGCGTCGTGCGTGTCTTCCGTATCGCTGGAGTATGTGTATGTGGTGTGTAATCTATGTTTGCTTCGACAGTGACTACTACCTAGCTTGGAGCAATCAGTGCCGAAGCAGGTCCATCCTATGGTCCCTCTCCTATGCCTCCGGTTGCCCAGAGTGGAAATGAGACTATTTTCAGACAGCTGCTACACTACATAAAATGGCCGTGCAGTCTGTTTGAATCGGTCCATTAACATAGGTATTCCTGTGATCTCGTGCATGTCCCGAGCAGGGAAATCTCGCAGGACGTACAGTGAAAGACGCAGGACCCTGCCCTGCCAACCTTGGACCCGACGTATGTGCATTTCGACTACGTCCCTCGCCCTATCCCCCCCCCCTCTCCGCCCCTCCCCCACCCACACATACACACACAGCGGCCGCGTATTCTAGCACTGGTCGGATCAGTGGTAGGTACAGCGTAATGCCGCACCTTGAGGGTAACGTCGATTCCGGGTTCAAAAGGGGACGGAGAGCTCGCATGGGGCCTACTAGCACTCTGCCCCTTACCTCTCGGATATGCGGCCTCCCAAGCGAGCTGCCTGTGCAGTGTTACGCCTTATTACTTCGTAGTGCGCAAGCATTGGATGCAGCCTCTCATGAACCGCACCGATTGAAGATCAAAAGGCACTCTGCGCGGCGAAGTTATCACGGCCTGGCTCTTTGTGGTATTTAACTTTGACCGCCACTTTGTGGCTCAGGTCTGCCAAAAACGTGGGCCTCGCGCCCTGTCTAACATACCCTGTGCACGTTGTTTACTACCGAGGCCTTGCAGTTTAGACAAAACAGAATGATCAACGTAATGTAAGACATTGACTTCAAAGAAACTTTATACTAGGGTATCCACAGTACACACACCGCATAGCCCATGGTTTCTTAATTCTGCTCTTAACTGGAAGCGTATTCTCATGATTAATAGTTTAAGGGGAAACGACGTATCTATTAATAAAATGAAATCAAACGTTAACGTTAATACCATCCTCGAATTGCGATTACTGTACAGGGTGAACCAGAACTCCGCCGACTATAAGTGACCCACACTCTCCTTCGGCTCGTTACAGAGTTATTGCATTTAGTTTGGTTTCTCGGCCCAATTAGCTTTGTTTCTTTATTGACTGAAACTAGTGCTTAACAGTGCAAATGTCGACAATATGTGCCGTGTGTCTTGTTTCCACTCCCTCACGGTACCAGTTCTTGACACAGTAGTGCCCAGTTTACTCTTAGCCTTCAAGCTAGCGTCCGGTACTGCTCGGTCCTACCTTCGGTTTGCTTTTTTGGACAGCGCTAGTTGTACGTCAACAGCGATCTGTATGGATAGGCGTACTTATGAAGAGTTGGCCGATATTCACTTCGTCTGTGGGTTCATTCAAGGTGATGGAAAACCGGCACGACGAAGCTACGCTGAGCTGTTCCTGCAGCGACGGCCGCCACGTCATAGTACAGTTTTCGTCTGAGGGTCGTTGCGTAACTTTGTGACGTGTGTTGCGTGATGGACGTTTTGGATATTGAATTTTACGGGCTTCTCCGCAGTTGCTGAGATATTTTCACATACACAAAGGTGACTGCGTTAACAAACCGTATAAATAATTCGTAATTACGTTAATTACGTTATTTCACTGTAACGAGCAGCTGGAGACCTAGGATCCCTTATAGCATAATACTCAGAAGGCATCACTGAACAAACTCTGAAAATTTGTCGGTAAAGTTCTGGTTCACCATCTATAGTTCTATACGACACTATTTTTTTTAGAAAGTGTAAAATGTAAAGAATACGAAGTGCAAAAACCGTATTCGAAAAATTCAGAATTGTTGATTGCTTCTGACTCGAACTAGTTCTTTGTTATTTGAACTGTCAAATCTCTAAATGTTTTTACACGTTCAAAATAAAACCTATGTAAAAGGAATCTTTATGGGATTAAATGTTCGGACTTGGTACCAACTTGGTCCTTTGATTTGGTTAGATTATGAAAAGCTAAATTTTGAACGGCACAATGTTCGAAGTGTTTCTATTCAGGCACAGGTATTAATTTTAAACATTTCAATACGTACACGTTTCAAAGCGTAAACTAACTGAAATTTAATTTTTTCATTGTTTCTCCAATTTTGTGCTTGGTTGTTTCAGTCATTGCCCGAAGCCATTTGACATGAGCTTGGCGCTGTTTTACAGCTTCCCTTAAAGACGTGCCTGTGTGTTATGAAGCTAACCGTTCCACGCCATATTGACCTACTTATTATCGACCTTCCCCTTGCTTCGGACAGCTCTTCGGAAAGACAAATCTCACTTATCGACGACATTCGCTGCGCTCATGTGTTTGTCTCCGACTCTCCATTCACCCCGTGAACTCTGTCGTTACCGACCGCCCAGAATTACCTTGTCGTTTCCTCGGTCATAACTTAGGCGTCTTTACGAATGATCATAGAGATTATTTCTGTCTCTTGTGCCAGACCGGAGATACTGGAGCACCAGGTTGATACCGTGTTGCTGAACTTCCTTGAAGTCTTCGATACAGTACCCATACCATCGCCTATTAAACTAAGTAAGTGTTTACGTAATATCGAGAAACGTTTGCTATTGTATTGAAGGCTTAGTAGTAAAGAGAACCCAGTACATCATTCGAGACCTTCTATGTGAAAAAAAATCTACCAAAATTAGAAATACTTTCGGAACAACTGCAATATGAAATAAATAAAATCACCAACAGAAATGTAAAGACACTGTTAGGGGACTTTAACACTGAAGTAGAGAAATAAAAACCGTTTAGAAATACTGTAGGTGACTACACCACTCACAGAAGGACAAACCACATGAGACTAACAGAACCCTGCAATGCCTTCAGCTTTAAATTAATGTCTAGCCACCTAAAACAGCAAGAGTTTCTGTATGTACTGATTTTGTTTGGTTTTGTTCTCACGTGAATCCGCGAAGAACTGAAATGTATCTGTGTATTTTACTGTGATGGTTAGTGAATAGGGTTTACTAAATTCGCGTAATGTTAACTGAGGTTCTAGTTAGATAATTTGCTTTAGTCTACAGTGACTGTTTATTAAATTTGCCTCCTGGCTGTTGGTTTCGGTGTGTCAAACACTACACATCTGCTAGGGAGCCGAGCGTGACTACTGCTTCCCAGGGGCAATAGGCTGCTTGTGCATTTTAAGGATGGCGTCAGGATGGTACTGTTTACAGAAACCGGTAACCAGTAGCCAAAATAAATAAATTGTGACTACATACTAAAACAAACTTCTTCAGTATTGACCTCGTTGCTGTTCCATTAATAGCATGTCTGGAATATGTGACTTTCTAGTGTGACGCTACTGTCGCCTGATTCTCGTGACCGTTGAACGTGACGGAAACTGTAACCGCAACCGGGGAACTGAGTGAATGCGCCAGGAGCAAGGGCAGTTACACAGGATTTTGTTTAGTTTTTATTCTCACACGCTTCTCCGAATAAGTTAATTGCATCTGTGTATTTTACCACGTTGCCTAGAATGTACTAAGTATTCTACGTTTTTGCGTAAACTTCAGTGCTGCTGCCCCAGGCTGCAGTGGCCTTGGAGCACCAGAGACGGAAGTTTGGCACATAGTCGCCTGAGGTCCCTGATGTCGCAACGCCTCCGATTTGTTAGTCGTGAACGGTCGACTATCACCTGACCGTGAACGGTGGTGGGGCCTCGACTGGACGCAAGGCATAAGTGGCCACTGACCGTACGGCCATCCCCTTTCGCTTTAAAAGTAGTTTCCAGGTGTTTCCCACTGCAGTGTGAGCCAGCAGAGAACGCTTCGTCTGTTGGGACTGGAACCGATCTTCCTGACAGGCCCAAACAAGCGCAGAAGGTGGGACTGCTGTCACTGGGAACTCCAGTGACAAGCTGGCTGGCGACGCAATCCCTTAGGGAAACAGGTGACAGGTCGGGAAAGAAGGCCAGTGTCCACTCTTATTTGCCGGCCGAGTGGTCGAGCGGTTCTAGGCGCTACAGTCTGGAAACGCGCGACCGCTACAGTCGCAGGTTCGAGTCCTGTCTCGGGAATGGATGTGTGTGATGTCCTTAGGTTAGTTAGGTTTAAGTAGTTCTAAGTTCTAGGGGACTGATGACCTCAGAAGTTAAGTCCCATAGTGCTCAGAGCCATTTTTGAACGACTCGTATTTATTGTCCCTAGTTAACTTCCGAAACGTACAGGAGGCTCTGCGGTCACCTGGCCGCAACTCGTGATTCACGTTGGCACGAATGACACCTACTACTGGGGTTCAGAGTCCATCTTCTGTTCCTACAGGAGGCTGGCTGCTTTGGTGAAGACAGCTAGCGTCGCGTGCTGGATGGAAGCAGTTTCGTCCCCAGTATCAATCGCGGTCCTCTAGTGGAAGGTTTCAACTAATTTAAACTAACAGTTCAGATGTTTCTGTGACGATCTTAGGTGAGAATTACTCGACCTCCGCTGCCGGGTGGAGAGCTGAAGGACTCCCCCAGCCTCATTCCCCCCCCCCCCCCCCCCCTCCCGCTCAGTAGATGGGGAAAGCGGAGAAGCGGATTATTGGATAGCAGAGTATATGTGTCATGCACATGAGCGATTTTTGGGATAGAGGAATTGCTCCACAAACCAGAGATGATTCGTTTTAATTTCAGACACGAAGTGTTATAGAACCATTACTTTCACTTTGTGGCCGAGCGGTTCTAGGCGCTTCAGTCTGGAACCGCGCGACCGCTACGGTCGCAGGTTCGAATCCTGCCTCGGGCATGGATGTGTGTGATGTCCTTAAGTTAGTTAGGTTTAAGTAGTTCTAAGTTCTAGGGGACTGATGACCTCAGATGTTAAGTCCCATAGTGCTCAGAGCCATTTGAACCATTTTGAACCATTTGAACTTTTCACTTTGTATCTGACTGACCTAGCCAATAAGCTCAGAAATTCTATGAGGCACTGTGCGGACAGTGCTGTTGTATACAGAGATCTCACTACGCTAAAATAATAGAGAAATGAGGAAGACCTACAAAGGATCGACGTTAGAGGCAGTGATCGACAGCTGACCCTCAGCATAACCAAATATAACGTATTGCGTGTAAACAGGCAGAAAGATCCATTATTGTATGATTAAACGATTGCAGAACAATCACTGGAACAGTCACATCCATAAAATATCCAGAAACATTTGTACGGAGAGATTTAACGTGAAACGACCACATAAAGCTAATCGCAAATAAAACAGATGCCAGTCAGATTCATTGGAAAAATCCTCAGAAGGTAACTCACAAAACCCCCATAAGCCCAATAATGGAATATTGCTCAGTAACGTGGGACAAGTAACGGGATAGGATTGATAGCGGAAACATAGAAGGTTCGAAAAACAAACAGCGCGTTTCCTCACAGGTTCATTTAGTAAGCACGAAGGGATCAGCCAACTCCAGTGACAGACGGTCCAAGAAAGACTTTCAATGTCACGATGCGGCTTAGTGTTAAAATTCCGAGAGCGAGTGTTCCTGGAAGGGTAAATCTATATATTGCTTCCTTCTACGTATAACTCATGAAAAGATAGTGAATGTAAAATTAGAAGGTTTCAAGCTTACAAGGAGGCTTACCAACACCCGTTCTTCCCGCGAACTATCCGCGATTGGAACAGGAAATGGCCGAAGTGACACTGGTACAGAAATGACCCACCGCCACACACCGTAAGGTGACTTGCAAAGTATAGATATAGATACAGATGTAGAAGTAAAATCCGAACTATCCCTCGAGCAGACATGAAGAAAAAATCAAAAAGTATAGGAGATGGATAGAACAAAATTAAAAAAAACTCCCTTACTTTCGGGTAACAACTACAAGAAATTGACGATGAAGACTAAACGCACATTTAGAGGAAAATTACAGAAGTTGCAGGTGACGAGGTGTCCATAAGATCTCTAACACAGAAGATGAAACGCAGCTCGTGATGAAGTGCTAGACAAAAAGATCTTGGCGTGGAAAAAATGGCAGAGTAGTAAAACCCAAGAAAATTGTCAAAAATTCGAAGGAAAACAGACGTCGACAGCCAAAATATTAAGAAATGCAGGGGGAAATTAGAATCAACTGGGGAATTCTTTTAGGGCAACATAACAGACTTTACAAAATATTTAAGGAAGTGCTGCAGAAACATCAGTTTGCAATTTTATGCTTCAGCAAAAAAATGTACAACTAGCAAAGAACAGCACACAGAACTGTGAACTCCTAGCTGACTACTTTGACAGCTGTGCAGCTGCTCAGAACTATAGGAATGACTGACATTCCTGCAATCTGAAACCGAAAAGTAAGATACTTAAGCTCCTAATTTCGAAGGAAAACAAATAATTATCAAAAACCTAAAAATTGTAAAGCATGTGGAGAATACACCTTATTGTGAGAAATGTGGAAATAGCAGGTCTAAACCTAAAAAAGATATTACACAACATAATTCTCAAGATTAGGGATACAGAACAAATACCCGCAAAATGAAAATGTGCAATAATCCATCTATCCAGTCCACAAAAACAGATGTAAAAAGATTCAAATGATTACAATGGGGATTTCATTGCAATACTTACAAAATTAGTACTGGTGCAATACTAACAAGGCTGGAGAAGCAAGTCGATATACACTACTAGCCATTAAAATTAATACACCACGAAGATGACGTGCTACAGACGCGAGATTTAAAAATGTTCAATTGTGTGTGAAATCTTACGGGACTTAACTGCTAAGGTCATGAGTCCCTAAGCTTACACACTACTTAACCTAAATTATCCTAAGGCCAAACATACACACCCATGCCCGAGGGAGGACTCGAGCCTCCGCCGGGATCAGCCGCACAGTCCATGACTGCAGCGCCTGACACCGCTCGGCTAATCCCCGCGAAATATAACCGGCAGGAAGAAGATGCTGTGATATGCAAATGATTAACTTTTCAGAGCATTCACACAAGGTTGGCGCCGGTGGCGACACCTACAACGTGCTGACATGAGGATAGTTTCCAACAGATTTCTCATACACTAACAGCGGTTGACCGGCGTTGCCTGGTGAAACGTTGTTGTGATGCCTCCTGTAAGGAGGAGAAATGCCTACCATCACGTTTCCGACTTTGAAAAAGATCGGATTGTAGCCTATTCCGATTGCGGTTTATCGTATCGCGACATTGCTGCTCGCGTTGGTCGAGATCAAATGACGGTTAACAGAATATGGAATCGGTGGGTTCAGGAGGGTAATACGGAACGCCCTGCTGGATCCCAGCGGCCTCATATCACTAGCGGTCGAGATGACAGGCATCTTATCCGCATGGCTGTAACGGATCGTGCAGCCACGTCTCGATCCCTGAGCCAACAGTTAGGGACGTTTGCAAGACAACAACCATCTGCACTAACAGTTCGACGACGTTTGCAGCAGCATGGACTATCAGCTCGGAGACCATGGCTGCGGTTACCCTTGGCGCTGCATCAACGTCTGCGATGGTGTACTCAACGACGAACCTGGGTACACGAATGGCAAAACGTAATTTTTTCGGATGAATCCAGGTTCTGTTTACAGCATCATGATGGTCGCATCCGTGTTTGGCGACATCATGGTGAACGCACATTGGAAGCGTGTATTCGTAATCGCCATACTGGCGTATCACCCGGCGTGATGGTATGGGGCGTTACATTGGTTACACGTCTCGGTCACCTCTTGTTCGCATTGACGGCACTTTGAACAGTGGACGTTACATTTCAGATGTGTTACGGCCCGTGGCTCTACCCTTCATTCGATCCCTGCGAAACCCTACATTTCAGCAGGATAATGCACTACCGCATGTTTCAGGTCCTGTACGGGCCTTTCTGGATACAGAAAATGTTCAACTGCTGCACTGGCCAGTACATTCTCCAGATCTCTCACGAATTGAAAACGTCTGGTCAATGGTGGCCGAGCAACTGCCTCGTCACAATACGCCAGTCACTACTCTTGATGAACTGTGGTATCGTGTTGAAGCTGCATGGGCAGCTGTACCTGTACACTCCATCCAAGCTCTATTTGACTCAATGCCCAGGCGCATCAAGGCTGTTATTACGGCTAGAGGTGGTTGTTCTGGGTACTGATTTCTCAGAATCTATGCACCTAAATTGCGTGGAAATGTAATCACATGTCAGTTCTAGTATAATATATTTGTCCAATGAATACTCGTTTATCATCTGCATTTCTTCTTGGTGTAGCAATTTTAATGGCCAGTAGTGTACATGTAGGGGAGCATCACGGAGGCTCCCGCAAAGGAAGACCATTTACGGAACATATCTTCCACCTCAAGTCAGTAATAAGGACATTTAAATTTTCTTTTATTATTAATTCTGACGGTATCGTGCATGGATAAGTGCTAGAGAGTGAGCCAATTTATTAAAATAATTAGATAATTTCTTATGTAAATAATGTTTTTAAGTACATTACTTTCGTTAGGCGCTCTTGACGATGGCTTCTGTGTAAGGACGGATCTGAATATTGTACTCGACCGTGGAAATCTCTTCAAAATGAAAACTTCTTTTATCAGACTTAGGAAACATTTACTCACCGAACAAATGGTTTGTATTGGACTAATTATGTGCATTTAATGCACACGGAACTTTTCGCCACGTCAAGACACAGTACAGATGAGGATGGCTTTTAATATAAAATGAAACAAATATTATGTGATATAATTATATTTAATTCTCACACGTAAACAATAAATTTGCAGTGAGAATGACATTAAATCAGTTGCTGTATGCAACAACATGCGAGTGCGCCTAGTGTGATTGCACCTCGTGTGAATGAAAGTGGCAGTGTGCCGTATACATATGCCGTAATCACAGAAAAGTGTCCGCCTTGGTTCGCTTCTAAAAATTTATGGTGCCACCCCCTTCACCAAAATAAATGAAGGACATAATTCTACATTTGTTTCTGCGGTTGTATCCTACTGTCAAATGGCTCTGAGCACTATGGGACTTAACTGCTGTGGTCATCAGTCCCGTAGACCTTAGAACTACTTAAACCGAACTAACCTAAGGGTATCACACACATCCATGCCCGAGGCAGGATTCGAACTTGCGACCGTAGCGGTCACGCGATTCCAGACTGTAGCGCCTAGAACCGCACGACCACTTCGGCCGGCTATCCTACTGTCGATACAACCGTTCACAGTATTTAATTTTTAATTGATACTTTATTTATTTATCTATTACGTTTCAAATATTTCGTGTGTAAATTCCGCTCTTCCCGCAGATGTACGTTTAAAGATAACACAACGAAGAGACAAAACTGTGTCATCACGTTCGTGCCGGCCGCGGTGGTCGAGCGGTTCTAGGCGCTTCAGTCCGGAACCGCGCAACTGCTACGGTCGCAGGTTAGAATCCTGCCTTGGGCATAGATGGGTGTGATGTTTAAGTAGTTCTAAGCTCTAGGGGACTGATGACCTTAGATGTTAAGTCCCATAGTCCTCAGAGCCATTTGAACCATTTCATCACGTTCGCGGGTTTTAGAAAGGCTTACTATTCTGTCGACACACCAACCCTATTCTCTGCACTACAAGAATTTGAAGGAGTAAATAATAATAATAGATCCAGAAGAAGGCCGCTGCAACCGTGGCCGAAACGTTGGTTTTCTGCGGCAGCAGTAGGTTTCTTTTTTTTTTTTTTCTGCGTTATGAGGTGGTACCATACCCAGAAAACTTTTATGTCGACTGACTCTGGCCGCGGAAGCCTACGCAATTATAAATACGTTACTTAGTTTGACTGAGCATTCTCTCAAGAACACTAAATCGAAAGTTAAATTCCAGAGCGAATATTCTGAACCACTTGATATCAGAACAGGAGTCCTATAAGAGGACGGAATCTCTTCTATAATCTTTAATAGAGTTCTATTAAAAATCATTAGAGAATGGAAACGAGCACTGCAAAAAGCTGGAGTAACTCAATAAATAGAGCTAGAAGCGAAACACAAAAGAAGCGTAATCAATTGCTTGGCCTTTAAAGATGCCCTTCCAGCTTTTAACAATGATATAGAATCAGCTGTCACCCAAATAAGCCTCCTCCGGGGAATATCAAAGAAACAGGGCCTGCCAATCTCGGCATCCAGAACAGAATACTTACAGGTCCCCCAAATAGTTGAAATCAGATTTCAGAAAAATTAATGATCTTAAAAAAAACATCTCGCAGAAGTCATTCAATGACCAAAAAAGCAAGCAATGCTGGGAGCCATTCCTAAATTTGGTTTAATTGATGACTGTATTGTGTATGCATGATTTGAACAAATAAAATACATTAATCTTGCCAAAAACCGAGAAGCGATTTATTATTTATTGGCCACTTCGGTCCCTTAACACAGTATCCTTGTCACCGGGGCACTCTTTGGGTGCTAAACAGATGGCGCAGCTCTTACGTAAGCTGTCATAACGCGCTGTCCTTGAGTTTCGAGAACCACGCGAATGCTGATAACACAGTCTCCCACTAGTATTACCACAGCAGTCTGTTCGCTGAATGCACATTCGTACGTTATCAGCTGGAATTACTGCTTTGGAAAACTTCCCCTACCGAGACATCGTCGCTTTCAAGGTTTTAATGTTGCCCGTGACTGTGTGGTCTCATTCAGCTTCCGATAGTGCATCTGTTGCTGTTAACAAACCTTTGTGTACTCGTTTCAGATGATATGTTTTGTTACTCTAAGTAATGATTTTATGTAGTCCACTAGTGGCCAGAGTCGTCGTAAGGTGCACCGTTAGCTTCCGCGATATGTGAAAACGACTTGGCAGACAAGGATTTTAGCTTTCTGAGGTTGTTCGCAGACGATGCTCTTGCATATAGGGACGCTATACCACTAGAAAACTATTACGAAATGCAGGAAGTCTTTGAGACTATCAGCATTTAATTACATTATCAAAGATCAGCTACTGGACTCATTCACAATCGCCAACTATCTTTGAGTGTCTGTTTGGAGCGATAGTTCTATCGGTGGGGAAGGTAGATGTGAGACAGTTTCATCAGAAGAATTTTCAGGAAGTATTAATCATACACGAAGGAAATCGCCTACGTAATCCTTATGTAATCAAATCTTGAGTATGGTAACATAAACGTAAACTCCGCTCACAGACCCGTCGGCACCGATCGACCGCCGTGTCACCCCCGACAATGGTGTCAGTGGATGTGCTCTACTGACCGTTGTCAGTTTTCGTTACGTCGAGCCGGTACTGCTCGGTTAAGTAGGTCTTAAGTTGATATCACAATGCTGAGTGCACTCGTTCGAGTCTTCTCACCGAGAAAAACTCTCTGGCAGCACCGGGAATCGAATCCGGGTCCTGCGCATGGCAGTCAGCCGTGCTGTCCACTCAGCTGTGGTGTCGACTGTGAATGGTACCAAAATGCTATCGAAAAAAAGAAATTTTAGCATTAGAAAGTTTCTGTTGTTAGTTATCACTTCCCGTTTCTTAAGAGTCTAGTGTATGGAGAACGTTTATTTGAGCTGTGTAAAGTTTGACTTCTTATGAAACTTCATATATAGTAACTTCTCCGTGCTTTTCTTAGCGCCGCTTCATTTCCGCCTTTTCTTCACAGTGCAGAACGCAAATCTAGTCTTGGGGCCATTTCAGCCAAAGTCCTATGGGACTGCTCTGATCCCACGTTATTTGCAGAAGTACAAAAAAAATGCGTAACGTTTATTTACTTGTTCCATGTGGTAGCCACACACAAAACAAACGTCAATTGACTAAACTGGTCCGAATGAAACATACGCCATGCTTTTACAAACACTTAGCGCGAACATCTAAGCAGCATACTGTGTATTGCCTTTCACGACATTATAGAGCAAATCGTCACGCTGTAGGATGCAATTAGCCCTTCAGAAGATTTTTATTTCAAATCAGTTGGGTATCAAACCATTCTGTCTTCACTGAAGGAAGGAATCAGAAATGAACGAAAAATTTTCCGGTAACGTTTTGAAATTATACCATATACTGTGAAAATAGCCACTATAGTTAATGCAGAAAACGAAGGAAATAGATCCTTGAGAAGATCATCGGGTGGTTTACTACATTTGCCCAGAGGCATTCCGATTATGTTGAAGAAAACAAGAGAGGGTTTCCAAGGAAAGGATGTCTGGAATTGTACACGAATTATTTGAAATGTGCCAAAAATTGTGAGCTGCGAGCATTTACACAAGTAACAAAAGTTATAGCATAGCAATATACAGATGTGGGCAGTATTGCGTACACAAGGTACACTGAAGCGCAAAGCAAACCGGTATTGGTGTGCGTATTCAAATATAGAGATATGTAAACAGGCAAAATACGGCGCGGAGGTCGGGAACGCCTATATAAGACAACAAGTGTCTGCGCAGTTGTTAGATCGGTTACTGCTGCTACAATGGCAGGTTATCAAGATATAAGTGAGTTTGAACGTGCTGTTATAGTCGGCGCACGAGCGATGGGACACAGCATCTCCGAGGCAGCGATGAAATGGGGATCGTCCCGTACGACCATTTCACGAGTGACCGTGAACATCAGGAATCCGGTAAAACGTCAGATCTCCGACATCACTGCGGCCGGAAAAAGATCCTGCAAGAACGGGACCAATGATGACTGAAGAGAATCGTTCAGCGTGACTCGTGTACCCATGATGATTGCACGACACAAAGCTTTACGCCTCGCCTGGGTCCGTCAACACCGACATTGGATTGTTGATGACTGGAAGCATGTTGCCTGGTCGGACGGGTCTCGTTTCAAATTGTATCGTGTGGATGGACATGTACGGGTATGGAGACAACCTCATGAATCCGTGGACCCTGCTTGTCAGCAGGGGACTGTTCAAGCTTGTGGAGGCTCTGTAATGGTGTGGGGCGTGTGCAGCTGGAGTGATATGTGACTCCTGATACGTCTAGATATGACTCTGATAGGTGACACATACGTAAGCATCCTGTCTGATCACCTGCATCCATCCGTTTCCATTGTGCATTCTGACGGACTTGGGAAACTACAGCTGTACAATGCGACACCCCATACATCCAGAATTACTACAGAATGGCTCCAGGAATCCTCGTCTGAGTTGAAACAGTTCCACTGGCCACCAAACTCCCCAGACATGAATATCATTGAGTATTTCCGCGAATCCTTGCAACGTGCTGTTCAGAAGAGATGTCCATTGTCTCTGACTCTTATAGATGCATGGTGTCAATTCCCTGCAGCACTGCTTTAGACATTATGAGTCAAGTCCATGCCACGACATGATATTAAGCAGGTGTACCAGTTTCTTTGACTCTTCGATGTATAAAAAGGGTAGAGCATTCAGGGAGGTGTCATTTGTATTCAGATGGTTAATGTCAAAATGTTTCTGAGTGATTATGGCTGTACGACAGGAATTAAGACTTTGAACGCGGAATGGTAGTTGGAGCTAGACGCATGGAACGTTTCATTTCATAAATCGTTAGGGAATTCAGTATTCCGAGATCCACAGTGTCAAGAGTGTGTCAGTCTCCTCTCACCACGGACAACGCTATGGCCGACGGCTTTCTCTTAGCGACCTAGAGCAGAGGCGTTCAAAGTGGTACAAATGGCTCTAAGCAGTATGGGACAACATCTGAGGTCATCAGTGCCCTAGGCTTAGAACTTAACGAACCTAAGGACATCACACACATCCATGCCCGAGGCAGGATTCGAACCTGCGACCGTAGCAGCAGCGTCGTTCCAGACTGACGCGCCTAGAACCGCTCGTCTACAGTTGCCGGCGCTGAGGCGTTTGCGTAAAGTTGTCGGTGATAACAGACAAGCAATGCTTCATGAAATAACCGTAGTAATCAATGTGGGACATACGACGAACGCATACGTTCGGGCAGTGTGACGAAATATGGCTTTAATGGGCTATGACAGCAGAGGACCGACACGAGTGCCTTTGCTCACATCACGACATCGTCTGCAGCGCCTCTCCAAGACTCGTGGCTATATCGGTTGGACCCCAGACGACTGAAAACCGCGGACATGTCAGATGAGTTCCGATTTCTGTTGGTAAGAGCTGACGTAAGTTTTGAGCCCCACGAAGTCATGGACCCAAGCTGTCAACAAGGCACTTTGCAAGCTGGGGGTGGCTCCAAATGGAGTGGGCTGTGTTTACATGGAATGTACCGGGTCCTATGGTCCAATTGAACAGATCACTGGCTGGAAATGGTAATTTTCGGCGATTTGGAGACCATTTGCAGCCATTTATGGACGTCACGTTCCCAAGCAACGACGGAATTTTTATGGATGACAGTGCCCCATGTCACTGGGCCACAATTGTTCGTTATTGGTTTGAAGAACATTGTGGGCAGGTCGAGTGAATAATTTGTCCATCCAGATCGCCCGACATGAATCCCATCGAACTATTATGGGGCGTAACTGAGAGGTCAGTTGGTGCACAAAATTCTGCACCGGCAACACTTTCGCAATTATGGACCTGCGGAAGAGGCAGCATGATTCAGTATTTCTGTAGGGGACTTCCAGCGACTTGTTGAGTCCATGCCACGTCGAGTTGCTCCATTACGCCGGGAAAAAAAAGGTCCGACACGATATTAGGAGGTGTCCCGTGACTTTTGTCACTTCTGTGTATTCTTGTTCCAGCCGATTGTGTTATGACAGAAGATAGCCTTACATTACGCCGTCGGCTGTGGAAATGGTGCGTTGTGGTACAGCATGTAGCAGTCCAGTTCAACACCGACAGTGGAACACCACGTTACAGGGTGCTGAAACAGCACTGCTGCAGCGGCTAGCGGCAGAGTTACGTCGGTGGCTGCCCTGCACAACCCTTAACTATTCGCGAACGCTCTCCTGAAGCCGATGCTGCAACACAGTGCATTGGGTTCTGTATACACCAAGCCGTCTATGTCTCCGACATTATACTGCACCCATGTTGCAACTTTTGTACTGGCTAGTTTTCAGATCAATGAATTTATTTTACAATGCAGCCGAAACGTTTCATATTCACACGCTACCTGATGTTCCGAACCCATAAAACATTTAAACAAGCATGGAATAGAAGCGCCGCACCAGCTTACGCCATGAAAGGGTTCCAGTGTACGAGATTGTTCTCTGATGACAATTATTTGCTACCATTAGATTTTTGAGTAAAAAATTCATCTCATCATCCGGATACTCCATCGTCATCTATAATTCCCGTGTCAACCACAGCTACACTTTCGGCAAGTGTCTTTTCTTTTTCACCATTATCAGAAACCATTACATTTTCACAGCAAAGGTCAGACAACAAAAGCAAATGTGGAAGGAAGGTCAGAGCACGTTGCTTGACACTAGATACACCTGAAAATGGTTCAAAAATGGTTCAAATGCCTCTGAGCACTATGGGACTTATCATCAGAGGTCGTCAGTCCCCTAGAACTTGGAACTACTTAAACCTAACTAACCTAAGGACATCACACACATCCATGCCCGAGGCAGGATTCGAACCTGCGACCGTAGCAGTCGCTCGGTTCCAGACTGAAGCGCCTAGAACCGCTCGGCCACACCGGCCGGCCTGAAAATGGTACATGACAGTCTAACGACGAGGAGAAAAAAGTTGAAATGACAATGAAAACAATGTTTATTGCGGTTTTGTGGTGTTTTATATTATTAAAACCGAAGTGTGTTAAAGAGTGACCAGATAAGATGTCAAAGGCTCTAGGAAACCCGTGTAGGAGCTATTGGCAAGAAGAATTTTAACTGTGGAAAATAGAACTGAAATTATGTTTTGAAGAACAAGTGCAATGTCAATTTTTACTTATGCTTGTCACAGCAAATACTAGACTTGTGTTTTAAGTAGATGCCGTTTTGACATAAAAATAAAGCAAGTAGACTTTTCCTAATAATTTTATTTTTAGATGATAGCTCGTACTTTACGTTCCTAGATAATTCCCACCAATATTAAGGCACTTATCGTATGACCACGTTGAACACCGCCCTCGTAGAAATCTGCCGCCTGCTTAGGCAACAGTTACATCGAGTACTCTCATTGACACTTGAGGAAACTCATCACATAACGTCAGAATCGTAAACGAGTGTTCTCTCTCACTTTTTCATCAACTTTCTGCACGAAATCGTTAGTAATGACTGAAGGTTGCCCACTTCGTTGTTCATCGTGCTCTTTCGTACAGCCATCTTTAAAAGCCTTCACCCATTTCCGTACCATCCCATCGCTCATAATGTATTCTCCATACACTTCACTGATCTGATGAATTTCAGCCGCTTTCACGCCTTTAGCACCAACAAAAAGAATCGCAGCGCGTATTTCACAGTAAGCGGGATTCTCAGTCGGAGGAGACATGTCAAATACTCAAACATACCAAGTACTTTTGCACCAAATTATTATGCGAGTAATGCGTACAAAATAAGATTAGCTTATAGCACACAGTTTATTTTCTTATATATTTTAAGATTGACACAAGATAAATTTTTTGTAATTCTGCGTCCCATTCCTTTTAAAAATTAAAGCTATTTATGCTCGTACGAAACCATACGTAGTAGTCAAAATTGCTTCATTTAAAAACCCTTAACAGATATTTGAATAACCTCGATGATGATCAGAATTACCTCGTAAACTTGACATTTATTCATAATGCAAGCACAACTAGGTAAAATTTTCATAGCAGAAGAGTTGATTAAAATAATTCGAATTTATACTGTTCTAAAAAAAGTGAGTTGCCAAAAATCACGGCAAGAACTGTTGAATTTGAATTTTGTGCTGAGTATGACGCCCGTTTGTTGCGTCTAGATGCAACTATGTCGAGGATGTAGAAATGACACTCGGTCTATTACAGGCAGCTGTTTAGTGAACACCAAGGTTCGTTGCGAGTTAACCGACTCTGAACGTGTTGGATAATTACCGCTCCAAGCTGCAATGACCATAGTACGTCGACAACTACACAAGAAGTCCCACCACACGGGACGAAGTGCCTGCTAACTGACTTCACAGAGCCTTCTCAGAACCACGAGGGCGTACTGAAAGTCTACTGAGAGTCATATCACCGCAGATTTGACTGTAGGGTAGTCACGAATACATTTCCAGCAGAGGTCTTTGGAGACAAATACATAGAGTTCAGCAGCCCATGGATGACCCGGATCCCTTTGTCTTCTGACGAATTTTGTACACTCACAGTATATGCTCTTTCCAGCTACACAAGCTTTGTGAAAATATATCGAGTGAGGCGGCGCAGTGCTTAGCACACTGGACCCGCATTCGGGAGATTGGTTGGTTGGTCTGGGGAAGGAGACCAGACAGCGAGGTCATCGGTCTCATCGGATTAGGGAAGGATGGGGAAGGAAGTCGGCCGTGCCCTTTGAAAGGAACCATCCCGGCATTTGCCTGGAGCGATTTACGGAAATCACGGAAAACCTAAATCAGGATGGCCGGACGCGGGATTGAACCGTCGTCCCATTCGGGAGGACGACGGTTCAGACCCACGTCCAGCCTCCTGATTTACGTTTTCCGTGATTTCCCTAAATCGCTTCAGCAGATGACAGGACGGTTCCTTTGGAAAGGCACGGCTAATTTCCCTCCCCATCCATCCCTAACACGATGGGACCGAAGACCGCATTGTTTGGTCCCCTCCCGCAACTCAACCAAACAACCGCGAGAAAATACTATATACACTGACGGAAAAAATCGCAACACCAAAAAATTATTAATGTAGAGTAATGTTGTTGTTGTGGTCTTCAGTACTGAGACTGGTTTGATGCAGCTCTCCATGCTACTCTATCCTGTGCAAGCTTCTTCATCTCCCAGTACCTACTGCAGCCTACATCCTTCTGAATCTGCTTAGTGTATTCATCTCTTGGTCTCCCTCTTCGATTTTTACCCTCCACGCTGCCCTCCAATACTAAATTGGTGATCCCTCGATGTCTCAGAACATGTCCTACCAACCGATCCCTTGTTCTAGTCAAGTTGTGCCACAATCTTCTCTTCTCCTCAATCCTATTCAGTACCTCCTCATCAGTTATGTGATCTACCCATTTAATCTTCAGCATTTTTCTGCAGCACCACATTTCGAAAGCTTCTATTCTCTTCTTGTCTAAACTATTTATCGTCTATGTTTCACTTCCATACATGGCTACACTCCATACAAATACTTTCAGAAATGACTTCCTGACACTTAAATCTATACTCGATGTTAACAAATTTCTCTTCTTCAGAAACGCCTTCCATTGCCAGTCTACACATTATATCCTCCTTACTTCGACCATCATCAGTTATGTTGCTCCCCAAATAGCAAAACTCATTTACTACTTTAAGTGTCTCATTTCCTAATCTAATTTCAGCATCACCCGACTTAATTCGGCTACATTCCTTTATCCTCGTTTTTCTTTTGTTGATATTCATCTTATTTCCTCCTTTCAAGACACTGTCCATTCCGTTCAACTGCTCTTCCAAGTCCTTTGATGTCTCTGACAGAATTAAAATGTCATCGGCGAACCTCCAAGTTTTTATTTCTTCTCCATGCGTTTTAATACCTACTCTGAATTTTTCTTTTGTTTCCTTCACTGCTTGCTCAATATGCAGATTGAATAACATCGGGGATAGGCTACAACCCTGTCTCACTCCCTTCACAACCACTGCTTCCCTTGCATGTCCCTCGACTCTTATAACTGCCATCTGGTTTCTGTACAAATTGTGAATAGCCTTTCGCTCCCTGTATTTTACCCCTGCCACCGCCAGAATTTGAAAGAGAGTATTCCAGTCAACATTGTCAAAAGCTTTCTCTAAGTCTACAAACGCTAGAAACGTAGGTTTGCCTTTCCTTAATCTATTTTCGAAGATAAGTCGTAGGGTCAGTATTGCCTCACGTGTTCCAACATTTCTACAGAATCCAAACTGATCTTCTCCAAGGTCGGCTTCTACTAGTTTTTCCATTCGTCTGTAAAGAATTCGCGTTAGTATTTTGCAGCCGTGACTTATTAAACTGATAGTTCGGTAATTTTCACATCTGCCAACACCTGCTTTCTTTGGGATTGGAATTATTATATTCTTCTTGAAGTCTGAGGGTATTTCGCCTGTCTCATACATCTTGCTCACCAGATGGTAGAGTTTTGTCAGGACTGGCTCTCCCAAGGCCGTCAGTAGTTCTAATGGAATGAAGTCTAGTCCCGCGGCCTTGTTTCGACTTAGGTCTTTCAGTGCTCTGTCAAACTCTTCATCGTATCTCCCATTTCATCTTCATCTACATCCTCATCCATTTCCATAATATTGTCCTCCAGTACATCGCCCTTGTATAGACCCTCTATATACTCCTTCCACCTTTCAGCTTTCCCTTCTTTGCTTAGAACTGGGTTTCCAATTGACCTCTTGATATTCGTTCAAGTGGTTTTCTTTTCTCCAAAGGTCTCTTTAAATTTCTGTAGGCAGTATCTATCTCACCCCTTGTGATATGCGCCTCTACATCCTTACATTTGTCCTCTAGCCATCCCTGCTTAGCCATTTTGCACTTCCTGCCGATCTCATTTTTGAGACGTTTGTATTCCTTTTTGCCTGCTTCATTTACTGCATTTTTGTATTTTCTCCTTTCATCAATTAAATTCAATATTTCTTTTGTTACCCAAGGATTTCTACCACCCTTCGTCTTTTTACCTACTTGATCCTCTGCTGCCTTCACTACTTCATCCCTCAAAGCTACCCATTCTTCTTCTACTGTATTTATTTCCCCTATTCCTGTCAATTGTTCCCTTATGCTCTCCCTGAAACTCTGTACAACCTCCTTAAATTCCCACCTTTTTGCAGTTTCTTCAGTTTTAATCTACAGTTCATAACCAATAGATTGTGGTCAGAGTCTACATCTGCCCCTGGAAATGTCTTACAATTTAAAACCTGGTTCCTAAATCTCTGTCTTACCATTATATAATCTATCTGAAACCTGTCAGTATCTCCAGGCTTCTTCCATGTACACAACCTTCTTTTATGATTCTTGAACCAAGTGTTAGCTATGATTAAGTTGTGCTCGGTGCAAAATTCTACCAGGCGGCTTCCTCTTTCGTTTCCTACCCCCAATCCATATTCACCTACTACGTTTCCTTCTCTCCCTTTTCCTACTACCGAATTCCAGTCACCCATGACTATTAAATTTTCGTCTCCCTTCACTATCTGAATAATTTCTTTTATTTCATCATACATTTCTTCAATTTCTTCGTCATCTGCAGAGCTAGTTGGCATATAAACTTGTACTACTGTATTAGGCGTGGGCTTCGTGTCTATCTTGGCCACAATAATGCGTTAACTATGCCGTTTGTAGTCGCTTACCCGCACTCCTATTTTTTTTATTCATTATTAAACCTACTCCTGCGCTACCCCTATTTGATTTTGTATTTATAACCCTGTATTCGCCTGACCAAAAGTCTTGTTCCTCCTGCCACCGAACTTCACTAATTACCACTATATCTAACTTTAACCTATCCATTTCCATTTTTAAATTGTCTAACCTACCTGCCCGATTAAGAGATCTGACATCCCACGCTCCGATCCGTAGAACGCCAGTTTTCTTTCTCCTGATAACTCAGTCCTCCTGAGTAGTCCCCGCCCGGAGATCCGAATGGGGGACTATTTTACTTTCGGAATATTTTACCCAAAAGGATACCATCATCATTTAACCATATAGTAAAGCTGCATGCCCTCGGGAAAAATTAGGCCGTAGTTTACCCTTGCTTTCAGCCGTTCGCAGCACCAGCACAGCAAGGCCGTTTTGGTTAGCGGTGTTGCAAGGCCAGATCAGTCAATCGTCCACTTTGTTGCCCCTGCAACTACTGAAAGGGCTGCTGCCCCTCTTCAGGAACCATACGTTTGTCTTGGCCTTTTAACATATACCCCTCCGTTGTGGTTGTACCTACAGTACGGCTATCTGTATCGCTGAGGCACGCAAGCCTCCCCACCAACGGCAAGGTCCATGGTTCATCGGGGGGCGTAGAGTAATGAAGTTTTGAGAATACGTTTGCCTAGGTAAATTGTGTAAGTGATTAACATTGCAAGGTCACAGGTTAGTGTAAGCGCGAGATGAGCGATTGTGAATGTGAAATGCTGGTACATTCATAACCAGTGTAACCAACAGAATGTTGAATGCAAGCATGCAGAAGTGCATGCATTGTGTTGCTCAGGGTCGGATGTCAGTTTGTTGATGGTGGTGGTGGGGTGGGGGGGGGGGGGGGGTTTGGAGCTGGACTTGGACTTGGTCGGTCAATACAGGAACGGTTAACGCTGGTCACAGATGGCGCTGGAGTTGTCACCCGATACGTCCCACATCTGCTCAATTGGAGACAGATCTGGTGATAGAGCAGGCCAAGGCAACATCTCGACACTCCGTAGAGCATGTTGGGTTACAACCGCGGCATGTTGTTGAGCGTTATCTTGTTGTAAAACATCCTGTGGAATGCAGTCGTGAATTTCAGCATAATAGGTCGCACCACCAGATTGACGGACAAATTTGCAATCAATGTGCGTGGCATAGCCACGAGACCGCTCGCAATGGTTGAA
The DNA here is from genome assembly GCF_021461395.2 of Schistocerca americana. NCBI lineage: Eukaryota > Metazoa > Arthropoda > Insecta > Orthoptera > Acrididae > Schistocerca > Schistocerca americana. The sequence goes on along the minus strand of NC_060120.1, from coordinate 635,712,281 downwards.
AGGTGTGTTGAATACCCTTCTGAAGGATATCGTGCCAAAGTCTGTCCGGTTCGCTCGTCAGATCGCCAAAATCCATAGCTGGCTGGATTGCGCTGCCCATAATGCTACAAACTTCTCAGTTTGGGAGAGATTCGGCACCCTTGCTGATCCAGGTAGGGTTTGGCAAGCACAAAGACAAGCAGTAAAAACCTCTCGCCATGTGCGGCGGGACATCACGTTGCTGAAATGTAAGCCCAGGATGGCCTGCCATGAATGACAACCAAACTGGGAGTAGAATATCGTCACCCTACCACTGAGCTGTAAGAGTGTCGCAGATGACAACCAGAGCTATCCTACTATGAAATAAAATGGCGCTCCACACCACCACTTCCGGTGGTCGGCCTGTGTGGCCAGCGGCCGTCAGGTTAGTACCCCACTGCTGTCTGAGGTGTCTCCAGATATGTCTCCGGCCTGGAATTCCATTGACTGGAGTAGAATTGTTTTCAATCATGAGTCCTGTTTAGAACTTGTAATGTCTCTTGCAGCGGCCTCTCCGCGATATTTTTAGAAATTTTATAAATTATATAACTCAGTACACATCTCGAAATACCTCTTCTTATCTTACCGATTATCAATGCAAAGTAGTTTCAAGCCCAATTATTCCTTGGAGCGTCCATTTACTTCGTGGAATAGCTTCTCTGCTATCTATGTTTTCTCTTAGGGAAAAGAAGGGGGACTTCTTGCCGATTAGTCGTGAAAGAAGGATGTATATGTATGTATTGTTGAGCTAGTCGCCATCTTGATGAGATTCTGTATGAGAAGGAATTTAATACATGAACTAAACTAAAGTAAGTGTGTTCGCGTATTATTTAACTGTTTATTATTGACAGTGTCTGCTTACTATGCTGTGTTGCACGGTATCAGTGGGGAACGTCTGATTTACACTGGACGAACCTGCCGTTTTGTATGCTCAAGATATCCAGTTACTTCAAATAAATAGGCTAACACGGTCTTACCAGCAGATCTCCGGTCTTCCCCATGTGATCACCGAAAGTTAATAATAATTAGAAATGTTTCCAGGAGATCGACTGACAATTTTCGTCGCACCGAGACTTCGAAATTGCTTCACTGCCTTATGGAATTTAAGTTAAGCTCAATTTAATCAGGATAGAACAGTATTGAACTGTGTGAATGTGATAAGCCTGCTTTGTCAATGAAAATTCCCTTAATATACGCATGTTTTTACTATCCTGATCAGTGAAGCTAAATCAGGCCGGTGTGAGAGAGGTTTTAAACTTTAAAAAAATATTAAATTTGGCTTCACTGTGACAGGACACATTTTTGAGCATTACTTAATCATTGTGTGAATTTTATGTTGCATGTGCACGAGAGAAAAGAAGACGAGGCCTGTTCCAGAAGTCACAATTTCGCCACAACCTACGAGAACGTCGTTCAGGCCAGACAATATACAATTAAATTTTTGTAGATAGAAATTTAGAATAACTATTTAAATGTCTATCGGTTTGAATCAGATTCATTAAGTGAATGTTGAGTTGAACTTTAGACAGGAAGTGTTTATTATAAGTGAGTATTATGCAAAATTTAGGTCAGTGACATTATTAACTCAGATGCGAGTGACTTTATATATTTGTTGTTCGGTGTATTAATGGTTCTTACTAGGGCGGCTTATAAAATGGCAATGCAACAGCAGAGCGAATCACAACCCTCAGCTGTTTCTGAGGTTAGTGAAACATTAGACGCTAGCTTAACTGAAGTAGTGCCTAGCGGCAGCATTAGTCAGGCCCCACAACAAAGCTTAAGTGTTTCGATGTCATCTGAGCAGGACGAAATAAACCCATTGACTGTAATCATGCAGCAGTTAACACTGTTAGCCAAAAATGTAACAGACTTAACTAAAGCGCAAATAGAGACTAAAAGGGAAATGAATGAACAATTAGCAGCCAATCAAGTGAAAGTCCAGAAGCAATTAGAAGCTAATCAAGCGGAATTAAATAATAAATGAGTAGAGAGTTTTCAGAAACTTGATGATAAATTAAATAAAACTGCGGAAGAATTAAAAATCAGAATGAAAAGACAGAATTAAAATTAGCTGCTCAAATTGAGCAAGTCACTCAGCAGTGTAATGAAAATGCGAAGAAGTTACGCCTAGGGCTAACTGAGTATGTTGCTACTAAGCTTGATACTATTAAAGAGCAGGTCGAGTCAATCCCACAGATAGTTCAAGCACAAGAACAGATGCAATGTTCTCTGGCGGTAATTCCGGTATTAGTTGAAGTTCAAGATGAATTAAAGCAACAAGTAAATGAGATGTCAGCAGATATGCAGGATTTGAGACAATCACAAGACAAGATCCCGAAGGACATCCAAAATTTGGATAAATCCATAAATAACATAAAGGAGAGATCATAAGGTAAACATTCTAGCGGGAAAATTCTCGCAGTTAAGTTTAGAAAGGCAAAGCATTTGTTCAGACAATATTGAACATACGGTCAGAGCAGCTATACAATCTATGACCGATAGTTCGGAAGAAAGTTTATCTAATAAAGGCTTTCGAGAAGCTAAAGAGCAACAAGGCGAACAACTTAAACAATGGAAAGAAAACTCTTTAAATCTATCTCAAGAAGATTTGTAATAAACCCATAACAAAATCTATCAATGAAGCTGTTCGCTTTTGCAGTCAACAACAATCACAACACTATGATGGTAGTCATAATGACTGTAATTGTAAAAGCAATACTGAGGAGAAAATGTTGAAACACCGTCAATTCCAGATCCACAACCCAGACAAGAAAAATGTTCATCCCGTAGTGTTTATCAATTCCAGATCTACAACCCAGACAAGAAAAATGTTCGTCCCGTAGTGTTTATAAGAAGTTTTAGGGGAGTATTGCCAAAAAATTGGAATGAGTGGCAAAAGGTTAGTTTCGTGACCGGTTATATTCAGGGGTCAGGAGCTATATGGGCATCTGATATGATATCAACTTGGGAGCATATGAAGATTTTGAACGAGAATTTTTATCCAAATACTGGTCTGAAGGAGTACAAGAACGTTTAAGGCAGGAGGTATTATACCCGGAACCTTTTTCCTTTTCACGTGGGTCTTTAAAGAAATACTTTGAGAAATATATAAACAAATCGCGGTATTGGGATAAGCCTATGCCTCTACAAGACGTGATTGGCATATTAAAATCTCGACTTCCGGCCAACATCAGAATTAGAATGCCTTTATATTAATGAGCATGACCTTGACTCTTTCATGACTACGCTTGACACTATAGATATGATCGAGGAAGATGAACATCGGCCAAGACAACCGGTTATGTAGAGGAGAGCGATTGAGGCGCCAAACGCAAACTGGAACGGAAACGGATTTAATAATTATTATACTAGGAATAGTCAGAGATTCAACGGACACAATTACAACGGAAATGGAAATTTCAATAACAGTGCTGCGAGGGGCAGATTCAGAGACAATCGAACAGGTCGCAGACACAACCCAATGTTTGGAAATGTAAGAGATTATCAGAACCAGCAGTCTTCAAATAATAATAATGCGTACAGAAATTCTGACCCTAGATTTGAAGCAAATAACACAACCAGTCATCAACAACAACCAGTCATAACAGAAGTAGTAGATGATTCAAGAGGAAATACTAATCGACATTTAAACTGAAGAGGGCCGCTTTATGCTCCGTAAAGTCGGCCGGGGAATACAAAAGGGGCAAACCTGTTTTAAACGAAATTAATTCCATGGCAATGTTGAGATATAATGAAGGCGAATTAATGACAGATGAATTGACGAGAGACTTAGAGGCCTGTGTAGTCGAAGATAAAAGGGTTCCTGTGTCTGAGATCATCACATAATTGGGAGAAATTTTAACCAATGTTGTATTGGACACAACTTCATCTACAGACGTAGTATCCGAACTTTGTTTCGCAAAATTAGTAAAATTAAGAAAATCCCTGTTCTACCAGTACAAAATTGCCGAGTTATAGGTGCAGTGGGAGCAAAATCCCGGAACGTCAAGATACAAACGCTTATAGAGATAAAATTGGGAAATGTAGCTAAACAATGCACATTCCTTGTAGTGGAACAGTTGTTAGTAGATCCCATTTCTTCACCATTGTCGCCTTTTTCAGTTTTTTCATTCTTATTTCTATTTCTGCCATAAGTAAGTTGTGGTCACTATTAATATCTGCACCTGGTAATGTGTGCACCTTCTTGATTCCATTCCTGTATCTTTCTTCTACCAGTATAAAATCGATTTGGTTTCTATATTTATCCCCTGGTGATTTCCAAGTGTAGAGCCTCCTCTTATGGTTCTTGAACCATGTGTTTGCCACTATCAGCTGCCTTTCCCTGCAGAAGTCAATTAACCATTCACCTCTGTCATTTCTCTTTCCAAGACCATGACTGCCTACTATGTTTCCCTCTTTCCCTTCTCCCACAATGGCGTTCCAGTCTCCCATTACTATTTTGCAGCATTTTTTATTTTCGTCCATTATTCTCTCTATTACATTGTACGTTTCCTCTACAATTTGGTCTTCATGTTCTGAAGTTGGCATATACACCTGGACAATCAGTAAATCTTTTTGTGCTCCTTTCAGCCTTACACCAATAACCCGGTCATTTGCATAGTCTACATATTCCACACATTTAGCCACTTCCTTTGTCATAATCATTCCTACTCCATTAATTCCTTTTACTTCTCCTCCTGAGTAGTAGAATACATATTCATCTGACTGCAACTCTCCATGTCCATTCCATCTTACTTCAGCAACTCCTACGAGGTCCATATGATTCTTTTCCATCTCTCTTTTAAGGTTTTCTAGTTTTCCTGCTTGTAGCAGAGTTCTGACATTCCAGGTACCAATTCTCGTTTTGATTTTTTGCCTCCTTTCAAGTTGTCCCCCCCGGAGATCCGAATGGGGGACTATTTTACCTCCGGACACTGATTTAACATGAGAGGAAGCCATTTTTTGTGCATAAAATGGAGACTGCATTATGCAGGGAAGATAATCTGCGGTGGTATTCCGTTGCCTTCCGCAGTTCTGGAGGCCGCCCCTAACATGGGATACAGACGCCTTTTGCAGCCGCCCGCTCCGGGTCAGACGCTGCATGAGAAGTATAGGTTGGAAAATGAAAGACCCCTAGCCCTCGAAACCTAATAGCGTCAGGGTCGGAAAAGAACAAGAGCTGGCCGAGGGTGGCCAGATAGGAAAGATAAGAGTGAGGAGCCTGGCATAAGTAAGTGGAAGCAATGCCAGGACTCAGCTCGGGGCCCCGTGGTCGCCAGCCACGTATCACTAGGTGTGACTCCCTGAGGTGGAGTACTAACGACTTTTAAAGTACAAATCAAAACTATTTTGGGCCAGTATTTTCATTAAGAACACTAAGATTTTAACTATAGAATAGGTACTACACTGACTTTGTTCTAGATTTACTAAGTTAAATTAAGTTCTTAGCAGATCATGTAGCATTGTTCAGCATTTAGTAAACCTGAATGCGGGAACTGCCTACAGAGATAGAAAACCTTGACTATAGAACAATTCATTATTCATTACCCACTAGCTTGTCATCGTCGATAGCGTATCCATCTATAATTCTTCAACTTTTGAACTCCGTTTATTTTTCGAATTGACAAAAAACATACGTAATATTAAGTATAATAAAATGCATTTCTGTCCAGCAATCTCTAATTTTTTGAAATGTTAACTCGCAGTCAAATTATTGTCACATGCACAGTGGTAACGTAAGAACAACTCGGTGGGGGTATCTCAGACATTATTACGTTTTAAACAATGAACAATAGGACTGATATCGAGTTACCGAGTGAGTAGATTTTTTCATGACCTCTAGTTCACCTGAGTTTTAATGTATTTTCAGTGATTCTAAATTCGTGAAACTTATGTTGTGGTGGCTTACATAATGGATTTACTGCAGAAGAAAAGCAGTACGCTCAAAAATATCGGGACGCGTGGGAAGCAGAACCTGAATTCAATGGGTGGCTGAACCCAGTCGTTGGAGACTTATCCAAGGCAAGATGTTTAGTATGTGCAACAGAGTTTTATGCTAAATTGTGTGATATTAGAAAGAATTCGAAAACTATTAAGCATAAACAAAAAATTGATTAAAAAAAAACACAAACCATCTTACCTGTGAAAATTGTTCCGAAAACTACAGTTAAAATAGCAAGCAGAGACGAAGGCTCCCTTTCTTTATTTATTGTTGAACATTGTTCTATTTTAGCAGTAGATCATTTAGGAATACTGTGCAAGAAGGTGTTTTCTGGTGATGAAGGCGCTAAAAACATGCAATTACATCGTACAAAGTGCACTAATATTATAACTGAAGTTTTGGCTCCATATTTTACACAATAATTGGTTGAAGATATAGGTGACCAAAAATACAGTGTACTAATAGATGAAACCACAGATGTATCAATATCTAAAATGCTAGGTATCGTTATACGGTACTATAGTGTAAAGAACCAAACCATTAGATCAGCATTTCTCAAACTCGCTGTAGTAGAAACTGCTGTTCTTGTGAATTCTTTGAAAGATCTCAAACTTCCAATCGCTAATATGGTAGGAATTGGCATAGATAATGCTTCTGCAATAGTTGGAATAAACAATGGCCTTTTCGAACAACTCAAGAGAGAATATGGTTTGAAGCATTTGGTAATGATCCGTTGCATTTGTCACTCTCTTCAGCTTGCAGTTTCGCACGCCTCAGTGAATACCAACTACAGTTTTGTCAGAGCATGAAACAGAAGAGTTATTCGATCTTCTGAGTGACGACGGTGATTAGCTCACATACCGGTATGTATTTATTTTGTAACCTAATTTGAGTTCTTGCTTTCTTTTGTTACGAATATAGTTGCATATTTCTAGTATATTTGACTACTGTGATTGAAACAACAATTTATGTGTTGCATCAATTATGATAACATGTTTAATTAAACGTTAGCGTATTTTATATGTATGTCGTTGCAAGCGATGCGTCATTTAATTAAGACAATATAGCAATTAGGTATGAGACAATTTTTATTAATATTTTATTGCCTCCCCACCCCCCGTTACTTGCTTATTGCACCATTCACAGCACGAAATTTTCAGTACACCCCTAGTAAAATCAGTTTTAGAGACTTTCTAGCGACTTTTGATATTGAATCTAACGACTCGGGTTTTTTAGAGTTAGCAACACTGCCGAGCAGTCGCGAACCGCGCCGAATCATTCCCCAACGTCGGCGTGTTGCCGTGGTTTCCGCGACCGGCTGGCTAGCGGCACGGCACCCGTCTCTGCTTCTCCGCATGGCTCCCCGTCGTAAAGCATGAAACAAATATTCCACAACGGTGTACTGTCTTTAAGGATACAAATTACTTGCTGTGGAAGAAAATGCACTTTGGTTAAAAGCGTTTATTGTTCATTACGCCGTCGCTTCGCTGGTATGCACAGGCTGTTTTGGCGTGATAACGGGTCTCTTGTGACACTGGTATTTAGGGTTCGTCACACACACATTGTACTACACACTTTCATTTGTTTTCACGGTCGATTCGCTGCCAAAGCGTCTCTCAACACGCGAAAATGTTTCGGTTCACACACACACTAAATGTTTCCGTTGAGCGATGTTTGTTTGTATCGACTCCGAACGGATCATTAACTACCGTTTTTACTCAGTGTATTGTTCGTTGAGCACTGCACTATGACAGTTAGTCACTCAACACTTAACTTATACCGACGTATATATTGGTGCAGGTACAACAGTCATTTTCTGTCCCTACTACACACAATATTCCGTCCTTTCCTAGATTGTTTATGCACACAGTTTATTTTTAATGCATAACAACTGTTCTTAGCATAATCACTCTCATTTACATTGAGTCCATCGTGTTACCCTGTCATTACACACTTTTAATACTATTACTAGACATATATGGTTTTTTTTGTAATTATTTAAAGGTGTGTGATTTTTGGTACATAGCTTTCTTTTCCTTTTTTAGTGTAGCTTGCCAGGTTATCACCCATCTAGCAAACAGATTTTACCATGTGCATGACAGTTTGACTTGGGCATATTGCTCAATAAATACTTCATTTAGTACTAGTATTATTTTTAATGATCTGTCCTACCGGACTACAGTGTAGTTTCCGCGTAACTTGATTCGCGTACTGCGTAATTAATATTCAAGAACGTGTACCGAGTACACAGGCTTCAATTGAAGCATCGATACATACAAAGCGTAGGTTACACGGAACGGGTTTGTTTTTGATTGAATTCTGCTCCAGTGTCGTTCTCAGATCACTATTGGCAGTAAACATTACATCACATAATTATTTCGTGCTACAAAGTCCATTTTTGGCTAGTAGAGACTCTCTCTCAGGGTTCCTTAATTCTAACACAATTACATCTGTTACATAATTATATGAGATTTCATCCTTAATTGTACTTACTTACTACAAATGAAAAATGATTCAAGAAATTAATCCTTATTTTGTCAACAAAAAGATTATTCATTGCTTGAAGAGCATGTAGTATTTTAATGACACTAACTGTCTGTAAACAAAGTCTTCCATTTGCCTGTTATTGCTCAGTTTACTGATTCTACTTCCTCAAAGTTTTAACTATACACACATTCCTTCTTAAGACTAACATACTTATACTCTAAAACACAATTGAAATCTTCTTACTACTACTATTTACATCAGACATGTCACTGAATAAAACCGAGCGAGGTGGCGCAGTGGTTAGCACACTGGACTCGCATTCGGGAGGACGACGGTTCAATCCTGTCTCCGGCCATCCTGATTTAGGTTTTCCGTGATTTCCCTAAATCGTTTCAGGCAAATGCCGGGATGGTTCCTATGAAAAGGCACGGCCGATTTCCTTCCCAATACTTCCCGAACCCGAGCTTGCGCTCCGTCTCTAATGACCTCGTTGTCGACGGGACGTTAAACACTAACCACCACCACCACCACCACCACCACCACCACTGAATAAATAATTTTACATCTTTACGTGGATACAGTCCTTTTTTTTCCCCGTCTGGGGATGTGCTAGCAAATAGCTACATTCGTGTGGCACCTTTATTACTTCAAAGGGCCCTGAATATACCAATTGCCACTTACTATTTCGCTTTAGGGTGGCTGAGGATTTGGGGTGGTTACGAATAAGCACCATGTCCCCTACATTGTATTTCTGTTTGTTAGTTACACCTCGGTCGTACTTCCTTTTTCTTTTAGCAGCACAGCTGGTTAGGTTGTCCCATATCTTTTTTATCTTTTCTTCTCTTGTTTCTGCCTTGGCTGGTAGTCTCGGTAAAGGCATGAGCCATTCATTCTGCGTCTCATTAACTCATTTCAATATCTCTACCGGTGGGTATCCTGCACTTGAGTGGGGTGTTAAATTGTGTATTTCTACAAATTTAGGTACCAACTGAGGCCATCTTGTGTGTCGGTTCCCTATATAAATTCTAAGGAATTTATTCAATTCTCTGAACGTTCTTTCGACTAAACTTGCTTCTGGATGGAACCGGGATACCAGAATATGCTGTATACCTTGTTCCATTAGGTAATTTTTCCAAGTGCGACCCGTGAAATAAGTGGCATTGTCAGTCGTTATGGCTTCAGGTTTCCCCACTTGGGGCAAGTATTCTTGATTGATCCGTCTGACTATGGTTTTGGCAGTAGCTGATTTTATACAATAAATTGCCAAGTATTTGGAAAAAATATCGTACATGGCCAGTATATATTTCATACCTCCTCTGGCCATGGGATAGGGATCTGCTACATCCACAGATACTAATTGAAGCGGCCGGAGTGGAACTATGGGATGAAGTTCAAATTTGGTGGACCTATTATAGTGTTTTGCTTTCTGACACATAGCGCAAGTCCTAACTGTTACCTGAATTTGGTGTTTCATTCGGGGAAAGTGGCAGTATCTCGCCATGATTTCTGCACACTTCCCGATCCCTGCATGGCCCCATGCTAAGTGCGTGTGCCATACTATGACTTTGACGGACTGGTTAGGTATGCATACTGCCCAGCTGTCTTCTTTCGTGCTAAGTTTATGATACAAAATATTGTCCACAATTTTAAAACCTTGCTCATCTCTATTGTTGACACCATTTTCAATATTGTTAATGATTTTTGCCCACATCGGATCTGACCTCTGTAGTTCTGACATATTTTGACAAAGATATAGAAAATCCTTCCTGTAAGCATTGTCTCGTACTAAAAGCACTTTATACTCGGCGGATTGTTCTAGCATTTCTGCTAACTCCGGCAATCCTACCGGCAGTCGCGATAAAGCATCCGCTACGATGTTATCTTGTCCTTTTATATACATAATCTTTATTCGGTATTCTTGTAAGATAAGCATCCATCTCCTTAGTCGGGTATGGAATAGCTTGCATGACATCAAAAAACTTAACGCCTGGTGGTCACTATACACTTTAATCTCCTTCCCATATAGATAGTAATGAAACTTTTTTACAGCCCAGACTACTGCGAGTAGGCTCTCTCGCAGCTAGTTAAAAGTACTACTGGCAAAGCCGATAATCTTTATTGTTGCCGGGTCGCTGCCTTCCTCCCACTGGAACAGGCACGCTCCCAAGCCATAGGAACACGAGTCCGTCCCAAGACAAAAATTTTTTGATAGGTCCGGGTGCTGCAAAATATTTGCATTCAGCACGGCGGTTTTAATTGCTTCGAAAGCTTGCTGACATTTGTCAGTCCAAACCCACTGCACATTTTTTCGCAGTAGATTTAACAATGACGTGTCATTTAACAACTGATTAGGTACGAACCTTCTGAAAAAAGACGTAAGTCCAATGAACGCTTTCAATTGTCTCTTAGTTCGGGGGCTCGGAAATTCTTGGATCGCCTCTAGTTTTTTGTTGTCTGGGCTGATACCAAACGGCGTGATAAGGTGTCCTAGGAATTTAATTTTATTGCGTCCGAATTTCGACTTTTCTAAATTTGCTGTCACACCTGCTTGCTTAAATTTCTCTAATACTCTATGTAGCAATTCCATATGTTAGTCCCAAGTAGCAGTCGCGATTACAAGGTCATCAACATATACAGTGATTTTTTCTAACAAGTCAGGACCCAGTACCGTGTCTAGAGCAGTAATAAATACTCCAGCACTTACATTCAATCCGAAGGGAAGTACCTTGAATTGGTAACTTCGCCCTCCGAATATGAAGGCTGTGTACTTCCTTGATTCTGGTGTAAGTGGGATTTGCCAGTATGAACTTTTAAGATGGACCGAGGTCAAGTACTGCACCCCGTGGAATTTTTGTATCTGCTCATCTAAATTTTCTGGGCGAGTTCTGACGGGTATAATAATTTTATTGATATCCCGTGCATCTAACACTAGCCGAATTTTTCCGTTGGCTTTCGCCACTGCTACAAGAGGACTACTGTATGGGGAGAGAGAGGGCTCAATGATATCCCATTCTAACATCTTCCGAATCTCTTTAGCCACTACCTCCCTCCTCGACCAAGGGATGGAGTAAGATGCGCGACAGTATGTTTTATGGGGCATCACCTCTATGTGATAGTGGTACTCTTTGACTATTCCTGGTCGGTCGGTAAATACCATGTTATATTCTGATAACAGTTGCGTCAACTGTTGCTTTTGTATGTTGCTTAAACTTTCAGATTCCTGTACTTTGGTTTGAAATTCATCAACATTTGGTCCAAAATTTCTATCTCCTATACTCGGTTAATATAGATCCGTCACAGGTGACTAATCATTGAGGTGTAGTACCCAGGGGCTCCTACATTTGATGTTAATTCGATTGCAACATGGCACAAGTACCTCCTTCGATTTCATCATAGACAACTCAATCCTCCTACCTTTATTAACTATGCTTAGTTTTCCCGAGGAGAGGTCGATGACTGCGTCCCTCTCACGGAGAAAATCTACTCCCAGAATGCAGGCCACCTTTAACCCTTTAACAATGAGGAACGAGCTCACTATGGCTTCGCCCTCCTTACAAATCTCCACCTGCACCTGGTACTTAACTAACTGGCTCTGTGCACTTATAGCTCCAGACACCTTGCAATTATTAACCGGGAAAGTCGGTATGCTACGTCCCTTCCCTAGCACTTTAAACAACACTGTACTCATTACACTCACTGAGGCACCTGTGTCAATGATTATATTCACTGCAACATCATTGATTTTCGCTTCTATTATGGCTTGCACATTTTCGTTGCTATCTATCTTACATTCATGCGGTTCGGTCAGTATATCTTTATCCATACTGATACCGTCGTTGTATCGCAGCATATGTATTCCAGGGATATTATTGTCATTCGTGTTGCTCTCACTCCACCCCTCGGCCAGCGATGGAGAGCATATCGAGGCCGATTCTAGTTTGTTGGATGGCTTGCTTGCGAGGAACTTAGACGGCTATTATCCGCGACCTCTACTATGTTTACGCTTTGGTTTGTGGGCCGCCACGACTGCGCAATAGGCACGTTTTGCAGTGGTGGTCTGTTGTTGTCGTACCGGTCATTACCCTGCCGCTCTGGGCTTGGTCGCTGATTCTGATTCCAATTACGATTACCGTCATTGTAATTGCTATGCCACTGACCTCGCGCATTTTTCCAGCGGTTGGTCCCTGGCAATCCGGAATCGTACCGATCGTCAAATCGACGCTTTTTATTATTATTAGACGGCAGACCATACCCGTTTTGATTTCTACCATTATTACAATTTTGCGAATGCCCTTGCCGCTTGTTACCACTCCCACCATTTCCATGGTTGTGGTTTTGTGCACTATTATTTCTGTCATGTTTACACCCTGATCCATTATTCCGCGAGTGATCACACGCTGCTTTTGCGTCTTTCTGGATTAAGTCTATTGAATCTAGAACAGACAGGAAATGTTCCATGTCGCTTTCTGGTACGTGTATTAATTTCTCTTTGATATGAAGGGGTAAATGTGATTTTAGGAGTCTTATTATGTCTCTTGGTGAGATAGGCTCGTCCCAGTAACGCGTTTTGTTTATGTACTTCTCGAAATACCGTCTCAGATTCCCAAGACGGGGTGAGTACGGTTCGGGATTGTATACTTCTTTCCTTAGCCGCTCTTGTATACAAGGCGACCAGTATTTCGACAAAAATGCCCTCTCAAACTGTTCGTATGTCATGCAGCTGTCTGCTACTTCCGTAGCCCACAATGCTGCATCACCCTGAATGTATGACATTACGTATTGAATTTTCTGTGCTTCATTCCACACACTAGGCAAGATATTTTTAAAGCTTTTTATGAATACTACTGGGTGTACTGACTTCCGTTCAGTAGTAAACGTTTGAAAGTGCCTATTTTTTATTAAACTTTCTTCAACTAATATTTTTGGACTGTACTGGTTTGTTCCTGGGACATTGGCTGTGTGCTCCGAACAGAAGCTACAGCTCTTCGTATTATCGCCTAAAGATTCACCATTGTTGCGTCGCGTATAAGTTTGTGCGTTGCCAAAAACATTGGCTGTTGGCGACATAGTTTCGTGTTCAAGATGTTTGCTACTTTGTGCTAAATCCTTTTCCAAGTCGGATATCCGTTTGTTAATATTCACTTGCCACTGCGGAATATCCTCACTGAGTATTCGTTTGATGGTTTGCACGTCGTTCTGTACCTGACTATTTACTGCGGTACTGAACGATTCGGGATCTCTATCTGCTATGGCTGCTTGTACTTTAGAATTAATATTTTTGTCGATCTCACTCTCCTTTACTTCTAGCCATGAGTTGAATTCGGTTTCAATTTTAGTTGCTTGTTCGTTCCACTTCTGCTCTACAAGCTGTGTGGAATCTATTTCTAGCTTTTCTAATCGGTTGGCTAAGACACCTATCTCGTCTACCCTGTTAGTGTTTGCTACTTGCAGGTTGTTGACCTGTACAGGCAACTCCTGCTCGGCCTTAGGTATCGACTCATAATTCTGTTTCATACAGGCAATCTCTTTTTTCATATGTTCTAACGATTGCACAAGTTGCTGGTCCCGCTCCGCCTGCTGGCGATCTCGCTCAGCTTGCTGGGCAAGTAAATTTTCTGCTAACTGGCGATCTCGCTCAGCTTGCTGGCGATCACGCTCGGCTTGCTGTGCGAGAAAGATCTCAATTTTTTCGTCCTTTTCAGCTTGTTGTTGCGCAAATTTTGCCTGGTAATCCAGCACGCGCTCTAATATTGCCTGAAGTGAATTCCCACCAGGCAGATTACCACTCTCTGGTTCCTGCTCTTCTGGAGGTGGTGCAATTTCTTTATCTACCTCTCCTTGAGCACTAGTGGGCGGTGGCATCCCTTCCTGTGCCCCTGCCCCCACATTTTCGCATGGTATCTCCTCAAAGAGAGCACTTGTACTGCTTAATGCACCCGCTTCTACATTTCCTGCACTAACTAATGGCTGTTCCTCAGTATCCATATTGCTCGGACGTTGACTACGCAATTTAACCATATTCATAAATTACCTACTCGAACACAAGATCTGACAATTTTTTCACTTGCACACAAAATATGTTAATTTATCTACAATACACGGCACACTAAAAATTACTATCTACAATCAACTTTGTCCTGTCATAAACACTAACATCAAACTACACACCACTAGCGATATGAGATCACTTCACTGGAGTTACGCTTCTACAAACAGGACAACTACACTGTAGTCTTACCTTTAGTTTATCTGATCTCGGGGTTCGGCTGCCCCCGGATTATGTAGTCGTTACAGTTTCTCAGTACTATCAGGATCGTTTCCTCTGACTCGTTTGCAGTGGTGCGTTGTTTCATGAAAGAATTTTTGTACATTCATTAATACACGGCATTAATCATGATACACATACATACATTTATCATTGCCGGCCGCGGTGGTCTCGCGGTTAAGGCGCTCAGTCCGGAACCGCGCGACTGATACGGTCGCAGGTTCGAATCCTGCCTCGGGCATGGATGTGTGTGATGTCCTTAGGTTAGTTAGGTTTAAGTAGTTCTAAGTTCTAGGGGACTGATGACCACAGATGTTAAGTCCCATAGTGCTCAGAGCCATTTGAACCATTTAATACATTTATCACTAAATACATACATATATATAACAATAGACACTGAAAGAAATTACATAAACATTTATTTTCGTGGCCACTGCAAATTCTGGCCCCGCGTTTATGGGCGCCAGTTTCGCGTCCGTTTCACTTTTCGTAAAAACTCTTTTCTCTTATTTTGCTTTGTTTTATTATTATTATTTGCGTAACAACGCATATACGAAAAGAGCCGCGAAATGCCTTTTATTAATGCTGTGCCATGAATTTCTTTATAATCATTAATTTTCAACAAAACAGAATATATTGGGTTCTTATTGTTCTGTAACTGGCTTTCTATTAAAGGAACATTTTTCGTTACTGTAACTCACTATAAAAGTCAACATATCTTCCCTACTTTATAGTTATTGAAAATGAAGAATTATTTTGTTATGAAATATTTATGTTACAGATCGTTCATCATCAAAATAATTTTGCAGTGGATTTTTGTTAAGAGTAAAACACCAATAATTACCACGACTAGCACAAGAACATGAGACTATTGTCGGAGAAAAATACGTTTTCACTATAAGGTTTGCCAGACAAGAACTAAGCACACCGAAATTCCTATTATGTTACGATGGTAAATTATCTTTTTTGTACTGTTAGTAATATATTATCAGCAGCCCGCGTCAACCTGCAAAACACATCATAAAATCTTCTGCTCTGCTCTGCAAGTCCGGAAGCTGAAAGAGATGATTTTATTTCACTATTACCTTCCCGCTTCTTTGCGGTATGATCGATTTCTTTTAATGCAGTTTGAATGCGCCGCGGTAGCGGCTCGTTCGTTCGTAGCGCAGCTCTGCACCACGGATAATATTTAACTAACTGAAAATATCTCAAAGGGATGGGATAATATTCCAAGCAAGCTACTACAAATAATAATGCACGGCTTCATTAAATAATTCTATTCAAAACATTCAAATATGTTAACTAATACACACCTTTTACAATGAGTACGTAATGGCGTACATCTATCGACCTTGACAAAAGAAGACTACGTTAGCATATACTACAGCGTCACAGGCTATCTTACTCGTACAACTCCAAAAAGAAGACAGAGAAATTAATGTTCGTTCTGTATTACTTATACTAGTGGTATATTCTTATCTTTGTATGATATTTATCGTCTGTGCGGTTTCAGTACTCGCCGACACAGATATTATCTAAAATAAATAATAATAAAAAAATACCTAATTCCATACAATAACAGAATATGATGCACAATGTTCTCTCTTTACTACAAAACATGTCCTTTGCTAATAGACGTTACACACTCTTTTCCGGACTGAAACATTACCACCATATGTTCTCCAAATTTGATTCTTGTGTTTGCTAAAACGAATATTGTACCAGCAGACCACACCTCCCATTGTAAGTACTGTTTAGGTTTTCTTATTGGTAACGCCACGTAGCGCTCTGTATGAAAATCACTGGCTGTGCTGTGTGCAGTCTGTGACTGCTTTGCATTGTTGTAATACTCGCCATTGTAGCGTTGGGCAGCTGGATATTAACAGCGCGTAGCGTTGCGCAGTTGGAGGTGAGCCGCCAGCAGTGGTGGATGTGGGGAGAGAGATGGCGGAGTTTTGAAATTTGTAAGACTGGATGTCATGAACTGCTATATACACTCCTGGAAATTGAAATAAGAACACCGTGAATTCATTGTCCCAGGAAGGGGAAACTTTATTGACACATTCCTGGGGTCAGATACATCACATGATCACACTGACAGAACCACAGGCACATAGACACAGGCAACAGAGCATGCACAATGTCGGCACTAGTACAGTGTATATCCACCTTTCGCAGCAATGCAGGCTGCTATTCTCCCATGGAGACGATCGTAGAGATGCTGGATGTAGTCCTGTGGAACGGCTTGCCATGCCATTTCCACCTGGCGCCTCAGTTGGACCAGCGTTCGTGCTGGACGTGCAGACCGCGTGAGACGACGCTTCATCCAGTCCCAAACATGCTCAATGGGGGACAGATCCGGAGATCTTGCTGGCCAGGGTAGTTGACTTATACCTTCTAGAGCACGTTGGGTGGCACGGGATACATGCGGACGTGCATTGTCCTGTTGGAACAGCAAGTTCCCTTGCCGGTCTAGGAATGGTAGAACGATGGGTTCGATGACGGTTTGGATGTACCGTGCACTATTCAGTGTCTCCTCGACGATCACCAG
This sequence comes from Schistocerca americana, assembly GCF_021461395.2. NCBI lineage: Eukaryota > Metazoa > Arthropoda > Insecta > Orthoptera > Acrididae > Schistocerca > Schistocerca americana. The sequence continues at coordinate 635,695,019 of NC_060120.1, read as the reverse complement.
TGGTGTACGGCCAGTGTAGGAGATCGCTCCCCACACCATGATGCCGGGTGTTGGCCCTGTGTGCCTCGGTCGTATTCAGTCCTGATTGTGGCGCTCACCTGCACGGCGCCAAACACGCATACGACTATCATTGGCACCAAGGCAGAAGCGACTCTCATCGCTGAAGACGACACGTCTCCATTCGTCCCTCCATTCACGCCTGTCGCGACACCACTGGAGGCGGGCTGCACGATGTTGGGGCGTGAGCGGAAGACGGCCTAACGGTGTGCGGGACCGTAGCCTAGATTCATGGAGACGGTTGCGAATGGTCCTCGCCGATACCCCAGGAGCAACAGTGTCCCTAATTTGCTGGGAAGTGGCGGTGCGGTCCCTTACGGCACTGCGTAGGATCCTACGGTCTTGGCGTGCATCCGTGCGTCGCTGCGGTCCGGTCCCAGGTCGACGGGCACGTGCACCTTCCGCCGACCACTGGCGACAACATCGATGTACTGTGGAGACCTCACGCCCCACGTGTTGAGCAATTCGGCGGTACGTCCACCCGGCCTCGCGCATGCCCACTATACGCCCTCGCTCAAAGTCCGTCAACTGCACATACGGTTCACGTCCACGCTGTCGCGGCATGCTACCAGTGTTAAAGACTGCGATGGAGCTCCGTATGCCACGGCAAACTGGCTGACACTGACGGCGGCGGTGCACAAATGCTGCGCAGCTAGCGCCATTCGACGGCCAACACCGCGGTTCCTGGTGTGTCCGCTGTGCCGTGCGTGTGATCATTGCTTGTACAGCCCTCTCGCAGTGTCCGGAGCAAGTATGGTGCGTCTGACACACCGGTGTCAATGTGTTCTGTTTTCCATTTCCAGGAGTGTATATTATGACTATTAAGGTAAATACATCATTTGTTATCTATCAAAATCTTTCATTTGCTTACTATGCCTATCAGTAGTTAGTGCCTTCCGCAGTTTGAATCTTTTATTTAGCTGGCAGTAGTGGCGCTCGCTGTATTGCAGTAGTTCGAGTAACCAAGATTTTTGTGAGGTAAGCGATTTGTGAAACGCATAGATTAGTGTTAGTCAGGGCCATTTTTTGTAGGGATTTTTGAAAGTCAGATTGCGTTGCGCTAAAAATATTGTGTGTCAGTTTAAGCACAGTCTTGTATAATTTTTCGAAAGGGGACGTTTCAACATCTTGTAAAGAGTGTAGTCTTACGCTTTTAAAACGAATAGATGGCAACAGTGCAAATAGCGGCGTCCATGAAATCTCCAGCTAAATAAGTGTAAACTCACTTTCATGGTATGAACTTATGCTTGGTACAAAGAATATTGGAACAAGAACACCGAATCTCGTGTTAAATATCCTACAAAATGAACACTTAACACCATCCAGCAGTTCTTAAAGATACATTCACCTAACAAGATCCACACGCCATGGTGAGTAATAGCCTTTGCCAATAACGTAATGTTTTCGTCGACATTTCACAAAAAATACAGGAGCAAGTAATTAATTTTCTTCGGCTGACTTAAAGCCACTGGTGTTTTCTACAGGTCATGGCTGTAATCTTGAGTACCTAAACAAGTGATTCGCGATAATGCATATTTATAATTGCTTTTCAAGAGGAGATAAAAATCTGAGACACACATTTGATGGCCGTGTAGGGACTTCATATGCATCTGAGCTGATTTTCAGGGTCAAAGTAAGTATGGCCTCCATCTTATAGAAAATATCAAAGTTCGAATGAGAAAAAGAAGGAGGCGAGTTTCAACAATTTTCATACGTCACTGTCAAAGTCGACTTGCAATGTCGGGAATATATCGCACACCATATGCATGTAGAAAAGTTTGTGTTGGAACAGCTGGACGATCAGTGCACACCAGGATCACCGAGCATAAGCGGCATTGCGGGTTGGAGCTGGTGAAGAAATTGGCTGTGGCAGAGCAGGGCTGTGTCAGACCGACCACATAGTAAAATTCGCAGTCACGGAATTTCTTGCTGTAGAGTAGAACTACGACACCCACTTGTTCACAGAAGCTATAGAAATAAACAAACATGACAGCAGCTTCAACAGGAAAGAAGAAGGCATCGAGGTGAACGGATGATGGATTCCCGTGCTGCGGCAAACAACCGTAGCAGCTAGCAAGGGGAGAACCGCACTGGAAATGACCACGAAAAACCTCTTGGACGTTGGCGCGCCAGGTACATGTAATCTGCGACCGCGAGCTCGACACCAGTCCATCACCAGCAATGGAGGGTGAAGCTTTGGCAATTCCAGCCACTCGTGCTGGCGAAACGTTAGAAAAATCGTCAAACAAACGTCGGCCGAAGAACCCTAGAGACGGTTTGTCAATAAAATCAGTATGGGAATATTTTGGCCGGACGGCGTTTTAGCTGCTCGAATACCAGCGAGCTCTACCGATTCAGTACGAGGAAGACGAGAAACCAAAAATATATGGGTGCACTGTACTGAATTTTAGGATACGAACTGCGCTGACACAAATTCGAAGGGTGATCGACCTCATTTTATTGTACATAAGTGTAGACAATGATTTCAACCGCATATGATTTAAAACACAAGTTAGTTTTCTAACATCAGTACTGCTTACGGTTTGAATTTCGTATATAATCATCAGAAATTCTGCTAAAACGAACTATTCCTTATGATATGTGCATGGGAAACGTTATGTTTCAAGACACCACAGGGACACACTCATCTTGGCGAACAATGTGTATACAAGCGAATACAAAAATTACGTGGCATAGAAACTTCGTAGCAGAACGTATAATACGCAGAATTTTGGTTTTCCTGTAGTTAGATGATTTATAAACGTCATGCTATTCCAGCACAAACTTTCTCACACAAACCTTGATAAACGGTCTGCCCGACTGGTCTGCGTAATCAAAGTGCCCTGAATATAACTGCAGTCTTCGTCACGAACCATGGACCTCGCCGAGGTGTGGTCACTCGCTTGCCTCGACGGTACAGATAACCATACGTTAGGTGCAACCATTATGGAGGGGTGATGTCATTCCTGAAGAGGGGCAGCAGCATTTTCAGTAAATGCAGAGGCAACAGTCTGAATAACTGACTGATCTGGCCTTGTAATATTAACCAAAACGGCCTAGCTATGATAGTACTGTAAACGGCAGAAAGCAAGCGGAAACTACATCCATTATATTTCCTTAGGGTATGGAGCTCTACTCTGTGGTTACAGAAATGATAGTGGCATCATTTCAGGTAGAATATTCCAGAGGTAGAGTAGTCCCGTGTTTGTATCACTGGGCATGCATTACATAGGAGGATTCCATCAGCAAAAGTAAAACTGGTATTCTATGGATCGGAGCATAGATCCCTTAATTGAGTAGGTTGGCTAGAAAATTTAAAAAGGAAAACTAACATCTTGAAGTTGGATATACTAGGAATTAGTCAAATGCAGTGGCAGGAAGAACAGGATTTCTGGTCAGATGAGGACAGATTTGTAAATTGCGATGGTATGTAACAGTCACTGCTAGTGCAGTTGCTCTTACAAACAGCATCCCATACGAGCAAACGAGTTGCATCTTTATCTGTGGTTACTCATCTTTAGGAACTTGAGCTTTGCGTGGCTCTATTTAGAAATAGTAGCTCGATGTAGTCAGAGGGTCGAGCTACGCACGTCTTCTTTCACGCCCCACAGCTAATTCACTTCTGATAATAACCTACTGTTGTGATCCTGCAGTAAAATAGTCTATGCGTTGCCTAGAACTGCGAGTTATTAAAATACACAGAATACAAAACAAAAATTAAATGAATAATTTAATAACAGGGGTCCTATTCTAATGGCTCTAATTGATTTAGACGACAGAGAACTACGATGAATAATGTTTATTCAAGAAAGGACATCTCTAATAAATGGGAAGTGTTCCTACGATGGTCAGTTTAATTACAGATAGAAAATACACTTATCAAATGCAGTTACGAGAATGGTAGCAAAATCTCCAAATTACAGAGTCGTCAAAGATACGTGAAAACTAAGTCGCATTCCATAATCACAGTACACGAAATATTCACCACCTTAAAACAGTTCAAACATGATGATTTACAAAGTAGTACACATGATACAAAGAACAATAGCTCATACTTTGTCCATCCTCATTCTCTAAAACAAGCAGAAACAGAGTCCTACTATGGAACATATTCAGACCTCTTGAAATATAAAGTCCCTTCAGTAGCTAAAGTAAGGTAATGGCCATTCACAGCCCAGAATCTATCACTTACTCCATCAAAAATCACACGACACCACAGGTAGGTGTGTCTTCTTCCAGAACGAACATCCAAATGTCCAGGATAACTCCCTTGACCGCTTCACTTGAAAAGTCCCAGTCTCCACTTGACTTTCATAGTATTCCGCTACTGTCAGCTTTTCCATTGACTGAAGGCTGTCCCCTCCAAAAATACATCCTCCTTAATCTCTACTTGATCACTTCCCAGAATAAACTACTATATTACGACAATATTTAAATAAAGAAACATCATATACATTGAGTTATATTCAGATCATTTACATTAAATATAAATAATAGTTGGTTCATAAATAAATAAGCCAGCATTCTTTCACGAATGCAGTCACATCAAATGACAACAGACTGTCGTTAAATACTATTTAAACAACTATGTACGCCTGCTTGTCAGAAGCATCTTCTGGTTCTCGTTTCAATTGTGGTGTCTGCTAACACATGCTATTGCCCACTTTTTTTCTTTTTTTGTTTCTCACAAAGCGAACATCCACCGCAATAGTTCAAGCCAACTAGCTCCGCAGGTGATGGAGATACTAAAAGAGTAGTGTAATATTACTCCAGCGTTGTTTGTGTTTTATTCATAATACCTGATAAGATAAAGGAAGTTGTTCAGATATTTAAGGGAGACGAGAACTTAATGGTGATGAGCGAATGTAATTTGTTAGTAGGAGAAGGGACAGAAAGAAAAAAATAGTAGGAGAACATGAAGTGGAGGAAAGGAATGAAGGAGGAAGCCGCTTGGTAGAATTCTGCATGGAGCATAAATTAATCATCATTAATACTTGGTTTAAAAATCGTGTAAGATGGTTGTATATGTCTAAGAGACCAACGGTCACGGGAGGGTTTCAGATTGATTATGTAGTGGTAAGACAGAGATTCCCACAACATAATTTAAACTGCAAAATATTTCCAGGGACAGATGTTGACTCTGAGTGTAATTTGTTGGTTATGGGCTACAGATGAAAACTGAAGAGATTGCAAAAAGGTAGGAAATTGAGGAGATGGGACCTGGTGAATACGAGGAGAACCAGAGACAGTTGAGAGTTTCAGAAGGAGCATTAGACAACAGCTTACTGAAAGAGAATAAAAGAATATAATAGAAGATTAATACGTACTGTAGCTTCGAAGCATCAAACAGTGAAGGCCTGCAGGATCAAATAGACAAAAAGAAACGGCCTAGTAGAAATCTTTGGATAATGCATGAGATATTGCAACTCAATGACTAAAGTAAAATATTTAAAAATGTAGCAAATGAATCGGGCAAAACGAAATATAGGAGTTTAAACAATGAGACTAACGGTAAGAGTACGGGACTGGCTAGACGAGAAATGCAAGGATGCAGAAGCATGCATAACTAAGGGAAAGATAGATACCGCCTATAGGAAAATTAAAGAAACCTTTGGCGACAAGAGAAGCAGCTGTATGAATGTCAATAGCTGAACTGGTAAACCAGTATTAGGTGTGGAAGGGAAAGCAGAAAGATGCAAGGAATATATAGGAGGACTATACGTGACAAACGAACTCGAAGACAGTACTGTAGAAAAAGAAGAGGGAGTAGATGAACAAGAGTTGGAAAATATTATATTGTGTGAAGAATTTGGTAGAGCACTGAAAGGCATAAGTCGAAACAAAGCCCCTGGAGTAGACGACATTCTCCCAAAATTATTGACATCATTGGGAGAACCAGCCAGGACAAAGCTATTCCACTTTAGGTGTGAAGAGACAGTTTTGGGGTGATTTTCTGATGTGCTGACGTTATAGATCACATTATGGGCTTTCCTTCCAACCCCCACCCCTCCCGCCGCTGACAAAATCCAGTTGCCGTATGTATAAACCGAAGGGGAATCAAATTTTGTCAGGCAAAATCTAAAATTTCGGGGAAATTCAAAAAATAGCCCAATTGCACTAATGTGTTTTATTTGGGGGTAGGGCTGTCGTAGGAAGTACAAACTGGTGAGAAATTGAAACTGGTGCTTTGTCATGTTATCTGACTTGGAATATAGGCTCTGTGAAGTCACAGTCCGTGACTTGGGGTACTGGGAGAGCTCTATGACGACATAATCCGAGATGTCTGATCTGGAATACAAGATAGCGACTGGGATATACTGGCACAGAACTGGACCCTACTTCTATGACGTGACAATGCTGCTCAGACCTGTTGTGCTATAACAGTGCGGAACTCCGGCGTACTCGCCCAAACTTGAGAGACTGGGATAGGTTCTGTGACGCCAGAATCCATGTTCTGGAATACTGGCACTACGACATCTGCTGAGACAAAGGATGTTTGTGAAGGTCCAGTCCTATGACATATTTTCCCACCGCTATTACCCATTAATAGGTTACTGCATACTACTTCTCCTAACTCTTAAGTTTGGCCCTTTCTTCACTGGGAAGGATTTAAACAAATACCTTCCCAGGGGGCGTAGGGAATGAGAGAGGAATTCGGGGATTGAGAAGTACCAGAGAGTTGGTCCACCCAAGTTTGGTGGGGAAGCCCATGACTCATAGATGACGTCAGCATGCCAGAAAATCAAGCCATATCAGCCTCTACATATATGAGACAGTTGAAATTCCATCGAACTTGAAGAATAATGTAATAATCCCAGTTCCATAAGAGATGGGTGCTGACAGGTGTGAATATTACCAAACGATCAGTTTAATTAGTTATACTTGCAAATCATTGAGAAGAATTATTTATGGAAGAATGAAAAAAACCTAGAAGCTGACCCCGGCGAAAATTTGTTTGCATTCAGGGGAATTTTACAAACATGTGAGGCCACTTGCCTTAGAGTGAAGATAGGCAAACCCATGTTTGTTAAATTTATAGATTTAGAGACAGCTTTTAACAACGACGACTGAAATACACACTCTGAAATTCTGAAAATAGCAGGGTTACAACATAGGGAGTGCAACGTTATCTGCAACTTGTACAGAAACCACACTACAGTTATAAGAGTCGAAGAACATGAAAGGGAACCAGTGGTTGGCAAGGCCGTGAGACAGGGTTGTAGCCAATCCCCTATCCATACATTGAGCCAACAGTGGAAAAAAAGAATAAAAAAGAAAACAAGGAGAGGTTTGAAGAGGGAATTAAAAGTTCAAAGAGAAGTAAAAACTTCCAAGTTTGCCGATGACATTACAATTCTGACAAACACAGCAAGGTACTTGGAAGAACAGTTGAATGGAATAGATAGTGTGTTAAAAAGAGGTTATAATCTGAACATCAACTAAAGTAAAACAAGGGTAAATGAATGTAATCGAATTAAATCAGGCGATGCTGAAGATATTAGATTAGGAAATGACGCACTAAAAGAAATGGATGAGTTTTGCTATTTGGGCAGCAAATTAACTTACAATGGCCGTAGCAGATCTCCCTACTGACTATAGAACCAAAAGCATTTTTGAAAAAAGAGAAATTTGTTAATATCTAATATAAATTTAAGTTCAAAAATGGTTCAAATGGCTCTGAGCACTATGGGACTCAACTGCTGTGGTCATAATTCCCCTAGAACTTAGAACTACTTAAACCTAACTAACCTAAGGACATCACACACACCCATGCCCGAGGCAGGATTCGCACCTGCGACCGTAGCGGTCGTGCGGTTCCAGACTGTAGCGCCTTTAACCGCTGTGCCACCCCGGCCGGCTATAAATTTAAGTGTCAGAAAGCCTCTGATAAGGACATTTGTCTGCCTTGTAAGCAGACCACAAGCAGTTCAGACAAGAAGAGAATGACGGGTTTTGGAATGTGGTGCTATGGAAAAACACTGAAGATTTGATGGGTAGGTTGAGTAACTAATGAGGCGGTACTGAATCGAATTGAGGAAAAAGGAAATTTATGGCAGAATTTTGTTAAAAAAGGGACCGGTTGATAGGACATATTCTGAGGCGTGAAGGAATCGTCAGTTTGGTAGTAGACGAAAGTGTGGCTGGAGGGGCTAAAATTGTGAAAGGAGACTGTCAGATGAATACAGTAAGCAGGTTCAAACGGATGTAGGTTGTTGTAGTTATTCTGAGACGAAGAGCCTTGCGCAGGATAGAGTAGGGTGGAGATCTGCATCAAAGAAATCTTCGTTCTGCAGGTCACAACAACAAAATAACTGTAATCTTCACAAATGTAGAGTCTGTGAGAATTTATGTTATGTGTTCACAGCAAGGTGCAATAATTTTGACGCCTCGTTTTTGTTGCCTCGGATTGAAGGAACTTGGACGTTTGTTGATGGCGGTAGACAAGTTCACTACCATATCTCCTTAGGCTCGCTTCTTTGCCCCCCCGGTTCCCTACCTCAAATTGTTCAGTGGAGCATTATCTATGTCCTGTTAGGTTCTTGCACGCTCTTACGGAAAAAGCCCGTATGTATGATAATGTTTCCATATGTTGCATTTTATAAAATTAACTGGATTTTTGTCAGGTGTGACGAACCTGGGTTTTCATCCTTTGTGACGTCCTGTGATCAAACAACGCTTCTTGTCTTGGTACAGTATGCAGTAGTTTCCCACTGTTCTCCCTCTTATGTGATTGACTATTCAGTGCAGTTCACAATTATTCGTTCCCAACAATTCCCGAACGTCATACCCTATATCCTCCCTAGGGATCTTTGCTGTCGATTAGGTAAATAAATGAAAATGTCGTGTGACTAGGGCCTCCCGCCGGGTAGACCGTTCGTCGGATGCAAGTCTTTCGATTTGACGCCACTTTGGCGACTTGTGCGTTGACTTGTGTTGATGTGTCAAATACAGGGTGGTCCACTGATAGTGGCCGGGCCAAATATCTCACGAAATTAGCGTCAAACGATAAAACTACAAAGAACGAAACTTGTCTAGCTTGAAGGGGGAAACCAGATGGCGCTATGGTTGGCCCGCTAGATATCGACTGCGTTTTATTAAATAAGAACCCCCATTTTTTATTACATATTCGTGTAGTACGTAAAGAAAATGAATGTTTTACTTGGACCACTTTTTTCACTTTGTGATAGATGACGCTGTAATAGTCACAAACGTATAAGTACGTGGTATCACGTAACATTTCGTCAGTGCGGACGGTATTTTCTTCGTGATACATTACCCGTGTTAAAATGGACTGTTCACCAGTTGCGGAAAAAGTCGATATCTTGTTGATGTATGGTTATTGTGATCAAAATGCCCAAAGGTCGTGTGTTATGTAGGTGTTTTAACTGCTGTCACGGCTAATCTGCACATCAGTAGCAGACAAATTGCACGAGAATCGGGAATCTCAAAAACGTCGGTGTTGAGAATGCTACATCCACATCGATTGCACCCGTACCATGTTTCTATGCACCAGGAATTGCATGGAGACGACTTTGAAAGTCGTGTACAGTTCTTTCTCTGGGCACAAGAGAAATTACGGGACGATGACAGATTTTTTGCACGCGTTCTATTCAGCGACGAAGCGGTAACGTAAAGCGGCATAATATGCACTATTGGGCAACGGTAAATCCACGATGGCTGCGACAAGTGGAACATCAGCGACCTTGGCGGGTTAATGTATGTTGCGGCGTTATGGGATGAAGGATAATTGGCCCCCATTTTATCGATGGCAATCTAAATGGTGCAAAGTATGCTGATTTCCTACGTAATGTTCTACCGATGTTACTACAAGCTGTTTCACTGCATGACAGAATGGCGATGTACTTCCAACGTGATGGATGTCCGGCACATAGCTCGTGTGCGGTTGAAGCGATACTGAATAGCATATTTCATGACAGGTGGATGGGTCGTCGAAGCCCGCACGTTCACCGGATCTGACGTCCCCGGATTTCTTTCTGTGGGGAAAGTTGGCGGATATTTGCTATCGTGATCCACCGTCAACGCCTGACAACATGCGTCAGCGCATTGTCAATGCATTTGCGAACATTACGGAAGGCGAACTACTCGCTGTTGGGAGGAATGTCGTTACACGTATTGCCAAATGCATTGAGGTTGACGGACATAATTTCGAGCATTTATTGCGATAATGTGGTATTTACAGATAATCACGCTGTAACAGCATGCGTTCTCAGAAATGATAACTTCACAAAGGTACATGTATCACATTGGAACAACCGAAATAAAATGTTCAAACGTACCTACGTTCTGTATTCTAATTTAAAAAACCTACCTGTTACCAACTGTTCGTCTAAAATTGTGAGCCATATGTTTGTGACTATTACAGCGCCATCTATCACAAAGCGAACAAAGTGGTCCAACTAAAACATTCATATTTATTTTCGTACTACACGAATATGTAATTAAAAATAGGGGTTCCTATTTAATAAAACGCAGTCGATATCCATTTGACTTAAGGCAGCGCCATCTAGCGGGCCAACCATAGCGCCATCTGGTTTCCCCCTTCAAGCTAGACAAGTTTCGTTCTTTGTAGTTTTTTCGTTTGACGCTTATTTCGTGAGATACTTGGCCCAGTCACTATCAATGGACCACCCTGTATACTTTTAAGGGTCCATGTAGAATCAGTGCTAGTTCACGATGTACCCACTGTGTTCCACACTGCCCGAAAACAAATTAGTACACCCTTTTAGAGGTCTCTGTCATGGGATACGATCTGCTCGACGTGTTCACGTAGTTCTGTAAGAGCTGTTGACAGGTCGCACGAGTCACTTCTCGTCCCATCATATCCCCCACATGCTTGATTGGAGGCAAGTTCGGAAATCGTGCTGGCGAGGGAAGTTGCTGTACGTCTTGCAGAGCGCGTTGAGTTTGACAGGCAGTGTGTGGACGAGCATTATCGTATTGGAAAAACACATCACCTTTTTGTTGCGAGAACGCCAGAAGAACGCGTCTAGTAACATTCTGCACCTATCGAGCGCTGGTTATCGTCCCCTCCTGAAACATCAAAGGCGCATGAGAGCTGTAGCTTATCGCCTCCCAGACCGTAAAGCTTAGGATGGGACCAGCGCGTCTTGAACGAATACACTCTGCAAGACAGTGCTCACCAGGTCTACGTCGTATGCACAAACAACCATCACTTTCGTGCAGACAGAACCTGGTTTCATCGCTGAAGACCACGGTGTGCCATTCCATCTTCCAAGTGATCGTCTGACGGCGCCAGTCGAGCGTGCAAGTCGATGCTGTGGCGTGCGTGAGAGACGGGCTAGATGTGTGCGTGCCCGCAGTCCTACTGCTAAATACCGGTTGGCAACAGTTCGTAGCAGTTCGTGTTGACATGTCTGGGCTTACAAGCCCTCGTATATGAGCTGCGGTAGGCCGGCCGGAGTGGCCGTGCGGTTCTAGGCGCTACAGTCTGGAACCGAGCGACCGCTACGGTCGCAGGTTCGAATCCTCCCGCGGGCATGGATGTGTGTGGTGTCCTTAGGTTAGTTGGGTTTAATTAGTTACAAGTTCTAGGCGACTGATGACCTCAGAAGTTAAGTCCCATAGTGCTCAGAGCCATTTGAACCTTTTTTTTTTTTGCTATCTGCCACTGCTGCCCTTACAATACGACGAACTTTGCGGACGTCTGTGATTTGTGGACGTCCCGGCTCTCGTTTACGGGTGTGAGAATGTTCACGTGACCGCTGATAAACAGCATCGTTGCACAACCGTCGCAGCACATGCAACTTACGTGGTAATACTTCGAAAATACCACCCTGCTACTTAGAAAGTCACAATTTTACCCCTTTCAAACTCGTACAGTTGGCTGTAGGAAGCATGAGTGCTGTCTGCGGGACATGGCTGCCTGCTTGCTTCACACGTTTGCACCACACTGAGCCTGCTGGCAGCGAGCTGTTAAAGGCTAGACACAAATGGCACTCTGATAGCTATGCCTTTCCGCTATCTGTTGGCGCACAAGGTTAAAACCATTATCATTACATCTAGTATCCTGTGCGTACCATATGCCGTCATCGGATCAAAATCGACGTCGTCTTTCCATGTGTACCACTCTTTTTTTGCCGACGTTGAAAGTTCGCTGTTATAAATGTCAGTCTATCAGATTTGACCTTCAGTTGGTCCTGCTTCACCTCCGTGCTCTGCTTTCTTTTGCAGTCTCCGTATGCTCAGTAATCAGAGCAGCCTCTTCCCTGAAAGACTTCCCTGTGATATAAACTTCCAAGAGGTGCATTGAGCTTCGGCGTGAATTATAAACCCTCAAAGTATCGATTGACACTGTGTTGTCGTACAGAGACCATACGTTTTTCCCGTTATGCGTCTAAGTGTTGAGACATTAATTTCGCAAGGGCTTAATCTGAATTTTTAACATCGTTTCATATAAAATTCTACATACTGTGTGCGACGATACGATTCCGAATTCTGAGTGATGGCTAAAAATACGTGTCATATGGTGAAACACATAAAGCCACAAAGAATGGCAATGAACGTTACGAAAGGACAGAAGGCCTCATCCAATTAAACGATTCCCCATTTAAACGCAATCATCAGAATGAAGGTGGGAACCGCTTTTATTCTGGAATGCCCACTAATTTCAAACTTCACAAAATTGCCTACCTCTTTTATCTTTACCAGGTCAAAGATTAATCTGCATTAGGATACGAACATTACTTAAGTGAACATATGGGATGACACAGGAGGAACTGTCAATATTCAGGGATACGGCGGGGACGATCATTCGAAGCAAAAAAGGTTAGTAAACATACGCTCTAAAATGCATACGTTAAGGGCTGACAGCCCTTGTTCAGTAGAAGAAATGAGATCCACAATAAAGAAGATGAGTAAGTGCTCACAGCTCTTCAGGTACGTTGTGTACTTTAGAGTCCTTATTTACTGGACTTTCATTGTTTTGGTCCATGTCACCATCTCTCAAAATCTGGATAGTAAAGGACTTGCAGAAGAAGAAATTTTTTTCACAGTATTGAAGATAAAGAAGTGCTCATAGCTCCTGAGGTATGCATTTTCGAGTCCATGTTTGATTGACCATTTTGCTTCGTATGATCGTTCCTGTCATATCCCTGAGTATTGAGCATTCTGCCTGGGACACCCTGTATACAGGGTTTTTGGGGAGGAAAGGTCAATATTTTACTCAGTGATAGTATAAGTAATTCTGAACAAGAAAACGTTATGTGAACATAGGTCTGCAAATTCTTCGTTAGGGAGATAAGGGCATTGAAAGGAACTTTGATTCTGCAAAATTGATCTGCAAAACGTGAACGTATACGCAATACAACTGGACCGTAACGCGATTTTCTTGAAAACAATGTTACAGAGAAGTATAATTATGTTAGACATTTTTACATCATGTTTATTTACTTTGCATTTAGTACATGATGCATTACAGTATGCATGTTAAATGTATTCAGATGAAAAAGACTTACCACGTCTTTTACACACGGCTTTAACAGCTATCGTACAGATGTTGTACAGTTCACAGAACAGGTTCGAATATCCCACCATGAACGTCAATGCACTTTTGCGCTCTAGCGATAACATGTTGTGTTGCTTGTTCAGTTGCCTGTGGTTGGTTCCTAATCAATTCAGCAGCGTACATGATGCGACGAAGCAGTTCCTTTCGTGTATTTACCTTCACTTTGTGCACCTCTGATTTCATCCAACCCTATAAACAGAAATCTAAAGGTGTAAGGTCAGGTGATCTTGGACGCCAGTTAATAGCACCACCACGGCCAATCCAGCGATTAGGGTAAGTGCGGTTGAGATAGTCCCTCACACGTAAGGTAACATGTGGAGGGGCAACGTCATGTTGAAAGTTCGCTTGGCTAAAGGTATGTCTTCCAATAGTTCCACAAATGAATTTTCCAAAAAATGCAGGTACCTCTCTTCCGTCAATTGCTGATTGATAATAAATGGACCTATCAAAAGGTTATCGAACATGCCACACCAAACACTTATGGCGAAACGAACTTGGAAATTGCCATCCACTGAAGCGTGCGTATTTTTTCGTGACCATCTATGATTATTGCGTGTGTCTTTTATTTCATGTCGTGAAAACTGGACTTCGTCAGTGAATAGTATGTATGGAAGCAAATGACTATTCTCAATTACCCAGTGACAGAATTGAAGTCGTTGGGCATTGTCGCCAACATGCAGATTTTGGACACACTGTTTGTGAAATGGATATAGGTTTTCCGCAGGTAATGTTTCCCTTACACGTGTCTGTGGGACAGTCATACGCAGGGACATTCTTCGTATGCTCGTAACGGACCTTCGCACAACACTTGCGATAATTTCTTCCTGTTCTTGCAAAGTTTGTTGGAGTGCACGCTCGGACAAAAAAATGTCTACTTGGAAGAGAGCCGGTTGCACGTAAAGTGATACACTTTGGTAAACACTCTGCGGTCAGGTAATCGTCGAGTCGGAAAGCGCCTGTGGTATTCTTCCCTTGCAACGGTAGCAGAACCCATAAACATACACCAAATCTGAATATTCCTTACTACTGTAGACGTGTGGCATTGTTAGCAGTGCTTGTACGAACACAGTTAAAAACCTTAGACTACACAGCTAACCGATCCGTCGCCGGTACACTACACAATGCGGCTTGCACGGCACCAGTGCGGAAACAACGGGTATTTGTACTACGTACGTCACATGACCATAGTACGTGGTAGGTTGCATAGCGTAAACATGGCATGTACCCGTGCATTGTTTGCAAGAAAATCACGTTACGATCCAGTTATATTGCGTATAAGTTCACGTTGTGCACATCAGTTTTGCAGAATTAAAGTTCCTTTCTATACCCATACCTCCCTAACAAAGCATTTGCGAACCTATGTTCATATAACATTTTTTGTTATGAATTACTTATACTATCACTGTCCAAAATATTGACCTTTCCTCCCCAAACACCCTGTATAACGAAAGGGACTAGATGTGAGCAAGTGCTGTGGCTAAGATTATGACGGAGCGCCCGCCATGATGCAGTGGTATGCATAAAATAATCAAGACACAATTTAAATTTAGCCCATAAAGGAACTGTAGAGGCTAATCCAGAAACAGCCTGTATTTCGAAACAATTCAGAACATCTACAGATTTTTTGATCACAGAATGCTCCTGTGTTAGGATTTACAATATTGTTCCGTGAGTACTTCCAAGTATAGTATCACAAACTCATTTGTGACAACCTTTTTCCGCAGCAGTCGACCAAATGTTAGGGACTGCGCATTTTAGCAAGATTTAATAAGTTTCAAAGTAGCCCTACGTTTATTTTGTAGCTACAAAAGATTGCGTTCTGTTTCTTTATCAAGTACTGAAGATCGCCGACAGACTATGTGTCGCCTCCGAAGACCGAGGTGTACCGAGTGACAGACCGCCTGCTGCAAATGCGCCCAAGGTCATCGCTCCTGTCAGACGACTGTGGGAGAAGTGCTTGCGTATTGTCTTCGGGAGTTCCGGTCGTTGCTGATACTGCAAATCTACACTGCTGGAAAAAAGGCAACACCGTCAACAACAAGGTCATTCAACTGACAAGTGAGGTGACAGGTAGTTCATTATTCTAGGAGTAAGTGATGAATTCAGACCAACAGTAACGTGCGCCCAAACAGTCGCATAAATAAACAGTGTACCCTCCTCTGGCGACAACTCAGGTATACAGGATGTATCTGAAATGACTGTAGAAAATGAGAGGGCTGGGTATAACAAGCATATGTCACACAGAAACCCATGTCCGCATCCCTTAGCGTACGGCGCTAGGCGCCGTTGAACATCGCTGCGCGCCGCCAAGAGAGTAGGCACACAACAAACCATCCGAGTCCTCAAGATAGCAGGTCTGCACGGCATCGTTTTCAATGTATCTGTGGCATCAAGGTATAGGAGACGTCGGGACGAAGTCTTATAATCTTTATTTGAAAACAGTTACAAAAAGTGCTCGAAATGATGTTCTCCTGCTTGAACGCACGCCGTGCAACGACTCTGGACAGTGTCGCGCTCTTTCAAACACTCCTGGCAAAGTGGAAATTGCATCGGAAGCTGCCATAATGCACGCTGTAGCTCTTCATGAGCTTCAACGGGTGTTTATTAGACAACAGATCTCAGGTGGCCCCAGAAGAAAAAATCAGCGGGCGTCTAGTAGGGAGAACGTGCAAGCCATGCCACTGGCCCACCTCATCCTATCCAGTTTTCACCAATGATTCATCCAAATGCATTCGCACTGTAAGTGCGAAATGCGCAGGTGCACCCTCGTGTTAGTACCATGTTCGCTACGTTGAGTGGAACATGTTCCAACAACTCTGGCGGAGTTTCTCGTGAAAACCTTTGCAAAAACCACTGGCAGAATTGAATTCGGCGTGGAAAATCGTCTAGGATAAGGTCGTGAACATTCTGAATGCGGTAGAGGTGCAAATCATCTTTATGCCACATATGCAAAATTGTGGAACGGCTTACACCTATTTCGCGTGTAACACGCCGCGAGCTTGTTGAGGGAGTGTTCTCCAGCAGTGCTAACGCCTCCTCTTCAAGCCCTGATGTAGAAACTGTGCGTTGACAACCGCCTCCGTAAGGCCTTCGACCTCAAGTGAATCTGTGGGCGGCAGTAAGTGCGCGTGGATTTGGCACTCGATGATTCGGAAACCGCCGAACGTACAAAGGCTGGGCAGCCTGAACATTTCCATCCACCGCATCGTGAGCACAGCGCATGTGTGCCTTTTCTTCCCAAGAACAGCGCTCCATTTCCTGGCCGCTCCACACAGTAACAACCACAAGAGTGTCCCCGTTTGACGAAAACTGGTTCAGGGCAAACCAGACCCCGCATTGTGCATTGGTGTTGCCCTCTAAGTGACACCTGTCAAACAGGCATTTGCACAGCCAAGATCAACGCGCTCACGTCCCAGTAAGAGGCGGAAAACTCGTAGTGTTGTCCCACCAGTAATATCTGCAACTACATCGACTACAGCGTTTGCAAATAGAAGTCATAAAACATCAGTCCGACGTCTCTTGTACCTTGATGTCACAAATACATTGAAATCGTTTCCCTGCAGACCTGCTACCAGGACGACTCGAATGTACGTCTGGGTGTCTTAAACTAATGTTTTGTTCTTTGTTGCCACTTAACCTATTGTTCTGTTAAGTAATTCTCCATGTCACCCCCATTTCCTTAAACTATTGTAACGTTTTTGACACCAAATTAAGTAATTAGTTATGTCCTCCCATCATTTTCAGGTACACTTTTCGAATTTCAAAGGCTTTTGAAAACCATTTCTGGCGCTCTCTTCTTTGTCACAAAATCCCACCCCCTTAAACTATTGTACTTCGTTTTACATAAAAATTCTGTAAAGTAACCTAGTGTTCTGCACTTAACCCACTGTTCAGCTCCATGTCACCTACACACCCACACCTTCCCCTTATTGTACCGCTAACACCACATTGATACAAAAAATTTATGTAAATTAATTAAATCGATAGCCTTCACATGTATGGGGTAGTTTTTTTTAATTCCCAGCATCCTGTTGATCAATCAAATCGATGAAATATAGTTTAAACACAAGATCGCTAGTAAAAAACACATCCCACCACCTGACGCCGATGTCGCCAACTCCGCACATGCCCCCAGGAGTCGGAAAGCAGTAGCAGCCCCCGTGAAGTGACGACGCTGCCGTCAGCTGCCGAACCACATGTAAATGTCAATTCGGGTCCCGCAAGGATGAGGCGGTGGCATCTCTTTCATACAAGACACCCGAGAAATACCTGTCGAAACACGTGTTCCCCTAGGCACCATTGCTAGCGCAATGACACATAGCTTCAGCGCAGCTCCAGGCGTGAGAGAGATGTTTGCTTAGTGGCTCACACTCGCAGATGCAGCTAAAAGGTTCTCAATATTATACTGATGTCACATGTCCATGCAAATAATGTCCAAGTCTTCCTGTGGACGCACTATAGAAATTTGTTGCAAAGCTTCCTAGAATAATAAAGGGTGCATTCTCCTTAGCGATCCTAATGGGACATCCCGTCCCACATGAGAGAGGCATCAGCCACGCGCACGTGTTTATTGGCCCAGTATGGCTGACGCATAGATGCGAAATGTGTGAGTAGTGTGGCTGGAATTTTTGGTGTCCTTCAGCTACTGGTCTGGAGACGTCCTAATACCACAATGTCAGATGAGGGACAGCATTACGTCAGAGATGGACGGTCTGCTTCAACTTCTCTTTGAACACCTGAGCAAAGAATACGTCACCTTACACTGAGAACTTTCCATAGATAACTTGCCCCCCAAACTGTTCGAACCAGTCTGTAGAGGCTCCTATGTCCCAGCACAAGTGATGTCTTGTGAATGAATGGAGCATTCTGATTGGCTCTTACTGAATTTACCTGCCAAATTACTGATGCTGCCGGTGTCTTAGCACTGTCCATCTATCTTTCTGCAGATGAGACTTTCAATGGCAAAAAACTATTTTATAAAGATCCCCATATTGCACGGACAGCTGAACCCTGCAAAACTGGTTTACAGGTCGTCAAATACATCCCACGTACTCACCATGCCGCAGTGTAGAGTCGATGGAGGTAACTGCCGCCGTAAACGCGGCCAATGGCCGTAGCCGTGGAAGCGCATGTCAGCCAGAGAGAGGCCAGGCGGCCTTGGACGACTCCTGACCCCAGGAGGATCTCAGTTGTAGGAGTTCGAACGCTATCAGTACTCCCGGAGCAAACTCTCGTCTTATTGAATCTTCTCAAATTTCATACATACGCTGTCCCGAAGGCGACGCATGGCAAAATGGGTATTAGTTCATTATTTACCCGTCCAGGGGTGCCAAGAACCAAATCATCATAATTCGAAAGTATTCTCTGACTCTCTTAACCGGTGTACAAAGGATGGTAAGCTCCAGCTCTGAACAAAGGCGTCTGCTGAGATGCTCTTTCCAGCCCTGACCTGCTTGCTTGCTGCTGTACTTTCTATGGGCATCCCCAGAGTCACAAGAATATTGCGAACCAGGCACATATTTATCAGTGTAACTACAGTTAAATATTAGGATTGCTGCTGCAGTCACACACCAAACAATGTACTGGAAATGTCTCCTCTTGGCGGCTGTGTTTCTGGAATGGATCTCAATATCTGTAGCACACATAATTTTCCACGTAAAAAAAATCTTTCATTCTCTTATGGCTATCGATGTGCTGAATCTACACCTCCCTCACGATAGTACACACAGTAGTGACCACACGACACTCATACATATATCGTGAAGACTGTTGTACAAAGGCAGCATCGGTTCCTGTCGGCACAAAGGTTTCACTGTTTCTGGCTCTGACCTATTTGCTTGCTTGCTTGCTTGCTTGCTTTCTGCACACATCTACAGACTCTAGGATTACAAGAACACATGCATTTTCACCTGGTTTGACAAAATATTATACCATTTACGCGATACTTCTCGATATCAAGCACGTAGCAGTATGTTACCGATCGCTTGCACAGTATAATTCCGAAGATATAGACTGGAAATTATTTCCCTAGAAACCCGAAACTCTAGCGAGGTGGAGCATGCTGCAAACCACTGAGTAACTAGAAACTTATGCCGTCTGTGAATGAAAACTCGAAAAAAATAGAGGAAACTGATATTTCCAGTCGTGAATACCGATGTCGGTGATATAACAGACTCCATATCATCCTTATAATTTACAAAATCAACTAAGGTGTTTCTCATGTCTAGAGAACCAGCAAACGTATCTTCCACCCATCTTTCATCTGCTAGATGCACACACCACAATCGATGATCCCTCCGAGTGAAGTGGCTTTTCCAGACAAATTCCACGGCACTGAATATAGACGGTGATCGCCAGAGTGTATATTATCAGACCAACAGCGCAGTTACACATTGCCAACGGTGTAACCTCATAATAAAATTACCAAATTTAGAAAGTGATTCGGCTAAGAAACGTGGTATGAAACCAGTATTTTCAACTCCCTCATGCCGCCACTAGATATTTCTCTAGTATCTCTACTGCTATGCTTTCCAGTAGAAATGATATCTATGATTTGGAATCAAGTCTTTCGATTCAAGTATACACCTGCTTTGTATCCAATGGAGAAGTCCTTTAATGATTACAGCTACTAGTGAAGCATATTTCTGGCACTCGCATATCTCGAAACGAGTCACCTTTTTCGAACCGGTTTGCTATAGTAAAATTTTAAATAATCCCTATGCCTCTTGCAACTGCTGCCATTTCTGCAGCTTTGCGTATGTGATGGTTTCAGTTTAAGTAGGAACTGAGCAGAAGTCTGAGAGAGCTGTATCTACCACTTTCTGCAACCCATGTAGAAATAGTATACCTGAGTTACTGCGATAGGACTGTGTTTTGACCATTTGGTGGAAATGGGAACATGTTGTTGTAGCTCCACCAACAGTGTACGATGTGTAAGGTCAGCGGCAAACGAAGCCTGCTCCTGCAACACAAGGTAGTATAAAAGACAGTAAAGGAACTGGGAGAAGGACAAGGATTTTGCTAGGGCATTGTGCTGCATTCCCAAATAACATACATGTTCTATAGTCTGAAGCAGATCCGTGTCCCTCAGGACCCATTCACATCTATCACCCCAGCATGCTATCATCGTTATTCTGTACCATCCAACAGAGAAAAATAACGAATTATAAAATCTCCACTAACTTCATCCAGTAGAGAACTCAATAATATTTTTACCGCATCTCTCTCCTCCTATATATCGAAAACAAATACCGTCTGCAACCTATTAAATATACAGGTATTGATCCATTGCACTGACCAGTGTAAAGTTGCATTGCCTGTACTGTAGGAGGATGAGCATATCCCATAAACTATACTAGAAGTCGCAAGAGACGCTTCCTGTGACCCTGTTGATTGAAACAGGTTTTTTCCCGCTGTAACACGCTTTGTAAACTGCCATACATTTTACTCTTTCCGCCACGACTTTAAGGTTTGAGTCAGGTTCAAAACTGACATTAACACGTTCTGATCCATTGCTTCTCGCAGAAAGCTGGATGTTGCACGGTGTTACTGCTGCTACCATAACACACCACACACACTGGATGATTTCAAACAAAATACAGTTACAACATATGGAAACTGAAGAGTTTGGTGACGTTGTGGAGCGTTTCCAAACTGTTGTCTGTAGGTGACTGACGACCTCTACATTTAAACTCATCTGTCACAGTCATGTAATAGCTGGTGGCACTGTGTTCTGTTTCGACTGATTCCTCATATTGCAGTCACGTACGCGATCACTGTTACAGTGCTAGCCATCCCCAGAAGGTGTTGCCCTTCCACCAAAACTCTTTCTTCATCTCAAACAATTGATGTCAGTAGATCAATATGTGGTAACGAACAGCATACCAGTGGACAGATGGGATGGAAAAGACACTCTCGAAGTACTGTAATAATAAGCATCACAGTTGATAGTGTGAACAATTTTAGAAATTTTACAGTAATTTCAACACCAACCAATGATGCGACAGTATGCCTCCCAATTTCAGTATCATCGTTAAACCGCCCCTTCTCTACTTTGCGAGTATCAATGCGAATGTGGATAGATGACTGTGCAGTACGTTCATTCATTGTTAATTCTTGAACACATACATCATCAAAGTATACCAGACAGCGATCTACATAGTTCTAACACCTTGAGCCTAGTGCATAATTTATGATCTAGTTTTTTGCAGATGGGAGTCACAGGACATTATCGCATTCCTAGGATAATGTTAGAGACTGAAAGACTCCCTTGCACTGTCTGACCGACCCACCCTGCAACTCCGTTATCGATTTAATCTGCAGCTCACCAGCAGTAGACTGATACATTTCGCGTCTCATGAATGTATGGACCTTGCCGCACCCAACCAAGTGCTCAACATTTCTACAGATGCATACATGTCGAGGAGGTTAGCACCTCTTATCAGTGTTTAGTTTTAGATTTGAAAGTGATGTGATGTAATAGCAGACGGTTAAGAAGAACAAGAAACGGTAGATTTTTGTGCATGTTGGAGTTCCAGACAGATGGAGTTCGAAGCATTTTTTCGTAAATCAACCACGCTATCAATCCTCAAGTATTGTTCTAGAGTCTGAGATCAGTACCGGGAAGGTACTGATAAGAGAGAACATAAATATATGCGCTCCTAAGGCTACACGGTTCCACACTTAAAAAGGGCTATAATGTTAGATTGCTTCAGTTTCCGACCTATTAGTCATGTGGAATGTAACGCTGTTAATATTTCAATGTAAGAAATACATCTCCAGCGCATGACATACATTCTTCTTGCTGGTTTCTCTATGTTAAACTATAGTAACAAACCGTAAAATGAAAAAACTACTGCCTTAAAACAACGGTTCTGAGTGATACAAGCACAACATAGCTTTCCAGAGATGTATTGTGTCCACTGTTCACATACGATCACGGTTCAGAAATTATACTATGCCCACATCAGTCCTATATAAAATGATCGTTAGTAATGCAGAATACCGCTTAGAAGGAAACAGATGAATGCATAGCAGCAGAATTTGACACGTGAAATTACACATCATGCTCCCACTAGCTCTGCAAACAGGACATATGACAAGCAAATGTATACAAGGGGATTGCAGTGCTTCACAAACACCTATGGCTAACTTAGAATCAGCTTAGTTATGAAACTGAAGTCTCGGTTTTATAGCCAAGATGCGACAGGGTTATGGAATACCTCACATAAATCTTCGTTCATTTAGAGGAATGTGTCGAAATAGGATGATCATATTTCATCACACATGAGATGGAAATCCTCCGAGGGCCGAGACGTTTACTATTAACGATCATAAGCAGACACCGCTCTAAGACCCACACAGAACACGTGGTTGTATACGAGTTGAACACAAGCTATTTCACACAACTGACAGATCATCAGAAAAAATGGTGAATTGACCTATTGACCTACAGCAACACCCCCGCCCCCCCCCCACCTCTCTCTCTAGAATGCATCACCAGTCAACCATTAAATCGTACCTCATTACAACTCCATCTCAACCGACCACTCCACCCACTCTCTGTCATCCTTTAACGCAGATGCTAGTAAGTTTAGAAGCAGATGGTTCCCTGTTTTTCCAGGAAAGTACTAAAGACAGCATTCAACTCATGTGTATCACTATTACCTCAATAGACATACAGTAGAACGGTGCCTCGACGAAAAAAATGGTTGCCGATGCTTCCATGTCAACGTTTTCTCGTATTACTCTTGCTGTCTCATGCTCGTTCCCAAATACAAGAATTCTTCTGCACAAACCAGAAGACATGCAAGTATTTCTCGGGTGTCTTGTATGAAAGAGATGCCGCCGCCTCATCCTTGCAGTACCTGAACTGACATCTACGCATGGTTTGGTAGCTGAAGGCCGCGTCGTCACTTCACGGGGCTGCTGGTGCATCCTGACTCCTGGGAATGTGTACGGCGTCGGTGGCATCGGCGTTGGGTATCAGCTGGTTGGATGTGATTTGTACTAGCGATCTTTTGTTTAAACTGTATTCCATCGATTTCACTGACCAACAGGATGCTGAAAATAAAAAAAAAAAACTACCCCATACATGTAAGGATATCGATTTAATTAATTTGCGTAAGTTTTTTGTATCAATGTGGTGTTAGTGGTACAATAGTTAAGGGGGGCGTTGGGTGTGTGGGTGAGAGGGAGCAGAACAGTAGGTTAAATGCAGAACACTGGGTTAATTTGCATAATTTTTATGTGTAAAGCAGCACAATAGTTAAGGGGGTTAGGGTGTGTGACAAAGAAGAGTGCGCCAGAAATGGCGTTCCAAAGCATGTGAAATTCGAGAAGTGTACCTGAAAATGGTGGGAGGACTTATCTAATTACTTAATTTAGTATCAAAGGCGGTACAATAGTTTAAGGAAATTGGGATGACATGGAAAACCACTTAAAAGAACAATAGGTTAAGTGCTGATAAAGGGCCGAACATTAGATTAAGACACCCAGAGTACAGTGCCGAATATTAGGTTACGCAACATGTTTTCTCCATGTAATTACTTCTTACAAGATCTACATCTTTCCAAACAGCATAGAATGATGAGCAAGAGAAATCCAATACCCACAGCCTGAATCTTTTATAATTAAACAATATAAGTAATAGGTCAACATCATCACATTTTGTTAGTGCGGGTTGCCTACATCAGGGGCTGGTATGCACTCAAGGGAATAGGTGTGCCTCTGAGTGCATACCTGGCCCTGATGTAGACAAATCACACTAACAAAATGCACTGATCTGCTTGTTGCCCTACTACTCATGTGAGCCCAGCAGATTTCACTACTTCCACCAGCTGCCTGTGAGAACTGATGATGGCCTCAGAACTCATGCATCATTGGTGCCGACATGAGTCACAGCTTGCAGACGACTGCATCCCACATGCTTAATAGCTCCAAGCAAGGCCACCTCATCATCTTGGATGAGGCACCTGGCAGACATATCGAGTCACATTTACCTTCTTCCCAACCCTGAACACTATATGCCTAAGGGGCTCCATAAGCGCTAAAGTCGGAGCATCTGATAACTTGTAAGCCCCTCCCTCTCCCACTTCCCCTCTCCCCCCTGACCCTGTGTCTGCTTGGACCCCGCTGAAGGAGTGGCCACCTGTCCACTCACAGGGTGAATGGGCGAAGCCAGATGGCCAGTCTCCACATTAGCCCTCTTCCCCGAGTGACTCGGATACATTACCATCCGCCACTCACTATGCTCTGAGGGCAAATCCACCACATTGTGTACCTCGGCAGCAGAGCCCGTGGGCGAAAAAAGTCCCTTGCAATGCGCCAGATTCTCCATTACCGCTGCCTAGGGCAGCAGCCTGAAGGTGACTGACTGTATCCAAAAGTGTATTCAGTTGTGAGCGAATATGGCCAGCTCCTCCTGCGTCCGCACACACCATTCACACATCCTACCCATCCTAGTAAGAGTAGCTGAAGAAGTAAACTATAAAAGCAAACAGAATCCTAGATATGCAACTTGCTACCCTTCTGATGTCACCAGTGGACACTGATGTGTCAATGAGCTGCGTAACTGACTGTTCGGAACAAATCAATACTAAGATTCACACTTAAAAATGAGAGCTGAACCCCTTTGTGCAATTAAATATTATCTCAGAATAATTTGCAACGAATGAGTTACTTATAGGCTTAATTTCGCTTGTTTCAGAGTTAAACGAAGGCTTACGAAGTATCTTGAGGAAAGGAAGACTGATTCTGGTGAAGATAGTGATCACTTACAGATATGAGAGACAAAGTTTACTTTTGAGAAAGTTCGATAGTTTTTATCCACGTAAATTCTTCGCCAAACTGTGCCATAAAACTGAGTAAACTGGCGGCAGCTTATGTGGAAGAAGGTTATCAGTGCGTCATTCCTCCTATTCTTCCTTCCAGAAATTCTTTCCTGCGTTGATAGACGAACCTGCAACAATATTTTGAAATTAATTTCCAAGCCAGAGAAGAAATCTTGGTTAGAAGCAAAGAGATTGTGTACAGGGTGTCCCATTTTAATCTATACCGGCCGATATCTGTGGAGCGGCACAAATCTACAAAAAAAGTTTCTAGCAAAAGTTGTAAGGTTTGAAGGGGGTCATGTAATGTTACCTCGAAATGACCTTGAACCCTGTTTTCAAGGTAAAACCAAGATCATGTTCATTTTTGCAAATGGTAACCCCTATTTTCTATTCCAAGTTCGTGTTCTACGTGAAAAAATACTCATTGTTTGTAGGGAACTTTTATTTCGAAAAACCAATGGCTTGTTGTCAAGTGGCACTTCATTGTAACTTTCCCAGCTTACCAATATCTCGAGAACGAAGCGAGATCGGGAAAAAATTTCAGTGAGAATCTTGTATGGTTTCTGAACTCTTCCATTGGTGAAATTTTCGTGAACTTGCAATTATTGAGCAAGGATCAACCTGAAAGCAAATACTGTCGGCATTAGCGGAACCCAATGTGCACCACGTGGAGGTTGCCCAGCGGACTTCGCACATCGTTAGCACTGAAAAGGGTTGATTAACATGGTTCTCACTAGAAATTTAGGATCTCAGATGCTCTATCAACTGTCTGTTTTGCCTAATGCATATTTGCACTCTCTGTCGGAAACGTCTCGACATCTTTCAATGCCTGATGAGAGATTGTTTGGAAAGCCGTCAAAATTCTTTCTCTCATATCTTTTGGCGTCGTCGGGAGAGTGGAGTACACCTTCTGCTTCACAGCTTCCCATAATAAAAAGTCCAATGGTATTAAGTCTGACGATCTTGGCGCGAATTTCGAGGTAACCACTCCATGATCCCCTTCAAACCTTACAACTTTTGCTACAGACTTTGTTTGAAGAATTGTGCCTCTCCAGAGATACCGGCGGGTATAGATTAAAATGGGACACCCTGTATAATGAAATTATTGACCTTCCCTGACAGATGAAGATGATTTTATATGGGTTACAAGACACGGTCAATAAATCAACATACATAATAGAAGTGAGTGTAGTGTGTTTGTGTGTGCCGACAAAACTCAGCAATCGAATTTCACAGCCCCTTGGGGGTTACATGGTGTAATAACCCTCCATCCTCCATTCATGAAAAAGGCTGTGATTTGGAACTGCAGGGGTTTGGTTTCAAAGACACGATGTCAAAACACGGCGTCGTACCAATCGACATCTTGTGGGAACGCGTGAAGCAGCTGGGAACCGAGTGCCACAAGTGTCCCCGACTGGCCAAAATGCTGCATAATGCCGTAGAATATCGCAGACTATTATAGAATCTTCCAGAAGGTTCGAGAATATTCTAGAATTTTCCAGAATGTTCTAGAATTTTCCAGAAGCTTCGAGAATGTTTGAGAATGTTCTAGAATGTTTCAGTATTTTTGAGAATATTATAATGTTCCATTACCTTGTAGAAGTAATGATACGCTACAGCTCAGAAGGGTAAATGTAGGTGATGGTGTGACACGTGGCTCTCTATATTTTTGGAAATCGATTAGAGTGGATGAAGGAAAATTGAAATAAATTTATGTCAAGTGCTTTGATTAAGGTAGTGAACAGTGTATTAAGTGGAATTTCAGTGTGTTAACATTTAACAGAATGCCAATAGATCAAAGAGGAGAAGACCTTGGCAAAGGTGAACTGGAAAGAAGGAAACTCAACTGTAAAGAAATGAAACAGATCAGGAATGAGAAATGAGTTTAGCTTCTCAACCTAAGACAATGAATAGTTTGAGAGAAAACGGACGATCAACGGCATGAAATTAGAGAAGAGGATCGAGTGAGACAGTCAGCAAGCTGACACAGAGGAACCGCTGAAGAAACAAGATTACAAAGTGAACTAAGTAGACTTAGAATGAGTGAAATTCGTGAAAGACAACGATCACAAGTTCAAATGGTTCAAATGGCTCTGAGTGATATGGGACTTAACATCTGAGGTCATCAGTCCCCTAGATTTAGAACTACTTAAACCTAACTAACCCAAGGACATCACACACGTCTATACCCGAGGCAGGATTCGAACTTGCGACCGTAGCAGCAGCGCGGTTCCGCACTGACGCGCCTAGAACCGCTCGGCCACCGCGGCCGGCACGATCGCAAGTGCAAGAACATTAGTGTATGAGAAGTGCAAAGCAAAAGAAGTGTCGAGTATCTTCTATTATGATCCCACTGAAGAGTAGAACAAACACAAACACGTTGTCACTGGCAAAATGGATCAATTGTGTTAATTCTGTCGTGGCAAGTAGTTCGTTAGAGAAACACCAGGAGTGAAAAAATTCGATTAGCAGCACTGTAGTTGCCTCTAATAGAATTATAACAAGACTGGAGAAACTCCCGAAACGAACTAATTTCAACAAACATGAGAGCATACGATGCTTGCTATGAAGCGACATCATTTGGTGGTACTTCCGTGAGCAGTGAAGAACATCAGTTCAATCCCGTGTTTTCGATTAAAGGAAAAGTCTGTCGTAGAGTGAGATCATACCATTGTCAAATGAATCGTATAAATTTTTACAAGTTTACTTCATTGGCGGCGAGGAAACGGAATTTCCAGACCTTTCTTTAATGTTCTCGCATATTATTTATGAATGTTTTGGCATGTTCTCGGATGTTTTAGGATTTTCTCAAATGTTTGAGAATATTCTCATGGTCTATAAAGAAGTAATAAGTGAGTGACAGAATACTTCATTACAAATTACGTTCTTACTGAATAATTAAATGGATGCAAGAGTACTTAAAAGTATTTTTGAGAATTCGAGAGTATTTATGAGTGTGAAAAATAACATTTCTATGATTTTTGATGTTTATTTTTACAATGTTCTCGACTGTTTTCGAGTGATTTGGAATGTTTTCAGAAAGCAAAATAAAATAAAGACGAAGCTAAGTGGTTATTTTCAACTAGTAAGTAAATAAACCGTAACACCGCAAAAGATAACGCTGAAGACACCAAATCCAGGGCGTTGGAATGATAAGAAACATCCTTGAAGAGAGATTCATTGATGTTCTTAAAGCTCTGATAAAAGTGTAAGAGTAGTAAGTGTAAGGAGGAAGTGTACTGGTACCAATAAGTCTTAGTAATGTCACCTTTTTCGTATTCAGTGTAAACCACTAGAAAGAGTTGACATAGCACCTACGGCCCTGCAGTGTGAGTATGGACGTGGCGCCTGCTTCTTAGGAACGACGCTATCAGAAGTAAAGATGCAAGATTAGAGTTTAGCTTCCCGTTGACGACGAAATCACTAGGACGGAGCGCAAACTCGGGTACGGGAAAGAGGGAACATCCTGGCATTTGCCTGAAGTGATTTGGGGGTGGAGGGGTCACGGAAAATCTGAGTCTGGATGGGCGGACGGGGATCAGAATCGCTATCCTTTCGTATGCGAGTCCAGTGTCTGTCCTATCACTGCGGCATATCGCTCGTTGCTCTCAGAAACAGCTACCAACAAAGGATCGTACGACGAACTACTAGATTAGTGCGTAAGTTTGCAGCGTTTTTGTTTTGCATGTTGTTACTCCGCTTGCTATAGGTTTATTTATCGACTGCCATTTGTTATTTGTAGCTCACTGTTGCTATCTTAGTTTGCATATAGTCATTTTGTCACTTGGAGATAGTGAGTGCAGATGTAGACGCTAGAAAATGGAGTGCCAAGTGGAGAAATCGGAACATTTCCGGCATATTCCTCGTTTGAGTTCAGTAGTGGGGCGACGGCAGCAGAGGCAGCTAGAAATATTTGCGCCGTTTACGGGGATAATGCCACTGGGTAGAGCACGGCGACCAAATGATTTTCCCGTTTTAAGGAGGATCGGTTAGACTTTAGTGACTCTCTACGTTCAGGAAGACCTACGGGATTTGACGAATATTATGTAAACGCATTAATCCATAATGATCCACGTCATTGTACTTGATAATTGGCAAATGTGATGAACTGTGATCACACCACCATCCTGCGACATTTGCATGTAGTGGGGAAGGTCAAAAATCTTGTATGTGGGTACCACATGCTCTAAGCCAAAATCACGAAAATCGGCGGGTGGCCATATTGTGCATCTCTGCTTGCTCGTCATCAATTGGCTCGTGAATAACACCGATTGTCCCTATCCTGTATCGTTATTGGTGACGAAAAATTTTGTACTTTTCCTAATATAAGAAAAAGAAAGGGATGGTTGAGCCCAAACGAAGCAGCAATCTCCACACAAAGACCTGCGCTCATCCGCAAAGGATAATTATTTTATGCATCTGGTGGAAGACGACAGTGGTGTACTGCGAATTGCTATCCCGTGGTGGACTATTGCTGCTCACATTTACTGTCAACGACTGAGACGTCTTGCAGACGCAACCCAAGAACAACGACCAGGAAGACTGCGTGAAGTGATGCAACTGCACGATAACGACCGCCAGCATTCTACCAGATTGACAAAAAGCACTGTGGAGGCGTAGGTTATTCACCTGATCTTGTGCCCTCAGAGTTTTGACCTTTTCCGCGCTCTATCGAACAACTTTAAAGAAATTTCCTTTCCGGATGAAAATACGCTCCGAACATGGCTCGATGATTTCTTCGCCCCAAAACCACATGATTTCTACAGTCGCTGAAACGAAAAATTACTGTTGCATTGGAAGACTGATCTAAATATTATTACCATTCATTACTAAAGTCTCTGTTATATGTATCTATTATGTTTATTCTCTCTATCGCTTGCGCCTGTGTCCCGCATTGTGCGCGGGGTTGGCGTGGTTAAATCGGATTTGGCATGTTAATTTGAAGGGATGGCCGGATGCCCTTCCTGCCGCCACCCCGTACTCCCCGAGACGGAATCAGAGTACCCCATCTGTCTGCTTCTAGTGTAAATCATGGAAAAGTGCGGATGTGTTTCAAATGTCTGTGAGTCGTGTAACTGAAGCGGGACGTGGGGACCAGCCCGGTATTCACCTAGAGGGATGTGGAAAACCGCCCAAAAACCATATCCAGGCTGGCCGGCACACCGGCCCTCGTCGTTAATCTGGCGGGCGGATTCGATCCGGAGCCGGCGCGTCTACCCGAGTCCAGGAAGCAGCGCATTAGCACTCTCGGCCAACCTGGCGGGTATATACCTGTTTTGTTTATTACACGAATGGAAAAACACTACGAACTAATGCACTAACTCAATATTTGTTACATCTGTGAAAGGTCGACCATTGAGTGTAAACGAATTACTGCTACAGGAAAGCATTCCGGCGACTTTCGTTAGTACGAGAGGCTAACGCAGCCCATATTTGGACGTAAGGTAACACTTTTTTATCTGGTCATTGACAATGTTTATTCGCAACTGTTCTACGGAGTGTTATAAACACGCACGTAGCAATGCAGCCGTTCTTCATACCTACTGTCTGTGACGAAGGTCTTCGAACTGCCACACTTCAGTTATTCTACGACACTTTCTCTTCACATTTCTATGTTGTTTCCAGCACAGCTAATGTTGAAAAGAACTTTATTTAATCTACAAAAACATCATCTAAAACTGAAAAGCATACGAAATACCACGAAGGAATTATCCGAATGGGACGGAAATCGGCAGATGTGGTGTACATGTACGAACAAACAAATGACAATTTCAGAAAACTGGATTATTTATTCAAGAGAAAGAGCTTCACAAATTGAGTAAGGCAGTAACCCGTTGGTCCACCTCTGCCGCCTTTGCAAACAGTTATTCGGCTGTGCAGTGATTCGCCGTCCATGGTGGCCGAGCGGTTCTAGGTGCTTCAGTCTGGAACCGCACGACCACTACGGTCGCAGGTTCGAATCCTGCCTCGGACATGGATGTGTGTGATGTCCTTAGGTTAGTTAGGTTTAAGTAGTTCTAAGTTCTAGGAGACTGATGACCTCAGATGTTAAGTCCCATAGTGCTCACAGCCATTTGATCCATTTTTGCAGTGATTCGTAGAGTTATTGGATGTCCTCCTGAGTGATATTGCGGCAAATTCTGTCCAATTGGCGCCTTAGATAGCCCGAGCTGGTTGGAGGGCCCTGCACATAATGCTCCAAACGTTCTCAACTGGGGAGAGATGTGATGACCTTGCTGGCCAAGGTAGGGTTTGGCAAGCACGAAGACAAGCAGTAGAAACTCTAGACCTGTGCGCCCGGGCATTATCTTGCTGAAACGTAAGCCCAGGATGAATTGCCGTGAAGGACGACAAAACAGGCCAAAGAATATCGTCTACGTAGCGCTGTGATGTAAGGGTACCGCAGATGACAAACAAAGGCGTTCTGCTACGAGAAGAAATGGCACACCAGACCATCACTCCTGGTTGTCGGACCGTATGGTGGGCGACAGTCAGGTTGGCATCTTAGTGCTGTCTGGAGCGTCTCCAGACACGTCATCGCTGTTAATCGAGGATCAGTTCGTAGCGGGACTCATCACTGAAGACAGTTCTACTCCAGTAAATGAGATTCCAGACTGAAGACGTGTCTGGAGACGCCCCGAACAGCGGTGGGATACCCAGACTGAGAACGTGCGGAACATGGGAAGACCCTCCAACTAGCTCGGGATTTTGACGATCTAACGCTCCAATTGGACAGAATTTGAGACAGTTTCCGTCAGGACGAAATTCAACAACTCTATCAATCAACGCCAAGCCGAATAATTGTTTCATAAGCGCCAGAGTTGGACCAACGCGTTACTGACTTGCTCAATTTGCGAAGCTCTTTATCTTGAAAAAATTATCCAGTTCTTCTAAAATTGTAATCATATGTTTGTCTGTTCATGTACATCATATTTACCGATTTCCGTCCCATTCGTATAAACCCTTCGTAATGCGTCATTTTTTGTCCTAGAGTGTAAAAATAAGATATTCGATGAACATGTCTTAGTAGAGCCGATGTGAGTTACTCTGACTGACGCAAAGCCGTCCTGAAGCTTTTTTCCAAATTTAAAAATGAAAAGCTACTTACGTTCTACAATGATTGAGGAATGATGATACAGCTTAGCAATACTATAAACAGAAGAAGAGTACTGTGAATAGTTACAGGTTTCTTTGATTGGTACAGAGTGTAACAAAAATGTTGGAAGTCCTTAACTAGCACCACTCGAAGCAAGACCCCGTACATCTCTCAAGAACATGCCTAAAAAATCTCCAAGCTCAGAAACCACAAACGTTCAGTTCCCCACATAGCTGTCCCCCGCTACGAGTGGTGCAGGAACTTATTTCAGTGTGTAGTTCAATAAAAGTATCCTCTGCCATGGAGGTGGAGGAGGAGCAGGAGGAGGAGGAGATTAGTATTTAACGTCCCGTCGACAGCGAGGTCGTCAGCGACAGAACACAAGCTCGGAAATCGGCCGTGCCCCTACCAAAGAACCATCCCGGCATTTGCCTGAAGCAATTTAGGGAAATCACGGAAAACCCAAATCAGGATGGCCGGACGTGAGTTTGAACCGTCGTCCTCCCGAATGCGAGTCCAGTGTGCTAACCACTGCGCCACCCCGCTCGGTTTACCGTGCAATTTTTAGTGACTCACAGAGTGTTGTTGAAGACTTAGATGTGTAAATTGATGTAGGAAAATGAGAGAAATCGAAATGTTACTCTTTCTAAAATAATTAACCATTGTTAACAAACAACTTCGAGGAAAAATTAATATGATCAACTTTTACCTTATGGCAGTGGTCCATGGCCTGTTTCTATTGCCTAACATTCCATCTCCTACTGCTGGAGTCAATACCAGAGGCTACAAGCACACGTATAAGAGCTTCAAACTTAAACAAGTTCAACAAGCTGAAAAATATTTGCTATGTGTGCTGTTCGACTGCAATTTATAAATATCTTGTTGGTTAATCATCGGCGGAGCCATTTTCATTGGTGGGAGATCATTTGTGCGGACTTTGTGAGGAGGAGGAAGGAAACTTGAAAAATTTTGGTACAAATGTCTGCTGACGCGAAGAAAACAGACCTGACTAAGAGACATGGAGAGAGCCGCAGCCTGTTATCTCGAGAATGAGCTCATCGCGCCACCACTGACGAATTACTGCGACCAGCAGGCGGCAGCAGAGTCAGATCTTGTCATCGTGAGGCATCAACTCTAGTGCCAGTCACGATTACGAATTTTAGAGAACTACCTGTTGAGACGACAGTCAGTATTCCTTGCGGGCCTTGTCAAGCCAGTCTAATATTTAGTTAAATGAAGTCTTCGGCAGGAACAATTACCTGTCTAAACTGTTGCTGTGGTGGCCATATAAACCCTATAGACTGATTCTGATTGGTCTATAGTTACGTAGCGCTGTCGCAGATGGTGTCATTTGGTGTCTATGTCTGCGCTGGTGGCGCCACCACTCCCGTAGTAGCATAAACATTGCGATGAATGTCTCTCTCTATTCTCTGCAACGAGAGCTCGCTTCCATGCACCGCTAAGGTTATATCCAATGTCAGGGTTGAAGTTCTCGCAGCATTTTCCTGCTGAAACAAAGAAGTTGTTCCAACATGTTATGGCAACCACCTACTTCTCGCATGGCGGTAAATTTTATGAAACGACGGACGGAATTATAGGTTCTCTGTTGCCTCCAGCAGTGGGCAGCTGTGCTTAAAGAACATTTTGCAAAATATGCATGAAATGTGTTTCTCCTTCGTCCATCTTCATTTTATCATTATGTCGACGAAACCTTATGATCTGCCCGCATGGCGTACAGGCTATTAAACATATGAATAGTAAATCAGACTAAGAACAGCCGACCAGTTGCAAAGGTCGGCTGTTCTTAGTCTGATTTACGTGGAACCATTGCTGTAGCGCAGCTATGTTTAAAATATGAATAGTATGTATCCAGACACGCAGTCCACCGTCGAGACGGAGAAAGAAGGAAGACTGCCATTTTTAGACTTTTGGTACAACGAACGTCGGACAGACGTCTCGGTAAACTCAGAGTATCGCAAGCCGACGCACACTGATTTATATCTAAGCGCCCAGAGTTTTCATCGTCCAGTCCAGACGAGAGCAGTTTAAAATACGTTGGTACTCAGAGCAAAAACGAGGACCACTTGCATTCCGAAATTAATCATCTGAAGTACGTGTTCCTAAAGAACGGCTATTGTTCGCGTTACGTGAGGTCAGCGTTCTCCAAGAAAATGAAACGTGATTATGTTGAAAATTCACAAGATGAGCCACCAATTGCATTCCTTCTTTTCTCCAGCGCTACATGAAGCAAATCAGGCGGAATCCTGGGAAGATAAGGTATAAGATCTGTTTTCAGACCTCCTAGGAAGAATATGCTACGCCTTGTTAAGGACAGGTTCGGCATCAAGATGCCTGGGATTTATAACATGCCCTGTGAGTGCGGAAACAAATACATCGATCAAGTTATCCGTATCGTTTCCGACCGCTGTGCAGAGCATCAAGGGCATAATAAAATTCGAGAATTGCAGAGATCTGCAGTTTCTGAGCACAGCCTTACAAACTAAGACAAAATACAGTTTGAAGAAACAAAAGTTTTGACCAAGGCTGCTACATACTATGATTAAAAAGGCTGCAGAGTGAAAATCTCATTCTGGATACGAGAAGAACTTCAACCGTGACAGTGGATATATTATAGTCTTAGCGGTGAATGGAAGTGAGGTCTCGAGGCGAAGAAGAAGTAGAGATATACACCGCAACAGTTGCGCTACAACGGGAGCGGTGGCGCCAACAGCGCAGACGTTGACACCACTTCGACAGCGTTACGAAATGACCGATCAATCAGAAGTCGTTTATGGGCTATGTAAGGCCACCACAGCAGCAGTTTAGACAGTCAGTTGCTCCTGACGAAGACGATGGAGATAATCATCACAGCCAAAATGTTCAAATGTGTGTGAAATCTTATGGGACTTAACTGCTAAGGTCATCACCCCCTAAGCTTACACACTGCTTAACCCAAATTATCCTAAGGACAAACACACGCACCCATGCCCGAGGGAGGACTCGAACTTCTGCCGGGACCAGCCCCACAGTCCCTGACTGCAGCGCCCTAGACCGCTCGGCTAGTCCCGCGCGGCCATTACAACCCTCAATTCACATGACAAGACGTCCGTGAATGTTTTATACAAGAGACTATTCGTATTAATGTGTAGCCTTCCCTTCCTTACATGTGTGCTTGCAAGAAGTAAATAAAATTGAGATTAATTTGGACAGTTCAGTAGGTGGCTGACCCCTCCAGTTATTAAGACTTTAATGACTTTATGAGAACCGACCGCCAGGACTCATTTACGATTGCCAAATTTTCTCATTATATAATCCGTTGCGCGACACAGTCATTTACGTATCTGAGTTCATGGATTTCACACACATTTGATTTGAACACTCAAGCTCCTTATCACCCATCGACTGCCACGCTAAATCGCTCGATCTTATTTCCATAGAAAACGTCTGGGATAGTTAGGAACAGTGGGTGAAACATAGCGATCACCATTCACGCATTTTGGTAGCCCTGTGGAGTCTAATCATCGTGATCAGACGGGTTTCGGCTATACGAAGAAACTTTCGGTCTCTCGTCGCAAAATTGGTGGTATTATCAACGTTAGAAGCAGTGTCACACGTCATTAGCGTGATGTCTCGTGAGAGCGTCTAAGTTTCTTGTCTGTTAAGCTTACTTTAACTAGCGAAAAAACTCAGTATTAACAAGTTTCGCTGTGTATTCATCAGTGACTCGTTATCTCCTGCGACGTGAGGAGTGAAGAGGTATGGAGAAAGATATTTTGCCTCTATTTATTCATAGGAGACAGAACTCAGTAGATGGCATACTTTTAAACCTGACGACATAGTATGCCATTTAGACTCTTTCGGTGACCTAAGACCTCCAATCTAATTACAACAGTACGTTCATACAAGCATGTTTTCTATGAATACGAGGTGTATCGATCTCTATTCCGTTTCTGACTCAAAAGCGAGGAGAACACACAGCCCGATCTGGAGATCAGAGCAAGGTCAGTCGCGGAGTGGAACTGACAGCATCCGACGTAGCAGCGTTCTGCTGTGACATCCAGTAAGCAGCTACCAACCACACATACTAAAGCAACTTGCGAATTTTCAAAACGCTTTAAAATTTACAGCGCCCGGCATGTTACAGTCGCCGACAGCTCAATTCTGAAGCTGCCCTGATAAGATTTCATATTTATAACAGCATTCGGATATTTCTACAGAGAACTGACAGGTGATTAGATGATAGATGAGAAACCACATTTACAATTTTGAAGACGTTAATCGATATTAAAGCCACTTCTTGTAGCTTTTGGACTCTCAAGCTAATGTGAATACATTTAAAAGTCAGGTTAATGCAATGAAGGGAATAGCTGACTATCCGAAACATAATCTCAGTGGTGATCAGAATCTCAGTCACTTGTTTTGGCGCCATACCTGAATAAATTTTACGTATCCGAATCCGAAATGTCGATACTGATTTTAAAAGTCAGCACAACAGTGTTGAATGCCATATCCCCACAAACGCGTTTCTAGAAAGTCATACTGTTCGCACAATCCAGGAAGTAAGTACGTGACATCTGCGAAAGTGAACAACTCCGAGTGTAGCACGATTACATCTATCCAGTTGGTTTTGTGGTGAAAGGGTCATTCTAAGACTCTAACTGCAATAACAGTAGTAGTTAATGACCTACGCAACACATGACTCGCAATAAATCACTTCATGAGGAATCAGAGTATGATAATGTTACAGAATTACAGGTTTTTGTAATCGATTTATATCAAAGTTTCATTGAAAGAATATGCAGTCAGCGCTCAATATGAACCCTTACGTGCAATGTTTCCGATTGTATGCTAAACCCTAATCCTAGTGAAGATGAGTTTAGTATCATCATTCAGAATTAAGATTTTGTCACAATACCGTCCGATAAATTCTTATGCTTAAAACTTGAACTTCTCAATGTTGACCGAAACCTTGTAACTCAAGACCTTTACACAATAAAATCGCAATTTTTTTCTCGGTGGGTTTAGCGGGGCTTAAATGATGTCGACATTGATAGAACTCAGAATGCTGGGATTACCTCAACTCCTGAAATATGTATTTCACACTGGAATCTGAGTAGATAATATTACAAAACTCAGGACTATACGCCAAACAAAGAAATGGATCCATCTAATCAATAAACACATTAATATGTTTTCTCCTGAAGCAGGTAATGGAGTTTTTGCGACATATGATACGTATCGTTATTAACGCCAAGCAAGAACTGACTCTGTAAAGAAAACTGCAGGTACAACGTCACTCGTTTCTCTCTATGAAGAACGACACTTCTCAGGTGCAGTGTTCGCTTAAATTTCTAGACATAGGAGTTACATGAACATCCATCCCATCAATTACGTTTAAGTAGAGTTCAGCATTTAAGACATCAACATAGACTATCATTTTCTATGAACAGTAAAACTGATCCAAGTCAAAATTCGAGTATGTTAGATCACTGACATTTGGTAAATACTAAATCTTTCTTCTGAATGAAGTATTGTTACCAATACGATAATTTACAACAATACTGGAACAAAATGTCTTATAACTGCTATAAGATATGCATACAAATGTTCCTCCTTCACGTAAACGCAAGATTTTCTCCGTCTGGTACTGAAAACGAGAAAAAGGGGAATCAATTACAGAAGTGGCATCAGTTTGGTCATCGACTGTTCCAAACACAATGAAGCCGTCAGATCAAGATAAACTGATAAACATGTTGAGTTTGAAACTTCATCGACTTTTCAATAAAACATTATATGCTTCTGAAGGGGTTAGTGGAGCGTGTGGTGGTACAAATACCCTGTCATGCAAAAAGGTCAACATCAGTTAGGTCTGAAACTGTCATTGTCGATTTTCATTACCTTTGACTTAGGTCTACTCTACGTTCAAGCGTGATCAAAAACTCTCTGTTATCTTTGAATCGTCATCTGAAATACTGTGGTGATACTTCGTTAACCATCCAGCACTCCACTAAGGCTTTCATTTCAGAGACGTGAACTATTTGTGAGACGTCACCGCTATAGGAGACGTATTAACACGCCCGTGTACATTTAACATAGCCATGATAACCTCTTTGATCTTCAAAATAATGCTCGTTTGCATGAAATTGCCCTGGAGGGTGGGTTTCTCCACAAGAAAACCGCCATCGCTGATCGACGAAGCAGCCAGATCTGACATAAAAGGAATAGAGAATTTACATGAATTTTGGCATACTAGATGGGAGACGCTATAAAGCAATTGCTGTGGAAAGGTGGAACGGCATAGACCACCACATTTCCGTTTTCGAAAAAATAGTCAAAATGAAGATTTATGATGCAGAATCGGTTGAGACCACACACAACCGTTAGAACACCCCAACACAAGGGAATTTTATTCTACATATTAGGCAACAATTTAATAATTTCAGAGAAATCGCAGAATTAGTTATTTCCATCCGTTGCAGATTTATTTCGGGGGGAAATTCTTTGTAGGGTAGGGCGGTTGCAAGTGGTATAAACTGTCCGTGTGCTGTAACCACATTTCTTGCGAAACTTTTTACTATCTGGAGAAACTGAAAGTTGACACGAAATTTATTTATAGTTGTTTTAGATGAAATAAATTTTAAGGTAATAAAGAAAAATGAGCGAGCTCAACTAGTACGCCGAAGTTCCTAGAAATCTGTGGATCTGGCCTCAAGGCACTAAGCTACCACATGTATGTCTGAACTAGGGATCACTTTGTATATCTGTATACTCGGTTTCAGAATTTTTCTGTTTACCTATTAGTTAGCTAGACCTTTCTTTGTGGTAGAAAATGTAATAAAATATTCAGAACTTAACAAAAGAAGAAAAAAGACCATAATAATAATAAATTGTTCCGCGCATTTCCAGAATAAAAATGACAGCAATAATAATAGTGTAATAATGGCAACAATAAACTGCAACATTAGAACTGATTTCGTATCTGATAATGGAAAGAGGCTCTTTGGCAGCAACCACTCCGGCGTTGGTTGGACTGATCGTAGAAAACCGAAGCCATGGGTTCATGTTTTACAAAATTAGCAATACATCGTCACTATTAAACTTTGAAGTTACTGATTCGGTAGATGCTCGCGTCGCTGGTGTCGTCTGTGTTGACATCTCAACCATAACGTTTTACTCGTAATATTGACCACTTTCTGATATTGTGGCGCTCATTTTTGCAGCTTTATTGTCCATATGTATTTCAGCTACCTCAATTCCGCTAAATTCTTCCGTATTTTGCCCTTTTCTATCTGTTACGTTACGCTTTCTGATCGTCGACGTTCACACACAATGTCTTTTTCTTAATCACAGTTAATTTTCCTTTCACTCTTCACGCACTGTGCAATTTTAGTCTCTTTCTACGTTATGTAAATTCTAGTTTTACCCGACGCGCTGCGCTGCTTCTGTTGCGTTCACCAAATAGTTGATGTTTGCGTCGGCTGTGCTCGAAGATACGTTGGAACAAAGTCCTGGAGCCAGTGAGCCAAGTTGTCAGGTTATGACCGGTCTGGTATACCGCATTGTGGACAAATGGAGAGGGAAAATATTTATACGAAACGAGGAATGTAGTTTGTCCACTAAATGACAGTTATCGATTAACAGATAATCTTCTTTTATTCATATCAGCCTTAATCTTCCACTACAACTGAGTAAATTTTGACCATATGCCTATTAATAATCGATATACCATCCATATAACACATTTACATGGACCTAGTAAATAACACATTGGCACAAATTAATTCCTATTGCACAAAGTCGGGAACGACCGAGGAAACCCGCTGAGGTCAGACCGAGCGGTCAGAGATCGTGTACAGCGGTTCGCCAACTGTGGTCAGGAAGACAACACCGAAAGAAAACCGAACAACGGAGACGCCACGACAGACCAGTAAAGTCCAAACGAGAATCCGAAGAGCGAAAACATAAGACTTGGCGAATCCCAGATAAAACCGACGCTATGTAATGAGAAAGATGTGAGAGT
Source organism: Schistocerca americana (assembly GCF_021461395.2). Lineage (NCBI taxonomy): Eukaryota > Metazoa > Arthropoda > Insecta > Orthoptera > Acrididae > Schistocerca > Schistocerca americana. Next base: position 635,654,469 of record NC_060120.1, on the reverse strand, counting down.
AAAGCGAATTCTCAACTGAAAAAGTAGTCGCGGCGTGATGAACTTTCAAGAGAGATGGGCATGGTGCCACGGTCTTACGGTCATCGCTGCTGGCGGCGAGACTGGCGCTCGTAGATTTACAGTGCCACCTACTAGCCAAGATGCCAAGCCTTCTGGTGCTTTCAAGATCGCTGGGTCTGGATACCAGATCCCTCTACACTGAAAAGGGTGCGTAGGGTTGGAAGCGTTCTGGATGGTGCTTCGGAAGGTGAACAGGCGGCCTAGTTGGTGGCCCTGCACTTAAGACCTTTGGCTGGTGTGAGGAACCAGGAGTGTCTGGCAACGTGTTGGGATGTGGTGACATGGGCGATAGTGGCCAACGTTGCAGAGGCTGTGTGGAGACCTCCACATCATTGCTCGTATCCACAGAAACCATTACTGGTGTTCTAGAACGAAAGTTGTACCTATGTGGAATAGGTCGCACCTGGCAAAAATGTGGCACAGTGCATGCAATGCAGGAAGTTTGCAGTGCATCCCCAGGCTAGGTCCGAATGTAGGTTTGAAAGTGGCGAAAGTTATAAGGGAACTAGGTCAAAGACGAACTGACCTTGACAGTGATGGAGAATCCAAACAACGAAAAGGCATCCAGATTAAAAGTGTTGATGGCTGAGTAAGTAACATGACCATCTGTGTTACGTTTTTGTAAGTGGCGGCGATTGTGAATTGGCCCCTGAGGGGGAACTGAACTGTTAGCATATGTCACCAATGTACAGGAGGGTGGGGCTAGTCTGGGAGACCTAGAGGAGCATACGTTTTGAGTTTCACCAGGAAATGGTAGTTCCTGTGTCCATCTGAAAAAGGGCTTCTTAGTTCACAATTCTGAGCTTGATAAATAACTTGGTAGTGAAAAGTTCACTCTGGAGAACAATTACCTGAGTTCATGCACTGTCCCTTGACATGTGTGTGAAACTGGCTCCAATTGTCCTGACAGTTTACACCAGACAGTTTGGAGGTACCCATCTTTTCCACAATGGGTGCAGTGCACCCATCGAGCTGGGCAATCCATATGTGTGAGGCAGTCTGGATGTGACAGACCCTGCTGCTTATGCTGATGTGGCGTCACAGACTGTCCAGAGGCCATCAACATATCTGAAATCGACAAGTCGCTCCACTGCCATTTGGGAAACGATTTAAGGGTGTTCCAGTACCTGATGTCTGGACCGCTGCTACTTGTGGTGGAGCCATGAAATGCTCATTTCGTGTATGTGCGATTTCAAAGGAGTGCACGATTTTCAAAATATCGTCCAAGCAAGGGTTGTCCAGCTATATGGCAGCAATGCATTCTTCTAGATCGAAAACCAGTTGGACCATGACATCCCAAATTAAAGTCATTACATGAGGTTTTGCAAGCTTGGTTCGAACAAATGATGTTGTATTGGCGACTCAATTCTTCTAATTCGGTCATCCAGGGGTGATACAACTAACCAGGCTGCTTCTGATATTAATGCAATTCGAGTAACAATGCGACCACATATAATCATTGTGAATAATAATTCAACAGCAAAGTGGAGATCTCCTGGAATGCGAGTGCAACTGGATTCGAGAAGGGAGCCAAATTCTTCAGTAGGAAAATCTCTCCTGGCAAGCCTGACAAAGAAAACCTACTATCCGAGAGCGTCATCAGGGACCTGAACGTTGGTGAGATGCAGTTTCATCGATGCATATATGTATCCCAATCTTCTCTGGCTTCCTTAAAAGGCGGTATCGCGAGTGGGCAGCTTTCTGTCTGAGAAGTCACCACTACCCGTATTTAGTGAGTACTGTGAATGTGTAGATTGCATTTCAAAAGCTGAATTTCCTGATGGAGCAACTCAATTTCTTGCTGGGACTACTGTTGGAATTGCTGCTGCAGGAGCAGCTGCTGTCGTTGCTGCTCCAGAGTTGCATGAGCTTTGTGTCCAAGGGACTTTGCTAATGTTTTGCCTCGTCGCCAATTATTATGACCGAGATTCCGCAGAAAGTCTGGAATGACCAAAGAGCCCCTTTCCCCTCCGCAGTGTGGCTGGACGGAATGGCCGCGGGGTTGTCAACAGCGACTCGACGAGTGTGAACAAAAAGAAAAAGGACAACGGAGACGCCATGGGGGAATAGCAAAGTCGAAACGAAAATCTAAAGAGGAAAAATATAAGACTTAGCGAAATCGAGACCAAAAAGAGAGGTTTATAATGAGAACAATACGAAAGCACAGCGAATATACAACTGAAAACTGAGTGACGGCGTGGAGAGTTTTATAGTGCTGCAGTGGGCATTAATTTTCCGGTGAAATGGGCATCATCTTGTGGCACATCGCGCCCAGCGCTGCTGACGGCGATACAAGCGCTTGTAGCTGTCTGGTACCAGTTTTTTCATTGGAGATCCTTTTTTTTACAGTAATAATAGTAATGATTAGTAGCATGAAAATAGAGTATAACAAAATTTATAGTACATAGTTCAAAATGTTTTCCATAAAGTCTTTATAGTTGTCATTGTTTTCCATTTGTTTCAATGGAAAATTTTTTACAGTTTAGCTATTGCAATATAATTTGATATATACACTCCTGGAAATGGAAAAAAGAACACATTGACACCGGTGTGTCAGACCCACCATACTTGCTCCGGACACTGCGAGAGGGCTGTACAAGCAATGATCACACGCACGGCACAGCGGACACACCAGGAACCGCGGTGTTGGCCGTCGAATGGCGCTAGCTGCGCAGCATTTGTGCACCGCCGCCGTCAGTGTCAGCCAGTTTGCCGTGGCATACGGAGCTCCATCGCAGTCTTTAACACTGGTAGCATGCCGCGACAGCGTGGACGTGAACCGTATGTGCAGTTGACGGACTTTGAGCGAGGGCGTATAGTGGGCATGCGGGAGGCCGGGTGGACGTACCGCCGAATTGCTCAACACGTGGGGCGTGAGGTCTCCACAGTACATCGATGTTGTCGCCAGTGGTCGGCGGAAGGTGCACGTGCCCGTCGACCTGGAACCGGACCGCAGCGACGCACGGATGCACGCCAAGACCGTAGGATCCTACGCAGTGCCGTAGGACACCGCACCGCCACTTCCCAGCAAATTAGGGACACTGTTGCTCCTGGGTTATCGGCGAGGACCATTCGCAACCGTCTCCATGAAGCTGGGCTACGGTCCCGCACACCGTTAGGCCGTCTTCCGCTCACGCCCCAACATCGTGCAGCCCGCCTCCAGTGGTGTCGCGACAGGCGTGAATGGAGGGACGAATGGAGACGTGTCGTCTTCAGCGATGAGAGTCGCTTCTGCCTTGGTGCCAATGATGGTCGTATGCGTGTTTGGCGCCGTGCAGGTGAGCGCCACAATCAGGACTGCATACGACCGAGGCACACAGGGCCAACACCCGGCATCATGGTGTGGGGAGCGATCTCCTACACTGGCCGTACACCACTGGTGATCGTCGAGGGGACACTGAATGGTGCACGGTACATGCAAACCGTCATCGAACCCATCGTTCTACAATTCCTAGACCGGCAAGGGAACTTGCTGTTCCAACAGGACAATGCACGTCCGCATGTATCCCGTGCCACCCAACGTGCTCTAGAAGGTGTAAGTCAACTACCCTGGCCAGCAAGATCTCCGGATCTGTCCCCCATTGAGCATGTTTGGGACTGGATGAAGCGTCGTCTCACGCGGTCTGCACGTCCAGCACGAACGCTGGTCCAACTGAGGCGCTTGGTGGAAATGGCATGGCAAGCCGTTCCACAGGACTACATCCAGCATCTCTACGATCGTCTCCATGGGAGAATAGCAGCCTGCATTGCTGCGAAAGGTGGATATACACTGTACTAGTGCCGACATTGTGCATGCTCTGTTGCCTGTGTCTATGTGCCTGTGGTTCTGTCAGTGTGATCATGTGATGTATCTGACCCCAGGAATGTGTCAATAAAGTTTCCCCTTCCTGGGACAATGAATTCACGGTGTTCTTATTTCAATTTCCAGGAGTGTATTTATGACAATAGAAAAACTTTTCAGTTTTAAAAAGACAGACATAGCATGGGAAATACGTTTCACTAAAAAAGTCACTTTGATGACTAACAGCAGATGGAAAAATTAAAAATCAATGTAATATATACAAGTACATCCTCAGACATGTGCACAGCACACTTTTCTTTTCCGCACAGTATATACGATTTATGCACACACATGGTGTGTAGTCAACCCTTACACACATGTGGCTATTTATACTATTATAAACGATCTGTACTCTTTCACATACACTCAAACACACACATATAATGTTTACAAATAAATGCAGCCACCCTCTCACTATCATCTGAGTAAATAGTATGAGTATAGGAGGGACTTGATCCTGTCCTCACAAATGAATCGTTTGTCATTATGATCCGACAGACCAACTTTCAATTGTCATACAGTGTGTACCACATGGTCTTGTGAATGAATGCTTACTTGGTGCACCATATGAGGGACAGTTCAGCACCATCTATCTGGGACTTCTTGTATCATTAATTTTGAGCTTATTGAGGGCACACAATACACACCCTTTACGCATCTTTTGTTAGGACCTGTTTCAGTATGGTATACATTTGACCTGAGACCCGCGAACTTCACAACCTGTGACACAATGATCTCATTTTCTTTAAGCTGATGACGTTACTGTTTGCAGATACTATGGCACAAAAATTAGCGGTCACATATCCAGACTTGTCGAATGTGTCAGGGTGGCACCTTATTAATTCATATGGGTTGAATCCTTTCAGCCAAAAGATCAAACTGTCATAATGCGTACAAAGTAGCTTTGGATCTGTGAAATAAGTTTTCACAAACTCATGATGAAATGGTGACATGTTGAATGTGGATAGGTCCAATACACACATACCAACGCAAACAGTATTCATGAACACAAATGAAATCTTAGGCATGTCCAAATGACACGTCCTTCATTGAAGATAGTACCCCATTTAAAATTTGGTCTAGCGATGTAATCACTTATGCCATAACGTTCCTTCCAGTGGTAAACTATGTGGATCTTTTTGGTGGTTTCTCAAATTCTTCACTCTCTTGACGAAAACTGCATTTTTCATTATGTAAAAAAAAAATTTCATTCACACATCACGAGAGATCTCTCTTCAGTATTAACAACAGTATACAGCAGTTACTGCGGGCGACTCTGATCTGTTTCATTCCCAAATTGAGACAGTATTGGACATTTCTGTAGTGTATTGCGTATCACGGTTTACCCCCTTTTACTTGCTCCCAGCGTCGTCATCAACTTATGAGTGGATCTATTGTGTGGCAGAAGGCTCTCCAGACATAGCGGCAAACTATCAGGACATGCCAATTTGACCTCCACGGCACATCTTACCCCAGAATCAGCAGCCACATCCGAGAATTTATTTAATCCAACTATTTCTTCATCTGACAGCCATCAAAACCCTCCGGTCATCAGAGATTGTTGGATAGCATGCCCATATAAATTGTTTACATATAGGTATAGGGTGTAATGCAAATTGTTGTTACATTGCACTCCTCACCCGTTTGTGGATCATTTGCCTCAGCGTGCCTTTATGCACACTGGAAAAGTCCCGGCAAATTCCACAATCGAAAAAAGAGCAGCATTCGATATCTGTCAATAATTCGATGTTGACACATTTCCTTTTCAACACGGCATCACACTAAAGCACTGTAGCGGTGTAAGAGAATCCAGTAGGATCCAACTTGTGTGTGGACATGCATACACTCTGGAATTTCTCGAAGACATCTGAAAGTAATTGTACATTGGTGTTCGTATTAAGCTGCCCATACTCACCCCCCACCCCCATCCCCCAGGTTAGAGCTATTGAATTCCAGCCAAACATTCACTACATGCCCATACTTGGCATCTGTTGTGGTATTTTCTGTAAGGTTGCTAGTGCAAGCAGTTATGTTGGGCAATGTGGTTTCGTCGATATTCTCCATTATATCCAGATATTCGTTTGGGGACACCCTTTCCTTCCTCACGAGCTGCAACTTTGCACCAATGGGATGTGGAACCCTAGAGAGACTCTTGTCATTCTGATGCATTTTGCTAGCAAGTTTCTGATGCAGTGTGTGCATAAATCAGAGTGAGTCTAGAAATCTCAGTGTAATGTTCTTTGTAATTCACTTGGGGAATGAGGTGTATCTTCCATCTCTCTCAGGAATACATTAACCTCATAATTAATCTAGTCGAAATAAGTTAAGTGCTGTAAGAGAAGTGAGCATTATACCCATTCAAACTGTTGAAGAAAATGGGTAGGTGTCGTGGTAGTTGGTATTTCAAGTTCCATGCATAATGTTCTACACTGTGGAACTTACTCGTTAGGTGACAATGGTCTCTACATCGAGTTTCCATTTTTCCATCTACTGGCAGTCCATAAATATGACAACATCTGCATTCTTGTGCAATGTTTTAGTTTCCTGTGATCCAGTCATGGGGATGTTGGTGCAGTAAATCTGATAAATAGCCTATGCAAGTAGTTCAAGTTCAGGGAGCAGCTGTCTTGCAGGATTATCCCTGAAATATGAGTAAAAAATGTTGGGACTAGAATCATATGTGCATACAACCTGGTATGTCACCTTATGTATTATGTACTGCTCTGTGAAGATACTATGGGAGTCAGTGAGATTGGCCACACAGTGCATCGCAGGAGCTAGGAGGCATTCGCAGTCTGAACATACTACAAAGTGACAGTCCTCCTGATAGTAAGCATTATTAAATTTAAAAACTTGTCTGCCTCAGTAGGCATTTTCACATGTACTGGTTCCTTTGCAGAGCAATATGAGAAATCCTTTGCTAAATTCTCACGTGAAGTAAACGAGCTGAAACATGGAGAAGAATAATATTGTAAATGGTCTTGTTTACTCGATCGGGAGGAAAGAAGTCAGTTCATGTTTTTGATCTATATATATTGATGATTCTGCCCTTTGGAAGAAAGCAGCAAATCTCCAGGTCTGGGCTGATGACTAGCTAGTTTGGAAAAGTATATGGATAAGAAGACTTCATGCTTTACCCCTTTTTCTGGACCATGCTCTTGTTCTGGCTTCTTCCTTCTTCAGGATATAAACGTGAACTGATATATCCATATTTTGCCTCTCAAATTTATGTGTGTCCTGAAGTACAGTTGGGAAATCATGATGTTGGCCCTTCATGATATTATGACCCACATTGTACCTAATCGAATGCTGTGCATGTTCGCTGTAATTTCTCTTACAAGCCAGAAATGACTAAGCAAAGCAAAATTCGTCTTCTTTCATTTGGGCGTTAATAATCCTACGTTTTTCAACTATATCTTATGGAAGAACTAATTAGGAGGACCTCCTTTTAATGTATGAACCAAGAGGAATATATAGCTGAGTGCCTTACTGGACACCCTTTCATACATATCATAAAATTAGCCCAGGATGGCACCGAGGTGAAGTCTCAGAAGTCAATGATTGACACACCCCACATATCACTCCATTTTCCCTCTGAATATAGACAATCGTTTTCTCTCCCACACCATTACCCTCTTGTTTCATGGGGTGTGTTAGTTCACAGCATAAAACTTACCGGCAGTATATCCCAGATTGTAGACGATTCTGAAGAACTCACTTGCCAGAACAGATTGAGGAAAAGAGTATGGTCTTGGTGACCTACATTAGAGTTATCTAAACAGGTACGTAAGATCCTATCCTCAAATGAACCTGGAACCAAAAAGTAGGTTAAAGCAGATGTGCAACTAACTTGGTGCTGCTGCCATAAACAGATAGGATGGATGAGAGAGGTGCTGCTGGCCTGCTGGTTACTATCATTATAAGCAGTAGAGGTTGACAGCTGGGGTGAGTGAGGTGGTTGCAGGCACTGGTAGGGTGAATCTGAGGACCCCGAATGCTTGTGTGGTGATTGAGATAGTTCCAGGTGCTGGTGCAGCAAGGGGGCGTGATATTAATGAAAACCCACCTCCGGATAGTCACAAAATACCTGCAAGGAGAAACAAGACGACATTAATAAGTATCATGACAATTCCAAAATATATGACAGATACATGCAGATGTAAATAATTTCTTGTCCTTACACAGAAATTCATTGACGTTGGTCCTACATGGATTTCATATCATCATCAAGTGGCTTGAATATTTGGTAATGTACTAACAACAGCATCAACATCCACCATCATCATCATCTAAGCTTCCTAGAAGCAAAAAATCTTATAAGCAATACATGGAAGTGTAAGTTATTATGACTGTAGAAAATACTTGTAACATGAATTAATACTTATGTATTAGTTTATTGACAATTGGAGCCATTCCCCACTATATTTGGGTGGAGAATGACGTCACATCAAGCTCATTATCAGCAACCTCATCACTGACCCATTTACATAGTTCAATCATCTCATCTAAGTCTCCTAGAAACATAAAAAATCATAAGTGTTGTTGGCAAGTTTAAATTATTGTTGTAGAAATACTTCAAACTTGAATTAACACATACGTATTCACTCTTAATCGACAACTGCTGTTGGCACAGTGCTAGCTGTCTTATCATGGTCAACGTGAGTGACTGTGGCTTTGACCCACTTGCACAACACAGTAATTTCATCTAAGTCTCCTAGAAACAAAAGGAACAGTTAAGTACTGTATGCAGAAACAGTTTTTTAACGTAACACCTGTGTATTCATTTGTTAGAAATGATTGCAGGTTCATTTGATACATACCCTGTGCACTGAATAATAATGCCCTCATTGAGAATACCGCTACCATTTTCTGATGCGCTTTCTAGCACTCATGTTGTGCTACTGCATGGTTTGAGGTTTCCGCAACATGCTATAACCAAACCATGACCATTCATCAAATTCTTGCATGATGATGGGAAACCAAGCCATTTACTTAAATCACTGTCCCCTTAATATCTTACGACACACTCAATAAGAAACATATCAGGTTCAGAGCTTCTCTGTAATTGATCTGTGTAAAAACTCCCAGCAATTTCTTCCCCTTCATTGTCCTTTACAATGTAAGTTCTTGGGTTTGGTCATTGTACTGCAAATATGTCCAGTTTGCCGCACAGAATCTCACAAACATGATCTTGTATTTTGAAACATGCACCAAATCACCTGCATTGAATTTCTGCTTGTGCAGATCCAGCATTTTAATATGATTGTTTTAAAGGTTGTCAGGGCAGCGATTCAACCCTATCTGCAGCATTTGTTCAGACACCTGTGTAACTTCTTTCCCAGTCGTTTTTATCGTTGGTGTCCAGGAAAATTTGAAATACATATCTATAACCATTAAAATACATTTGAAAACCTTATTTACTCAAGAATATTGTCTCACTTGTATGAGATACACTTGCCATAAGTCATCCATGCCTAGTATTATGTTTTTGCACCAATTTATGGAGGTCTCAAACTACTGTCTCCATAAATATTCCATGCTGCATCTTTCTCTATATTCAGAAGTAGCTGATATGATTTCATTCACGTGAGACATGTTCCCAGTGGTGGTCGCAGCCATTCTATTATTTTGTTGCAGCTATCATAATATGTACACTGCAGAGATTGCTTATTTATTCTTTCATGCTGAATGCTGATGTCTCCATCAATACAATGTCTAGCATTTAATGTCAGTTTAATAATTGTTTTGTTTTTTACACTTCTTGGGCTTTATGGTCTCCCATTAGCTTTCTTGAGCACATCAGTAAAATTTAATATTTCACCTCACGTTTCTAGATCTTTTGGTAAATAATAATTAGGTTTTTCGGCTTCTTTCAAATTCTCTATCACTAAACTCTATTTTTTGCCCAGTTAAATATATAATTTGCGTGCTCAGCACATATGGTTTCCTCTGTTGACTCCATCTATTTTATCTATCATAGCACTGGGACTGTTAACGAAATCGGTAATGGCATCTTCTTCTTCTTTTCTTGCCTGCACGGGTAATTGGAGTGATTTCATTCCAAGTGCTCTAACCTTAGTAATCGTAATTTTCATTGAATGGCCTTAAGTTTTGCCAACATGCTGTTGTAAACTTTTTTTATCGTATTGATTAACATCAAAAAGTTTCCAGTTGTTTCGCTTTGAGTTTTTTTCGTTATTATTATTTACAAGAAGCCTTTTTTTATAACTTCTAACGATTTTCCGATTTCACGAACCTTTACATTCATGTGAGCCACAAAATCTCCCAAGAACTGAATTTCCATTGTGTAACATTTATGGATACATTTTAGCATTGACATATGAATAGAAATTTTGCAGAAATGCGTTGGGACATTGTAGATAAACATACTACACACTGGCTGAACTTAAAATTAATTAAAGGAACGTAGAACAGAGTCGCTAAAACAGCACTAGCAATAAGTGAGCCAGACTGTCACTAACAAAACTAATTGTGGGTGTTCCTTAGCGTCCTACGTTGTTTCCTGTGATAGGACATCAACAGAAAACTTTCAGACGAACGTTGTTAACATTGTAAAGCTAAGAATTTCTGTTGAGAATACTATGACGGGAGTTCTCAACAAAGTACATCACGTCAACGTGGAACTGGACGTGTAAATAAAACATTTGTGCCAATTTTTGACATGTAAAATACAGTTTAATAACGCAGAATTGCATCTGTTTCCTTCAAATATTCGAAAATACTCTCAGATGTACGTCAATGATCTATTAGTACCAGCATAGCTCAATCATGGGCATCTAATCCTACACATTATTTATAGATTACAACTGCCAAAGGCTAACAGTTACTCGAAAAACTTGCCAGTGCATTTTGTAAACGTCTATCATTTTTAGCTTAGTTAAAGAGGTTTTTCAATGTCTTCAGAAAATAACAACTTCGATAGAGTGAAAGAGAACTTAAAAATAACGTTTATGTATGAAATGTCTTTTAATTACATAAACGAAACATAGACATACGAAATGTAGAAATGTTAGCAGTCTCTAAATTCTCATTCTGGAGATGGATCATTAGTCTACGGATGGGAAGATAGCAACACGAGGATATCTACAAAGTTTGGCAATAGCACCACAAAAGTTTCAAGCAAGCCACGCGTCCACCTGAAACCTCATAAATTGTTCTGCGGTTACAACGCTTCGGGGAAAGACAAGAATGTGAAATTTGTGGGTGATTCGTAATTATCGTCATAAATTCAACCGTATTCCAGCACATCCTGCCTTATCGACGCAGCGCAAAGGCTGTGCTCGCGGCCTATTTGTTGATAAGACCATTGATAAAGTGACATTCTGCCCTGATCACATTATCTTTGCAAATCTCGTTATCGTTTGATATTGACATCGAATGAAGAGGTGAAAAAAGAGCAGTTTATGTCAACAGGATGGTGAGTTGCAATTTCACTCATTCTGAGGACCTTAACTGTCATAAAGATACCTACACTACGTGACGCCGTCTAAGTACGAGCCAATATGAAATCAAGGCCAGGAAATTTCATGTTTCCTTCGAATAGTATTACTGCAACAAAATAATAAAAAATCAGACAAAAAACGTTGATTATTATCATGCTTTGCTAAACGCCAACGGAAAATTTAAATAACAAAAATTAAATTTCAGGCTGCATAAAGGATATATGAAAAAGGGGAAGTTAGTGTTTAACGTTTCATCTACACTGAGGTTACAAGAAGCTGGACGTTACCTCTTGTGATGAGGATAAGGAAGGAAACCAGCAGGAGATTTGCTAAAGGAATAATTTTAGGATTTAACGTGGAAGCGTTTAAAAAATTACAAATGTTATATCTGGATGGCCAGAAGATTTGAATTCCGCTTTTTCTGAGTACGAATTCAAAATCTTTAAGCGCCTTACTACATGGTTCGGTCATTAGTAAGGGTTTTCTTTTGAAAAATGTGAACAGGACATATTCATTGTTGTGATTTGGAAAAAACACTTTTCGTGTGAAGAGATTCACATACTTCAATTTATTTATAGCTCACATATATATTGCGATATGTGAAACACTGACAGTTTGAATAACTATTTTATAGTCTTAGAATTAGTGGTTTCAACTGTAAATTAAGTAAACATGGGTTTTCCAAATGAGTGATTATTACCTTGATCATATAAGGGACGAAGACGGTCTCAGGTCCACACTGCACCCAAATATATAAATGAGTTCTAATATTCCTTGGACAAGATAAATTATACCTTCAAGGATAAATTTCTTTGCCAGATTTATACTAAATACTGTACATATACTTGTATCATACTCCTTAATTAGCTTCGAAAAAAGGGTCCACTGGTGGTCGACAACATCATTGAAGTTAAAAAGATGTTGAATTTTGCTCCTTGCTTGGTCACATTTACACCAGGAAAAAAGTTCAGACAAGGTGCACATCGGGAAAGGCACTATGCTGCCACATATGTCTCTTGAAGACAGGGAACAGATGACTGTATATGCGTACAGAAAGCTATAGTCTGATTCATGAACGATGGTGGTCCGCGCAGGTCGAGCCACAAACGGCGACTGCACTGTTGTCGGTTCCAAGCGATAGTTGCGGCATGCGCATATACGTGCTTATCGCTCGAAGAAAGTGTGTTCCTGCAAATTATGTCTCTTTCTTGCTTATGTAGAATTTGTCGCTTACCATAACTATCAGCGATGTCAACTAGGAAAAAATGGAATAGAAAATTATTAAATAACTCGCTACGCTCTCGTTTTATGCTTGCCCTGGCTATGAAATTCGCAGCAGAGCGCTCAGAACATTCCTGAACACTCATTGGCTGTCGGAGAATGCGTCACGTATTTGGGAAGAACAAGCCGAAACTCGACCGTAATCGCTTGTGACTCCAATTATAACTGCGGCACAGGTCAAACAGAAAATGAGAAGTTTACTATTACTTACGGTATCAAATGATTCCATATCTGCTGACACAGAATAAAAATCCCCCTGCTCACGGACAGCAAGCCACTAATTTCACTGTTTAACACTTTAGTGAACCTATAAGATAAAACAGTGCAATGATTACAACGGCCGGCCGAAGTGGCCGAGCGGTTCTAGGCGCTCCAGTCTGGAACCGCGCGACCGCTACGGTCGCAGGTTCGAATCCTGCCTCGGGTGAGGATGTGTGTGATGTTCTTAGGTTAGTTAGGTTTAAGTAGTTCTAAATTCTAGGGGACTGATGACCTCAGAAGTTAAGTTCCATAGTGCTCAGAGCCATTTGAACGATTTGATTACAACGATGGGAGCTGTTTCTGAGCAACTATTATTATACTCGACCATTTCACTGTCTAAAATGCAAATAAAACAAACACATTCTGTTGTGTCTGCTGAAGTGATCTGATAACGACGATAACGAGATTGATAAATAAGTGGTACTCGAGAAATTTCCTGTGGCGGTCCAGAAGGTGGTTGTACTCAACAAATAACGAACAAACGCTTCTCACTGTTGCATATTATGCCCATCTTATTTGACCCTGTCACCTGCCCACCTATAGAAATGTGATTATGGACCTATTTCTCGATGTACCACAGACTCAGCGTCCTTAGGAGGTACTTACACTGGCCACAGAAGAGTCCAAGGGCCAAATGGTGATATGAACTACGTTCCAGTCTCCAATCTCAGGATGCGATACGAGGCACGTTGTGGGATGAAGAAGTGGGCAAAACATCACGTATAGCGGCCAGAAATTTAAGCCAGCATCGAAGGTATGGTAAAGTCCAGCCAAAAAATGAGCGTGAAAACAAACTAGACGTTTGTCTCCATGTCCTACTCACAATCAGCCGTACGACCGTGTACATCTAGACTCTACAGGCTCGTTCAAGAAACCTATGTGATTACTCTTTGCAGACACTCTGTCTAACTTAAAATGTTGCCTGGATGTCATCAACGACATGGAGAGTGGTCAGTACCCGTCACAGAGGGAGTGACACGAAATATTCTATCTGACAATGGCCCACTGCTCACATAGGTTGAATTCCATTCTTTTTGCCAAAAGGATGACATAATACGTCTGATCACTGTTTCTTTTCGTCCTGCGCCAAACTCGGGAGCAGAGTGCCTGGTCAAAACATTCAAGGCCTAAATGAACAAGACGATGGTGGCTGAGATCTCTGACGAAGCCTTTATAGGTTTCTAGCTACAGATACAGGGCCTTAATACAGACGAATTGCTGCATGGTAGCAGGCACCGAATACCTTCCGATCTTCTGCGCCCGATCTAGTGAGCCCAGTCTTCACACAGCTCCTCTGCAGCTGTACTACGTCCCTAGTCAGGGCTCGCTAATATCGCCATACACTGGGTTAGTCACTGGACACAGTGTACGTCAGAATACTGAAGTAGCGGCCGGACAAGTGTACTTTGTGCGTCATCGAAATCAGGTGCGACCAGGGGAACTAAATGTCGATACGTCCCCGAACTGACCTCATGAGAGACCAAGTAACCATCCAAAACTGCCACCACAGCCAGCCATGTTTCCCAACCCGCGACCCAGACTTCCCTCAATATCCACTGAAGCTCCTCACCTCCGTCCGTCTTAGACGCACCAGGCTGAGGCCTCCACAGGGTAATCTAGTAATGTGTCACTCCACTTTTATGAAAAACAGCTCGAAGATTCGCGGCGATATTATTTGTACGAAGTATGTCCGCTTTCAGCAGCCGCGATAACGGCGTCACAGCAAACGTATCACAGTGGAATGGCCAGTAGCCTGCTGTTGTTGTGGTCTTCAGTCCGCAGACTGATTTGATGCAACTGTCCAAGCTGCACTACCCTGTCTCAGCCTCTTCATCTCTGAATAACTGCTACAGCCTTCATACATTTCAGTTTGCTTACTGTATTCATCCCTTGGTCTCCCTTTACAATTTTAATCCCCCACTCTTTCCTTCATCACCAACGTAACGATTCCCTCATGCCTCACGATGTGTCCTATCAACTGATCCCTGCTTTCAGTCAATTTATTTTTTGCCCAATTAATTTCAGTACCTGCCCTTTAAGGTAAGTTGTATGGTCAGTATTGCTTCGCGTGTTCCTACAATTCTCTGGAACGCAAACTGATCTTTCCTGGCGTCAGCTTCTAACAGTTTTTCCATTCTTCTGTGATTAATTCGTGTCAGCGTTTGGTATGACTTATTAAAGTGATGGTTCAGTGTTATTCACGCCTGCCAGCCCCGCTATAGAACTTAAATACGCTGTCAGGCGGGCTTATTGGCAGTTTGTATCTTGTCATTAAAGCTATGGCCATTAAAGATTTGCCCTCACATTACTTGTAGTTGTGACGTCTGCTCTCTTCAGCATTTTTTACCATCGACTTAACATATATCTTGATTTCCACGCGCTACGTAGTTCGTTGCGGTGGCCTGCATAGTTAGCTGCAGGCTATGTCACTAAATGTATCACAAAATCTTTGTATGAGTTTTGAATACAATATAAATAACTTTGTAATGATGTTGAAAACCTTGGGCCCAAATTACACTTTCTTCTACCTTTGGTTTCCAGCTCGCACTTGCACACCTCTGAAACATGGGCAAGTTACTGTACGTAAGGAATGGCTGGAACAGCCTAGGAAAACAAAAGAGTTTATAAAAAAGCAAAGTGAAGTCGTATGGCATGGAAGACTGGGAGACTCCAGTGGCAGGTTCAGTCACCTAATTGGGAAGGTTTTTCCTACCCTTCGCGCCCGCAGGCACCTTTTCATTGCGAATTATGAGAGCTGTTTGGGTAAGTGTATCTGTTAAGGGTAGGTGACTATACTTCGTGTGTGTGTGTGCGTGTGTGTGTAGAGCATAGTGTCATGTTCGTGTTGAAGTTGAAGAAAGAAGGGATTTTACGCCACCAGCCTTCCTGTCGCCTCTGTCGTATAGTCAAACGGAGAACTGTCAACAGCACACAGCATACCCGGCAAATGGTCACCCACCCAAGTACTGGCCACACTCGACGGTACATAACTTCGATGATTTGATGGAAACCAGAGTATCCACTTCTGCATGGCCGTTGACAAGAAGTTTATCTAATAGTTTACCGCATACAGTTCCTTTCGAAAGGGCATGAGGTGTCGATAAGATCACGAACGATTTAAATTCCAGGTAGATCCAGAAGATTATGTTATCTCAGCTATTAAGTCACAAAAGCTGTCGCCGCGGCGATAGCGAAAAGTTCTTTAAGGTGCGATGGTGACAGTCATCGACTGGTAGTCATCGTCTGCCAGGTGTGGCGATAAGAGATTTAGAAGTCTATTGAGCAATATTTTGCTGAAATCATAATAGCATATACTTTGAGCGGGCGCTACGGAGGGAGGGTTTTTTAAAAAATGATGCAGTTATGGAAATGTGTCTAGGGAAAGGGCTCTCGTCTTTAGTGTCTATTTTATTCATCGAGCGTTACGTCTAAGAAGAGTGACTCTTCAGAAGCAGGGCACAGCGCTAGTCTTGTAGGCACTCTGTGGTCATTGAGTCCGTTGGAGACGAGAAGTACCAGCTAATACGAAAAGGACTGAGCCATACTCTTACTGGAAGAAACAATCCAGAACTTGATACGTCAGAGAAACACTAAAAAATTAGAAAAGACAAGAATCGAGGATTGGAACAACTACACTCCTGGAAATGGAAAAAAGAACACATTGACACCGGTGTGTCAGACCCACCATACTTGCTCCGGACACTGCGAGAGGGCTGTACAAGCAATGATCACACGCACGGCACAGCGGACACACCAGGAACCGCGGTGTTGGCCGTCGAATGGCTCTAGCTGCGCAGCATTTGTGCACCGCCGCCGTCAGTGTCAGCCAGTTTGCCGTGGCATACGGAGCTCCATCGCAGTCTTTAACACTGGTAGCATGCCGCGACAGTGTGGGCGTGAACCGTATGTGCAGTTGACGGACTTTGAGCGAGGGCGTATAGTGGGCATGCAAGAGGCCGGGTGGACGTACCGCCGAATTGCTCAACACGTGGGGCGTGAGGTCTCCACAGTACATCGATGTTGTCGCCAGTGGTCGGCGGAAGGTGCACGTGCCCGTCGACCTGGGACCGGACAGCAGCGACGCACGGATGCACGCCAAGACCGTAGGATCCTACGCAGTGCCGTAGGGGACCGCACCGCCACTTCCCAGCAAATTAGGGACACTGTTGCTCCTGGGGTATCGGCGAGGACCATTCGCAACCGTCTCCATGAAGCTGGGCTACGGTTCCGCACACCGTTAGGCCGTCTTCCGCTCACGCCCAACATCGTGCAGCCCGCCTCCAGTGGTGTCGCGACAGGCGTGAATGGAGGGACGAATGGAGACGTGTCGTCTTCAGCGATGAGAGTCGCTTCTGCCTTGGTGCCAATGATGGTCGTATGCGTGTTTGGCGCCGTGCAGGTGAGCGCCACAATCAGGACTGCATACGACCGAGGCACACAGGGCCAACACCCGGCATCATGGTGTGGGGAGCGATCTCCTACACTGGCCGTACACCACTGGTGATCGTCGAGGGGACACTGAATAGTGCACGGTACATCCAAACCGTCATCGAACCCATCGTTCTACCATTCCTAGACCGGCAAGGGAACTTGCTGTTCCAACAGGACAATGCACGTCCGCATGTATCCCTTGCCACCCAACGTGCTCTAGAAGGTGTAAGTCAATTACCCTGGCCAGCAAGATCTCCGGATCTGTCCCCCGTTGAGCATGTTTGGGACTGGATGAAGCGTCGTCTCACGCGGTCTGCACGTCCAGCACGAACGCTGGTCCAACTGAGGCGCCAGGTGGAAATGGCATGGCAAGCCGTTCCACAGGACTACATCCAGCATCTCTACGGTCGTCTCCATGGGAGAATAGCAGCCTGCATTGCTGCGAAAGGTGGATATACACTGTACTAGTGCCGACATTGTGCATGCTCTGTTGCCTGTGTCTATGTGCCTGTGGTTCTGTCAGTGTGATCATGTGATGTATCTGACCCCAGGAATGTGTCAATAAAGTTTCTCCTTCCTGGGACAATGAATTCACGGTGTTCTTATTTCAATTTCCAGGAGTGTATTTTCACTCCAGCTCGGGTAAAAATAGAGATATATTGTAATATACACTGAAGAGCCAAAGAAACTGGTACTCTCGCCTAATATTGAGTAGGGACCCCGGGAGCATGCAGAAGTGCCACAATACGACATGGCATGGACTCGACTAATGTCTAAATCAGTGCTGGAGGGAATTGACACCATGAATCCTGCTGGGTTATCCACAAATCCGTAAGAATACGAAGGGTTGGAGATCTCTTCTGTACAGTACGTCGCAAGGGATCCCAGATATGTTCATGTCTGGGGAGAAGAGTGTTCCTGGAGCCATTCTGTAGCAATTCTGGACGTGTAGGGTGTCGCATTGTCCTGCTGGAATTGCCCAAGTCCGCCGAAATGCACCATGTCCAACGTGCATGAATGAATGCAGGTGATCAGATAGGATGCTTACGTGCGTGTCACCTGTCAGAGCCGTATCTAGACGTCTTAGGAGTCCCATATCACTCCAACCGCACAAGCCCCACACCATTACAGACACTCTACCAGCTTGAACAGTCCCCTGCTGACATGCAAGGTCCATGGATTCATGAAGTTTTCTCCATACCCGCACACGTCCATCCGCTCGATACAAATTGAAACGAAACTCACTCGACCAGGCAACATGTTTCCAGTCATCAACAGTCCAATGTCGGTGTTGACAGGCCCAAGCGAGGCGTAAAGCTTTGTGTAGTGCAACCATCAGGGGACACGAGTAGGCCTTAGGCTCCGAAAGCCCATATCGATGATGTTTCGTTGAATGGTTTGCATGTTGACACATGTTGATGGCCCAGCACCGAAATCTGCAGCAATTTGCGGAAGGATTGCACTTCTGTCACGTTGAATGATTCTCTTCAGTCGTCGTTGGTCCCGTTCTTGCAGGATCTTTTTCCGGCCGCAGTGACGTCGGTGATTTGATGTTTTACCGGATTCCTGATATTCACGGTACACTCGTGAAGTTGTCGTGTGGGAAAATCCCCACTTCATCGCTACCTTGAAGATGCTGTGTCCCATCGCTCGTGCGCCGACTATAACACATGTTCAAACTCACTTAAATCTTGACAACGTGCCGTTGTAGCAGCAGTAACCGATCGGACAACTACGCCAGACACACGAACACACACACACACACACACACACACACACACACACACACACACACACACACATGCCCAGAAACGTATCGTTTCCATCCTACATGCATTTCAATTCACATGTTTAACTCACTCACTTCTGCTTGAGGAATTGAATTAGACGCGACGCAGTACAATTATTAGGTAACAATTAGAAAGGAAACATAATAACGAAACACCCACTCATCAGTTGAGCTCATTTGTTTGTATTTACATTTAAGCATTCCGTGTTTACATTATTCCAAACAAAAAAGAACGCAGAATAACAGTACTGATACATTCCAACAGCGGCCTCATATGGCAACCACCAACGTTGTTACAGACGTTGTATATTGGAAGCATGTTTTGGTATACACTCTCCTCCTAGCTGGTGTCTTCAATTTCTAGTGCAACGACCAGAACTCGTGCCAGCAGATCGTCCTTTGTCCCTACAGGAGTTTCATAAATTAAACATTGTATACGACCCCACAATAAGTATTTCATAGGAGTTATTCTGGCGATCGCGGCTGCCACTCGATGGACCACCTCGGCCCATCCATCTTTCACCGTATCGTCTGTTGCGATGTCTCCGAACAGCATGTGAGAAGTGAGGTGGTGCACCATCACGCTGAAACCATATTTTCTGACGGACATTCAGTGGCACGCTTTCCAAGAACGGGTTCAACATGTTTGGCAGGAAAATCAAGTATGTAGAACCAATTACCTTCAGTGGAAGGGGGTATGGACCAATCACATGGCCGTCCAGAATACCTGCCTATACGTTAATACCAAACTGGTACGTTCCCATACACGGGCTCCTATTCAAAATATTATGTTCTCACTCCACAAGTCCTAGAAACATGTAACACGAATTTGCGAACACCTTGTATATAACACAGTGACACAATAGGCTTCCTTATATTCTCTCTCACTTCGATACTGAAAGGATAGGAAATTGACTGAATATGTCCCTGTTTCATAATAGTTTTCCTATCGATTCATCGCCACCGTCTAACGCAATAAACAAATTGCGTATTTAGAACATACGAATTAAATGTTTCTTAATAAAATTAACCTTTATCTTACTGTGAATGACGCTAATCTACATTACAGTTGAAGATACACTGAAACCAGTGTGCGAATGAGACAGGAACATCGTTAATAGTGATAACTTCGTTGAACAGCATTTACAGCGGGTGGACAAAAATATGAAAACACGAAAAACACAATACCGTGCCTAGTACGGCGTACCAAAACATCTGGCATTCAAAACAGCTTCCAGTTGTCTCGGAATGGATAAATACATTTCCTGCATGGTTTTCAAGGGAATTTCATACCATTACTTCTACAAGTTAGTGGCAATTTGAGATAACAATGATGGAGGTGGATGGCGATCGCGCACCCTGCTCTCCACCGTAGACCATAAAGGCGCAATAATACCGAAAACTGGTCACTGTGTTGGCCAGGGGAGATCTACATCTACATCTACATCTACATGATTACTCTGCAATTCACATTTAAGTGCTTGGCAGAGGGTTCATCGAACCACAATCATACTATCTCTCTACCATTCCACTCCCGAACAGCGCTCGGGAAAAACGAACACCAAAACCTTTCTGTTCGAGCTCTGATTTCTCTTATTTTATTTTGATGATCATTCCTACCTATGTAGGTTGGGCTCAACAAAATATTTTCGCATTCGGAAGAGAAAGTTGGTGACTGAAATTTCGTAAATAGATCTCGCCTCGACGAAAAACGTCTTTGCTTTAATGACTTCCATCCCAACTCGCGTATCATATCTGCCACACTCTCTCCCCTATTACGTGATAATACAAAACGAGCTGCCCTTTTTTGCACCCTTTCGATGTCCTCCGTCAATCCCACCTGGTATGGATCCCACACCGCGCAGCAATATTCTAACAGAGGACGAACGAGTGTAGTGTAAGCTGTCTCTTTAGTGGACTTGTTGCATCTTCTAAGTGTCCTGCCAATGAAACGCAACCTTTGGCTCGCCTTCCCCACAATATTATCTATGTGGTCTTTCCAACTGAAGTTGTTCGTAATTTTAACACCCAGGTACTTAGTTGAATTGACAGCCTTGAGAATTGTGCTATTTATCGAGTAATCGAATTCCAACGGATTTGTTTTGGAACTCATGAGGATCACCTCACACTTTTCGTTATTTAGCGTCAACTGCCACCTGCCATACCATACAGCAACCTTTTCTAAATCGCTTTCCAACTGATACTGGTCTTCGGATGACCTTACTAGACGGTAAATTACAGCATCATCTGCGAACAACCTAAAAGAACTGCTCAGATTGTCACCCAGGTCTTTTATATGGATCTGGAACAGTAGAGGTTCAGGACGCTTCCCTGGGGAATACCTGATATCACTTCAGTTTTACTCGATGATTTGCCGTCTATCACTACAAACTGCGACCTTCCTGACAGGAAATCACGAATCCAGTCGCACAACTGAGACGATATCCCATAGGCCCGCAGCTTGATTAGAAGTCGCTTGTGAGGAACGGTGTCGAAAGCTTTCCGGAAATCTAGAAATACGGAATCAACTTGAGATCCCCTGTCGATAGGGGCCATTGCATGCAACAGTTCATCCTCGTACTCACAAAACCAGCCCTGCACGATGCGAGCTATATGAACAGAGGCCCTGTCGCCTTGGTACACAGCATTACCTTTGGAGGACAAACATTTTACCATGGGACGGACCTGATCAGCCACAATAATCACATAATCCTTGGCAGTAATGTGACCTTGCAGAGTACCCATGGAGCCAATAGATTACCATGATATGGAGCCTCCGACATCCTTCCCTCTTTGGTCGTAAACTCGGCCTGAGATTGGAAACAGTGTACAAGTCTCGTCCGACCAAATGACATTATTCCATTGGTCCACAGACCAGGGTTTTTTGGCTCGGCATTGTGTTTTCCTTTTACAGGCATTTGTGTCACTGATGTGTGGGCTTGGAATTCCAGGTGTCACTGCAATTCCCTACTTATGTAGCTCCCTTCGTGTTGCTGAAGCGTGTACAGGGTTCGCGAGTGCAACATTCAGTTCTGCAGCGACTTCTGCAGCTGTCGTCCTCTTATTTTTCGTCACAGTTCTCTTCCATGACCATCTGACGATCACTCAACACCTTGGTTCGAAGTCACTTAGCTCTGACGTAACGCAATCATAACTACACAGAACACTGTTCGAACCGTGACTGACGCTTGCAACGTACTGAGGACGTTGCACAGGTGTCGTTCGTGGCCAAATAGAACAGTGCAACTCGCAGACTTGACTAGAATCTGCATTTATGTTCAAGCTCGCATTTCTCGCTGTGTTTCAACATTTTTGTCCAACCTCCGTACAGTAGTGGTCTTGCTCTTCTCATCATTTACTTTTACCCGTAAAACTGTATTGTTGTCAACAGAGTCTGCAGTGAGCAATAAAATTTTGGCTGTTCTCTGATCAGGGATTCGCTTCTAATAAGTAATAATATTCTACTGTACCAAATCCATCGACTTTGGTCACGGAGAACAGTCCCGAAAATTTCTATCGTAGAAAATCAAATTAATCGAAAAAACGTTTTCCGGTGTCTAGCTGAGTTGTTTATTTTGTTTTTCACAGAACGCTGTTATTGGATATATCGCTTTATATCGGAGTATGCATTCTTTTATGAATGGGAAAAAAAGGTAAAGCCGTCCTCCTGAAGGATTGTTTGAACACCGCAGTGCTTTACTAGACGTGGAGCTGTTGCACATGATAGGCCGTTGCCTTTCTCCGACTTTTGAGCTGACTTTTTCAGCCAGTTATAACGGGCGCTACAGATTAACGTGGACTCCGATCCACGGTGCAACTTCGCCTCTTTCAAATCAACAACTCATTGCCAGAGTAGCAAAAGCGATAAGTGACAGAAGAAGATCACAGGTCGGACTTCTCATCGAAGCGCAAACATTTTTATTTGTCGTCGCACACTTACCTACGTCTTTTTTTAATTTTTACTTTTACCCTTCAGTTTTCCTTGTTATTATATAAAGAAATCACAATTTTTACACAGCCGCATGTTTGAATAGTTCTTTGTTGTATTAGGACTGCAAATAAACTTCTTAAATTACACATAAAAAATGGCAGCATTCGTAGAATGGGGACTTTTAAGCAGTCTGCAATAGTTAAAAATGATGGAAGCTTCTTATAGTTTTTTCTAGGTGAGAGGCATCAGTCCTGTTAGTAGTGCAAAAGCCGTTGCTACTTTTTCTTCTTCCGTATCCTGACGTTGCTCTTCCTGAGCCCGATTCAGCAGCTGATACGTTCCCCTTTTTCAAACAGCAGTTTTCAGTGTTGTCTTTATTAACTGCGACCTACTGAGCCACTGAGGCAAACGAACCGAAATTATTTCTAATATTTTCCCGCGGTTCATGTTGGGTTTTGATAGATCGCACTCCCTGATAAAATAGTGAATCAGTAATGATACGACAAACTAAAGGCAGCTAATTGTACTGTCCTATGCAGATAGTACTGTCACCTACAGTATGAAAGAATAAGACAGTTAAGTACTTCAGCTGATTACGGCCAGCAAATCCATGCAATTCTACGTGTCATTAACGGACGAATAAATAAATGTGACTTATCTCTGGTAAATCCGTTGACGAAATACTCCCGGATTTCCTGATGACACATAGTGAAGTGTGAGAGTTCCGTATCGTGTCCGTTTGGCTGTGAAGCGCTGCGGCTGAAAGACAAACAGCGATATGCGCAGTGATGTGTTAACGGAGAAAGAGGTATATGGGCCGAAATAATTCAAAAGTACGCCTTCTTATGTATTACGTTGTTTGGCTGTCAGCAGCCTCTCCCTGACTATTATCGTGCAGCTGGTATGCAATTACGAGCAGCAAAACTTTATAGTTATTCCCACTTGCCTGACATGTTTCGTGTCTAGATTCAGCCAAGTCTTTAACATACAAGTTGTATTAGAAATGGAACACTTTGTAACACCACCCATAAACACGATCTGATCAAAAGTATCCGGACACTTACCAGTGAACATTAATACGAGGTGTGTACATCCTTCGTCTTTTGATGACTTGAAATCTACTGGAGACAATTTCAATGAGCTGTCTGAATGTCTGAGGGAGACTGACACCCAATCCTTCCTCAAGGGCCGAAATCACAGAAGACAGTGATGTTGGATGTTGGAGTCTTGAGCGAAGTCGACATTCTCACTCATTTCAAGTGTATTTCCATGCAGCTCGGGGCTCTGGGAAGGCCTATCAATTTCAAGATTGTTCCTGTCCACAAACATCTGCCTCACAAATGGTTCAAATGGCTCTGAGCACTATGGGACTTAACATCTGAGGTCATCAGTCCCCTAGAACTTAGAACTACTTAAACCTAACTAACCTAAGGACATCACACACATCCATGCCCGAGGCAGGATTCGAATCTGCGACCTTAGCAGCAACGCGGTTCCGGACTGAAGCGCCTAGAACCGCTCGGCCACAGCGGCCGCCTCTGCCTCACAGACGCTGCTTTATGACAGGGCGCATTGTCATGCTAACACAATCATCGTCTGCTCTACTGTTCACAGTTCATAATGCTGTAAAGTTGGTTCACATCCCTACTCATTCGGTGCATCCTTAAACGCAATAAGGGGACCACACCTAACTACACTAAACACTCCCATACCGTAACACCACCCCCTCTACATCATTGTTGGCACTACAGTTCACAGCAAATAACATGCTCGTGGCATTCGTCACATCCAATCCCTTCCATCGGATTGTTATAAGGTATAACGTGATTCATCATTCCATATCACTCGTTTCCAGCCATCCGCTGTCCAGTGGCTTCACTGTTTATACCACCTCAAGCGTCGCTTAGCAATGACTACATAAATGTGTTACATACGAGGAGTTGCTCGACCATTGTACCTTTTTTTTTTTTTTTTTTTTTTTTTTTAGTCCATAGCACTTTGGAACTCTCGAGTGCTTCCCTCCGCTGATTTAATGCCACAGTGGCCGACCGTCCATGTCCGACAGTTCTCCCTGGCCTTGGTTTAGTTGTGGTTCTTCCTTAGAGTTTCCACTACATAATCACATCAGAACCACTCGATTTGGACAGCTTTAGAAGGGTTGAAATATCCCTGATATATTTGTTACTTAGGTGACATCCAACGTCTAGTTCACATTCGAAGTCACTGCGATCTCTTGACCGACCCGTTATACTAGAGGGTCCGTTTCTTGTGATATCTAGTGGTCAATTTCGCAATACACTGTGATGTCCGGATACTTTTGATTGGGTAGTGTAATTTTGTGTGATCATTTCCCTGTCTAAAGATAATAACTCCGCCTGTAATCTTTTTCGAAATATCCAGGGGCTTGAATAAACGGGGGGATGCCACGAGGCCTCCGAGGACAAGGTGCCCAAAAGAAAGAAAGAAAAATTTAAATGCAAAGAAAAAGTGGAGAAATAGAAAATACTACGTACACAGTTGTTTCTCAAATGTCCATAGCAAGTTGGTGGTCACCGAATGTGCTTTCAACGAATGTAACTGCAGCAGCAATATTAGTAGCCGGTAGACTGGTTTTAAATGATAGAAGGATACTATGCTGAGACACACTAATCGGCGCAGTAACAGGATTATAACGAGAAAAAAAATTAGACAGATTACAGTGAGAGCAAGCGCCTACACAATCGCACGTACACACACACACACACACACACACACACACACACACACAGAGAGAGAGAGAGAGAGAGAGAGAGAGAGAGAGAGAGAGAGAGAGAGAGAGTTGCAAAACTAGAGATAGAAAGCACGGGAGAAATACATTCAACTGACTCACCAGAAGGACGAAACAATCGAACGTCGGCAGCAGCCACAGGCATTGCACGATCATTTCCATTACGATTTATTAAACTAGTTTCTAATCAATTACAGTGGCGTTGTTAAATCTCATCTTGTTGTGACTGTTTCCACGTGAGTAATGTGTGTGTGTGTGAAGAGAATGACAGAAAAAGCCTTTAATATTTATGGAATAAAATCTAATATAATACGTTGCGTGACCGGAAGTGTCATACATATCAAAATTCTGCAGGCTGCTGTGCGGTTGGCTCACAGATTTTGTGCAGCTCGGGCCAAAGAAGTGACGTCATTGCCGTAGTCAGTTGTTGTTAACGTTGTAGGTATAATTCAGCCTCGAAGACTAAGCACTAATCCACTTACTTTCAGTAAGCTACACATCCTCCTTCTTCCAATTAAAACAAATGGCGTGTGTAGTCTCTCCGTAGAAACTACCGAAAAATCCGTTCGTGGCTGCCAAGACTGGGGCCTTATGAAAGACAATCCTGTGGTTTCCTCTCAGCAAAGCGCGTTGCTCTACAGCTGATCTGTCTACTTCCCCCCTTCGACAACTGTCTTTCTGCTCCTCTATTTTCCACCGATCTCTTCGTAGAGTCCACACGGTTTTCTATACGAGGCGTAGCCATAAAGTTATAATTATTACCTCGGAATAATAAAGTTTATTAATGTTTTTTTATTTTTCTCAGATAAACGACTGCTGTCCTGGTACACATGTAAATCCCCCTCCCTCCCCCCCCCCCCCCCCATCCTCCCTCTCAAGTACCGCAGAGCAGCTGAAACGAAATGGCACATACTATTGATAAATGGGCTACAGTACGGTAATTTGTTTTCTGCGTTTCAACGTTGCAGTCATCCATGCCGAGTTGGTGGACGTATACCGCAATAGCGTACCATCGTATAAAACAGTGGTGAGACGTCACAGTTGCATCCTGTGTGGTCAGAGGGGCCTGAATTACGAAGTACGGGGATCCCAAGAGAAGTGGAGGACTCACGCTGGAAGTCGACGGATCACAATCGAGACGATAATGAAAAAAGTGATTGGTCAGTTTCCAACATATTGCAGCACATTTTGAACGTGATAAAGGTTGCTGCCCATTGTGTTCCGCGGCTGCTCTCAACCGTTCAGAAAACTCGTCGAACCGAGACGGCAGCAGAACTGCGAACTAAACAGACGCAACATGTGCGTCCACAGCCGCCGAAAAAGGTGAAGACTTAACCGTCATCAGAAAAAGTGAAGCTAAGTGTTTCTTCCTTTTTTTTTCAGAGTGCCACGGTACAGTCCTGACATATTACGCTCTAAGAGCCAATCTTCGCAGTAGCATACTATCGAAAATTTCTAAGAAGGTCACCGGTGGCCATCACAACTAAACATCACAGGATGTTGTCCAAAAGGGAGGTTTTGGTCTACTACAGTGCCCCAGATCATTCTGCAGGGAACATGCTGCTTCCTTGTGGTACCAAATTTTGCAACCCCCCATGCATAAGCATTCATAACCAGTAACAAAGAGACATGGGTCTACAGAAAACGAAGTGATCAAATCAGCTTCTGTTCTACATGAAACAAACAAAAAAAAAAAAAAAAAATCGAAATCGTTCATTCAGCCGAATATTCTGTTACGCTTGTGAGAAAAAATTCAGCAGAGTATGAGCAACATATTTACAATGCAAGTCAAAGAGTGCGACACACACGCAGGTAAGTTGTAACCAGGGACAGAAAGGGATGAAACCAGCTTCTGTGTCATGTCATATTAGATGATTTTTAGTTTCGACCAGTACTAACGCGCTATTATTTTCATCTGTTGCTGACCACACGGTAGAAATTGTGATTTTGGCTTTCACAAATAAATAATTTTACAGTCAAAAGGCGGGCACGATGTCATTTGCAAGATTTTTGATGATTGCGAACTTTTGCCCTTTTCTCACATTATGTACTGCGAAATGTGGATGAAGAGAAACAGGCAGATTTCGTGTTCCTAGATTTTCGTAAAGCATTTGACACGGTACTCATTGCAGACTGTTAACAAGGATATGAGCTTACGGATAAGGTTCCCAGATATGTGAGTGGCTCTAAGACTTATTCAGCGTCTGATCGAACACAGTACGTTGTCCTCGACGACGCGTGTTCGCTAAAGACAAGTGCATCGTCAGAAGTGCCTCAGTGAAGTTTGATAGGACAGCTGTTATTTTGCATATACACAGAAGATGAGGTGGACAGGTTGGGCAGCAATCTGTGGTTGTTTGCTGATGATGCTGTGGTGGACGGGAAGGTGTCGAAGATGAGTGACTGTAGGATGATACAAGATGACTTAGACAAAATTTCTAGTTGGCGCGATGAATGGTAGCTGGCTCTAAATGTAGAAAAATGTAAGTTAGTGCGAGTGAGTAATGTTTGAATACAGCAATAGTAGTGTCCATCTTGATACGATCACGTCGTTTAAATACCTGGGCGTAACGTTGCAAAGCGATATGAAATGGAACGAGCACGTGAGAACTGTGGCAGGGAAGGGGAATGGCTGTCTTCGCTTTATTGGGAGACATTTAGGAAAGTGTGGTTCGTCTGTAAAGGGGACCATAGTGCGCTAGTGCGACCTCTTCTTGAGTACTTCTCGAGTGTTAGGGAACCGCACCGATCGGATTAACGGAAGACATCGAAGAAATTCAGAGGCTAGCTGCTAGATTTGTTACAGGTACCTTCGAACAGCAGGCAACTGTTATGGAGATGCTTTGAGAACTCAAATGGGAATCTTCGGAGGGAAGGCGACATTCTTTTCGATGGATGCTACTGAGAAAATTTAGGGAACCGGCATTTGAAGCTGATTGCAGAACTATCGTACTGCCGCCAACATACATTTCGAGTAAGGACCACGAAGATAACATACGAGAAATTTGTGCTCGTACGGAGGCATGTAGACAGTTGTTTTTCCCTCGCTTTGTCTGCAAGTGGACCAGGAAAAGAAACGACTGTTGGTATATGGTACCTTTGCCACGCAGCGTACGGCGGCTTGGAGACTTTCTATGTAGATATATGTGTAGAACCGCAAGTAGTGGACGTTAATCATATGTTTTGATTGAGATTTATCGCATACGTTAATTTGTAAGATCAGAAAAAAGTTCCCAAATACACACTTTACCATCAGACTACGACGCCCCCTTAAAGTATAAATGAAAAATATTAGCATCTGATACTCGTATTTCGCAAAGCACCAAAATTTCCCGTGTTCGAAGTTCACTGACAGGCCGCTAGAAGCGCTCCTGTCGTTCTCTGTTTCCATGTCGTAACAAGAGCCTTGGGGTTCTTACAATCTGGTGTCCTGTTCCAGACAGAGTACACACAACAGGAAAACTTGCAGCACCTGAAGAGGACAGCTGGGTCGGTCATCGAAACATTGTACATTAAATGGAAACAGCAACTCAGCAGAACACCTGGAAGTACACCGTTACGAATCGCTCAAAGAAAACCCGAGTGTTCATCTCCTGCTTCAACACAGGCCTCACATCAATTTTTAATGGCGCTGCAAACACGTTCCCAGATTCCAGGGATAATGCCTGTTTCCTTACACCTTTCCACGTTTCGGTTCCAAAGGAATCCCAAGTCAGACACTTTGAATGAATACACTAAATATGTTAAATAGACTCAGAAGTAGAAATCGATAAGGTTAAAATCAGATGAGCGAGGAGGCTAATTATCCATCAGTCAGGAAACATTCGATCCAAGCATCAGTGAGCCATACGACAAATATGTGCAGGAGTGCCATCGTGCAAACAGTGAGATTGTTGATGAATGATCAATGGAGTGTCTTCAAAAATATGAGGCATGGTGTTTTCGAGGACATTTGTGTAACCTGCCCCATAAGTCTATTTACAGTTACATCGGGTTCTACTAACTGATCTCCTTCAATAACTGCCCACATGTTGAGGGAGAATCGCATTTGATGATGAGATGGAACAGCTGCGTGTGGTTTTTCATATGCCCATACATGATTCATCTGTTAATAACACTAAGACAGGAAAGCTGGAATTTATAACTTACTGCTGCAAGAATCACTGGCAGAACGTAACTCGAGGAGAGTTATCAGCTGTTAAAAGGGCATGTACGCATTACAAATGATAACGTTATAACTGCTGCTCTTGCAACAGTTTCTAGACAACAGTTTGAGCAGCATTCACCTGCAATCATAATCTTCGTGTGCTGACAGAAGAATCCAGATTTTTTTCCTCTGCTTCTGGAGTTGAAGATCTTGGTTGCCCCCTTTCCAAACCAGGAGATGCGTACTTCCCATGGGCGCACAGACTTCGACGGAAATGATGTGTCTTCCGATCTGGACACCTTCACTGTGGGTAGCTCTCCCGATACAAAGTACAGACCAGCACAGCATTGCGTCCACATCACCGTACATAAAACGCACTTCTGCCAGCTCCTAATCTGAGTACGTCTCGACATCCAAACACAACACTCAGCATAACATTTGCCTTAGAGTTAACTGTCCTGTTAGTGTCTTCTGTCGCAGAAATTACCCACAGGAAGCAAAAAGGTTCCGGGAATACTATTGCTTTGAAGGCCATAACTCGGAAAGCAGGCATCTATGGACACATTACTCCGTATAAATCAGTCTTAAGCCTTTCATTGTTCCGAGGTCTCTTCCACGTATACAACCTTCTTCATGGTTCTTAAATCAGGCTTCAGCGATGATAAACTGTTCTCTCTGTAAAATTCTACCAGGCGGCTTCCTCTTTCGTTACCTTCCTGCAGTTCCTGTTCTCCTAATATTTTTCCTACTGTTCCTTTTCCTACTACCGAATTTCATCCACCCGTCACTATGTGAATAATTTCCTTTATCTCATCATAGATTCTTTCAATCTCTCCATCATCAGTGGAGCTAGTTGGCACATAAACCTACAGTTCTGTAGATGTTGGCTTCTTGTCTATCTTGTCTACGATAATGCGTACACTGTGCAGTTCATAGTAGCTTACCCGCCTTCCTGTTTTCTTATTCGTTATTATCCCTACTCCTACATTACCGTTGTTTGATTTTGTGTTGATAACCCTATACCCACTAACCAGAAGTCCTGTTCTTTTGCTACCGTCCACCCAACTACACTGTTTCCCAATATATGTAACTTCATCCTGTCCACTTCCCATTTTTAAATTCTCTAGCCTACCTACCCGTTTAAAGAATCTAACATTCTACACTCCGACCTGCAGAATACCAGTTTTGTTTTTCCTGTTGATAGCATCTTTCTGAATAGTCCCCAGGTGGCGACATGAATGGGCGACTATTTTTCCTATGGAATACTTTACCCAAAAGGATGCCATGACATTCAAGCCATAAAGTAGAGCTATGTGTCCTTGAGAGAGGGGGAGGGGGAGAGGCACAGAGTAAGGCGTGGTGGTTAATGTTGCAAGACCTGATCAGTCAATCGTTCAGACTTCTGCCCCTCTCTGCAGAAACCACGTGTTTTGTGGCCTCTCCACAGATTTCCCTCCAATGTGGCTGCACCTAGGGTACGGCTATCTGCGTTGCTGAGACACGCAACCCATCCCATCAACGCAAGGCCCATGGTTCATAAAGGGTATGTAAGAGACAGAGACCTTAAATGCAATTTTCTATCCCGCAATGATTGGAGCACTGTAGTCAGTACTTGTCACGATGACATCACAATTTTGTACTTTAAACGTCAGATGCTAACTAACTTAAATAAGATTAAAACTATGTCAGGACGTGTTTCATAGCCTTGTGTCGGAGACACAGAAGTTCGCTGGAATAAAAACAAATAAATAAACAAAGCCGTTAAGATAATGAAACGTTGCGAAGTCCACATCTTAACTATAAGATTTTGTTTCTCTTTTGAAACTGCCAGAGTTACTATTTTTTTTTTTTTTTGTGATACGTGACGGAAAAGTGGTTAGATTGCAGGCTTCTTTCGCATGTTTCGTCAGGCTTTTCAGTAGAGAATTCTGCAACAATTGTCTGCTTTCTAGAATGTGATATGCGTGATAATTCCTCGCGACAATGCAGTGAGTACAAGTGCGTGCAGCTCGCGTTTTTGATAGTGTCATCCACCACAGTGCAAATGGCGAGATTTCTTCTCATCCTGGGTAGACGTGGATATATGCCTTGAAACGCGTATGTATTTAGTACAGCGACGGCGAGGCATGACAGAATCTCTGACCAGAGAGTTATTTATCGTGGCTAGTCTGCGCTTGACCGCGCGAGAGTTCTGTTGCATGTAGGGAGTCGGTAGTAGTAGTTGCTAGTTGCACTCAGTCAGTGCTAGTAGCGCGCGAGAGACAGTCGGAGTTGTGTGAGGAGTCGGCGGGCGTCGACATGGCCCTCTGGTCAAGATTCAGGACGAGGTATATTATTTAAATAAGGTAATGAAGCAGCATTGCGCTCATCTGATAATGTAATGTATCTTAAGTGTAATTAATTTGTTCAAGAATCGCCCCAATAATAATTTTGTTTTCAAACCAAGCATTTTAACAAAACAAACTTTTTATTGAAAGAAAGTTTCCCATGCATTTCCTTAAAGAAAAAAATTACTTAAGTTCAAAGAATTTTTGCGATGCATTTCCTCCAAGCTATGGCAAAAAATAAGAGCAGATGCAATTTTACTGAGGTAAGAACAGGGCCTAAGATCGACATTTCGGTCTATTTGCGTTTTCATTGTCACTGAGATTTCATTTTTTATTGAATTGACTTTCATTTTTGTGGGCAGCTTACATTTGGCTCAGATTGCTGTTTCTCATTTAATTGTCACTGTCAATAAATTATTTTATTTGCTGGGGAGGCTACACTAGGTTCTATTCTCGTTAACATTTAATTGTCATTGACTTTCAAATTTCTCTGGGGAGGTTACAGCCTCCAAACTGGATGTGGATTAGGTTAATGTTCTATGAGTCTGTTTGTCCTCAGTGAAGTTAGATTGTGTCATCCAGACACAGTCACTCTCCACACCATTTAATACCTCCACCAACGGCCGATATCGATCGTGGCTGAGAGGCGCCACAGCTGACGGTCGACGACCGCCAGCAGGGCACATCCATCACTCTAGCCGAGCAGCAACGGGGCCAAGCAGACAGCCATGATTCGGTCCAATACAGTCAGTTGCATGATCTTTCATCAACCATGCCGTTCTGCTAATTGGATTTCAGCCCCGTATTGTACCTGGACTTTCTCAGTTGCATAATTGGCTTTCAACCATGTTCTGCTCTAGACGAAACTAGTTTTATTCGTGGATTACATGTTTGCATCGGAAGCAACAGAAAAGTGGCGACGAGGTCTTATCCTGTTCTGCTTGAAGTGATGCGTTTGAGCAAAGTGCCAGTGTTACGTATCCAAGGGCGCCGACTAATAAAAAAAATTGGGGGGGGGGGGGGCATACTGGGGGGGAGGGGTCTTGCCCAGGGAAATTTTCTAAATTTTAGACGAAAATAGTGAGTTTTAAAATTTTTTCAAGCATTTTAGAGTCATATGATCAACATTAGAACACCGAAAACTGGACTCTCGATAACTCGACACTCCGGGAAACTCGACAAGTCTGACACATATTTTGGCTTTGAAAAAAGAAACAAAACACACACTCACGGTATTTTCGTAAAAAGCTAATTTAATTTACAGTAATTACCATGCTTATAGACTATCACAGAGCAGTGAATACATAGCTCTGGAAAGACTGAAATTATATTTAAATAAATCCTAAACTATCATTAAAAGAATAAAACATAAAATATTGCTGTCGCACAGTAGTAACACTTTGATTAATAAGTGAAATACCTAATTTAAGTTTACTTTGAATAAGGCTCAGGGTTCATTAAATAAAAACAATATCTCAGAATTAATGTTTTAATATAGTTAATACAGTATACCTAATACTTTCAGTCAAAAAGTATGTAAATAGCGAATTTTAATTTGATCTTACACCCTTAAAATATTTAAGTATTTGAAAATAACTAATACAGTACTATAGTAACATAATAATACAGTACTAAACTAGTACTAGTATTTCGAAACTGAAAATTTAACATTGTGAATGTATTTAATTCTCTATTTTATAAAGATTTTTAATATTGCTCTAAATGCGATTATTAGAAAGGTGCAATTGTCGACCGTCTGACTGGATTACTGGATATGCAGTCGTTGATGACTGGTCGGATATCCATTTCATCCAAACCATCTCGGTGGGCATGAAGAACAGCCAAGTTGTTCAATCTCTTCTGTCCAATTGTTGATTCGAGATATGACTTCAGACGTCTAAGGGCGATAAATGACCATTCTGCTGTTGTTGTCGTGATTGGAACTACTTGGAGAAGCTTAATGCACTTCACTACTTCACATAGCATTTCTTCAACTGCAGGCTCTTGTGCAACATGCTTTCTTACATCATGCATGTTTTTTAAGACCAGTTGTTATTTATTAGCGATATCGGCTAACATATTCAAGTGTAAGCACAGTCTCTCAATGTCTAGGTCATTTTTGAAAAACACAGTTGATTTTTCCAAATTCGTTTCACCTCTGTTTACTAAAAGCAAGCACTCTTGTTGAACTGCACTGACCTGTGTGATTCCAGTTGAAGCAAACCGCTCAGTAATGCAAGATTGCAACATTTCGCAAACTTCAATGTAAATAGCTTTGTAGTATTCCTTTGGGGTTTTGAAAGTGTGCAGTGAGCTGGCTTCGTTGTTTTCGTACTTCTTTGGTATACTTCGATTCCGAGGAAGCGAAGGATCATCAACTTGTGGAGGTTTTTCTTTTAAACACAATTCCCAAATGCGTTCAAAACTATCACACCTTCCATTCAATATACAAATCAAGCCCTCATATAATTTTTCCAGATCAACAACAAATGAGGGCACTGATTTTTTTTTTCATTGACATCCTCCACTGGGTTTACTGCATGGCAATAAAGACGTAAAAAGAAATAAGTCTTGAATTCCCACATTGAGCCAAGTTAGCCTGCACAATTGTAATCTGTTTTGTCCTCTGCAGAAAATGTTTCAAAAAACTCTTCAAGTTATTCAAAGTTTTTCAATATTCTCAAGATACTAAAAGCTCGCATAATCCATCGAGTCGGGCAAAGGGGTCATAGACCAGCTTGGTCTATGGCGCTTTCACAGCGTATGCTTCTGAAAAGTCCCATCCTTTTATTGGATTCCCTTACGGTGTTTATTAAGTCCTTGGCTAAATCCATAATATCCCTCATACACGTACGATGTGGGAGACTGTCTACAACTGGCAAGTCTAAACTATGAGCAATGCAGTGTACATAACGTGCTTTTGGTTGTATATCCAAAACTAACTTTATTAGTCCTTTGAACTTACCTCTCATATTAGAGGCACCGTCATAGCACTGTCCTCTTAAGTTATCCATTGACAAATCACGACGAGCAGAAACGTCTTAAAATACTAAACAAAGTTTGTGATTCAGTGTTAGGGGTCTTTTATAAGCCAATAAAGTCTTCGTTTATGATTACGGAATCATCAACAGTACGAATACAAAATGACACTTGTTCGTGAGTCGAAGAATCACTTGTT
Source organism: Schistocerca americana (assembly GCF_021461395.2). Taxonomy (NCBI): domain Eukaryota; kingdom Metazoa; phylum Arthropoda; class Insecta; order Orthoptera; family Acrididae; genus Schistocerca; species Schistocerca americana. The sequence continues at coordinate 635,618,993 of NC_060120.1, read as the reverse complement.
TCGTCACCATAATAGAAAATTGTTCAGTCTTCTTGACTGAAGCCAATGACTTTCTCAACACAAACTTTCCTAGGAGACGAATGATCTCGTTTTGAATATCGTGGGACGTCCACTTACACCCGAACGCCCTAATCAATCTTTAAACTCCAACAATTGAAAACAATTTGAGTTTACATCTTCGTGTCCTCTAATTGCTAGTCCTTGTTGGCATAGAAATTGCATAGTAGTAAAAATTGTGACAAGAGCTAAATGGCCTCTTTATTCAACTGGGACGCCACGCTGGTTAGTGACAGAATTTAGTTTCAGAACATCTTCTTTATGCGTAAAGGTATTTTCATGAAGACTGAATTTTTCCAAAGCCTTTTTCCAGTTAAAAAACCAACCACCCGGAAGTAAATGTATCTTCTTTTTTTGAAGAAAATTGTGATAGATTTTTAGCATCAGCCTCTTTGCAGGTTCTGTAAAAAACTTTTTTTCGGTAGATGCTTCATATTATAGCCATGTATATTTGATCAACCAAAATTTCTGAAATGATCTTCCCTTACCGGATTGTCCATGTTTCGGCTGTGAACGGTTCTCTCTTGAAGACGACGAAGCAATTGACGACACAATAATTGTTGGGGGTTGACTTGCAGTATCACCGACTTCCAAGTGCGCCTTTTTGGTAACAAATTTATCCATTGCAAACTTAATTCACAGTACACTAAGAGACTAAAGTAAATGAATAAAATATAGTCATATAAAATAGTCCACTAAAGTCGGAACACTAAACATGTTTATAGCATTCACTGAATTAAACTTTCCACAGTGAAAGACTGTGACAGCAGGGTGAGCTTTATACAGCCGCGGCGTCGCACTGTCTCGAAGCGTCAAGGCGACGTGAGGCAGAGGGTTCCAGGAGCTTCTACTTACTCCTTTTGATGTCACCGAGGCCGCAGCGCCCGAAGGTCCGCTCACCGGGACAAATTCTAAGTGTGCCCGCAGCACCGAAACACTATCATGGTTCACACCACTTACTACCGTAATAATTATTGACTCATTACTGAATGTATTTTAAAAGGTAACTATCGCCAAACAAGGAAAATAAAAAATTCCAAGATAATTTTGTGATTTTACAAAGCACAATATAACTAATAATTTTCTTAAATTATTGGCGGGGCTCTGCCCCCCCCCCAAACGAATTTTTTTTGAGGGGGCTCGCCCCTCAGGCCCTATGGAGTCGGTGCCTGTGTACGGATCCCTAGTTTCTATAACTCTGGCAGCAACAGCTGTCACTGCAGTAGTGGAAGTACCAAGAACAATTTTAGCATCAGCTCGAGTCTGAGCAGCAACAACAATTTCAGTTGGCAGCCACTGATACTCCTCACCGCCGTTTGCTGCCTCTGGTGAATCTTCAGACAGCTGGGAAGTTTACTTTCATGATTTTGAAATGAACTGTTATAGCATTTCAAATAGAGAGAAAAGTGCACTGATCTCGTCTTTCAGTAGTCGTTTCTACTGTGTGAAGTGGTGCAGAAACTGCAACCATTCTCGGACCCTAGTGAATTTCTTTCAGTGATCTCTGCGCTCTATTAACTGAATGCTATGGTAATCGACTGCACACTATGACTAGGCTACAGCTTAATCACAGACATACACAACAATCTTGTATAGCATGGACTGCTGACTTGCAACGTCTTGCAAGCAAGTGTCAGAACTGTGAAGTGTCGTATGCAAAATCATTAATTCAGTATGTGGTTGTATACCTTGATCCCAACAGGGAGGCCACATCAAAAGCTTTTGCTCTGTCCAGTCCAAATCTTGGTGAAGTGCTCAAAATTGCTAAATCTTCTGAAGCTCAGCAAGCTTTCACAAATGACATTATTTTCATCTTTTTTTTTCATCATGGCAGCAACAACAGCAACCGCTACGAAATTGTCTCGAATGAAAAACAGCCCACAGTTGCACTAAATTATGTTTATTTTAAACCTAGGCCATGGTTTTAGTTGTAATAATATAGCCTTCTTCAGAAGTCCTGTTTTCATAATTTTTAAATACGTGTGCATATACCTATATGCTGCCTTCACTACCTGGACAGGTACATATTTCATTATTTTCATCACGGCAGCGACAACAGCAACCGTTACGAAATTGTATATGGACACGTTTTTAAAAATTATGAAAACAGGGCTTCTGAAGAAGATTTCACATGAAACCATGGCCAAGGTTTAAAATAAAGATAATTTAGTGCAACTGTGGGCTGTCTTTCAATCGAGACATGGGAGCTCAATTTGGGCCTGATATTTGTTTTCTGGACAACAGTGCTACCTTGCGATTAATTAATGGGAGCACATATCAGCAGCTCAGCTTTCCTATGTTGCAAAGGGCCCAGCACTCAATCATGTCTTACTGCTCCTCAGAGATTTGTCATTGGCAGCTAAGTACAAAAAAGTCTAACTTTGTTGTGTATTCCCCTGCTGCTGATAAATTTTCGGCTTAGACACCTTCATCAGTTTTGGTTTCAAAGTATCGGACCAAGTCCATGTAGTGTCTGATAAGGTGCCTTTTTCGGACTTTGAAGTTCTACATAATTTTTACAAGGAGATATCTAAACCAACGCTCAGGTGTGCACCTAATTCTAGTGCTCACATCCCTATGAATTCTTCAAAGGTGCCAAAATTTTGTTAGAATTTGCTCGCTACTGTGTGTTGTGAGATGGACACACAATGCACAGTACAGAAATCTTGAACCCCTTTCCAAATGGCTACAGGAAAAATATTTATGCTGTCAAATGGACAAGTGCAATTTCTTTATCCCCAGTGTCAATTACCTAGAGCGCATTCGTAGTCATAAGAGTACCATGCCCATGTGTGACTACAAAAGTGCCATAACCAATGTGCCAACCCCTACTAACTTTAAACAGTTTCAGTCACTGCTGGGTAAAATCGTGTACTATACCAATTATATTTCGCAACTGGCACAAATCGCACAGCCCCTAAATCAGCTGCACAAGAAGGGCATCAAATATGAATAGTTGGTCACCTATCTAGCACCTCTAAGATGATCTCAATATGGCACCGAGTCTGATTCCAAGTGCATCAGATCTGCCATTGACACGTGTAAAGACGCGTTCCAGTATGGGATTGTTACAGTTCTGTCCCATAAGCCGTCAGGTGATTGTGAATGGCTAATCACCTTCACCTCCAAAATGTTGACTGTGGCGTAGCTCAGCTATTCATGAACTGAGAAGGAGGCTTTAGCAATCATTTATGGGGGTCAAGAAATTCCACTTGTCAACAGACCACAAACAATTAATTTCGTTGTTTAGGTATCGTTATAAGCACTCAGAAACACTGTCCATTGTCTTTAAATCAGTGCCACTATGAGATCCACTTTAGCCCAACCGTCCATAACCTCAGTGCAGGCGCCATATCCTGTCTTCCTCTTGGCCCTGACACAGAAATCAGTTACCAGAAAACATTTTGTTTTGCCCTGGATTAACATCTTCAACAAACCCTGGTTGAATTCGCACTGACCACACACAGATAGCCGCGCCATCGTCCTGTCACCTGGACCAGCAGAAAATTTTCCCTATGGTACAGAAGGGTTGGCTAGAGCACTGCTTCAAGCTAACCGACCCAGACACTTATATTACTTCACGAAGTGTCATCAACACAGTGCTAAAAAGGGTATTTTAACATTAGTCACAGAATACTCTAAAATCTGTAACATCATTCTGACCCTGGTCTGGCCCACATCCTCCAGCTCCTTCATGCTTATATTGACGGGTGATGTGCAGGAAGATGTTGGCCTGGTGGCATGTCTATTGGCCCAGCATTAATGGCAACATTGAACATATGTGCCACTCCAGTTGTTCCTGTTCCCTCAGTCAGGTGGCCCCTGCACAAAATTTCTTGTCATGGCCTTGTCCTGACCACACATGGCAGAGGGCCCATGTTGTTTTTGCCAGGTTGTTTCAGGGAGCTATGTGGCTGCTGATGATGGAGGACCTGTTAAACTTCCCTAATGTGGCACGAATGTCATCCACTACCACTACTGCTACCATCCATGCCCTCACAGTAATATTCACCATCAAGGAAACGCCATGAACAATGGCATCAGCTAACGGACCCTGATTTACATTGGCACAATTCCAGGCCTTCTGTCATCATAACATCATCTGACACCTGACTACCACCCTATTTCTCCCTGCCTCCAATGTGGAGGCTGAGTGGGTGGCCCATATATTCAAGACAAAGATGCTGAAGGCCTTGCATTCATTGTAAGCTGTGGAAGTCCTGCATGGCTTTCTCACAACATACTGGTCCACCTCCATAATCGGAATCAGTCTGGCTGAAATACAGCATGGATGCCAGAATCACGCCCTGTTAGCCCTCCTGTGTCCTGTGTAGCATGCACCTTCACCCCAGCACCACCACCAAGACCCAGGCTAGACATCAGGGTTACCACCAGCTGTGCTTCTTATCCTCACCCTGCACCTCGCTGGAGAGTCAGTAAGACGATGACAGTGTTTTATCCTGTGGAAGCATAATCGCTCTCTCCGCCTTGATCCTCCTTCAGTCCTGTTGTATCGGCACGATCTGCTGCCTCCAGTGCACTGTCACTTTCGCCACCCCTTCAGTCCTTAGGTAGTAGCCCTTGATTGGCCAGCTTCAAGCCCATGGTTCTGGATCTGCGGCGGGGTGTTTTCCTGTTCCACTCGCCCTCCCTCCTTCCCCTTGACCCCTTACCCTCTCACCGGCACTGGCATAAGCTGGGACATTTTTGGCTCTAGGTGCTGATTTCAGTGGGGAGGAATCTAATATCTCCTCCAATGACCTATAGCGATCGTTGCTCAGAGGCGCTACAGCTTGTGGTAGATCATCACCACCAGTTGCATGCGTGGCATGTAACATGGTCCACGCTTTTCGTAGCAATTGGGCCAGCCAGATAGCCGTGATTCAGTTTATGCTCGTCGAATGAGCTAGTATGAGTGACGCCTTTCTGCTTGTTAGATTTCGACTTTCATTGTACCTTTGCTTTCTTGTTCTCGTTATTGACTTTCATTCAGTGTTGTAATCCCAACGAATTTGCCTTTGGCCACAGATTACGCATTTGTATCGGGAGCAGACAGAAAACACTTCTCGAGTCTTTAAAGAAAAACGACAAAATCAGATATTTTCTTTCGAAAGCCTTAGTAGCGTCTCTGTCACAATAAATATCGTGGAATGGCATACATTAGCAAGACGAAGGAAAATTCATCGAGCAACGACTGTTAAGGGTGTGCAGGCTGCATTGAATGGACTAATATTATAAATACTGTACATGTTGTGGAACAGCAGAGAGCTCAAAGTTTAGGCCAATCTCTTAAAATAGATGAGCTACACTGGAACAAGATAATGCGCAGATTCTCCTTCGCATGTAAAGGCTGATGGGATTAAGAATGTGGAACAGATTGCAAAGATATTTCACACTCCTGTCCTGACACACAACAATATCTGTATTTCTAAAGATTGAAACTATATGAAGTGACAGATTTATAGAATTTAAGTTATCAGTGTCTATGTATGAAAATAATCAGTGTATTTGGTAATGTACATTCCACTGAAGCATGAGCGGTTCATTGAAATGTGTCGTATTAACAATAATAACAGTAACATCTCTTAGTTACGTGTGATGTTTTAACGTGGGTAGAAAGACTATCATTTAAAACCGTTCTGATGTGACAAGTCACACATTTCTCTTCGCAGAAAGTACCCTAATGCTCGTAAGATCTTGTACGGCCTGACGCTCTCATTGGCGTAATAGTGTTAGCACGAACGGACAAGGGAAGTGTCAGCTTGTAGTATTCTGAATCTGGAACTTTATTAACTTGGATGTCCGATCATGTTTGTAAATTCTTGATGTTTCGCTCACTTAGCACTCACTGCGCTTTACAGTTATTGTACCAGTCATCCCCGGCTATCAATCGTTGCGTTCGTTCTACCGCTAGTCGGCAACAAGCTTCTAATCTGCTCGTCGCAGCGCTGCGCCGCCCAGCGGCGAACGGCAGACCCACAGCGAGGTGCTATCAGCTGTTCATTCCCAGTGTTGGAGTGACAAGTGTCGGAGTCCAGTTTGTAATGGCACATTTTTTATACGCTACAGTACAGTCAACGAATAGTGTCCACCACATGCTAGCGAGTTGTGGGAAAGAGGTGTGGAACTTTTCTATCTTCAGGTTGTGAGAAATAGATTAAATATGGAATGTAATGAAATTACTTTGACTAGTGCTGTTGTCCACAATAGTATGGCGTCCAACTTCTTAGCGCCTGTGAAGACAGAGCAACAAATATATGAAAATTCTATGTTAGAAGATGATCCAAACGCCAATTCGGCGGTAACCAACGAAGAAAAAATAATTCCAAGGTGGGGCCCTCATCACAAAGGCGCGCAGGAGTTAGCTAACCTGTACAGTAGAGGTAAGCTGTAGTGCCAATAAATAAAAATATTAATATGATATGTTTTTTGTTTGTTGTTGCTGTAATAACAAATATTGGTATTAAAGAAGGCCCCAACAAAGCTGCAGGTGTCATTTTATGTTATTGACGTTCAGGAAATAACTAAATCATCGCAAATTTTCGACGCTACATACGAGATGCAACACGCCCACCTTAATGCCGGTCCGAAGCTCTCATTAAAAAAAAAACTAAGAGATGTGCTGATGTGTAGCGTTTGAGTTTTGGCATTTGCTTATGAAGATGTCCGACATTCGACATCTTATGTAATCCATCAATATTAAATAAAGCTTGTGTAAAGCTTCTGTGAAATCTCGTCAACAAAAGATGCCATCAGGGATGATTTATTAGTGTGTACGAAACCATAAAGCTAGGCAATATTCCTCCAAGATCTTATTACCGTGAGACGGAACCTTTATGTCACTAAATGACATGGATCATATATGGTGAACCCATTAATCACTATACTTTTGGAAACTTTATTAGAGTATTGATGCTTGCATAGTCCTCTCATTTCTGTTTATAAGTCCAAAGCAGTGTTTCATTTTCGATGCTGAACTACAAAGATCTACGTTGCGTTAAATCTAGAATAAAATGAAATAAAATTTCTTGACAGAATGCAGCTAACGTCACTTCCATTCCTTGATAAATGAATACACACCAGACATTATTAAGCAGCTTGTTAGTTTTTATATGTACTTCATTTCTTGTGTAGCATACCGTTATTGAGGTATCAGTCAAGGCAAAGGAAAACTTGAGATCCCACCAAGCTATTTTTTGTAAGCCATTTATGTTAAAAAATAAGTTGGCTCAAAATGTGAGCCGCGTGTTTCTTTTGGCTCACATAATTTCAAGGCTAATCATAACCAGCTTTTATGGTTTGTATGAAATTAGGCTCTTGATTCTCAATACACTAAAAGTCTTACAAAATAAATGGAAAGGAAGTAGTAAATAGCAACAGAACAAATAGCAGCTTGAACAGATCTGAAGTTATGGTCTTTAGTCCGAAGATTGGTTTGATGCAGTTCACTATTCTTCTCTATCCTATGCAAGCCTCTTCGTTTCCAAATAACTAGTGCTATCTGTATCTATTTCTTGATCTCCCTCTAAGATTCTCTCTCTCTCTCTCTCTCTCTCTCTCTCTCTCTCTCTCTCTCTCTCTCTCTCCCCTCCAAAGCTAAATTGGAAATTGGCAGTCCCTTGATGTCTTCAGAATGTGTCTGGTTGTATCACAAATTTCTTTTCTCATCAGTTCTGTTCAGTACCCTCTCATTAGTTACATGATCTACCAATATAATCTGAAGCATTCTTCTATGGCACCATGTTTCAAAAGCATCTATTCTTTTCTTGTCTAAATTGTTTATCACCCATGCTTCATATCTATACATGGCTATACTGCATACAAATACTGCCAGAAAACTCTTCCTAACACTTAAATCTATATTTGATGTTAAAAAATTTCGCATCTTTGGAAATGCTTTTCTTGTCATTGCCAGTCTACGTTTTCTATTCTGTCTGCTTTGGCCATCATTAGTTATTTTGCTGCCCAACCAGCAAAACTCATCCATTAATTTAAGTGTTTTGTTTCCCAATTTAATTCCCTCGGCATCACCTGATTGAATTTGACTACACCATATTGTCCTTGTTTTGCTTTTGTTGTTGTTGATCTTTTATCTTTCTTTCAAGACAATGTCCATTCTGTACAACTGCTCTGCAAAGTCCCTTGCTGTCTCTCACAGAACTACAAAACTGATACAAAACTTAAATTAACTGAAAACAAATTTTGATGTGAAGAATTGTGGCTTAATTGGGAGACCAAACAGGGCAGATGTAGTCTGGTATTAAAGAGGTAGCTCTCATTGAGAACTGGACTGCTTCCCTGCACTTCTGCTGTCATACAGCTCACCTCAAAGGCTTCCAGCTGTTACTTCACTAACCAAATGTGGCACTTTCAGGACAATCCCTTCAAGAATTCCTCTTTCTATTTCGTACTTGTATTGCAGAATGTCTTGTCAGTTTCACTATAACCCTCTAGCTTGATCACTTGGGAAATCAGAACTGATGATCAATCCTGGATGGAATGTGTTACCGAACAAGAAGTAGACTTTGTTTTGTGAAGAGTGACCTCAAATCTTAATCTGGCCATTCAGGTTTGGATTTTTCCTGGCTTCTTTCACTGCTTAAAGCAAAAATCATTATTGTTGTTTTTGTTGTTGTTATTGTTATTTATTATAGCACAATCCAGTCACAGTAATGTGATCTCTGCCTGTGTTGTGGGTCAATGTGAAATAACCAGTCGTAGATGGCAAGTGGCAGCACTAGCAGTGGAGGGTATTTAAAGCATTTCGGGGATGTGGAGAATGGTGGAGTCATTGTTGTAATGTGGAAACTGAGCTTTTGGGTCAAGGGTGGAAGCATTCTCAAAACGGCTAAATCTGTAAACTGTTTGTGTGCCACTGGGTTAAAGTATACCATGCATGGCAAACAGGTGCTATCCAAAACCAGTGTCAAGGCTACTGTGGTACACTACAGGCCATAGATGACGGGGAGGAAGGACTTCTGTGGAGATGTGTATGGGCAAACAGACATGCAGCTTTTGAGCAACTATCTGCTCAAACAAACCAAGGGGCTACCTACAATGTCTCCTTGATGACCATTCAGCAAATGTTTCTGCATATGGGTCTCCACAGCAGGTACCTGGTTCGTACATCCATGTTGACTGCTGTTCATCAGCAACGAAGGCTGTATTTTGGACCCCAATACTGTAACTTGAAGTCAACTGAGTGGCAACAGGTGGGCTTTTCAGATGATTCACATTTTATGCTCCTTTGAACGCATCATTGTTGGTGTGTACGGCACGAATGGCGTGAAATGTCTGAAAGTAAACACTCTGCAACAATCATCAGAAATGTCCAGGTCAGAGAAGGGACGTTGTTGATCTGAGGAATATATTTTTTTTTTTATTTTCCCTTTGTGATCTTGTCATTCTGGAAGGCACACTGGATTAACACAAGTATGCACCTGTCCCTGGGGACCGTGTCCACCCCTATGTGCAGTTTGTTTTTCCTCGACACGATGATATGTAGCAGCAGGGCAGTGCAACACATCACAGAGCTCGCAGTGTACATTTGTGTTTTAAAGAGCACCAGGAAGAGTTTATCATACTCTCATGGCCACTAAACTCCTAGGATTTAAACAAAATCAAGAATCTGTTGGACTACCTCAGTTGGGCTGTTCTTGCCCTGGATCCTCAAATGAGAAACCTGAAATTAACGTGGCTCCACATCCCTGTCGATACCTTCCAGAACCACATTGACTCTTCCTTTTATGTATTCCATGGCCCACACTGCAAAAGTTGGTTATTCAGTCTTTTGACAGTTGGTTACAGTAATGTGACTGGATAGTGTATCATTATCACTGTTCTTCTTCTCCTGTATTTTCCCCTGTATTGTCAGCTCTACTCTTGGTCCTCATTTCCACCTTCCTCAAGATATTGCTTTGTCAGGCTGCATGAAATCTCATACTTTGTGTATTTCTTAATTTTATTTTGAAGGCTTAATGCTAGCTTCTGTTTACTCTTTCATTCTGGATATACTGATCCTAAACGCCCTTTGTATTTGATTCTGTAAAACTAGTATCGTCTCTCTTTTATGCCATTTGGGAGGTGCTTTATATATATATATATATATATATATATATATATATATATATATATATATATATATATATATATAAAAAAAAAGCAAGTAGCACTTATAAGAGTCTTAACAATTAAATGAAACTGTTTACCTTATGTATGATAATGATTCCTACATACATCTTGTAATATAATTATGAAGATTCCTGTTCAACAAATCATAACAGTATCTTTGTTTGTATTTTATATAGTGAGGGCACATGTAATATATTTACTACTGTGGATGAATTTTCACAGGATTGTTTAGTTAGCAAATAAGTAATTCTTTCTTCTTTAGCTCCACCAATCTTAATTCATGTGAATCTACAACATACGTCTATATAAGGACGAGATAAGTCAGACTTGTCAGTCTAGTGGTAAAGTGTGTGCCTGGAAACCAAAAGGTTGCAGGATTGAACCCTTGTCTGACCACAGAATATTTCGTTTTTCCTATAAGGCAACCTTCCCTTGCAATGAGATGAAGATTTGCTGTGAATGGCACATGGTTCAGATTCCACAGTAAATTTTAGGTACCATTTCCCTGATAATATTACTGGTGGAGGTTGGGGACATGTCAGTCATAGAATTGGTGTCCAGGCTTTCAGACCCACATGGTTATTAGGATAAGATATGAAAGGTACAAGTAGATAAAGCCATAGTACATTTTATATAGTATGTTTACATTTACATTATTTGACCTTTTACTTATTACTAATAAATGTGTACTTATTTTTAAGCAGAGTTTATGTATATGGTCCTTCAATATCATGTGCCTGTCAATGCCTGAGAATTTGTAATGGTCTACCTACACCCAGGTAATAGTTTCTTCACAGATGGTGTACTCAAAGACAGTGGTGTGGAGTCAGTTCACCAGAATCAATATGGTTCCTAGGTGTTTGTGCACTCAGGTCAGCTCAAACTGCGTCCATGCAGAACACACACCATTCCAGATCATCTGAAAATGTGACAACCATCACAGACAGACTGCCCCCAGACATTAAATCAGTTATGAAAGCAAATAAGTGTTTTTGTAGCTGGTTAATTCAGTTACAAGAAAGTGCTGCTGCAGAAGGCATTGACATTCTACTGACTTCTATATGTCATTTGAAAAAGAGAGAGAGAGAGGTGGTGATGGTTCATCTATCTCATGTTTTAGTTACTATCTTCTTAAAGTTATTAAATCGCCCATGTTTACAATTCTTTATGCGGGCGTATTAAATTTAGTTTTGTGGTAGATTTCCTTGATAATGTGAAATGTGTATTGTATGTATCTTCTTTTCTTAACCACACCTTTTGTAACATACACTGACAGCACTGGTCACTGTCATCTTACTTTACACCACTTGTATCAAAAAAAGATGAAACACTTTGTTTCCTTGTCTCAGATGCTCTCATCTTGAGTAACCTATTTTATTGCTCAAGATCAGTTCTTTGTAATGTATTTTTGAGAATTATTGCAAGTGTGTAGTACCTGCCACGCAAAACTTTTAAGTCATCTTTGGTAGTTTCCACACAGGCAATTTTGTTTTCTGAGTCATTGTGTATCTCACAGAACAGATAATATTTTGAACAGATAATGTTTTGACAATAATAAATACAGGTAGATAAACACCATACATGAAATTCTTGCAGAAACTGCATCAAATAGTTCACTGTAACAATGGTATGTAGCCTACACATTTATAATTATAACTCTGGAGTTTGTGCAAGAGTTACCAATAAATTTAATTGATATGTGATGCACATAAACTTAAAACTAGAAACTCCCGCTTAATGGATTGGTTGTTTTCAAATGTCTGTGACCAATAACAACTAAGATGATGTTATATCAAAAGGAAATTTCTTTGCAGAAGGCTAAAATTGTGACACTGAATTACTGGTGCTTGCATTGAAGAAGTGAAATATTTAGTACTGCCAACAAAAATAAAAACAGGTACCGTATGCTTTAAGAACTATTAGTTTCTTCATTGTGCAGGAGAGACAGATGTGTTGGGCAGTGTTAAAGGGAGAGGGCAGATCACTCTGACCCTAGTGTGAGAATTCACCTGTTGTGAGTATGAGGGGAGACAAAGATGAAAGGGGAGGCATCAAAGGGGGTAAGAGGCCAAAAATAGTAGTCCAGTCGCACAGTGAGGAATAACGATGGATGAAGTGAAGGAGAAATGGTATGAATAGTGCAGTTAAGAAGTAGAAGGGAAATGAGATTGGGATTAAGGAGTAATTTGAAAGGGAGGAGGGTGGGGTTGTAAATGTAGATACAGGATCAGAGGAAGAAAAGGTATAGTGAAAATTAGAGAGAGAGGGGGGTGACAACAGGAGGGTGTCAGTATGAAAGGATATGTTGAAGTGCAAGTTGCCACATCCAGAGTGCAGGGAGTCTAGTATTTAATGGGAGGATCCAAATAGTCTGCATGTTGTAGCAGGTGCTTGATTCAGTAGAGTGGTGATGTAGAGCATGTTCAGCAACTTGGTGTCCACAAAGTGAACAGTTCTACACCCAATAGTGTTCTCAGCCAGTTCCTTACCTTAACCTTTGCTAGTCTGTGTCCTCCAGCTGCCTCTTTTCCTGCTCCCAGTCCAACCACACACATAAGCCATCTGTCTCCCCCAGCAACTTACGTAGTCCCTACCTCTGTTTCTCTCTTCTCCTTCCTCTCTAGCACTGCACCTAGCAGCCCAACATCTTGTCCCCACCATGTTCCTATACATTCTCACAGGTAGTACTACAGCATCTTCCTCGACCCCTACCCTTGTCTGTGTGTCTGTCTCTGTGTGTGTGTGTGTGTGTGTGTGTAATTTTGTATCAAGGTAAATGCAGCAAGGACATGAGTAACTGTCACTATAAAATGCTCATTAGCATGTAACCCCAGCAAAACAATTCGGCAATCTACACATCTAATATAAACATGGCCAATGGTCTTGTCATGTTAGATATACTGCTTCTCACCTGATCACTGAAGTTAAGCAGTGCCATGCCCAATTAATACTTGGATGAATGAGTGCCTGGAAATGTTGGGTGCGATTTGCACAGGGACACAAAAGTCATCAATGTGGTATCCAGTTGAAAGACTTGTACCATGCCACTGTGCCGTATGATATCATCATCCATCATCATCATCAACATCAACTACACATGCATGAGAATGAGGAGCCATGCAGGCCATTTGTTGGACAGGTTGCATAGTTCACATTCTCTCTCCCAAACCCCTACCACTGACCCTACCCTTTTCCTTCTCATTAATAAAACTGCATTTCCATTGCGAAAATATTCAAGCTAACATAATGATGATTTCATAAGTGACCACCTTTATTGATAAATATTTCTGGTACCCCCTTCTACTTCATCTAGATATACCTATATAGTGATTACGACCAATTCTAAAACAAAGGAAATCTGGTGTAATGATTATCATGTAGTCTAAAAAGAAATTTGAGGGAATCACATTAGTTTACAGTTACTTGCTGATATGCTGTTGAGTTAGACACAAAAGACCAATGAAGGTGTAGCCATATTTTTTAATAATAAATGGATCAATGAAACAAAAGGTCACTTAACAATTAAAGAACCATAAGCATCAGGCTGAAACATAATTGGGAGGGGCTGGAGGGTGGAGGTTGGCTAACTTTTCATTAGTGGAACATTTGCTCCTGCACAAAGTTATACCATTACTGAGAAGGAGTGAAACTGGAAAGAAATGCATAGATCCAGTTTTTATACTGAAAAACTAATAAAAACATGTCATTGTCTTTATACTATTTAAAAAAAAATGTTGTAGGTTGCACAGTATTGTTTGTATACTTAAGAATGATGCATTTTGACCAGACAGGCGTCATCAGATTATCTGAAAATATAAGGGTATGATGACATTACAATAAATCCGGGTTTATTGCAATGCCGTCATCCCCTAATGTTTTCAGATAATACAGTAATACAATAAATCCAGGCGAAACATGTATTTGTTAAGTTAATAAACATCATTGTGCAACCTACAACTGTTTTTCAAATATTTGCAATAGTAGGTTGCTGTACCATCACACTAAGATGGAATGGAATAATTTTTGTTTTCTTCAGTCTTAAGATAGGTTGGATGCAGCTTTCCATTTTGGTCCATTGTGCGCAAGTCTTTTCATCTCTGTATGCCTACTGCAAACTTCATCCATTTCAATTTTACAGCAGTCATACCGTGGTCTCCCTTCATCTGGTGAGATGTTTGTTTCTATAGATCCATGGTCTTATTTCAGTGATCTCATGGCTATTGCAGTCATAATTGGTGATGTAAGTGTGGGGAAAACACAGGGATCGTCTGCAGCGGAACTCCACACTCAACAAATGCACTGTATGGTGTGCTCCAAAATACTTGTGCATGCACCAGCATTGTACTGTGTCATCAGATCTGCCATAGTAGCCTATTCTCCAACCTCCATGTCGTGTGATGACGCTTGGAAATTTAATACATTATCAGCTACTCCCTCTTCAACATCTTTCAAGCGCTTTCCATAGATACTTACAATAGTAGCATGCAGACACTAGGCCAGCTTTTCTGTTCCTGAGATGCTCATTGTCAGGCATTGGGCCATAATAGTATTGCTTTTGTTAAAGTCTTTTATGTTGGTATATTTCCCCATTTTCGGCTTGTATAATCACTAGAACAATTCCCCATTCATTTGTGCTCTGCTTATATACTTCCCTTTTCACATCACATGCTAGCAATGCCACCAGGTAGCCTTCAGTCTTGTGGTGGACAGTGATCAAAAGTTTTAGGCTCATCAGCTTAGGTTTTCCTTTTGTCAACTTATCTTATAAGTCATAGAGCCAATACTGCCTTGTGTGTTCTTAAAGTTTATCCTGAACTCAAACAGATCAACCCTGAGGTTAGTTTCTACCATTCTTCTTTAAATAATTTTTATTAATATTAAGCATCTAATATTCTCTGTTCCGATTAACAGAATACTAGATTTTTCTGAACGACATCTACCTGAGTAACCCTACTAGAGAGCCCATTGGGATTACTGTTTTATCTCCAGAATAATTTAGTCTAGAGGATGCCACCATATTCAACCGTACAATAGAGCAGTATGTTCTCAGGAAACATAACAGCTGTATACAGTTTTTGACATTGCCAAACAGCAGTCATACAATAATTTTTAAATGAACATGCCACCATTTAACTGTATTGTTGTTTGTTTATTTACAACCCATGTTTCACCCTTTTGTGCCATTTTCAAGTGATTGAGTTGATGTTGCTAACACACATTGCACGACATCAAGCTCAAAATTGGCCATAAATTAAGAAAAATATTGGCTTCTCACGAAATGCCAGATGTAAGATAATTATCTTGTAAAAGATCAGTAAATAATAGTGGGAGCACGTCATATTTAGTAAAAATATAAACCCAATCACTGGAAAATGGCATAAAAGGCCAAAACCTGGGTCGTAATTAATTAAACAATAATAGAACCAAATGGCAGTGTGGGTGAAAAAAAAAATTCTGTAGATTCCCCTCGCTTTCAGCTGTCCACAGCACCAGCATAGTAACATCATGTTCACTAATGTTACAAAGTTACAGTTGTACAGACTGTTACCCCTGTAACTAACTCTTCGGGAACCACAAGTTAGTCTGGCTTTTCCAGAGGGTGTGGGTGTGCTGTACTGGAGGATCGTTGGATAGTGGATCGGGATGAGTCGGAAGCCACTCGAAGACAGTATAATCTCTTGACCCACACACCAGGCTGCGAAGAGTTGTAGGTGGTCATGGGCAGCTGCACTGCTCAGCTAGGCATAGGCTTGGTGTGATCCGGCATAGTCAGCATCCTGCACTGGCAGTCTAGCTACATCAGGACTGATGCGGCAGCATAATATGGCTCAGAGTATGGGACTGCTGGATAACGGGCTGTTTTAGTGGCTAGGAAGGCCTCCGTTCAAGCCTTGGACCTTAGGCCCAGCTGAAACCTGTGGCAGGTGGACCTGGCAAGATGATAGAGCAGAGCAGCCTCAAGTGGGAGCACACTGCATTGGATACTTAATCAGTAACATGTGATACGATGACTTGCCTAAAGAGATGGCCAGCATTTGTAAATGCCATAGTGGGTTCGTTGTTGTGTTGCTCCTGCAAACGTCACATTTACCATTTGCTGAAGTGTCCATGGTTTTAGTAACTAGCAAAGTGCTGATCAATGGTGCCCAAAGGGTGCTATGGGGCAATGCTGTGCCAGTATGTTACTGCAAGTGACCCTCTTTATGGCGTCAAGCACTCTTGCTTAATCTGTGCCATTAAACCTGCAATGGGTCACAGTAGCACATGTACTTTTGGATGCCAGAGGTCACCATGGGACACGTAAATGGTCAGGTGCTATGAAAAACACAGAGAAAGATGGAGATTAAGAGAACAATGTTTCATCATACTTGATTCTGGAAAAGTAATGTATGTTTTATTTCATATTGCATTGATTTCCTTGTTATTGCTGATTATCAGTTTACCTCCTGGTTTATGAAAATATATTTGCTAAATGGTGAATTTGTTAACTGCTATTATTGAATTCAGTTTTGTATTGGTCAACAAGAAGTCAGAATGTTACACAAAAATTATTATGGTGCACTTTTGGACAAACATTACACAGTGATGGAATAACCTCATTTACACATTGCCATACCCCTCCCTCCCCCTTTTCAAAATTACGTTCAGTGTTCGTTAATCCCATTGTTTTTATTCTTAGTTTTGAGTATAATTTGGGAGTGGTTTTCATGACTGATCTGAAAAAAGATATTTTTGGAAAGTGTCCATCCATCTAGCCATTATTTTTTTCCATTCCCCCATTAAAGGCATATACAGGAAACTTATTATTAGACCTGGTGGCTTTTGTCTTCCCAACCTCCCAGATTCTCTTCATCAGTTCACTGCGTTGCTTTTTCTTTTCTTCTGGCCAAATGTTATCACTTTTCAAATATGTGTGGTGACTTCAGGATTTTAAACACGATGTCTCTGCCCTTCATTTTTTAAATTTTTTACTAGTTAGTTAATTTTGTCTATATTTAATTTTGACAAGTCTTTTGTTGTTCATTTTATAAACCTGTTAGTAGGTTTTCAATGTTTCTTTCTTGTACGGTGTCGGCGAACTTTTCTCTTAGGGTGTAGAGGATTGCACTTATCCTTCGCTACAAGTTTAATTTTTCTTATTTGGAGCCATATGTTTTTCAAAGAATTTTCTTCTCTTGTTTTTCAATTTCTGAAACTATAGTGTTATCTTTGATATACATTATTCCTATTCCATATAAAACTTCCCACGCATCTATTTTCTTGCACTGTTGCAATTTCTCATTTTACTTTTTTGTTGTAGTGATTTCATGTTAATGTATATGCTTTTTGAAGATTGATAAGTCTTCCTTTGTTGACCATGATGTCCAGTCCTGAAGCTAGTATTATCTCTTCAAGTTGTTTGGAGTACTGTACCTCTGAAATTGTTCTGTGTCCTATTTATTTCTAGTGAACATTTTTACTAGTGTAAACATGACATGTTGGGTTCCAGATATGCGTAATATATATCTAAAAACAAAGATGATGTGACTTACCGAACGAAAGCGCTGGCAGGTCGATAGACACAAACAAACACAAACATACACACAAAATTCTGGCTTTCGCAACAAACGGTTGCTTCGTCAGGAAAGAGGGAAGGAGAGGGAAAGACAAAAGGGTGTTACAAAAAGGTACGGCCAAACTTTAGAACATGTACCTTTACAAGTACGACACAACATGTGGTTCATGCATGATGGAGCTCCTGCGCATTTCAGTCGAAGTGTTCGTACGTTTCTCAACAACAGATTTGGTAACGGATGGATTGGTAGAGGCGGACCAATTATATGGCCTCCACGCTCTCCTGACCTCAACCCTCTTGACTTTCATTTATGGGGGCATTTGAAAGCTCTTGTCTACGCAACCCCTGTACCAAATGTAGAGACTCTTCGTGCTCGTATTGTGGACGGCTGTGATACAATATGCAATTCTCCAGGGCTGCATCAGCGCATCAGGGATTCCACGCGACGGAGGGTGGATCCATGTATCCTTGCTAGCGGAGGACATTTTGAACATTTCCTGTAACAAAGTGCTAGAAGTCATGCTGGTACGTTCTGTTGCTGTGTATTTCCATTTCATGATTAATGTGATTTGAAGAGAAGTAATAAAATGAGCTCTAACATGGAAAGTAAGCGTTTGCGGACACGTGTCCACATAACGTATTTTCTTTCTTTGTGTGTAATGAATGTTTCCTGAAAGTTTGGCCGTACCTTTTTGTAACACCCTGTGTGTGTGTGTGTGTGTGTGTGTGTGTGTGTGTGTGTGTGTGTGTGTGTGTGTGTGTGTGTGTGTATATATATATATATATATATATATATATATATATATATATATATATATATATAAAAATCAAAAAAAGTCTTTCCGCTCCCAGGATTGGAATGACTCCTTACCCTCTCCCTTAAAACCCACATCCTTTCGTCTTTCCCTCTCCTTCCCTCTTTCCTGATGAGGCAACAGTTTGTTGCGAAAGCTTGAATTTTGTGTGTATGTTTGTGTTTGTTTGTGTGTCTTTTGACCTGCCAGCGCTTTCGTTTGGTAAGTCACATCATCTTTGTTTTTTGATAAATTTTTCCCACGTGGAATGTTTCCCTCTATTATATATGGCACTTTCACAGGTGGCCCAGTCTCTGATGAAGTAGGATAAGCCTGTGTCACACACACATACATTCTTACAAGCAAGCACACCTCACGCACTGATGACTGCCATCTCGAGCAGCTCGGACCACAGTCCCACTGAAGAAAAGCAGCATTATGGAGGGGGTGGGGGAGGGGCAGTGATAGCAGAGTGAAGAGTGCTGAATGGCAAAACATCCAGGGACTAGGTGGAGGCATGAAGACTGCCAGGCAAAGTGTTAGCTGGCTGTGGGGCAGGTAGGTGGATAGGGGAGGGGGGGGGGGGGGGGAGGAAGGTGGGGTGGGAAATGAAAAAAGGAGAGTAGCCGGGAGGGGGAAAGATGAGATGGTGCATTGGCAGAGGGCAGCACACAATGAGGGTGGAGTATGTGGGAGACAGTAGATAACTGTAAGTTGAGGTTGAGATAATTTTGGGATAAGAGATTGTGTTGTAGGTTGACTCCCATATGCAAAATTCAGAAAAACTGGCAGTGGAGGGGAGGATCTAGATAGTACAGGTAACGAAGCAACCATTGAAATCAAGCATGTTATATTCGGCAGGATGTTGTGCCACAGAGTGGTCTACTTTGCTCATGGCCACAGTTTGGCAGTGGCTGTTGATCCTGGTGGACAGCTGGTTGGTAGCCAAACCAGTATAAAAACTGTGCAATGATTGCAGTAGATCTGATACATGACTTGGCACTTTCACAGGTGGCCCAGTCTCTGATGAAGTAGGATAAGCCTGTAACATGACTGGAATAGGAAGTAGTGGGTGGGTGTATTGGGTAGGTCTTGCACGTGGGTCTTCCAGAGGGATATGATCCTTGTCACAAGGGATTGGGTTTGGGAGTGGCATAGGCTGTGGAGGAGGTTGGGTGGGTGATGGAACACCACTGTAGGAGGGGTGAGAAGGATCTTGGTTAGGATGTCCCTCATTTCAAAGCATGATGATAGATAAAGACATGAAGAATGATGTTAAGTTATTTCAGTCTGGGTGGTATTGAATTATGAAGGGGTCACTCTCTAGCTGGTTCTTGGAGGCGGTGGGAGGATTGGGTGCGTGTGGGGGGTGGGGGGACACAACACTGGAGATCCGTTTGCAGACTATGTTTGGTGGATATTGCCTGTCTGTTAAGGCTTTGGTGGGACCTTCAGGACACTGGGCAAGGGAGTTCTTGTCACTGTAGATATGCTGTCCCCAGTGGCCAGGCTGTATGGGAGGGTTTTCGGTGTGGAAGGGATGACAGCTGTTAAAATGCAGGTACGGTTGGTGGTTGATGGGATTAATAGGGAGAGGTATGGCTGGAGCCATCAGAGGAGGTGGTCAATGTCCAGGAAGGTGGCACACTGGGTTGAGGAGGACCAGGTGATGTGAATAGGAGAGTAGGTGTTGCGGTTGTGAAGGAGTCGGGATAGGTTTTCTTGGGCCTTAGTCCAGATCATGAAGATATCTTGAATGAACCTGAACAGGCAGGAAATTTGGTGTTTTGGGAGGCTAGGAAGGTTTCTTCTAGACATCCCATAAACAAGTCAAATTGGGGGGGGGGGGGGGGGGGCGGGGTTGCCTTGTGGGCAACCATGGCTGAACTGCAGATTTGTTTGTATAGCCTCCTTTCAAAGGAGAACTAGTTGTGTACTAGGAAATAGTCAGTAAGTGTATGAGGAATAACATAGTTCAGTTGTGGAAAGACCATGGACATGAAGGTTGTTAGTGTACAGGGAAGTGGCATCAACAATGATGAGTAGGAATCCATGAGGTGAAGGGATGGGTGTGGTGGTGAGTTGGTGAAGAAAGTGGTTGATATCTTTAATATGATAGATTAGATTTCTGGCTAGTGGTTGGAAATGTTGGTCAGTGAAGACTGAAATTCTTTTAGTTTGAACTTCTGAACTATATTGACATAAAATTTTTAAGTAATACATTATCTCATGTGATATCTGGAGACCTGTCTTAGATGATACTGTTTTTTAAAGTTTTATTTTTATTTTATTTTTTCATACATCATACTTAATTTTTCCTTTAGCATCAGCCCTAATTAATTGGCCATCTGCAAACACTACTAATTTAACAATGATTTAGTTTTTGTAACATTTGTACTTTTATATCTTTGATATCCCTTTCCTATTTGCTGATAACACAGCAAACGTAATACACATGTTAAAAATGAGTCGAGGAGAGGCAGTCTTCTTGTTGTGTTGGTGTATGTGGTGTATTTGCTTTAAAAGTACCAGAGGTTCCATCTGGTAATTTCACTGTTGATGTTGTATTCTTGAGTATTTAATGAATTATTTTATCCATTGAGAGTTCTTTGAGTGTCAAAAATGAGCTGGTAATGACTGTTTTAGCATATCTTTAATGTTGTCTTTAGATTTCATAAACATTAAAGTGAAGACAAAGCAAAGGGTCTGCCAATTATGATTTGCTACCTCTGTCAACTTTAAAAAGCCCTAAAACTCTGTAAGTAGGAAATCAAAGAGGTGAACTCCGGATAAATTGAAAGTACCAGGGGCTATGGAGAGTTTTAAAAGGACCATTAGGCAAAGATTCACTGCAACGGGAAAGGAATACAGTAGAAAATGAATGGAAACTTTCAAGAGCAGCAGCAAGTCGTATACTCGTAGCTCACTCATTTGTTACATAGTTTAATTCTTAATTTCTTTGCGTGTTTTTGGTACTTGCATGGTTTAATTCATAAATTTTGGGCGTATTATAGTATTTGAGAGTTGTAGCATCGCGTTTTAGTACCTGAATAGTGTAAAATCGCGTAGTCTCCTTCCGCCGCCGAGCAGTGTGTCAGCAGTGTGCAAGTAGCAGCATTACTGCATTTACTAGGCAATCTTGTATTTTAATAACCGTTTAAATTTTGTGTCGATTGTTTGTGCTCTCTGTAGATTAGTTCAGATGTTCTTTGCACAACAGTTTTTAGCATGGATAGGGACTGCAACTGCTGTGTTCGGATGCAGGCTGAGTTGGCATCCCTTCGCTCCCAGCTTCAGGCAGTGTTGGCTTCGGTCACACAGCTTGAGGCTGTTGCCAATGGGCATCACTGTGGGGGTCCGGATGGGGGTTTGTCGGGGACGGCCAGCTCGTCCCACGCATCCCCCGATCGGACTACGACTGTGGTTGCCCGGTATACTGCCCGCATTGAGTCTGATCCCTCACCTGTGGTAGAGTGGGAGGTCGTCTCAAGGTGTGGCAGGGGGCGAAAGACATTCTGGAGGGCTGAACGGAAGGCCTCTCCAGTTTGTCTGACGAACCGGTTTCGGGCTCTGCCTCAGGCTGATACTGATCTTCGGCCTGACATGACTGCTTGTCCTGTTCCAGAGGTTGCCCCTCAGTCTGCAAGATCCGGGCGGTCGCAGAGGGTGGGCTTACTGGTAGTTGGGAGCTCCAACGTCAGGCGCGTAATGGGGCCCCTTAGGGATATGGCAGCAAGAGAGGGGTAGAAAACCAATGTGCACTCCGTGTGCATACCGGGGGGAGTCATTCCAGATGTGGAAAGGGTCCTTCCGGATGCCATGAAGGGTACAGGGTGCACCCATCTGCAGGTGGTTGCTCATGTCGGCACCAATGATGTGTGTCGCTATGGATCGGAGGAAATCCTCTCTGGCTTCCGGCGGCTATCTGATTTGGTGAAGACTGCCAGTCTCGCTAGCGGGATGAAAGCAGAGCTCACCATCTGCAGCATCGTCGACAGGACTGACTGCGAACCTTTGGTACAGAGCCGAGTGGAGGGTCTGAATCAGAGGCTGAGACGGTTCTGCGACCATGTGGGCTGCAGATTCCTCGACTTGCACCATAGGTGGTGGGGTTTCGGGTTCCGCTGGATAGGTCAGGAGTCCACTACACGCAACAAGCGGCTACATGGGTAGCAGGGGTTGTGTGGCGTGGGCTGGGCGGTTTTTTAGGTTAGATGGCCTTGGGCAAGTACAGACAGGGCAACAGCCTCAACGGGTGCAGGGCAAAGTCAGGACATGCGGGGACCAAGCAGCAATCGGTATTGTAATTGTAAACTGTTGAAGCTGCGTTGGTAAAGTACCGGAACTTCAAGTGCTGATAGAAAGCACCGAAGCTGACATCGTTATAGGTACAGAAAGCTGGCTGAAGCCAGAGATAAATTCTGCCGAAATTTTTACAAAGGTACAGACGGTGTTTAGAAAGGATAGATTGCATGCAACCGGTGATGGAGTGTTCGTCGCTGTTAGTAGTAGTTTATCCTGTAGTGTAGTGGAAGTGGATAGTTCCTGTGAATTATTATGGGTGGAGGTTACACTCAACAACCGAGCTACGTTAATAATTGGCTCCTTTTACCGACCTCCCGACTCAGCAGCATTAGTGGCAGAACAACTGAGAGAAAATTTGGAATAAATTTCACATAAATTTTCTCAGCATGTTATAGTCTTAGGTGGAGATTTCAATTTACCAGATATAGACTGGGACACTCAGATGTTTAGGACGGGTGGTAGGGACAGAGCATCGAGTGACATTATACTGAGTGCACTATCCGAAAATTACCTCGAGCAATTAAACAGAGAACCGACTCGTGGAGATAACATCTTGGACCTACTGATAACAAACAGACCCGAACTTTTCGACTCTGTATGTGCAGAACAGGGAATCAGTGATCATAAGGCCGTTGCAGCATCCCTGAATGTGGAAGTTAATAGGAATATAAAAAAAGGGAGGAAGGTTTATCTGTTTAGCAAGAGTAATAGAAGGCAGATTTCAGACTACGTAACAGATCAAAATGAAAATTTCTGTTCCGACACTGACAATGTTGAGTGTTTATGGAAAAAGTTCAAGGCAATCGTAAAATGCGTTTTAGACAGGTACGTGCCGAGTAAAACTGTGAGGGACGGGAAAAACCCACCTTGGTACAACAACAAAGTTAGGAAACTACTGCGAAAGCAAGGAGAGCTTCACTCCAAGTTTAAACGCAGCCAAAACCTCTCAGACAAACAGAAGCTAAACGATGTCAAAGTTAGCGTAAGGAGGGCTATGCGTGAAGCGTTCAGTGAATTCAAAAGTAAAATCCTATGTACCGACTTGACAGAAAAATCCTAGGAAGTTCTGGTCTTACGTTAAATCAGTAAGTGGCTCGAAACAGCATATCCAGACACTCCGGGATGATGATGGCATTGAAACAGAGGATGACACACGTAAAGCTGAAATACTAAACACCTTTTTCCAAAGCTGTTTCACAGAGGAAGACCGAACTGCAGTTCCTTCTCTAAATCCTCGCACAAACGAAAAAATGGCTGACATCGAAATAAGTGTCCAAGGAATAGAAAAGCAACTGGAATCACTCAACAGAGGAAAGTCCACTGGACCTGACGGGATACCAATTCGATTCTACACAGAGTACGCGAAAGAACTTGCCCCCCTTCTAACAGCCGTGTACCGCAAGTCTCTAGAGGAACGGTAGGTTCCAAATGATTGGAAAAGAGCACAGGTAGTCCCAGTCTTCAAGAAGGGTCGTCGAGCAGATGCGCAAAACTATAGACCTATATCTCTGACGTCGATCTGTTGTAGAATTTTAGAACATGTTTTTTGCTCGAGTATCGTGTCGTTTTTGGAAACCCAGAATCTACTATGTAGGAATCAACATGGATTCTGGAAACAGCGATCGTGCGAGACCCAACTCGCTTTATTTGTTCATGAGACCCAGAAAATATTAGATACAGGCTCCCAGGTAGATGCTATTTTTCTTGAATTCCGGAAGGCGTTTGATGCAGTTCCGCACTGTCGCCTGATAAACAAAGTAAGAGCCTACGGAATATCAGACCAGCTGTGTGGCTGGATTGAAGAGTTTTTAGCAAACAGAACTCAGCATGTTGTTATCAATGGAGAGACGTCTACAGACGTTAAAGTAACCTCTGGCATGCCACAGGGGAGTGTTATGGGACCATTGCTTTTCACAATATATATAAATGACCTAGTAGATAGTGTCGGAAGTTCCATGCCGCTTTTCGCGGATGATGCTGTAGTATACAGAGAAGTTGCAGCATTAGAAAATTGTAACGAAATGCAGGAAGATCTGCAGCGGATAGGCACTTGGTGCAGGGAGTGGCAACTGTCCCTTAACATAGACAAATGTAATGTATTGCGAATACATAGAAAGAAGGATCCTTTATTGTATGATTATATGATAGCGGAACAAACACTGGTAGCAGTTACTTCTGTAAAATATCTGGGAGTATGCGTGCGGAACGATTTGAAGTGGAATGATCATATAAAATTAATTGTTGGTAAGGCGGGTACCAGGTTGAGATTCATTGGGAGAGCCCTTAGAAAATGTAGTCCATCAACAAAGGAGGTGGCTTACAAAACACTCGTTCGACGTGTACTTGAGTATTGCTCATCAGTGTGGGATCCGTACCAGATCGGGTTGACGGAGGAGATAGAGAAGATCCAAAGAAGAGCGGCACGTTTCGTCACAGGGTTATTTGGTAACAGTCATAGCGTTACGGAGATGTTTAACAAAATCAAGTGGCAGACTCTGCAAGAGAGGCGCTCTGCATCGTGGTGTAGCTTGCTCGCCAGGTTTCGAGAGGGTGCGTTTCTGGATGAGGTATCGAATATATTGCTTCCCCCTACTTATACCTCCCGAGGAGATCACGAATGTAAAATTAGAGAGATTAGAGCGTGCACAGAGGCTTTTGGATGGTCGTTCTTCCCGCGAACCATACGCGACTGGAACAGGAAAGGGAGGTAATGTCAGTGGCATGTAAAGTGCCCTCCGCCACACACCGTTGGGTGGCTTGCGGAGTATAAATGTAGATGTAGATGAGATAAAATAGTTAAGGAAGCAAAGGATCAACCTGGCCAAAACACGAAGTCCAGTAGAAATGTGATAAAATAAAAGATATTGGATTGATGAAAGGAGACATTATAAAAATTCAGCAAATAAAGTAGGGAAACCAGAAGTAGATAACATTCCTTCAGAATTATTGAGGTCCTTGAAAGAACCAACCAAGACAGAACCATCCCATGTGTTATGCAAGACATGCAGTAGAAAAAATATCCATGGATATGAAGAAGAATGTAATAATTCCAGTTCCAAAGAAGGCGGGTGGTGACAGGAGTGAATATTACTAAATCAACAACATGATTAGCTACGATTGCAAAATAGTAACACATTTTGTTTGTACATGAATGGAAAGACCGGTAGAAGCCAACTTGTGGGAAATATCAATGTAGCTGTGGAGAAATATTGATAAAGCCAAACTGACATATTGATAGCATTTGCATATTAAGAAAAATCTTGACAATTTTGACTTTAGTACACTCATAGCAATTGTGAAAGTAGCAGGGATAAACCACAGGGATCAACTCGTACAGAAACAAAGCTGCACTTGTAAGATTCAGATTGCATGAAAGGGAAGCACAAATTGAAAAAGTAGTAATAGTTGTTGCCTATTCCAGATGTTATTCAATCAGTTAACTCAGCGTACAGTAAAGGAAACCAATGAGAATTTTGGAAATGGAATTGCAGTTTGGGGAGAACAAGTTAAACTACAGGTTGCAGATGGTATTGTAACTCGATTTGTTGTGGCAAAGATCTTGGAAGATCAGGTGAAAGAAATGCATAGTCTGGAAAAAGTTTGTAAGATGAACTTAAATAAACTAACTCTTACTGATGGAGCTTAAATCAGGTGATGCGGAGGAGAATTAAGTTAGGAAATGACACTGAAAGTGTTTGGATAGCAAAGTAGCATACTTGACAATGGCCAGAGTAGAGAGGATATAAAATGCAGATTGGCAGTAGTAAGAAAAGTATCATTGAAAGAGAAATTTGTTAGTATCAGATATAAATTTAACTGTTAACAAATCTTTTCTGGAGGTGTTTGTGTGGAGTGTAGCTTTGTATGAAAATGAAACAGACAGTAAACAGTTAAAGCAAGAAAAAAAGAGAAGCCTTGGAAATGTGGGGCTACAGTACAATACTGAAGCGTAGATGGATAGATAGAGTAAGTAATGAAGATCTGATTCTAATTGGGGAGCAAAAAGCCTCGTGACATAACTTAACTAAAAGAAGGGATCAGTTGATGGGACACATCCTGTGACATGGAGCGATAGTGAATTTGGTCATTGACTGAAGTTTGAGGCATAAAAACTGGTCTTTGGACTGGTACAGTTATGGAACTTCACTCTTATCCCTAAATGTCAGTCTCTTACACGTTAGTTCTGTGTTTTTAAGTGCCTTTCGAAATTTACACATTTCTAAGTGTATGAATTCAGTCATAGACTTAGGGGAAAATAGATATGAAATTCTTGTAAAAGAATGGAACCTGTAACAGAAATTTCTTCTTATTTAAATTTGTTTTGAAAATCAAGCTAGGTGAAACTGTTAATGAATGTCCAGATTAACTTTGTGTATCCCTATATCTTTCTTCCTCCTTTTTTTTTTTTTAAGTACATTAATAGTCTTTGGTTGACAGTACACATTTACCAGTGTTCAATATAAACAAAGGGAAAAATTGACAGCAGCAACTGGTGTGATAGTAATGCCCATGATTTGTTGTCTTTCATTCAAAATAAATAAATAAGTGTTTTAAATGGTAGAACTTGTGCAGACAATGTTCACATAATACATAATGCCTGTGTTAGTAGAGTTTGATTTCTGGCATACTGAGTCGATGGTGTCTGTATTTTGATGTGTGTATAGTAATGATAAAAAGAGCTTACTTGGCATATAGAAAACTCATATTGCTGTCAAGAACAACATGAACAAGTTAATGTGGTGAACGTTCTAGCTCAGTTTAATGAACATCAGTTGTGCTAACTTAGATTGTTTCTCTATATAATGAGTTGTTGTCTTTTCTCAGATTTATGCATGTATGTAGAATTGCTGTTAACATCTCACTTCTCAAAACTGTATGCTTAAAGGGTGTTTATATTGCCTATTTTGCAGGTAAAAGAACGCAGGAATGTATCTGCGTGGGAATTTGTATTACTTTAATGCTGGTGAACTTCATATTCATTGTAATCCATTTTCGACTGGAAAATCTCAGCACGATACTTACAGCAGCATTATGTGGTATTGTTACTGCCGATCTGGGGTCTGGTTTGGTGCACTGGGGAGCTGACACATGGGGATCAGTGGAACTTCCCATCATTGGAAAGGTAAAAATTAGCGAATATTTATACTTACATTAGAGAATAGTTAGCAAAGTGATAACCTTACAGTTTAGTGCTGATACTACCGTGCTGTACTTAATGTGGTCCTGATGGAGATACACTACTGGCCATTAAAATTACTACACCAAGAAGAAATGCAGATGATAAACGGGTATTCATTGGACAAATATACAGGGTGTTACAAAAAGATACGGCCAAACTTTCAGGAAACATTCCTCACACACAAATAAAGAAAAGATGTTATGTGGACATGTGTCCGGAAACGCTTAATTTCCATGTTAGAGCTCATTTTAGTTTCGCCAGTATGTACTGTACTTCCTCGATTCACCGCCAGTTGGCCTAATTGAAGGAAGGTAATGTTGACTTTGGTGCTTGTGTTGACAGGCGACTCATTGCTCTACAGTACTAGCATCAAGCAAATCAGTACATAGCATCAACAGGTTAGTGTTCATCACGAACGTGGTTTTGCAGCCAGTGCAATGTTTACAGATGCGGAGTTGGCAGATGCCCATTTGATGTATGGATTAGCACGGGGCAATAGCCGTGATGCGGTATGTTTGTATCGAGACAGATTTCCAGAACTAAGGTGTCCCGACAGGAAGACATTCGAAGCAATTGATCGGCATCTTAGGGAGCATGGAACATTCCAGCCTATGACTCGTGACTGGGGAAGACCTAGAACGATGAGGTCACCTGCAATAGATGAGGCAATTCTTCGTGCAGTTGACGATAACCCTAATGTGAGCGTCAGAGAAGTTGCTGGTGTACAAGGTAACGTTGACCACGTCTCTGTATGGAGAGTGCTACGGAAGAACCAGTTGTTTCCGTACCATGTACAGCGTGTGCCGGCACTATCAGCAGCTGATTGGCCTCCACAGGTACACTTCTGCGAATGGTTCATCCAACAATGTGTCAATCCTCATTTCAGTGCAAATGTTCTCTTTACGGATGAGGCTTCATTCCAACGTGATCAAATTGTAAATTTTCACAATCAACATGTGTGGGCTGACGAGAATCCGCACGCAATTGTGCAATCACATCATCAACACACATTTTCTGTGAACGTTTGGGCAGGCATTGTTGGTGATGTCTTGATTGGGCCCCATGTTCTTCCACGTACGCTCAGTGGATCACGTTTTCATGATTTCACACGGGGTACTCTACCTGTGCTGGTAGAACATGTGCCTTTACAAGTACGACACAACATGTGGCTCATGCACGAGGGAGCTCCTGCACATTTCAGTCGAAGTGTTCGTACGCTTCTCAACAACAGATTCGGTGACCGATGGATTGGTAGAGGCAGACCAATTCCATGGCCTCCACGCTCTCCTGACCTCAACCCTCTTGACTTTCATTTATGGGGGCATTTGAAAGCTCTTGTCTATGCAACCCCAGTACCAAATGTAGAGACTCTTCGTGCTCGTATTATGGACGGCTGTGATACGATACGCCATTTTCCAGGGCTGCATCAGCGCATCAGGGATTCCATGCGACGGAGGGTGGATCCATGTATCCTCGCTAACGGAGGACATTTTGAACATTTCCTGTAACAAAGTGTTTGAAGTCACGCTGGTACGTTCTGTTGCCGAGTGTTTCCATTCCATGATTAATGTGATTTGAAGAGAAGTAATAAAATGAGCTCTAACATGGAAAGTAAGCGTTTCCGGACACATGTCCACATAACATATTTTCTTTCTTTGTGTGTGAGGAATGTTTCCTGAAAGTTTGGCCGTACCTTTTTGTAACACCCTGTATTATACTAGAACTGACATGTGATTACATTCTCACGCAATTTGGGTGCATAGATCCTGAAAAATCAGTACCCAGAACCACCACCACTGGCCGTAATAACGGCCTTGATATGCTTGGGCATTGAGTCAAACAGAGCTTGGATGGCGTGTACAGGTACACCTCTCCATGCAGCTTCAACACGATACCACAGTTCATCAACAGTAGTGATGGGCGTATTGTGACGAGCCAGTTGCTCGGCCACCATTGATCAGACTTTTCAGTAGGTGAGAGATCTGGAGAATGTGCTCGCCAGGGCAGCAGTCAAACATTTTCTGTGTCCAGAAAGGCCTGTACAGGACCTGCAACTTGTGGTCATGCATTATCCTGCTGAAATGTAGGGTTTTGCAGAGATCGAATGAAGGGTAGAGCCACGGGTCGTAACACATCTGAAATGTAACGTCCACTGTTCAAAGTGCCGTCAATGCGAACAATAGGTGATAGAGACGTGTAACCAGTGGTACCCCATACCATCACACAGAATGATACGCCAGTATGACGATGATGAATACACGCTTCCAATGTGCGTTCACCGCAATGTCGACAAACACGGATGCGACCATCATGATGCTGTAAACAGAACCTGGGTTCATCCGAAAATATGACGTTTTGCTATTCATGCACCTAGGTTCATCATTGAGTACACCATTGCAGGCGCTCCTGTCTGTGATGCAGCATCAAGGGTAACCGCAGCCATGGTCTCAGAGCTGATAGTCCATGCTGCTGCAAACATCGTCGAACTGTTCGTGCAGATGGTTGTTGTCTTGCAAACGTCCCCATCTGTTGACTCAGGGATCGAGACGTGGCTGCACGATCCATTACAGCTGTGCGGATAAGATGCCTGTCATCTCGACTGCTAGTGATATGAGGCCGCTGGTATCCAGCATGGCGTTCTGTATTACCCTCTTGAACCCACCGATCCCATATTCTGCTAACAGTCATTGGATCTCGACCAACACGAGCAGCAATATCGCGATACGATAAACCGCAATCGCGATAGGCTACAATCCGACCTTTATCAGAGTCGGTAACATGATGGTACACATTTCTCCTCCTTATAATAGGCATCACAACAACGTTTCACCAGGCAACGCCGGTCAACTGCTGTTTGTGTGTGAGAAATCGGTTGGAAACGTTCCTCATGTCAGCACGTTGTAGGTGTCGCCACTGGCGCCAACCTTGTGTGAGTGCTCTGAAAAGCTAATCATTTACATATGACAGCATCACCTTCCTGTTGGTTAAATTTCGCGACTATAGCACGTCATCTTCATGGTGTAGCAATTTTAATGGCCAGTAGTGTAATATTGGGGGGCTGGTGGTCAGAGAAAACACAATGTGCTATCCCTTAATTTTGTAAGGGTTAGTCTGAGCATATTGTCTATTGTGCTTTCAAATGTACCATGTACTTTTTTTTTAAATACATTGAAACACGAGGCTACAGGGAATGACTGATTACATTTATTATTCAAATAGCAACCAACTGTGTTGCCAGCTTATTACAGAAACAGTGCATTGATACCACATGACAGAAACAGTGCACCATACTAGATATGGCCTTACATTAGCAGACATGTATTGCTTTTGTTTACAACAATATCTTTAATGAATGGTAATAAAGTGAGCAGCAAGACAGCTACTATTGACGATTTCTTTATTGTCAAAACCGGGTACACACGTGACCACCTTCTGTGCTGTTCCTCGTGCAATCATCGCAATTGAGCCACCACACTGTTTGCCCCAATTTATTTTTATGACTTCCCTTCTTCAGGTGTTTGGTTTTTGAGTATGAATGTTAGGGGCATCTTGAGGCACTAATGTGATACTATTTCCACCTGAGGATGCTATTTTAATTCAACGAAACTGGTTGTGACAATAAAGAAATCACCAGTTACAGCTGTCTTGTGGTTCGTTTTACTTCCATTCATTATGAAGTTTAATGGCTGTGGCTGTCTGTGTTATGAAGTTCTATGCATATCATCTTTCTGCTTTAACTCTCAGCACACTCCCTTAAACAAAACAATGTGTTGTCTCTCAAAACCTTTGCAACCATAGTCCCTGAAAATGTACCTTTTAAACAAACAAAAGATTGTAATTGCAATCAAACATAATCTTTTCTTTCAGTTTTCTCAAAAGCAATACAATGGAGAAGTTTAGTTAGAAAGTCAGCTAGTTGTTTTCGAGTTTGATAGTATTTTATGTTGAACCAGCCATGATTTAGCTCATCACTGATCAAATGATACTTAACATGAATGTACAGGGTGGCACACGAAATGTTACCATTTTGGTTTTGAATATAAACTTTATTATCAATACAATCTGAAATGAACATATACTACAATGAAGAGCTGTCCATGGAGATTTGTTCTAACTCAACACATGCTCAATATGTCCATCATTTCGTTTCCTAACTTCCTTCAAATGAACACTGAAGTTAGTGATTACCCTATGGCACATGTCTTCCGTAATTTCATTGCAAACTTGAAGAATAAGTCTTCTGAGCCCCATTAAATTCCACAGCTTCTTGCTACTGCCTTGCCCTTCAACGCGCAGTGGTTCATGCAAGATGGAGCAAGGCCACATACTGCAAACACTGTGTTGGAGTTTTTACACGAGCATTTTGACATGCAGATCATTTCACTCAGATATCCAGGTCGCTTCAATGATGGACAAAATTGGCCCCCCAATAGTCCAGACCTCAATCCATGTGACTTTTTTCTTTGGGGGTACCTAAAGGAAAAAATTTTCCCAAAACGTCCACGTGATTTAATGGAACTCAGAAGACTTATTCTTCAAGCTTGCAGTGAAATTACGGAAGACATGTGCCGTAGGGTAATCACTAACTTCTGTGTTCGTTTGAAGCAAGTTAGGAAACGAAATGGTGGACATATTGAGCATGTGTTGAGTTAGAACAAATGTCCATGGACGGCTCTTCATTGTAGTATATGTTCCTTTCAGATTGTATAGACAATAAAGTTTATATTCAAAAACAAAATGGTAACACATTTCATGCGCTACCCTGTACTTGCTTCTTTTGCAGGTTTGATGTGATTTTAGTTATCAACACTAAGTTCCATTTTCATGTTTTTATCCAGCAATTTTTCTATGAAAGGCTTCAAAACTTCCATCTCTTGACAGCATTGAGAAGCAAATATGTATTCTGCTTCAGTAGTAGATAGTGCAGCAACACGACGTTTCTTGCGATGCCAACTGATTGTAGAATAATTGTACAGAAATATGTATCCTATTGTACTTTTATCTCTTTCCTATCAACTGCAAAATCCCCATCACAAGAAGCCACTATTTCTTGTTCTTCTGATGAGTATATTATTCCACTCCCAGTCATTGAATTCAGGTATCTTAAAGTTCCCTTCAGATTTTGATTGTCTGTCTGATTTGGATTACTCATTGATCTGCATATGCAATATCCAATCTTGTTTTATGTGCTAAATAAAATAAACTGTCTATTGCTTCATGATATGGAAAGTCTGACTTTGGTGCATTGATTTCTTCAATTTCCCCTTGGGTTGAAATGGGAGTTGTTACAGTTTTTGATTTCTCCTATCTGTATGTTTTTACCATTTCTTTAGCATATTATTTTTCTTATTGAATACTGTTATGTTCTTTTTAATTCAAGTCCCAGATAAATTGTTGGTTCTTTATCAATTGCTATATTAAAATTTTTCTTCAGTTTTTGCAGGGAATTTTCATTTGACAGATGTGTTCTCCAAACAGAATGTACATGTACAACAAGATACATTTTTTTCTCAGTACCTGATTTGTAAACAAAGTGGTCAGATTTCAGTTGGATAAGGTTTTCACTCTTACAAAACTTGCTCAGTCTCATGTTCCATTGCAAAGGAGCTTGTTTCAATCCATACAGTGCCTTTTTGAACAGGCATATTTTCCCAGGTGCTTTGTATGTCAGGGACATCAGCTGACAGTAAGAAAGCCTGCTCTGACATCAGATGTCATAATTATCGAATGTTTTTATGCAGCAAGTGCAAATAGGAATATGAGGGAAAACAAAACGAAAAATACCTTTAAAACCCAATTTTAGTTGATCCTGTTGACATCCTCTTGCAACTAGTCTAGCTTTGGACTTTCAATTATCCTTTTTCTTGGAAATCTGTCTTCCCATAATTATTTCTTTCCGTGAGCAGTTTCTTTATTCCTCAGAGTCTGTGTTTCATTTTTCCTCAATGACTCATTCTTTTCATTTGTAGCCCTCATCCAATTTTCCTTGTTTTCATGTTCAATGCATTCCTTGTATGTAAGCATGACATCAACGTAATAAATATTTCATGTCTTGGTTCTTTATGTGTGTTTTATCTTATGGAGTTTCTCTTCTTTCTTCTGAATCATCTTTCTTCTTCTGGCTCCTCCTCCTCCTCCTCCTCCTCCTCCTCCTCCTCCACCTCCTTGAGAAATAGTTTTCTACAGCTAGATTTATTGCTTCTCTTAGGTTTTCTTTTCCATTTTGTCTTCATATTAATGAATAAACGCAACATTTCTTAATTCAGATAATTTTCAGACATAGGATGACGTAGCCATTGTCTGTATACCCTACAAGAAACACCTCTTTCAGCTCTTACATTGAGTTTTTTCTAAATTCCCAAATTGTTTTGTGAACACCATGGATCCAATAATGCCCAATCTTCACAAATTTGTTCTTCCTTACCACATTTGAGCTGGGGTCACACAGACAGCTGTAGTAGGGCTGAGCTGTTCAAGAGATAAGCTGTAGGCAAGTCTGTGTGGCTCCATATTTTGTTTCCAACTTTCGAATCAAACAACATGGCCCTTACTTTTTTCATGAGAGTAATACGATTTATTCTGTCTTACAATTAAGTTGAGAGACACTTTGTTTAACACTCACTACACCTTAATTTTCATTCCATTCTATAAAGTAAGTACTTCTGTACTTTCCTCCTCTGTCACAACTTATGTTTCTCTGTCTTCAGAGTGAGAAATGATCTTCACCTTTGCTTACATATTCCTTATATAGTCATGTTTCATCTTTGTGGAAAAGGTACAGTTTCAAGAAATATGTATAATAATAAAGACATGTTAAAAATATTTTTCATTGTGATAAGTTTGTGTACATTAGTGTGAATAATCTCAAGAGATCACATTGCTCTGTCCAGTACAGTTTGGAGTGGTTTTCTTACTTACTTTGCCATGATACATGTCTCACAACAAGGCATGTCCTCTTCTGAGACAATTTTGTTAACACCATCACACAGTTCTGGTATTTTCTTCAGATAATTGAAATTCAGATTTCGTAGCCTTTTATGCCACTGAATAGCTTTCTTCTTTTGTGTAGTCACTTCCATTTTTGTTTTACAGTCTGCTTTTATGTGCAGTGCATTTTGTGATTTCTTGCGTTCCAAAATGATATGTCCGTCTTTTATAGTCTGCACCTTTTTCATGTCAAATATTGCCACTGCCTCATTTTTCAGCAATGGCATTTATTGGCAATACATTTTTTCAGCAGCATGCGACACATTTGTCAAAAACACCTTTTGTGATTCACCAACAAGATTAGAACACATGAAATGCCCATTTGCAATCTTAATTTTTGTATCTTCACATCTGACATAAGTTTCCTTTTATGTGACATTTGCTCATTACTTCCACTATCTATAACAGACTTAGTATATATTTTATTAGTTGCCTTGTCTTGGTTTTCTGTCACAAGTATCTCTGAAAGAAGAACTGTCTTTGGCACTTTCTTCATCTTCTCATATTTCTCTTTGTGGTAATATTTCTCAGCTGCACAATGTGTGTTTTTGCACCATTTGCTTGGAGGGAGTTCCTTATCGCCCAACTCACCCAAACAATATTTACCACATGTAGAACTACGTGTTGTGTTCTTGGTAGCACTACATTTCTTTTTACACTGACTCACATTGTGACATGAACCTCCACATCCAAAACAGTTCACCAATGTCTCAACTTCCTACTCTGATATCTCTTCCTATAGGCTGCTTCTTTGAATGGAATACATATTTCTTCTTCATTTTTGTCTTCTTCAGAGTGAAGTCTTGATTTCAGGTTTTCCATCATTTTATCCTCCTTACTAGTAGTAGTCCCAAGCACTTCCAAAATATTTATGTTCATTGGCAACTTTGTTGTTATTTTTTATATCAGTGCTGTTTCATCAATATTCTCCCTCAAAATGATACAGTCTTAATGTTAGGGTTTGCACTCAATCATTATTGGGGGTCATATTTCAATTTTTGTCAAAAGTGACTGAGTCTCCTGGTGATTTGTGTTCTATATATCTATGTAAGTGTATTGTACATTTCTTTAAATGTTTCAGAAGTAAGGACATGTGTTTTAACATTAATATCTATGGTCCTCAAAATACAGTAGTTTGCAAGTGAATCTTTTTTTACCCAGTTGGATTCATTTTCAGGTTTCTTGTTATTACTAGTAACATATCTGCCAAGGCCCTTTGCCGCCCCCTGCAGTTCCAGGGGTTGGAATAGGCCAGAGGTATTCCTGCCTGTTGTAAGAGGTGACTAAAAGGTGTCTCACACTTTTTGCCCTATTCGTTCAGGTCCCATTCTGTGGTTTGACCTGCCGCTTTCAAAATTCTACAGAAGTGCGGGCCATATGGGGAAGGATGCCTTATGTTGTGCATGAGTTATCCATAGTGCCCTTAGATTCAATCTCCTGAACCTCTTGTCATGGCTTTGCATCTCAACTGCGATTCAACTATTTGGGCGAGGACACTTTCTGGAGTATGTCATCTTCTGTCATTGTCTCCTGTCCTCTTTTGCCCCATGACAATATTGGATTTCTCTGCACCCAATATCCATCACAGTAGCCAGTCCGTTGTGGTGGTGCTGTCATGTACCCATTTGGTGGTAGCCCTGTGATGACATAGGGATCGCACTGCTGATGCCTTGAGCTTTAAACTCCCCAGGTATGCCAACGAGTAGATGCCTGTCTTCCTGGGGCATCAGGACTCCCGGCAACAGCCATAATGCCAGTTGGCCTTTGCTGTGGCTGGGTGGCATCCGTGGGGAGAGCCCCTGCTTGGAGTGGGTGGCATCAGCACAGATGATACGCAATGAAGTGGACTAAGTCATCTCTTACTGGTGACCGTACGGCACCAGCAGTCCCTAAGAAGGGCAAGATAGATAACAGTGTTGACAGGTATGATGCCAAATAGTTTCCCTCCCTCGCTTCACCGTGGAATGTAGAGCTACAGAATGAAGGGAGCCATATTCGCCTCGGTTTTTAGTCTGTACCAGAACTGATGGCGACTCTCTTCTACCTAAAAAGCCTCAATTTTTCGTCGAACACCTTGAGGATAAGTTTGGAGAAGTGACAGCGCTGTGCAATATGCGAAACGGCGCAGTCTTGATTCAGACAGCATCCCCAGCCCAACCCCAAGCGTTATTCGCCTGTGACAAGCTGGGTGATATTCCTGTTTCCGTCACTCCCCATAAACGCCTCAACATGGTCCAGGGGATTATTTTCCATCATGACCTCCTCTTGCAGTCTGACGACGAACTCCACGCCAATTTAGAACAGCGGGGTGTTCATTTCATCTGGCACATTTACAGAGGACCCAAAGACAACAGGGTTACTACAGATGCCTTCGTCTTGGCCTTTTGAGGGTGATTCATTGCCTGAAAAGGTCAAGGTGTTGGTTTACCGCTGTGACATTAAACCATACATCCCTCCCCCTTTGCAGTGCTTTACAAACTGGAAGTTTGGGCACATGTCTTCCCGCTGCACTTTCAGCACCATATGTCAAGACTGCGGATGTCCACTGCACCCAGATACTCCATGTGCACCACCACCCACTTGCATCAGCTGCTCGCCAGACAGCCCAGTACTCCAAAAGGAGCAGAAAATCATGGAGTACAAGACCCTGGACCAGTTGACTTACACAGAGGTTAAAACGTAAATTTGAAAGATTACACTCCATTCGGTTGACGTCGACATATGCTGCAGCTACATCATCATCGCTGTCCCAAGTGTCAGTGGTTCCTCCATCTGTGGCACGAACAGTGGGCCGTCCGGGCCACCAGAATACATCTGCACCCTTGGTGGTAGGGGGCAAATCTTGCTCCAAAGCACCTATTTCGGGAGTGAGACCCCCACCCCCCACCCCCGAAATGCAGGGGACATTGGTCCCCTACCCCATGCTGGAGAAGCAACAGTCTCCTCCGGCACCTCTTGTGTGGAACGGGTCTCTTGGGGCCCTCTCTCCTAAGGTCTCCACTAATGCAATGGTGGACACTCGCCAGTGCCTCGAGGAGCCAGAAGCTGCTGGATGAAGAGCTTCAGTCTTCAT
This sequence comes from Schistocerca americana, assembly GCF_021461395.2. Taxonomy (NCBI): domain Eukaryota; kingdom Metazoa; phylum Arthropoda; class Insecta; order Orthoptera; family Acrididae; genus Schistocerca; species Schistocerca americana. The sequence continues at coordinate 635,580,912 of NC_060120.1, read as the reverse complement.
CCATGTTTGAAGCTGCTTCAGAGAAATCTTCCCAGCAAGCACCTAAGGAGAAGCGAGAGAGCAAGCAAACTTAGTAGTAGTCTGCTAAGAAACAGGACCCTCTGGTGGCCCCAACACCACCACTCCCTATCAGTTCTGCATCTGAGGATGCAGAGGAGATCTTAGCATCCCCTGTGGACCTGGATCTCACTGATGCCTCATCCACCATAGAAATGGCCACAAATACTCAGTCGGAGGCAGCAGGTGACCCTGAGGCATAACCTGCCTCCTTGCTCGCTTCGTGCCTTTCCAGCCTCACTATGTCATCCTCCAGTGGAAGTGCGGCAGTTTTTTCCACCACCTGGCTGAGCTATGGCAACTATTAAGCTTTACACCTTCTTCCTGCATTGCCCTCCAGGAAACCTGGTTCCCAGCAATGCGGAACCCTGCGCTCCATGGCTGTAAGGGATATTACGGGAACTGTGTCATGTGGAGTTTGCATCTATGTCCTGAACTCAGTATGCAGTGAACCTGTGCCCCTTCAAACCCCCTCTTGAAGCTGTGGCTGCTAGGGTAACAATGACACAGGAAATAACTGTCCTTAACGTATATCTTCTTCCAGATAGTGCAGTACCCCTGAACGCATTGTCTGCACTGATTGATTTACTCCCTCAACCTTTCCTACTTTTGGGAGATTTTAATGCTCATAATCCCGTGTGGGGTGGCACAGTTCTTACTGGACGAGGCAGAGATGTCAAAAAATTACTGTCACAACTCGACCTCTGCCTCTTAAATACTGGGGCCGCTACACATTTCAGTGTGGCACATGGCACATATTCAGCCATTGATCTCGGTTTGCAGTCCTGGCCTTCTCCCATCTATCCACTGGAGAGCACGTGACAACCTAGACTGGGAAGCCTTCACCTCTGCTGTCACCATTGAATCTCGTCCACATGGTAACATCGATGTGGTGGTTGAGCAGGTAACTACAACCATTGTTACTGCAGCAGAAAACACAATCCCTCATTCTATAGGGTGCCCCAGCCAAAGACAGTCTCTTGGTGGTCGTTGCGAGTCACTGAGGCAATTAAGGAGTGTTGGCAAGCTTTACAGAGGCATAAGTGGAACCCTTCCCTGGAGCACCTCATAGTGTTTAAATGGCTCCATGCCCATGTTGGCAAGCTTATCAAAAGGTGGAAACAGGAGTGTTGGGAGAGGTATGTGTCGACCATTGTGTGTCATATGTCATCTTCCCAATTCTGGGCAAGGATCAAACGAGTTTTTGGGTACCAGACCCCAACAGGTATACCCGGTGTTAATGTAAATGGCATGCTATCTGCTGACACAAATGTGATTGCCAAGCACTTTGCTGAGCACTGCGCTCGCACTTCTGCATTGGAGAATTACTGGGCCTTTCACACTCTCAAATGGTGGATGGAAAGGAAAGTCCTCTCGTTCACTACGTGCCACAGTGAACCCTATAACACCCCATTTACAGAATGGGAGCTCCACAGTGCCCTTGCACATTGCCCCGACACAGCTCCTGGGCCCATTCGGCTCCACCAGTCAGATGATTAAACATCTCTCGCCTGCAACAAGCGACATCTCCTCGTGATCTTCAACTGGATCTGGTGCGATGGCGTCTTTCCAATGCAGTGGCAGGAGAGCACCGTCTTACCAATGCTCAAACACAGCAAAAACCCACTTGGTGTGGGTAGCTATCGGTCCATCAGCCTCACCAACGTTCTTTGTAAGCTGCTGGAATGTATGGTGTGTTGGTGGTTGGGTTGGGCCCTGGAGTCACTTGGCCTACTCGCTCCATGTCACGAGGGCTTCCGCCAGGGGCACTCTACCACTGATAATCTTGTGTCCCTCGAGTCTGACATACAAACAGCATTTTCCAGAAGCAAACACCTTGTTGCCATCTTATTTGATTTACGAAAAGAGTATGACACCACCTCACAACGTCATATCCTTGCCACATTGTAAGAGGCTCGTTCCCAATTTTTATCCAGAATTTCTTGTCTCTTCTTACTTTGTGTACCCAAGTTGGTGTCTCCCATAGTCCCAAAGTCCCAAAGTCCCCTTCCCCCCTGCCCATCCCGCGTCTGGCCATCCTGATTTAGGTTTTCCGTGATTTCCCTAAATCGCTCCAGGCAAATGCCGGGATGGTTCCTTTCAAAGGGCACGGCCGACTTCCTTCCCTGTCCTTCCCTAATCCGATGAGACCGATGACCACGCTGTCTGGTCTCCTTCCCCAAACAAACCAACCAACCAACCCACCCCCCTGCCCCCCTCCCCCCATATCCAGGAGAAAGGGGTTCCACAAAGCCTCTGTATTGAGTCTCTCTCTATTTTTAGTGGCCATTAATGGTCTAGCAGCCACTTTAGGGCCATCCGTCTCACCCTCTCTGTATGCAGATGACTTATGCATTTCGTACTGCTCCACCAGTACTGATGTTGCTGAGTGGCACCTACAGGGAGCCACCCACAAGGCGCAGTCATGGGCTCTGGCCCATGGCTTCCAGTTTTCAGCCGCTAAGTCGTGTGTCGTGCACTTCTGTTGGCATTGTACCGTTCATCCGGAACCAGAACTTTACCTTACTGATGATCCCCTCTCTGTAGTGGAGACATATTGATTTTTAGGACTGGTTTTTGACACCCAATTGACTTGGCTTCCTCACCTTTGTCAGCTTCCGTGGAAGTGCTGGCAGCACCTCAATACCCTCTGCTGTCTGAGCAACACCAACTGGGGTGCAGTTCACTCTATGCTGCTGCAGCTATACAGAGCTCTTGTTCAATCCCACCTTGACTATGGGAGTCTGGTTTATGGTTCGGTGGCGTCCTCAGCATTGCGTTCACTCTACCAGTGCACCACTGTGGCGTTCGCCTAGTGATGGGAGCTTTTAGAATGAGTCCGTTGAACAGTGTCCTTGTGGAGGCTGGCGTTCCTCCATTGCAGGTCAGATGTGCACGACTGCTCGCCAGTTACATTGCACGTGTTCGTAGTTCTCCTGTGCATCCGAATTACCGTCTCCTCCCCCCTGCCCCCCTTTCTCCTTTTTATTCTCATGGTCAGTCAGCCATAGTAATCTGTTTTCGCGTTTTAATCACTTCTATCTGTTTCTCACGTTTCTGTGGTTTTCTTCTCCCATTTTCCATTTAAGTGTTTGTTGCCCTTCCATCGTTCTTGTGGTTTGTTCTTTCCCTCCATTTTGTGTTGTCAGTCTTCATTGTTTTATTCTCACCCTTGTGGCATTGTTTTATTGGGATCAAGGGACTGATGACCTAGCAGTTTGGTTCCTTACCCCCTTTTTTAAACCAACCAACCAACCAAGGCCCTTTGCCATGAATGTCACATTTATTTCCAGATCCCATAATAAGAAACGTGTAGCACCTTTCAGTTTCGTTGCACTGGTTGATGCTACATCTTTTGCTGACGAAGCCATATTTGACACATGATACACCAGTCTTCTTACAGGAAAAGCGTAGTCTTTCTAAAATCATAAATTCACACTTTTTGTACTTACTCTGATCTCCATCATCACTGGGTCCATAACCTGTCGTGAAATCTGGGGGATTGTCTTTTATTTGTTTGTGTTCTCACCACAAGAACACACAGATAGTAACAGACACAACACTTTATTATTTCTAGAATATTTGTGCAAGAAGACACTTGACATGAAGTGCCTGCATAACTAGTCTGATACACATAGGCCGAATGTCAACACATGGCTGAGAGCAAGGCTGGCCAGGCCAAACTACATAAGCTGTTGACTGCCCTGACACCCCCTTGTCGGAGCACGAGATGACAGCACCAGAGATGATTAGTCCAAGCTGAAATCCATGGTGATGTTTGGTGGTGGTGTGGAAGGTGGAGATGACTCTGCTGCAGGCTGAGGTGACATGGGGGACATCGAACCAGTAATCAGCATGTCCACTGGCCGGAGGGGCACCAGAGCTGCTGCTAGTGACTGTGAAGGTGCAGACTCATTGTGCAGAGGTGCTGACATGGACAGCGGAGGAGGCTTGAACACCAGCGGCTAGGCAGCAACTAGCAATTGGGGCACCAGCGAAGGCAACCCGTGTGGCTGGGATTGGGGGGGGGGGGGGGGGGTGTGTTTGGTGCCTCCCTGGACTCGGAGTGGATTTTGACGATGCTGGACTCCAGTCTCGGAGCGTGTAAGCTTAGCAGCCATTCTGACGCATGATCATTGCCGGTAACTGTTGGGGTGCTGACCAAAATCACACACTCAGATTGCCATCCCTGGTGGGGAACAGTGGTATGTGAAACACAACAGTGGGCAAGAACCGTGATGAAGGAGAAGGAGCAGCGTCTACAGCTGGTGCTTTTTGAGAAGATTGGCAGGGCCAGGGAACCAATAGGAATGGTCTGGTAGGCTACACGCACGCATGCATGCACACACACACACACACACACACACACACACACACACAAAAAAACTGTAATGCCTCCTTGGTGCGGAAAGTCTTGCAGATACTTTTTCATCTGCGACTTAGAGGTACAAACCATGTGCTCGGCCTCTCCATTAGACTGGGGATAAAAGGGGGAGGGGCCAAACATGGTGAATGCCCGACTTCATATAGAAATCACAAAATGCCTGAGATAAGAACTGAGGCCCGTTGTTAGATATGAGAGTAACTGGGAGACCTTCCACAAAAAATTTTTGAGAGCGCGTAAGCAGTAGCTTCAGTAGTGCCAGAGGAGCACCAGACCATGTATGGAAAATGTGAAAATGTAACAAGGAGTCAGCCAAAACACTTTCCGAAATAGACGTGCAAAATCCACATGGATGCGTTCCCTGTGCTGGGCTGCTGGAGGCTATGGGAAGAACTAAGTATTGTGAGCCACCTGTTTACTAGTGCATTGGGGACATGCAGCAACCAAATACTCAAGCTCCCAGTCAATGCCGGGCCATTACACATGGCTATGAGCCAAGACTGTGGAACACCCCAACAACTCTCATGTAACAGTTGTAAGACATGCCACCACAAACTCCCAGGAATAACCGCCCTGGGAGTTGCCAATGGTGAGGAGGAGGACCCCATCTAAGATGGAGAGACAATAGCACAAGTAGTTACGAAGCTGATCAGAAGTGCGGCCCAGAGGATGAGATGACCAACCCTGCTGGACAAGGTGGACGACCTGCTTGAAGATGGGGTCAGATGCTGTGGACTTGGCAAGCAAGGTACTAGTGATCGGAAACTTGTGTACTGCTTCGCGGGAGACAGTATCCGTATGAAAACGCATAAGCTTCTCTTGCTCAAACTTGGGTTTCAGGCCAGTGGGCAATCAGAATAAGGCATCTGCATAATCATGGTGCCCAGTGGACTGAAAATTAGTGTCAAAGTTGTATGTGGAGAGGAAAAAGGCCCACTGCTGCAGCCTGTGGGCCATCTTATCAGGGACCCGAGTGGATGGACTAAATAATGAAACTAATGGCTTGTAGTCCATAATGAGTTGAAATTTGGTGCCATACAAGAAAGCATGGAATTTGGTGACTGGAACTCTCGCCTCGACCTGAGAATAGTGGAGCTGTGCTGGGTTGTAAGTTTAGGATGCAAATGCCCGTGGCTGCTCTGAGCCATCTGCATTGTGATGGGTGAAGACTGAAACATACTATACTGTGAGCTTCCGAGCCAAAACCAGTGGTTTGTTGAGATCAAAAGTAGCTACACATTGTGCTGACCTGAGATGGTCCTTTAGTGCGGAGAAGGCCAAGTCACACATTGGAGACTGAATAAAGGAAGCAGCCTTGCAGATAAGGTAGAGAGGACATGTAGTGATGAATGTCCAAGAATGAATGTGGGGGGAAAAGCAGTTTTATCCAGGAAAACCTGCAGCTCGTACAATAACGAGGGATTCGACAGGTCCATAATGGCCAGACTTGCCAGGAGTTGGATGCCCTGCTCTGATATGGTGTGGCCCAGATACTCATGAAAGGGTTGGAAAAGCTTAGACTACTGCAGATTGCAACACAGACTCACAGTCTGGAGTTTTTCAAAAAGGGCCTAGAGATCATGCAGGTGTTCACTCATAGTATGTCCATTAATGACAATGTTATCCAGATAGTTGAAACAGTGCAGAATAGTGGACGTGACCTGTTGAAGATAGCATTGAAAAACTGTAGGGGCACTTGCCATGCCAAAATGAACCATTAATTTTTATACAGGCCAAAAGGAGTGTTACAAACCATGATATGCTGGACCCCTCATTCAAGGATAACTGGTGATATGCTTCATAAAGGTCAAGTTTAGAGAAGTGTTGACCCCTACTAAGCACATGAACAGCTTGTCCGGACATAGTAATTGTTATGTGTTGACCACAGACTTTGAATTCATGGTGATCTTAAAACCACTGCAAAGTCATAAGTTACCAGAGGGCTTCATCATGATGACAAGGGATGTGGCCCATTCACTAGAGGAAATGGGAAACACAGTCCCAAGAGATGTGAGGTGGTACAGCTCTGCTTTGACTTGTGAGCATAGGGTTTAAGGAATCTGTATATGAAAAAATATAGGAGAAGCTGATTGCTTAAAGGTTATATGGGCTTGAAAGTCTGTGGTGCAACTTAGGCCTTCCACAAAGATATTCTGAAATTATGAGCACAGAGATTCCAATGAGTGACAGAAGACTGTGGGACGTACCAACTGTATGGAGTCCGTGACTGAAAAATGAAAGGCTTGAAGGGCATCAGACTCTAAAAGGTTTGCTGAATTACCATTGTGGATAACAATAAAGGTAATGGGCCAAGTCACTGATCCGTAGGTAAAGTCGATCTCGAATTGGTCTAGCAAGGGTATTTGCAGTTTACCATATTCCCAAAGGTGCCTGTTTACTAGCAATAGCAGCAGAGAGCTGAGGCCGAAATATGTTTGTTCATTATAAATAGAAACTGCTGCACCAGTGCCTATGTAGCGTGAGGACCAAAACCTCAATAAAAGGCTTGTTGGACTTCTGATTGGGAACCAGTCCTGTTATGACACTTCCCATATATCTATACCCATGTTTTCTGATGCTGTGTTCTGTGTAGTAGAGTGACAGACTACTGCAACATGACGTTTTTTGTGACACTTAAGGCAGGTGACCCAATGCTAGGCTCACAAAGCTTAACAGGCGTAAACTGTTGACCCCGCCATACTGTCTGTCTGATGGATTATTTGATGACATTCTTGCATGACCTGTGGAAATGCAACTTTCCTTAGGCTAATCAGAAACCCTGCTATTGGTTTTTTAACCATTATTAACTCTCCAACACACCAGAAAAAAGGGGTAAAGACAAAGAAAAACATTACCAATAAGAAAAGTATCACACTGTAGTGGAACATGAATGGGTTCTGGGTGCACCTGGATTCCTGTGTTTGTGTTTGCAGAAATTACATTTCAAGGATGTTGACATTTGTTTAAGGGATTATACCATCTACCACAAGGATGAATTTACTGTTGACAGGCCCAAAGTGGCTTTGTGTTGGCAGGGACAGATACCACCACTCTGCAGTCCCAAGGATTGCAGGCATCCAAGCTGATGCTGTTGCTTGTTGTGTCACACTGGATAATTTTGTGTTCTGTGTATTTATTGCTTCAGAAGATATTAGACAAAGAGGATCTGCAAGCTTCATAATACAATTCCCCTGACCATTTCTGCTAATGGTAAACTTTATTATGCTGTGAGGCTCATCTTGTATTTCCTCCAGGAATGACGTGTTATTGAGATTAGTCATCTCTGAATCTGTATACTTCCACTCATAGCTCTCTCATTCTGCTCTCCAGCCCTCACAGCTTTGGCTCAATGGAAAATTTCTTTTTACTTTCATTACAGAGACAAATTTACACTCTTGATCCATCCATGACATGGTGCAGCCCCCAAAATGATGCTACCAAAATAGGAAATCAGCAGAGCAAACTGCATTCCATAAGTTAATTAGTGGATTTTTCTCCATCAAGATAATGTCTAGGACTTTACGGATCTCACTATAAGCAAGATGTGCTATGCAGCTGACTACTACTTTCCCAAATCATAGCAACATTTAGGAGGTAGCATGCCATTTTGATTAGTTACAGTTTAAATGCTGACCGACCATGGAAAGCCTCAGAGCCTTTCAAGTAATGAGAGAGTTGGCACTTTGTGATCTTTAAACCCTCTTTAAGCATGTGCTTACTTGCAAACTTGCAGGTGTGAAATTAAATGCACACTGGTTTTCCATAACTCTGTGGCCCACCCATGCATTTTTTAAAGTTTCCAGCAGAATATTGCCTGCATAAAATTATTCAATTATAGTTTTAATGATTTGGAAGAACTATTACATGACAACCAGAGCTTAATTTTAAATAAAATTGTATGTTAATCAAAACACTCATATTTTGCAGTACAAATAAATAACTGGGTTTTGCGACCAGTACTTGCAATTGGTAAGCAAGGGCGAAAATGCGATCCTACAACTACTCTTTATTAAAGTTCAATGAAAAATATGCGTCAGTCTATCACCAAGGTAGCTAAATTTTGCTAAGTTCGTAACTGAGCTACATTTACATAATTTCTAAGTATCAAAGTTGTACACACATGCGGCTACATGTTGCCCAGAAAACTGAGTTTAACATGTCTTCACTGTCCTGTAACCTAAATGCAAGTTCTTAACTGACTTTGACAAACCGGATTCAATACTTCAGCGTTTGCAAACGCAGTTCCCCCTATTCAACACTAACCCACAACTTCTTGTTGCACTCACTTCTCATTGGTTGCAACTTCCACTGACTCCCTCCTAGCAACTAAGAAAGCATGCATTGAAAATTCTGTGGTTCAGCATGCTGTTCCCTTTTGCACTGTCTCCTCACTACTGAGGCATGAAGTTGTGCGTCAGCAAAAAGAAAATGGGCTAGAATTGACTGGTAATAAGGTAGTAAAACCCATTGTTCAGTAGTGGCTCACTCCTAAACATTCAACTGAGATGAGGACGTAACACATGAACAGGTAGGACACAGTCATATGATTGCTTCCTGCATACAGTAGACATTATAGGCAAGAGGACCCTCCAGTGTTCTGTGTTTGTGATGTACAGATTTCAGTTTACCACATATTTGTGTCATACAGATTTCAGTAAGTCACATTTTAAAGGACTGTTGTATATTCAGATGAATGGGGAGAAGTTAGTTGATATGCAGTTATAACCTGCATTTTAACAGACAGTGATATGATTGCTGTCTCTGGGGCTCTCCAATCATCTACTGCAGCTGCAGAGAACTCCAGTCTCATGCTGTAGGAAGAAATTGATGTAGTAAATATAGCCCAAGTGATGTCCTCAGTTCAGCATTTGGTCCCCCTTCTGAGAAGATCTTTCACCTTTCCCATGCCCACTCACAGGTGTTGCTCAGTCACTCAGTCAGTGTTAGGTGTGTCCACTTGAGGGACAACTCCCCAGTCTGGTTACACCTTTTAGAAAGAGCAGTTCGTGATAGGTGTCCACGGTGAGTGTTATGTGGACTGTAAGAGCCACCCCATCCCTAGCTGTGGGTGACATGTCACTCAGCCATTAAATGCAATTTGATGGCTTTATAATGGTCAACATTTAGAAACATTAAAAATCTAAAAGCTTTTTGAATAGCAATTACCGGGGGGTCAGCAAACATTTAATGAAAGTAAAAAAAATAGGTCATGGGAAGAGCTCCATGTAGGCAGTTCTTTCCTACCATCTGTGAGAGAAAATACTCTTCAGTGATGATCAACAGCTTTCTTGTCTGGGTTTCAGAAAAAAAAGAACTGTCAGTCACTTCCTGTTTGGATTCTGGATATGTGTACTGAACTGCAAGTGAGTCCATGCAGCACTTGTAAGAAATAGAGAGAAATGTCTGTAACTTCAGTGACACCCTCTACCAGTTACAGAAGCAAAGGAAAGTGGTAACATTCTGCTAGGTATAAGGTCATATGGGAACTTAGAGGAGTGCTCATATAGAAGTATACGAGACTCATAGAGTAGGAAGCTTGTGGGCAGCTGACAATTATAGGCAACAGGATTGTAAGCTCTTCATGATGAAATAAGTGCAATACACGAATCACTTAATAAAACTTCTTTCTATATAATTTCTGGCACTTTCAGAACATTTGTGTGTATATGTGCAGGCTGAAGTGGTGAATGAAAATTTGTACAAAAGACAGGATTCATATATGGATCTCCTGTGCAATAGGCAGACATGCTAACCATTGTGCCACCCTGCCACATTGGCTTTGCACAATTGTACGTACTACCGTAGCTCACCTCCCTCCTTGATCTGAATTCACACCACAGTCCACTTGATATTCTCCAGAAACTCAAACAACATTGCAGAGGCTCTCCAACTGCATTGGAATGGCACCCCAGCATCAAACAAAATGGGGGATCCTGCCTGAAATCCAGGCATAGATGCTTCAGTCAAATGAACCTTTATGGTTCTAGAGATCTCTTCAAGTCTCACAGAAACTGGCATAGACATACATACTCAAATGCAGAGATGTGTAAACAGGCAAAATATGGTGCCACGGTCAGCAACACCTATGTAAGATGGCACGTGTCTAGCGCAGTTGCTAGATTGGTTACTGCTGCTACAATGGCAGTGTATCAAAATTTAAGTGAGTTTGAATGTTGTCTGCGCACGAATGATGGGACACAGCATCTTCAAGGTAGCAATGAAGTGGGGATTTTCCCATACAACAATTTCACAAGTGTACCATGAATATCCGGAATATGGTAAAATATCAAATTCTCTGACATCGCTGTGGCTGGAAAAAGACCTAGAAGTGCAACCTTGCAGCAGATTGCTGCAGATTTCAGTTCTGGGCCATCAGCAAGTGTCAGTGTGTGAACCATTCAAAGAAACATCATCGATTCGGGCTTTCGGAGTCACAGGCCCACTTGTGCCCTTGATGACTGCACAGCACAAAGCTTTTGGCTTGCCTGGGCCCATCAACACAGACATTGGACTATTGATGACCGGAAACATGTTGCCTGGTTGTGTGACAAATTGTACAAGTGGATGGACGTGTACGGGTATGGAGACAACCTCATGAACCCATGGACCCTGCATGTCAACAGGAGATTGTTCAAGCTGGTGGAGGCTCAGTAGTGGCGTGGGGCATGTGCAGTTGGAGTGATATGGAACCCCTGATACATCTAAATATGTCTCTGACAGATAGCACATATGTAAGAATACTGTCTGATCACTTGCATCCATTCATGTCCATTGTGTATTCAGAAAGACTTGGGCAATCCCAGCAGGAGAATGCGGCACCCCCACAGGTCCAGAATTGCTACAGAGTGGCTCCAGGAACACTCTTCTGAGTTTAAACACTTCTGTCAGCTACCAAACTCCACAGATATGAACATTATTGAGCATATCTGGATGCCTTGCAACGTTCTGTTCAGAAGAGATCTAGACCCCCTCGTAGTCTTACAGATTTATGGATGGCCCTGCAGGATTCATGGTGTCAGTTCCCCCCAGCACCAATTCAGTCATTAGTCGAGTCCATGCCACGTCGTGTTGCATCACTTTTTTGTGTGCTCATGGGGGTTCATACATGATATTAGGCAGGTGTACCAGTTTCTTTGGCTCTTCAGTGTATGTATGCAGACTGAAGTGATCAGATCAAGTGACAAGATTCCCCATTTCATTTGATGCTTAGGTGCTATTCCAATACAGTTGGCGAGCCTCTGCAATGCTGTGCAAGTTTAGGGGAAATACCAAGAGGGCTGAAGCGTGAATGAGAATTTGTATCAAGGAGGTGGCATGCTGTGGTAGACCATGTAGTTGTGCAAAGCTGCTGTGCCCATGGTTAGCTCATCTGCCTAGTGAGCAGGAGACTGGGTTCGAATTCTGGCCTTGGTACAAATTTTCATTTGTCGCTTCAGTCTGCATTTATACATCATAGATGTTTGAAACTTGAAAAGGTCTCTGGAACCATATACAGTGTAGCCCCACTTTTACATTCCTGGACTTGACGTTTTCCTGCCATTTAGGACTTTTTTATCATTCTCGTCAAATTTACATGTCCACAATGTTAGTTTGAACCTGAATTTGCATCAACATATTTATAATTTTCCTGCGATTTCCGCTTTACGAAAAAATATTCGGCAAGAAAAAAAATTATGCTGGCATATTGTCCATTCAGTAGTGTTTAAAATATTACGTGGTTAAGTTTCTTGACATCAGGGAACACTACTCAACGGATTTGAACTGGTACATGTGTAAAAAGTTGGAACAATTCGTGCTGTATCTCCCACTGCTGCCAAGCACTACTTGGTGTGATGGCTGATGGGAGTAACTAGGTTCATTTGATTAAAGATATCATGACCATTCACAATCATTTCCAAACTCTCTACTGCGCAAATGCAGTTTTGTGATTGTTGTGACACCTTTGTCAAACCATATTTAGTGCGTTTTGGTGTTTTTCTCCAGAAGGTGCCATGACATGCGATACAGTTGTGTAGTTGCCAAAATAATTGTGGTCACCTTCAGACTAGGACTGATTTGGGTCTACAGGCATCTGCAGTTATTCCTTTTACTGTTGAAAACATTTCTTTGTTATTTTCTATGCATTTACAGAGGAGCTAAACCATTTTTGCTTCCAAACAAGAGCTCAGGAAGACATTTGTAATAAACTGTTTGCCCAGTGCATTGAAATGACCTGTTTTGATGAAAATTGCCACATTATGTGGGCATAGTTCATGGTTAAAAATAATAGTTCATGAATACATCTCAACAAATAGTTCCAAATGTTGTAAGTAGTCTTTCTTTTTTGTCATAGTAATATGCTTAGCTTGACAATGATAAATGAACTTTTATCATTTACATGGATAATATGAGTATTTTACATTAACTCATGTAAACAACCCAGTGTCCCAAAAGCTTAGCTGTTTTACTACCATGAATAACAGATTCTCCCTTAGCACTTATCTGGCAGTTTTACTCCTGTTGTTGTTTACCTGCCAGCCTTGTTGCTATCATCTGTTACAAAAGCCATAAAACTGCTTGATTTTTTTGGACGAGAAGAAAAATAGCGCAATTTACATGTCATTGCTTTTAAATTGACTTTACGTTACACTCTAAAAGTATAAATAAATATTTTAACACAGTCTGCAAAAATTTATTTCCATATCTCCATCAAAGTAATCAGTGCCAATCTGTAGCAGTAAGTGTTGGAAATATTGTGAATCATGTATTGCCGTCATGAATGTGATCCGAATAAAAGTGGCTTCCATTTATCTTACTTTGATCTGTTATGAAATATGTCTGTTGTGTGGATAACTATTATTTATGATAAGTATTTGTGCAGTATAATGTTTGCATTGCTTTGGATTCTTACAAATATGGAATTAATTGGAAAACTAAAATCCTTTGCTGGCATGTGGTGTACACATCTTGAATAGCCAGTTGATATTTTGCCATTCAGTCAACACATCAACACTGCAACGTACCTACTTCTCACTATTAATTGCACCTTTGCATTAGCGAGCATTATCTTAATTGACTCTGGTCATTTATGAATGTTATGCTTCACTTTCTGTTAGTGTTGGTGTGTTTCTTTGGGGGGGGGGGGGGGGGTCACACATGGAAAAAAATTTCCCATTTGTTAAAACATCTACGCTATATGGTGAGTAGCAACTTTCCTTCTCATAATACTGTTACATTCCAAGTTTTTGTTCTATATATCGTTACAGTTAATTGTCAAGTTATTCTTTTTTGTTCTTTAATACCAAATTGAATGGATAAATATGTTGCAAAATTCTGTTTGCCAGAAGAATTAGGGACACTTCCATAAACAGGGCATATCTGATGTATAAAACAGCCGCAGTCCTTCAATATATGCATATATTTACGTTTTTAACAAATTATCTTCATTAGCATATTTATAGGGCAACGTTTTTTAATTTTAATTGTTGCAAATCAACATTTTTATGCTGAAGTAAAATGTAACTATCATTGTCCAAAATGATCAAAGGATTATTATTATTATTGTTATTATTATTGCAGAATTTTCTGAGGCCTTTTCGTGAACATCACATCGATCCAACTTCAATTACAAGGCATGATTTTATTGAAACTAATGGAGATAACTTCATGCTGACAATTCCTTTCTTGGCTTTTATGACATGGGAGTTCATTACGCTTACAGAAGAAGAGGTACAGAAGAAATTTTCGTGGTGCTGTTATTTGTTTTTGTTGGCTATTTTTGTAGCTATGACTAATCAGGTGAGTACTGAATGTTTTAAACTTCATTTCTGTCATTTTTCAGAAAGGAGCAGTGAAATCATTATTGTGTTACTGGTGTCAAAATTTCTTAGAACCTAATTTCTTATTAATTTGCTACAGTCTGTATGTCAGCCTAATTGTTAGACAGTTTCACTACATATACTACTGCAGATTGCTGTATAATCAAATTGTATGCAACAGTTTTTAGCTTATTTTCACAATGTATGATGGCTTCTAGAGTTTGTAAACATCTGCAATAAAGTAGACTGAATGTAACTGGGCTTGTTGATGTGCAGATGGATTTTGTTTGCATGGTGGTGGTGGTGGCGGTGGTTGTTGTTGTTGTTGTAGTAGTTAACCACCTAACCCTACACAAACATATTATAATGTTTAAAGTTGGTAGAAATTAGCTCAAGAATCATTTTATGCCAAGAAGTGTAGATCTGGTCCTTGCATATTTTTCTTTTTCTTTCATGTATTATCTTTTTTTAATGTTTAAGAATAGTTGCTGTCATTTTGGTCATGTGTTTAACTAGCATTTTGTTATTCTGTAGTGGAGACTTCTATGTTTCCATTTTCGTGCCTGTTGGAGTAGTGTACATTGATCAGTTTGTACAGACGAAGCGTTCGTGCTTATTAGAATATTCTGGGCTATTATACTATGGTTAAACGAATTTCTTGGGAAACCATATGTTTTACCCTTACCTGCAGAATCCGGATACTCTGTTTCATATCCTCCTCCTCCAAATTAAACTTGTCACATTTAATAATCTTTATCACCTCTCAGCGTAGATTATGGTAGTATTTGCTTTTGACAGCTAGGACCTGAGTCTTAACAAATCAAATATAATGGTCTCCTGGCTGCAGAGCATGTTTCACAAAGCTGATTTATCTGCTTCTCCCCTTCTACGATTGCCCTTATAATAATATATAAGTTTGTCCTTTTTCTTCCATAGTTCAGTGGTAATAGTGTAACAGAAGTGTGTTTCTAATAGCTGAGCTACTTTTGCTGGTACATTTGGAAAATCCGTTGTTGACTCCACAGCAGCCAGCTCCAAGCCTGTATGTATTTTCTGAATGAAGTTTACTGTAGGAAGTTACCTCTTTATAATTCTGTTATGCAGATCTTCAACTCTATCACTTCTTTATTTTATAAGCCTGTAGCTTTACTGCAGATGCTGGTAGGAAAAGTCAATGCCAGTGTTTTGGTGATGGCAGTACACAACTGCTGCAGGTTTCATTTTATTAGTTACTTTCTTTGTTGCAATATTTTATGTTGTAACTGTGTGTGTCTGCACTTACCATCAAAATTTCTCTTGTATTCTTTCAGCACAAGGCAAGAACATTTATTTTGTGGTGGAAGATTTTCACTTATTCTAATTTTCATTCTTTAGACTTTTGACACCCCTTTCAGGACTTCCATTACTTCCCCAACAAAGCTAGTATTTGTGTGAAATATGTCCTCTGCTAACTATACTTTAATTCAGCAGCTTACTGGCAAAACACAGCATAATATTAGTACCATTATTTGTTTAATGTATTGTCTATTTTATGATGAGCGTAAAAATTCCAGATGTTCCCTTTTCTAGATTCATCTAAGATGTGTAATTTTGTACTATATTTCCTTGATTTATTGGTTATAAGATATACTCTTCTACAGAAGGAACAAATAATTTCATAAATTGCTAGGGCCTCTTGTATGAGATAGATATTTTGTAATTTTCCAGTCAGTGGGTTGAAGAGAAGTTGTCATTGTACAGGGGTAAAATTTGCAGCTGACCCCAATGAGTCCCCCATGTCTAGCTCATGCCTTATTGCCATATGCATAAAAATGGCAAGGATTATTTTTTTCTCAGTTGTACTCAGTTTGCCATAATGTGAATATGGAACTGGGCTGTTGTGTATTCACTGATCTCAGCTCTACTAGTATCTGTCTGGCACCAATATTTTAATTCCTTTGTTATTGCGGTTAGTTCATTGTTAAACAAATAAAAAAAGGTTTACTTGATACTGCAATTATCCATGAGCACATATGTACCTGCCTAAGGTTTTCCTGCCTGTCGTAAGAGGTGACTAAAAGGAGTCTCACACGTTTCGGCCTTTATGCGATGGTCCCCTGTAAGGTTTGACCTCCATTTTTCAAAATTTTCCCAAAGAGCAAGCCAATTGAGGAAGGGCACCTTACATGGTGCATTGTGTCCATCGTGCATTAAGATCTTTAGCCCACTTACTCGTTGTCACATTGCAGTCCCGCCCATTGTACATCTCTTGGGCGAGGACACCTTCCTGTGTGCGTTTTCCACCAAGCACTCTGCAGTGTCACTTTCTGTGCCGACGATGACCATGAACTTCTTTGCACCTCATCCAGCACAGTAGCCAGTCCGTTGTGGTGGGGCCACAGTGTGCCCTGTTGGTTGTAGCCGCCTGACAACACAGGGATCACTCTGCTGATCCCTGTGCCGTTAACTCCCCATATATGCCAAGGAGTAGATGCCCGTCATCGCCGGCCGGAGTGGCCGTGCGGTTCTAGGCGCTACAGTCTGGAACCGAGCAACCGCTACGGTCACAGGTTCGAATCCTGCCTCGGGCATGGATGTGTGTGATGTCCTTAGGTTAGTTAGGTTTAATTATTTCTAAGTTCTAGGCGACTGATGACCTCAGAAGTTAAGTCGCATAGTGCTCAGAGCCATTTGAGCCCGTCATCCTGTGGCATCGGGACTCTTGGCAATGGCCATCCTGCCAGGTGGCCTTCGCTGCGGCTGAGAGGCACCTGTGGGGAGCTCCCCTGGTCAGAGTAGGTGGCATCAGGGCGGATGACACGCAATGAAGTGTAGTATGTCATCTCTTGCTCGTGGTCTGCTGCCAGCAGTCTCTAAGTGGGCAAAGTCTAACTTTAATGGTAAGAAGTATGAGCCCAGGCCATAGCGTGGGAGGAACGCCAGACTAAGGATGGCAGTGAAGCTTATTTACTCCGGTACCAGTTATGCGTGAGAGTTGATGGGGAATCTTTCATGTCCATGAAACCTCAGTTTTTTGTGGGGCTTTTGGAGGACAAGTTTGGGGAGGTGGAGGGTTTGTCCAAAATGCGCTCTGGGTCAGTTTTTATCAAAACAACATCCTCTGCCTAGTCACAGGCATTACTCGCTTGTGGCACCACCTACTTCAGGAGCAACCCTCCTCCCCCCCCCCCCCCCCCCCCCCCCCCCCCCTCTCCCCCATAACCATCGGGGATTTCAGTCCCCACTTCTGAGCCAGAAAAGCATAAGGCTTCTTTGGCTCCTTTTGCTAGGAAGGGGTCTCTTGGGTCACTCCCTTCCCAGGTTTCTGCTATTGGGAAAGGTGACAGCCACCAGTGTCTGAAAAGCCCAAAAGCAGCTGGTCGTAGGGCTTCACACTCACCCTCAGTCCCGGAGACTGATTCAGTGAAGTCCTCCCAGCCAGGGAATCCCAGGAACAGTACGAGAAATCGAAAAAGAAGACCACCAAGAGCAAGGAATTTGCAGTGGCACCCACACCACTGCAACGTACAAACTCTGTGTCAGCAGATGGGGTGGAGATTCTGACATCTGCTGAGAACCTGGATCTCGCCGGACCCTCAGACACAATGGATATAGACTACTCAGGCAATTGCAGTAGTTTTTCCACTGCCTGGCTGAGCTACGGCAACTGTTAAGCTGTACACTTGCTTTCTGCATTGTCCTCCAGGAAACCTGGTTCCTGGCAATGCGGACCCCTGCCCTCCGCGGCTATAAGGAATATTACAGGAACCATAGCGGCTATAATAGTGTCAGGTGGAGCTTGCATCGCAATCCCTCGCTCTTTAGGGTGCCCCCAGCAAAAGACAGTCCCTTTGGCGGTCGCCGTAAGTCGCTGAGGCAGTTAGAGAGCATCAGCGAGCCCTACAGCAACATACATGACACTCTTCCCTAGAGCATCTGATAGCCTTTAAGCGGCTCCATGCCCATGTACGCCAGCTTATAAAATGACGGAAACAGGGGTGTTTGGAGAGGTATGTGTCGACCATAGGGTGCCATACATCACCTTCCCAAGTCTGGATAAAGATCAGACGTCTTTTTGGGTACCAGACCCTCATCAAGTGTCCCTGGCATTACCATCAAAGGCGTGCTGTGTACCAATGCCAACGTGATTGCTGATAACTATGCTCGATCCTCGGCGTCGGAGAACTACCCCCAGCCTTTCGCACCCTCACACTGTGAATGGAAAGGAAAGTCCTCTCATTCACTACATGCCACAGTGAACCCTATAACACCCCATTTACGGAGTGGGAGCTCCTCAGTGCACTTGCACATGCCCCGACACAGCTCTCATCTGACTATAAGTACCATTTCCTTGTGATCTTCAACCGGATCTGGTGCGATGGCATCTTTCCATCTCAATGGCAGGGGAGTACCATAGTTCTGGTGCTCAGACCCAGTAAACAACTGCTTGATGCGGATAGCTATCGGCCCATCAGCCTCACCAACATTCTTTGTAAGCTGCTGGAACGTATGGTGTGTTGGCGGTTGGATTGGCTTGGGTTGGGTTTTGGAGTCACATGGCCTACTGGCTCCATGTCAGGGTAGCTTCCACCAGGGGCACTCTACCACTGATAATCTTGTGTCACTCAAGTCTGCCATCCGAACTGCCTTTTCCAGACACCAACACCTTGTTGCCATCTTATTTGATCTACGCAAAGCAAATGACACCACCTCCCATAGTTCCCCTCATATCCAGGAAAATGGGATCCTGCAGGGCTGTGTATAGAGTGACAATATTTTTAGTGGCCATTAATGATCTAGCAGCCACTGTAGGGCCGTCCGTCTCACCCTCTCTGTATGCATAGGACTTCTGCATTTCGTACTGCTTCACCATTACTGGTATTGCTGAGTGGTGCCTACGGGGCGCCATCCACAAGGCACAGTCATGGGCTCTTGCCCATGGCTTCCAGTTTTTGGCTGCTAAGTTGTGTGTCGTGCACTTCTGTTGGCATCATACCATTCATCCGGAACCAGAATTTTTCCTTCATGATGATCCACTCACTGTAGTGGAGACATATCGATTTTTAGGACTTGTTTTTTACACCCAGTTGACTTGGCTACCTCAGCTTTGTTAGCTTAAGTGGAAGTGCTGGCAGCACCTCAATACCCTCCGCTGCCTGAGCAACACCAACTGGGGTGCAGATTGCTGTACTCTGCTGCAGTTCTGTGTAGTCCTTGTTCAATCCCGCCTTGACTATGGGAGTCTGGTTTATGGTTTGGCGGCGCTCTCAGTGTTGCGTGTACCTGACCCAATGAACCACTGTGGCATTCGCCTAGCGACGGGAGCTTTTAGAACGAGTCTGGTGACCAGTGTCCTGGTGGAGGCTGGAGTCCCTCCATTGCAGATCCGACGTGCACAACTGCTCTCCGGTTATGTTGCACACATTCGTAGTTCTCCTGAGCATCCGAATTACCATCTCCTTTTTCCACCTGTGGAAGTTCATCGTCCTCATCGGCGGCACAGGTCAGGGCTATTGATTGCGGTTCACGTGCGAACCCTTCTGTCTGAACTGGAGTCCTTCCCTTTACCAACTCCATGCTGTACACCTAGGCCGCAGTGTCATCTGGACCTTTCGCATGACCCTAAGGACTCAGTTACTCCTGCCGCTCTCTGCTGTCGCTTCCTCTCAATTCTTGATATGTTTCGGGGCTCTGAAGTGTTTTACATCGATGGCTCGATGGCTGATGGTCATGTTGACTTCACCTACGTCCAGAGGCCATTTTGAACAGCATTCCTTGCCTGATAGCTGCAGTGTATTCACTGCAGAGCTGGTGGCCATCTCTCGTGCACTTCAGTATATCCGTTAATGCCCCAGAGACTCGTTTTTTCTGTGGACTGACACCTGGAGTAGACTATAAGCTATCGAGCAGTGCTACCCTCTCCATCCTTTGGTAGTGTCCATCCAGGAGTCCATCGATGCCCTGGACCGGTCTCCTCATTCAGTGGTGTTTGTGTGCATCCCAGGACACGTCGGCGTCCCAGGCAACGAACTTGCCGACAGGCTGGCCAAACAGGCTAGGCGGAAACCAATTCTGGAGATGGGCATCTGTGAACCTGATCTGCGTTCTGACTTATGCTGTAGGGTTTTTTGGCTTTGGGAGACAGAATGGCATAACAGTACACACAACAAACTGTGTGTCATTAAGGAGACTACGAATGTGTGGAAGTCTTCCACGCGGGCCTCTCTCAGGGACTCTGTGGTTCTCTGCCGGCTCCTCAGTGGCCACACTTGGGTGACGCATGGTTACCTCCTGTGCCGTGAAGACCCGCCTGAGTGTTGGTGTGGCCGCCGATTGACAGTGGCCCATATTGTGGTGCACTGTCTCACTTTGGCTGCTCAGCCACGAAATCTTGGGTTACTGAACTTGTTGCCGCTAATTTTATCTGACAATGCCTCATCGGCTGATTTAGTTTTATGTTTTATTCGTGAGTGTGGGTTTTATCATTTGATCTAAGTTTTATAGCATGTCCTTTGTCCCTCTGTGTCCTCCATCCTTGTGCTTCTAGGGTGGAGGTTTTAGTGTGTTACAGAGAGGCTGGCTTCTCCTTTCTTATTCTCATGGTCAGCCAGCCATGGTAATATGCTTTGTTGTTTTTAATCTCTTCATCCCATTTCTTGCATTTGTGGTTTTCTTGTCCCCTTTTGTCTGTATACATGTTTGTTGTCTTCCATTGTTTTTGTGATTTTTCCTTCCAATCTGTTTTGAGTTGTCAGTCTCGTTTGTTTTATTCTCACACTTGTGGCATTGTTTTATTCGGAACAAGGGTCTGATGACCCTGTAGTTTGGTCCCTTCCCTCCTCTTTTAAACAAACCAACCAACCAACCAACCTACCTGGCCAAGGGTTTTGAACTGAAAGTAGTAAGCAATCCTTTGTTACAGCTGCAATTCCAACAGTGTAGGAAAAATCACTACTTTATCATAATCTAAAAACTTCATACTATGTGTTGAGACATTGTGGTGTCATCATCTTTTATTATTTGCGCATAGGCTATATTTAGGTTATGGTGAACATTGATATTTTGTTTTGGGCAGTGTGCCATCATTGAATTCCTTATTAAAGATGCAAAGTATTCTGCTTAAATTTCTCATTCTTCAGTGTCCATGTAAGTGTGCCAGGAGTCTAAGGGAAGAATGACGTGTATCAAAGATGAGAACATGAGCATCCAAGATGAACCTTTTAACAGTCACCCTTGAACTGCCTTCATAGTACGAGAGGGAGAGAGTATTTGTATCAAAAGAAGACAGCCATGTCACTGTGAATGAAATCATTACAAAACTATCAGTAGGATGTAGTGTAACTCAAGAAATGACTGAAGCCTTGTGTTTATGCTCATTGACTGTGGACTACCAACTTAAGAAAATAACCATCTGATGTTGTCTTCAGAGATGTCAAAATGGAGACAACCTTGTGATGAGTGTTGTGATAGGTATTAAAAGCTGGTTCCATCATTATGAGCCCAAAACATAACACCACAATATGGAGTGGCCCAGCACTTATTCAGATTCACCCACAAGAAAGAAACTGGGGACAGTGTGTTCTGCTGGGAAAGTTATGGCTAGCATATTGTGGGTGCAGAGGATTTGCATTCTGGCGCATTTTCCAAACCCTGGAGAGACAGTAAATGTTGTCTGTTGTATCCAGACACACATCATTGCGCATTCCATGGTAAACATCCATTGAGGATCATCTTGCATCACAATAACATGTGGCCTCAAACTGCTAGCGGTATTGTGGACGCCATCATACTACCATGTTTTCTGTTCTATGAAAGAACAGGTGCAAAGTCAGTGCTGTGAGACAATTGAGGACATTCAGAAAGCAGTGCGTCAGTATCCTCGAACAACTGGAACAGACTTTTCTAACTCATTCTTGCAGTAGAATGGGGGAAAAATGTGTATAAAGAAGTGGATGCTACACTGAAATGTAGCAGAAAACTCTGCAGATGAAGATGGTTTAGACGTTTATGGTCTGTCTAAAAATATAATTTAATATTCATTGCAATGGGTTGTCCATAAATTTCAGAATGATACCATCAGAAATTTTGTTCATATCTGTCAAGTCACCATCATTAACAATATTATGAAAAAGGGATAGATTACTACTCGCCATGTAGCAGAGATGTTGAGTTGCAGATAGGCACAACAAAAAAGCTACATGGTACTGGCTGAAAACATAATGCCTCCAGTTCGGAAGGTAGATTGGGCAGAATTGTGTCAAGGTGGAGTGGGCAAGAGAAGAAAATAAGTGAGAAGTTGGAAGGATGATTCAGGAAGGATGGCTGATGGCTCAGAGGGAGGCTTTTGCTTAGAGGAGATAGTGAAATAATTGAGATTTTAAAGTGTTTCATTGACATACAATGTATCTTTGTTTTTACAACTAGTTCATTGTAAATTTTGTACTCAAAATTATGTTCAGTTATGTAATGGTACTTAAATCTTATTAAGTTGGTTATTGCAGTTAGCAGAGTAAATCTAAACAGAGGCAGCTGTTTTATGCTCAGTTTTTGTTCTGGGCATATCTTTTCTTCTCCATTAGGGCAAACTGCTGAAACACACAAATTGCAGTGTTTAACCAATCATGTATAAATTTTAACGCTTCGTATGTTTTCAGAACAAAATAAGTCTTGATGCAACAGCCTAATAAAGCTGTGGCTCCTAATATTTGAAAAAAATATTTTTGTAGGCCACCCCTTTTGTAGCACACTGTTGGTCATTAAAATTATAACATCAGGAAGGGTACTTAATAATGGAATTATACTTATACAGTATAGTGGAAAGTGCACATGATGAAATTTGTTGGGGATTTGTGGTTAAACATGGAGTGAAATTTAGTACCCTTGCAGGGCATAGTGAAACTGAGCTTGGATGACAGATGAGGGTACATCATAATACAATGACCAGGCTGCTCGCTGTAACAGTAAAATGTCGTCTGTATTGCGGTAGGTCAACATAGCGTGGACAACAGACAGTTGAGCATTATCTTATCATCACTCATTGTCGATAGTGTTACTCATACCTACTTTGTGTGATCATGCTGAAATGCTTATCACTTGCATATCCAAACAAGTAGTGCATTTCATGCCAATTTGATATTAGTTGCATGTCATCTTCGTGGTGTTGAAATTTTAATGATTAGCAGTGCATTATCAATCTTCATAGTAAACATCTTGAGACAAATTGGCCAAACAAATTTCAGAATTTGGAATTATTTGCTGACTACAAATACTGTGACAGCTGTATTAGGTATATTGATGTGCTGCTTATTAGTGACACCTGAAAATTTGTGGTGGACCGGGAGTGTGCACGGATGGCACAAATTTTCACAGGTCGCTAATAGGTAGTGAATCTATGCCTAATACAGCTAAGATCAAAGAATTTGCAGTCAGGAAATAAACTTGGAATTATTTTGTACCACTGTGGATCATCAACAGTGTCTGTTCTTTCAGACATGCAAGTAAATTTAAGAATGTCTGTATTTTCCTTAATTTAAATCCAGTGTTTGGGTAATTTTGTACATATTTGTTTGTTGCTGTTTGTAGAAGTGATGTGCACTGTAGAAAGTACTGCTGAGTGCCTTTCTCAACTGTCTATGGTTACAAAAATTTTGATAAGAGCCTGGGCCTGTGATCATCATTGTAAAAGATGGTGAAAGACTGCAGTGGAAACAGCTACTTGTCATGCTGACATGTCACCATCTCATTTTTTTCTACCCGAGTTACATCTCAACTGATAAACTGACTTCACAAAATACATACTATAGTATCAACAAACAGCAATGATGATGCAGTAGTTGTGCCCAGGCAACACCAAGGTGAAGGGAACAAAGCGCAATGGGCCAAGGAATACATTCACTATTCATCATCATTGAGGAAGCTGTTAAGAAGTGAAAGGTGCCCTGACTAGGTTTGACCTGGACAATTATTAATTAGACATGGCATGGATTCTGCATATTCAGATTGTGTGAAATATGGCCAGAGGAGAGGAAACACTTGAGCATATAGTATCACACTGTAACATAAAAGCAGGGAGCACAACAAAGCGAAGTGTTAGTGTGGTAATTTCTTTTAAAGATTCAACGTAGACAGTAATGGATAACAACTAAAGTCAGGCCTCCAACATATTACTCAGGGAATAACAGCAGACTCATAGAAGACCTGTGACTGATGGTGAAGAAGTGAAGAAAAGGCATCAGATAAGCAGTTTTGAATCTCACCAGCCTACAACAGAGCAGGCAAATAATACACAAAAAACACAGACTAAATCTGTGACAAGCTAAGCATAATTTGTAATTTTTTTGTAGTCAGTAATATTGTGCATAAGATAAACATGAACATAAAAACTAATGCTACTTTAGGATTACTTAGCTACAGATCTGCATTGGCGGTTCAGAAAAATAACCAAATCTGGAGATTCAAATGAGGGTTATTAAATTCAGGAAAGTCCCCTAGGGCTACAATATTTGATTTATATCCAGAGACTGACACTTAATGGCAGCTAGGGAGAGGATTAACTCAAATTTCCTCTACTGTCATCTGTTCTATAAATTTTATCTCTGTGCCAGAGTCCTTAAGATGCTTCTTTCTATTCAAGAATAATAAATAATCCTTGTTATCCTTTTAAAAATAGATACTAAGAATTGTAGAAACAGTCAGCTGTCATACTAAGGCCCTCGTCAGACGTAAAAAAACTATCACACAATCACAACTCACACACATGACCACTGTTGCCTCTGGACGCTAAAAGCTGACTGCAAGTGCAACTGAGGTAAGCAGCAATCTTTGCTGAGCTGGGTAGTGGGGGAATAGAAGAGGTGTGGGGTTGTGAAGGAGAGGGATAGCAGGTTGGGTGTGGGAAGATGATAGTGTTGCCTCTGGGAGTGTGCAGGGATGTGGTGGGAATAGGATAGGGCTGTTAGGTGCAGTGTTGGGGGAGGCTGCACTGGGAAGGGGAGGAGGGGAGAGGCAAAGAGATGTAGTGAAGGGAAAAAGACTATGTAAGTGTGTTGATGGGATAGAAAGCATATGTAGTACTGGTGTTGGAAAGGGAAGGGGATAGGCAGGTGGAGGACAGGGACTAGCAAAGGGGTTGTGGGTGGGGAAGGTTGGAGGGGAGGGGGGATGTTAGGGCAACAAGGGAATGCTGCAGGCAGAGTTCCTACCTGTGGAGTTCAGAAAAGCTGATGTTGGTGGGAAGAATCCAATTGGCAAAGGCTGTGAAGCTGTTGTTAAAGTGAAGCATATCACGTTTGGCAGTATGTTTAGCAACTGGGTGGTCCAGCTCTCTCTTTGCCAGTTAGCCAGTCAGTAGCCATCCTGCGGACAGACAACTTGTTATTTGTCATGAATATGTATAATGCAGCACAGTGGTTGTAGCTAATTTGTCGGAGAAGATGGCTGCTTCTACAGCTGCCTCTGCCTTTGACGAGGTATGAAATTCGTGAGACAGAACTAGAGTATATGGTAGTGTGAGGATGTGTGGGACAGATCTTGCATCTAGGTCTACGAACAATGATATTGCTTAGGCTCAGTGGGTGGGACTATCACTGTGGGAGGGATGAGGTAGATAGTGGGAGCCCATTTTTCATTTCAGGGCTCTATGGGAGATGGTTGAAACTCTGGCAGAGATTGTGATTCAGTTGCTCCAGTCCTCGGTTGTACTTGCTAATGATATGGGTGCACCTTTGAAGCTGGATAGTGACCCAGTCCTGTGTACTGTTACTGCATCGTTGCCTTGCTCATGTGATGCTCCCAGATGTGCTGACCATCAAATTATTCATCGTTGGCTGCAAGCCTCCTATTGCCACTACCCACCTCAGCAAAGATTACTGCTTACCTCAGAGCCTGGAGATGACAGTAGCCATGTGTATTAGTTGTGGTTGTGTGAATGTGTGATGGACTTACTCAGTCAGCTGAATATTTCTAGCATTCATTTTGATTGTGCACACAGTGCCTCCTTTGTGGTGAGTAGCTCTTCACCCTTTCCCTATTACTGTTGTTTTTGTTCCATCGTGGAGTTTGCCATATTATGCTTACATTTAGTCACATCTGAACTGTGGAATTGCATGCTGGGGAAACACTCAAGCAGCACTCAGAACATTGAAAATTCAGGAGGAGGCCATTAAAATAATAGCAGCAAGTGAAGTAAGGGAACTGTGCAAACCTGGCTTCATAACACTTAACATACTTCCATTACCATGCACATACTTAAAAGAAACCATTTTATTTTTCAAAACAAACATGATAGACAGTAACAAAAGTTTGCAGATGAAATGGTATGTCCATGACCATAACACCAGAATCAGCAAAAACTATTATACAACCTATACAAACACCAGAATTTGTCAGAGGGGTGCATTCTAGATGGTACTGAAACTTTTCAGTAAACTCTGTGTAAAAATGAAAGCTATTGAGGATATAGTCCTTTAAACAAACCTTCTGATCATATTTACATTTTGACATTTTTATGTAATTAGTGATTGCATAGATACGTAAATTACTGTGTACAATGTCACACATTTATTTGCTTTACATATTGACTTCTAAAGTTATCATAGATACATTTTTCGTTGTGCAGTGGAGCATCCACTGCTAATGAAATTTCCTGGCAATTGAAATTGCTTGCTGTACCAGGACTTTTACCAGGGACCTCTCCCTATTGTAGGAAAGTGCTCTACCAACTGAGTTACCCAAGCAAGAGCCACAATCTGTCGTCACAGCTTTACTTCAGCCAGTACTACATCTCCTACCTTTCAACCATCACAGAACTTGCCATGTGAAACTTGTAGGACTAGCCCTCCAGGAAGAAAGGGTACTGCAGAGACATGGCTTAGCAACAGACTGGGGGGAAGTTTCAGAATTAATTTTTCACTGAACTTATGACTTTGCCTTTTGTGAGCAATTGCTCTACCAAACAAGCAACCCAAATATGACTCACAATCCATCCTCAAAGCTTTACTTTTGCTGGCACCTTGTCTTCTAGCTCCAAGCACTTGCCAGTAAAAGACAAAGGTCCCAGTTTTGAGTCTAAGTACGCCACACAGTTTTAATCTGCCAGGAAGTTTCGTATTGGCACACACTCTGCTGATGAGAGAAAATTCATTCTGCAAAAATATCCCACGTGGTGTGGTTAAGCCATGTCTCTTCAGTATTATTTCTTCCAACAGTGCTAGTCCTTTAAGTTTCACAGGAGAACTTCCGTGCAGTGTGGAAGGTAGGAGATGAGGTACCAGCTGAAGTAAAGCTTAGATTAGATTAGTTTTCATTCCATAGACCCGTGCTGAGGAGATCCTCATGGATGTGGAACATGTCAATTTTTTTTTTTTTTTTTTTTTTTTTTTTTTTTTTTTTTTTTTTTTTTTTTTTTTTTAGGATTGGTTGTGTGTCACACCTTGGTAGCAAAGTTGGTAGAGCACATGCCAGTGAATGAGTAAGGTCCCTGGTTAGAGTGTCAGTCCAGCACACACTTTTATCATCATCATACATTTAGTTCATGTAGTCTACATTATATATTATTCTCTTTGTGCATAAAAAATAGTGCACTTGACTTGACTGATATCTGTAGTGTAACATGTTATCAGAGATAAAAAAGCCAATAAATAAATATATGTAACATAATCTATTAAGGTATTAGTAAGTATTGTTTGTATTTCTATGTGTTAATATAGCTAATGGTTTCTGTTATTTTCTGTTTCATAGCCACTGTCATTTTTACCACAATGTATGTGCAGCATTTTTGTGTTATTTTCTTGTATTAACTCTTTAAAGTAAAGTGGACTTCTTCTGTTTGCTGTTCAAAGTCCACTGTCTTTATGTAAAATTATTTACTATTTGATTAACATTCTGTTATAAGTCCCATATCTTTGTGGAAGGAGAATATGTTGTCTGGGCTGCAATAAATTAATGCCTTTAAATATCCTTGTATGTTTAGCTTTAAAGTTTCTATAGCTAAATTAAAGCTATGATCAAGTTAAAGATTGATTTGATGATGACAGTGCTTTACAAGGCTTGATCGTATCTGAGACAGTATGCCACTGCCTTCCTCTAACCTTGCAAGTGATTTATCCAGTCAGCTATAGAGGATCTACAGTGTAAATAGAAAGCATAGTGCAACTTGGCATTTTCCATGTATACAAGTCATTGTGAGAGATCAAAGATATGATAAATGACAGGAAGAAATCCTTGGAACGTAGAATTTGTAATCTGACACATGGGTAGCAAGTCTGTAGCTGCTAGAAAATTACATGTTGCTTATTCGTGTAATTCGTTAACTGTCTTAGCCAGAAGACAGTTCTTAAAGTCCCCCCAGGGGATCCACAACTCTTTTGTGGATACGTGTGTAGCGAGCACGGGACCCCGAACTAATGTGGCCTTCCTTCCTTTCCGGGCTGCATACCTTCCCTTTCCGTATCCTTCCCCATCCCCCATCTTCCCCCCCCCCCCCCCCCCCCTCACCTCTGGCTCTTTCCTTCCCTTTCTCCCCCTCTGGGGAGTATGGTTTGTGCCTACGTCCGGAGACGGACGCTTGTAAATGTACCGCCCTCTTCGCCTTCCTTGCTTGTATGTCTTCATCTTTCTTCGTCCTTCTCTTTTCCTTACCTCTTCTCCTTACCTCTTCTCTTTACCCTTGTCTCCGCTGCGGCGTTTGAGACCTCTCTTCTTTCCTTTCCCTGTCTCTTTCTTCCTCCCTGTGCGTGTCTGAAGGCCGACCCACGCACTTCCATGCGTAGCCGGTGACGGGGTAACGCGTAATTCCCCGCCCCGGGTAGACAGGTAGGACACGTACGTACCCCCTGGTAACGGCCAGGCCCAGGGAGGGGTGATTACCCGAGCTGATACCTTCCGCAAGTGCCGATTGGTCCCTCCGTCCGTTTGTCGGGAGGTGTGACCTGAGGTGTGAACAATCACCTAAGGCGGGTGTGCCCTCGGTGAGGGCCCCCACAAGGGAGGAGCGCGCCATCGGAGACGCCGGTAATCATGGGGGATTCTTCCGCAATGGTTTCCTCACCTTCCACTATGTCTGCTCACAAACGTAAGTTCACTGAGTCTCAGCCACAGACGGTTCTTCCATCGATGCCACAGTTCCTCGTTGTTTCTCGGTCTGACGAAGGTCACGACTTTTCCACGGTCAACCCTTTCATTATTCAGAAAGGTGTCGACGCAATTGCGGGTCCTGTAAAGTCTTGTTCCAGATTACGGAATGGCACCCTGTTGTTGGAAACACACAGTGCCCTCCAGGCTCAAAAATTGCTGCGTACTTCTCTGCTCCACACCTTCCCTGTCCGGGTGGAACCGCACCGTACCTTAAATTCCTCGCGTGGAGTCGTTTATACACGCTCCCTCGATGGATTGTCTGACGAAGAAATTCAGCACTACCTGTCTGACCAGGGCATCACAGCTGTTCATCGGGTTATGAAAAGGGTTGACTCGAACATCATTCCAACCCGCACTGTCTTCTTGACATTTGACAAAGTTCAACTCCCATCAAAAATCAAAGCAGGCTATGAGATAATTTCCGATCGCCCTTATGTCCCAAACCCTACGCGTTGCTATCGATGTCAGCGGTTCAATCACACCAGCCAGTCCTGTTCCAATCCGGCCAAATGTGTTACGTGTGGCAAGGGTGCCCATGAGGGTGCTTGTCCACCTCCATCCCCTCGCTGCATCAACTGTATGGGTGACCACGCTGCTTCCTCTCGAGATTGCCCCGTTTTTAAGGACGAAAAACTCATCCAGGAAATAAGAGTGAAGGAAAAGGTGTCGACCTTTGCTGCTCGAAAGTTACTCGCCAGTCGACAGCCCACTGTGCCTCAGAAAGGAAAATACAGCTCTGTCCTTGCTTCTCCTCGGCCAACAAAGGAGGCGGCCACGCAGACTTGCGACCTCACCTTTAGTACCACGGTCGTCAGATCGGCCAGCGCAAAGATCCCCCGTTCAACTTCACCACTTTCGCCCGCCCACTCTATGGCTCACCCTTCGTCGGGTTCTGCTAAATCTCGAGCCCAAAAGTCAGACGCCAAGTCTTCGAAAAAAGAGCATTCTCGTGAAGAGTTTTTACGTACCGCAACTTCACAACCATCGGTTCCTCCTTCATCTAAACAACATACTTCCAAGAAGGCTACGAAGAAACACAGTTCCTCTCCTTCTCCGCCAAGGCGTGTCCCATCTACAGCACAACCTGGCGGAAATCGCCCTCGGCCGTCTTCTGTGTCGCCGGGGCGCACTGCTGGTGGCCGGTCAACTGGCCGATCGTTGGTGGCTGGAGCTGCTCCTGACCAACCTATGGATCAGGATCTTCTACCTTCGACTGAATGCCATTCCATGCTGTCGGTCGCAAGCTCTGAGCAGTCGTTGAGTTGACAGCACCCTTGGTCACGTTCCTCCATTTTCTGTTCACCCTGTGTCCATTATCCACTGGAATATCCGCGGCATTCGAGCCAATCGGGATGAATTGTCGATCCTCTTACGATCCTACTCGCCGGTCATCTTCTGCCTTCAGGAAACAAAGCTGCGTCCCCATGACTGCTTTGTTCTCCCTCATTTTCAGTCCGTCCGATATGACCTCCACTCTGTTGAAGGCACTCCAGCCCATGGAGGACTCATGATTCTGCTCCACGATACTCTCCATTATCACCAAATCCCCTTAAACAGTTCCTTCCAAGCTGTCGCCGTCCGTCTTTCCCTTTCTGGATACACGTTCTCTCTTTGTACGGTGTACATTCCATCGTCTACACCAATGGCACGAGCTGATCTCCTTCATCTTCTTGATCAGCTTCCACCCCCCTATTTGCTGGTTGGGGACTTCAATGCCCACCACCCGCTTTGGGGATCTCCACATCCTTGTCCACGTGGCTCACTATTGCTAGACGTCTTCCACCAAGCGGATCTAGTCTGCCTCAACACTGGGGTCCCCACATTTTTGTCTGCCTCCACGACAAATTTATCTCATTTGGACCTTGCGGTCGATACTGTTCCGCTAGCTCGGCGCTTCGAATGGTTCGCCCTTGATGATGCACACTCGAGTGACCACTTTCCATGTGTTCTTAGACTGCAGCCTCAACTGCCATATATGCGCTCGCGACGCTGGAAGTTTGCCCAAGCCGATTGGACACTTTTTTCGTCTCTAGCGACATTCGATGACCGTCGCTTTCCCAGCGTCGACGATGAGGTCACACATATTACCGACGTTATTCTCACAGCTGCGGAACGTTCAATACCACGCACCTCTGAATTGCCCCGGCGCCCCCCAGTTCCTTGGTGGAACGAGGCATGCCGTGACGCAATACGTGAGCGGCGACGTGCTCTTCGCATTTTCCGTCACCATCCAACTTTGGCAAACTGTATCCGATATAAGCAGCTCCGTGCGCGATGCCGTCGCGTCATCCGCGATAGCAAGAAGGCAAGCTGGAAATTCTTTATTAGCTCATTTAACACCTTCACTCCCTCCTCGGAAGTTTGGAGTCGGCTTCGACGGTTCTCAGGCGCGCCTAGTTTCTCCCCGGTCTCTGGGCTCACTGTCGCGCATGATACCTTAGTGGACCCCGTCGCAATTTCTAACTCATTGGGTCAGCACTTTGCTGAGATTTCGAGCTCTTCAAATTACCCGCCAGCGTTTCTCCTGAAGAAACGTGCAGCGGAAGTGCAACATCTTGCTTTCTCCTCTCAAAATCACGAAAGCTACAATACTGTTTTCTCCATGCGGGAACTCCAACATGCCCGCTCTTCTTCTTGCTCCTCCGCCCCAGGACCGGATGGTATCCATGTCCAAATGTTGCTGCATTTATCAACCCATAGCCTGCGTTACCTCCTTCGCCTTTACAATCGAATTTGGACCGACAGTACCTTTCCCAGGCGCTGGCGGGAAGCTATTGTCGTTCCCGTTCCGAAACCTGGAAAGGACAAACATCTCCCCTCTAGCTATCGCCCCATTTCTCTCACGAGTAGTGTCTGTAAGGTTTTGGAGCGTATGGTGAATTACCGTTTAGCTTGGTGGCTGGAATCCCGCAGTCTTCTAACACCAGCCCAATGCGGATTCCGAAAGCATCGTTCTGCCGTTGACCATCTTGTTGCTCTCTCCACTTATATCATGAACAATTTTCTCCGGAAACGCCAAACGGTAGCAATATTTTTTGATCTGGAGAGAGCAT
This sequence comes from Schistocerca americana, assembly GCF_021461395.2. NCBI lineage: Eukaryota > Metazoa > Arthropoda > Insecta > Orthoptera > Acrididae > Schistocerca > Schistocerca americana. Next base: position 635,548,510 of record NC_060120.1, on the reverse strand, counting down.
ACGATACCTGTTGGAGGACAGGCATCCTCCGCACACTGTTCTCTTGGGGCTTTCGAGGCCGGCTGCCCCTTTTTCTTCGCGAATTTATGGCAGAGCGCACATTTAGGGTGCGGGTGAACACTACTCTCTCCCGTACTTTCTCCCAAGAAAATGGGGTACCCCAGGGCTCCGTGCTGAGTGTTGTACTGTTTGCCATCGCCATTAATCCAATTATGGATTGTCTCCTTCCTGATGTCTCGGGCTCCCTCTTTGTGGATGATTTTGCGATCTACTACAGCTCTCAACGGACCAGCCTGCTTGAAAGACGTCTTCAAGGATGTCTCGATCGCCTCCACTCGTGGAGCATCGAAACCGGCTTCCGTTTCTCACCCAGTAAGACCGTTTGTGTTAATTTTTGGCGACGTAAGGAGTTTCTTCCACCCTCCTTACATCTGGGTCCTGTCAACCTTCCGTTTTCCGACGTCGCTAAATTCTTGGGTCTTATGTTTGACAGAAAACTGTGCTGGTCCTCCCACGTTTCCTATCTTTCGGCTCGCTGTCTGCGTTCCCTTAACACCCTCCGTGTCCTGAATGGTACCTCCTGGGGAGCGGACCGAGTGGTCCTTCTCCGCCTCTATCGCGCCTTAGTGCGCTCGAAATTGGATTATGGAAGCATAGTCTACTCTGCTCGGCCGTCTATTCTTCGGCGTCTCGACTCTATCCACCACCGTAGATTACGTTTAGTGTCTGGAGCTTTTTACACCAGCCCTGTGGAAAGCCTTTATGCTGAGACTGCTGAACCTCTGCTGTCCAATCGGCGGGCAGTCCTTCTGAGTCGTTATGCTAGCCATCTGTCTTCCATGCCTGCTAATCCAGCCCATGACCTTTTTTTCGACACCTCCTTTGATGTCAGGTATGCAGGCCGCTCCTCCTCCCTACTACCCCCGGGAGTCCGCTTCCGTCAACTGCTCCGCTTCCTAAAACCTTCTTGACAACTTGGGGTACAGCACCGCCTTGGCTCCGTCCCCGGATCGACTTGCTCAGAGACCTATGTCAATTTCCCAAGGATGGTACCCCTACACTTGTCTACCGTCGGGCATTTGCTGCTCTATGTGCACAAATGACGTAAGCCACATTTATTTACACTGACGGCTCGAAAACATCGTTAGGTGTAGGGAGTGCCTATATTGTTGGCGACACCCCAAATCACTTTCGGCTTCCCGACCAGTGTTCGGTTTATACTGCGGAGCTTTACGCTGTTCTCCAGGCTGTCCACTACATCCGCCGCCATCAGCGGATACAGTACGTAATCTGCTCAGATTCTCTCAGCTCTCTCCTAAGTCTCCAAGCTCTTTACCCTGTGCACCCTCTGGTCCACCGGATTCAGGACTGTCTGCGCTTGCTCCACCTGGGGGGCGTCTCAGTGGCGTTCCTCTGGCTCCCGGGACACGCTGGTATCTGTGGGAATGAGGCGGCCGATATAGCGGCCAAGGCTGCAGTCTCTCTTCCTCGGCCAGCTATTCAGTCTCTTCCGTTTACCGATCTACGGAGCGGTTTATGTCGCCAAGTTGCTCATTTATGGCATTCGCATTGGTCAACACTTCCCCATAATAAATTGCGGGAAGTGAAAGCCCTTCCTTGCGCTTGGACCTCTTCCTCCCGAACGCGTCGTCGGGAGGAGGTAATTTTAGCTAGACTCCGGATAGGGCACTGTCTTTTTAGCCATCGACATCTTTTAAGCGGTGATCCTCCCCCACTCTGTCCCCACTGCCCTCAGCTGTGGACGGTCAGAAACCTTTTAATTGAATGCCCCTATTTTAATCCGTTACGCTCCCGTCTACAGCTATCGCCTGATCTATCGTTGATTTTAGCAGATGACACGCGCTCAGCTGACCGCGTTCTACAGTTTATTAGTGACAGTGAAATGACGTCAGTCATTTGATTTTTTTTTTGGGGGGACAACCAACCCCTTTCTATAGTGGATTTTTAAGCATTCCTTCTGCCTTTCGTTTCTCAAATTTTATGACTTTGTTCCCCTTGCTGCTGATTTTAAATTTCGTTTTTTCCTGTTTCCTACGTCACGGGCTGGGCGCTAATGACCATAGAAGTTTTGCGCCCTAAAAGTTCTTAAAGTGAAATTCAGCATTAAATAATAATTACCTGTGTGGTGCTAATAGCCAGAGGTCCCTACATTATACATAGCATACCTTTTAACTTTTGTCCTGTAAAATTTACCTTCCATAACTAGTGCTTGTACCCTCCCCTCCCCTCCCATCTGCCCCCCCCCCCCCCCACACACACACACGCCCCCCCTACCCCCAAGGCTACACCCAGAAACTTATTTCGTTTTCTGTTTATTACTGTCACAAATTTGGATTTCCATTCGTTTGTTAACTGCATATTTCTAGTACAAAGCATGATGAGCTAGGATTTTTCAACAATTTCTCCCTCCCTTTATTGCCATTCCAGACTTATTTAGTTCTCACGTAAGCACCGTTTGTTTCATTGTTTATTCATCCCACATTTAGAATAGTTTTGTCTGTGTAATTTTCACCACAAGCACATGGGTATTACTCAGCTTAGCCGTGGGTCCGTAGAGGGTGGTATATGTGACGTACAGTATGACTGGTCAGCATTTCCACCCGGAATTTGCGAGTGTGAGTTGGACCTTCCTTGATCCGCCTTGGTGGGCCGTGTTGTCAGATTTCCTCCTACCTGTGCGCGGTGCAGCTCTCGTAAATGTCATCCCATGCAGATTCTTCATTGGCGCATTGGATGTGTCTGTTGGTGGAAGCTAATTATCTGAAATTGCTGTCGGTCAACTTTGGGGTATCTATTTACTTGAAATTAACATTCAGAATGCCATAATATCACTTTTATTCCTATTAGATCAATAATGAAACACTCATGTCACAAACTACTCGTAACCGAGAGCATGGCTACCATCGAATAAGGTAGGAAGAGCTCTTAATGCCAACTACCGACATTGGCGCGCAGTCTGTATCTCTTACTAGTTTCGTCATAGTTCGTGGATTTCCGATCACATTCGTACTTACTAAGATATGCATTTTTTAATGAATGGGTGTGAATTTTAACAAGGCAAAATTATGATAAATAGTTTTAAACATCCAGAGGCCCCTCCTAGTATCTGATAACATAGTCGTTTTCCCTGGGTCGCACCATATGTTTGATCTTTGGTAAAAATCACAATATCAATTTCAGTCATTACCTGTATTATGTGTGATCTATTTTTTTTCCAAGTAAGGGACAATTACAGCCAGCCTCTTTAGATTTCTCATTATTAGAGCTCTCCTCCATCTATTTTAGTTCCTAAAAGCTTCATTAGTTGACATCTTACTAAAATTGCTTTTTCTGACCGCATGATTCAGGAAAACCAGTTTGAACTCCACAAGCTAGCCTTTACTGTGTATATAGATTTGTTAACACAGTTTTGTTTTATGCTGGATTGTGAAAACTTTTTTCACAAGTCTGTGTTTAGGCTTACAGTGCACCACAGGATGACATAGTGACCCTTCTCATTTCCCTTTAGGGGGAGTGTTTTATCTTCCAGTGCAAAAGTGAACTGTCTTTACAGATGTTAAATAATGACAACCTAGAGTCTGAATTTGAGCACGTAAATCAGATGTTCAGAAAACAGTATTATGAAAAGGCTATATTGCTAGTCACCATATAGTGGAAATGATAAGTCACAGATGCACAACAAAAAATACTATGAAAAACTTAAGTTTTCAACCAAAAGGATGCCAGACACTGTGGTCACTTGTGCGTTTGCACGTCGTCTGTTTATTTGTTGAAGGTCTTTTTGGCCGAGAACTTGTGTGTTCGGCAGCTTTCTTGTTGTACCTATCTGTGACTCGGCATCCCACTATATGGTGAATATACCGAGCGAGGTGGCGCAGTGGTTAGCACACTGGACTCGCATTCGGGAGGATGACGGTTCAATCCCGCGTCCGGCCATCCTGATTTAGGTTTTCCGTGATTTCCCTAAATCGCTCCAGGCAAATGCTGGGATGGTTCCTCTGAAAGGGCATGGCAGACTTCCTTCCCTGATCTGACGAGATCGATGGCCTCGCAGTTTGGTCTCTTCCCACAAACAACCAACCTACATGGTGAATAGCAATCTATCCTTTTCTTAATGTTGTCATTATTCCATCCTACATTTCCCATTATTTGATATGATACTTCCAGAAGAATAAGTTTGAACAAAATTGGAACTCATTTAGATGCTGGTACTAAAATTGAAGGGTATAGTCAGATGGAATGGAACATACAAGATTCCTTCTGTACATCTTGCACACGGTGTTGCTACGTTCATCAAAGCAGGCCGCATACTACAAACGTGTGTCTTGAAACTGGGATTATAACTGCCACCAGAGATTAAATATGTCATGACCCCTGAAAGACTACTTTGGTCTCAGACCAGCAGAAGAGGGTAACTGCACAAAGGAACTGTTGACCAGACAGTCCTAACTGTGGTTGAATGCTGTGATGATTGCATATGGAACATAAAATATAGAGAAATATGTAAATCTGCAGTAGTAGAGACCAGCTTGAGAAAATCGAAATGAAATTGTGACCCATTATGGAAGAATGTAGTAAACGTGGAGAGGTAAGCTAGACTGCATGAAAACAGTTGTAACAGATATGGGAATAGGGGATCAGCATGCAGTTCCCATGCCTCCTTTGTCCTGAATGATTAAGCTATAAATATCCTGCTCACCCTACCGTATTTAAGGATCTTCAGAGATTATATATATTAGTCCAATGACTGCACTTCAAACTTTAAATAAACTAATGTAGAATTAAATTTGTATTTTCATTGATTTATTATTATTTTCAGATCCACAAGTGGTCACATACATACTTTGGATTGCCGCGTTGGGTTGTTCTTTTACAAGAGTATCACATAATACTCCCACGAAGACATCATCGGATTCACCATGTTGCACCTCACGAAACCTATTTTTGCATAACTACAGGGTGGCTTAACTGGCCATTAGAGAAGATACGTTTTTGGCAAATGTTGGAGTGTGTGATTGAATTCTTGACTGGTTGTAAGCCGAGAGCAGATGACTTTAAGTGGGCACAAAAGAGAACGTGAGGTGAAACACTGGGCTTGTGCCTAGACTTTTCTCAGGAGAAAGATCTTTGTTGAACATACTTTTATACCTACTAAATACAACATCACTTTTTTTAAGTTATGCCATTTTTTGCATCTGGAATCTCACGAGGATGAGTCTGGAGCTTAATGTTTGGTCATTTGTTCCCAGTTTTTTGGGAACTAAATTGAAGAAAAACTGTTTGCCCTTTCTTCCCTGAATGTGTTGACTTTATGAACTGTAATTAATGAATCAGTGAGTGTAACAAAGGAAATGGTGGTTAGTTTTGTCTAACCAAACTACTTTTATTGCTCTGTTGTAAATATATGAAATATATTAGTACGCCACCTGGAATTGATAAGGCAGTATTCGAAGCAGATTATGCCTTCAGGGACCAAAGGGTAAGGTGCAGCACAGCATTTTTTTGGATGTAAGTAGTTCTTAATTATAATTTTTACTTTTATATTGGTGACTGAAAGCACTCAATAGAACTATAACAAATTTAGTGAAGTGATGATAATTGCGCATGAGCAGAGTTGTGCCCTTGTTTAAAGGCCAAAAAGACTTTCACGTACAATCGCTTTTGTAATTACATATACATATATATTTAATAATAACAGAATTTTTAAAAATGAGATGTGATGTGGCTGACTGAGAGCAATTAATGCAATACTGTTCATGTTGGTGAAGATGGTTTGTTGAATGCTTGGTGTTTTATTTTTTACAATTGACGTATTTGAAACTGCAAACCTGCGCAAGAGTATAAGGATGCCGGTGACTGTTCAGTGTTTTTTGTGGAGGTTGTTATGATAGGCTCTTGTATACAGTTTTTTTATTGTCAATTGCTTGCATATTTGTATCTGTGACAAAATTAGAAGCTTAATCCAAAGATTATTTTAGATAAACTATAGTACATCATCATTTCATATTTTTTATTACATACCATGTTTCCAAAACATCACTGTTGCTTAATAGTTTATGTAGCTTTACTTATTTATACACTTAATTACTTATGGCTCATAAACTGCCTTATATATAAACTCTTTCATCGATGGTGCTGCCAGGAGTAGCTTGTATGGACCTACACATCGAGTGCATAACTAATCTATTTTTGCAAGTTTTAAAACAAAAACTGTGCTGGTTGTGACTGCAAAAGTTAAAAAAAGCTTATGTTTGATTTCATTTCGATGGAAACATTGTTTTCTTGCACATAAAATTGTAAAAAAAAAAAAAAAAAAAAATCTGACTTGTATTTTGATATGAAATTGATATGTGCCGAGATTGAAGGTAACATAAATTCCATACCAATTCCTGTAGGACTTTAATGTGTTGTGAATGAATGGGTTAATGAAGAGTTGAAAATTTGAAAGTGCTCTTTTCTTATTCTTTTCTTCTTTTTTTATTTATAAACAAACACCATGGTATTGTTGCAGTCTTGTATCTACAAATACAATCAAATGTTACCTGGCTGTGCAAGATTGATTTGTCCGTAATTGTAAGTACTTGTTTTCATAGGTATGACAGTTGAAAAGGTGTACTAACTGAATTGCTATTTGCCACATTATGAGGCTGTACATATTCTCATGTGTGTGCGTGTGTGCATGTTTTATACCAGAGTGCCCCAAGCTAGTCAGCTGAGTACAAATTGCTTCTTGTGAGACCTGTCGCCTCAAGTCCAAAATAAAATGTAGACTATGAGATAAATTAGACTAAGTGCCTAAACAGCACACTGCTTTGCTACAGTCATTGTAGTTATATAACACTCATCCATACAGGTTTATGTATTCTGTAATTATGTGGATTATGTTGCTAAGATGTGCACACTTTGAGTCATTTTGTGACAACTCTTGCCTGTTCACTGGGGCATCACAAAAATAAGCAAATCAATCAAAGAATTAAGATATTTTTAATTTCAAGAAAGATTGAATGGGTCAAAGGTTCGTGAAGGAAAGAAGAAGAAGAAGAAGACGACTAGAGAATTCAAGGACAAGCCTGTGCGTAATGTTGTTTTGTAATGGTAGTGGACCCATTGAAGTGTATTACTGAGTTCTTGAATGCTGTGGAAATTGTCTGTGCATATAATCTGGAATAAGTCTGGGCAAGTAGTTGAAAGATTTGGTTTCTAATCAAAAATATCAGTGTAATATACTTCCATTTTATCTTATTTAAGTCAAATATGTGTACACATCAGTGACTGCTTATGTTTCCCAAGATTTAAAACACAATCCATCTCCTCAATAACCTCATCTCTTTCTTCATTACATTTTCTTCTGCTTGAGTTCATAGAGCATACAGACTACTGATCCCATGCTGTAAGAAAATTGAATATCTTTGCTGCAGATTTATTCCCTCAATTCTTCCCTCTTCTTTCAATATTTTATGTAGAAAAGCTACTCACCAGTGTGTGTTGTTGTCCAGCACACCTCCCCCCATCATTACAGTGTTGTTTCCGGCATTTCATGCGATTAATCTGAAGCAGTAAGTACTTTTTGTTGGCTACTTCTTGATATGGCTTCAGGGTAAGACTACAAAGGGTAGGTCTTACGAAACATTGAAAGAGAAGAAACATGTGATTCGATTATTACACCTTTATCAGAAGTGTAAATTTACTTCTGTTGTGTGCAAAGTTTAGTTTGTGTGGCCTATGATGTATGCTCTAATGAAATGTACTTCACATTGGATGTTATCATTTACTCACTATAAATTGTGGGGTAACTTTTTTTGTATCATTAATTTGTGCAACTAATTGTAAAAATGATGGGTTTCTCTGTAGCCTAAAGTGAGCAGTGGTATTTTCACAAGATTTTGGAAATAATTGAAAATATTAAACTGTGAAGTTATTTGATAGCAATGTCTGTTAACTGTAATTTGGTTTCAGGAGTTTTGTGAAATAATTTATCTGTTCTTGTGAATTTTCAGATTATAGCTTTGATACATTTTGTTATTTCTTTCCTTGTTGTGTGAAGTTATTTGTGTACAGCGTGAATAAATTTTTCATGTGCTTGCTTTGTAAATACAGATTTCACATTGCAATCACTGCGTCATTGAAAAAAAAAAAAAAAAAAAAAAGGGTCGTTTGTTATTCCTCTTTCCTAAATGTCTATTAATTAGTTTTTTACCTCATAAATTCATACAGGCTTGTGTGTTACACCTTTGTGTGTGTGTGTGTGTGTGTGTGTGTGTGTGTGTGTGTGTGTGTGTGTGTTTTCTGGTTACAGTGAAGTTATAGCTCAGTGGCATTGAATGTAATTTATCAGGACAGCCACAAGTTTCAATCATTTTGTTTTATTTTTACCAGTTTCACTGTATAATTTTACAAGAGCATCATCAGAAACTCAGGAATTTAATATAACAGTGTGTGACAATATGGAATCTTACATTGACATTAAAGAACATATTTCATTTACAATACGGTAACTTCAACAATTATAAAAATGATAAATTGCTACTTACCATAAAGGTGACATGTTGAGTTGCAGACAGCCACAGCAAGAAGACTATTATACAGTAAGTTTTTGGCCCAAGCCTTCTTCAGAAAAGAAAAAAACACACATTCACACAAGCAAGCACACGTCACACACAATGACCACTATATCTGGCCACTCGGACAACATGGTAACTTACATTTTAAAAGACAGTAGTTGGCTGATTGCATTGCTGGCACTGGAGATTAAGTTTGGTGTACAACCGTGCTTGCAATCTCAGTAGCAGTGTGTATCAAAGGTAATGTAGTATTATTATTGAACAGGCTATTTTTCTCGATGTATTTGTAAATATATTTTGACAGATATCATAGCACAGTGAAAGTCTGTCCAGTAGAGAAATGACATTTCTATATATATGGTGATAAAAGTAGCAATTGAAATTTAAATTGCTATTTCTAGTAGCAATGTGAATTTTGTAATGTAACCAGCCAACTACTGTATTCTAAACATAAATTTCCATATTTTAAATGAAATATGTTCAGTATCATCATGCTTCATTGTATTAAATTCCAGAGTTTCTGATTATGTTCTTGTAAGATTATAGAGGGAATCTGGTAAAAATAAAACATACTGATTGCGATTTGTGGCTGTCTCGATCAACATAATTTCAACGGTCACTATTTCCCCTGGCACTATCTGCTCTTACTAGACATTGAATATGTTGTATATGGACTGACATTGTTTGTCTAGAAAATCAGTTAATATATTCTTATTTAAATAAATTTTTTGATAATTGTTTACCCACAACTAACTAAAGCACCACACTTAGTGTACTGCAATTATTATCAATATCCTTATATAGCCTAAATAAGGTCTCTGTATTTTGACACAGCATGGTCTTTAGTTTGTTGTGACTTGTTAAATGTGCAGCTTGCATGTATGAAGCTGGTTCCACTGATCTGAACAAGTCATGGTTGTGTACTTGTAGTGTAGACTGTCAGTAAGGTTATTGAAACACTGAATAGGAATTCAGTGAAAATGAATCAGTTTAAAAGTTCACTTTGCAAGTTATATTGCAGTTACTGTACTGGATGTGACCGATTGAAGTTTTCAGAACTTGAGGTTTTATAGAGGGTGACATTTTGAACATGTTTCCATGACCAAAAATGAAAAATGGAGTATCAGTAGTGCTGCGAGATATTTTATCTCTCCTTCCGTCACATGGTATGTTACTGTTGCAGATGGAAGGCTAGTGTGTCTTAGTCAGTGTACAGTTGTCTTCTTGTCATGTTGTTTCACTGCATGTCTGTACTTGCAGATTGTCTTCAACTTCTGTGAAAACAGTCTGCCTTCGTGAAAGGCAGTTATACATTTGCAGAACTTTTGATCAACGTTTGTGTTACGGACAAGCCTGAAGAAGTACCTCAATAGACAACTTCCTAGCAAACCAATGCTCACTGCTGTTGATCATAGACAGAGCTAACAGGACCTGTGCTTGGGGAAAAATATCGACCCTGTTTAAGGAGAACAACATAGACCCTCAAATTTGCAGAGTTACATGGAGCTGCCAATCCAAAAATGAACACACATGCAGTGATCCATGGATTTTATGTCAGTCACGTGAGCCTTTGGCAGTTCCTATATGGTGAGAAATTAAATCCATAATGGAGCAGTTAAAGCTGGGGGACGGCCTGAGCTTTAATGCAAACAGTACTTCTGACAGTTCTTCAGTTATGAGTATGTTGCCATCCCCAAATTTCCAGAATTTTTTGTGGTTACTGAAGGGTCATGGTTTCATAACAGGACATATTTCTAACTCCCGTAGTACCCTTGTATGAGCTGTTGAAAATTCACACACTAACTGTATAAGAAATTACCAGCTGTGGTTCTCAGTTAAAATTGGGACTGCAATTTTTGGACACTACAGATTAAGTTGTGCATGGTATTTGAACTTGTAGAGAAAATTCTTTTGCAGTTGTAAGCTAGTATGTGGTACCAGTATGACATTTTTCCTACACACTGCTGTCCTTAGGATATCTCACTGATGTTCATAGAGAGGGAGTAATTGGGAGGGAATGCCTGGTAATGCACTGCATATGCATGCAGAAGCTGCACGAGTAGCAATTGTTCCCCATCCCTCATTTTTTTTCCATGACTCAGCTTCACCAGGTCATCAGTTCTCACACTCACCTTCATGCGTGTGAGTGTTATGTGCAAGGTAACAGGTGCCTGGTCCTTTCATGTAGTTAAGGTAACATGGCAAAACTGATGGGTCTTGCAGATATTGCAGTGAATTTCAGACTGGGATTCCTTTTCAGGCATGGAATTTCTGTGATTTCCACGGAGAAAGTACATGCTGTATCCCAGCAATTCACAAAGTGTTACCACTGTGACTGAAACTGATTGTGCATAATCAGTATAAAAGTGAAGGTTGAGTGGTGTTGAAGATCATTGATTTGACTGTGGAGCTGTACAACTTGTGTATAGGAATACCCAATTACTTAGTTCTAATGTTCACTCTGTAGCTAAATTCACATTGGCAGAAACACATTTGGGCAGAGTAGTTCGAGAACATTGACACTTGACCCTGAAGGATGTGACAGCTGTTGATAAGTAGCAGCTGTAATGGTGTATAATTGTGTGTGTGTGTGTGTGTGTGTGTGTGTGTGTGTGTGTGTGTGTGTGTGTGTGTGTGTGTGTGTTTTTTTTTTTTTTTTTTTTTTGCACACCTGTAAGGTGGTGGTGTGAGCTCAGAACAGAGTAGAGTATGTGACAGCAGTTACATTATTTAATATATGATCTTCTCTTTGTGAGATATTTCACAGAAAAACGATATGATCAGCATATGACTGGTTTATACTTAATAGCCTAACCAAAATTAAATGTGCATATCTGGTGAACACACTTTCAGATTAAGTGTAAGTGACTAAAATTCCTATGATTCTTCTGGAAATGTCTGCCAGTTTAAATACTGACGTTCTTGTAAATTCAAATCGTTGCTTAAACTGGTTTATATTTCTAAGAATAAAATTGTGGGGTTCTGCACCAAGGAGAGCAGTTTACATTCATCTGCCACTGTTTATGTAGGCTTGAATTTCACCCTTTTCATCCTTGTCACTGCAATGCCATTTGTCATGTCCATTGTAATGTGATTATTTTGGAGATGATCATATATAAGTTGCCCACCTTACCATCAGATGGAATTGTAGCTGACAGTTTTCTAATGTTGCGTACCTGGCACAGAGTTAAATAATGGTTTAGTTTGTTGTTATTCCATTCAGACAAAGTGGAAAAAGGAATATAAAATACCTACTTTTCAAGAGCACTGGCAGATCAAACCTGGGGGTGTATGTGCAAAAAATGTAGGTGCTAAGTTCTCTATATTCTGCACATGGCTTAAATTAATGGTATAGGAGACATTTTCAAAAGTGACCTCTTCTACAGCTGCAGCTAAGGAAATAAATGGATAACAACAGGTATTAGAAAGTCTTCCCACACATTTAAATTTCTCAAGTACTATACTAATCTACAGTTTCTAGATTACTATCACAAGTGTGTGTGTGTGTGTGTGTGTGTGTGTGTGTGTGTGTGTGTGTGTGTGTGTGTGTGTTTCTGTATATAGGAAGTTACTACTTGCTGCAGTAAATGGATAAAATAATATTTAAGGTAGAAAACATAAGTAAAGTAGTGCAGGATGTCAACAACTAGAAAAGATAGGTGCAAGTATGACAACATACTAATCAAAGATGGGAGTAGAAAAATAGAAAATCCTCAGGAAATGGCAACTTTTGTAAATTTCTGTTTCTGTAGTATTGTGGAGGATTTGTGGAGATATCTAACTAAAACACATGTAGCACCCACAATGACTTAACACAGCAAGCACAAAGATGTTTTCCACAACAGAGATTGAAGTTAGGAAGACAATACAGAAATTAAAAAAAAAAAGGGGGGTTGAGCAGGAGTAGCTGAGGTTCCAGTCTGTTCGGAAGGCAGGCGTAGACAGCATACAAGACTCACTAACAGCCATAATGAGAGTCCTTTAGTTAAGTATTGTTTCAGAGTACAGAAAGCATGCAAGAATTGTGATCTTACTGAAGAAACGTAATGCAGAAAGTAACAAAAATGACAGGGCAGTTTCACCACTGTCTTCATTCTCAAAAATAAGTGAATCAATCATGAGGGATAGACTAATAAATTACATGGATAATACTACAGCCCCTCTAACAAAGCACAGTTTGGTTTCTGAAGTGGAAGAAGTACAATGTCGCCTATACAAAAGTGGTTCTGGAAGCTTCTGACTAGGATGACTGTGTTAGTCCAAGGATTCTGACACTGTTGAACATAAAATAGTGCTAAACAAGCACTAGGTGCCAGATGAATAGTGAACAAGTGGCTTCAGTCTTACCTGGAAAACGGGGTGCAAAAGGTAGAGATGGTTCACACATCATCTGCTGATAAATGTGTAGTAAAACAATTGCCAGACGGGAAATAAACGTGGAGTACAGATGATTTTTGGTGACCCTGGAGTTAGTTTTCTGTAAAGACTGGAGTTAGTACAAGGGACATAGGAGTATCGTCATGGCCCATAAGTTAATGGATGGTGTCCATAATGTTCGCAGTGATGATAATGTGTCTTACATTGTAAGTTATTAGGAGCAACTTGTGTATAATTCAAAGAATATTGTGTAATAGGGACCAACCCAATGAGGTAGTGAAGCTTTTAAAACACTAACTTCATATTCACAGGATGGGGTTTGCTCTGTCCAGCTGTCCTGATTTGGGTCTTCTGCAGTTTTTGTAAATCACTTCAGGCAGATGCAGGAATGGTTCCTTCATCAAGGCCATGACTGACCATCTTTCCTATCCTCATAGAGGATACTGACATATTCTGTGTGTAATTATTTTGACCTATTGATTCTTTTATTGTATTACATGGCAATTCCTATATCATTGTGAGATAATTCTTGGATGAATAAAAATAAAGAAATAATACCTTGCTCATCTCCTACCATGTCAGCACAGTATCTTAAGATACCATATTTGTGGCCATAAAAATACTGCAACTTTTTGTGACCACGAAGTGTTTTCTCAGCAGTTATCAGGATTTATATTTAAAGTTGATCATTGCAACCCTTTTAGTGTCCAAAGGCATTCAATGTTTCACAAAACTAGCAAATATACAGACCACCTGGGGTGCTTTTAGCATCCATTTTGTCAGATTCCGAGAAAACAGTCAAGAAACAGAATAATTCAGTAACAATTTGTTGTTCTGTTAAGCTCACAATCAAATTAAGTTTGCTTGGCACCAGTCAAAAAGAAGACTGAACTTTTTTTCCATTGAATTTTGATTTTTTGCTTCTGGGAAATTTCGCATTGGTTGCCCCACTCATAGACTTATGATTTGTGTAACTATCTGTTGACACCTTTGAATAAGATGTAAGTAATTGAATACTAACATTTGTCTTCTCATATGCAACTTCACTTCCCTCAGAAACAGTGTGTCTTGAATTTTGTCTGCTACTCATATGCATAGAGCCAACTAGGTGATTTCACTCCTGAACATATTCACTAATTTCTGCTTTACTCTCATTTGGTTTCATGAAATTTACTTGTGTCCTTAACATATTAACTGTCACAAGACCACTGGCAGACACAACAGAGACTCACAGCTGACGCCGTGTGCCCATTGGCTGCTACGTGCTCCACTATGTTTAGTGCAGTATACTATATATACAGTACATATAATATATTTAGTACAGTATATACCGTCTACTGCAATGTTGTGCATTCATTTGTTTTTGTTGATGAAACTGATGCCATTTTACAGGAAGGCAGTTATAAAACCTTTTTCAACATTTTGAACTTTTTTTTTTAGCTTTACATGCCAACCGAGGACATACTGTACTAAACAGATTAGAGCGTGTGGCCACCAGTGGGCACACAGTGTCAGGTGTGAACCTCCGCTGTGTCCACCAGTGGCCTCTCGGCTGGCAACATGTTAAATCACCCGTGTGGTCAAACAGCACTTTTGCAAACTCAATTTGACCAGCCTAGCTTAATACTTGATATACTGGTAAAATATACTATACTTATTATAACAATTTCATCACGAATAATCAGAATTAGTTTCCTATTAATGATGAATTACTCATTTCCAATGACAATTCAGACTTTCCCGTGTAAGTAGTATAGACTTTGAACACACTTGACGTTTGCAGTGAGATGGCTAGAACTTTTGTGAGTGAATCCTTCAGGCATTTTCTGAATATCTTGTGAATGTAATCATAAGATGACCTAGTTTTATGGCCTATTCAGCCTTTTCATAAAGATTAAAGTATACCAGTTTCGGGTTAAAGGTGGCACTGAGAACAACATTAAGATAGTGAATGAAGCTATACAGGCACTGTAGTTTACGAGGGACAGTGATTTAAAGGTGTTGGCACCACCGTCTATGATAAATTGTAAAGCTCATAAAATAAGGAGAAGGCAGCCACTGACCTATAGAGGACTGATGTATGGAGCACAGAAGCACTTAATGTAAGAGCTACTCTCCAGCTATTCCTGGGAGAAATTTTACATAAAAGGGACTCAATTGCTAATGCGCCATTTGCTGTCTGTGTAATGATTAGTCATAATATGTTTCATGAAATTTACAGTCCCAAATTTAGTTGTGGCCATGACACGTACATTCTTTACTGCCTTCACAACATCTGGCAGTATTTGCTCATTATGAACTATGTGTGATACTGTTGTAGGATTGTCTAGTAAACTGAATAGATTGATAAACCCGTACTTTCCCCCCAAGTCACTGCATTCTTGCAACTTTGCTAAATTATTGAACATTTGAAGCAATAAATGATCACATTTTATATGCATTCATATTCATACAATCATCCCCAAACTTGATCTCAGTTTTTGAAGTAACTTTCATTACACATGCATCCATCTGCCTATTGTAACTGCTACACAGCTAGGAGGATCGCATACCGTTCTTGGAATTTTTATGATGAAACATGAAAAACAATTTTTAAAACTCAAGTTATTTGTAGTGCATCTTTTCAGATAGCTCTGTAAACTTGATCAAGCCTGGTCACTCATTCTTCCTACATGTTTTTCCCGCACTACCTATGTAACTGATAGAATCATTGCTTAGGCATTTTGTTTCTCTAATTCTTCACTGTCCCTCTCTTTTTCCATAGTCTTTACCAGTTTGATGTTCTGACTATTATCTGTGAATCTTGACAAACTGGCACAGCTAACTTAAGCCAAAAAACTTATAATGTTAATTGTAGCTGACTATGTTAACTGTATTGTGGAATGAGGAAGTAAGTGCAGGGTGTAATGACGACTGAAGGAAGCACATCATGGCTGTATAGTCTGTGCGCCAGTGTGCAGCTGTGTTATTACTTGATATATTATCAGTCATCTTCATTATCTCCAGTTGACATTTACAAAGTTGATTTTTACTCTCTCTCTCTCTCTCTCTCTCTCTCTCTCTCTCTCTCTCTCTCTCGTACTGCAGCAGACATGTGAAGAGCAGTCCACGTAATTCAGTCCCTTGGACTGGCCACTCCCCTGACCTCACCCCTTTCCCCCTCAGTACTCCCTTCTGTGGTATATATGAAGGTCATTGTGTATTCAACACTGGGAAGAACATAAGATGAGCTTGTTGAGCTCATTTCTACAGTGTTTGGTGTTGTAAGAGGGAAGCACATGTGCAATTTTAGGTCATAGGTAATTACACTGTTCAGTTAAGATTTGAAAACTGTTTTAATAAATTATTTATCCAGTGTGCCTACGAAATTGCTTTCTGTAAATCTTCAATAGATAATCTGAACAAGTCTTTGAGCCTTCTCTTAAGTTATTAATAATCTTCTGTAATGCAAATCTTTCTCTGTAATAGACCCCAGATAAAATAACTTTACAATATTATTTGCTTTAAAGAAAAGCTTTCTTTCTTTTGTTCAAGTAGTAAACTCAATGAACAACTGCAGCTGTTGTGCTGTAACCAGTCTTTCCCAAATGATGTATGTTTTAGGTATTAAATTATGCAAAAGTTTCCGACAATGCTGGCTCAAGCACAAATTTCTTTAAAGCTTTGTCACAGCTTCACATGTTACTCTTGTGTCCAATAAATAATGAAAAATATTGATGGTGGTGAAAGTAAAACCTGTGTCAATGTTGTGTATCAGTGTGTTAAATGTGTGTAAGAGCATTTCAGCAAACATCTGTGAACTAATGAAGTTTCAATTTTGCCATTACTTCCTCATTAAGAGAGCACTTTTTCACTTTTTGTGAAAATGTAAACAAAAGGTAGTGGTACTGTAATTCTGCACTGAAGTATAGTTCAGCAGTAAGGAAATCTTATTACTGCAAGTTTTCTGTCATCAATTAAAAGGTAATTTTTCTGTAGCTAATTTGCAAAAGGCAGTTCTGAATGTTACACATTTTTATTAACAGAGACTGAGACAAATATATTTAAAGCAAAGATATATACGGATAAAAATTATTTCTTGGACTCGGTGGTTGGGATGCATGAAATCTCACATTAGAAACATTTTATATGAATTTCTGTAAGGGAATTAATTAGAAGTTATGAGGAACATTAGTTTTTATATTTTCCATATTGTACATCTAAAGAAAAATGTGTCTTTCTATGTTCCACAAAGGCTTTGTAGTTTTCTTGCATGTGTTTGCATAATTTTGTTGTTTCACCATTGCCAGTCAAGATAAGTACTGCAGTAATCTTATGGGGATATTTACCAATTGTAGGATACATGAAATAATAGAAATCATCTCCATGTGGAGATACTTTCATACATACCCTGGACAAAATATCTGGCTCAATATAATTTTAACAGATAAAAAAGAACAATATTTCATTCTTGCATTTTTTGTAGATGTTTTTTTTATGATAACTGGTTCCTTGTAGGATTTCATTTCTTCTGTTTAAGGATGTCTCAGTGCCACAGTAGGCACAATTGAAAATCTATTGTTAGCTGCAGTAAGCATGGTCACCGGATAACTGGGAGCAAAATTTAAAAATATCCAAAGCAAACACCATAAGGCTTCATCATTTAAGGACGATATACGAGGGGGGACCCAAAAGTAACCAGAATCATAATGCTGCACATCGTGTACTTGTAGTAGCAGGTTGCGCCGCCGGAGGGTTGTAGTAGGAGCTCTGCTGAGTCATTCTACCACACGGTGTCACCCAACAGTGAGAAGTGTGGTTTCTCTGGCAGTTCTTTGAGTGTGCGTACAGTGCAGACTTGACACGAGGAAATGGCTAGTTCTTACGAACAACATGTAGCAGTGAAGTTTCGTTTCTTGCTCGGCAAGAACGCAGCAGAAACTGTTGCGATGATTCAGACAGCCTACAAAGACCATGCTCTTAGTAAAACGCAAGTGTACGAATGGTTTTCTTGGTTTAAAAAGGTAGAAATGGTGGTTGAAGATCAGCCCCCTTCTGGTCGACCTTCAACTGCTCGAAGACATCGACAAAATCCGTGATCTCATCAGTGAAGATCAACGCAGGACAATCAACCAACTCGAGAACTTGTCCGGGTTATCCTGGAGCTCTATTCAGCACATCTTGACCATCGATTTGGGGATGCGAAGAGTGGCATCAAAATTCGTGCCGAAGCTTCTTACCAGAGATCAAAGGGATCATCACATTCAAGCCTGTCTCAAAATGAAGAACGCATTCAAAGATGATCCAAATTTTTTCAACAAAATCATTACAGGTGATGAGTCATGCTGCTATGGGTACGATCCAGAAAGTAAACAACAGTCATCACAATGGAAGTCAGCTGTTTCACCTCAACGAAAAAAGAGCTCCTCAACAAAAAAGCTCGACAAGTGAAATCAAATGTGAAAACGATGTTGATCTGTTTTTTTGGACATCAAAGGGATTGTACATTCTGAATTTGTCCCTGAAAACCAGACAGTATACCAACAATTCTATTTGGAGGTTATGAAATGACTTCACAGAAGTTTGTCACAAAAACATCCGGCTTTGTGGGATTCTGGAGTGTGGTTCCTGCATCACAGCAACGCTCCCACACACACGGCTCTCAGCGTTCGCCAGTTTTTGGCCTCTACGAAGACGACTACCTTGATCCACGCGCCCTATTTGCCGGATTTAGCACCCTCAGACCTCTTCCTATTCCCGAGGATGAAAAGAGACTTGAGAGGGAAGCGTTTTGCGGATGTGGAAGACGTAAAATGCAATGTCATGAAAGTGCTAGCAGGTATCAAAGAGGACAAATTTGAAAGGTGCTTCAAACACTAGAATGAACGTTTGGACAAGTGTATTAATGTTAATGGAGAGTACTTCGAAGGAGATTAAAGTTGTATTTGAACACAATAAAGTATATGATTTCTAGAAAGAAATTCCAATTATTTTTGGGTTCCCCCTTGTACATTTCCATTGATGCTGCAGATTGTGTAGGGCCTACAACTTTATTGAAAACAGAGGCTACAAGTTTTTCTTCCTCCTCCTCCTCCTCCCCCCCCCCTCTCCCCCTCCCCCTCCCCCCTCTCTCTCTCCCTCCCCCCCTCTCCACCCCTCTCTCTCTCCCTCCCCCCCTCTCCCCCCCCCCCCCTCTCTCTCTCTCTCTCTCTCTCTCTCTCTCTCTCTCTCTCTCTCTCTCTCTCTCTCTCTCTCCAGTGAAGAAAGTGGTGAATTACAAGGCTGAACAAAAGATAATCCCTAATTTAAGTGTGACTGTATGCCCCCATGGAATACAAAGTTGAACTTAATGAGGAAACTGTTTTGTGGTCACTTACTACTTGTCTAATAGCAGGAAATTGTTAACCATAACAGACACATTCCTGAAAATTTATTCAGTTATGTCAGTGAGTGAACCCAAAACATATTTAAATCTTTAAAAGTATTTAAAGTTGGTATGTGTGACTATATTGGGATATCGATATTGTCAATTGATTTGAATTGCGAGTATGTTTAATATGGTCTTCTGCTCAACAGATATTTGTACTTTCTTCCTGATAGTGAAGAAACAAAGTGACTGGAGCATGCTTGACATTCATGTAATGAAATTGCCTTTTGAAGCATTTTATGAAGTTTGATAATGCTGGTGCACTGTCACTGGTTGTGAGAGTTTGAAACAGAACCCCCAACCCACATAAAAATTAAACACATTACTGATAAGTTTGAGGTTCTTTGAACAATTTGTGATATTGGTAAAGGAAGATCTGGAAGACCACATACAACCACAAGTCCTGCTCCTCGTGTTGCAAAAGTCTGTTACTCCTCCACAGATGTCTGCTATGTAATGGGCATTTGAAGTGTGGATTAGCAGTAAAAGTGTACGGCGAATTGTAACAGCTGCTAATTGGAAAGTTTATATCTCATGGTTATTGCATGTAAGTGATGATGATGAACCTGGTCATTGAATATGATTTTGTAAATGCTGTCCGCAAATGGCAACTGATTATTACAGTGTAGTGAAGTCCAAGACACATTGAGTCCTACGATATCAGTGTATAAAGATCTCTTTGTTTACAGAAAGGAAACTAGTTACAGAAACTATGTCAATTAAAATTAATTATTTTGCAATATTATAAAAATGGTAGATTGATACAGTAGAACGGAGATGTTGAGTCTCATATAGGCACAACAAAAAGGCTGTCAAACAAGTAAACTTTCGGCCTAAAAGGCTTTCATCTGAATTGGACAAAAAACACCACACACACACACACACACACACACACACACATGCTCGATTAACAGCCACACACAACTGCAGTCTCTAGCTGCTGAGGCCAGACTGCAAGCTGCAGCTCATGATGGGAGAAGCAATCTGAGTGGTAGGGGTAAGGAGGAGGCAGGGACTGGGATGGGGAGGGACAGCAGAGTGAGAGTGGTGGATGGTGAAGTGCTGCTTTTGGAGGCATACATAGACAAGATGGAGAAGCAGCTAGGTGCAGGGGGTTGGACCAAGTTTCTACTACCTCTTGTCATGCTCTGAAATGAGGAATGTCCTACCCACTAACCTTCCCACCTCTCTCTGAGGTATTCTGCCGCCCCCCCCCCCCCCTCCCGCCCCGCCCTACCCTGCCCTCCATCTAACCTCCTGACTGCACCTAGCTGCTCCACCCTCTAACCACTGCACCTCTGCTCCCACATGCGGCACTTTACCATCTACACCCTCTCTCTCTCTCTCTCTCTCTCTCTCTCTCTCTCTCTCTCTCTCTCCGTGTGTGTGTGTGTGTGTGTGTGTGGTCTGATTCAGATGGAGGCCATTTTGGTTGAAAGCTTGCTTGTCTGACAGTCTTTTTGTTGTGTGTGTCTGTGACTCAATATCTCCACTATATGTTGAGTAGCAAATCCGTCCTTTTCATAATATTGACGTTATTCCATAATGGATTTTCCATTGTTTGAAAATTAATTATTGTATACTTAAATATTCATATTCCATGTCTTCAAACAATGTTGAAGTTTTCATCAGAAAATTTTGTATATTCATTTCTATTCAGTTTTGCGAAATACACATCAGTGATAGTTTCTTACAAGGTGTAAACCTTCTGCTTTGTGTGGTATCCTCATACTGCCTCATCATTTACAGACTTGGTGGGAAGTTGTGAATGGTGGTCAAATTATTTTGCGAGGCTACAGAAAGCAAACTATTGTTCAAATTCTTAGTTCAAATTGTGTCACTATAATATATGAAGACAGACAGAATACGTACATTTAAAACTTTGTGTGTGTTACTTCATTTCATAGCTTGAGATGTACAAGAGATTCACAATCCTTATTCTAGTTAAATTTCTATGTACTTGCTAGACCACTGCACTGCATGGTGAAACCATGTGAATAGCACTAGCTGCCCATCACTCGTTTCACATGTGGCTGGCAGTTTTCACAATCACGTATCATGCAGTTTCACTTGCTATCATGTGGTGCTCACTCCCTCAATGCAGGGAAACAGGTGTGTGGCCCTGCCAAACAGCTAAGAAAAGTATATGGCATCTTCACAACACAGTAGCACTAATAGGCATGGCAAGTGTTCGAAAGCTCTCTGGCACCTACTTTTCTGTAAGAAAACTTGTATGCTGTCTACCTGAGATTCACCAAATATTACTACTGTGTCTGAACAAGATGGTGCATAATGAATTGTTAAGTGATAATTGAATACTGAATGCTACTGAAAATCATTGATTCAACTTTGGAACTCTAAATGTGCTTGGATGAAAGCAAACTAATTAATGCTCACACTCAGTCCACATCTAAAATTGCGCTGTTTCTGAGATACATTTTGGACAGAGCAAATGAAGATTTATATTGATGAGCATGATAACTGATTACAACTGTGTAGTTTGTGTATACTCAACAAATAAACTTCATTCCATCTACATTGAAGGCTCTTGTGGGTAAATTCAGCAAATGAACTAATAGGACTCATTACAGTGGATAATATTAACTGCAGTTGATGGAAAGAGGAAATAGTGCAACAGATAGTGGTAAGCAGCTGTGGGCATTGTTGTTGTTGTTGTTGTTGTTGCTGTTGCTGTGGTAATGGTCTTCGGTGTGAATATTGGTTTGATGCAGCTCTCCATGCTGCTCTATCCTGTGCAAGTCTCTTCACCTCGGGATTACTACTGCAGCTTACATCCTACTGAATCTGCTTACTGCATTCATCTGTTGGTATCCCTTCACACTCCACAATTCTTAACACCCCCCCCCCCCCCCCCCCCCCCACATTACTAAAATGGTCATCCATTGATGTCTCAGAATCTCATAATTTGTTCTATCAACTGATCTTTTCTTCTATTCAGGTTGTGCCACAAATTTCTTTTCTCCCCAATTCTATTTGGTACCTCCTCATTAGTTACGTGATCTACCCACTTAGTCTCCCACATTCCTCTGTAACATCACATTTCAAGAGCTTCTATTCTCTTCTTATCTACACTGTTCATCATCCATGTTTCTCTTACAAACATGGCTACATTCCATACAAATACTTTCAGAAAATACTTCCTAACAATTAAATTCTTTCCTTCAGAGACGTCTTTCTTGCTGTTGCTGGTCCAAATTTTATATCCTCTCTACTTCAGAATCATCAGTTATTCTGCTGCCCAAATGGGAAACTCGTCAACTGCTTTAAGTGTCTCAGTTCGTAATCTAATTTCCTCAGCATCACCTGATTTAACTTTACTGCATTCCATTATCCTTGGTTTGCTTTTGTTTATGTTCATCTTATATTCTCCCTTCAAGACACTGCCCATTCCATTCAATTGCTCTTCCAAGTCCTTTGCTGTCTCTGACAGAATTAAAATGTCATCAACAAGCCTCAAAGTTTTTATTTCTTCTCCCTGAACTTTAATTCATAGTCTAAATATTTCCTTGGTTTCCTGTATTGCTTGCTCAATGTACAGATTGAATAACATTGGCAACAGGATACATCCCTGTCACACTCCTTTCACAATCACTGCTTCCCTTTCATGCCCCTTGACTCCTATAATTGCTATCTGGTAGCTGTATAACTTGTAAATAGCTTTTCGGTTTCTGTATTCACCACATACTTTCTTTGGAATTGGAATTATAACTTTTTTCTTTAAGTCTGAGGATATTTCGCCTGCCTCATACATCTTGCACATCAGGTGGAAGAGTTTTGTCATGGCTGGCTCTCCAAAGGATGTCAGTAGCTCTGATGGAAAGTCGTCTATACCTCGAGCTTCGTTTCACCTTGGGTCTTTCAGTATTCTGTCAAATTCTTCTCGCAGTATCATCTCTCCCCTCTCATCGTCACCTATTTCCTCTTCCATTTCTATAATGGTGCCTTCAAGTTCATCTCCCTTTTATAGACCTTCTATATACTCCTTCCACATTTCAGCTTTTCTTTCTTTGCTTAGGACTGGTTTCCCAGCTGAACTCAATCATACATCTGTTTCTCTGCACGCCAAAGGCTCGTTAATTTTCCTGCAGGCAGTATTCATCTTTCCCCTAGTGAAATATGCTTATAAAACCTTACATTCATCCTGCAGCCATTCCTGTTTAGCCATTTTACACTTCCTGTCTATAATATTGTTTAGATGTTCGCATTCCCTTTCACCTGCTTCATTTTGCTGCATTTTTATATTATCTTCTTTCATCAATTAAATTCAGTATCTCTTGTGTTATCCAACGACTTCTATTAGGCCTTTTCTTTTTACCCATTTGATCCCCTGCTGCCTTCACCACTTCATCTCTCAAAGCTAACCATTCATCTTCTACTGGATACCTTTCTGTGTTCTAGGCAGTCATTGCCTGATGCTCCCTCCGAAAGTCTCAACAACGTCTAGTTCTTTCAACATATCCAGGTCCCATCTCCTTAATTTCGTACCTTTTTGCAATTTCTTTAGTTTTAAACAGAAGTTCGCAGTCAATACATTGTGGCCAGTTCACAACTGCCCCTGGAACTGTCTTACAGTTTACAATCCAGTTCTGAATCTCTGTCTTACCATTGTATAATCAGTCTGAAACCTTCTGGTGTCTACATGTTTCTCTCACATATACAACCTTCTTTCATCATTCTTAAACCAAGTGTTAGCTATATTAAAATTAGGCTTTGTGCAAAATTCTACCAGGCCACTTCCACTTTCATTCCTTTCCCTCAGTTCATATTCACTTCCTTTTTGTACTACTGAATTTTGGTCCCCCATCACAACAAAATTTTCATCCCCCCCAACTACCTGAAAAATTTCTTTTATCTCATCATACATGTCTTCATCCCCCTATGAACCATGGACCTTGCCGTCGGTGGGGAGGCTTGCATGCCTCAATGATACAGATAGCCGTACCGTAGGTGCAACCACAACGGAGGGGTATCTGTTGAGAGGCCAGACAAACGTGTGGTTCCTGAAGAGGGGCAGCAGTCTTTTCAGTCATTGCAGGGGCGACAGTCTGGATGATTGACTGATCTTGCCCTGTAACACTAACCAAAACGGCTTTGCTGTTTTGGTACTGCGAATGGCTGAAAGCAAGGGGAAACTACAGCCGTAATTTTTCCCAAGGGCATGCAGCTTTACTGTATGATTAAATGACGATGGCGTCCTCTTAGCTAAAATATTCTGGAGGTAAAATCGTCCCCCATTCGGATCTCCGGGCGGGGATTACTCAAGAGGACATCGTTATCAGGAGAAAGAAAACGCATTCTACGGATCAGAGTGTGTAATGTCAGATCCTTTAATCGGGCAGGTAGGTTAGAAAATTTAAAAAGGGAAATGGATAGGTTAAAGTTAGATATAGTGGGAATTAGTGAAGTTTGGTGGCAGGAGGAACAAGACTTTTGGTCAGATGAATACAGGGTTATAAATACACAATCAAATAGGGGTAATGCAGGAGTAGGTTTAATAATGAATAAAAAATAGGAGTGCGGGTAAGCTACTACAAACAGCATAGTGAATGCATTATTGTGGCCAAGATAGACATGAAGCCCACACCTACTACAGTAGTACAAGTTTATGTGCCAACTAGCTCTGCAGATGACGAAGAAATTGATGAAATGTATGAAAGGAAGAGAAGGAAACGTAGTAGGTGAATATGGATTGGGGCTAAGAAATGAAAGAGGAAGCAGCCTGGTAGAATTTTGCACAGAGCATAACTTAATCATAGCTAACACTTGGTTCAAGAATCATGAAAGAAGGTTGTATACATGGAAGAACCCTGGAGATACTAAAAGGTTTGATAGATTATATAATGGTAAGACAGAGATTTAGGAACCAGATTTTAAATTGTAAGACATTTCCAGGGGCAGATGTGGACTTTGACCACAATCTAATGGTTGTGAACTGTAGATTAAAACTGAAGAATCTGCAAAATGGTGGGAATTTAAGGAGATGGGAGCTGGATAAACCGAAAGAACCAGAGGTTGTACAGAGTTTCAGGGAGAGCATAAGGGAACAATTTACAGGAATGGGGGAAAGAAATGCAGTAGAAAAAGAATGGGTAGCTTTGAGGAATGAAATAGTGAAGGCAGCAGAGGATCAAGTAGGTAAAAAGACGAGGGCTAGTAGAACTCCTTGGGTAACAGAAGAGATACTGAATTTAAATGATGAAAGGAGAAAATACAAAAATGCAGCAAGTGAAGCAGGCAAAAAGGAATACAAATGTCTCAAAAATGAGATCAACAGGAAGTGCAAAATGGCTAAGCAGGGATGGCTAGAGGACAAATGTAAGGATGTAGAGGTTTATTTAATGAGGAGTAAGATAGGGACTGCCTACAGGAAAATTAAAGAGACCTTTGGAGAAAAGAGAACCGCTTGCATGAATATCAAGAGCTCAGATGCAAAACCCAGTTCTAAGCAAAGAAGGGAAAGCAGAAAGGTGGAAGGAGTATATAGAGGGTCTATACAGGGGCGATGTTCTTGAGGGCAATATTATGGAAATGGAAGAGGAGGTAAATGAAGATGAAATGGGAGATATGATACTGCATGAAGAGTTTGACAGAGCACTGAAAGACCTAAGTAGAAACAAGGCCCTGGGAGTAGACAACATGCCATTAGAACTACTGACAGCCTTGGGAGAGCCAGTCCTGACAAAACTCTACCATCTGGTGAGCAAGATGTATGAGACAGGCGAAATTCCCTCAGACTTCAAGAAGAATGTAATAATTCCAATCCCAAAGAAAGCAGGTGTTGACAGATGTGAAAATTACCGAACTATCAGTTTAATAAGTCACAGCTGCAAAATACTAACGCGAGTTCTTTACAGACGAATGGAAAAACTGGTAGGAGCCGACCTCGGGGAAGATCAGTTTGGATTCTGTAGAAATGATGGAACACGTGAGGCAATACTGATCCTACGACTTGTCTTAGAAGAAAGATTAAGGAAAGGCAAACCTACATTTCTAGCATTTGTAGACTTAGAGAAAGCTTTTGACAATGTTGACTGGAATACTCTCTTTCAAATTCTGAAGGTGGCAGTTATAAGAGTCGATTGGTATGAAAGGGAAGCAGCGGTTGGGAAGGGAGTGAGACAGGGTTGTAGCCTATCCCCGTTGCTATTCAATCTGTATATTGAGCAAGCAGTAAAGGAAACGAAAGAAAAGTTCGGAGTGGGTATTAAAATCCATGGAGAAGAAATAAAAACTTTGAGGTTCACCGATGACATTGTAATTCTGTCAGACACAGCAAAGGACTTGGAACACCAGTTGAATGGAATGGACAGTGTCTTGAAAGGAGGGTATAAGATGAACATCAACAAAAGCAAAACGAGGATAATTGAATGTAATCGATTTAAGTCAGGTGATGCTGAGGGAATTAGATTAGGGAATGAGACACTTAAAGTAGTAAAGGAGTTTTGCTATTTGGGGAGCAAAATAACTGATGATGGTCGAAGTAGAGAGGATATAAAATGTAGACTGGCAATGGCAAGGAAAGCGTTTCGGAAGAAGGGAAATTTGTTAACATCGAGTATAGATTTAAGTGTCAGGAAGTCATTTCTGAAAGTATTTGTATGGGGTGTAACCATTTATGGAAGTGAAACATGGACGATAAATAGTTTAGACAAGAAGAGAATAGATGCTTTCGTAATGTGGTGCTACAGAAGAATGCTGAAGATCAGGTGGGTAGATCACATAACTAATGAGGAGGTATTGAATAGAATTGGGGAGAAGAGGAGTTTGTGGTACAACTTGACCAGAAGAAGGGGTCGGTTGGTAGGAGATGTTCTGAGGCATCAAGGAATCACCAATTTGGTACTGGAGGGCAGTGTGGGGGGTAAAAATCATAGAGGGAGACCAAGAGATGAATACACTAAGCAGATTCAGAAGGATGTAGGCTGCAGTAGGTACTGGGAGATGAAGAGGCTTGCACAGGGTAGAGTAACATCGAGAGCTGCATCAAACCAGTCTCAGGACTGAAGACCACAACAACAACATCTCTTCATCTACAGATCTAGTTCGTATATAAACTTGTAGTACTGAGGTGGGTGTTGGCTTTGTGTCTATCTTGGCTACTATAATGCATTCACTATGCTGTTGATAGTAGCTTACCCACATTACTATTTTCTTAATCATTATTAAAGCTACTGCTGCATTACCCATATTTGATTCTGTATTTATAACCTGTATTCACCTGACCAGAAGTCCTGTTCTTCCTGCCACCAAACTTCACTAAGTCCAACTATATCTAACTTCAACCTGTCAATTTCCCCTTTCTTAAATGTTCTAACCTGCCTATGTGATTAAGGGCTCTAACATTCTATGCTCCAATCTGTAGAGTGCCAGTTTTGTTTCTCCTAATGATGGCTTCCTCCTAAGTAGTTCCTGCCCAGGGATTCGAATGGGGGACTATTTTACCGAAGAGGATGTCATCATCATTCAACAACGCACAAGAGCTGCATGCCCTTGGGGAAAAATTATGGTTGTAATTTCTCCTTGCTTTCAGCCATTTGCACTACCAGTACAGCAAAGCTGTTCTGATTGACATTACAAAGCCAAATCATGTAGTCATCCAGACTGTTATCCCTGCAACTATTGAAAAGATTGCTCCCCCTCTTTAGGAACCACATGTTTGTCTGACATCTCAAGAGATGCCATTTGCTGTGGATGCACCTGCTGTGTGGCTATGTGTATTGGTTAAGCACGCAAGCCATACCACCAATGGGAAGGTCCATATTTTGTGGTGATGGAAACAGGCATTATTCAAATAAATTTCGATCTGAATAAGTATTTGATTAAATAGATCATTCACACAAATTTATTCACCAATAAATTATTTGTAACTTAAATAACAAGTATCATAGAATGCCGCCATATTTTCTTTGTTTTTCTTCTGCAGATATCTATAATTAGTGTTTGTTCCCTCTGCTCAGTGCCGTTTTTATTTGACAAATAACATGTTAATGGTTTATATGGAAATGTGCCTTGATGGCTCAATGGGTTGAGTTCCAGACTACAGAGCTAAAGGTTCAGGGTTACATCCCCCATTGTTCCTACGATTTTCTCTGTTATTTTTCACCTCTGACAATGAGAAAAATGACAAGTTGCAATGCATTTCGGAGTACATACTGAAATGTGCATCCCCCTCTAACTGGCCGTATAAATCTATTAAGTGGTGGGAAGAAGTCAAGGGCACACCACTTTGCTTAGTAAAGCACTGCAGTGTTGAAACCGTGCTTCGGATTGAGCACAACTTGACCTGCAATACAGCATAACAAGGGTGACCATATTTTTTATGTAAAAAAATGGGATGCTTCTGAAAAATAGAAATGAAAAACAGGGCACTAGTTACAAAGAAAATATACATCATATATGTTAGCATTGCTTTAATGAGACAAATGAAAACTAACACTTATACATGCAAATAGACATTTGTTTTAATAACCTACTTGAAAACATACATATCATAACACTGAATTATATTCTAATACATTGAGTTTTTCTGAGAATTCTGCACCCCATTCAATAATAATAATAATAATAATAATAGTAATAATAATAATAGTAGTAGTTCATAGAATTCTTTGCAGCCAACATATTGGAAAGGAGTCTTAACAGTTACAATTGCTTCAATACTTCTGGCAGTTAAATGATTTTTTTTTCACTGATCCAGAGTGAGTTAACAATTCAAGACTCTTTCCACAACAGCATTTATGTCTGATACAGAAAGAGCTAAACTCACAAGCACCTTTGCATTTATACATGAAATGTCTACATTTTTAAATATGTGGAATACATAACACCATCTCTTTTCAGTATCCACATTATTTTTTCCCATTCTTTAAGTTTTCTAGAATCATTTTTCTTCCTATGTCCTAACTCATCAAATCTTCATCTTCATTTACCTGAATTGTTGAACCAGAAGCTTTTTAAAACCTCATTCCATGATACAGAGTTTCTCAATGTTATCCAACAAAATGATTTCAGAAGCTTATATGGAGAAACCTAATTTTATAAATAGCCTAGAAAAGTGTTGAAGGAACAATTTAAATATTCCTCTTTATGTTCCTAAAGGCAAACATGTTTAAAGAGGCATGCTAATTAGTAAATACAAACAATAAATAATGAGGCCTACTGAAAGAGGCACGTGAGCTGGTTTGTGAGATATTTATTTCTAAAAGCTAACTTCTACAACAAAATTTGATGGGTTACGGTCTCTTAATTAAGGTGGGTCCTTGCTCGTGGCAGAGTCTTTGAACAGGGCAAACTTTTATTCAGCACAGTACTTTCTTCGACGCCATTTGGCGGTGCGACAAGACAAGCACCAAGAAGGGTGATGTTAACAAAGTGTTTCGCTGGAGTGACACCTATACATAAGTCTTATTTATCCACAGGAAAAAGGGAGACATTTGAGAGTAAGATGGACTCACTCGGAGATTAAGGGAGCCAGCATGCTTGGGGAGAAAACTCGTTTCAGTGGTGCACTTGGCAGTGAAGGGGTGACAAAATAGCCAGGAATGAAACATAATAAACCTGCCTGATACTTCTGGCACTCACTGATCTTCCCCACACTGAAGTAAATTCTTCTACGCTCAGTAATACAGGTGCTGATACTGGGGGGATGAACTGGATGTATGGCATTAGATTTTGTACACTCACAGTCAGGAACAGTGCCTCGAGGGACTATAATAATAATAATAATTATTATTATTGTATTATATTATATTATTTTTATTTATTTATTTTATTTATAAATGTAATATTAAACAAAAAACACACATAAAACAGTCACAAAAATGAAAATTGTGCTAGTACTCTTCAGATTTTTGCTTTTCTTCTCACAGGTTTTCTCTACACTTGCTGGAAATTCTTGTAAATGTTGCAGTTGATAGGCTTTTTGCAGCAATGACAAATATAAGGCATTTTTCTCTTCTTTTTAGGATCATGTTTTGCATTTCTCCAGTTGTTTTATGATGACTTCTACTCCTTGTTCAGCCTCACTCAAAACATAGCGAATTGATGCTGAAAGTTCATGATAGTTGCTGACTCACTTTCTATCTGTCATGTCACTAGCAAATTTGCAAGCTTATTCAAAAAATTAATGCAGCTCAAGGGAGAATTGTGAAGGAGAAACACATTCACCCCACTTATGTCCAACATGTGGAAAAATAATGCCATTGGTCGTCATTGGAAGGAGCTTTGACAACCAGCAAATATTTGTTTTGACCAAATACATTTCTAACAGAATCATTCACTAATGATTCAGTCACTAAAATTCTGTCTTCATCACTTTGATCACTTGTTTCATTCAAGGAATTCACAGGTGGCAAGCAAATTCATCCTCACTTTTGCAGTGTTCCTATTCTGAATCCTGTTTGCTTTTAATTTTGTTGGCACTGTCTGATCCATTGTAAGTTCCTAAACTGTCCTCAAAACAGTTTAAAACACTGTTCTCAAATCAGGATCCATAACATGAATGGTAGATGAAGACATGGCTACTGATCCATAATACAAAGTACCAGGTGCAGTCTCGGAGACCTCTAGCATGAAGGAAAAAGTAATAGTATAGGTCCATGTTGCATTCAAATGGCTACTGACAAAGAAAACCCTGGAAGCTTCAGGAATGAACAACTAGACAATGCTGTAATCTCCTACCCCATCACTATGCTATAGCAACAGAACAACAATAAAAGGTAGCAGTCTGTGAGACAACATCTGAGACTCTAGCGGTTAAACGCAGTTGCCTACTTTTTAAATGCATATTCATTACTACAGATAGACCAACATTTGAATATAAACAAGCTTTTACAAAACCTTCTTACTTCTGTGTGTCATTTCTACCATAAAAAAGATCAATATGAACTTCATACCAGAGTTGTTAATACTGAGCAAGATACTGGAAAATCTTCTATCTGTGCCTCTTCTGTCAAAGTGTACTTTTGCTCTCCACTCTCATTATGGCTCAAAAGCCAAGAAAACTTATACCTGAAATGTGGCAGCTAGCAACTGCATTCCCTTGAACATTCGAGTTGCTAACATCTACAGGTAAGTAGCCAAAGATGAGAACGCAGCTGACAAAAGCCTAGAAATCACTGTAATAACTCTTAATCTGCAACACCTTCCATAGACTGCAAACATTATCCAACCCTATAATGCAGCTCACTTTAAAATAGTCATTAACATCTAGATTGAAGACAAGTCATTGAATATGCTGCAGTTATGTTACAGAATGAGCAATTTGTGGTCAAGGTAATGTAGGCTGATGAGCTCAGTTTAAATTTAATGGAAAAGTGACTCTCCACAATTGTATCTACTAGGCACCAGACAATCAACATGTTCATGTGGATAAGGTGCTCAATCTAGCCGGGTTCAAATGTGATGTGGATTATTGTCTAAGGGCTTTGTAGGTCCCCTGTTTTCTTTGATGATACTGTCCCTTGGGAAATGTAACTGGAAATGTTACACAGATTAATATTACTAGGGATAAGTGTACTTCTCGAAGCTAATGGTGAGGTCTGTATAACAGGATGGGTGCCACCACACTACCACCTAGCTGTACAAGCTGGTTGACAATCTGCAGGGGCATTGGATTGGGTGAAGACGTCCATTGAATTTCCCCCATGGTCTCCAAATACAACTCCTATGGGCTTTTACTTATAAAGAACTGTGAAAAATCAAATCTTTTTATGGAAGCTGTATGTGTTGGAGGACCTTCACTGGGAGATTGGACTGTAAATTCACTGTTCTGCAGCTGGACTGTGTCTAGAAGATGTGTTACCTTGATTTTTTCCTGAATACCTTTTACCTCAAGTATGTTCTTGTATGGTCACTGTTCTTGAATTTCCTTGATGCACTGGACCTCTATGCAGTGCCCCCAACTCTTGCTCTGTGGCTTCTTCTTCTGCAAGGAGTCAAGGGCTGGAAGAGAGATTCAAAGTATTCATCTACTAAATGACATAAACCTTTCAATAACTCTTCTGTACTGTAACAATTACAGTGTTGGGTGAACAGGTCTCTTTTTAATCAGTACATCAGAACAACATCTCCAAACTGTTCTTATAACAGAACAGAATTACATTCCTCTTAAGGTTCTGTCAACTGTTTTCCTGGGTGTTGTCATTGTCAGCAGTGCCTCTTGTCCTCTGCCTTACAAAATAATGTCAAACTGTGATGGCAAAGCATAATTGGCCCCTTCACAGCAGGTGGAGGTGCTCAATTGGAGGTGCCTTGGTGACGTTCTTTGCTTGCACATCTCGCTCTTACTCTGCACATCCATCAAACCAGTGTGCACACAACAGGGAATTCTCTACATACTAATTACCCAAACAATGTTTTTACACAAACATCTTTCATCTGATTGCAAGGAAGAGAAGAGACATATTTTCTTGGGTGAACAACATGTCACACCACACCACAGCCCCCCCCCACCCCCCTCCCTCCCACAAAGATGAAAGGTATCATGTAAAATAGCTTACTTAACTAAATACAGTCCATTTATAGCCTTCAACCTTTTGTTAACTTGTTATTATTATTGAAGTTAAGGTCTCTTAAAATTGAGCTCCCTTTCCATTCCATGTTACCTGAGAAGAAGGTATTGTGTCTTTTCAATTTTCTTGTTTCATTCTTGAGATTGTTTGTTCAACTTGCTAGCAAATATCTCCTTTACTGTTTCTCCTTTTCTTACACAATTACTACCATCCATTTACTTTGTATATATTTTGTTAGATTTTCTTAGGTAAAGAAAACTCATAAGAGATATTTGTCCTATTTGATCAGACTCAATCGTTATTTCATTGCTTTTACTCGAAGATAATTCGTTTTTCTTTTTTTTTTTTTTTTTTTACTGGTTTTAACTTGTTGATTATAACAACATGAGGTCCTCAAATTTATTGAGTCTGAAAATGTTTAAGTCTTTATTTAGCATAAGGAGTTACAAGGTGACATTTCACTCTACGCTATTTTCCACAACTTCAGATCTCGGATTTGTGATAAGTCAATAAGTATGGAAACAAAAATTCAAAGAATCAATCACTGTGCAGGTAACTCTATTTGCTTTCAACTATTTTGGATAATACATCATTAGTGTGATCATAGTCACACTGCAGCTTCCTACCTTTGTAATAACTGCACTTACACCTTCTTCAGTGGTCTAATACTGCGTGCATACATTGTCATCTTCGTGATGTGAGTGTTCCTGTCTTTTACCTTTCCATACAAAAATGGTTCAAATCATTTCCTCTATGTTTTCACCTGGCCTAGGTGTAGAACATCCTGTCCACGAGTCCACCTATCCTTTACTCTCCACCACATTCATTATATGGTACAGATCAGTCCTTCCATTGATTCATCTGACCAAGGATTATAACAACCCTTGTCTGGGTCCATCAGTCCTTCCTGTTTCTCATACCGAATTAAATGGGGTTAACCTCATCTTAACATTTTTAACCACATGCCCTGCTTATGACCTTTACATTGATAACTTCCAATGACAAAATTTCTCCATAGTCCATTGACTCTGCTTGGTCACTCGAAACATGTATTCTCTAACTCCTACTTTTATAATGCCATAACTCACTCACATTCTTTTGAACTACTTATTGAAGAGCCTTCACTCATGTTACATGTTCTACATTCATTTTCCCTTTTAATTTCATACAGTTCATGCACTAATTCCATATTTCCATCTACCATGGTGACAGCAAAACAGTTTGCTTGTCACATTATTTCATTTTCACTGATATGTTATCTCCTTCAGGGATGTGTATTAGCTTCTTTCCTTTACTCCCTCCCCCACCCCCTTCTCCAATTTCTTTGATGTTGTTAACATGCACCTGAGATGACAATACCAAAATACCAATGGTCCTTAAGTGTAATCAATATTCACTAGCGTATGTTCTTATACTCAGATAACAGACTTTCCATGTTACTTTCATAGTTGAGGATAGAACAGTAAGAGATGGATGTAGATTACAGGTGACAGAATAGTTAAAGAGGAAAAATTTGCTTTGTGCAAAACAAAACTGAAGTAATGAAGCATTTAAACTGGACTGCCAATGGATGTAAATCTGCTGAATTTGCGAGGGCTGTGAATTAGCCTGGGGATTTAAATTTCTTGAAAAAATAAATAAATAAAATAATTTGTTATGTAAGGTCATACAGCCTACTTTTACCAAAATAAAATTAGCAACAGTATCTTATTATAGGTTAATCACATTCCATTCAAGGTAAATCCCTCCTAGCAACACTGCAATCCAATAAAGGGTGCCGTACACATCACTAACATTAAACTTCAACACTTATTATGTCCATTTTATGTTCAGTCCTAATAAAATGAGCGCTAGGTTTAATACATAGCAATGCCTTAACGTCTGCAAAAAAATTTGTACGATGTTAAGCTTTCACTCCTCTGCTGAACCAGCAAATTATATTTAACACTAGACTCTTTCACAACGACTTAAACTTATGAATACATATAATAACATTTATTATGTTATGAAATACATAAACGTTTTAATCAAATTACTTTTGTTTACAAACCAATAAATGAAAAAAAAATAAGGCTAACTTCAGTGCAGATAAGTCATTTGAGCAAATATATACGTGTTACTAAAATAAATAAAAGTGCTGTTTTGAACTCTGTGATATCGTGTCACACTGCTTCTGTAATGGTATTTTTGTGCCCTCAAAATAATATGTGGTAGTCTCCTTCAGGGTCAGGAGATTAGATACATCATACGTATTTATGTTTAATCTTTGTGTTAATTAGTGCATTTCTTCTTAATAAATTCTGTTCATGTACATAACATAGAATTCCTGAAACAGCACAGTTTCCACTACTAAAAAACTTTTCTCCTTCAAATGATGATCATTGACACAATCCATTATGTAAAAGCCACTCATAACTTAATACTCCATTAATATGTATCTTCCTGTACTTGTTAGAATAATGCTTATAAGTAATAAATATCTTTGTGTCTACACTAGTAGTCAAATATTCCTGAAGCACATAGCATTCAATGCTTAATTCATTCTCTGAATATTTATTACCATTTACACTGATCAGCCAGAACATTGTGACTATCTACCTAATAGCTGGTATGTTCACCTTCTGCGTGGATAACAGTGGCAACATGTCATGGCATTGGAAGCAATGAGCCTTGATAGTTTGGCATTGGAAGCAATGAGCTCTGATAGTTTTCTGGAGGGAGTTGGCATCACATCTGCAGACACAAGTCATCTAATTCCCGTAAATTCCGGGGAGGAGGATGATGAGCTCTGACGCCACATTCAATCACATCCCAGATGTGTTCAATCAGGTTCAGATCTGGTGAGCTGGGTAGTTGGCACATCAAATGGAACTCACTGCTGTGTTCCTTGAATCACTCTGCCAATCTTCTGGCCTTGTGAGGTGAGGCATTATCTTGATGAAAAATGCCACCACCTTAGACAAACATGATCATCATGAAGGGGTGTACATGGTCTCAAACCAATGTACAACACTCCTTGGCCATCATGGTGCTTTGCATGAGCTCCACTGGACTTCCAGATGCCCATGTGAATGTTCCCCAGAGCATAATGGAGCCGCCGCCAGCCTGCCCTCATCCCCCAGTATAGGTGTCAAGGAGCTGTTCCCCTGGAAGACGACAGATTTGCACCCTTCCATCAGCATGATGAAGAAGGTATCGGGATTTAACAGACGATGCAATGCTCTTCCACTGTGCGAATTTCCAGTGTTGATGGTCATGTGCTAATTTCAGTCATAGTTGCCAATTTCCTTCTGTTAATATTGGCACATGTGTAGGTCATCAGCTGTGGGAGCCCATTTTTAGGAGTGTTTGATACACTGTGTGTTCAGACCCAATTGTACTCTGCCCAGCGTTAAAGTCTGGTATTAATTCCACCAAAGTTCACTGCCTCTACTGTTTTACCAGACTACCAAGCCTACAACGTCCGGCATCTGTAATGAGGGGTGGCCACCCAAACCCATAATATCTGGATATGGTTTCGCCACTTGTTGAGAGCTCTCACCACAGCATTCCTCGAACACTCAACAACTTGTGTAGTTTCCGAATTGCTCATTTTGAGCTTCGAGGCCTTAGCAATCTGCCCTCTGTTAAAATAACATTGTGCGTCTTCCCTGTTTTACACATGGACATCATGCTCGCTGATTGTAGGTGCACCATGCATGTGTCTGACTAGTAGTCCTTTCCAGGTGATGCTGCTATCACCTAGGCAGATTTATGTCAATAGTATGTCAATGGTCATAATGTTCTGGCTGAGCAGTGTATCTATTTCTCATAATTAGGCTTACGATCATCATACACTTAAGTTTTCTTGGTAAGACATATCAATTCTCTCCTAAACACTATTTCAAATTGACTCAATTTCTTAAGCTTGTTTTTGTACCTAGAATTCCAACCCACCATTTCCCATTCTGAATTTCTAACAATAGATTTAAATTTTCATTTTGTCCATCAAACCTTTGGGTAACCCTTCCATAAATTGCTCCAAAAATTTCACTGTGTGTACAGAACCATGTGGTTTGAACTTTAAAAATTCCTTTCGGTGTGCTACAAGGGATGTTCAATAACTAATGCAACACAGTTTTTCCTCTGCCAGTTGTAACTGAAAAAATGTCTAGTTAATTGTGGGAAACTGTGGATTGTTCCTACTTCAGCCCTTATAATTTCATGAAGTTCTGATTGGTGGCAGCGCTATATGTAACCTTCAAAATGTCATCTGTAACTGAGGTGCTCTCCACTCAGAGATCTGTAATTGAGTTTCTTTTGGCAGAAAACCAGAGCTTCATAGATATTCATAGACACTTGCAGAATGTCTTTGGAGACGTGGCAGTGAACAAAAGCATGAGTCACTGGGCAAGGCATCTGTCATCACTACAACCAGGTCACATAAACCCATCTGATCTCCTGCATGCAAGTTGGCCACACTCAGCTGTGACTCGTGCAATGTTGGAATGTGCAAACACTCTCATCTGATGTGGTCAACAGATCACAGTCAAACACCTTGCTTCTCAACTGAATGTCTGTTTGTAGTGCTGACATACCTTCCACCGGTTGGGGTAATTGAAGGTGTGTCCCTGCTGGGTTCCTCACTGCCTAACAAAAGACCATGAAGAGCACCAAAGGGCCATCTGTGCAGAATGATAGTGTGTATGTGTGTATGGCTGGGAGGTCATTGATGCACCAAGACATTGGCTCAGACATTGACCAGTAGAGCGGAACCATGCAGGCGTACAGGTGGCGTAAGACCATTACACTGAACGGAGATTAAATTAAAAAAAACATAGGATTTTGTAGCTGAAGGAGTGGGGAATAATATGGTGTACTACCTGCAATTGGTCTATACTTGCTTCTCACAACTAGATGTCTCTGGCAATTAGAGTGGCTTCTGAATAAAAGTGGAACCTGTGATTTTTTTAAATGTGGGATTTGAAAGTCTGCTACATTGTGTTTTCACCTTTTGACTGGTTAAGTTCTGGAAGCTGATGAGTGCTAAACTCTGGGCACACTTCAGTGACCTCTACGCAGCATAGAGGTGAAATGTTGTGTTTCATAGGGAATAGAGATGACAGCTGCTCAGATCATGAGAACGGTACAGCCCTCATATAAACTGCTTCATTCAATGGAGTGAATGATTGTTGAGGGGAAAGAGTCATTTGCAGGCGACCCATGTGGATCTCAGCTGTATTGGGCTTGTACAGGTTACATTAAGCTTAATATTGATGGACCTCTATTTTCCTAACTACTTGAGTGAACAAAATTATTCTCAGTTCACAAACTCTGAACACCGAGTGAGGTGGTGCAGTGGTTAGCACCCTGGACTCACATTTGGGAGGGTGACAGTTCAAACCCACATCCAGCTATCCTGTTAAGGTTTTCTGTGATTTCCCTACATTGCTTCAGGCAAATGCTGGGATGGTTCCTTTGAAACAGCATGGCTGACTTCCTTCCCCATCCGTGGCACCGATGACCTTGCTGTTTGGTCCCTTCCCCCGAATTAACCGACCAACCAACAAACTCTGATGTGTGTGCCATCTAGGGGCAATAACACCCACCTAATGAATACAGTTTTAGTTATCAGACTAAGATCATTGGCACTTATGCACGCTCAGACATTTGAATTTGCACTCATTGGACATTAAAAGACCACATACCTTTGAACCTCTCCAATCCAACGTTGCCCAAAAATAGTGTGTGACAACAAAAAATGTAATCCATTAAATCAGATGTGTGCTTGACTTTGAGACTAGTGGAAATGATACTTAAACATTTACAGAAAATTATTATACACACATATATATATTTGCAATTCTGGGAGATCTTAATATGTTATTGCATAATGTGTCGAGCCAATTATTCACTTTATTACATGAACATATCTACTGAATTACTATGCTTTGCTTACTGTGATGATCTGACATTCAAATAGCAGTCAGTAGATGAAATATGAATTTAGATGATGTACTTGGTTTCGGTACTTCAGTATTTTTGTTATACTGAAGTTAAGAGCAAAAGTATCCTGAAGTGATGAGATTTTGCTTATGGTATACCACGTACTTTGTAACTGTGACGATATAATTGTTTGACAAGGAGAAAAATTTTGTCCTTACCTTGAATATTATTTTGAACTTTGCACTGTTGATACATGTCATTCTGTCACACTATGGTGATGACTAACATAAACACAATTTTGAGTAAAAAATAATACACTTGACTGCAACATAACTTGCACACATGCTTTTTAAAAAAAGGGTCATATGATTTTATATTTACTTGTTGTAGTTGTATTACCGTAGGGTTAGCATTTCTTGTATGAATTGCATGTATACTATGATGTGTAAAGTTTTTTGATATTTTATTGCATAATACAGACTTGCCTAAAGCATGTCATTGCACTACTACATTTCTCATTGCACTTGAGAGTGTAGAAACACTAAATAGAAAAAAGTAAGAAAATTATTTGTTTTGTGTCTGTGTCAATTGATGTTTTGACTATGAAGAAAGTAAAATACTGAAAGAAGAAGTAAAGTTTCATTTGACTTGAGTGATGTCTGACCAAAAATAACTAATAGAAGTAGGGAGGGACTAGAATTTTTCCCATTGCAGGAAAAGTATGTTTGATTTTAAAGAGAATAGAATATGCAACAGCTTTGCTTTTCAGTAAGGAAGTATTATGATGTAACATGAAAACCCAGCTGTTACAGTATGTATGTACTTAATTGGCAATTGGAATTGAGGATATTTTGGGTCATATATATATATATACTTGATTTTTGTTTATGAGCCATATTTTGTAAATGAAAAATACACTTTCAATATATAGTGGAGATGCTGAGCCGCAATAGACGCAACAGAAAGATTCACACAATTATAGCTTTTGGCCATTATGGCCTTTGTCAGCAGTAGGCACGCATGCACACACTCCGGCAAATGCAACTTGCACACACATCTGCAATCTCAGAGAACTGAAACCACATTGCGAGCAGCACCACCAGTGCGTGATGGGAGTGGCAACTGGGTGGGGGTAAGGAGGAGGCTGGGGCTGGGAGGGGGAGGGATAGTATGGTGGAAGTGGTGGACAGTGAAGTGTTGCAGATTAGATGGAGGGCAGGAGAGAAGATGCAGAGGGGGAGGGGGTAAGTACGGAAAGGAGAGAAATAAAATGAAATTAAAAGACTGGGTGTGGCGGTGAAATGATGGCTGTGTAGTGCTGGAATGGGAACAGGGAGGGGGCTGGATGGGTGAGGACAGTGACTAACGTAGGTTGAAGCCAGGAAGGTTACAGGAACATAGGATGTATTGCAGGGAAAGTTCCCTCCTGCACAATTCATAAAAGCTGGTGTTGGTGGGAAGGATCGATATGGCACAGGCTGTGAAGCAGTAATTGAGATGATGGATATCATGTTTGGCAGCGTGTTCAGCAACAGGGTGGTCCACTTGTTTTTTGACCACAGTTTGTCGGTGGCCGTTCATGTGGACAGACAGCTTGTTGGTTGTCATGCCTACATAGAATGCAGCACAGTGGTTGCAGATTAGCTTGTAAATCACATGACTGGTTTCACAGGTACCCCTGCCTTTGATGGGATAGGTGATGTTAGTGACCGGACTGGAGTAGGTGTTGGTAGGAGGATGTATGAGACAGGTCTTGCATCTAGGTCTATTACAGGGGTATGAGCCATGAGGTAAGGGACTGGGAGCAGGGGTTGTGTAAGGATGGATGAGTATACTGTGTAGATTCGATGGACGGCAGAATACCATGGTAGGAAGGGCGGGAAAGATAATGGGCCGGACATTTCTCATTTCAGGGCACAATGAGAGGTAATCAAAACCCTGGCAGAGAATGTAATTCAGTTGCTCCAGTCCCGGATGGTACTGCGTTATGACGGGAATGCTCCTCTGTGGCCGGACTGTGGGACTTTGGGAGGTGGTGGGAGACTGGATAAGGCACGGGAAATTTGTTTTTGTACAAGGATGGAAGGGTGATTATGGTCAGTGAAGGCATCAGTGAGACCCTCAGTATATTTTGAGAGGAACTGCTCGTCACAGCAGATGCGGCGACCATGGGTGGCTAGGCTGTACGGAAGAGTCTTCTTGGTATGGAATGGGTGGAAGCTGTTGAAGTGGAGGTATTGTTGGTGTTTAGTAGGTTTGATATCGACAGAGGTACTGATGTAGCCATCTCTGAGGTGGGGGTCAACATCTAGGAAGGTGGCTTGTTGGGTTGAGTAGGACCAGGTGAAGCAAATGGGGGAGAAGTTGTTGAGGTTCTGGAGGAATGTGAATACGGTGTCCTCACCTTCAATCCAGATAGCAAATATGTCATCAATGAATCTGAACTGGGTGAGTGGTTTAAGATTTTTAGGAAGGATTCCTCTAGATGGCTCATGAATAGGTTAGCATAGGACGGTGCCATGGGGGTGCCCATAGCTGTACCGTGGATTTGTTTGTAGGTAATGCCTTCAAAGGAGAAGAAATTGTGGGTGAGGATATAGTTGGTCATGGAGACTAGGAAAGAGGTTGTTGGTTTGGAATCCATAGGGCTTCTGGAAAGGTAGTGTTTGATAGCAGTAATGCCATGGGCATTAGGAACGTTAGTGTACAGGGAGGTGGCATCAACAGTGATGAGCAGGACGCCGTGTGGTAAAGGGACAGGAACTGTGGAGAGTCGGTCAAGGAAATGGTTGGTATCTTTTATATAGGAGGATAGTTTCCGGGTAATAGTTTGAAGGTGTTGGTCTACAAGAGCAGAGATTCTCTCAGTGGAGGCACAGTAACCGGCCACAATGAGGTGACCTGGGTGGTTGGGTTTATGGACTTAAGGAAGCATGTAGAAGGTGGGAGTGCGGGGAGTGGTAGGGGTAAGTAGAGAGATGGACTCTGGGGAGAGGTTCTGGGATGGGCCTAAGGATTTGAGTAGTGACTGGAGATCCTGCTGGATTACTGGAATGGGATCACTGTGGCATGGTTTGTAGGTGGAAGTATCTGACATTTGACGGAGTCCTTCTGCCACGTAATCCTTGTGGTTCAAAACAATGGTGGTGGAGTCTTTGTCAGCAGGTAGGATTATAAGGTTGGGATCTGTTTTTAGATGGTGGACTGCGGTTCTTTCTGCGGATGTAAGGTTAGTTTGCATGTTGATGGATTTGGGGAATGATGTTGAGGCAAGGTTCGAGGTTAAGAAATTCTGGAAAGTTAACAGGGGGTGGTTTGGAGGCAGTGGGGGTGGATCACAGTTGGATGGAGGAGTGAACTGAGTTAGGCAAGGTTCAATATTGGTCTTTGGTTGAGTCTGATTGGTCAGGTTGGTGGCGAAAAAGTGTTTCCACTGTAGTGTTTATGTAGACTAATGATTCAGACACGTTATTAGCTAGAGACTTGATTATTCTCAGACAGAAAGATAAATGATTTTGAACTTGAGTCTTACATGGGTTAGTGAAAGATTAGTATTAATATACAATGTGCTGTGAATCTTGGTTTTATTTTCTCCGAGGTATGTTATTTTGTCAGTGAATGATTTATTTTTGCAACAATCAGCACCCCTCCCCCATTTGTATATCTATACCTGTGATGGTAATCTAGGTACTGTGGATTAGTGTAGTACTTTTGTAAAGAACTGAGAAATTTGAATGTCTGGGATGACTTTCTAAAACCCATGGTTATCCATTTATTTTCTTAGCTGCTACTGTAGATGTGGTTACATTTAAAAATGTCTTGTCAAAAGGTAATTTAAACAATGTGAAAAATTTAGATAATATATATCTACATTGTTTTCCACATACATTTCACCCCAGGTTAGATCTGTCAATGACCTAAAAATCTGTGTATATTACATTCTGAGAAGATCCTTTTGTAAGCCTGCAGTTTTGGTTGTCTTACCAAGTCTCACTTGAGCTTTATTACCAGACAGTAATGAATAGGAAGGCCACAATCACTTGCATTTATGAAATTATTACTAATTTCCCCTTCAACATGTGCGTTAATATTCATGTCTCCACATATTTCTTTTATAGCAAGAACAGACACGATTTACAGAAAATAGTACTTGATTTATCCAATGTAAGAAACAATGAAATACAGATGGCACATAGCAGTGAATACACTGAATGGTCAACAGTAATATAGGTTACATAAAAGGTCAAGCACTCATTTGTCATCACCTAAATAATACTGTTTCTTTGGCTGTTCACCAGAACGCACCAGGGGGACCAACCTAGGTGGCCTCTATAAGCGAGCTGTGAACTGTATGGATGGGCAATCTTTGAAATTATGTATGTCATGAATGAAGGTACATCAGTCGTCCCTTCTAGGGACTAGTAAAACCACATACATACATGAAAGCATTAGGCTTAGAAAAATAAATGGTACAGAAAAAAATGTATGATACAGAAAAAATTCATGGTACAGAAAAAAAGCACTGGTACAGAAAATGATGGTGCTGATATCCATTCCACTGCCCAATGACAGAGGCTGCTGCAGCATGTGGCAG
The DNA here is from genome assembly GCF_021461395.2 of Schistocerca americana. NCBI lineage: Eukaryota > Metazoa > Arthropoda > Insecta > Orthoptera > Acrididae > Schistocerca > Schistocerca americana. The sequence continues at coordinate 635,505,094 of NC_060120.1, read as the reverse complement.
GCAGTCACCAGCAAATAGGGGCAGAAGTGATGAGGGGGTGGTTTGGTACATTGTCCCTCCTCTGGTGAGAGGCCGTAGGGCAGGACCAGTGACAGCAGCTCCCTAGCAATGTCCTCATTGAGTTCAGTGTTCAGCACCAGAGGCATCGTTGGGGGTGTCAGAAATAATGGCCACACAAGACCCAGCAATAGAGGCAGCAGCGGCTGCGGTGTCAGGTGCAGTGGGGGCTCCACTGTTGATGGCAGTCGAGGAGTGGGGGCAGAGGCATGTATCCCAGACAGTGATGCACCATGCAGCGACCCCTGCTGTGAGACAAACAAGACTGTCTGCAACACAGGAAGAGGCATTGGTGGTGGCAGAAGTGAGAGAGGTAGTGGTCCCTCTGCAACAGACCCCACTGTGCACACCCACAGCTGGTTGAAGTGACTGGATGTTCTTCCATCAGGAGTATGGACAATCCGCAGGCACCAGCCCTGGCGATGCCCAATGATGGCAGGAACCTAGTTAGGCCTGTGGCCAAAACCATGAGCCCAGACAGGTGCATGTGGCCAAAGCCATTGCAGAGCTGATGATGATGGTGAATGCAGCATCAGATGCAGCAGGTGAAGGAGGGTCCGTGGTTGGTGGCCATGTAGCAGCTCCGCTGGGCTCTTGTCCCCCACTGAAGTGAAATGGTATGAACTCAAAAAATGGTCTAAAATATCTTCAGAGGACCTGCCAAATCAAACTTGTGCATCTGAGTTTTAAATGTCTGAACCATGCATTCTGCCTCACAATTAGGTTGTGGATGAAATAGGGGAACTGCGAGGTGGTGAACATGACTAGGCTGACAAAAAGATGTAAATTCTATAGAAACAAACTGGGGGCCATTATAGGTAACCATGGTATGGTAACCAGATATATGGAAGTTCCTCAGTTGCAAAAGTTTTAGACAGGACTAAAATAGTAGCTGCTGTGGATGTGGATGGACAATGTGCCACATAGGGATATGGAAGTTCCTCAGTTGCAAAAGTTTTAGACAGGACTAAAATAGTAGCTGCTGTGGATGTGGATGGACAATGTGCCACATAGGGATACTTGGAATAGGCATCCACTACAACGAGCCCATATTGATTTAGGAGGGACCCAGCAAAATCAACATGTAGACACTCCTGTGCACACTGTAGCATTGGCCATGTAGTAAAAGATACCCACAGGGCTGCTGGTTACTTTTGCGAGCAACTCGTCAGCATGGGACAAAGGGTATGTGTCGATCACGGACTGTGCATTAATCACGACACTGAAGTTGCCACAGAGGTGAAGCTTACACATCAGCTTCTTAATGATGGCCAGTGGTGTAGCCCATTCACTGGAAGAAATACGCCATATGACATTGAGCAATGTCAAACTGTCTAATTCACCCTCAACAGGCAATTTGACAGGCATCTGCCATGCCTGGAAAAAAAAACAAAGGTGGGTGGACTCTTTAATGGTAATGTGGGCCTGAAAACCTGTAGCACAATCACAACCAAGGGAATACAGTATGAAAACTCAGAGCAGAGGGACTCCAGTTGCTGATACAGAACTTGATCTGGCACTAAATTTACATCATTGGCAATGGAGAAACCGAAAGCATTAATCACATTTAACTCAAACACATCTGCAGTATGGGAATAATCCAGAACACGGAAAGTGAGAGTGTGAACAACAGATTTGTAAGAAAAAGGAGTGGAGAACTGACCTAGGATCAGGATCTTCTGTTTATTGTAGCTAACCAACTTCTGTGAAACATGTGAGGGGAGTGGACCCAAGACCATGTATGCTTGTGCATTTACTAAAGTCACTTCAGCTCCTGTGTCCACTTCCATTTGTAATGATTTGTTAAACACACACATGCCAATAAACAATTTGTTTGGGGAGACAGTCATTGCAGAGATATAGTTTATGTCCATTGGTACTATTGTGTCTGCCACATTTGAAGGGGAGTTACACATTGATGCAGTGTGTCCCTTCTTTCGACACTTGTTGCAAACAGCTCAATGTTAAGGGCATGCAGCACACTCATGCTGGACAAAGCAGTACAGGAGTGATGGAAGGGGAGTGCATGGCTGCTGCTGTGACTTGGCCTGTTGCTGCTGTGACCATAACCAACGATGCACCACACGACGCTGAGTTGAAGGTTGTACTGCTGCAATGGCTTCCCCATTGTCTTGAACATTTGCAGCAAGCCTAACAGGGGTTGACTGAGCAACTTCCATACCTCCCACCACACAGCAGTGTGACTGCCTGCAGCTCATGACACTTCAAAGAACTGTGCTGTACTGAGAACATCTGTAAGTGTCAGATTCTCACACTGAAGTGCCTTTTCACAAACTTCGCTATCCAGGGCTAGACAAATAATAACATCATGCACCGTGTGATCAGCCCAGGATTTATAATGGGTACTGTGACAAATTTACAATGATGGCTCAACCCATACCAGGCTTTGTAAGATTGGTTTGGGCATTTCTGACAATGGTGAAATTCTACACATGTTGCAATGACATGTGTTCTGTCACAGTAATAGGTTGAGAGAAGCCAGCACATTTCATCAAATGATAAGCTGGCCAATTCTTGAAAAGGCACAAGTTGGCACTACAACTGATACATCCACGGTGAAACCCAGGAAAGAAAGGGAAAGAAAGCCCTAAAAAGGTTTGCAATGCCCAAACAAAAAAGCGGGAAATGTTGGCATAACTGTGTCTTGTAGGAGTCCCAATCTTCAGCTAATTCATCATTTGCCAGAAAGGTGATGGATGTATTGATGGGTGAGGAACCTGCCATGAACATGTAGGTGCCATTTTATTGAGAGCGGTGGTGAGAGCCTGCTGTTGTTCTGTGAAAGGGTGATGATATGTTGGAGTACTTTTTTCCATTGAGATGTTGGTCAGGTGATTTAGCACTGACACTAACAAATGGAGAAAACATAACCCTCACTCATTGTCAAGTTTGTTACAGCAAGAACAAACATGATTTATGGTACATGGTACTTTAAAGAGCCAGGGTACGATACAGTGAAGTACAAGTTGCATGTAGCACTGAACACATTGAATGGACAACAGTAATACAGGTTACAGAATAAAGTGAGCACTCATTTCAGATTGCTTAAATAATACTGTTTGTTTGGCAGTTCACCAAAGTGTACCGGGGGGTAGGGGGGCAACCCAGTGGCTTGTATAAGCAGGCCTGTGAACTGTAGGGATGAGTGATCTTTGAAATCGCATGCATAATGAGTGAAGGTAGATCAGTTATTATGTTAGTTTTGGGAGCTGAGACCCATTTCAAGACTTCAGTTAATTTGTTGAAAAAAGTGTTCACATTACCACTGGGTGAGCAACACACATACATAAAGTGATGTTTAAAGCTTTCCCGGCGTACTGATTGTTCCATAAAAACATGGGAGAACTGCTGGATATCAGTAACGTCCTGCCTTCTGGAAGATAGCCAGAAGACTCTGTGCCGAAATATCATGGCAGGACGTTACTGATATCCGGCAGTTCTCCCGTGTTTTTATGGAACACATACAGAATGATTAACTTATTGTAGATGACTAGCTGGGTTAATTCAATGCCTGCAAATTCAGAATTTTTGTCTACAGTAATTGTGAACAGACCTTCTCTGCTCTTAAAATGTTTGTCACCTTTGATATAAATACATGATACCCACTCTTTAATGTTATAGAGTAGCAGTACAGAGTAGCAACTTGCAAATTGGTTTGATGGTAGCACTATATGCTGCATTTCATTGTCTTTGCAACAATGTTCTGTAAAGAATACCAGTACACTGTTCAAGGGCTGTAGTTAAACTTCAAGCTGGTGTACTTTACTTTTAATAGACTGCACATTTTGATCATGACTAGGTAACTCTGAGCAAATTTCTCAGTGTGCCCTCGAGCGTGTTACCATACGTTCTAACATTGGCATACATGTTGAAGAAATCTCTAACCTGGTTGAGATACTACTAATGAAAGGAAGCCTGTTGTCAGGATTTTTTGTCAGAAATTGTCACAATGTCATTACTTGACTAAGAATATTCATTTACACATTCATTTTCTATCAAGAAGGATGTGGAACATGTCAAAGGTGTAAGTTAACAAAGGATAAGCAACTCTTCCAAATTTTACTACACATTACATTAACAATGAACTATGCCTGTTATTCGCATGGCTTAGGATACAACAATATCCAACTCTTATTTAAGTTGAGCATAAATGATGAACCATCTTATACTGAAAAACTGCACATAATGTTTTTGTTGATGCTGCAAACATTGGTACAAAGCTCATTAAGAAATCACAAACAAAACAATGGATACATTTTCATTGACATTAGTAGTGACTTAGCCTTTTTAATGCATTATTATTTAAATTACAGAAGACATAGGCCATATAGTTCTGCAGAAGGCAGGGTGTAACTCTAAGAGGAACAGAAGAGCTCGAGTCAAAGGGTATATGTAAATAGAATGTTCAAGTCATTTTGCTATTATTATTAACAGCAATTTCAAGTGAAAACCACACATCAGAATTGTTTATCTACAGCAACTTTTGCTATTCATTTGGATACTGTGAATAGTGAATTGTGGTTTATTTCTCTCATAATATACATAATCTGAATCATTTGATTCATGTACAGGACATTGGTGGTGAAAGTTAGCTTGTTTGATGAATTACCTTTTTTCAGTGACTTTTGGAATAATATTTTTAGTTCTATATAAATACAGAAAGTATTTATTGCATTCAGTTGTGAAGTAAGGATAGTATGTGATATAGATTATCAACTCCCTTCTAGATCAATAATTAAACACCAAGGCAACTTAACAAAATCCTATAGTTCATATTGTCATATTAACTCTAAAATTTAGAAAAAAACTATCATGTTGACTAGTATAACAAGATAGACAAATGTGATCTTATTTATTGATGACTCAGTCTTTCTCTGTCATAAAAATATTAGATCCCTTTTAAAGAATTAAAACTGATTATAGCCATAATTAGGTTCCTGGGGTTGAAATCAAGAAAGCTCCTATCTGTTGACATTTTATCTCTAGTTTGAGAAGTAAATTTTCCAATTTTGATGGTTGATTTTCTTTTTCTTTTTAACCAAGTAACTAATGTTGAGAAACTTATAAAATTTAATTGAAATACAGTGCATAATTTAGAAAAGCACTAAGTAAGAACTATAAAATGAAGGAACTAAAACCAGATTTCATTTGACTGATGCAAGACCATTCCTATCAACTGAACAAACGTTTTAACAAATTTAGCTAACACTGCATCCAGCTTGTCTTAGCTTGCATATCAAAGGGTGAAAAAAGAGTAGCTAGGCAAATGACCTGATAAGTTATTGCAATGCTTGCATTTTGTAGGAGTGATGTCTGTCTTCATATGTGTCTCACTTTCTGCTACACAGAAGTTTGATGCATGTAGATGGAATTTTTTTAAATGTAATCCGAATTTAACGTGAATTCTATTGCTAAATTTGGACAGCAAGTATTTAGAAAGTATGTAATATTGTGTTTGATAACATAGTGCACACAGGTACTACCTGTACTTATTAGATAGGTTTTCAATCAGAAGTCTCCTGTTAATGTGAATGGAAAGTGAGTCCAGATTTTATTGAAAAAAAGTTTCAGGGAAAACCTGACAAAAATGGATCAAAAAGCCTTTTTGCTGTTATTTGCCTTTGTATTCATTTTAAAAGTTGTGGAAGTAAGTACATTTACCATATCTCTGTTTTTGTTTATGCAATTTTTTTTTTTTTTTTTTTGTGTGTGTGTGTGTGTGTGTGTGTGTGTGTGTGTGTGTGTGTGTGTACAGAAGGTACTAGATAACTCAAGTAATATATGTAGGAATTATACATTAAAACAATAATTAAGCTAATAGTACCAATGATAACATCTGTATTTGCAACATAGTAAATCATAATAAGAATAATGCTTTGTCGCAAAACTGTGCTATAATAGATTGTGATAGACATATGATTCATGAAACATTAAACTTCACCTTGCGATCTTTGTTAGAGTTGCACTGAAAATTACTTTCAGTTACAGGATGGTTGAAAAATTGAAATAATAGTGAAGATATTAAAATAAATAGTAATCATATCAGTAATAGGGGCAGATTTTGGGCATATGATGTGGCAGCAAATTGCACAGTGGATTTCTAAAGAATAAAAAGTCTACAGGAGTACAACTGCTAAAGAATGCAGGACTTCATAAGGAACAGTTAGCAAAAGATAAAGCAGGCAAACAGAAGAAAAGACTAATGAGGGAAGAAATGATGATTGCTTCATTGCTTGATGATAAAAAACTCTGTCTTGTCACTGTTGTTCCATATTTACTGTGTTAGTAGCAGAAAATGCCTCATATTGATCCTATGTGTCTTACTTAACTTAGAAGATTTAAAATTAACTGAAATTTCAAACTAAAAAATCAATTTTGGTCTTAAGACACACTGATTTGTGATATTCTACATTAACTTTCCCAAGTTCTTGTACGAAAACTAGAAAATATTTTCTTTGTGTTCCTTAAACAAAACTAATTTCTAGAAATTGTAATTTACATAAAAATAATGCAATCACTGTGCAGACCAAGGGCTTGCAAGTTAATCTCTATTAATGTTTTTACAATTTTTTTCTGTGCAAATGGTTTTGAAGTTTTCTACTGAACTTGTTTCTAATATTTGGTCACTTAGCAGTATTTCTTGATTCATGGATGACACCTCCACAATATTTTAAATATCCTTTAAAATATAATGTTATTTTGTGTCAACATACAATTCACACGGCTAACTTTCCACTTCTAATAAATCCTATAAGATTACTGTGGACACGATTTATAGGTGGGAATATTTGTTAGTAAACAAATCTTTAATAAAACAAATTCTTGTTTTGTTATATCCAGATATGTTATAGGAGGAAGTCTACCTTTTGCACCAAATTGTGTCTTATGTTAACTTGCTATACCCTTATGTTTCTTGCTTCTTACACTTTTGCACAAAGGGGAAATATTAACAAACTGAAATCTCAGTATTCAGTATCAGCTTTTACTTCTTACTATTATTCAAATACCTTGAATACAAAATTAATGCCAACCAAGATATAGCCTACAACTGAAAAAGGAACTCCATAATTAAGCCTGGAGACTACATGATGCCGATTGGCCCTGATGTTATCCTCTGCCACTGACCTAATTTGAGTGTGGTGAAGAGGTGCATGTTGTCAGCCACTGGTCTCCTAGCCGGTATCAGATTTCAAAATCTTGGAGCTTCTACGTTCAGTCCTGAATTACCTTCACAAAGTTGAGTTTATGCATTTCCACTCCTCCCACTGATGAAAAGTGCCTGGTAGTATTGGGAATCGAAGCTGGCTCCTCTGTGAGTCAGTCAGACGTAATGACTGCTCAGCTCTGAAGGCAGATCAATTTGTCATCTGTAGGCTGCATTAGCTAGTTGAAAACCCTACTGTCTTGTATGTTTGTATAAGTTATAAACTATTACTATGAACCAAGTGTCAAAACATGTTAAAGTCTAATTTTCTTTGCTTTGCTCCAGTAATAAAATTAAGGGCATAATAAATAAGAGCTAAGTATAGCTAGTTTCCTGCAGTTGTATTTTATATGACAGTAACTGAGTGAGCATATTTTGTCAAGTGGAAATCACATTCCTAGAAAAGAAGCTGTTTTTGCAGTTGGATTGTTTAAATATTAACTATTGTGTATCGTTATTGGTACATTGTAATCTTCACAAATATATGGCAAAAAATAGCTATTATGGTATATTAAATTCATCACAGAATGGTCACTTTTGTTTTTAGAAAAACAAGCTGCTCAGCTGCTCCTCATTTGAATGACCTAGCCTGACAGCTATTTTATACACACAAATATTGTGTGAGGAAAATTCTATGTTAACACAAGTGTACCTGAAGAGATCTCTGTAAGATGTTCAGTTATTGAATTTCTTCTGTAAAATGAATATATGCCATTGGACAACAGTGAGGTAATATACGCTAAGTTTGCCATAAATCTAACCCTCTGGTCACCAAGATGAGAGATATTTCTAAGTGCAATATCTTCTGAACTGAGCTTTTTGTTAGGTCATCCACATACTGGTGCTATTCAGTTTGTTATACTCTTGGATAACTCAGAGTTTCATTTAGTCAGCATCCATTGATTATTACTTTTGGTAAATGTAAGTAATTTTTTGAGTTTGGAATTGCATTATATGAGTTTTGCAAGATGAAGGTGAAGATTTTTGCTTCAAATCAGTTACACTATTCACCTACCCATGAACAGTATAAATATGTCTGACTTCTTTGTCATCACCAAACATCACAGGTATTTTAAAAGTCCCCCAATCACTTAGGTAATTATATGAATCAAGAAGTTGGGCGTATTGAACCTTGAGAGATACCATATTTAATGCATTCTCGTTTGGAATATAATTGTATACCCATGGTTTCATTTGTTAATGAAATCTCTGCCCCTTTTTTTTACATGCATTCATGTAAAATGAAAGAAGGTAGGGCCTGCTCGCCAGTACTTCTCCAACAGCTTCACTCCAGCCCAGAAGGGACAGGGCTGTAGTGCCCAGGTGTCAACAATGGGGGCCTATGACTTCATTCATTTTTCTTTTCTTGTTTAGTCAACTCCTAAAGGAGCCTATCCAGAGCTGTAGTATTGCCCAACTTCATCCTTCAGAGGTGCCAGCTAGTTTCTTCTGCTTTGTCAGATTCCTTAATAAGCTGTCTATTGTTCTGAATACATCTTCTTGTGAAATGGTCTCAGAGCTTCAGGCTGACACTTGTTTCCCTTTACATGATGTTGTTTAGCAGACAGGGGAATTTCTCAACACACCACTCCTCAGATTTAGTGGTAAGATGGCCCAGTGAATAGTCTGTCAGAAATTGAACCCAGATTGAGCATGAAAATGGAAAGAAGGTATATTGGAATGTGGGAAAAGAAGCAAAATAGAAACAGTAAGTGGTCAAAGCTCAAGATATGCAGCCTCGAGTGAATGTGAATAGCCGCAGTGCCACGGTTATGTGGTCACGGTGTTGGACTGTGAAGGGTGAGATCCACGTTCAAATCTCCCTCATGCCCCTCTTTTCTTTATCACAAAATTATGAACTGTATGTCCAATCATTAACGTATCTGTTCATTGTATTCAAATTTGTGTCTGTGTCATGGTTTAACACCTGTTTGCAACAGTGAGCTGTAAGGAAGGAACCTCCAGACGTATGCACCTCCTGTTTGTTCTACACAAGTACCACCATGACTCTTGCATTCTGTCTAAGAAGCGTTGACTCATAAATTTCTTTGTTGTAGCTTGGTTCACACCCGCTTATTTGTTGTTTTCATTTGTGTGAGACATCTTTGTGGCTTCTCAACTGGCCTCATTATTCATCACATTTACTTGTGTGGTATAATATTCTTACCATGAGACTAATATTCTATAACCAATATATATTATGACAGTTGCCAATACTACAGAAGGAGAACAGACACTCAGTGGCTGGACGGAAAGTTCACACAAAAAAAGGACACAAGGGAGATCTGAATACAGACCTCCCACTTTACAATCCAACACTGTGACCACACAACCACAATGCTGTGGTTCTTGCAGTTCACTTGATGCTGCACTTGAGCTTGGACTGTTCACTGTTTATATTTTGCTTTCTTTTTCCACACTTCAGTACCTAATCTTCTGTTTTCGTGCTTCACCTGTGTTCAGTTTTTGATGGGCTATCCACTGAGCCACTTCACCACTAAATCTGAGGGGGGTGGTGATGGAGTCTGTCCCTTGTAAGTGTCATAGGAGCAGTTTATAACACCCAACTGTCATAGTGCAAGAGTGGTATCGCTTATTCATTTCTTCAGCCAATAATAATTTGGTTTACAACTTGTAAATAGTCCATTGTATTGTTTACATTTCTAGAGATCTTTGCCAGCCACGGTGGTCTAGCGGTTCTAGGCGCTCAGTCCGGAACCGCGCGACTGCTACGGTTGCAGGTTCGAATCCTGCCTCGGGCATGGATGTGTGTGATGTCCTTAGGTTAGTTAGGTTTAAGTAGTTCTAAGTTCTAGGGGACTGATGACCTCAGATGTTAAGTCCCATAGTGCTCAGAGCCATTTGAACAATTTTTCTAGAGGTCTCTAGCAATTTTCATTTTAAACTGGCGTGTTGTTTAAAATCTAATGTTTTTTTTTTTTCTATTTTTTGTTAATAGTCTTAGTGAATACTCCATATTTATACATAGAACAGGCTGAAAAGTCTATAGTTTTCTTTAATGCCTTGTCAATCACCTTCTTTGTTGGTGTAGAATGAATATAGCATTGTTTCAGTTTTAGGAAATCAACTTTGTCTGATTTTGCAAATTTATTTAGCCAACTTTTTCTCAAATTAACTATTTTTGTTGAAACACTAACATCTTGAAATTCATTCCCCATATTCATTACTCTAACGTGTTTATGCATCTTATCTAGCATTACTTCCTGAATGCCATTATTTTCATTATAAATCATTTGTTTCCTGAATTACCTGTGAATATATACAAACATTTAAAGAAATCTTGGAGGTCTCTTACAATGAGTGATTGTGGAGAGGAAGGCCACAAAGTTTCTTCTTTGTAAAGAAGATGCTTTAGGTATCAAATCCATATTTTCTGGACAAAGCATTCAGTATTCTTAGTCACTGAGATAAATAAGCCATTAAATATTTTGGGGGTATTGCTTCAGTAACAATTTTGTGCAGCTAAGAACTGCTTTTTTAGTCTTGGTATGATAGCACTAGGATATTATCTTATTAAAATTGTAAAACTAATATTTGTGTAGTATATTGTTTCTTGGGATAGGTTATTACTATAGCCAGCTTTGACGTAAATCAAGCAAACATAACTATGTACAGTGTTTTATTGTAGCATATTTAGTATTGTATCAGTTTTACTGTCTCACTTACATCAAATATAGACTGATGAGCAACTGACTTATAGCCACCTATGTACTAATTTGTTGTACTCTAGTTTACCTTAATTTCAATTGCGACATGTCATGACTTGGACACATATATTGCTGGGGAGCCATCATAGTCCATGACATTCTAGCAGCACACACAGAGATTTGCGGAACTAGATTCAAGGTGCAGATGTGGTCAGTATGATTGAGATCAGATGCTCATGGCACAACTTAAGCACCCTCATGCCCTTGGAGTGTATCTAAAACAGTATTAACACATGTTCTGAATGGTGGGATGTTTCATTGTCTTGCTGTTCATACAGGTCACCTGCTGGGTGCAGTAGGTGAATAAATGGATTCACATGATCACAGTTCATTTATTGTTCACTGGGGAGACATAGGCTCAAACAAATGTGGGGTCAATTTCATCTCACTTACACACCACTAAATGCAAATACCTCACCAACTGCCTTGTTGGCATACCCATATCCTGTCTACTGTAATCATGAGTGTACCCTATGTGTACATGTGCACCATGACTTATCAGCTTTGGTGACCTTTTACCATGTGTATAGCATCCTATGGTTTTTAAATATTTTTATTTATTTATATATTTACTTTTACAAATAAATCTCTATGCCGTGTAGTGTGAAGGAAGCAGGGGTAATAATGGGGTAGTGGTTTCTGTACCCACAGTGAAGTTGTGATCCTCGATGGTTTAACAGTTCATTAGTTGATTTTGTATGACACTGAATTGACAGACCCCAAGATGAGGGAGACCTACTAGTTGTGATGTAGAGGGAAAACCATACAAAATGTTAGATATAGAGCATGAAGATGAATGGAAACTTCAGTCTTTCCTGTTGGCTGCTGTGTATTAGGTATCATATTTGATTCTGAAGAGTATTATGTTTTCAAATGATTGTAACATACCCAGTATTTTATCATTCTTCTGATATTCTTCCCTTATTTCTTAAAATGAGTCTTTGTTGTTAATACTGGTAAATCACTGTTAGTACATATCTTCATTACTTTGATATGAGCAAAAGAATAAAGTTATTTACAATGGTTGTGTTTATCCTTTTAGGCACAGAGATTACGACCAGTCAATCAGGCAAATAAACTGAAGTATATGCATTTGCTGATGGAACATTTACATGAGCCTGCTTCCTTTTTGAAAGGTGTAAATAGAAATTTTGCTTTCAAAGTGCCTGTGTCATATTTGGTGAGTACCCTATTGTTTACTGTTTTCTGCCTTATTAGTTTATTGTTGCTTCTTCAGTCTGTTTGACTTTGGAAGAAATATCTTGTGGGGTTTGATCACATCGTATGTAATAAGCTGTTAGAATATGTTGCAATATTAAAACATATAGGTAATAGTATCTGCCTCAACATAATATGAAACAATACTTAAATCTACTTGTGAAAATAGAGAGTTAGATTCGGTAGAAACTGCAACTTATTTAAAAAGTAAGTTGCTTATAAAACTCATTTTCAGTATTGTTTCCATATCTAGGTTGTCTCACAATTTGATGTTATAATTTTTGCAATTATTTTTTATGTTTATTTCTAAGTAGGGAGACAGTAAGTGTGATAGTATGAAAGGATACCAGCTAACTGTAATAATCCAAAGTATGCAGAATTTTCTTTCTTATGGGTATGATGAAGATTTAAAACACAATATATTAAAATTAATCTTGAACTTTTATTTCTATTGATTGTCATTGGATTCAAGTAGTATCTGAAATATTCTTGTTTTACGTTTACATTTTGATAACAGCATTTCTCAAGGAGCAGGTGATCTGTATATATCTTTCTGAGACCAAAAGTGTGTAAAGCAAATTAATAGTACCGTGAATTCAAGAATGCCCTCAGCTAGTGGAACCTGTTAAGACAACTTTGTATACTAAAAACTGATTCCTATTAAATTTTATTTAAATTGATTTTTTATTGGTCCAATTTTATCATACAGCACAAATTGTACAATTGATATTAGACAGGTCCAAGATAAGTTACAATAATACATAGTATTAGCAAAATAGTAGGCAAATTAAAAGTAGGTACCTATTACAATTAATTTTGTTACATATTCAGAAATTCTCTGACAGGATAGAAACAGTTCTTTATTAGAAATGCCTTTAGTTTAGTTTTAAATATTGCATGAGTAGCATTTTTTATTTCCTCTGGTATCTTATTGTGTAGTATTACACCGATGTTAATTATGCTCCTCTGATAGGTGGTTGTTCTGTGATATTTTTGATGTATATTTGATTTCCCTCTGGTACTATAGTTGTGTACATTTTTGTTCTGTAGCAATTTGCCTCTTTTCAGGAGGTAGTCTCTAATGAACAAGATAGTTTCATAAATGGATAAACTTGGAACATTTAGAACACCGAGCTCAGTAAACTGGGATTTACAGCACTCCATCTTTTTAAGGGCACAAATTATTTTTAGACCTCTTTTTTTGCACTCTGAAAACCTTTACACTGTGTGTTGAGTATCCCCAGAAAATGATCCCATATTGGACTAGTGAGTGGGACTGTGCATAGTATGCCCACAGTGCTGTTGTTTTGTTTGTTGTAACCTTTAAAATTCTTAGGCCATAGCACTCAGATGATAGTTCGCTAGACAAGTTACTTATATGTATGTCCCACTGTAGGTATTGCTGAACCCATAGACCCAAAAATTTTGTGACACTTACATTTTCTAGGTGATCATTTTTTAATTGTGTTTGAATAGAAATTTGATTAGTTGGAGGAATTAAATGAAAATTGATGCACACAGTTTTTTCAGTATTTGTAATGAGTTTGTTTTTTCTGAACCACTCAGAAAGTCTTTTCATAGAACTTTCTGCTGTGGACTGCAAAGTTTCTGGACTGGATCCACTGATGCTGGTCTCATCGGCAAACAGGGTAGTTTTTGTGGGCCTCATATATTCAACTAAGTTGTCCACATAAAACAAGAAGAGTAGTGGACCTAAGATTGTGCCCTGTGGTACACCATATTTTATTGGTTATTTGCTAGAAAGAAAGGAGTTGTTTCTTGTTTTGTTCATTTTGTTGAATTCATACTGAAGTGATACTTTCTGCCTGCGGTTTTTTAGGTATGAACACAACCAGCTATGTGCTACACCTCTTACTCCTCGTCTTTCTAATTTTTCGAGCAGAATGTTATGGTCCCCGATGTCAAAGGCTTTTGATAATCTAGAAAAATACCTGCAGCTAATTTATGTTGATCAAGGGATTTTAAAATGCAGTCTAAGAATTCGAAAATTGCTGTTTGTGTAGATTTAGGCTTTCTAAAACCATGCTGTTGTACTGTAAGAGGTGCATATTTATTTAGGAAACTTAAAAGCCTGTCATAGAAGAGTTTTTCTAGAATTTTTGAGAAGGAACTTAACTGTGACACGGATCAATAGTTTGACATTTTTTTCAGAAGAGCCTTTTTTTTAGCAGTGGTGAAACTTTTACTATTTTAAAAATATCTGGAAATACACCAGTTTTTAAAGAGAGGTTGAAAATTTTTGCGAAATGGTTTGCTATGTAGTGAGCACATGCTTAATGAAATCAGATATGTTATCAAGAGCACTTGACATTTTATTGCTTAATGATTTAATTTTACTTATAATTTCATTGGGGGTTTGTTTCATAAACATACATATTACATAGAAGTTGAGATCACTGACTTGCTAGAGAAACTTGAGACTGGTCCTTGACAGTGTACTTGAATGAGGTCTTCAGCTAGTGAAGTGAAGTATTCATTGAATTTTTCCACAACTGAATTTGGGCCTGTGACTTTTGATCCTTCTAGTGTTAATGATACATTCTTTTTCTTTGGCGCTGAACTACAAGTTTCTTTCTTTATAACTCTCCACATGGATCTCATTTTGTTACATGAGTTTGTTTTCAAATTGTCATTCCATATAATTTTTGCCTCTTTGACTACTCTACCATAGATTCTTTTGCAGGCTTTTGAATAATCTGCGAATTCTTGGGTTACTCTGTATTTCTTACAACAGTACTGCAGAAATCTGTTTCTCTCACAGGAAATTTTTATGCCTTTAGTTGCCCATTGCTTATTATTGTTAGGTTTTACTGTTTTTACTACTTTTGGAAATGCTACATTAAAATAGTGAAGAAAGATCCTCTGAAAACTCATGTATATGCTACAGGGTGTCTATGTGGACAAGGAAAAACATTCCTGGATTTCCCGGTTAAAATACACTTTCTCCTGGGCGAAAATACAATTTTTCTGTGACCATATACTATTCCTTGGCACTGTAAAACTCATCAATCCTTTGAATGTTTATAGTTTTATATACCGACGTAGAATTTCCCGCCACTTTAGAAAACAAAGCTCAGGGGAAAAAGAAAGACACGTTTTGAAACACCTTTGATGTGCAGCAATATGTAGGATGCATATTTTCGTATTACGAAGGTATAAATTCGAATTCCACCAAATACCACATGTTACTTTTCGAAGCATTGAAATCGGGATTGCAATGCACTTTTGTAAGTCACTCATAGCTCATGTCACGTGATCTCGCCAGCTGATGACAGCATAGGACACGTGATATAGTCAGCCAATAGCAAGATCAGTCTTAAGTAGTACGAAAACACAAATAAGAAAAGTTAATGCTTTAAATTAATATACGTAGCATTCACATATAATATTGGTCTCAAAGATTAATAAGCTGGAAGAGAAGCTAAGCTTTCACATGTAATGCCGGCCGCAGTGGCCGAGCGGTTCTAAGCGCTTCAGTCTGGAACCACACGGCTGCTACGGTCGGAGGTTCGAATCTTGCCTCGGGCATGGATGTGTGTGATGTCCTTAGGTTAGTTAGGTTTATGTAGTTCTAAGTTCTAGGGGACTGATGACCTCAGAAGTTAAGTCCCATAGTGTTCAGAGCCATTTGATTCTTCCACATATAATGTTGATCTTTCCTGCGCGTGATACGCTTTAAAATACATCATGCAAATGTGCCAGCAAAATTTTTAATAACGACGTAAATGTGTGATATTCTGAGCTTGAAATTCTTCTAAATGGCCGTCCTCAAAGAATTGATTTTTAAATGAGAGTCAAACGCTTTGTTATTTAAGAAATTCATCATACATTCCCGCACATAGTTCATCTCGCATACAAGGAAATTTGCTTTTAATGTATGTAACGCTTTTCAAACCACCATTCACAATATTCTCCCACTACCTGTTAGAAATAATTTCGTTTCAGCAGTTGCAAGAGAGCGCCAGATAACAGTCATCACCGCTCGATGACGCAGGAAGGCCATATGTTCGTACGTGTAAAACATTAAAAGATCTTACATTATGTCATAAAAGAAACAAGATGTCAAAGGATACTTCAAGAGCATCAGAATTTTGTGAACCATACTAAAATGCATATTTTGGCTTAAAGTGCACATTCATATGTCCAGATTCAGATGTAAATTTTCTTGGAGTACCAGTATTGTATTATCTCATGTTTGGTTCTTTATTATAGCATAATGTCATACGTGCACTTGAAATCAGCGAACAGTTGAAACCAGCCAACAGTGTGAAATTAAACAGTTCGTTTCAAATAAACTTACTGCCTCAGCAGAAAAGATTAATAAAAGCCAAATCTCTTTAGCAAACCGACAAAGATAACTTCATTGTTCTGCAAGGCGTTTAATGCTTGACTGTCAGAAAGGTGGAAATAAAATCTGAAACTAATGACATATTTTGGCCATCTGTAATTATGTGAATGTATTTTAATTCATTTGATATCTCCTGGTCTCGAAAATCTGTTTTATCATTTAACATGAGAGCAATAAACGAAGAGGAAGCAACAAAATCACTGAACGAAAACACAGGTCGCATGGTGACTACCCACCTCCCCACTACAACTCAGACTACTCTGTACATCAGGCCCGGATTTACTATATTTCCGAACAGGGGCAATATTAGGTAGTGGCGCCAAGCCACACTTCTGTAACCAGAAGCGGGTGAAGGTACTACTCATACACGACTCAACTATGCATGCACAACAGCCCGCCCGCAACTGCTCAAAGGAATCTAATTTAAACAGTTTTCATGTCACGCTCATTGGAGGCAATTTGTTGTTATGAAGCATTGCATAGTCTTCCAAAAGCCTTTGACACATTTTGCTGTTGGCAGACGCTTGTATGAGCACTATGTTATGCTGTTGTATACGGCGCATTTACTTTGCAACTTAAGTTTATTTTACTTTTTTTTCCTCTCTCGTTCATGTTTTGTTGCTGCAGTGTTATTCTGCAGTAGTGGGGTACAGTAATATCCTTTGTTAGAGTATTGGTTCTTACCACTCAAAATCACAAAAATTTAACTGAAAACTAAAACAATGAAAAATTCCCGGAATTGTAAACAATTCCCGGTTTTCTCCCGGATGAAAAAATTCCGGGGTTTTTCCCGGATCTCCCGGTTGTCCCGGGTTGTATACACCCTGATGCTATCAATATTGTTCTGAGTGGCAATGCTTTCCCAGTTTTTCTTCATCAGTAAGAGATTAAAAATTCTAATGTTATCTTCGGAAAAGGTTCTTTTTTTCAACTATTTTTTCGGAACTGCTACTACTTGTTGGCATTTCTATACACAGCAGCTGTGCCTCATGATCACTATAACCCATGCTCAGTAGTCTGCTTATGTATCTGTAATTTGTTCCTGAGACGAATGTTTGGTCAATAATGGAATTTGTGCATTCTGTTAATCTTGTTGGGCAGTGTATTTGGGGCTCTTATTGCTCATATTTATCAAAGCATCTCTGAAGCTACTGTCTTTTGAAAAATCAATACTGAAATCCCCACAAAGCACTATTTTCATATTTAGTGTAGGCTACTGATCCTGTTCAGCAGAACCTCCAGTTTATTCATGAAGACTGGCAGGTTTCCACCGGTGCTCTATATATGTTAATAACTATGAAATTAAGCTCTGGTAGTTTGGTAATGGAAAGTTCAAAGTTTTTTTTAAATTGAGTCAGTATAACTTTTACTGACATCACAGAACTTTATTTATTCTTTCACAAAGATAGCAGAGCCACCATGTTTGGAAAACTCTCGGCTAAAATGACTTGCTAATCTGTATCCTGAGATTGAGATTAATTTTACTTCGTCATTTCGTAGCCAACATTCAGTAATGCAAATTATGTCAACATTTAGTGCGTAGTGGAGTAATGCTTCCAACAAGGAAATTTTATTTGTGAGTGACTGAACGTTATGGTGCAGTATAGCAAAATCTGGGTATTTAGTGACTTTAGTTGAAACGGTTTCTGATTCTTTATCTAATGGCATTTCTAATACAATGGCGTTTCTAATACAGCACTTACCCTAAAAAATTTTCGGTATCTTTATTGTATGTGTCTTCTGTTTGCTGGTGGCAATCAGCAAGTGAGTTAACTTCTGGAGCTTGTATAAGTTTTGCTTCATCCAAATCTGTCCTTTTTGGTTTAAACCATTTTGTAATTTCCGTTTGGCTGACAACTTGATTGTTTGTTTCATGCCTAATCGATTTAAACCACTTGGTAATTTGCGTTTGGCCGATGGCACAGCTTGTAAGTCATCTAAAGCACTTCTTAATCTCTGTTTGTTTGTCACTTATACTTTTTTCTTCACTCTTCTTTGAAATGCAAGTACATATTTTTTCAGCTAGTAATTTCTTTCCTGTCGTATTTAAATGAAGTCCATGGACTGTATGGAACCTTTGATCCAATCTGTTTATATCTACAATATCAACATTCTTAAAGTTAGTGCATATTTCAGTGATACACTCGTTTGCAACATTAATTTTGCGGTTCACACACGACTAGGGTGGTAACTCATGACAATGTGGGGTGTTCACAATGAGTGCATTTGTGTGGGTTAAATTATTTAAACATTTCCTCATTTCTGTAATAACCTTGTATGTCTCGTTTCTATAGACGTCGTTTGATCCTCCTATTAACACGGCAAAATAGTCTATATTCAAACTAGCTACGTCAGTTGATGTTGTTAGGTCCATTATTTCACTCAATGGAGCCATTGGCTTTATGAAACCAGGTGCCTTGAAACTACATGTTCTCATCAACAGTGCAGAAATTTCATGACCGTAACTATCACCTAACACACAGATTGTTTTATATTTCACACTTTTTGTAAGTGGAGGATTTAAGATTCTTCTCTCACCTGACTAGTGTTGTATTTTTGCCGCACGTATTCTAAATGTTCTTCAGTTTGCAGTTTCGCAGGAGAAAAGTTTTTTAATGGTAGTTTCCTTTGTTACATTGAAGTCTGTCATAGTGTAGGTGTGCAAACTTATTTTCAGAGTTTTTGAAATACAGTATCCTCTGACGCAGTATTTTCACTGTTTGACTTACTTACAACGAGCAACAGTTTGCCGATTTTGTTTTCCAGCTTTTCAATCCTTTCTGACGTATTCTGTGAATCCACAGCAGAAAGCACTTCAAAAGAGTTATATTCCACTAAATTTGCACTGTCTTTCAGATCTTTTGCCTTCTGAGTACAACTTCCTGCATTCATTATCCTCCATTTTCCCGAGACCGAGTCTTCTTTCTTCATTAGCGTCTCACGTTTTTCAGATTGTAGTTTACTTGTGTAAGAGTAATTTCACTACATAAAGGGAAACGCTTGCATGGATTTTATACTGTGAATACTCACTTTATTGTACTGCACAAACACAATACATACATACGTTAATGCGGGAACCGAACACTCTTTGTTTCCTCTAAAGAACCTCACTCGCAAAGAGAATGTTTCAGTATCCTGTCGACTATCGACTTGTCACTCCTACACGCCCCCCCCCCCCCTCCCCCCGGTATGGTGCGGTACTTAAACTTCACCTCTCGGCCTGCCCAAGTACGGATAGTGTGGGTATGGGTGCTGCTTGATGACTCCACTGCTGCATTAGCTCCCCTGGTGTGGAGCTCCTGTGAGTCACAGCTGTCTGGCTCTGTGGAAGGTGTGGGTTTGTTGTGAGTTGTGTCTGAAGTTGTCTGTGAGATTTCAGTCGTTGCTGTCATTGTCCAAGCGGGTTTTACCTGCTCAATGGAAATCTTGGTCGACTTTCCCTGGAGGAGGTTATCCATTGTGTGTGCACCCCATCCTAGCACTTGGTATGGTCCAGTGTACGGTGGCTGTAACGAATGATGTACCAGGTCTGTGTGGCACATGATGTGGGAACAAGTACTGAGGGACTTGTGTATGAACACTGGGTGCGTGCCATACTGAGATGTCAGGGCTGCATGTAGCATCTCTGCCTGCTTCCTCATTTGTTGCAAGAGGTGGGGTAGTTGTGTCTCATCTGGGAGAGGAACCGGTGCAACGAATTCTGCTGGAACACATAGTGGTTCTCCATATACCAACTCTGCCGAGGAACAACTGATGTCTGTTTTTAATGCGGTCCGTAAACCCAGCAAAACCAAAGGCAACGCTTGAGTCCATGAGTCCTTGTGGCACATCAGGGCAGCCTTTAAAGTCCGGTGCCACATTTGCACCAAACCACTGCTGGCCGGGTGATAGTTAGTTGTCCGGTTTCGTTGGAAGCCGCAGAGTTTCGACAGTTATTGGAACAGTGTCGACTCAATTGGTGTCCTTGGTCAGTGGTAACGAAAAATGGGCACCCAAAATGAGCTACCCAAGTTTCCAAGAATGCCCGTGCAGTAGTCTCTGCAGAAATGTCCCTGATTGGTGTAGCCTCTGCCCACCGTGTGCAACAATCCACTGCCGTAAACAAGTACCTGTAACCTTCCGAAGGGGGGAGGGGTCCAACCAAGTCATTGTGTACATGCCCAAAACGTGCTGTTGTGGTTGGGAATTGTCCTACTGGAGCGTGAACATGGCGTCCCACTTCGCTATGTTGACACTGATAGCAGGTTTGGGCCAACTCCCTTGTATCTTTCTTGATTGAAGGCCACACAAAACGGTCCATCACTAACTTCACGGAGGCATTGGTTCCTGGGTGTGCCAGGTTGTGAATGCTGTTGAATACCTTTCATCGGAACTGGGGGATGATGTATGGGTGTGGTCTAACCATGGAGGTGTAGCACCATACGTGAACTGGGCTGCAGAGGCCGTCCACAAGTTGTAAATGTAGGCCAGCGGATGAGTCCACCAACAAGGACTGCAGCTCCGCAGCTGAAGCCTGTGCCCTTGACAATTCAGAATAATCCAACATTGGACTTATCCCATCAATGTGCGAGAAATAGTCTCCCACAATATTGTCGGCACCATTGATGTGACACACGTCTGTCAAAAACTGGCATATAAACTCGATATGGCGGTCCTGGGGCGGGCAGCATTTTTCAGCCCAAATGGCATCACCAAAAATTCAAACAGCCCGAATGAGGTTGTCACTGCTGTCTTTGTTATGTCCTGCTCTGCCATTGGGATCTGATTATAAGCCTTACGGCAGTCTAAAACACTGAATATGGTCGCCCCAGCCAGTGAATAGGTGAAATCCTGTATATGTAGTACAGGGTATCTGTCCGGAACAGTTCGGGAATTCAAAGCTTGATAATCACCATATGGGCGACATGACCCATTCTTTTTACGGGTGAGGTACAGAGGAGAGGACCACGGCCTGTTGTATGGCTGTATAGTTACTTCTTGTGGCATCTCGTTGAATATAGTCTTGGTTTCTCGCAAGCGATCAGGTACAAGCCTGCAGACACGTGAGGAGACTGGTGGATCTCAAGTTGTACGGATGTGGTGCACCGTCTCATGCTTCGCCTTGTTCTTTCTTGTTCCATGTTGTGCCCCGGGTGTCACCTTTGTGGTTGAAACAGGAGGAGCCTGTTGTGCCGTCAACTGTTTTGATGCCATTTGAGCCATCTGCAGGTCAGATTCCTTCATCACTATGGTGTCATCCCAGGTGGGTGCACTGAAGTTATCTACCCTTGGGAATGCATGAGAGGTCAGACGTCCTTGTATTTCCGGGATAACCCATCCATTGGCAGAATGAACGAGTTGCGACTTGCGTAAATCCATGGATAATGCATGTTTTGTCAGGAAATCAGCACCTAGTATAGGTTGATCAATATCGGCCATAACAAAGGTCCAGTTGCATTTTTCTGGTTGCCCAATGTCCACTGCCAGTGTTTTTGTCCATATGTGTGGATGACTGAATTGTTGACTGCTTTCAAAGTGGTCTCCTCAGCACGTTTGTCTGAAGGGAAGAAATTTATAGGCAGAGTGTTGACATCTTAGCCGGTGTCAACCAAAAACATCCATCTTGTAGATCGATCAGGAACGAAAAGTCTTTTTGAAGCTGTGTACCTTACAGCTGTGGGAAAAGTCGATCCGCATAATGTAGGCTCGTGCTGAAACGGGGGTGTTCTCCTCCCATGCGTCTGTGAGTTTAGGCGCAGTTGCTTGTTGTCACGGTTGGCTGCATCTAAAGCAGGCCATGGGATGCGTTTGGATGCGAGCATGGCGCCTTACACTTCATTGCTTGCACGCCGAAATGCTGGTGGGACCAGCAATAACCGGTGCCATTGTTAGTGTGACGCGGCAGGCGCGTCCGCTGGTGACGATTCTTGTGTGTCAGCCCCTGCAACGTCATGTGGCTCTAGCCTCTGCAGCTGGGCAGTCAGCTGATCGATGGCAGCGTGGAGAGATCAGAAATCTTCGGTCGCGTCCAGCGCTCGTTGTGCGGTCATGGCAGCACAAGCTGGAGGCACCACGTCGATTGGCTCCAGAGGTGCTCGGCTGGTGTCGTTGGCCAAGGTGGTTGTGGCGGTGGCCACTGTGGCACACGAGTTGAGCAGGGAGTGCACACTATCGGCCACTTGCAGCAACTCACTTAATGGCCGGCCCTCGTAAGCAAGTAAGGTTAAGCACACCTGCGGAGATAACTGCCATTGCCAGATGTTGTCAAGTAATGTGTTTGAGAACACGAAAGGGTCCACCATTACACATAAATGCCGGTAAAAGTCTGAAGGCAACCTGTCCCCACGTTTCTTGTAGTACAGGAGCTGTGCTATCCGCTGGTTGGCAGGCTTTGTGCAACGTGAAATTAATGCCATCTTGAGGGTGGTGTAGGCTTGTGGTGGTGGGGCTTGCATAATTATATCCGATACCACCGACGACGCACGTTGGTCCAGGTTGCATATCACTAGTGTGAACTGTTCAAAATCAGTGATTATTTGTTGCTGCACAAAAATGTTCTCCATAATAGTGAACCAAATTGCCGGACGTTCGGGAACGAAAGGTGGGTGCCAAATTTGAAACCGCGACGCGGGTGGGCCACGATAACCAGTGAACGGAAAGTGTGAAACTCGTGGGAGTGGCACTGACACGTGTGATGAAAACGCGAGCACATTTGGTCTGATATCGGTGTGTCCTGTGGGCTGGTTGTGCGAATCAATATCCTGTGGCGGCAGCGCGGGAACCGCCGGCACATGTGGCGCGGTTGGAAACGTAACATCGTGGACGAAGTCGATATGAGGTGTAGGAATCCGTGGCACTGTGAACTGAGGGGTTCGCTGCATCGTGTCGAGCTCCTTCTTGATATTCTGGATGACACCATTGATGTCGCGGAAGAGTTTCTGTGCAGACAACATGTCGATACAAGACGTTGCAGAAAATATCTAAAGAAACTTGTCTACTGTCACCACTTAGTTACAGAGTCACCACTTATGTAGCAGTCAGTAATTTCACTACATGAAGGAAAACGCTTGCATGGATTTTATACCGTGAATAATCACTTTATTGTACCGCACAAGCACAATACATACATATGTTAAGGCAGGAAACGAACACTCTTTGTTTCCTCCAAAGAACCTCACTCGCAAAGAGAATGTTTCAGTGTCCTGTCGACTATCAACTTGTCACTCCCACACTTATTTCCATCTTTTGAGCATCGATTGTAAACTGTAGACTGGATATCCGGTCATTCAGCTTTAGTATTTCATTCTTACAACTTGCACACGTTTTCCTTTTACTACCGAAATTTAGTTGTTAATCGAATTTGTCATAAATAATATACAAAATTTCTTTTTTCAGTAACTCAGTTCACAAATTCAATGCTAAAAAAAAAAAAAAAAAAAAAAAAAAATAAAAAAAAAAATATTGTTGTGAATAGACTTAGAAGCACTTTCTTTTGTCTAGCAAGTCATGTGTTATTCGAAGACATAGGTTTTCTACGACTTACTAGTAACTATAAAATGTTTAGCTACTAATAAGATGTAGTTTATGAGCAGTCCAAAGGACTCATTTGTGGCCAACTATTTCAGTTCCATTTACAATTTTATGATAGAGCCAATAAATGACTACTTAGTTAATACTATTGTAGAGGCCTGGGGTGTGTTGACCCCTGCAGTGGATGGTGGAAGAGCCATTCTTCTGGTTTGCCAGGAGGGTATTTCACTCTCTGTTTCACTCTCCCATGTGAGGGTTGTGGTTTTCGTGGATTTGCAGTGACTATAGGAATCCGTTAGAGGTTAAGGTTGCTGTAGCAAGACAGACAGCATTCAAGAAAAATCTTTATTGTTCCAACAAGCAAGGACAGATACAAGTGTGCACCCTCATCTGATAGCACAGCCTAGTGTCAACCCACATATCTTCACATAGTTGTAGCAGTGTCAGACACCCCTGAATGTTAGACACACTGCAAGTAGTCAGTACACTAATTAGGCGCTGAGTCGCACTAGCAGCCAACTGAGGCTAGTGCACCATTCCTCCAGGCCACAGAGATTGTACTTGTCACAGCCAGTGGTGTGGCTGTGGCATAGAGACAGGGTAGCACAGTGACCCAAACTCCAGTACTCGGCATATGAATGGCAGGCTGATGATGACAATGGCTGCCCAGCAGATCCTGGTGAGTTTAGCAACATGGTGGCCAACTGGTTACAGTCATCAGCAAGAACCTGCCTGGTGCCTTTATTGACATTTATCAATGAAACTCCAGAACAGTTTGTTTCATTGTCTGACAGCAAAGGCATGTGCTGCTTACAATGCCACATTGTCAAGTCATTACAAGTGTCTTCGTTATGTTGGTAATGTGGCTCCTTTGTTTTTTGTTTGTATACGTCGAGTATGACGAGTAGTCTACCTTTGCTCTTGATGTTCACTCTCTTAAGTGTGATACATGTAATGTGTTGTTATCAGAATATACGTATTATGAACAATCTGTTACTTATCTTTTTCAATGCCTAACCTTGCTCTGCTAACAGGTTATGGGCCCAGAACGGTAAATCTGTGCAGTGAACTATGTATGTAGTGTGGGTAGGAAGATAAATAACTGAAGAAGTGTGTTAGGTTATGTGCTCACATTGTGTATGATACTTGTTTCGATTTGTGTTTTGTCAACTTCATCAGCATATGAATTCTTGTTTTTCAGAAGAAATCAGTCACGTATTCTAGTGCTTTCAATTCGAGTGTCTGAAAATGGTTTCAAATGTAAGTTTGACAAAAACCACCACTGAGAAACAAAGATGATTATAACACGTGGAAGTGTGGAATGAAACTCACTCTAATGCACGAGAAATTATGGGATTATACCATAGGTGCAAGTACTGCTACAAGTGCACAGAAGGATATAGATGGGTGGACACTTATACTTTTGCATGTGGATAAATATCTGTAGGCACACGTGGAAAACACAACAAAAGCAAAGGAAGCTTGGGATACTTTGGAAAACCTGCTTGCTGGTAAGAATGAAATCAGATGGATGAATCTCTGGGATGTTCTGCTGGATACTACACTATCCAAATGCAAAGGAAATATTCAAAGTTATGTTACTCACATTTTGGATGTAGCCAATAAACTGCAGAGCATGGGCAAACCAGTTGATTATGGGCAAATTGCACTGATTATGCTTAGAGATTTACCATAAGTTTGTTTACCATACCAGGTGGGTATAGACTCCAGTACAATGGACGAAAATTTCACATAAGAAAATGTCAGAGCAAAGTTGCTGAATGGTAGTGTGGGAGAATACCTCAAGTTGGACAAAATGGCAGTTATAGTGCCTTATTTACAAATAATTATAAGAAATCACAATAGAATTTCTCAAAAGACATGCAAGAAAAGAAGAAAGTGAAATGTTTCAATTGCTGGAAGTATGGTCACTTCAAGTCCGAATGTCCTCAGAAGCTAGAATCGTCAAAGAAAGAATCAAAAGGAACAGAAAAGTCATTGTTTTGTGCAGTTGATATATCATACTTCAACCAGAATGAGTGTATCATCATCACACATGACACTGAGAAAGGAATGGCTTAAAGATTTTTAAACAGAAAATAGCAAACAAAAAATTGTGAAGTGTGCTGATAATGTTGAATTAGTGAGCAAAGGGAAAGGTGATGGTATTGTCAATTCACCAGATACATCCTCAATAAAGAATGTTATTCTTGTCCCTGGCTTAGGGACTAATTTGTTGTCAGTTTCTGCTTTAGTCAAGAAAGGCATAAATGTTGTTTTTGACAAATGTGGATGTAAGATGCTCAAAAGTGGTGCGATACTTTGTTCTGGATCAGAGTCAAATGGCATTTATAAACTAAAAAATGTTGAACCTGTGTTGTCAGATGAGCATGCTCTCGCTGTTAAAAATTTTAGTAATATGGAAGACTTACGGCACCATAGACTTGGTCATGTTAGAGTTGACACTGGACTTAAGCTATGTTTACAGAGTGGTGGCATAAAGTTGGAGTGTTGTGACTCTGAAACTCTTCACAAGTGCAAATCATCTGTACTAGGTAAGATGTCCAAATTCCCATTTCCTGAGACTGGAGGGCAACATGCATCTGAGTTGCTCAGCCTTGTGCATATGGATTTATGTGGCCCCATGGAGCAAATGTCACATGGTATGGCTAAGTACATGTATGTACTAGTGGATGATTATTCCAGAAGCACATTCTGTTGCTTAAAGTAGAATTGGTGGAAAGATAAAATCATTTTCCATGACAACCAGAGTTCTATTAGGCTGTCACAAAATCCTGTGTTCCATTCTAGATTAAAACACGTTTGTGCTAAAGGACATTTTATTAGACAATGTGTTAAAAGAAATGAGATTGTTGTTAAGTATTTGCAGTCATAGGAAATGCCTGCTGATGTATTAACTAATCCACTTGCCAGAGAGCAACACATGCATCTTGTTCATAAAATGAAATTGTTGCCAGATTAAGTGGTAGTGTTATGTTGGTAATCTGGCTCCTTGGTTTTTTGTTCGTATACGTCGAGTATGACGAGTAGTCTACCTTTGCTCTTCATGTTCACTCTCTTAAGTGTGCTACATGTAATGTGTTGTTATCAGAATATAAGTATTATGAACAATCTGTTACTTATCTTTTTCAGTGCCTAACCTTGCTCTGCTATCAGTCTTTCCACACACTGATGTAATGTGTAAGATGCTTTGCAAGTCAGTAGTGTAATCAACAGCATCCATTCAAAATGGTACAAATTTCCCTGGTGTCATGATACCTTACCCATACCAAAACAATATCACATAATGTGGGTAACTCATAGTATTTGATTTCTGCATGTCTTAAGTGCAGTAATGTTGTCAGATTTTCATTTGACAAAGTTGCATGAAGTACCCTTGTATTTGAATATTTTCTTCTTACTTGTTTCATTTGCTTGAGAACCAGTTGAGTCAGGATCTGTACAGTTAACCATAAATCTCAGTTTATTATGGCTTTATGTTTGTAGTCATTAGTCTGAAGACTGGTTTCATGCATTTCTTCACACTCGCCTAGGTGAGCAAGCTATTTCATTCTTGCATACCTACTGCATCCTACATTAATATGACTCTGATTACCATGATTACCAAAATCAAACCCTGTTCTCTGACTATAGTATACCCCTCCCCCCCCACTACACACACACACACACACACACACACACACACACACACACACACACACACACATTTCTCACTATTAGCAAACTGTCTATTCATTGATCCCTACCAAATGAGGTGGTGCAGTGGATAGCACACTGGACTCATATTCAGGAAGATGATGGGTTCAAATCTGCATCTGGCCATCCCCATTTAGGTTTTCCATGATTTCCCTATATCACTTCAGGCAAATGCTGGGACAGTTCCTTTGAGTGGGCATGGCTGTCTTCCTCCCCCATCCTTCCATAATCTGATGGGACCAATGACCTTGCTGTCTGGTCCCCTCCTCCAAATCAACCAACCAAACTTGATGCCTCAGAATGTGTCCTATTAACCCATAACTTCATCACTTTTTTTCATTTAGATTGTGCCATGAAGCTCTTTTTTCCACAGTTTGCAACAGAACTTTTAATTTGTTATCCACTCTACTCATCTAATATCCAGCATCCTTCTGTAAAAGAAAATATGAGCATAGTATAATCAGTAGTGAAATCCATAATTACAAGGAAAAGAGATGATTACCACTTAAAATGTAGTACTAAAAGAGAAACAGATCATATTCCATTTTTTGCCGGAACACATTTTTATAACAGACTGCCAAATAAATAAAATTGTTAAATGGAAACATATTTAAGACAAAATTAAAGCAACTGTTAATTGATAAATGTTTATACTCCATCAAGGATATTTAATATTGTTATGTATAATTTATCTTTATTTCTGAACTCTTATTAATGTTCATATGTTTATAAACAGACTGTCTCCATGACTGTGAAATTTATTATGGACAAATAAATGATTTATTTATTTATATTTATTATTTCAACAGATTTTATTCTATTCTTGTCTACACTGTTTACTGCACACTGTTTGAGTATGATAGTAAGATTACCATGTCTTTGGACTTCTTTTTACACTCCTGGAAATTGAAATAAGAACACCGTGAATTCATTGTCCCAGGAAGGGGAAACTTTATTGACACATTCCTGGGGTCAGATACATCACATGATCACACTGACAGAACCACAGGCACATAGACACAGGCAACAGAGCATGCACAATGTCGGCACTAGTACAGTGTATATCCACCTTTCGCAGCAATGCAGGCTGCTATTCTCCCATGGAGACGATCGTAGAGATGCTGGATGTAGTCCTGTGGAATGGCTTGCCATGCCATTTCCACTTGGCGCCTCAGTTGGACCAGCATTCGTGCTGGACGTGCAGACCGCGTGAGACGACGCTTCATCCAGTCCCAAACATGCTCAATGGGGGACAGATCCGGAGATCTTGCTGGCCAGGGTAGTTGACTTACACCTTCTAGAGCACGTTGGGTGGCACGGGATACATGCGGACGTGCATTGTCCTGTTGGAACAGCAAGTTCCCTTGCCGGTCTAGGAATGGTACAACGATGGGTTCGATGACGGTTTGGATGTACCGTGCACTATTCAGTGTCCCCTCGACGATCACCAGTGGTGTACGGCCAGTGTAGGAGATCGCTCCCCACACCATGATGCCGGGTGTTGGCCCTGTGTGCCTCGGTCGTATGCAGTCCTGATTGTGGCGCTCACCTGCACGGCGCCAAACACACATACGACCATCATTGGCACCAAGGCAGAAGCGACTCTCATCGCTGAAGACGACACGTCTCCATTCGTCCCTCCATTCACGCCTGTCGCGACACCACTGGAGGCGGGCTGCCCGATGTTGGGGCGTGAGCGGAAGATGGCCTAACGGTGTGCGGGACCGTAGCCCAGCTTCATGGAGACGGTTGCGAATGGTCCTCGCCTATACCCCAGGAGCAACAGTGTCCCTAATTTGCTGGGAAGTAGCGGTGCGGTCCCCTACGGCACTGCGTAGGATCCTACGGTCTTGGCGTGCATCCGTGCGTCGCTGCGGTCCGGTCCCAGGTCGACGGGCACGTGCACCTTCCGCCGACCACTGGCGACAACATCGATGTACTGTGGAGACCTCACGCCCCACGTGTTGAGCAATTCGGCGGTACGTCCACCCGGCCTCCCGCATGCCCACTACACGCCCTCGCTCAAAGTCCGTCAACTGCACATACGGTTCACGTCCACGCTGTCGCGGCATGCTACCAGTGTTAAAGACTGCGATGGAGCTCCGTATGCCACGGAAAACTGGCTGACACTGATGGCGGCGGTGCACCAATGCTGCGCAGCTAGCGCCATTCGATGGCCAACACCGCGGTTCCTGGTGTGTCCGCTGTGCCGCTCGTGTGATCATTGCTTGTACACCCCTCTCGCAGTGTCCGGAGCAAGTATGGTGGGTCTGACACACCAGTGTCAATGTGTTCTTTTTTCCATTTCCAGGAGTGTATTATGTTTAGTGCAGTAGAGGCTAGTGTGCCTAGTGGAATAATGCATGTTTGTTTGAAGCTAGCAAACCAACCAGAGTGTTAAGTAATTGAAAAGGAGAAAAGCGCGTAAGTCTATATTCACAATTTGCAATAGTAAATAAGTGGCAAAGGAGTCAACAACAGATGAAACAGTAAAGGGAATATATTTTTGTGTGTAAAAAAACAACAGCAATAGCAAAAATGCAATGGATTAGTTTTAAGGATTGCAGAACACACTACAAAATTCCAGCACCTCAAGATAATAAAAAGTAAGTGTCACAAGAAACAATATCTTAGTTTTGCATAACATTGCTGTTGAAGAAATTTTGGATCCAATAACTATATACATCATAGACTTCAAGGCTATCAACAAAAGAATTTGCTGGACAAGAATGAAAGAAAAGTTTTGCAACCTAAAAGTGGTTTCATATCATGCACCTGTAGAAGATAAAGATGATGATGAAAAAGACCGTTTCTAAAAAGACCTAGAATCAACATATGAAGACACATTCATCAGACAAAGTGAAAATGTTCCTAGGAGATGACAATGCTAAAATAAGTAAAGAGGCCTTTTTGAGACCCTGTCTTGGCCCCAATAATGTACACAGTTCCTCCAACAACAATGGAACGAGACTATTCAATCTGGCACCCTTAAAAAAACGGTAAGGATTATGACTACCTACTTTCTTCACAAAAACATTTATAAGATAACCTGGCAATCACTTAATCAAAACACACAGACCCAAAAAGACCAAATATTAGTGGATATTAGACACAGATGTGTTATTGAAGATGTAATCTCAGAGAAGTGCAGAATTAGGATCAAGCTACTATCTTGTGCTGACAACTATTTATGAAAGGATGAGATGCAGAAACTGCAGGAGAAGAGATGCAGACCAGGAAATAATGATGATGATGATAAGTGTTTTAGGGCACACTACAACAAGGTTATCAACACCCATTCTCAAAATAAATGTTGACGAGTGCAGCCAAGATCTGTTAAACAAGGATCAATTCAGAGCCGATCTTTGCGAGAATTGTACATGCTCAAATTTCAGTATTGTACACAGCACATCAAAACAGGTAGATAAAACTAAAAATAAAATAGCAATACAAAACAAGTAAAAATAATTAACTGTGGCTGGGTGACCACTTACAAATAATGGGTGACCAAACCACTTTACAGCACATTAAGATCTCAATCCCAATATTTTGGGAAAAAGTCCAGACATCACACAAAAACGTAAAATTCTAGCCACACTCACCTCATTATTAGTTAAAATAGAGGGCAGGTCTGGTGGGAAACTTAAATCTTCCCTCAAACCCACATATAAAACACACTCAGTTAAAATATGTCATATTGACAGCTGTGTCCCACATGTCTGACACGTTGGTGGCTCCTCACGATGTAACAGAAAACAATGTGTTAATGGACAATGTCCTATTCAAAGCCGTGTAAGGGCTACTTCCTCAGCTCATCATTGTCCGAAGGAGGTAAACCATGGTCGGACAGAATCCTTCACCGCTCGCAACCTATTATCCCTCATTTCCAGCCACTGAGCCACCCACCAATGCATGACCTTCTGAGACACGAATGATGTTATTGCCTGCAGGGGGATGGAACAGCGAGCAGAAGGTGGGATGGAGCAAGCCTCCTTGGCAGCCGCATCTGCAAGTTCACTTCCAGGAATTTCTATATCCCTGGAACCCAGCACAAAATTACATCCTTACTCTGCTTTTGCAAGAGCAGGAGTGTGTCCTGCACTTCTTGCACCATCCAATCTGCTGGGTACATCTGTTCAAGAGCTTGTAGAGCATTTTGGGAATCGAAGCAGATGATGAATTTCTTGCCACGATGTCATCGCATATGCTCTACTGCTTTCAGAATGGCAAACAGTTCTGCATAGTAAACTGAGAACTGCTCTGGGAGCCCTATCCTATGGACAGTATCGGGAAACACATCAGAGCAGCCCATAAAATCCCCCTGCTTAGACCCATCTGCGTAAACAGTAATAAAACCTGAATGGCGGTCTAAAATATCAGTAAATTTAATTTTAAAAAGGTGGTCCGGCATACAATACTTCTTGTAAGCACCCAGCTCAAGATGTTTTGACACAACAAAATGAATAAAATTCATAATCATATCAATAACTTCAATTATATGTAAAGAGTAATTATAAGAAGCATCTAGCATCAGTCAACAGTTGCATGCTCTCCTTAATTACACACACACACACACACACACACACACACACACAGTCCCAATGACCAGAGGTACCCAAAACAGAGTTAAGCATGAGTTTACCCACAATTCAAGTTCATATGAGATACAATATTGCAGTACTCAGGATAAATACATGTAGACAGAGTCATAAATAGCTTTGAATGGTGACACAATCGATTAGCTTGAGGACCAAAATCAGTGTATGAAAGCAGACAAGTATACATTTTGTTATACTGTCTGTACTAGTAAATGTCTTCCACACTATTTGTTGATTGTCCATACAACCTAACCTGCATAAGTAATGGCCTAGAGATTCATTTGTAATTGATAAAAAAGACATACCGATTTAAAGTTATATAACGCTTTGGGAAGTCAATCCCCCTACTTGAAAAAACATACAGTTATGTGGAATAACACACCTTGGGCAGTCTTGGCTAATAATTTACAAATCTCAGCCACAACACTGATGCAGTTGGCAGATACTTGAGTACAATACCCAGCACTTATAATCTCTTGTAAGTCAGCTGTTCCAGCAGGGTACAGCCATGCAGCACTGTGGGAATGGATCTGCCCACATCTTTCAGTTCCCTCCCTAGATATCTCATCACACGCTCCAACGGATACATAACTTCCTGTCTAGCATTGACATCAAATCCTGAAACATTGTTTTGTGTACTAAACATGCTGTTCAATACCTTCTTCACATCACACAGCATGTACTCTCCCTATTTATATTCCAAAAGCAAGTATAAAGGATGTATGTCAGAGGAGATTAAAAAGTGTTCAAATACGAAACTTTAATAAACAGAGCTAAATGCAATAAAAAAATGAAATAATAAGGTGATACACAGGTATACTAGGATACTATTTCTAATTTTTACAGTACAAATTATGAACATTGTCCCATTTCAAAACTGTTTTGCAAAGAAAGCTTTCTTGAATTCAGCAAGCCTATATCATAATTCAGTGGTTTTGCTAGCCCATAGGACTACTTCACCAGTGATGTGAGACATCATGAACCGAATTTTTTGATATTCTAATCAGTATCTGGGTAAGATATTTTTGAAAGTGCGTATAAATACAATTGGATAGATGGACTTCTTGTCCTTGGAAAATGTCTGAAAATGGTGATCCTTGAGCAAATTTTGCTCAATCTTTGCTGAACTCGCTATACGTTCATCTTCATGATTACATTTTGCTGGCGACAAGTTGGGTGTTTGGAATATTTTTTTATTCTGAATGTTGTTCTTCATGCATTGTCGTCATTCGGCAGTTGTGTAGGAAAATTCATTTCCGTTCTGCATTCCGTCGAAACAGCTTTCTCCAAATTATGGATGTGAGCGTTTATTTCCTGTGTCCACATAGGCACTTCTTTGTTTGGTTCTTTTTGTCTGCCTCACAGATTGTGCGTGGCATCTGAATTTGCTTGTACGGCAGAACATATTTCTTCCCGTAAATGCTGCACAGTGTTGTTGATGTCAACATTAATCTTTGTATCAAGTTCCATCTCTTTAGTAGTTATCCAATTGGATATTTCAATATTTATTTGCCTTTTGTGAGATCCTAGCTGTTCGTCTAAGATCTTTTGATTATTTATTTTGAGATTTGTTACATCAGATGTTAATTCTTCCACATCCGATTTTATTGCGGAATGTGAAGTTTTTAATTTTTTAATATCACTGTCCAGTTTATTGACTTGGTCCAAAATTGGTTCATAAGCTTGCTTCATATTCATTAAATCGGACCTGATGTTGACTAATTCGATTTTTATTTCATTGTTTAATTCTTTGTCTCTCTATTCCTGTTTCTTTTCCCACTGATCGTGTTCGCGATCGTGTAATTCCAACTTTTTCAGGAAAGCAGTAAGCAGGTCAAGCGCAATACTGTCTTCTGTCATCCCATTAAATTGAACTGTACCCACTGCAGTTTCATTAATTGCAGTGGTCGGACGACAATTTTCATCATTTTGTGCGAAATCCGAATTCGCAGCAGACCTGTTCAAGTCTGGGGTTTGATTTCCTAACTCTTTTATAGTGAAATCTATGAGTGATTCATTTATATTTACCACTTCATTTTCGAAATCTGATGGTGAAGCCATGATTTCAGTTGGTAAATTTTCCTTTTTACAAACTTTGACCATAATATGAAATTTTGAAAAACTGGGAAAAATTCATCACATGAATGTTAATATTTAACAGTAACATACATATATAAATAACAGTAAATGATGTTAATACAATAAACAATTTTCCTGACTGCGATGCTCTTTTATCATTGAGCGGCTAAATCGGTCATTCTGTGTTCTCTAACTTCAATGCAAAAACAATCTTACGTCAATTTTTGCAAAATTGAATTTTTCTTAACACACCCTTCGAAAATCACTGAGCTAAACTACTACTAACAATGATTTTACTTTTGTAGAGAATCAAAGGAAAAAATGCTGCAGAAGAAAACTACTGTCTTGACAGAGCAGAAAAATTCATTTGTACGAGTTTTTACCTTACAGATGTACAATTTGCTGTAAACTGGATTGGTTGACCTTTCCCATGTCATTGTACAGTACATTGGATGGTTATATGGAATAGAAATACAATTTTTATATTAGAAATTGGAATTTAAATTTTTACATACACTTATTCTTACATTGCGGCCACTCGTTTTGAGCGCCGAATATAATAATAATAATTGTTAATAGTTAAATAAATAATTAATTAAAAGAAAATCTACTAAATGAAAAGAAAAATGAACCTAAATATTTCACATGCACACATGTGCCACTTTCTTAGTCTCTATAATAAAAATTATTTTTTGTCCAAAAATGCACATATTATTAACTACATAAAAGAAATCACTTCATTCCTTAGTTAATTCTACTCTTTTTTACCTTTTTTATTGTTTGAAGTGAAGGTCGGTAGACTTGTGGCGTGCTGAAAAACATTTAATTTGGCTTTCTATAATCCCAAGGAAATTACTGTCTTCTCGCCTCGAGAGAAAATTCACAATAGTTTAATTAAATTTTAATGGGTATCACATTGGTAACATAACAAAAAATGTAGTAAAGCAAAATCTGTAACATTTATAAATTGGGGATTGATAATAGTTACTATGAAATGAAAACAGAAATCCTGAATTAAACAATTATTATTTAATGAAAGAAGCTTTTAATACAGACGTCTGACAACTCATGCATTAATCTCACAGTTTTGGACATACTAAAGAATTTTTGCCATTTTCCAGTGAAATACATAAAAATTATAGTAATCTTAGGCCAACTCCGGAGCAAAAGAAAAAGTATTCGTAGTAAAGTCATATCAGTAATTGCAGTTGGCGATAATAATGGCACGATTAAACAAATTCCTAACAGGAATACAATTTCAGTTCATTTGAACAAAATGGAAGGAAATAAGAGTCTGACAGCGTAAGATGCTGTTGGAAAGGCGTGTGACTAAAGAAGAGAAAGAAAAGACTGTAAGGTAACAGGGGATAATATGGAACCAGGAACTCTTTCAAGTAATTTAAAATTTAAAGCACGGCAGCAGAGATAATATGCTGGGCAAAAATAGACCGGAAATATTTGTTTGTGTTTTGATGGACATTGTAGTTCCGTTGGATAGTGTTTTGGTTTTCTTTTAATTGCAACGAATTATATAAGTGTGGTGATAATTTTTGTAAAATTATATAATGTATTTAGATTAAAATATTATAAAATACTGTAAACGAATTGTGGCCATGTTTAGCAATTATTTTGACTACTGTGGTGTCATGTGACCCGACTCAGGACTGTGGATGTGAGCGGGAAAATCGGGGTCTTTTGGTGGTTGACCGTTGTGGTGGCGAGTTGGGAGCGGCAAAGTGCCGCGAGTGCAAGCATGGACGCCAGGGTATGCGAAGGAACAAAGTGAAAGTGTGTGGGTGTGAGACAAACAGTGTACGAATTGCACCGATTATTATTTGTGAACTTAAAAATGCATGAGCACAACGTTAAAGTGTTCTTTTGAATAAATAAGTTCAATCTGAACGTGAATAGTTCAATTCACTGCTCTTCAAAAGCCAGCCAATATCAGACTCAATAATAGGGGCGCAAATGCAACCGTTTACTACCAACCCCCTTTACAGATGAGCCACGTGAAAAATAGGTAGTAAACGAGCCCGAGTTCAGTTGCAAGACGCGCATTTCTTATATAGAACAAAATACAGATGATAATGCTACGCCGCTCTCATTATCCTAGGCATACATATTCGCTGACTTGCAGTGCAGTTCATTGACTCATTGGTTAAATTGTATCTTTAACTCTTGATATTTTGATAGGAAAGGAAAATAGTATGTTATTTCATTGTGGGCAGGGCACAACATTACAGCTAACAAATTTGTAACAGGGAGGAGTATGTAATGGCATGGAGCAATTAATTTAGCTTCAGTTGGGATAAAATTTTGAAATAAATTTATTCAAATTTCTAAGTTGAGACAATCTTAAGAAAACATGTGAACACAGTGTAGACTCAGACAGATGCATCAAAGTGAGTACCCAAGCCAGTATAAAAGCACATAAACTAATAACCATTGATATAGAAGATTCAAACAATCTGTCAAAATATCAGTCATAATCTTTCTCAGTAATGCACAAATAATGGAAGAGCACACATGCAGCAGAAAATTAACCGTTTACTGACTCTGAAAAGAAACTAGCCAGAAGGCCATAAAATTACTCACACCTCATATCAGCATTAATCTCATAAGCATGAAAAATGGATTTAATGAAACCCATCAAATGTAGGAATTCTGAAAGTTGAAAACTGATTGTTAACAACAATGCACTAGAAAGAGTCTGTTAGGAAAAATCATGTCAAGCACTCAGAAAATCAGTCTTAGCCAAATAATAATAATATTACAAGCAACACTTTGAAATGCACTGTCTTCAGGAATCAATGACAGGCAGACAATGTGGGTGCATTAAAATGATTCTGTTAAATACATCATCACCTTGAGTACTTCATGAATTAGACTTTGCAGAACAAGCATACACTAACAGCACCGTAAGGTTTAAAAGACAAAACATATCTTTCCTTATTCTGTGTGGTGACAGGAGGCCAAGTTCCTTTCACAATCACAAAATGTCAACACCAGTCATGTCTCATAGAAGTTACACAACTTTCAGTGTGACTTACTTTTCCACTACGACATGCATCCAACACTTAGAGGTCTGAAGGCTGATAGAGTGCCCCACCAGATAAGTCATATCAATTCAGCAAGGTCTAATGCTTGCCTCCGAGTACAACCATGACACACAGTCCTTGGAGCTGTTCTCCTAAACCACCAGGACTGATCAACAGCTTGAGCACATGGTTACAGATACCAGCATTATGGACACATCTCATAATCCACAGTCCACTGAAGCTAGGTGTCACATCATAACTGTCTACCTCCATCTAGGTTGTCACTTCCCGCTCCATCAGCCTCTGTACCTTCTAGTGCACCCTAATAGCCCATGACCTTGTCACACCATCAGGTGGCATAGACGATGAACTCAATCCTTACAGAAGGAGGAAGACAGAAAATAGATGGCACCACTGCCAACATGGCACAGTGGAAGAACAACTGAGCAAGTATTGTCCATATGTGGCAGGACATGATGCGTGGGAGGCAGTGAGAGATTCGATGCAGCGGGCTTCATGAATTCCAGAGTGATCATGTTCACACGCACCCATTGCTGATGACATCATTTGATGTCTCTCTGAAAGCAATTAAGCATGATTCTGACCAGTTGGAGCCACGTTGCTCAGGTGTAGCACAATTTGCAAAGTGAAAAGACTTCTGTGTGAGATCATGAAGTACATTGGTGGTATCTTCCATTGTTCAGTTGTGGTACACATCAACCTGCACAGTCCAGGAGAGTGTCACTGTCATGTTTTATCACATGAGCTCATCTGGAGTGTTAGCCATGAAAACTGGGATTGTGGCTTGAAAAATGTTACCCACAAACAAAAATTGCACAGCACAATGTGGGCACACCAAAAACATTGTTGTTACACAATAGTCCACAATTTTGAAATCAGTGTGCAATCATGATTATCAGGAGCCACCAAATTAGATCCACAGGGTATAGGAGAAAATTATGATGAATAATCACTCAATCCATATACTCTGTGCAACACTTTTGTTGATGATATAAACATACACTATACAAATAACCAAATGTGACAAAGCCATCAGACTGACTGCTGGTCAAAGAGGTTCCAGTGTGGCAGGAAGGTTCACCACCAGTGATAATACTTTATGGAGCAGTGTTCCCAAACACCTTTCAACATTTACTGAAACAACTGGAGCATGCATTTTCATGTTTTCCTTCAGATTTGAAAATGAATCTAAAAAATTGCCATACAGATATTTCACAAATGGACATTAATACCATCATAAACAATCAAAATTGTTTGTCAAAAATGCTCTTACCTGGCACCAGATTTGTCAAACGAGCCTGTACATATATCAACAAAAGGCTGTGAATTTAAACTCCCATTTGAAGCAGACACTCTTTGTATATCCCATATTTCCCCACAAGCGTGAATAGCCACAAATGCAGATAAAATATTTTTAACATTGTCTTTTGCAGTCTTTTTCAAGAAGAAGAAGAAAACTAGATGCTGGTCCAGGAAAGGGTTTAAAATGAGAGAGAAATATACACAAGAAAATCTGTCAAAGGAAATGTTACACTCAGTATATGATGCTACATCAACTTTCTGTGAATAGACAGTGAAACTTTTAATAACTTGTCTACAGTTACTTCAACCTCACATTGAAAAAGAAGACAAATAAGTGAAAATGTATTCTCTTCTACTTGATCCTTTAATTATAGTTCATTAAAATACCACTACATGGGCACATACAGCCTATGTCATCCATTGAAGAACCAGAGAGCTTAAATTTTTTTCATTTTATTGCACTCCCACAGCTTGCTTGTATGTTGTGCATAGATTCTGATCTTCTTCTTAACTTCTACCTGCATAATATGTGGCTGGGAAAGCTGCAACACATGTAGTATTTTATGTAATTGCTAGTGCTATTTTATTTCTGCTCTTGGCTGTAGTTTCTGTAGCTGTGAAAACTCATGATACATTCAGATGTATTGTAATAAAACTCTTTTTCTCTAAATATATGTTATCAAATATCAGCTCAAACAACATCTGCCACCTTAT
The DNA here is from genome assembly GCF_021461395.2 of Schistocerca americana. Lineage (NCBI taxonomy): Eukaryota > Metazoa > Arthropoda > Insecta > Orthoptera > Acrididae > Schistocerca > Schistocerca americana. The sequence goes on along the minus strand of NC_060120.1, from coordinate 635,465,519 downwards.
CAATTTATGATCAGTCAAAATTTATTTCAGACATATCAAGCACCTTCTTTGTTTGACAAGCATGCTGAACAGCACCGTATGCTGTCAGATACTTGGCCCAGTAAAGTTTGACAAACAGTTTTTTTTTATGGGGGGGCCTTTATTTTTCATGCAACATCAATACAAAAATTGATATTTTTATTTCAATAGTCATGCATGGTACAAGTTAATAGCAGTGAAAATGGGTGTTCATTTGTACTGTGTAGCCACTGATAAGTACATGTCGGCAGAAGTAGGAAGCTGTTCTCATTGGAACTTTTGCCAACCTATGTGATCTGACAGTGGGTGACACTGTCTGACTATAGTCTGCCAGCATACTCATGAGTGAGCAGCACTCTTGGCGAGGGAAGTAGCCTTTCCAGACAATTGCCCTACAGGCACACCCAGAATCAGATGCCCATTTCCTGTCTAAAAGTGTTCTGCAGCATGCAGTGATTTACTTTGAATCTTCTCGCACATTTTTAGCTACTAGCATCAGTCAATTCAGTTTGTAGATTTCATGGTAGGCTTAGTTATCAAGAAGTGATGGATAGATGTACTATATTGCAAGAAAATGTGCACAATACAAAGAAGAGGTGTTTTAGGAGTAGAGAGTGGCCATTTGTGTCTAACATAATTACACCTTGTATTAAACAGTTGAAACAAAAAGAACTGTTGGTTCATGCTGCCAGTCACAAACAAAGGGCTACAATTAACACAGAAATCAGCTTTGCCACAATATGACACATCAGAAAGGAACATGAAAATAAACACATAGTTTACTCAAATTACCAAGGAAGAGATCTAATAATTGTGGGGGGAAATCCATCATCATAGACAGCTATAAAAATATGGTAATTCAATAAAAAATACACATTTTTTATAAAAAATAGTCTGATATTACACAAATTACTTATTCCAATGAATAAAAAAATCCACTTTCCTTGGCAGAAAGTTGTTTTGCACAAGATAATGCATGAAATGGGACTTCTCTGAAAGAGATTCACGAGTAAAAAAAGATTCCGGTAGAAGGAACTGATGTAATTGACTGGTGATGCAAATACTTGATATAAACAAGGAAGTAGAAGGTTCTTTTATGTTAATGAAGCTTGGGGTGGACAACAACATTACCTTTAGAAAACATTGTCTGACATTGGCAGTGTCATGGACAATGGTAGTGGAAGCAACAGGATTATTGTGGTGAATATTAGATTCAATGCTGGCTTTATTTATTAGTCTACATCAATGTATTCTCTTCAAAATATTCCCCATTACTTATTATACACTTAGGCCAGTGCGTTTTCCAAAACCCGAAACACTTCTGCAACTGTATATTTGGAATAACTTTTAGTCCTGTCAGGGACACATTTTTTTTTCTCATTTATGCTTTTATAAGACTGCTCTTTAAAATTCCCCTATTTTTAGGAACAAAAATCCACATGGTTGAATAAGGAAGCTAGGGCATAAATTCAATTTTGTTCCCAACAAAAATTCATGGGAACACAATAAAATGTGAGCAGCTGCATTATTGTGGTGCAAAACCCATGAGTTCCTCCACCACAAATCCAAGCTTTTTGCAAATTGCTTCACGGAAGTGATGAGTAACTTGTAAGTAGTATTCCTCATTCTCTGTTTATATTCTCACAAGAACTGGTGGTACCACACTCTCAAGCTATTTTTGGTCTTGGCAATCCAAGTTGCTTCCACTGAGATGTTCCAGCCCTAGTTGCAACATCATATCTGTCATCTCCTGTTTTGTACCTATTATAATTTTTCCCAATAGACCTATACCACTGCGACTCCTGAGAAACTTACATCCACCATGGTTTTTGTTCAAGGTTCAACAATTTTGAAACAAATTTACTTGAAACATCTGAAACAATTTCATGGCATGAGCCAGTTGATGTGACACCATCACCACTGATTTCTCTAACTGCAATCTCCCACAGTCAGTTCTGTCACTTTTTCCATGGTCTCAATAGTTGATGTGCTGGGGAGTTCAGGGCACTTGTCATCTTCAATGTACTCACAGCATTCTTTAGAAGACTTATAATGCTTGTAAACCCTAGTTTTACTCATAGCAGACTCTCCAAAAGCAATATTTAACATTTCTAAAAATTTGATACACTTTAGTTCTTATATGGTAACAAAACTTAATACATATTCTATAATCCATTCTTAAACAAAACAAATAATCACTAATACCACCAATACTTCCATAATTTTTTTAACAGATGATGCCTAACATTGTAGAGATACTTATGTGACATGTTTACCAACACAATGACAAAAAAGTGGTGTAAATCAGATGACTACAACATGCTAATTTACAAATTCCACATTACTTTTTAAACACTCTTTGTGTAGCAAAAATTGTTGCATTTCCAAACAGCACAGCAAAGACAACTTCTACCTCTTGGTGGTGACATAAAGTAAGAACAAGCTTTAAATTCTACAGAATAACTGCCCAAAACTCTATCAGAATACATTCATCATTTTAGCAGAGGATAGTCGGTGAACTTGCATTCTGATGAACAGACATTTGGTTCTATATTTGTAGTAGTTATATGAATCCTGACTTCTGTTCCTGCATTAGTATAATTTACTGTATAATGTTCTGTTTCAGAAGAAGGCAATTGCTTTTAGTATTCCATATGGTCTTAACACACTTATTTAAAAGTAAATGCTGCCAAGACTTGTGTGTATACCTTATCACCACAGATTTAAAGCACACACCATGGCAGGGGTGGTAGGTTCTGCCAACTTTGTGGAATAGCGTGTAAGTGTCAGAGCCCTTGAGAAATACTCGCTGGCCCTGGAGAAGTGCCATGTGATGTAGTTGAGTGGACAGAGTGAGGACTCACTCGCTCGCTCATGAGTTTAAAGACAGACTGTAATTGCTATACAATAGTCTTCATTCAATTAATTGCATAATGATTACTAAAAATAAGCACCATATTGAGCATGGACATCACTACAGTGTGCTTTTAGGAAACTCTGGTGATCTGTACAGTGCCAGAGAGCTGTTAGCAGTAAAAGCAGTTATCTCCAAATTCTTTCATAGTCAACAATGAGTTACAAGTGATCAGTACTGCTTGAATGAGGTTTACTTAAAATCTTATGTATTCTGAGGTGTAAAAACATAGTGAATACAGTGAAAAATTACTGATATTCACAGGTTTTTGGCAAGGTACTTCATAAATAAATAAAAACCAAGAATAAAACTGAGGTAATCGAAAAATATACTACCTGCAACAAAATATCACAAGGGAAATGTGAGGCAAACTCAAATATCACTATTAAAAATCCCAGTAATTGTAGTGATGGAGAAACTACAGCCCTATGTAACGTGTACCTGTGTTGGTTTCAAGAGCTTTGAAGTTCAGTATTTGCAATATCAGAAATTACATTGAAAATAAAAATGAAGATTGACAAATTCCTGGATTTAAATGAATGTTGTACAAAATGATAAAAACTTTAGTTTCAAGAATGACATAATTTCATAAAGAGAACACTTCCATTGGATGTTTGTCATTACATCCATGGTTGGTATATTTGAAAGTAGTTGGAAGTAAGTGTTGTAAGTTGGGTGCGCTTTTTCAGCCACATATGATGCATGACAGTCCTCATGGTTGATTCATAAGCTGCCAATTCACCAATTTCAAAAAGTTTGATTCATCTGCAAAAATGCTTATGAATTAGAAATGGCATCAAGCTGAAGTTAAAAATCTAGTACCTAGTTTTGTTAACTAAGACTGTGGAAGAACTCCTCTGTGTGAATTTTGCTAAGTTAGTGCAGACTAGTCAGTTGAAACTGGGTGTTTCTTGTGTATTGTTTTGTATTAGATGATTTACCTGTAAGAGAAAAAACAAATTCAAATGCTCTTTTTGATTATTTATTGCAGTTTAGAACAGAGTCAGGTAATGAAACATTTAGAAAATGCCCCCAAAAATGCTAACTTTTAAAACCCAAAATGATTTAGATTCTGAAACAAACTGTACAGTTTCATGTTATGCTTTATCCAACAGGTTGTGTGTGGGCAGATAAATGATGTAGTTTCCTCATACATCAATTTGAAAATCAATTCTGAACAAGCTGTGCTGGTACTTGTCATTCACCACTGCTATGAAGACTGCTGCCTGACATGTACCTAACAGACTGTTAATCATTAAATCTAGATACTCATGTAATTTGTAGAAAGTGTAACCAACTGAAGCAAGGAGGAATTAACAGACCAAAATGTGGAAAACGCTATCATATGAAATTTTCAGTGGCAGGGAAACAATTAATTTAGGGAATGGGGCTTATGACAGCACCAACCAAAAATAATGTAAATCACTGGAAAATGGTAAATTCTAAAATGATTTTAAGATTTTCATATTTTTTAGAAACTACTGTACTGAAAATTTTTACATGAGAATATTAAAACATTTGTACTCACATGATGAAAAATGTAGTATCCTAGGACTATAGTACCAATGAGGCACTGTTGGAATAAGCCAACTCACACAAATATCTGGGTGTAACACTTTGTAGGGATAAGAATGGGATGATCAATGATCACATAGGTTCAGTTGTGGGTAAAGCAGGTCATAGACTTTGGTTCATTGGTAGAATCCTGGGGAAGTGCAATCAGTCTATGAAAGAGATTGCTTACAAATCTCTTGTGAGACCCATCCTAGAATACTGTTCATGTTTGTGCGACCCATACCAGACAGTACTAACAGGCAATACTGAAGGAACTAAACTGGAAGACTCTTGAAGATAGAAATAAACTGTCCTGAGAAAGTATATTAACAAAGTTTCAAGAACTGGCTTTAAATGCTTACTCTAGAGACATACTACAACCCCCTTCATATCACTAATGTAGGAATCATGAGGATCAGACTAGAAAAATTATTGCACCCACAGAGACATTCATTTTTCCTATACTCCATATATGAATGGAAAAGGAAGAAACCCTAATAACTGCAGAGTATAGATGTACGTGTAGATGTGCAACTAAAACATTAGAGCCAAAAGGCTCAAAACTTTGTACCTAACATTTGCTTTCTGTCAAAGCAAAAGACCACTACAAGGCAATATGTCTCTGAATAAAACAGCCAGACTCCAGTATGGTGGATGAGTCCTAGGCAAATTATACCATAGTGATCAATCCTAGCTTTCGGAACTTTGTTCCTTCATCAGGGAGGAGAGAGGGGAAAAAAGGGAAGAAGGGAAAGTGGATTCAGTTACTCACAACCCAGGTTATGAAGCAACAGGGAAAGGTAAACAGGGAGGGTAGCAAGGATGGAGGCATGGTTGTCAGAGGGAAGCCAAAGATATTCTACTGTAAGTACTGTGCCAGCTTCAAACCAAAGAGGATGCATACAGAAGTAAAGTATAAAGATAAACACAACTATGTAGGATGAAAAGATGCGTGAATGGCTAAAGAGGAAAGGGAAAGAGGAGAAGACTGAAGAGTGAATGGGAGTGAGGTTGTTTAACGTAGGTTCAGTCCAGGGGGATGGCGGGATGAAAGGATGTGTTGGAGTGCAAGTTCCCATCTCCGCAGTTCAGAGGGACTGGTGTTGGGTGGGAGAAGCCAAATGGCACATACGGTGTAGCAGGTTCCTAGGTCCCTAGAATTATGCTGGAGGGCATGCTCCGCTACTGGGTATTGGGCATCTCCTAGGCGGACAGTTCGTCTGTGTCCGTTCATTCGCTCAGCCAGTTTGGTTGTTGTCATGCTGATGTAAAAGGCTGTGCAGTGCAGGCACGTCAGTTGATAAATGACATGTGTAGTTTCACATGTAGCCCTGCCTTGAATTGTGTATGTTTTACCAGTAGCGGGGCTGGAGTAGGTGGTTGTGGGCGGATGCATGGGGCAGGTTTTGCAGCGGGGTCGGTTACAGGGGTAGGAACCGCTGGGTAGAGAAGGTAGTCTGGGAATATTGTAGGGTTTAACAAGGATGTTACGGAGGTTAGAGGGGCGACGAAAGGCAACTCTGGGTGGTGTGGGGAGAATTTTGTCAAGGGATGATCTCATTTCAGGGGTTGACTTGAGAAAGTCATATCCCTGGCGGAGTAATTTGTTGATGTTTTCGAGGCCAGGATAATATTGGGTGACAAGGGGGATGCTTCTGTGTGGTCTGGGGGTAGGAACATTGTTGTTGGACGGGGAGGAATGTATTGCTCGGGAAATCTGTTTGTGGACAAGGTCTGCAGGATAGTTGCGGGAGAGGAAAGCACTGGTCAGGTTATTGGTGTAGTTGTTGAGGGATTCGTCACTGGAGCAGATACGTTTGCCACGAATACCTAGGCTGTAGGGAAGGGAGCGTTTGATGTGGAAAGGATGGCAGCTATCAAAGTGAAGGTACTGTTGTTTGTTTGTGGGTTCCCAGCCCCCAAGTACTAGACCCCCTCTCTCCTCCAGAGACATCTGTTCTATCAAAAGGCTTAACCTTTAGCCCCACACCTAAATTCAACCACACTGCCCTGGTTAAAGATCTCCTCTCATTCACCCGGAACCTCAACTGGAAATATCACTTCACTACCCAAACACAGCCCCCAAGTACTAGACCCAGTGTTGAACCCTGTCTAGAACAGTTTCGACTGCCTTCTCAAAGGGATCCTCCTCCCCTCCCCCAAAACCATCCCTTGCAGACATTTCAGGAATTCCTCACATCCAGTGTTGCCTCCCAGTCCTTCTTGAAGAACATCCCGACAACCCCCAACATCACCCCAGCTGAATCCCGTGCCATTAAAGAGCTGAAAATAGACCACTCTATTGTCATCCTCCCGGCGGATAAAGGCTCCACAACTGTCGTACTTGACCGTGTGGAGTATGTGGCAGAAGGACTGCGTCAACTCTCTGACACCTCAACCTACAAAGCTGTTACCCGGGATCCCATTCCCTCCATCCAGACTGAGCTGCAAAAAATCCTAAAAATCCAAGGTCCCTCACAAGGCCTCACAACGGCTTCCATAGACTTACTCACTCCACCTGAGCCACGTACCCCTACCTTCTACCTATTACCCAAAATCCACAAAGAGAACCATCCTGGCCGTCCCATTGTAGCAGGCTTCAAATCCCCAACCGAACGGATCTCAGCTCTGGTAGACCAGCACCTACAACCTATCACCCGCAGACTCCCATCCTACATCAAAGACACAAACCACTTCCTAGAACGCCTCAAATCCATTCCCACTCCTCTCCCACCTGAAACCTTTCTTGTCACCATAGATGCTACATCCCTTTACACAAACATCCCACATACCCATGGTCTCTCTGCCCTTGAGCACTACCTCTCCCAACGCCCACCCGAAGATCTTCCAAAAACCTCGTTCCTTATCACACTTACCAACTTCATCCTCACCCATAATTACTTCACTTTTGAAGGCCAGATCTACAAACAAATCAGGGGAACGGCCATGGGAACCAGGATGGCTCCCTCCTATGCCAACCTCTTCATGGGCCGCATGGAGGAGGCTTTCCTGAAGACCCAACAGCTGCTTCCCCTGGTCTGGTATAGGTTTATAGATGACATCTTTGTGGTCTGGACTCATGGTGAAGAAACACTCCTTAATTTCCTCCATAACCTCAACTCCTTTTCGAATCTGAATTTCACCTGGTCCTTCTCCAAAACCCAAGCCACCTTCCTGGATGTTGACCTTCATCTTGTTGAAGCTCACATCCACACCTCTGTCCATATCAAACCCACAAACAAACAACAGTACCTTCACTTTGATAGCTGCCATCCTTTCCACATCAAACGCTCCCTTCCCTACAGCCTAGGTATTCGTGGCAAACGTATCTGCTCCAGTGACGAATCCCTCAACAACTACACCAATAACCTGACCAGTGCTTTCCTCTCCCGCAACTATCCTGCAGACCTTGTCCACAAACAGATTTCCCGAGCAATACATTCCTCCCCGTCCAACAACAATGTTCCTACCCCCAGACCACACAGAAGCATCCCCCTTGTCACCCAATATTATCCTGGCCTCGAAAACATCAACAAATTACTCCGCCAGGGATATGACTTTCTCAAGTCAACCCCTGAAATGAGATCATCCCTTGACAAAATTCTCCCCACACCACCCAGAGTTGCCTTTCGTCGCCCCTCTAACCTCCGTAACATCCTTGTTAAACCCTACAATATTCCCAGACTACCTTCTCTACCCAGCGGTTCCTACCCCTGTAACCGACCCCGCTGCAAAACCTGCCCCATGCATCCGCCCACAACCACCTACTCCAGCCCCGCTACTGGTAAAACATACACAATTCAAGGCAGGGCTACATGTGAAACTACACATGTCATTTATCAACTGACGTGCCTGCACTGCACAGCCTTTTACATCAGCATGACAACAACCAAACTGGCTGAGCGAATGAACGGACACAGACGAACTGTCCGCCTAGGAGATGCCCAATACCCAGTAGCGGAGCATGCCCTCCAGCATAATTCTAGGGACCTAGGAACCTGCTACACCGTATGTGCCATTTGGCTTCTCCCACCCAACACCAGTCCCTCTGAACTGCGGAGATGGGAACTTGCACTCCAACACATCCTTTCATCCCGCCATCCCCCTGGACTGAACCTACGTTAAACAACCTCACTCCCATTCACTCTTCAGTCTTCTCCTCTTTCCCTTTCCTCTTTAGCCATTCACGCATCTTTTCATCCTACATAGTTGTGTTTATCTTTATACTTTACTTCTGTATGCATCCTCTTTGGTTTGAAGCTGGCACAGTACTTACAGTAGAATATCTTTGGCTTCCCTCTGACAACCATGCCTCCATCCTTGCTACCCTCCCTGTTTACCTTTCCCTGTTGCTTCATAACCTGGGTTGTGAGTAACTGAATCCACTTTCCCTTCTTCCCTTTTTTCCCCTCTCTCCTCCCTGATGAAGGAACAAAGTTCCGAAAGCTAGGAATGTAAATTTTCAGTTCTGTTTTATGTGTATCTATCGGCTGTACTGAGCTGAGGTAAGTACTGGCCAGCCCCTCTATCTCTTTGTTAGTATTTGTTTCACATCTTATATGAGATTTTCCATTAATCATTTATTAGTTCTTTGTAAGGCACAGTTTCTTCAGGAATTAATTACGTGAATATTAAACAATGGAAACTTCAGGTAGGAATATTAACAATGTAGGAAAAGACAGATTGCTACTTACTGTAAAGAAGACACTTTAAGTTCAGGCATTACAGCCCAAGATGCTGGAGTTGGCAGTTGTGTGTGCATGAATTGCATGCGACCTCCAGTATCTTGCATTATAAGATTAAATGTGGTGCAGTTTCATCTCCATCGCCACATAGTCTACACTACCATGTGTTTACTCTGTTCCTGTTCAAGCTCAGGGTTGCAAAACTTCTCTTGAAACATGGCTTTGCCATCATTAGCTTGCAATATTTTTTTATTTTTAGGTCCTTAGTTCAATATTATGTGTGCTGCCTGCTGTTCCAGCTAAGTAATTTTGATTTTATCATCACCTAGTGGTGGCTGGGACAGATTCTGGCCCAACATGTGGAGCCATTGTTCCTGTCTTGGCCAACCTATCAGCTTGTTCATTGCCACTAATGTCTGAGTGATCATGGACCTACAGCAGATTTACCATGTTTCTTTCCTCTAGCCCCACAAGGGCTTCGTGGCATTTTGCAATGATCTTTGCTCTCGTTGTAGTGGCTGATAAAGATTTCAGAGCTGTATTGCTATCTGAATGAATGTAGATGGCACAATCTATGTAGCACCTACACAGCTTATCTTTTATGCACACTCTGATAGCAAACATTTCTATTTAGAAAACTGTGGCTAGTTTACCTCGAAAGATAGCTTCTATAATATAGGCTGTACCCTGTATACCCTAGCTCCAGCATCTTCATCTGTTTTCCATTCATCAACAAACCAGACTACATCTCCTAAGCAGCATCATGTTTCATTCTTGCCGGTCAAAGTGGCCGTGCGGTTAAAGGCGCTGCAGTCTGGAACCGCGAGATCGCTACGGTCGCAGGTTCGAATCCTGCCTCGGGCATGGATGTTTGTGATGTCCTTAGGTTAGTTAGGTTTAACTAGCTCTAAGTTCTAGGGGACTAATGACCTCAGCAATTGAGTTCCATAGTGCTCAGAGCCATTTGAACCATTTTTTTGTTTCATTCTTACACTGTTTCCTACTTCCAGTTGTTAAGTTTTGAAGCAACTGGATATTACTGTGTAGTCAGCTGGCATTTCCTTCCCATTTCAGTATTTACCTCATTCATTATGTTGGTGTGGGATTCTGGATATCCTAGAGATTTTCAGTTATTATCTGTTTTAGCTTGTATACCCTCACCTCTGACTCCTGTAGACCATAGCTGCAATGGGGGCATGTTTGGCATGATGTCCAGGCCAATCTCTGCACCTCCCCAATCTCCTGAGCAGTCTCCTTCCATTCTACTTTATTTCACTATAAATTATCATAGATAACAGTGGTGCATATCCAATACATAATCTTGCAGTTTAGACTCCAGTTTTTCCCACAGGCTCTTCTAGGGCTCGTAAGAGTACCTTTACCTTGGAACATATTCCTTATGAGAAGGGCTCATGATAGTCTCACACCTAGGGCTATGCCCAGATACTTTGCTACCCCTCTACAGGTAGAATTTCATTGAAAAGCTTAAGATTACAGTGCTCTTTTGTAGATGCTACTACAACAGATTTCATTTGACTTACCCCTTGTTTCCTGGAGCAGTTTGGTAAATGTTCAAAGTGCATTTTGCCATTGTTCTAACAGTACTTGCAAGTTTTCAGAGTATTACTATTACTAAACCACCTACATATCCTTGCCAAAGTAGCTTCTATTATTTAACTCTTCTATGACTTCATTCACCACTCCTCGCAGACATCCTTTGGTGATATTGATCACCATTTTCTCATTCATCATGATGGGCAATGCAGTATGAACCAGGGCAGTGTCTTAATGCAACACTGAAGAACTGTGTTCTTCCACAATTTGGGTATTTTTGTCTTTATTATTTCCTCACAGAGTTGAGAAAGAACCTTAAAGTGATAATGTTGATTAATACTTTGACTTTCAGAAACCCAGGGAAGATATACAATTCCATATCAGGAAATAACCCAGTCGTCATCACTCTGAGTCTTGATTTGCTCATTTGAGCTTCTTCCCTCTCTGCAAAGCTGAGCCCTTCCAATGCATGGATTGACACTTAGTTTCTGGATCATAATGAAAGAAATTAGGGTCATATTCAATGGTATTCAAAGTGTCACTACAAATATTTGCAGAAGTTTCTTTTTGTTTGATTACGAGAATTTTGGGCACCAGTGCCATGCACACTTTTCTCAAGTTAAACTGATTATGTAAAATTTGCCACATGTATTCATTGTCAATTTCTACAGTTGCAGCAATTGATCAAATACTCAACTGATAGACTGAATCAGATTACCTTCTTTTTTGATATTTTCATTCACTTTTGATGTCGAAAGGTGGCCTGGGCATGAGTCATCTTCAAAATCTTCTTGGCCATCTTGGAAACACTTGAAATGCTCAAAAACTTGTGTAAATGATAAATAGTCTTATCAATACTTATCTTAGTAAAATATAGGTTTCAGTAGCAATTTTTCCATGTTTCATGTGAAAATTCATGGCAATTTGTTCCTCATTTATTACACTTATCATTTTTCCAGCAAAACAGAATAACAGCTCTTACACAAATGAAGGCCACTGATTTGTCTACAGACACCAGAGATGCCACATTTGACTGAGAATGCTTTGCAGCTATTGGTCGTTTATGTCTAGTATAAGCGTACTTACTCTGTGACAGGATCAGTCTTACTACTTCATAGCCACACCTCTTATTACCATAATAGCTTGCTAATTGATATAAATAGTAAAAAATGATAATATGAACTTTTTGCATGGAGTCCGATATTTTTGTGTAATGGACTCTTTGCCTTGGCATACAACCACTATAGTATGATGTGTTTTGCTTATAAAAATTTCTCCTTTGTTTAATAATACATCACATACATTCATTCCACAGCTGTCTTCATTCTCTTTTATATGACATGTCACTCATTTGTGGAAAGTGTGTGTACTCATGAATATTTCTACTATACACAATATATATACACAGGCTGTTCAAAGACAAGTTTCTAATGGTTTGAGGGGTGGTAGTATTCATTGAAACAAGACAAATAAGCCCAATAAACATGGGTCCAGAAATGTGTACTTTAGAAGATAAACGTGTTTATAGGAAGGATTGCGTGATGCTTGGTTGTGGATATTAGCACAGTTGTTGCATTGGTACTCCATCAGATATATTGGTAGAGTATTATGATGTCTTCCTCACAATACTCTACTTAGTTTTAGGTGGTCTGCAGGCAGTTGTTTGGTTTGAGTCATGTTGTAGGCTATGTTAGGTTTCATCCTCTTTGTGTACGCCGGTCGGGATGGCCAAGCGGTTCTAGGTGCTACAGTCTGGAACCACGCTGCTGCTATGGTCGCAGGTTCAAATCCTGCCTCGGGCATGGATGTGCATGCTGTCCTTAGGTTAGTTAGGTTTAAGTAGTTCTAAGTTATAGGGGACTGATGACCTCAGAAGTTAAGTCTCATAGTGCTCAGAGCCATTTGAACCATCTTTGTGTACCTTACTGTACAGTACAGTCAACCCTGGGTCATATCACAGTGTTTTATTTTCTTCCAAGTATGGGTTCATTTATGTATTTACTGTATTTACTGTAATTGCACCATTTGTACATACAAACATTTTCTCACTTACACCACTTGTTAGCAATGGAAGCCTACTACTTGACAAGTGAAATGGCAGATATAATACTCTGCTATGGTTTAGCAATGTAAGCCTTCTTTGAAAATATCGACTGTGTAGATTGCCCTCTAGGCAGGTGTTCTTGGTGATTGATTAATAGAGCCATACATGCTACCACAAAGGTTACTGGGGTGCGTTATCTGGACTTTCTCATTAATGTATTGCCTACCTTGCTGGAGGCTGTGCCACTGCTGCAATGAATATAAATGTGGTTCATGCATGATGGCACTCTAGCAAACTCTTGTCACAATGTGTGTGAACATCTGGCACAGACTTTTCAGGACTACTGGATTGCTCGGTGGGGCTCCACTCCTTGGCCTACTCATTCCTCAGACCTCAACCCCACATACTTTTGGTTATGGGGACACTTGATGGAATTGGTCTACATGACAACAGCCAATGATGTGTGGATACAATAGGGCTGTGTCTTCAGTGCATGCCAGGACATACAACAACCAGTTATGTTTCAAAGGATGCATCATTCCTTACACTGGAGGGTAGCGGGTACATAGTCATGAATGGACACCATGTTGAACATCTCCTGTAGCCGGCCGGAGTGGCCGAACGGTTCTAGGCACTACAGTCTGGAACCATGCGGCCGCTACGGTCGCAGGTTCGAATCCTGCCTCGGGCATGGATGTGTGTGATGTCCTTAGGTTAATTAGGTTTAAGTAGTTCTAAGTTCTAGGGGACTGATGACCTCAGAAGTTAAGTCCCATAGTGCTCAGAGCCATTTGAACCATCTCCTGTAAACATGTGTTTATTGCAGAATGTTTGCATTTCCAGACTCATGTTTATTGGACATATCTCAGAAAATATGCATTCCGGGACCCATGTTGACTTATTTGACTACCACCTCTCAAAGTATTTGACACATTTTTTTGAACACAGTGTACACACACACACACACACACACACACACACACACACACACACACACACACGAAGAAATTTCTGAATAGGACGGAACTCAGCAGGTGTGATTTACATGTACAAACAAATGATTAAAATTTCAGAAAAACTGAATGATTTTTTTCAAGAGCAAGAGCTTCACAAATTAAGCAAGTCAATAACTCATTGGTCCACCTCTGGCCCTTATGCAAGCAGTTATTCACCTTGGCATTGGTTGATAGAGTTCTTGGATGTCATACTGAGGGATAGCATGCCAAATTACGACCAATTGATGCTTTTGGTCATCAAAATCCTGACCTGTTTGGAGTGCTCTGCCCATAATGCTCCAAACATTATCATTTGGAGAGCGATCTGGTGACCTTGCTGGCTAAGGCAGGCTTTGGCAAGCAGTAGAAACTTTTGCCATATACACACAGGCATTATTTTGCTTAAATGTTAACCCAAGATGGCTTGCCATGAAATGCAACAAAATGGGTTGTAGAATACCATCAACATATGGCAGTGCTATAAGGTTGCGACAAATGGCACCCAAGTGGATCCTGCTACGAAAAGAAATGGCACACCAGTCTGTCACTCCAGCTAGTTGCGCTGTGTTAAAGGCAATGATTAGGTAGGTATCCCAACACTTTCAGAGGCATCTCCAGATATGTCTTCACTGGTGATAGTACCAAATTTGAAGTGGACTCTAGCCACTGAGACACCTGGCTGATGACATGTCTGGAGATGTTGCAGACAGTGGTGAGACACCAACAGGACTGTCAATTACCATATGGTCTTACAGCCAAGAGTGACAGTCTAGGGTGCCACTTCTTTTCATAGCAGGACACGTTTATTGTCGTCTGCAGCACCCTTGTAGCACGGCAGTACATCAATGATATTCTATGCCCCATTTTGTTGCCCTTCACGGCCAGCCATACTGGGCTTACTTTCCATGAAGAAAAATACCGTCCACACACGACAAGTGTCTTTTGGCTTCCCAGACCCCATCTTGACCAGCAAGATCACCACATTTTCTCCAATTGAGAACATTTGGAGCATCATGGGCAGGGGCCCCCAGCCAGCTTGGGATTTTCATGATCTAACATACCAGTGGCACAGATTTGACATGGTGTCCCTCATCATCCACCAACTCTGTCAGTCAATGTCAAACTGAATGGCGTCGTTAGGAAAGTGTAGTGAGACCTCGCTCTCATCAAAAAACAAACAGTTATTCGTGTAGAGAATGCAAAAAGTGAGTGATGAAAGATATATTCTGTATAAAGTGCAACTACTGACTACACGAAAAGTGCACGAAGGTAAATCTTAAGTTCATCAGTGATGATATTTCCTGGACATGCCATTTGTTTACGTGCTGAAACAGCCGAATTTTAAAATTCAGTAGACCCAAAAAACGAAGTTATAAAATTGCTACAAGAGGATATTGAGGCATTAAAATCTGAAAATATAAACATAAAGAAAGAAAATAATAGGTTCATACGTGAAAAGCCGCTCGGCGTGTGTGAAATCCATCAAATAGAATCACAAGCCTCA
Source organism: Schistocerca americana (assembly GCF_021461395.2). Lineage (NCBI taxonomy): Eukaryota > Metazoa > Arthropoda > Insecta > Orthoptera > Acrididae > Schistocerca > Schistocerca americana. Next base: position 635,450,251 of record NC_060120.1, on the reverse strand, counting down.
GAAAACGAAACTTTAAAGAGGCTACAAGACGACATTGACACTGTAAAAACTAAACTATTTGAGGCAAGGAAAGAAAATGATACACTAATATAAGAAAGGCAGTGATGTGAGAATGAAAACCACCAAAAACAAATAGAAGATCGTGAAATTACACGTGAATATACGAACTCAAAAAACAAAAACATATTCCGTGCTCCAAATGCAGGCTCGAACTTCAATGCCTCCAATGAAGACACAAAAAAGTCCACCGGTCTAACATCAGCAGATAAATATAAGTGGAAGACAGTGGCATACACGAAAAGAAGAAACAAGCCCACAGCTGGACAAGACAGCAAGTTTCTAGTAATTGGAGATTCGCCATTGAAAAATATCGCTGTCCCCAACTGCGAAATCGATGTGCGACCTGGGATTAGAGTGCAACAACTCAGCAAACATTTCAAAAATATTGCAAAACAAGCAGCTAAAGAACAGGACATGGAACACAAACGAAATTATGAAGATGTTTTTATACATGTTGGGACAAACTCGCTCAAAAGCAGCTGCGACGATTAATTAGTGAATGAAACAAGAAACATGATTGGTGCAGAAAGAAGTCTTTATGAAGGAGCCAGGCTTATACTTAGAGAAATCATAAAAAGGAGGTCAGCGAGTGACAAATACATATCCAAAATAAACAGCGCCATCAAACAAGAGTGTGATTGTCTTGGTGCTATCTTCATAGATGCAAACAAATTCCTGTATGAAAATTGTCTGGGGATGGATGGCCATGGCACACATTTGAATAGATTAGGTTCGGTAATACTCAGCAGAACATATGCAGATGTTTGTAAAATCATTAGAAACAAGAGAAACAAAATTGTATAGTATGGGTGAAAAATCAGGAAATCTGATATCCACAGAAAACAGTGATAACAAAAAAGAATATAGGACAAAAACAAACATAGAATCAGGATATTCAGTTATAAAAATAATGCACCCAAATATAAAAAACTTAAAAAATAAGGTAACCCAATTAGAAATAATGCTAAATAAAGAAACTCCTGACATTCTACCTCTGACAGAACATGGTCTAAATACGCATGAAATTGTAAATTTTACTGTTGCAAATTACAATGTAACAGCTGGTTCATGTAGGAGGAACAGTAAGGGTGGTGGAGCTGCTGTACTAACCCATAAAATGCAAACAGAAACAATAGAAACAGCCTTGACTTATGTAAAAAATATAACATTGAAAGTGTTGTCGAAGTAACAGGCCAAAAATTAGTTTTAAGTAGTTCCTCACTGTACATCTTAAACATCTACAGACAGCCAAATGGGAGCGTAGAAACGTTCATTGAAAACTTAGGAGAGCTCTTACATATCATCCTAAGCAAGAACTGTGCACCTGTACGACTAGGTGACCTAAACAAAAACACATTGCAAGACACCAATGACAATAGGGGGCTCCTAGACACAATGAAAACATATGGCTTATACAATGCAATACCTACTCCAAGACATATAACTGCAAACTCCTGTACTCAAATAGATCACATCTTCACAAATTTAAGGGACTTTCAGTACAAAAGTAAAGTTATAGAAACGGCCCTGTCAGACCATGGTGCAGTAAAAATATGTCTAAATCATATCACCACAAATGAAAACACACAAAAAATATGAAAAAAGAAGCTTAAATGAACAAAACTTAACAGCCCTTAGGATAAAACTCGAAAAAGAAGGATGGTAAATACTGGAAAAAGACTCTCCATCAGGGATTATAAAGTGACTCATTTTATTGACACTCTTTCCTACCATATCAATATTACCTGCCCAGTAATAAAAACTAAAGCCAAAACCACAAATAAAAAGAAATGGATAACACAAGGCATTTTGGTCTCTAGGAACAAGATAAAAATGATGCACAGAATATATAAAACTATCACTGATACTACAGACAATATAAAACAATGTATGCTAAAGTACTGCAAGCAGCCAAATGACCAGAAGCAAAAAAGTACATAAATAGTGCTGCTAATAAAAGCAAGACTTGTTGGTCTATTATAAATACAAATTGCAAACCCTCCAACTCACAGGAACACAGAAAAATACAGTTCATTATCAGCAAAAAAACTATAACTGAAAAGAATAAAATCATAAATCTCTTCAATGTCTATTTTGCCACACGAGGCTAAAAAAAAAAAAAAAAAAATAAAATAAAATAAAAAAAAATAATAAACACAGTAACACATGGAAATCATTTATTAATCCCCAGGGAAAAACAATGGCACTTTTCCCAGTGACAGAAGGAGAAACACTAAAGATAATAAAAAATCTAAAACAGACAAAGTCGTGTGGAATTGATGGAATATCAAGTATAGAAATTAAACACTGTATGCAGGAACTCAAGAAACCTCTTGCACAACTAATCAAATCATCATTCCTGGAAGGACTTTTCTAAAGTGCTTAAAGACAGCACTGATAAAACCAATACATAAAAAGGAGAATGAATACAATCCAGAAAATTATAGACCTATAGATCTTTTACCAGTCATATCAAAAATATTTGAACGAGCTTATGCACAGAGACTTGTTGCTTTTCTGATAAAATACGAAATAATAAACAAGAATCAGTTTGGGTTCCAGAAAGATAAATGTGCCATAGATGCAGTAATAGATCTCATCAAAAATGTCATAACAAACTTGGACTCTTAAAAATAAGTGTGTAGGAGTATTTATGGATCTAACAAAGTCATGTTCCTGAGTAGGGGCAGCAGCCTTTTCAGTAGTTGCAGGGGCAACAGTCTGGATGATTGACTGATCTGGCCTTGTTACATTAACCAAAACGGCTTTGCTGTTGTGGTACTGCGAATGGCTGAAAGCAAGGGGAAACTATAGCCGTAATTTTTCCCAAGGGTATGCAGCTTTACGCATGGAGAGCTGCATCAAACCAGTCTCAGGACTGAAAACCACAACAACAACAACAACAACAACAAAGTCATTCAACTGTGTAGACCACAAAACTTTAGTAGAAATATTAGGAGTATATGGCATAAGATGAAATGCAGGAGACTGGATTCTCTAATACCTGACAAACAGGAGCCAATATACTGAAATTACAAAAACTACTGGTGAAAAAGTAAGATCTAAAGCAAAAATTTTACACTTCCTGTGCCACAAGGCTCCATTCTTGGCCCAATACTCTTCACTCCATACAGAAATCACATCCCAAATATGATTAGGTATGGTAGTATAGTCACCTGTGCATATGACACAACTCTTCTGTTCACCGATAAAGACACAGAAAAGCTAGAAATATAAGCCAGGGTAGAAGTAAATAATGCCATCCAAAGATTTACTGAATTAAACCTGCACAACAATATTACTAAAACTTCAGACTTCGAAAATTTCACATTGAAGATATCAATGTATGCATAGATGAGTGCCTAGCAGAGAACACCAAATATGCAAAATTCCTTGGGATAAGTATCAATGAAAACGTAAACTGGGATAAGCATTTAGAATGTATAAGGGGGAAACTCAGCACAAACCTATATGTGCTGCACAAACTCAGCTACCTAGAAGATACAGGCATTATGAAAACAATATACTGTGCATTAATTCATATGACGTTAAGTTATAGCATAATTTTGTGGGGAGGTACCTCGAAAACAAACGTTAATAAAATATTTAAACTACAAAGAACAGCTGTAAGAATGATAGACAACCTTAAATGGAAAGATCCATGTAAACCAGCATTTAAATCTCTCAAAATACTAACATTTATTTATTTATTTATTCATCTGTGGAACAATAAATATTGTATGGATGTTGTCAGTTTATAATACATGAGCACTCATTTACATTTATAATGAAACAGATTTCTCATATTTTGTGTAGTTTTTATAACTAGTCATACACACATTTATAATTACATAATATTTTGGTGATAATGTCATATGTTGCTAATAATCTACATCTATGTTAAATATTCTTTTACAGTATAACAACTTTTACTTACTAAGAAGGTTTTAAGTTTTTGTCTGAAATTGAGGGGCTCATTTATTTCTTTGATTTCCTGTGGTAATTTGTTATACAGTTTTATCCCATTATGAAATATACTTTTTGCGTCTTTGCCTTGTTCTTTCTATCTAGATGGAGGTGGTGAAAGGCTCTTGTTTTATGGTCATGTATTAGGCTGTTTGTGTTGTACAGGTTGAGATTTTTCTTAATGAACATTATGTTCTGAAAGATATAATCACAAGAAACAGTTAGAATGCCTAGCTTTCTAAATAATTCTAGACAGTGGGCTCTGTTGGTGCTGTTTGTTATTATCCTTATGGCTCTTTTTTGTACTTTGAACACAGTTTGTATGTTACTGGCACTTGTTCCCCAAAACATGATCCCATAGCTGAGGATTGAGTATAGATATTCGTAATATGTTATTTTAAGACAGCTATTATTGCATACCGGTGCAAGGATTCTAAGAGCATAGCATGCTGTGGATAATTTCTTTACCAAAATGTTGACATGGTTTGTCCATTTCAATTGGCTGTCTACATTCATCCCTAAGAATTTGGTACTTGTTACACATTCTAATTCTTTATTATTAACTTTTATTCTAGTGGCATTATGTCTTTTGTTCAATCGGAAGTTAATATAGTTAGTTTTCTTTACATTTAGGGTTAATTTATTTTTTAATGACCAGTTGTGGACATCGTTGAGAGCCTCATTTGCTCTTTCTGACAGCTGTGTTGGATTTTCACCTGTTATTACTATGTTGCTGTCATCAGCAAAAAGTATTTTCTCTCCATGTCTGATACTTTGTGGGAAGTCGTTAATGTATATAAGAAACAATATTGGGCCTAGTACACTTCCCTGTGGGACGCCTATATTCACATGTTCTGGGTCAGACAGGTGTCTTACAAGGGAATTGTTTGAAACTTGTGATATCTCAACTCGTTGAACTCTGTTTTCCAATTATGATTTGAACCACTTCTTTGCCACACCTCTTATTCCTATTTGCCCTAATTTATGAAGTAAGATTTTGTGGTCAACTGTATCAAAGGCCTTGGACAAGTCTAAAAAGATACCACTTACATTTTCACCTTTGTCCAGTGCCTCTAAAATTACTTTAATGAACTGTGCTATAGCAGATTGTGTGCCTTTTCCAGGCCTAAAACCAAATTGGTCATTGGAAAGAAGGTTATATTTATTCAGGTAATTTAGCAGTCTCTTTTGACTAGTATTTCTATTATTTTAGAAATGATAGACAGTATAGAAATCGGCCAGTACATTTTCCACATCTCCGTCTTTAAGGATAGGTATAACTTTTGGTTGTTTTAGGTACTCCGAAAAGTATCCAGATTCGAGAGATTCATTAATTATGTCTGTTAATGGGCCCTTTATGGAGTCTATACATTCTTTAATTATGCAGACTGGGATTTCATCAAGTCCTACTGAAGTTTTATTTTTTAGTTGGTGTACTACTAGTGCCACTTCCCTTTCTGTAGTTGGAAAGAGCACCATTGAGTTTGTTGGCTGGTTCTGAGAAGGTAAATCATACGTATCTGGAAATTTCTGCTGTAATTTTTTTGCAATACTACTGAAATATGTGTTTACAAAATCAGCTAATTCTTTACGGTTACCTTCTGGTACATCTTTGTTTTTAATATGTGAATTGAGTTCCTTTTTAGCAGTGTTAGATATTTCCTGTTTGACGATGTTCCAGGCTACTTTGCTCTTGTTTTCAGCTTCAAGGAATATTTTGTTGTTTGAAAGTTTTTTGTGGCTAGCAGCACAATTCTGTATATTTTTCTGTACTTTTTGTAGAATTGCAGCACTTCTGGGTTAGATTGATTATTTTTTATGGAGTTGAGACATCTAAGAGTTTCTGAGGATTTTTTGATACCTGGAGTCACCCATTGATTTCTCTTTGTAGTTTTAATTTGATAAAGAGTTTTGGGAAAAATCTCTTCAAATCTGAGTTAAAAAATTGACATGAACTTGATAAATTTCTGATTTGCATTGGTTTCTGCATAGACTTCCCTCCAATCTCCATATTCTAGGTGGGATTTAAACTCATACAGGGCTGATTTGGAAAACATTCTTTTGTATGTACACAGTTTAGGAGGAGTTTCTACATGAATGTTAGTATGTAAGATCTGGCAGAGGTGGTCTGCTAGGCCCAGGTTTTGGACAACAATATGACATTTTTTACTATCAATATTACCCAACATATATAATAGAAGAAAACATTCCACACGGGAAAAATATATTTAAAAACAAAGATGATGTGACTTACCATACGAAAGCGCTGGCAGGTCGATAGAAACACAAACAGACACATACATACACACAAAAGTCAAGCTTTCGCAACAAACTGTTGCCTCATCAGGAAAGAGGGAAGGAGAGGGAAAGACGAAAGGAAGCGGGTTTTAAGGGAGAGGGTAAGGAGTCATTCCAATCCCGGGAGCGGAAAGACTTACCTTAGGGGGAAAAAAGGAAGGGTATACACTCGCACACACACACATATCCATCCACACATATACAGACACAAGCAGACATATTTAAAGGCAAAGAGTTTGGGCAGAGATGTCAGTCGAGGTGGAAGTGCAGAGGCAAAGATGATGTTGAATGACAGGTGAGGTGTGAGTGGCGGCAACTTGAAATTAGCGGAGATTGAGGGCTGGTGGGTAACGGGAAGAGAGGATATATTTAAGAGCAAGTTCCCATCTCCGGAGTTCGGATAGGTTGGTGTTGGTGGGAAGTATCCAGATAACCCGGACGGTGTAACACTGTGCCAAGATGTGCTGGCCGTGCACCAAGGCATGTTTAGCCACAGGGTGATCCTCATTACCAACAAACACTGTCTGCCTGTGTCCATTCATGCGAATGGACAGTTTGTTGCTGGTCATTCCCACATAGAATGCATCACAGTGTAGGCAGGTCAGTTGGTAAATCACGTGGGTGCTTTCACATGTGGCTCTGCCTTTGATCGTGTACACCATCCGGGTTACAGGACTAGAGTAGGTGGTGGTAGGAGGGTGCATGGGACAGGTTTTACACCGGGGGCAGTTACAAGGATAGGAGCCAGAGGGTAGGGAAGGTGGTTTGGGGATTTCATAGGGATGAACTAACAGGTTACGAAGGTTAGGTGGACGGCGGAAAGACACTCTTGGTGGAGTGTGGAGGATTTCATGAAGGATGGATCTCATTTCAGGGCAGGATTTGAGGAAGTCGTATCCCTGCTGGAGAGCCACATTCAGAGTCTGGTCCAGTGGGCAAGAATCCATAGTCCTCTAACTCATTGTTAGCTGCAACAAGCAGAAGACGTGCTTTCTTGGTACTGCACATTGTAGCTGCAGTGTTCTTCCTCAGCACGCCAGTGTAGAAGGGTAAATAGAATCCACTAAGTGAAAAACCCATGTAATACATAGATTTATTTACATATAACAACCGACTTAAGAAACTTTCTTTGTAAGAGACCACACGTACAGGATCATGGGCCAGATTTAAAGTTCTAGATTTTGCATGTTTTACTATTTGCATCATTTCTGTGTAATCTTTCACTGATTGTATCAATACTCGTTTCTTTAATTACATATTGTAAACTTTTGAATATTTGCAAGTGCCACGATAAACACGTACTGTCTTCGTTAATTGTAGGCTTAAACTTAATTGTGCTTTTTAAAATTTTTGAGAACGGTAGGCCTATCATCATTCAAAATAATCGTTCTCTAATTTCATTGTACTGTTATGGAAGAAATAGGTTATTTTGAGAATTTTGGGATGCTTTCAAAAATATATTTTCGTAAATTACTGGTATGAATGTTTTAGATACGTCATTTATTTCGTAGCAAATCAGCATTTGTGGTTCACAATTCTGCCAAAGAAAACATCATCCCTGACCTTCTTTGTATATCAAACCAAATAAACATGCGTTTTTGAGAATTTTTTGAAGCTATCATTGTCCTTTGCATTATCTATGAGCAATTTGTATTAAATCAGTGTTTGTGATTAAGTTACTGTTGCAGATTTTCAGCATATTTTGTTACATCAAATCCCCCCTTACAGAAGAGTAGCCCTATATAGTGTCTGCATTTATCATCAATTAACTCTGTTTTCGAGTTTGCTAACAACTATAAGTAACCACAAAACATGTTTGTAAACTAGTAATTTTTACCATATGTTTTAATGTTGCCTTAATAGAAAAAATTGTTTTGTTTATTTGCTTCAATTCTTATATGGAATTAGCAACTTTTTAGCTCAACAGATTAAAAGATGATCAGTATACTTAATTTAATGTTATTTGTTCACTCACTTGTAATACATTGCACAAACCAAAATGCAGCCTCACTGTGAATGCTGTTCTCAAACAATGGATGAGTTGTTTGATGTTCGTAAGCAGCTGGAAATCGCCCTGACTACGGTCAAACAATTGGCAGGTGCTGTGAATTATTGTGTTTTATTTATTTATTTTTATTTATTTTACTTATTTCTAACTCCATTGATCCAACCGTGATAAACTCAAAAGGACATAGAGTGTGTCAGTAAACAATACAAAGGTAATAGTAAAGCAGTCAATCAGACACAAGTAATGGTACATGTTTGCTATGCACATGTGTGGTAAAAGTGACAGATTACATCAAACATTACACATAAAAAGTGAAAAACAAATTAAAAATCAGTGAAAATGACTATGAATGTTTCATAGGTGTGGTACCTACATCAATGCTCAAACTTAAACTATGGTACATCATACGGAAAATATCTGGTCCACAGACCTAGGTGGTTTTTTCATTGTGGCTGAAAAACTCTTCTGAACTGTAAAATGACCTTTCCTGTAAATGACCTTTCCAACAGCTCTTGAGAGTCATGTACTTATGATGTTATGTTATGTTACGTTAACTGGGGACCTACAAACGGCGGAGAGGCCCCGTCCCTGCCACAGCCACAGTGGTCCGCAACCCCACGATGACACCTACAGTCCACTTCACCCCTCCGCCACCCCACACTGAACCCAGGGTTATTGTGCGGTTCGGACCCCGGTGGACCCCCAGGGAACGTCTCACACCAGACGAGTGTAACCCCTATGTTTACGTGGTAGAGTAGTGGTTGTGTACGCATACATGCAGAACTTGTTTGCGCAGCAATTGCTGACATAATGTAGCTGAGGCAGAATTAGGGGAACAGTCCACATTTGCCAAGTCAGATATAAAACTTCCTAAAAACTATCCACAGGCTGGCCAGCTCACTGGACCTCGACACATATCTTCTGGGTGATTTCGTGCCAGGGACCGCCACTCCTTCCCACCCGGAAATTCGTGCTTTCGACCATGTGCCTATGATACTTGCACCAGAGGTGTGTCAAGTAATATCCTCTCCCATGGATGCTGTCTCCTCTGCAGAAAATACAGGATCTGTCATTACTCATCCACTTGACTGCGAGTTACATGTCAGTGGTAGATCTAGGCATCTGGTAGAGGGTGGATGGTGACCAGGGAGGACTCAGGGTGTTATACCAATCCCCCTAACTAAGTTTGAGGTGCTGTCTTTCACTGAAACTGAAAATGAGCCATTGGGACTCACTTCACCTGTTTTGGGGAAACCCATTTTGTCTGGTGTCAGGAGGAGACAAATGCAGAAGGGTAGGGGTCTACTAGTTGTTGGTTGTTCAAACATATAGCACATGATGATACCCCTTAGGGAAATGGTACGAGGGCCAGGAAAGGACACCAGGTGCACTCAATGTGTATGCCTGGGTGTCTTATTCAACATGTTGAAGAGACTATTCCAGCAGCCATTGAGGGAACAGCATGCAACCAACTGTAAATTGTGGTGCCTGTTGGAACAAATGATGCCTGTCATCTGGGATTTGAGATGACTCTTGGGTCATTCCAGTGACTGGCAGACAAGATTGAAAGACCAGCCTTGTGCATGGAGTTTCAACAAAGCTCACAATTCGCAGCATTGTCTCCAGAACCAATCACGTCCCTTTGGTTCTGAGTCAAATAGAGGGATTGAACTAGAGACTTTGAGGGTTCTGCTAAAAGCTGGTTTGCAACTTCCTGGACTTGTGCAGTAGGGCTGAGAACTACTTGGGTCAAGTGTGCACTACGCATCAGAGGCTGCTACTCAGTTAGCTGACTGTGTGTGGGGTGCACGCAAGGGTTCTTTAGATTATGTGACTCTCCACCAAATCCAGATAATGATAGTTGTAGGAAACCCAAAAGCATCAGTGTAAGATCAAAAGAAATGTCTCATACAGGTGAGAGTATTAAAATCATGATGGTAGATTGCTAAAGCATTCACAATAAAGTGACAGAGTTCGAAGCAGTGAAGTTCACATAATACTAGGTGCAGAAAGCTCATTGAAACTTGAAATTGATAACAGTATGATTTCTGGGGAAAATTTAAGTGTATACTGAAAGGATGGACAAATGGGAAATGTAGGTGGCGTATTTGTTACAGCAGACAAGAAACTCAAATCCACTGACGTAAGAATTGAAGGTGCATGTAAGATTTTTTTGGACAAGACTCAGTATCAGGGGCAGGCACAAAATGATAATTGGATCCTTCTGTAATCCACCTGACTCATCTCCTAGTGTAATTGAAAACTTTAGAGGAAACATCAGTTCACTTGTACGTAAGTTCCCCAGTCATAGAGTTATCATCCAACAATTAACTGGAAAAATTATAGTTTTGTTAGTGGTGGGCATGATAAGACATCCTGTGAAACTTTACTAAATGCCCACCCCGAAAACTACCTAGAACAGATAGGTAGGAATCTCATTCATGATGGAAATATATTGGATCTAATGGCAACAAATAGACCTGACCTCTTCGAGGAGGTTCACATCAAAAGTGGTATAAATGACCATGACCTGCTTGTGGTAACAGTGATTACCAAAGTACAAAGGATAACTAAAACTAGCAGGAAGATATATATGTTCAGTAGCTAGATGAAAAATCAGTAGTGTCTTATCTCAAAAAGAAACTTGAAACTTTCATCACAGGGCAGGAGCATGTAGAGGAACTCTGGCTCAGGTTTAAAAGAACAGTTGACAATGCACTGGATAGATATGCACCCAGTAGAACTGTTCGTAATGGGATGGAACCTCCAGTATACAGTCACTTTAAAGAAATTTCTAAAGAAACAGAGCTTACTGCAAAATAGGTGCAAAACAAAGTGTAGGGCTGTAGACAGAGAGATGCTGAATGAAATGCATTTGGCTGTCAAGAGAGCAATGTGTGATGCCTTCAGTGACTACACACAGAATCCAAAGAAATTCTGGTCATATGTAAAGGCTGTTAGTAGCACCAAAGTTAATGTCCAGTCCCTAGTGAATGAGACAGGAAACGAAAATGAGAGTAGCAAAGCAAAAGTTGAAATGCCTAACTCTGTATTCAAATATTCCTTTACAAAGGAAAACCCAGGAGAATTGCCTCAATTTAATCCTCATACCACTGAAAAGATGAAGGAAACTAGTATTAGTGTCAATGATGAGAAACAGCTGAAATCGTTAAAACTGGATGAAGCTCCAGGGCCCAATGGAATCCCTGTCAGATTCTATACTGAATTTGCAGCTGAGTTAGCCCCTCTTCTAACTATAATCTATTGTAGATACCTTGAACAAAAACCTGTGCTCATTCTTGGGAAAAGGCACAGGTCACACTCATCTACAAGAAGGATAGTAGGAGTGATCTGCAAAACTACCACCCAATATCTTTGACATCAATTTGTTGTAGAATCTTCAAACATATTTTGAGCTTAAACATAATGAGGTATCTTAAACAGGATGACTTTCTCAGTGCCAACCAGCATGGATTCCGAAAACATTGATCATGTGAATCTCAACTCGCACTTTTCTCCCATGATTCACTGAAAGCTTTGGATTGAGGCAATAAGGTAGATGCAGTATTCCTTGATTTCCCAAAAAGCATTTTACTAAGTACTGCATCTCCACTTCTTGGATGGAGAGTCATCACCGGATGCAGAAGTAATTTCAGATGTACCCCTGGGAATGTTTTAGAACTCTTTCTGTTCATGTTGTGCATTAATGACATAGCAGACAATATTAATATTAATATCAGGCTTTTAGCAGATGATGCAGTTATCTATAATGAAGTACTATCTGAAAGAAGCTGATAAATATTCAGTCAGATCTTGATAAGATTTCAAAATGGTGCAGAGATTGGCAACTTGCTTTAAATGTTCAGAAATGTAAAATAGTGCACTTCATGAAACGAAAAAATGTTGTATCCTATGACTATAATATCTGTGAGTCACTGTTGGAATCAACCAACTCACACAAATACCTGGGTGTAACACTTTGTAGGGATTTGAAATGGAATGATCTCATAGCTCAGTCATGGATAAAGTAGGTGGTAGATTTTAGTTTATTGGTAGAATACTGGGGAAGTGAAATCAATCTACAAAGGAGATTGTTACAAATCACTCATGTGACCATTTCTAGAATATTGCTGAAGTGTGTGGGACCCATACCAGATAGGACTAATAGGAGACATTGAGCATATACAGAGAAGGGCAGCATGAATGGTCACATATTTGTTTTATTCTTGGGAGAGTGCCACAGAGATACTGAAGGTACTGAACTGGAAGATTCTTGAAGATAGATGTAAACTATCCTAAGAAAGTCTACTAAAAAAGTTTCAAGAATCGGTTTTAAATGAAGTCTCTAGGAACATAATACAACCATCTACATATCACTCACATAAGGATCATGAGGAAAAGTTTAGAGTACTAACTGCGTCCACAGAGGCATTCAGTCATTCTTTCTGCATTCCATACATGAATGGAACAGGAAGAAACTCTAATACCTACTCCAATGGGGCATACCCTCTACCAAACACCTCATGATGGTTTGCAGAGTATAGATGTAGATGTACACATCACTTTAAACACAAAGTTACTTTTTTAAAATTGCACATATTTGTTTTTTCTATGGAAATGAAAACTAGATGTACAATTAGTGATAGCAGACTTGGTTTCACTGCTCTAAACCTTACACCTTCTGGAGTATTTAGACTTTCAATAGTGGAAACTGTGCCAGAGTTCCTGCCATAGTGCTGTACTACCATAATGCACTATCCTGAAGACAGCTATAGGCAATCCTTGCCCTGTGCATTAAAGCAGAAACTTGGCACATTGCCATCCTTTAAAGTCTATGTTTTTCAGAAGGTATGGAATTTATAACAGTGAAAACAAGTCTGCTGTTACTAATTGTACCTCTGGTTTCTATTTCAGTAGAAGAAAAACATCCATATGCCACTTAAAAATGTAGCTTTGTGTTGAAAGTGATGTTTGTTTACATTTATGAATTGTACATTCCTGCCCATTGTGTGAACACTTGACATAGGTGCATCTGTGGGCAATTCCATTTTTCACATTTTGTTTTGTTTCAGAAGTACATGAGGTGGCAAAGTTAGATGGGACACATATAACCTCTAATAACATTACTTAACTTTTCTTTCAGTACATGGCTGGTGATAGCTTTACAGGGATCATTGTTATATTGTGACTCTGTAAATTATTATTATTATTATTATGATTTGTGAGTGTATAAGTTAGTTTTTAAATGTTCTCAAAATATTGCCACATTGGCATGCTGCCTACTAGAGCTTGTCAGTGCAGTGCATGTAACTATGTGGGATATCTTGGAAGCAGAGTGGTTGCACAGCTGACTGTGGCTCAGTGGTCCTATCCCTTATTACAACTTACAGCACATTCCACATACCCTATATAGCCATGCACATTACCCAGTTTTTCTAACATCTGTAGGTAAAAGGAGGACAGGCTCATTGGTCTCACATCTTTAGCCTTATGATCAGTTCTCCATGGCTTACAAATGAAAACTACCTTCACTGCCATTCAGCCATAAGGAATGACTCCTGCTGTGTGGCTAATGATAGACAGTCTGCATAGGAATCTGATTAATCACTTTCTTGCCTGTTACAGTAGAGCCAGAAAGATTCCTTCTGGGCCTGGTGACTTGAATGGTTGAAATGTTCCCAATGCCCAGTGGTAGTTTTTTTTTTTTAACCAACATATTGTGTGCCAGATCCCAGTTCTCCCTTTGGTTACCATTAAATTGGCACTCCCAGGTACTGAACCTTGGTCTGTGCTATCTTTCAGAGTGCATTGGAGGAAGTGAGTCTTGAGAAGCAAATCAAGCATCTTATGTGCTGTCCCTGTGTACCCACCATCCTCCTTCCTTACAATGCTTCCTGGATTAGTTGGTATTCTTATGAGGATTTTATGGAAAGCCAGCCCTTACAGGTGTGCCTTCCACCTCCTCAAAGAATACCTTCCAGGATGATAGATTCACTTGATCAATCACAAGGTTGTATTTGGCAAGGGCCTACTCATATTTTGCTAGTTGTCATTTCCTTCTTGCAAAGTTGAACAGCCTTCTTACGGTATTTCTTTGTAATTCCAGATTATTTTTCCACCAAAGTACTTCCCTGTTTGTGCAATTATTACTGATTGGACACTTGTCTTAGTGGCAGGCATCATTTCGTCTGCCATTTCCTCAATATCTACTGGATGTCTTGCCAAAATTTTGAAAAAGTCAAGATTGTGATTGAACATCCCATTGATTCTGAGGTCATTATAGACAGACCACAAGCTCGCATTGTTTCAAGGATGAGGAGGGAAATCAGTTGTGCCTTTCAAAGGAACCATCCTGGCATTTGTTTGGAGTGATTTAGGGAAATCATGCAAAACCTAAATCTGGATAGCTGGACACAGATGTTAACCATCATTCTTCCAATTGGAAGTCCTGTGTGTTAACCACTGTGCCACTTCATTCAGTCACAGTTTTGACTTCATGTAAGTAGAAGGTTAGCTTTTTCATACATGAGTCCTGACATGTTTACCTAGTATTCCCATAGGCCATGGTCTGTTTAACAACAATTTCAACCCCAAACTTAATACACAAATGGTCTGACAAGAAAGACATGAATGTCACATGCCATTGTTTGGCATAACTAATCAATAAGATGAATTCATCTTTAAATTGCTCTTGAGTAGATATTCAAGTGGGCACTCACCTTTGCTGTTAGTGTTGCTGCTTCTCCTCACCAGTATTGGCATCACAACCAACCAACAGTTGTTTATTCAGCTGTGGGAGGAATATCCTTAAGAAGTTTTAGTATTCAAATTGATATCGTTGTGGTCTTGAAGAGTTCAGCTACTCTCTTGACTAGCAGCTTTGCTTCCTCCCATGGAGTTATCTTGGATATCATCTTCTTAAGCCAATCCACTGTTCCTATCCCCTCAAAGACAAAGAATAGAGCACCTTTGCCCAGAAGGTGAATTTGGAGCCTAGACTTGTATCCCCCTTTCTTCTCAAAGAGAGCCCTCTGGACTAACTCCTCCTGCTGGGAGGTAATGTTGACCATTGGATATACATATTGGATAGCTACCTTCCTAAAGACCAAGACTGCAGTACCATAGGTCTGTTTCCCTATTTCTTTCTGTGGCTTTTTCTGCATCTGGTTATCCTGGGAAGTGGGAGGATTAGACTCCTCCCTTGTTCCCCATCTTGGAGGTGAAAAGGGTGTTTCTTATTATTATTTTTCTTCACAGTGGCAGCCTGTTGTTTGAGAAGCTAAAATAGGCCATAAAATTCACATTTTTGTGGATAAAATAAATATATTCTGTACTTAATAAAAGAAGCTAATATTACAAAAATGCTAATACCATAACTACTTCTACCACTAAAAACTGCAATAAAATCCTTATACAATTACCAACTACTTATACTAGTGTTAGTTCTACAGAATCTGTTCTGTGTTTGTTAATTTATTTTGATGCATTTAAATTGTCGGTGACTGTTTCTGCAACTGGGTCTGCCCTTATACTAACCCGGTCAGCAGCCATTGTGTACTGGATTCCTTGGGCATTGGATAACATATCAACAGTGTTTCTACTTTAACAAACAAATCCACAATTCACCGTTACATTTTAGAATCCACACTACCATGTTTGCTTGAACCAACACAATGTAAATTCTTGAGAAACCTCTTCATTCCATTATACTGCTGATGGTAGTCCATATTCGCAACTGTGAGTGTATTTCATGTATTTCGTGATGGCTGTACTCGCTGCAGTGCCTGTTTGCCTGTTCCTTCGGACATGTATTCCTGAATGCATGTCCGGAAGAACAGTACATTGTAATTCAGAGTAACACAGACACTGCAATATTGTACTTCATTCAATGGTTGCTGATCTCACTTGTGTTCTCCCCATTTTCAGAGTATGTTGTCTAGTCAGGATGGCAGCATGCTGATGTGGTTGATTGCTTTGTGAAGTCTTCCATGGCCTTTCTGGGTACTGCAGCTGCAGTATTGTCTAAGATGTGCCAGGTTGTCACACTCCTGAGTGCTGCTGTTGGGTCCCACATCCTTAATGCTTGACAGCCATTACCCACTGCATCTTCATAGGGCACACAGTCCCAATATGTGTGGTCTGGAGTGTTCACACTGCTTGCAGGTGCTACTGTTATTCACCTATATTTTGATTTTGGGTAGATATGTGGCAGAAGGGCAATGGCCAGTCTGATAATGTATCAGTCCTCTCTGTGGGCCAAGGAACCTCATTCTTAGTCTCTCCCTGATGTTATGGAGAAATATGTATGTTCTCCTGCCTGTGCTTGAAGTGTTACATTCATTTTGCCACAGTTGTAATGTGCAATCTTTTATTAACGTTTTGTATTGACCTCAGTCCCAGCCATCCTTCATAACCACATCTGATTGCCTTTCCTTAACCCATGAAGGGCTCCTTTTTTCGTAATTTCCAAGTCCAGTGGGCATACTCCTAGAATTAACAATACTGCAGCATTCACGGTATTGCAGTAGGCACCCATTCATCCCTCACAGAACTCTTCTCATAAATGAGGCTGGCTTCACAAGCTGCAATCTGTGAGCTCAAATGCTCATGCCAAATCTTACCACTGATGGTAATATAAATTGATGGTATGCTTTGATTGTTTTCAAGGGTAGCTGAAATTGCCTATTTGCAGTGTTTATAATGTTATTCATCACATTTATACCTTTGCTGCCTGCTTTCTCTATAGATCTGTATTTATAAATTGAAGTCACTTGCTTGCATCTGTCTGTATATGCATACTAATTTCAGTAACTGCTGTAGGGGTTTTGATCCAGTTTTGATATGACAAAGGTTTTTGTATAAAATGTATAAATATTTTGTAATTGTCTCAATTACTCAAATTAAAGTTGAGTTGTAAAATGATGCCATTGCCATCTAGCAGAGACCCTTAATTTGAGAGAGCAGCTTGGGGGATCTCATCTGCATCTGGTGTGGGAATCTAACACTAAAATGTGTGACTGCAAACTGGAAGGTTCTGAGATCAAATCCTGGATGAGTCATTTTTCTTTTCACTCTGCTTTTTAACATAGCATTCACCTTTCAACAAAGTGGAGATACACATATCAAAATATGACAATTTCAGGCTGCCAGTTTCTGCTTCTGCCAAATTAGCAATCACAATTCACACATCAAACATTTGAGAACAGTTGCATAGTGAAAATAGACGTGAATCCAAAATATTTAGTGGTTTACTTTTTATGCTATAAGTAAAACTTCTTCCAAATAAAAACTTCAGCTACTTTGCTTCATATACATACACTACATTCTTTCAGCAGTGCTGTTGGTGGTTCAACTTTCAGCTCCCTGCCTTCCTTCAATCAAACCCAGTTGTTGACAGGATTCTTTGTGTGGCACAGTGACAATGAATGGTGGCAGTGTGTCTTAGAAATGCGTAGTGTATGCTAAGCTTCACAGGAGGAGTGCTGTAACATGAGCTAGATATGTACAATATTTGTGTTTTTATCTGATTTTTTCATATATACATGTCACCTCAGCCAGTGTCCAATACATGTTGAATCTCTCAGACACACATACACCCTGATACACATACAATATTTACATTGACTGTAAACGTATTACTTGCATTACTTGCACCACAATGTGTTCTCATCATTGCCCCTCAGAACACCAATTCAAAATGGAACATATAACACTCATGCCTCCAGACAACTTTCCTACCATGCACTGCTCACATCACATAAGTTTCCCTCCTTGGCAGCCATAACCCTAAGGGGCCCCATTATGCACCTAATGTTGGAGCTCTCAACTAACAACAATGCCACCCTGTGTGACAACCCAGAGCATTGAGGCTCAGAGGCTTCACTAAAACAGGAAAAATGACTGCATCTGGTGTTTCAGGACACTTAAGTTGCATAACCAAAGCCAGAAAATTCAGGCATTCCAAATGGTGTTGTCACTGCAGTTTTAGGTACATCTTTATTTGCCACTGGGATTTAATTATAAGCCTTTCTGTAATCTAACACACTGAAGATATTTGCACCAGATAGAGAATTTGTAAAATCATGAATGTCTGTTACTGGATACCTATCCAGGAATATTTGGGCATTTGGTGCTTGATAATCACCCAGCGGTGCCATGAGCCACCCATCTTGTGTACCAGGTGAAGTGGTGAGGACCAGAGGCTGTCCGAAGGTTTGTGTCACCATCTTGTTGTACCTCTTCAAAAAAGACTTTGGTCTCATGTAGTCATTCTGGCATAGTCCGATATACACATGATGAGACTGGTGAGCAGTGAGTTGTTCGAATATTATGCAGTGTTGTGCATATGGCCACATCCTGTGGGTTCATGGTCTGCTATATTTCTGAGGTACTACTGTGTGAGGAACACGGTCACACTGTGGAGGTATTTTAAGCCACTCTAACGTTTTGTGACCTACTAGTAGTTAATGTTCTGTTGCCAGTAGAGTATCTTCTGACACACTGTTCTCCTCAAGGTTGTTTCATACCAGACTGTTTCATAATCTTCTTCCAAGGTATGGACATTGTATATCAAATTGCAACAGTAGGACTCCCAGTAACACCAATAGTTATTTAAGACCAGAGTACTTAAGTGTCCACCCTGTCAGTGGTGGGTATTGTCAAATGACCCTTAACGCCAGAAATAGTGTGGTCATTTAGTCAATCCACAGTCAGAGCATCCTACATGAGGAAATCAGTATCCAAAGTAGGTTGAGCAACATCATTTAATAGGAAAGTCAACTTGCTGTTATCAGCAAGCCCAACATCAATCACCAAATTCTTGTAACCATATGTGCATATGACAGAATCATTAACTGCCATTAAGGGGACTGTACTGGTTTGTTTGGCATCTTGTTAGTACATGGCTGTAGCATGTGCCGTCCAGTCCCATGTTGATTAAAAACACTAAGCCTGAAGAGTGGACTGTGATGAACAGCATTTGTGATGTCGTGGAATGCAACTGTGTTGCAGGCAGCAGCATCAGAGATGTGCCACAGCTGGCGGTATGATGAACAGCTGTACAAAGTCAGTTAAACATAAGGCAATGATGGGTCTTCTATGGTAGGTGCTGTAGATGGGTGTCATTATCTGTTGCACCTAAACCAGATTGTGCTTTGCATTTGGTTGTGAACATGGCTTCATGCACTTCATAGACTGCTGATCAAAGTGTTTCTGGTAGCAGCAAATTCCTGCCCAAAGAGTCTTGTAACTATGAGACTGGGAAGGAGGAGTGTGGTGTGCATGCGAACTTTCTGCCACCACAGTCCATAGTTGCAAAGTTGCTAACTGCTTAGCCAGCTTCTTGACAGTGGCATGGAGTGCTTGTTTATCATGAGGAACACTCGGCAGTTGTTGGGTGTAGGTGGCATCACAGCTGGCCTTCATGAGCAATTAAGATGAAAAAAACTTGTGGTAGAAATTGTTGTTGCAATATGTGTAGTAGCAAGGCATTCAAATTGATACTGGCATCAATCATTCCATGCAAATATCTCCAGAATTCAAATGGTGTCTTGCAGCCATGCCTCTTGTGGTACAAGATTATCATGAGCCTTTGGTACATTGGTTTTGTGC
This sequence comes from Schistocerca americana, assembly GCF_021461395.2. Lineage (NCBI taxonomy): Eukaryota > Metazoa > Arthropoda > Insecta > Orthoptera > Acrididae > Schistocerca > Schistocerca americana. Next base: position 635,430,309 of record NC_060120.1, on the reverse strand, counting down.
AGTATAACATCAGTGCCACCTTGAGAGTGTTGTAGGGTTCCTGAAGAGAGGGAATGTAATATAGTTCTGACACCAAATAGGTAGCTCATTGATCAGGATTACTGATCAATAATGAGACATGTTCAAAATCATCAGAAATTTTCTGTTGGATGAAAATATTCTCGACTATTGCAAACCATATTTCTAATTTTATAAGGCGTGAACAATGGGGGCCGTATTTGCAATTGCGATGCAAAAGGCCTATGAGAGCCAATAGGCAGAAAGTCTGTTGGTCTCAAACACAGTAGCAGGAAGATGAAAGGATTGCGGGGATATTCTCATTGGGCTTAAAGTCACTTGGCCCTGATGTATGGTTGTGCAAAGCATTGTTTTGTGTTTGCATCACTGACCTGATGACGTGAATGGTGTGGCTGCTACTAAGATGTTAAAAGTCAGATCGGTGTGTGGCATGGTATCCTGTGGTTGAAATACAGAAGATGGGTGTAGCAGAACCCCAATCTCATTTTTAATGTCCTGGATGGTGCCACCGATGGCATTCAGTAGGTTATGTGCAGTAGTTATGACTGTGTGTATCTGTGCGAAACGTGGTAGATAACCCATCCACAAGAACACTGTTTTTTCTTCAGGTTCATCAATTAAGTAGGAACACTATAGTCTACATAAAAAGTACATACATGGACTATTGGTTTGATAATTTTCACTTTATTGTACTCAGCCACAAAATATATCGGAAAAACATTAATGAAATATATAGAACAGGAAGCAAAAAAGGACATGAGAAGTCAAAGGTGCACTGCACACGTCACATATTGATTAGCCGATTATGGCCCTCCAGTACCACCTTCATCCTTGCTCCTGAAGGTGCCAGATGATTATCTACATCTACATTTATACTCCACAAGCCACCCAACGGTGTGTGGCAGAGGGCACTTTACGTACCACTGTCATTACTTCCCTTTCCTGTTCCAGTTGCATATGGTTCGTGGGAAGAACGACTGCCGGAAAGCCTCTGTGCATGCTCAAATGTCTCTAATTTTACATTCGTGATCTCCTCGGGAGGTATAAGTAGGGGGAAGCAATATATTCAATACCTCATCCAGAAATGCACCCTCTCGAAACCTGGACAGCAATCTACATTGCAATGCAGAGCACCTCTCTTGCAGAGTTTGCCACTTGAGTTTACTACACATCTCCGTAATGCTATCACGCTTACCAAATAACCCTGTGATGATACGCCACTCTTCTTTGGATCTTCTCTATCTCCTCTGTCAACCCGACCTGGTACGGATCCCACACTGATGAGCAATACTCAAGTATAGGTCGAACGAATGTTTTGTAAGCCACCTCCTTTGCTGATGGACTACATTTTCTGAGGACTCTCCCAATGAATCTCAACCTGGCATCCACCTTACCAACAATTAATTTGATATGATAATTCCACTTCAAATCATTCTGCATGCATACTCCCAGATATTTTGCAGAAGTAACTGCTACCAGTGTTTGTTCCGCTATCATATAATCATACAATAAAGGATCCTACTTTCTATGTATTCGCAATACATTACATTTGTCTATGTTAAGGGTCAGTTGCCACTCCCTTCACCAAGTGCCTATCCGCTGCCGATCTTCCTGAATTTCGTTGCAATTTCCTAATGCTGCAACTTCTCTGTATATTACAGCATCAACCACGAAAAGCTGCATGGAACTTCCAACACTATCTACTTGGTCATTTATATATATTGTGAAAAGCAATGGTCCCATAACACTCCCCTATGGCACACCAGAGGTTACTTTAATGTCTGTAGATGTCTCTCCATTGAGAACGACATGCTGTGTTCTGTTTGCTAAAAACTCTTCAATCCAGCCACACAGCTGGTCTGATATTCCATAGGCTCTTACTTTGTATATCAGGTGACAGTGCAGAACTGTATCGAACACCTTCCAGAAGTCAAGGAAAATGGCATCTACCTGGGAGCCTGTATCTAATATTTCCTGGGTCTCAGAAACAAATAAAGCGAGTTGGGTCTCACACGATCATTGTTTCCGGAATCCATGTTGATTCCTACAGAATAGATTCTGGGTTTCCAGAAATGACATGATACGTGAGCAAAAACATGTTCTAAAATTCTACAACAGATCGATGTCAGAGATATAGGTCTATAATTTTGCGCATCTGCTCAATGTCCCTTCTTCAAGACTGGGACTACCTGTGCTCTTTTCCAATTATTTGGAACCTTCTGTTCCTCTAGAGACTTGTGGTACCAAAAGGTTCCAGCAGTGTTGTAACTGTAGCTACCAGCAATGTCAAAACTACTGAAAACATATAACTGAATGTCTGACAGAAAAGTAATGTTTTCAGATCCTGTACATATTACAATCTCAAATTACTATACTATACATACTGTACATAGATACATACAAGGGTCATTCAATAAGTAATGCCCCACATTTTTAAAAAAAAAGCCATTAATATACATAGACAAATGTCCTTGTTAGTGTTTCACATTTGACATTTGTTCTGTGCGCTGGTGAAGTTTTGAACCATTCTGGCAGATGGCAGAGCCATAGTACAGCAGCAAAATGGTGTCTATATGTGACTCACATTACAAGCAGCATACTGTTATTGAATTCTTGTGTGCAGAAAAAGAAGCCTTGGTGAACATCCATAAACTTTTTTGTGTGGTGTATGGTGATGCTGCAGTTGATAGGAGTACAGCTGAGTGATGGATAAAGAAAGTTACAGCCTCAGGAAATGCAAAAACAGAGCTCCACGATCAGCCACACTCGGGACATCCTGTTACAGCAACTGCTCCAGACATACTGAAATGTGTGGCTGCCATTATTCATGCCAACTGGCACATCACAACTGGACAATTCACTCTACAGTTGTCGATCAGCTTTGTAAGTGCATCTGCAAATGATCGAGACTCTCGGATATTCAAAGAGGTGCTCACAATGGGTTCCATGAATGCTCACATCGCCAAATTGGGTTGGACATCATTGCCCCGTCCACCCTACAACAGTCCTGACCTGGCACCCTCAGACTTCCACCTCTTTGGGCAACTTAAAGATTCTCAATGGGGAACACACTTTGAAGATGATGAGAGTGTCAGTCATGTAGTGAAAACATGGCCTACAGAACAAGAGCTTTTACTAGCAGGGAATATATGCTCTTTCACAATGTTAGCCTACAACCATACAACATGATGGAGACTATGTAGAAAAATAGGACGTGGACAAGACATGTTGATGTATATTGTCACCAAATTCTGACTCTTAACAATAAATATGTTCTGAGAAAAAATATGTGGGGCATTGCTTGTTGAATGGCCCTTGTACTATACACACACACACAACCTATACATACATATTATAATCTCTAATTTTATACACTGTAAGCAGTTAATACCTAATATAAACTGGTGACATAAATATGTTTATTGATGAATAAACAAAGATTTTCAGTAGTTTTGACTTTTAATTTGTAAAATAATTGGCTCATTTCCTTCATCTCTCCCCATTTCACAAAAGAAATATTAGTTGCCATGAGACCTTCCCCCTGGCTCAGATCATGATATTCTCTTATATTTGAAATATAATGTCTCTCATACCCAAAAGTCCTTCCATATTTTCTTAAAAATGTTGTTTGATTCAAGTAATAGAGTATTAATTAATAACTTTCATTCATTCCAGAACTGAAAATACTGTAAAAATTTTATGTTAGGGACAGCAGAATTTGAATAATGACTGACATTGCAGAAAGCAGACTCAAATATCACTATTAAATCTTTGAAAACACTGGAGCATCACTAGAGAATGTGCAGTGAAGTTCACTGTTTCTTTTTCTAGAAGGATATTCCTAAATTTCATCTTAATGTCATTTTAACTGGTGCACAGTCATTATGGTGATTAATTTGTTCAAATCTTTCCCCTCTCCTCAAATGAATGAAGCTTTTGTTCTAGGCTAAGTGACCATAGTGTACCATAAATTGCTTAAACATACGAGTATGTAGTTTGATACTAGTGAAAATGGAATGTCTGACAAGGTTAAAATTTTAATTCGCATAGTATCAAGAACAAAAGTTGTTCTGTGTATATGGCAAGACATCAGTTATACTAAGACTCATTTTTTATGTTTAGAGCTGCATTTTTTATTTATTTATTTATTTTTGATAGTGACTTAAGTAACTTCACTTTCTGTTTTATGACTTAAAACCCTTATTTGCTTTCAGAACGATCGTATTCAGAAATTAAATGTAGTTGACAGAAGTGGTTTTGTAGGTGATGTTCAAGAAATTCAAGTTAAACAAATTACTCCACCTGATTTAAGTATTCCACTGGAGTTGGGTCGTGATGAGAATTTTTCTCAATTTTTGCCTAAACATCGTAGGATAGCTGCTCGCCTTATTGAGATTCTTATGGGTAAGTTAACTGTTTCTTACATCAATAGCTATAACTGTCAAATCTCATTTAACATTGTGGTTTGCCATCACCTTAAATTCTGTCTCATCTTCACTCTTACTGTGGCCATGGAAAAGTAGATGGAGTGCTGGCTTGCAGTTTAGGGCACCCTCTTCCCCTTTTGACAGAAAGCTGGTGCTAAATATGGAAGAATCAGCTGTTATCAAAGGCAGAAGGGTGCAGAAAGCAATGGGTACCACTACATTAAAGGCGCAGACATGAAGTGGACCCAGAGGATAAACAAACCTGAAAAGTAATCTCATGGTGACCACAACCTTCTTTTAAAAAAAAAAAAATTTAAAAAAAATAAAAAAAAGTGGTAGAAGAAGGAGGAGGAAGAGAGGAAGAAGAAGAAGCAAATTAGTTCATCACTGATGGGGACTGGCCAAGAGTGGTTACTAGATGATTAGAATTACACTTGCTAGATATTATCACAGTGAAATGTAAAACAGACAGAATTTCTCATCAGATGAGTATGTCATAATAGCAATAGCATCACCGAATGGTGTAGCAGCAGAGCATGGATTGAATTATTCTTCTGAGGACTGAGACAAAGCCAGTACTAACTAGCAGTGTACAAGTTTACAGACAGACATCACAGGTTAATGATTGTGAAGTAGAGACATTATACAGGGTGTTTATTAAACCAGGTATACAAAAGTAACCTTCAATTGTGAAAAGGGTAAGTAATCTATAGAAATATCTGGTACAGTACTGAGTGCAGTATATCTTCAAGTTTTATTCCCACCTGAAACTGTTAGTTCCTAACATCCTCCCCAAGAGGCATGTGCAAATAAGTTATTCCAGCAATCATCATGGAGTTGTATAATGGTACCGAACATGCATAGTACTATGGTTTCATGATTCCAAACCCACTATTGTAGTTCAGAGACAATTCAAGACTAAATATCACAAGCCTTCTTCTTAAAGATGGATTGTTATTAATTGGTACAATCATTTCTCCTAAACTGGCTGTGCATCACCTATGACCCTGGGTCAGGATCAGCCAGCAGCCTCTGATGCAGCAATTGAACAAGTTCAACAGACTTAACTGGACATGCGTGAACATTATGTAATGCCTCAGTTACAACAGGATATGGGAACAGAATTTATTTTCCAGCAAGATGATGTGCCACTATATTATCATCATTAAATAGGAATGTATCAATGTGGATTGGATATGGTGGAACAGTATCCTGGACCATGATCACTTGATTTAATCCCAGTGGACTTCTGTGTATGGGACTGCATTAAAGGCAGAGTTTACCCCTCTGCTTCCAAGAAACGTTGATGAGCTGTGACAACAGATAACACAAAAAATTGCCACCTTGCATCATGATTTGCCTCACATGATTTGGCAGGAAACTAATTACAGGTGGGACACGTGTCATCTTACAAAAGGTAGCCACATTGAACATTTCTAAGTAAAACTTGATGACGTACTTCATTCAGTGCTATATCAAACATTTCTGTAAGTTACTTACTTTTTTCACAATTAAAGGTTACTTTTTTAAAGCTAACTTATAAACAAGATGTATAAGAAAATAGGGGATGTTGATAAAAATATTTAAAGAGGGAAGAAAATTTTACTGTCCTAGTTAACTGGAGTGCTCCTAGAGGGAAAGTAAGGTAAGGTAATGGTAGAATACAGGCTGGGGTAAAGGAATGAGAGGGAAGAGAGGCTTGCTGAGTCTGCCATAAGTTTCAGGTGGTTGTAGTGAACACACTCTTTGAAAATCATAAAGGACACAGGGGAATATCAACTGGACTACCTAACGGTTAGCCAAAGATTTAAAAATCAATTTCTGGGTCCCAAATCACACCCAGGTGTAGAAACAGACTCAGCCAATAAACGAGTGGTGATTAACAGCAGGTTCAGATTTAGTAAAGCAACAATTTAAAAAATAATAAAATAATTAAAAAATTAAAAAAAAATAAAAAATAAACAAATAATAAAAAAATATATAAATAATAAAATAATAAATAAATAATAAAAGATAAATAAGTATAATAAATAATAAATAACAAAATAATAAATAAATAATAATAAATAATAAATAAAAAAAAAACATGACCCATGGACCTTGCCGTAGGTAGGGAGGATTGCGTGCCTCAACGATACGTATAGCTGTACTGTAGGTGCAACCACAATGGAGGGGTATCTGTTGAGAGGCCAGACAAATGTGTGGTTCCTGAAGAAGGGCAGCAGCCTTTTCAGTAGTTGCAGGGGCAACAGTCTGTATGATTGACTGATCTGGCCTTGTAACACTAACCAAAACGGCCTTGCTGTTGTGGTACTGCGAACGGCTGAAAGCAAGGGGAAACTACAGCCGTAATTTTTCCCGAGGGCATGCAGCTTTACTGTATGATTAAAGGATGATGATATCCTCTTGGGTAAAATATTCCGGAGGTAAAATAGCCCCCATTTGGATCTCTGGGCAGGGACTACTCGAGAGGATGTCGTTATCAGGAGAAAGAAAACTGGCGTTCTACGGATTGGAGCGTGGAATGTCAGATCCCTTAATCAGGCAGGTAGGTTAGAAAATTTAAAAAGGGAAATGGATAGGTTAAAGTTATATATAGTGGGAATTAGTGAAGTTCGGTGGCAGGAGGAACAAGACTTTTGGTCAGGTGAATACAGGGTTATAAATACACAATCAAATAGGGGTAATGCAGGAGTAGGTTTAATAATGAATAAAAAATAGGAGTGTGGGTAAGCTACTACAAACAGCATAGTGAATGCATTATTGTGGTCAAGATAGACATGAAGCCCATGCCTACTACAATAGTACAAGTTTATATGCCAACTAGGTCTGCAGATGATGAAGAAATTGATGAAATGTATGATGAGATAAAAGAAATTATTCAGGTAGTGAAGGGGGACGAACATTTAATAGTCATGGGTGACTGGAATTCATCAGTAGGAAAAGGAAGAGAAAGAAAAGTGGTAGGAGAATATGGATTAGTGCTAAGAAATGAAAGAGGAAGCCGCCTCGTATAATTCTGCACAGAGCATAACTTAATCATAGCTAACACTTGGTTCAAGAACCATGAAAGAAGGTTGTATACATGAAAGAACCCTGGAGATACTAGAAGGTTTCAGACAGATTATATAATGGTAAGACAGAGATTTAGGAACCAGGTTTTATATTGTAAGACATTTCCAGGGGCAGATGTGGACTCTGACCACAATCTGTTGGTTATGAACTGTAGATTAAAACTGAAGAAACTGCAAAAAAGTGGGAATTTAGGGAGATGGGACCTGGGTAAACTGAAAGAACCAGAGGTTGTACAGAGTTTCAGGGAGAGCATAAGGGAACAATTGACAGGAATGGGGGAAAGAACTACAGTAGAAGAAGAATGGGTAGCTTTGAAGGATGAGATAGTGAAGGCAGTAGAGGATCAAGTAGGTAAAAAGACGAGGGCTAGTAGAAATCCTTGGGTAACAGAAGAGATACTGAATTTAATTGTGAACAGAGAAAATACAAAAATGCAGGCAAAAAGGAATACAAACGTCTCAAAAATGAGATCGACAGGAAGTACAAAAATGGCTAAGCAGGGATGGCTAGAGGACAAATGTAACGATGTAGAGGCTTATCTCACTAGGGGTAAGATAGATACTGCCTACAGGAAAATTAAAGACACCTTTGGAGAAAGGAGAACCACTTGTATGAATATCAAGAGCTCAGATGGAAACCCAGTTCTAAGCAAAGAAGGGAAAGCTGAAAGATGGAAGGTGTATATAGAGGGTCTATACAGGGGCGATGTACTTTAGGACAATATTATGAAAATGGAAGAGGATGTAGATGAAGATGAAATGGGAGATATGATACTGCGTGAAGAGTTTGACAGAGCACTGAAAGACCTAAATCAAAACAAGGCCCCTGGAGTAGACAACATTCCATTAGAACTACTGACAGCCTTGGGAGAGCTAGACCTGACAAAACTCTACCATCTGGTGAGCAAGATGTATGAGACAGGTGAAAATCCCTCAGACCTCAAGAAGAATATAATAATTCCAATGCCAAAGAAAGCAGGTGTTGACAGATGTGAAAATTACTGAAATATCAGTTTAATAAGTCACAGCTGCAAAATACTAACATGAATTCTTTACAGACGAATGGAAAAACTGGTAGAAGATGACTTCGGGGAAGATCAGTTTGGATTCCGTAGAAATGTTGGAACACGTGACACAACACTGACCCTACGACTTATATTAGAAGAAAGATTAAGGAAAGGCAGGTGTTGACAGATGTGCAAATTACCAATCTATCAGTTTAATAAGTCACAGCTGCAAAATACTAATACCAATTCTTTACAGACGAATGGAAAAACTAGTAGAAGCCGACCTCAGGGAAGATCAGTTTGGATTCCGCAGAAATGTTGGAACATGTGAGGCAATACTGACCCTACGACTTATCTTAGAAGAAAGATTAAGGAAAGGCAAACCTACATTTCTAGCATTTGTAGACTTAGAGAAAGCTTTTGACAATGTTGACTGGAATACTCTCTTTCAAATTCTGAAGGTGGCAGGGGTAAAATACAGGGAGTGAAAGGCTATTTACAATTTGTACAGAAACCAGGTGGCAGTTATGAGAGTCGAGGGACACGAACGGGAAGCAGTGGTTGGGAAGGGAGTGAGACAGGGTTATAGCCTCTCCCCGATGCTATTCAATCTGTATATTGAGCAAGCAGGAAAGGAAACAAAAGAAAAGTTTGGAGTAGGCATTAAAATCCATGGGGAAGAAATAAAAACTTTGAGGTTTGCTGATGACATTGTAATTCTGTCAGAGACAGCAAAGGGCTTGAAAGAGCAGTTGAACGGAATGGACAGTGTTTTGAAAGGAGGGTATAAGATGAACATCAACAAAAGCAAAATGAGGATAATGGAATGTAGTTGAATTAAGTTGGGTGATGCTGAGGGAATTAGTTTAGGAAATGAGACACTTGAAGTAGTAAAGGAGGTTTGCTATTTGGGGAGCAAAATAACTGATGATGGTCAAAGTAGAGAGGATATAAAATGTAGACTGGCAATGGCAAGGAAAGCGTTTCTGAAGAAGAGAAATTTGTTAGCATCGAGTATAGATTTAAGAGTCAGGAAGTCGTTTCTGAAAGTATTTGTATGGAGTGTGGCCATGTATGGAAGTGAAACATGGACGATAAATAGTTTAGACAAGAAGAGAATAGAAGGTTTCAAAATGTGGTGCTACAGAAGAATGCTGAAGATTAGATGGGTAGATCACATAACTAATGAGGAGGTATTGAATAGAATTGGGGAGAAGAGGAGTTTGTGGCACAACTTGACTAGGAGAAGGGTTCGGTTGGTAGGACATGTTCTGAAGCATCAAGGGATCACCAACTTAGCCAACTTAGTACTGGAGGGCAGAGTGAAGGGCAAAAATCGTAGAGGGAGACCAAGAAATGAATACACTAAGCAGATTCAGAAGGATGTAGGCTGCAGTAGGTACTGGGAGATGAAAACGCTTGCACCGGATAGAGTAGCATGGAGAGCTGCATCAAACCAGTCTCAGGACTGAAGACCACAACAACAATAAAAAAGTATATAATGGTAAAAATAGCAAGTTATCATTTTCCACTAAGTGTGCCTGTTGGTGGCTCAGTGCTTTTGCTATTCAAGTAGTGGTATCCTGTGCTACAAATCATTTAAATTTGGCCAGAATTTCCTTATTATATTTAAATCTTTATATTGAATACTCAATTTGTGGTATCCTGTTCTACAAATCATTTAAATTTGGCCAGAATTTCCTTATTATATTTAAATCTTTATATTGAATACTCATTTCACGCCTGATGTATTTGTAGGGGTAATTTCACTACATAAAGGAAAACACTTGTGTGGAATTTATACTGTGAACGACCACCTTTATTGTACCGCACAAACACACTTGATACATATGTTAATGCGGGAAAACGAACACTCGTCGTGTCCTCCAAAGAACCCCGCTCGTAAAGAGAATCTCTCAGTGTCTTGTCGACTATCGACTTGTCACTCCCACACAGCCCCCCCCTCCCCCCCCCCCCCCCCTGAAGTGCGGAGCACCCGGTATGGTGGGGTACTTAAACTTCACCTCTCGGCCTGCGCGAGTGCGGATAGTGCGGGTGTGGGAGCTGCTTGCTGATTCTGTTGCTGCATTAGGCCCCCTGGTGTGGGGCTCATGTGGGACACAGCTGTCTGGTTCTGCGGAAGGTGTGGGTTCGTTGCAAGTTGTGTCTGAAGTCGTCTGTGAGACTGTCATCAGTGCTGGCATTGTCCAAGCGGGTTTTACTCGCTCAATGGAAAGTTTGGTCGACTTTCCCTGGAGGAGGATATCCATTGTGTGTGTGTGTCCCGTCCTAGCACTTGGTATGGTCCAGTGTACGGTGGCTGTAATGAATGACGTACCAGGTCTGTGCGGAGCATGATGTGGGAACAAGTATTGAGGGACTTGTGTATGAACACTGGATGTGTGCCATGCTGAGACGTCGGGGCTGCACGTAGTGTCTCTGCCTGCTTCCTCATTTGTTTCAAGAGGTGGGGTAGTTGTGTGTCATCTTGGAGAGGAACTGGTGCAAGGAATTCTGCTGGAACTCGGAGTGGTTCTCCGTATACCAACTCTGCCAAGGAACAATGGATGTCTGTTTTTAATGCGGTCCGTAACCCCAACAAAACCAATGGCAACGCTTGAGTCCATGAGTCCTTGTGGCACATCAGGGCAGCCTTTAAGGTCCGGTGCCACCTTTCCACCAAACTATTGCTGGTCGGGTGGTAGCTAGTAGTACGGTTTCGTTGGAAGCCGCAGAGTTTTGACAGTTGTTGGAACAGTGTTGACTCGAACTGGCATCCTTGGTCAGTGGTAACGAAAAATGGGCACCCAAAAAGAGCCATCCAAGTTTCCAAGAATGCGCGTGCAGTAGTCTCTGCCAAAATGTCCCTGATTGGTGTAGCCTCTGCCAACCGCGTGCAACGATCCACTGCCGTAAACAAGTACCTGTAACCTTCTGAAGGGGGGAGGGGTGCAACCAAGTCAATGTGTACATGCCCAAAATGTGCCGTTGGGTTTGGGAATTGTCCTACTGGAGCGTGAACATGGTGTCCCACTTTGCTACGTTGACACTGATAGCAGCTACGGGCCCACTCCCGTATATCTTTCTTGATTGAAGGCCACACAAAATGGTCCGTCACTAATTTCACTGAGGCATTGGTTCCCGGATGTGCCAGGTTGTGAATGCTGTCGAATACCTTTCGTCGGAACTGGGGGGTGATGTATGGGCGTGGTCTAACCGTGGAGGTGTCGCACCATACCTTACATGGGCTGCAGGGGACGTCCACAAGTTGTAAATGTAGGCCAGTGGACGGGTCCGCCAACAAGGATTGCAGCTGCGCATCTGAAGCCTGGGCCCTTGCCAATTCAGAATAATCTAACATTGGACTTATCCCATTAATACGTGAGAAATAGTCTGCCACAATGTTTTCAGCACCATGGATGTGACGCACGTCTGTCGAAAACTGGCATATAAACTCTATATGGTGGGCCTGGCGGGGGGAACATGAATCGCTGACTTTGTAGAAAGCTGCCACGAGAGGTTTGTGGTCGGTGTATATGGTGAATTGCCTGCCCTCAACTAAGGGGCGGAAGTGCCTGACGCTTTCATACATTGTGAGGAGTTCCCTGTCATATGCACTCCAACGAGTTTGACTCATCTGTAGTTTTTGTGAGAAGAAACTTAGTGGCTGCCAATGACCCTTCACTCTCTGGTGCAGTGCTGCCCCGATTGCGGCTTGGCTTGCGTCCACTACTATGGCTAGCTGAGCTCCTGGTGCAGGGTGTGCAAGCCCCACTGCGTTGTGAAGGCTGTTTTGCAGTGCCTTGAAAGCCGAGTCCATCTCGGGTGTCCATGGGAGTGGGCGCTTGCCAATTTTGTTGTGTCCAGCCAAGGCACTGTTCAGTGGCGTCTGGATTGCTGCTGTTCCGGGGAGGTGGCGACGATAGAAATTTATCATCACTAGGAACCGTCGGAGATCGTGGTAGGTTTGAGGCCGTGGTAGGGTACGCAACAACTCCAGCTTCTCTGGCAGTGGTAAAATGCCCTGAGCTGACACTTTATAACCCAGGAAGGTTACAACGGGTTCCCCAAACACGCACTTGTCCTTGTTAAGTGTAATTCCATGAGCACTAAGCCTGCTTTGCACCTCGCTTACATGTTTCTGATGGTCGGAAACATTCTCCGAAAACACCAGAATATTGTCTAAATAGGTGAAACAATATGGTAGTCCTCTTAGTACGCTGTCTAGGAACCGTTGCCATGTCTGGGCCGCATTTTTCAGCCCAAATGGCATCACCAAAAATTCAAACAGCCCGAATGGGGTTGTCACTGCAGTCTTTGGTATGTCCTGCTCTGCCATTGGGATCTGATTATAAGCCTTACGGCAATCCAAAACACTGAATATGGATGCCCCGGCCAGTGAATGGGTGAAATCCTGTATATGTGGCACAGGGTATCTGTCTGGAACAGTTCAGGCATTCAAAGCTCGATAATCACCGCACGGGCGCCATGACCCATTCTTTTTACGGGCGAGATGCAGAGGAGAGGACCATGGACTGTTGGATGGCTGTATAGTTCCTTCCTGTAGCATCTCGTTGAAAATGGCCTTGGTTTCCCGCAAGCGATCAGGTGCAAGCCTGTGAACACGTGAGGAGACTGGTGGGCCTGGAGTTGTACGGATGTGGTGCACCGTCTCATGCTTCGCCCTGCTCTTTCTTGTTCCCTGTTGTGGTTTGGGTGTCGCCTTTGTGGTTGAAACAGCAGGAGCCTGTTGTTGTGTCGTTAACTGTTTTGATGTCGTTTGAGCCATGTGCCGGTCAGCTTCCTTCGTTGCTATGGTGTCCTCCCAGGTGGGTGCACTGAGGTTATCTACCCTTTGGCATGCATGAGAAGTCGGACGTCCTTGTATTCCCGGAATAACAAATCCATTGACAGAATGGACGAGTTGTGACTTGTGTAAATCCACGGACAATGCATGTTTTGCCAGGAAATCAGCACCTAGTATAGGTTGGTCGATATCGGCCATAACGAAGGTCCAGTTGCATTCTTCTGGTAGCCCAATGTCCACTGGCAGTGTTTTCTGTCCATATGTGTGGATGACTGAGTCGTTGACTGCTTTCAAAGTGGTCTCTTCAGTGCGTTTGTCTGAAGGGAAGAAATTTACAGGCAGAGTGCTGACATCTGAGCCGGTGTCAACCAAGAACATCCATCCTGTAGAGCGATCAGGAATGAAAAGTCTTTGTGAAGCAGCGTACCTTACAGCTGTGGGAGAAGTCGATCCACATAACGTAGACTCGTGCTGAAATGGGGGTGTTCCCCTTCCATGCGTCTGTGAGTTTAGGCGCAGTTGCTTGTTGTCACGGTCGGCTGCACCTAAAGCAGGCCGTGGGATGCGTTTGGGTGTGAGCATGGCGTCTTACACTTCGTAGCTTGCGCGCCAAAGCGCTGGTGTAACCAGCAATAACCGGTGCCGTTGTTTGCGTGACGCGGCGGTCGCGTCGGCTGGTGACGACGCGTGTGTGTGTCAGCCGCCACAACGTCGCGTGGCTCTAGCCGCTGCAGCTGGGTGGTCAGCTGATCGATGGCAGCGCGGAGAGATCGGAAATCTTCGGTCGCGTCCGGCGCTCGTCGTGCGGTCGTGGCAGCACAAGCTGGAGGCGCCGCGTCGACCGGCTCCGGCCGTGCTCGGCTGGTGTCGTTGGCCGAGGTGGTTGCGGCGGCGGCCACTGTGGTGCGTGAGTCGAACAGGGAGTGCGCTCTATCGGCTACTTGCAGCAACTCGCTTAATGGCCGGCCCTCGTAAGCAATTAAGGTTAAGCCCACCTGCGGAGGTAACTGCTGTTGCCATATGTGCAAAAGAAATTGTCTGAGAACACGGAAGGGTCCACCATAGCACGTAAATGCCGGTAAAAGTCTGAAGGTGACCTGTCACCGCGTTTCTCATGGTACAGGATCTGTGATATCCGCTGATCCACAGGTTTTGTACAACGCGAAATTAAAGCCGTCTTGAGAGTGGCGTAGGCTTGTTGTGGTGGGGGCTGCATAATTATATCCGATACCACTGACGACGCACGTTGGTCCAGGTTGCATATCACTAGCGTGAACTGTTCATAATCGTTGACTATTTGTTGCTGCACGAAAATGTTCTCCATAATAGCGAACCAAATTTCCGGACGCTCGGGAACGAAAGGTGGGGGTCAAATTTGTAACCGCGACACAGGTGGCCCACGATCACTGGCGAACGGGAAGTGCGAAACTCGTGGGAGCGGTACCGACACGGGTGATGAAAACGGGAGCACTTTGGGTCTGATATCGGGGTGTCCTGCGCGCTGGTTGTGCAAGGCAATGTCCTGTGGCGGCGGCGCGGGACCCGCCGGCACACGCGGCGTGGTTGGAAACGTAACGTCGTGGGCGAAGTCGATTTGAGATGTAGGCGTCCGTGGCACTGTGAACTGAGGGTCTTGCTGCAGCGTGTCGAGCTCCTTTTTGATGTTTTGGATGACGCCGTCGATGTCGCGGAAGAGGTTCTGTGCAGACGACATGTCGATACGAGACGTCGCGGAAAATATCTCAAGAAACTTGCCTACTGTCACACTGCTTAGTTACGGGGTCACCACTTATGTAGGGGTAATTTCACTACATAAAGGAAAACACTTGTGTGGAATTTATACTGTGAACGACCACCTTTATTGTACCGCACAAACACACTTGATACATACGTTAACGCGGGAAAACGAACACTCGTCGTGTCCTCCAAAGAACCCCGCTCGTAAAGAGAATCTCTCAGTGTCTTGTCGACTATCGACTTGTCACTCCCACATATTCAAAGTATAAGCAATTACTAACATAAGACTCATGTATTCTTAGTAAGCGTATATTGTTACAAGTTTTTTGTTGTGCCTGTCTGCAACTCAGCATCTCCACTACATGGTGAGTAGCAACTTTCCTTTTCATGATATTGTTACATTCCATCCTGGGATTTCCATTGTTCAATGATAATAATATGTCAGTAGTTATGGTAGACAGTAAGTTATTGGTAATAACAGATGTCGATAAGTTATCAGTAATAACTGAATATGGTAAATTCTCAGAAGTAACAAACACTGGTAAAATTTCAATAGTAACAGGGGCTGTAAATTCTAAGTAATAATCCAAGTTAACAATTTCTCACTACTAACAGATGACAGTGAATTCTCAGGAGTAGCAGAAGATAGCAATGTGCCAATAGTAACATATCAACAACAACAAAACTTATTATCTATCAAATCTGCATTATGAGCAAGTTCACCAATAACAGAGGATTCCACAGTAGCTTATAATTTCTATGATTTTTGTTCCATTTCATGTGTAGGTACTGTAACAGTTTCTATATTATTATTTGTAGCTTGTTCTAAAGTACCTTCAGTTTCTATTAAATCTGTTTCTAACATTTGTTGTTCATTAATTCTAACAGCCTCTTGGTTGGTTGGTTTGTTTGGGGGAAGAGACCAAACAGCGAGGTCATCGGTCTCATCAGATTAGGGAAGGATGGGGAAGGAAGTTGGCCGTGTCCTGTCAAAGGAACCATCCCAGCATTTGCCTGGAGCGGTTTAGGGAAATCACGGAAAACTTAAATCAGGATGGTTGGATGCGGGATTGAACCATCGTCCACCCGAATGCGAGTCCAGCGTGCTAACCACTGCGCCACCTCGCTCGGTCTCTAACAGCCTCTAATGAACTAATATTTTCTGCATATTTAACATTGTTGTCAGTCTTTTTTTCCACTAAATCTATCCACAGGCACTGACTCCACGGGGCCTGAGGGGGCCTGAGCCCCCTGTAAACTATGTTTGGGGGGGGGGGGGGGTGGAGCCCCCCCCCCCCCAAATAATTTAAGAAAATTATTAGTTATATTATGCTTTGTTGTAAAATATCAAAATTATGTTCGAATTATTTTATTTTTCCTGTTTGACAATAGTTTTCTTTTAAAATACATTTATTAATGAGTTACAACAAATAATTATTACAGTAGTAAGCAGGCTAACTGAAAACTAGTGGTGTTATCATGATAGTGTTAAGGTGCTGCGGGCACACTTGGAATTCGTCCCGGTGCTCGAACCTTCAGGTGAAGTCTGGCACTGATGGGCCAGCGCCGCGGCTTCGGTGACATTAAAAGGACTGGAGCAAAAGCACCTGGAACCCTCTGCCTCATGTCGCTGTGATGCTTCAAGACATTTACCATGTCACAGCTACGTAAAGCTCACCCTGCTGTCACAGTCATTCAGTGTGGATAGTTTCATTCAGTGCATGCTGCAGACATGTTTAGCGTTCCGACTTCAGTGTCTAGTAGACTATTTTATATAACTATATTTTATTCACTTACTTTAGTCTCTTAATGTGTTGTGAATTAAGTTTGCAATGGATAAATTTGTTACCAAAAAGGGGCATTTGGAAGTTGATGATACTGCAAGTCAAGCTCCAACAATTATTGTGTCATCAATTGCTTCATCGTATTCAGGTGAGAACCTTTCACTGCAAAAACCTGGACAATCCGGTAAGGAAAGATCATTTCAGAAGTCTTGGTTGATCAAATATACATGGCTAGGATATGAAGCATCCACTGAAAAAGAATTTTGCAAAACCTGTAAAGAGGCAGATGCTAAAAATCTATTACAATTTTCTTCAAAAAAAGAAGATGCATTTACTTCCATAGGGTTTTCTACAATTCCGTCTTCACAAAAATATGTTTACGCATAAAAAAGTGTTCTGAAACTAAGTTCTATCACTAACCCAAGTGTAGCCTCCCAATTGAATGAACAGTTAGATAGTGATATGAACAAAGGCTGTTTAGCTTTTGAGACAATTTTTACTACCATGCAATTTCTATGCTGACAAGGACTAGCATTTAGAGGACACAAAGATGTAAACTCAAATTTTTTTCAGGTTGTTGGAACACTGAAAGAATTATATACCTGTGTTTAAAGATTGGTTAGAGCATTTGGGATATTAGTGGATGTCCCACAATATTCATAATGAGATCATTGATCTGCTAGGAAAGTCTGTGTTGAAAAAGTTACTGGTTTCAGTCAAGAAGACTGAACATTTTTCTGTAATGCTTGATGAAACAATTGATTCTTCAATTAACGAACAAGAGTCATTTTGTATTTTTACTGCCAATGATTCCTTAATCATCAATGAAGACTTTATTGGCTTATACGAGACTCCCAACACTGAATCACAAACTCTATTTAGTATTTTAAAAGATGTTTTTGCTCGTCTTGATTTGTCAATGGATAATTTAAGGGGACAGTGCTATGATGGTGCCTTGAATATGAGAGGTAAGTTCAAAGGACTAAAAAAGTTAGTTTTGGATATGCAACCAAAAGCGTGTTATGTGCACTGCACTGCTCACGGTTTAGACTTGGCAGTTGTAGACAATCTCCACCATCTTATGTCTATGAGGGATATTATGGCTTTAGCCAAGGAGTTAATAAACACCGTAAAAGAATCCAACAAAAGGATGGGACTTTTCAGAAGCATAGGCTGTGAGAGCTCCAATGACCAAGCTGGTCTACGACCCCTTTGCCTGACTCGATGAACTATGTGAGCTTCTAGTATCTTGAGAATATTGAAAAACTTTGAAGAACTTCTAGAGTTTTTTAAAACATTTTCTGCAGAGGACAAAACAGAGGCAGGTTACAAATGTGTAGGCTACCTTGAGTCAATGTTACAGTTCTTTCTTTGTCTTTATTGCCAAGCAGTGAACCCAGTAGAGGATGTCAATGAAAAAATTCAGTGCCCTCATCTAAGTGTTGCTGATCTGGAAAAAATATATGAGGGCTTGATTTGTATATTGAATGGAAGGTGTGATAGTTTTGAACACATTTGGGAATTGTGTTTAAAAGAAAAACCATCACAAGTTGATGATCCTTGGCTGCCTCGGAATTTAAATATACCAAATCTAGTACCTTCAGCCATGGAAGTCGAACATGCACCAGAACAAATGGACGTGGTCAGCCCATAGAGGGCTCCGCCTCCACGGCGGCTATTCCGCGCAGCGGCTCTCGCGCAGCGAGGGCACCACCGCTACGCCACGTGCAGACAGCGGCCAATAGCCGCTCCTTCCGGTTTCGTATGTAGGGATCCACTCTGCCCTAGTCCAGTCAGTCTGGTACTTGCTCAGGATTTCGTTTCTATCTCGGCGGTACTGCATTCTGGTCGTTGCTCGTTGTTGACATTTGCCTGGCTCTGGTTCTGAGTGGATTTACTGTTGGTGTTTGGTGTTGTGGTTTCCACAAGCCTCCATTGTTTATCTCTTCCTTGTTGTGTCGGTCATAGTCGGTCGTGGTCGGTTGATGTCAGGTGTCGTTGGTCTGTCGTCCGACTCGTCCTGTGTTTAACCGGTGGTGCGTACTCCACCGCCGGCGGCTTCCCCGCCTGGTGGCTCCAATCTGCAGCCCAAGGCATTCCCGCAGTTGGTTTTGGTTACTACACCAAAGAAGGATGAAAACAATGAAGCCAGATCGCCACACACTTTCAAAACCCCAAAGAAATACTACAAAGCTATTAGCATTGAAGTTTGGGAAACAGTGGAATCTTGTATTACTGAGTGGTTTGCTTCAAGTGGACCCACACAGGTCATTGCAGTTGAATAAGAGTGATACTTTTAGTAAACAGAGGTGAAACAAATTTGAAAAAATCAATGGAGTTTTTCATAAATGACCTAGACATTGAGAGACTGCACTTACACTTGACTATGTTAGCCGATATCGCTAATAAAAAACAACTGGTCTTAAAAAACATGCATGATGTAAGAAAGCATGTTGCACAAGAGCCTGCAGTTGGAGAAATGTTAAGTGAAGTAGTGAAGTGCATTAAGCTTCTCCAAGTAGTTCCAGTCACGACACCAACAGCAGAACGGTCATTTAGTGCCCTTAGACGTCTGAAGCCATATCTCCGATCAACAATGGGACAGAAGCGATTGAACAACTTGGCTGTTCTTCTGCCCACTGAGACGTCTTGGATGAATTGGATATCCGAACAGTGATCAACGACTTCATAATTCAGTAATCCAGTCAGACGGCTGACATTTGCACCTTTCTAAAGACACTCTAGCCCTAATAATGGCATTTAGAGCAATATTAAAATTCCTCGTAAAATAGAGAAATAGATCCATACATAATGTTAAATTTTCAGTTTTAATATATTAGTACTAGTTTAGTACTGCATTACTATATTACTACAGTACTGTATTAGTTATTTTCAAATACTTAAATATTTTTAGGGTGTAAGACCCAATTAAAACCCGCTATTTACATACTTTTTGACTGAAAGTATTAGACATACTATATTAACTTTACTAACTATATTAAAGCATTAACTTTGAGATATTATTTTTATTTAATGAACCCTGAGCCTTATTCAAAGTAAGCTTAAATTAGCTATTTCACTTGCTAATCAAAGTGCTATTGCTGTGTGACAGCAATATTTTATGTTTTATTCTTTTAATGATAGTTTAGGATTTATTTAAATATAATTTCAGTCTTTTCAGAGCCTTATATTTACTGCTCTGCAATAGTCTATAAGTATGATTATTACTCTAAATTAAATTAGCTTTTTACGAAAAAGCATGCGTGTTTATGTTTTGTTTCTTTTTTTAAAGCCAAAAAATGTGTCAGGATTGTTGAGTTTCCCAGAGTGTTGAGTTATTCAGAGTCCAGTTTTCAGGGGTCTAATGTTGATCATATGACTCTAAAATGTTTAAAAAAATTTTAAAACTCACTATTTTTCATCTAAAATTTAGAAAATTTCCCTTGGCAAGACACCTATTATGTGCTCCCCCCCCCCCCCTCCCCCCCCCAATATTTTTTATAAGTCAGTGCCCCTGAATCCATCTGATCTTTGAAACCCTCTACTTCTACTCCCCACCCCAAAGTCAACCCTTACACCCAATAAATGTATAATGTATGTGAATCTTCTATAGTTGTTTCTGTGAAGCAACTTTTATGTAAGTAACTTACAGGAACACAGCCAGGTGAAGCCATTAAGAACTGCCGATATTTTTACAGGTGACTATCGTGTCATTTCCAAGGCAAGACTGCAGCACGTAAGCACTGTACAAGTGAATTTAAAACCTCACTTAGACAGTGCTTACTTGCTGCAGTCTTGTCTTGAAAATGACAGAATGTAGAATGTGTAGAATGTAGTATATTCGTCTCATAACGTACAGTTAAAAATCAAAGATTTTTGTAGTGGAGACATGTCAAATTACTTTTTAAAAAATGAGGTAATAATAATTAACATATTTAAGCAGGCATTTCTGAATTTTTAAACATGAACAATTTAACAAGAACATATATCACACTTATTGTAATTTTGCAGCTTGCAATACAATTTATACAGTATATTAACAACATATTATACAATACATAATCTTTACTGTTTCATTTCTTTTCAAATTGCCAAACTGTCCTGCATGGATTCTTCAACTGAATATTAACATTTTTCCACTGTTGTTGTTGTTGTGTCTTCAGTCCTGAGACTGATTTGATGCAGCTCTCCATGCTGCTCTATCCTGTGCAAGCCTCTTCATCTCCCAGTACCTACTGCAACCTACATCCCTCTGAATCTGCTTAGTGTATTCATCTCTTGGTCTCCATCTACGATTTTTACCCTCCACGCTGCCCTCCAGTACTAAATTGGTGATCCCTTGATGCCTCAGAACATGTCCTACCAACCAATCCGCTTCTTCTAGTCAAGTTGTGCCACAAACTCCTCTTCTCCCCAATCCTATTCAGTACCTCCTCATTAGCTATGTGATCTACCCATCTAATCTTCAGCATTCTTCTGTAGCACCACATTTCAAAAGCTTCTATTCTCTTCTTGTCTAAACTATTTATCATCCACGTTTCACTTCCATACATGGCTACACTCCTTACAAATACTTTCAGAAACGATTTTTCCAGTAGTGTAGTAAATAACAATCTTTTTAATGTGTCAGAATCCATATTTAGCAGATTTGTCTTATTTAATTCATTGTCAGTTTTTAATCCCATGTACAATGGTGGTTGAGTTGGGAGAGGGAATTTTGAAACTGTCTCTGTGACAAGTACTGTAATTGTGGTTGAAATGAAAATTGTCAAGTGATTTTTGATTTTTATATATGAAAATACAAATTTTGTAGATGCGCAGATAAGGAATGGTTAGTATTTTTTATTTTTTAAGTAATGGGTGACATGATATTCTTTTTTGGACTAAACACGTTTCTTATGATTTTTTTTTAAAGTGTAAGTAATCTTGGGCTGTTCGTTGAGTTTCCTAAGAAAATTATTCCATATCGAATTTTAGTTTCAAAGTAGACATTTTTCCTGGTGTCCGTAAGGATGGAACCAGAGAAGACATTCATCACATAAGCTAGGCTGTTTAGTTTGTTTGCTAAGAAGTCTACAAGTGCTATTCCAATTGAAATTTTTGTCAAGATTTAGACCTAGAAATTTTACATAACTTGCTTCAGTCATTTCCTGATTGCCATGCACTATTTTTATGGGAGATGCTGATGATATTTTAGCACTGAACTGCACTAAATGTGTTTTTGTGACATGTAGTTTTAATACATTTTGCTGAAATAATAATTCTAGGTTTCCCATTATATTTTCCACAGAATCATGAATTTCTTCTAAATTGTCATTTTCAATTAAAACTGAGGCTTTATCTGTGAATAAAATGGAGTGAACATCTATGCTTAAAGGTGAATCATTTATGTACATCAGAAAAAGATAAGGCCCTAAAATTGAGCCCTGTGGGTCCCCCATACAAATCTGTTTCCAGTCCGAGAATGATTTTTTTCCATTTGAAGTTAGAATAACTTTCTGTTTTCTTTCAGATAAATAAGATTTGAACCACTTTAATGCCCTGTCTATGATCCCGTATCTCTCTAACCTTTGATCACGTCAAAAGCTTTGGTCAAATCACAAAAAATACGTGAGACCTTTTTACCCTTGCCTAAAGCAGAGCTTATCTTTTCAGTGAATTCCCTAATAGCATTTATTGTATTTTTCCCCTTTCGAAATCCAAGCTCATTTTTAACGATAATATTGTTTTCTGTAAGAAAGTTTTCGATATGTTTTGCAAGAAGCCTTTCTATCACCTTAGCAAAAACTGGAAGCAGGGAAATAGGGCAGTAATTTCCCATGTCGTCAAGTGATCCTTTCTTGAACAATGGTCTTATTTCAGCATATTTTAACACACCCAGGAGATATTCTTCCTCAAATGAGTGATTAATAATTTTAGCCAATGGATGAGAAATGATGTTATAAACAGCCTTGACTACAGTGGTTGGAATTTCATCCCATCCAGCAGATTTCTTGTTTTTTAAAGACACTGTAGCATCTTCTACATCTTTTGGGATAACTCTATTGAATGTTTTGAGTCTTGCATTTTGTTTTATATTTACAAAGTTGACATCTACCTTGTCCTGGTGGGCTGTGATACCTACTTCTGATTTTGCCACATTTATGAAAAAATCTTTGAAACAGTTTGACATATAAAAAGGATCTATAATTGTATCATTTTGAAGTTTAATTTGGACAATTTCTTGGCACTTGTTCTTTATTCCCAATTGAAATTTAATAACACCCCAAATTGCCTTTCATTTATTTTCATGTTTACTAATATACACTATGTTAGCCAATTTTTTTGCTGTCTGTACACCTTTTTTGAACATATTTTTATATCTCTTTACATAACCCACAAAGACAGAATTTTTGTTACATTTTAACTCATTGTGAAGCTGTCTTTTCCTGGCCTAGAAACTTTTATTCCTAGTTCACTTCAATTTATTTTATTGGTCACTCGTCACCAGGCCTGAGGGGGAAACGTTTTATTGAAAACATCTAGGAATCAGTTTAGGAATATTTTGAAATTTTTATCACTTAACACACTGTCATCCAGCTGAATCCCTGTAAGTTATTTGAACACTGTATAGTCCAAGAGAAACTTAGGTCTCACAACTCTTGTCTAACTTTCACTTGAGATCAATTTTCAGTCTCTTCAGTGTATCAAAAATCATCTCAACATTTGATATTTGCTGCCAAAAGTTAGTGGATAATGCTAATCTTTTTCTTGTAGATCTACTTGAGAACATCTTATTTATTAATGTTGTCACTAAAAATTTACATCTAAATGATAAATAGTTCAAAATTGTTTCCAGTTCAAAATATGAAGCAACCTATGATGTTCTGATGTATTAAGTAAACATTTGTGTCACTTCCAGTTAACATTAGCTCTTCAGTGGTGTAAATCTTCTGTTCACATAATTCACAATGTGTTATCACAGTTCTTCAGTGTTATTTCAAACTGTCCGTTAATTCACTTTAGATATATTGTAAAGCTCAGTATTTAATTGTATTTTGCACTCAAAGTAATTGCAAAGTCTTTAGTTATTATTATTTTGCATAGTTAAACAATCTCAGTCACTGTATGGCAATGTTCAGATATGTAACTGCTTTATTTTGTCTCAGTAGTTCTCGTTCACATTGTATCAATGGAAGTAGCAAAATATTCTTGGATTTTGGTAAGCCAAATCGTAATTAAAGAATTCTTCAGTAAATGAAAAGATTGTTTTATTCTTAATATGTGGCTTATTCTTCTTTAGTTTTCAGCTCGAACTCCTTTAGTTCAGAATTGTGTTTCACACACAGTCACCACATGAGAGAGTATGTGATAACAAAACATAGTAAATTCTTGTAGCAAAATCCTTTTTAGTTAGTTTCATACTGTATTTTGATTTTAAATTTGAGGTTATTCCTTGTAGATTTGGATTTCACAGTGATCACATGAGAGAGTTCTGTGTGGCAAAACCGAAAATATATTGGTAAGGTTCTTTTTTTTTGTATATTACTGATTAATTATTTTTCATTTTATACTCTGGAAATAACTTCCAACTAGTTCATGTGAACATGATGATTCATTACATGATGAACTACAGATGTGTCTTCTGAGTGGAGATTAAATTCACATCAAGACCATTTACAGATATCTTACAAATGTCATAAAAATCCATCACCAAATAATGTCTTCATTGATAACTCTTTATGTCACCCACACTGTGGCTCCCCTTAAACCATCTGTGCAGTGTTAGAAGCTCCATTCTGGACTTGCTGTGATGTAAAGGTGTATGCTAGTGATCTCCAACAGCCCCCAAGTACTACCTAAAACAAATAATACAACACAAAACAAATATTTACATGTATAAAAATATGCATCTACTTATTATTTAAAAGTATAATTTTTCACATAACATTAATTACCAACATGTTTACTAATTTTTGAATGATGAGGATACAAAAAACATCATGCTCACACTCTTAAGAGAAAATCTTGAATTTAATTCTGAAAAGTTTTGTACCCTCACAGGGTGTTCTATTGTATAACTAACTGGATGATTGAGAATAGCCCATCACACTCACCTATAAGATGCTGACCATTGTCGTAGAAAATTATTGACAGACAGGCATATGAAGTAAAAATTGTAGAAATTTTGTATTTTCCTGCAAGGCAGGAAATTTCATCTGACTACAGATCATAAGCATTGTTTTCAAACTGAAAATATCAGAGGTTACATTGCTTATCAAATTAGCAACACTCTATATATCAACTCACCATAAAAAGGCTGACATGCTGCTGTGATTACCTACAGGTTGTAACATTCCTCAATATATTTGGTGGTATTATCATAACCATTTTTATTGTTTTCTAGAGCAATTAAATGCATCTTACAGGTAAAATGTAGAGCTGTAATGGAATGACACTTTTTTAATGTAACAATACTTTCAATTAATTTTTGAATGTCTGCTAATTTACAGCTTGTAATGAAATGCTAACATTAATTTGTGATATTCTTACAAGATATATTTTAAAGCATAGGTTAGTTTTACTGTAGGAAAGTTTCAAGAGCTGCTGTCAGTATTTTTACATATAGACAACAATGAAATTATTTTTGTAATCAAAAAAATACTTAATGATGCTGATTGTGTGCTAGAAAGTTATTTAATTGTGAAATGAGTAATAAATCATAGTTAAAATACTAAATATATGAATAACCAAAGTTTAACTGGTGTACATAATGAATAAGTGCTATTCGCAACAGAGGTATCGTAATCAATGGTTGATGTGCCATGTGATACATTGTAGGCTCTTGAATGTCTCATGTCACTCTTTCACATTACAGACTTACTGCCTGCAATCTTCTCATTGAAAAACGCCATGTTTCAATTATCAGAACTTTCATTTAACTAACAAAACTTTGTCAGAAAAACCAAGAACTCAAACTGTTCCATACTGATTCTAACATTGATACAATACTGACTCAGCGTTGACTTACTCAACTCGATGTTCTCAGACACCCTATTGCTTTTACATTCAAAATAAGCAAAATTTACATGCAAATTGTTGGATTCACTTTTACAGATTTTAACTTTGTGTGGGTTGATTTATTCATTTGAAGGGAAATGAGACTAACTTCAGGTTAATTAGACTGAAAAGCAATGTTTGGAGATAAAGTCATTACTTGGAATAACGTGATGGTAATATGTCCCATTGGACAACATGATGATCTGCAAAGAGCAGAAAAGTCATAGATCAGGTATAATATCTAGACAGATATCAAGTAGCGATCTTATCACATGAAGAGTAACAGATTTAGCATTATAAGTAACAGCATAGTAAGTAACATTACGTTTGCACAGAATTTGAGCTAATGTAAGATCATAGTAAAATTGGTCAGATATCAGCAGAATAATTACTCAAAATTGCTAAATGAGAAAGAATAGACAGATCGATAGCAGGAGATAACTTTGACGAGTTGACAGAACAGAAGTGGATGTAGTATTGTAAAATGTAAATTAATAGTTCATTTCTGATATGCATGTACATATTAGTTGACCACATTGCTCACCTGTTATAAGGTTTTAGTTCAGTTACTCTTACATTTCTTAGCCAAAAAGTTTTCTTTATTTCCTGTATATTAGCCTGCAGTTGTTTGTATGTAAATTCTCATGGATTTTCACTTTGAAGGGATCATTGTAAATGTCAAAAAATTTCATAAGCTCACCACACACAGATTTTTATGTCTCAGTAGTCTTAACAGGAACCAAATCACCTACTTCTAATAGTGTTACTTTATGTTTATTATCACGTCTGTGCTTCCTGATTTCTTCTTGTTTCCTCATAATTTCTCTGGCAGTTTCTTTCCTCTCCAGTGTTGTAAGACTTTTGCAAGCAGAATACTGTATTAACTCATTTATTAGGTTGACATGTTTGTTGTCGTGCAGTATTTCATAAGATGAGATCCCTGCGTATGTGTCATGTAAACTGTTTAAAATATCCTCAAAACTGTTTATATACTCAGTCTATTATTTCCCAATAGGTTCTCTATAATGTCATAACTTCCCACATACATCTTTCTATGGGATTACTTTAATGGTGATACAATGCCAAAATTAATTAGTCATTTACTTCTCCTCCCGCTATAACGTTCTTCGACATTTTTAAATGGAATTGAGTCCCATTGTCAGAAATATTTGCTTTGGTGATACCCACATTTGGAAAATAACCTGTTATAAGTTTTTGAAATAATGTTTCTACGTGTTTCTTTCTTAAGGGGATCTATCTTGTAAGTTTGGAAAATATATCCATCTTCACAAAAATAGAGCAGAAACCACCTTTTGCTTTTGGCAACATTCCATATGT
Organism: Schistocerca americana; assembly: GCF_021461395.2. Taxonomy (NCBI): domain Eukaryota; kingdom Metazoa; phylum Arthropoda; class Insecta; order Orthoptera; family Acrididae; genus Schistocerca; species Schistocerca americana. Next base: position 635,403,078 of record NC_060120.1, on the reverse strand, counting down.
GCCTGCAGTCACAAGGTCTATCTGTTTCTCAGTTGTAAAGAACATATTTCAAGTTGCAAACAGGCACAATTAAAAGCACTTACATAAAGCTTTCAGCCACAGCCTTCATCAGGAAACAAGAGACACACACCATTCACACATACAAGAAAGCCACCTCACGCACACATGACTGCTAATACCAGCATCTCAGGCTGCAATGCAGCTATCATGTGGGATGCAAGCAGCAGTCTGGAGAGCACAGGGAAGGCGAAGGCAAAGGGATAGTATGTACAAGTGGGGAGAGGGACGAATGCTGTCTGGTGGAGTGTGCGGGGCTAGATTGCTCACAGGCTCAGCGTCAGGAGGTTGTTGGCAGGATGGTGGGGAAAGAAGGAGAGGAGGAAAGATGGGCAGATGTGTTGCCAGAGTGCTGAAAATAAACAGGGTGGGAGATGAGAATGTTGAGGTTATGATAGAACAGAGGGGGTGGAAACTGTTGGGTGGAGGGAGTTGGGACAGTATGTTACCATAGCTTGAGCCCGGGATAGTTTCAGGAGTGGAGAAAGTGTTGTAAGTATAACTCTCTTAGAAACTGATGACCTCAGCAGTTTGGTCTCGTAGAAATTCACACACATTTCAACATTTTTGATAACTCTCATCTGTGCAGTTCAGAAATGCTGGTGGTGGAGGGAAGGATCCAGGTGGCTTGGGTAGTGAAGCAACCATTGAAATCAAGCATATTATATTCAGTTGCATGTTGTGCCACTGGGTAATGTACTTTACTCTTGGCTACAGTTTGATGGTGGCTGTTCATCCTGGTGGACAGCTGGTTGGTAGTCATACCAACACAGAAAGCTGTGTAATGATTGCAGCAGAGCTGGTAAATGATATGGCTGCTTTCATAAATGGCCTGGCCTCTGACGGGGTAGGATAAACCTGTAGCATGACTGGAATAGGAAGTGCTGGGTGGGTGGACTGGGCTGGTTTTGCACCTGGATCTTCCACAGGGATACAATCCTTGTGACAACAGGTTGGGGTTAGGAGTGGCATAGGGATGGACTAGGATGTTGTGGAGGTTGGGTGATCAACGGAACATGAATTTAGGAGGGGTGGGAAGTATCTCAGATAGGATGTCCCACATTTCAGGGCATGATGAAAGGTAATCAAAGCTGTGGCAAAGGATGTGGTAAAGTTGTTCCAGTCCAGGTTGGTACTCAGTGATGAGGGGGACATTCCTTTGTGGCTGGTTCTTAGAGGTGTTACGATGATTGTGAGTGTGAAGGGAAATGGCACAGGAGATCTGTATGCGGGCTAGGTCTGGGAGATAGTAACTGTCTGTGAAGGCCTTGGTGGGACCCTGAGAAAGGGAGTTTTTGTCACTGCAGATACACTATGCCTGGGTGGCCAGGCTGTATGGGAGGGACTTTCTGGTGTGACAGGGATGACAGCTGTTAAAATGCAGGTAATACTGGTGGCTGGTGGGCTTAATGTGGACAGATGTGCAGGTGGCACCATCAGAGATGAGGATGTCAACATCTAGGAATGTGGCACACTGGGTTGATGAGAACCACATGAAGTGGATGGAAGAGGTGTTAAGATTGTGAACCAACGAAGATAGGATGTCTTGGCCCTGAGTCCAGATCATGAAGATATCGTTAATGAAACTGAACCAAACTAGGGGTTTGGTGTTTTGGGAGGCTAAGAAGGTCTCATCTAGATGGTTCATAAAAGGGGTGGCATAGGAGGGTGCCATGCCGGTGCTCATGGCTGTACAGCACATCTTTTATTTTTTATCTTTTCGTCTTTTTCATTTTTATTTTTCATCTTTAACCACCAATCTGGATACATCTTCTTTTAAATTAGCTCTTATTTTACAGTATTGCCATTATAGTTATTGCAAATTTCCTTCAAAATACCTGCCTTACAGAAGTTCATACTCTTCCTTATCCCCACTAGTGATTACTTATTAATGTTGACTGACAAAACTCAGTTCTCATGAACCTCCCTATCAGTATCCTGACTCACTAATTATCTTCATTACTATCATTTAACTCACATTACTTCTTCTTGAACTTCAACATAAATCATTACATCAGTTTCTTATAATTAACCTGATGTCTTTCATAATTACTATATTCATTAACAATTTCCTCTTTAGTCTCATTACAGTTAAATGACAATATCTCTTACCCCCCCTCCAGTACATGATCATCAGACCCACCAGTGTCAATATTAGATTTAACAAGGTAACTTTTAACTTCTAGTTTCTCATTAATCAGCAAACTTTCCAAAATTATTATTTAACGCTTCTTCCTCTTTTAAAGTTTGATATCTTGACTGAATGAGATACACATGGATAGGAATATGTTATCACATCTATTTCCAGAATTCAGAAAGGCACGGCAGCTTCATATCTAATCTGTTTGGTGGATTAAGGATGAATGTGATTTGTAAGTGGTTACTAACAAGGTTAATACTATGCCGCTACCAATGTCCTGCCTCAGTTACACTTACATTTAACTGTCCAAACTTCATCACAAAAACTGGCAACCCAAACTGATTCTAATTTCATACTGATTCTAGCACTGATCCACTAGTAACCCATCACTAACAACTCACCCTCATGGGCTCAGGCACCTTATTATTCGTACATTCACAGTAATCAACGTTTGCATACATGGTGTTGGACTTACAAGTCTTGTAAATTTACCATTACAGAATTTAATGCCAGATTAAGTACATTTCAATGTGGGGAAAATAGTGATATGTAGACATAAACTGTTTACTCAGAATAATATGACATGTTATATTTACATTTGAAACTGAAGACATTTATGACTTTAACACAACTCAGACAAGCATTTTAATTAAGAAAATGATCAACAGATGTCTATTTAATTTTGTTGCATTATATAATTAAATGGTTTTGACAGGTGTATTAAACATCATCACAAGATATGTATGAAACAATACATACTATTACATGCACATGCACATAAGCTGCAATCAGTGGTAACATTTTGACAAATGGTTAACATGTGTAGCTGGACAAAACATAAACTTCTGTATCTGTGAACAGAAAAAAGTGTCTTTCAGATTTCATATAAATTATAGTATTGATCCCTTGAATATAGTATGCCTTGGTCTGCCACATTAAAACAGATTATGATTTGTTTGTATTCACTCTGATTCACAATCAGAACAGTTGATGGAAGAATTTCCTTTCACTACCAGATATGTTGCAGCAGCCACATACACAAAGATCCACTTTTGGGATAGGCTTGCCAGTTTGTATAAACTAGCTTGTTGAGTGACCTTCACAGCTTCTGTGGAAATTCATTGTTCTGCTTCAAATTACCATGTCCTGCATCTTTTTAAAGTTGTCCTATTGTTGAATCAGCATGACTGGCAGTGATGAGTAGTGATACTGGAAGTTCAGCAATCCTGTATATTGGAATTCCTGGATCAATCCCACTGGGGCATTTCCAGAATGTAGGATCTTGCCCAGTGATTTATGTACTGGCAAGATATAGATGAGGATATTGTGCAAGTGGCTCAGAAAGGTTGGGCTTCTCAGCTGTAGCAACCAGCACTGTTCAAACCCAACACTCATGGCTAGGGTCTTGTGGGTTACCTTGTATGCATTTAAATTCATGGAGAAGAACTGCTTTTTGGCAACGGCCAGGGAGTAGAATGTGACTCAATAAGGGCAGCCATGCAGTGGGGGTTGATCTTAATGTACCACAGATAATTCTCATTGTGTTCTTCAGTTGTGCATCTAGCAACTGTGTGTGTGCTCTGTTGAGCCATAGCAGAGCACCATATTCCACAATACAGTAGACTAATGCAAGTGTTGAAATGTTCAGAGATCTGGCAGTGGAACCCAAGGCTGTCCACACAGTATCTTTACTGTGGCATTTTCCAGCTGCTTTTTGTAGAACAGTCTCCAGCCCAATGTAACATCTAGATGCTGTGGATGCTGATTGTGTTGAAGTAGTCTGCCATGAAAATGGACATGGAGCTGTCTCTTGCTTGCTTTATTGCACAAAAGAAAGCATGTCATTTTTGTTTTGGTGGGGTTTTGTTTCAGTCTCCATCTCTGAAAGTATGTTCCCATTATTGCCAGATCAGATGGTAGTTTGGCTTCTATTTCTTCAAACTTTTGGTGTCTCACTGCCAGCATCCAATCACTGGCATATCCAAACTTACAAGATCTAGTTTCAGGTCTGTCATAGATGTACACATTGAACAGCAACTGGGCAAAGACAGATCCCTGATCATTTAGCATCTTTCAAGAGTTTATCCTGTTGTCCATTATGACCCAAAATGACCGACCAGCAAGCTGGACTGTTTATCTACATGAGATTATGAGAATAAGTTTGTAGAGAAGACCATATCACCATACTGTGTCATAAGCTGCTGAGAGCAGTACATATGCAGCTGATGTTTTTCAAGTCTTATAAAAGTTCTTATAATAGGTCATGAGGGACATAATTTGGTCTGTACAGCTTCTTTCTGGGTGAAAGCCAGCTTGTTCAAGCAATTTTATCAAATGTGAGAGGTAAGATTCTTTTGTAGATGACTCTTTCAAGAAGCTTGTATATTAAGCTAAAGAAAGGCTATTCGACAGTATCTCTTTGGCTCATATTTGGTTTTCCTGGATTAATAATAGAGATGATGTTGGATTTTTCAATCTTTTTGGGATTCTTACTTTCATCATGCTATTGGCAAAGAACTTAACTGACAATTTTTTGGTTTATTTACCACAATCCAGGAGGAACTCCAGATTAATTCCATCAGGCCCTGATGCCTTTCCTGCATCTTTGATCACCATTGTTACTTCATTGACACTATATGGATGGGAAAAACCGGTCTGGTTGGTGTAGTGTCTTGAAAGCCTTGAGTTTATGTTTGATATGGGTGGTGTGTGCTTTGTTCTGTGATGTTCTTGAACTAGTCATGACAATATTTGCAATTCTGTCTGACTGCAGGGTCTGACTAGGCTTTCCTACTAGATCTTTTAAAGTCCAGGTTCATGATTGCTTCTGTCCATTCCTTGTGTCAAACCACATCCAGCATGCATAGCAGATTGTCAGTTATCTCTCTGTCCATTCTTTGGGGGAACTCCTTGTACAGTTCTTCACACTCAGCTTTCCATTCTGGTATTTACACTTTGCAGAATCCTATAGGGATGGTTGCTGTTTTGGGCATTGCTCTTATGAACCTTTGGTAGCTTTTGATAGCAGCTGGAATCTAGCCTAGGCATTTGTTTAGGGTGGAGAAGAAATTCTTTCAGTCTGCCTTCTTAAAATTCCATCTTGGACAGGGATAGGAGCTGATCAGGGGGGATGCTCATTTCTATTTCAATTAGAGCTGGTCAGTGTTGTCCATATGGGAAGTCTAGAAGTATATCCTTGCAGTGGCATGTTCTCAATGTTTTTGCTTATGATGCACAAATCTGGGTTGTATTCTTGCTTCCAAGCTGCTGATTTAAAATATCTCTTTTCTTTTGGATCAAAGAGCAGAAATTCTCTGATATTATTGGTCCAGTCTGTTGGTGTTTCACTTTAGCAATCATTGGTCCCACACTTCAATTGTGAGTGGTAACAAAGTCCCCTCGACAAACCACTGGGTGGGGCAGTAAAGGCAGAGCTTCTGGTGTCTAGTCAGTGGCAGGGTGTTTATATACATGTTACTGATAATTATTTCTCCCGAGTTAATGAAGACTGCATGAGTTTGTTGGTAATGGCTTGTCTTAACCTGGTTGGTATGTTATGAGGAGGAACGTGCATAAGTAGGGTGAAATGTGGCTTCTAAAAGGTCATATCCTGGTATTTTTGCTCATTCGGTTAACTGGTCTCCACTCTTAGTATGAGTATCCTGAATGGCTAAGACATCAATAGCATTATCTACCAGTATTTTATGCAGGAACTGATGTTTGGGCCAGCTTAGCCCTTCTATGTTGACTTCGCAGGTCTTGATACAGTGACCAAGATTTCTTATCAAGGACCAGTTAAATTTACTGTAGTGTCAAGTTTAATTTGCTTTATCAAGGAGATCCAAAGACTGTATGGCAACCTATGATGTCAGCTATTTAGCATTACCTAATATGCACCATGTAGAGGCAAGCTGACACTGCACCCACCATATGAAACAAAACAGCAACAAAGCATGACAAAAAGTACCACTAATGCCCTCACAACTATCTTTTATATTGTAAGAATCCCACAAACTCTTGTCACACAATGATTTACAGTTTACTTTTGCAGTTTTTGCACCTAGAATGGAATTAAGCAAGTTACCATACCCATTTCAGTCTACTTTTAGTGGTATGGTGGAACATTTTGTGGGAATGTTTAAGACACGGATGAAAAAAATCTTGACATCCACTCCTATTGATTCTTCACTGATCTCCTTTGTATCTTTGCACTGGACAACACTGTTTGAAGATCAAAGCTCAGTGGAACTTTTGCTTCGACACCTTCACTGTACCTTGCTAAATTTTTTGCAGCCTCCATTAGCACACTGAGTGGGATGGTACATTGCATAGCACACTTGACTCACATTCTGGAGGATGGTTGTTCAAATCCTCATCCAACCATCCAGATTTAGGTTGTCCACAATTTCCCTAAATCGTTTAAGGCAATTGCCGGAATGGTCCTTGGAAAGAACGTGGCCGATTTCTTTCCCCAGCTTCCCTAATTCAAGCTTGTGTTCAGTCTCTAATGTCCTCATTGTCAATGGGGTCTTGAAACACAAATCATCTTTCTGTCACTACAAGAAGAAAAAGAAGATGCTGCACCTTTAAGGTGGGCATCTCCATATGGCCACACGCATTCAGAAATATGCCTGGCTCAATATGTGGATCCATTTTCATCCAGCAAATCTGCCTGATATCTTCTCATAAAGGCATCCTTTGCTGCCACCAAGACAAGTTCTGTTTGCACCTGCTCCAAGAACTGAGAAAAGCAGACATAGTGTCTGGTTCCAAGATGACATCCCACATGGTAAACATCTGACGTTCTCAGTTGTCCACTTGGTGTCCATCACGCCTATGGGTCTGAATCCAGATGATACAGAGAAGGGCCCCCAATGTGTATTGGGTCTGTTGTCATATCCACAGCCCACTCAGGGACTTGCAGCAAGCCACAAGTCTGTCCACGGTTTTGACCTACATTGCTGCCACTGGACCCAGAGTAGTATACCAGCTACAACATAGGCTGATGATTGTGTCAGAACGTATACAGAGGCAAAATATGTTTGAAGCTCCTATCATAAGACAAAGTCTTCTGCAAATTATTGTACCAATTATAAAACCTTTCTACATACAATCAGTGGTTTTGTCACTGTCATTGCACAGTCACTATACACACAATAATTTTTTTTTATCTTTATACTGTGATTCATTCTCAACACGTCATGTTCTCCTACATGTAAATATGCAGTCTTTAACTGATTACTCTTAATTACTGTTTTATTCCTTTGGATTGTTTCCAATATTAATTAAACTGACTTTGATCTTGTGTTTCAGATATGCCTAACAGAGAAGACTTCCTTTCTGCCTCTGTTTTCTGTAGGGAGAGACTGAATCCTTATCTTTATATATACGCATTATCTGTAGCAATACTGCACAGACCAGATACACGTGATGTTGGTTTACCCTCGCTTATCAGTGTTTTCCCTCATAAATTTGTTAATGGGGAAATTTTCACAAGAGTAAGGCAGGAGGCAAATGCTGTCCCACCTGGCTCAAGGGTTAGTACTCTTCTGTCTGTAAGCATATTTCTATTAATAATTTTCACCTTATCTATCCTTTATTGATGAAAAGGGTACCAAAAAGACAAACATCTATCAACAGAGAATCTCTTCATTTTGTAGGTACTCATTGTAGCTAATTTTAGACCTGATAAATGTCAGTTAAGTTTTTTAAATATTGCTATAAAAACCTCAAGATATCATGGTCAGAATCAGATCCTTCCTGGTAGTTGTCCTGTATAATGTGTCAATGGAGATGTGAACATTGGATCTTGGCACAACACCAGATGAATGAAATCACATGTATTGAATACAAGTGACCACAGAGGCCACCATAGAAGAAGATCCATGATGAGAATGCATTTAATCTAATGATGAGCGGTCAGTGGAAGTGGATGTATCTTCATTTTTTCAGATGAATTTGGCACTGAGAATGAGTTCTTTGCTTTCTTCTGGTAATTACAGCATAAGACATACGGCAGTATGTCCAGGTATGCGGTACCAATGACTATTCTCTACACAAATAAAAACTATGCAAAGACCTACATTCAACTGTACTTCCAGCATACAAGTATCTACCAGTGTCCATACAAATGAGTTAAAAATGGGTTGGTGGTTGTACTCATGTAGAATGTAAAGCTACTTTTATAAGTAGACTGATGGGTAATGCTACTAATTTTATTCATAGATTTCCCCTTGACATTTTAGCATACCCAGGTTCCAAAACTGGAGTACATGACAATTGCTGTGTGTATAAGACAACTTTTAACAATTGATAAAGAATGTGTACGGAAGGTTAACTGTCACAATCTCAGTCAAGGAAATAGAAATACACTACTGGCCATTAAATTGCTACACCAAGAAGAAATGCAGATGATAAACGGGTATTCATTGGACAAATATATTATACTAGGACTGACATCTGATTACATTTTCACGAAATTTGGGTGCCTAGATCCTGAGAAATCAGTACCCAGAACAACCACCTCTGGCCGTAATAATGGCCTTGATACACCGGGGCATTGAGTCAAACAGAGTTTGGATGGCGTGTACAGGTACAGCTGCCAATGCAGCTTCAACATGATATCACAGCTCATCAAGAGTAGTGACTGGTGTATTGTGATGAGCCAGTGGCTTGGCCACCATTGACCAGATGTTTTCAGTTGGTGAGAGATCTGGAGAATGTACTGTCCAGGGCAGCAGTCAAACATTTTCTGTATCTAGAAAGGCCCGTACAGGACCTGCAACATGCAGTTGTGCATTATCCTGCTGAAATGTAGGGTTTCACAGGGATCAAATGAAGGATAGAGCCACAAGTCGCAACACTACTGAAATGTAACATCCACTGATCAAAGTGCTGTCAATGCGAACAAGAGGTGACTGAGACCCAATGGCACCCCATACCATCACGCCAGGTGATAGACCAGTATGGCGATGATGAATACATGCTTCCAATGTGTGTTGACTGCGATGTGACCATTATGATGCTGTAAACAGAACCTGGATTCATCCAAAAAAATGAATGTTTGCCATTCGTGCACCCAGGTTTGTTGTTGAGTACACAATCGCAGGCACTCCTGTCTGTGATGCAGCATCAGAGGTAATTGCAGCCATGGTCTCCGAGCTGATAGTCCATGCTGCTGCAGATGTCATCAAACTATTTGTGCAGATGGTTGTTGTCTTGCAAATGTCCCCATCTGTTGACTCAGGGATCGAGACGTGGCTACATGATCTGTTACAGCCATGTGGATAAGATGACAGTCATCTCAACTGCTAGTGATATGAGGCCATTGGGTTCCAGCACAGCATTCCGTATTACCCTCCTGAACCCACTGATTCCATATTCTGCTAACAGTCATTGGATCTCGGCCAATGTGAGAAGCAATGTCGCGATATGATAAACTGCAATCATGATAGACTACAATCCGACCTTTATCAAAGTCGGAAATGTGATGGTACGCATTTCTCCTCCTTACACAAGGCATCACAACAACGTTTCACCAGGCAACGCCAGTCAACTGCTGCTTGTGTATGAGAAATCGGTTGGAAACTTTCCTCATGTCAGCACGTTGTAGGTGTTGCCACCAACGCCAACCTTGCGTGAATGCTCTGTAAAGCTAATCATTTGCATATCACAGCATCTTCTTCCTGTCAGTTAAATTTCGCATCTGCAGCACATCATCTTCGTGGTGTAGCAATTTTAATGGCTAATAGTGTAGATTGCAAAATAGTATGGAAATAGTTACATAAGTCACAATCCCATTGAAAATATTAATACAAAAATCAATATTTGCACTTTTTAATGCACAGTTAAACAGTTTGTCGTGCAAGAAGTACCATACTTGGAATAGTAGTTATGTATAATAACAACTGACAAACCATAAAATTTTGTACAAATAGATTTTATTGTCCTACAAGGTAGAAAGCATGATGTCACAAGCATCAATCAGAGCAAACTAATTGTAGATCCAGAGAGGTTAGTTGAGCTCTCTGAAGGCAGTAATATTGTACCAGGCGATTCCATGGATGTGTGTCCACACAGAGGCTCCCCCTGCTGATAGTGCTAGTATGGAACACATGGGAGAAATATGTGTACGCTGACAAGATGTTGGTGTGATGGAGGTGTTAATCACTGAAATATCATAAGTGGTGAGGTGCCTTACCAGGCACAGGGCATGGCCAAAGCACTAAGTGGGAGGAGCTTCTGGAGGCTGAGGAGAGGGGGATGGTGGTGCGGTGTAAGTGGTGTGATGGTCCATGATTGGTGAGGCAGCAGGAGGCATGACATCATCATCTGTGATGAAGGATGGGCGGCATACCCGGTGTGATGGTTAGAGGCTGATTAGGCAGTGGTAGAGGCAGTGTCATCCCCCACATCAGTGGCAGAAGCAGTGTATACAGAGGTGGTGACGAGAGGGCTCAGTTGGTCATGAAGCAAGATGTTAAACCCAGTGTACTGGTGCAGAAGGGAAGGGGCATAGCATGTTTCATTGACCTGGAGACTACTCTGTGGACTGTCTGCCAATTTGTGAAACTAGCAGAGATGACTAACAGTGACTCAAGCAGGGTGGCATTGACCTCTTCTTCTGAGTATCAGTTAACTTCTGAGAGAAGAAGTGCAGTGGCTGTGTTGTGCCAGCAATCTCTTGCTGCAGTACCACATCAGTCACACAATTGCTGGTGTCTGTGGTGATCACAAGGTGTGTGTCCAGTGATGGAAGCACAAGGGTAACATCCTGTGTGACATCAGATTTAATCTTGTTGATGGCCATTTGTATTTCAGTCATCTATATCACGTATCATTTGCCAGTGATGTTCCTGCTGAGAAGCAGCTCAGCCAGAGGAAAGAGTGTGGTAGTTCTTGATAGTCTGAGGGGGTAGGGAGGAGGCAGAGTTGTTCCCTTTTCTCTAGCATGGAGTATTTCTGTGAAGCATCAGCCAAATGTCCAACAAAGGTGACACATGATTGGCATAGTTGGCAGTTGTCATTGTTAATTATGACACTGTGTGTCGCTAACTTGTCTAACATGGCGTGTAAATTTGATCTCATATTCATCAGGAGACTGTGAGAAAATTATCATGTCATCTAGGTAAGCATAGCAGAAGGATGTGTTAAATACGAGTCCATCAATAAACTTCCACCAGGTCTGGACCACATTTTTTAAGCTATATGCCATAAATAAAAACTCAAACAGATCAAATGACTTGGTTCCTCCATTTTTTGTTATATCCTTGTCAGCCATAGGTATCTGTAAATGGGCCCTTTTACAGTCAACAACACTGAATGTGGTGACACCAAGAAGTTTGTGTGTAAAAGCCTTGCAAGTTTGGTACAGAGTAGCTGTCTATTACAGTCCAGGCATTGTGGAACTGATAATCATCACACAGTCACCAGATATTATCATATTTGAAGACGAGTTTGAAGGGGAAGCTCAGCATTGTCAGATGGCTGTACAATACCAGCACATGAGAGTTCATCCACACCTGCCAGAGGTGATTTTAATGCAATTAACTTTCCCATCATGGACAGTAAAAATAATCTGTGGCCAGATGGACTGGTGTGAAGTGGTGGACAAGAGCATAGTGATAGGTATTATTGTAACACAATTGTCAATGGACAACCCCATCGCGGAAGCACTGTGAACAAACTGGATGTGGTTGGGTGAGCACAATTAGGTAAAGGCAACGGACTGACCTGTTTTGAGGCCAACGACATGTCTTCATTGTCGGGCAGTGGGTGTAGGTGTTGCAGAACAGTGAGTTGCTGTTGATCCATATGAAGTTCACTAGAAGTCTTGGTGATGCTTGTAGAGAGAAGGTCATTGGTTTCTCACACATCAGAGTTGGAATGCTAGAGTTCAGAGTGCATGGCAGATTTCATGCGGAGCTCATCCAGAAGCATTTCATATTTCAAGATAACATCAAGAGGCATCTCTGACTGTGAAGTAGGAGATGGCAGTGTATCATTTGCAGGAAGGGAGTTGCTGATATTTCTGCTGATCAGCTGTTGGCCACCATGGTGCAAGAGCAGAGGGCAGTTCAGTTCTGGCAGTAAACAGTAGTGCTCTTGAGCAAGGCTCCACTGTTGCCACTAACAATGTCCAGGGCTTAGGTGCATGGTTGCCAAGATTGAGAGTGATGGAGGCAGTGCCAGCCACTGGTACCATTGAGTCATTAGCTGGATGTCATTGTGAGGACAAAGGCGAACATATAGTTTGTTTCGACTGGCTGACATAGGTCAGAGACCGGGTGGAGATGCATTGGTGGTAGTCTGCATTTTATGCATTTCATTATGTTCATGATGCTGGAGACCACACAGAGCAGTAGTGGCAAGGTTCAGCAAGTCACAGATGACATCAAGAGGTACAGTGCAAGGTGCACAGTAGCAGCCAGGAATGCAGGCAGGGTGTTGGCTAGTCTGGGCCTGGGTCGTGCATTGTTGACTATGTGGGTGGGGATGCTGTCAGCTGTAGTGCAGTCGTAATGAGAATTAATCAATGAGCAGTACTGTGTGAGCATTAGCATTCTGTCAGCCAGACATAGTTTGAAACCTAGTGGAGTAATGGAGTGTCCTCATATGCCAGCATTGCCATTTGAATGCTCTTCAACTGCTTTAATAGCCAAAAGATCCACAGGGCATGATGTGGGAGTAGGCTTGTATCAGTTTGCAGGTGAAGCTTGCACCACACCGCAGAAGGCATACTGTGACCAAGTGAGGTTTCACTTACCACTAGATGAAGTTGTTGCACTGGCATGTGGGATAGACATTAAAGCAGAAGTGCCTCAATGGTCTTGTACTTGTCTGTGTCACTAATGAGATCAGCATGATCACCAAGGTGGTTAAGAAGTACTGCAAATTTGTCATTGTTCTTAGTGTTGCCTGTGGACTGCATTATGCACTCACTAGGCATGAATCATAGCATTGGTGAGACCACATTCAATGGATGGAGTTTCAGTATGAATTAAGTGCAGGTCCAGAGTGGTTAGTTGAGCTACCTCAGGGCAGCAATATTGTGCTGGCCGACTCCACAGTTTTATGTCCCCACAGTCACATTAGATTATTTGAATAACCGCTGCATTGCTAAAAAATGTATTGTATTAATAAATGCATTAATTGTACTAAATGATGCATTATCTATGACAAGAGACAATTTTGAAAATTTATATTGTGAAAATTTCTCTTGTTGAATCAGGTTCCAATAGAAATACCACAGGATTTCACTGCCTCTGACCTTGAACCTGAGCACCGTGTTGCCTATTTTCGTGAAGATATTGGAATAAATTTATTCCACTGGCACTGGCATCTTGTGTATCCATTTGAAGGACCTCTCAACATTGTGAATAAAGATCGCCGTGGTGAACTTTTCTACTATCTACATAAACAACTTGTTGCCAGGTAAATTTATTGCTTTATAACATTATAAGACATAAAAAAGAGTTTTGGTGAATCATTTAGTTTTAAAATGATTTAGAATGGTGCTAGGTAAAATTTAGCCATCATTTGGAACTTCCTGCTGTGTCATCTGACAAAAATGGAAGGTAAATCTCAGTGACAGAGAGACATTAGTAGAGAGTGAAATTTGGGGGGGGGGGGGGGGTGTTAATTATTGTTCTGATGTTTATCAATATAGGAATGTGGTGTACTCATTATTATCACCAATTGGTATCAAACTGTATACACTGTTCACCTTGTTAGATTCAGTTACAATGAACACAAAAAAATCAAGGGTAGCATCATTAATATGACATAGTGCATAAGTAAAGCTCAATAAAAGTATAACACAAAAGGAGTGTTTAGGTGGCTGATGTATAGATGAGATGTGATTGTAGCAGCAACAGAAAGCATGTATAAGTTGCTGTTTCCCAGTTCAAAATACATGTGATGCTCTGATATCTTATCCACAGTCTTTACATACCATTTCCCTCTCTGCCACCCATCCTCCCTTTTCAAATGAGAAGACAATGGTAGTGAACACATTGCTCATACTTGCCAATAATGTTTGTAAAAATGAAATATGTTAAAATGCTTTGTTAGATGTAAAAATGACTGTACGTTCAAACGAAACAGCCTGAAATAAACTTGTGGAGACCATTAATGTATCCATGATGTCTGAAAATTTGGAAAATAAGACGATCAAGCTTGTGGATTTAGAAAATGAAAAATGATAAAATATGTTATTTGACTGTTGGGAGTAATATCACACTGTGTTTTAGAGGTGCAATGTTAGTGTTTCACTGACCGGGTAACAACTTTTTATGAGGTCAGTTGTACCTGGCTCTTGGAAATACTAAAACATAATTTAATAGAGTGCAGAGATCACAGACTAATTTACAATCTGTTTATTTGTGTATTTGCAGCCCATATAATATCAGTTTTTGAACATTGAAATAGATTTTAGTTCACGTATACAAAGGTTTAGTTAACATACATAAGTGCACACATTGATGTAAATATTGGTCAGAAATGATCATTTTTTGCTACAAAAATAAACTTATGCTGTATACACTGTTTTACAGAGAGATTACAATGTGAAATACAAAAGCATACATCGATATAGTGTGTGAAGATCAGAAATTATCATTTTTGTGTTGCAAAAAATAGAACACCACATAAGGACTGGGGGCACCGAGGTGGTTAAAACTGGGACAGGTGTGAGACAGTGTTATTCCTTTGTTTCTAAATTAATCAGTATGTGTGTAGATAAGGAATTATTATTGTAATTTCATTATTTTGACACTGGATGTTGAATTATTTATGAGATGAAGTGTAAAGATGATATGTTGATTATTCCTGAATCAGAAAATTAATACTCAAAAAGAGTACTTACCTTTGAGAAAATATATAGTATTGGAAAAAATATAACATAAAAATATAGCATTGGAAAAAAGGCAGTACTCATGAAGATGTCTCACAAATGTATGTCCTTACATGTAAAAGTAGGATGGTTGGTTGGTTGGTTTTTGGGGAAGGAGACCAGACAGCGAGGTCATCGGTCTCATCGGATTAGGGAAGGACGGGGAAGGAAGTCGGCCGTGCCCTTTGAAAGGAACCATCCCGGCATTTGCCTGGAACGATTTTAGGGAAATCACGGAAAACCTAAATCAGGATGGCCGGACGCGGGATTGAACCATCGTCCTCCCGAATGCGAGTCCAGTGTCTAACTACTGCGCCACCTCGCTCGGTGTGTAAAAGTAGGATCAACCTTTGTGGAAGAAAATGAACAGTTCAAATACTTGGGAAGTTGAAATGTGGCAAGGCAAAATAGCTCCACTTGGTGTAATACCACTCCTAAGATAAATAATATTTATTTTTCTTTTCCTCTTTATTTTGCATACTTGATATACTTAAAAACTAACCTCACTAATGTTTGTTTTGGAATTTAAAAATTTTGTTTGAAGGCCTGTGACATAGCAAGTTGGAATTATTCCATCTATTATAACTTTAACTCCTGTGAAGAACTGATTTTTCCCCTTTGCTCATTTCTCATATTTGATACATTTTCTGAGTATTGTAGATGTGAGAATTGATCAAATATTTCAAATCATCAACTAAGCAGTTTCCTACTTAGATTCATTATTGATGGTAATGTTTTTGATGTCTTGATTCTAAGGCTTGAAATTGACTTCCCCCTCTGCTATTGCTCGAAACCAAACGAGAAATAAAGTTCAGAGCAAGTGCACTTTTCTAGCTTAACATCTCTAGGTGTGTACAGCTAAGAAATAGGTGAGAAGGACAGTCAGTCAGTAACTGCTTCTTGCTACTCCTTATTGAATTTGTAACTATTTCAAATGTCTTAATGCCTCCCAAAATTTGAATCATTTTCATCAAGAGAAGTAAAACATAATACATTAACACTGAGACACCAGAATTCTTCAGGTTGAAATGGGATACTCACAAAAGTTCTTAAATTTGTGCACAAAATGACACAGTATCTGTAATAATAATCAAATCTTTTGAGTATGAATGTTTTCAAGGGGTGCTAAAGTACACAGAAATAAAACCATTGCACAACAAAGGATCAAGAAAAGACACGGGAAATTACCATCCCATCTCTCTTCATCCAGTCCTGCGAAAAGTATCTGAAAAAGCTGTTGCCACCCAGATTCAAAATTTTATTGAAAAATATGACATTATTTTGAAGAAACAGAGTGACTTCTAGCATGGAAAAAGCACATTAGAAGCAGTTCACAAGTTTGTTGGTAAGATTAGCACATCATTAGACAATAAGAATAAAGTTGCAGAAATCTTTTTTGACCTCATAAAAGTCTTTGACTCAGTAAATCATGCCATTCTTACCTATAAGTTTTTATTATTATTATTATTTATTTATTTAGTCATCTGTGGACATATTAAAATGTATGGATGTTGTCAGTTGCGTACATTCATATATTTATACAGTTTGTCGTTACATGTAGTTAAACAATGTGACACATAAGCTATTTACAATCATTTTTGCTCCTTATCAAAATATTGCGAAACAAAAGCTATTTACAATCATTTTGTACTAAGGAATTCACTTATAGTGTAAAAGCAGTGTCCTTGCAAAAACAATTTAAGATTTTTCCTAAAGCGGTACATGTTATCTGCTTCTTTTATTTTCTGTGGCAGTTCATTATACAGTTTTACACCTTCATACAAGAAGCTATTTTGAGTCTTATGTTTATTCTTCCTTTCTAGGTGAAGACAGTGACTTGTTCTTGTACCATAGTTTTGAAAACTGCTATTTGTGCTATAATTTTCTATATTTTTCGTGACGAACACTATGGTTTGGAATATAAATTCACAAGGAACAGTTAGAATTTCTAACATTTTGACAAGTTCTCTGCAGTGGGCCCACTTACTGCTTTTTGTTATAGTTCTTACTGCTCTCTTTTGCATTTTTAATACTGTTTGTAAATTCTGAGCACTGTTTCCCTAGAAAATAATACCATAACTGATTACTGAATGAACATAACTAAAGTATACAGTTCCCAAACATTCACTACTGCATGTGGATACAAGGACTCTAAGTATCTAAAAAAAAAGATGATGTAACTTACCAAATGAAAGCGTTGGTATGTTGATAGAGACACTAACAAACACAAACATACACACAAAATTCAAGCTTTCACAACCCACGGTTGCTTCATCAGGAAAGAGGGAAGGAGAGGGAAAGAGGAAAGGATATGGGTTTTAAGGGTGAGGGTATGGAGTCATTCCAATCCCAGGAGCGGAAAGACTTACCTTAGAGGGAAAAAAGGACAGGTATACAGTCACACACACACACATATCCATCTGCACATATACAGACACAAGCAGAGATATGTAAAGGCAAAGAGTTGGGCAGAGGTGTCCGTTGAGGCGGAAGTACAGGGACAAAGATGTTGTTGAATGACAAGTGATGTATTGGGGGGGCGGCAACTTGAAATTAGTGGAGGTCGAGGCCTGGTGGGTAACAGGAAGAGAGAATATATTGAAGGGCAAGTTCCCATCTTTGGAGCTCTGATAGGTTGGTGTCAGTGGGAAGTATCCAGATAACCTAAATGGTGTAACACTGTGCCAAGATGTGCTGGCCATGCACCAAGGCATCTTTAGCCAACAAACACTGTCTGCCTGTGTCCGTTCATGTGAATGGACAGTTTGTTGCTGGTCATTCCCACATAGAAGGCTTCTAACGTACCAAACAAGAAAGCTTGAAATTTGTGTGTGTGCTTGTGTATGTTTTTTATTGTGTCTATCTACCAGCACATTATCGTTTGGTAAGTTACAGCATCTTTGTTTTTTATATATACTTTTCCCATGTGTAATGTTTCCCTCTATTTTATATACATAGGTGAAGAATACTCTACACAATACAAATGTGCATAGTAGACTACACAACATCAGACCGCATTGAAATAGCATGTACAACTTTGATTAATTACATTAATGTATGAGAAACACTTTTTACATGGAATACACAGTTGATATTTAGATATAACACATAATAATTCTAAACTTTTTGTACATATTATTTATTTAGATCATAGCAACAATAAGATAAAAATTACTATTGGCACAGAGTACATAAATCTAATTGTTTTGTATGAAGCTATTCCAGCTATTCATTTACACTATAATAGCAATTGGTCATTAAAAATTTGAATACTGCTTCTTTAAATGAATACAATGTTTTTATTTCTTTTATCTTTAACGGTAGTTTGTTATACAATCTACTTCCTTGTATGTTTGTTTGTTTCTGTGCCAAAGCCTTGTTAACTTGTGGCGTAGAGCGCCATAAATATCGATATTTGTTCTGTGCATAAGTGTGCTATCTTTGAGGAGAGGGCTTTGAGCAAGATGTTGGACGCTAATGGCAGTTAACCTCCAGACTTGTATCTGTGTAGAAGCTAAGTGTGAATAAATCTGTATCTGGGAGAATTCTAGTTGTTTACCTACAACTATTCCATATTCCCTCAAACTCTTTTAATATGAATGTCATTGCACTTTCTTGTGTTGTAAGTATGTAGATCTGAGTCGCATTGGAAATTGTCAATATTTATTTTTACATTAATTACACTTTTTTGTATATAGAGGCATGGTAGGGGTAGAATATTTTGCTGCTGAAATAATTGCTTTGAAGGAGTTAGCCTTGAACTGTTGGTAATTATTCTAATAGCTCGTTTTTGTAGAGTGAAGATGGTTTTGAGATTTTTCTTACTATGACCCCAGAAGGTGAGGCCATAGGTAATAGCAGAATGTATATAAGCAAAGTAAACAGTTCTGCTACATTCCCTACTACATACAAAGCTAACAACACGTAATGCAAAGCAAGCAGAGCTTAACTTATGAGAGAGATACAGGATGTGGGATTTCCAGTCTAAATTTTCGTCTATACGTACACTTAGGAATTTTGTGGTAGCAACTCTCACAATTTCTTTATTTTGTATTCCGAGATCCAGATCAGAGTGTGACTTTGTTTTCCTGTAATGGATATAATTAGTTTTAGAGATATTTATGGTTAATTTGTTCATTTCAAACCAATTTTGCAAATAGTCTACAGGGTGTTACAAAAAGGTATGGCCAAACTTTCAGGAAACATTCCTCACACACAAATACAGAAAAGATGTTATGTGGACATGTGTCCGGAAATGCTTAATTTCCATGTTAGAGCTAGTTTTAGTTTCGTCAGTATGTACTGTACTTCCTCGATTCACCACCAGTTGTCCCAATTGAAGGAAGGTAATGTTGACTTCAGTGCTTGTGTTGACATGCGACACATTGCTCTACAGTACTAGCAACAAGCACATCAGTACGTAGCATCAACAGGTTTGTATTCATCACGAACGCGGTTTTGCAGTCAGTGCAATGTTTACAAATGCGGAGTTGGCAGATGCCCATTTGATGTATGGATTAGCATGGGGCAATAGCCATAGTGCGGTACATTTGTATCGAGACAGATTTCCAGAACGAAGGTGTCCCGACAGGAAGACGTTGGAAGCAATTGATCGGCATCTTAGGGAGCACGGAACATTCCAGCCTATGACTCATGACTGGGGAAGATCTAGAATGACGAGGACACCTGCAATGGATGAGGCAATTCTTCATGCAATTGACGATAACCCTCATGTCAGTGTCAGAGAAGTTTCTGCTGTACAAGGTAATGTTGACCACGTCACTGTATGGAGAGTGTAACGGGAGAACCAGCAGCTGATTGGCCTCCACGGGTACACTTCTGCGAATGGTTCATCCAACAATGTGTCAATCCTTATTTCAGTGCAAATGTCCTCTTTTTGGGCAGGCATTGTTGGTGATGTCTTGATTGGGCCCCATGTACTTCCACTTATGCTCAATGGAGCATGTTATCATGATTTCATATGGAATACTCTACCTGTGCTGCTAGAACATGTGCCTTTACAAGTACGACACAACATGTGGTTCATGCACGATGGAGCTCCTGCACATTTCAGTCGAAGTGTTCGTACGCTTCTCAACAACAGATTCGGTGACCGATGGATTGGTAGAGGTGGACCAATTCCATGGCCTCCACGCTCTCCTGACCTCAACCCTCTTGACTTTCATTTATGGGGTCATTTGAAAGCTCTTGTCTACGCAACCCCGGTACCAAATGTAGAGACTCTTCGTGCTCGTATTGTGGACGGCTGTGATACAATACGCCATCCTCCAGAGCTGCATCAGCGCATCAGGGATTCCATGCTACAGAAGGTGGATGCATGTATCATCGCTAATGGAGGACATTTTGAACATTTCCTCTAACAAAGTGTTTGAAGTCACACTGGTACGTACTGTTGCTGTGTGTTTCCATTCCATGGATAATGTGATTTGAAGAGAAGTAATAAAATGAGCTCTAACATGGAAAGTAAGTGTTTCTGGACACATGTCTGCATAACATATTTTCTTTCTTTGTGTGTGAGGAATGTTTCCTGAAAGTTTGGCCGTAACTTTTTGTAACACCCTGTATAACTCCGGTTGCAGATTTTGGCAATACCCAGTTTATGTAAGCTACTACAATGTTTGTGTCATCCACAAACATGGTTATGTGTGTACCATTTACTGGAATGTTGATATCATTTATGTAAAGAAGAAATAGGAGAGGTCCTAGAACACTCCCCTGTGGTACCCCAATTGGCACGGTCTGAATATCCGATCTGTAAACAATACTTTGGTTTTGACTGTTTGTAGTTGCAGTTTCTACTACGTGTTTCCTATTATGGAGATATGACTGAAACCACTCTTTTGCCACTCCTTGTATACCAACATATTCTAATTTGTCTAGCACTATATCATGTTGGACAGTATTAAATGCCTTTGATAAGTCCAAGTTTATTCCTATTGTACTGTTGTTCCTATCTAGCACCATTTCAATATTTTCATTGAATTGGGTGATGGCTGACTCTATACTCATTCCTTTGCGAAAGCCATGTTGGTTTACAGACAATAGATTGAATTTCTTGAGGTAATTTGTAATTCTGTTTTTCATGACTGTCTCTATTACTTTTGAAAATACCGATAATAAAGCAATTGGTCTATAGTTTCCCACTTCATGTATATTGCCCTTTTTATACAATGGTTTTATTTTTGCAATTTTTAATCATTGTGGAAAGACTCCTTCTGACAATGATATGTTTATGATGTGTGAGAGTGGTTCTGATATGACACTATCACATCTCATCGTGACTGAACCAGGTACCTCGTCAATCCCTGAGGACATTTTAATCATCATTGTTTTTATTATTCGATTAACTTCCAATTTGTTCATGGGAGGTAGCAAAATTCAATTAACACTTTGTTCTACTGGGACTGATGTTCTACTAATCCTAGAACAAATTTTACTCAGATTGATTGGACTATTTATGAAGTAGTTATTAACGAAATTTGCTAAAGTAAGATTTCTGACTATCGCACCGTGATCATCTTTTGAAACAAAGTCATCTAGATTTCTAACATTTTGCTTGGGCCTATTTCTTTTTTTACTACATTCTTTTTTTACTACATTTTACATACTGTATATTGAGCAACCAGTAAATGAAACAAAAGAAAAATTTGGAGTAGGTATTAAAATCCAGGGGGAAGAAATAAAAACTTTGAGGTTCGTCGACGACATTGTAATTCTGTCAGAGACAGCAAAGGACTTGGAAGAGCAGTTGAACGGAATGGACAGTGTCTTGAAAGGAGGATATAAGATGAACATCAACAAAAGCAAAACGAGGATAATGGAATGTAGTCGAATTAAGTCAGGTGATGCTGAGGGAATTAGATTAGGAAATGAGACGCTTGAAGTAGTAAAGGAGTTTTGCTATTTGGGGAGCAAAATAACTGATGATGGTCGAAATAGAGAGGATATAAAATGTATACTGGCAATGGCAGGGAAAGCGTTTCTGAAGAAGAGAAATTTGTTAATATCGAGTATAGATTTAAGTGTCAGGAAGTCGTTTCTGAAAGTATTTGTATGGAGTGTAGCCATGTATGGAAGTGAAACATGGACAATAAATAGTTTGGACAAGAAGAGAATAGAAGCTTTCGAAATGTGGTGCTACAGAAGAATTTTGAAGATTAGGTGGGTAGATCACATAACTAATGAGGAGGTACTGAATAGAATTGGGGAGAAGAGAAGTTTGTGTCACAACTTGACTAGAAGAAGGGATCGGTTGGTAGGACATGTCCTGAGGCATCAAGGGATTACAAATTTAGCATTGGAGGGCAGCATGGAGGGTAAAAATCGTAGAGGGAAACCAAGAGATGAATACACTAAGCAGATTCAGAAGGATGTAGGTTGCAGTAGGTACTGGGAGATGAAGGAGCTTGCACAGGGTAGATTAGCATGGAGAGCTGCATCAAACCAGTCTCAGGACTGAAGACCACAACAACAACAACAACACTACATTCCATATAGCTTTTGATTTGTTTGCTGACCCAGAAATTACACTGTCATTGTGCATTGTCTTGGCTTTTTTGATCAGCTTCCTGTAAATTTTCCTATATGTCTTAACAAAGTCTGTGAAGTATTGTCTTTTTTGAGTTGACTAATATGTTTTAGTGTTTGACTAGATACTCTAATACCAGGTGTTATCCACTGACTTGTGTTCTTAGACATGACATTGATCTTCGTGAGCTTTTTTGGAAAACACACCTCAAATAGGGACATGAATGTACTAGAAAAAGCATTGCAAGATTCCTCAGTTGTTGTTTGTGCAAAGACACCTTCCCAGGTTTCATTAACTAACAACTGGATGAAAGTATTCACTTTTTCTGTGCAGAAGTGCCTTTTGTATATCCACTTATGTTTTACTGCCTTGGGTACAGAGGAATTTATGTATGCTAGTAGTGTATTGTGATCCGTAAGACCTAAGTTTACGTTTAGTGCCTCAGTGATACCATTATCCATATTTGTGAAGATAATCTCTAAAGGAGAAGATGACAGTTCTGTTATTGTGGTCACATCTGTTAAGAGTGGTTTCATGTTGTGCATATCTTTTTGGAGAGTTTCATAGCATGTTCATTCCACTTCATTTGGCTGTCAATGTGCAACCCTAAGAATTTTGTTGTACGTATGTCATCTATGGAGATGTTATCTAGTTTTAAATTTAAGGGACTCTGTTTTCTGTTCATTCTAAAGCACATTGTATTTGTTTCCTTCACGTTGGGAGTTATTTTGTTTTCTGAGACCATTTGTGAACATCCCTCAGCACTTCAGTAGTATTTCTCAATATTTGTGCTGGTGTCTTACTGGTGATTACTATGTTGCCGTCATCCGCAAACAATATCTTCTCTCCATGGCTGATTTGTTGTGTGAAATCATTTATATACACCAGAAATAATACAGGGCCCAGTAAACTTCCTTGAGGGACCCCAATATTGATATATTGTGGATCAGATATATGTTTCTCAATGTACTTTGATCCACTGGAGACATGTATGATCTCTACTAACTGTACTCTGTTTTCTAGACATGAACTAAGCCATTTGAGAACCAATCCCCTTACTCCTAGTGCCTCTAATTTATGCGACAGCTTCTGGTGGTCATCTGTATCAAATGCCTTAGACAGGTCTAGGAAAAGGCCAGTTACATAGCTGTTCTCATCTAGTGCTTCTAAAACTGTTTTTGTAAATTGTGCTATAGCAGATTCTGTACCTCTACCAGGCCTGAAACCATGCTGGTCATTGCAGAGGAGGTTGAATTTACTTAGATAGCTCAAAAGCCAGTTTTTCATTATTGTTTCTATCACTTTGGAAAAGCATGACAATAGAGCTGTTGGTCTGTAGTTCTCAACGTTTTCTATGTCACCTTTCTTGTGAACTGGTAAAATTTTGGCATGCTTCAGATAGTCAGGGAAGCAACCAGTTTTGAAGGATTCATTTATGATTTCTGTTAGTGGAGCTTTGATGCAATTTAAGCATTTTTTTAATATGAACGTTGGGATTTCATCTAAACCTGCCAAGTTTTTGTTCTTTACTTGCCTTACAACATTGCATACTTCCTTCTCAGTAGTTGGAAATAATACCATTGAGTTTGCTTCTGTATTGGTTGATTAGCACCTTTTGGAAAAATTTTCTGTAAGTTCGCTGCAATGCTGCTAAAGTAGGTACTCACATAATTTGCTAAGTCTTTTGGGTTACTTTCTAAGTTTTCCTTGTTCCTGATTTGTGTGTTTGTACCTCTCTGCTTCACAGTTCCTGTTTCTTGTTTCACTACAGCCCATGTAGCTTTACTTTTATTACTGGCTAAATTTATGAACCTATCGTTGGTTCATTTTTTTGCAGTATTGAGTACCTTCCTGTAGATCCTTTAGTAGTTTTGTAGTAGTGCAAAGAAAACTGGATCACTATTGTCCTTTTTAATGGAGTTTAAGTATTTACAAATTTGAGCATTTTTTCTAATTCCTTCAGTAATCCATTTATTGTTGGTGGGTGTTCCAATGGGAATTAATACTTTGGGGAATGTTTCTTCAAATTTTAATTTAAACTCAGACATAAAATTGGAGAACTTGCTATTCAGTTTAGTTTCTATGTATACTCCTTCCCAACTTTCATGTGCTAACTTTAAAGAAAACTCTTGCAAAGCTGATGGAGAGTAGACTCTTTTATATACGTGCAGTTTTGATTCTTTTTTTACACAAGCTTTTACTTTTATAATCTGACATAGATGGCCAGACAGTTCCAGATTTTTGACAAGTACATCACAGTTTTCTCTGCCTACATCTGTAGCTACACGGTCAATGGTAGAAGATGACTCTGTGGTTATTCTTGTTGCACAGTTGACTAGTGATGATATACCAAAACTATGTAGGATATTCGTGAATGTGTTACTGGTGTCATCTGTTTCAGTTGTATTTATGCTAAAGTCCCCATACAAAAGGATATTATGTTTCAGAGTCAACACTAGTTCTAGGCTTTGCATAAGTTTTGAAAAGAATATCTCTAAATTACCACTGGGAGAATGATATACACACAATATAGTTAGTTTCTTGGGCATATTTATAGCAACTATCTCTATTGCTGACACTTCAAAGTCTTTGTCGACACTTAGCATGATAATATCATTTCTGACTTTAAATTCAATGCCATTCTTAACATAAATACATGATCCTCCACCTTTCATTGTGTTTCTGCAATAAGAACATGCTTGGACATATGAGGGTAAAATAATATATAGATTTCACTTTCTTTACACCAGTGCTCTGTAATACACGTAACGGTGCTGTCTAAGATTTGTAACTCTACTTCCATCTGTTGCGCTTTGTTTTTTACACACTGATTATTTTGGTAGCATACTGTAAGACATTTAATGTTACTTATCTTGGTGGCTTCATTTTCGTCATATCTGCAATTAAAAAATCCTTCAGATGGGAAGGAGGTGTCCTTTTCCATCTACTTGCTGCCCCATGGATGGTTGTTTCCATGTCTGCTGCTGCTACTGCTATTGTGGGATTTCTGCTGTTACTGCTGTCTTTGATGCTGCTGCTGATGGTGATGCTGTTGTTGGCATTTCTGTCCCGATTATTATTTGTACTGCTGTTCCTGTTATTACTGGGATTTCTGTTGTTACTGCTATCTGTGCTGCTGCTGTTGATTGTGATGCTGTAGTTGGCATCTCTGCATCGATTATTGTTTGTACTGCTGCATTTTGTGTAACAGCTATTGGATGTGATTGTTCTGCTGCTTTTTTTGTTGCTGGTATCATCTGTGATGAGATGGCTTCTCCGTTTTGAGTTGATACAGTAATAGGCATGATGTTGTTCTTTTGTGTACATCATCTCAGCCATCTCATTTATTCTAGAACCTATGAATTTTTTCCCATGAATATTTAAATGCATACCATTCCTGGTGAGGTGTTTCCTTTCCAAGAATTTCACGTCTAGGAAGTTTGTTTCTGTATGCTTTGCATATTTTGCAAAATTGCCTGTTGGCCTTAATAATTTCCTGGTTGACACATGACGTTTCTATTAGGTCATATCTGTGTGGTATTCCAGTCACTATTACACTTTCATTTTTCACTGTATCTAGGGTTACTTCACATCTGTACAACAGAAAATGAAGAGTGATTGTCTCATCAAATGCAGCAAATTGTTATTGCAAATGGAAGACAGTAACCCAAGGTGGCCCTCAAGGTTCTATCCTAGGACCTGTTTTGTTACTGTTCTACATTAATAACCTACACATCAATATGAATGCCCATTTTAAGATGGCTATCAGCTTTTGTAGGAAAAATAAGTTATGAGGAGACATTCATTGGAGGAGGTTCATGCATACTTATTCACTCTGATTTAGATTACCATATCGAATATGAGTTTAACTGTTTGAATCAAAAGTATGTTTTTGGCGATTGTGGTGACTAGTCAAGGGAGCTAAATGTTGTAGTGTCAGCTCATAGAATCAGAGGGAAAACAATGACTGGTGAATAGTGGCAGGGGGAATGGAATGTGATAGATATTGAGAACTGATTAAAAATTGGTGCTTAAATAATTAAAAGGGAAATTCTGAAAGAATAATTGAAAGATATTGGAAGGTACACATATCCTGAGTGAACTTTAACTGGCATTAATATCAACAGGCCCTCAATATTCAATACATAATATTCAACATTTAAATTCATGTACTTCTTTTACTTGTTATCACGATTGTGAATAGAGCTTTGTAAGACAATACTCATTCTAGATCGCTCCTCTTCTGCTCATGTAAATTATTCTTGTCTGCTTCAATCCCCTTGATGCAGGATTCTCAGTGCATCGCGGAATGATGAAGAGTCAGGTATGGTCATCATGAGTGTACAAATAAACTTTTCTGTCTCGACCAGTTTCTATTACACCTTTTAATGTACAATTGGAATACAATTTTTTAACAATATTGACTCAACGGAACTCATAATACATCCACCCACTACCACTTACAGAGACAAACAGCTGAATATATAGGAATTAAAATAAGAAAAATTTATATACGCATGTCAGCTCCCTTAACACATACATACATAAGTTTTCCTTCATAACAAAGTGCTTGCAATAACGCGTAGTCCAATTATTGTCAGTTGGTATCTGCCCAGTGTTTAGCTTGCGAAGCATGTGTGTACAGCTTGAGCTCCACTACCATCCCTGCTAGCTTTCATGTGTTTAATACAAAGTCAGAGTGTCGGTACCATGCGTCCACTGCACAAATTTGTGAAGCTCATGTTCAGCAGCATGATCCTTTGTGAAATCTTCAATGCAGTGACCACTGGTTACCATATCGGCACCTGACGAATGTATTCCAACTCTCGCTTGCACTTATTCAGTGGAAACACAAGCCATACATCCAACATTCACCAACAAGGTAAGTTTCCTGTTGCTTCTACAATGTTGTCAGCACAGAAATGCATGTTTTTATGACATTGTCAAGCACAGAAAATGCATGTTTTTATGACGTCGTTGAGCACAGAAAATTCATGTCACGCGAAGTATTGTCATTTTTAGTTCATCACGCACACACCCATATATCTCATACGCACACTTAACACTTTGCAGGCATGTTTCATATGTTTTCATGCTTTGTTTTTGAGTGTTGCATTACACAAAATTTCTGTAGTGTCCTTTCCACATACTATAGATATAACAAAAAATAAAAAAAAAATTTTAAAAATAAAGAAAATACAACTACAAAAATAAACTTATCTTATTCATTTGATGACATGCCATTATTTTCTGTGTATATACATTACAGTCTGATGGTCATTTTGTTTAGTACATTTTGTTAAATTATCATTTCGTTACATTGTTCAATTCTAATTATATGAGTACACATTTTACTTACATTCTGTTTACATTCTTTACATAATATCCATACAATAATAGATTCTTTTTCCCTTTATGGCATAAATTCTGAAGATACAGTGCATTCAAAAAGTTCTTAAGATTGCTGCAGAGACACCAGCAAAGCACGCAGAATTGTAGTGTTTTAGTAATTTTAATGATTTTGCTACTTTGTCTTTTGAGATGGTGTTGATGGACGTTGACCTACAAGATGCACTTATTTTACATTTGTTGGACTGGGTATTCCTATTTACATTGATTTGATCATTTTATCAGCAACACCTGTGACAAAGTTATAAAAGTACTGGCTACTTTTAAGGCATTTTTTACTCTTTTATTTTCTTGTGACAGTGTTTGTTATATTTCTACATGGTGCTCTGTTTTACCAGATTCTGTTTTTGTAACACTCTAATGGGCATCACTTCATGTTCTGGATTATAAATTTCTTCATCGTTATGCATTATTTATGCTGCTCTTATCACTTATCTTATTATTTTGTGATTTTTTTGTAGGATGTATGTAATTTAGCTGAGGAATTATCCATGTTATACATTTTATTAAGTTCTCTCTTCTTCTGGCATAAATCCATTACTCCCCTGGTGATACAAGTGTTTGTTCCAGTAAAGTGATGAAATACTGCAATGAAGAAACACTAGAAAAATAAATAAACAAAGTCTATGGAAAATTGCTACCAAAATAAGAGCTGGGTTAGTGGTATATATCTATTTACATCCTGGAATAGTTAAGTGGACACTGGAGGGAGGAGTAAATGGGGAAAAGTGTTGAGCAAACAGATAAAGACCAGAAAATGCACAGCAAATTATAGAGGATGTTGAGCATACTAGGTACATAGAAAGGGAGAATGAAAAAAAAACTTTCCAAAAGCTAGGAAAATATGGAGAATTGCATCAAATCACAAATCTGTAGAAAGACTAATGACTTTTATAGAAACACTACTGTAACTGAGCTACATACACATGTGACACTATTAGAGAAGGAAAGTTGCTACTCACCATATAGCGGAGATGCTGAGTTATGATAGGCACAACAAAAAGATTCACACAATTATAGCTTTCAGCCATTAAGGCCTTTGTCAGTAATAGACACACATACACACACGCACACACACACACACTCAAGCAAATGCAACTTGCACACACGTCTGCAGTCTCAGACAACTGGAAATTTACATATGTCTACCTGTGTCTGTATATGTGCGGATGGGTATGTGTGTGTGTGCGAGTGTATACCTGTCCCTTTTTCCCCCTAAGGTAAGTCTTTCCGCTCCCAGGAATGGAATGATTCCTTAACCTCCCCCTTAAAACCCTCATTCATTCATCTTTCCCTCTCCTTCCCTCTTTCCTGATGAAGCAACCATGGATTGCGAAAGCTTGAAGTTTATGTGTGTGTTTGTGTGTTTTTTATTGTGTCTATCTAACAGCGCTTTCTCGTTTTGTGTGTGTGTGTGTCTATATATATATATATATATATATATATATATATATATATATATATATATATATATAAATAAAATGGAAGGAAACATTCCACGTGGGAAAAATTATATATAAAAACAAAGATGAGGTGACTTACCGAACAAAAGCGCTGGCAGGTCGATAGACACACAAACAAACACAAACATACACACAAAATTCAAGCTTTCGCAACAAACTGTTGCCTCATCAGGAAAGAGGGAAGGAGAGGGGAAGACGAAAGGAAGTGGGTTTTAAAGGAGAGGGTAAGGAGTCATTCCAATCCCGGGAGCGGAAAGACTTACCTTAGGGGGAAAAAAGGACAGGTATACACTCGCACACACGCACATATCCATCCACACATACAGACACAAGCAGACATATTTAAAGACCATGCTGTCTGTCTGCTTGTGTCTGTATGTGTGGATGGATATGTGCGTGTGTGCGAGTGTATACCTGTCCTTTTTTCCCCCTAAGGTAAGTCTTTCCGCTCCCGGGATTGGAATGACTCCTTACCCTCTCCTTTAAAACCCACTTCCTTTCGTCTTCCCCTCTCCTTCCCTCTTTCCTGATGAGGCAACAGTTTGTTGTGAAAGCTTGAATTTTGTGTGTATGTTTGTGTTTGTTTGTGTGTCTATCGACCTGCCAGCGCTTTTGTTCGGTAAGTCACCTCATCTTTGTATATATATATATATATATATATATATATATATATATATATATATATATATATATATATATATATATATATATATATACAAAAAATGAGAAAGCGCTGGTAGATAGACACAATAAAAAACACACAAACAGATAGACAGGGGTAGGTACACACTCGCACACACACACACACACACACACACACACACACACACATATCCATCCGCACATATACATATATGTGCAGACGGATATATGTGTGTGTGTGTGAGTGTATACCTGTCCCTTTTTCCACCTAAGGTAAGTCTTTCCGCTCCCGGGATTGGAATGACTCCTTACCCTCTCCCTTAAATCCCACATCCTTTCGTCATTCCCTCTCCTTCCCTCTTTCCTTATGAAGCAACCGTGGGTTGCGAAAACTTGAAATTTGTGTGTGTGTTTGTGTGTTTTTTATTGTCTCCTATCAACATACCAACGCTTTCGTTTGGTAAGTTACAGCATGTGTCCGGAAACGCTTAATTTCCATGTTATAGCTCATTTTAGTTTCGTCAGTATGTACTGTACTTCCTCGGTTCACCGCCATGATTTCATACGGGATACTCTACCTGTGCTGCTAGAACATGTGCCTTTACAAGTACGACACAACATGTGGTTCATGCACGATGGAGCTCCTGCACATTTCAGTCGAAGTGTTCGTACGCTTGTCAACAACAGATTTGGTGACCAATGGATTGGTAGAGGCGGACCAACTCCATGGCCTCCATGCTCTCCTGACCTCAACCCTCTTGACTTTCATTTATGGGGCATTTGAAAGCTCTTGTCTACGCAACCCCGGTACCAAATGTAGAGACTCTTCACGCTCGTATTGTGGATGGCTGTGATACAATACGCCATTCTTCAGGGCTGCATCAGAGCATCAGGGATTCCATGCGACGGAGGGTGGATGCTGTATCCTCGCTAACGGAGGACATTTTGAACATTTGCTGTAACAAAGTGTTTGAAGTCACGCTGGTACGTTCTGTTGGTTTGTGTTTCCCATCCATGATTAATGTGATTTGAAGAGAAGTAATAAAATGAGCTCTAACATGGAAAGTAAGCGTTTCCAGACACATGTCTACATAACATTTTTCTTTCTTTGTGTGTGAGAAATGTTTGCGGAAAGTTTGGCCGTACCTTTTTGTAACACCCTGGAGGGAAACATTCCACGTGGGGAAAATATATCTAAAAACAAAGAAGATGTGACTTACCAAACGAGAGCGCTGGCAGGACATTTGTAAATGTCTGCTTGTGTCTGTGTATGTGCGGATGGATATGTGTGTGTATGCGAGTGTATACCTGTCATTTTTTCCTCCCTAAGGTAAGTCTTTCCACTCCCGGGATTGGAATGACTCCTTACCCTCTCCCTTAAAACCCACATCCTTTCATCTTTCCCTCCCCTTCCCTCTTTCCTGATGAAGCAACCGTTGGTTGCGAAAGCTAGAATCTGCGTGTGTGTGTGTTTTATATGTTATAGCCCACCATGCAAATTTTCAGACAAATGCCGACTTGCATAACTACAATACTCGAAATATCACAGCACTACATTCTCAGCAAACAAAAAGAACACACACACACACACAAAGGCATGTGAGCCATATGGATACAAAACTGTACAACATACTGCCAGCCAACATCAGAGACTTAGAAGATGATAACAGATTTAAAGTAGAATTTAAAGAATTTCTACTTGAACAAGGTTTTTACTCAGTAAATTTCTGTTTAGTCCAATAAATAATTCTGAAAATGTTTATATTAAGCAAAACTGAAAACACCGTCTTTCATCCCCTAAAGTATCTGTTATTTTTTTAAAATCTGATGGACAGCTACTGATTGTGGTAAAATCTTTACTGAATTATTGTAGTGAATATCCTGTTTAGGGATGACAAAAGTAAAGCCTTAGGGCAAACAGACTATGCAGTTACCATACTGTTAGTATACATGTATAAAAAGTTGTATTACTGTATCTTGTATGACCAAGTATTATTCTCTGTACATTTTTTGTACAATTTTGTATGTATTGTTCTTTGTACTACTTAATGTAAAATTTTGTATGTTCCTTTTGCACAGACTGTTTCCATAAATTTGCGTGTAATTTTGGACAACATCCATACAATATATATTGTTTACAGATGGACAAATAAATAAATTAAATAAAATAAATTATCTCTGTTAGAGATCTCTTAAAACTGCTTGTCAGAGAGACTCCACCAGTTTTATTGATTACTGGGAAGGAAATATTGCATCTCATAGTTGCCAAACTAATATCTAAACCATGTCAATGGTTATGATTTGATATCATATTAAATCTGACAGATTTTAGTTTGCAGTTTTATTTGTTTTGTGATTTGTAGCTTCTTATTGCTTATAATTTTTTATAACAAACTACTATTTGTATGCAGTTCATTAATTTTACACAGAATTAAGAATAGCTGACATGAACTATACAAAAATGCTGGATGAAATCTAATTATAAGCCAGTTGTGGTCTTGTGGACACACAGCCCAGTTATTGATTCCATTTTATGGTTAGAATCCATACAGTGAGTACATGTTTTAACACAGAACACCTAGTGGTGACTGGATTAATTGTCAGTATATTATGGATATCACTGAAATGACAACTCATCTGTACACCTGAAAGCACATTATTAATCAATCATGCTGTGGAAACCCGACAGGTTGCACTCTTGCTTCCTTCCATTTTTATTATTTTTTATCAGTAAACTTAGAGCTGGAAATGGAAATAAGAACCATTGTTTCAGTACATCCTTTTACTATTTGCAAAATGAAATAGGTTTATTTTCCCAGCAAATTGTCATAAACAATAACCCTACTATAAAGATGTTGCCAACACAGCTATAAGATTGATGGTGCTTATTGTGGATAACATGATTCATTATGTATCTACTAACCTGTGGTGACAAAATGTATAAGCATTACTCTGGAAATCAGAGGAAATAGCCAGTTATACAATGATGGATATACTTAGTTGATGAATTATAACTGATAATTTCCAATTTTTTAATCTTCAGATACAATTTTGAACGACTTAGTAATCATCTTGGAAGAGTGAGAAAATTAAATAACTGGCATAAGCCACTAAAAGAGGCTTACTTTCCTAAACTTGACAATATGATAGCAAGTAGAGTCTGGCCAGCTCGACATGAATTTGCTAAACTGCAGGTAAGAATTTATTGTCTAGTGTTATAACTATTGACTTAGAATGCTTTGATGTTCTGCAATATTAAACACATAATTCATGTATTACTTGTCTGTCTACCAGGATATTAACCGTGAACTGGATCAGCTATCATTTGACATTCAAGACATGGAACGTTTTAGAGACAGAATATTTGAAGCTATTCATCGAAAAGGTGCACTCAATGTAAGTCATGTTCATCATTGACTATGATAGCAGTAATGAGCTAAGGGGATATTTCTACATATAATTTACCTTACAAAAAACTTGAAATGCTTTCTTTAAACAAACAGAAAATTGTATTTGGACTGCAAGCCAGTAGCTTCTTGAATGTTTGTGTTATTGAGCTTCAAAAAGGACTACACTTGTAAGTGATGCAGGTAATATGTACATACATTCTAGAATTTTAGCTCTGACTGCAATGTACTCTTTTTTTGCTATAGAAGAACAGAGCAAAAGTTGACTTACACGTTATATTATTTGTGATGACATTATCAGCTAGATGATAGGAAAGCTCACTGATAAGTGATTTAATCTTGAAAATGGAACAAGATCCCTTGGAAAAATAATATGATATGTAAGGAGTCATTCCAATCCCGGGATCAGAAAGACTTACCTTATGGGGAGAAAAGGACGGGTATACACTCGCACACACACACATATCCATCCACACATATACAGACACAAGCAGACATTTTCAAAGATGAAGAGTTTGGGCAGATATGTCAGTCGAGGCAGAAGTGCAGAGGCAAAGATGTTGTTGAATGACAGGTGAGGTATGAGTGGCGGCAACTTGAAATTAGCGGAGATTGAGGCCTGGTGGGTAACGGGAAGAGAGGATATATTGAAAAGCAAGTTCCCATCTCCGGAGTTCGGATAGGTTGGTGTTAGTGGGAAGTATCCAGATAACCCGGACAGTGAAACACTGTGCCAAGATGTGCTGGCCGTGCACCAAGGCATGTTTAGCCACAGGGTGATCCTCATTACCAACAAACACCGTCTGCCTGTGTCCATTCATGCGATTGGGCAGTTTGTTGCTGGTCATTCCCACATAGAATGCATCACAGCGTGGGCAGGTCAGTTGGTAAATCACGTGGGTGCTTTCACACGTGGCTCTGCCTTTGATTGTGTACACCTTCCAGGTTACAGGACTGGAGTAGGTGGTGGTGGGAGGGTGTATGGGACAGGTTTTACACTGGGGGTGGTTACAAGGGTAGGAGCCAGAGGGTAGGGAAGGTGGTTTGGGGATTTCATAGGGATGATCTACTAGGTTATGAAGGTTAGGTGGATGGCGGAAAGACACTCTTGGTTGAGTGGGGAGGATTTCATGAAGGGTGGATCTCGTTTCAGGGCAGGATTTGAGGAAGTCATATCTCTGCTGGAGAGCCACATTCAGAGTCTGGTCCAGTCCCGGAAAGTATCCTGTCACAAGTGGGGCACTTTTGTGGTTCTTCTGTGGGAGGTTCTGGGTTTGAGGGGATGAGGAAGTTGCTCTGGTTATTTGCTTCTGTACCAGGTCGGGAGGGTAATTGCGGGATGCGAAAGCTGTTGTCAGGTTGTTGGTGTAATGGTTCAGGGATTCCGGACTGGAGCAGATTCATTTGCCATGAAGACCTAGGCTGTAGGGAAGGGACCATTTGATGTGGAATGGGTGGCAGCTGTCATAATGGAGGTACTGTTGCTTGTTAGTGGGTTTGATGTAGACGGACGTGTGAAGCTGGCCATTGGACAGATGGAGGTCAACGTCAAGGAAAGTGGTGTGGGATGTGGAGTAGGACCAGGTGAATCTGATGGAACCAAAGGCGTTGAGGTTGGAGAGGAAATTCTGGAGTTCTTCTTCACTGTGAGTCCAGATCATGAAGATGTCATCAATAAATCTGTACCAAACTTTGGGTTGGCAGGCCTGGGTAACCAAGAAGGCTTCCTCTAAGTGACCCATGAATAGGTTGGTGTACGAGGGGGTCATCCTGGTACCCATGGCTGTTCCCTTTAATTGTTGGTATGTCTGGCCTTCGAAAGTGAAGAAGTTGTGGGTCAGGATGAAGCTGGCTAACGTAATGAGGAAAGAGGTTTTAGGTAGGGTGGCAGGTGATCGGCGTGAAAGGAAGTGCTCCATTGCAGCAAGGCCCTGGATGTGCAGAATATTTGTGTATAAGGAAGTGGCATCAAAGGTTACAAGGATGGTTTCCGGGGGCAACAGATTGGGTAAGGATTCAAGGCGTTCGAGAAAGTGGTTGGTGTCTTTGATGAAGGATGGGAGACTGCATGTAATGGGTTGAAGGTGTTGATCTACGTAGGCAGAGATACGTTCTGTGGGAGCTTGGTAACCAGCTACAATGGGGTGGCCGGGATGATTGGGTTTGTGAATTTTAGGAAGAAGGTATAAAGTAGGGGTGCAGGGTGTCGGTGGGGTCAGGAGGTTGATGGAGTCAGGTGAAAGGTTTTGTAGGGGGCCTAAGGTTCTGAGGATTCCTTGAAGCTCTGCCTGGACATCGGGAATGGGATTACCTTGGCAAACTTTGTATGTGGTGTTGTCTGAAAGCTGACGCAGTCCATCAGCCACATACTCCCGACGATCAAGTACCACGGTCGTGGAACCCTTGTCCGCCGGTAGAAGGACAATGGATTGGTCAGCCCTCAGATCACGGATAGCCTGGGCTTCAGCAGTGGTGATGTTGGGAGTAAGATTAAGGTTTTTTAAGAAGGATTGAGATGGAAGGCTGGAAGGGAGAAATTCCTGGAAGGTTTGGAGAGGGTGATATTGAGGATGAGGAGGTGGGTCCCGCTGTGACGGAGGACGGAACTGTTCCAGGCAGGGTTCAATTTGTATAGTGTTTTGGGGAGTTGGATCATTAGGAGTAGGATTAGGATCATTTTTCTTCATGGCAAAGTGATATTTCCAGCAGAGAGTACGAGTGTAGGACAGTAAATCTTTGACGAGGGCTGTTTGGATGAATCTGGGAGTGGGGCTGAAGGTGAGGCCTTTGGATAGGACAGAGGTTTCGGATTGGGAGAGAGGTTTGGAGGAAAGGTTAACTACTGAATTAGGGTGTTGTGGTTCCAGAATGTGTTGATTGGAATTTTGAGGTTTTGGAGGGAGTGGAGCTGGAAGTGGGAGATTGAGTAGATGGGAGAGACTAGGTTTGTGTGCAATGAGAGGAGGTTGAGGTTTGCTGGAAAGGTTGTGAAGGGTGAGTGAGTTGTCTTTCCGGAGGTGGGAAACCAGGAGATTGGTTAGTTTGTTGACGTGGAGGGTGGCATGCTGTTCTAATTTGCGGTTGGCCTGTAGGAGGATGCTCTGAACAGCCGGTGTGGATGTGGGAGAGGAAAGATTGAGGACTTTTATTAATGATAGGAGTTGACGGGTGTGTTCATTGGCTGAGTTGATGTGTAGGTGAAGTATTAGGTAGGTGAGGGCAATGGATTGTTCAGTTTGGAACTGGTATAGGGACTGATGGAAAGAAGGGTTGCAGCCAGAGATGGGAACTTTAAGTGTGAGGCCTTTGGGGGTAATGCCAAATGTCAGACAAGCCTGAGAAAATAGAATATGGGAGCATAATCTGGCTAGGGCGAAGGCATGTTTGCGGAGGGGTCGTTGTGGGGGTGTTGTGAGGGTGACATGGTATTAGAAGATGGAAAGTGTAACATGAGGCTGAAATGAAAATGAAAATAAAAATGAATTGGAAAGTAACTGGAGGTCTGGTGTGAAAAAAGGCGAAAAGGTGTTGGTTACAGCTGGGCTATGTTGGCCTTGGGTTGGTAGACAACGATGTGCACAAAGGTTAGGTGGTTGTGTTGCTGCCAAAACACGTTAATGGACGGAGAAATTCGGGAAAATTTCCAAAAAAACTGCGTGTAAATGTATTAAAAGGAGTGGTTTTGTGGTGGCAGATTATGAAAATGAGGCTAACGATTGTCTGACTAAGAAATAATGACGTTAAAACTTGCGGAAAGCGGCTAAAAGTTATCAGTGATGTGGGAAAAACGGAAATGGAAATAAAGCGAAAGTCATTAGAACTAGCAGAAATGGTTGTTTAATAGGTGAAAGGAACTGTTTGTGAACTAAAAACGGATGATTTTATAGCAGCGGTAGTGTTGAAAGCGGAAAAAAAGTTTTTTGGTTATGGTTTGGAATTGGGTTACGTATTATTGAGTATATATAGGCGGGATAAAATTGTGTAGTAGATTACGGTAAAAAGGAGAAGGTGAATACAAAGTGAAACTACTGGCAAAGACAGAAAGAGAAAATAAGACGATAGAAAATATTTCAAAATGCAACAGTGACGATAACAAACGTAATTGTTGGGTTCAAATTAATGATATGAATATAATAGAGGGAAACATTTCACATGGGAAAAATATATCTAAAAACAAAGATGATGTGACTTACCAAACTAAAGTACTGGCAGGTCGATAGACACACAAACAAACACAAACATACACACAAAATTCAAGCTTTCGCAACCAATGGTTGCTTCATCAGGAAAGAGGGAAGGAGAGGGAAAAACAAAAAGATGTGGGTTTTAAGGGAGAGGGTAAGGAGTCATTCCAACCCCAGGAGCGGAAAGACTTACCTTCGGGGGAAAAAAGGTCAGGTGTACACTCGCACACACACACATATCCATCCGCACATACGCAGACACAAGCAGACATTTGTAAAGGCAAAGAGTTTGGGCAGAGATGTCAGTCGAGGCAGAAGTACAGAGGCAAAGATGTTGTTGAAAGACAGGTGAGGTATGAGCGGTGGCAACTTGAAATTAGCAGAGGTTGAGGCCTGGCGGATAACGAGAAGAGAGGATATACTGAAGGGCAAGTTCCCATCTCCAGAGTTCTGACCGGTTGGTGTTAGTGGGAAGTATCCAGATAACCTGGACGGTGCAACACTGTTCCAAGATGTGCTGGCCATGCACTAAGGCATGTTTAGCCACAGGGTGATCCTCATTACCAACAAACACTGTCTGCCTGTGTCCATTCATGTGAATGGACAGTTTGTTGCTGGTCATTCCCACATAGAAAGCTTCACAGTGTAGGCATGTCAGTTGGTAAATCACATGGGTGCTTTCACACGTGGCTCTGCCTTTGATCGTGTACACCTTCCAGGTTACAGGACTGGAGTAGGTGGTGGTGGGAGGGTGCATGGGACAGATTTTACACTGGGGGCAGTTACAAGGGTAGGAGCCAGACGGTAGGGAAGGTGGTTTGGGGTTTCATAGGGATGAACGAAGAGGTTACGAAGGTTAGGTGGATGGCGGTTAGACACTCTTGGTGGAGTCAGGAGGATTTCATGAAGGATGGATCTCATTTCAGGGCAGGATTTGAGGAAGTCGTATCCGTGCTGGAGAGCCACATTCAGAGTCTGATCCAGTCCTGGAAAGTATCCTGTCACAAGTGAGGCATGTTTGGGGTTCTTCTGTGGGAGGTTCTGGGTTTGAGGGGATGAGGAAATGGCTGTGGTTATTTGCTTCTGTACCAGGTCAGGAGGGTAACTGCGGGATGCGAAAGCTGTGTTCAGGTTGTTGGTGTAATGGTCCAGGCCGGCCGAAGTGGCTGTGCGGTTAAAGGCGCTGCAGTCTGGAACCGCAAGACCGCTACGGTCGCAGGTTTGAATCCTGCCTTGGGCATGGATGTTTGTGATGTCCTTAGGTTAGTTAGGTTTAACTAGTTCTAAGTTCTAGGGGACTAATGACCCCAGCAGTTGAGTCCCATAGTGCTCAGAGCCATTTGAGCCATTTTTTTTTTTTGTAATAGTCCAGGGATTCCGGACAGGAGCAGATTCATTTGCCATGAAGACCTTGGCTATTGGGAAGGGACCGTTTGATGTGGAATGGGTGGCAGCTGTCATAATGGAGGTACCGTTGCTTGTTTGTGGGTTTGATGTGGATGGAACTGTGAAGCTGGCCATTGGACAGATGGAGGTCAGCGTCAAGGAAAGTGGCATGGGATTTGGAGTAGGACCAGGTGAATCTGATGGAACCAAAGGCGTTGAGGTTGGAGAGGAAATTCTGGAGTTCTTCTTCACTGTGAGTCCAGATCATGAAGATGTCATCAATAAATCTGTACCAAACTTTGGGTTGGCAGGCCTGGGTAACCAAGAAGGCTTCCTCTAAGCGACCCATGAATAGGTTGGCGTACGAGGGGGTCATCCTGGTACCCATGGCTGTTCCCTTTAATTGTTGGTATGTCTGGCCTTCAAAAGTGAAGAAGTTGTGGGTCAGGATGAAGCTGGCTAACGTAATGAGGAAAGAGGTTTTAGGTAGGGTGGCAGGTGATCGGCGTGAAAGGAAGTGCTCCATCGCAGGGAGGCCCTGACATGCAGAATATTTGTGTATAAGGAAGTGGCATCAATGGTTACAAGGATGGTCTCCAGGGGTAACAGACTGGGTAAGGATTCCAGGCGTTTGAGAAAGTGGTTGGTGTCTTTGATGAATGATGGGAGACTGCATGTAATGGGTTGAAGGTGTTGATCTACGTAGGCAGAGATACGTTCTGTGGGGGAGCTTGGTAACCAGCTATAATGGGGCGGCCATGATGATTGGGTTTGTGAATTTT
Organism: Schistocerca americana; assembly: GCF_021461395.2. Lineage (NCBI taxonomy): Eukaryota > Metazoa > Arthropoda > Insecta > Orthoptera > Acrididae > Schistocerca > Schistocerca americana. The sequence continues at coordinate 635,363,167 of NC_060120.1, read as the reverse complement.
AGGACGTAGGAAGAAGGTAGGGGTGCAGGGTGTCGGTGGGGTCAGGAGGTTGATGGAGTCAGGTGAAAGGTTTTGTAGGGGGCCTAAGGTTCTGAGGATTCCTTGAAGCTCTGCCTGGACATCAGGAATGGGATTACCTTGGCAAACTTTGTATGTAGTGTTGACTGAAAGCTCATGCCATCCCTCAGCCACATACGCCCGATGATCCAGTACCATGGTCATGGAACCCTTGTCAGCCAGAAGAATGGCGGTGGATCCGTCAGTCTTCAGATCATGGATAGCCTGGGCTTCAGCTGAGGTGATGTTGGGAGTAGGATTAAGGTTTTTTAAGAAGGATTGAGAGGCAAGGCTGGAAGTGAGAAATTCCTGGAAGGTTTGGAGAGGGTGATATTGAGGATGAGGAGGTGGGTCCCGTTGTGACGGAGGATGGAACTGTTCCAGGCAGGGTTCAATTTGGATAGTGTCTTGGGGAGTTGGATCATTAGGAGTAGGATTAGGATTATTTTTCTTCGTGGCAAAGTGATATTTCCAGCAGAGAGTACGAGTATAGGACAGTAAATCTTTGACGAGGGCTGTTTGGATGAATCTGGGAGTAGGGCTGAAGGTGAGGCCTTTGGATAGGACAGAGGTTTCGGATTGGGAGAGAGGTTTGGAGGAAAGGTTAACTACTGAATTGGGATGTTGTGGTTCCAGATTGTGTTGAATAGAATTTTGAGGTTTTAGGGGGAGTGGAGCTGGATGTCAGAGATTGAGTAGATGGGAGAGACTGGGTTTGTGTGCAATGAGAGGAGGTAGTGGTTTGTTGGAAAGGTTGTGGAAGGTGAGTGAGTTGCTTTTCCGGAGGTGGGAAACCAGGAAATTGGTTAGTTTGTTGACGTGGAGGGTGGCATGATGTTCTAATTTGCGGTTGGACTGTACGAGGATGCTCTGAACAGCCGGTGTGGATGTGGGAGAGGAAAGATTGAGGACTTTTATTAAATATAGGAGTTGATGGGTGTGTTCATTGGCTGAGTTGATGTGTAGGTGAAGGATTAGGTGGGTGAGGGCAATGGATTGTTCAGTTTGGAACTGGTATAGGGACTGATGGAAAGAAGGGTTGCAGCCAGAGATGGGAACTTAAAGTGTGAGGCCTTGGGCGTAATGCCAAATGTCAGACAAGCCTGAGAAAATAAAATACGGGAGCGTAATCTGGCTAGGGCGAAGGCATGTTTGCGGAGGGAATGTAAATAAAACCTAATAGGGTCGTTGTGGGGGTGTTGTGAGTGTGACATGGTATTAGAAGGTGGAAAGTGTAACATGAGGCTGAAATGAAAATGAAAATAAAAATAAAAGTATATTGGGGACATAAAGGTGAACTAGAAAGCAATTGGAGATCTGGTGTGAAAAAAGGCGAGAATGTGTTGGTTAAAGCTGGGCTATGTTGATCCTGTGGTGAACTTGGGTTGGTAGACAACGATGTGCATGAAGGTTAGGTGGTTGTGTTGCCGCCAAAACGCGTTAAAGGGTGGAGAAATTCGGTAAAATTTCGAAAAAACTACGTGTAAATGGTTTTGTGGTGGCAGATTATGAAAATAAGGCTAACAATTGTCAGACAAAGAAATAATGACGTTAAAACCTGTGAGAAGTGGCTAGAAATGATCAGAGATGTGGGAAAAACGGAATGGGAAATAAAGCGAAAGTTATTCGAACTAGCCGAAATGGTTGTTTAATAGGTGAAAGGAACTGTTTGTGAACTAGAAACTGTGGAATTTATAGCAGTGGTAGTGTTGAAAGCGGAAAAAAAATTTTTGGTTATGGTTTGGATGTGGGTTACGTATTATTGAGTATATATAGGCGGGATAAAATTGTATAGTAGATTACTGGCAAAAACAGAAAGAGAAAATAAGATGACACAAAAGATTTCGAAATGCAACAGTGACAATAACAAACGTAATTGTTGGGTTCAAATTAATGATATGAATATAATAGAGGGAAACATTCCACGTGGGAAAAATATATCTAAATACAAAGATGATGTGACTTACCAAATGAAAGCGCTGGCAGGTCGATAGACACACAAACAAACACAAACATACACACAAAATTCTAGCTTTTGCAACCAATGGTTGCTTCATCAGGAAAGAGGGAAAGGCGAAAGGATGTGGGTTTTAAGGGAGAGGGTAAGGAGTCATTCCAATCCCGGGAGCGGAAAGACTTCCCTTAGGGGGAAAAAAGGACGGGTATATACTCGCACACACACACACATATCCATCCACATATACACAGACACAAGCTGACATATTCAAAGACGAACAGTTGGGCAGAGATGTCAGTCGAGGCAGAAGTGCAGAAGCAAAGATGTTGTTGAATGACAGGTGGGGTATGAGTGGCGGCAACTTGAAATTAGCGGAGATTGAGGCCTGGTGGGTAACGGGAAGAGAGGATATATTGAAGAGCAAGTTCCCATCTCCGGAGTTCTGACAGGTTGGTGTTAGTGGGAAGTATCCAGATAACCCGAATGGTGTAACACTGTGCCGAGATGTGCTGGCCATGCACCAAGGCATGTTTAGCCACAGGGTGTTCTGCATTACCAACAAACACTGTCTGCCTGTGTCCATCCATGTGAATGGACAGTTTGTTGCTGGTCATTCCCACATAGAAAACTTCACAGTGTAGGCAGGTCAGTTGGTAAATCACGTGGGTGCTTTCACATGTGGCTCTGCCTTTGATCGTGTACACCTTCCGGGTTACAGGACTGGAGTAGGTGATAGTGGGAGGGTACATGAGACAGGTCTTACACCGGTGGTGGTTACAAGGGTAGGAGCCAGAGGGTAGGGAAGGTGGCTTGAGGATTTCATAGGGATGAACGAAGAGGTTACGAAGGTTAGGTGGACGGCGGAAAGACACTCTTGGGTGGGTGGGGAGGATTTCATGAAGAATGGATCTCATTTCAAGGCAGGATTTGAGGAAGTGATATCCCTGCTGGAGAGCCACATTCAGAGTCTGATCCAGTCCTGGAAAGTATCCTGTCACAAATGAGGCACGTTTGGGGTTCTTCTGTGGGAGGTTCTGGGTTTGAGGGGATGAGGAAGTGGCTCTGGTTATTTTCTTCTGTATCAGGTCGGGAGGGTAGTTGCGGGATGCGAAAGCTGTTTTCAGGTTGTTGGTGTAATGGTTCAATGATTCAGGACTGGAGCAGATTCGTTTGCCACAAAGACCTAAGCTGTAGGGAAGCGACCATTTGATATGGAATGGGTGGCAGCTGTCAAAATGGAGGTACTGTTGCTTGTTGGTGGGTTTGATGTGGACAGATGTGTGAAGCTGGCCATTGGACAGATGGAGGTCAACGTCGAGGAAAGTGGTATGGGATTTTGAGTAGGTCCAGGTGAATCTAATGGAACCAAAGGAGTTGAGGTTGTAGAGAAAATTCTGGAGTTCTACTTCACTGTGAGTCCAGATCATGAATATGTCATCAATAAATCTGTACCAAACTATGGGTTGGCAGGCTTTGGTAACCAAGAAGGCTTCCTCTAAGCGACCCATAAATATTTTGGTGTACAAGGGGGCCATCCTGGTACCCATGGCTGTTCCCTTTAATTGTTGGTATGTCTGACCCTCAAAAGTGAAGAAGTTGTCGGTTAGGATGAAGCTGCCTAAGGTAATGACTAAAGAAGTTTTAGGTAGGGCAGCAGGTGATCGGCGTGAAAGGAACTGCTCCACCGCAGCGAGGCCCTGGATGTGTGGGATATTTGTGTATAAGGAAGTGGCATCAGTGGTTATAAGGATGGTTTCCGGGGGTAGCAGATTGGGTAAGGATTCCAGGCATTCGAGAAAGTGGTTGGTGTCTTTGATGAAGGATGGGAGACTGCATGTAATGGGTTGAAGGTGTTGATCTATGTAGGCAGAGATACGTTCTGTAGGGGCGTGGTAACCAGCTACAATGGGGCGGCCGGTATGATTGGGTTTGTGAATTTTAGGAAAGGTAGAAGGTAGGGGTGCGGGGTGTCGGTGGGTTCAGGAGGTTGATGGAGTCAGGTGAAAGGTTTTGTAGGGGGCCTAAGGTTCTGAGGATTCCTTGAAGCTCTGCCTGGACATCAGGAATGGGATTACCTTGGCAAACTTTGTATGTAGTGTTGTCTGAAAGCTGACGCAGTCCCTCAGCCACATACGCCCGATGTTCAAGTACCACGGTCATGAAACCCTTGTCAGCCAGTAGAATGATGATGGATCAGTCAGCCTTCAGATCACGGATAGCCTGGGCTTCAGCTGAGGTGATGTTGAGAGTAGGATTAAGGTTTTTTAAGAAGGATTGAGAGGCAAGGCTGGAAGTCAGAAATTCCTGGAAGGTTTGGAGAGGGTGATTTTCAGGAAGAGGAGGTGGGTGCCGTTGTGACGGAGGATGGAACTGTTCCAGGCAGGGTTCAATTTGGATAGTGTCTTGGGGAGTTGGATCATTAGGAGTAGGATTAGGATTATTTTCCTTCGTGGCAAAGTGATATTTCCAGCAGAGAGTATGAGTATAGGACAGTAAATCTTTGACAAGGGCTGTTTGGATGAATCTGGGAGTAGGGCTGAAGGTGTGGCCTTTGCATAGGACAGAGGTTTCGGATTGGGAGAGAGGTTTGGAGGATAGGTTAACTACTGAATTGGGATGTTGTGGTTCCAGATTGTGTTGAATAGAATTTTGAGGTTTTAGGGGGAGTGGAGCTGGATGTCGGAGATTGAGTAGATGGGAGAGACTGGGTCTGTGTGCAATGAGAGGAGGTAGTGGTTTGTTGGAAAGGTTGTGGAAGGTGAGTGAGTTGCTTTTCCGGAGGTGGGAAACCAGGAGATTGGATAGTTTTTTGAGGTGGAGGGTGGCATGATGTTCTAATTTGCGGTTGGCCTGTAGGAGTAATTTTTGATTGTTTTTATTTAGGTATTATGTTTTGTAACCTGTTAGTTTTGCACTTCTTGTGGAAATTCATTTATGCCAGCTAACAAGTATTCCCAGTGAACTTAATACAGTGAAAGCTTTCACAATTGGAATTTACATCATTTAAAACTTCCAGGCTGCAAGTGTATGGTTGATGTATGAAGCTATTCATTGAAATTTTATGCTCATTTGTGGGGTACATCTGCATGAATAAAATGGAAACACCATTGAAAATTTAAGGTGGTGCCAGATTCATAGCTGCATTATGAATGGTGTAGGGAGCAACATAATACATCACCTGATGCCACATACATGATTGTCTCTGACCAGTGACATCATTATCTATTAAGAGTAAATAATTATTAGTCTCTCAGTGCAAAGTAACCATCTGTATTTTATTTTATTTAACTCCCTCATGTTTTCTGTTAAGATTATCATGACACTGATAAATTTCTGCTGCCTCTCTGTATAAGTGTGTGTGACAAGGGTTGTCTTGGCTGAAATGTTTGCCTCAGCTTTTTGGAAAGCATGTTCTGACATGGACAATTTATCATTTTGTCCAAATTGATGGTTCATTTAATGTTTGGCTAAGTGAGTGTTAATACTTCTTTTTGTGGTTCCAGTATACAGGATGTCCCAAAAAAAAAAGACCCGAATTTAAATAGAATTATTTATTAGGAAAAAGGGCTTAACACCACAAATTGCATACGAAATTACTCTAAAAATACAGAAGTTTATAAAATTCCATCATAAATGTTCAATATGTCCTCCATTAGCTGCTCAGATGACATCTAGCCGATAGCTGAATTCATCCCAGACTGAGTGTAAGGTGTCCTCTGTCACTGAAGTTACAGCATCTGATATTCTGGTTTTTAGTTCATCAATGTCACGAGGTAGGGGGGAACATAAACTCATTGTTTAACATACCCCCACAGGAAGAAATCACATGGTGTTAAGTCATGGGACCTAGGAGGCAAAGAGTGTAAATCCTGGTCTCACGGCCCTGTACACCCTAACCAACGTTGAGGCATGTTGGCATTGAGGAAATGGCACACATTGTTGTGCCAGTGTGGTGATGCTCCATCTTGCTGATAGATGATATTGCCAGAGTCAAGTTTTGGGAATAACCAGTTCCATGGCATTGCTAGATATGGCTGTCCTGTTATGGTTTCTTCCTCAAGAAAGTAGGGTCCGTAAACCTTGCTTTGCGAAACAGCACAAAAACCACTCACTTTTTGTGTATTACATTCATCTTCAGTTGTTTCATGATGATTTTTGAGCCCCCATATACACACATTATGACAGTGAACCTTACCGCTAATATGGAAAGTTGCCTCATCACGGTATCAACTGTGACATAAAAGTCTCATCTTCCATGTCCTCTAGAATAGCATTGCTAAAGTCCACTCACTTCACTTTGTTAATATCTCAAAGAGCTTGTACCAGTTGTAATTGGTATGGTTTTAGGGCTAAACAATGCTGTAACACACGCCACACTGTCATGTGTGGTAATGCAAGTTCTTGGCTAGCACGGTGCATAGACTTGCGGGGGCTCCCCTAAAAAGGTCATCGGATTTGTTCCACTCCTTGTTCAGGACCCTGTGGCTGGCCAGGACTTTGGCCTTTACAGAGGCACCCTGTTTCTTCAAACTGTTTATACCACCATCAAATGTTCTTTGGTGATGGTGGTTTAGCACAAAATATGAAACGCCCGCTGAACTGCGATCACTGATTGAGTATAACTAAATTCAATAACACAATACACCTTCTGTTGTGCAGATGCCATATTGCGTGAGACTGGCTGCATGCTCCAAGTCAGCGCTTGTAGTGACATCTAGCAGACTTTTTTCTGAAACTCTAGACCATGCTGATTACATATAGCACTGTTTCAGTTACGTAATGACATTTGTCTCAATATTATGAAAAGCTAAAATTGGGTCATTCTTTTTGAGACACTCTGTATACTTCGCCACAGGTACATGGATTTTTATACATACCACTGATGCTAGTGGATGATATATGTCTTTTGCAGTTTTTGGGCATTGTTTTATTTTCCTGGTGGGCTTAAGAATCATCTGAACCCCTTTCTTGGACAAACCCTTCTGATATGATCAGTAATTCTGTTAATAAATTGTAGAAAGACTTTCCTTTTTGGTGATCATTGTTTTTCACTAGTCCTGAAATTCCCCCTTCTTGGACATAGTACTCATTCTGCTGTAAGTAACTGAGATCTTTTTGTAAGTAAACTGACTCATATATTTTATTAGCCCTTTTGACCAAGGATATAATTATGTCTCTTTTTTGGTTTGGGTGATGGTTGGATTCCTTATGGAGCTACTGATCAATGTGTGTTGTTCTTCTGTACATCTTTTGATACAAAATACATGTGCCCATTTGATTACTGAAACATTTAGAAAATTAAGTTGCCTAATGTACACTTTCTCTGTCATAAATTTAATTTTTGGGTTGACGCTATTATGATGTACCAGTAAGATATCCAACTCCTTATTTGCCATGTATCCAGATTACTAATCTAACACACCCATAGTGGGTGCTGGCCAGTGGTTGCCTGTTGTTCACAAACCTTCACAAACAATTTGGCAACAATGGACTAAGAAGGCTGCCCACAGACACCCTTGAATATGCTCATAAATTTATTAGGAGGAGGAGATTAGTGTTTAACGTCCCGTCGACAACGAGGTCATTAGAGACGGAGCGCAAGCTCGGGTTAGGGAAGGATGGGGAAGGAAATCGGCCGTGCCCTTTCAAAGGAACCATCCCGGCATTTGCCTGAAGCGATTTAGGGAAATCACGGAAAACCTAAATCAGGATGGCCGGAGACGGGATTGAACCGTCGTCCTCCCGAATGCGAGTCCAGTGTGCTAACCACTGCGCCACCTCGCTCGGTCATAAATTTATTACTATACAGGAAGTAGGTTGTAGTAACACAAGTTGTTGGCAAATCTACTGTATCTATCAGATATATATCCACCATGTATGAAATAGCTTCATTCACAGAAATATCATAAATAAGGATACAGTACTTAAGGTGAAAAGAATATCTTCCTCCCATGTTCATGTATTTTAATTCCTCAATAAAATGAACTGAATTTTGAATACAACTGTCAGTTTTACCAACATTGGGATGCAGCAGTAAGGCTATATAATTGGCCACATGGTTGACAGGGGACTCCATGTTACTTACAATATGTCTCTTAAGGAACCTCAAGTTCATGAACTACAGCTGAATATTAAACAAGTTTATCTAGAATTGTTTAAGAATCATTTTACAACTATTAATTCTGCTCCAAGAATACTGATATCAAGTTACCAACCAACAAATGGCTCATCAAAATGATACAAACATCATATTTCCATTATTAAATAATCCATAACCATTTTCAACTTGAATATGGTGGAATTGCTCCTATGTGCTTCATAATTTGTCTTGACACTTATGGAAGGAATCCATCGAAACTACAGCTAGAGTTGCGTAATGTATAATTCCTACTATTACTACTACCACTACTAAAGAGATTTATATTTTTGGTACCAGAACATCTTTGGTTCTACATCTACAGCTACAACCATACACTGCAAACCATTGCCAAGTGCATGGTTGAAGGTACATTCATTGTAACAGTTGTTTGGGCTTCCTGATGTTCCATTCACATATGGGTCATGGGAATGATTGCTTAAATGCCTATGTGCCTTCTATAATTAGCTTGATCTTGTCTTTCTGGTACCTATGAGTGTGATACACAAGGGGTTGTAATGTATTCCCACACTTATCACTTAAATTTAGTTCTTTGTCATGTATTTTCGGGCCTTTATCAGATTGGTTCTTGCAGCATCTTTGTGACATTCTCTCATGGATTGAACAAACCTGTGACATTTATGTTGCCATTCTCTGTATCCATTCAATACCCCCTGTTAGTCCAATTTGATATTGGTTTGTATTCACCCTCCTTTCTAGACTGATTACATTTCCTTAATATTCTACCAATGAACTGCAATCTGACACCTGCTTTATCATCAACTGATACTGTGTGAATGTTCCATTTCATATCCTTATGAATTATTGCACCCAGATATTTGTATGAGTTGACGGATTTCAAATATACCTCATTGATATTATAGCCATAGGATACTGCTTTTTTTCATTTTGTGATGTACCCAATTTTACATTTCTAAAAATTTAAAGCAAGTTGCCAGTCTTTGCATCGCTTTGAAATCTTGCCTGTAAAATGTCTGAAACAATATTGTCCACAAGGGCATTAATGTACAACAGTAACAGCAAGGGTCCCAATGAATTTCTTGGGTCCCAACACATTTGAACCTTTTTTCTTCAGAAGTGTTATCAATGATGAGTTTGAATAAGACATACAGTGTATTTATCTAGATGGCACATTAAATTTTGGTTCCTTTGCCAAACCAAATAGAAACTAAAAAAATTAACAGTTATAGATGTAAATGGAAAGATAGTTTATTATCAAGTTATGCAGTAAGTGTACAAAATAATATTTTTTGATCAAATCATATATTTCAAACTGCAAGAACAAGGTTGTGCAGTGATTCTAATTTTACACAACTGCCATTCAAACAATAATTTGATTGTGTATTGCCGACACTGCCAGGGTTCTTCTGCTGCTACAGTAGTGGGGTCACACTTCTGTTTTCATAGTCATCTACTTGTCCAATTTCTGTTAAGTTTTGGCAAAAAAGCAAACATCAACATGCCATCTAGATAAATGTACTGCATGCATTACTCAAAATTTGCCATTTAATAGACTTCCCTGAAGGAAAAAAGTTTAACAAGTTAGATGAAAATAAATTTCCAAGTGTGTTGCAGTTCCAGGGGAATACTGTAATCCAGTGTATCTTTAACAGTGAATAGCTGAGATTGAAACTTACCAAAGGAGTTTACTTCTACCCTTCACTTATCTTTGACATATGAAAATCTACAGCAAATAGCGTACCATCTTTCTATTCCTATCCCTGTACAGAGTGAGCAAGTGAATCTTTCTATGCAAAAATCTCTTAATTCATCAGTGATACTGACTTTGACAAACAGCTGGCAAGATCCTGCAAGTCATCAGTGCATGTAAAAAATGCATCATTGTTCTATTAAAAAAAGAAAGAAAAAAAAAAGCTTTTGGCCAAACAGGCCTTCATAAGAATTAGGCAACATACACATACACACACACATGACCAAAGTCTCTGCCTGCCAAACCCAGATGCAGGCAGCAGTGCATGATGGGAGAAGTAAACTGGTTGTTGAGGAGGCTGGGGCAGGGGGGAGGGATAGCAGCATAAGGGTGCGGCACAGTGAAGTGCTGCATGTGGAGAGAGGGTAGGACAGCTAGATGCAGTTGGAAAGTTAGACAGTTGGGGGGGGGGGGGGGGGGGGGGTGGCAGCAGAAAAGGAGAGAAGTAGAAAGACTGTAGGTGTGTTGATAGAATAGAGGGTTGTGTAGTGCTGGAATGGGAACAGGGAAGGGGATAGATGTTCTTTATCCATCTATTCCCTTCCCTGTTCCCATTCCAGAACTACACAACCCTCTATTCCAGCAATGCACCCACAGTCTTTTTACTTCTCTCCTTTTCTGCTGCCCCCTCCCCCCTTACCATCCATCTAGCTTCCTGACTGCACCTATCTCTCCTAACATCTCCCCACCTTGTCCCTATATGCTCCCACATGCAGCACTTTATTGTCTCCCACCTTGCTATCCCACCCGACCCACTCTCCAGCCTCCTCCTTACCCCACCACCCAGACTGCTATTCTCATCATGTGCTGCTGTTTGCAGTCTGGCCTTGGCAGCCAGAGACTGTGGTCATGTGTGTGTGAGTTGCATTTGCATGAGTCCATGTGTGTATGTTGTCTAATTTTGAGTGAGGCCTATTTGGCGTTAAGCTATGTTTGGCAGTCTTTTTGCTGTACCTACATGTGACTCATCATCTCCGTTGTATGGTGAGCAGTGACTATCATTTTCATAATATTGTCATTGTTTCATCTTGGATTTCCCATTGTTAAATTTGATACCTGTTTATATGTTGATAACAAGGCTATGAAAACATGACTGCCTTTACATTGTGAACTCATGTGAGACTTCTTATTAAGTTTAAAATTGATTAGAAAGAAAATACTTCGAAGACAAGTCTCGATGAACCAAATTGTAACCAGGAATCAATAAAACCAAGCAAAAGAAGCAAGTAGAAGTGAGAGAGGGGTAACAGCTGGAGGCTCCCAGGACATATTACATGATGGGAGACACACCCTCCTTACCTAGTTGGTTTCTCCTCACACTCCATTACCATAAGCAAATTAGCAACATGAAGAAGTTGATAAAATCTCAGGAAACAGAGCAAAGATGATGAGACAGTAAAACAATGACAGATGTAAAAGAATAAGAAGAATTAAAAAGGTAGGAAAGGTAGGATCCAGGCCAGTCAACCAAGCCAGGACAGCAAAGGGCCCCCTCGTTCGGAGCAGGCATGGGGCATCTGTCCACTCCGTCAAGAAGCCAACAAGGCCAGTGCACCCTACCTCACAGAGAGGAGTAGAATCCATCTTCACAGGTAAAATGTAAAACCAGATCAGCTGCTTTGGTGTCATCCACTGCCACCAGAGGCAGTGTGTCAGCAAGATTAACGATTCACCATAAAGTTTCCAAATTAGTGCTGTCCTGGAGGATGTGGGCCACCATTGGATGGGCATGACAGTGACAGTGGCATGAATCCTAACATCATGTGGTCTTGGTTCAAATGGCTCTGAGCACTATGGGACTCAACTGCTGAGGTCATTAGTCCCCTAGAACTTAGAACTAGTTAAACCTAACAAACCTAAGGACATCACAAACATCCACGCCCGAGGCAGGATTCGAACCCGCGACCGTAGCGGTCTTGCGGTTCCAGACTGCAGCGCCTTTAACCACACGGCCACTTTGGCCGGCTCATGTGGTCTTGGATCAACAAAGTGTGGCCAGTGCAAAGCTGACAGAGAATGATAGATTCCCTGTGAGAAACAAGAAAAGTAAGATCACCACATAGTCATGGTCCCCTTTATTGCGCGCATTTTGTTTGCACAGAGGACACCAATTTGTGTTCCAAGCTTCCTACAGTTAGTGGCATAGAGCTGACCAAAGGTTGAGTTCCAATACACCAGTCTCCAAAGTCAGCTTCCTGGTAGCCAACTTGGCCAACTAATTCATGGTCAAATCCTGGGACCAAGACAAAGACTCCAGACAAAGACAAACTGACCATCTAGCATGATGGAGGTCAGAAAGGAGATTCTGGATAGTCACAACCAATGGGTGCCAAGGGTACCATTAGTTGATAGCCTGAAGATTATCCAGAGAGTCACTGCCAGTTGAGAATGTCTCACTGATGCAGGAATGAACACGACTAAGGTCTCAAGTGATAGACACCAATTCTGCAGTGAACAGACTGCATGTTTTTGGCAGAGAGTATAGTTTACTACACCTTGCTTGGGTGAAGGTAAAAACATATTCAACTGTAGGGCCATCAGTGTATACGACTTCCAAAGTGGAAATTAATTAAGGATGGCCAAGAACAGACAGTGAAAAACCATGGGGTCAACAGAGTATTTTGGTCCAAGTAATAGTTTGGGGCAGATCTAAGGTTGTGGTACACAACATGGGGCTGAACACAATTGCTTCCTGACAGGAGGCAACAGTGGGGGAAGCTGGAGTTCAGAAACTCCAGTTGTGGATCCATTTCTGGGCCTCTGTTGTGGGAGGTGGATCCCCCTACCAGGAAAAAGGACACAGTCATTTGGATGCTCAGGAGAGCAGTGAATTTGTAATGCATATTTGAGCAGCTGTGGTTGGCTGATCTGTAGCGGAGTGAGCTGTTCACAGGGGTGGTCTAAAGGTCACCTGTCACAATTTAAATTACACAATAATGTATCAGGTCAAGCACCCGTAATGCTGTAGGTGACACCAAGCCATATACCAGAATGCCATAATCAGGACAGGACAGGATCAGAGCTTTGTAAATCTGCAAAAATGTAGAGAAATCTGTGCCCCAGCTGGTATTACTAAGACAGTGAAGAGTATGATGTGCTACCCAAAATAGCTGAGAATTTCATTGTACCAGCCCAACCAGTAGCAGTATGACATTCCACTACTAGATGTCTTGAGGCGCATCTCTTAGCTACTGTGGCACAAAGTTGTGTTATCTTTAGTGCACGCAGTTGTGAGTTGTAGTGGTGTCAGGGCGTCTTTCAGTACTTCTCTAAATTGTGAAATGGATGATTTGAAGGAGCAATGGGTTTGCATCAAATTCAGTTTCAAATTGAAGAAAACTGTGACTGAAACACACCAAATGCTGACAAAGATATTTTGTGAGAATGCACTGAGTCAAGCAAGAGAATTTGTGTGCTTCAAGCACTTCAAGGAAAGCCAAGAATCTGTGGAAGATGACAAACATTCTAGTTAACCATCAACATGCACAAGACCGGAAATGATCATGAAAGTATGTGACATGATTAACAAAGACTGAGGGTAGACAATTCACAATGTTTATAACAAACTTGAACTGTTGTATGGTACTTACGAATTCTAGCTGATGAACAGAACATGAGATGAATTGCAGCAAGGTTTCTCCCTAGCCTTCTCAGTAAGACCAATGAAACCTCGGGATTCAGATGTGCACTGAGTCACAACAAAGAGTTTGTGAACACCCAAAATTAATATCCATAGTCACAACAGGTGTTGAATCTTGGTTTATGGTTATGACCCCGAAACAAAGCAACAATAATCTTAATGGATAACACAATCTTCTTCAAGGCTGAAAAAAGCTTGACTTGTTCGCACCAACATGAAGTCAATGCCGATCATGTTTTCCAACATTCAGGGAACAGTGCAAAAGGAGTTTGTTGCACCTGTCCAGATTGCAACAGACAGTTCTGCTGTGAAGTTTTGAGATGACGGAAGAAAAATGTTCACCACAGACAGCCAGAGTTGTGCAAAAGGAAAGACCGGTTGATGCACAATGACAATACACCCATGCACACCTTGCTCATTAAGAAGGTTTTCTTGGCCAAAAGCAACATTGCCATGTTCCTCCATCCTCCCCAATCACCAGACCTAATCTGCGTGACTTCTTCTTGTCCCCAAAGATGCAAACTACATTGAAAGCATGAAGTTTTGTCTCAATTGAAGACATCCAAGTGGTATTGCAATGGGTCCTGAACACAGTTACCCTCAGGACAGCCAGAATGCTTCCAAAACTGGAAACAATGCTGGGATCATTGCATACATGCCCTAGGTGACTACTTTGAAGTTGAGAGATGACATTGGATGTGAGTATAGTTTTCTGATTTTTACAATGAAGTTCTCAGATATGTTGGGTAGCACTTTGTATTAAGGTGTGACCATCATGTACACTTAAGTTGATGGAGGAGGACATGTCAAATGGGCTTTGAAGACCTGCCCCATGACAAGACTCCACCACTTTGAGCAGTTGGACAGTGAGGTAGAGCTCTGGTTGTGGATGGACAGTACGATTGTGATAGAAGTTCATGATGCCTGTTTTGGCAGCTGAAAACGAGCAGTTATGAGTGAAAGCCCAGGACTGTGCTATTTGTCAATAAACCATTTTATTTAAGGTGCTCTGTTGTTGGCATCCAGCAACATTCACAGTGGAGGAGCAATAGTAAATGCAAAAATCATCAGCACAGAGGGAAGTTGACTCTGTAGATCCCACAGCAGCAGCTAGACCATTGGCAGCTACTAGAAAAATAGACATACCCAATACAGAGCCCTGTAGGACCTCGTTCTCTTTTGTAGGAGAGGGTTACTGTGAGAAGCACCAACCTGAACCTGGAAAGTCTGGTGTGACAGGAAGTTCTGGACAGAAATTGAGAGTGGGTCCGCAAGGTCCTCAAGATTGGCAAAGTTTTACTGCAGCTCAAAATTTAGTGCAAACTTCAATGCAGGATGCCTTCAGTAGTTTCCACAATAAAACTCTGTCTCGAAATCTGACAGAAAACCCAAAGAGATTCTTGTTGTATGCCAAGTACCGAAGTGGCAAGACAGAATCAGAACCTTCAACGCATGTTAACAATGATGATGTCATTGATAACAATGCCACTAAAGCAGAGTTACTAAATAAGATTTTCCAAAATTCTTTCACAAAAGAATATTAAGAAAATATTCCACAGTTTGAATCAAGAACAATTGCCAACTTACATAACATAGGAATAGATATCCTTGGTGTAGTGAAGCAGCTTCAAACACTTAATAAAAGCAAGGCTTCCAGTCCAGATTGTATACTATTCAGGTTCCTTTCAGAGTCTGCTGATACAATAGCTCCATACTTAGTAATTATACACAACTGCTCACTTGTAGAAAGATCCATACCGAGGGACTGGAAAGTTGTTTAAGTCAGACGAGTACCTAAGAAAGGAAATACGAGTAATCTGCTGTGTTACAGACTCATACCAGTCACTTCGATTTGCAGTAGGATTGTGGAACATATACTGTGCTTGAACATTATGAATCACCATAAACAAAATGATTTATTGGCATATAGCCAACAGGGACACAGAAAATACAGGGTGACAATTACTAAATTACTAAATATGAAAAAAACATAAATTAGTTACAAACTACAGCATGCGCACAATTTATTTACCATGTAAACTACAGATATCCTGATTTAGGTTATGATATGTTCAATATGCCTGCCATAATTACCGATGATGTGGCATAGATTAATAGCAAAATGACCCCTGAAGTATGGTACATCGATACTGTCGATAACCTCCTGCATGGCTGTTTGCAGATCAGTAATGGTTTTGAGGCTATTGTTGTACACCTTGTTTTTAATGTAGCCCCACGAAAAGGAGTCGTATGTGTTCAGATCCAGAGAATATGGCAGCCAATCAAGGTCCATGCCAGTGGCCTCAGTACTGCAGAAACAGAACGTGGTCCCCAAAGTGCTCCTCCAGGACATCAAACACTCTCCTGCTTTGATGGGGTTGAGTTCCGTCTTGCATGAAGCACATCTACTCAAAATCAAGGTCACTCTGAACAATGGGGTGAAATCATCTTCCAAAACTTTCATGTATTGTTCGGTAGTCACCATGCTATCAAGGAATATCGCACCAATTATTCTGTGACTGGATATTGTGCACTACACAGTCAACCATTGAGGGTGAAGAGACTTCTCAATCCTGAAATACAGATTTTTAGTCTCCCAAATGCAACAATTTTGCTTATTGATGAACCCATTCAAACCAAAGTGGCCTGACAACAACAAGACATGCGTGCATGCACATACTAATTCCTATTATGCAGCACGGCCAGCCGTGCAGTTTGAACATCCTAATGCAAACTGTTCAGAAGTTATGATGATTTTATTTGATATAGTTAAGTAATTGTGACCCTGTATTGTTCTTGTGAAACACAATTAGCTCTTTATTTTCATGAAATAATGAATGCTATCAACAGGGGACTCGGGCGGTTTCTGGCGACTAGAGGGAGCAGTGTGGTGTTGATGTGCCAGACTCCCACTCCCACTTTATTGTTGAACTTACACAGAGTTGTTTTGCCAATCTTCTTATCAGGATAGCTGGCTGCAATTGTCTGTCCAACTTCTCCGAAGATAAGATGTTGTTTTGGAGGAACTTTTTATACTCTTAAAATAACTCCGTACACTCAGGATACTTTTAAAGCAATCTCACTATATTTTCACTTCCACAAACAAGACACCATATAAATGATTCATTTTTGTAAGCCCAACAATTACCAGTCTGACAGATACTCTTACATACTTTATAACAAATGCAATCTAGAAAGCTTTAGCAAGTCCACCATCCAGACCTCACGAAAGTTAGTAAATAAGTAAGTGTCTTTTCTTTTCTTTAACAAAATTCAACTGTTCTCAATAATTACTGTTGTAGCACCTTCATGGAGTACGTCACGTTTGCTCCTTGTGCTGGCCATGTAACTTCTGAGGCGAGCGCTGCAACTACCTAGCCGCACCAATCAACCGTCCGATACATGCCAGTCCTGCACCACATGATAGTAGACACAGTTCCACTTTCACAAAGTCATCTTTAAAACAACACGTGTTTGAGATGGTGGAAATACAGGTGTCTCTAGAATTTACCCCGAAATTCACAAGGCACTACAGGACATCAAATTAATTACATATTTTTAGAATTCCACTAGGCTTTTGACACAATTCCTCACAAGCAACGTGTAATTATATTGGGTGCCAATGGATTATCATCTCAATTGTGTGACTGAAAAGACACAGCTCACAATAAATGATGTAAAGTCATCAAGTACAACAGAAGTAATATGTGGCATTCCACAAGGAAGTGCTATAGGCCCTCTGTTGTTTCTGACCTACATAAATGATTTAGGAGACAATCTCAGATTTTTTGCAGATAATGGTGTCATGTAATGCAATCAGATGATCAAAACAAATTGAAAAATGATTTAGACAAGATATCTGTATGGTGTACAAAGTGATTATTGACTCTAAATCATGAAAATTGTGAAGTCATCCACATGAGCACTAACAATATCCACTAAATTTCAGTTATACAATAAATCACACAAACCTAAAGGATCCAAAGTCAACTAAACACCTAGGGATTAGAATTATGAGTAACTTAAATTGGAACAATTTCATAGGTATTGTTGCGGGGAAATCAAACCAAAGACTGCCATGGATATGATACATGGATGGGGATGGCAGTCATTAAAACAAAGGCATTTTTTCACTGCATCAGGACCTTCTCATGAAATTTCAGTCACCAACTTTCTCCTTAGAGTAGGAAAATATTTTGATGGTGCCCAATTACTTAGGTATAAATAATCATCATAATAAAATAAGAAAAATTGGAGTTTTCCCAGAAAGATTTAAGTGTTCATTTTCCAGTGCACTGTTTGAGAGTGGAATGATAGAGAAGTAGCTTAAAGGAGGTTTGATGAATCCTCCATCACACATTTATTGTAAATTGCAAAGTAATGATGTAAGAGTAACTAGGACATGATGTTGCCACATATGTCATAAGCCATTTGCAGTTCAAAGAAGACTGGTTAACAGACTCCAGGCAGACCAAATTGTCAGCAGTAAAATTGCTTTGGTGAAAACCAACCTGGGGTGGAGCCAAAAGATTCCAAGACTCAAGATGCCAATTCAGCTGCTGGCTCACCTTATGTTTTAGCAACTTGCAGAGGATATTAGTGAGACTAGTTGGATGACAGCTGTCCATCTCAAGGAGGTGTTTACACAGTCTCAGTAAATCACACTTCCTCGTCACTGAGATGGGAACTTATCCTCAGTCCAGATATGGTATAAAAATTGCAAGGACATGATGCAGGTAATGCAAAGATGGGTGTTTGAGCAGTTAGCTGTGGATTTGGTCTGGTCTGGGGCCATGCGAGGGCAAAGGACTAGGGAACTGAGGAACTCCCGCACACTGAACAGAGCATTACATGGCCCCAGGTGAGATGAAGTGAAAGGTAAGTGAATTTGCTCCACCAGCTGTTTGAGGACTTGAAATGCAGACAGATTATTTTCAAATGCAGAGGCTTGACCACAAGTTAGAATAACATATTTGGTGACAACATCTATGTCAGTGTGAACAACACCATTCAAGGAGACACCAGGTACACCGAGGTTGTGAGGTGGAAGGAGGGACAGGACAATTGGAGAATTATCACGGTCATGTAGGTCATCATGGACTCTTCAGTGGACAAAGGGGAGAGATCAAGAGGTGCAAATTGAAAGTTCAATGTCCCAGTAAGATCAGTATGCCACAGTGAAGTGTGTGACAGCAACAGTATGCAAAAGACAAAAACTGAGCTCTGCAAGAGAAGTTTTGACAGCTTTACCATGGTCAGTGGTTGTAGTTCCATCCCACAACAGGTTGTGGGCATTGAAGTCACCCAGTCATGAAGGTGCAATGGAGGAGGGGAGCAGAGCTGAGAAATCAATGCAGATAAAACATTCTGAGGCACTTCACCATTGGGAGGGAGACACATGTTACAGATGGTAAAATCCAGAGACATCCTCACACAAACTGCCACAGCTTCTGAAGTTGTATTGAGTGACTTGTGTTCACAGTAGGCAGTGTCCAGAATGTATGGGCCTATTGTGCTTGACACTCTCTCATAATCAGCTCAATTCTGAAAATAGCCCCATTAGTCATGGAGGTAGGGATTTGCAATGCTGGGAAACAAGTTTCATGGAGGACAATGCAGAAAGCAAGGAAAATGCACAAGAGACATCATAGCTCAATCAGGTGGCAGAAAAAACTGTTACACTTCCACTGGAGGATCATGCTATTGGTATATTGTGGAGGCATAAAGAGACCAAGGTGGGAGATAACGTTCAGAGTTGCCTGCTGCCGCCAATTGCCAGGATATGGCATCAGTGCACATCTATTCTGAAGGAGGGGCTACCAGGAACTGTGAACAGAGGGAATAGTGCTCCCCACAGTATCCCAAGGGACTTATGTGTGTAGCTGACATCCACAATCCCTGCAGTTGAATCTGGTGTTACAATGCAAGAATGTGTGCCCTAATCTCATGCATTTTAAGTACCGCATGGGAGGGGTAACTTCCAGTTTCACACCATCTCCTTGACCTTTTCAAGCAATGAGTCGTCCTGAAAGGCCAATGTGAAAGCCCCAGTTGGAACTTTATTGTCCTTTGGTCTGTGCTGGATGTGTTGGGCAGTATGCACACCTTGTCACTCCAGTTTGCATGTGACTCACCATTAGTCTGTAAAAGGAGGTTGCAGTGGAAAATAATGTTCCATATTGTGCTTGTTAGTGGGAGAATAGTTATAAGAATGTCACCCAGATTCTCACAGATGAGCAGTACCAATGACTGTGCAGGATAAGTGAACCACTTTCCATTTTTCTAAATTAATGCTGCTTCCTCATACCTATCCTTAAGATGTTCAACAAAGAATAATGGCTTTGTGGCTAAAAGGAATGCCCAATGGCCCTAGAGAAAACTAAATATTGGGGGAGTATTTATTTCCTTGTCTCTTTGCCCTATGTACATCCTGTGGTGTGGCCAAAGAAGGAAACATTGTGGGGTCATATCTCTCCATATTATAGTTATCCTATCATTGAGAAGAGACTACTTGGACTATACAGCCACCAATGGAAAAGTTTGAGCCGCTTCTTTTGCAAGTAATCTGCCTTGGTGCCATCCAGTCTGAAAGCGGGCTTTTCCCATGGATGCCACCCACCCACTGCAAAGGTTACCTGGCCAGGTACCATTGTGTGGAGTCCCATGCTCCAACTATTATGGCCACATAACCCTTGGCATGCATGGGGGGCTTCCAGCACATGCTCCAATAGTACATTTCTTGTGTTGTCAGGGACTGCCACCGTGCAGGTTCTTGATGACCCCCGTACAACAGGATGGCTACTGAATCGGGTTTTAAGTGCATTACTTTGCCAGATAGGTACAAAAGGTGGAATGTACACAACATTGGGTGACCTTGGCTGCTCTATCCACACTTCTGTAAAATTTGGAAGAGGAATTGCAAATCAAACCCAACAACGGGGACCATATAGTGAGGGATGAAAGGTTGTTGTATAAGGTTCCAGAAGAGAGAAAAAGACAAACGTCCAAAATCATAAACCAAATCCAAGCATGATTGGCAGCAAGAAGAGCACCCAGTGGAAGGGTGGGAGGAGGGGAGTTGGGGAGGAATTTGAAGGATGGACTTGTTGCATGGAACGGGAAGTTGTGCTGCAGGGAGTGGGGACATGTGTTGGCCAAGGATGTACTTACAAAAGAGACATGACCCCCTGGGGGAGGGGGGTGTTAATGTTGAATAAATAATTTTAGAGTTTGATAAGCTGATTGATGACACTTACCTCTGGATTGATGGTGTAGCAGCAGCAAGGAGTGACATTTGAATCTTCCTGGCAGAGGACCGGTAGTCAATCCTGGGACCTATGCCTTTTGCAGGCTAGTACTCACCAAATGAGTTATCCAAATTTGACTCACGGCCTACCCTCTCAGCTTTATATCTGCCAGTAAGTCATTCCTACCTTCCAAATTTCAGTGAGTACTTGCCCACAAAAGGAAAAGGTCCCAGATTTGAGCCCTGGACCAGCTCACAGTTTTAATCCACCAAGAAGATTCAAATCAGCACAAATTCCACTGAATGAACCGGGAATGAGTGTGATGAGAGTATTATGAAAAGCATTCAATTAATTTCAAAGTAAAATTTTTCAAATACTCTGACTAAAATCCTAAAAAGTCAAGTAAACAGATTTCAATCATCTATTCAATCAATCAGTGAAACAGGAAGTGGCACAGAGAAGGCCACTTACTGAATTTAGTCTTCTGAAGCTGTTTCACCACTAAAAGTCATAGTATGGTTCCTCATTTGAATCATTGTATGAATGTTAAAATCACAGATAAGTGCTGTTAGAATAGAAAATCAACAAAAATTGCCCAACAGAGGAAAGGCAACTGGACCAAATGTAACACCTGTGAGGTTCTACAGAGATTGTGTAAAAGAACATGGTCTACTTCTAGCAATAGATGATCCTAGGTCACTGGAGCAATGAAGAGTACTTATTGATTGGAAAAAGTGTGTGTGATTTCTGTTTTCAGCAAGGGTCATCAGACATATGCACAAATTATAGGCCTATATTGCTGACATAGAATTAAGAAACATATTTTATATTCACATATTATGATTTTGGAGGACTAAAACCCCTTGCACAGAAATCAACATGGCAAAATTTGGCTCACTCTGTTTGTCCAGGAGATACAGAGTGCTATGTATGAAGGTGCTGAGTTTGTGATACAGTGTTCCCTGACTTCTGGAAGGCATTCAGTATAGTGATGCACTGCCATTTAGTAAACAGAATTCAAGCTTACTAAGTATTGGACCATATTTGTGGTTGTATGTAAGAGTTCCATGCATATAGAACTCAGTACATTGACAAATGCAAAAGTAATTTAAAGAGCACCACAAAGGACTGTTATAAGACTGCTGCTACACACATCAAAAAAAGTTTTGCATCACTCCATTTCCCAGAACTCCTTGAAGATGGACATTGACTGTGGATATTGTATCACAGACACAGTCCATTTGACTGTTCAGAGATGTCACTAAACCCTCCCAAAGATATGGACAACCATGGATAAGCAGCACCTATTAGACAGAGGAGATCCGAGAGCTTATTAGTTCCAGTCATTCAACCAGGAAGGAGGTACACAGCTCTTGTTGTCTGTAGTTCAATCATGGCTAGATGGTCAATACTGCGGTTCAATTGTGTCCGCATTGTTACTTTGTCTTCTCCACAAGGGAAGTTTCCAGGCATCTCGGAGTGAACCAAAGCAGTGTTGTGTGGACATGGAGCTGCCTAAGGGCTACTACTGCAGTGGATGACTGCTACCTATGGATTGTGGCTCGGAGGAACCCTGATAGCAACACCACCATGTTGAATAATGCTTTTTGTGCAGCCACAGGACGCCGTGTTACAACTCAAACTGTGAAAATAGGCTGCATGATGTGCAGTTCACTCCCCATGTCCATGGTGAAGTCCATCTTTGCAACCATGACACCATGCAGTGGGGTACAGTTGGGCCCAACAACATGCCAAATGGACCGCTTGGCATTGGCATCACATTCTCTTCACCAAGAGTTCGGATAGGTTGGTGTTAGAGGGAAACCTATCCGAACTCTGGAGATGGGAACTTGCTCTTCAATATATCCTCTCTTCCCATTATCCACCAGGCCTCAATCTCCGCTAATTTCAAGTTGCCGCCACTCATACCTCACCTGTCATTCAACAACATCTTTGCCTCTGCACTTCCGCCTCGACTGACATCTCTGCCCAAACTCTTTGCCTTTGAATATGTCTGCTTATGTCTGTATATGTGTGGATGGATATGTGTGTGTGTGTGTGCGAGTGTATACCCGTCCTTTTTTCCCCCTAAGGTAAGTCTTTCCGCTCCTGGGATTGGAATGACTCCTTACCCTCTCCCTTAAAACCCACATCCTTTCGTCTTTCCCTCTCCTTCCCTCTTTCCTGGCAAAGCAACCGTTGGTTGTGAAAGCTAGAATTTTGTGTGTATGTTTGTGTTTGTTTGTGTGTCTATCGACGTGCCAGCGCTTTCGTTTGGTAAGTCACATCATCTTTGTTTTTAGATAAATTTTTCCCACGTGGAATGTTTCCCTCTATTATATTTATAATTAAACAAGTATTTATTCTAGGGTATATATTACAATTAAATGAAAAATATTTCATAGATTATCAACATTAATTCTATTTAATTTCAAAGAATGTATTTGCTTTACTGTACAAACATTACCAATTATGTATCAGTAATTTGCACTATGACTTCAAACTACTCTAACGAAACAGCAGTAGCACAACTAAAAACATGTGTTTGTCAGATCGAAGTGCGTGAAAGTCATAGATCATGTATAGTTATGTAATCCAAATCATTTATGTGTTGTGATCATAGCTTGTTACTACTTTCCATCTATAACTGCATATATGTTAAATCAGTTATTCAAAATGACAGTCACACATTGTGACTGTCATTTTGAATAATTGATTATAAGTAAATTAATCACTGTTTATCTCCATACAACTATGTTGTCTAAAAAATATATGTTAAATATAAATATGGAAATTGTTGTTGTTGTGGTCTTCTGTCCAGAGACTGGTTTGATGCAGCTCTCCGTGCTACCCTATCCTGTGCAAGCTTCTTCATCTCTGAGTAACTACTGCAACCAACATCCTTTTGAATCTGCTTAGTGTATTCATCCCTTGGTCTCCCTCTATGATTTTTTCCTCAACACTGCCCTCCAATACTAAATTGGTGATCCCTTAATGCCTCAGAACATGTCCTACCAACTGGTTCCTTCTTCTAAAGTTGTGCCACAAATTCCTCTTCTCCCCAATTCTATTCAGTACCTCCTCATTAGTTACATGATCTACCCATCTGATCTTCAGGAGTCTTCTGCAGTACCACATTTCAAAAGCTTCTATTTTCTTCTTGTCTAAAGTATGTATGTTTCACTTCCATTCATGGCTACACTCCATACAAATACTTTCTGAAAAGTCTACCTGACGCTTAAATCTATACCCAGTGTTAATAAATTTCTCTTCTTTGGAAATGCTTTTCTTGCTGTAGCCAGTCTACATTTTATGTCCTCTCTACTTCTACCATCACCAGTTATTTTGCTTCCAAAATAGCAAAACTCATTTACTATTTTAAGTGTCTCATTTCCTAATCTAATTCCCTCAGCATCATCTGATTTAATTCGACTACATTCCATTATCCTCATTTTGCTTTCATTGATGTTCATATTATTCCTCCTTTCATGACACTGTCCATTCCATTCAACTGCTCTTCCAGGTCCTTCGATGTCTCAGACAGAATTGCAATGTTGTCAGAAAACTTCAAAGTTTTTATTTCATCTCCATGGATTTTAATTCTTACTCCAAATGTTTCTTTTGTTTCCTTTACTGCTCGCTATATATACAGATTGAACAACATTGGGGATAGGCTACAATTCTGTCTCACTCCCTTCTCAACCACTGCTTCCCTTTCATGCCCCTTTACTCTTATTATTGTCATCTAGTTTCTGTACAAATTGAAAATAGCCTTTCGCTCCCTGTATTTTACCCATACCACCTTCACAATTTGAAAGAGAATATTCCAGTCAGTATTGTCAAAAGCTTTCTCTAACTCTACAAATGCTATAAATGTAGGTTTCCCTTTTCTTAACCTATCTTCTAAGATTGTTTCAACATTTCTACGGCATCCAAATGGATCTTCCCCGAATCCGGCGTCTGCCAGTATACAATTTAACTTACTTAAAATTAAAAAGTCCAGTAAGCACAATAATTTTAAATTGAGTACATATCTCATTTAGTTGCAGTGCTATAGTTTACACTGAAATGTCCTCATTGCAGCCCCAGGAACATAAGTAGAATCCACAGAATTGGATTTTTGTAACGATACTGAAACTTGAAGTTTCAACTGGGTACCTCTTCCATTTATTACATTTACTATTTTGCTGCCCACACAAAATTCAGTATAACATCTTTTTAAATGGAGGATTTCATATTTTAAGTTAACATAATTTTGGCAATCAACTGTCTGTGAGTTCTCATTCAGAACTTTTCATGATGAGTTCTACCTAATGTTCTACTGGTATGCACCTGACAATACTGATACTGATACAAAGAAAACAAATACAAATGGCTGAATAAATGTAATATTCATTACTGCAGTTTACTGAGTTTGCATGTAATCACACGTCTAATTTAAAATAGTTATTATCAATTTACTCTTCTACAGCAAATATTTTTTCATACATTTTAATGTATATTACTAAAAAAACTTGAAACCAGTAATGTTTTGCAGGTTATTTTTAGTTTCAGTATAATAATTACATAATTTTCAATGAAATGTTTGATGTTACAAAAGAGATTAGTCAATTCCCTCTGATTAACAAATAACAAAAACAGATTTCTCATTATCTTGTCTAAATTTGTACAGAGGTGTGTCTTAATTTCAGTAAAATATGATTGAATTACTGTGCAGGACCCAAGTTTTGTACACAAATCACAATTTTGCTATCATAAACTTCCTCTATATATCATCACAATAATAATACCCCTTAGTGACTTATGCAATAAGCTGCATCTCAGCAGTCTATAGTATACTGCGCAGTACACTTATTTACTGTATGTTAGATGATGTATCTTATTTGTGCTACAGACTTTATTCTTGTCAAATGTCTCATTCTTAGTTTGACAATTTTTATAAACAATGATGCTTATCACAAACAATCCAGTATTTTCAATTTAGATTCAGATAATATTAGTTTCCTTTCCTTAGGTCACAGGATTCCTTATGTATCAGGTAATTATTGTATGTTCCTTATGATACAGTGCAGATGTGAGCTATGTGTGTGGAAAAATAATTGCTTGCATGTGTCTATGTGAGATAGTTTTCACAGTTTTTGCAGGTGCAGTACTTAGTAGGCTGACAATCACCCGTTGAAAACAACTTCTTTAAATTGTGTAGAGTTTTCACAAAGTATTTGACATGTCTAAGTTTAGGCCTGCCACTGAAAATTTTCCAGCATTTCACTTACATTGTATCAGGAGACAATGTGACTACGATCATTTCCATGGTTTTCTTTGTATAGGTTTCGCATCCCTGAATAATCTAGCATAATGAAGATCCTATATATTTGTACATATATTACCAAAGTCTTGTCTAATAAATTTTATTTGGTAGAAAATTTGGAGTTATCTAGTATCCTGCCAAAAAACCAAGACTTTCCATTCAATTTATCAGCAAATTAGCTTTCATATCTCCACGCTTTAGTAGGCAAGGCATTTTCCTGTCACCACTAACTATATTTGTAACTTACTACTTACTTTACTGTATATGTTTCTAGCTACTTGTAGGTTGTCTTGAATATCTCAAGATATTTTTGTTAACCAAAAAGTAAAGATATATGGGGTCAACACAAAGTCTTGCCCTGATTATAAAAATTTATAACAGAATAACTGTTTGACATAATAAGTTACATCTTATGCCATTACATAGGTTAGTGTTACTAGTTGTTGTGAGCAATAAATGGCACTACTGCTCCACAACACTGATGTGGTCTGTTATGTCGTGTTAATTGCTGGTGAAATGGCGTCGAAGCAGGAGAAAGCACAAGGTGTGCTTTGGTTTCATGAACTGAAATCGCCTATCAGTGTTCAACATAAATTTTGGACCTCTTATGGATGCAGCTCTCCTGACATTAAATCAATAAGGCAATGTATGCAAAGTTTAATGAAACAGGCAGTGTCGAAGGTCATCCTGAAGTGGTAGGCCTTGTGTGAGTGATGTAACTGTTAATCATGTTCGGCAATCGTTTCAACAGAGTCCGTCTAAGTCAACTCGTCAAGCATCGCGTGTACTTCAAATACCACAAGCAAGCATGGTGAAGATTCCTCATGTAAGTCTTAGGTTGCATACTTGATGATGATGATGATGAGGTCTCATACTCCGAGGAGCATAGGGGTGGATGCGGGAGACCCGCACTGCTGTACTAGGCAAGTTCCTAATGGAGGTGGTTTCCCATTGCCTTCCTTCAACTGTAATGGGGATGAATGATGATGATGAAGACGACACAACAACACCCAGTTATCTTAGGCAGGAAAAATCCCTGACCCAGCCAGGAGTCGAATGCGGGACCCCGTGCGGGGGAAGCGAGAATGCTACCGCAAGACCATGAGCTGCGGGCCATAAGACTGAATAGTGGGATACTTACAAAGTGCAAATCATGCATGCCTTGGAACTGAATGATTTTCTGACACATGCTGATTTTGCAACTGAGATTGTCAACAGGATTGATGTTGCTAATGATTACTTAAATTGCATACGTTTACCAATGAATCCATCTTTCATGTCATTGGAATGATAAATAAGCATAATGTGCATATATGGGGTTCAGAATCTCCACATGCTACTGTACAGTTACAGCAAGACAGTGAAAAAGTGAATGTTTGGTGCTGCCTCATACATAACAAGGTTTTTGGACTGTTTTTCTTTGCAGAAAAATCCGTTACTGCTAACATTTACTTAGACGTTTGCAACAGTTGATTGCCCCACAGTTAGAAGAATATCAACCATGGATACTTTTTCAGCAAGATGGAGCATCCCCCCCCCCCCCCTCTCTCCACTGGGCTTTGATAGTGCAGGACTGGAAGGAACAGTCCAACACCCTGGCCATCCCGCTCTCCAGACATTACGCCCCTTGACTTTTTTTCTGCACTATATCAAGAACAGAGTCTTCATCACACCAGTTGCTGATGTCAACAAACTGAAGGCTAGGATACAAGCTGCTGCGGGTACTGTGACAGAACACATGTTATGAAACACCTGGTGGGAACTGGAATACCACCTCAATTTTCTCCAAGCTACCAAGGGAGCACACATTGAGGTTTACTAATGTAAGTGGTATTAAAAAAATTGTATAACACTAACCTATGTAATGGCATCAAATGTAAATTATTATGCCAAACAGTTATTCTGTAATAAATTGTTATAATCAGGGAAGGACTTTGTGCTCACCCTGTACTTTCTCAAAATATGTTTTTCACACTCTCTGTTTGACATATCACAAATAACCAAAGAAGGAAAGGTTACTGCTTACTGTAAAGATGACACATTATGACTTTCACCCTCTTTGTTATGTGTTGCCCTCTGCCAATGCACCTGTCCATCTTCCCCCTTCCCTGCTCCTCTCCTATTGGTAGCTGAGTAGCTGTACACCCCACCAGATCTCCCCCAGCTGTACACTACTGTGCCTTTGCATTCTTTACCACCTCCAAATTCCTGCTGTTCCATGTGACATTTTCATTCAAGTACGAGCTGCCAAAGATGGTGGTTGTGTGCATGAGGTTTGCTTGCTTGTGTGAATGACAGTGTACAAGTTTCCATTTCTGATGAAGGCTGTGGCCAAAAGTTAACGTCTAGGTCTTTTAGTTGTGCTTGTCACAACTTAACAAGTCATTTTTATGGTAAGTAGCAGTCTGTCTTTTCCTTATATTGTTGATATTCCAACCTGGAGTTTCCTTTATTTCAAAGAAGGAAATGGGTCCAAAATGAAAAGTGCCAAAATTATGGCAGGTATTAATATAATCACTTTTCTCCTAAGTGGAAATACTAAGGTAGAGTAAAAGCATGCTATAGAAAGGAAAAATTATAAATTATTTTAGTATTATGGACAAATATATTACAAGGCAGAAAATGAAAGGTCTTTTATCACACTACTGTTATGCATTCTGTGTTGTTTCAATGCTGTATTAATTTTCAAGTTGTAAATATTATTATTATTTTTTCATTCCTATCCTTTTTCTAGGAAAGGGGAGAAGTTGTGAACTTGACATCAACAATTGGTATTGATATATTAGGTAATATGGTGGAATCAAGTATACTATCTGTTAACAGGAATTTTTATGGTGACCTTCACAATCTTGGGCATTTAGTCATTGCTTTATGTCATGATCCTGATGGGAGACACTTGGTAAGCAAGACAATGGCAACAGAAATAAGTTTATTACTGACATGAATATATTCATCATTGTAAACTTTCCTAATTTAATAATATTATATTAAAATTCCATAAAGTTAGTGATAATTTATTCATCTCAAATGAGTAATCTAATTGGTCTCACATTAAAATTTGAAAGTACATTATAATATTATGTGTTTTTCTTTGTACTTCTAATTCCTTAATCTACACTCCTGGAAATTGAAATAAGAACACCGTGAATTCATTGTCCCAGGAAGGGGAAACTTTATTGACACATTCCTGGGGTCAGATACATCACATGATCACACTGACAGAACCACAGGCACATAGACACAGGCAACAGAGCATGCACAATGTCGGCACTAGTACAGTGTATATCCACCTTTCGCAGCAATGCAGGCTGCTATTCTCCCATGGAGACGATCGTAGAGATGCTGGATGTAGTCCTGTGGAACGGCTTGCCATGCCATTTCCACCTGGCGCCTCAGTTGGACCAGCGTTCGTGCTGGACGTGCAGACCGCGTGAGACGACGCTTCATCCAGTCCCAAACATGCTCAATGGGGGACAGATCCGGAGATCTTGCTGGCCAGGGTAGTTGACTTACACCTTCTAGAGCACGTTGGGTGGCACGGGATACATGCAGACGTGCATTGTCCTGTTGGAACAGCAAGTTCCCTTGCCGGTCTAGGAATGGTAGAACGATGGGTTCGATGACGGTTTGGATGTACCGTGCACTATTCAGTGTCCCCTCGACGATCACCAGGGATGTACGGCCAGTGTAGGAGATCGCTCCCCACACCATGATGCCGGGTGTTGGCCCTGTGTGCCTCGATCATATGCAGTCCTGATTGTGGCGCTCACCTGCACGGCGCCAAACACGCATACGACCATCATTGGCACCAAGGCAGAAGCGACTCTCATCGCTGAAGACGACACGTCTCCATTCGTCCCTCCATTCACGGCTGTCGCGACACCACTGGAGGCGGGCTGCACGATGTTGGGGCATGAGCGGAAGACGGCCTAACGGTGTGCGGGACCGTAGCCCAGCTTCATGGAGACGGTTGCGAATGGTCCTCGCCGATACCCCAGGAGCAACAGTGTCCCTAATTTGCTGGGAAGTGGCGGTGCGGTCCCCTACGGCACTGCGTAGAATCCTACGGTCTTGGCGTGCATCTGTGCGTCGCTGCGGTCCGGTCCCAGGTCGATGGGCACGTGCACCTTCCGCCGACCACTGGTGACAACATCGATGTACCGTGGAGACCTCACGCCCCACATGTTGAGCAATTCGGCGGTACGTCCACCCGGCCTCCCGCATGCCCACTATATGCCCTCGCTCAAAGTCCGTCAACTGCACATACGGTTCACGTCCACGCTGTCGCGGCATGCTACCAGTGTTAAAAGACTGCGATGGAGCTCCGTATGCCACGGCAAACTGGCTGACACTGATGGCGGCGGTGCACAAATGCTGCGCAGCTAGCGCCATTCGACGGCCAACACCGCGGTTCCTGATGTGTCCGCTGTGCCGTGCGTGTGATCATTGCTTGTACAGCCCTCTCGCAGTGTCCGGAGCAAGTATGGTGGGTCTGACACACCGGTGTCAATGTGTTCTTTTTTCCATTTCCAGGAGTGTATTATCTTTTTGCTGAGGGGATCATTAGAGCTCAATCATTCACAATACATGAAGAGGGAGATAGGGAGGGAAGAAGAAAATAGAGAAGGGAGGAAAAAGGACAGAGAGAGAAAAGAGAGAGAAAAAGGCACCTGGTGGAGAGGAAGAATGCTGGAAGAAGGCAGTACCTGATTTAAATGCGGGAAGGAATGGTATGGATAGAAGAGAGAAGGGAAAAAGGATAAGTGAGGCAGTGGGAAATTGGTTAGTCGAGATTTAACCAGCGGGACTGCAAGATTGCAGAATATGCTGAGGAAACAGTTTCCTCCTGTGTAGTTCAGAGAAATGTGTTGGAGAGCAGTATCCAAGTGACCCACATAGTGAAGCATCTGTTGAAGTCATTTGTGTTGTGGAGCACAGTATGTTCGGCAATTGGATGGTGAAGTTTGTTGTTTGCTACAATTTGGCTGTGGCCACTCATGTGATAGTCAGCTGCTTACCTGTCGTTCCCTCATAGAATACCATGCAGTAACTGCAGCATAGCTGATATGCAGGGTGTCCCATTTATCTTGACTACCCTAAATAACTGTTTGTCCAGATGCAAATTACAAAATGTTTCAAGCAAATGTTCTTTAGCCATCAGCAGGACATCAATCAGCATGATTGCCTTCATTGTAGCTTTGTTTTTTACAAAGATATGAACAGTGGTATGACTTTTTTTAAATGGCACCCTGTATCTTTTTTTCAGTAATTCATTTCCTCTCCTAAAGACCTATTCAAAAATGTATCACAGTGTACCGTTCACTGAAACACAACGTTATTAATTACGTAACACAACATTGACTTTGAGCCTGGGATTACAAACTTGTCCACTTGCTTAAGTTGTCAGAAAGAAAATGAAAACCAAGTAAAAACATAACACAAAATTGACTTTGACTATCCCGTACCATTGCCTGGGAGTCGGCCATTTGAAGTTGCTCAAAGTGGTAACCCTGGACACCAATACACTGGTGCACTTGTTGAATGAAAGATTATTTACTGCTTCCAGTGTTGCCTTCTGAAGAAAATCCAAGCAAGCACAATACATTCCTGCATGTCCTCTGGAGTTGTTGGAGTATAGCGATAGATAACGTCTTTAATGCATCCCCAAAGAAAAAAATCCAGGCCAAGTAACTGTTCCTCCTTGACCAATCTATCTGGCAGGATACCTTTGGTTCAGAACAGGATGTGCATGCAAAGCATTATGTACTGGACATCCATCGTGTTGATACCACATAAGCATTCCGGTTCTTAGCGGCACTTCATCCAGAAGAGGAGGAGGAATTTGTCTGGGGAAGTTGGCATAGCTGTGCCATTTAGACTACCATTGATGAAATAAGGGCCAATAATTGTAGTACCAAGCATCCCACACCAAGTCTTAACTCTCCATTGACACTGATGTTCCACTTGCCTAAGCCATCGTGGGTTGTCGCTGGACCAATAATGCTTGTTCCTCATATGTACCTGTTCTTTGTTTGAAAAGGAACATTCATCAGTAAATAGAACATTGGAGAAGATGTTTGGTTGGTGAAGATTTGCTGCTGTGCCCACTGACAGAACTTTACACGATTCTGGAAATCATTCCCACGCAATTCTTGATGTAGGTGTACATGATGAGAATGGAACTGGTGACAGATAAGAATACAATGTACACTAGTTGTAGGAATGCCAGCCTTGTGTTCAAGCTATCATGTGCTCACATGTGTATTCATAGCAACGGAAGTGAGAACCGTAGCTCGGCAGCTTTGTCTGTGCGAGTGCTACGATGATTGCATTGTTGTGGGTTGAAACTTCCGGTTTCCTGAAGCATCACAACAAGACAAGAAAACATCTGTCAGGAAGGTGGAGTCTTGTCAGGATATTTCTTTCTGTACAGTTCCGCTGCCTGCATAGCATTTCGCCTACCTTCAACAACAACAACAGCAACAATAATAAAAAAAAACATTATGTTGATGCAGTTTGTAGGAAGGACAGTCTTTACTGTATGCCTACTCTACACAACAGTATTTAAAAGGACTAAACTACTGTACTAAATGTACCTGCGCATAAGAAAACAGTATTGCAATTACTGTTCTGCTAACTTACAATCCCCATAGATGAGTAGCATTTCTACCTTCTCTTCATTGGTGTACATTCTGCTCACACAACTCTTCAACTGATGATGGTTGACAGAATGATGGGCGTGCATTCTACTTATGTTTACATTGTCCTCTCTCAATGTCAGCACGTGGATGTGTTAATTTACCCCGAGTACCTGCACCAAGCGCAGAGAGTGTCAACGTCAATGTTGTGTTATGTAAGTAATAAAATTGTGTTTCAGTGATGCTACACTGTGATACATTTTTGAATAGGTCTTCAGGAGAGGAAATGAATTACCTAATAAAAAATACAGGGTACCATTTTAAAAAGTCATACCGCTGTTCATATCTTTGTAAAAAACAAAGCGACAATGAAAGTAATCATTCTGATTGATGTCCCCCTGATGGCAAAAGAACTATTGCTTGAAACAGGGATAGACAAGGACATTCTGTAGCTTAGATAGGTGGTGGAACATTACAACTTCTTGACATTAAACTGGTGACGGCTCTCAGAGTGGAGGTACTGTTGGTGGTGCACTTGATACAAATAAATGTATCTGTGGAGCCACCTGAGATGTGGCGTTTGGCTTCTAGGAAGGTGGCTTGTTGAGTTGAGAAGTATCACTGGAGGAGATTTGGGAGTAGGTGCTGAGGTTATGCAGAAAAGAGCAAAGCTTGTCCTTGGCATGAGTCCAAATCATGAAGATGTCATCAATGAATCAGAACCAGACAAGGGGTGGTTTGGTCATTGACTTTATAGGAAGGATTCCTCCAGATGACTCATAAATAAATTTGCAAAAGTTGGTGCCTTGCAAAACCCATGCAGTACATAAGGTAGCACAATGGATTTGGTTATATATTTGCCTAGATAGTGTTTTAAAGAAGCAGGAACTAGTAGGCTTGCTCATAAATAAATGCATTTGATTGCAAATCCCCCTCTCTCTATATGTCTTACATGCTCTATTCTCTGACCTACTTTCATCTTATTGTGCAGCTGTTGAGTCATCTGTCAAAAGAACTTCTTCGCTCTAGCCTGCTACCCCATATGTGTCTCACCCTACCCTGACCCCATCTCTATCAGTCCAGGCAACTGCTTTCAATAATTAATAATCAATAATCATTTCCCTGCAGTAACAGAATTGTACTCTGGAATACATATGTGGTTGCATTTGTGAATGTTTGTACTTTTACTGGAAAAAGAGCAAGAGCTTGAAAGTTTGTAGAAATCTGTTTTCTGTTATGTATTTCTATGTTATGTGTATCAGTCCACTTTAAGTAAGTGGTTGCCTTTCCCAAATTTTTGTCAACTATTTCCACAAGGATTTACCAGCTGATTATTTCCAGATGATACTCTGAATGTTTAATTACCTCAAAAGAGTCTTAGTCCACCTAGAAATGAATTTGCCTAACTCAATGTGGGAAGAATTATGTAAAATATCAAAAGAAAAGTTGAATATTGTGTACAATGACTTAAAGTTCTTATCTGAATACAGTTATATATTAAAACAGTATGGGTTTGGTAGTTGCTTCATAAGTTTCAGTATTCATGTAACTTACTACCAAGACAGAACTCCATTAAATAGATCAAATATCACAAAAAGGAGTAGTGACAGGATGAGTTCAAACATCATGCTGTTAACTGCCAGAATTACTTGTAATGAAGTTTTAACATTGACCACAAAATTTTTATTTTATTCTTCCTTACATTTTGCATTGTCGAAGAAAGAGGGGAAGCATGAAGTGAGAAATGTATCTGTATTCTAAATTGAATATAGTATAACCAGAACCTTGTTGATACAGTGTGTTGTGTCCAACTTGTTCTTACTAAGCATAAGTGCGAACTCCCTCATATGTGGCCATAGAATGACAAAGATAACTGTGCTGCCATATCGTTGTAACGTACAGTAGATGGCATTGTCATGAAAGGAATACATGGTTTTCTGCAGTTACAAAAAACGACAAGTGTATATCTTACAATTGTATATAAGCACAGTTATATATATGCCATTCATTTATGACCTCATGTATTCCTGAAATGAAATGAAACATGGAAGATGCTACTGTCCAGGGATACACCTATGTCAAGGGCTCATAAACCAACCCAAAAAAGTAAACACACATAACTTTCAACACAAAGTTAGGTTTATATAAACAGCACATGTATGTTTTTTTCTACCAAAATGTAAACTAGATATACAATTAGTGATGGCAAATTTGGTTTTACTGTTCTAAGCCTCCTAGCTTCTAAAATACTTACTTGTTGGATTTTAAAGGGTGGCAATGATGCTACAATTGCTGCCTTAATGCACAAAGCAAGGTTGCGTGCACTATCCTGAAGCCTGATGTATACTGATCAATATCCTGCACATGTTTTGCTTGCACTGTTCAGTATACTTGTGTCTCCTAATTGGGTCTGTTGTTCTGCTATTGGTGTCAAACAGAGAAATACACTGTAACAAATTTTGTGTACTATTTAGATATTGATTATCCTGTTTCAGTGTAGCTCATCACATTTGGTTTCATCTAATCAATATGCCAGTCTTCAGTAATAAAGAAAACTTGATATTATATCAATTTATGGCAAATGTCACAGAGATGCAAACAGAGCCACAGTGTTATAGATAGTGAGTGAATGCTATCCAGATTTAAAATACCCTTCACGTCATACCATTGCCAACATCTGCACTATCCTCATTGAAATAGGCATCTTGGTTCACAGAAAGCAATGTACAAATGCAGTAGCTAACAATGGAAATGAAATTACTATGGCTGCTATAGCACACAGTCCTGAGGTGAGGGGATGAGAGATTGCACACAGTTTAGTAATAAGCCATAGTAGTGTGTGGAGAATTTTGTATAGGTATATGTTTGATATCTCATTCAACCAAGTAATGTATGGGGATGACTTCACTTGTTTCTAGGAAAAGATCATTTTCAGGCAAATCAGGTGAGCCATTCAACTGCAGTTAGCTGACATCAGGTTTG
Source organism: Schistocerca americana (assembly GCF_021461395.2). Classification (NCBI taxonomy): domain Eukaryota; kingdom Metazoa; phylum Arthropoda; class Insecta; order Orthoptera; family Acrididae; genus Schistocerca; species Schistocerca americana. The sequence goes on along the minus strand of NC_060120.1, from coordinate 635,327,470 downwards.
CAGCTCCTAGCACTTTCTGGTGGCAGACAGTAAAGTCTTACACTAGTCTTCTCACCGTGTACTGTTTGCATGTTTTCTTTATTGTGGATTTGTTTATGTAATACTGCTCTCATTTGCAAAATGAAAAAAATATAGTTGCAATTTGTGCACTGTAATGTATGACAGTATCACCAAATTATTCAAGGTACAGGCACAATAATCAAAATTTTCATAAAAATTGATGATACTTGTACTCTCAAATGGCTGCAACTTTTTTCATTACTTTAGTAGAGTGAAAAACAGCTGAGAAGCTAAGAAATATAGGTTTCTGTTTAACTTGCATGGCCTTACAACAGATTACATTGAAAGGTTATTCTCTCTGACTTCTAATCTTGAGTTTCACAGACCTTTCTATCCTAGAAAATTATGGAAAGAATGACATTGCCACAACATTCTTCTGCCCACATACCAAATATTAGGCTTCTCATATGTGTAATTTATATCGAATTTGCTCAAAATCGAAACTGATTAAACAAGAAATTAATTTTTTTGAAGAAATGTGTTTATTTGAACAGTCTGATATAGAATGTCTCATTTACTGTAGGCCTTGGTCAAATCTGAATATCTTGTTTCTGAAACATTTATAGGTTTGCAAACAGAATCAAAAAGAAACATTCTGTCACCTCCTTTATAATGGTTTTCCCCATAAAAGAATGTTCTTTGAAAATCTGCTTTACTTTACAAACTCCTTGTCATTATTAGGGACAATTTTTATTTGTTACCAAAAACACTAAAGGCAGTCACACAACACACAAGGCACACAAGGTACTTGTTCTAAAGTCACACTGCTGTACTAAAGGAGTCTTAATATCAATAATCCTGAATTCCTGCAACATATTTGATCCTAATGGCAGTTTCTTCATCTGAAACATCTTTAGCAAGAGAATTTCCTATGCCACTACTACTGGGACTTGTACTACAGAAACAGTTTGCTCAATTTTCAAAACATTTCACACAGATAAAAACTACATAAATAATGATATTGTCTAGATGTTCCTCTAACAGTAAACTCATTAAGTTAACTAGCTTATATCACAAAGTCTGCCAACTGTCTCTGATTCTCCATTCCAGTGCAATACATTAATAAATATTACTGCAGTACAAAAGTCTTTTTATATGGGAAGGCTGTGTTTCTCAGTGAATTTTGTTGATGAAATCCCCTCAGGTCATCAGCTGAGACAAGGCGTTGTGGCACCGATGAGGTCGACACCAGCATCGATATGCGTTCGTCTTAGGACTCTGAGCATCGTCTTTGGACTCTGAGCATTGTCTTTGGGCTGTTCTGCCATGTTCAGTTCTTTGTGAGCCTTGCATGTGTTTAGGTGAATAAATGAACTACTGCTCAATGGGTGTTGTTTGGTGTAACCAACCCAAACAACTCCCTCACTGGTGACCCCGAGTTGTAACATCTTCCGTTTTCGCTGTTTTACTGTGTCCGCGACCCCCACGTCAGTTACTTTCACGTGTATTACATCGACACAGCATTCGAACAATGACTTCAGACCAGCGCCTACGCTGGATTATGTGATCAACTTGCATCATGATGCCGGCAATGTACACCTGCCAGGACTGCAACACGATGCCTCTCACTCGATGATTACGCCGATTATGCCGGACGTTTTTGAGTCTGCAACAATACATGAGGTTAGGAGTGAGCATGACTCTGGCTATCAAATGCTTTTGTTTCCACCACATGTGCCCTCCCTCATAGACTGTGCAGTTACCTCTTACAGATCTCCGTGCAGTGCGGGACCAATGCCGATTCCTGCAAATGCTTTGTTGGACAACCTACCACTGCCAGGACAACGATTTGCCACGCTGCAATCTGTGCAGTACCACATGGATACCTGCCACATGGCCAGAACTGCTTTGTTCACAGGTCTACTTCCTCAGCATCCGACCACGCCTGTGCCTGCCTTGGTTCAGCATCAGCACAGGCCTTGCTACTTCGATACTTCGGCCTGCAACAGGAACAATAACTTGTTATCTGTGCCTGACCTCCACCTCCATTCCACTGGTATGCCTCAGTGTTTTGTGCCACAACATTTGCCTTATCCGCACATCGTTTTGAGTGGAGTGACTATGAACAGTGAACATTCACACATTCCATCCCACGTTCGACATCATTTCCCACACTGTGCTTCTGAACAGCCCCCACCCCTGCAGCCTCCCTGCAACACAGGTGGCCCCAGCTCTGATCACACATCAAGCTTTCCACAGACTAACACGTGTTCTCAAACTTTGAACTTTTTCTCACCTGTCGCCCCCACGCTGGCTCCAGTCGAGCTTCCGCTACCATTCTCAGCACATCTCGGTGCCTCATCCATGTCGGTCTTCCACGATGTGTCAATCCGAAACACCCACAACATGTTGAGCTTCCGCAACTGCAATTGACACATTGTGGTGTCTGTCCCGCATCGGCCTTCCGCGTCGCGATCGATCACGCTCAACCACAATGTGTCACCTCCATGCTGCCACTCGAACAGCCATCGTTGCCACATCCCCTGGAGGCACTCTCTCCTTGAATACTACAGCAACAACAGCTCAATTCAGGCAGTGCCCCGATGAATTCAACTCAACCTGTTCTTCGGAACATTCTACAATGCTTGTTGAAGCTGCCGCCGTTTAATCCCAACAGAGCAACAACCTGGTTCAAAATTGTGTACGAAGTGTTCAACCATTATTAACTCGACGAGTCAACCAGGTTTCTGTGCCTCATCACCCACCTGCACGACCAGGAGGACTTGATTACTGACCTGGTCAACGCCCCGGACTCATCTACCTGGTACACTCTAGCCAAAAAGACAGTTCTACGTTGGCTTGCATGCTCAACTGAGGCAGCAATACGGCAAGTGCTCCACGTTGAGCAACTAGGCAACAACAAACCTTCCCAGCTCTGGAGACAGGTATGTGGCCTGGTCAGCGCTGATCTATTCTCTGACACAGCCCTCCTCCCCATCTGGTAAGATAAACTATCTCCTCACATACGCTTTGCTCTGGCTCAAAGGTCTCCTGAACCTGTCGAGCAAAGAATGACAATTTGCTGACAAGCTACATGATGTATTACTGCTCTAGTTCGCCAACCACTGCCTACCTTACAAGTCTCAGGTTCAGGCTCATTGCCCTGCAGCTGGATGCGGCCGGGGCCATACTGTGTTGACCGTTCCGCTCGCTCCGGGAAGCAGTAAACCAGTAAACAAGCAACTGGGACGTCACCGGCTCCACCCATGGTCATGGCCCCTCCTGCAACTGAGCCTGCTGTGGCCACTGAACCTCGGCCACCACCACTGGCAATGAACTCTCCGCAGGAAATGCAACCGCACTACCCATACTGTTATTTGCACACACGGTGTGGTGAGGTGGCACAGAACTGCAGACTACCCTGCTACTTCCCAAATGCCAATCGCAGGTAGGTCCAGGTGCTGCCTCCTGCACACAACATGACAGGCACCCTCCAGTGCTCCATTTTGTCTGGGAATGACCAGATAATTGCAGACGACTTTACATTAAAGACATTTCGTCAGGATACCTTTTCCTGCTGGACACAGGTGCCAATGTTTTGCTACTGCCTACGTTAGCATTGTCGAACATCCACCCTCATCATACTTCACTGCAAGCTGTGAATTCAACTAAACTACAATGCTCGGGTTCAACTTCCCACTCTCCACAAACTGCAAACTTGAGTGGACTTTTTTAGTGTGTGAAATTGACAAACCTATACTAGGCATTGATTTCTTGCGACACCACAAACTTTCACCAGACCTAGTGCGAAACACCGTGTTCCATCATCTGTCCAAGACTCACTTCCCCTGTGCTCTGTTGATCAAACCCCCTGTGACACATCGGTCCAGGCTCATCTCATCCATACATGCTTGTCTCTGTCGATGACGTTACAAGAAACCACGCACAAGTGCCTTGTCGAGCTTGAACACGTTGCTTGCCTATGCAAGGGAAACTTCAAGCTCTCCCTCCAGCTCCACAAAACACAGCTCCAGCTCTCTGATGCAGCAAAGGAATTACAGACACTACACCAAGGACAAAGAAAGATCAGTAACTGCGCCAAATCTGCTTGCAATCCCAGCAATCGAGCATCCGTGTGTTTACCTCCTGCTACCCCTCGCAACTGTGCTATCAAGACTACCATAATGTGTACTGACAGTTGCACAGGGCCACACCCCCCCTAACATGGCAGTGTTTGACACTCGGCCAGACACAAGAGCACATGCGTGACTAGTGTCATGTGTTCCCGAACTGATAGCTCCTACCCCACCCATCCCGGACAGCACCTCAAACTATACAACTTCGGCTCCTGTGCACCACCATGCGATCGCCACTGACAACACAAACAGTGCACTTGCACCAAGCGCTTCGCCCATGACCGTGCTGCCACAGGCCGCGCCCTAGGACAATAGACTCTACCAATCTCACCCGAGCACGGTGCCACTGCTTAGGGCCGGCGGCCATCTTGTCACGTTGACTCCTGGGACACTTCGCCACCTTGGCTCCAATCGGATCTGCCGAGTGGCTCCGAACAACATGACCACGCCTCGCCTGCCCCACCTGCCACACATTGTAAACAAACTGCCTCCCATACCGCCGGCAACATTTGACATGTGCAAACTGTTATGAACACTCTCGTGGCAGCAGGCATCGAGACCAACCAGGACAAATTGCAGCTACATCAACCCGCTGTCACTTTTCTTGGTTTTCGGGTCTCTGCCGATGGCATTTCACCGCCCCCTGAGAAAGTACAAACAATACTAAACCTACCCAGACCTTCGTCATTCAAAGAGCTCCAGCGCTTTCTGGGGACAGTTAATTATTATCACTGACATCTACCTCGGGCTGCGGAGATTCAGGCTCCACTGACCGACGCCTTGGCAGACACCAACACTTCTGGATCTCGGCCCGCTCCATGGACCCTCACTATGACTGACTCTTTCACTGCCATCAAAAGTCTTCTTGCCGAGGCCTGCGCCATCAAGCATCCTCATCCCAATGTGTAGCTTTTCATCACCACAGACGATAGCGATACTGCCATCGGCACTGTCCTTAGCCAGACAATCAACGGCCAGACTTCGCCTCTGCAGTTCTTCTCGCGCAAGCTCACCAATGCACAATGAAAATATTCTGCATTTGACAAGGAGTTGCTCATGGTCTACGAAGTGATAAAACATTTTAAGACTGATGGACCACAAACCCCTGGCTGCGGCCATTACAAACCCGCCAGCTGACATGCCTCCTCGCCTCTTCAGATACATGGACTTCATATCTCAGTTCACCACCGATGTCAGACACATAAAGGGTGCTGACAATATAGTTTCCAATTTCCTTTCATGAGTCAACACCGTCCATTCACTGTTAGACCTCTCTGAACTGCCTAACCTCCAACACGTCAACGAGGAAACACAAAACCTGATTTCAAACTCTACTTCTTCACTACACTTTGTCTGCACCACCTTCCCTGGCATTTCCGGTGAGATCTGGTGCGATGACAGTACGGGCATGTTACGCCCCCTCATCCCACTCACGCTCCGTCGAGCTGTCTTCAATGCATTGCATAATTTAGCCCACCCCGGTGTTCGTGCATCCGCCTGCCTCATAGCGGAGCACTTTGTGTGGAGAAATGTCAACAAGGACTGCCAGCAATGGGCCTGCTCCTGCATCGTGTGCCAACACTGCAAAGTACACAAGCACACTTCACCCCCCCTCGGCGCCTTTTCGATCCCTCCTGGGTGTTTCCAGCATATTCAAATTGACATTGTTGGTCTTCTCTCCCCCTCCAATGGCTTTTGTTATGTTCTCTCGTCTATCAACCGAACAACTCGCTGGGTTGAGGCTGTCCCCCTCCCCAATATTATGGCAGAAACTGTTGCTCAAGCTTTCGTCGAGTCATGGATATTATGTTTCAGATATTCCAGCTATCATCATGAATGACGAGGGCAGACAATTTGAATCGGCCCTGTTCAACAAGATTTGTAACATTTGCGGCATCTGGTGCATCCATACCACAGCATATTACCCGCAAAGTAATGGGCTAGTAGAGCGCTGGCACCTCACTTTCAAGGCGGCTCTTCAATGCCATGACTCTCTATGGATGGAGGCCCTTCCCCTTGTGCTACTCGGCATTCGTGCGACCTATAAGGAAGACCTCAAAGGCACAATAGCCGAGTTCATATACGGCCAGAACATTGTTCTCCCTGGTGAACTTGTGAGCCCTTCCACTTCCCTCCCTCAGTCTGACTTACCTTCCATCATGGGCCACGTCAGATGCCACTTCATCAACCTCCATATCCCTCCGCCCGCCAGCCATTCCCACCCTGATGTTCACGTCCTGAAATCTCTGGACAATTGCGAGTATGTCATGCTCTGAGATGACACTGTCTGTGCTCCTCTCCAACCTCCATATACTGGCCTGTACTGAGTTCTCCGGTGCTTAGCCAACACCTATGACACCCAGATGAAAGATTCAGCTGTTACAGTCTCTCTCAACAGACTTAAGCCTGCTCATGTCAAGTCTTCTTCTACCCCACTTCAGGCCATGACCACGCCACTCACTGTCGTGGCTCATGACCCTCCGACCACTCCCTCCATGTCAGACTTACACACTCGATCGAGTGACTTCCAGCTCCAATCGTCGAGCTCTCCTACAACCTCGCCCTCTACTCCGGTCTCACGCACTCCGTTGAGTGACCACATGCTCCCGACATCGACCTTACCTACGATCATGCCCTCGCCGCCGGGCCCTTCGCTGGTCCCTTCGACCTCTCCACCGTTGCTTGCCTCTCATGCCCCCTTCTTGAACATGCCCTAGCTCGAGGTGTGTGTGCGCCTGTCCCCCCAGACATAATCCACGACATCTCAATAATACTGCACGATTATATACTGTTCGTCGTGTGTTTCTCTTTATCCAGTGGTCATGACACAACCTCCACCATTCCCTGCCACCTGGTGAAATGTGTTCCCCCCCCCCCCCCCCCCCCCGACGTTGACCTGGACATGCTTCGTGTGTTCGCCATGCCCACTGGAGACATCATCGCCATTGCTCCGTTCCACCCACAAACTGCCAGCCTAACTGTCACCACACAACCAGTATGACGCCCAGCTCGCTTCAACGACTTCCAGGCTTGGTGGCTGGGCGGAACCTTCCTCCACGACATCTACCCACACAGCTCCCCCCGATGATGCTGTCGAGCTGACCGTGGTCCGGCTCATGCAGATCACCCCTGCCAATGCCTTAGTCACCCCCCCCCCCCCCCACCCTGGCCTCTCAAGAGTACTCCGTACTGCGGGGGAGGGCTATGTGGCGCCAATGAGGTCGACACCCGCATCAATATGCGTTCATCTTTGGACTCTGGGCATCGTCTTTGGACTCTGAGCATTGTCTTTGGGCTGTTCTGCCATGTTCAGTTCTTTGTGAGCCTTGCATATGTTTAGGTGAATAAATGAACTACTGATAAATGGGTGTTGTTTGGTGTAACCAACCCGAACAACTCCCTCAGCATCATTCTGTGGCAATGTTTCGACATCGCTGCTTTTGGTCGACATATCGCTTGCCACATTTGCAACCAATGCTGTAGACTCCAGGTGTAAAAAACACTACTTTGTGTTTCATACATATGAAACACTTTGAGGAAATGGCTCTCAAAACAAGACATATGAAACCAAAGGAGACTTGCCAATAGTGGACGACACATTTGTGGTGTGGCTGCCTGGCAAAGAAAGCCTACAGGAGTTTCTTGACCACCATAACAGCATACATGACAATATAAAATTCACCATGGAAGTAGACGAAAACAGATGCCTGCCTTTCCTTCATATCCTGATAAGGAAGAATATTGATGGTACTCTGGAATATTGGTCTAAATACCAATAGCTGCCACCATCCAGAACAACACAAATCTGTGTTCACTACCCTGGTGTACAGAGCATAAGACATATGTGACAGAGAGAATCTACCCACTGAGTTGCAATATCTGAGGGAAACCTTTCACAAGAATGGCTACTCATAGACACAGATAAGATGCACTCCCAGCTGAGCAAGAAGAAAAATGAAGATGACGCAGAAGACATGAAGCATCTGACATTTCTTCCATACATTGGGCCACCCACAGCCAAGGTTTCCAGGATACACATTAAAACCATTTTATGCTCATTGGCTAAAATCAAAAATAGTCTTGGCTCAATGAAAGACTAACTAAGACTACAGACACCTGGGGTCTACTCATCACTTATGAATGTGGCAAGCAATATATTGGCCAGATGCAGTGACGTATTTTACACCACCACTCAGAACATGTGAGAAGCATTTGCCCTGGCCAAAGAGACAAATCTGCTATAGCAGAATGCAGCTTCAATGAAGGTCATACATTTGATTTTGAACAGATAGAGGTGCTGTGCTGTATGAACAGGTTCTAAGACTCAGTCATCAAAGAGGCAGTGGAGAAACAGGTCCAGGACAATCTTGTCCACTGGAATAGCAGTTTCCAACTGAGCTCCACATGGGATTGTAGCACTAGCAAGAATATGTCAAGAGTGCTCTGAGGTGAAAGTGGTGAAGGCAGCAGATGGAATAGGTAGACAGCACCAGAACATGATGCCAGGATCCTCCAACGCACTGGGAGTTCTCCCACCACCATCCGCAACAGTCCTTTGGAGAGCAATTGACCCAGCCATTGCACATGAGGCAAAGGATGCTGTGGTCTAATGGCTGTAAATATATGAACTGGACATTAACCTGACACTTTGCCTGAGCATAAGAAGGAAACTCGTTGAAACGTTGCCACAGAACAATGTCTTGACTTGGCTGATACCCCAAGAAGACTTAGTCAACAGTCGTTTTTCGAATGCTGTATGGGAACACCAATAAGGCTGACCAGCAAGAGTGACAAGACAGGATCTCTCTGACTGAGCAGTTTGACCTGTGACCTGTGACCTGTGACTGTGTAGCATATGGTCTTCTATGGATATGTATTGTGTTGTGCATAGTAAAGAAATTTTTGTACTCCGTTTCTATGATGAGTTTTATTTTTCAACACCATTATGTATGGAGTTCTACACCTGGATTGCATTCTGTTGTTTGGCACTTCAGAGGTTGCAAGGTAGCCTGAAACCTGAGTGGTACATTTGTCATGTATGAAGCTTCATTTACAAATTGTGGTCATGTAAATCTGTGGAGCATGCACTACATGTCCATGCAACTTCCCAGTGGCTTCATACAGATGTTCAGTAATGAGAGTGGGGAGTCAATGTTTGATGCAGTGTCATTGGTACCCTTATTGTAGGTCCCTATTTTTGTCAGGGAACATTAACTGGACTGCAGCATGCATCATATCTTCAACACACTCTACACCTCCTCATTGAGGAAGTGTGATTGCAAACATATCTATCTTTGTGATTCCAGCATGATGGATGCCTCACACATTATGCACATGATTTTATGGAAGTTGTGGATGCAGTATTTCCAAATAGGTGGATAGGACAAGGAGGTCCTCTGAGCTGGCGGTCTGATCCCCAACTTGACACAATTACAGTTCTTTCTCTGGGACACAGTGAGTGAATGTGTCTATCATGAACCACCAATGACACAAAAAATGTGAAAAACATATTACTGCTGCATATGCAGTAATATCTTTAGGAATATTACAATCTGTGCAAAACTCATTTGCTCACCATTTCCAAAGTTATATTCACGCAAACAGTGGCAGCTTCAGATATACATTGCAGTGATGCAGATTCATCGGATATGACATTACTGGTTATTTGTGAGTGCATTTTTTGTGCTGGTTATAATTCTCAAACATGAAGTGTTTGTGTGTTATAGGCCACTAATAATTGTGTTAGGAAACTAGAACTGAATCTTATCACTAAATTGTACCTTTAGTTTTTATTTCAATTGAAAAACCATACATGTGCCACTTAAATACATGCAATTTTGCATTGAACTTGATGTTTGTTTATTTCCAAGAATTGCAAAAACCTGACAATTGTGTGAGCCCCTGATGTAGGTGTATCCCTGACCAATTTTGTCTCTCACATTTTGTTTCATCTCAGAATTTTATGAGGTCTCAGAATTAGGTGGGACACCTTGTATAGATGAAAAAACAAAAGACACTATGTGACATAGTTTTATGATCTGGTGTGCAATACTTAACAGCTCCATAAACATAATGACATCATGTAACCAAATGATTACAATTGCCAATGGTACCCTCAGACTCACAGTGTCTGGACATTCATGAACTGAAATAAAATCAAACATTAACAGTAATGTGCTAAGAATACTGCTCTATGTGCTGCATGTTTAATGATGTCTTGATCGATCTTAAAGCAATATATTACAGTCACTTGTACTTAACAGTGAAATAAAAGCACAGACAGGTGAATGGAAATTGTCATCAGTCAATAAACTAGATGAGGGTTATTGCCATGTATCATAAAATCATCACTTTGAAATAAGATGGTACAAAAACAAGTTCTATACCACAATTTATAATATACATAATCTATACAGAATATAGTGGTCATAAATAGCACCTGGATGATACAAAATCCATGCCAGAACCTCTCACAGAATTGACCCTTGTAAAAGTGCAGGTTCATATAATGTAACAAATTATTACAGTGTGTATTCTAATCTGCCTCAGGAAAACTAAATTTAGTCTATGTCATCATCTGGCATCATGCCAAAATTGAAGGATATTGAAACTTCATGCTGTGCTAACATATAACAAGTTGTACTCTCCATTATTCAGTCTGTATAGACACTCATTGATCATGCTTATTGCTGCCATAGTTACTGATCTGTAGCTTAATATATTACATATTCATGTTGGTCACAGAATATAAAATATAATGTACAGTACAGTATCTAAAAGATCTATGGTATGTTTACAGGGTGTACATAAAGTCCAGGGACACTTTCAATTATTTATTGCACAAGAACTAAACATTGTAGTACTGATGTCATACATATGGCATTTTGAAGAGAAACTCAGAAAGCTTTTTTTTTTTTTTTTTACAAACATTCAATATGCTAACTATGAGTGAGCTGGCAGATGTCAATATAGTAATCGAATTCTTGCCATAGCAGTCCCAGCATGGCATCATCGATTATGGCAGCCGTTTCCTGTATTTTCTCCTGGAGCTCTGCTACATCACATAGTAGAGGTGGTACATACACCAGATCTTTAATGTGTCCCCACAGAAAAAAGTCACATGGAGTGATATCTGGTGATTGGGGAGGCTATTTCATGAAATAGGTTCCCCTTCTGTTACACAGTCGATCCATCGATGCACCAGCTCCGTGCTCAGGTACCCACAAACTTCACGATCAAAATGGGGTGGAGCCACATCCTGCTGAAAGATGAATGGAGATTCTGATTGCATTTGAGGCATCACCCATTGCTCCAACATGTCCAAGTAGGAATATCCAGTGACGGTGCTCTCGATGAAGAAGAATGGCCCGTACAGTTTTCGACATGACAAGGCACAAAAAACATTTACCTTTGGGGAACCAAGTTCAAATTCAATGCATTAGTGTGGATGGTTTGTACCCCAGATTCGACAATTATGCCTGTTCACTTTCCCAATAGTGTTAAAAGTGGCTTCATCACTAAAAATTAACTGATCAACTATGCCACCCCTATCCTTATTCAATTGTTGCATCTACGAACCAAACTCAAAGCGCTTGTTTTTGTCATCATCATTGAACTTCTGCACTATCTCCAATTTGAATGGTTTCACAGACAGCTTCTGTCAGGGAACTTTCCACACTGTCATTGGAGCCATTTCAAGTTCATAGGATGCACGACACACCAATATCTTTGGACTGCATATGAATGTGTCTCGTATGCACTCCACATTCACTTCACTCACACTGGAACATCTGCTTCTCTTTCCCGGACACAAGCAACCCATTCTAACAAATTTGTTGTAGCAGTGGTAAATGGCCTTCCTTGTTGGTGGCTTCATACTGTACTTGGTTCTAAACATCCGTTGAACAGTTGTAGAACACTTGTTTTTGTCGAACTCTAACACACAGAAAGCTCGCTCTGCATCTGAACTCGCCATGTTTGTGACTATCGCTGACTATTTGCAAATTACCAAAAAACACTGTGGTGGTATACATGGAAAAAACTTTCAGGGTTTCTCTTCAAAATTAAATATGTATGATATCTGTACAATGTTTGGTTCTTGTGCAATAAATAATTGAAAGTGTTCCTGGACTGTATGTACATCCTGTATTTATAAAACATATGCTAAAATACAGTATAATTTATGTCATGGGAGCCAAGCAAAATGACTGTTCACTTCAAGTCAGTTTATTTCATCATCAGTGAATGTCTTATGACCTCAAAAAGGAGCACAGTCATGGAAACTTAATTTTTTAAAAACTCTGTGGATACCATATACCCATGACACTGTGATTCTGTTTGATCTTAGCTGACTTGGTGATTTTAATGGCTTCTCTGGCTGTATGTCTATCATATATATATATATATATATTTTAGAATTAATGAAAAATCCAAGATTATAGATAATTTTCACAAAATAGAGGAAGTGTTTATCAGATTACACACACACACACACACACACACACACACGCACACACACACACACACACACACACACACACACACACACACACACACACGCGTAAAAGAAAGGTCAGAAAATGAGTTACATCTCAGACAATATCTTCCATCAGAGAGAACAAATACAATACCTGCTAACAACCACACAGACATTGTTGCCTCCCAATGATGTTACCATCTGACTCAGTGCTATCAATCTTCTGCATATCTCTTTGTCTCATCTCCCATTTCTCTTGTCGTTATTGGCTTTTATCAAAACAATTTTTTTGTGCTGGAGAGTGTGCTGGACTGCTTTATTGCTTACTGCATCTTGACACATGCAGTGCTATTTCAACAGAGAACTTCCTACAGCCTTTAGCATATTTAGCCTTAATTTACAATGACCCGTTTGTGCTTCTATGTTGTTAATGTGCTTTATTACTGGTTAGTACTTTTACTATTTTATTTGTGCCTTTATATGGTCCTCAATTTCAGAAGAGCACACAAAACTATTAAAAATAAATTGCAGAAGTTCCACACAGAAAGTTTTTCCTTTATGTGGTATTATGAAGAGAGGATTCAAATTAAAATCTGGGAATAGTGATTCCTGATTTGATAAGTGTCCCGGGAGTTAAGGGGAGTATGCTTGGTACATAATTCACATGACAATTTGGTTGTGGTATTTTTTGAAGCTTTATAGATTTGAAATTAGAAAAGCTCTTTTCTGTTTTGCTTGTTTCTTATTTAGTATTAAAAATTATATAACCAAGTTATTTTCTGCTGTTCAACCAAGCAGTGAATTTTAATGCAATTACATTGTAAACACTGTACAGCACATGAGACAAGACATAATTACTCCCTTATATGAAGAAGCAATATAAAAAAAACACAAAATTTTGCAAACAAATAATTGCATACATAAAATTTTGTGATTGATCTGGATAAGCATTTCATGATCATACTAAAACAAAAGATTTGTTAATGTTTAGAATAATTGATGTACTAACAAAATTAACTGATGATGTTAAAACGGCATACAAAATCTCACCAAATCAAATTCTGTCACTAGAAAAATGTTAACAGGTATTAAATAACTTGCTGAAACCAGTGTTTATATTTTCTACATTAAAATAAATGCAATGAAGGAGGGAAAAGGGCAACCTGTAATGTTAATAAAGCAATAGATAAGTATGAAATTGTGTTAATGGCTATTGTTTACAGTTGTGAGACAAATTTAAATATCAGTGAAATATTTTAGTAGCCTTTAAAAGTTGATAGTGATAATTTTGTATACAGGGCAGTCAGAAACAGTCTGTAAAGATTGTAAAAGTGTTACAGGACATGGTTGTGCTGAGAAATAACTGTTAAGTCAAAAATTAAGTATGTTGTGCTCTTTCTGAGTTTATCAGCATTCGTATTAGCCAATCAGGCCACTGCTTGTGTGAATTCAAGCACCAGATACAGTTAGTGTCAATTGGACTCAGAGCATAGATGATAGTGTACAAAACTGCTCAGCCTTTGGCTTGGGTTGGATCCTTATTACTGCATCAGATCCAATCTTCATATTGCTTTCTTATTCAGTTTGAGAAATATAAATGAAGAACACATTTGGCAATACCATTTCCCGTGGACCACTTGAATTTGCATGTACAATAGCCTGATTGGCTAATATCAATGCTAATTACCTCAGAACTGGTTCAGTGTACCAAATCTTTTTATTAACAATCATTTCTCAGCACAAGCTACCCTATAACACCCTTACAATCTTTTCAGATTGTTTCTGACCATGCTGCATGTACATCTGATTGTAGTGGCACAACTAAACATTCTTTACAGATGAGTGCCTAATGAAATCCTTTCAGAAATACTAAAAGGTGCTACAGTGAGGAGACATTATATATATTGTCTACAAGTAAAGATAAGGGAACATTAATTGCTGGTGCAGTAATTGCCTTGGCATGCACACCAGTAGTATCTTTTAATGGAGATAGCTCTATCTTCTTTATTTTCTGATGCCCATTTCCTACTTTCTTCAATGTCTGTGAAAATTGTCTCCAAAATGAGGCCTTAGTTAGATATAAGGAGAGATCTTTCTAGTTACTGAGAGGTAGCAGACACATGAATAAACAGAAACAAAGAGTGATACAAAAAGAAATGCAGTTCACATACAACTAAACACAAATAGGTGCCTAAAAGCTGAAATTGATAGCAGAGAGATTTCTGGAATTAATCTATGAGTATATTGAAAGAATAAGTTTATAGGAAATGGCAGTGCTGTCTCTGTTGCAGTAGACAAGAATTTCAAATGAACTGACATAGTTAGGACACCCACTAAAGGCAGAAATATATTTAATCAAATGGCAACAAATCAGTGTGACCACAATGAGGATGTCTACATTGAAATTGGTAATGAACATGAGGCACTTATAGCAACAGTGATTACCAGATTATATAGCTCAACTAAAACAAGGGGAAATATAACATAATTTGATAGATAAAAAGATCTACTCACCAAGCAGTGTCAGAAGAACACATATGTGAAAGGTACAGAATTTGAAAGCTTTCAGACCCAGTAGCTCCTTCTGGCAGAAAAGTTAAAGGGCAAGAAAGAGGGGTTAGACAAAAGGACTGATGAGATTTAGAAAAAGGGTTCAGAAAAGTAACCCATACCCCCGAATCACGGGAGACTTATTCGATGGGATGAGAAGGGAAGACTGATTGTTGAGAACTGTGCTGGTTTACTGTGACAATTTTAGGAAAGGGTGGTTCACCTATAAAGGAGACCACATATAGGATGCTGGTGCAAGCTTTTCTTGAGTACTGCTCAAGTGTATGAAATCCAGACCAGGTCAGATTGAAGGAAGATATCGAATCAATTCAGAGGCAGGCTGCTAGATTTGTTAGTGGTAGGTTCAAACAATTCTTAAGCATTATAGATAAAATTATTTAATTGGATAGATAAAAAATCTACTCTCCAAGCGGCAGCAGAACATACATGTAAAAGACTGTTGTGATTGGTAGGCTTTTGGAGCCAGTGGCTCCTTCTTCAGGCAGAGGGGTTGAAGAGGAAGGAAGAAGGGTGAAGGAAAAGGACTGGAGAGGTTTAGGAAAAGGGATAGATTTTGGCAAAGTCACCTAGAACTGCAGGTCAGGAGAGACTACAACACATCCTCAGTTCTTGCCACCCACTTGGCCTTAATTTATGTTAATTTCTTGAGTCTCAGCATTTCTTCACAGTAACTATTTCTTGCTTCACTCTCTTTCATTTTGAGACTTGTCTGTTTTTTGCTGCACCCTCCAATCTGTATCACATACAATGCACTTAGCTTTTCATTCTTATTAATTCATGCATGATGTTTTGGCAGTAATCTCTGTCTTGTGTATCACCCTGTCTTCCACTTTTAAGCTCTCACAATTTCAAGTCTCATCCAGTGCAGTCCCAAGCAATCATTTTTTCCCTCTCAGCCCATTTAGTAAGTCTCCCCTGACCAAGGTTCTAAGTGACTTTTCTGAACTCCATCCCTTTTCTTAAACCTCACCCATCATTTTCCCTCATCTCTATTCTTTCCCCTTCAACCCTTCTGCCAGAAGAAGGAACATCTGTCTCTGAGAGCTTGCATATTTTAATATCCATTGCATGTGCATTCTCCTGCTACCACTTGGTGAGTAGATTTTTTATCTATCAAATTAAATTATACTTTCAAAAACAAGAGGAAAGATTTACACATTCAGGAAAGTACATATACAGGCAGCAATTATATCTTAAGGATAAGGCTGAAACATTTAACTCCAGGCAGGAGCATATAGCTCAAATTTAGAAGAATTGTTAACCACACTTTAGTTATATAAGTATCTAATAGAAGGTATCATGACGGGAGGAATCCTCCATGGTATACAGTCTCTGTATAGAAACAGGTGTGCCACAAAATGTAGGACTACAGATGCTAAAAATGCATTTTGCTCTCAAAAGGGCAGAGTTTGAAACCTTCAAAGAATAATGTAGCAGAATTGCATTGAAAGACCTCTCATGAAGTTTTGGTCATATCTTTAGGTTGTCAGTAAGACAGTTTGATGAGAATAACCAATCTTAGAATGTATCCTACATGGTTTTAAAGTGAGCATCATATTCAGCAACAACAGGACAATAATCTAATCAATATTACCTCTTTTACATTTGTTTCTCTTAAACTTTTTTAATTGCATAATTTAGCCATTGTTTGATTATGACTATCCTCTCAACAGGAAACATTTGGAGTTATTGGGGATCCTGCTACTTCTATGAGAGATCCACTATTTTACAGATGGCATGCATATATAGACCACATTTTTCAGCAACATAAAGTTCTGTTACCACCCTATACTGTAGAACAGGTAAGAAGAATTATGCTATTTTTTATTTATTTATTTATTTATTTTTTATTTTTATTTATTTAGTTATTTATTTATTTATTTCGGAAAGAGACAATACATTTTCATCATAGATGCGGAAATAAATTGCAACTCTTGATTTCTAGGAACTATTTGTAATTATAACAAAAGTTTTCAACTTGAAGTATCATTCCTGAAATCAGCTTCAGTAATTTAATTAAGTAAGACATTTCAACAAGTTGTTCATTCTTACCCTCTACCTAGACCGTTGTCCAGACCACTTCAGTGCACCAAGAATTTTAGTGTTTTCTAAAACAGTGTAATCATTAAGGTCATTCATTACTTTTAAAGCTAGTTTACACAGATTCCTACCTTCTGGGTAGCTCTCAGATGTAGGAAATCTTCATTCACACAATCATAGGCTTTCCATATGTAGGTATATGTCTAGGGGTTCGCTGTCAAATATATTATTTTATGAGCAAAACCTTTCATCACTGGCATCAAGGATGACACTTCCACAAGTAGTATTTAAAAAATTCTGAATTGAATACTTTCGTTTTTGCAGAGAACACATTAGTTCAATTACACATGTGCAATTAAAACCATGTTGTTAAATCACAAATTGGACCCAGTGAAATATTTTGTTACATTGCTTACATGAATTTTTAAATATAGGCTTATTCGACTTTTTCCAGGACCCATTAATAGATTTGTGAGATCTTTTAACAAGAACTTAAACCTGTACGATGTCTTATCATTCTGAGTTCTTTTAATGTTCCGTTAATTACTCTCAGTGTAGTAATTCAGTTCATCTTCCTGTATCTCAGTCCACTCCATCTTTCCATCGAGCTTTATTAATGAGTCAATACAAATTGACATCTGCACTGATAGAGAACAAAACCCAACTGACTCAATAACCTGCTACCACAGTTCATTGCATTTCACATTTCATGTAATTCAGATTAAGAAGTATGAACTTCTTGACTACTGACAAAATGGTTGCTCCTTAATGTGTGTTGATCAACGTCTACCTGAAAGCATGTACTAAACATTGCTATCTTAGGACTAAAGCATTTGCATTTGAATTCTTGTTGGAACCCTGAGGTTTTCTCAAGTATGGTTTAGAACTATAGAAATACACGTAATTAGTAAACAATGGATGATTAGACATTAATCAACAAGACTTTTCTAGTTCTTGAACAGAAACATTTTGTCATTCTTTTAATTAATGAAATAATTTTTTATGAAAGAAGTTGTATCTTACCACTGCTTACTCTTCACTCATTCAAATTTCCATAGAAGCCTTCCACACTTTTGTAATACTAGTATCTCTGGATGGGACAACTACCGTACAGCCTGTAATGAATGAAGAGAATGCTGTGGCAAGTTGAATATTTGAGGCATTTCATGAACCATGTTTGAGTGACATATTTAGTGGAGCACTGCTTGCAAGAGCCAGTTCAGCATATAGTTTCCTTTTATGAAAAATTGTCATAACAAAAATGATTATTTATTGCACATAATATCATGTTTTAGACATTGGTGTTGCTAAATTTTTAGTATCATTCAGTTAATGGTATTGAAGCTGAAAATATGTTTAATGTGATACAATAATTGTGAGATTTCACTTTATTTTGCATTCTAATGACAAAGACGAATGGCTATTACATCATCATTCAATTTCATGCACTAATTTCCTTTCAATACAAATATCGGGAAAATGTACCTACCTATTGTAACCTATTTTTTTGTTAATTCATTAACTGACCACTCACAACAAGACTGCTGTTCAGAAATATTTTTTTAATTACTTTTCTTAAATATACTTGAATTTCTGCTCAACTTTTTGTTTATTTGTTGTAATTTTTTAAAATACTTCACTAAAAGCTATAAATATAATACTAACCCAAGAAATTTCAGGCTGTGAGAAAAACTACAATGCATAAACATTTCCATTTGTTTTATTTGTAATAATTTTTGTGTATGTATTGTTTACAGGTCTTTTACTGACAGATACTTCCTGAAATGAGGTGTTACACTCAGAGGAACAGTACAGTCTCTACAGTAATACTGTGTTTCTTTTCCTACATGTTTCCAATCAGATCATCTTGCATAAAGCAGACATTGCAATGTTTCTTCAGAATGGATTTCTTCTGTTTCGTTGGAATGGTTTCTGGGAAATACCTTGCTGATTGCCCCTGAGGAGCTCCTGAGTGGATGAGGGATTCCCAGAACTTGGAAAGATTATGTTTGGTTTGTTTTCATTGTAGATTATTCCATGATGTCCATGATGTCCCAAAACTGCTCTCATTAATAAATGGTCACAAGGCCCACATAGTACTAGGGACGGAAAGTTAGCTGAAACCAGATGTAAACAGTAAAGAAATTCTGAACTCAGATTGGAATGTATACCGCAGAGACAGGCTGGGCAGTGAAGGGGGAGGCATGTTTATAGTGATAAAAAGTGCAATAGCATCGAAGGAAATTGACGGAGATCCGAAATGTGAAATTATTTGGGTGAAGGTCACGGTTAAAGCAGGCTGAAACATGGTAATTGGATGGCTCTCTAGGCCCCCTGGCTCAGCAGCTGTTGTGGCAGAGCACCTGAAGGAAAATTTGGAAAATATTTTGAGTAGAGTTCCCGACCATGTTATAGTTCTGGGTGGAGATTTTAATTTACCAGATATCGACTGGGAGACTCAAACGTTCATAACAGGTGACAGAGACAAAGAATCCAGTGAAATTTTTTTATGTGCATTATCTGAAAACTACCTTGAGCAGTTAACAGGGAACTGACTCATGGCAATAACATATTAGACCTTCTGGTAACAAACGGACCCAAACTATTTGAAACAGTTAACGCAGAACAGGGACTCAGTGATCATAAAGCGATTACTGCATCGATGATTTCAGCAGTAAATAGAAATATTAAAAAAGGTGGGAAGATTTTTCTGTTTAACAAGAGTGACAAAAAGCAGATTTCAGAGTTCTTGATGGCTCAAAACAAAATTTTTGTCTCAAGTACAGATAGTGTTGAGGATCAGTGGACAAAGTTCAAAACCATTGTTCAATATGCATTGTATGAGTATGTGCCAAGCAAGATCATAAGAGATGGAAAAGAGCCACCGTGGTTCAACAACCAAGTTAGAAAACTGCTACGGAACCAAAGGGAACTTCACAGCAAACATAAACATAGCTAAAGGCTTGCAGACAAACAAAAATTACACGAAGTGAAATGTAGTGTGAGGAGGGTTATGTGAGAGGCATTCAATGAATTCGAAAGTAAAGTTCTATGTACTGACTTGGCAGAAAATCCTAAGAAATTTTGGTCTTATGTCAAAGCAGTAGGTGGATCCAAACAAAATGCCCAGACACTCTGTGACCAAAATAGTACTGAAACAGAGGTTGACAGACTAAAGGCCGAAATACTAAATGTCTTTTTCCAAAGCTGTTTCACAGAGGAAGACTGCACTGTAGTTCCTTCTCTAGATTGTCACACAGATGACAAAATGGTAGATATTGGAATAGATGACAGAGGGATAGAAAAATAATTAAAATTGCTCAATAGAGGAAAGGCCGCTGGACCTGATGGGATATCAGTTTGATTTTACACAGAGTACATGAAGGAACTTGCCCCCCTTCTTGCAGCGGTGTACCATAGGTCTCTAGAAGAGTGTAGCATTCCAAAAGATTGGAAAAGGGCACAGTTTATTCCCATTTTCAAGAATGGACATCGAACAGATGTGCAGAACTATAGACCTATACCTCTAACGTTGATCAGTTGTAGAATTTTGGAACATGTATTATGTTCAAGTATAATGACTTTTCTGGGTACTAGAAATCTACTCTGTAGGAATCAGCATGGATTTCAAAAAAGATGATCGTGTGATACCCAGCTCGCGCTATTCGTCCACGAGACTCAGAGGGCCATAGACACTGGTTCCCAGGTAGATGCCGTGTTTCTTGACTTCCGCAAGGTGTTTGATACAGTTCCCCACACTCGTTTAATGAACAAAGTAAGAGCATATGGACTATCAGACCAATTGTGTGATAGGATTGAAGAGTTTCTAGATAACAGAATGCAGCATGTCGTTCTCAATGGTGAGAAGTCTTCCAAAGTAAGAGTGATTTCTGGTGTGCGCAGGGGAGTGTTGTAGGACCGTTGCTATTCACAATATATATAAATGACCTTGTGGATAACATCGGAAGTTCTCTGAGGCTTTTTGCGGATGATACTGTTGTATATCAAGAGGTTGTAACAATGGAAAATTGTATTGAAATGCAGGCAGATCTGCAATGAATTGATGCATGGTGCAGGGAATGTCCATTGAATCTCAATGTAGGCAAGTGTAATGTGCTGCGAATACATAGAAAGAAAGATCCTTTATCATTTAGCTACAATATAGCAGGTCAGCAACTGGAAGCAGTTAATACCATCAATTATCTGGGAGTATGCATTAGGAGTGATTTAAATAGAATGACCATATAAAATTAATCGTTGGTAAAGCAGATACCAGACTGAGATTCATTGGAAGTATCCTAAGGAAATGCAGTCCGAAAACAAAGGAAGTAGGTTACAGTACACTTGTTCACCCATTGCTTGAATACTGCTCACTGGTGTGAGCTCCATACCAAATAGGATTGATAGAAGAGATAGAGAAGATCCAACAGAGAGCAGTGCACTTCATTACAGGACCATTTAGTAATCACAAAAGCATTATGGAGATGATAGATAGACTCCAGTGGAAAACTCTGCAAGAGAGACACTCAGTAGCTCGGTACAGGCTTTTGTTGAAGTTTTGAGAACATACCTTCTCTGAGGAGTCAAGCAGTATATTGCTCCCTCCTACGTATATCTCATGAAGAGACCATGAGGATGAAATCAGAGAGATTAGAGCCCACATGGAGGCATACTAACAATCTTTCTTTCCGCGAACAATACGAGACTAGAATAGAAGGGAGAACCGATAGAGGTACTCAAAGTACCCTCCGCCACACACCGTCAGGCGGCTTGCAGAGTATGGATGTAGATGTAGATGTAGAAGAACTTCCTACTGGTCTTGGATCCTCCTGACAGCATAGTATACGTGAAAGTCACGCCTTAACTTCACTATTCAGGTCTTACCTGTGCACAGCAGAAATATAACTATAATTAAATGAAGAATTTATTGCAAAGAACAGCACATTTGCTTTGCTAGTGTGTTTCCTAACACTTCATCAAAGAAAGTAATAGTACAGACAACACAGGTTTACTGAGGAGATACGAAACAGTATCTCATTAAATTACACAGGAATGGATTCAGACTACAACAAAATGCCACATATGAAACTAGTATGAACACAGAGTGAAGGATGCCCACTAGATTTCAAAGAAACAAAAAGAAATACATGTGCATGAGTTAACTTGAGACAGGATTTATAAAAAAATCATCTTCCCCAAGATAATTTGGAATAGTAAGTCAAGTGGTTGAATAAATTTATTCATGTTTCTCCCTTCCCTGGGGTTTTTTTCACAAATTTTGCTTTTTATTTTAAAGAAATATGCTACAGACAACATACATAAACAAAAGAGGCTTAGTAATTCAATCACAGCTAGTGGTAACACCGCATCTGCATTACAAAAAAAGTGAAGCACCCAGAAGCCATGGTAGGATGTCAGTGTAAATCTATACATATACTCACCATAGGTGAGCATGCAAATAATTAAGAGTTGCAGTTCTTTGTGATAAATAGAATGACCACCAGAGTACATTAGTGTTGTTGATATTTAGTGTTGTTACCAAGTTTGGTACAGTAAGCAAGGAGCAGGAACAACATCAAATGTTGAGTGATCGCTGATAAGGACATGGAGGTACTGTGTGACTGCTGGCCACCAAGTTTGCTGCTTGGAAAACTGTGAGTATTACAGTAGAATTTACCAAAGGACAGTCAGAACTCAATTCTCTTTGGGTAGCCACCACAAGCAAATCATTACCAGCAAAGCAAAACCACCATGATCTTGTCACTACTGACATAAGCTCAATATGACATCACTCTGCTAAGCCAGACTCTGCCTTGACTTCGTCTCTGGTACTTGACTTTAGGTCTAATATTTCCCTGCATATCTGTGCACTGTGACCTATTTCACATAAAGACTCTGAACTTGCTCACATTTTTATCAAGTGACACTTGTTGAACTTCTGAAACTTCGTAGTTCAGTTCCATTTATTTAATTCACTTACTTACGGACTTTAATTTTTCCTGGACACAAGGATATGGTGATTTAAATTGTATTATTTTTTGACAGCTAGTAAATACTGTAACTGTAACAGCATTTATTTATTGCTGTTGGTAGCAGCAAATACCCATGACATGTTAGTCCTATATGTGCAACACAGCTACAAAATCAGTGATCATAAACATTACATGTGAAAAGGAGTATCTGTGTCTGACCAGTGCTAAAAGAAAGAGGCAGCATTTCTTAAGCTAACTGAGCACCAGCAAAACAGCTGCAACTACGGAAAAAATGCAAGGAACACAGCAGAAACAATTAAAACAGCAGTTAATTAGCAGCAACAAATGCAGCAGTAATAGATACTGCTTATGAAGTAGCTTTTGTCTTGCTCTGATTGGACTCCACCCTCCTCACGCAGCTCATACTGGCCTTTATCCTATCACTCATCAGCTACTCCAAGGAACGTAGTTCATATGCAGAATGCCTGCGCCATCATCTTGTGGCAGGATTATTTCTGACACTGCTTGTCGTTCAGACTACTTCCCTATGTGGTATTGACAGGAAGAGTTTCACATGATACAGAGGATCATCCGTCAGTGATCTTCTGATTTCAGTCCATGTTTAAACAAACCCACTATAATCGCTGCTATGTTTCTTTCTGTGTGCTAAACAACAAGGGCAGATAAACTTATAATATATGAAGCTAGTATCTATACAGATATCATTGGTGAATTTGCAGCTCTAGAGGAATGAAATTATAATGAAATCTATACCTTTAGATGCTTACAGGTGTTGATAAATATTTATCAATGCCTGTAAGCAGCTAAAGGTCTATATTTAATTATAATTTCAAACTTATAATGGGTTACCAAATTCTAAACTGTTAGCTGAAGCTGTAAATTCACTTACACAACAGAGGATTGTGCTAATTCTTATGTAGACAGCAAATACAAGACAGATTGGTCCAAGGTGCATGCAGCCATAAAATCCAAATTGATGCCCATGGGTAACCAGATCCTACCTTGAATGGAGTCCTAACCATTGCATGATCATTTGAAGTAACACAGACAGCCCATCATGTCTGATGCCATACTTGACAGATGTCATCCCGTTTTGCTGAGATTGTTCACCTCACTCACCAATGTGTGCCTAAGTTAGCACTATGCAAACCTGAGTGAGCAATGCCAGTGACATATACATCCACTGAAATCCCATAGGGGCCCCAGCTACTGGGTTAGAAGCTAGCCCTGGTGTGGAGGGGTGGCAGAAGTACTGCCCTGACTGCAAATTACTGCCCTCAAGGCAGTGCTGCTGTAGTGACTCGGGGGACAGCTCCTCATTGTGTCTTCTAAGTGTGCAGAGTAGACTTAGAATCATATGCTGGTCTGGTGGAACTGGCTGCCTAGACCAGTATTGGCTACCAGCTGGCCTATAGCTTGTTGGAGACCCATATGGACATGATGTCATGGAGAGTGCTGCCAGAGTGCACGAAACTGGGCTAGAAACAGAAGGTATTTATAGTGATTAGTAGCACCCTTGTTGCCCTATTCCAGTGCTTCCAGGTACATGCAGATCAACACCTCTGTGTCCCAACTGGGTGGAAATATACAGCAGATTGGCTTCCATTGCATAGCCTTTTTGTGATGTCACCATGATTGGATGGCTCAACCCAGTTTCCTTGCAGTGCACAAACAGGCTTGCTTGTGAAATTACATATCAGCACCTCTGTACCTATCTACCTGCCTCACACACATCTGCAGTGGAGCTGATTTAATTCAGCAACACTCAAAATTAACTATGTTGTTACTTATCTCCCCACGACAAAGTTACATCATAGGTTATTTTTCCCCTGACATCAAGCAACAAAACTCTGAAAGTGGGGCACCTTCCCCCTACAATTGTCCACCTGTTCACTCCATTGGTCCTTATGCTACTACATAAAACCTCTGCTCTTGTCTGAGCTACCCCTTAACCAATAACACTTTCAAAACATTAAACAACTATTTACATGAGTATCCCCATATCACGCCCTCCTGACATCTCGTACCATAAGCAACAGGCTCATTTCAACTCCACTCAAGGTTTCTTGACTTTTGGATCACATTTAATTATATCTATTATATATAACTCTCTTATTACTACCCTTTGCACTCATCATAACTTCTCATGCACAAACAGTTAACCAGTGATGCTTGCGAGCTTGATTATGTGCTGTGCTCCTCCTGATATTGCTGAATATGTGAAGGAATTTTCTCTACTGAAACACACCCCTGTGGTGTGCCTATTAGTTGGTTCAGTGACATAATTGGGTTATGAGCCAAAGTTTCATTTAGGTAGGTCAGATTTTTTACTGAAAAAGTCGCTAGTGGCTTCTCTGGCCAGTATAACTGTCATTAGACAATGTTCAACATTGTTTCCCCTGTAACAGAGGGTGATAAGTGGAATGACTGCCCTTTTATGTCACAGTCCGTCCCACTATAAGTATTCCACTCCTGTGAGAACCAACTTTTAGCTCCCATGAGCTTGCCTTGCACATAACATTTTGCTACTACCACTTTGGTACTGTTTACAGAAAACATCCGGTACAAACCAACTTGCTGAAAATAGGGTTGTGCCCCTAGTACATGACATGAACAATCCCAACTTAGTGTTGTACCTAAGTACAACCGCATCTTGCATGTGCATGCACCCATGTGCACCACCTGGGTTGAGCAAATAGTAACCCCTCCCCTCTGATAATGTTTGAGTTTGGTTAGCACCATCACCATATGCCTACCACCATCTTCCACAATTAGCAGTATCTCCTGTGGATGAATTTTGCCAAACATCAGAATCAGCTTTGGTACCCAATGATAACTTCTGAGTATCATGTCCACTAGTCTTGTAAAAAGAACTCTGATTTCCAGTGGTAGTATCTGCAGTGCCCCTACACCACTCTTGGTTTAGAAGTGCAACTCTGCATGATAAGGACTCCTCTCATCTTTTTCTTTGAACTGCAACAACCTGGGAACAGAGAATTCCCATTACTCCCCTTCACCCTTCAAGAGGTCTGCCACTACATTCAAATACAAAAGAAAACTGAACCCTAAAATACCTAACTTACACACAAATGAACATAAAAATTATAATTCTACATATAAGATGAACAAAACTTCTTCCTGGTACCATCATTCTCTACTGATATGCTAATCACTAATATTTCTAAATAAACCCATGTTTGCATGTCTGTTACCAGGCTTGTGTATATCTACATACTCGAATTCACTTAAACTCAGGTCCTTAACATACGACAACTACTTAAGGACTGTATGGTCCATCACTGCTTTAAACGCTTTTCCATACAAATAACAACTTGAAACATATGATTCCATAAGCATGTCATTTCCTGTTGTTGAGTAGTTTTTCTTTGCTCTGTTCAAGTGCCTAGAGGCATATGCTATCAGAGGCTCCTCTCCATCTACCATTTGACAGACCTGTCTCTATAGCCTGAGTTGAAGCAAGCAATTTGTTTACAAGCCCCTTATGAGGTATGGTGTTGAAAGCCTCCTGGATATCTATAAATATGGTATCAATTTGAAATCCTTTGTTGATGGCATTCAGTGCTGTGTGAGTAAAAAGCTAGACATATATCACTAGAGTAATGTTTTCCTCATCTGTGTTGGCTGTGTGTCAACAGGCTCTTCCCTTCAAGGTAATTCATAAGATTTGAACACAATATATTTTCCAAAATCCTGCTACATATCAACATTAATGATACAGGCCAGTAATTTAGTGGATTACTCCTACTACCTTGCAAAACTGCGATTCATCACTGAACACAATACGAAGCCATTAATCAGCTGTCCATGATTCCCAGTTATGGCAGCACTTCAAATACAGCCATTTGTGTTGTGATGTTGACAGCAGCCTTTGTGCAGGATGAAAATTACAAATCCAGCAATTGTTAGTATTCGATAAGTGGTGCCAATGACACAGAATGTTTCAGAGAGTCAATTACTTGTTCTCAGGCAGTAGGAGCAGATGATAAGAAGTTACAATGGGGAACATAATACACTGATCTTCTGTTACAGTCGTCAGACATGGTTGAGTGAAACCTTGGCTGCAAGTATGCCTCATGTTTCCATACTGTCCAATGTTGAGTCACTATCACATCCAAATGCCCCACATACCTGAAAACTGCACGATTTGACAAGCTGTTCAAATGGAGAACCACAATGAGGTTCCTTCCAAATTCTGTGATGTGCTGATAATGATATCTCATAAGAGTACATGGTACCTCCATGTCTGTTTCAGTGATCACTCAACATTTGATGTTGTTCCTGCTCCTTGCCTACTGTACCAAGCCTGGTAACAACACTAAATACCAACAACACTGTTGTACTCTGATGGTCATTCTATTTATCACAAAGAACTGCAACTCTTAATTATTTGCATGCTCACCTATGGCAAGTAAATGTATAAATTTACATTGACATCATACCATGGCTTCTGGGTGCTTCATATTTTTTGTAATGCACAGCTGTGATGGAATTACTAAGCCTCTTTTGTTTATGCATTTTGTCTGTAGCATATTTCTTTAAACTAAAAAACAAAATTTGTGGAAAAAATCCTAAGAGAAGGGAGAAATTGAATCAAAATTATTTAACCACTTGACTTACTATTCCAAATTATCTTGGGGAAGCTGATTTATTCATAAATGATATCTCAAGTTAACTCATGTACAGTCTTAGGCATAAAAACTGACCGCCGGCCGGCCGCCACAGAGACTAAGTCCGAGTCGTTCACTTAAGGTGGCCAATAAAACTGACCGCCCCTGACAACTCTAAGTCCGGCCATCTGCACAATCTGGCAACACTGTAAGATGTGGAAGTGTTGTCTACTTCCTAGATGATATGGATGAAATGAGCCCATGGTCTTGCGGTAATCGTTGTACATTCTAAACGTAGAGTCGCATGTTCGTGTCCAACAACTTTTTTTTTTTTTTTTACCTCATTTCGGTCTAAAGTTATGAGTCTGATTGAACATCAAAGACAATTTGCTTAACATTCTACCCACCCGCAATAATAAGTATTCCAGAAACAAATTTATTTATTTATTTATTTATTTATTTATTTTTTTTTTTTTTTTACAGCTTATGCTCGGGCGTTTCCTCGCGCTGCAGCGGCTTCTGGCCACCGGCCAGATGCCACCCGCCGCCTGAAATCCGATGCCACCCATGCTGTCAGTGTATGTATCAATGCCATTTTCGAATTTGAAGTTCTAGTTATCATCTTGGATTTTGCATACTTGAAAATCATGAACTATAGTTAAGCATTGTAAAATTGAGTCGCAAGTGGAAAAAAGTGTAACATCTGCAACACAATTTTTACTTTTGGTATAACACAGGGGTGAATGTAGAGGAGGCAGCTAGAAAGATTTGAACTGTGTTTGGAGCAAGTGCTTCTGGGAAAAATACGCCAGGAAAAGATATTCTTGTTTCAACAAAGATTGTTCTGGCATGAATGATTTTCCACATTAAGGAAGTCTCGACTACTGCTTTATGTGACAGATTACCATTTTTCCATCATGCGACATTTGCATTCAACGGGCAAAGTTCAGAAGTCTGGTGTAGGAGTACTGCATGCTCTAATTCTAAACAACAAAAATCAACAGATTGACTATTATTGAATGTCATCAGGTCACTCATTGAGCATTCCTATGCAGTACTGTTACTGGCGACGTGTTATGATGCCTTTATCGTTAACTTCCTAAGACGAAATGAAAGGCTGAGCCCCACCAAAAGACATAGACTAGAGCAAAGAGTAGTGTGAACATAATATTTTACATCCGATAGCTCCAAAATTGTGTTTTGGACTACGAATTCTGCCCCAAGGGGTGTGTGCAACACAGCTGGAATTTGTTGTCAACAACTGAGACACCTTTCGGTCGCAGTGTAAGAAAGTCAAGCAACAAAACTACATCACCTGTGCTCCTGCTTGATAACTCACTCTGTTGATTTGAGAAAGAAAACTACTCAAGAGATTGATAGGAAAGTCATCTCTCAGACACTTGTATTGATAGGGAAGTCCTCTCTAAAGCACTTGTCCCTCTCGTCATATATTCGTAAAATATTACCTTTCCCGCTCTTGATCTATCAACAGTCAAGGCAATTTATTTCTAGACGAAAATACTCTTAAAACTACCATGGTTTAATGACATCGTTAAAATGAGTAGGTTTTCTACAGGCGTAGAATTTGTAAAGAACTGTAGGATTGTCAGATTATTTTAGATATTGTGAAAGAAAATTCAGCTGCTGATTAATTTCTCTTTGATGATTACTGTTGTGTTTAGTAAACTAATGGAAAATGCAAATAAAATATTCACTGTACTAATACAAATTAAATTCATCACGACAGCAGTCTATCTTAATAAAGCATTAAGTGTCTGTAAGACGATTGAGCCTATTTTAACATGAATTAGTAGGATATTACCGACTTTTTACTTCGAAAAGATCCGTATTTACTTCATTTCCTGTATCATTCACAAGTATTATGAAAATGTGGCATTTCATAAATACAATTATGTATTCACAACAACAAAAATTGTGTCGGCAGAAAACAAAAGTGGCATTATGAAACTGGCAGTACCATAAGGTTTTCGCTCTGACACTAAGGGTTACTGTAAGTAGCAAGACGAATTTTGCTCTAGCGTTGTCTTACGATTCCCTTATTTAGTTTGCATGTGCCTGCTTGTAGCTCAGCTACAAAAGAATTAAAAATCTGGCTTTCAGCGAGTCTCGAAAGGTGAACGAAAGCAGCTTGCACCCGGTAGCCAAGAATATTACCTGGGAACTGGTTTTTTCCTAAAGTGGGAAGCCGTCCTTTTGTGGTTGAATTGTTGGCAAAAGTCAGTCAGACGTGTGCCGTTGGTCTAAGCGTTTTGGTATCTTGAATTTGTACCAATGGTTTTTCTACAGGTTTTTTCTGTTCCAAATAGAGAGTTGAAGTCTCCCATTAGTATTTTCATGTCACCTTGGTGAATTTTGCGCATAGTATTTTCGAGTGTGTTCCAGAATTTTTCGAATTTGTGGTGTTTATCTTATTTTCGATGTTGGTGGGAGCATGTGCATTAATGAGTGTATATTTTTTACTGGGGCTCTGAATGAGCGTAGTCATAAGTCGATTGTTGATGGGTGTGATTTCTTTGACAGAGTTGATGATAGATCTGCGTTCGAGAAAAGCAATGCCGAAGATTGGTACGTCTTTCACTACCTTTTGTTGTATTTTGCTCTTGAAGATGCAATGGTTTCCGTAATGCAAGGTGTCAGTGTCAGTTAGTCATGGTTCATGAAGAGCACGGATGAGAATTTTTTTGTGGTCGATTTCTTTTGTGAAATTATTTAGTTTTCTTGCTTGGGTCAATGTATTGATGTTTAGTTATAAAAAAAGATCTTATGTGTGTGAAATCTTATGGGACTTAACTGCTAAGGTCATCAGTCCCTAAGCTTACACACTACTTAACCTAAATTATCCTAAGGACAAACACACACACACCCATGCCCGAAGGAGGACACGAACCTCCTCCGGGACCAACCGAACAGTCCATGACTGCTGCCCCTCAGACCGCTCGGCTAATCCCGTGCGGCATGTAGTTTTCAAGTGCATGTTTTCTACTTGTAGGGAAATTTACAAGACATCTTCAATATTCTCTGCCGTGCTAACCTGGACTCCCCAGAATCCGAAATTCCAAATGCCGCCTGTCGACAGCCGGGTTGTGTACCACCTGGGGTAAAGTTGACTTTGCTTGCACAGTTTATGTTTGATTGTGTTTCATTGGTTTGGCTGGGTGATTCCCAGACTGGACAGGACCAGAGGGTGTTGAAGCCTTTGGAAGCAAATGTTTTCAGCCGAGCTCATTGAGCTAACAGACGGTGACCAGAGTAGCGATAGTTTTCTCTCAGACGTGTCTGGATTTTGAGTTCAACGGATTGAGTAGCTGTTCAGGATTGTGTTAGTATTTGGTTCACCCCAAGTATTTGATTTCCTCGGTAACACCCATATGGGGGAGGGTTTCCCCTATCCTCCGCATGGGATTATTATTATTATTATTATTATTGTCATTATGTCATCATCAAATCCAATATGGTGCACCTTCCCACCACTGAAATAGACGTGCATTGTTTGATTCAGTATTTCCATCACATAAATATGGGTTATAATGACGTTAGATTGCTGCTAGTAGACACATTTCATACTTTTTCTTAGGCAGTTGCTACCTGTTACTCCATCATAGGAATTTATGTGCGCAGCATTGTTGCAATACAGACGTTCAAATTATCCGATTTCTGTAATTTCATTGCGATACCAGATCATTCTAATCAGATCAAGCAAGTCAGGCTTAATGTGGATATACGAATATGACTCTCATCATTTGATAGACTGGGTAAACCACATTCTTAATCGGACGGTTGAATCTAGATCACTTATTTATGACAGGGCCTGAATTCTTAAACACTGTGGAAAATAATAATACAATGTGCTTACTACTAATATGTTATTTAAATATAAATATATGAACGAACGAGATAACAGTTTATTTACAGGAGCAGAGCCCCATCCATCATAGCAGTGCAGTGCGAGATTGGTGCAGGGCCAAGAGAGGATAAAGCTGTGGCCATTTGTTCCACGATCACTGAACATCAACCAGATAGAGAATATATGGGCAGAGGTAACAAGGTCATTGCCATGTGGACCTACAAATGCAAGCGACCTTTGGACGAATATAGAAAATGTATGGTGGGGAGTAAACCATCACGCTACACTGTCTACGACTTAATGAAATCAATGCCCCTACGCCTTTGAGAAATCTTATGTAATGATCGTGGGTGGGTTGGTTACTAAAAGTATACTCGTCCACAAAACCCATGTGGACAATTATCTGATAGTCGATCAAGCTTTGCTTTGTCACAGTTCTTTAGATAAAAGTCCATTTACTGTCAGTCTCCTCCTTACAATTCTTGCAATGCAAGGTAATTGAAAACTCTCATCCACTCGACGCCAACTGAGGAATTGACTGGTGCATATGTTGTTCAACACACAGTAGTTGTCACCCTCACTGGAATCAATGACTTTGTGTGTGTGTGTGTTTTCATGTCCACGCACAATCTGAATCAATACTATTAACATTAGAGAGACAACCGACAGTAAATATTGCATCAAATATGACTGTAAAGTATTTTAATGCAATGGGAAGTTACAAACTGTATTTTTACCCAACCCACGATCTGCATATTAGGTTAAGTAAGATGTATTAACTCCATAGTATCGTTAGCAGAAACAGTGCGCTCTTGTTGTCGAGGCTCGCGACAAGTGCATCGATTAGCAGTGCCCAATGCCGCCGCGATTTGTTTATGTTGGCTGAGCGTGGACACTGCAGCAGATGCTTCACCATAAACAGAAAGAAATCACCTTGGCTCTGACTGCAGTGAGCGGGTATCACTGCCTGTGTGTTCTTACAGTAACCAACGTGAGACTCTACTCACAGGTGCCATGGAGCAATTGTGATGGGTATCATGCCATTAGTCATCAGAATATTAACCAGTGATGAAATGTCCACTCTGTTTAAATCCCAAGAAAATAGGAACCTTCTCACAAAGGAATGTGAGGTGATATCAAAATTTATCCAACATACAAAAATTAACTGCAGGGCTTTCATGTATGCAGTAGTAGCACACAAGGAAATATTATGTCTTGGAAGCGTATATTTCATTTCCTCTTCTCATATTAACGCCCTTGTTTTAGTATAAAGTGAGAAAATAAACACGAAAAACTAAAGTTCCTGAGAAGCATATCAGTCATTTCCTCTTCTTATATCATAACTTTTGTTTTAGTATGAAGTAAAAAAATAAACAGTTTAAGGTTGTGAAGCATGATATGACACCAGATTCTTATCGTAGGCGCTATCGGAAACGCAAAAAGCAGGGAGCTGTCCATTCTTTTGTCCAACCATCTGTCTCCTTTTGCCGGCCGTTGTGGCAGTGCAGTTCTAGGCGCATAAGTCTGGAACCGCGTGACCGCTATGGTCGCAGGTTCGAATCCTGCCATGGGCATGGATGTGTGTGATGTCCTTAGGTTAGTTAGGTTTAAGTAGTTCTAAGTTCTAGGGGACTGATGACCATAGATGTTATGTCCCATAGTGCTCAGAGCCATTTTTTTGTCTCCTTTCATGCATTACTCCCGCTAGGAGATTCTTATTTAAGGACTTGTGGGCATCATGGTCTTCAGCAGAACAAGCCTTATGTTATTGTGGTAATTACAGTATGGAAAAAATGCAAAAAAGACGATTTCCCCTAAAGCAGTGGGGATATTTGCAAATGTCTGTATTCAGCAATGACTGCCAGCTGCCACAACACATCACAGAATCCATGCGACAGGCAACACGACTGTGCGTGCACTTCAGACTTCATTCAGTAAGATGTCAGGAGATGGTTGGAAACATCAAATTAACGTCTCTTTCCGAGTTCTATTCAGTATAGAATGAGGTGTTATTAAGGTAGTTGAGTGTTCTAGCAATTACACTTTTGTAATTCACATAGGAGTATTCTGATAGCCAAAAGAACCCGTTAGTGTGGAACTATCAGGAACTGCATTAGTATCAACCTGCAAGAACTTGAGACAAAACGTGGACTCTTCTCTTCGCTGGGTGACGTTTTACTGTTATTTTGGAATCTCTCCGTCCTAGACGTAATGCAAATGGAACTAACGTTAATGGTGGCACACATAATTTAGCGTTGACTACCTGCTTAAGTAAAGATAGTGTTGTGGCATCATCGCCTCTCTTTATTTGGCCTCAGCTTGAGTAATCCGATTTAACGAACATAGTACTCCATTCGCGGGCTGCTGATGATACAGTATGACTGCAGAGATCATCGTGCGGGTGTTACATTAATTCTGCAATGAATTGCTTTACAAATATTACCCTCAGCTATGCAGCTGGAATGACTCATTACACAGGTACTCTATGTTGCACTTGGTTAAGGGATCAGTTCGCTGCAATCCTGCTTCTACTGTTCGTAAATACTTGTATACTTCATAAATGGTTCAAATGGCTCTGAGCACTATGGGACTTAACTTCTGAAGTCATCAGTCCACTAGAAATTAGAACTACTTAAACCTAACTAACCTAATGACATCAGACACATCCATGTCCGAGGCAGGATTCGAACCTGCGACCATAGCGGTCGCGCGGTTCCAGACTGTAGCGCCTAGAACCGCTTGGCCACCCCGGCTGGCATACTTGTATACTGACCATTCGTTATTTGACTAAATATGAATTCCAATGTGATTCGCATATACATGACATTGGTCAACGCCGGCACAAAGCAATGACTAAGGGTTGGATGCCTTTGAAGTCCCGTTACACTGATGGCAAGACAAATGTTCGCAAATCACCTCTATTGCCTCAAAAACAACTGCATCTTAAATATCAAAGGACCGACATCCACACTGTCACAGCGCGTTGAAATACAGTTAAGACGGCAGATGAATATTTGTGACCGACTGGGCTTCGAACCTGGGCCTCCTGCTTACTAGACAGACATACTGATCACTGCACTATTATTTTTTTAAAAAAGTTTGAGAAGACTTTCAGCACCAGGTAGTCGGAGGCAAAGAGGGCAGGGGTCGAAGATACGAGGCCTGGCCTCAATGCCTCCCCCATACCTGTCACTGAGCAGCTGCATTATTTCCATGTATTCCATGTTTGCACCCATATATGCCTTTAAATTGTGGAACAAAACTGAAGTAGTAATTAAGGTAAAATAAATTACAGATTGCCGCCTTCAATGGCATGCGTTCCTTGTAGAACATAACTTACAACGGTGAAAAGAGTGACGGAAAAATACATAACAAACATTTGTCCAGAAGTGTATTCACAATTTAAGTTATTATGCCCTTAACCACAATCCGAGTTGGAGTCTCTCTTCAGTTACAGCTAACCAGTGCGCACCTATTGCACTATTGTAAGAACGGAGATGCAGTATTTTGGATTTAAAATTTTGTAAATTCGTTGTAAGAACGGGATTAAGCTGCTTAGGTCATCGGTCCCTAAGCTTACATACTACTTAATCTAACTTAAACTAACTTACGCAATGGTCAACACACACACCCATGTCGGAGGGAGGACTCAAACCTCCGACGGTGGGCACTGTCGAGACACAGCAGCCAACCTCCCTTTCTGTTCAGCACCTATCTACACACGCTCCTCGTCAGATGCGAATTCCCATCTTTGCCGCATACCACATACGCGGTACCCCCCCCCCCCTCCCCCTCCCTCCTCCCGCTGCAGCCATAACTCCACTCGCTCGCGGCCACACTGTATTCCCGCTAGGTTTCGGACGATGTTGTGCGTCTACCACTGAAAACTTTCGATGATCCGTCGAGACCCAAATAATTATACAGGATGTTTGAGGAGGAATAGTAAATATTGTATAAGGTGGTGGTATGGAAAATTGCGGAAAAAATGCAATAAAAGACACTACGAATCCGGGTTCGAACCTGCTAAGACACAAATTTTCATCTGGCGCCATTGTTCTATTTTAATGCGCATGACAGCCTGGACATCTGTCCTTCAATCTTTAATTGATTAACAAGGCTGTCTATTTCAATTCGTAGTGTCTGTTCTTTCAGAAATGTCTTTCGGACATTTACGAAAGAACAGATACACACACACACACACACACACACACACACACACACACACATGCACATACACACACATACACATTTTTATATTAAGTGCTATTCGGAAAATGTTTGGCAACTCAGTGATAGTGCCGGACTGGAGCTGCATCAACCTACGCATTTCACTAGATATAGTTGTAATTTTCTGAACAATTCCTGTTTAATAAGTGACAGCGACAGAGTCTCTCATCGTTTACTATGTCGGAAACGTGCTTCTCTCTGCCCTGGCCTATACTATAGCAATGTGTGAATGCTCACATTCTTGATACCTCACTGGTTAATACCTCACTGGACATGCTACTGCAATTGTAGCCAAAGATTCAAATCCCGCTGGAAAAGTATGTTTCAAAGTCAGATGGTTTTGCTCCTCCCGTACTGTCATTGAAAACGATCACAACGAAATTAAGCATAGGTATTCTATGAAACCCTTGAGTTCATTCTGTGGTGCTGTGAAGATGAAACAAAAGTTTTTCACAATTATCAGATGACAGATGGAATTTGTCAGATTCCACTAATTATGATTGCATTATTAACTGTTGATTCACAGCAGCTTTTCTGCCGCTTGTTATTTGAATGTTAGAGCTGGAAGAATAGAAACATCAAATTTTCGCCATATGCAATGTTCGAATTCACCCTAAGTCTTCATGTTTCGAACAAAGGTAGAATATCCGTCAGGAAAGCTGACAACAATAAGCCAGGCCATGCCTGTCTTCTGGTGGATGTGCCAATGACAGTGATCTCAATAACAATATTGTACAGCAAATATACATTGCCAACTCTGCCACTGGAGAAGCTTCAAAACTGTGAATCGCGTCTGGTGAATAAGCTTTCAAGGTTTCGGTCCGATTAAGTCAGTAAATCATAAATAATTGCCGCAGTTATTAATTTATGACATTTAGTTTGGATTCAGTGCATCGATGTATTACAAGTAATTGCACTCTAGCCCCTAAACCTAGTTACAGAAATGCGAATAAGACTCATTGACATATAATGAAGATCTTGCGGCCCTTGCCACCCGCTACTTTGAAACGAAGCTATAGTCACTTCCGAGGTCACTCACAGAACACATCAGCTGGTATCCTTGCTGGTGGTATAATGAAACTTGGCAACAGCACAGAATATGTTTGGCAACTCTGTGACTGATGAGTTACTTCCTTGATGGCACAGAACTATCCTGCTAAATTCACTTGATATTATCGTGTCATTTCAATTTAATACTGAGTGATTTTCACTTGAGATGTGACATAAGGATATCAGTTAATCATTTGGAGTCCACAAAAGTTGATCCACATGGGAAATACAATTACTGTCGCCTCTTATGTTGCGGTTTATCTGCCATAGCGCTTACTGGGTCAATAAGTAAGTAGATGACACCGCGCATATTCGCTAGCTCCGCGGTAACGTGCTTGCCTGACAGGTGCATGTTGCCTCTGTTCGCCTTTCGAGCCTTGCCGAAAGCCAGATTTTTAATTGTTTTGTAGCAGAGCTACAAGCGGGCAGAAAAAAATTCAGTGAGGAAATCGTAAGACAATGCTCTAGAAAAATCCGTCTTGCTTCTTTTAGTAACCCTTAGTGTCAAAGCGAAAACCTTGAGGTACTGCCAAATTCATAATGCCACATTTTTGTTTTCTGCCGACATATTTGTTGTTGTTGTGAATACATAATTTTATCTATGAAATACCACATTTTCATAATACTTGCGAAGCAAATCATGTTAAGTAACACTTCACCAACTTGTTGGGAAGGTGGAAAAAGCACTACCCTTTCTGGATGCTCTCTGTATCTTCCTGGATGTCGAGTGATACGACCTTCGAGTAAATGGTTAGAGATGAAGAACCTAGTGGTGAATGAACTCATAGATGAGCTGAATGCGGCAGACTACTGTTGAAAAGAATAAGGAGACAATCTATTCACAGTAAGACTTAGAAAATTTGCTAGTACTGTTAAACCTATGTGCACTGAACATTGTGAAAAAGCATTTAAAGACGAGCCCCACAAAAATTGGTGTAGTATTATTTATGGGGAAGCATGTCCAGCATACATACTGAAAAATTATGTTTCTCGATGAAACTTTAGAGAGGGTTGTAGTGTATCTAGAGGTAGCCCTGGATGGAAAACTATTATGAATACCTCACATAAACAATATTTTCCACTGCGAAAGATAATCTTATAAGCACTAGAAGCTTCTGTAGGGTAAACTGGGGTGTAAACCCAGTACGTACTGGATATACAGCCCAGCAAAAAGACCAATGATAATTTATTGGCCTATAATATGAACAAAGTGAAACAGAAGGTGGCTGCTAGGGAGTCTGGAAAAGTGCAGAGACTGGCCTGCTTTCACAAACAGATGGAATTAGCAGGACATCCACTCTTGGAATGGATATTATGCTAGACATGCCCGCCTTACACCTGTGGCTTAAAATGGAGGCAGTGGCAGGAACATAAAGACTAAAAATTGGAAATAACTGGATATAGTTATAATATACGGAATCCCAAATCAGTAAGGCGATAGCTGGGGAAATGCCGACTAACTACACTATAACTTCTAGCTGTTTCAATAAACTTTGCCATGTAACAGTTGGAAGCAGGGAATGGTGGAAAAACAAACCACAACACCGTGCAGGAGACATAATATAGTGGTTTACTGACAGGTCAAAAACAGATGAAAGTACCATGTCTGGTGTACTGCCTAGAATCTCTTTAGGGAAGATGGCCACAGAATTACACTTCTTTTTCTGTCAGGCTGTGCACGGAGGAAAATTAGAGTAGACCCTACAAAAATCGTAGCATCTATTTTTATTCAGATAGCCAAGCAGCTCTGAAATCGGTATCAGCCCATGCAACTAGATCAAAAGTCGTTGCAGAATGCTATGAAGCATTTTCTTTCAGACATGTCCGAAAGAACAGACACCACACATATATCCATATACAGGGTGTTTCAGGAGGAATAGTAGATATTTTAGCAGGTGGTAGTACAGACAAAAAAAATTCCATATAAATGCGTCCAATTTTTATTGAATACAGAGATACAACTGTTAGTACGTAATGCTAACAAACTCAAAGCAAAGGCAAATGAGGACATTCAAAGTTGATTTTCAAAAATTCACCAACCAACTTCAATGCACATTTGACTTCTCTTGATAACACCACGTCTAGCTCTACTGAGGTAGTCTTTGCGTTCTTTTATGAGGGCTGCACTATTCATAACCCGAATGATCAAATCAGCTCTTGGGTTTACTTTTTATTTGTAGACTTCGCCTTTAACCATCCCCGCAGCCAAAAATCCAAAGAGATAAGGTTCGAGGACCTTGAAGGCCAAGAAAAGTGCCCATATCTAATGATCCACCTTCCGGGAAATGTTAGGTTTGGATAATGTGTCACCTGATGACTAGAATGTGCAGGAGCACCATCATGCTGGAGGAACATACCCATTCTTGTAGCCAAATGAACCTGCATCTCGGTTCTTACAATAGTGCAACAGGTGCACACTGGTTAGATATAACTGAAGAGAGACTCCAAGTCGGCTTGAGGTTAAGGGCGAATCCCAAGCGTATGGCCATGAACGATTGGGAGCGGAAACTTAATGTCATCGGAATCTTGTTGAAGAACCATGACATGCGATTGTTAGACCGACTGCAGAAAGTTCATACTTAGCAAAATATATCATGTCGCAGCAGTCTTACCGATACTGCAGGTCACTGCACATAAAATATTAGCTGTAGCCTCTTGGTATGTGTGGAAACAAAATATCATGTCCATTATAATTATCCGGGCTGTTATGCCGTGGTTGGTTGATGAATTTTGTCTCAATTCCCAACGTTTCACCTCCGACTGCGGGAGACATCTTCAAAGGGGTCTGTAGGTCGATGGAAGGTCCAACACAGTAGGTGACGAAACGTTGGGATTTGAGACAAAATTCATCAACCGACCACGGCATAACAGCCCGGATAATTATAATGGACATGATATTTCCGGCCGTGAAAGTCTACATTTTAGTAGGAAACAAAATATCTTCAAAGTACCCCTGCACATGGCGACTTTGCAGAGGGAAAACGGAGGACTTGGAATTAAAGACGTGGTTTTAAACTAATACATGCCACTAAGACAGGCATCACAAAAATTCTGTTCCTCTCGTTAGATCCTGGGGATAGGAACGCTCCTGTTAATGTAGCATTCCAGCCTAGATTACGTCCGAAAGTACTATGGCGACTGGAGCTGACTTCCACCAGCACAAACCAATACTAGAACCGTCTATGATTATATTACCAGACATCGCCTTCACAAACCAATTCCGGTAAATTAACCTACAAAAAACATGAGGAACATCTGGAAAAATATCAACAGTAAAATTCTACCAACTAGAGTTAGTGCCGTATGGTGCAACGTTGTAAATGAAACCATACCCTCAGCGGAACGACTATGGAAAATTAAATTGAGACCATCTCCATACTGCGACAAATGTCGGCTTGTAGTTACTGTAAAGCACATCTTCTTACTAGAAAATAGAATCAGAATTTGGAACTGGACTAGGAAGAAATTAGCACTATCAACAGAACCGCAGAAAGTCATATACCGTTAACTGAAGCTTTACAACCCGACTGCAAATGTTACCCATCCGCAAAGAATAAGTTACTCATGGCTTCTGGGACAGTTTGTGTTTTACATCGTAACAAACAGAACATAGAAGAATACATGTTTTACGTTGCAGAAGAACATTTCACTTTGAAAAAGAATAACAAATATAAGGAATGCTTTCAAATTTTTTAATCTATTGCTTTATGTGGGCTATGAAGAGGTGGACAGTTTTCTTGATTAGAAGCAGAATACCATTATTTCACTTTTTTTTATTCCTAGAATATTCTTTTACGTTGGTTCTAAAATCAGAACTGTTCTAATTTGGCAAAACCCCTCCGGCTCAGAATTTTTTTCTCATTTGTTGAAAAATATATAGCTTCCTTACAGACCTCATATCCATCCAGTGCAAAATAACTTAAATTATGAATATATTTCTGAATGAATGTTTGTTATGTATTTTTCCGTCACTCTTTTCACTGTTATAAGTTATGTTCTACAAGGAACGCACGCCATTGGAGGCGGCAATCTGTAATTTATTTTACCTTAATTACTACTTCAGTTTTGTTCCACAATTTAAAGGTATTATGGGTGCAAACATGGAATACATGGGAATAATGCAGCTGCTCAGTGACAGGTATGGGAAGGCATTGAGGCCAGGCCTCGTATCTTCCACCCCTGCCCTCTTTTCCTCCACCTACCTTGTGCTGAAAGTCTTCTCAAACTTTTTAAAAAAAATAATAGTGCAGTGATCAGCATGTCTGTCTAGTAAGCAGGAGGCCAGGTTCGAATCCCAGTCGGTCACAAATATTCATCTGCCGTCTTAACTGTATTTCAACGCGCTGTGACAGTGTGGACGTCGGTTCTTCGATATTTAAGATGCAATTGTTTTTTGTGGCAATAGAGGTGATTTGCGAACATTTGTCTTGCCATCAGTGTAACGGGACTTCAATGGCATCCAACCCTGCTTTTTGCTTTTCCGATAGCGCCTACGATAAGAATCTGGTGTCATATTATGCTTCACAACCTTAAACTGTTTATTTTTTTACTTCATACTAAAACAAAATTTATGATATGAGAAGAGGAAATGACTGATATGCTTCTCAGGAACTTTAGTTTTTCGTGTTTATTTTCTCACTTTATACTAAAACAAGGACGTTAATATGAGAAGAGGAAATGAAATATACGCTTCCAAGACATAATATTTCCTTGTGTGCTACTACTGCATACATGAAAGCTCTGCAGTTAATATTTGTATGTTGGATAAATTTTGATATCACCTCACATTCCTTTGTGAGAAGGTTCCTATTTTCTTGGGATTTAAATAGAGTGGACATTTCATCACTGGTTAATATTCTGATGACTAATGGCATGATACCCATCACAATTGCTCCATGGCACCTGTGAGTAGAGTCTCACGTTGGTTACTGTAAGAACACGCAGGCAGTGATATCCGCTCACTGCAGTCAGAGTCAAGGTGATTTCTTTCTGTTTATGGTGATGCACTTGTCGCGAGCCTCGACAACAAGAGCGCACTGTTTCTGCTAACGATACTATGGAGTTAATACATCTTACTTAACCTAATATGCAGATCGTGGGTTGGGTAAAAATTCAGTTTGTAACTTCCCATTGCATTAAAATACTTTACAGTCATATTTGATGCAATATTTACTGTCGGTTGTCTCTCTAATGTTAATAGTATTGATTCAGATTGTGCGTGGACACGAAAACACACACACACAAAAAGTCATTGATTCCAGTGAGGGTGACAACTACTGTGTGTTGAACAACACATGCACCAGTCAATTCCTCAGTTGGCGTCGAGTGGATGAGATTTTTCAATTACCTTGCATTGCAAGAATTGTAAGGAGGAGACTGACAGTAAATGGACTTTTATCTAAAGAGCTGTGACAAAGCAAAGTTTGACCGACTATCAGATAATTGTCCACATGGGTTTTGTGGACGAGTATACTTTTAGTAACCAACCCACCCACGATCATTCCATAAGATTTCTTGAAGGCGTAGGGGCACTGATTTCATTAAGTCGTCGACAGTGTAGTGTGATGGTTTACTTCCCACCATACATTTTCTATATTCGTCCAAAGGTCGCTTGCATTTGTAGGTCCACATGGCAATGACCTTGTTACATCTGCCCACATATCCTCTATCTGGTTGATGTACAGTGATCGTGGAACAAATGGCCACAGCTTTATACTCTCTTGGCCCTGCACCAATCTTGCACTGCTCTGCTATGATGGATGGGGCTCTGCTCCTGTAAATAAACTGTTATCTCTTTCATTCATATATTTATATTTAAATAACATATTAGTAATAAGCACATTGTATTATTATTTTCCACAGTGTTTAAGAATTCAGGCCCTGTCATAAATAAGTGATCTAGATTCAACCGTCCGATTAAGAATGTGGTTTACCCAGTCTATCAAATGATGAGAGACACATTCGTATATCCACATTAAGCCTGACTTGCTCAATCCAATTAGAATGATCTGGTATCGAAATGGAATTACAGAAATCGGATAATTTGAATGTCTGTATTGCAACAATGCTGCGCACATAAATTCCTATGATGGAGTAACAGGTAGCAACTGCCTAAGAAAAAGTAAGAAATGTGTCTACTAGCAGCAATGTAACGTCATTATAACCCATATTTATGTGATGGAAATACTGAATCGAACAATGCACATCTATTTCAGTGGTGGGAAGATGCACCATATTGGATTTGCTGATGACATCATGACAATAATAATAATAATAATAATCCCGTGGGAAGGATATGGGAAACCCTCCCCCATATGGGTGTTACCGAGGAAATCAAATACTTGGGGTGAACCAAATACTTACACAATCCTGAACGGCTACTCAATCCGTTGAACTCAAAATCCAGACACATCTGAGAGAAAACTACCGCTACTCTGGTCACCGTCTGTTATCTCAATGAGCTCGGCTGAAAATATTTGCTTCCAAAGGCTTCAACACCCTCTGGTCCTGTTTGGTCCTGGAATCACCCAGCCAAACCAATGAAACACAATCAAACATAAACTGTGCAAGCAAAGTCAACTTTACCCCAGGTGGTACACAACCCGGCTGTCGACAGGCGGCAGTTGGAATTTCGGATTCTGGGGAGTCCAGGTTAGCACGGCAGAGAATATTGAAGATGTCTTGTAAATTTCCCTACAAGCAGAAAACATGCACTTGAAAACTACATGCCGCGTGGGTTTAGCCGAGCAGTCTGAGGGGCAGCAGTCATGGACTGTTTGGCTGATCCCGGCGGAGGTTCGTGTCCTCCCTCAGGCATGGGTGTGTGTATGTTTGTCCTTAGGATAATTTAGGTTAAGTAGTGTGTAAGCTTAGGGACTGATGACCTTAGCACTTAAGTCCCATAAGATTTCACACACATAAGATCTATTTTTTATAACTAAACATCAATACATTGATCCAAGCACGAAAACTAAATAATTTCACAAAAGAAATCGACCACAAAAAATTGTCGTCCTTGCTCTTCACGAACCATGACTAACTGACAGTGAAACCTTGCATTACGGAAACCATTGCATCTTCAAGAGCAAAATACAACAAAAGGTAGCGAAAGGCGTACCAATCTTAGGCATTGCTTTTCTCGAACACAGATCTATCACCAACCCTGTCAAAGAAATCACACCCATCAACAATCGACTTATGACTACACTCATTCAGAGCCCCAGTAAAAAATATACACTCATTAATGCACATGCTCCCACCAACATCGAAAATAAGATAAACACCACAAATGTCGAAAAATTCTGGAACACACTCGAAAATACTATGCGTAAAATTCACCAAGATGACATGAAAATACTAATGGGAGACTTCAACTCTCTATTTGGAACAGAAA
Organism: Schistocerca americana; assembly: GCF_021461395.2. Taxonomy (NCBI): domain Eukaryota; kingdom Metazoa; phylum Arthropoda; class Insecta; order Orthoptera; family Acrididae; genus Schistocerca; species Schistocerca americana. Next base: position 635,283,091 of record NC_060120.1, on the reverse strand, counting down.
AAACCTGTAGAAAAACCATTGGTACAAATTCAAGATACCAAAACGCGTAGACCAACGGCACACGTCTGACTGACTTTTGCCAACAATTCAACCACAAAAGGACGGCTTCCCACTTTAGGAAAAAACCAGTTCCCACGTAATATTCTTGGCTACCAGGTGCAAGCTGCTTTCGTTCACCTTTCGAGACTCGCTGAAAGCCAGATTTTTAATTCTTTTGTAGCTGAGCTACAAGCAGGCACATGCAAACTAAATAAGGGAATCGTAAGACAATGCTTGAACAAAATTCATCTTGCTACTTACAGTAACCCTTAGTGTCAGAGCGAAAACCTTACGGTACTGCCAATTTCATAATGCCACTTTTGTTTTCTGCCGCCACATTTTTTGTTGTTGTGAGTACATAATTTTATCTATGAAATGCCACATTTTCATAATGCTTGTGAATGATACAGGAAATGAAGTAAATACAGATCTTTTCGAAGTCAAAAGTCGGTAATATCCTACTAGTTCGTCTTACAGACACTTCATGCTTTATTAAGATAGACTGCAGTCGTGATGTTTCTGTAGTAAGCTGAATTTAATTTGTATTAGTACAGTGAATATTTTATTTGCATTTTCCATTAGTTTACTAAACACAACAGTAATCATGAAAGAGAAATTAATCAGCAGCTAAATTTTCTTTCACGATATCTGAAATAATCTGACAATGCTACAGTTGTTTACAAATTCTACGCCCGTAGAAACCTACTTGTTTTAACGATGTCATTAAACCATGGTAGTCTTAAGAGTATTGTCATCTAGAAATGAATTGCCTTGATGGTTGATCGACCAAGAGCGGGAATGGTAATATTTTACGAATATATGATGAGAGGGACAAGTGCTTTAGAGAGGACTTCCCTATCAATACAAGTGTCTGAGAGACGAATTTCCTTTAAATCTCTTGGGTAGTTTTCTTTCTCAAATCAACAGAGTGAGTTATCAAGCAGGAGCACAGGCGATGTAGTTTTGTTGCTTGACTTTCTTACACTGCGACCGAAAGGTGTCTCAGTTGTTGACAACAAATTCCAGCTGTGTTGCACACACCCCTTGGGGCAGAATTCGTAGTCCAATACACACTTTTGGAGCTATCATATGTAAAATATTATGTTCACACTACTCTTTGCTCTAGTCTACGTCTTTTGGTGGGGCTCAGCCTTTCATTTCTTCTTAGGAAGTTAACGATAAAGGCATCATAACACGTTGCCAGTAACAGTACTGCATAGGAATGCTCAATGAGCGACCTGATGATGTTCAATAATAGTCAATCTGCTGATTTTTTTTGTTTAGAGCATGCAGTACTCCTACACCAGACTTCTGAACTTTGCCTGTTGAATGCAAATGTTGCATGATGGAAAAATGGTAATCTGTCACATATGGCAGTAGTCGAGACTTCCTTAATGTGGAAAATCATTCATGTCAGAACAATCTTTGTTGAAACAAGAATATCTTTTCCTGGCGTATTTTTCCCAGAAGCACTTGCTCCAAACACAGTTCAAATCTTTCTAGCTGCCTCCTCTACATTCACCCCTGTGTTATACCAGAAGTAAACATTGTGTTGCAGATGTTACACCTTTTTCCACTTGCGACACAATTTTACAATGCTTAACTGTAGTTCATGATTTTCAAGTATGCAAAATCCAATGCTTAACTCCAAGATGATAACTAGAACTTCAAATTCGAAAATGGCATTGATACATACACTGACAGTGTGGCGGTGCCTTCACATGGGCGGCGTCGGATTTCAGGCGGCAGGTGGCGTCTGGCCGGTGGCCGGTAGCCGCTGCAGTGCGAGGAAATGCCCGAGCGTAAGCTGTTATGATTGTGACGCAGCCACGAGCTGTCCTGTGGAATTGTTTCTGGAATACTTATTATTGCGGGTGGGTAGAATGTTAAGCAAATTGTCTTTGATGTTCAATCAGACTCATAACTTTAGACCGAAATGAGGTAAAAAAAAAAAAAAAGTTGTTGGATGCGAACATGCGACTCTAAGTTTAGAATGCACAACGATTACCGCAAGACCACGGGCTCATTTCATCCATATCATCTAGGAAGTAGACAACACTTCCTCCTAACACTTCCGCATCTTACAGTGTTGATAGATTGTGCAGATGGCTGGACTTAGAGTGGTCAGGGGCGGTCAGTTTTATGGGCCACCTTAAGTGAACGACTCGGACTTAGTTTCCATGGCAGCCGGCCGGCGGTCAGTTTTTATGTCTAAGACTGTACATGTATTTCTTTTTTTTTCTTTGTGTTCTAGTGGGCGTTCTTCACACTGTGTTCATCCTTGTTTCATATGTGGCATTTAGATGTTAGCTGAATCCATTCCTGTGTAATTTAATGAGATACTGTTTCATACCTCCTCAGTGTATTAAGAATTGAAGGGCATAAAAGGAGCACAGTAGCTGAGAAGGAGTGAGTCAGGACTGTAGGCTATCCCCCATATTATGCAATCTGGTCATTGAACAAACAGTGAAGGAAACCACAGTGACATTTCAAAAAGAGGTTAAAGTCTAAAACAATTCTCATTTATTCTTCAATTTATTTTGCACATGTGCAGCTGAGATTGAAGAATAAATGAGAATTATTTTAAATATCAATACAATTGTTTGTTGTCTCAGGGTGAATATGTTGGTTATAGTGAAAAGGGATTAAAATTCCAGGTTGCCTGATGACATTGTAATTCTGTCAGTGCTGGCACAGGTCATAGAGGACCAACTGAACAAATTGGATAGGGTCGTGATAATATATGAATTAAATCAGGCAATTCTGAGGGAATTAGATTAGGAGATAAGATCACTGTTATCTTGGCTGTTGCCTATGGCCCAGCCACCAACCACTGTTGTTGTTGTTGTTGTGGTCTTCAGTCCTGAGACTGGTTTGATGCAGCTCTCCATGCTACTCTATCCTGTGCAAGCTTCTTCATCGCCCAGTACCTACTGCAACCTACATCCTTCTGAATCTGCTTAGCGTATTCATCTCTTGGTCTCCCTCTACGATTTTTACCCTCCACGCTGCCCTCCAATACTAAACTAGTGATCCCTTGATGCCTCACAACATGTCCTTCCAACCGATCCCTTCATCTAGTCAAGTTGTGCCACAAACTTCTCTTCTCCCCAATCCTATTCAATACTTCCTCATTAGTTATGTGATCTACCCATCTAATCTTCAGCATTCTTCTGTAGCACGACATTTCGAAAACTTTTATTCTCTTCTTGTCCAAACTATTTATCGTCCATGTTTCACTTCCATACATGGCTACACTCCATACAAATACTTTGAGAAACGACTTCCTGACACTTAAATCTATACACCATGTTAACAAATTTCTCTTCTTCAGAAATGCTTACCTTGCCATTGCCAGTCTACATTTTATATCCTCTCTACTTCGACCATCATCAGTTATTTTGCTCCCCAAATAGCAGAACTCTTTTACTACTTGAAGTGTCTCACTTACTAATCTAATTCCCTCAGCATCACCCGACTTAATTTGACTACATTCCATTATCCTCGTTTTGCTTTTGTTGATGTTCATCTAATATCCTCCTTTCAAGACACTATCCATTCCGTTCAACTGCTCTTCCAAGTCCTTTGCTGTCTCTGACAGAATTACAATGTCATCAGCAAACCTCAAAGATTTTATTTCTTCTCCATGGATTTTAATAGCTACTCCAAATTTTTCTTTTGTTTCCTTTACTGCTTGCTCAATATACAGATTGAACAACATCGGGGAGAGGCTACAACCCTGTCTCACTCCCTTCCCAACCACTGCTTCCCTTTGATGTCCCTCGACTCTTATAACTGCCATCTGGTTTCTGTACAAATTGTGAATAGCTTTTCGCTCCCTGTATTTTGCCCCTGCCACCTAGAGAATTTGAAAGAGAGTATTCCAGTCAACATTGTCAAAAGCTTTCTCTAAGTCTACAAATGCTAGGAACATAGGTTTGCCTTTCCTTAATCTTTCTTCTAAGATAAGTCGTATGGTCAGTATTGCCTCATGTGTTCCAATATTTCTACGGAATCCAAACTGATCTTCCCCGAGGTCGGCTTCTACTAGTTTTTCCCTTCGTCTGTAAAGAATTCATGTTAGTATTTTGCAGCCGTGACTTATCAAACTGATAGTTTGGTAATTTTCACATCTGTCAACACCTGCTTTCTTTGGGATTGGAATTATTATATTCTTCTTGAAGTCTAAGGGTATTTCACCACCGGCCGGAGTGGCCGTGCAGTTCTAGGCGCTACAGTCTGGAGCTGATCGACCGCTACGGTCGCAGGTTCAGATCCTGCCTCGGGCATGGATGTGTGTGATGTCCTTGGGTTAGTTAGGTTTAATTAGTTCTAAGTTCTAGGCGACTGATGACCGCAGAAGTTAAGTCGCAGAGTTTTGTCAGGACTGGCTCTCCCAAGGCTGTCAGTAGTTCCAATGGAATGTTGTCTACTCCCGGAGCTTTGTTGTGACTCAGGTCTTTCAGTGCTCTGTCAAACTCTTCACGCAGTATCATATCTCCCATTTCATCTTCATCTACATCCTCTTCCATTTCCATAATATTGTCGTCAAGAACATTGCCCTTGTATAGACCCTCTATATACTCCTTCCACCTTTCTGCTTTCCGTTCTTTGCTTAGAACTGGGTTTCCATCTGAGCTCTTGATATTCATACAAGTGGTTCTCTTTTCTCCAACGGTCTCTTTAATTTTCCTGTAGCCAGTATTTATCTTACCCCTAGTGAGATAAGTCTCTACATCCTTACATTTGTCCTCTAGTCATCCCTGCTTAGCCATTCTGCACTTCCTGTCGATCTCATTTTTGAGACGTTTGTATTCCTTTTTGCCTGCTTCATTTACTGCATTTTTATATTTTCTCCTTTCATCAATTAAATTCAATATTTCTTCTGTTACCCAAGGATTTCTACTAGCCCTCATCTTTTTACCTACTTGATCCTCTGGGGATCCTGTAGTCATGTCCTAGTTCATGAACCATGGGCAACGTATGAGTGGCCAAGTAAGTGGTTCCGACTGTCGGGATACCAGTTACTTTGGAATAAGGCTGGGCATCTTGCACATATTCTGAGTCATGGTCACCTTTGTGCTCATACGGCAAAGACTACCAAATCCACCAGTTAGTCCCTCAGCCGTTAGGGATAAAACTCAATGGGACTTGGGGCAAGTAAGGCTAGCAACCTGCTTCCCTGGTACTTTAAATATGATGCTGGCAACAATCAGAGTAAAATGCCTCAGGCCTTTGGAGGTGACGGAGTCCCACCTCTAACTGACAAACCGGGGACTCCTAAGATACGACTTGGCAAACAAATGGTAATGAGATGGGGAGCTATTAATATCAATGGGGGCTACTCTGGGAAGAAGGTAGAGCTGGCAGAGGCTGCAAGTAAGATGGGGCTGGACGTTTTAGCTGTTAGTGACATTCGGGTAAGGGGTGAGAAAGAAGAGGAAGTGGGAGAATATAAGGTCTACCTGTCAGGAGTCAAAGCAGGAATAGCACAATGGGGTGTAGGGCTTTACATTAGGAAAGAAATGGAACCCAGCGTAGTTGCAATAAGGTATGTAAACGAACGACTGATGTGGATAGATTTGACAGTGTCTAGCAAGAAAATTAGGATTGTGTCAGTATATTTGCATTGTGAAGGGACAGATCAAGATAAGATGGATAATTTTTATGATGCACTCAGTGATGTAGTTGTTAGAGTAAAGGACAAGGACAGTGTTCTCCTCATGGGTGATTTTAACGCCAGGATTGGAAATCGAACAGAAGGGTATGAAAAGGTTATGGGTAAATTTGGAGAGGATATGTAGGCCAACAGGAACGGGAAACAACTCTTGGGTTTCTGTGCCAGTATGGGCTTAGTAATCACAAACTCCTTTTTTAAACATAAGAACATTCACCGGTATACTTGGGAAGGCAGGGGAACCAGATCTGTCATTGACTATATAATAACAGTTCAGGAATTCAGGAAGGCTGTGAGGGACACACGTGTATTCAGGGGATTCTTCGATGACACTGATCATTATTTAATCTGCAGTGAAATTGGGATTGTGAGGCCGAAAGTGCAGGAGGTCAGGTCCATATTTAGGAGGATAAGAGTGGAGAAACTTCAGGATAAGGAAATCAGGCACAAATACATAACAGCGATCTCAGAAAGGTACCAGTTAGTTGAATGTAGTCAATTATAGTCATTGGAAAAGGAATGGACAAGGTACAGGGACACAGTACTAGAAGTGGCTAAAGAATGTCTTTGAACAGTAGTGTGTAAAAGCAGAATGAAGCAAACAGCTTGGTGGAATGATACAGTCAAGGCAGCCTGTAAAAGGAAAAAGAAGGCGTATCAAAAATGGCTACATACCAGAACCCAGGTAGACAGAGAAAGTTATGTTGAAGAAAGAAACAAAGCCAAACAGATAATTGCAGCATCCAAGAAGAAATTGTGGGAAGACTTTGGAAACAGGTTGGAGACTATGGGTCAAGCTGCTGGAAAACCATTCTGGAGTGTAATTAGCAGTCTTCGAAAGGGAGGTAAGAAGGAAATGACAAGTATTTTGGACAGGTCGGGAAAACTGCTGGTGAATCCTGTGGATGCCTTGGGCAGATGGAGGGAATCTTTTGAAGAGTTGCTCAATGTAGGTCAAATTGCGATCAGTAATGTTTCAGATTTCGAGGTAGAATGGGATAGGAATGATGATGGAAATAGGATCACATTTGAGGAAGTGGAAAAAATGGTCAATAGATTGCAGTGCAATAAAGCGGCTGGGGTGGATGAAATTAAGTCGGAACTCATCAAATACAGTGGAATGTCAGGTCTTAAATGGCTACACAGGATAATTGAAATGGCCTGGGAGTTGGGACAGGTTCCATCAGACTGGACAAAAGCAGTAATCACACCAATCTTTAAACATGGAAACAGAAAAGATTGTAACAACTACAGAGGTATCTCTTTAATCAGCGTTGTGGGTAAAATCTTCTCAGGTATTGCTGAAAGGAAAGTGCGAGTATTAGTTGAGGACCAATTGGATGAAAATCAGTGTGGGTTTAGGCCTCTTAGAGGTTGTCAGGATCAGATCTTTAGCTTACGGCAAATAATGGAGAAGTGTTAGGAGTGGAATAGGGAATTGTATCTATGCTTTATAGATCTAGAAAAGGCATATGACTGGGTTCCTAGGAGGAAGTTATTGTCTGTTCTACAAGATTATGGAATAGGAGGCAAACTTTTGCAAGCAATTAAAGGTCTTTACATGGATAGTCACGCACCAGTTAGAGTTGACTGTAAATTGAGTTCATGGTTCAGAGTAGTTTCAGGGGTAAGACAAGGCTGCAACCTGTCTCCACTGTTGTTCATATTATTTATGGATCATATGTTGAAAACAATAGACTGGCTGGGTGAGATTAAGATATGTGAACACAAAATAAGCAGTCTTGCATATGCGGATGACTTAGTTGTGATGGCAGGTTCGATTGAAAGTTTGCAAAGTAATATTTCAGAGCTAGATCAGAAATGTAAGGACTATGGTATGAAGATTAGCATCTCCAAAACGAAAGTAATGTCAGTGGGAAAGAAATATAAATGGTTTGAGTGCCAAATAGGATGAACAAAGTTAGAACAGGTGGACGGTTTCAAGTACTTAGGATGCATATTCTCACAGGATAGCAACATAGTGAAAGAACTGGAAGCGAGGTGTAGCAAAGCTAATGCAGTGAGCGCTCAGCTACGATCTACTCTCTTCTGCAAGAAGGAAGTCAGTACCAAGACTAAGTTATCTGTGCACCATTCAATCTTTCGACCAACTTTGTTGTACGGGAGCGAAAGCTGGGTGGATTCAGGTTACCTTATCAACAAGGTTGAGGTTACGGATATGAAAGTAGCTAGGATGATTGCAGGTACTAGTAGATGGGAACAATGGCAGGATGGTGTCCACAATGAGGAAATCAAAGAAAAACTGGGAATGAACTCTATAGATGTAGCAGTCAGGGCAAACAGGCTTAGGTGGTGGGGTCATGTTACATGCATGGGAGAAGCAAGGTTACCTAAGAGACTCATGGATTCAGCAGTAGCGGGTAGGAGGAGTCGGGGCAGACCGAGGAGAAGGTACCTGGATTCGGTTAAGAATGATTTTGAAGTAATAGGTGTAACATCAGAAGAGGCACCAATGTTAGCACTGAATATCTCCAGGCTTCTTCCATGTATACAATCTTCTTTTATGATTCTTGAACCAAATGTTAGCTATGATTAGGTTGTGCTCTGTGCAAAATTCTACCAGGCGGCTTCCTCTTTCGTTTCTTACCCCCAGTCCATATTCACCTACTACGTTTCCTTCTGTCCCTTTTCCTACTGACGAATTCCAGTCACCCATGACTATTAAATTTTCATCTCCCTTCACTATCTGAATAATTTCTTTTATTTCATCATTCATTTCTTCAACTTCTTCGTCATCTGCAGAGCTAGTTGGCATATAAACTTGTACTACCGTGGTAGGCATGGGCTTCATATCTATCTTGGCCACAATAATGCGTTCACTATGCTGTTTGTAGTAGCTTACCCACATTCCTACTTTCCTATTCATTATTAAACCTACTCCTGCATTACCCCTATTTGATCATGTGTTTATAATCCTGTAGTCACCTGACCAGACGTCTTTTTCCTCCTGCCACCGAACTTCACTAATTCCCACTATATCTAACTTTAACCTATCGATTTCCCTTTTTAAATTTTCTAACCTACCTGTCTGATTAAGAGATCTGACATTCCACGCTCCGATCCGTAGAACGCCAGTTTTCTTTCTCCTGATAACGACATCCTCTCGAGCAGTCCCCGCCCGGAGATCCGAATGGGGGACTATTTTACCTCCGGAATATTTTACCCAAGAGGATATCATCATCATTTAATCATACAGTAAACATGCATGCCCTCAGGAAAAATTACGGCCGTAGTTTCCCCTTGCTTTCAGCCGTTCGCAGTACCAGCACAGCAAGGCTGTTTTGGTTAGTGTTACAAGGCCAGATCAGTCAATCATCCAGACTGTTGCCCCTGCAGCTACTGAAAAGGCTGTTGCCCCTCTTCAGGAACCACACGTTTGACTAGCCTCTCAACAGATACCCCTCCGTTGTGGTTGCACCTACGGTACGGCATCTGTATCGCTGAGGCATGCAAGCCTCCCCACCAACGGCAAGGTCCATGGTTCATGGGGGGAGGCCACCAACCACAAAACAATGTAAAACAGGCTGCTGCCCTTCCTGTATGCCAGCAACACAACTGTGGGGATCATGCCCCAGTAACCACTGGGTGCCAGGAGGTGCTACAAACTTCATATATAGCACTGCTATTGTTGGCACTATCTTGCCTCTGCAGATCACATGCTACCACCAAGCTTTCCATATACTTTCACTGTACTGCTTTATAGGATGCCACCTAACCCCTCTCCAGTAGTGGACATCAGTAGTTCACAGTTCATGCCAACATTGCACGGTACCTCAATCAGATTTCTGTTCTGCAAGTGTGCAGTACACTTTGGGCTTTACACCTACTATGTCCACAGCCCACCAGTCGGAGCCTACTGTCTTACATACCATGTCAAGACCGCTAAATGATAGCAAGTGCATCAGCCATGGGCAACATTTGTGGTACCCTGCTATAACAGAACAGTGTGTAATTGTGACCATGGCTAGCATAAACAATATGACTCATACCTTCTATGAAACTGTTACTGTGTCATTCTCATATTAGATCTGCACAATCTTTTAGTAGGATTCATGTTGAACTTGCTTAATGTATTGTGTTAATAATGTTCAGTTGTTCTGCCTGGGAAAATCGATTCATCATAGCATGCAACGTCCACAGTGGGACTTAACAGAGTCACTAAAAATAGTTGATGAGATTTCCTGTTCAGGCAGTGAATAACTGATCATGCCAGAAGTTCTGGATTGTAAAATGCAAACAGACTGTAGCAAGAAAAGCATTTCTGGAAATATATAAATTTTTTAACATGAAATATAAATTTAATCATTAGGAAGACTTTTCTGAAAGTATTTTTCTGGGGTGTAGCTTTCTACAGAAGTGAAATGTAGGCAATAAACAGGTCACACAAGAAGAGAATAGCAGCCTTTAAAATTGAGTGTTACAGAAGAATGATGAAGATTAGATGGGTAGAATGGTGAACAGTGAAAAGTAGGACACATCCCTAGACATCAAGGAACTGTCAGTTTTGTAATTCTGGATACATGTTCCATGAAAACTTTATTAGACATCGCATTCATTACTACACCTACAATGACACTCTCATCTTGACCACAGAATATTTATTTTATTTCTTCCTTACATGTTTCAGCATTATGCCATTGTCAAGATATCTGAACGTAAAAGGAAAGGCATATAATGAGAAATGTATCTACATCATAAACTGAATGCAATGGTACAGACAGTAAAACTTGCACCTGCCAGAACAGTTTTGAGCAAAGTATCATATCCAACTTACTCTTACTAAGCATAAGTTCAAAATGGCTCATATGCAGCTGTAGAATGATAAAGAAACCAGTCCCACCAGATGGAGCTAATATACAGTATGTGGCATTGTTGCAAAAGCACTACATGTTTCCCTGCATTAACAAAAAATGACAAGCGTGTATTTTATAATTTAATGGTTCTGCCAGAGGTAGTCACAAACCACAAAATCACATTTTTTCAGGAGAGCATACCCAATATTTGATAAAATTCATAAATCAAGACATGAGCATGTAATCCTAAATATTTATACAAAGTATACCTTGCATTGTTATCTAATGAATGATAGACTATTGTATTTTATGGTCACTCATAATGTGTGCATTATAATTATATCTGATGACTTTTTACTTGATATTTATTGACTTAATCTGAAACAATATAAAACATCAAACTGTAATTGGAAAATTCAAATTTACACTATACTGTACCTTTGACAACAATTTTACATAAATATTTGACTTATATTTTAGAAAATGGTAGCTTCAAAGTTTAGTTCTAAATCACTTTCTCATTCAAAGTCTTGAACCTTCACTGTCAGCTGCTTCAAGGAACTGGAAATAATGTTGATTTGCATTTGGAATGTACTTCAGGGTGATATCATATCTTTCAGTTTATTTCATGCTATATTTTCCTGGAAGACTGAATGGACTTATAGCAGATTTTCGACCTTGGTGCCCAATATTCACTTCTTTTTGGTTACTGTCATCATAATTGTGGGTAACTTTTATTAAGATTGGATTCTGTTCTTTGAACTTGACACTGACTGCTTGTAAAAAGATACAGCAGATTTCTTTACAGTATGGCACCTCCAGACACTCCACATCTTTGAAGTTCTCTCTTTTCATTTCTGTTACCACAAATAGTTGTTTGGTTGATGACTCTGCAGTAACATTGGCCCATTTGTCAGGATCATAAATACTACTGGCGTGCATAGCACACTTCTCTATTCAACCAAAATCTGTCACATTGTAGCTTCATGTTTCCTACATGGGAAAACCAATATGTACAGGGTTTGAATCTTTGGAATTCTATGAGGGAGCTCTCCAATGCCACTATAGTCCAATTCTTATTTTGGCCTTTGCAGTTGTCACTAATAATGTGTAAATTCTGAGCTGATGGATTGAGAACTTCAAAATATTTCAGTATGAAGCTTCTTACATCATTAGCCCCTCACCTGGCTTGATCTTTGCCCCAAAGAAACATGTCACCAACACCAGTACGGCAGTCATGGATCCAAAAGTTTTAAGTCCATATCTTCCTACAATATAAAGCTGCTCCTACCGATAGCATAAGTGTAGGTAAGGTGTGCTGCAGATTGATGACAATAACATGAATGTTTCTGTCTTTCTTTGCCAGGTCACTTATTTATTTTATTTTTCTGTTATCCCAGATCCACATTTGTGTGATGTACATCTCTTTCAACCTCAATTTTCTTGATTTCTTTTTGAGAAGCAAACATAGATTTTGCATCATCCAACTGTTTTGCAGAGGAGTCACATTTACTGCAAGTGTCTGGCCTTGGTAATTTAAAGCCAGTATTGAATTCAGTGTGAAACATCTTTCTGAACTTTCTTTCTGAAACAACAATGGCATTCTCCTTCTTGCAGCAATCAAGGTACAATTTTTTATACAGAACAGCAACAGTCAAAATACTCCTTGCTAGGATTTTCTGATCTACTGTAATGGCTGGAATATTTTGGAATACTGTTCAGAAAATCCAACACCTTTTTTGCTGCCTCCTCTGTATGCATGAGGATCATAAGTGTGTTTACCTGTTGCAAAATATAAAATAACACTTTCTAAACATGCAATATTTAAGGGATACTAACTAATGATGCAGAAGGTTTTATTCATAGTATGTAATTTTATAAACATTTCCTTCACCTCTCTGATCTAATTTTGGAATACAGCAGTCACTTTTGAGTCGTTTCTGTAGATTCTGAATCCTTACAATATGATTCTGTACACCATTGATGTTTAAAAATGCCTCTTTGCAAACTCCTGTTAATATGTCACCCCTGCTAGAAACTTCATGCTCTCTTTTTTTTTTTTTTTGGTTACCTGCCATAAACTGAAAGCATTCATTATTCATATGAAAACTGCTTTGTTCAAATCATCTCATTATCATCAATAACTATAATATTATATTAAAATACTCTGGCTCAGCTTTCTTACCTTCTCTTTACTTCAGTCATTTTTACTAGACTCATAAGGTATGCATTTTGACCATTTAAATCAGCCAAATCACAAAATGCATCAAAAATGGAGTCTTTATCTCTGATTCTTTTGAAAGACTTCTTTGAACAAGAGCATGATCATCTCTTGTATGTTGCGTCTGTTTTTTATGGGTCTTATCTCATACATAAGCTCTCTTAACAGAGAGATAATCACAAGCCATGAAAAAGTAATATGATTTTTCAAGTCTCTATTTAAAGTATGTTAACATAAATGCCGTAAGTTATTTCTTGCTTTAGTTTGTATACATACATATGTATTACAATTTAAGTCTGTTACTTCCTTTCAGTATTACACTACTGGCCATTAAAATTGCTACACCATGAAGATGATGTGCTACAGATGCAAAATTTAACGAACAGGAAGAAGATCCTGTGATATGCAAATGATTAGCTTTTCAGAGCATTCACACAAGGTTGGCGCCGGTGGTGACACCTACAATGTGCTGACATGAGGAAACTTTCCAACTGATTTCTCATACACAAACAGCAGTTGATCGGCGTTGCCTGGTGAAATGTTGTTGTGATGCCTCGTGTAAGGAGGAAAAATACGTACCATCATGTATCCGACTATGATAAATGTCAGACTGTAGCCTATTGCGATTGCGGTTTATCGTATTGTGACATTGCTGCTCGCATTGGTCGAGATCCAATGAATGTTAGCAGAATATGAAATCGGTGGGTTCAGGATGGTAATATGGAATACCATGCTGGATCCCAACGGGCTCGTATCACTAGCAGTCGAGATGACAGGCATCTTATCCGCATGGCTGTAACAGATCGTGCAGCCACGTCTCGATCCCTGAGTCAACAGATGGGGACGTATGCAAGACAACAACCATCTGTATGAACAGTTTGACGACATTTGCAGCAGCATGAACTATCAGCTTGGAGACCATGGCTGCGGTTACCCTTGACGCTGCATCACAGACAGGAGCACCTACGATGGTGTACTCAACGATGAACCTGGGTGCACAAATGGCAAAACGTAATTTTTTCGGTGGAATCCAGGTTCTGTTTACAGCATCATGATGGTCACATCCGTGTTTGGCAACATCATGGTGAACGCACATTGGAAGCATGTATTTGTCATCGCCATACTGGCGTATCACCCAGCGTGATGGTATGGGGTGCCATTGGTTACATGTCTCAGTCACCTCTTGTTCGTATTGACGGCACTTTGAACAGTGGACATTACATTTCAGATGTGTTACAACCCATGGCTCTACCCTTCATTCGATCCCTGCGAAACCCTACATTTCAGCAGGATAATGCATGACCACATGTTGCAGGTCCTGTACGGGCCTTTCTGGATAGAGAAAATGTTCGACTACTGCCCTGGCCAGCACATTCTCCAGATCTCTCACCAACTGAAAATGTCTGGTCAATGGTGGCCGAGCAACTGGCTCATCACAATACGCCAGTCACTACTCTTGATGAACTGTGGTATCGTGTTGAAGCTGCATGGGCAGCTGTACCTGTACACGCCATCCAAGCTCTGTTTGACTCAATACCCAGGCATATCAAGGCTATTATTATAGCCAGAGGTGGTTGTTCTAGGAACTGATTTCTCAGGATCTATGCACCCAAATTGCGTGAAAATGTAATCACATGTCAGCTCTAGCATAACATACTTGTCCAATGAATACCCGTTTATCATCTGCATTTCTTCTTGGTGTAGCAATTTTAATGGCCAGTAGTGTATTTTACTGCATTTGAATAAAGGTTACACAAATTTTTGAAGACTAAATTATAAGCTACTTAAGGCTATGTTCAAACAAGTAAATAGAAATATACTGTACCTATTAACATTCTGAATCTGATCCAGTGGTTTCATGATTTCATGAACTACGATTATCAGAAAAATCAGGATCAGTCTCTGTTGAAGTATAAGTAATGCTTAAATCTTCATATTCCTTAGATGCAAAAAAAACTTCTTCTTAACTACTGCCATTTTACTGTGGCTTGTGATTATCACTTGAGAATTTTTGTGAATAATATGGTATATCGGACAATAACACTGACTTATAACTACTTCTTTGACCACTAAATATATAGACACATCTGTTGGTTAAAAACATAACCACTGACAAAACTGTAAATTGCTTAGTATGTGGCTTGTGACTATCTCTGGCTCAGCCTTTCAATTCTAGAGAAGCATACTTATGTATGTACCATTCACTTAGTGTCATAATACAAATAGAAGACACAACATGACAGAGTTTTATACCCTGATGCGCAATGCAGAACAGTTCCATAAGCATAATGACATCATATAACCAAGGACTCTCTGGCCGTTACAGTTACTGACAGTACCAGCAGGCCTCTCAAGACCTGGTTTACCATGAATTGAAATAATATCTAAAACTAACCATAACATAATAAGACTGTTGCTTTACATATGGTGATTTGTGGGTATATGCCCTGAAACAATTGAGAAATCTGGGAAATACCTTGGGAGCTTTTCAGTGTTTTAGTTTTGGATTAATTTTTTTGTAATTTGGAATGATAAGAATGTAACAATAGCATGAAACATTCCATCCTGGATTTTCCATTGTTGGGTTGGTAAGAATGACACTCTAACAAAGAATATTACTGTTTCCCACTACTGTAGAGTAATATTGCAACAATAAAATATAAACAAGAGGGGAAAAAATATAAAACCTAAGCTTCAAAGGAAATGAGTCATTTACAACAACAAAAAAAAGGTGCACACAAGTGTATGCGAATAGTAAAATGTTTCAAAGGATTTGGGATGAAGGCTATGCAATACTTCATAACAACAAACTGCTTCCAATGAGCATTATATCACAATTGTTTACATTAGGTTCATTTGAGTTGTTGCCAATCAGCTAATGCATATGCACAGTTGAGTCACATATGAGCAGTACCTTCTCCTGCTTCTGGCTACTTGAAGTGTGCCTGTTAGGCCAGTATTATACTGTCATATGTCATTGACAAAGAAATATGATCAAATATTCATCAAATTTCTTTAAAAAAGATCTATATGTGGCTCAAAAAAGAGGCATTAAACTGTCATAATATTTTTTGTCAAAGTTCAAGATGCTGGACAACAACATCTTGTTATTATGTGCTGCAATTTCTTGTACTAAATTGCACTGTATGTGCATTTGGAAGAGAAGTGATGGAAAAAAGGGTAACATACTTGTATTATATGTCAAGATAATAAAAACACACAGTTAAATTTGTTACAAGAGCTGCAAGTGGAGGGCATAAAGTGTTATATAAATTACGTATGGAGGGATGAGAGTGCATTTCAATATTTGCTTGGTCACATGGCTTCTCATATTACAAAACAGAACACTCACCTGAGAAATGCTATATGCACAGAAGACAAGGTCACCATAACACTGAGATTTGAGAAATACTCTAGTTTATAATATAGCACTTGAATTACACAGTGTACAATAACCAAAATAATTCCAGAAATGTGTGAAGTGATTTACAAAGCACTGAAGGGGGAATATCTGCAGATAAATAAATATTTAGTACCCTGTATAGGCAAGGAGAACTATTTTTATTTTTGAATTATTTAATTAATCAAATTAGTGTTCCAACAACTACAAAATTAATAAAAAGTACAAAGCAGATGAAGCACTTTTTAACTTGTGGCATCCAGGGTTCAAAGAAAAACAAAGCAGAATCGAAAGCTAAGATAGAACAAATTATTTTAGACTGTAACCAACTCCTCCGTTCCACCTTGCTGGAAAGCTGCGTGGATGTTTCCAGATGTAGAGTGAGTGGCTTTAGCTGTGATTGTGGGTATGAAGTTGTGTGCAGCATATTCCACCAGCCCATCAGCACACTACAAATAGCATGTATTGTGCCCCTTGCTCATCCCCCACCCCAGTCGAAGCAAGGTTATTAAAAGGAGTTGAAGGAACACACTACAGAGATATCAAATAGCTGTGACAATACCAGCACTCCAAGTGGTTGCATTTCACATTGCAGTGAACAGAAGACAAATGACTTTTATGATAAAATCTATGGCAAGGCTCTAGATTTGATCATATTTCTTTGACGAAAGGTGAGATTTGACAAAGTTCCCTATTACACTATCAAATTTCTTTGATGTAAATATTTGACATAAGAACTTTGACAAAGAAATATGATAGTGTAATACCAGCCTTAGTTGTACCGCCAGTAGCAAAAGGCAATCACATGCTATGCAGAAAAATTTTTCTGGCATGCCCAAGCTGCCAGAATTGCGGATGCACAGAGCAGTTTGAGTTGCAGTGAGGAGGGGGGGTAGTCTCCACAAGACCTGTGTATATGTACAGTGATTTTTCTGTTTCATGTTCATTTCAAGCTCTCACATCAAATGAAAACAGAATAGATTTCTGTGGCTGGGAGCTATAAATTGAATTAAAATACATTCACATAATCACAAAAGGCTAAAGTATGTTGTTAGTTTCATTTTTTCTGATTTTATTTTATTGCCACATTTTTGGCAGTCAAGCATTAATCACCTCACAGAAGTTATTTTTGTCAGTTTGCTAAAGAAATTTGGCCTTTATTAATCTTTTCTGTTTAGGGAATCAATTTATTTGAAACCTTTACATCTATATCTTTACTCTGCCAACCACCATGAGATGCACTGCAGAGGGCACATCCCATTGTACCAGTTATTAGGGCTTTACCTGTTCCATTCACATATGGAGTGTGGGAAGAATGATTGTTTGAATGTCTCTGTGCATGCAGTAATTACTCTAATCTTATCTGCACAATCCCTATGTTAGCAATACATAGGGGGTTGTAGTATATCCCTAGAGTAATCATTTACAGCCAGTTCTTGAAACTTTATTAATAGACTTTCTCGGGATAGTTTACATCTGTCTTCAAGAGTCTGACAGTTCAGTTCCTTCAGTATCTCTATGACACTCTCCCATGGATTAAACAAACCTATGATCATTTATGCTGCCATTCTCTGTGTACATTCACAATTCCCTGTTAGTGCTATCAGGTATGGGTCCCAGACAATTGCGCAATATTCTAGGACCACTTGCATAAGTGATTTGTAAGCAATCTCTTTTGTAGACTGATTGCAGTTCCCCAGTATTCTACCTATGAACCCAAGTCTGCCACCTGCTTTACCCATGACTGAACGTATCTGATCAATCCATTTCATATTGATACAAAATGTTACACCCGGGTATTTGTATTAGTTTGCCAATTTGATTGGGGCTCACTTCATTGTGAATCTGGACATATGAATGTGCACTTTAAGGCAAATTATGCATTTTAGTATGGTTTACGAAATCCTGATGCTCTTGGAGTAGCCTCTGACGTCATGTTTCTTTTATTATGTAACTTAAGATCTCATAGTGCTTTTTACACATGAACATTTGCACTTCCTACATCATTGTAGCCGCATACATGCCATAATGCCTGTTTTCTGGCACTCTCTGGTAACTGATTAAGTGAATCTATTTCTTACATGTTGTGGAAAAATATTGTGAATGGTATTTAGAAAAGTGTTAATTTCAGAGTAAATTTCCTTTTAGAGATTGCTAGATGAATTCTAAAATCACAGAGCATTTGACTCTCATTTAAAATTTAACACTTTGAGGGCCACCCACTTAGAAGACTTTCAAGCCCAGAAATATTTAAAATATTACTCAGACATTTGCATGATTATTTTAAAGTGTAACACATGCAGAAAATGACCAATATTATATGTGAGAGCTTAGCTTTTCTTGTAGCTAGACTATGTATATTAATTTAAAGCCTTAACTTTTCCTGTTTGTGTGCACTACTTAACACTGCTGTTGCTGGTGGCTGACTAAATCATGTGTCCTACGCTCAATATCTGCTGTCATCAGCTGGTGAGATCATGTGATATGAGCTATGACTGGCTTGCAAAAGTGCATCCCAATCTTTATTTCAATGCTTTGGAAACTAACATACTGTATTTGGTGAATTCGAAGTTATACTTTTGTAATAAAAAAATATGCAGTGTACATGTTGCTGCACATCAAAGATCTTTCCAAAATTTTTTTTTTGGGGGGGGGGGGGGGTTGTGCCAGGAAATTTTACACTGGTGTATAAAATCTTAAGTTTTACACTCCCGAGGGAAAGAAGTATACTATCACTTAACAAGAACAAAGTGTATTTTCACAGGGAAAAACTGTATTTTTAACTGGGAAATCCAGGGAAAATTGGGGACTTTTATTCCTTGTCTACATATGCATCCTGGTACTGTATGTTTAGTGATGTCTTGATCAATTGTTAAGCAATATATCACAAACTCTTGTACTTAATCAGTGAAATAAAGGCAAAGAGAAGTGAATTGAAATTGTGTCATCACTCAATAAATAGGATGCAGCATGCAGACACACAGATACACACACACACACACACACACACACACACACACACACACAGACACACACACACACACACACACACACACGGCATATATGAAACTGCATATATAGAGTTGTAAAATATTCTGTTTTTTGTAAATGCAGATAAATAGTAAGGTACAGGTCAGTTTGCATTAATGCTTAGTAAAAGAGAGATGGAGGCAAATCTTGTGGTCAGTGAAAGTTCTGCTGTCTGTACTACTGCATTCAGTTAATGATGTATATATATTTTTCATTGTGTGCTTTTTCTTTTGCATTTTATTCCTTTGACATGGTGCACAGTGGGGCCAAACCTCCAAAACATTGCTGAAATCCCAAAAAGGCATTTAATTCAGACAAAACCCATCACACGGGTTTTTTTGGTGGTTACTGATTATGCATTTCAAGCTAAAAATTATCTAAACAAAATGGCAGACCCAATATGGCAACGAGACACGTGAAAACCTGTCATAATTTATTGATAATAGCATACAAAGAGGATTTGGAGATCAATAATTACAACAGTTAATACTGTGACAATGTAATTTGTTTATTAAACCAAAATAATAGAATATTCATTGAGAATGTATCGCAGAATAACACTTCTCCGATACCACAAAAATTGCCATACTCTACAGTAATATAATGCATCAAACTTCAAAGTTGGTGGTTAAATACAACTGATAAACACAATACCATAACCAGCAATAGAAGCAATTGATATGATAATTAATAATAACAATAAGTGTAGCTATTGATGACAGTGGGTCTTAACATCCAGAACATAATCTGATTGATGTTGAAGATGTTGTTCTGCTCCATACAGAATGATGTGATTGGTTTGGTTCCTGTTAACCCAAATCAGTATTGCCTTAAAAGTCTTCAGAGTCAGAATCCACATCACAATCTTCTATGGTCAGTGATGGTGTGATTGGAACTGCGGGGGACAATAATAGCACTATTGCTGCCTCCAACAAACGCTTCATGTGTTTTGTGGCAGTGTTCTAATACCGGAAATACATGAATTAGAAGTTACCAGAAGCCACTTGAAAATGTCTTCCATTGTTTTTACTCATGAAAACTTTCTGGAAAAGTCTTTACAATATATTTTAGTACCTTTGTTCCTCACTTCTTGAGTGTCTTCAGATAACTGACCAGTTGGTAGCAATACATGGGCTATTATTTGTGGAATGTGAATCAGTAGCTTATGCACTGTAGTAGGCATGTAATACCATGGATATGGCTTGATGAATTACCTTGCAGTGACCAGCATATAATTGTGGAATTTATGGGTATTGATTTCATGTCTTCTCAAAATGACCATGTAAGATGTTGTGAAACAGTTTTATCAGATGTATGTACAATGATGTTATGAGAGCAGATATTTTAGAATTTTCTAAAAAGCATCCAGTTTTATTTCCATTGTTGGTACTTCTGTAGCCAGGCTATGGACAATCAACAAAAAGTCCCAATTTTGAGCTGAATCCCTTCTGAATGAGCTTCTTGTGCATTTCTATCATTTCTTTTTCTTTAGAACTGTGTGCTCACCATTTTTTAATCCCAAGTTTGTATAAAAAATGCAAGCAGCATTCAAAAAACCTGATCCAAGCATGTTATGGTGATAGTTCAAACCTCAGATTCTGTTCATTGATTTCTTTTTGTAAAACGTCATTGCTGTTATTGAAATCTTATCTAGAACTTCCACATAAATAGTCTCACTGCGAAGAGTTTGTGGATACCAGTGCATTGCATACTTTGCCATCAGTCATGGTGAATGCCATATTTTATGAAACCATGATTTCTTTCCCATACATTATATTTTCAAAGGGAACAAATGACCTTTCTGTTTTCAATATATTGTACCTCACTGGCTGTTGTTTCTATACTTTCATACAAGAATTGCAGTCTCAATGGTCTACAAAATAGGAGACAAAGTCTAGTATTCTTCCAAATCACAACTGGTCCCTCCGATTGTGGAGCGACAGAAATAAATTGTAAGGGTACTACAGATGACAAAATACAGTCGCATCTGATTTGTGCTCATACACAAATGATTGTTTATATTCACTTTGTCCAGAACTTCCATCAAAACCTCATTTACAAATGAATTGCATGTGGCTAACATTCACTTCATCCACACTACGAATGATATCCTCTTGGCATAATAAAGCACAATCAGTTGCATGAGCCAATAAAACTTGTAGCTCAACTTCATCCATGTTTTCTGTGGTTGTGAGAGCAGCATTAGATGGATAGTAATGTTTTTTGCTTCCAACAGTTTCTTGTAGAAAGGACACAGGTCACAGTTATTCTCTTTACTTGACATTCTCAATCCCTGATACTGACTCTTTGTGAATTTGTATTCAACATATAGTGACAGTGCAGCTTCACCGGACAAAGTTTTCTCACTTTTTGCAGTCAATTCAAAGGCCTGTTGATACTTGGATGCTTTTGATGGGCTTGTCATTGTTGCCTCATAAACAACCTTTGTAGCAACCAATGAGCACAAGCTCAATTGAGTACCATAAGCTAACTCTTCTGGCATCTAAGTTTCACAAACTGACTGGGTTCTTCTGCATTTTGCCCTCTTGCTCACTGATGCAAACTCCCCAGAAGGACAGCCACTGCATTTACTAGATGATGGCCGTTCAGAGTCGGCCTGATACATGCCACTAACAATAGCTGCCGGATATGAAATGGATGCATAAAACCATTCATTGCTATATTTCAAAGGGGTCCTCAGTCCTGTTAGCCTTTCGTCACCTTGTTCTTAATTTACCAAATGATGAGGATAGAGAGACTTTTATATCCTCTGGTACCTGCAATGGTTGACCAGTTTCCTTGAAAGTTGGTCCTCCAGGTAAGGGGTTAATGCAGGCAGGCCACCATTCACCAGTGTTTAATGATGCTGAATATTTCATGCCAAGTGAATTTCACGTATTCTTCTCAGAACCCATGTGAAAAATATTACATTAACATTAGCAGCGAATTAAGTACAGAAATAGTCAGATATTGTAAGCATGTTGCATGGGAAACATAGTTGTGAAGCCTGCCACACCACATGCTACATCTTCCATAGTGTCACACCATGTTGTGATGCGATATGTGGGACACATGGGCCTGAGAAAACTTTCATTATACAAGAGAATTGGCAGATTTAGGCAGCTGATTCTTGTCAATTCCATCAGATAATTGATCAATCTATAGTCTGGGAGTTGTGGTTCCACAGTATATTGCGGTATATGCTACTTTTGCTCCTGTTGAAAATGCAGGTTTGGCAAGTTATGGTCATTTTGTACAAGCATCAGAAAAGATATAATATAAATAGGATAACCATGAGATTTAGACTACATTCGTGTATGAATATGTTCTGCATACCTGTAACAAACACTTCCATCTTGTGGAATTGAATTTTTCCACTTCACTATGTAAATATCCACTCACTAACAGAGAATAAATTTCCCTAGTTCTCACAGCAGTGTGTGTGCTCTCGATGAATGTTGACTTTGAACTGACATTATTCAACAGATATCAATGGTAGGGACCTATCCTTTTGGGGTGCAATGCACCTATCCTTTCCCTACCAAACCGACCCCTCCAAATTCCCAGAATAAAAAATTCATTCTTCGGGGTTGTGGCCATGTTTTGTGGATTTGGCCCCACTGTTTGGCATAGTACTGAAATGCATAAGAAAGTACCACGATGTCCTGTAATGTATATGACCAGAGGCTGGTGCGACACAAACATAATAATATTTAATTATATTGCTGTATATCAGTATTATTGCACACTGTATGCATGTTTTTTCAGAAATTTTTATACTTTGTTAAAATCTAGATAGTTTTTGCATTCAGACGATGTAAAAGAACAGATTCAGAATGTTGTTGTTTCCATTGTTATAATAGTGGCCAGAGGTATTTTATTCTTCACTCTTTCATTATAGTAGCAATGAACTTTTTCTTGCACTAGACATTCATTAAATTATTCTGAAATATTCATTTTCTTAACTTGTTTGACTTTTCTGTATTTTAGTTGCTCAAACTTATTGTATTCTGGAAATTAATAACCTTTTCATGTGATAAATTTTTTCATACTACTATACACTAATGTAATCTCTGTGATTTGACTTTTATAGTTATATGAAATCTTTCATTCCATTCAAGACTTTTTACAGCTTCAAATAACGTATGATAATGGTTTTTCAATTAAATTTTCCAGACATCTTAGGTAAATTTGAACACATCACCAACATAAAGTTTATTTCCACTATTCAGAAGTATGAAAAATCACAATTAACAGTGGGTCATAAATACATCCTCTTCCAAACAAGTACCGGTAACCTTCCTCTACTAGTTACCACATTAAGACAAAACATCTCCAAAGTAGACTACAAAGAGTTACATCTTTTATTTTTTTTTTTTTAAATGAAAACTGGTACAGGGTCTCTGAACAAAATGATGGTATCTTTCATGGTCACTGTCTGTCGGCTACGTTGTCACTCTGACTGGCATGGTGACATTCCTCTCACAGGGAAGTATATGTGTGACCAGGCTGCTCAGCTCCCAACTTGTCCCACATTAAACAAAAAATACATACTTTATAATTACTTCCTAAAATCATAATGCATAAAATCTCATAAATTAAATTTTAAATGCAGTATGTATCCTTGCATTGCCCGGGTGGCAAAGCCATCAGAGTGCATGACATTCACTAAGTCCTTTTGTCTGCTATGATTTGCACTCACTCTTTTGCTATTATTATATCCTCACAGTCTCATATTTCAGTACACCAATACCACAACATCATCTGTTAACATAGCTGATTGAGTCCAACATGCAAGCCTTAAAAGTGACAATATTGCTAAGCAATTCAACATTTATGTACAAATAATAATCATTTCTATCCCTGATAGTCACTAGTTGCAATACTCTTTATTAATATCTTTTTTATCAAAAGACTAATTATAACAACATAATTATTCTTTGATATATCATTGTACAACAATACTGCTTCTGTTCTTATGTCAAGTGTCATGTCTGCATTACTGGTTTCCAACACCAAATGACAAACTTAAAACTTTCTCATCTTAAATGTCATTTATGTTAATAATATCTGACTATGCATTTTATTTCCCATAATAAAATGATCAACAGCTGTTTATGTTTATGACTTTGAGGCTCCTTCACTTCAACAGATAAAATAGCTGAAATTCTTAGTCGCAAGGGCAGAAGTAAGCAATATTATCTGGCTCACAGACAGTAATAACAATAAAACTATCATTTTTTGTGATACTACAAGCCACTTTGTTACCTCAAGGATGTATTACTTCTTGCTTCCAGATGTCATTTGTTAGCCATATCGTA
Organism: Schistocerca americana; assembly: GCF_021461395.2. Taxonomy (NCBI): domain Eukaryota; kingdom Metazoa; phylum Arthropoda; class Insecta; order Orthoptera; family Acrididae; genus Schistocerca; species Schistocerca americana. The sequence goes on along the minus strand of NC_060120.1, from coordinate 635,258,589 downwards.
TCTGTCATTTTTACATAAATTGTACGTGGTATCCTTTATAATAACTTTCTCATTTATACACATAACTGTTAAATGATTCATGTTTTAGGAATCATGTTCATCTTTTAAAATTACATCACCTGCATCTGCAATATTTTTCAAGAGATTTTCTATCAATAAGGGATTTCTATGACCCTTAACCCCCCCATGAACCATGGACCTTGCCGTTAGTGGGGAGGCTTGCGTGCCTCAATGATACAGGTAGCCGTACCGTAGGTGCAACCACAGCAGAGGTGTATCTGTTGAGAGGCCAGACAAACATGTGGTTCCTGAAGAGGGACAGCAGCCTTTTCAGTAGTTGCAGGGGCAACAGTCTGGATGATTGACTGATCTGGCCTTGTAACATTAACCAAAATGGCCTTGCTGTTCTGGTACTGCGAACGGCTGAAAGCAAGGGGAAACTACAGCCGTAATTTTTCCTGAGGGCATGCAGCTTTACTGTATGATTAAATGATGATGATGGCATCCTCTTGGGTAAAATATTCTGGAGGTAAAATAGTCCCCCATTTGGATATCTGGGCAGGGACTACTCAAGAGAATGTCGTTACCAGGAGAAAGAAAACTGGCATTCTACGGATCGGAGCGTGGAATGTCAGAGCCCTTAATTGGGCAGGTAGGTAAGAAAATTTAAAAAGGGAAATGGATAGGTTAAAGTTAGATATAGTGGGAATTAGTGAAGTTCGGTGGCAGGAGGAACAAGACTTTTGGTCAGGTGAATACAGGGTTATAAACACAAGATCAAATAGGGGCAATGCAGGAGTAGGTTTAATAATGAATAAAAAAAATAGGAGTGCAGGTAAGCTACTACAAACAGCATAACGAATGCATTATTGTGGCCAAGATAGACACGAAGCCCACGCCTACTACAGTAGTACAAGTTTATATGCCAACTAGCTCTGCAGATGATAAATAAATTGATGAAATGTATGATGAGATAAAAGAAATTATTGAGGTAGTGAAGGGAGATGAAAATTTAATAGTCATGGGTGACTGGAATTTGATAGTAGGAAAAGGGAGAGAAGGAAACATAGTAGGTGAATATGGATTGGGGCTAAGAAATGAAATAGGAAGCCGCCTGGTAGATTTTTGCACTGAGCATAACTTAATCATAGCTAACACTTGGTTCAAGAATCATGCAAGAAGGTTATATGCATGGAAGAACCCTGGAGATACTAGAAGGTATAAGATAGATTATGTAATGGTAAGACAGAGATTTAGGAACCAGGTTTTAAATTGTAAGACATTTCCAGGGGTAGATGTCGACTCTGACCACAATCTATTGGTTATGAACTGTAGATTAAAATTGCAGAAAGGTGGGAATTTAAGGAGATGGGACCTAGATAAATTGAAAGAACCAGAGGTTGTACAGAGTTTCAGGGTGAGCATAAGGGAACAATTGACAGGAATGGGGGAAAGAAATACAGTAGAAGAAGAATGGGTAGCTTTGAGGGATGAAATAGTGAAGGCAGCAGAGGATCAAGTAGGTAAAAAGACAAGGCTAGTAGAAATCCTTGGGTAAGAGAAGAAATATTGAATTTAATTGATGAAAGGAGCAAATACAAAAATGCAATAAATGAAGCAGGAAAAAAGGAATACAAACGTCTCAAAAATGATATCAACAGGAAGTGCAAAACTGCTAAGCAGGGATGGCTAGAGGATGAATGTAAGGATGTAGAGGCTTATCTCACTAAGGGTAGGATAGATACTGCCTACAGGAAAATTAAAGATTCCTTTGGAGGAAAGAGAACAACTTGTATGAATATCAAGAGCTTAGATGGAAACCCAGTTCTAAGCAAAGAAGGGAAAGCAGAACGGTGGAAGGAGTATATAGAGAGTCTACACAAGGGTGATTTACTTGAGGACAATATTATGGAAATGGAAGAGGATGTAGATGAAGATGAAATGGGAGATATGTTACTGCATGAAGAGTTTGACAGAGCACTGAAAGACCTGAGTTGAAACAAGGCCCCGGGAGTGGACAACATTCCATTAGAACTACTGACAGCCTTGGGAAATCCACTCCTGATCAAACTCTACCATCTGGTGAGCAAGATGTATGAGACAGGTGAAATACCCTCAGACTTCAAGAAGAATATAATAATTCCAATCCCAAAGAAAGCAGATGTTGACCGATATGAAAATTATCGAACTATCAGTTTAATAAGTCACAGCTGCAGAATACTAACGCAAATTCCTTACAGATGAAGGGAAAAACTGGTAGAAGCCGACCTCGAGGAAGATCAGTTTGGATTCCTTAGAAATGTTGGAACACATGAGGCAATACTGACCCTACGACTTATCTTAGAAGAAAGATTAAGGAAAGGCAAACATACGTTCCTAGCATTTGTAGACTTAGAGAAAGCTTTTGACAATGTTGACTGGAATATTCTATTTCAAATTCTGAAGGTGGCAGGGGTAAAATACATGGAGCAAAAGGCTATTTACAATTTGTACAGAAAGCAGATGGCAGTTATAAGAGTCGAGGGACATCAAAGGGAAGCAGTGGTCAGGAAGAGAGTGAGACAGGTTTGTAGCCTATCCCCGATGTTATTCAATCTGTATATTGAGCAAGCAGTAAAGGAAACAAAAGAAAAGTTAGGAGTAGGTATTAAAATCCATGGAGAAGAAATAAAAAGTTTGAGGTTCGCCGATGACATTGTAATTCTGTCAGAGACAGCAAAGGACTTGGAAGAGCAGTTGAACGGAATGGACAGTATCTTAAAAGGAGGATATAAGATGAACATCAACAAAAGCAAAATGAGGATAATGGAATGTAGTCAAATTAAGTCAGGTGATGCTGAGGGAATTAGATTAGGAAATGAGACACTTAAAGTAGTAAAGGAGTTTTGCTATTTGGGTAGAAAAATAACTGATGATGGTCAAAGTAGAGAGGATATAAAATGAAGACTGGCAATGGCAAGGAAAGCGTATCTGAAGAAGAGAAATTTGTTAACATCAAGTATAGATTTAAGCATCAGGAAGTCGTTTCTGAAAGTATTTTTATGGGGTGTAGCCATGAATGGAAGTGAAATGTGGACAATAAATAGTTTAGACAAGAAGAGAATAGAAGGTTTCGAAATTTGGTGCTACAGAAGAATTCTGAAGATTAGATGGGTAGATCACATAACTAATGAGGAGGTATTGAATAGAATTGGGGAGAAGAGAAGTTTGTGGCACAACTTGACTAGATGAAGGGATCGGTTGGAAGGACATGTTGTGAGGCATCAAGGGATCACTAGTTTAGTATTGGAGGGCAGCGTGGAGGGTAAAAATCATAGAGGGAGACCAAGAGTTGAATACACTAAGCAGATTCAGAAGAATGTAGCTTGCAGTAGGTACTGGGAGATGAAGAAGCTTGTACAGGATAGAGTAGCATGGAGAGCTGCATTAAACCAGTCTCAGGACTGAAGACTACAACAACAACATGACATTTAAGGAGCTATGCAGGTCACCTCACTAAGACATGCACCAAAACAAAATGGACAGCTCTGGCACCTTGACATATTTCCTCAAAGGTGTTCCTTTCCATCCAATAACCCAGGTACCCTCAACCTAACAATAACTAACAGAGGATTCCTATCCTCATGTAGCCAGTCAGTGCTTATTATAGGCTCTGCCAGTCCTTAACATTTTAGCCACCTCTGGCTTCATTGCTTCTAGTCTGATAATCCTCATGAAACCCACTATTCATTAGTAACTACTGACTGACAAAGTCTATGATTATGATCCTATAACTTATTTATTCATTGTTATGCTTGCTTATTTTATAAGTGATGTACACCTTCAGCTTCACAACAATATTCTGATTACCCGTAAATTTTCTGTGATATCCGGTTTATTAACTAATTCTTAGTTTTTTGATTCAACATCCTTCATGGCAAGAAGTGAAAAGCATTTGAATGCTGACATCCCTAGATAACCAGTATTCAAAACCGTTCCCACATTCCATATTCATGGAGTTGAACCTAACACTTTGCTTGGTTCTACTAGCTGCACAAATATATTATCAGTCTTGACTGAACAAATATCAATACACAATCAATCTTTGTTTTAATTAAATCCTGTAACAGCTTTAGTATTGGAATAAAATATCAACTTGTCTTTCAGATAAACCAGTGAAAGATTTGCAAAACTAAAAAAAAAATACCTTCCCCTTAAAACCAGTAGCCAGCAAATGACTTACAAATTTATAAGCTTAAATCCTGTTCCCAGTGACATCATCACATGTACGTATGCTGTTAGTTTTAAAGACAAGAAAACCAAGTTCTGCTGTTGATTTATTATATGTCAGTACCTGATACTTTCTCACACAATCTGCATTATACAATCCTTTGAATTTATCAATCACTGATTTCTTCAGAATTAATACCATTGGATGTGGTTTTTCATCTCACAAAGACTTACATAGTGATGCAAAAAATTTATTAATTTTCTTAGGACATTTTGAACTCCATCCATGCATTCGTACCATGACTACATCACCAATTTGTAATTCCAGTTCTGTAGCCCATTCCCTGTACTTCTTCATTTATTGGTACTAATTTGCAGCTTTCTTGTGACAGTTTCTTGTCAGTCTCCCTTCTTAGAGTCAACAGCAGGAGGCCATTTCAGTTTTGCCAATAATGGTTCTCCCACCAACTCTTTCCCTATTACCTCCAGTGGAGGCAAAACTGTACTTATGTGAGGCATCCCATTTAATAACTTCTTGAGTTGTGACAACATCTTTATCAAATTGGAACGGCTTATTGAGAAGTATGTACAACATAATCTCCCTAGTTCTCTCACGACCCATTTAGCTGAATTCTCCTGCGGATGGTATTTAGATATTGTTACATGTTTCATGGCATACTTTTTCAGTATCTATTTAAAAATTGTTCCTCTATACTGGATATGGTTCTCTGATAACAACATTTTAGGCATGTTGTTGTTATTGCTGATGATGCTGTTATTATTATTATCTTCAGTCTGAAGGTTGGTTTGACACGGGTCTCCATGCTACTCCAGCCTTTATTGGTAAAAGTGTATATTGATCACAAAAATAATACATTTGTTGATTACTGGATTTGGCCATTGACTTCTTCAGATCTGTTACAAATAGAAAAACAGTGGTGGACCCAACTAGTTCAATTAACTGAAGCAAAATCTACACAGGCCTAATGATATGTAAGAACAATGGAAACATTAATGTGATTAACAGCCATACATACTATAAAAATATACCAAAGCAAGTATCAATCTCAAAATCTATGTATCTAGATATATAGTAAATGCTGGTGATTGTGTGGATACATCCATGTTTATATGACTAACTGAGCCCAGCAGAGGGCACTACTGCCCAAGTACATGGGTAACCAGTATCATATATCCAACAGCAAAATTTTGGTATGTGTAGTCATTATTTAAAATTCCTTCATATGGCAATAAGAGTGTCTGACAATAAAAGTCAACTGACATAAATATGTGGAAATAAAATTCGTCTTAAAATCCACATCAAATGTATAAAGAGGAATAACAGGAAGGTACTAGTCTGACAAATTAAATAACACATAATTGTGCAAAAGGCAGTGTAAAAGTAATGTTGCATCCATAAATTGGAACATTCTATCTTGACAAAACAATGACTACTCTATCCTGTGCAAGCCTCTTCATCTCTGAATGACTATTGCAACCCACATCCATTTTAACCTGCTTACTGTACATGTCTCTTGGTCTCCTTCTGCACTTTTTACTCCCCAAACTTCCTTCTAATACTAAATTGATGATCCTTTGAGGTCTCAGAATGTGTCCTGCTAAACGATCCCTTTTTTTTTAGCCAAGTTATGCCTCAAATTTCTTTTCTCCCTAGATGTATTCAATACCTCATTAATTATGTGATCTACCCATCTAATCTTCACCATTCTTCTACAACACCACATTTCAAAAGCTTCTCTCTTCTTGTCTGAACTGCTTATGATCCACATTTCACCTCCATACACGGCTACATTCCAGACAAATGCCTTGAGGAAATACTTTGTACCACTTACACTTATATTTGATATTATGAAATTTCACCTCTTAAGTGCTTTCCTTGCCATTGCCAGTCTACTTTTTACATGCTCTTTACTTCTGCCACCATTAGTTATTTTACTGCCCAAATAGAAAAACTTGTCTAATGCTTTTAGTGTCACATTTCCTAATTTAATTCCCTTAGCATCACCTGAATTAATTATACTACATTCCATTAGCCTTGTATTTGTTTTGTTAATATTCATTTTACATCCTCCTTTTAAGACTGTCCTTTCTGTTCCTCTGCACTTTCAAGTCTTTTGCTGTGTCTGACAGAATTACAATGTCATGGACAAACCTGAACATTTTTATTTCTTCTCCCTGAACTTTATTATTTCTTCAGTTTTGCTTTGTCTTCAATACTGTTATCTCAATGTACAGATTGCATAACATAACCCTATCTAATTTTCTTCACAGCACTGCTTCCCTTTCCTGAACTTTGACTCTTATAACTGCTATCCAGTTTTTTTATGAATTGTATATAACCTTTCACTCCTTGCATTTTACTCCAGCTACCTTCAGAATTTCAAAAAGCGTATTCCAGTCAACATTGTCAAAAGCTTTCTCGAAGTCTACAAAAGCTGTCAACATAGGTTTGCCTTCTTTTAACCTATCTCCTACAATGTCACAGGTCACTATTGCCTCTCATGTTCCAATACTTCTCTGGAATCCACACTCATCTTCCTCAATGTCAGCTTCTACCAATTGTACCATACTACTGTAAGTAATTTAAGCCAGTTTTTTGCAAGCATAACCAAACAAATTGTCAATACTCACGCCTGTCAACACCTACTTTCTTTGAAAATGGTGTTATTACATTCCTCTTGAAGTCTAAGGATATTTCCCATGTCTCATATATCTTGTGCAACAAGTAGAATACCTTTGTAATGGCTGGCTCCCCAAAGATATCAGCAGTTATGAGTAGAGTTACCTGATGTCTGGAAATTCCTAGACATGCCCTACATTTTAACCATTTGTTGGGCATCTGGGAGGAATTTTGAAAAGTCTCTAATGTCCTAAATTTTCAGAAACAAGCAGTGTTCACTAGAAAATGAACTGGTAACTGGGAACAAAATGAATAATTTGTTATTAGCTGCAAAAGCAACCTGCTATGACGACACAGGCTACAGTCGAAGAGCATACCCATGCATTAGGGATATCTTTAAGTGATAAAGGCATTGTAATGTTGTTGTAAATTGTTGTGATGAGGTATGTAATGTGAACCAGTTTTTGCAGCAGCATAGGAAAAGTGTCCTGTAATGAATGGGGTTAGATATTTTAGTGGTAGTCAGCATGAGGACTGCTTTTCTGAACTACTGAAACTAGTTCAGTACTTTTTTGCTATTCCTGCACACAATGTTAATATGGAATAGATTAGCTATTTATTTAGTCAAAGATATTTTTTTGTGAAGTATAATTTTAAAAACTTCACTTGTTTGGAATTTCTTGATTGTGTTTCAGACAACCTAGATGTTTTGCAAAAGTTTAGTTCTTAAGAGAAGTATAGCTGACTGCTGTTGATGATCACATTTAACATTGTATGTTTCAGGATTTTAAGAAAATATAAATATGTATATGCCTGTATAGCATTTAAATTATAGCTTTACAGTACATTTGCGTTGATCAATAATGTCCTACATTTTTTTCAAATGTGCTACATTTTTTACCACTGTGTCCTAAAATTCCATAAAATAATATGGTAACTGTAGTTATGAGGGAATATGATCTATTCCTGGGACTTGTACTATAGTTAAGAAAATTGTCCTTTTCCAAACATCACTCTTTGCATTAGATGCTCGCAGTGGGTACAGTCATACACATTTTGAGCAGTATCCCAATACTGCAAAAACATTGGATATCCCACCTTGACCTTCAGGTAAAGGACCAATTGCACTACTGCAGTTACTACTGGGTACATGCAGATCGTTTACCACTGGTCCTATGTATTTTACCAGCTAACCCAGATGACAGCTCCCAAATTTGCTGTGCCCATCTTGGCCACATTGTTTCTTTGACAGAATTTATTGAGTTGTAGTAAATATTTTCTAATAATGACGATTTGCCTCATGAGTATAAATAATTAGGTGTTTCACAACATGTCTGCATGCACACATTTTCTTTCTCCCACCTTTGTTATTTATTACAGAACAAATAAAATAAATACTTTGTAGTCAAGAAAAGAGCTTCATTAAAAATTTGACAATTGTTTGAAATTACCTCTAATCAAACCTCTTCTTGAGGGAGGTAAACCAACTCTGGAGATTGGCCTGCTGTGTGATCTTCGATCAGTCTTCCACCACAAAGTTTTCGTGATCTGGGATACTGAATGGCACACCCTCAATACACCAAGTAAACTACATGTTATCAAGGAGACAATGAATGTATGGTGGTCATCCATGCAAGCCACTCACAAGGACTTCGTTGATCTTTGCCGGCTCTGCATTGGCCATACTTGGCTAACACATGGTCACCTCCTCCATCTTAAGGACCCACCTCAGTGTTGCTGTGTCTCCCACATGACTGTTGTCCACATCTTGTTGTACTGCCCTTCCCAGCACCCTGCCTCTGGTGTTGGGTGACAGTGCCTCAATGGCTGGTGTTGTTTTATGATTTATTCACAAGGGGGGTTCTTATCACACAATCTAAGGGTGGGAGTCTGGCCTTCTCTCCCAGGACTCCACCCTCCCTCCATTTTAACTCTTCCTTGCTCTTTCTTTGCTGTTTGTTTGCCTTGGTGCTCTTCGTGTCCCTTTGTGTGTTAATCTCACCTCCTCTTTTAAACTGGAGATTTTAGTGTGTTGCAGAGTGACTGGCTCATCCTTTTTTATTCTTGTGATCAGCCAGCCTCAATCACCTGCTATATAATTTCAATACGTTCCACTCCCTTTCCTTTCAGTGTACACTTTCTACTTTAATTAGCTTTTTTCATTTTTTCTTTCTGTGTGGTTCTCCATCAGTTTTCTACCTTTTCCTTTCCCCAACTCCTTTTAGGAATTCTTTTAACTTGAGGCTTGTTTGCATGAGGAAAAAGGGACTGATGACCCTATAATTTGGCCCCTTTATATCCCAAACCAACCAACTAACATGGAGAGCTGGATCACACCAATCTTAGGACTACCACACCACAACCACAACAATAACAACAACAATAATGCAATTAACTAAATTCACAGACAATATAAAATGTAGCTCTCAACCCAGATCGTTTAAAATCATCTGTAATCAAAATTCTTGATAAGGAAAGTGATGCAGCATCATGTGATCAATACTGGATCATATCTTCTGTATCATCTATACTGTTTAAAACTGTAGTATTCAGGTAGGAAATTTGCATGTTCAACATACTCTTTCTAATCAAGCAAGCAAAATGGCATAGGAAAAACTTTACAGATGTCTGAATGTTTGCACAAGGGTGAAACACGTGGAGATAATACACATATCACTGAGCTGCAACTCCAGTGTTCCTTACATTTATTCCAAAACATTGCACAAATATTGGCTTACGCTTTTCATTGCAACTGCGGTGGAAATTTAAAAGCAGGAAAACCACTTACTTATATGCAACATAACCTGGAAAAAGGCTAGTATTTACACTCTAGTTTTTAGGAACAAGAGAAAATTATGTTACTTTAATGGAAAAGAAGTCCAGATCACAATAAATTATTTATATTTATTCTGGCAACCAGTTTTGTTCTACATGCCCATCTTCAGACCAGAGGCTCCAGATGATGCAAGGAGTCTCTGGCCTGGAAATGACTGTAGGGGCCAAAACCAGTTATTGGAATTAAAAACAAATGGTTTACTGTGGTCTGGACTGCTGTTTTGTTTAAATATTAAGTATGATCACTGTGGTTGCTCAATTATGTGAAAAATTATTACAATTATAATAGTAATTTTTTTACACTTCTATAGCTGGACTTTTTCTACCAAGCATATTTCCTTTTGACACTTCCTGCCAGATCAAAATAGTGTGTCACAATGGAACTCAAACCAAGAACCTTGCCTTTCATGGATGATACTTTTACCAAATGAGCTATCCAAGCATGACTTCCAAGCTGACCTCACAGTGTTACTCCCATCACTATCTCCCTTCTACCTTCCAAATGACAAAGAAGCTTTCCTTGCTGGAGTAGCACTTGTGGAAGATTGGTATTGTGAGGAAATGTCTTAGTCACAGCTTGTGGGATTCTTTTGGGACTGAATAGACCACTCTGCACGCTGAGCATGGCTCAGTCAATAAGACCACAGCCTGTGAAAGCCATTGTTATGGGTTGAGTCCTTGTCTGGAACACACATTTTAATCTGACAGGGAGCCTCAAAACAGCATATACCTCATTTTCAGAGTGTAAGATTGATTCTGAACATTTATTTTTGTTTGTAATTTTGTGTTTTGGGTGCAAAAGAACCTATGTTCTCTGTAGTATTATGTTAGCAACATTACATTCTCCTTATACTACTCCATTGCTCACATAACCCGTATTCAATACAAAAATAGTTCACATCATACAACAGTATAGGTATACTTCTGGAGCTGGGAACACTGAAGCAGAGAGCACACCAACTTCTTTTGATGGTTCAATGAAAGATCAAAAACCAACAGAAGATGAAAAAGAAGCTGCAAACACAAACCCGACATGACTGAATGTTGTTTTGTTGAACTCACTTACCATGTACACCAGAGATAAACTTCATTCACTAATGCTCACTCAGTTGTGTTTGCATCAGTGTAAGCTTCAAATAAAAGAGCACTCTGGGTACCATTAGACCGACAAATAGTTTGAATATAACTGTCTGCTAACTGGCATACGGTATGGATTCATTGCATCAACAGAGTAACAGCGACCATTTTAACAAAAATATTTGTTGACAGTAAGAAAAAATATTCTCGAACCGAGAAAAACTTTTGATACAGTGTCCCACAAAATTTGATAGAGTGTCACACACAATCCAGTATATTAACCTCCAACACTACAGGCTAGGGGAGAATGCACTTAAACTATTGGAATCCTGCTCAAGCAACAACAAACAGCTAGGGCATGCAAACAATAAAAAATCATATAGCTTGCCAGTAACATGGAATATGCCACAAGGCTCTATTCGTAGACTGTTCTTTGCTTGTCCTCTCAGTTCTGTGTTGAGGAACGGTATTATATGCAGATGAAACTATGTATGTTGCTCGTAATGCCGATCAAAATGAACTAAACCTATAACTGCAGAAGCAATGGCAGTGTTTACCATTTAGTTTAAGATAAATCTAAAGAAAAAGAAAAAATTAAGTATGCCTACCATGTCTTCTTCCAGTTTCAGTCAACTGGTTTTTTAATGGCAAAAAGACTATTAGATACATTTCTGGAATTGTCCAATGAGAATCATGAAGCTTGCATTTTAAAGAGCTTATGCACATCCTTAATCTATAAGTTTGTGGTGTCAATAGGTCACATTGACCACGTAAAGCATGATCTTTGAACTCTAACTGCTATGACGAGTCATCATGTTAATGTTCCAGTCAGCCTTTGTACCTTGTACAGTGTACACATGTATATTTCATTGTGGTGAAATATATGCATGTATAGACATATATGGGAGCAGTCTGTTGCGTATACATTTATCCGTATTCCTATTTCACATAAGTTTATAGAAGTGTGGTTCATCTTAAGAAAAAGTTCAGTAAGTATTCCTTAAGGCTGTCAATACATTGCCACAACTTGAGGAATAGTCACATGAGTGGTGTAACATATTCTGATTGGCAAAGCTTCACAACAATTACAAACATCTTGCTCTCACCTTCCTTAGTAAACTATCAAAGGGGACTACTCAATGTTTTTGAGTAAATTCAAATGCTCAGTATCATGATGGATTCAGAACGAAGCACACAGAAAAGTTTAAGAAATTAGCATTTAGTAGATGATGTATAATTTTAATGCTGTCTTGCAGTCTGTAATATATTTTTTTAGTTTACAGTATCATTCAAAATTAATTGCCCTTCTATATCATACCAGGTTTCTATGCACAAATCACACGGTTCGGATAAGTTATCATGTTGGAAGATATCTTTGTCATCAGAGAAGATATCAAGCATGGAGGGGTGCAGGTGGTCTGCAATAATGTTCACGTAATGTGAAATATAGCTGATGTGCCTTTGGTTACTACCGCAGCTCTCATAGAAATCCAGGTTAATGTCCCCTGTAACATAATATTGTCTCCATTTGTCTGTGCCCATGGTGCGGTACAAGTTTCAAGCAGCTGTTCATTTGGATAGTAGCATATTGAAACATGATCAGATCTAACAAGAAACATGGTTCATCTGACCAGATGACACCTTTGTGTTGGTCCATGGTAAAATAATAATGACCTGTGCCCACTGCAGTCATAATTAGCAATACCACTTAATCAACTTGTCAGCTCCAGAGACCCACATTCAACAACGTGTGCTGAACAGTGTGCTCCAAAACGCTTGTGCATGCACTGGCTTTGTACGCTGTTAACAGATCTGTCACAGATTGCCACCTATCCTGGTTTACATAGCCACCAAACTTCCAGATTCTGTGATGAGTCATGTACATGCAACAACTAGTCACCTACTCATGATTCCACCGTCCTTCAGTAACTTTCTGTAGATGTTCAGAACAGTAGCAAATGAACAGCTGACCAGCTTTTCAGATTTCATAGACATCATTTTAACAATTGTAGCAGGGTACATGCACCCCAGGCAACCAAATCCAGGAAAAATGCAAGAATTTCTCCATCTGCAGAAGACCGTGGGAATTTTTTAGAATTCCAGGAATTTTTCATTGTTTTATTTTTCATTTAAAATTTTTTGTTCTGATAAGTAAGAACTGATACTCAAACAAGAACTTTACTTTAATCTGCCACTGCAGAATAATACTTAAAAAGATAAGCACTTGCCAACAGCAAAATGTGTCAAAGGCTTCAGCACAAACAGTATGCTATACTTTGTAGAACAAACTGCTTTCAACATCATCACAACTGCTTATTTCTAACAGGTCACAGGAAATATTATGAATAGTGGCTTGAGAAGCATTACTTTCAAACTAAATTGCTGTCCATGCAATGTGAATTATGTTAAATGTGAGAATGTGAAATGCATTTCTTAAATCACAGAGAATTTGACTTTTGTTCAAATCTTAACACTTAGAAAAATTTTGGGCCCAGAGACCAGTCTTTTGACCATTATTTAAAATTTCCTGGCACATTCGTGTTTGATGTATCTTAAAGGATAACACACAATAAAACAGCCTAAGTGTTGAGGTTAGCTTTTCATATTTATTTTAGTTCTTTCATAGATAACAATTTATGCAATGATGATGGCAAAAAGTACAATTATCCTTAAGATATTTAACACAAAACAGGTTTTTCTATGGGAGCTTTGAAATTTTCTGGCATTCAGAGAGATGCATTGCAGTCAGAGCAATACCAGTTTCTTCTGTTCTGCTTCTTTTGTCAGTGATTTGTCTCATCTTCAACAAATCATGCTCCAAGTAGCTGTATCATTCACTACTGCCTTTTTTGAAGTAGTTCTATAAATAGGCAATAGAAGGCAGTGCCTGTCAAGTGACAGGTAGCAGGACATCCATGCCTTCCTGTCATATGAAGAGAGTCCAGTTTTATAATGATAGGTAGCTCAACTTTTGAGAAAATTGTGGCACTTGCTATGTACTTGGTCTTGGTCTCCAAAGTGTTAAGCGTAAAGTGAAAACATTTATGCATTTATGTCAGGTGCAACTACTGTATTCACTGCTCTAAAATTTGCTTTTGGTCAGGACAAGTTTGTCTTTTAGCTCTTTCCTTCCTCAGTTTTCCTGATCTTAACATTTGTAGCAATTTAAGCATTGCTCTTAGGTTTCTGCCTAACCACACTAATGGGGGGAAAAGGCAACCAATTTTTGATGAGCAGTATTATATGTGAAAGATTTGCTTCACTTGTAGGTACACTGTATGTATATTAATTTAAACAATTAACTTTTCCTATTTGTGTGTTCGTACTGCATAATAGTGATGTTGCTATAGGCTGACTACATCAATTGTCCTATGCTCTGAATGTCTTCTGTCACTGGCTGACAAGATAACATGACATGAGCTATGGCTGACAACAGCTCATCATGTAGCACAGTCCCAATTTCAGCACTTTGGAAGCTACCATGCTGTATTTGGTAAAAGTCATAGACATATATTCATGAAGAAAAGTATGCAGTGTACATGTTGATGTGAATCAAAGATTTTTCTAAAATGTGTTTTTTTTGTTAGTTTTGTTTGCTACAGTGCCAGTAAATTCAATGTTGGAGTATAAAATATTTACTATTCAAAGGATTGGTAAGTTTTACAGCTCCAAGGGGAAGTATATTGTCACTTAATGAGGAAAAATGAGTATTTTCAGCCAGGGTAAAATATATTTTTAACCGAGAAATCTGGAGATGTTTTTTTTTCTTGCCTGTATATACACATTGTGTGATTAGTTTTGAAAAACATTGCCTTGAAGCTTTTGTTGCAGCTAGATGAGAAAAAATATTTGTAGAAATTATCCTCTGTCTGATCTCACTCGCATATTCTGGCTGGATTGTGTTCTGCTGTTAAAATGTTAGCTGCATTTCTCTTAATGTTTGCTGTCCTCTGTTGTTAGCTTATGTATAGTTCCTTGCATTTTTGTAATGTTTGCAAAGACAAAACGTGGCAATCAAGATCCTGTTCAGCATACAACTCCATTGTTGCTGAAAGTGCCTTAACACTATAGCAGCAGAGTGTGAACTGATGGGCCCCATGCTTGCAGGCAGACACATCAGTCATACCTGAGTTATTGTTTCCTTGCACTTGGTACAATAGGGCAAATGTTTGTTGGACCACTTCTTCTGAACATGGGACATTGGTTTGTGGCTGCATTATCTTGTTACTATTTGATTAAGTTTCATACATGTTATGTTGCTGAAATCCTCTTTGAAAGCTGTTCCAAACTGTTGTATTTTGCATGAAGACTGACTACGTTATACTTCCAGCACAATGTCTTTATCCCACGGGTTGCTTACCATTGTCCCTCAGGCATCTTTCCTCCAGAGAGTGTTTGTAAATATCCCAATGGCATCATGTGTTGTGGATACAATGCTGTATACAAACAGTGTTTTGATACGCTGATTGTACAGGTTCTACCAGGAGCACCAGCCACACTTCCAAGCAGTGCTTGCATCAGGAAACCAATGGTACTGTGATCAATAAAACAAGCACAATCTGCAAATCACGTGGCTGTGGACTTCCTTCCACCTACTGAATACTTACTTACTTACTTTTGTGGACTCGAATACCATGTGTTTGTAATTTCCTTAGTGTTTCTTGAGGTCAATGCTGGTGGTGAAACAATGTCACATGGTATGGGTCATTACTAGTATCTGTGGCAAAACAACATCAAGAGGTATGGTTCATCACAGACAGCTGGTATCATTTGCCCATGTGTCAGGGTGGTTCCAGCCCCAAGCTTCGCACCAGTACCTCCTCTGGCTCCAATACCTTTGTGGCTCTTTCACCACTTTCCTGACTCATTTACTGCCCATCAGCCACCCACCTCCAACTGTGCCCATTGCTGCTTTGTCCATTGCTACCACAGGCATCACTTGGACATCCATTGGTGATGAAGTTTGAGTCCACATGCTGCAGCTGCTAGGGTCATAACTTTTCTTGTCCTGCCAGCCATGCTCCCTTCCTTCAGCCATGTGCAATTCTGCCCTGTGCTTTGTGCCTTCAGAATGAAGCTACTGCCATGGCTGACTTCCTTATGAGGGTGTTACAGCCCAGGGTGCACCATCCACCAGCTCCTGACACCCCTTCATTCCCACTGGACCCATTGTCACCTGCTGTCCTTCTGACCATAAGCCTAACACTGCTTCCATCCTCCTGCACCATTGGCACGCAATGTCTTTCAGACAGAGGTCACTGCTTCAGTTCCCTCTTGCCAAGCTGCAACCAACTTGATATAGACATTGTCAGTTCTCTGCACACAACAACACGACACAACTGCTTCTGCCCTTTCCCCACAGCATCCAACACTGCTCATTTGCTGCACCTTTGTCATAAAGCCATGACCAGCCTCCCTTTCCAGGGAGGACATACAATGCTTTCATTGCTGCCGAGTGTTGCCCCCCATCTCCACTACAGCTGCACCCAATGCTGTACTCCAATGGTTGAGCCCGGTGCTGCTCATCAACACACACTGATACTTCTGGCTGATGCAGTCATGGTTGACCACCTTTTATCAATGACAACATGGAACTTTGTGTCTCTGCCTCTGGATTACTCTGATCCTTCTCTGTAGTAGAATCTTTCCCTGCTCTTACCCACCCCAAGGGGGACAACACTTCTGATGCCACTGACCTTTCTCCTGCCAGCTTCTCTCTGTGCTACTGCACACGCTGCAATGACGTCCTCCCCATCACCTGCTGGTCTCTCGCCATTCACTTATTCCCATACTCCAACTCATGCATTGTGACTGCCTTTCTGTCTGCCATCCTGGGCCCCTTATGTATAGTTCCTTGCATTTTTGTAATGTTTGCAAAGACAAAACGTGGCAATCAAGATCCTGTTCAGCATACAACTCCATTGTTGCTGAAAGTGCCTTAACACTATAGCAGCAGAGTGTGAACTGATGGGCCCCATGCTTGCAGGTAGACACATCAGTCATACCTGAGTTATTGTTTCCTTGCACTTGGTACAATAGGGCAAATGTTTGTTGGACCACTTCTTCTGAACTGCATTTTTCCTATGCTCCTGTGGCCATTGCTGCAACAACTCTCCTGCCATTCCCTGGCCTCTCTCCAACCAGTTACTTTCCATGCACTTGTGCTCTCCCCATGTGGTGGAGACCTTCCCATCACTCTGTTCTCTCAGCCCTTTTTGTCATGTCCCACCTACCCCCACCATGCTCTCACAGATGGTGATCAGTGTCCACACGTTTAGCAGCACCCAATGACACTGTGCCTGTTGTCAGAATCACTGCACTCTTGGCATCACACTGGTCAAGCTCAGTCTCCCATTGTTTCCATTGTGCCTCCACCCCATGGGCACCAGTGCTTCACAGCCTTGAGTCTTGGGTTCCCAGGATTGGGTTGCAGCAGCTCTGGACTCTCTCCCACTGGCCTTCCATATCAACCAAAGGAAGCTGTGATTTGGTGTCTGAAGCCTTCCTCAAGCAGCCATCATGGCTAGTGAAGTTGCTTCCACCTGCTGGACACTCAAGGCAAAATGTGACCTCCAGCAGCAGCATTCAATTGCTCATACAGTTCTGGCACAGAATCTGGCTATACCTCATAGCCCATCAAACAGAACTCAGTGACAGCATCCTCGACATGCTGTTCTACACTGCACCATTTCCACAATATTTCATGGTCCACCGTGTATGCAATTTCTCAGCCAAGTGGGATAAGCCTTCCCATGGAACTGGTATTACATGAGGTACTTTGTTTCTGTTATTCTCAACTGGTCCCAAATGATCTTTCAATTCTTGTTAGAAACAAACTTTATTGTGAACTTGTGCAGTGAAAAAACTGCTCTTTACTTCAGTCTGGGACTCTTTGATTACAGCATGTGTTACCCACAATAGGTCTTAATATGCGTATAACAGGAAATTTACGTATTTACAATAAAGACGATGTCATAATTTAGCAACTATAGACAAAAATTGCTTGTGTCTATGTCAAAAAATTCACCACATTGTTTGCTATAACTTAACTGAAAATGCACGTTGGTATGTTAATTTGTTCTGTATATATCCGGTGGGGCTTGTCTTAACTGCCTCACCTCATATGCAGTACAACACAGTATTAATTAAAACCAATTGCTTGCCTGATTTGTAATGTGTTCAGTGCCCTTGAGTTCTTTTCAGTATTTTTACTGATATTCATTAATTTTCAACAGTTGGACTTCCCTGGTGTTGTTGTTTCTGGTATGCAGCTGATGTCAGAAAATGCAGAAATAAATGAATTTGCAACATTCTGGCAGAAAAATGATGTTGATCTTTCCAGAGGACTTGATTTCACTCCACGAGGATCAGTGTTTGCTCGTTTTACACATTTACAACATGCTCCATATGTCTTTCTAATACAAGTAAGTCAGTTCAGGTTTGTTTGTTCAATTATTACTCCTTTTTATAATTAAAGAAACAGCTAAATCTCTTCAAAATTAGGGTCTCTTTTAAGTATTTTATATTTTGATCTGTTTTCTCCCCTTTCACTATATTTCCTTATATTTTTTCCTTGCTTCATCTGTTACTTCATATTATTTTCATTTGTTACCCATAATTTTTTGCACTTACCAATGATTTGCTTCAGTTTTCTTTCTTGCAGCCTTTGTTTTCCTTGCTGACAGGTAACAAATAATTTTCTGTCCCAACAACACCTCATAATTTGTTTCACACTGTCTTGAATTACTGATTCGCTGGATAAAGGTAGTCCCATTTTTTAAAGATATAAGTTCAGCCAAGTTTTCATTTTGTAATTGTGATATCCTGCTTTAGTTGTTATTGTGTTCCAAATTTATGTGTATATGTTATTATTACTTGCCATCTAATGTATAACAGCATTCATTGTGAATATCTGTCATGGGATGAAACATTGCATTAGCTACAGTAATTTGTAAGTTCCCCTGATAAGGTTTTCTGTATTAATCTTTACCCTTGTAATGATGAATGAAGGTGTATTTCCAGAAGGACTGAAGTACACAGTAATACCTCCCATCAGATATGTGAAAAAACAAGTGACCTTTGTTTATCGATTCTGCCACAATATGTGGTTACTTCTCATCCTGGAGTCTAAGTGACCTGCCTTTTCTTTCTAACCGTCCCTGACCTGTCCCACTTTCCTCCCTGAAGAAGGCATTAATATTTCCAAAAGCAAGGAATGATCATTTCACTATTAAATGTGTCTCTCGGCAGTATCAATATTTCATTTCTTGAAGGCAAATACCAGGTAACATTTTTCTCTTTCTCAGTATTATCTTTCATCACTGTACTGGTTTTGCTGTTGGATTAGCTAACAAAGCTGATGCATGATAAAATTGTGTGTAGTTAGCAAATCATAGTGAATGTAAATAAATATTTCAAATATTGACTGCAGTTAAGAAACATTTTACCAGAAAGGAATGATGAAGGAAAGAAATGGAAGGTATATAAGCAACATATTACATGCTACCATAGTTGAAAACAGATAAATACTGTTATGCCAAGGGAGGAAAGAGATGGGCTATGCAAGCTGAGAAGTATCTAAAAATTGAACAGTAGGAAAGATTGATACTGAATGAAGAGTGAAGAAAGTAGGATTGAAACTGAGAAAAATGATGAGTACAAAGTGAAAAATCCAAAGTAAATGGAAAAACTGAATATGATGTAAACTTTCTCAGTGCCCCAGCCTGCTGTTGTGACCTTCAGTCAGAAAGGACACAGTAAGAGGTACAATTGCAGCTGTGGATTATGTTAGATTAGAGACACATAACGGGAAAAAAAATGAAATAGGAAGGAAACAAGAAGCAGACGTTAAATAGAATTCTGCAACGTTGCATATCTTATCCAGTGCAGGTGACAGAGGCACTGATGCAGAATGCCTGATTCATGACTGTTATCCTTCAATGTAGTGTTACGATCTGTGATTTGTTACAAAATTTGATGGGATGTACTCCTCAAGTTCCTGTTTTGAGCGAGTGATTGCAGTAATCTGTATATGTCCCTATAATTATTTTGTACATGCTGGCTTCTGGTATCATCTAATACTTGTTTAAGACCAACCTTGTTCTCAAAATAAAATAAGAAATAAATATATCATAGTTTACGAGAACAGAAGGGGAGAACTGCATGCCATAATCAATAAACTTCCATCAAATTAATTTAGCATTATCTCCATGACCTTTAATCCAAATATGTAATATATAATCAAGAATTAATTTACAAGTATATCTAGAATGCTAGAATGAATACACCACAGTTCATCAGCAGTAACAAGTGCACTAGTGCAGGAAGAAAGGGGCACAAAGTCTCAGACAACATTAGAGTCTTGTATGTGACAGTATCTTGGAGAGAAATTTTTTCTGTTGGCATAATTCCAGAACACATTATCCTCATTAATATGGAGGACAACAGTAGTAACCCAGTTTATGCCACCATGATCATAGTTAGTTTCTATCAGAGCAAACTCATAGTTAATACCACAACAAACTGCAATGGCACAGACTAATGGCTGATACATAGCTGTGGAAGTAGGCATGTTAAAATAAATATCAACATCATATAAACATGATGAATAGAGCAACTTGGCAGCACAATGATGCCTAACTAATGACTGATAGAAATTGTGACTGTGTGTTAACTTATATAGCAATGTGCTAGGTCAGTCTGTATGCAATACATTTATACTTCAATGATTTGGCCTGATCAAGGACATAAAGAAAGAACAAAATAAAATTAAGGTTATAAAGTTTCACATCATTAGTGCCAATTTGCCTAGCTGCTAGCTGGAAGTAAATAAAGAAAATAAAAGAACCGTCAGAATAAACAGTTGAATATTAATATAATGTAGACAGAATTAAAAAATGAGATGTACCTTGGACTGGGTTCTTGTTGCCTTTTTCCAAGGCACAACCTATGTGCAATGGAAGTAGCCAACATCATCACTAAAGCAAAATATATCATGAGTGTCGAGAAACTTAGAAAGTAAGTAAGAAAAACTGGAGAACAAAAGGAAAAAGAAGAATGCAGGTCATAAAAGGAAACATTATATGTGATGCAGTCTTAACTGAAGGTAGTGAGGACATGTCATTGTACTGAAATTATGTTTTTTTTTTCTATGCTGCTCAGAATGTTTTCAGCCTTTTCTATAACTGTATCAGTCCATGGCTGTATTACTGGTAAAATTTTTCTGTATATCTTTTTGTGTTTGTGGTAGTAGCTTTGAAAACCAGGATTGTTTTGGTTGTTTTTTATGCTGCTGAAGTGGTTGGGCATTACAGAGGATTTCTCTATACTGTTGGTCACTAGTTATTTTTGTTTTGTATTTTAATGTCTATCAGTACTTTTGGAAACAATTCTTCAAATTTGAATTTAAATATTGATAGGAACTTTGAATTGACAAAATTATTCTGTTTGTTAGTATTTTAGTTTTGTCTTCTACATATATGTTTATTTTTAAGATGTGGTTGGAATAATCTAAAGGCTAAGATTATTTACAACAACATCACAACTTTCGTTCTCTAGGTCAGTGAATTTATTTTCAGCGATTGATACTTGATGCTTGTTTACCCTTGTGGCAGTGTTAAACAATTGTGATATTCTGTAGATATATTTAATGTTCAAGAATGTGTTTAGAACTTATCTGTGTTCATTGATATTTAAATCTCCACAAATGAGAATTTGCCCTTAGGATTAGAAACCATGCCCAATACTTCCACTGGGAGAACAGTAAGTACATTGTGTAGTTAATCTTTTGAACATACATAGCTTTTTATCTCTGTAGCTCATCTCTCTGGATGTTTTTCTTCACTTAATAATATAATGTCATTTCTAACTTTATTAATAATCCCTTCCTTTACATATAAGCATGATGGTTTTACTATAATGGGATTCTTTATTATATGAGTTTAGAGTTACACATCTTGTTTCAGATCACGTGCACCAATGTTCTGCTATGTAAACAGTGAGCTATCAGTATTCTGTAGTTCCACTTCTAGGTGTTGCACTTTATTTCTGGTGAATTGGACATTTTGGTGGAGAACTGAGCAACACTGAGCAATGCTTGCCTTGGAGGCTAGTTACTTTTCTTTCCTTCATCTAAAAGTCTTTTGGATGATGAGCACATAGAGTTTTTTTGTTCATCACTTCAGTATCTACTGTTGCTTCTGTTGATTCTTCAATTGTTTTGCAATTTTTAATGGAACCAATGATGATGCTACTGTTTCTACCTATTGCGACTGAGAATGGAGTTGTGTCACCCCTCCCCCGCCTCCCCCCTTGATTGATTATCTGGCTCACCAATTGTTCTTTCCCCAAAACATTCAGATGGAGTCATGTTGTGTGTGGAATCTACATCCTGTATTACTTATGTCAATGCATTTCACATTTTGGGCAAACTGACTAATGGCACTTCATATTCTGCCTTAACATGACTGCCTCACAATATTGTGGTGATGTAGAATAATCACAGTTTATGACATTTGTATCTGTGAATTTTCTCAGACAAGATTTAAGATCACATGTAGCATAGGCCATTTCAGTTTTATAGACTTCCTCTTTGCCTCCAAGAAATATGGAAAATTTTTCTCATGTAGGTTTTATTACATCTGCAGATGCAATCATCTTCCTAACTCAACAAGCAGGGCTGTCAGTTTCACTGCACCATACGAATTTATATTAGTTTTCACATTCAGTTAATTTGCAAGTTCACAATTATAGCTGTCTGAAAGCATAACCAGTTTGCTATTATCAGAGTTCAGTGCTCCATTAGTTTCAGTTTGGGTGCCATTTTGTGTTGTTTCACATAATTTACATGACACTTTGTGTCTGTTTTAGAGCATAATCTGAGTTCAAACATAATAAAGTATCTCAGACAGAATTACATCCTCCATGCCAACTAGCATGGATTCTGAAAACATTGATCACATTAATCCAACTCACACTTTTCTCACATGATACCCTGCAACCCATGGATCAAAGTAATAAGGTAGTTAATAAAGCATTTTACTCAGTACCACATCTGTGCTTATTAGCAAAAGTATGACTATAGTGGGTATCAAGAAAAATCTGTGACTGGATTAAGGTTTTTTTGATGGAGAGACACAGCTTGTTATCTTGGATGGAGAGTTCCCAACTGATGTAAAAGTAACTTCCATCTGTGCCAGGGAAGTGTGTTAGGACCTTTGTTGTGCATGTTGTATTCTAATGACCTTGCAGAAAATGTCGATAGTAACTTCAGACTTTTTTTGCAAATGATGCAGTTTCTATAGTGAAGCACTATGTGAAAAAAGCTGCCCAAATCTTCAGATCTTAATAAAATTTCAAGGTGGTGCAAAGATTGGCAACTTTCTTTAAATTTTCAATAATATAAAAGCATGTACTTCACAAAGTGCAAAAAGTGTAATATCCTATGACTACAGTACTAGCAACAGTTGGAACTGGTCAACTCATACAAGAACCTGGGTGTAACATTGTGTAGTGACACGAAATGGAATGATCACATAGGCTCAGGTATAAGTAAAGCAGGTGGCAAATTTTTATTTATTGATACAGTTTTAGGGAAAAGCAATCATTGGACAAAGATGATTGTTTACAAATCACTTGTACAACCCATCCTAGAATATTGCTTAAGTGTGTAGGATCCACACCAAATAGGATTTACAAGAGATATTGAACATATAAGGAGAAGGACAGCACAAAACCATCAAAATTTTGTTTGACTCATGGGAGAATGTCATGGAGATGCTAAAGAAATTTAAGTGGCAGACAGCTGAAGATAAGCACAAACTATACTGAGGAAGCCTACTTACAAAGTTTCAAGAACTGACTTTAAATGATGATTCTAGAAATACATCATAGCCTACTGTGTATTGTTCCCATAGGTGTTGTGAGATTAGCATAATTACAGTGTATACATAGGCATTTAAATACCCATTCTTCCCACACTCCATACATGAATGGAATAGAAAGAAGTTCTAAGAACTGGTACAGTAGGAAGTACCCACTACCATGCACTTCACAGTGGTTTGTAGAGTATGGATGTAGATGTATACAGGTAAGATTTTACACTGGAATAAATATATTGAGAATGCAGGAAGTAAATGATATTGCTTTCTATTTCCAATGCAAATATTGTTCAGTTGCTGGTGACACAGACACATAGTTAATAATATACCATGAAATGAGTTACGACCTTTTTTTTTAAAGGAAAAAATCCAAGGGAATTATGTTTCTCCTTTATTTGCAAAAAATCTGTCAATTTTTGGAGTCCCTTTACTATACATTTATGAACTCATCATCTCTTTCTAGATCAAATCAAATTATTCAAAGAATTTCATTTTGGATATTATTTATATCATGCTAGAATAAAATATAATTTTGTGCTTACTATTCACCAATTAAAATTAAATGTTCAGATGCCTCAATATGTAGGAAGGAAAATACACACTAAACTAGAATACAGAAACATTCTGAATGTGAAACACAGGCCACTGCAGAAAAAGAATGCACAATACTTCACTACAGAAATTACAGATGCTGTATAACAAAGCAGCACCAAGGCATTTGTGATGTCTTTGAGACCATTCAGTTGCAATATTCAGAAAAGCCAGACAGATGTAATAAATATAGTACTGCTTGTGTTCTATGTGAATGAACAAATTTAAAATCATGGTAAAATACACTACTCTACTATATGAAGTTAACGTAACATGTTAATGACAGAAGAGGATAGCAACACATACAGCAACAATAATAGCAGCATCACTCTTGCTGCATTGGTAGAATCTAGGCAGAAGTTGAAGCAAGTAGAAATAGTAATTAGCTGTAAATATAATGAATAACATTCAGGACAAGTATGAAGATATACTGAAGTACAAAAGCATATTGTTCTTTATATAATATGACTTATTATTATAATTTCTTAGGCAATATGCTATTGGTGTTTATGAATCAATCAAAACTAAAACTCAGTGAAACATTAATATAGTTTAAGTATTTGTTTTTTATATAATTGCAAAATGAGTATTAGAGTCAACAAAATAATTAAAATAAATTTAAACTTAGGTGGATAATTCTGGACCCACTCGAATGGGTACTATGAGAATATTTTTGGCTCCAAAATTTGATGAGCGCAGAAGACCTATGCTGTTACGTGATCAGAGGCACCTCTTCATAGAGTTGGATAAGTTCACAGTCCAGTGTAAGTACTATTTGTGATCACTATTGTTACTTAAACCTTTATTAATAGCTAACAACTCACAGCACTATTGATATAGGGTATAACAAAAGTTTTCTTACTAATCAACTAAAAGCAAACTAATTACCTCAATCAAAAACTGTACTAAACAAATCAAAAACAAAAACCTGGTAAATTTGAAACACAGGGTGCTCAAAATTTGAAATCATTTTATTTTCTGTCATTCAGTATCACAGAAAAAGAATCACATATGATATGCTCCTTTGTTTTTGAACCGTTTTCTTAATGTTGCTTATGGCCTGTCTCAATATGTCTTATTTCATGACTGTTGGAGTGATTTAGTAAAAAAGTTGAGGACTATACTCTCCATTTCTGGACAGTGAATTACGTGCTTAACGTGCTGCTCAAAACAAATAATTTTAATCATGCATTGTTAGTTTTTAATTTGATCACTACAAAGAAACTTAAAAGAACTAGCTTCACAACATTTTGGAGACAATTTGGAGAACTCAAAGAGCTACAGAAGCTCATAGAAAGAGATATGTTGTCAAGTAACTTGCTCATTCTATAAACATTGTAAAATGAGTAAACCATTATAAATGAGAACATTATTTTTGGTGTATATGCATGTTTCATGCAGGAATTGCAGAAATGTGATGAAATATTATTGTTGTTCCTTGGCAGAGTAACAAAATTGTGTGTCAGACAGGGATTCAAATTTGAACACATCTCCTTTGCACACAGTGCTCATTGCACTATTTGACCCAAACCTCATTACCAACTGAAATATTTATCTTGCCACTATCTCTCGTCCATTCCATCTGAAGAGGTTCCTTTGTAAATCTGTGGATTACCATCCTTGGGAGTAAGGGTACAATAAATAGTTCAGCTTGTAAATAGCCTCAGTGTTGTCCTTTTTCCTGTGTATAACTGTGGTTGTTTGCTCATTTGAAATGCAACATCCTATGATTGTTTTATGACTGTGAACTTGTACTTCATTTCTTGCAATATACAGTTACAGTAAACATATAATCAACACCGTCATCTTTACTATTCTCCTTTCATTAAAAATAAAACAACTTCAAGGTATGGTAGTTAATTATTTAAATTGTATTGTTGATTACATTTCATTATGTCACAAAATGACAATCAAACAATTGAAAATCCAAAATGGAATGTAAATGACAATCAATCCTCAAAATTGTACTGATGAACTAATACTTCAGTCTATTCCTTTAACATTAATGTACCTCAGGAATTCAGTGCTCCTCCATACCAGACTGCTATGGTTTATAGAGCCTCTACAGCCACATCACTAGAGGCCTTTTAATTTTGGTGATGTCTGCTACATGTGGAAGACTCATTTCATCCTTAGATGACCTTGAAAAACATGTGAAAATATGAAAATGTATGCTTTACAAAAATAACAGATGACTGTAGTTATTCTTTGGTGGCTCCAAATCAACTATCATTCTGTGGTAAGGGATAGTGCAAGATGCATGCCACCCATATTACAAGGGCTGTGATTCATTCCGTATCTTCCATAATTAGCCATGAGATATAACAGACCTTGAGAGGCAGTGCCCATATAATATATCCATATCCTGTATCCATCCCTTAGGATTTAAATAGGCATAAGGCCTCCTTTCTTGATAGAATTATCCTTGTACGTAAGTGGGGACACCATTTGCTCTTGAAAAAGAGATAAAACTTCGCTGCTTTTTTACAACTTTCAAATATAACTGGAAATGGTACATACCCTCATTCTATCTCAAGTCAAAACCTACATTTCTGAGTATTCTGTAGCACATTTCCTCTAATATTCTGCTAACCCTAGGCTGCTTCTTGAAACAATTTTGCTAGCTTCTTGGGAGCAGGATATTATTTTTCCATGCTCTGATTTATATACAATGTGTTTTATTTATGAACTTTACAATTAACTGACCTAAACCACACATATGTTGTACATGGTAACCATTTATACCTCTCCATTGTATAACAATAGCAACTTCTGCATAGGCGACTTTTTCTTGCTAACTGAAGAGCTGATCCCTGATTGTCATTTGTTGAAAAATTAATATAACTCTTCGCTCTTTATTTGTGTCGTTTTTTATTCTTCTTAATTAGTCATATTATGACATCATAACTTCAACCCAGTGTTTACTGATGGTAAGCAAGTATTCTTTTACTAACTTACATTTTCTTCACTGTAAAAGTGAAAGTGGTTTGATATTTACTGTAAATTTAATTTCATTTCTCCAAAAGCTGACTACTTACGACTTTATTACCAACTTATTGTTATATGTTAACCCAACTTGGTTTGATTTCTTATGAAATCTTGAATGGTTTTTTAAAAGAAATATTATTGCAAGTGGAGGACTGTCTTTCCAATTTGTGAGCAACACTGGCATGCTGGAAACAAGTATGGCACATCCACTTGATTTACTGTTCTAATAATCCCTTAAAATTTTATATAAACCCAAACATTTTATATTCTTCAAAAAATTTCGATGAAAAATTGTTTTCCCCAAAATATTTATATTCTATTTTTACAGTTCTATCAGTCATTATGTAAGTAGTAAATATGTTTATGATGTCCATATTCTGAGGAGCTTGCTTTCCCATTATTTCCCTAACTTGGGGCCTACAGTTCTCCCATTATGTTCTGATGTGTGGCTCATCTCCAGAACATGTGGTGTTTTCCATCATTTGTCCCCTACTACCATCCTGGCTGTATATTTACCTTATGCGCTCCACACACTGACTGTTCCACAATCTACTCACCCCACCACCAGGCTGCCTCATTAGTTTTCAATAACAACTTTCATCCTCATATTGAAATGTAGAATGGTACTGTTATCCTTACAGTTGTCCATTCTGGGACCATCTATCTCTGGGTAATCTTCCACATCTTTATTTAAGGTATACAGATCATTTGTGAACGTTAACAGTTCATTTATATTTTGCCAACTGTAGTATCAAATTTATTTTCTGATCTGGTAAGGTAAATGGTGTACTAGTTGACTTTCATCTATCACGACATCTAAATATTTTCAGCCTGTCAAGTGTCACTTTGTATACTTAAAACTTCTCCAGCTCTGGTTCACTAGATGACAAACGTTTCTTTTAAAATTTTTCCTCATGGTCATCATATGACTTAAAATTGTTCCTAGTATGCAGTTCTCCACTCACTGCATCCCAATCCAAATAACTGTGGATAAAATGTACTTTATTTTGCGTCATCCCATTGTTTTTGTAATGATTTTCAGAAAGCTGTAATAAAATAGGAAGGGCGAGTCTCACCTACAGATTTGAAATTTTCAGAAATTGTTTGGTTAAATTTGTTCCTGATTCTACTCAAAATTCCTCTAGTAATTCTTTGTCTTTTTAACATCTTCTCTAGTCTTTTCCAGTTCCTCCCAAATTTTCCTAAATTCCTTCCCTGTTTTCTCAGTTTCCTGTTGAATGAGGTGAACTTATAGATAAATCAGTTCTTTCATGTAATTTTTTCTCTACTACATCAATCACACATCCTTCCAATACTGTTAAAGGGCAGTGTAAGAGAAATAACTCATCTGATTTTGTGGTTAGTCCAGTACACTTATTTGAAGGCAAGTGTTTGAAACTTGTTCTTGAAGACATGCAAATTTCTGCTTGGTTGACTTCTGGAGTTGTTTCAAGTCAATTTTCACTTCTTTGAATTGTTCACCTACTTCATGTCTAAGTAAATGGCACTGATTACTGATTTCAGATTCCATTTCAGCCTTTAGATTGAACATTATGTTGTTTAATTCAGTTATTCACTGACTTGCTTCAACCTTTCCCTGACACAATTCTATAATCTCTTGAGTTTTCTAGCATGTGGATGTGTTACTACATTTGCATCATAGAATTTAATATTTATTTTTTATATTTCAATATTTATTGAGTTAATAACTTCACTGTTGCTATCAATTTTAGCACTACTTTTATTTAAATCAGCAGTTTCTTGTTTAATTTTTTCTAAAAGTTTTTCCAGTATCAAACTTTAATGGATGGCATATTTTCTTATGTCGAATACGGTCTAATCCTGTACTGCAATCTTATATGAATCTCTGTTTTATGTTATGGAAGCAAGATATTCAAAGTGTTATGTTTGCCTGCTTTATTTCGTTGTTGATTGTCCTCGGTGTCAACATACTGCGTTGTGATACTGGCTGAAAAATGTGTGTGTGTGTGTGTGTGGGGGGGGGGGGGGAGGTGAAGTTCAACACTGACTACTTGAAATCATGTAGCCAACAGATGTGTTTCACAATTCTTTACTTTCACTGTTCACAACTGGTCAGGTAAAGAATATTCAAATTTACAATTTATAAACTATAATTTTGAATTTAACAACATTTTTTTACATTTTAATACCTTTCACATTTGTTAATATATAAGAAACAGTGTTACAGTTTTTATTTTTAATTATGATTAGGTTGCCTGCAATTTACCTAACGCTATGAGCAGGGCAGTATTTAGACAGCAACAACATGTGCAGCTGCACAGGGCAGCAAAATTGTTTTTTTTTTTGGGGGGGGGGGGGCAAAATCTTGCCATTGAAACTTTGCATCACCATTCAGGTATTCAGTAATTTACTGGCAAAGTGTAGGTAAATATTTGTACCTGTCATTAAACTCATATTTTACTACTAGTCTACCTGTATAATGACTTCCATGTATGAGTGGATGAGTGCATTAAGCCTCCGTCAAATATGGAGTGTGCAACCTATGCAGGCACCCAGTGCAGTCTCCGTGTTGCTTGCTACGGAATCGCCCCTGTCAAACAGGAGGTGGTGCCCGCGCTATACCGCCCTTTGCTTGCAGCATGGTGTTAGCAAGTGGTGATTTTCTACAAATTCCAAGGCAGGCAAGTGTGCACAAGATTGTAGCAGAAATAGAAAGAGTCATTCATTGCATTGGTGTGTGCAAATGTATTTCTGTACTACATATAATATTTTGATAGTAAAAATGTGATAAAAGGGGCTGCAGCAAGGAAGAAAATTGCTAACAATCTATGTCAGGCAGGTATTTTCTTTGTTTATAAATAAGAGCACAGTTGCTAAAAAAAACTAAACTCCATGCAAACAGGCCATGAAGGCCCAATGGTACTGACCAGCTGCCATGTAATCCGCAGCCCACAGGTGTCACTGGATGTGGATATGGAGGGACATGTGGTCAGCACACCACTCTACCGGCTGTATGTCAGTTTATGAGACTAGAGCCACTTTTTCTCAATCAGAAAGCCTCACAAGGGCTGAGAGTGCACAGCTGCACAATATCTATATATAGTACCAGATGAATATTGTAGTGTACAATTCAGTTCAGTTGGAAATAATAATGTGCTTGCACAAACTAGCAATGCAATTGTAGTACAGTTTACACCTCGTATATGCCACTTTGACAACAGCTTCTTCAGTATTGATTGTTAAGTCTATAGCCCTTAAAAAGCTTCATCACCCTCAAGCAAGTGTACCGATGGCATTTTCTACCACAAAATGGCCCATACATATCTGTTTATCCCCTTCATCACCCGTCAGCATGCTTGGATCCGGTAGTGGTTTTGGAGCCAGAATACATCTTCCTTCTATGAATTTGTGGAAAAATGCAGAGTTTTCAAAACTTCTGCTGTCACTATATCTGCCATAGCTGCCGATGTCAGTAACCAAGGAGTTGTAACTGTGATCAGTAACTGCCATCAGGACAATTGAAAACAAGTTTTTGTAACAAAAATAATTTCAGGCACCATTTTTAGCACACTTCATTCTAAAATGCTTCCCATCCATGCTGCCAGAGCAGTTAGGAAAATGCCACCACTCCATCAATCCCATCTCAATTTTTTTTCCAGATTTTTTTCTGCTGGTTGAGGTAAATACAGGGGTTGCAAAATGTTGTACATTTCTTGACACACATATTTTACTAAGCTGGAGACAGTTGTCCTTCCCATGCAGAATTAAAAAGTGATGATGTGATTTAAATTACCAGTGGCCACAGGTCTGGAAAAAATGTACTGTTTGTTAGTAATAAATGTGTCATACGAAATAAACAATTTGCATGCAGGTTGATTGAAAGATGAGGCTGTTTGAGCATAATGGAAGAATCTATGAGACTCCTACAGCAAATACCTAAAATTCTTAAAGATCCAAGAAGTATAAGAACTGTCCATGGGCATGTCATTTGGAGTTTCTTATTGACACACTGTCACCATGTCATACGTCACTAGATGTTGAAGAGTCAGAGGAACCATTTCTTGATAGCGAGGTGAGAGGAAGAAACATAATTGAATCTGTAATATCAGGTCAGCTAGGAGAAAAAGCCAAATAAAAAAGAAATAAATGAAGATGTAGCTGCAGTCACAAATTATCAACACACCAGGGACAGTAACATGAGAGAGAAGTGCGAGCTTGACCATATGCCAACTTATTTATCAGTTATGCACACTCTTCAAAGACATTCCCAGCTCAAACACAAACTCATTTAAAAATGCCGTGGCACAATATTTAGAGAGATTCAACTTATGATATTAAACAATGAAGCACCACCACCTCCATCCTCTGCAGTCATAGGATCACTCAGCTCAGTTGTATCACAATGTACTGCAGATACTGTTTCATAAAATGAAGTTACCATCACACTTTTGGAACCAAGGGAATCTTCCAATGACTTTTCTAGTGCCAGAGAAATGCATGAGAAGGTGAAAGTTTGT
Source organism: Schistocerca americana (assembly GCF_021461395.2). Lineage (NCBI taxonomy): Eukaryota > Metazoa > Arthropoda > Insecta > Orthoptera > Acrididae > Schistocerca > Schistocerca americana. The sequence goes on along the minus strand of NC_060120.1, from coordinate 635,226,871 downwards.
TTCAGTGTAGTTGATTGACAATTGATCTGTAGCTCACACTTGTTTGTACACAGTGTTGACAAAACTTTCAGTTTATATGTTGTTTATTCTATGTTTTATAATTATTACTATTTTTGAAAATATATAGTTACAGTAAATAATAAAATAATGTAAATGTTTTATACCATAAAAATAATATTCTGACATAAATAATGTTATGCCAAGCAGTGACAGAAGAATCAGTTAACATCACAAATAATGAGCTTGCCTCAAACAAATTGACAAGTCTTTCCTCTGAACCTACTGATTTTCTCTAGTTCATTTCAGTTTTTGAGATTTTTAGTTAAATGGGCTTATGTAAGGTTTCCAATTGTTTGCAAGGCATTCAACAGTAACTGAAGAAATGATCTTCACAAGACCACAGTTCCTTGCAGACACAGTGAAATTCCCCATCACCTTGACATTTAGTGCTTCATATTTCCACTTTCTTTGTTTCCTCAAAGCAAGTGAAAACAAGCCAACAGTTGTTAACCTTGAGTACTGCTGTTCATGTTTACTGGACAGCAGCTAATGTGCTCACTATGAGCACCATTCAACAACTAGATCACTGCATCCTGCCCACACTCTTGTTTTACCACAACTGACCGCACTGGGCAACAGAGTGTATGGGCAGCCCGCTTTCTGTTTGACACAGACTTACTCTCCACATAGTGACATGGCCTATGAGATCTCAAATATGGTGTGTTGTTTGATTCTTCATCCATTCATGGTTATGTTGCCATCATACACAACACCATTCCACATGGTTCACAGCTTAAAATTAAGGTATGTAATTCAAGTATTACATGGTCTTAGTGAAGTTGATTCTGTTGTATTTGGTACAATCAAATTGAGTAGACTTTCAACTATCCAGTCATTACTATCTGGTCTCTGGACTATCTAACCTATTTAATGAATGTCATAAAAGTACTTCTCTGTAAGAAAATGAGGATGAAATTATTGTACTTACATTTTTGCAAATCTTTAGCAAGCAGCCACCAGCTACAATGCTGCATGGCCTTGCAGAATGCTTTATATATCTTTTGTGCTTCTAAAACATCTGGAGTCACAATTACAATATTGAATATATTATGGTAACCACTCTTCAAAAAATGATATTTGGAAGTGCCCACAAACAACAATGAACACAGGGAGAGAGAGCAGCTCTCTTGGGAACCCTGTAATCTTTGTATCTTCAGTTGCATATCAGATGGCCAAAGTGTATGTATTGTTAAATTGCTATTTCACATGGTCCTTTGTGTTTTAATTAAAGAGTCTGAAATAGGTAATAAATGAAAATGATAACCCTGTCACAGGACTGGAGCTGGAAGTGCTAGGTGGGTGGATTGTATAGGTCTTGCACCTGGGTTTTCCACAGGAATATCATCCCTGTGACAAGCAGTTGGGAGTGGCAGTGGCATAGAGATTGACTAGGATGTTGTGTTGGTTAGGTGGGAAATGGAACACTATTTTAGGAAGGGGGAGTTACTGGGGTAGGATAACCCTCACTCCAGGGAATGATGGTACATAATCAAAGGATTCGATTCAGTTGTTCCAGTCCAGGGTGTATTGTTTGACAAGGGAGATCTTTCATTTTAATTTATTCTTGGTGGTGGTGGGAGGATTGGGGTGTGCAAGGATATGGTACAGGAAATCCATTTGTAGACTAGATTTGGTTGGTAATGTCTGTCTCTGAAGGCCTTCATGAGATTTTCAGTATACTGAGTAGGAGTTCTCTTCAATGCAGATATGTTACCCATATATGACCAAACTTCTGTATGGAAGGAATAGCAGATGCTGAAATGCAGGCACTGTTGGTGATTAGTGAATTTAATGTGGACAGAGGTGTGGATGGAGCCATCGGAGTAATAGAAGTCAATGTCCAGGAAGGTGGCACATTAGGTTAGTGAAGACTAGGAGAAGTGGATAGTGGAGAAGGTATTGAGGTTGTGAAGGAATGAGGATATGATGTCCTGATCATGAAGATATTATCAATGAATCTGTAACAATCTAGGGAATGGGATTTTTGGGAGGCTAGGAATGTTCCCCTTTGTTGGCCCATGAACAGGTTGACATAGGAGGGTGCCATGTGGATCCCCATGGCTGTCCTGAAGATTTGTTTTTATTCCTTCCCTTCAAAGGAAAAGTAGTCGTATGCCAGGAGATAGTTGGTAGGGTGTATAAGAAATGAGGTAGTTGGTTTGGAGTCTGAAGAACATTGGGAGAGGTAGGGCTCTATTGCAAAAAGGCCATGGGCAAGAGGGATGTTGGTGTAGAGGAAGGTGTCATACACAGTGATGAGTATGGTTCCTGAAGCTAAAGGAGTGGAAATGGTGGAGACTGGTCAAGGAAGTGGTTAGTATCTTTGATATTGGAAGCTAGGTTTCAGACAATTAGTTGGATATATTGGTCAAAAGGAGCAGAAATTCTTCCAGTTGCATTCTACTAGAACTTTCCTACAAAATTAATATTAGTTAACATTGCATTGTTCAAAGATGTTGCAGTTCAAATATTTTGAATTTTTTCAAATAATTCATTTGTCAAATTAAGCAGAATAGTTTAATTGCTTTATTCTTGTTTCTGAACTCAGTGGTGAAGTTAGTTTATTTACATAAGATTGTTTTAGGAAATGTGCAACTCCTTAAATGTGAATGTGTGAGAAAATATTTAGAATGGAGAGCCCAGTGAAAATTTCTTTAAGCAAAATTGTTCTATTGGGTTCAGCAGTAGCAAACAGTCTTAGCCACTACCGTGGCATGCGGATTTTTGTCTGCCCAGACATGCATGTTATACATGTTGTTGGTGCCATCTGTTGTAAAGGTTGACTCATCACTGAACATTCTGAAGCAATAGAGCTGCTGGTTTCCATTTAACCAGTTACAAAAGTGCAATTGGTTGGTACAATCATGTGGCTCTAAAAGGTGAACTTTGTGCACATGAAAAGGATACAATCCATTCTCATGAAGAATCCTACATGCCTTAGATTGTGAAACATTCAATCAGGTAACTAGGCATCTTGTACTTAAATAAGGACTGCACTCTACTGAATTAAGAATGTTTTCCTCTTCCTGAACATCACAATGTCTTTCAGAGTGAATACAAATACTGGGAAGAGTACCAATTTCTATCAATGTTCTATATGTTCCACTGAATGTTTTGGGCACTTGGAATCCTACAATTAGAATAAAACAGTGATATTCAGCAACAGCAGCTTTGACATTACCATCACAGAAGCCCAAAATGTACACCATCTCTCCATACTCCAGCAATGAAAACTTGTAATGCATCACAAAGTATACTGTGTACAGTAGACAGGAGATAGCAACAGTAAACAGTGACTGCAATATCAAGAACCTGGTTGTTATGCAAATATACCATCCACTGCACTTGTCTACCTAAGACTGATCGTGTGTCCTGTGAACATAAGTGTAGCACTCCATACACCGTGGCATGTTTTGGAACTCTTTGTAGATCCTTAATTATTGATGTGATCAAAATACTGAATTTACATTTTTTGTTCCAAATAACCTAAGGAATAACCTCCAGCAACCAGCAGCTTTTAGCAGGGGGGATGTGAAGTGTGACATAAGAGTCTTAGGATGGCATGCACCACTTCCAAGCTTTCTCGGTGATGAAAGATATTTGTGACCAACGGGGACACCCCGTTGTAGGAGATACTATTATGATATGTGCTGATGGAAAAATGGCTTGAACCCATCACTTCTACAATGCAGGATGGTGAATCGGTGTCTCCACATGCTGCTTTGGGGCTGCTTGTTACTTGGTGTCATACTTTGAAGGTGTTTAGAAAACAGGGAAAAAATGAGGAGAGGCCATAGCCGAAGTTGAAGCAATGACAAATGATGTTGAATTGTCTTAAGTAAAATATACTTCTTGTGTTGCTCTTGCACTAGCCACTTATGTATAAGATATCCTGTCAACACACTTAGTATATGAGATTGGCTCAAATGGCTCTGAGCACTATGGGAGTATATGAGATTGTGTTGTTTTAGAAGAAGGTGTGAATATAGAAAGTTTAAAGTTCAGTTATTTATGTTATTCAAGTAGCTTGAAGGAAAATTGAAGTTCTCTTTTAGCACCCATCCACACATAAAGAGATGAAGTTCTATGAAGATTGCTAGAGTGTGATTGGATGGAACTGCCTAGCAGGTCCATGTTGCCAAACATCAAGAAAAGGCGGCTGAAACAAATCTTATTAAATAAAGTGATTGGTATCAAATATCAGAGGGTTACATATCACACACAGCATTGAACCCATACCAAAAATCATTGTGGTTTCATTCCATTGGGCATACCAACAACAGCATCACAGTACTTTTACTCCTTTCTACATCTACATCTACATTGATACTCCGCAAGCCACCCAACGGTGTGTGGCGGAGGGCACTTTACGTGCCACTGTCATTACCTCCCTTTCCTGTTCCAGTCGCGTATGGTTCGCGGGAAGAACGACTGTCTGAAAGCCTCCGTGCGCGCTCTAATCTCTCTAATTTTACATTCGTGATCTCCTTGGGAAGTATAAGTAGGGGGAAGCAATATATTCGATACCTCATCCAGAAACGCACCCTCTCGAAACCTGGCGAGCAAGCTACACCGCGATGCAGAGCGCCTCTCTTGCAGAGTCTGCCACTTGAGTTTATTAAACATCTCCGTAACGCTATCACGGTTACCAAATAACCCAGTGACGAAACGCGCCGCTCTTCTTTGGATCTTCTCTATCTCCTCCGTCAACCCGACCTGGTACGGATCCCACACTGATGAGCAATACTCAAGTATAGGTCGAACGAGTGTTTTGTAAGCCACCTCCTTTGTTGATGGACTACATTTTCTAAGCACTCTCCCAATGAATCTCAACCTGGTACCCGCCTTACCAACAATTAGTTTTATATGATCATTCCACTTCAAATCGTTCCGTACGCATACTCCCAGATATTTTACAGAAGTAACTGCTACCAGTGTTTGTTCCGCTATCATATAATCATACAATAAAGGATCCTTCTTTCTATGTATTCGCAATACATTACATTTGTCTATGTTAAGGGTCAGTTGCCACTCCCTGCACCAAGTGCCTATCCGCTGCAGATCTTCCTGTATTTCGCTACAATTTTCTAATGCAGCAACTTCTCTGTATACTACAGCATCATCCGCGAAAAGCCGCATGGAACTTCCGACACTATCTACTAAGTCATTTATATATATTGTGAAAAGCAATGGTCCCATAACACTCCCCTGTGGCACGCCAGAGGTTACTTTAACGTCGGTAGACGTCTCTCCATTGATAACAACATGCTGTGTTCTGTTTGCTAAAAACTCTTCAATCCAGCCACACAGCTGGTCTGATATTCCGTAGGCTCTTACTTTGTTTATCAGGCGACAGTGCGGAACTGTATCGAACGCCTTCCGGAAGTCAAGAAAAATAGCATCTACCTGGGAGCCTGTATCTAATATTTTCTGGGTCTCATGAACAAATAAGGCGAGTTGGGTCTCACACGATCGCTGTTTAAGGAATCCATGTTGATTCCTACATAGTAGATTCTGGGTTTCCAGAAATGACATGATACGCGAGCAAAAAACATGTTCTAAAATTCTACAAGAGATCGACGTAAGAGATATAGGTCTATAGTTTTGCGCATCTGCTCGACGACCCTTCTTGAAGACTGGGACTATCTGTGCTCTTTTCCAATCATTTGGAACCTTCCGTTCCTCTAGAGACTTGCGGTACACGGCTGTTAGAAGGGGGGCAAGTTCTTTCGCGTACTCTGTGTAGAATCGAATTGGTATCCCGTCAGGTCCAGTGGACTTTCCTCTATTGAGTGATTCCAGTTGCTTTTCTATTCCTTGGACACTTTGTTATCATCAACCAATTTCAGTTTGAAAACAGCAATGAAATTTATTCATATAATATGGTACTGGAGGGAGGTATGACTTATACCATCCATCACTTAGCTTTACCATGGCAAAGAAAGGAGTGATATATCAATGAAAATAATTAATTTTTGAAAATATAATGTAATTGGATGGATTTTAAAAAAATCTACCTACCAAATGGTAGTAGGAGAATACACATGTAAAGGTATTTAAATTTGCAAGCTTTTGGAGCCAGTGCCTCCTTCTTCTGGGTGAAGGGTTGAAGGGGAAGGAAGAGGGTGAAATAAAACGACTGGTGAGGTTTAGGAAATGGGAAGAGTTCTGAAAAGTCACTCAGAACCCTAGCTTAGGGGAGACTTACTGGACAGGATGAGAAGGGAAGGCCAATTGTTGAGGACTGGGAAGTGAGGTATTCATGCATGTGAATTATTAACCAAGGTGTAAAGAAATTAATAGATAATATAATTAACTACAAACACAAACTGGTATATACCTGCTTGACATCACCTCCTATTCTATAGACGAATTTTTAATGTGTAGTAATATAATATATGATTTGTGTGTGTGTGTGTGTGGATGGGTGTGTGTGTTTGAGAGAGAGAAAGAGATCAGACACAGTTAAGTATTAATCACTGAATTTAAAAAGCGAGTGGGAGGTAGCTTAGGATACTCATGTAAATGGTCAGCATGTTGCTATTATTTCACTGAGAAAGTGTATCATAATTGTAAAACTGACTTGTTTCACACCACAGCAGAAGGTCATATTTATGATGCATGATACATCAAATAACTAACCGAATGATTAACACTGAATTAAACAGAATACTGTTGTTTTCCATTGCTGATGATACAAGTAGGGTACTAGATTTAAAATTGAGCTTCAGTGTGACAAATATTGTGCAAAAATATACCTACTCATGAATACTGTATTCAGTAATTTGATTCATCGGTTTTAAATGTTGTGTAAAAAGCAATTAACTAAAGGTGAATTTGTTAGATGGTGAATTTTATGATTCAGTCCTTTTGGATTCCTGAAAGATGATAATTGACTAATAACATTTACCACTGTGAATTGGTAACAAAAATTTCTCATTTTTGGTCATCAGTATACACTAGTAGTAGCAGTAGTAGTGGTTTTTTTCATCTGTAGATCAGTTTTATAAGGATATTGGACATGTCCTGGTATTACTATTTAAGAACAACAACAAAATATAATTGATATGTACAGGCACTTACACCTACAGGTCTAGTTTGACAAGGACGGGACAGTTACATAGATTCTCTGTGAATCTGAATGTGAACTGCATGAAAACTGCAATACTTTAAAGGCCAAATACTAGTGATTAAATTACAGAATCAATATTTCAAATGTAATGAAAACTATTCTAATGCATCTTTAATGTGTTTCACATAGGGGCAATAATAACAATATAAGACACAGCATGGTGAAACACCATATTTAAGCTTAAAGGCAATTGTCTTACTTATGTTTCATGTCCTATAAGAAAGGGAAAAAAGTGACTAATACTAGTATGAAGTAGTTTCACCACATAATACACTGTGAGTTATCAAGTTTATGTCTACCAGTTGACAGTTTTTCTCTCAATATTTCTTTCTTTAAATATATGTAAGGTTTTATGGCAGTCAAGGCAGAAGTGGATATAAAATTTCCTATTATGTCTTTTGGACAGTTTTGGTTTCAGCAATTCATTTTTCTTATGACTAGTTTTTGTTTTTAAAAAGAAACCTTCAGTTCTTTTATATGTTGGTTAAACCCATAAACTGTCATCCTGTAACTGTTGACTAGCTTCATTTTATACACCATTATAATGTACAAAATGGCACAAGTTACTATATTCAGAATTATATGTAACTGATTCAGTTACTATGGAAATGATCTGAAGATGATCTATTAAGAGTCAAGCACTATTGCACAAGATGACATGAGTCAATAGAAGCAGATAGCATGTTCCAGAAGAAGCTGCATTACGAAATATTTCAAGATATTTAATTATGGAAAGGAAAGTTGCTACTCACCATATAGCAGAGACGCTGAGCCACAAATAGGCACAACAAAAAGACTGTCACAAATGAAGCTTTTGGCCAGTAAGACCTTAGTCAAAAATAGTTGACAGACACCACACACACACACACACACACACACACACACACACACACACACACACACACACACATGACTGCAGTCTCCTCAGGCAACTGAAGCCACACTGCGAACAGCAGCACCAGTGCCTGATGCGACTGGGTGGGGTAAGCAGGAGGCTGGAGTAGAGAGGGGGAGGGATAGTAAGGTAGGGGTGGTGGACACTGAAGAGCTGCTGTGGAGCAAGCAGGGATGAGGTCGAGAGAAGGTAGGGCAGCTATGTGTAATTGGGAGGTTAGACAAATGGTGGGTGGGGGGGGGGGGGTGGGGGGGGGGGACTGTTGGTGAAAAAGGAGAGAAGTAAAAAGACTGTGTGTGATGGTGGATGAGGGACATGTAGTGCTGGAATGGGAACAGGGAAGGGGATGGATGGGTGAGGACAGTGACTAATGATGGTTGAGGACAGGAGGGTTAGGGGAACATAGGATATATTGCAGGGAAAGTTCCCATGTGCGCAGTTCAGAAAAGCTAGTGTTGGTAGGAAGGATCCACAGACTGTGAAGCAGTCATTGAAATGAAGGATGTCATGTTTGGCAGCATGCTCAGCAACAGGGTGGTCCACTTGTTTCTGGGTAACCATTTGTCGGTGGCCATTCATGCAGACAGTCAGCTTGTTGGTTGTCATGCCCACATAGAAGGCAGCACAGTGGTTGCAACTTAGCTTCAAGATCACATGACTGGTTTCACAGGTAGCACTGCCTTTGATGGGATAGGTGATGTTTGTGACCAGACTGGAGTAGGTGGTGGTGGGAGGATGTATGGGACAGTTCCTGCATCTAGGTCTATTACAGGGGTCTGAGCCATGAGGCAAGGGGTGGGGGTTGTCTAGGGATGAATGAGTATTTTGTGTAAGTTTGGTGGACAGCGGAATACCTCAGCTCTCCCCTGCCCTTTGTCTAACCTCCCAACTCCACATAGCTGCCCTACCCTCTCTCCAGCTCCTCCCTGCAAGTTCCCCATCAGTAATTCACTGTCTGCCACACCTACCCTACTATCCCTCCCCCTCCCTACCCAACCTCCTCCTTACCCCACCCAGTTGCCACTCCCATCATGCACTGATGCTGCTGCTTGCAGTGTGGTTTCAGTTGCTTGAGAGTGTAGTTGTGTTTGTGGGCTGTGTTTGTGCAATATATACATATATATATATAAAAACAGACATGTCTGCTTGTGTCTGTATGTGTGGATGGATATGTGCGTGTGTGCGAGTGTATACCTGTCCTTTTTTCCCCCTAAGGTAAGTCTTTCCGCTCCCGGGATTGGAATGACTCCTTACCCTCTCCCTTAAAACCCACTTCCTTTCGTCTTCCCCTCTCCTTCCCTCTTTCCTGATGAGGCAACAGTTTGTTGCGAAAGCTTGAATTTTGTGTGTATGTTTGTGTTTGTTTGTGTGTCTATCGACCTGCCAGCGCTTTTGTTCGGTAAGTCACCTCATCTTTGTTTTTATATATAATTTTTCCCACGTGGAATGTTTCCTTCCATTATATATATATATATATATATATATATATATATATATATATATATATATATATATATATATACAAAAGCGCTGGCAGGTCGATAGACACACAAACAAACACAAACATACACACAAAATTCAAGCTTTCGCAACAAACTGTTGCCTCATCAGGAAAGAGGGAAGGAGAGGGGAAGATGAAAGGAAGTGGGTTTTAAGGGAGAGGGTAAGGAGTCATTCCAATCCCGGGAGCGGAAAGACTTACCTTAGGGGGATAAAAGGACAGGTATACACTCGCACACACGCACATATCCATCCACACATACAGACACAAGCAGACATATTTAAAGACCAATATATATATATATATATATATATATATATATATATATATATATATATGTGTGTGTGTGTGTGTGTGTGTGTGTGTGTGTGCGTGTGTGTGTGTGTGTCATCCATTTTTGATGAAGACCTTACTAGCTGAATGCTTTATTTGTGACAGTGTTTTTGTTGTGTCTATCTGCAACTCAGCATCTCCACTATATGGTGAGTTTTTCATAATATTGTTATATGCCATCCGATGCTTATCTCACTAGGGGTAAGATAGATACTGCCTACTGGAAAATTAAAGAGACCTTTGGAGAAAAGAGAACCTCTTTTATGAATATCAAGAGCTCAGATGGAAACCCAGTTCTAAGCAAAGAACGGAAAGCAGAAAGGTGGAAGGAGTATATAGAGGGTCTATACAAGGGCGATGTACTTGAGGACAATATTATGGAAATGGAAGAGGATGTAGATGAAGATGAAATGGGAGATATGATACTGTGTGAAGAGTCTGACAGAGCACTGAAAGACCTGAGTCAAAACAAGGCCCCGGGAGTAGATAACATTCCATTAGAACTACTGACAGCCTTGGGAGAGCCAGCCCTGACAAAACTCTACCATCTGGTGAGCAAGATGTATGAGACAGGCGAAATACCCTCAGACTTCAAGAAGAATATAATAATTCCAAAGAAAGCAGGTGTTGACAGATGTGAAAATTACTGAACTATCAGTTTAATAAGTCACGGCTGCAAAATACTAACGTGATTCTTTACAGACGAATGGAAAAACTAGTAGAAGCTGACCTCGGGGAAGATCAGTTTGGATTCCGTAGAAATATTGGAACACGTGAGGCAATGCTGACCCTATGACTTATCTTAGAAGCTAGATTAAGGAAAGGCAAACCTACATTTCTAGCATTTGTAGTCTTAGAGAAAGCTTTTGACGATGTTGACTGGAATACTCTCTTTCAGATTCTGAAGGTGGCAGGGGTATATTACAGGGAGCGAAAGGCTATTTACAATTTGTACAGAAACCTAATGGCAGTTATAAGAGTTGAGGGGCATGAAAGGGAAGCAGTGGTTGGGAAGGGAGTGAGACAGGGTTGTAGCCTCGCCCCGATGTTATTCAATCTGTATATTGAGCAAGCAGTGAAGGAAACAAAAGAAAAATTCAGAGTAGGTATTAAAATCCATGGAGAAGAAATAAAAATCTTGAGGTTCGCCGATGACATTGTAATTCTGTCAGAGACAGCAAAGGACTTGGAAGAGCAGTTGAACGGAATGGATAGTGTCTTGAAAGGAGGATATAAGATGAACATCAACAAAAGCAAAATGAGGATAATGGAATGTAGTCAAATTAAGTCGGGTGATGCTGAGGTTATTAGATAAGGAAATGAGACACTTAAAGTAGTAAAGGAGTTTTGCTATTTGGGGAGCATAATAACTGATGATGGTCAAAGTAGAGAGGATATAAAATGTAGACTGGCAATGGCAAGGAAAGCATTTCTGAAGAAGAGAAATTTGTTAACATCGAGTATAGATTTAAGTGTCAGGAAGTCATTTCTGAAAGTATTTGTATGGAGTGTAGCCATGTTTGGAAGTGAAACATGGACGATAAATAGTTTGGACAAGAAGAGAATAGAAGTTTTCAAAATGTGGTGCTACAGAAGAATGCTGAAGATTAGATGGGTAGAACACATGACTAATGAGGAGGTACTGAATAGGATTGGGGAGAAGAGAAGTTTGTGGCACAACTTGACTAGAAGAAGGGATCGATTGGTAGGACATGTTCTGAGGCATCAAGGGATCACCAATTTAGCATTGGAGGGCAGCGTGGAGGGTAAAAATAGTAGAGGGAGACCAAGAGACGAATACACCAAGCAGATTCAGAAGGATGTAGGTTGCAGTAGGTACTGGGAGATGAAGAAGCTTGCAAAGGATAGAGTAGCATGGAGAGCTGCATCAAACCAGTCTCAGGACTGAAGACCACAACAACAACAACAACAGATAAAAATTCTACTCACCAAACAGTGGCAGGAAAACACACATATTAAAGGTATTACGTATGCAAGCTTTCGTAGCCACTGGCTCCTTCTTCTGGCAGAAATGTTGAAGGGGGAGGAAGAGGGGTGAAGAAAAAGGACTGGTGAGGTTTAGGAAAAGGGACAGAGTTTGGAAAAGCCAATCAGAATCCAAGATCAGGGGAGACTTACCAGACAGGATGAGAATGAAACAAAATCTGATTGTTGGGGGCTGCTCTGAGTAGGATTTGGAAACCTGAGAGCTTAAAGGTGCAAGAAAGGGTAATATGGAAGACAGACATTAATGCTAAAACATTGTGCATGATTTAATAAGAATGAAAAGCTAAGTTGCATTATATGTGTTAGAGGTGGGAGGGGGATGGTGAAAAATAGACAGATCAGAAAATGAAATATGTAGGAAACTAAAACAGAGGAGAGGAATAGTTACTGGGAAGAAATTCTGAGACCAAAGAAATTAACCTAAATTAAGGAAAGATCAGTGGTGAGAATTGAGGACATGTTGTAGCGCCAGTTTCCACCAGCAGAGTTCTGAGGAACACGTGTCTGAGGGAAGTCCAGATAACATGTGTAGTGAAACAGGGATCAGGGTCACAATGGTCACACTTTAGAAAAGTTCTGTGGATTGAGGTGTTAGGCCTTGTGAGGGGCCTGAGGTTTAGAGCATTCTCTGCAACAAGATCTTGTGTGTTGGCAGTATACACCCTCTACCTGTCCCTATTCATCCTAACTAATAACTTGCTGGAGCCATACTCATGTAAAAGGCTGAACAGTGTTTATTTAATAGCTGGTATATAAAATGTGTCATTTCACGGGTGGCTGTCCCTTTCATAGTATATGTTTTGCCAATTACAGGGCTACTATTAGTGGTGGCAGGAGGGTTCATAGGGCAGGTCTTGCAGCGGGGATGGTCACAGGGGTAGGAGCCATAAGGTAGGGAGATGGGTGCAGAAGGAGCATAGGGTCTGACAAAGGTATTGGAGGGATTGTAAGGTGACAAAAAGATATTCTAGGTTCGGTGAGCAAAATCTGTGACAGAATGGGCCTCATTTGATTAATATGAGGGCTATCCACACAGTACATTACATTTTGGAATTAAAAATAAATAAAGTATTGGAATTTTTTTTTATTATATACAGATGAAAGCCACACTTAAATACTACTTTTCTACATAGTTGCCATTTAAATTAAGGCACTTTTCATAGTGATGGACGAGCTTGGAAATTCCTTCGTCGTAAAATTTGGCCGCGTGCACCTTCAACCACGTGGTTACCTCTTCTTGAAGCTGTGCGTTGTCATCAAAATGCTGCATAGCCAACCACTTCTTCATTGCTGGGAATAAGTGGAAGTCGCTCGGTGCCAGGTCTGGACTGTACGGCGGATGAGGAAACAATTCCCACTTAAAAGATTCGAGAAATTCACGAGTGGCATTTGCCGTGTGGGCCCGGGCGTTGTCGTGAATCAGCAAGATCTTTGAGCCCAACTTTCCCCTGCGCTTGTTTTGTATTGCTCTTCTGAGGTTGTGCAGAGTTTGGCAATACCTTTGAGAGTTTATTGTAGTGCCTCTTTCCAGGAAATCCACAAAAATCACACCTTTTCTGTCTCAAAAGACAGTCGCCATCACCTTCCTTGCCGACATTGTCTGCATGCATTTCTTGGGTTTTTGGGGGGAATTTGTGTGCCCCCACTGCATTGACTGCAATTTTGTCTCGCAGTTCACATGTAACGATGTGATCGAGTAATGAGTCGCCATCTTTCTCGTAAGCGTCCTAAAACATTAACGCTGCAGCCATTCGCTGATTTTTGTGAATCTTTGTCAAGATTTTTGGTATCCATCTTGCACAAAACTTGTGGTAGCCAAGCTTTTCGGTAATGATTTCATGCAACAAACTTCGTGAAATTTGTGGAAAACTCATAGAGAGTTCCGTTATTGTGAAATTACGGTTTTCACGGACCGTGGCATCGACTTTTTCGACAAGTTCGGCAGTCACTATGTTGGGTCTTCCTCTTCGCTCTTCGTCATGAACGTTAGTTCGGTCATTTTTAAATTTTATGACCCATTGATGCACTCCACCTTCAGTGATTATGTTGTTCCCATACACTTCACAAAGCTGCCGATAGATTTCTATCGGTGTACAGTTTTTTGCAGTCAGAAACCATATTACAGCACGCACTTCACACTTCGCGGCATTTTCAATTCACGCTGACATTTCAAACTGTCACAGTAACTCAACGGAGTACAGCACGAACCTCTCACTAGCACGGCAGGATGCCGACTGAGTGGCGGAATGCCATGACACCAAGATGGCCGCGCTAGCCCCGCCCCTAACGGACACAAACGAAAACATAATGTACTTTGTGGATAGCCCTCGTAATTTCAAGACTGTGATAATACTGAGCAAAAAGTGGTGTACTCTTCAGTTGTTTTTTGGATGGATCAGCAGTACCAGGACTGGATGTGATGGCCCAGGAAATCTTCTTTTGAACTAGGATGGTGCAGTAATTATGCCCAGTGAAGGCTGAGGTGAGAATGGTGGTGTACTGGTGTGAAGAGTCTGCATCTGAAGAAATGCATTCACCTCGGAGGCTGTATCAGAGGAAACATTTGACATGGAAGAGATAGCTGACCTTCAGTGAGGATGAGATCAACATCATGGAGAGTGGCACGGGATCCAGAATAGGCCCATGTGAAATTTAACTGGGAGAATGCAGGAATTTTAACAAGGCAGCCTCACCAAAATTCCATATGTAAAAGATGTCATCAGTGTATCTAAACCAAACCAGAGGCTGAAGGTGTATGGATCACAGGAGAGCCCCCTCCATGTGACCCACGAAAAGGTTTGCATAAGAAGGAGCCATCCCAGTTACCATGGCCGTACCTGTGATCTGTTTGTATGTCCACCACTCAAAGATGAAGTAGTTGTTGGTACGTATAAAGTTTGGAATCAGGTGAGCACTCGCTGAGGAAATGATCGACACCAGACAGACCATGTACATGGGGGACGTTGGTATAGAGAGAGGTGGCATCAGTGGTGACAAGCAAGGTGTGTGGTGCGAGTGGGACGGGCACAGATTTCAGACGATCTAGGAAGTGATTGATATCTTTGATGCAGGAGGGGAGTCTTTGTACTATGGATTGCAGGTGTTGATCAACTGAGGCAGACAAACGTTCAGTGGATGCTTTGAAGTCAACAACAATAGGACAGCCAGGATGATTGGGTTTGTGGATCTTAGGAAGAAGGTGGAGGTGCAAGGTTTGGGTGGGGTGGGAAGTTCTATGGACTGAGGTGTAAGACCTTGGAAGGGGCCTGAGGTTTCAAGGAGGAACTGCAGGTCAACTCAAATCATAATGGTGGGGTATTGATGGTAGATGCTGCATGTATAGGTGTCAGACAGCTGCTGTAGACCTTCATTCACATACTCCTGTCAGTCAAGTATCACAGTGCTGGGAGGATGATGATGAGGTCATCAGCTTTAAGGAAATGAAAAGACAGGAGTACTGCAGAGGACAGATTAGGGTCATGCTCTAGGGACCTGAGAAAGGATTGTAAAGCAGTGCTGGGTATGGGAAATTCTTAGAAGGCTTCTAAAGGATGATTTTGAGGTAATGGTGGTGGTCCAAGTTGGGATCATGGTCAGAACTGTTCAAGGCAGTGTTCAATGCCACATTTGCTGTTGGAAGGTTTTGGGTTTGGACTTCAAAGTGATGTTTCCAGTTGACATAACATGTGAAAGAAAATAGGTCATTCACCAAAGCATCATGTTTAAATGCAGGTTTAAGTGAGACCTTTACATAACACAGATAATTCAGGAGGAGAGAGTGCTTTAGATGAGGGGTTGAGAACATTGTACTGTTGTGACTGGTTCTTGTGATTATGGATTATTACTGGTCTGGGAAGCAGTGGTGTAGACTTGGGGAAGTTAAGGCGGTTGGCCAAGCTCAGTTTGTAGGAGAGGAGTGGTGGTTGATGGTGTGACTGTTTAGGGAATTGCAGAGACAGGAAGGGAAACACCACTGTTGAGGTTGCTTAGAAGAAGGTGGGATAGCTTTTGGAGGTGAAGTCTGGCATATTGTTGCTGTTTGAAGTTGGCTTGGCAGATATCATCCAAGCAAACATGAGGGACAGGTAACTGCAGGATTGTGTGCAAGGAGAGAAGTCTGGTGGAGTAGAAATTGGCAGAGAAGGCATATAGGTCACAAATTAGTTGCGTAAGTACAGGAGATTGCTGTGTTTGAAACTGTAAAAGAGGCTGGTGTAGAGTAGAATTACATCCAAAAACAGAGACTTTCAGTGTTAGGCCTTTGAGTGTAACATCAAGGAAGAAGCAGGTTTCAAGAAACAGAATGTGGGACCTTAGTTTTGGTAGTGCAAAAGTATGTTTTTGAAAAGAATGGATGTAGTATGTCATGGGATTGATCATGGTGAGAGAGGAATGTTTGAAGTGTTAGAGATGATGAGAGTGGCAAAAAAGAGAAGCAGAGGGTGGTAAAAGAAAGAAAAATGGAAGAAAAGCAAAGAAAAATATTGGAAAAAACAGAAAAATTTCTACGAAAAAGTGTGAGAACAGACAAATGTTAAGGAGAGGTAATGAGTGGCCAAGAATTTCTCGCCAGAGAAGTGGCCTGTATGATACAAAAAAATGTTTGGCAAAGAAAAAAAATCGATGGGGTAAGTCATGAAAAGAGAAAAAAATTTGAAAATCAGATAAGCTGAAAGAGGAAGTCATAGGAGAAAATGTAAAATACTGTGTTTGGTACATAAAGTAATCTAGGAGATGGCAGTAAATGATTAGGGCAATTAGGTGAAAAGCAAATGCACAAAAATGTGAAAGAATTATGTACAAACAAAGTAAGTTGAAGGTGGGTAAAAATAATTGTCAAATTTGCAACATATTGGTGAAAGGCGAACATTACTGTGGACCACATACATCCCTTCATGCTTGATGTATACCTTGACAGGGGTGGTAACTTCCAGCATGATAACTACTTGTTTCACAAGGCGAGAATTGTGTCACAGAGGGTTGAAGTGTGTAACAGTGAACTGACTTTTATGTCTTGGACACTAAATTTGCCTGATATGAACCCAATGGAAAACATCTGGCACACTTATCAGTAGCCAACTTCATGCCAAAAACCACCAGCTTGTAATTTATGGGATTTCCATAGACACCTGGTGCCACATACCTCTGGAAGCCTACCAAAGACTTGTTGAATCTATGCCATGTGGAACTGCTGCTGTGCTATGTTCTCAAGTTGGATTGACACACTATCAAGAACATAGTCCTAATATTTTAGCTCATCATTGTATGTTCTTAGGTAACTGTTTTATATAAATCAACATGAAGGTCTTGCTTGAGATTGTTATGGATGGGTATGGTCAGATGCCTTTTTGTATGTGTGTGTGTGTGTGTGTGTGTGTGTGTGTGTGTGTGTGTGTGTGTGTACTTCACTTTAGTATTTTCCTTCAATTACATAGGAACATAGGATCAATATCACTCTTGCATTTTATAATAAATTCTATGATTAATATGTTTCTGGTTCTCAACTAACATTGA
Organism: Schistocerca americana; assembly: GCF_021461395.2. NCBI lineage: Eukaryota > Metazoa > Arthropoda > Insecta > Orthoptera > Acrididae > Schistocerca > Schistocerca americana. Next base: position 635,209,429 of record NC_060120.1, on the reverse strand, counting down.
AACCTCAATTTTAATTAAAACACTATCCACTTTATTTTATGTCTTGGAAACTCACTTAACAGCACCAAAGCAGCATCTAGTGGCAGGGCCAGCAGTGAAATGTTCTTATTTCTTCCAGTCCTTTTATGCTAAACATAGCTTGTACATATCTGGTATCTTTCAGTACTGAATATAAATGCTAAGGGCCTTGGAAATTTTAAGGATGAGACTACAGAAAGAAAAATAATTATTTCTCATGTTAATAATTTTTAAAATTTTTCCAATGTAGACTAAACTGATATGGAAGGAACATAGTGAGCAAGTTTTAAAGAGACTAAACATAGTACAGAACCCAGATGATATTTGTTCAGGACTGACAGAGATAGTAATGTGAAATTGATGATATGTGGAGTATAAATGCAACTTCCTTTATATGGAGCCAAAGAATTTCAATACATACACTTGTTTTAAATCTTTTCAGTGAGACCAGGCCGTAATATATTTCAAAGAAGTTCAAACCAGTCTTCTGTCACCATACCATTCGAACGTACATTCCGTAACTTAACCAATCCTGATCCAGCAAATCAAGCTGAATTCAACTATTGTGGTTGTGGATGGCCAGACCACATGCTTATTCCAAAAGGCAACACTGATGGACTTCCAGCAGATCTGTTTGTGATGGTATCTGATTACACTATGGACAGGGTACGTATTGACAAACAAACAGTAAGAAACCACAATTAAATAATAACATGAGTAATGTATTTGCACCCATCACATTTACATCGGCAGGAAGCAAATCTGAAGAAATTATCTGGAAAACATAAAAATTATATAAAAATAAAATATTTTGATACAAATAAATTGCTGATTTTCAGATAAATTAGGTACAGACACTTCTTGAAATAATGAAAACATCTATTCCGTGGACCACAGTACCTTCATAAAACAGTAATAGTAATTATAATGTGCTCAGACTGTCATTTACATTATTATTATGAGGAAGAAAGATAATGTCACAGACTTGATAAAGTATGATATACTCAGTCATGCAAGTGGACAGAAATAGCTGCAGCAAAACGGGATATTTGTATCAAACAGAAAACAGACTAGCAAATACTACAAAATTATAAGACAGAATTACAGCCCTTACTTTTCCTAAGGAGATGAAATATTTAGCACTGCCAATAAACACTTATAGATATACATGACACTATAACAGCTTTTGGAAACACCTATGGGTCCTTATCCTGGGGTCTGAGTGACCTACACTTCCTTTTTAATCTGATCTCAAGATCACTCTCTCCTCCCTCACTAAGGAACTTATAATTCTGAATGTTAGGATAGTGTACTGTACTTTTATAAGTCTCTATTGGCACTAATAAATATTTTCACTTCTAAAGGTAAGTACTAGCAAACAGTTCAGTTTCATAATTTTGAAATGGGATATTGCTATATCTTCCAGTGAAGACAGTTTATTGGAACATTTTTAGTTTGTTCAGGGAGCAATAAGTGATAGCATAAACAGCTCACCAGAATACACTACTGTACAAAAGCAATTATAGATGGAAAATAATACTCAGTGATTGACATCTTCATCATTTTCATCATCATCATCATTATTGTTATTATTATTCTTTTTGCTGCTGAACATTGACAAAAAAGGCTCAAATAAAGAGCTAATCCTTCTAATATAAGTTGCAACAAAGGCATATGTGTGACACCTTCTATCAAGACTAAGAATACTTGGCTCCATAGTTGAGGCTGCAAATATACATGGCCTGACAAAAAAAATGTGAAGCACTGAGAAGACATGGTTGGATGTCAGTGCAACTTTGTACACAAAGACACTATCAGTGGGTATGTAAATGATAAGAGTTGCAAGTTTCTGTGACAGGTAGAATGTTCACCAGAGTGCATTAGTGCTGCTCATGTTTAGTGTTGTTACCAGGCCTGGTAACATACATAAGGGGTATGAACAGCATCAGATGTGTGATCACACTGAAGAACACAGAGACACCATGTACTCATGCAAAACACTGTTATTGGTTTTTGAAAGAAATTTCCGCGATTTGACAGTTGATTATCCATTTGCTGTACACAGTTGTGATTTTGGCTTTCTAGCAATTCTCATGTGCATGCTGAAATATTATAATATGTCTGGCCTGCATGTAACATGTCATCATCAAAATCACATATTTCTTTATAGACCAGTCATCATATTATAAGATATGAATATATTTCCAAGATACAAAATATAGTTGACATTGTCCACCATGTTAATTGTTTCTCATGGTGCATGAAGTCAACTATATTTTGTATCTTGGGAATGTATTCATACCTTATAATATGACAACTGGTCTATAAGATCAAAATGATTAATGGAAAATCTCATATAAAGACTTGAAACAAATACTAACAAAGAGATAGAAGGGCTGGCCAGTACTTACCTCAGCTCAGCACAGCTAGTAGATACACAAAACAGAACAGAAAATTTAAGTATCCTAGCTTTCGGAAGTTTGTTCCTTCGTCAGGGAGGAGAGAGGGAAAAAAAGGGGAAGAAGGGAAAGTGGATTCAGTTACTCACAATCCAGGTTATGAAGCAACAGGGGAAAGGTAAACAGGGAGGATAGCAAAGATGGAGGCATGGGTGTCAAAGGGTTGGCTTGTTGAATAGTGCATTGTCCACATTTGTGGAGCATTCAGATGTGATAGCAGTCTGATGCTGATTTGCATGACAACATGAGGGCAGACTTACCTATCTTCAAGGGTCCAGTCTACCTGATCTGATTAGCATGAAGGAGGATTGCTATATTGTGCACCAAGCACAATGCGACCTTCACATCTGTGCCTGTCATCTGAGAGAAAGTAACGGATTCTCTGCAATATTCTGTGTCATCATGCACCAGTGGTCAGGGACTAGCAGCAGCCAGATTGGGGAATTACCATCCACATATAGGTAGCCATTAACACCACAACATAAATAGCTCTGGTGTGGCACTGGGACCACAATGCATGGACTGCTCGTGAATGGTGTTGTATTGTGTTCAGTGATGAATTGTGCTTCTCTGCTATCCAGGATGACCTTTGTTGGCAAGTATGGCAGCACTTGTGGAGAGGTACAAAGTTGTTACTCCTTGTGTCATGGAGAGGGGAACCATTGGGATAAATTCTCTTTAATGAATTAGTGTGTAGTTTTGAAATTGTAGTTCAGAGCAGTAGTATCAATATGGCTCCATTTCTAGTATAAGTTACCAGCACCCTGGTATGGTTAAGAAGTCACTGTGTACTATCAGTCTGCTTTGGTCATTTGTGACCATTCATTTATATGGAAAACATACTGGTGAAGAAGCCACAGCAGAAATGTATACTTTTGGAACATATGAATTGATACTTAATGTGAGTTGTCTTAAAAGAGCCCAACATTTTAATCACATACAGTACCTGCCTGTAATGAAGCAGGAGTGAACAGCAATAAATATGTGTACAGGATACGATAAATCTTACTTCTATTACTATATCCACAATTGTACCTAAAAACAAAGATGATGTAACTGACCAAACGAAAGCATTGGTATGTTGATAGAGACACTAACAAACACAAACACACATACAAAATTCAAGCTTTCGCAACCCACGGTTGCTTCATCAGGAAAGAGGGAAGGAGAGGGAAAGACAAAAGGAGGCGTAGCGACTGGCACCGTTCTGTCCGCGATTCCGAAGACTGTTACAGTCCCTGGTCCCCACCGCACTCCACCCCGTTTGGCCTGCTCTGTCTGACTGTGGGACAAAGGTGGTTGTACTGGTCACCCATGGCCCTCGGGCCACCGCTGCTCCCAGGACAGGACCAGACTCAAACTTGCACCCTCCTGGATGCTGTGCCGCAACTTGCTGCTAGTGGTGCTTGCCAGATGGCAACACCCACCGCCATCTCCAATGCTGTTTCAGCATATGCCTTGCCCAGACACCAGTACGCCAGGTGGGAAGCGAATGTGGCCTGTCCTGGACCTGCTGCAGACTGCTGTCGCTGCTCTCCTTCAGCTGACCATGCAATCTCCAAGTACCTGGTTGCTGTTCCATCCCACCCCGATGTTGCATCCCCAGGGGCAGAATACAGCCAAAATGAAAACATAGAAATAAAGAACAGGTTACATGGAATATTTACAACATCACTGCCAGACTGGCCCCTATAAGCGTAGACCAGCACTGGTCCAATCTGACTCTCAACTGACCTGGCACACACTTGCCTCTAGCTAAAATTGCCCATCTATTTATACTGCTTTTCCCCTAGCTTCTGACATAGTGTTAGAGAGAGACAAAACTATGGCAGGAGTAAATGCCCACACATCAGCCATTTACACATCGCCCTCCTAGCTCTGGCCTACTGCCTCACCTCGTACATCGCAATAACTTCAAGCAATGCTGTATTTCCTGACTCATTGTTGCACCACTCAAAACACACCGTGCGTGCAATAACACCATTGCAGCTCCATGCCATGTTTCCCCTGTCTGGCCTACCGGCTGCTGACTATTACTACACACTGCCAGCGGCTCCAGACATCGCCCAGACATCGCCCAACCGCGCCTTTACTGAATTTTAGCAAAATACCCCTTTTCTATGACTAAGACTAATACTAGTACAGCATACCTCCCTCCTTTCAGTAAGATTCATCCCAAATCAAAATATAACAGACGTGGCCTGTGGCTGCGTAAACATACCTTGTTCACAAAACTTACATTCTACAGACTAAAACTAACGAGAACATCAAAACATTAATGCTACCCCTATACATTGTTTACACTGGTTACCCATGCCATAGGCAACCGATGGGTTGGCACCTCCTCTACTGGTGCACGTTTCCACACTCTCCACAAAGCTATACTCAAGAAAAATGGGAAAACAGCACACCGTGTGGCTGAAATGCTCACTGTCATTATTCTGTAAGTGTGATGCTGTTGTAAAGTTTGAACATGTTCCAATACTTTATTAACTGTGATAGATCTTTCCTGTGCATTAACAAAGGAATGCAAAAACTGTGGATTTAGCGTGGAGTTTAAATTGTCAGATTCTGCATTGGTAATATCCCCAGAACACCTTCCCACTACAACATTGTATGACATCCTCAGAAATTCCCCATAGTTCGCTCTGCCCATATCAAATTCCCTGAACATAGCCTCCCCCATACAATGACAAAACTAAAACAACAACAAGAAAAACAGAACTATTATATGACCCACCAAAACACAAATTATGTCTTGATACAAAAACACGAAATGTAAACATGCCATACAATATTAGACATACAATAATTTACTCCCTCTGTGACTGTAACGCATACAGAACATTATGTGTCCGCTGTTGTCACTCCGCTGTGACCTTCTTCTTCCGTTTGCTTTGCCTAGCCTCTGCAATTGGGTCACTTCCCTGTAATTGAGGTAATCCATCTACTATTCCTTTAAAAGGCTTTACTCTACATACGTGGATTATGGACGTTTTTGTTGGCAGTTGCAATTTAACATTTACAGGCGAAGTCATCTCCACGACCTGGTATGGTCCGTGGTACTTTGTCAAGATTTTTTTTTGTCTATCCCTTAGTGTATATGGATTCGTGATCAGTACCCATTGACCTACCCTGTACTGTGGTAAAGGTCCCAACCGCTTTTTTTGTTCTTCCTGCCTTTCCAACGTTTTCGTATTGGCCTCCTGTAGCGTCCCCTTTAGCTCCCGATTTCGGACATAGAATGTCACACGGTGATGGCGTCTTTCTTCCATAGACCAACTCAAATGGTGACATTCTGACCCCCGAATGTATTTTGGTGTTATAACTTAATATCATGTATGGAAGATAGACATCCCAGTTATCATGGTTTCCATTCACATAATAACTTAGCATTTTTGAAATTGTTTTATGTACTCGCTCTGTTCTCCCATTCTCCTGTGGATGAAATGGACGTCCATAGCTTTTTAATTCTCAATAGCCAACACAACTGTGATATTAATTTGGACATGAAGTTTGTTCCCTGATCCTTAATTAAGGTATCAGCACCCCAAACTTCAATAACCAGTTATTGATAAAAGCTTGTGCTACTGTACTTGCCTGTTGGTCTGGTGTTGCGACCATGGCTAGAAACCACGAAAAGTGATCAATTATAGTTAAAATGTAACGATTCCCTGCCAGTGTTTTGTTATACGGCCCGCAGACATCTAGCCTGATAAACTTGAAATGTTTTGAAGCCTCTAGTAAACATTCTTGCGCGCTTCACATCCGCTTGCTGTGCACATGGTACACAATTTGCTACATATTGTTCCACATCCCTTCTTGGAGTGCACCACCAAAATCATTCTGCTACTAGTCTTTCCGTTGCTCGATGACCCCCATGCCCTGAAAGCACATGATCATGGGCCTGCTTTAAGACTTCCTCTCTCAAACTCTTTGGTACCACTACCTGTGGTCCACATCTGGTAACTCTACACAACAAATTTCCCTCCACAATGAAATGTGGATGAGTCCTAAAACCCTGGCACTCCTCATCCTCTGCTTGTGCCCTTTGCCATTCTGCAACACTCCTACCCGTTACTTCTAATTCGTCTGCATTCCTGTGTTTCTTCCCTGGCTTATGAATTACATCAAAGTCAAACTCACTTAATTTTACAGCCCGACTAGGTCCTTGCGTCCCAGTAACCATCTAAAAGCTGCATGATTTGTCATGCAGGAGAAGGCTTGAGCCACTATGTTATAGGTTACATGGTGTGGGGGATAATAAAGCTGAGTCATTGGGTATGACGGTACTTCGATTTGTGATTGCAGGAATGAAGTTTAGCGAGCAGGTAGAGGTGTTACCATGTGTGGGTGAGGGGTATTCAGTGATTCTCGGACTGGACTTCCTTGACAAACATCATGTGAAGATAGATCTTTGGCAACAACCAGTGGAACTCTGTGGAACAATGTTTTGCACGGGGGAAACAGTTGCAAATGGATGAATGTCGAAAGGCACACTTTGCACGAAGGTGATGCCAGCTAAACTGCGAACGGATTCATTAAAGGTAGATCAGCAGGATAACATACCGGCAGGTACAGGAAAGTAGTATGGGTTTTGATAGATATGGACTTACCGAAGGAGACGTACATGGTGGAGCCACTCTCGAGTAATGAGGAGTTGGATAATGTGCACTGTTTTGTGCAGAGGAGTTTAGCTCACGCTAGTTATGTGGAAGGAGATTAAAGAGTTCCTTTAAGTATAGATAACTTTGGCAGAGCGGATTTTAGCTTGTCGAAAGTTTTGGTTTTTTTTGATGAAGATGACTTTGATAGGGAGGATTTAGGGGCAAGCCATATGCAAAACATTGATGCAGCACAATTGAGGGGAAAATTATAGCATTTGCAGGGTGACAACAGGTTCACAGTGGAGGAACTGTTATTGACATTTAGCAATTTGTTTGGAATGGAGGGTAGGTTACCGGCAGCACCGATTACTAAGCATCACATACCAACAGAGGATAATACACCAGTGTGTAGGAAACCATATAGGGTAGCACATCATATGCAATCGCTACTAGAGGAGTTTATAGTACAACAACTACAGGATGGAATCATAGAGCATAGCAATAGTCCATATTCAAGCAGAGTAGTTCTAGTACCTAAGAAGTCGGTGGATGGTACAAGGAAATATAGGTTTTGCTGTGATTATAGGTTTCTGAATGCGAAAACCATTTCAGACGCATATTTGATTCCATATGTCATGGACACAATTTGGGACAATGTATGTATTTTATGATGATGGGTTTACGGAGTGGATACCACCAGTTGGAAGTAGTGCCAGAGGATAGGGCAAAGTCAGCTTTTACTGTTCCTGAGGGACACTACCAGTATATATGTATGCCATTCAGGTTGAAGAATGCACCGGCCACTTTTCAGATATTATTAGATGGGATTTTAAGGGGACTGAAACCAAAGACATGTATGGTTTACCTAGATGACATTATAGTATTTTCGAAGGATATACCAGAACATATATTGCGTTTAAGAGAAGTCTTTAGAAGATTGCTGACATTAAGTTTAGAAAAATGTAATTTTGCACAGACGGAGGTCAAATATTTTGGTCATGTAATCAGTGAACAAGAGGTTCAAACCAATCCTCGGTTAACAGAGGCAGTTCAAAATTTTCCGACACCACGTGCAACGAAGCAATTACAATTTTATATTGGGTTATGTTCATATTATCATAAATTTGTAAAGTATTTTGCTGAAATAGCCGAGCCATTAACAAAGCTTTTAAAGAAAGGGGTTAATTTCAATGTACGGAGGAATGCCAGCAAGCTTTCAATGAATTAAAAATGAGATTAGTTTCTGGTCCGGCATTGATGTTTCCAAATTTTGAAGAAGACTTCATCTTATCATGTGACATTTCAAATGGTGCAGTAGGGTGTATTCTGGGAAAGGAGATGTTGGCCATAATATATGGAGTAATGTATTTTCGTTGTTACCTTTATGGTAGAAAGTTTAAGGTCGTGACAGACTGTTACAGTCCCTGATCCCCGCCGCCCTCCGCCCCGTTTGGTCTGCTCTGTCCTACCATGGGACAAAGGTGGTTGTACTGGTCACCTGTGGCCCTCGGGCCGCCACTGCTCCCAGGACAGAACTGGACTCGAACCCGTGCCCTCCTAGATGCTGTGCTGCAACTAGCCACTAGTGGTACTTTCCGGATGGCAACACCCACCGTCATCTCCAATGCTGTTTCAGCATTGCTGCACCTCACACAGTGTACACCTCGCCCAGACCCCAGTACGCCATGTGGGAAGCGAACATGGCCCATCCTGGACCTGCTGCAGGCCGCTGTCACTGCCCTCCTTCAGGTAGACCGTGCAATCTCCAAGTAATCAATATCTGCCATTCTGTCCTGCCCTTGTGTCACGTCCCCACAGGCAGAATACAGCCCAAACAAGTACATAGAAATAAAGTACAGGTTACACATAATATTTACAACATCGCTGCCAGACTGTCCCCTGTAAGCGTAGACCAGCACTGGTCCAACCCGACTCTTGACTGACCTGGCACGCACTTGCCTCTAGCTAAAATTGCCTGTCTATTTATACTGCTTTTCCCCTTGCTTCTGACATAGTGTCAGAGAGGGACGGAAACTATGGCAGGAGTAAATGCCCATACATCAGCCATTTACACATCGCCCTCCTGACTCTGGCCTACTGCCTCGCCTCATACATCGCAATAATTTCAAGCAATGCTGCAGTTTTCTGCCTCATTGTTTCACCACTAAAAACACATCTTGCATGCAATAATGCCATTGCAGCTCCATGCCATGTTTACCCTGTCTGGCCTACTGGCTGCCAACTATTACTACACACTGCCAGCAGCCCCAGGCTTCATCGCCCAACCGCGCCTTTACTGAATTTAACAAAATTCCCCTTTTCTACGACTAAGACTAATAGTAGCACAGCAGTTTGAATGGTCTCAGAAAACTAGTGTTGCTTTTCTCTGTCTCCTCTAATGTTTGGTTGCTTTACTACTGCTGCCTTCAAGGGTGACACCACTGCTCCAGTGGTGCACTTTGTCAATTTAACACTCTCAGAGCTCCAGCCACAGAAATACCTTCTGATGGCATGAAATATGTAGATTTGTATGCCTCCAGTAACACCATATTCTTTCTTCATATATAAAATGAGTAGTAAGGTCAAAAATGACTTGACATTTCATGGAGAGCATATTCCTCCATGAGCTCTGTGTTGTCCAGTATTACGGCATTATTGGTTTTTGCAATTGGGTGCTCTTGAAATGAATAAAGACCAGGCGGGCCCCATACCCTGCAGAGGAAGTACTTCACATTGGGTGCCTGTTGCTCTTTGACCTTGGCAGAACCAGTTTCTGTTCATAAGGTGTACAGTAGTGATGGTGTGCCATTGATTTTGGTGATGGGTGACTACTTCCACCAGTGTATGGGCATCCTCCTGTCTTCACCACATCATCCAATGATGGTTATAGTGTTAACAATTTCTGGGTTTCAAATATGTGGGTAATGACTGGGTCCATGAGCTTCTCCCTTTTATGCTAACAATCCTCAGGTGCTTATGAAAAGAGTCAGCACTGAATACTACATAAGGCAATCCCTTATGGTAAGAATGTAACTAGCACTTGGAGGATTGCAGCCATGGTATTAAGGCTATTAGGATGATGAAGGGAATGGTCTAGGAAGCACATGATATTATCCATTGAGACTGGCTTGCAAAATCCCACAATAATTCTATCCCACAACTCAGATGTACAATGAAATGTGCAGTTAGAGTTCCTCATGCTGTGCGCAAATTTTACATTCTTGGGCTAGGCGCTCGATAATATCATCAATGAACAGGGAGCAATGTTACCAGTGAGATAATTGTTTCACATATGGGTATCCAAATGTCCTCTTAGTATTAACCAAAGAACTTCCTTCATTAATGGAGGATGTATTATTGTTCAGCACACATCCAAATATTATGGCAGTTGGATGATGCCTCATTGCATCAGCAGACAATGTTTTAAGTAAAGGTACTGGCTGACAGCTGGGTACCACAACAGATTTCTTCATGAAGGCCATCTTGCAATTTATGGAGTGTTATACTTCCCACAGGACTGAGTTATGACCTCTCTGACAATAAATATGAGATGCTTTAAGTGTGTAATCGTATATACATTCATCTTCGAATTTGTTCAGTTAGAATCAGATGCTGTTTTCCACATCAAACAATGTGTCAGCTCTCACCAACAACAGATAGTGAATCTGTATTTTTTAGCTTTGCCATGGGGTGGTAATAATTTCATAATTGTAATCATCTAGGGTAGACATCCAGCATTGAGGATATTGAGCTATCCAGTCTGTTATGTCTCTTGGGTTGAAAAACAGTAAGCAGTGACTTGTAGTCTATTATGACGTGAAACTTCATAGTGCTCAAATAATAGTGTTATTTGTTCAGAGCAAATATAATGAGTAATTGTCAGCTAGACTACAATCAAGTTATTACAGTTTGAGATGAATAAGTTTTATAACTTGAACAAAAAAAAAAAAAGGCACTTCAAATACAAGACACAACACAGATTCCATTAATAATGGTAATAAGACAAAAAAAATCACACAAAGGAATAAAAGATCATATGCCAGTCAGAAGTGGAAAAGATACATAAAAGCATCTGAAACATTAAATAAAATCATGGCCAACTGTGCACAGACTTCACAAGATAGTCAGCACAACAAGCCATACTTCCTAACACTCCCACTGTTGTTTGCTGATTTTAAAGACACAACTGATAATGAACTAAAATTAATGTGGAACTTTTCTTTGCAAGTGCTTTTGAAAACAGGTGTACCAACTGATCTTCTGACTTCTTTTAAGATAGAAGAATACTACCATCATTTAACTTTTCATGAATGTAATGGAACTTCAACTGTCTACTCATTTTTATTTTCATTATTTTTTAACAGTTACAGTGTACTCTGGTTGTCCACAAAGAGTTGATTTGGTTGTTCCAGACTGACACTCAGCTTCTGCAAGAATAAACAGCGCCATGTTATTTCATCATCTGCATCAGATGCCACACAAATCTTCACTTCCATTGTAGATCTGGAAACAATTTTTGCCTGTGAGATGTCCAACTAACAGATTTACTGGCTAATATAGTAACACAACCCAAATCTGAAATACAAGTTTAAGAGTGATACCACTATATTTAAAAGGCCAATCTTTTGGCTGTTTGATGAAAATATCATCTTGAAAATAACAATCGAGGAAGGCAGTTGAAATACAAAATTGTTTCATGTCCGTAGCATACACTTCAGCCAAAGCTAAAGCATTATCAATTGATTCATACCTAATAACAGGTGAAAAAGATTTTCCATAATCAAGTCCATGTTTCTAGGACTATCCTTTTGCACGTACTCTAGCTTTAAACCCCATTATACCAGTGGCAGATACAGAAAAACCTCATGGAGGGGGCACTAAATATATCTTGAGCTACCTTTACTTTTACTGTAATAAAAAATAATCAAGTCACATGCAAAGTTTAAGAATATTTTATTTAAACTGATTTTACACGTAATCAAGACGATGCCATCTTATGATATAAAAAAGTTACAATTGTGGTTTTCTTCCTCAAATAATGAATTCTAGGTGGGTAGATGCATGGAGCACTAAACACTTAACAGAAAACACCATTAACGTTAGCTTTCGAGCCCTAGCCTTTTTTCGAGTAATAACATACACATTCAAACACACCACAGAGACACCTGAAACGCATACGCCCATGGCCGTGGATTTACTCTTCCATCCTAAAATTCATCATATCACAGGTTAAAGCCATGTCTTTGTATGTCGCAGTGCTGAAAAACTTCTTTCTGCTGTATCAATAGATGCAGGTAGACAAGCAAATATTTTGTACAGTGTGTGCAAAGTAGGATAGTCAGATATAGGGCAAACAGACAACGCTTGCATAACAGAATCACAATCAACTGATCTTGAGTAATTTTCACTCTTGCACTTGCAACAACTAGGACTTTTTACTTATTCAGTCTTAATATTTCTGCTTCTGAATGTAAACTAGCTTCCTATTTGGTGAATAGTCCGTAATGCTTTGTATGGAAGGTTCTCTGTACAAGAAAACAGTAGAATATTTGTGACTTTTCTCAAAAACCAGACAGAATAACGTATCGAGGTCTCTAGAATGGCTGTGACTTTTTTCGTAGGTATGTTTTAGCTATCTATGCGCCAGACGGAAATGTATAAAATACAATCACGTGGATGCGCGTGCTACATAGGAAGTACAACTACTCGATAACTTGATTAAGTCAAGTTCACTGACGAAAGAAGTGAATGAATAGTGTGAGGGCTAACTGGTGCGAGTGGCAATGTGGTTGGCCCCGCAAGGGGGGGAAGGGCGGGAGGTGTGCACCCTGCATTATACTACCACATGGCTTACATTTAATTTTGTAAACCAAGCTGCAACTAATAGCCTGATCTGGAGGTAGACTCATTAACTCCCACATATTATTTATTACCAATGAATAAATTTCTTCTTTCAGAGTCTCTGGATGCCATCACCTCCTGGAAAGTTTGTGCTTCATCAATGATTGGTGGGCAAGCCACATAATTTTGGAAATGAACCTGAGGTGAAATTTCATCACAGTTCCTAAGATTCATTCCAAGCCAAGCAACCTTTACACTATCACAGGGTGTTTGATCTTGCACGACTACGTCTCCATTTTCACAGGTTGTTGAATTCCATAAAAATAACAAAATAGTTGGCTACATCTATGGATGTAAGTGGAATATTTACACATATATCAACAGGAACAAATTCTCCTGGAATACAGAAATAAATTTACAAATATGATCTAAATCTACTCCAGTTTAACATACTGACTGCACTTGTATGCAGTTTACCATACTGACATGCTTCACGGCAAACCCCAGTCAGCCACTTTTTTCTAATTCTCAAAGTTTACATTTCCCAACTTCTTGTGCCTTAACAGAGCTAAGTCTCACAGTACACAATTTGCTTGTTCAGTATTTTCCATTGAAAAGATTTTCAGCTTTTATACTGATTGTAACTGGCCTGTCACGAAGTACCTTAATCTTCGTGTTGTTGGATATGATTTTTAAATCATTTCTGGCTGTTGCTCTCACTGAAAAAAGATTTTTCTTCAAACCAGGTACATACAATGTATCCTCCAGAGTACGAGGTATCCATACACCATTTACTATGCATTTAACTTGACTGATCTAATACCTCCAGTGTCAACAACTAAATTGCCTACTATCTGGACAGAAACTTCAAACTTCTGCAACAGTTTAAATGTCAAAAACAATTCCTTGTGTGAAGTCATGTGTTTTGATATAGCACTACCAGCAAGCCAAACATTATCACAATTAATAGCCAAAATGCTTCAGATTTCTGTAGTCATAGTCTGAAGTTTAGTTTCTTGATTTTCTGTTGGCAATGTAAATAGTCTTTTTTCCACTCAGCTGTATAATGACCTTCCTTATGATAATAATAGCACTCAGCAGCCTTCTTGTTCACAAAATTTTTGCTTAAATTGCTTTGCGAATATGGGTTTTTATCCTTTCTGTGATTAACCTTAAAAGCAGTGAATGTAGTTGCTGCTTCTTCAATCTGCAACCAACACTGCTGTTATTTTAGTAACCTTGCATTAAATTACCAAACTGCCTGCTTTCATCATGTAAGTTCTATTTACCACTGTTTCACCAACATCTACAAGATCTGTTTCAACTTTACTGATATGTTGCACAGTAGGATCACAGTGTGGCCTTTTATAATTCAAGAACTGTTGTCTCACTGTAACTGCTCATGAATTATCTTAAGAAGATTCTACATATCATTTGCTCTAGTAGGCAACATAACAGTTTACAGCTTGTCAAATCTCATAACAAATACTATGAAAAGCATTGCTTTTGCATTAAGTTCATGTCACAAATCCCACGCATGTGTGCCTGCATCTGGCCTTATTTTTAATTCTATCTGCAACATCCAGCAATTTCTCAGCATGAAATATATTTTCCAGCTGATATTTCCACAACTGAAAATTACCCCCATCAAATTTCTGGCTGCTGAAAAACTTATTTGATTCACAACTCACTTCAAAGACTTGAGCGATGCACAGAAAAAAGGACATAATTCCAATTAATAAGCATGTTTTATTGAGCCCATGACTTGTTGGACAGACTGTAATAATATAGACAGTTATTTAAGTTGTTATAGTTTGAGACAAATAATTTTTATTACTTGAATATTTTTTAAAAAAAGAAAAGACACAGAACAGTTCCCATTAGCAATGGTGACCATTCAAAAAAGTATGGAAAGCAATTAAGACAGTGTGTCAGTTGGAAGTGGCAAAGATATAAATATATCAGCCACATGAAAAATAAATTGTCCATCAACACAATATAACCAGCACAAGCCATACTAAAGGTGCATTCAAAAACGAACAAGCCAGAGGCATAATGACAGAAACCAGTACCTGTACGTTAGAAGTATTGACCCTGGCTATTGAGACACTTGTCCCACTGTGACACAAGTTGATGAATGGCTGTTTCATAAAATTCCCAGGGCTGCGATGTTAAACAGTTCTGCACATACAGCTGGACATTGTCGTCTGAGGTGAATCATTTGCCCCTATGCTTCTTTGACCAAGATGGCACCCTTCTGATTCACTTCCTGCAGCACAGTATCTCAAAAGCCAGGGTCAGTATTTCTAACATACAGATATTGGTTTCTGTAACTATGCCTCCGGCTCATTTCCTTCTGCACGCCCCTTATACATAACACTAATGGCTCTTTTACAGTTTGGAAGTAATTATGCTATTCTCTGGTTAGAATTTTTGAGTTGAAAGTAATAGAGGGCACTAATGTCTGATTGTATTGCCCCTGCTGTCACTATGAGTGGTTACACCAGGTGTGAGACACACTAAGCATGGAGGTGAAAGCAGTAACATTTTAAGTCATTTATCGTTCCTACATTTCACTATCCAAATATATTTAATATGTTTGTAGTCCAGGAGATACGGAGCTGCTACTGTTGCTGCATCTAGTATGAATTTAATGCAATAATTTAATTTTTCCATTAACAAGAGGTGCATCTTATACACTATGAAATGTGTATTTTGTTTATTGCTTGTATATGTGTATAAGTTTGGCAAGTTCCTATGTCAGTTTGAAATTGGAAGAATGTTACATTTCAGCCCAAATTGTTGCAAGATGTCAAATAGTTGTTCCAGAGTTTACATACATTCTTTCTTAGTGACCCAAGTGATGATAGTGCCATCCAAGTAATTTCATACAGCGAGAAATATGGTGAGTTAGCTGTTCAAATAACATCCTAAAGATGGTTGGAAACTGGCAACTCTAAATGGGAGCTACTGATTTTTGTGTAAGCTGAACAGAACGTTTCGTACCATATGTGGAGACGTTATTTAATGGTAGCTGATGATAAGCATCTGTAATATCCACCTTCTAAAAGCACCATCCTCCATTTAGTTTGGGCCATAATTCTTCTGGTGATGGAATGAAACAAGTCGTACTTTCACTTTGTACATGGATTGTGGCCATAAAATCTCCACAAATTCTCATTTTTTCCTTTCTGTTTTTTGATGGTATCAATGAAAGTAGCCTATTGAGTGATTTTGATTTGCTGTGACTTGCCTTGGGACTCCAACCAATGCTAATTTGCTTTCACGGCATTCTTTAAAGTGAATGGAATGGGATTTGTTCAGTACTATTATAGTTTGCCATCTATTTTTGTTTAACATTTATGGAATATTCCATCAGTACAAGGAGAAATATAGACATATTGATAATGTAAATATACACTAATGATGTTCTACAGTAATATTTATTTTAATAGTTCATTTCTAGGCCATCCTCTGACTTCACCAACCTGCTGTATATGACAAACAATTGAGTCATGTTAGCACATTTGATAAAATTTTTGGAATATTCTGCTGGTACTTAGAGGAACATAAATATATTAAAAACTTAAATGCTCAGTTTATTTATATATCTTCCTCCCAAAGGAGAACTACTTGAGTGGAATGTTAAAAGTGTTCAACTTTACAATGAGTATTATGGTGAGTTTGTTTTTAGCAGGCAACTTAAAAGGATGGTGTTCAATGGCAGCAAGGCTTTGGCATGGAGGCAATATTCTCAGACTCCTCTTGGCATAAGCCTTCACTAGTACCTATCCACTGCTATCTCCTTTCCTGTCCATTGGCCTCACTCCTTTGTCTTCTGTCAGTTTTCGCCCCATTCCTTACCTATACTCCATTTATGATTTCCCCAACTCTCTCTCTGACTCTCTTATTCAATGCCCTCATTTTTGTAAATGTTTATGTAATTAATCATTTTGGTACTGCTGCAGAAAGCCCCCTGTATTCCCCTCCACTGCTTCTGGATACTTGCCTACTCTCTCCTCACCGTATGCATTTTCTAACCTTCCAGAGGCCATATAAAGTAATCGTATCTAACTACAAACCCAATGCAGTTTACTGAGGTGTTACATTTTTCTAAATGCCATCAGCATTTACTGGTTGCCTTTCTTTATTTCTATCTATTACTGTAAAAGGTTATGTGTAGTAGGCTTCAAAGTTAGCAAGAATCCTCCCTCCAACATTGGTTTTGCCCCTTGTAAATTTTACTTGTTTCCACAAGTGAATACTTGGCTTGAAAACTAATATTTTATTTGTATGAAGAACTGTTGCATGGATGGACTGTTGAACGTAATTGTCTGTCTGCCTGCCAGTACTCAGTTGGGCCTATGTTGAGGTTTTGCTGCTCAATTATCATGCAGATTAGTATGGATAGGTTGTATTAAAAACCATTTGTGGTAGTTTTGGTTGAGTGTTTTTGTGTTAGGGAAGTAATGAAGACAGTGTGTCTATTTTCTATCTTATTCCATTCCTCATTGTGTTTTATGTGTCAGATCGGGGGACTGATGACCATAGATGTTAAGTCCCATAGTGCTCAGAGCCATTTGAACCATTTTGTGTCAGATCATATCAAAGTAGGCATGAAATCTGTATACAAGGCAGCCATTATTTGTTGCTCAGTCTCTTGTGAATATGTTTGTTTACTGCACTTCACAAATAAATCACAAGTTCTGGCCATTGTCTGTCATCAGCTTTTGATGTAACTATTCTGATATAAATATGTTATTACAATTACATCGAACATAGTTTTCACATTATGTTTGGCCTAACTATGATAAGATACTTTGTATCAGAAGGTTTAGACTGAGATGTGTTGATAAGCACTGGCTGAAACTAGCCATTTATTTCTATACATTTTAAAATAATGATTCTCTGGCATACAGAGCTATTTTGAAACAGATTGACATGCCAGTATGCTCTGATGTTAATGTATTTTCTGGATGCTGACAGGTAGAACAACCTGCACCAGAAGGCTGCCAACAAGCTCACAGCTATTGTGGCTTGCGGGACCGACTGTACCCTGACAGGCGTCCAATGGGATATCCCCTGGATCGTTTACCTCGGGCTGGTGTCAATACACTTTATGAGTTTATTACTCCAAACATGGGAGTACTTAATGTGAAGATCAGATTTCAAGACAAAATACTACCTCCATTTGCAAGACAATAATAAATAAAAGAAATATGAAGAATTTCAGAAACTGGATTTTAAAAGTACTTGACAAGATGTATGAAAGTACCATTTATGTGAATGCCTACTGTTAATCTATTTAACAGAAGATAATACTTGTAAGACAGTAATACAGTAAGTATATAATAGGAACATATCTGTGCATAGCACATCAGATTTAGGACCTGTTTGGGTCACATTGTTCTTTTACATTGGTGTACAAATATTCTAAATCACTCTCCAGTGATTAAGTGCATTTTGTGTACCTGAAGAATAAACATCACACTTTCAGTTTGTGGGATTGTTCTTTTAGAGACAGAGAAATATTCTGGAATATTTTCAGATACAAGATTGTCTTCAGATCTCAGTTTCTGATAATTATTTCAGGCAGTTGAAAAAGTGAGCTATGAAAAAAAAGTCTACAATAAATTACTGATATGCAATAAAGTAGAAAATCTGAAAATGTAAAAGTACAAAAATTAAAATATAAATCCTATTTTTTAATACTTACATGTCACATAACTGGAAATATACTCACTGCAGTAAACACTTTAGTCTTCATGGAATGTGCAACTAACAGTTTCCATACAGATGGCACACATGTTTAACAGATCGTCTTATACCTTGAAATTTTTTTAAAGAGGGGTCAGACACGAACTTCTGTCACAGGTTCAGAAATGTAAAATTGCGCATTTCATAAAATGAAAAAATTTAGTTTGGTATCCTGTAAATATAATGTAATTTCTTGTGTAATGTATAGTTTGTGATATTACAATTTATTTCTTGGTTGTTTTAATGTCTCAAGTAGAAACCCTCACATGGAAACTACAAAATTTTGAATTACTTCGATTTTAAAAACTTGCCATCTTTCAGTTATTCACTTTGGCTTGTGAGCTGGTGTTGAACTGATCAGCTCTCTTTGCTAGAGGTTTTATCCCATTGTACATGGTTTGTTGCTCACTTTGTGGCAAAGTGCATATGATGCTACTGATCCATAACATAATACCAGCTGACTATCTTCTGATAGTTCTTTATAAACTGAATGTAATTTCAAATTTTCCACCATTTTATCCCTCTTCTTTGTGAATAGAGTGAGGATTTCGTGGTAGGGAGGATACAGCATGTTATCTTGGAAGGAGAGTCTTGGACACTAGAAGTAACATCAGTTGTGCCCCAGAGAAGTATATTGGGATCTGTGCTGTTCATATTGTATATGAATGACCTGGTGGACACACCGTATAGTAACCTCAGACTTCTGGCAGGTGATGCATTTATCTATAATGAAGTTCTGTATGAAAGAGCTACACAAATATTCAGTCAGATCTTGATAAGATTTCAAAGTAGTTCAAAGACTGGTAACTTTTGTCACAGGTTCAGAAACGTGAACTGCGCATTTCATAAAATTAAAAAATTTAATTTGGTATCCTGTAAATATAATGTAATTGAGCCACAGTTGGAATCAGTTGACTCATACCTAGGTGTGGTAATAATTTACAGTTTATTTAATTGTATGGTAATTTGATAAATATACGGTTGATATAAGACAAGTGATTTTATACAATATACATATGATATAAGACAAGATTAAACCTTAAAGTCTGTGTTTTTCAAATGATTAATTAAGCTGGGCTTGAGAGCGAACAAGTCGTCGGGAATTCCAGGGTATGAATGAAGTGGACAGCTTTGGACTAGATGTTCACTCGTCTGCTCTTCTTGATTACATTCACACAATGGTGAACTGATCCAGCCCCATTTGTACCTGGAGTAGCTACAACAACCATGTCAAGTCCTTAACCTGTTGAGGTGGCACCAGAGGTTCCTCAGTAGGTCAAAACCTTTTGGCTTCTTTGTGGGATCAAGGTGCTGGGCTCTTGTTCCCAATGTTTTGTTGATCATTCATGCTTCCAGCTTTCATTTATAATGATGTGGAATGAAATGCTCATATACACTGAGTCACAGGTAATACAATTTGCAGCCTTCAGTTCATTAACAGGATACTGTGAAAATGCAGTCAGTCTACAATGAGCATTGCTTACAAAATGCTTCGGTCACCTTGTGTGCGGGACCAATACTAAACAGGACTAACAGGGGATATTGTACATATAAAAAAAGGCACAGCATGAATACTTTGTATTTCTATTCCTTTATTGGTTCTGTAAATGGTAATTTATTGTGTGTGTGTGGTGGGTGGCGGGGGAGGGGGGGGGGGGGAGGAAGGGGGGTGCATCAGAAATTTATGACCCTAGTTCTGTAATGTGCCAGGACTGCTGCTGTTGGTGTGTCATGTGGGGCAGTGTTCGTATGGAACAGTGCAACATGTGATTTCAATGTGTGCTGAGTTGATACCAAGTTCATCCCCAGCCTGTTGATCCAGAATCAAAAAGAGCATTGCATCAGCAAGCTGTGGATGACCCATCTTTCATAGTAAGGATCATTACAGATGATGAAATATGGGTGTGATAGCATTATGTTTAGACAAAGCAACAGTCTTCAGAGTGGAAGAGCCCATCATCTCCATGCCAGAAAAAGGTGAGGCAGGTCTGCAACATGACCAGTTGCATCTTTTTCAACATTTGTTGTATTGTGCAACACAAATTTGTTCCCATGGAGCAGACCATCAATAGCAATTTCTACAGCCAGGTTTTAAGGAATCTGAGGAAGGACATTCAGTGAAAGTGACCATAATTGGAGTTGGTCTAGAAACTTTTTGAGACCCCTCATACACTGTGGGCAGATATCATATAGAACAAGTCAGCTTTGAAATGGTATACATAGTATGGTTTTGAAATATTAATTCAACATCCATTGCTTGCTGGTAACATAATTATAAGAACAACAATAACATATTTGAAGGTAATAAGTTTGATTCCAAATGTTTCATCAATTGCACTATTTTTTATGATATTCCAGTAGTACAGAAGCAGCAGTTTTCATTACAAATATTAGATTCAAACTGTAAATTCATTTTATTCCCAATCATTTGTTATTATTGTAATATTTTCCTAGGTAAACACTTTGACATTTTTGTATATTTAAAGTAGAACTGTTTCAGTTTCACTTTAAATTTATCTTGTTTTATTTCTTTGACAACCTTTTTCTGTAATTTTAAAGTTTTTCTGCTACCCCAAAGCTACTTCCACACATCAGTGGTGACTGAATGGGCCTGCTGACATAGGATAACTTATGTAAATGTATATAGCTTCTTACTTAGATTGCCGAGATGCATCTCAAATTATGCCACTGAGACAATTTTTCCATCAATACTAAAAATCAGTGTTGCAGGGTGGAATTTCTGTGGAGCATGGAAATTGATTGCTACTATTATTTTCACAATTTATTATAAACTACTATAAGCTTGTTAATAGTGAACCACTGTGTTAAATTTTGTTTGCTGTAGGCTGTCTTCACCACATGATCTAATTGCAATACTTGTGTCATCTGCAAAAAGTATTGTTGTACCATTATTTATTTTTTCTGATAGGTCATTAAAATATAGAATGAAGAGAATGGGCACAAGAACTGACCCATAAAGGATTTCTAATATGAGTTTTTTTCACACTAGTATAAAAATTAGAGTGTTTGTACATTTCTGCACCGTTATCTTTTATGTGAGTGATGTATTGACATTCATGGAGGTAAGAACAGATTCATCTGTTTGATAGGTCTCAAATTCAATAACTATTTAGTTTCTAACAGCATAAAAAAATCAGTTGGCAATGGAGCTTGGAGGCTCTTCTATAATATTCTTGTGCCTTAATATAGATTTTAGTATAAGAGAACACATATTTAGCATTAACAACAACAACAAAAACATAGCTACTGATACAGTCATCCAGACAGCAATAAAAAGGCAGATGGTGCATTTCCTCACATCTGTTCCATTATCCAAATCAGCCTTTCGAACAGAACTACAAACCATCAAACAAATCACTTCCAGCCATTGCTGTAGCTCTGTCCTGACTGATAATATTCTATGAGGAAAGAAAATAAATAAAATACACTACTAATGTGTGCTGGCCAACAGCAGTCACTCAACAGTTTTAAAGCCTGGTGCAAAACTGCACACATTTACAATATTTCAGACAATCCTGAAAAAAAATTAAAGTCACACAACAACAGACCTGCATTCCATAATACCAATAAGATATCAAAATTTTTAGTCAATAGTAAAGACAAAATGCAACCCTCAGCACTTAGTGATGTATATAAAATCACTTGCAAACATTGGGACAGTCAGGCAGAGCTGTGACAGAGTAGCTTACATGAGTGTGTGTGTGTGTGTGTATGTGTGTGTGTCTGTTGTCTATTGTTGGTGAAGGTCTTATTGGCCGAAAGTTTTATTTGTGACAGTCTGTTTGTTGTCCCTATCTGTGACTCAGCATCTCCGCTATGTAATGTTTGTTTATATTGTTTGTTTGTTTGTTTCATCAACTTTATTTACATCAACAGCAGAAATTTACCATGCTATATTGGACAATGCATCTTTTTATAACACTTGAAAGTATCCATCTGGGTATATGACTTCTTGTCAGTCCCATAATACAATGAATCTTGTCAGTCCCAGAATACAATGAATGAATATCTCATTCTAACTTTATAAATAGTTTTCAGTGGGATACAATTTGTATCAAAATTTGATGTTCAGTACGACAATACAATGGGTGAGGTTGTGTATCTTTTAATAAATAAGAATATTTTTAAAATATTTGTTTAAATATTTTATCAAAACAGTATTTGTGGTCTTCTTTTAGTATTGATATAATCTCCTCTTATTCTGCCTTATTCTTATTCCTGCTGTGGTCCACTTGTTTCATTTTATACAGAATTTATTACTGATGCTAGTTTGGGAAAATATATACAATTAAAAGAAGTTTATCTATGGTCATAAATTTATCAAACTTTATCTGTATTGTTTGACCTTTAACACCAGCTCTGTTTGCGCCCTTTGAGGAAAAAAAGTAATCTATGTTTCCTTCACTGAACTTAGAAGCAATGTGCTCAACTCCAGTGAATGCCTTATTAGTAGAGGCAGCTGAACATCTGCTGTATCTTCAACATCAGTAATTTGCAAGTTACTCTTTTCTTTTATGTTTCGGAACATTCATGCCATAAATCAAATTTAGTTTCTCTGTTTCCTGTAATTTATCAACCTGTTGTCAGTCTGCCCATGGTAGCTGAGTGGTCAGCGCGACAGAATGTCAATCCTCTGGGTCTACCTGATGGGAGGAACTAGCTACACGACATTTACATTTTAACATTTTGTTAATCCTCACTGACAGTTATTTCAATATCTGGAAGTATGGTTTCAATTGCCTTAGAATATGTTAAAGTATTTTCAGAGTGTATGTTCTTGAATGAATGCAAGACTCTGTAAGGTTAATATGGATAATATATTAACATGTTCAGGTGGTAGTAAGTGCTGTTTGACTTCTGTTATGACATTAACCTTCAGATTCTCTCCCAGCAGATTCTCTCTCTGGGCCAACAAGGGACTTCATGGATGCGACTAACAGTGCAATCGATTATATTTCTAACCTAGATGTTTGTTTGTGATATTGTAACTGTTTTGTGTGTTATGTACTTTTAGATTTTTCATACGTGATTTGTACTTGCCATACGCTAAATAAATCTCTCCCATAGTCTCTATTAGTTGCATGCAAGTTATTTTGATATTCAATACACTACTTTTGGAAGTAGTGTATACTTTTCTATCCCATTATTAACTACTTTTAATGGTTGCAGGATGTCACAACCATCTATAACTGTTACCATGAGTGGTCTGTTAGCATTGCAATTAATATTTTTAATCATCAATGAATTAGCTTAAGCTGTGATTCTTTTCTTACCTCATCACTTGCTACTACACTTTGTGGAAACCACATTACTATCTCTCAAAACAAAGGCTGGGATAATTTTAAGGAAAAATACATGGATTGTGGATCCACATATTTTATCATTTGTTATTTTATCGAACACACTTTATTGCTTAACAACAATTATTATAATTATAAATTAAAAGCCTTGTCAAGAGAATACCAATGCTCACAATAATTTAAAGAACTTGAACAGGATCACTTAATTAATAACAAACTTTAACAATTTATGCCGTCAAGAACAGGGCTTGAAACCAGGAATATACAGTCCCCAAATAAAAGTAAAAAATAACACCAACTAGGTGTGGCCACAAGCTGGTTCAACAAACTGAGTTTTACCAGTAAAATGAATTATAAATGATTGCCACTAAAGGTACTAGCAATTCCCAAGCATGACTAATACCTTAAACAGATAGACAACACCCACCCAAAATGCAGAAAGGATTACAAGTCATGTCACTGCTTGTGGCTGTCGGAAAGGCCTTAACAATCTATAAAACTTAAAAACATCCCTTAAGAAATAAAACACACAATCCCCCAAAATACAAGAAAAGCGAGGAAGGCATGCCGTTGAAATGTGGCTCACAGCTGGTACACACCAGCAGAAGCATTGACAGTGACCCTGAAATAAATATACAGTCCCCCAAAATACAAGAAAAGCTGGGAAGACATACAATTTAAATGTGACTCCCTACTGCTACACACCAGCAGAAACGTTGACAATGATGTTTAAATAAATATACAATCTCCCAAAATACAAGATAAACTGCCAAATACAGCAGGTGGATATCACAGCCAACAAGCAGGCAAGTTTTACAATGAGTAGAGTTAGCTAATGACTGTGGGTAAAAAGAGGAGAAACCTCTCCAGTTCATACTCATAAGTAAAGGGCTTTGAAACTAAACACACCCCAGAACTAGCAATAATGGTGCAAGGTCTAAATGAGTAGATAAATAGCAGGTGTAGTAACAAGAAACTTTGGGTTAGCAGAACGTGCTTCGAAGCTCATTTGCTTGCTGAATTCACAATATAAAATAAATCAAGAGTTCCACATTAATTGATGACACTCCACCAAGGCATGTATCAAACAATCATCTTTACTTAACTAGAGCCTACAAGACGTGGCTGGTAGAGTTGCCAGACTGCAAGCCAACCTAGACATTGTGTGACAATGGAAGTGTCGCTGCAGCAGAAAGAAAATACTTCTCTGCTCAGGGCCCAGGAAACAGGAATGCGGCGTCTGCTGCCAAGAGTACCCTGCCAACACACATAAGAAGGGAACAGTAATCTGCACAAATAAGGCTACAGATGAGAATGCCTAGGATGTAGGCAATATTAACTTATTCTGGAAGTGACTACACATATGAGTAACAAGATTAATACTCCTTAAAATTAGTTGAAAATTAACAAGGTGAAATATCAGCACCTGCAAATCCAATTACTAGAGTGTATTCATCTATAAAAGGGTGGCTTGCCTTTAAGACACACTATGTTACAATTTAAATTTCATCAACTCAATTTATAATAGAGAATGCTCATACACTTGAATGGAATATAGCTTGGAAAAACAAATTATCATCAGTTACACTGACCAATGACCACGCACACAATCACTCAGAGGCACGTTAATATGACAGGTCCAATTCCACATTAACACAGACGCGGCCTTACGCCAACAAGTACCAATAAAGAAAGCCAACACTTAACTCCACTAAGGTGTGAAGGAGCCGTGACCTCCAGGATTCCAAGCAGGGGTGCTATTGCCTCCAATCCGTACAGGTGGTCTTCGAGGTGATGTAAAATTTAAGTTTGCAGAGTTGGCCTGGAACTTACCAACCAGGTTTCACATGATATCCACTGCTCTTCCTGCAACTCACTGCTAGCAATCCTTAATCCACCTTGCAAGGCTTGCTACAAGCAATTTAACCACTTGTAGCTTCTCAAGGTCCATACCAGACAGCAGTAATCTCTCAAAACCAGCCACGTACCCTCCAGATAACTTCCCATGCCAGGGCCCACCAAAAACCAACAACACACACCTCAACCAAAGACGCTGGCTCTTGTCATATGATCAGGATCGATATTGGCAGCATCTCAGGTAGTTAGTGGAACCAGCAGAATGCCATGCCCGTGCAAATTAAAGCTGCCATGGCTCACCATCCTTTTTCATTATGAAACATTTCTGGGAAAAGATTTGTTTAAATGATGAAAACATTTTTGGGGGTGGTGACAAGTAGCTTGTTATTTTTGTCAACATCAGAGGTCAAAATGTCATCTTTCACTTTCATCTTTAAAGGCCAGACCACACGCAACAATCTGTTTTGAAAATGTCTGCTCATATGACATCTGCACATACAGATTGTTGTCTGTGGAGGGAAAATTGGCGAAAATGTGAGATATGAACATACATGGGAGTTGTACTAGGAGGTTTGAGCACGATTATTCAACCCTGTGACCACTAGTCATGTCAGTGCAGACAAATCTTATTGCGTGGGCTTCATATCACAGTAAATTTTGTGTAAGAAATGTGTGTGAGTCAATGGTTTCTTCAGTATACTGTTTCTTGTCTGTATCTGCACACTGAATTTTAGAATGGCAGATACATATCAGTGTTCTAAAGAGTTCATTGCTAAATTTAGTGAAAGCCATCACAGTCAGACTTGTTTGTGGAAAATTAAGAGCAATGAACAGATCTACAGTGACTGAGATAAGAAGGCAGGTGCTTATAATTGTTTAATAGAGAAATTATGAGCAGTTGACCCCATGGGAGATGAGGAAGGGTTTTTTCTGACTGTTTGTTGCAAAGACCTAAGCAAAGTATATATATATATAACAAAGTCTATTCAATCTGTCACCAGGGTTGGTGATGTATATACAGGGTGATTTTTCCACCATGTACAAACTTTAGGGACTGATCAGTGAGAGGATACAGAACAAAAAAGGTCTAATGAACTCATGTCTGGAAATGCATAGTTTCCATGCTAGACCCATTTGCTCAGTCATGTATTGTTACAGACACTGTGGTCTAATACATGCTGTACCATGTAGCAACAGTTACAGTATGTGCTAAAAATGGTGTCCATGTTACTCAATGTATGTGTGTACATGCCGTAGCATGTTCTGTCTCACACATTCTCACTGGCCAGGCTGCATCTGAATAGTGTCAACAGCAGTGTGAATAAGCTGCTCCAGTGTCTCCACATCTGGAATGGGTTCTGCGTACATGGTACCTTTGAGACGGCCCCATAACCATAAACTGCATGGGCTGAGGTCTGGTGAACGTGTAGGCCATGCTGCTGGACCCCCTCGCCCAACCCATTGACCAGAGAAGACACGATTGAGATGCATCCGGATGTTCATGGTGAAGTGGGCTGGAGCACTGTCATGTAGCAGCCACATAACCCTTCGAATCATCAATGACACATCATTCAGCAGGTTAGGCAAAGTCACCCACAAGAAACATCGATAGTTCCAGCCTATTAGGTGATGTGGAAGGAAGACTGGTCCCAAAATACAGTTGCTAATTATTCCGGCCCACACATTCCGGCTGTACCAGTGCTGATGATCACTGTCACCATATCACTGGGTCCTGCATACTATTCCACAATTGAAGACATCACTCTGCATAAAGGTGGTCTCATTGGTGAATAGGATGGATGCCACAAATCTCGGAATGATGATTGCCTGGTAAAGAAACCAGTGACAAAACTGCTCCCAATGTGGAAAGTCTGTTGCTAGTAAGCCCTGCACATGCTATTAGTGACAAGAGTAGTAACAATTGTCATGGAGAATGTTCCACACAGTCGTCTGACTTAACGTGTACTGGCAGTCCAACTATCTGATGCTGACATTGCAGTCACCTTCCACAGTGATAATCGCATTTTCCTTCAAGTCTGGTGTCCGAAGATTTCGGATACATCCTTCATGTCTTCCTGCTTCCTGAAACGACTGTGTCTCAGACAAACATTGAATGCTGTGCTTGTTGTTGGCAGGGATAGATCTCCAAATACAACCTTGCTCCCCACTGCACCTTGCCATTTGCCTTTCCATACGTAAACACCATGTCATCAATCTCTCGATTTGAAAACAGAACCATTGTGTTCAACGCTGTATCACATCCACTACAAGGCTAGTCAGCAAGAAAGTGAATCGGACACAACCTTACCAATTACTACAGCAGGAAAAGGCACTAGCACATGCACATGAGGAACAGTACCACCCTCTAGGAGGAAACCATGCATACTGTAACTGTGGCTGCATGGTACAGCACGTATTAGACTGCAGTCTCTGTAACAAAGTGTGGGTGTCACCAGAACATCCTTGAAAGCACAATGAAATGCAGCATTATTCTGTAGCAACGAGTGCATGGACGATCTGCTTTACTCTTTGATTTTTATTAGTATCATTTGTATTGACTTAAATTTTTCAGTTGATTGGTGTTTGAGCTTAAGGAAATAAAAGTTTATTGCCTGACTACTATGGAGATAAGCTGTAGTTGGCTAAAGTGGTGATCCTGTATACTGAATTCCATTATAGACAAGCAAATACAGCATCCTTCGGTATCATCTACTGCAGAGTTGGCATGTCCGCACAACACAGAGTTCTCCAGATTGGAATCACATTGACAACTTGCGGCGACAGATATTAACGTTGCCTGGAGGCAAAACAGCCACATACAAGAAGAGCAAGGAAGATGGCAATGTGTCTATGGAACGTATCTGCTGGTAACACCGTTGCTTAGGAAACAAGGCGATGCGATGCCCATCACCCTGCAATCACCCAAATGGCGACAGTGGCTGGCGATAGGCACCGCTGGTTGCAAGCTGGAGCACCAGCACCTGCCACTGTGAGGTGAGAGCGTTGACGGGGAACTACTGGTGAGTAACTTTCTTCTTGACCCTCACTATCCCACCGTCTTTTTCTCACAGACGCTAGATCCAGCCACGCTTATCTGATTGACTCAGGCTCGTACGTCAGTGCACTGCCTGTAAGAAGTTGCGATGTGAAGCTTCCTCCATCTCAATCAAAGCTCACAGCAGCAAACCCGACTTCAATAATGACTTATCGAAAATGCCAGGTAGACGTACATCTCGGTTTCCAAGATCGTTTACCATGAACTCTCGTGACTACCGATTGTCAGACGCAATATTGGGTGCGAATTCTTGTTTCATTATGCAGTTGAAGTAGATGTTGGCTCGTCAAGCATCCACTGGGGTAAGCAGAGCATTAAAGGCATCCTAGGAAGAGATTCTCCGCCTATGTTCAATGACAGGTAGGGAGTGACACCACACGTAGCAAACTAAGAATCCATTCTGTGTGCACAGACAGTTAAGCACAACACGGTCCATCACATCAGGAATACACCTGGTCAGTCCATATCCCAGTACTCGTGCCATTTAGCTCCGGATCCTTTCGCCACAGCGAAGGCAGAATTAGAAGAATTCTTGTGCTCGGGAGTCGTCCGTAGATCCGACAGCCGTTGGTTATCACCATTTCATCTAGTAGAGAAGAAAGACAGGACCTGGACACCATGTGGAGATTACCAGGCACTCAATACCCCTACTATTCCTGATCGCTATCTGAAGCCAGATATTACAGATTTTATGCAAGCTCTGGCAGGCGCGACCTCTTTTAGTGTCATTGATTGCTAGAGAGCACATTACCAGATACCAGTAACTCCTGCTGATATAATGAAGACAGCTGTCACGACACCATTTAGCTTAGTCGAATACCTCTGTATGCCATTTGGTTCGAAAAATGCGGTGCAAACTTGGCAATGGTCTGTCGACGAAGTACTATCGTATTTACCGTATCGCTTCGCATACCTTGATGATACCTTGGTCTTTTCGTGTCTGAGAAATTGCACGAACTGCATCTAAAAACTGTTTACCAATGGACGGATGCATATAGCATTTCAGTCAATGAATCAAAGTATTTACTTCGACGAAGTCAGGTGACATTCTTGGAATACTCAGTGACAGCAGCCAGCAACAGACCACTGCAAGATAAATTATCGAAGATATGGTTCAGAGCACTAATAGAACGCAGTGATGCTAAAATCGTTATAGGCACTGAAAGCTGGCTAAAACCGGAGATGAGTTCAACCGAAATTTTTACGAAGGACCTAACAGTGCTCAGAAAAGATAGGATAAATACAATTGGCAGTGGCGTGTTTTTTGTTGCTGTTAGAAGTAGAACATCTTGTAGCGAAATTGAAGCAGATAGTTCTTGTGAGTTAGTATGGGTATAGATTCCTTCTCGGAAGCAGAAATAAAATAATAATAGGATCATTTTACCGACCTCCCAAGTGAGACAGCATAATCTCTGAAAAGTTAAAAGAGAAGTTTAGTCTAATTTCAAACACGTACCCGACTCACACAATTGTAATTGGTGGTGACTTAACCCTCGATATGTTGGCGAAAATACGTATTTAAATCCGGAGGTACGCATAAAACGTCATCCGAAATTGTGCAAAACGCCTTCTCTGAAAATTATTTCGTGCGATTTGTTCATGAGCCCACTCGAATAGTAAACGGTTATGAAAACACACTTGACCTCTAGCAGCAAAGAATCCAGAGTTAATAATGAGAATCAAAACGGATACAAGGATTAGTGAACACAAGTTTGTGGTAGCAAGACTGAATACCGTTAACTCTTAAACCGTCCAATAATAATCGAAAATTACACCTATACAAAAAAGAAGATAAAAATTCGCTTGACGCCATCCTGAGAGACAATTTCCACTCCATCCAAATTAACTGTAAGTGTAGACCAGATGAGTTTGAGTTCAAAAAAATAGTATCGACAGCAATTGAGAGGTTTATATCAAATAAATTAACAAACGACAGAGCTAATCCCCCGTGGTGCACCAAACAGGTAAGAACTCGAATGCAGAAACAACGGAAAAAGCATGCCACATTTAAACGAACACAAAATCTCCAAGACTGGCGATCTTTTACAGAAGCTCGAAATTTAGCGCGGACTTCAATGCGAGATGCTTGTAATAGATTCCACAACAAAACTTTGTCTCGAAACCTATCAGAAAGTCCAAAGAGATTATGGCCGTACGTAAAGTATGCTAGTGGCAAGACAAAATGCCTTCTCTGTGCAATAGCAATGGAAATGCTATCGATGGCAGTGCTGCTAAAGCAGAGTTACGAAACACAGCCTTCTGAAATTCCTTCACTAAAGGAGACGAAGTTTTTATTCCAGAATTCGAATCAAGAACAGCTGCCAACAAGAGAAACTTCGAAGTAGATAACCTCGGGGTAATGAAACAATTTAAATCAATTAATAAAAGCAAGTCTACCGGTCCAGAAACAATTCGGTTCCTTTCAGAGTATGCTAATGCAATAGCTCCATACTAAACAATCATTTACAGTCGCTCGCTCAACGAAAGATCTGTACCCAAAAACTGGAAGGTTGCACTGGTCACACCAGTATTCAGGAAAGTCAATAGGAATAATCCATTAAACTACAGGCTCATATCATTAACGTCGATATGCAGTAGGATTTTGGAACATACATTGTGTTCGAACATTATGAATTAATTAGGAGAGAATGGTCTATTGATACACAGTTAACATTCGTTTATAAAACTTCGCTCTTGTGAAACATCACTAGCTCTTTACTCACACAAAGTGCTGAGTGCTATTGACAAGAAATTTGAAATTGATTCCGTATTTCTAGATTTCCAGAAGGCTTTTGACACTGTACCTCACAAGTGGCTTGTAATCAAATTACGTGCTTACGGATATCGTCTGATTCAGTCATGTGACTGGATTCATGATATCCTATCAGAGAGTTCAAATGACGGAAAGTCATCGAGTAAAACAAAGGTGATTTATGGCGTTGCCCAAGGTAGTATTACAGGCCCTCCACTGTTCTTTATCTATATAAATGATTTAGGAGAGAATCTGAGCAACTGTCTTAGGTTGTTTGCAGATGATGCCGTTGTTTGTCGTCTATTAAAGTCATCAGAAGATAAAAAAATGCGTAACGATTTAGAAAAGATATCTGTATGGTGCGAAAATTGGCAATTGACCCCAAATAATGAAAAGTGTGAGGCCATGCACGTGAGTGTTAAAAGGAATCCGTTAAACTTCGGTTAGAAGGTAAATGAATCAACTCTAAAGGCAATAAATTGAACTAAACATATAGGAATTACAATTACAAACAACTTAAACTCGAAAGAACACAGAAAATGTTGTGGGGGGGGGGGGGGGGGAAAGGTGAACCAAAGACTGATTTACTGGCAGAACACTTCGGTGCAACAGATCTACTACCTACACTACACTTGTCTGTCCTCCTTGCTGCGCGGTGTAGGATCCAGTTCAAAGAAGAGCAGCACGTTTTGTACTATCGAGAAATAGGGGAGAAAGTGTCACGGACGTGATACAGGATTTGGGATGAGCGTCATCAAAACAAAGACGTTTCTCGTTGCGGCGGGACGTTCAAACGGCTATAAGCACTATGGGACTTAACATCTGAGGTCATCAGTCCCCTAGACTTAGAACTACTTAAACCTAACTAACCTAAGGACATCACACACAGCCATGCCCGAGGTAGGATTCGAACCTGCGACCGTAGCAGCAGCGCGGTTCCGGACTGAAGGCGGCGGGACATTCTCACGAAATTTCAATCACCAACTTTCTCGTCTGAATGCGAAAATGTTTCGTTGACGCTGACCTACATAGGTAGAAACGATCATCACAATAAAACATGGGAAATCAGAGCTCGCACGGTAAGATATGAGTGTTCGTTCTTTTAAGGCACTGTTCGAGAGTGAAACAATAGAGAATTAGTGTGAAGGTGGTTCGATGATCCCTCTGCCAGGCACTTAAATGTGATTTGCACGGTATCCATATAGACGTTGATGTTGCAGTTGTCGCAGCCCTTGTTTTTGGTCTAGCATTAACATGCTGAAGAAGAGGGTGCTCTGTGTGTGGACAATCTCTTCCGTGGTTAGACACTCTCTTACAGCTTACTGTTTTTCATGCACCATCCTAATTACTTTACACATCGCCATGGTATATGCTACAATTTGGATCCCTCTAGTGGCTAAGGACTGCAAACATGTAGACATGAAGAATAAAGATGTAGAATGTCAATAATGTTTGTTTTATTTAAAAAGTGTTATAGTTTTCTCACAAGAATTCGGCAGCATTACTTTTCAATATGTCCTCGTATTTCTGACGAGCAAGATTAGAAATATGATTGCTGCTTATTTCACTCGCAGCAGTGTAAACTGTACTCTTAGTTTCCGTACCTAACCACAGCCTAATAATCGCGACATATTCGGAAAAAAGGACAAATATTATTGACAATCAAGAATACAAATACGTTTGGTGGTCGTTTCACTTGCAGGAGTGTCATCTTCCGTTTTTTAATCACACTCAAGTCACAAGATGGAAGAAACTTATTCATGAGAGAGCATACTATTAAATGTAAATGTATATTGCAGAAAATACTTCCGTTACATGAAGAGAGAACCAGAATCTGCTACAAATGCGAAGATGGGGAAAAGTTAGATGGCGTAGCGTATAGAAGTATGTATAAACAGTTCCACGGAAAACGGCTACATATCGAGTATAAATTGTATAAAGTGCAATAACTACATCGCGAAAGGCATCAGGTTATGCGCAGTGTCGCAAAAATGGAAGTGTTACTGCATCGCTTCAGCGAGACCTTGTGCCTGCAAATCGTTACGTAAATAAGTTAGAGGAACTGATAAACCAACGGAAAGGTGACGATTTAAAAAACGAGTGTAATGAAAACATACCAGCAATTTTCGTTTCAAACAAAACTTCTGCTCGTAGTGGACGAAATCTTTCTGACGGTATGAAATCGTCAGTAAATAGAGAGCAACGAAAACCAGGTGATAAAGACACGACAGGACGAGATGTGAACTGAAAAAATAAGACAAGTGAAAGTGAATCTAGATCATATGTGTATTCTAACGAGAGAAAAGTTTCTTCAAAGTGTACTACAAAGCCAACGGAACGAGGGAACTTGGACAACAACAAATATCAAGTCTTTGTATTAGGTGATAGTCATGCGAAGGGTGTGGCACAAATAATGATACGCAGTCCCAATTTAGAGTAATGGTTCAAATGGCTCTGAGCACTATGGGACTCAACATCTGAGGCCATCAGTCCCCTAGAACGTAGAACTACTTAAACCTAACTAACCTAAGGACATCACGCACATCCATGCCCGAGGCACGATTCTAACCTGTGGCCGTAGCAGTCACATAGTTCCAGACTGAAGAGCCTAGAACCGCACGGCCACCACGACAGGACAATTTAGAGTAACAGGCATTGTCAAAACTGGCACTCCCCTTAATGAAATAGTAAATAATTGTGAAAACTTAGTTAAGACTGGAACATGCTGTGTGCTAATTGGTGGAGCAAATGACATATACAAAAATGTAAGCCAACTAGCGACAAGGGCACTTCAAACAACTCTAAAAAA
Source organism: Schistocerca americana (assembly GCF_021461395.2). NCBI lineage: Eukaryota > Metazoa > Arthropoda > Insecta > Orthoptera > Acrididae > Schistocerca > Schistocerca americana. The sequence continues at coordinate 635,174,953 of NC_060120.1, read as the reverse complement.
GGCTGTCAGATCTAAATTTAAAGGTTCTCATTGTAAGTGTGCCACATAGACATGATCTAATCGAGGAACCATGTATAAACAAAGAAATAAAGTCAACAAATAATAAATTTAGGAAGATCTGCTGTGCTTTTAAGTGTGCAACTTTTGTGGATGCAAACAGTTCAAAGGGAAATCATTTCACAATGCATGGACAGCGCAGGAACTATTGCGGAAAAAAGATGATGGGTGAAAAGATACTAGAAGAAATAAACCGTATATCAATAGAAAAGTTCCCTAAAATCCCACTCCAAATGAGGGCAGAAGCAGAAGAAATGAAAACCTTAACAAGAGTAACATTTGCTGAAGCACTAAAAACGTCAGCATCTGCTATACCGGTAGTTAATATTAAAATGTCATCAACTGTCACAGCTAGTATATACAATCAATCAGCATCATCCATTTCAAGTAGGAAAAACAACAGAAACAAGAAACCTGTGGTACAACAGGATTTTTGGTATCCAGCCTTAATGAAAATTCCAAGTTAACAGTGTTATACGAAAGGATAAATTCCGTCGGTGCTCACCGCCCTGTTCTAACGATTATGACTCTAAATGTGCAGTGTCTCAATAACAAATATTGTGAACTCAAAATAACAGTAAGTAACACCCAACCTGATGTCTTGTGTGTTACTGAACACTGGTGTAAGGACCATGAAATTAGTAGTATTCATATTAATCCATTTAAACTGGCAAATCATCTCTAACAGTAAGATCACACCGATCACAAATGATTCTGAGCATTAATGTCGTTTATCTTAGAATCTCCTAAAGGCATTTTACAGCTGTTGCATCGTTAACTGACATTTATTGTAACAATTCGTATCAAGAGTGACTTCTGTGATAAGTCTTCAATTTGCCAATGCCATGAAATGGCGTACTGTCATAACACGCAAGTTATAATACAGAAACAACTACCACTATGGTGTCTCCAAAGTAGCGATTGTAGGACGTCATTTGACCCAGCCCGAAACCAATTCTAGCTTCTGAATTCTACTAGTAACTCATCTCGTGTGTGACCACACCACAGTTGCAGAAGAAGAAAAGAAGAAAATGTGTGAATTTCTAAGGGACCAAACTGCTGAGGTCATCGCACTTAAACTAACTTATGCCAAGAACAACACACACACCCATGCCCGAGGGAGGACTCGAACCTCAGATGGAAGTGGCCGCGCAGTCAGTGACATGGCGCCTCTAACCGCGCGGCTACTTCGTGTGGCCCACATTTGCAGAGGTTTACTGTTTGCACAGAAATTTGCATTCTTTTGTGCACAAACAGATCATTGTGTATTTGGACGGGTCTTAACATAATGAGTATCAATACTGAAACATCTATGTTTAAACTCTAAACAGCGATATTTTGTAAATATCACAATGGCCCATGCGGACAAATCTGCGTGACACATCCACATGCATCTACTGCAAACGTAAAGTTTCACAGTGCGAATGTACTCTTGGGATTACTTTTAAGAATACTTTGAAAAACTAAATCATCAGCTTCAGTGTGTAACCTAAAGAAGAGAACGAAAAATCCCATAAGTAATTCATAGCTAAATGACTTTAAATTTCCCAAAGAGCCAGTTCCTGCCGATTACAAAGGATCACAGTTCTGACACTTTACAGAAACTCTTTCCTATGTTCTGCAATCTGACTTGCTCAGCTGATGCTCAACTGGTTTTATCTGCTTCTGTTATCTTCGAAAAATTGTCCGTTGATGTGACGCATTTCAGATGACACATTGTTTCTGTATGAGCAGAAAAATCGCCGAGAACTTTATTCCAGTTAATGTAAGGCCTCGTTACCGCTGGATATATTTCGTAAACCACATCAAATACTGACGATCCGATTCCACAGACCGAACGTGAGGAGAGGGGCTAGTGCAATTGTTTAATACAAACCATACAAAAATACACGGAAGTATGTTTTTAATACAAACCTACGTTTTTTTTAATGGAACCACGTTAGTTTTGTTAGCACCTCTGCCGGCCGGTGTGGCAGTGCGGTTAAAGGCGCTTCAGTCTGGAACCGCGTGACCGCTACGGTCGCAGGTTCGAATCCTGCCTCGGGCATGGATGTGTGTGATGTCCTTAGGTTAGTTAGGTTTAATTAGTTCTAAGTTCTAGGCGACTGATGACCTCAGAAGTTAAGTCGCATAGTGCTCAGAGCCCTTTTGTTAGCACCTCTGAACATATAAACAAATACGTAATCAGTGCCGTTTGTCGCATTGTAAAATGTTAATTACATTCGGAGATATGATAACCTAAAGTTGACGCTTGAAACCTCCGACGTTCAGTTGCGTGTTGTAACAAACACGGGCCACGGTCGGCGAGCAGCATCTACAGGGACATGTTTACGATGACGACCATGTTTACGAGTGTGGCTGTAGTGCACTGTTGTGGTTTGGTTTAGCTGTCGCAGTGTCCGCATGTAGCGCTTGCTGCTGTTGTTATTCTGCATTCGTCTCCGCACGCAGACCAACTGTAGTACACCGTGTTACCAGACGTCTGTGATAGCGTAGTGTTGTAGGAACTGTGACCATGGTGTATTCATGACGAGTGTCGACGAAATGCAGCTGAAGCCTGCAGGGTGTATGCAGAACGGTACCCGGACAGAGAGCATCCAACGTGCCGCACATTGCAAAACATCTACCGCCAACTGCATGCAACAGGTATGGTCGTAGCACGCAAATGGGTCCGTAACAGGCCCGTCACAGGAGAAGCGGGTGCAGTTGGTGTGTTAGCTGCTGTTGCCATGAACCCACACATGAGTACACGGGACATTGCGAGATTCGGTGGACTGAGTCAAAGTAGTGTCATGCGCATACTGCATCGTCACCGCTTTCACCCGTTTCATGTGTCGCTACATCAGCAATTACATGGTGATGACTTTAATCATCGAGTGCAATACTGTCAATGGGCATTAACAGAGAATGCGTTGCAGTTCTACCTGTTTACCGATGAAGCGGGTTTCACAAACCAGGGGGCAGTGAATCTACGGAACATGCATTACTGGTCCGTGGACAATCCTCGCTGGCTCAGACAGGTAGAGCGACAGCGACCGTGGACTGTAAATGTATGGTGCGGAATCATTGGCGACCACCTCACTGGTCCTCACTTCCTCGCGTTTGTACAGAATGATCTGCCAACGTTGCTCGAAAATGTCCCACTGGAAACGCGTCGACGTATGTGGTATCAGCATGATGGTGCACCTGCACATTCCGCAATTAACACTAGGCTGACCCTTGAAGGATGTTCGACGGGCGTTTCATAGGACGTGGAGGACGCATAAATTGGCCAGCCCGTTCTCCTGATCTTACACCTCTGGACTTCTTTCTGTGGGGTACGTTAAAGGAGAATGTGTACTGTGATGTGCCTACAACCCCAGAGGATATGAAACAACGTATTGTGGCAGCCTGCGGCGACATTACACCAGATGTACTGCGGCGTGTACGACATTCATTACGCCAGTGATTGCAATTGTGTGCAGCAAATGATGGCCACCACATTGAACATCTATTGGTCTGACATGTCGGGACACACTCTATTCCACTCCGTAATTGAAAACGGAAACCACGTATGTATGTGTACCTCAGCCCTCATGGTAATGTACATGTGCGTCAGTGAAAAAGACCAATAAAAAGGTGTTAGCATGTGGACGTAATGTGCTGTTCCAGTCTCTCCTGTGCCTAAGGTCCATCACCGTTCCCTTTGGATCCCTACGTAATTCGGTGCTCTCCGATACACACGATAGAACAGCGGATGAGTGGTACTCAAGCGTCAACTTTAGGTTACAATATCTCCGGATGTAATTAACATTTTCAATGCAACAAACGGCACTGATTACGTATTTATATGTTTTCAGATTTGCTAACAAAACTAACGGGGTTCCATTTTAAAAAACGTCGGTTTGTGTTAAAAAACATACTTCCGTGCATTTTTGTATGGTTTGTACTAACCAATTACACTAGCCCCTCTCCTCACGTTCGGTCTGTGGAATCGATTCGTCAGTATTTGATGTGGTTTACGAAATATATCCAGCGGTAATGTCAGGTGACTCACCCTGTATAGCAGTTCATGACATCCATTCTTACAGATGTACTGTTTCTGATAGACACACGTCCAGATCATCAGCTCTCAAAAATCCGCCATCTCACTTCCCCACATCCACCGCTGCTGGCGGCTCACCTCCAACTGCACAACGCTACGCGCTGTTAACAGCCAACTGCCCAACGCTACAATGTCGAGTATTACAACAATGCCAACCAGCCACAGACTGCACACAGCACAGCCACTGATTTTCATACAGAGCGCTACGTGGCGGCGGCGTTAACAATATAAGAACCTAAACAGCCTACTTACACACTATTGCATACCTAATTAAAAATGGTATGAAGATTTCAGGCGACAACTGTTTTCAGGAATGTAGGTATCTGCAGAGCAAAAGGAACTAGCGTGACTCAGAAGAATGGAAATCTGAACACTCTATGGAAGAAAGATGGATTTATTTTCGCAAGGAAACCGAAAATCCTGCACGCAAATGCCAGCTGCTGCATTATGCGAGTATTTGTTTTCTATTCCCGCACACAAGGCCATTGTGGAAAGAGTATTTCCGCTGACGTCGGACCAGTGGAGTGATGAAAGAAATTGGCTGCTGGCAGGGGCTGTGGTATCCATCTTGCTGTGCCAGTTTAACTACAAGCTAACTTGCATGCGGTTTCATAAATACGTAAAAGGAAAAAAAACTTGCTGAAAAAGGTGAAATCTTACGAAAAATATGGTGTACAAACTACTGCCATATCAAGTTCCATGTAATTGCGTTCTAAATAAATTTTTATTAGTTCATTCTACATCCCCATTACAGAATGTCCCGACGAAATCCCAGTTAGATATGTCAACCCTAAACTGATCACATCCAGTCTTGCTTACCCGAGGTATTGCACAGAGGCACTGTTGTGCCTGAAACACGCCTCTTTCCCTCGACTTCTACGTTAGTGACCAAAGGCATGTAACATTAGTGCAGTCTCGTTTGGTAATTAAACGTATGTTAAAAAACGTACAGTCAAGTCAAGAAAAGCATATATTGAGGAAAAAATCTCTCTTTTTCCCTAATTTTATTGGAAGTGTAGACAACAGACACGATCATGAGCGTTTATCGAGGGTTCCTTGTTGTTCCCATCATCTACTGTCGGTAGCTACTACGAACGCCAGCGTCGGTTTTTCGGGTTCCGAGGGATGAGGACTGTTCTCCAGCCTGGAGATAATTGGACCGTCTATCCGGCTAAAAGTGTTGTCGTTTCGGCCGACTATGCTGTTTCCCAAGGCAAGAGATTTCCACTGGAGGCCCTGTGTTTCATAACACGCATAGGGAAAGAAACTTCTGAAAGTCCTGACAGGCAGTAGCACCTTACAGCCATACCGGAACGTGGCGACATCAGCTAGCTGGAAGTTACAACAAGGCGGACTTACCGAGATTTTATTGAAAAAAGTATATTCCACTTGTTCCAACGGGAACTTGTGGTTTTCTTGTGTGAGGCGTTCTCCTTTTTCAGTTCAGACTGTTAACCCGTTTCGTTTATGGAGGAAATGCTAGAAATCGCTTAAGGGCGATGTATTGACTGTTTGCGGTGTTCGTTTTCCATTCCAGTGGTCAGATCTTGTAAGGGATCCACAGTCCATTACTCAAAGATAAGCATATTTTACTCGCACAGGTCGAGGACAGGCCAAGAATCGATAGTCAAGATCCGAGTGCGCACAGCGAGTGATATTGTAGCACGTGAGATGCAGCAGAGCAGTGTGGAGTGATTATGTTGTAATTGCGTAGCGGGAGGAGTAATAGCATACCGGATGGGAATGTGTCCCCATCGTCGTAGGCTGACACCCAGAAACTCGAAATATGCTGGCTAGTGATAACGTGTTTTCATCAAAATGTGGTAAAAAAGTACGGAGTGCCGATATTATGCGTTTGCGCCTACCGCTCCGGTCAGTGGATAGCAGTGAGGATAACGTGTACAGATTGCTACAACTGCGTGTGACGACATCGCAATATACGAGGTTGGTAAATTTCCATTAAGGATTGCAACATTTTTCTTGCCCCTTCATGGTTAATAAGCTTGATTATTCTAAGGACTGTACAAAGAGTTTCAACAATGATCAGCGTAGAATTCATTTTTGACAGCTTTCTGACTGGTCTGTGTGTCAACTGTGAGAAAACCAAGTTTCGTGCTGTTATTAAACATTTTCGTTTGAAGGGTTGGACTGCTGCACAAATCAAAACAGAATTATGTGAAGTTCACGATGTCTCTTCACCGTCATTGAAGACCATTTGCGAATTTAAACGTGGTAGGACAAGCGCTGAATACGCAGCGCGCTCCGTCCGTCCAACTGATGTCACCACAAAGGAAGCCATTGAGAAAATCTGTGTCACCCAAGAGATTGCTGAGACTATGGGCATCTCGGCTGAATAAATGCATAATATCCAGTACAGAGAATTGGCGGGTGCGTGATTTCTCACGGTCATGCAAAAGAGCATCCGGCACAATATTTCAACACAGTGTTTGGCGATGTTGTATCGCAACCGGTAGGGCATTATGCCCCGATTTGTGACTGCTGATGAAACGCGGATCCATCATTACACCCCAGAGTCAAAACGGTAGTCAGAACAATGGAAAAGACTGGTGAAAGTGCAGCTGGTAAGATAATGGCCACGCTTATTTTTTGGAATTCTCAAGGAATAATCCTCATACATTACTTAAAGAAAGGCACAACCAAACTGGGCCTTATTATGCTTCATTGTTCGATCGTCTGAAACTAGCGCTGGCTGAAAAAAGACCAAGGTTGGCACGCTCTTTCACCAGGATAATCTACCAACCTACACATCAGCGATAAAAATGGCGGAAGTGGAGGGCTTTGAACTGGTTCGTTACCCACTCTGTTTACCAGGCTTATCCCAAGGCAACATCTTCCCGTTCCCAAACATGAAACTTTGGCTTGCTGGGAAGAAATTTTCATGAAATGAGGATGTGGTAGTTGCAGTCGACGAGTATTTTGCAGCGTTTGACAGCACCTATTTTTCCGATGAGATGAAGAAGCTGCCCGAGTGTGTAGCCCGCAAAGGAGAAGTAAGGTGAGTTGTTCACGAAACAAACCTTTTTTTCTTGCTTTTTTACCATTACCAGGCTTAACAAACCACCTTCATTTCACATGTACACCATGTGACCAAAAGTATCCGGACACCCCCAAAAACATACGTTTTTCGTATTAGGTACATTGTGCTACCCCCTACCGCCAGGTAATCCATATTTGGTGATTGGGTGTCACTAGCGTCATACGTCCGTACGCGAGGTTTCCACTCTCCTAAACATCCCTAGATCCACTGTTTGCAATGTTAAAGTGAAGTGGAAACATGACGGGACACTTACAGCACAAAAGCGCACAGGCCGACTCCGTCTGTTGACTGACAGAGGCCGCCGACAGTTGAAGAGAGTCTTAATGTGTGATAGGCAGACATCTATCCAGACCATCACACAGGAATTCCAAACTGCACCAGGATACACTGCAAGTACTATGACAGGCGGGAGGTGAGAAAACTTGCATTTCATGGTCGAGCGGCTGCTCATAAGCCACACATCACGCCGCTAAATGCCAAACGACGCCTTGCTTGGTGTAAGGAACGTAAACATTGGACGATTGAACAGTAGGAAAGCGTTGTATGGAATGACGAATCATGGAACACAATGTGGCTGTCCGATGGCAGGGTGCGGGTATGGCGAATGCCCGGTGAACGTCTTCTGACAGCGTGTGTAGTGGCAACAGAAATTTTGAGGTGGTGGTGTTATGGGTGGTCGTGTTTTTCATGGAGGGGGCTTGCACCCCTTGTCGTTTTGCGTGGCACAATCACAGCACAGGCCTACATTCATGTTTTAACCACCTTCTTGCTTCCCACTGTTGGAGAGCAATTCGGGGATGGCGATTGCTCTTTCAACACGATCGAGCACCTGTTCATAATGCACGGCCTGTGGTGGAGTGGTTGCACGACAATAACGTTTGTGTAATGGACTGGCCTGCACAGAGTCCTGACCTGAACCCTATAGACCACCTTTGAGGTGTTTTGGAACGCCAACTGCGTGCCAGGCCTCACCGTCCGACATCGATATCTCTCCTCAGTGCAGCACTCCGTGAGGAATGGGCTGCCATTCTCCAAGAAACCTTCCAGCAGCTGACTGAACATGTGCCTGCAAGAGTGGAAGCTGTCTTCAAGGCTAAGAGTGGGCCAACACCATACTGATTCCAGCATTACCGATGGAGGGCGCCACGAACTTGTAAGTCATTTTCACCCAGGTGTCCGGATACTTTTGAACACGTAGTGTATCAGCTTAGCCATGAACAGAAGTAAATGATAATGGTAGTGACTGTCCCCAATTGTGTTTAATGTGAATGTATAACTTTAGTTAGTGCACACTTTCGCGACTTTCATTAATGCAAAATCCTCTGTTCATTGAATAAAGCACTACTAAGTAGTCAAGAGTCCGCAGCTCGTGGTCTCGCGGTAGCGTTCTTGCTTCCCGAGCATGGGGCCCCGGGTTCGATTCCAGGCCGGGTCAGGAGTTTTTCCTGCCTCGAGATGACTGGGTGTCATTGTGTCGTCTTTATCATCATCATTCATCCCCATCACGGTCGGAGGAAGGCAATGGCAAACCACCTCCACTAGGACCTTGCCTAGTAAAGCGGTGCGGGTCTCCCGCATCGTTCCCCTACGCTCTGTAAAGAAGCATGGGACTTCATTTCCATTTCCAAGTAGTGAAAATCCGACTGAAACAACTTCCGCAGCGCTCAAAACCAATTAGCATTTATTCACTAGTGCACGGTAATTTAAATAAAAAGTTTCGGCTGATACATTATTCGGTCGCTAACAATACCAAAACTCAGTAGGGGGTGTTTCTGCCTGAGAGGCTGTTGAAAGCAGCTGGGTTGCTACAGGGCACTGTTTAATGGCACAGGAGCACTGACAATTACGTGACTACGCGCTGCCATGCGAGCTTCGTGGACTGCGCGATGCCATGCAAGCTCCGTGGACTAAAAGTAAGTAACGTTTCGACCAGTGTGTTAGAACGTAGGCTATCTTATTTCCTAATGTTATCCATTTACAGGGCCGGACGTTCTAATTCTGAAGATAATAGTCATAATAATTTAACATACTAGCACTAATGTTATACAAGTAATCCTCACTAACACCGAGCGAGGTGGCACAGTGGTTACACACTGGACTCGCATTCGGGAGGACGACGGTTCAATCCCGCGTCCGGCCATCCCGATTTAGGTTTTCCGTGATTTCCCTAAATCACTCCAGGCAAATGCCGGGATGGTTCCTCTGAAAGGGCACGGCCGACTTCCTTCCCCATCCTTCCCTAATCCGATGAGACCGATGACCACGCTGTCTGGCCTCCTTCCCCAAAACAACCAACCAACCTCACTAACACGTTTTGAGAGTCAAGCTTCCATCATCTGGCTGTCTGCGTTAACCCGGCACTATAACTTCAAAAGCACACAAAATCATAAAATAAAAACATATAAGCGTATTCGGATGTAAAGTCTTCGTCTTAATTTTATAGTACGAGAGCCCACAACCAAAACCATGTCTCACCGTTTTACTGTCAAAACTGCACAAAAGTGTTAGAGCAGGTTATCCTGAAAACGACTAGGAAGGTAGTAACAAACAAAATCAGCTCCACGAGAGTCCATTTCTGCTGTGTTAAAAAAGAGATCCCGTTATCAGAATAAGTGTGATGTTAAAAATGGAGATAGATTCCGTCACTTCATTGCGAAAATGTTGGTTTCCAGGCATTTTCGATGCCACCCAAACTCCTAAAAACGAAAAGAACGTTCCAGACCTCTTTACCCTGCTATGTTGGGAACTGCTTTTATTTACTAAGCTCTTCTCCCACTATTCACATCTCACGAACGCAACAAGTCAGATTCGGATATCGCAGAAAATTGAAAAATACAAAATTTAAAGAAGCTCTCTCTGGTCGAATTTTTAATTAATAATTGCTCAAAACAAGACATGGTGCATGTTTCGCGAACAATACAATACGTATTAAACACGGCATGTGCTGTGAATATTGGGTGAATATGGTACTGTTACTCGAATAATTAATGAAAATCTGATTTGCCGAAAACGGGAGGAGGCGGATACTAATATTGTTTGCCATGTTTGTCAACGTTGTTAACAAATTTAGCACTGACATTGTAATTATAATGGTTGGGAATATGGAAGATTTGGATGAATGCTCTCGTTGGTTTACACCGATATTTCACGTCTGTGTGAAACAATCGGATTGCTCTAGGAAATTCTTTCCCTGCTCTTCATGCTATAATCGGCCACGATTACAATTCCGCATTCTATGGAAAGGGAAGAAAGGCCATTAATAGTGCTGAAAAATTCTACATGATACCAAAAGACTTTCACAGATCTGGCAGATATACTTTTGATAGAGGGAATCTATTGAGCGTCTTAGAAGAATTCACGTGCGGGTAAAACAACGAAAAAAATAATAATGAACATTTTCTTCACGCAATTGACAACAGCGCAAATATGTTTCACAAATCCATAACGCAAAGCTGTTTGGTTCTGTTATTATAATACAGGTTTCGGTTACAAACTCGAACAAAAACACGTTACACATTACGAAAATGGGAACATAGGAATGCAGCTATTGAGACATTCAATGACAAAAATACACCACTCAGATTTTTGACACACCAATCAGGTTCATGTTGAAAAATAACATTACAAAGTATCAGAAACCGACAAGAAGAGCTGCTACATATCGGTGATGTATAAACGGGTCAGCTGCATAGCAGTGTGGAACACTGCGCTAGTGTCAAACACTACTATGCAGTTGATCTGTTTATACATCACCTATATGTATGCAGCTCTTCTTGTCGGTTTCTAATATCCTGTAATGTTACTTTTCAACTTGAATTTGACGTTACGATTTGTCGTGATTCTATAGTAGCCAATTACCAGAAGTGAGGGACGTTATTTTAGACGAAAAAACAACGTCCACAAAAGGTATAGGTGACATGAATTTCACTGTAAGATTTTTATAAATAAATGAGTGATTCTCACTAACTGTGTTTTCCAGAACAAGAAATAACGATATTTGTAGTAACATGGAGATTGATTTCGATGATGATGATATTGATGAGTCCGACAGTGATCAAATGTTGGAACATTATTTTCTCTTTAAATAAATTGCATTTGTCGAACTTTATCCCACTTTCTTTTCGTGCAATTTATTTACAAAAATCTTTCAGTATGATGCTTTCGAGTAAGCTCTTTATTAGTCGTATTAGAATTTGAAGTTTACAGCTTATTCATTGGCTTGCAACATAGGCCTTCATACGTCTCTTTTCAATGACTTTTGACTACCATATTGAAACATTATCTAATTTGTGAGGTGCTGCACTAAATTTGCCTGATGTAATTTTTTTCTGCATCTGGGCAACTTATTTTATCATATTCAACATTATTATTTTGTAACATTTTCATAACGATTTCAAAATGGAAGATGCTCATTGTTTTCCTCTTAAAAATGACTTTTGCACAGTAATTGACCCAAATCTACTAGTAAAACGGATTTTCAGACGGGTGCTTTTTTTTAAATTTTTTTTTCGGGTGGTTCCCCAGGTTTGCGCTACGCTACAGAAGTCTGAAAAACTTATTTCTGGCATCTTAAACCCATCATTCAACTACATTCCTAAAATCAAGATGTATCGCTGTGATACAGTTCGGGAAAATTTCTTGACGTTTTTGAAAATTTCTTCAGTTTAGACATGAGGCAAAAAATTTCTGAAATTAATATTTTTTGGTTTAGGGTAATCGAATATATCGATTTTACTCGTATACGGGTTTGGCCGTATAAGTAAATAATTTTGGTCATAGGCTCTTGTGCTATTATGGAACGGCTGATGTCTCAGTTTAATTCTGTTTGAACCGTGTGCGTGTTTACAGCACTAGCCAGTACACGGAAAGCCAGCTGTTGGTATTTGAAGCTGATGTGACTGGTGTCACCGCAAAGTAAAGGAACGCTTTGGTGAGCGGACAGTAATATGGATAAGCGGAACAAAGAATCTGGTGTTGCTATTTTTAAAAGTAAGTCGAGGGCTTTATGTCCAGATAATTTAATTAGTCTATAGTTTATGACTGTATGTTTTGCCGCGCGGGATTAGCCGGGCGGTCTCAGTCGCTGCAATCATGGACTGTGCGGCTGGTCCCGGCGGAGGTTCGAGTCCTCTCTCGGGCATGGGTGTGTGTGTTTGTCCGTAGGATAATTTAGGTTAAGTAGTGTATAAGCTTGACCTTAGCAATTAAGTCCCATATGATTTCACACACATTTTTTTCTGTATGTTTTATAAGTACATGTTTATGTAGGATTAATGCAGGTAGCCACATGGTGGGAACCTGACTCCCGAAGCACATTCTGAGGATTGCATTCCTAACGTTACTAAATTAATTATAACGACGTCTTACTTAATTTTGCACATTATTGCTACACATTTCTCTTCACTGAAAGCTGTTCTTTTCGAATGCCTGAAGAATCAGTTCGTTGTAATTCTAGCACATTTTACGGATTACAAATTGGCGGAAGAGCTTAAATTACATGTTCTTTTCCACTGATGTCTTCTGTATGCTACTGCGAACTTGCGCCGCTACATTGTCGACATACATTGTTTGCTTCGCAACGGTTATCTCGTCTAAAAATTGTTGACGTATGTTAGCACCAAACTACGTAAGATTCCAAGCAAAACAACTGCACAACCAAGTTCTCTAAAAGTCTGGCAGTTATCTGTTTGATAGTACACTGCCTGACAAGAAGTGAAGCACTTAAAAGACATAGTCGGATGCCAATGCGATTACGTTGGGATGTCAAATGGCTCAAATGGCTCTGAGCACTATCGGACTTAACATCTGTGGTCATCAGTCCCCTAGAACTTAGAACTACTTAAACCTAACTAACCTAAGGACATCACACACATCCATGACCGAGGTAGGATTCGAACCTGCGACCGGAGCAGTCGCGCGGTTCCGGACTTAAGCTCCTAGAACCGGTCGGCCACCGCGGCCGGTTCGTTAGTATTCCATTCGTCCAGATTTTCCTAGGACAGTCTCTTTTTTTCCATAGTGTACCGTCGTCCAGAAATTTTTGGGAGGGGCACTCAAATGTCCCGCTTTTTTGTGATTCCGCTTGGCTAAAATATTTTACGCTATTGCACGTCTGATTTGCAATGTACTGTGCATTGCCCAAGTATAAACGCAAGGAAATGCCACTTGTACAACTTGCTCTACAATCTTCGTTTACCTTCTGTTCAAGTTTTACACTGTTGATAGTACCGATTCACGTTCACTAGGGAATCGTTTTGGCACAAATGGTCATTTTTATCTACCTCATTTACATAAATAACACGACAGAGCATAAATCATGAAGTACCAATATCAAATGCCTATTAGGCCTACTTCAAGAAAAAAATTTATGTTAGGAAATAGTTTCGTATTTCATTCATATACTCCAGTTTCTGAAACATGAGATAAAAAAGTAATAAATGCTCCCGTTTCTTCTCCTTTCTCCTTCTAACAAACAATCTTGTCATCCCTAATTCTGTAACTATTCCTGCCATTGTCAAAACTTATTATCCGTTTAACTGCACTAACTCTGCCAGAATCTGCGGTTTAGTTATCCCGCACTTATTCTCCGGTTAGGCGTTATTATGTGTACTTACAACGCGTTTTCTGCGCTATTCCGAGAATAGAATTAAGCGACTGCTAACCGGGGACTGTACAACTGGCCCTTAGTAGTGTAGCGATCTTTAAAAAATTTTCTGTCAAAATTTCATTTTTCTGGATACACCGAGAAGATAATATGTGATCTTTCCTACTTGTTATTCCTGTTAGTCGTTTATTTCCACTCTGGTTGTCTGAATGTGTGGATTTAGCTACTACTTATAACAACGCTTATCATTTGCACACCCAATCAACCTCATAAAAAAAAACAGCGATTGTCATTCACCGTTCGGATTTATTCGGCTCAGCTCGTTTAGCCTCGTCCCCTTTCGTCTGCGGAAAGGTTTTTATTTCTATATGCGACGGGGACTCCCGTGGCACAGACATCACGTATAATATGCACGCATTCAAAAATCATGTTATAATTCGTTCAAAAGTCAACTTAAAATGTGTTCAAATATGTTCAAATACCAACAGGGTTGTGTTTCAAAATCTTATGAACAATCGATAGACCAACGTGCACTGAATGCTAGGCGCTTTGTAAAACAAGGTTTTTTTTTCTTCAAGAATATGAATTTGGTGCCCCCTGAAATTGCTACCCGGGACAGGTAGCCCAGTCTGCCCCTCTTAGATCCGGACTTGACATGAGGTATGCTGCAGTGAACGGCGTAGTCGAACTTACAACAAAAATAGTTGTAGAAATATACAAGAACTACAGACGTAAAGGTTCACAACAAATTCTGTCATAATTCATTTAAAGTAAAGAAGCGAACTAACAGAAATGATCTGATCGTTTTTGTGTGCACACTATCCTCTATGGGCATTTGTATGAACTCGTTGAAAGTAGTCGCAGCAGAGATGGCTATTTGGGTAACGGGGTCTTTGGCTGTAGTGTACAGTCCATGCGAGTGATTACGTCAATGGTTTATTCTCACCACTGGACGCCGAATCGTGGCAGTCAGTTCCTCCACTACAATCGTCTATCAAAACTAAAACACGGCGCTCGACTTCGGAGCCATCGGAGGGCGACTGCCTTCTAAGCGCTCTGTCCTCTACCATGGTGCCTGTGGTGGGCCTCGCAGAAGCGAAACTGTCGATGCCGGCAATCCATTGCTATGGTAATCGAAGATAGCCATCTCTGCTACGACTACTTTCAACGAGTTCGTGCAAATGGCCATACAGGACAGTCTACATATTAAAACGATCTAATCATGCCTGTTATTTCGTTTCTTTACTTTAAATTAATTATGATGGGATTTATTGTGAACCTTTATGTATGTAATTCTTGCATGAATTTCTATGTGTATCTTTCTTCTAAATTCGACTACACCATTCAATGTAGGATGCAGCACACGTCACGTAAGAAGTACATGACTGGTTGTCAATGGAAAAATGGAAATGTCGTGTGGCTAGGGCCTCCCGTCGGGTAGACCGTTCGCCTGGTGCAGGTCTTTCGATTTGACGCCACTTCGGCGACCTGCGCGTCGATGGGGATGAAATGATGATGATTAGGACAACACAACACCCAGTCCCTGAGCGGAGAAAATTTCCGACCCAGCCGGGAATAGAACCCGGGCCCTTAGGATTGACAGTCTGTCACGCTGACCACTCAGCTACCGGGGCGGACTTGCTGTGTGGAATGGGCAGTGCGTACAGTGCGTATTCTCGAGTTGTACTGCCTTATTCAGCAGTTGACGTTGTGCCTTTATTGATATTGTTCCATTTACCGTCACCTGCCACCAGCATAGGCGTAACGTTGTACTTTCTTGTTATTGTAGCTTTTATTTTAGATTTTTTTAGCCATATTACCGTCTCTTTGTACTAAATCCTTCTGAATATGTACTACTCTTGTACTACAGTTCTTAAGGCCTGAAGATGATCTAAATTATAGACTGAAACCGGTTGCCAACATAAATAAATTTCTCTTGCCATCCAAACTGTTCTATTGAATTTTAATATTTTATGCAGATCGCTTTTTACGCTCCATTGATTGAACGCTTTCTACAATTTTTATTTATAAATCATAATGTTGATTAATTTTTCCTTCTTGAGTACTTACTTTGTAGTACTGGTTATAAACACCGACTGCAGGTACTTCATTCGGTTATAATTATGCTGTAATTTTAATATTGTATTTTGCCTGCAATAGAAGTATGAAAAGGTAACTAGAATCAGTCTTACTTTATAAATATCCCACTCGACAAAAAATATTCAGGGTTTTGCTGTAGTATTTTGAATTTTTATAGCAGACAAAATATAGAACATTTAAATCTCAAAACTACCAGGGACGTAACATAAATTTATTACTTCGCTTCCTATGATCTTTCAAAATAGGATTAAGTCAGATAAAAGTATAGCTACAGTGACCTAAAAAGGCACAGTGACTACCTATACTTATTTTATGAATGAATGGTTAATGGCGAGGCCTGAAAAAGAGCTAGTTCGCTCCAGTGAGTGTGCACTTGTCATATCTGCAAAGAACGGCATTTTCCATCTTTAAATTGCCAACACAGTACGGAGGTAAAGGGGGCAGTGCTTTCTACATAGGCTGGCGAAGTGCGCCACTCCGGTTGATGCCAAACGCCCACACCTAATCCTCGACCAAGAAAAGCAGACGGCTCGTTTAATGGCCGCTAACAATATCAAGTAAAGTGGACTCAGCCACTCTTGGCTGTCAACACTTCGCAAGCCAACGAATCACGATGCACCATTCGAAAAACTCAAATAACGCCATGTAGCTAGGCTCATAATCCGCCAGAATCTGTCTTTTGTACCGAAATTAAACGAAAGTGGAGACAAGGAGTAACTTGATCAGCCGGCGAAGACGCGAGCTAGGAGTCACTTGGTGGAGAACCGAGCTAGGAAGTACAGGGTGACACAGAATAACGGGAATGTCTGAAATGGGTAGTGGCAGCCATGGGCAGGTGGCAGCACTGCAGGTTCGTGACAGTTAGCGAGTAAACAGTCCGCCATTTCAGTAATCATGGATTAGTGGAACGGACAGCAGCGTATGTTAAGCATAAAATTGGTTTTTAAAAACAATGATAGTTTGGTAGCGGTGCAGAGGAAGTTTCGCCGTTTTATAATTTAGGACGTCATGATCCCGTTCCGTCGAAACATGCGACAAAATGTTGGATTAATAACTTTGAAGAGACTGGATCTGCGCTCAAGAACAAAGCAACAGGACGACCAAAAAGCGTGTATTCTCCAGCGAACATTGATGTTGGGCGCGAGTCTCTCTTACGGAGCCCACGGCGTTCAATTTGTAAGCAAGCAGCTGTGGTTGGAATGTCCCAGGACAGTGTTCACAGAATTCTTCATTTTGATTTAAAATTTCATCCATACAAACTACAGATGGTGCAACAATTGAAGGACAACGATTACCGCAGGCAGGTGTGGCCGAGCGGTTCTAGGCGCTTCAGTCTGGAAACGCACGACTGCTACGGTCGCAGGTTCGAATGGATGTGTGTGATGTCCTTAGGTTAGTTAGGTTTAAGTAGTTCTAAGTTATAAGGGACTGATGACGTCAGATGTTAACTCCCATAGTGCTCAGAGCCATTTGAACCATTTTTTTTAACTACAATTACCGGTTACGATTAGGAATCTGCCAACAAATGATAACAAAAATTAACAACGACTATGAATTCTAAACAAGTTGTGGATGTCAAATGGTTCAAATGGCTCTGAGCACTATGGGACTCAACTGCTGTGGTCATCAGTCCCCTAGAACTTAGAACTACTTAAACCTAACTAACCTTAGGACATAACACACACCCATGCCCAAGGCAGGATTCGAACCTGCGACCGTAGCAGCAGCGCGGCTCCGGACTGGAGCGCCAGGAACCGCACGGGCACCGCGGCCGGCTGTGGATGTCAGATGAGGCACATTTTCGTCTCACAGGTTATGTGAATAAACAAAATTACCCTTACCGGGCAAATACAAATCCTAATGACGTTCATGAGCGCCCTTTACACCCAGTAAAGTGACAGTATGGTGTGGTGTTTCATCACTTAGGATTATCGGACCATATTTTTTCGCAAATGAACAGGGAAACACAATAACTATCAATGCCGATTGTTACATGGAGATGTTACGACCTTTCGTTACACCCGCATTGAACAACTTTCGAAACGTTCAAGAAGCCTGGTTTCTAGAGGACAGAGCGACATCACACATTGCATGGCAGTCAATGGCATATGTGCGACATTTGTTTGGCAATCGTGTGATATCACGATTTGGTAACATTGCCTGGTCCGGTAACATTCCCTGGTCCCCTAGAACGCCAGCTTTATCCGTTTGTGATATTTTATTGTGGGGCTACCTTAAGAGCAAAGTCTACAAGACTCGACCAAGAATCCTGGATGAGTTAAAACAGAGAATTTGGGATTTAATTCACAGTATCCCAGCTGAGATACTGCAGCGGTCAATGAGAAGTGTCAACAGCAGATTTCACAAATGTTTTCATACAAGAGCACGCCATCTAAATGGACGTAATTTAAAAAAAAAATGATAAATGATATGAATGTTTCGTAAGTGGCAAAGTTGCAAGGTTTCAGTTACTATGAATGCAATTTCTTTCCTTCATCACTTCTAGTTTTATTGGATTGTTGAAATGTGCCCATTTTTCTGTGTTACCCTGTAGACGTGCATATGTGGTACTTGGAACATCAGGGATAATAGTGGCTTAGGGAGGAATGTATTTCATATGCATCTGACACATTACAGGAAGTGAAGTGACTAAACCTGGAGTCACAGTGGAAGCAAGCAGTGGCGTCTCCTCTCTTCCGACAATCCGACTACAAACGAATTGTGCTGTACACTACCTAATTTCTATATCTGTATCATACTCCCCAAGCCACCTAAAGGTGTATGGCGGAGGGTACTTTTCGTACCACTAACTGAGCCCTCCAACCCTGTTCCACTTCCGAACAGTGCGTGGAAAGAATGATTGTCAGTAAGCCTCTGTATTGACTCTAATTTCTCGAATTTTCTCCTCATGGTCATTACGCGAGATGTATGTGTGTGGGGGGGAGGGGGGGCGGCGGCGGGGGGGGGGGGGGTGAGTAAGATATTGTCCGACTCTTCTCGGAAAGTGCTCTCTCTAAATGTCAATAATAAATTTCTCCATGGTGAATTTGGAAATTTGTGGTAAGGTCTTATGGGACCAAACTGCCGAGATCATCGGTCCGTAAGTTTACACACTGCTTAAACTAACGTATACTAAGGACAACACACACTCCCATGCCCGAGGGAGGGCTCAAACCTCCTACAGGGGTAGCCGCGCAGACAGTGATAGGCGCCCTAGACTGCGCGGCTACCCCTCACGACTCTCCGTGGTGAATAACGCCTCTGTTGGAAACTCTGCCAATGGAGTCCGTCACGTTCTCGTGCCGACTAAACGATCCCATGACGAAACGTTCCGCTCTTTGTTGGATCTTCTCTATCTCTTCTTCAGTCCTACCTGGTAGTGATCCCAGATATAAACAATACTCAAGAATCGTTCCAAGAAGCCACTCCTCTGTGGACGAGTTTATCTCCTTAATATTCTTCCTATGAATCTGCGTCTGGCATCTACTTTTCCTACTATTTGTTTCACGTTGGCATTCTACTTAAGGTCGCTGTGGATAGTTACTACTAGATACTTTACAGCAGATACTGTTTGCAGCGGTTTGTCATCAATAGTGTACCTATACAGTAGTGGATTTCTTTTCCTGTGTGTGTGCAATATGTTAGATTTATTTACGCTCAGGGTCAACTGCCAGAGCTTGCACCACTCATCAATTCTCTGGAGGTCATTCTTCAAATAGTTACTAGTTGCTGGCGTTGCTACTTTGTTATAGACAACCGCATCATCTGCAAACAGCCTTAGAGAGCATGCAACGCTTTCTACTAGATCATTTATATATACTGTAAACAGTAACGGTCCTATCACACTTCCTTGGGGTACACCGGAAATTACCTTTTCATCTGTAGATTTTGTTCCTTTAAGAATGACGTGTTGAGTTACGTATGCAAGGAAGTCTTGAGTCCAGTCGCAAATCTGGTCCGATACTCGAAAAGGTCGTACTTTTTTCACTGGACAACAGTGCAGGACGGTGTCAAATGCCTTCGTCAAGTCAAGGAAGCCAGCACCAACCTGAGCGCTGTTGTGCACACCCCTATGGATCTCGAGGAGGAACAGAGCGAGCTGAATTTCGCAAGATCTCTATTTGCGAAAGCTATGTTGATTTTTGTAGGAGAGATTTCAGTGCTCCAAAAACGTCATAATTCTTGAACTTAAAATATGTTCCATAATTATACAACAGATTGACGTCAACGATAAAGGTCTATAACTGTGTGCACATATCCCACGGCCCTTCTTAAAAACAGGAATGACTTGCGCTTTTTCCAGTCGCTAGGTGCTCTTCGTTGCTCAAGTGATCTACTACTAACTACTGCTAGAAAGGGAGCAAGTTCTTTGGCATTGTATTGTATGGAACTGAGGACCTAGAAACGATGGAGAGGCTTCATCTCCACCGTAGCCTGCAGTGGTACACAACCACACAACAGGCTACAGCAATCCATGCACCCCACTGTCGCCCCACACTGAACCCAGGGTTACTGCACGGTTCGGACCCCGGTGGACCCTCCCGGCAACTTCTCACACCAGACGAGTGTAACTCCAATGTTTGCATGGTAGAGTAATTATGGTGCATGCATACGTGGCGAAAGTGTTTGCGCAACAATCGCTGACATAGTGTAACTGAGGCGGAATAAGGGGAACCAGCCCGCATTCACCAAGGCAGATGGAAAACCGCCTTAAAAACCATCCAAAGACTGGCTGGCACGCCGGACCTCGACACTAATCCACCCGGCGGATTCGTGCCAGGGACAGGCACGCCTTCCCGCTTGGAAAGCAGTGCGTTAGACCACATGGCTAACCGGGTGGGCAGTTCTTTGGCATAATCTTTGTGAAATCTGATAAGTATCTCATCAGGTCCTGACGGTTTCATTTGTAAATTTTAATGTGGTACCGGTACACACAATCAATTCAGCTAACCAAAGATTCTGTGTTAGGTTGCAATTCGTCCCCCATTCTATTTGTTGTGGTCTTCAGTATGAAGGGTCGTTTGATGCATCTTCCTAAGCTAGTCTATGTGGTGCAAGACTCTTTATCTCTGTAACACTACTGCAGCCTACTACATTCATTTGAAACAGTTTATTGTAGTCAAATGTTGGTCTGCTTCTACAATATTTAACTACTGCATTTCGTTGCACTGCCAAATTTACGATGCCTTCATATCTAGTGATGTGTCCTTTCAAGCAATCCTTTCTTTTAGTCAACTTATGCAATAAATCCTTTTTCTTCCCAGTTTGATCCAGACCCTCTTCATTAATTATACAAACTACAAATGTAATCCTGAGCATATTCTTGTAGTTTCATATTTCTAAAGCGTCTGTTCTCTTCTTGACTGAACGTTTTATCGTCCACATTTAATTTCCATGCGAGGCTATACCACAGACAAATACCGCCATACAATAATCCCTAACGTTTAATTTTATATTCGATGTTTACAAACTTCTCTGTTTCTGAAAAGCTTTTCTTGCTGTTGCCACTTTGCATTCTACACTGTCCAGTCCCATTAATGCGACCATCTTTCAAAAACCTCAATAACCGTCTTTAGCAGCAGGGACTGCCACTGCACACAGTAACGGAAAAGATCTTTATGAGCATGTGTGAGGTGGTACACGTATTCGTCGGATTACCGATTCTCTCAAGATGATTGAACGTGTTGAGCAAAGATACTGCATCAAATTTTGTCAAAAGCTTGGTGATTCTCAAAGCGAAACAGTTCGTATGATTCATCAGGTGTTTGGAGAAGATGCGATTGGTGTAACACAAATTAAGGAGTGGTTCAACCGATTCAAAAATGGCCGCACACCAGCGTAGAGTGACCAGCGTTCTGGCAGGCCCCAAAGTGCTCCAAGTGCAGCTGTTGTTGAGATGATGGAAAATTTGGTGATGGCAGATCGTCGTTTGACCGTGCGGAAGATTGCCCAAGAGGCTGGAGTGAGTAAAGATTCTGCATATGCAATTTTGCGTGATGGTTTGAACATGCACCGAGTGGCTGCGAAATTCGTGCCCAAGCTTTTGTCGCTGAAACAAAAAGATCTGCATTTTGACGTTGCACAGGACTTCTGGACACCACCAACACTGATTCTGGGTTTCTGAACACCGTGATAAGTGGAGATGAGTCGTGGGTGTACGGATACAACCCAGAAACAAAAAGACAGTCGTCGCAATGGAAGCATCCTGGCCGGGCGAAGTGGCCGTGCGGTTAAAGGCGCTGCAGTCTGGAACCGCAAGACCGCTACGGTCGCAGGTTCGAATCCTGCCTCGGGCATGGATGTTTGTGATGTCCTTAGGTTAGTTAGGTTTAACTAGTTCTAAGTTCTAGGGGACTAATGACCTCAGCAGTTGAGTCCCATAGTGCTCAGAGCCATTTGAACCATTTGAAGCATCCTGAACCTCCATGGCCAAAGAAAGTGCAGCAGGTACGAAGCAAAATCGAGGTGATGCTGTCTTCTTTGATGGCAGTGGAAGTTTGCATCCCGAATACGCGCCATTGGAAAGACAAGCAGTGACAGAGGAGTACTATCAAGATGTTCTCCTGCGACTCCGTGACGCAGTTCGGCGCAAAGGACCAGACATGTGGACGGCGAAAAACTGGCAACTGCATCACGACAAGGCACCCGTACATTCATCTCACTTGATCCAAAATTTCTTGCCCAAACATGGAATTACAGCAGTTTGCCAACCTCCCTACTCTCCAGACATGGCTCCTTGTGACTTCTGGTTGTTTTTAAGTTGAAGACACCACTGAAAGGATCCCGTTTTGAGAGTAGATAAGAAATAATGCGCAACACGACGACTGAGCTGAACACCATTTCAAAAGAAGACTTGCAGAGGTGTTTCCAGCAGATGAAGGATCGGTGGGCTAAGTGTGTGCAAGCACAAGGGGCCTACTTGGAAGGGGATTAGCGTCCCAACCCCGTCAGGTAATAGAAATATTATTCTGGCCAAAGGTCGAATACTTTTTAGACAGGCCTCATACTTGAAACTGGCCTACTAATACTACACAGATACAGTGCATGTGCATCTCGTGAAATTTTCGATATCTTCTAGCCCTCTTCACACGTACTATTAGTCCTAGAGAAAAAAATGAGTAGGAGGTATTTTCTAGCAAATTTAACGTAATTTAATTTTGTACTGGTATACGTTTTCGCTAGAGGCTGCGTTTTTCTAATTATTCAAGAAAAAGTACAAAAGTGACCTTCCAACACGCCCCACCCAAAAACTAGTCCCTTACCAGGCAGGATGGGCTAGTACATCACTGGCGTAATTGTGCATTTTCGAATCGTAAAATTGGCGTTTGTGTAAATTCTGTCTCACAGTTTTGTGGATTTTACCAGCATTAAATTCTGTATCTACATCATACTCCGCAAGCTACCTAATGGTGTGTGACGGTGGGTCCTTTGGGTACCATTAACTGATCTCCTCTACTTTGTTCCCATCGTTGACCGTCATGAAGACAAAACATACACATGTCAATCTACACTATTCCACTCGTGAATGGCTCGGGGAAGAATGATTGTCGGCAAGCCTCTGTATTGGCTTAAATTCCTGGAATATTTTTGTAATGGTCATAACGCGAGACATATGTGGGAGGACGTATGTTGTCCGACTCTTACTGGAAAAATGACCTTTCGAAATTTCAGTACTGAACTTCTTTGTGGTGCACAACGCCTCTCTTCTAATATCTGCCAATGGAGTTTGTTAAGTACGTAGGTAAGGCTTCACGCAGACTAAACGATCCCATGACGAAACGCGCCGCACTTCTTTGGATCTTCTCTGTTTCTTCTATCAGTCATTCCTGGTAAGGATCCCACATTGATGACCAATACTCAGGAACCGGCCAAAACAGTGTAGTCAATGTGCTTAAGGTCCTCTGGATAATGTACCATAGATACTGTTTCCAGCAGTTTCTCATCGGTAGTGTAGTTGTACAGTAGTGGCTTTCTGTTCCTACGCATGCACAACATGTCATTTATTTACGTTCAGGGTCAAGTTCCAGAGCCTGCACCATTCATCAATCCTCTATCAGTCATTATGCAAATCGATACTGTCTTCTGGCGTTGCTACTTTGTTACAGACAACCGCATCATCTGCGAACAGCCTTATGGAGCATTCGACGCCTTCTACTTGATCATTTATATATGTTGCAAACAGTAACAGTCCAATCACGCTTCCTTGGGGTACTCCAGATATTACCTTTACATCTTTCGATTCTGTTCCTTGAAGAATGACGTGTTGAAATCTGTCTGCAAGGAAGTCTTGAATCTAGTCACAAATCTGGTCCGATACTCGATAAGATCGTACTATTTTTCACTAAAAAGCAGTGCAGGACGATGTCAAATGCCTTCCAGAAGTCAAGGAACACGGCATCAACCTGAGCGACGTTGTGTACAGCGCTGAGGATCTCAAGGAGGACCAGAGAGAGCTGAATTTCACAAGATCTCTGTTGCGAAATTCACGTAAATTTTCACAGAGGAGATTTCAGTTCTCCTAAAATGTCATACTTCTTGAGCTTGAACCATGTCCCAAAACTATACAACAGATTGACGTCAGCGATATAGGTCTATAACTATGTGCATCTGTCCTGCGGCCCTTTTTGAAAACGGAAATGACTCGTGCTATTTTCCAATTGCTAGGTTCCCTTCGTTCCTCAACAAAATCAAATGGCTCTGAGCACTATGGGACTCAACTTCTGAGGTCATTAGTCCCCTAGAACTTAGAACTAGTTAAACCTAACTAACCTAAGAACATCACACACATCCATGCCCAAGGCAGGATTCGAACCTGCGACCGTAGCGGTCTCGCGGTTCCAGACTGCAGCGCCTAGAACCGCACGGCCACGTCGGCCGGCCGTTCCTCAACAGTCTATAACAAACTGCTACTAGAAGAGGAGTAAGTTCTTTCCCATAATCTTTGTAGAATCTTACAAGTATCTCATCTGATCCTGATGCCTCAATTGCAGTTGCTCTTTTACTCCGTGATCGATTATATCAAGATCTGCCATTTCGATGTTCGTACGACAATTGAAAGGAGGCACTGTCTTACAATCAAGGTGGTTCCACAGATTCTCGATTGTGTTTAAATCCAGGGAGTTTGGTATCCAGCGGAGTAAAGTAAACTCATCCTGGTGCTCTTTGAACCACGCACGGACACTGTGATCTGTGTTACACATTGCATTGTCGTGTTAGTAAATGCCAACGTGCCGAGGAAAAACAAACTGCATGTAGTGGTGCATATGGTCCCAAAGGATATATGCATACTTATGTTGATCCATTGTGCCTTCTAGAATGACGAAATCACTCACAAAATGCCATGAAAACATTCACAAGACCGTAACACCACTTCCTCCAGCCTGGAACACTGCGAGGATTGTTGCGGAACATTTGCTTTCAGAGGTTTAACGCCGATAGAGCATAAAATGTGATTCATCTGAAAACACCACCTGTCGCCAAACAGTGGACATCTAGTTGCAGTATTTATATGTAAATTACAGTCTTCATTGTTGATGGGTGCATGAACCAGGGGCCCGCTGCAGTGGCCTATAAACAGCAATGTTTGCTGAGTGGTGATATAGGAGGCACTCTTGGTAGCCCTTGGTTCATTATGGCAGTCCCCCAATCAACAGCTGCTCGTCTATTTGCCTGTACACAACCACACAGTCACCATTCATCCTGTTATCTGTGGCCCATGATGAATCACTTTTGCCTTGGTGCCAGTTTTGGATAGTGCCATTTCGTCTTGCACGCCATGCTTTAACTATGGCTCCACGAAAACAATTTACAGACTTAGCCATTATGGAAATGCTACCATCCTTGGCCCAAAAGCCAATGATCATGCCCTTTAGGTCAGCATATAAACTGCTCTGTTCCCACATTACAACAACAACTGCACTGTTTTTCATGTCCCCCCAACATGCTTTATGTACCCTCCAATGCTGTTGGTGCCACCTGCCATCTGTGAGTGCTTATTCCATGTAGACTTTGAACATAAGCGGTGTATATCCTTTCTACTTCTGCTTCTTTCAGCCCTCAAAACTGCAGACCTGTATCTGTACGAATTATAAATAATAATGTGTCCCTGTGTTTTATGCCTGTTACCTTCAGGGTTTCAAAGCCTATATTCCAGACAACATTGCGAAAAACTTTCTTTAAATCTACAAATACTATATATGTAGGTTTCCCTTTCTCCAGTTTATCTTCACGGATAAGTCATAGATCAAAGTATTAGGTCAGATTTCCCTGTGTGTGCAGACTGTAGTGGTTCTAGTGGTGTGAGCAACCACTACTTGTTGACTCAAGCTGTCTTCTTGTGTGGTGTCTTCAGTTATTTTGATGATTTGGGAGACAGGAGTGAAGTTGTTGGCAGCTGTAAAGAAACAAATGCTAAACATAAACAATTCTTTATCAGTTCATTAAACTTGGACGTTCATCTGTGTTTGTCCCCTTATCTCTGAAATGGATTAACATCTACTCTTAACATTCCCACTAGTAGCAGTATGCAAAACTGGTGCAACTTACGGTGTGCAAGCGCTGCTGGGCAGATGGAGCACTAGGCTGATGTGATGGGCGTTAAAATATCACCCTACATAATGAGAGGACGGAAGCGCCCAAAACATATGAAATTGTTAAGTCATAGCATGACAGTGTGTAATACTTTAGAAACAAACAATTTGAAATATAAAAATTTACATTGGTCTGAGGTATCAAAACAAAGTTAAAAAACATGTAATATAGCAGTCCTATCTAAGTATGAAACGTCCCCTTTGAACAATTATACAAGACTGTGCTTAAACTGACACACATTATTTTTTAGCACAACGCAATCTGACTTTCAAAAATCCCTACAAAAGAATGGCCCTGACTAACATTAACCTATACGTTTCACAAATCACTTATCTCATAAAAATCTTCGTTACTCGAACTACTGCAATACAGCGAGCGCCACTACTGCCAGCTAAATAAAAGATTCAAACTACGGAAGGCACTAACTACTGATAGGCATAGATAGCAAATGAAAGATTTTAATAGAGAACAAACAATATATTTACCTTAATAGTCATAATATATATAGCAGTTCATGACATCCAGTCTTACAAATTTCAAAAATCCGCCATCTCTCTCCCCACATCCACCACTGCTGGCGGCTCACCTCCAACTGCGCAACGCTACGCACTGTTAGCATCCAGCTGCCCAACACTACAATGGCAGATATTCCAACAACAACGCAAACCAGCCACAGACTGCACACAGCACATACAGAGCGCTACGTGGCGTTACCAATATAAACACTTAAACAGCCTGCTTACATAGCCCCCGTGCTCCCCACAAAAAATTTTACAAATTGTTTTGGGTAGTGGCCAATACAGATTTGAAAAAAAATTTCATAATTACAATACCAAAGAAATCAAATGCACACACTTATTGATACAATGTTGGTCAAAAGCTAAAATTTTCTCACAGTCCATAAAGACAGTCCTGATCGTTCATCACAGTAAAATAGCAGTGTTTTTCTCAAAGTCTGAGCAGTAGAAGAAAATGCACACGGAAGTAGTGGATTTCCATGCAGTCTTGAAGAAGTAGTGTTGTCCTTCCAACGAAAAGACAGTGCTGACTCTTTACATGCAGACAGGTAATGGGCCACAACAGAGCAAACCCACCGCAGAGTCAGTCGAAGTTTTGAAGAATATTGGTAGGTAGATCATCACAGAGTAGACCCACTGTAGTCCTTGTAGAGATGGCCAGCAGCCATCTGCTGCGACTGTGCAGGTGCACAATCACCATTGAAGAGTCTTGCGGAGAATATAGCAAGTCCACAAACCACCACTTGTGCACTCACACAGTTTTTGGAATTGTCCTTAGAACCAGCAATGCTGTTATCCAGTCCCTTGCTGAATTATTAACACACATGCAAACACTAACACTCCCTACTTCTCACATATTGTCCATATACTATGACCAACAGAAACGTGTGCAGTGAAATGTAACTTACAAGTTACTTAATTTGATGAACTGGTGTCAATTACAATTTTATAACATGAGAATACAATAACAAAGGTACAAAATACATCATTAAACAACATAATAGTACAGATAACATTTGTAGTAAAACAGGCTTTACAAAAGAATAGAAATAAACATGCACATCAGTGTTACAAGAATTATGACATAAGTACATACATAAAGATCAGAATAACTTTTGAAACATCAACTTCACATAAGAGCAACAAAACAGAACAGATAAATAATGTCTAAACATCTTTACAAAGTAAATAACATAGCATTAGAAAAATTCTACAACGTAACTCATATCAGCTAAACTCATAAAGACAGGAAAAACACAAATATACAAGAGCACACAATCACATAGCAGAATAATACAAGAGGAAAGGGCAGGGTTTGTTTTCAGTGTAACAATTGGTACTGCAGTCCAACCTAAAACTTCATTCTACAGATCTTTCGTCTTATTTCAACATTTGTTTCCACCAAAAAAATCCTATCCAAGCATGCTTTCTGTATTTATATGTTCACATATTTCTTGCCTCATTATTTATTTTCCATTATCTTACCTCATCATTTATTTCCAAAAAAATCCTACGTAAACCTGTTGTCCTTAAACCCTACTTTTTTGCTCATATCCTCTTTCAAAATACTTTTTTGGCCAAACCATTTTCTTATAGCTTCTCAATGCATTTCTTCCAATTCATCACAACTCGTTCTCTCATACAGCCTACCCCATCTTAAGCTAACTTAAATCTACTGAGCTCAGTTGCTAAACTAAGGAACGAGGCAATGCAGCAGCACAAAACAATTAACACAAACAGCAATGATAAAAAATACAAATGGCAAAGCAAGCAGCATAAATTAGCAAAGCAAATGCAATATTACAACTAATATAAGGCAATGCGCAGCAAACAAGAAAAATAAATCAGTAGTAAAACTAGATTATCAGAGTAATACAAAGTGAAATTTAATAACACTATGCCTGGCAAACAGCAGCCGCAAATGCAATAACTTATATCTAATCATGAAAAAGCTCAAGCAGAAAAAATATTACAGTAAAGATGGCCATGTCTAATACCTATGTCACATCTTAACACTAGAGTGATGCATCACTGTAACTTGCTCTAGCAAACAAGTTACCAAGTCACTGACAAAAATTATGTATGCAATTCCTGTGAAGTGGAAATGTCTTTTTGTGATCCCTCATTTTTTTGGAGTACATCCATCATAAAGTTATTTTTTACTGGATCTGTAGGCATAAAATATTTATATTAGTACATCTATAAAATTTTATTTTAACCAATCCCGCAGTCCAGCTAGGAACCAGATATTGAACAAAATAGACAAAGCAAGGCGTGAAACGTCATTCACTAGCCATACGGTATTTCATAATGCAGTAAACAATCTTTCAACTAGCAAGACAATAGACATGAAATGTTTCTCATCATTTCATTTCAGTAAATATCATAAATTAAGAACTCTACAGTGTAATCATGTTTTCAAGTTTGAGGGTGTCGTATTTACGATGCTTTCTACAAAGGAATGTCAATAGCGAGGATAATGGCCTCCCTCTTTTTTTTTTTTTTACCTGTGCCTCTGAAAAGGCACACACTAATGGCTTTTTCTCCAGGCGTCTGACACAGCTGGCCGCTCAAGATGCATTACGTCAAGGTCACTTGGCTTTCTTACTGAAATATTTACGACACCAGTTTGCACTACTGTGACAGTCTCATATAAAAATTTCACGGTTCGAGAATTAGCGTTTTAAATGTGTAGAAACAAAATCCTATAAATATAACAGTGTCCAAAAATATTCGTCGGCATTGTGATACATTCATGCATTTAGACACATTTCTTAACTCTTAAAGTACGATTCTTGGTTTCCAACATAGCTTTTCAGAAGTCATAGTCCCTAACCACTACTCATTATTCCTTACCTTATTACATATATACATATTCGTCGACACTTCTTCAATATTTCATCATAATAAATATGTAGCATAATCAAATTCCTCATATAGCATCAGCTTATTGATGATAAACATATCGCAACAGCGTAATACACATCGTCATCATAACATCATAAAACCTCAGCCAAATCTAAAAAAAGGCGTAGCTTTCTGCAATAATGTCAAAACCTAAAAAAATTCTCCGCTCATTTCAATAGTGTCATCTACCTCAAACGTACTTTAAAAATCATGCTCCCTTACCAAATACATCATTCAAAGCTCTCATAGTATCACAATGGTTCCAAAAAAATATGAACAGTTCACAAAGTACAGACAAAATACAATTTCATAAGTGTAAAGTAATCCAACTCTGTAATTGCGTAAACATGTGTCACTGACGTAGTAAAAAAAATGTTTATCTCTCAGTTAAATGATCAGATGGCTGTGTAATTTGTGTGTTAGAGAAATATGGTACCGATGTGTAAAGTTGTATAAGCAAATACCATATTAGCTGGGGCTCCTTGTGCTTGCCAAACACATGATACACAAAGTAAGCGTGTACCCCCCCGAGGATTAATGTAATTATACCCTCAGGTGTTACAGATTACAGCAATGGAATGAAATGTATCATGGAAAACTTTCTTTGTAATTCAAAAATCTTTAAAAATAAATGTTTTAAGTACAAAATTAATCACTGAAATGCGTGTCCTGTAGCGCTAAATGTGCGTCTTGCTGTAAGATAATTCTGTTGAAGTGTCGTAGTTATCGTCCTCTGTAAGCAAAGTTCTGCTGAAGTCAATGTACTCACCTCATCATAAACGAAAGTGGGATGCTTTGCGTATAGATATCGTAGTTATTATGCTTATTGCCATGATTAAGAAAGTACTATAATGTAACGTATTGTTGTGCTACGAAAAAGGCTGTCTCATTGTAGCTATACGACAAAAGTTACTACTAAAACAGGTTTTACTTTCCAGAAGAATTCAGAAAACCTGTGCAGATATAAAACAGATACACCGAAAAAACAACATTGTAAATTGTCACTCATTAGTAGCGTCGTGATAAAATCGTGTAGCTGTCACATAAACTAACCACTGTCTCATCTGGTATCTCACAGAAAGTGCTTTAAATCCAGAATGTATTTTCAAGTAAACCAAAATGTTGCATAAAAATCTCATTAGCAGTGCCAGTATATGTTCTAAGTATGTAAGCCTTATAGTCGTTACGTAATCGTGCAACTAACAAGCAAGAATGTACACACACAATAACACTGTGTCGTCTGTTCACTATAACAATGCATTCGTAATTTCTGTTTAAATAAGTTCTCTTGGTTCTTGACTGGATATTTAACTTAGAACATTGTTGCATGTTAACAGATTCTAAGTCTGACAAAGCATACTAGTAATGTAAAGTGAAAAGTTATATGGCAAACACAAAGTTAAAAAGCAGATTATCTTTCAATAAACGGTTTTACGTGTGAAATGTGGTGTAAACATTTACTCTTCCTAGTACGCAGAGTTTCAACTTCAACGCAATTATCATGTGGTATACGTCGGTAAAGAATACTGGAATTTTTCTCAATGTTAGCGTCTATGTTATTTTTCTCTGAGCCAGCTGGCGCACGTGGCTGCCTGCAGTGCGAGTCATTGTCTGCTATCTCTTTGTTGGCATGCGTCGTTATTGGTAATAGGAGACCTAACTTCTACAAATTCACCTTGACGAGAAGGCCCTGCCCTGTTTGAAGCTCGCCAATTCTGATGCAATTCAGGTCTGTCTTTACGATCATACCGTCTGTCGTCATGTCGGTAGATTCCATAGTTTCTTTCTTGTCAGTCACGTGGTGGAGAATTTCTCCCTGAGTCGTAACTGCGCGCTGGACCGTTGCATCTAAAGTTATTGTGTCGCCCTTGATAATAATTATTTTGGTTCCCATATTGTCTGTTTCTCTGATTGTCTCTGTAATAATCATTACTGCGGAGAGGTGATCTTTCCCTGTAATTATTACTACTCTGCCAATGGTTGTCATACGGGTGGTGTCTGTTTTGGTCACGATTTACGTTGTAAGAATAGCATTGTCGTGTATTATTTCTGTCATCGCGGAATTGTGACAGATGTGACCTGTAATTGTTGTGCTTCTGTTTTCGCGTTCCGCGATTGTCAGGGTCAATTTCCAGTTCTTGTAACAGTCCCTGAAAAGCTTCAATGTCGTCTTTGCAACGGCCTGCTGAAATAATATGTCGTAAATGTTCAGGCAATTTGATTAAGCAAATGCGGATGAGTTCTGAGGGGCTGTATGGGTTTGAAAGATACTGATTCTTATGCAACATGTCTTCGAAATATTTCATAAGACTGGAAAATTTGGATTGTTCGAAACGTTTCATCATTATGATGCTATGTTTTACACGGTCTTGTGTAGCTTGAGACCAATACCCTGAGAGGAAGGCATGATAAAATTCTCCTTCACTGTGGCAATCGTGAATGACCGATCGCATTCTTACAGCTGGTCCATTCTCTAAATAGCCACACATAAATTCTAACCTGTGCTCCAATGACCAGTTGGGAGGAAAACAATGAGAGAATTGATGAAGCCATGCTTGTGGATGAATGTCGTTGTCAGAATTCTTAAATGTTTTGAATTTACGTGTAGTAATGAACAGCTTATAGTCAAAATCATCGTGTCGGCGAGTCGCACATCGCTCATTGTTACTTCGTTTCGGCGGTTCCATCTCAAAATCCAATGCGCCTTGCCAATTTCTTTCATAATTTCCGAAGTGTCCTGTGTTATTATTTTGTGGGTGTTCCGTATTTCTATGTCCCTCTTCCCGTACTGGAGCGCGAGTGTCCTCTGAAATATGTAATTCTAGTATTACTTGTGCCAACTGATCCTGTACTTCCCGGATTTCTCTTTTATACTGTGTATTGATTTAATTTTGATTCTGTTTGAATTTTCTAATTTGTTCATACTCTTCAGTGTCCGTGAAGGCTACAGGTCTTGTGTCATTCAGATCATCATCTACCTTTGTAGATAAGTTACTGAACTGATCTGAAAGTTCGGCTACTTTATCTGTTAGTGAAATTATTTCCTCTGTGTGTTTTTCTGAACCAAGTTTCAGAGTGTCCATTTGTGATGAAATCGTATCTACTGTGTCTTTTAAGTTTTCCTGAGTTTTTGCAAGCTGCATAACCGAATCGGTAGATGCAGCTGAGTCAATTGTAGCTTGCAAGATGTGATTTTCATGAACAATAGTTTGCAGTTCCTTTATGGCTGCTTCGTGATTCTGTAATGCATTTTCATGACGCGAAAAAATAGGTTGGAAATGCTCACAAATTTGTGTTTTTACGTCGTTACAGACTTTTTGACATTTCGATTCGATTTTATGTAACTCAGTAGTTAAATCTTCACGTGTTTGTTCAAGCGTGGTGTGAAGATTTTGTTCCATTGCGTCTAACTTTTCAAGATTTTGTCCCATTTGTTTCTGATTTTGTTCGAGCATTGTGTCTAACTTTTTAAGATTTTGTTCCATTGTGTCTAACTTTTGTAGCCTTTGTACCATTTGTTGCATTAACTGTAATAACAATGCACTGGTGTCTGAAACATGTTCTTCAGTGCTTTTCGGCAGTGAATTTGCACTGGCAACATTCACATTTTGACAAGCGGAAAATGTGTCTTGACTCATTTGAGAAAACGGTGAGAACCCAAAACCTGAATCTACAGTATTTGCAATATTGTATCCTGTCATTTCGGAATCCCGATGCGAGCTGTTGCCGACCGATCGATCGATAATGCTTCCCTGTTCACTAATTGTTTCACTGTCTACTCCATTATTTGCCGCCCGCTCCATTTCCCTATGCACAATTACCAAATTACTACTTTGAATGTCTGTTAATTCATTACACAGTGGTGCTGATAAGCTACGCTCGTCGTCACTATTATTTGTCAGTTTACTTTGGAGCCTAGTGTTACGTTTTTCACACGCCATTATTGTCACAATATTTCACACTATAACACAGAAAAGCACAATTTGAAGAACAAAAATAAGAGAAAGCATTAACATAGCACTGAAAAAAAAATCTAGTTAATTGCAAGTGCAGCTGCGAAATACTTGGTGCAAATTTACATGCGTGCCACACCTGTTTTACTGTACAACAATGAAAGACTACAACTACAAAGGAGATTCTCTCTACAATTACGCGCTAGCAATAAACAAAATCTACACTAATTACACAAACTACAAGAAAAAATCAGAAGATTCCAGTGAGGTATCCTCGACTAAGGGTCGACATATGGAACGTCCCCTTTGAACAATTATACAAGACTGTGCTTAAACTGACACACAATATTTTTTAGCGCAACGCAATCTGACTTTCAAAAATCCCTACAAAAGAATGGCCCTGACTAACATTAACCTATACGTTTCACAAATCACTTACCTCACAAAAATCTTCGTTACTCGAACTACTGCAATACAGCGAGCACCACTACTGCCAACTAAATAAAAGATTCAAACTACGGAAGGCACTAGCTACTGATAGGCATAGATAGCAAATGAAAGATTTTAATAGTGAACAAGCAATGTAATTACCTCAATAGTCATAATATATATAGCAGTTCATGACATACAGTCTTACAAATTTCAAAACTCCGCCATCTCACTCCACACATCCACCACTGCTGGCGGCTCACCTCCAACTGCGCAACGCTACGCGCTGTTAACATCCAGCTGCCCAACACTACAATGGCAGATATTCCAACAACAATGCAAACCAGCCACAGACTGCACACACCACATACAGAGCGCTACATGGCGTTACAAATATAAGAACTTAAACAGCCTACTTACAAGTAATACAATATAGACTTTTACATTCATTTTGAAATTTCGTTTTCCTACGTAAGTTATTTCTTCTGATGGCTCTCCAACAAAAAAAAAAAAAAAGTTCAAATGTGTGTGAAATCTTATGGGACTTAATTGCTAAGGTCATTGGTCCCTAAACTTACACATTACTTAACCTAAATTATCCTAAGGACAAACACACACACCCATGCCCGAGGGAGGACTCGAACCTCCGCCGGGACCAGCAGCACAGTCCAGGACTCCAGCGCCTTAGACCGCTCGGATATTCCCGCGCGGCTCTATTGGCTCTCCACCCTCTACAGTCATTCATGTGGTATTTCGGGTAACATTGTCTTTTCAGTGCCTGAAACCAAACACAGTATAAGTTTCCATCCAAATGGGTGAAATCACTTACAATAAATAAAAGTTTCTGTCATTTATTTACATTTATGGTGATGATTTACTATGTAAGTCATGTTTCACTTCAGAACGTAGTTTTTGAAATAGGTCATTTCACCACAAAACTAGACAAAACATGTAGTAGAAATGATATATAAGTAGTAGTATCAAGATGATGACTTGGATAGGCATAATCACCATATTATACATCACATTAATATCCTAACATTGGATAGTTTTCCTTTTCCTGTATATACAGAATTTCAAGGGCAACAGACAAATCTAGTATGAAAGCAAACAGGTAGACCAGCAATGACCTCACAGACAGAAAAATCCCGTGAGACAAAATGCTTGCTCACCCTGAAGCCTGCCTAACGTCTCAAGTCGCGAGTTTTTTTATTGCACGAGCAGTCGCGCGGTGCATTTTGTGCGCCACTTTCGCTGCTCAGTTCTTTACTTATTTTCATATGCTCTCACGCTAGTATTGATATTAATAAGTTTATTGTTTTTAAGAATAGATATAGTATTACTCAAAATGATATTAACCATAACAAATTTTATTGTGGAATTGATACAAATAATTCATTATGGGCACAGTGGTAAATACTAAGAAATAATGTTACATATCCAGCCAAGGATTGTCTATACACTATTGTTCACTTATAGAGGGAAAGAATGTTGAGTTGTTTAACATGGCTGTTAATTATACCTTATTTAGAAAAATCTAAACACACAAATGACATAGTTCAAAAAAAATTTTATTTCGTGTCAACATTGAAAATTAATATATTTTTAGTGAATGCCTACTGAAACCATATTGTAACAGCTTACATACAGGCCATGTTCACTACTTAGTAATTTAAGAGATGTCAAAATCCAAATCACTAGTCATCTGTGTCTGCAGGTGTTCCTTGACATTTTTCGCAAGTCTAATTAACATTCAAATGCTTCCTGCAAAACAAAACTATTACAAGAATCACACTTTATTGTTGTGTTTGTATTCTTGGCCCTTCCATAAATAAAACTGCGGCCCCTTTTCTTAGCCAAATGCTTCTCAACCTGCTCAGATGGTGTCCGGTACCTTTGAAGGAAAAGCAATATGTCCTTGGGATGGCTCTGAATTTTGGCTCTTTCTGTTGGATGTGGTTTCACGAGGTCATAAGCCAGGTTCTCCAGAAATAGTCTTTTCGCAACCTTTCAATTTTGCCCATTTGAGTAAAAATGGATCTTGGCGTTGATACCAGCAATGTTCATTAGAACGAAAAAGATTACCAAAGGCCACCTTGTTATGATACGAGCCACAGAATATGTGTCACACATCTGGTCGACTGTACCAACGCCACCATTAGTGGCATTGTAATGTAACACAATCTCTGGCTTTCGAGAATCTTCATCGATAGTACCTGAATCATGCATGTTAACAACAACAAAACTGCTTTGTTCTTCTTTAGTACATACGAAACCAACGTCAAATCGTTTTTATATCCAAAGAGGGATGATCAAGGTACTCTATTTTTCTTAGGCAGGAATTCCAAGGGAATTTCTCGTTTATTCTTTCTGAGTGTCCTAATACATGTAAGCCTCTAACCTAATAGCGACACAGCCAAAGGGCAACTTGTATACCAATTGTCCATAGTTACATTCCTGTTGGGTTCCTCTATATGACTCACAAGTCTGTGAACTATTTCCGACTCTTAATTTGGGACTGCGTACGGTACTTCAGGCTGCTTTCCACAATATACCTCAAGGTTGCTCGTAAAAAATGTTTTCGCATCACAAGGTACAAAAATCTAAATGCCATATTTGGCAGGTTTGTTGGGGATATGTTGCACAAATCCACAACGACCACGAAAAGCTTGAAGTTTCTCCTCAATGGTTACAAACCCACCGATGTTGTACGTACTTTTGCAGTTGGTTCAGACTAATCCAGAATCGACTGCACTGCGGCCAACTTATCAGATCTTCTCCTCTCTTCTCTTGTGCTTTTATCGTCGAAACGAATACAGCGCAGCAAGAATAGAAACCGCTTGAAGCTCATCACAGCTCTTCCAATTTTGATTTCTGAACAATCGGTATTCCATAGTTCCATTACATTCGTGTGGCTAGCTTTCTTAATTCCGAAGAGATAAAGTAACCCAAGGAGTGCCAGTATTTCACTTCTCGTCGTTTCATTTTTGTCTCTTTCTGTCTGGTAATCAGAAAATTCTGGTTTGAGATTAATACATTTGTTTGTATATTTCACAATGGTATCGATCATTTCCATGTTAATCATCTTGAGGAACCCAGAAATCTCGGTTGTTACAAACCTGGCAATAGCCTTGGGTCCAGGAAAAAATTTTACAACTTTTTTCCTTCTGGCTTTGCTTGTGGCAGAGCTAGTACTTCTCCTCCCATTTAGAAGTTTTGTCTCTTCCCTCAAACCAATCACCAATAGAACCTGGTCTACAATTGTTGCCTTCATTTTCGTCTGACTTACTCTTGTCCACTTTCAGTGTCATGGTCACTATGAGTAATTACCTTCACTTCCTCATCAGCATCATCGTCCTATATAGTGTCTACATCTTTCGTAGAATCTGGATCTTCAGTCAAGAACCATTCGAGTTCCTCGTTAGTTAAACGCATTCTTGCCCTAAAATAAAAATTTATATTGAACGTAGGCCATGGGAACGTTGTAAGTAAAATAAGCACTATTTTCGAAGATGAAAAGAAATACTTACATGACCAGTCGCGCGGTTTGCTAGAAGTGACAGCGTTACACTAAATTCTCCGTTTAACAAATTCCTTAGCACCGACAATTACTGTACTGCATATAACAGTCGTCAGAACAATAATGAAGGAATACGTCGAGTTTCAAAGGTCTCCATTGTTGCCAACACATTGTATACACCGATTAGATAAATTTCCTCGAGGATTAAGCTAATATTCTGCTTCAACCTACGTCCAACTACGTCTATACGAGCAGTAGTACTGCAGGAGGATAAACTGCAAGCCCCTGGAAGGCAACATGACGTTTCTCCTTCACAATACGCTCTTCTTATAAACAAACAACATTCACATATGAATTCTAAATGAGAAGTCCTTGTACGCAGAATGTAGATGACATTATTCATACATGTTTTGCGTGGTTGCGCTGAAATATTAATCAGTTGGTATCCAAACGTTTATTGCACTTCATTCCAGTTTAACGTTTGTTGCGTGCAGCTTTCATTGTGTTCCAACTGTAAAGGTCATCTGTGTATAAAATGATTAAACATTTTACGTCTTCCCAGCTAAACACGGCTACATGCTGACCATTTATATGACTGTATGTTTACTAGTCTTGTGTAGTTCGCGAACGAACTAGTTCGGAAGAGCACTCCCACAGGCGAACTACGCGAACTAGTTCACGGATAACCTCGCTACTTAGTTCGTTCGCTCTTTTTCCGAAGACCGACGGACAATAGCGAGACGGAGCGAGAGCCCACAGTAGGCTTTAAAAAAATCACAGGCTCCCCCCCCCCCCCTCCCCCCCTAATGAGCGCCATATCGTGCTGAGCCTCTGCCAGCTGCAGTTACATAGTTCAGTGTTGCGAATTTTCTGTTTTACGGTATTCTGCACTGCAGTGTCTGACGTATAACCATAGTGTCAAGAACTAAAATCGATGACAGCGTTAGGTAAGTACAGTACCTAAAATGTGTACTGTAAAATGAGTATCATGACATAACAATGGACTTCTACAATGCGATGATGTGGAGTACGGTAATGCGTATCGGTTGATTATAGGGTTACTATGTTTTGTTTTAGGCTGTTTATTACGATGTCATCATAAAGGAAACATAGTTCCTTGTAGACACATTTCACTGAAGAGACAGATAAAAGGAAAGCAAAATGTAACCACTGTTCAACATTAATAAGTATTGCAGGAGGCTCAAACGGAAATTTAACCCGGCATATGAGAACAAAACACGCTTTAATCCCAATAACGATGGAAAGACAACCACCGATAATGTCTAGTTTAAACTCACTGCAAGCAAATCAAACTACATCCTTATTGCAGAATGTTATTTCGGCATCAGCCTCCCAACAATCAATGAACCAATATATTCGAAGACCACCGTCAGTCCGAAAGGTTGAAGAAATAGACAGACAAGTTGTCAAGATGGTAGCGAAAGATCGTAGTACACAAGGCCAAAAGAAACTGATTGCTACACAACAGCAAATGAATCTGCCTGTCCTCAAGCTCAAACAGGACGTCCACACCCGCTGGAATTCTACTTTTGACATGCTTCAGCGAATAATAAAGTAAAGGATGCAGTGATTGCTACGTTAGAACTTCTGTGCTCTGACCTAACAATAAAAGAAACTGAGAGGCAAATAATAGAAGGAGTTTTGCCCTTACTTAGTCCATTCTATGAAATTACGGTAGAAATAAGTGCCGAAAGAAATGTGACTTTGTCAAATGTTATTGTGTTTTGTAAACTGCTCAACAGTTTTCTGGAGAAACATGCTTCTAACAGTAAAAAATTTGTCACTGTGCAATCAGTGCTCAAAAAAGGCATGGAAGACCATTTTAAAGATTTAGAGTATAACATTCTATACGCTGAGTGTACTATTCTGAACCCCCGATTTAGACAGAGAGGATATAGAAATCAAAAAGGTTGTGAAGTTGCAATGAAGTTGGCAGAGTGCAGTTACTTCAGAGGGTGAATCGAGATATTTTAGTGGCTAATCCCACTGCTAGCGACCCTTCGGCGTCTTGTTCTAGTAGCAGCAGTAATGAAAATAAAAAAGACTCTATATGGGACGAGTATGACCAAGAAATAAGAAAAATCACTAGACCAGATAACCAACTTGCTGCTGGTATTCGCGAACTCGATAAATACCTCAGTGAAGAGTGTTTAGATCGAAAAAAAGATCCGCTTGAGTGCTGGCACGAGCGTCGTCAGTTATATCCTCATGTATATACGTAGGGGTAAAGAGATTTTGCATAGTAGCGACATCAGTGCCCTTCGAACGCGTTTTTTCGGCGAAGGGACAAATTCTTAATGAACGAAGAACACTGTTATCAACAAACAAAGTTTCCAAATTAATGTTTTTACATAATAATTTGTAAATTTTTGTAATATTTCACTTGAAAATTAGAAGACTGTTTATTTAAAGAATGATAATGCAAAGCACAAAAAGTATGCTTTAGAATACGATCTCACTCAGGGGTCAGGGGTCATAGTTATTTTTTCTATGTCTAATTGTTTGGTAACAAATTATAAGTGTTAGTGTTTCTTCTGTTAATCATAAAGGTATTATTGTTTGTGCCATATAGTACTTAACCTGTACTTAAAGCAGAAATATTTTTTGTTGGTTAATTCCAAAACTTTAAAAAAGTCGATTATTTATGAAAGTGTATTTTTATTCACAAAAAAACGCATTTAGCACATTCTGTAAGTAATATTTCTACAATGAACTAATAAATAAATATATTTTAAAATTAAAATACCACGAGTGCACTGTATGTAAAGTAGTTGACTACCCCATTTTACCCATTTGTGTAAATAACTGGTTTATTTGCCCTTTCGCAGCCTAATTACTCGACATAAAACTGTAATAACACAGGCATCGGCAACATTGGTCATTATTTAAAAGACTAGCATAACGAATAAAAGAGCGTGTGCAGTAGCGGTAGCAAAGCTAGCGAACTGTCTTTATGGAAATCGAGATTGGAGCTAACGAACTAAAAGAGCGACTTAGTTCGCGACGGAAGCGCGAACTAAACTGAACGTTCCCAGTCGCGAACTATTATGCCCAAGACTAATGTTTACTGCCATCTTCATCAACAATTACTGTGGCCTTAATGATTGTAATACGAACACACGATCCATTAATTATCTATTTACCTCA
The DNA here is from genome assembly GCF_021461395.2 of Schistocerca americana. Taxonomy (NCBI): domain Eukaryota; kingdom Metazoa; phylum Arthropoda; class Insecta; order Orthoptera; family Acrididae; genus Schistocerca; species Schistocerca americana. The sequence goes on along the minus strand of NC_060120.1, from coordinate 635,133,965 downwards.
ACCTCTTCTCACACACAAAATTACACTGCGCAAAGGAATTAAAGGATCACTTTTTTGAAACTCCGTAAGTTTTAAATTCGGCTCAAATGTGCGTACAATATATCTCTGTAACGGTGCAAAAGCATGACGCCCTGCGACGCCACTCTCGGGTTCGCAGACGCTTCAAACAGCAACGTGTCCACATGTGTGACAAAACGGTCACAGCTCAGTTCATGTGACTTGTAAGGTGGATTAATGACGTCACATCGGCACCAAATTTCACCACAAATCTGCCCAGTCCCACCGTGGGCGTATCACGCGATCGGAAGGTCGTCATGTCCCCTCTTAGCCACATTGCACCCCACCTCCTAATGTCTCTTCGATGGAGGTCGGAACCGCGACGCCCAGCGTTGAAATTACGCTGCTTTCTTATGAGTGGCCGAAAAAAAGTTTCCAGACACACCGCCGCTCAGAATCGCCACGAAAAGGGCGCAGGATGCGGCACAAAGGGAGTCAATGAAACCACCAATTTCCCTGGGGTGTTCCCCCATATTTCGCAGTGCGATGAGCAGAAGCAAGTCGTTCTCGATAACGATTGACACTACTGACACCCTCGGACGTTTCAACCTTCCTCTACGGACACTGCTGGGCTGCAGCCCCATAGAACATTATTGCATACCTTTGGACCACAGTGTGGCCGCAATTTTTACTCTCGTGTACAGACTGGAACCAAAAGGGACCGAACGTCTTCCCAGTGCTCATTGCACTGTGAACTGCCGTTTTTGGCCGCGAATTGCGTAAATATTAACGCCCCAGGGAAAGGGGTGGTTTCATTGACGCCCTTTATGCCACCCCCTATACCCTTTTCGTGCTGATTTTGAGCAGCGGTGTGTCTGGAATATTTTTCTGGACTTCCCTTAAGAAAACCTCGTGATTTCAATGCTGGAGGCCGCTGTTCTGACCTCCATAGCAGAGATGTCAAAAGACTGGCTAAAATGTAGCTAAGAGGAGACATGAGGACCTTTCGAACGAGTGACACGTCGACCTTGGCGCTGGGCAGAACTGTGGTGAAACTGGGTGCCATTGTGAAATTATTAACAGCACGTGAGCTTCTGAGCTGTGGCCTTTCTTTCCGCATGTGTCGACACCTTGTATTTTGAAGCGTCATAGGGCCACGCTTTTCGCACCGTTACGGAGGAAAGTTACCTTCGAGCCAGATTTCAGACTAACGCGTCGCACTGCGTAGGAATTACAGGGTCCTTCAATTCTGTCGCACAGTGTACTTTATATCTGGCGTTGGAAGGAGTGTTGCATACTCCAAATTCTGGTTAGAGTTTTGTTTTTTAGCATTTCATATAAGCGCACGATTATATTGTGGAATATGGAGGTGGGTAGTGGTAGTAATAGGCTAATAGTAGTAGTAGTACTACTACTAGTAGTAGTCGTATCTCTATTGCTCGGATTTGTGGTGTTCAGTATTTATCTTCACAATTAATTTCTAGCACCAGTTTAGTTCTGAGCCGTAAGAAATCTCAGTGTTGCCTGAGCAGATAAGGCGTGATAGGAGGAAGAAATTTCCCATCTGCCCTGATTTCACTCTGGCTCAGCAAGACCAGATCATTATTATACAGCCGGCCGCGGTGGTCTAGCGGTTCTAGGCGCGCAGTCCGGAACCGCGCGACTGCTACGGTCGCAGGTTCGAATCCTGCCTCGGGCATGGATGTGTGTGATGTCCTTAGGTTAGTTAGGTTTAAGTAGTTCTAAGTTCTAGGGGACTGATGACCTCAGATGTTAAGTCCCATAGTGCTCAGAGCCATTTGAACCATTATTATACATTTTTGCCCTTATGACTGATGGTGCGCATATCCTAAAAACACTTTATTTTCTCTAGGTACATCTTCATGAATAGCTATGTTATTTGTCATACTCAAACGTGTTTCAGCTGACTTTTGATACGACAGTGGTTTTTAGGTAAGAAATGAGTTAGGCATAAATAAGAATACACTATTTATTATGTTCTCTGTTAATCATTAAATGCTGACGTGTAACTTCGCTTTTTCCTTAACATATGGCATCATTTCATTGGTTTTTACAAACAGATAGAGTTTTATTTGATGGTGCAACGTCTCTTCTGCGACTTGAGCAATTATTCCGATTGTAAAGTGTATTGATCGGCTTAAATTGATTGTAAATCCCTAATTTCATTTAGATTCGGGTCAGAAAAAAGGAACAAAAACTTTTAAATTGCGATTGTTATTGATTAATTAATGAAGTTAATTCCACGAACTAAATAAGCGCTCATGTTGCAAGTGGCGTGCTGTAGGTATCAAAACCACCTACATCAGTTGCTAAAAATATGTATGTGACAAAACCCAAAGTTTCAATGTGTGGTTAGCAATAAAATAATATCTTCCTTATTTTCAAAAACGAAAAAAAAGAACGACTTGCTGACAATGGCAAGCCTTGCTGAGACATTTTTAGGTAAGACAAATCACTGATGGGCCACTACAGAAGACCTATAAATTTTAAAATGTATCCTGCAGAAAACGTGCTTCAAAGATGTTATGGGCTCCCTTCTCCCCACTACAAAATCTGATGATGGATGCCTCATTTTATCGGGTACTTATGTTTTTTGGAATTACTGAACACGAGTATAAGGTGCCACTGATTTTCATTCTTAACTGTACCTCACATCGATCCTTGCTAAGCGTCCTTTCCATGACGTGAAAGGAGCTCATAGCCCCATAGCGGCCAAGATCTGCCATGAGAATTTTCCATATCAGTCCCTGTCCGAGTTTGTGCCCCATCTCAAACCTCTTTTTCGACGGCTCTTTTAACCCGTATAGTCCTGAAATAAAATTTCAATAATTTTTGATTCATATTCTAATGTTATATTATCGTTTGTTGTTACAAACACAGAAAACAGATTTTACAAGTACGTTTATAGTCTAGTCACAATAGGTCTTCCTTCTGGAAGGATGGCAGGATAATATGACTACATTTTCAACAATATTACATCAACTACAATTTTGTATGGAAAGACATAAAACATGACACATGGAGAGCCAAATCACACTTGAGGCACTTGGTGGTGGTCTTCTTCTGGCACATTCTGCATTGCAGTTGTATTTTCTTGTTTGTTTTGCCATCTACTGGTAAATCACCAACATAATGTTCTTTCCCATCATAGCGTGATTCGATTTTATTTACTCTGGAATGTCGTCCTCTGCTCTGGACAATCCTCTTATTTCCGTCAAGTGTGACAGTGGCAATACGGCGCCTAAATGTAAGATGATCAATTGGTCCCTCATTGCGCTTGGACACATTCCAAGCATTTTGTTCAGCTACCGATTAGATGAGCTATTTTAGGAAAATACCACTTTCTTCCTCTGATGGATGTTCTATATAAGGATATATTTTGAGCTACGCAATCTATTCCACCCATATGATTATTATATGCTTGGAACAGTCTAAGTTGAGGCACTGACACTTTCTGTTTCTTCCCCCTGGAGAATCGGCCTATCTGTCTCAGTGGCAGAGCCTGGACGTAATTGATAGCCAAAGTAACGACACTGGTATCATTCAACATGACAACTGATATTCCTGAAACAAAAGAAAGTTCATTAACATGTTGATTTATTTCAGAACATAACAGTATATGTATATGTATAGACTTTCACCAGAATTTTTATCTGAGCAGGACTCGTGTGTTCCTCTTTTCTCCTTCTTGAATTTTTCTGGTGGAGATAAAATGCAGCTTTTGGGTATTCTGTACCGACGAATTGTCCCAGTAGCTTCAATGTCCCTTTTCTTGATATCTTGCAGAAGCTGGACGTTGGTAAACAGGTTGTCAAAGAAAAATCGGTATGGAATATTCTGCAGCAGCTGATCAACATATAACTCCATACCCAAGATCCTTGCCCTCATACTTTTCGCTGCAAGTTCCAGCTCCCTAATAAGGTTCCAGCCATATTAGATATTCATCGCCGGTACCTCCACACCAGAACTTATATCCATATCGAATTGGTTTTCCTAAAACATATACCATTATGAAAACACTTGAAATTATTTGGACGTAATGCAATTTTTTAAAATGAGTTATTCCCCTTTGCTGAACTGTTTACACCCATGTCGTCCAAAATATGGCACAATCAACTCATCAACTGAATGATGGCGCTCATGTGGTGCCAGTGCTGTAAGTCTCTCATTGAGCATGAATAACAGTCTTCTGATTTTTGCAAATCTATCATTTGGATCCAGTTCATCATTGTTTCAAACATGAAGATTGTTCATAATAAAATCGAATCGGTCCCTTGATATGGCATTGGAGACAAGTTCATTATGGCTGTCAGTTTCTCCTTACCAGTACATCTTCCTTCTTGGGACCACAATATACCCACTAAGGAGAAAAACAGGTATAAAAACCCGCATTTCTTTTTCAGTGCAGTCTTCCTATCTGTTCCTTTTCGCTGCATACTGATTGGTATGTATAACTATCAGGCTAATAACCTCTTCATCAAATAATTTTTTTAAAGTATTCTAAAGGACTCGTACCTTTTTTGTTAGTTACAGTATTCATTAGAGGCCGTTCTACAGTTGATTCAGGAATGCTGTCTTTTGTCCAGTTACAACTTTCTTCTTTCCTATAATTGTGTTTTCAAACAGAATCCCGTTTATATTTTTTTGAGGAAGGAGTAGCTGACTGAGATATCTGATGCTTATTACCAGTATCATTTCTGTTGTTGCTACACACTGAAGATGCACCAGGTATTTGTCCTTTCTGAAAATAATTTGTTTCCATTGGTGAATCTAGAGTCAAAGTCCTAATATGTGGGTCAGTATTCAAAACATTAGCATTTAGCTGATTTGCATGAAAGTTATCTTTACAAGGATTATCCGCAGCGCCTAAATCTTCGCCAATAATGTCACCTGTGGCATTCGGAGGAGGAGTTAGGGCCATATCTACACCATTATTTGGTAAATCATCGTTGCTGTACAGAATTTCGTATAGTTCATTTAGTGTAATCCTTTTCCTGTAAGTAAATGGGAAAGACGTCAAATAATCCTACCATCCTTCTGGAAGGATGTTTAGAAATAAGCCCCTAAATACTACCTATGAAACTATTTTTAGATAACATTTTTACCACTGTATGTAAATTAAACATTTAAGATGTTATTAACATAAAAATAATTTAAATAGTGTCTGCCTCCTACCACGCAGGGGCCCGGGTTCGATTCCCGGCAGGGGACTGGGTGTTGTGTGTCCTTTATCATCATTTTCATCATCATTGACTCACAAGTCGCCGAAGTGGCGTTAACTAAAAAGAACTTGTAATACGGCGGCCGAACTCCGCCCCCCCCCCCTCCTCCCGGCCAACAATGACATACGCTCATTTCATTTCAATATAAACAATAAACATTCACAATAAAGTTTACTCAGCCATGCAAAACTATGTCGGTCAGTTCATCAATTGCTGCAGAAGAGTGATTTTCAAAGCACAACATAGAGTGACACTGTTTGGCTGCACTCTGTCAACATTGGACTCAAAACTTACGTTCCATTGTTTGAAATCTGTTCACAACTCCAACAATGTTAGTTATTTTGATTATTGTAATTCTATGTCTACAGTCCTTCTGGAAGGATCATAGGGTCATCTGGCTTAAACTCTAATCCTTACTTTTTCCACGTTATAATAGTATCTTAACAACGACAGTTGCGCAAAAAATAGTGGGAGATGGACATTTGGGTGTATTGAATTTTTGCAATTATTTCTGCTTGTTTCGTTTTGTTTTAATCCCATTGGAATTTAATTCGCAGGTGTCCATCTAAAACTTCATTTAGATTTCTTGAAATGGCTACAAAATGCTGCACACGTTCAAACTATTCGGATCACCTTTAGTAACTGGAAGAAAAACAACGAGATGCAGTCATAAAGGTTTAATTATCACGTAATATATATATATATATATATATATATATATATATATATATATATATATATATTGCTTTCAGGTACATGCCTGCAGTCCTAATACATACTGAAATACACGTACATGCATATTCTGCAAACCACTATGAAGTGCGTGGCAGAGTACTGTGCACACCGCTACAGAAGCCAGAGCAACATCGCCCTGTCAATTTCCAGTTTATCAACGAGCTGCAAGCATGCACCTGCAAAAGAAACAAAAAGTTAGTTACGTAACTTTGGCTTTGACGTGACACCAGAAATTAAAAGTATGTGACTATCCATTGTAGGTTATTCGCAGATCGTCGAGGAGCACCAGATTGATGGATTAACTGGTTTAAAGGAGCGTAATTTGAATATTATTGCAATTGTTATTGCTTGAGTTAACAGGAATCTATCGCGTTACCGTACATGAACCCTTCCACTCCGCAGTAGGTCACTAGAGGTGATAACCCCGCACAGTGCTGTGTGCGCTCTTACACTGCTGCCTTCGGAGAGTTAGAAACATATCAAAGAAAAGTAAGGCTCACAGATTCTTGTGCAATCTCCGCACTTTGTATCCGATCAGCGCCCTGCATCTCATTTCAACATGGCTGATCAACTGCATTTTGTGACGAGTCTGTCGAACTGCAGTGAGCGAAATGAAAATTTAAAATACGAGCACCCACATGTGGATATTTTGCTAAGAGTTCTACATCTACGTGATTATTCTGCGATTCACACTTAAATGCTTTGGAGAGAGTGCATCCAACCACTTTCAAAACATTTCCCTACGCTCCACTGTCGAATAACATACGGTAAAAACGAACTCAAATCTTTCCGTACGAGCTCCGATTTCTCTTATTTTATTACGGTTGTCACTTCTTTGTGTGTGGGTGGGAGTCAACAAACTATTTTCGCATTCGGAGGAGAAAGATGGTGACTGAAATTTCGTGAAAAGATTTCACCGCAACGAAAAACGCCTCTGCTTTAATGATTGCCACCCTAAATCGCGTATTTGATTCGCGACACACTCTCACTATTTCTCGATAATACAAAATGAGCTGTCTTTCTATGAACTTTTTCGATGTCCTCCGTCAATCCTATATGGTAATGATCCAGAAATACTCTAGCAGAGGATGGACAGGCGTAGTGTACGTAGTCTCTTTGGTGGATTTGTTGCATTTTCTAAGTGTTCTGCCAATAAAACCCAGTGTTTGGTTCATTTTCTCCACAACTTTATCCATGTGATCGTCCCAATTTCAGTTGTTCAAAAAAAATGTTCAAATGTGTGTGAAATCTTATTTGACTTAACTGCTAAGGTCATCAGTCCCTAAGCTTACACACTACTTAACCTAAATTATCCTAAGAACAAACACACACACCCATGCCCGAGGGAGGACGCGAACCTTCGCCGGGACCAGTCGCACAGTCTATGACTGCAGCACCCCAGACCGCTCGGCTAATTCCGCGCGACTTTCATTTGTTCCTTGTTGTAATACCAATGTCTCTAGTTGAACTGACAGCTTTTAAATTTGTATTATTTATCGTGTTACCTAAATTTAGCAGCTTCCGTTTAGTACTCTTTTGGCGGACCTTATACCTTTTCAGTCTCGGCCAATACTGCCACTTTTCCAACGATGCAGATATGTAGTCTAAATTATTTTGTAATTCATATTGCCCTTTTAATGACTTTACTAGACAGTCAACGACATAAACAACTACCCGCAAACAATTCCAACAGGATTGCTCAGATTGTCTCCTAAATAGTTTATATAGATTAGAAACAACAGAGCACCTGTAACACTTCTTTGGGTAATGCGAGATATCGCTTCATCTACATCTATATCTACACGACTACTCTGCAGTTCATACTTAAGTGCCTGGCAGAGGGTTATTCGAACCGCATTCAGACTGTTTCTCTACTCTTCCACCATTCTGTACGAGCTCTCCCTGTGTAGGTTGCTGACAAAAGAATATTTTGACATTCAGAGAAGAAAGTTGGTGGTTGAAATTTCTTGAAAAAATCTCGCCACAACAAAAAAAAGCCTTTGTTTTAATGTTTGCCATCCCAACTCGCTTATCACACCCATGGCACTCTCCCCCCTATTTTGTGATAGTGTAAAACGAACTGCACTTGTTTAAACTTTTTCGATGTCCTCCATTAATCCCATACAGGATAGCAATACTCTAGCAGAACCCGAACATGCGTGGTGTAGGTAATCTCTTTTGTTGACTTGTTGAGTCTTCTAATTGTTCTACCAATAAAATGTGGTCTTTTTTTTCCCTTTCCCATCTATATGTTCGTTCCAGCTTAAGATGTTCGTAATTGTAATTCCTAGGTACTTTTAGTCGAATTGACAGCCTTCAAATCTTTTTGAGTTATCGTGTAACCGAAATTTAACGGACTTTTTTTTGTACTCACACTTTTCCTTGTTGAGAGATAATTGCCACTTTTCGCACAGTTAAGATATCGTGTCTAAGTGATTTTGCAATTGGTTTTGATCTTCTGACGACTTCACTAGACGGTAAACGACAGCATAATCTGCAAAAAAATATAAGACGGCAGCTCAGATTATCTCCTTGTGGAACGGCAGATATCATTTCTGCTTTACTCTATGATTTTCGGTGGATTACTTCGTACTGTGACCTTTCTGAGTGGAAATCACGGATCCAGTGCACAACTGAAGCGACACATCCTCTTGTGAGGACCAGTGTCAAAAGCCTTTCGGAAATCTGGGAATATGGAATCAGTTTGAAATCTCCAGCGGATGGCACTCGCTACTTAGTGCGAATAAGAGCTAGTTGTGTTCCACAAGATTGGTATTTTCTGAATTAGATCTTACTGCGTCGCAATAGACCGTTACCTTCGATGTAATTCATAATGTTCAAATACACTATATGTTCCAAAATCGTACTGTAAATCGTCGTTAATTCTATGAGTTGTGTAATTCAGCGGATAACTCATTCTTTCTTGAGTATTGGTGTGAACTGCGCAATTTTTTTTGGTAAGGAACTTTAGCCGAGCGAGCAGTTGCATGTGATTGTTACGTATGGGGCTATGCTACCAGCATACTCTGAAAGGAACCTTCGTGGTATGCTATGTGGACCAGAAGACTTTACGTTATTAAAGGCTTTAAGCTGCTTCGCTACACCGAGGACACCTACTTCTAAGATATTCATGTTGGCAATTGTTCTCGATTCGAATGCTGGAACATTTACTTCGTCTTCTCTGGTGAAGCAATTTCGGAAATCTGTGTTTAATAACTCCGCTTTAGTTGTTCTGTCATCGGTAATATTACCATTGATACTTGTATTTTACTCGATGACTTTCAATAAGTTATCACAAACTGTGACCTGTCTGACACGAAGTCACGAATTCAGTACAACGGCTACGATACTCCACAGTCACGCAATTTAATTAATAGCCGTTTGTGAGGAACGGTGTCAAAAGCCCTTTGGAAATGTAGATCTATGGAACCAATTTGAGATCCCCTGTGGACAAGCACTCATTACTTCGCTTGAATAACGAGTCAGTTGTGTTTCACAAGAACGGTATTTTCTCAATCCGTACTATGGGTCAATACATCGTTTTCTTCAATGTAATTCAAATGTTCGAACACAGTGTATGTTCCCATATCCTACTGAAGATTGCCGTCAGTGATATGGGTATGTGTTCGGCGGATTAATACTATTTCCTTTCTTGCACGTTAGTATGAGGGGTATAGCTTTCCAGTCCTTGGGTACATATCTCCAGTCGAGCGAGTGGCTGTTAGGGGAGAGTGGGCAAGTGGCCATGCATCGGAAAACATGTTGCTTTTAGTTAAGTAAAAGTTGGTAGAAACAAGTAAAAATTACGCAGTAATTAGCTTAATTATTTGGGTTCACGATAAAATTTTCACTACTACTGTATTTCTGTTATTGTTTGTGAAAAAACAGTTATCAATTTGCTCTGCAAAATGGTCACTTTGCCCCGTAGCTGACTGTAGAGCTATTATTACATCGGTATGCTCTGAGAGGAATCTAATTGGTATCCAGTCTGAACTGGAAGACTTGCCTCAAGTAAGTGATTTCAGTTGCTTCCTGTTGGCAGTTCCGGTTGTTCGAATCCTGGAACATTTACTTCTCATCATTATTTTCGTTGGTTCTGCAACAATGTCCTTACTTGTCTTGTCTTGTGTACCGTTTCTTGTTATCTATTTGATATAAATCTCTCAGTTGTTGTCAATACTATATCTTTGATTTAAGCTTGTCTGGTCTATGCTCACATAGTTAGTTTGGGAGGAATGGAGACTGTCTTTTAGGAAGGCGACAAGCAAATTTTTATCTGCATTTTTTTAAACATATGTTATTTTTGTGGAGTTGGATGTTACGGTCCTGCTACAACGATCTTGTGCTCACTAATCCCTGTATCCGTCATGATTGCTTAGGATTAGTTGTTGCAAGGGGGTTAAGTACGTTATTGCAACCATTTACAATTACGCTGGGCTCCTGAGCTGATCGCTCGAAATAATTATCGGAGAAAGCATGTAGTACAATTTCGAATGCTATATTACGCCTACCACCGACTTTAAACACGTATTTTCGAAAACCTGTCGATGGCATTTAGGCATAATTTTTTTTCAGGTGACTTCTTGTCAGATAATTTCATGTTGATACACGTCTGATTTCGATTACAAATGTTAAATATCAGTTCAATGTTACAAAGTATGATTTCGTTTTCTGGATTTGAGGTCAACTTAAATTTGCTTCTAATTTTATTAGACGATTTGGATAATTTTATTATACTTGTCGCAGGATACCAGCGTTTCTTAACAGCACGATATATCCTGTATGTCTCCCTATTTACCGTATCCTAGGTTATGACAGACTTTTTTATAATATCGTCTGGCATTGAACTCAGGACATCATGATGACAAGAATGATGGTAGTTTTCTCATGGTACGAACAACAGATCTTATTGCTTAGATCCCTGTAGGCCTACTTCAATTTCTTCAGAGATACCTTGTCGTCGATGTTTGCATAATATACGCTTGACACATTAAGTAATGGACATAATGTCTTCCTATCTAGTAGTAAACCTTCATGAACAGTCATGTGAAGTTGGCACCTGACTTTCAAGAAATATATATTTTTTCAGAGTTCTTGGTAGGTATGCCGTAGTTATAGTGGTCTCTGTACAAAATTTTAATAGTTCTGCAGAATTTCCCGAAGAAAACAACAATACTTGGAAAATTTTTTATCTTGTACAAGAAAATTAATTTCCACATTTGTGAAAAAATTAATAATCACAATTCTGAATGATTTCGCAGATCATGGTTTATGAAATAATTACAATAATGAGGGACGCATTTCCATAGTCATATGAAGTTGGCACCGGACGTTCGAGAAATATACAGTTTTTCCGAGTTCTTTATAGATATGCTACAGTTATCGAGTTGTCTGTAAATTATTTTAATAATTCTATTTTGCGACAAAAATATGATCACAATTCTGAATAGCTGAGTAGCTATGAAGTTGGCAACCGATTTATCGAGATATATAAATTTTTCTGAGTTCGTTATGGATATGTTACATACAGTTCTAGAGTTCTCTGTACAAATTTTTTACAGTTCTATTGAATTTTGTGAAAAAAATTACTATATTTCTGAATAGCTGACAAGTTGTGAAGTTGGCACCCAACTTTCGAGAAATATATATTTTTTCAGAGTTCTTGATAGACATGCTACAGTTCTAGAGTTCTCTGTACTACGTTTGAATAGCTCTGCAGAAATTCGCAAAGAAAACAATGGTAATCGGTAAGAATAATTATTGTCTATTTGCGAAAATAAAATTGTGATCACAATTCCGAAGAGCTCCCCAAGAGTTCTACAGGAAACCTTGATGACATTTTTTGTGCAGGTAATAGCTTATGAGATAATTGCAATAATGAGGGGCTGATTTTCCCCACAGAAAATATACGAAATCGTACTAGAGTAAAAATGGCAGTTCCGATCACAGTTCAGGATAGCATCCCAAGAGTTTTATCGAAAACCTAACATAATTTCTTGTGAAGATATTTGTAACTGCAATAATGTAGGGCCCACTTCCCTAACATATTACTTCTCGATCGGAAAATGAGCGTCGCTGCCCTAGTTGTGATCCATGCATGTAGGTACAAGTGGGCTCACATCGTGTCGACTGTCGTTCTGTACCTGACTGCTGACAACCTCAAAAGTCTAACGATGGTTGACATTTTGGATACTTAGCAATAAAAAACCTCAACAAATTTAAGCTAAATGAGTCGAAAAGCATTTGTTATGGCGAGCATGCGAAAGTTTTTTCCCTGCTATCCTTTATTAACAGCGAAAGCAGATTTCGGAGTTCTTGTTGCGGTATCGAATTTATGTTCTGGAGTAACCATAAGCGCCGGAACTAAGGCGAACAGAAAACCAGAGAAGGCGGTGAAGAAACGTCGGAAGTGAATATAAGCGCCGCTCCTGCTAGCCTCGGCCGCTCAGATCGGCCCAGTCTGCGATGGACATTACTGCTACGCTATCAGATTGTCGAGACCCGTATCAGGTAGAGATGGGTCGAAATCGTTCATTCCCGTGAAGTTCTTCATTCATTTCACTCTTTGCCGTGAAGCGTTCAAATGAAGTAGTTCATTCATGAAGTACGGAAGCCTGGCGAAGTTGTCCAGTTCGCCGCTCAGCCGCGGCTACGCTCGCTTCGCCTCGCTCGTACAATAAAGCTTCGTAATACTTCATAATTTTACCAACAGATGGCCGAACTATGAAGTAACGTCCACGCAACGTTTTGCGTCTTACAGCGTATGAGTTAACTTAAGTACAGCATGGTCGAAGGGGACAAAGGAAAGATAAATAGAGAAGCCTGTCACATATAAAGAAGGTATTACGTTTAACCTTGCTCGACATTTTCTCATGAAGCGCCAAAAAAAGTCTTCATCTGCCAAGTGAAACTTTATTTGTTGTATTTATGGACTGAAAACTAGGGCTACTAACGAAATTCAGTCCAATTTTATCTTCCTTTTAAAGTTTAATCCAAAATAGAATGAGTATGTTTACCACTGTCACAAAGTGTGTGTGTGTGTGTGGTTGAGGTTTACGAGCGCTAAACAGCGTGGTCATCAGCGCCCCACTGTCACAAAGTCTATATACCTACGTTAAGTAATTATTCATAAGTTTTCCTGTAGATTTTATTTTTGTTGAGAATAATAACCCTCTAAATTCAAAACGTAAACTGTCACCTGTAGTCATTGGTACGATTTCAGGTAAAATCCCTCTTTATTTTATTCGGAAAGCAATTTTTGTGTGTGTTCACGCTTATACAATGGCTAGCAACTCGCGATCGCGTAGAAGTAGTGAAATTTGGGGTTTCTTCGCTGATTTAGGTGATGGGAAAGCAAAGTGCAACTGTTGTTGTCAGTGTATATCACCGCGCGATTCGTCGACAGGCAGTAGAGGGAGGACTGAAGTGAAGGGAGAATGAGTGACGTAGCGCCAATGTAGTGGGAGAGGGAGAGGGGAAGAGAGTGAGTGAACGAACTAGAAAAATAGTGTGGAGTGTGCTATCTGTGGAGAGTTTGAAGTACCAGTTCATTGAAATTGAGTGGATAGTTCACACTTCACTGGAGTGAAGCGTTCATTTGAACGACTCATTCACGAGCTCCCCATTATTTGTTGGAACTGTTGTATAGCATTCCGAGAACGCAGCATCCTTTAGGCACCCTATAAGCACTGACTACTGACGGCCTTGAGAGAGCCAGGGCCGACAAAACTCTACCATCTGGCGAGCAAGATGTATGAAACAGGCGAAATACCCTCAGACTTCAAGAAGAATATAATAATTCCAATCCCAAAGAAAGCAGGTGTTGACAGATGTGAAAATTACCGAACAGTCAGTTTAATAAGCCACAGCTGCAAAATACTAACACGAATTCTTTACAGACGAATGGAAGAACTAGTAGAAACCGACCTTGGGGAAGATCAGTTTGGAATCCGTAGAAATACTGGAACACGTGAGGCAATACTGACCTTACGACTTATCTTAGAAGAAAGATTAAGGAAAGGCAAACCTACGTTTCTAGCATTTGTAGACGTAGAGAAAGCTTTTGACAATGTTGACTGGAATACTCTCTTTCAGATTTTGCAGGTGGTACAGAAACCAGATGGCAGTTATAAGAGTCGAGGGACATGAAAGGAAAGCAGTTGTTGGGAAGGGAGTAAGACAGGGTTGTAGCCTCTCCCCGATGTTATTCAATTGTATATTGAGCAAGCAGTAAAGGAAACAAAAGATAAATTCGGAGTAGGTATTAAAATCCATGGAGAAGAAATAAAAACGTTGAGGTTCGCCGATGACATTGTAATTCTGTCAGAGACAGCAAAGGACTTGGAAGAGCAGTTGAACGGAATGGATAGCGTCTTGAAAGGAGGATATAAGATGAACATCAACAAAAGCAAAACAAGGATAATGGAATGTAGTCGAATTAAGTCGGGTGATGCTGAGGGAATTAGATTAGGAAATGAGACAATTAAAGTAGTAAAGGAGTTTTGCTATTTGGGGTGCAAAATAACTGATGATGGTCGAAGTAGAGAGGATATAAAATGTAGACTGGCAATAGCAAGGAAAGCGTTTCTGAAGAAGAGAAATTTGTTAACATCGAGTATAGATTTAAGTGTCAGGAAGTCATTTCTGAAAGTATTTATATGGAGTGTAGCCATGTATGGAAATGAAACATGGACGATAAATAGTTTGGACAAGAAGAGAATAGAAGCTTTCGAAATGTGGTGCTACAGAAGAGTGCTGAAGATTAGATGGGTAGATCACATAACTAATGAGGAAGTATTGAATAGGATTGGGAAGAAGAGAAGTTTGTGGCACAACTTGACCAGTAGAAGGGATCGGTTGGTAGGACATGTTCTGAGGCATCAAGGGATCACCAATTTAGTATTGGAGGGCAGCGCGGAGGGTAAAAATCGTAGATGGAGACCAAGAGATGAATACACTAAGCAGATTCAGAAGGATGTAGGTTGCAGTTGGTACTGGGAGATGAAGAAGCTTGCACAGGATAGAGTAGCATGGAGAGCTGCATCAAACCAGTCTCAGGACTGAAGACCACAACAACAAACAATAAGCACCGAGTGGGCAAGATCCCGCAGTTTGAGCACCTGTTTTCGTAATTAATGATAGATTGGTCCTATCCAATAGTCAGCAGAACAAAAGGAAAAATCCATCGCTAATTTTAAGCTCTATGTCGACTTACTTCTTGTTCCTGCTACTATTTATTACGAAAATTCGCCCAATGTCTCTTCAGTTATACGAAATAAAGCATTGGATTCAAATATATATGCGCGATACCTTAGTAATTAGAACTGATAAACGTGCCTATATGATTACACATGCTTTATATTTTTGTCAGATCTATTCCATAAAATTATTTTTAAAATGTGTTCAAGTAAAACAGGTCTACGATCAAAAGGAGGCTGTAGGAAACAGTAACAACTGTATTCGTATTAATATACTGTAGATTAGTGGCCAGATTGCAACAAGAATAGTAGCCACCTGGTAACATTATTGGTTACTGAATGAAAAGTCGTAGGTTCGGTGCTTGCCTACTGCACTTTTTTTTTTTTGTACATTATATTGTAATATTGTATGGAACGAAGTACAATTTATTAAATGGTTCAAATGGCTCTGAGCACTATGGGACTTAACATCAGAAGTCATCAGTCCCCTCGAACTTAGAAATACTTAAACCTAACTAACCTAAGGACATCACACACATCCATGCCCGAGGCAGGATTCGAACCTGCGACCTTAGCGGTCTCGCTGTTCCAGACTGGAGTGCCTAGAACCGCTTGGCCACACTGGCCGGCTACAATTTATTATTGTGAGCATCGTAAATATGCAGGGCGTCCCACTCACCACTCCCTGATTTCAAAGACCCAGGAAAAAAAAACCAGTATATTCGACAATGAAAAATGCACCACATTGTAGAGCATCTCAAAGAAATTATTTACCTATCGTCAATGCACCTCTACATGAGAACCATTTGTAGCACGAAGAATATCGAGTCTATATTCAGTTTCTTGCCAAATTCTTTGTAACACTTCCTCATTTAATTGTTGCAATCGCATTAGTGATACAATGTCACAACGAATGAATATTGTCCACTTCGGTCAGATACACGCGGTCCTTCACGAATCCCCACTTGAACAAATCAAGCAGCGTAATGTCGGGTGAACGTGGTGGCCAGGCAATGGGTCATCCGCGTCCGGCCCAACGATTGGGAAATTTCCTACCCAGGAACTTGCAGATAGCCGTACACCAATGCGGCGGAGCTCCATCTTGTTGAAAAATGATGTTGGGTTGCAAGTCCTGTATCTGAGGGTACACAAACTGCTCCAACACGTCCGCATACACTGACCCATTCACTGTTTGTTCCGCTAGGAAGAACGATCCAACAATCCTGTTATGCATTAGTCCGCACCGGACGTTTAGTTTAGGGCTATCACAAACATGTTCAATGAAAACGTGCTGATTTTGCTAACTCCCAATCCGAACATTATGCCTGTTAACCCTTCCAGATAGATGAAAGGTTGCCTCATCTGAGAATAAACCTCTTTCTAGGAAGCTGGCATCCGTATCAATACGCTGCAGCATATCCGCAGCAAATTGTTGTCGGCGTGGTTCGTCGTTCGACGTCAGACGTTGCAGAATTTGCACTTTGTAGCCACACATACGAAGATGCTGGTGAACTACACGATGCAATGTTGATCGAGGTACATCAGGTTGCCTAGATGCTTGACGAATTGACTTACGTGGGCTTCTGAGAAACGTTTGTCTGATGTCCTCCACTGTCTCTTCTGAAACTCCGTAACGTGCACCGCCAGAACGTTTCAGAACACTTCCTGTTGCTAGAATCTTCCTATACCATTCCTTAATTGTTTTCACATCAGGTGGATCACGTTCATACACAAGGCGACAATTTCTTGCACAGTAATCGGTGATTTTGTTTCTGCAAACTACACTACTGCTTGTGCGCGCTGCTGTGGAGTGTCGCTTCATGCTACCATGCTGCACTTTGACGACGATACTTGGCACTTCTGACGTGAGAATATAAATTCTTTGAGATGCTCTTCAACGTGGTGCATTTTTCATTGTCATCTACTATGGGTTTTCTCTCTTGGGTCCTTGAAATCAAGGCGGTTTGAGTGGGACACCCTGTAAGTTTAAACCATACTGTACAGTCAATCAGGTCTAATTTTTTGCCAGTCATGATAACTTTGTACGGTGCCGCTCAATTTTTCGTTTTATGTGCAAACAGTAGCAGTTTCATCTCTAAGATTTCTATTTTGTAAGATTTCTATTTTGTATTTTTGTGGTATCTCTTCTGCCCCAAGTCGGGCGATGTTACATTCTATCCCCCTTAAGAAAGTTCACATTAATATTGGTGGGATTATTTGTAACCGGGAGAATAAGAAATCTTCAGAAAATTTGCAGTCTTTACTGCCTATTAGCTAATAGCTTTCTCTTTTGTATGACATAAAATTAAATGTAGGAAACATAAAACCAGTAAAGACAATAGACAAGCTAGACAGTATATATTTCTTCAGTCCTTAAGTCCCAGCATTTTTTCCTCTCTAATCTTGTTGCAATTAGGCCTACTGGAGGCAAAAGTTTTATGTTAGTAAATAGTTTCATATTTCATTCGTAAGCTCCAGTTTCTCGAGCATGAGATCAAGAAGTAGTAGTACGAAATTTTTATATAAATTTGGAATCGTCATATTCTTCCTTGTAAATTGTGTGATGGCCCCGTTTCTTCTCCTTCCTCGTTCTAACAAACAATCTTGTCCTCACTAATTCTGTAACTGTTATTGCCATTGTCAATACTTATTCTCCAGTTAACTTGACTAACATTGCCAGAATCATCAGTTTCGTTATCCCGCATTTATTTTCCGATTAGACATTATTACGTGTTCGTACAACGTGTTCTCCGCGCTACTCCGAGAATGTAACTTAATGCGGCTGCTAACTGGGGTTGCACAACTGGCCCTTAGTATGTAGCGACCTGGCAAAAATTATCTGTCATAATTTCATTTTCCTGGATGTATCAAGAAGATTAACATTTAATCTTTCTTACCTGTTATTACTGTTAGTCGTTTATTTCCACTCTGGTAGTCTGTATCTATGGATTTTGCTAATGATTATAACAACGCTTATCATGCGCACACCCAGTCAACCACATACACAAACAGCGATTGGTATTCACCCGGTCGGGTTATTCGGCTCAGCTCGTCTAGCCCCGTCTCCTTTTGTCTGCGGGGAAGCTTTTTTTTTATTTCTAGTTGCGACAGCGATTCCCCTGGCACTGATATCACGTAGGCCTGTACTATGTCTGCACTGAAAAATCAGTTTATGATTTGTACGTAAATCAGCTTAGAATGTGTTGAAAAATGTTCAAAACCCAACAGGGCTGTGTTTCGAAATCGTATAAATAATCGATAGACCAACGTGCGCTAGATACTAGGCGCTTTGTGGCACAAGGGTTTTTTTCTTCAAGAATATGAAATTGGCGCCCCCTGAAACTGCCGCCCAGGGCAGATAACTCGGTTTGCCCCCCGCCCTCTCTAGGTCCGGGCCTGTCTTTCGGGTACACCCGAAATTATCCGTACATCTGTCGATTTCATCCAGTTAAGAACAACTGTAAAGTTCTGTCAATAACGAAGTCTTGAATTAAGTCACAAATCTGATCCGAAACTTGATAGGCTCGTTTATACCCAAAAAAGCATCGACGAGACACGAAGGAATTATCCTAATAGGGTGGAACTCGGTAGGAGGGCTTTATATCTACAAACAACTGTTTACAGTTTCAGAAAAATTGGATGATTTATTCAAAAGAAAGAACTTCACAAATTGAGCAGGTCAATAACGCGTTGGTCCGCCTGTGGTCCTTGCGCAAGCAGTTATTCAGCTTGGCATTGATTGCTCTAGTTTTCGGATGTCCTCCTGAGGAATATCGTGGCAAATTCTTCCCAAGAGGCGCGTTAGGCCGTCAAAATCCGGAGGTGGTTGTAGGGTCCTGCACGTAATGTCTCCAACGTTCGCGACTGGGGAGAGATCCAGCGACATTGCTGGCCAAGATGGGGTTAGGCAAGCAGTAGAAACTCTCGCAGTGTGCGGGTGGGCAATATCTTGCTGAAATGTAAGCTCAGGATGGGTTGCCATGAAGGGCGACAAAACAAGGCGTAGAATATCTTCGACGTGCCGCTGTGTTGTAAGGGTGCCGTGTATGACAACCAAGGGGTCCCGCCATGAAATGAAATGGCACCCCAAACCATCACTCGTCGCTTTTGGGCAATATGGTGGGCGACAGTCAGGTTGGTATCCCCCCCCCCTTTCTAGGGCGCCTCCAGATACTTCTTCGGCCTGGAATCTCGTTGACTGGAATAAAAATGTCTTCAGTGATGAATTCTGCATGGAACTGAGCCCCGATGACCAGTGAAGACGTTCTAGAGGCACCCTGGACAGCTGTGCAATATCACCCTGACTTTCGCCCGCCATAAGGTGGGTAGATCACGTAACTAATGAGGAGGTATTGAATACGATTGGGGAGAAAAGAAGTTTGTGGCACAACTTGACTAGAAGAAGGGATCGGTTGGTAGGACATGTTTTGAGGCATCAAGGGATCACAAATTTAGCATTGGAGGGCAGCGTGGAGGGTAAAAATCGTAGAGGGAGACCAAGAGATCAATACACTAAGCAGATTCAGAAGGATGTAGGTTGCAGTAGGTACTGGGAGATGAAGAAGCTTGCACAGGATAGAGTAGCATGGAGAGCTGCATCAAACCAGTCTCAGGACTGAAGACCACAACAACAACAAGGCCCGATAATCAGGAGTGATGGTCTGGAGTGCGATTTATTTCTCAGGAGACCCCCTTTGGTTGGCACCCTTAATGGCACAGCGGAACGTCGACGATATTCTGCGCCCCGTTTTGTTGTCCTTCATGGCAAGCCATCCTGGGCTTATTTTCAGCAAGATTGATGCCTGCCCACACAGGGCGAGAGTTTCTACTGACAGTCTTCCTGCTTACCGCAGCCTGCCTTGGTCAGCAAGATTGCCAAATCTCTGCCAAATTGAGAATGTTTGAAGCATTATGGGCAGGTCCCTACAACTAGCTCGGGATTTTGACGATCTAAAGCGTCAATTGGATAGAATTTGGCACGGTATCCTTCAGGAGGACATCCACCAAATCTGTCAATCAGTGCCGAGAAGAGTAACTGTTTGTATATGGGCCACAATTGGACCAAAGTGCTCAATTCATGCAGATCTTTCTCTCGAATAAATCATCTATTTTTTCTGAAACTGTGATCCTTTGTTTGTCTCTACATGTACATCATATCTGCCTATTTCCGTCTCATTCGAATAATTACTTCGTGGTGCGTCGTTTTACTTTTTTGTCTTGGAATGGATTATACATTTTAACGAGAGTGCGTATGTATGCCTTCCGGAAGTCAAACAACACATCAATTTGAGCATCTTTATCTACGGCGCTTTGGATCTCATGAACGGACTGTTCGAGGTGAGTTTCACAAGATCTCCGTTTGCGAATTGTATGTTGATTTTTATAGTGGAGATTTTGCTTCTCCAAAAACGTCATAATGCTCGAGCACAAAACATGTTCCATAACCCTACAACATATTGTCGCCGGCAGTGTAGGCATATAATTATGGCCTCTGCCTGACAACACTTCTTAAAAATGTGGGTGATCTGCGCTTTTTTTCGAATCACTAGGTACCTTTCGCTGGCTCAGCAAACTACGATAAAATACTGCTAGAAGGGGAACAAGTTATTTCGCATAAAGTCTGTAGATCCCACAACTACATAATCCGTTCCAGCTACAATTACAGCTGAGCAGTTTTAGTCGATTCACTATCCCGCGGTCGCTTACATTCATATTTCGCCGTTTCGGTGTTTGTGCAGTGCCAGAAAGAAGGAATTGTATTATGATCTTCAGTGGTAAAACAATTTCGGAAGACCGAATTCAGTAATTCGGCCTTCTGTCACCGGTGTCGATGCCAGTATGGCCACAGAGCAGAGATTTTTATCCATTTGCTGACTTAACGTAAGACAAAATCTTATTAGGACTTTTATTCAGATCGTTTGCAAAATCTTACTACCGAATTCAATAACTACTTCTTGCGTAGCTCTCCTTTACTCTCATTTCGACTTTATTCAGCTTTTGTTTATGTACGAGGTGCTCGAAGTAATTTTCGGTCAACAGACTCAGAACAATCTCACACACCAGATTTAATGGCACGATTCTCCCATTCAGTATCTGGCAAGTTGAAATCTCCCCATAGTACGATAACATGATCAGGAAACAAATTTGTGATATTCTGTAAGCGGTCATACACTATAGCTCCTGACGCATGTGGTCTATGAGATCATCCCATTAGCACGTTTGATCCACTTTTGATGCCTATCTCCACCCACACTACTTCGCTTACAGGAAACAATAGCGAATAGAAATTTTACTTACCATTCGCATCATACTGACTCCAACTGCACAACAATCAGGATTGTGATACCGAGAGCGCGTGATTCTCGTGTTAACCTCATAAAATTCTCATATTTTAATAAAAATTCTCGTACGTTTCGAAAATTTTGTATTCGTAGTATATTATACACTACACGAAAAAAACTGAAATGCAAGAGAACTAGAATAAAAATTTCAACCACGTTTTGTACCTATGATTCAAATTCGAAGTATACTTCTTCTCCTCCTTCTTCTTCTCCTTCCATTTTTCGTTTTATACAGGGTAACCGAAGTCATTTTCTGCTACATTTCATGTGGTGATTGAAAAGTTACACATGGGCAGTTGTTTTCTGGACCCTTTCATACATTCTGTGACAAGAAGTGCTCCATTTAATTTGTTGGTTTGTAGTCGGTTTTTGGTTTTGGTTGTTATGAGATTTATCTGAAATTTAACATAAAATGTTAATAACCTGAAAAGCATGAACACTTGTTATTAATCAGTTTGTGAGCTTAATGCATTACATACCTTTGAAAAACTCATTCACAATCAATAGTTGAAGGAGATAAACTCAAAACTGAGAGGGCGAAATCGGTCATTTCCTTGAATTTTCCATATTCATGATTAATACATTCCACGTTTTATCCAGTGATTGCTCCTTTTGTAGTGAGTGTGGGAGACAAGTCAAAACCAGGGGGAGGGCCTCCATTGGCCATCTGTAGTTTGTGCTAAATCCACATCTATGGGATGAATAATACGTGGCAAAGGTACCATTAATGGTATAAGCGAAGGAGTTGTATTTCTGAAACTTTGAGACAGAGAGTTAAAGGTTTCAGAGCCGCTAGTTTGGACAGAACTTTATCACCTATGTCATGTCTTAATTTGATCTGGCACGAAGCCAGTAACATTCACGTCTCTCTGGCGTACATATGCATCGAGTGGCAAACACACTTCATCACAAAAATTCCCGGGCAAATACCGCGGAATCTGCTTGCCACCTAATTATGAACTCCCACCTTTTGCACCCAAACCAGTAACATTTTCAAATGAGATGCTTCGGTTTTGGAACATTTTTACTAGAATAGGTCATTGTAGAGATTCTCTGCAGCAGAAACTTTCTCAATATTTACGTCTGCATCATCGTAAACTAATATAACTCCCAAAACTTATTTTAAGTGCAGCCTGTAAAAGGATTTCCTAAGAGGAAATTTTATTTTAAGTTTTAGTTGATTTTATTTCGAGAGGAGCTCTTATTATTACTCACCGGAATCTTTGTCGTAAAAACGGATCACCGCACGGGAATTTTTTACAGTTCCAGTATCGGTGGATTCGTCCGTCATTATTAAGTTGGCATGCTGTACCTTTTTCAGTATCACTTCTATGTGTGACAGTCCAATCACATTAGAAACTATGGCCCGTGCTTAGCGCCGTTTAAGAGTCATGGCCCGTACAATACCCGAGTGTGGAAATATTTCTTTCAACAAATCGGATAAATGATCAGCTGCTAAAAATGCCATGTTCTGCTAAGAATGCTGCTAACTGAATATCAGCTTTTAGCAACCTTCCTCTTAACTGTTTGCACGTTTGAGACAAATTGAGAAAATTGAATTTTCATACAGTAATTTGATTCTTACTGTTTGAAAGGCTTTTAATATTTTGAACTTCAGACACCATACTTGTGTTACAGCACCTGCATCCTATACGGATCAATACCGCGCAGCAGCCAATTACGGAACTCTGGCACATTCTTCTAGAAATATTTGGAATCTATGCAGGATGTTCAGTTTTACAAATTTAGCCTCTCTTTAGAAGTTTTTTTTCGGCGTGCGTGACCGTCAGGTGCTTGGGTTTTCTTCCGATTCGCACACTTCTCGTTGTTCACGCAATGACACAGATCATTTATAGTAAATGGATAGTAAATGACTACAGCTGAGCATACTGCGACTGCGAAACACTTACTGTTAAGATTATCATTTGTTGAAGTCAAAACCAGGCCACTTGATGCGATGTCATTCTAAAATCGTTATTAGTATGACAGTTGTTAGTATTTTACAATTGCACTAGGTATTTCTGAGTATTGTGTGGTAAAGTCTAGTTAATTGTTTTCCAATTGTATGAGAATATAGTTGAAATGACATTTTAGCGCTTTCAGATTCAGGTGGACGCTCTGTTTCTAAAATTTAATAATCCGAACTGAGTGGAAAACGTTACACAAAACAAAGATATTCATTATTGTTAGATTTTAAATCTTCTTTCCAGGGTCAGTCTTTGAAGCTTCATTTTCGACTTTTAATTCTTAGGCCAGGGTCGGCGTCTCGCCGCTCGGTCTCTGGCTGACGTTGTTGATTGACAGACTGCATTGTCCTTAATCATGAATCCGTAACAACTAATGAGCATTTCAGTAAACATATCCGGTGAATTAATTATTTCCCCAACAAATGAGTATAATATACATTTTTGGTAAAAAAAAACTTAGACAGAAATCTCGTATGTTTGCGAATGATATTCGCTTTTGACTCGTACGCAGCGTTGCCACTTTGTGGAGAATTCCTCAGTCTGTGGGGTATTTCAGTTCGATTCGAGATTTTGTGGGAATTGGTATTATAGGGAGAATATGCGAGGATTTTAACATTTTGTTTTTTATTAATATATCGAGGCTGTTACATGGATAATTTGGTAATTGGTAAGTTTGCTGGTAGTGTTGATTCTAATGATTTTCAAGACCTTAAGCTCAGAATGAGTTTCATAGTGAAGATTTCAAGCAATATCATATAAACAGGGTAGATAAATACTCTTTTATATGCAGATATTAGTTAAGCGGGAAAATGTTCTTCAGCTGGAGCGTAGAGTAAAGCGCTGTTCGTCTTCTACATTCTGTTTGCTGGGTAGCACTCTCTCGCCACTCTTCAGCTCATAAACTCCATAAAGCGTGTATTCTAATACGTTCGACAATTTACGTTTTTTTCTTTCCTTGGGAAATAATAACGACTTCGGGAAAAAATGGATAAATGGTTGCTGGAAGGTGTAGGTCAAAAGACAGAAACTAATCCTAAGGTACGTTACTAACTAAATCTGTTTCCATTCTTTGAAACAGCTCATATATAGCTTGTTCACTTTTTTAACGATACCTGTGCCTACATTGTGATTTGGAGTCGTCGGTGGTAATTCGGAAGTTACCCTGTTACTTTCCAACTCCTGCCAAACTTTACCATGTATCAATGTGTGACGGTATGTTAGTCATTAAGGCAGTAAAAGGTTATTGTTGTTATTGTCAGTTTGTTGATATATATATATATATATATATATATATATATATATATATATATATATGAATGTATGTATGTTTGTCTACTATGCGCTCACAAACCATTCATCCGATTGCAATGAAACTTTGGTGAGTTGTTCTCCGAACTGGAAGCAGTGTTCACAGGCTCGGCACAATCTTTCGCACTGAATAAAATTCCGCTGTCGTGTCGCGAATGACGTGCTGGTTGAAATAATCGATCATTACTTCGATTTCTCCTCTTCTTTTCCTAAGTTAAAAGAGAGAGAAAGATTTATAAGAAAATGCCTTCTGCACTGCATGTATTTTTTTTAATTTGGAAATGTACTGTAATATGAATGTGTTTCGAAATAATACAGTAACCAGTGTGTTTCCATACAAAGCAATACGGTAGCAAGGAAAAATGAAATATAAGATAATTCGGACGATATAGGGGGTTCCTTCAAAGTGATCGCGAACAAAATATCTGTAATGGAAACTCACCTTTTCTTGCCAGGCGTTTGTGGTGATACACCAGGATGATTCTTGGAAAACTGTTTGAATCTTCCAATGCTACGCATGCTTTGTCCTGTGTATGTAGCAGCTCTCGCTGAAGATTTGTAAATGGGGTGAAGCAATTTTTTCTGCTCCTTTTCCCTTTCGCAGCATTCAATCACACGCAATATAATTTTGCGTGCATCGCTACGTAATACTGGTTTCCTTCTAACCGTAGGCCTACCGGTAGGGGTTGTTGGCGACTCCCGAGATGGGCCAGCAACTGCCTCTTCACTCATTTTGATAATGTTTAGCACAACTGCACAATAAAAACATGCACAACAGTATAGCGCAAAACAATAAAGAAACAGACGACAATGGCTACCTTGTACAACACAGACAGCTACGTAATGTTGGCAGCAGTAGAAACTGCGTGCCTACCGAAGCCTCCCGTCGTTTACCGACTTCTACCGATTCAGGACTAGGGAGAGGTCTGTCATCTAAAAGTTTACAAACTGTACCATACCATATGTAAACATGATCGACTTTGTACAGAACGCTTCCTCAAAACCTTCTTAGTTCTTACTTTTGTGGGTTACATAAATTGCAACCATAGCAAGGACCTTAAAAATAATAAGGTTTGGCAACAACCATTTTTGCCATCGGTTTGCTGCTGTGACGTCACCAAGGAGGGGCGCATTCTAGTAAATGACACGGGCTAAGCATTTACGGGGAGTTTTTGACGAAGGAGTTTGTTTCTGTCAGATTGTTGTGAAATTTTAAGCGCTTTTCTGCTGCTAAAGTTTATTGTTCACATTCGATTGTAGGTTTAAGCCCCATTCATCAGTAGTCTACCAGATCACAATCCATTCTGCCAGCTTTTAAAACGATAATGTGCGGCCTTTTTCGGTTAATTTAATGCCACAAGTTTCGTTTTAGACGCTCACGTTTTCGTTGTGTCATTTTCAAAGTACTTGGCAACTGTCCTAAGATGGTATAGCTAATTAGCTTTACACTGTGTGCTGAGGAAATCGTATTGCTTATTTCCAATGTTGCACCGAAAATGGTTTAAGATAATTGTTTACGAAGAAAACTATTAGCTTTTCATATGTATTGAAAACTGTCTTAACGCATGTTACTGCACTAATAAACAGCACGGAACGTCTGAAGAATATGAACATCATAAAATAAAAAGTTATAGCTAATTAAACTTAAATAGCAACTGCTACATTGAAAAAAGTTCAGTAGAAGACTTTAACATTATTGAAAATTACACTTCACAGAAAACAAAGCTGGTTCGTTTACAATTTTTTCTCGTCGGTAAACCTACATCCATTGCATGAAATATGGAAAACTTGGCCATAATCAGTCGTGGAGATAATACGGAGAAATGTTGCGAACTCTACTTCCAAACATGCTATTGCAGTAGCTACGCATCTTTCAATGCAGCTGCGTTATGAATCAGAATTCCTGCACCGGCACGACCGAATGCTTCCTACGAGCTGCAAACAGTCACTCTAAGCGACAATAGCGCATTTAGTCTACGTATTTCACATATTTATTTCTTAAAAGCATTTAATAGACTTTCATAAATTTCAGTTATTGCTTAATGGTACTCTACGGGCTCTAGAGACTACGCTTTTGAGACATTACCCAGATAGCACAGTAAGCCGGTTTCAAACTTGTTTCCAGATGTAAAGTTCAAGTTTATAAGCTTGATCAAAGCTGGAATATTCCGGCCTGTTAGTTGGATTCAAGCTTGAAACAAACATCAAAGTTGGCAGAGTTCAAGCTATATTTCAAGCTTGACTTATCAAGTTTGGCTCCAGCTGTATCTACACACGTGGAATACAGCCTGGTATTTACAGCTTGTTTTAAGCTACATAATTATTAATCTGAATTTATTGAACCTAATTAATTAAATTAATATCAGAATGGAAATGGTGTGAAAAAAAATTATCAAGACATGTATGTTTAAAAAATTTTATTTTCAAAGTGTTTAAAATTGTTTTAATTTAAAATTTAATTATTCTGAAGCCCCTCCGGCCCCAGCACACAGACCAGAGCAGGATCAAATATCACTGACTTCTGCTGGTATAATGCTCCTGTAACAGGTAAAAGAAAATGTTAGCCATACCTAAAAATAAAAAATGTAAAACGTTGAAACTGATCAACCTAAATATAATTTATGCCCCAGATTAGCAAAATAACTTCAAACTCACTGATGTAGTAAGAATCGTTAACTAGTATAAACGTCACTGAGTAAGCAGCTGCTTTTGGTGACTTCATTCCAAACAGTTTGTATAGTAATTTGAAATAACGTTTTGTTTGAAATTTTGAAAGTAAAGATGACATTTGGGTAATTTTGCGATGACTTCATGAAGAAGCCACACATCACTATTTCTAACAGTTTCAGGACCATTTAATCTGAATTATAAAGAAGCAATTACTTGAAATCATATACACCTCATACTGTAAGTTTATAAGGAAACTACCGTTTAGACAAATGTAGACGTTTTATTCTATCCACAATTATATTTTGGTGAGTAAAACTGAATCAAAATGAAATAAAAGATGAAATCGAAATGAATCTAAGAAATTACCAGTTCAGTGGAACTGAAATGTAAAAGAACAAAAAATGTTCTCCTTGTTATATTTTAATATTGCCTTTTGTTAGATTTCAGCCACATTACAAATAGCCTAACAATAAAAGTAAGAAATACCAGTAGGCCTTGCAGTATTATTTCACCTAGGGAACAACAAAATTAAGAGCAATTGAAGACCAGTCAAAGCTACGTAAATAAAAAAGGCTGACACCTATGTAGTGACTGGTTCTTGATGCCCTTTTCCCGTTCACCATGTCATTACTATTTGTATTAGCAAAGAAACTTTTCACACTTCATGATTATTCATTCATGGCGTGACACACGCAAGTATTTACAAGTATACAAATGTAACAGGGCGATATATATAAAAAGGCGAGATTTTAAAAAGGTAAAATAACATTAAGTTTTAATTTATTGGTGCCACGTACTAGAGAGCTAGTTTAAAACGACCTCTTTTTGCTGAACAACTTGTAATATCTTTTCTTAGCTGGTAATCCATTTCACTTTCATCCAGGTTCAATTTTTCTACGTAAAAGAATATGATATTTCTTTACGTTACGTAATAATATTTAACATTCGTAATATTAATGTACCACTAGAGAAAAAATGCACCAGCGTACCTGTAATACACTATATATCTTCTTCAGATCCGGTGTAGCAGTAAGGCAGGGGACGCCACACACTTTCCGAAATATTTTCCAGTATAAAACAAACTTCACAACAGTCAACAATCATTAACGCACGTCACAAAAATAAAGTGGCCGTAAACCTAGCGGAGTCAGTGCAACTTCAAGGCTTATAAACGCTTGTGGCGCTTCCCGTGGACGTCTAAGGAAGCTATGCTGCACGCGCATCTGCTGTACAGCCTTCCAGGGAAATTACAGATTATTTCAAGCTTGGGAAAATTATTTTAATTCAAGCTAAATTTTTACAGCTTGATGTAAACTGTGTAACAGGTTGATTTTTCAATCTGAATTTTCAACTGAACCTAAACTCAATATCCACCTTGAAATAAGCTTGAGTGCTAGCTGGGTAACCATTGCCGTGACATATCGGGAAGTGTTATTTCGGTAAAATATATATGAAAAATCACACCTGTAAATTATATCAAGCACATTATTCAAGTTTGTCGCAGTGAAAACTGATACGTCCAGTGATGTTACATTGTATTAGTAGACTGTATATTCATCAAGTGCTCTCGATAATGCTGTTTTTTTTGTCATATCAAATCGACAACATTTACATTGCCAATGTAAACCCCTAACTCGCGTACATAATCAAATATTAAATGGCTGTAGCAGACCAGCGCATTTCTAAATTATTTTCATTTGTAACTAATAGAATACTATATATGATATGCTGACTTATATAGGCTTATATGGAAATGATCCTCACAGAAGAAGATACCTACTTGAAGTCGCAAGCATCTTTTCACTTTAGTAACATTCTGAAACAATTTTGCGGAGTTGTTATAGATTTATTTCTACAACATGGTACTGCGAATCGGTTGTAGCTCATTTTTCGCAATGTAATTTACAAAACAGTGAGCTATTTGGCGACTTTTCGACTATTCTGAGAGCTTACTTAATCAAGATGTCACTGGCTTCACACCACATAAAAAACGTTTCTATGGCCTTTCGAATTACTTGAATTTGTGCTTTCTCTTGCAAATACTTAAATTAATGGAAAATAAAAGCATATTATGAGCATGAAATAATATAATCAATAATGTAGTCAAAACGAGTAGCAGAAAACCCTCAAATATTCTATTATGTGGGGAATTTGCGGGGAATCGAGAAATTTTTCTTCCCAAATTTGGGGAATTTCACCTAGATTTTTGGGTAATTAGGAATATTGGTATTGGCAACACTGCTCGTGCCTCGTACAAAAAATGAAAGTCTCGGATGTGTACGAGAATTCTGGTGCCTATCACAATCCGTCAACAATGAACAGGTCTGTGTTAACAATGTGCCGCTGCCGCTTGTAAACGTTTCTGTCGTGCTTCAAAACTATAACACCATTCCCATTTGAGACTTGAATTATTTGTCATCGATAAAATAATCAGAAGCACTTGTTCCTAATAGAGCAAAAATTTTAAAAATCGTTCAAAATATCTTAAATTATAAATTCGTAAAGTTTAAAACATCAGACACAAATTTCCTGATGTCTGCGGTACACAACCCAAATTAGATAAAAAGAGGACAGTCTTCCTTTTGCAAAAATGATTGTAACCCTCATGTGTTACATCCCCACATCCTTAACTGAGACAGGCAGGGGGTGCTAGATAGATGCTGATATCCGAAGGCGAAACATTTCCATACTACGAAATGCAACATGTGAAATTCTGCATTCTGCTCTCCACTGTCTGCTAGATAAAAGAGCGACATCACTTTTCTGTGTCAAGTAATCGCTACATTTGTAGCCAACGAGCTGATGTGTGGTAGCAATTTACGTTCCTGAGATAAGGAAATAAGTTTCTCGGTTTGACAGCTTTTTGTTGGTCAAATACCACTTATCTTTCGACACGTCTTCTTTCAGGTTAATATATTTTGTCCGTAGTTTCTCTTCCCTTCCCGGAATGCATACAAAATACTCATCTACCGTTGCCGTAACTCTTTAAGTGGTCGCCAAATGTTTTGCAGCCAAATATTTCTGTACATGTGCGACTGCGAGCAGATGAAAGTCAAGGCGTGCCAGAGATTGTAAACGGGGGTGGATATTTTATTTGCTGATACTAAGAGCCTCCCAGTTTTTTCGTTGTGAAAGCACTTGTGTGAGCAGATGCTTTATCCTGGTGAAAGGATACTTCATGCCAATTCTGAACGCTTCTCATTTATTTACTGTACAGCTTCCTTTACAACATCTACTAAAGGCCTGACGTTGTCAAGAGACCCCCCACTACACTGTCAACTTTTTTTGTACAAAAATACGTTCGATGTAATTATGTTTTATTAAACCACATGTTAGGTATAATAAACCAGCACAGTAGTTTTATTTGCATTTTCTGTTCCACTTTGGTCTGCTGTAATTTATTACGGACCAGTGCCACAACATTGTCGGCAGATTGTGTATTTCATTGTAACAAAATTCGCCTAAATATTGCTTGTTAGTGTACCGTCGCACATGTGGTGCGTCGCAATATTTTCTGTGTGACATAATTTGCGCCGGGAGTATGTTAAGGGTTGTGGTGGTCGGTGGGCGTCGGTGTGCACAGGTGCCCGCAACCAGTCGGGCCGTGGCAGACGAGTGTACGAGGCAGAACCACGCAGTTTCACAGGGAAGTCTGGCGTAGGTGTGACTGATCATGGTGTGGCAAGCGTGTGTGCGAGACACGACCGTTCCGTTCCTCAAGAAGGCGTTGCGCAGAGTGATGTTCGGTAAAGTTCGTTTCAATGTTCACGCGTGTGAGGCTTTCGTCTGTGTCACCAGTTCGACGTCCATATCCTCAAAAAAATACTGTTGCGTAGCAAGATCTGACACAGAGAGACATCCCAGTGTGGTCGTCGTGGTGGTGATGTGAGTTTACCCTGTGAGCGGGTGTGGTAGGAGACTTTGCACGTTGGAGCTGCCTACATATCGCCAAGGTTGTTTCGACTACACTGCAGAAGTTTCGGTGGGAAGCCCTTACACGTCCTCTGTACACCCCGAATCTCTCTCCATAGGATTTCCGTATTTTTGGTGCCCTGAAGGAATACATTTGTGACCGTCGATTTCCTTGCTTCGGACGAAGAGGTGCGAGCCTGGGTGGAATAATGGTTTTGTAGGCAGCCGCAAACGTTTTGCCATGAAGCCATTGACTGACCTTGTCCCACAGAGAGATAAATGTATTAACTGTTACGGCAAATTCGTTTGAAATAATGAACAATTTAGTTACTTTTTTCCATATATCTCATTTTCATTTGACTGTCCCTCATACTAACAAAGAAATTAAGACCGATATGTTAAACAATCCTTGAATAAGCATAACACTATATAGAAATTCATTGTTGTCCAAAAAGGAGTAAAAGTCCAGTACTGCTGTGCCTACCAGTTGCAGTGCTGGCACTGCAAATTGCGCGTCATGCTTACACGAAAGCAGACAAAAGACTTGGAAGTAAAACTCGCTTTAAGTGTTGTTCGTAAACTGAAATCGTCATGTATATTAATATATATATACTATGCGCTCACAAACCATTCATCCGATTGCAATGAAACTATGGTGAGTTGTTCTCCGAACGCCCGAAAAGAGTAATGGAAGCAATTTTTTCTGCGCCCTTTCCCTTTTGCAGCATTCAATCACACGCAATATAATTTTGCAAGCATCGCTACATAATACTGGTTTCCTTCTAACCGTAGGCCTACCGGTAGGGGTTGTTGGCGACTCCCGAGATGGGCCAGCAACTGCCTCTTCACTCATTTTGATAATGTTTAGCACAACTGGACGATAGAAACACGCAGAACAGTACAGCGCAAAACAATAACGAAACAGACGACAATGGGTACCTTGTACAACACAGTCAGCTACGTAATGTTGGCAGCAGTCGAAACTGCGTGCCTACCGAAGCCTCCCGGCATTTACCGACTTCTACCGATTCAGAACTAGGGAGAGGTCTGCCATCTAAAAGTTTACACACTGTACATATACCACTAATGTATCGCTGGGCACTGATGGGTTCAGTGATCTCTTAGATCACTGGTTAAGGTCCAAGCAACGCAACCGGCCACTTGGGGCGCCAAGCTGAGAGGGACGCCCACCAGATGCAGCCCTGCGAAAAATTTGCACACAGAATTAAAATAATCACTATCGAAAACAGTCCGTTTCCACACTCACTAGATTTAGGTTTATTTTTAAAGTTCATAAGAGCCCAAGGAATGACAACTAACATATGTGTGAGGACGGAAGTAAGGAAGGTATGTAATCCACAAATGATACATCATTTGTGTGCAAAATGTTTTGGATCATCCTACTCAAGGATAACGCCTTTAAATAAAGCCAAAAGACGTTATCCATGAAACAAGATCTTGTGCAGTGTGTTCAGTATGAGGAGAAGCTGAATGCAATATTTGTACATTTAAAGATTGCGTCATTCGACCATCCCCGCTCATAATAGTTACACAAAACTTGATGTAAATTGTTTTGTGCATGTAATAAGTACAGTGTACCGTATTATGAATTATCTGGAACAAGATGAAAATTGTATAAAATTATGGTAGCCAGGGGATTTTATGTTAGCGCTCATTTCAAAGTTTACGCACATCCCAGACACCCAGGCAGTAAGGGTCACATATTTCCGTGACATTTCTGATGGTGTGGGGCCTACATATTGCATTCCACAGGTGATCCCTCGTAAATGACTGACGCTAAAATAAACCAAGAACAATAAACAGACCAGAGTGCAGGGAGCTCTAAGTAAGTATTGGATTTTACATAAAGTAGTTCCAGAAATATCCTAAAATCTAGAGCTATATTCCTTTCTCATCATATACTGCAAGGACCCACAATAAAAATGGATTGTGGGTATTTTGCTCTGACTGTTTGCTAATGATGAGTACACAAATAAACATTCAATGACCCTTCAATGGATTGTATGCGTTTTTTTGTCTGTCAGAAAGCTATTAATGTAACTGTAATTTTTTTCTGTTTTATAACATAATTATTGTTCTTTCTGTTTATTTCTACAGCAACATTCAAATCTGTAATCCACAAGCCATCTTACTGTGTGTGTTGGGAGGGGGTATGTTACTGCAGGTATCAGTATAATTTCACCACTTCTTTACGGAGTGAGGTTATCCAGAGGCTCTGGACTTCCATGCAGGAGAATGATGGTTAAAAACCCTATCCCGATGTACATATAAGTTTCCATGCTTTCCCCGAATTGCATAAAGCAAATGCCAAGGTGGTTCCTTCAAAAATGACATAGCCGATTTCCCTCCTATTCTTTCACATCAGTGCTCATGTTCCATCTGTAATGACCTCATCGTCAATGGGACATTAAAACCTAACTTCCTTCCTCCCATGTCCCATTTGTTAACGATGTGTGGAAGAACACTGGTGGATAAGCCTCATTACAAGGTCTAATTTCACTGATTTTTCTCTTCAAGGTAATTTCGTGAGATCTTGGTGTGGGGAGTGACGTTGCACAACTTTTCGAGGAATTTATGCTCTGAGAGTTTCAACAGCGAACTTTTTATTTGCTCAAAAAATCAGATAAAAAATTCAGAACCTGTCCAAATGGATACAGTGAGGACCTTTCTGGGTCCAAAGTTTGATGAACGAGGCCTTCCCATGCTATTTCGAGACAAGAGGCACCTCTGCATTGAATGTGACCACTTCGTTGTGAAGAGTGAGTATTAGTAAATTTGATAATTATTGGCAATTAATCTTTGTTTTTATAACATTTTCATTGTTCTTCATGCCAACCGACAATAAAATTGTCTGTCTGCTTATATATTTTTAGAAAATGCCTTTCCTTTTTTGTGCAGTGTATTCTGGTAGCAACAAGTTCAAGTGGCATTCTTCTGAGTCTTCCGTAACATTTCCGATGGAATGCACATTTACTAATGGGAATAGCTCGGATTCAGAAAACACGGGAGGTTTCTCTTACTGTGGCTGTGACTTGCCTCACCACATGCTATATTAATGACAACATGTTTTGGACTGCCTCTGCCCACTGTACAGGTGTGAGCACCTTCTACTTTTTCAAATTTGTGATTATTTTTTAATACAATTATTTTCAGAATTTTTACCTTCTGAAAAGAAAACACATTTCCTTATACTGTGTTTAACAACTTTTTCTTTATGGGCCATAGGGTTGTTGGAGTCTTTTTCTTTTCTTAGGATAGTCACTTGAGATTCAATACAAGCCAAGGTCTTGGTTGTATAAGATCTAGGTATTCTTTTTGTTATATTGTTGATCATAATTTAGATCTTCAGTGTGTGGCAGTTTTTGGTCTTGACCTTAGGCTCTATTAACCGTTCTGTTAGTTGTGCATGTGGTCTGTGATTTTGGTCCACCACAATGCTAGGTATCTCAGTCCCTTGCCACTTTTCCCAGTAGCGTGAATGATACTGGGTATGTGGATGAGTGAGATACTTCTAATTCAAAGGTTTGATGGTATACCCGTGGTTTGTCCCAAGATTATCTACCAACACAGCTATGAGGTAGTCCGAATTGCACATTATACTGTCGGTCTGGCTCAACTAATTACTGGTCACATAATAACCACTTCACTTGCAAGTACACAAAACATGACACCAGTTTTGTATGCCATCCAAAGTTATCAATATTCAGAGAATGATACAACTAATTGTCAAATTCTTTTATTGTGAATAAGGACCCAAAACTGGAGTTCACAAAAGAGTTACTTCTCTTGTTCTTTTTGTTTGGCATTGATAGCCTTCAAGGGGATGCTAAACTGTCTAATTGAAGGAGTTTGTTACTTTATGTAAACAGGCTCCTTTGCACTGCAATGAGCAAATGTTATGTCTTCAGTTTTTTAATATAATGTGGTGTGTGTAAACTGCACTTCATTGTTCATTTACAAAGAATGATGGACACAGTCAATGGATCATTACCAACACATCTCGGATAACATTAATATGACCATATGAATGATGGCTGAAAATGTCCTCACTTCATGAGATACTGCCCAGGAATTGCATGGAACCTTTAATCTGCCCATTGTCAGCCAATAAAATTTTCTGTCATCAATAATACTCGAAGCTTGCGCAGGATAGAATAGCATGGAGGGCTGCATCAAACCCGTCTCTGTACTGAAGACCACAACAACAACAATAAGACTCAAACTAAATTAGTTCTGAGCACTTTTGCATGAGCAACCCCTGCTACAGAAATAAGTCTATTAAAAACATGCCCTAATACAATTTTTACACCAAAATAGGCAAGTCATATGCATTATGGAGCTTGGTCATATTCGGGTAAACTTTCTGTTAATGCAGAGAAGTGTAAAGTTGTGAACCTCATGAAATGTGCAAATATAGCAGTCTTTGATTAAATGATTACTGAATTGCAACAAATCTAAATGTTGCACAAATACCAGGAAGTAACAATATATGAAGTTGTAGCTAAAGCAGGTGTCAGGTTTTGGTTTGTTGATAGAATGTTGAGAAACTGCAGTTTGTCTACAAAGTGAGATACCGACTGCTTAGGAAAAAAAAAAAAAAAAAAAAAAAAATTATACAACTTTTGTAGAAGTGTTGCTTACATGTGTGGCATTCATATAAGGTTGGAGAAATGCAGGACATCAACCATATTCAAAGGAAGGTGGTGCACGTGTTTGAATGAAGTGAAAGTGTAACAGAAATGCTGAAAAATTTTAATTGGCATGTAATTGGGGAAAGAGACTTTATGTCACATGAAAACAAATGTAGGAAATTTCATGAACCAGCATACAGCATGGAAACTATGAATAATCTTCAACACCATATGTACCGATCCAGAAGAGATCTTGTCAGTAGAATCATACTAATAGTGCTACATACAATGGAGATAAATATCATCATCTGGCAATGAAATTGGAAGAAACTTTAATAACATATCAGAGTGGCTCCTCTGGAATGGCTACAAAAGAGACAGGTTTCTGACAGAAAAAAAAAGTAGTTCCACTTTGATCTGTCTACTGTTTTCTGTAGGTCCTTAGGAGCAGTTTTGTGACAATTGTTTGACCACAACTGAGGGTTCTTTGATTGCTCAGTGAGGTGGCACATTATACTGGAACACAAGAGATATTAGTCTGCTTTATTACATAAATGAATAAAAGATTTATTTAACTTTGACACACTTCTTTGGTACCAAGTAATTTACAACTGTCACAGACTAGCAATGCATCACTAGAGGCACTAATTAACAAACTATTCTCTCAGTAAAGAAAGACATAGAAAAATTTGGAGAGGGGATTAATGCTCAGAAAGGATGAATAAAATCTTTGAGGTATGTTGATGACTTTGTAATTCTATCAAAGATTGGATTAGAATATAATAGAGGGAAACATTCCACGTGGGAAAAATATATCTAAAAACAAAGATGATGTGACTTACCAAAAGAAAGTGCTGGCAGGTCGATAGACACACAAACAAACACAAACATACACACAAAATTCAAGCTTTCGCAACCAACGGTTGCTTCGTCAAGAAAGAGGGAAGGAGAGGGAAAGACGAAAGGATGTGGGTTTCAAGGGAGAGGGTAAGGAGTCATTTCAATCCCGGGAGCGGAAAGACTCACCTTAGAGGGAAAAAAGGACGGGTATACACTTGCACACACACACATATCCATCCACACATATACAGACACAAGCAGACATATTTAAAGGCAAAGAGTTTGGGCAGAGATGTCAGTCGAGGCGGAAGTGCAGAGGCAAAGATGTTGTTGAATGACAGGTGAGGTATGAGTGGTGGCAATTTGAAATTAGCGGAGACTGAGGCCTGGTGGATAACGGGAAGAGAGGATATATTGAAGGACAAGTTCCCATCTCTGGAGTTCAGGTAGGTTGGTGTTAGTGGGAAGTATCCAGATAACCCGGACGGTGTAACACTGTGCCAAGATGTGTTGGCCGTGCACCAAG
This sequence comes from Schistocerca americana, assembly GCF_021461395.2. Taxonomy (NCBI): domain Eukaryota; kingdom Metazoa; phylum Arthropoda; class Insecta; order Orthoptera; family Acrididae; genus Schistocerca; species Schistocerca americana. Next base: position 635,096,577 of record NC_060120.1, on the reverse strand, counting down.
GGATGTTTAGCCACAGGGTGATCCTCATTGCCAACAAACACTGTCTGCCTGTGTCCATTCATGCGAATAGACAGTTTGTTGCTGGTCATTCCCACATAGAATGCGTCACAGTGTAAGCAGGTCAGTTGGTAAATCACGTGGGTGCTATCACACATGGCTCTGCCTTTGATCGTGTACACCTTCCGGGTTACAGGACTGGAGTAGGTGGTGGTGGGAGGGTGCATGGGACAGGTTTTACACCGGGGGCAGATACAAGGGTAGGAGCCAGAGGATAGGGAAGGTGGTTTGGGGATTTCATAGGGATGAACTAAGAGGTTACGAAGGTTAGGTGGACGGCGGAAAGACACTCTTGGTGGAGTGGGGAGGATTTCATGAAGGATGGATCTCATTTCAGGGCAGGATTTGAGGAAGTTGTATCCCTGCTGGAGAGACACATTCAGAGTCTGATCCAGTCCCAGAAAGTATCCTGTCACAAGTGGGGCACTTTTTTGGTTCTTCTGTGGGAGGTTCTGGGTTTGAGGGGATGAGGAAGTGGCTCTGGTTATTTGCTTCTGTACCAGGGGGGGGGGGGGGGGGGTAGTTGCGGGATGCGTAAGCTGTTATCAGGTTGTTGGTGTAATGGTTCACAGCTTCCGGACTGGAGCAGATTCGTTTGCCACGAAGATCTAGGCTGTAGGGAAGGGACCGTTTGATGTGGAGTGGGTGGCAGCTGTCATAATGGAGGTACTGTTGCTTGTTGGTGGGCTTGATGTGGACGGACGTGTGAAGCTGGCCATTGGACAGATGGAGGTCAACATCAAGGAAAGTGGCATGGGATTTGGAGTAGGACCAGGTGAATCTGATGGAACCAAAGAAGTTGAGGTTGGAGAGGAAATTCTGGAGTTGTTCTTCACTGTGAGTCCAGATCATGAAGATGTCATCAATAAATCTGTAACAAACTTTGGGTTGGCAGGCCTAGGTAACCAAGAAGGCTTCCTCTAAGTAGCCCATGAATAGGTTGCCGTACGAGGGAGCCATCCTGGTACCCATGGCTGTTCCCTTTAATTGTTGGTATGTCTGGCCTTCAAAAGTGAAGAAGTTGTGGGTCAGGATGAAACTGGCTAAGGTAAGGAGGAAAGAGATTTTAGGTAGGTGTGCAGGTGATCGGCGTGAATGGAAGTGCTCCATCGCAGCAAGGCCCTGGACGTACGGAATATTTGTGTATAAGGAAGTGGCATCAATGGTTACAAGGATGGTTTCTGGGGTTAACAGATTGGGTAAGGATTCCAGGTGTTCGAGAAAGTGGTTGGTGTCTTTGATGAAGGATGTGAGACTGCGGGTAACGGGTTGAAGGTGTGGATCTACGTAGGCAGAGATACGTTCTGTGGGGGCTTCGTAACCAGCTACAATGGGGCGGCCGGGATGATTGGGTTTGTGAATTTTAGGATGAAGGTAGAAGGTAGGGGTGCGGGGTGTCAGTGGGGTCAGGAGGTTGATGGAGTCAGGTGAAAGGTTTTGTAGGGGGCCTAAGGTTCTGAGGATTCCTTGAAGCTCTGCCTGGACATCAGGAATGGGATTACCTTGGCAAACTTTGTATGTGGTGTTGTCTGAAAGCTGACACAGTCCCTCAGCCACATACTCTCGACGATCAAGTATCACGGTAGTGGAACCCTTGTCCGCCGGAAGAATGGCGATGGATCGGTCATCCTTCAGATCACGGATAGCCTGGGCTTCAGCAGTGGTGATGTTGGGAGTAGGATTAAGGTTTTTTAAGAAGGTTTGAGAGGCAAGGCTGGAAGTCAGAAATTCCTGGAAGGTTTGGAGAGGGTGATTTTAAGGAAGAGGAGGTGGGTCCCACTGTGACAGAGGACGGAACTGTTCCAGGCAGGGTTCAATTTGGATAGTGTCTTGGGAAGTTGGATCATTATAAGTAGGATTAGGATCATTTTTCTTCGTGTCAAAGTGATATTTCCGGCAGAGAGTATGAGTGTAGGACAGTAAATCTTTGACGAAGGCTGTTTGGTTGAATGTGGGAGTGGGGCTGAAGGTGAGGCCTTTGGATAGGACACAGGTTTCGGATTGGGAGAGAGGTTTGGATTAAAGGTTAACTACTGAATTAGGGTGTTGTGGTTCCAGATTGTGTTGATTGGAATTTTGAGGTTTTGGAGGGAGTGTAGCTGGAAGTGGGAGATTGAGTAGATGGGGGAGACTGGGTTTGTGTGCAATGAGAGGAGGTTGAGGTTTGCTGGAAAGGTTGTGAAGGGTGAGTGAGTTGCCTTTCCGGAGGTGGGAAACCAGGAGATTGGATAGTTTTTTGAGGTGGAGGGTGGCATGCTGTTCTAATTTGCGTTTGGCCTGTAGGAGGATGCTCTGAACAGCCGGTGTGGATGTGGGAAAGGAAAGATTGAGGACTTTTATTAAGGATAGGAGTTGACGGGCGTGTTCATTGGCTGAGTTGATGTGTAGGTGAAGGATTAGGTGGGTGAGGGCAATGGATTGTTCAGTTTGGAACTGGCATAGGGACTGATGGAAAGAAGGGTTGCAGCCAGAGATGGGAACTTTAAGTGTGAGTCCTTTGGAGGCAATGCCAAATGTCAGACAAGCCTGAGAAAATAAAAGATGGGAGCGTAATCTGGCTAGGGCAAAGGCATGTTTGCGGAGGGAATGTAAATAAAACTAAATGGGGTCGTTGTGGGGGTGTTGTGAGGGTTACATGGTATTAGAAGGTGGAAACATGTTCCACTTTCCACTTTCAAGGTGGAAACATGTTCCACCCTGCCTGGAACAGTTCCGGCCTCCGTCGCAGCAGGACCCACCTCCTCTTCCTCAAAATCACCCTCTCCAAACCTTCCAGGAATTTCTGACTTCCAGCCTTGCCTCTCAATCCTTCTTAAAAAACCTTAATCCTACTCCCAACATCACCACTGCTGAAGCCCAGGCTATCCGTGATCTGAAGGCTGACCAATCCATCGTCATTCTTCCGGTGGACAAGGGTTGCACTACCGTGGTACTTGATCGTCGGGAGTATGTGGCTGAGGGACTGTGTCAGCTTTCAGACAACACCACATACAAAGTTTGCCAAGGTAATCCCATTCCTGATGTCCAGGCAGAGCTTCAAGGAATCCTCAGAACCGTAGGCCCCCTACAAAACCTTTTACCTGACTCCATCAACCTCCTGACTCCACCGACACCCCGCACCCCTACCTTCTACCTTCTTCCTAAAATTCACAAACCCAATCATCCCGGCCACCCCATTGTAGCTGGTTACCAAGCCCCCACAGAACGTATCTCTGCCTCTGCCTACGTAGATCAACACCTTCAACCCATTACATGCAGTCTCACATCCTTCATCAAAGACACCAACCACTTTCTCGAATGCCTGGAATCCTTACCCAATCTGTTACCCCCGGAAACCATCCTTGTAACCATTGATGCCACTTCCTTATACACAAATATTCCGCATGTCCAGGGCCTCGCTGCGATGGAGCACTTCCATTCACGCCGATCACCTGCCACCCTACCTAAAACCTCTTTCCTCGTTACCTTAGCCAGTTTTATCTTGACCCACAACTTCTTCACTTTTGAAGGCCAGACATACCAACAATTAAAGGGAACAGCCATGGGTACCAGGATGGCTCCCTCGTACGGCAACCTATTCATGGGCCGCTTAGAGGAAGCCTTCTTGGTTACCCAGGTCTGCCAACCCAAAGTTTGTTACAGATTTATTGATGACATCTTCATGATCTGGACTCACAGTGAAGAACAACTCCAGAATTTCCTCTCCAACCTCAACTCCTTTGGTTCCATCAGATTCACCTGGTCCTACTCCAAATCCCATGCCACTTTCCTTGATGTTGACCTCCATCTGTCCAATGGCCAGCTACACACGTCCGTCCACATCAAGCCCACCAACAAGCAACAGTACCTCCATTATGACAGCTGCCACCCACTCCACATCAACGGTCCCTTCCCTACAGCCTAGGTCTTCGTGGCAAACAAATCTGCTCCAGTCCGGAAGCCGTGCACCATTACACCAACAACCTGATAACAGCTTTCGCATCCCGCAACTACCCCCCCCCCCCCCCCCCCCCCCCCGACCTGGTACAGCAGCAAATAACCAGAGCCACTTCCTCATCCCCTCAAACCCAGAACCTCCCACAGAAGAACCACAAAAGTGCCCCACTTGTGACAGGATACTTTCCGGGACTGGATCAGACTCTGAATGTGGCTCTCCAGCAGGGATAGGACTTCCTCAAATCCTGCCCTGAAATGAGATTCATCCTTCATGAAATCCTCGCCACTCCACCAAGAGTGTCTTTCCACCGTCCACCTAACCTTCGTAACCTCTTAGTTCATCCCTATGAAATCCCCAAACCACCTTCCCTACCCTCTGGCCCCCCCACCACCACCTACTCCAGTCCTGTGACCTGGAAGGTGTACACGATCAAAGGCAGAGCCACGTGTGATAGCACCCACGTGATTTACCAACTGACCTGCCTACACTGTGACGCATTCTATGTGAAAATGACCAGCAACAAACTGTCTATTCGCACGAATGGACACAGGCAGACAGTGTTTGTTGGTAATGAGAATCACCCTGTGGCTAAACATGCCTTGGTGCATGGCCAGCACATCTTGGCACAGTGTTACACTGTCCGGGTTATCTGGATACTTCCCACTAACACCAACCTATCTGAACTCCGGAGATGGGAACTTGTCCTTCAATATATCCTCTCTTCCCGTTATCCACCAGGCCTCAATCTCCGCTAATTTCAAGTTGCCACCACTCATACCTCACCTGTCATTCAACAACATCTTTGCCTCTGCACTTCCGCCTCGACTGACATCTCTGCCCAAACTCTTTGCCTTTAAATATGTCTGCTTGTGTCTGTATATGTGTGGATGGATATGTGTGTATGTGCGAGTGTATAGCTGTCCTTTTTTCCCTCTAAGGTGAGTCTTTCCGCTCCCGGGATTGGAACGATTCCTTACCCTCTCCCTTAAAACCCACATCTTTTCGTCTTTCCCTCTCCTTCCCTCTTTCCTGATGAAGCAACCGTTGGTTGCGAAAGCTTGAATTTTGTGTGTATGTTTGTGTTTGTTTGTGTGTCTATTGACCTGCCAGCGCTTTCTTTTGGTAAGTCACATCATCTTTGTTTTTAGATATAACGATTAGATTAGATTAGATTAGATTCAGTTTTCATTCCATAGACCAAAAAATAAGATGTTTCCCATGTATGTGGGACAAGTCAGAGAATATAACATAAAAAATAATAATATTTGAATATAATTGTCACTACCCTGATCATTTAAATAAGTCTTATTGCACACTTTTGCACACTATAAACTTTCGCTTGGTTTGTTGAGTTATCCCAGAATAGGATCCCATATGACATAATAGAATGAAAATGAACAAAGTATGCAAGTTTTTTATGTTTATATCTCCTACACCTGAAGTCATTCTTACGCCAAATACAGACCTATTTAGGCACTTCAGCGATTCTGTGGTATGCCCTTCCCAACCGAATGTATTATTGAGTTGTAATCCCAGAAATTTAACACTGTTAACCTCTTCAATCTGCATGTCTCCACATGTTATACACATGCTAGAAGGAAATTTCTCACTGATTCAGAACTGCATAGCTTATTGACAATGACTTAGCTTTAAACCATTTATTAAGGTCAATGACAATTTTAATTAGCAGCCATTTCTAAATCTGTACATGACTTTCTGCTTATTGCAATGTTTGTATTATCTGTGAACAAAACAAACTTAGCATCTGGCAATGTAACAGATGGGAGGTCATTAATGTACAGAAGAAAATGCGATGGACCCAAGATGGAACCATGAGGAATGCCACATGTAACTAATTCCCATTCAGATGAAGACTGACTGCTTATTGACGGATATTTTGCAACAACATCCTTTGCTTCCTGTTACTCAGGAGAATTTATGTCAGAGAATTCCGTGATTCATACAGTCTAAGGCTTTTGACAGGTTACAGAAAATGCTAGTAGCCACTAATTTGTTATCTGTGAACTAAATACATTCTCACTATACGTGTAAATAGCTTTCTACGTATCAGAACCATTAAGGAACCCTTAATGTGACTTGGACAATATATTGTTTGCAGTCAGATGCTTAAGAAGACGCTTGAACACAACCTTTTTGAAAAAGCCGACAAAAGTGAAATTGGTTGATAGTTTGATGGCACCTCCTTATCCGTCTTCTTGTAAAGAGGCTTAACGTCAGCATATTTTAACCAGTCTGGAAGTGTTCTTCTGGTAAGAGATTGATTACACAAATAACTTAAGATACAACTCAACTCGTATAAGCACTCTTTAATTAACTTCATTGATATGTTATCATAACCACTAGAATACTTTGATTTTAAGGATTTTATGATGGACACTACTTCTTTTGGAGACGTGAGTGTCATTTCCATTTTACTGAAGTTATTTGTAACAATGAAAGACTTGGAAAAGCAGTTGAACAGAATAACGAGAATTAGATTGATAGATCATATAATTAATGAGTAGTTTGAATAGGGGAGAAAAGAAATTTATGGCTCAGTTTGATGAAAGGAAAGTATCAGTTTGGGCGTTTGAAGTCATAATAATGTATCTAAAAAAAATGTGTTTTGAGATGAAGGCAAAAGAAATTTTGCAACATTGAATAGGGGAGCAGAGAAATTTATGGTTCAAGTTGATGAAAAGAAGGTATCAATTCGTGTGTTTAAAGTCATAATGATGTATCTGCAAAATGCATTTTTTGAGATAAAAGCACAAGAAATTTTGCAACATCAAGTAACTAATGAGGAGGTTGAATAGGGGAGAAAAGAAATTTATGGCCCAACTTGTCAGAAGATATCATTTTGGATGTTTAAAGTCATCATGATGCATGTAAAAAATGCATGTTTTGAGATGAAGGCAAAAGAAATTTTGCAACATCATGCAACTAATAAGGAGTTTGAATAGGGGAGAAGAGAACTTTATGACTCAACTTGATGAAAAGAAGGTATCAATTTCGGGGTTTAAAGTCATAACTATCTATCCACAAACTGCACATTTTGCAATGGTAGAAACACTATCACTGCTACCACCCAAGTTCACATTACTGACAATTGTGACACCTTGCGGTTCTTAGTGTGTATTTAAATCGACACAACAATTTCCCAGCTTGATCATTAAGACACTGGTGAAACAGATTTGTCAAAATGGCCTATTTCCTAGGTACTTCTTCTTCTTCTTCTGCTTTTACGGCCTCATTGGACCACTTCAGTCAATCATTTCTGGTCCTCTTCTTTGGTATTTTCCCCTTCCGAGTGGCCCAGTATCTCTTCATTCGTTCCGTTGCTTTTCGTCGTTCCTTATCTGTAAATACCCTTTTCATTGTATGTCGTTTGTCAATTTTTGGTTTAAATCTTATTTCTGTGTCCCTCAACTTGTTTAAATTTGGCGTTTTGTTCTGCAAATCATCCAGAGTTATTTCCAGTTCTTCCATATCCTCTCTTATATCCTTAAGCCATCCTCCTTGTTGTTTCAAATTCCAGAGTTTCTCAATAATTTTCCTTGATAATCTAGTTTCTGGTGTCCTCAGAATGTGACCACAAAAAGAGATCCTTTTCTTTCGTATAGTATCAGTGATGGGCTCCAGTTCTCTGTATACCACTTCATTTGGAACTATCCGCCATTGCCCAGCTTTTTGATATTTCTTATTTATGCATGTTCTAGCAATTCTTCTCTCTACTTTTAAAATTTTGTCAATTCTGTTTTTCTGGGTGACTTTAAAAAGAGTTTCACTTCTGTATGTAACCTCTGGTTGAACCACCGTCTTGTAATGTTTTAATTTTGTTTTAATTGATAGACATTTTTTATTGTACGTAGACCATGTTAGTTTTTGAGCTTTTATCATTTTATTAGTTCTTGCTCGCCATGCAGGTTTCTCGTCCAATTAATGTGTTATAATTTCACCCAGGTATTTAAATTGTTTCACTATTTTAATTTCCCTATTGTTCACTGTGATGTGATCTATTACAAGTGGATCCATTACCATTATTTCAGTCTTTTCAAATGATATCTGGAGTCCTAATTTTTGTGCTATAGTTTGTAAGCTTGTTATTTGTTTCGTGGCTTCCTGAATATTATTAGCTAGTAATGCTAGGTCATCAGCAAATCCCAAGCAATTTAGGTTTATTTTATCTTTCTTAGTTCCAATTTTAATATTCATAGGATTTTCCTTGTACCATTCTCTCATTACATATTCAAGAGCACAATTGAATAGCAATGGTGATAAACAATCTCCCTGTCTCAACCCTGTTTTAATCGTAAATGGTTCAGATATTTCTCCTCTAAATTTTACTTTGGATTTGGTGTTTGTTAAGGTTAACTGTATCATTTTTATTAATTTAGGATGAAGTCCAAAATTCCTTAATATTTTCATCATTGAAAATCTATGGATGCAATCATACGCCTTTTTGAAATCTACAAAGGTTATGACTAGTTGTTTTTGCCTTCTTTTGTAGACATCCATAACTAACTTCAAGGTGATTATCTGTTCTGGGCAGCTTCTCCAGGATCTAAATCCTCCTTGATATTCTCCCAGTTCCAGTTCTAATTGATCTTTACAGCGGTTGTATAGTATTCTTGACATGATCTTATACGTGCAGTCCAAAAGGGAAATTCCTCTATAGTTGTCTGGATTTGATTTTTCTCCTTTCTTATGTAATGGATGTATTATAGCAGTAGTCCAATTTTCTGGTAATTTCTCTTCATTCCAGATTTTTACTATGCATTGGTGTAATGCTATCTTTACTGGTTCTGCTGCATATTTCCAAAGTTCAGCAAACGTTTGATCTTCTCCACTTGCTTTGTAGTTTTTGAGTTCTTTCAAAGCTCTGTAGACCTCATTAATTGTAGGTGGATTTATATTTTCTGCTGGTGTTTTAATTGGGGTTTCTGTGTTTATCTGGGTACTTCATTATGACAATAAACCGTCAATAGGACACATTCTGAAGCATCAAGAAATTGTCAGTTTGATATTGGAGGGAAGTGTGGGTGCTAATAATTGCAGTGGCAGACCAAGTGTTGAAGTGTTGAATGTAGTAAGCAGGTTCATATGGATTCAGGTTGCAGTGGTTATTAGGGGAGAACAGGCTCAAAATGGGGTAGACTTAACATGGAGAACTCCATCAAATGATTCTTCTTAATGAAGACGACAATGAAAACAACAACAACAACAACAACAACAACAATAGGGATAAAGTACAGGGAGTGGAAGACTATTCTCAGCTTATACAAAACCCAGAGTTATAATTGTCAAAGGACCTGGGGTTGTGACCTATCCCTGATATTATTCAATCTGTTCAATAAGAGAGCAGTAAAAGAAACCAAGAAGAAATTTTGAAATGGAATTAAAGTTTAGTGAGACTAATATTAATTTTAAGGTTTGCTAATGACATTCTAATTCTCAAACAATGGAAACTCCAGGTAGGAGTATCAATGTAGGAAAAGATAGATTGCTACTTACTGTAAAGAAGACACATCAAGTTGCAGACAGGTACAGGTATGATTGAAAGACACTCGCCTGTAGCTCTCCACCACAGCCTTCATCAGTAAAGACAGAAAATCACACACACACACACACACACACACACACACACACACACACACACACACACACAAGCAAGCATACCTCATACACACACGACAGCCAACTCCAGTATCTCAGGCTGGAACGCCAATTACAATTGACATTGTAATTCTGTGAGTGATGGCTAAGGACTTGGTAGAGGAGCTGAATGGAATGGACTGCATCTTGGAAAGAGGATATAACATGAACATAATCAAAAATAAAACAAGTGTAATGGAATGCAGTCAAATCAAATCGGGTATTGCTGAGTGAATTATACAATGAAGAGCCAAAGAATCTGGTACTCCTGGCTAATATAATGCAGAGCCCCCCAAACACGCAGAAGTGTCGCAACACAATGTGGCATGGATTCGCCTAATGTCTGAAGTAGTGCTGGAGGGAACTGACACCATGAACCCTGCAGGGCTGTCCATAAATCCATAAGAGTATGAGGGGGTGGAGATCTCTTCTAAGCAGCTTGTTTCAAGGAATCCAAGCTACGCTCAATAATGTTCATGTCTGGGGAGTTTCGTGTCTAACGGAAGTGTTTCAACTCAGAAGAGTGATCTTGGAGCCACTTTGTAGCAATTCTGGACGTGTGGGGTGTTGCGCTGTCCTATTGGAATTGCCCAAGTCCATTGGAATACACAATGGACATGTATGTATGGAAATGATCAGACAGGATGCTTACGTATGTGTCACCTGTCAAGAGTCTTATCTATATGTATCAGGGGTCCCACATCACTCCAACTGTGCACGCCCCACACCATTACAGAGTCTCCACAAGCGTGCACAATCCCCTGCTGACATGCAGGGTCCATGGATTCATGAGATTGTCTCCATACCCGTACACGTCCATCCACTCGATACAATTTGAAATGAGACTCTTCCAACCAGGCAACATGTTTCCAGTCACCAACAGTCCAATGTCAGTGTTGACAGGCCTAGGTGAGGCATAAAGCTTTGTGTTGTGCAGTCATCAAAGATACATGAGTGGACCTTTGGCTCCGAAAGCCCATAGCGATGATGTTTCGTTGAATGGTTTGCATGCTGACACTTGTTGATGGCCCAGAATTGTAATCTGCAGCAATTTGCGGAAGGGTTGCACTTCTGTCACGTTGAATGATTCTCTTCAGTCGTCATTTGCCCCATTCTTGCAGGATCTTCTTCTGACTGCAGTGATGTCACAGATTTTATGTTTTACCATATTCCTGATATTCACAGTACATGTGTGAAAAGGTTGTAAGGGAAAATCCCCATTTCATCTCTATCTCGTAGAGGTTGTGTCCTATCGTTCATGTGCTGATTATAACACCATGTTCAAACTCAAATTAAATCTTGGTAGCCTGCCATTGTAGCAGCAGTAACCAATGTATCAGCTGTGCCAGACACTTGTTGGCTTATATAGGCATTGCCAACTGCTGCACTGTATTCTGCCTGTTTACATATCTCTTTATTTGACTGCACATGCCTATACCAGCTTCTTTGGCACTTCAGTGTATTAGGGAATGAGACAGTAAAAGAAGTGGATGTGTTTTGCTGAAAAGGAGCTAAATAACTTTTGTTGACCGAAGGAGGAAGAATATACAAGGTTTGATTGAAAGCAGTGTCACTAAACCCATAAAAACTACACTGACGTCACGAAAGTCATAGAATAGTGATATGCGCATATATAAATAGAGGTAGTGTCAAGTACACAAGATATAAAAGGGCAGTGAATTGGTGGAGGTGTCACTTGTGCTCAGGTGATACAATTGGAAAGGTTTGCTGTGAGGTTATGGCCAGATGTTAGGAATCAACAGACACTGAACTTGGAATATTAGTTGGAGCTAGACCCATGTGACATTCCGTTTTGGAAATCATTAGGAGATTCAATATTCTGAGATTCGCAGCGTTAAGAGTGTGCTGAGAATACCATATTTCAGGTATTGTCTCTCACCATGGGCTGTGTAGTTGTTGACAGCCTTTGCTTAATGACAGAGAGCAGTGATGTTTGCATAGAGTTGTCACTGCTAACAGACGACTACCACTGCATGAAATAACCCCAGAAGTCCATACGATAAACATATCTGTTAGGACAGGGCAGCGAAATTTGGCGTTAATGGTCTATGGCAGCAGACAACCAATATGAATATCTTTGCTAACAGCATAGCATCACCTGCAGTGCCTCTCCTGGGCTCATTGGTTGGACCCTAGATGAGTGGATAACTGTGTACTGGTCAGATAAGTCCTGATTTCAGCTGGTAAGAGCAGATGGTAAGGTTCAAGTTTGGTGCAGACCCCAAAACGTCATGCACCCAAGTTGTCAACAAAACACTGTGAAAGCTGGTGGTGGCTCCATAATGGTTTGGAATGTGTTTACATGGAATGGACTGTATAGTATGGTCCAGCTGACCCAATCATTGACTGGAAGTGGTTATGTTTGGCCACTTGGAGATCATTTGAATCCAACTGTTGATGAAATCTTTATGGATGGCAATGTGCAGTGTCACTGGGCCACAACCGATCATAATTGATTTGAAGAACATTCTGGAAAATTCGAGCGAATGATTTGGCCACCCAGCTCCCTCGACATGTATCCCATTGAACATTTATGAGACATAATTGAGAGGTCAGTCATGCATTAAAACCTGCAGTGGCAACACTTTTGCAGTTATGAATGACTATAGAGGCAGCATGGCTCAGTATTTCTGCCAGGGACTTCCAAAGACTCACTGAGTCCATGCCACATTGAGTTACTGCACTACATCAGCCAAAAGGAGGTCGCCATGGTATAGGAGGTACCAAAATGATTGTGGCTTTGTGTGTGATGCTTATGTAAAGACATGCATAGCACAGGAATTAAAAATTGTTAAAATGCAATGCTGTTACATTTTACATCTTAACATAAAATATAGCAGAACGTAAAAAATACAAAAACAAATCTGTCAGTGAAATTACATTGATTAAATACAAGATGTATAATCAAAAAATGCCCAAATGGTAACTACTTTTTCATGAAGTAGAAATATTAATGTGGATTGGAATTCAAAAGCCTACAAAGAATCTTCTAGAAAGTTAATTTTTATAATTTGAATAATTCATAAACTAAAATGTTATTTTAGAAAAATTAAACATTTTTCAATCAGAAAAATCAGGGATACAAACTTATAGTAGTGCAACCTAGGCAGAATTGCATCTTAATACTTGTTCATTCTGGAATACCAACAATCCCTTGATATTTAAAAGAAATGAATTCACTGCTTCAAACATCCAGTTACCTTACAAATGAGTGAAGGTGTTAAATATTTGACATTAAACAAGTAAACAAGAAAAAATTTAGAAAAGTTTTGAAATTAAGTTTATAGTTTGTTGGAGATTGCTGAGAGCTCTTTTTATCAAACAATGAGTGAATATAGTCTGAATAATTTGCACTCCATTTTAAATAGAAGACACTGTTAAAGACAACCTCAGCCTGAGGAGACCAGGAATATACAAAATCGCGTGCCTATGTGGGAAGTCTTATATTGGCCAGACGTGTAGTACAGTTAAAGACAGATGCGATGAACATAAACGTCACATGAGGTTGGGTCAGCCAGAGAAATCTGCGGTTGCTGAACACTGCCTTGACATGGGACATGGCATGAATTATGAAGAAACCAAGATCCTCTTGCATGCTTCCACATACTGGGACTCCATCATCAAAGAGGCAGTTGAAATACATATAAGCAGTGACCTAATAAACAGAGACACGGGGTTTCACCTGAACAAAGCCTGGGAGCCAGCCTTGGTGGCACTAAGGAATTGTCAGCTGCAGATTAGCAACTGTACTGAATTAACGCAGATGGGAAGCCTTAGTGCAGATGCTTAAATTGTGTGCTAACACATCGCGCACGTGAACGGGGTCCATTGCTCCCAGCAACATTTTCCCATGCCGTGGCGTGCTTCAGCACACTGCGACCCATTTCTCCAGCAGAGGGCTCTGGTATTTGATGCTGGCTACGATTGGTCTTCGATGACGTTATGCCCCGCTGGCACCTGCGCTGTTCTAGGAAGCCAGCATATAAATTAACGAGCTTCTCAGCGACGCGAAAGTAGCACCTGAAGATGGCGGGCAGTTGTCTCGCTGAAATATTGTGCGGTTTCTACAATATTATCCGGCGTAATTCCCGGGAACCTATCAAGCAGATGCAGCAGCAGGAAAGCCTCAAACAGCACAGTTTTCTTTTTCTTTCTGAAGACACTTTAATACCTGTTGTAATTCAAGGTTTCTTTGAAAACTGTTTGGTGTTGCACTTAGTAATTTTTTTGGGCAACAATGTTCAAAAAGGAATATAAATGTATCAAGAAATATTTTGTATTTATCATCAGCATTTGGCTCACTATATACATCTCCCCAATTAACATTTCTTAAACTTTCTTTGAAGTGCTCTTTAGATACTGGGATGAGCAGCCTTACACTCTTACTTAATGGTTTCTGAACTGTGCATCCTGCTAGGTTTTGTAAGTTAATCAATTTTGCATCATGGTCTGATGATCCATTTATCACACAGACAGCATGTGTTACTTTTACATCCTCTTGCTGTACAAATACATTATCTATTATACTACTAGTGTCTTGAGTTATATGTGTAGGGAAACTGATCACCAATTCTAAGTTATATGTCATTAATAACACTTCTAGCTCCTATCAAAATGCATAGGAATTTTACATTGAAATCACGACCTATTAATAACTTCTCCTTTGTGTATGGCATACAGCATAATAGGGAGTCAAACTTTTTTAGGAATTGCTCCCAATCTCCTAATGGGGTCCTGTACACTGTTGCTAATATCAACACTACATTATCTAGCTGTAGTTCACATGCATAAACTGGAAAGTGCTGATCGACACAAAATTTTCTTGCTTCTACAGTTTTGTGTTTACACCCTTGTTTTGTGTAAATGGCAACTCCTTCTGTATCCATACTAGATCTGCAAGTGTAAGAAACTAAATTATACCCATTTATACTGACACTTTCCATCCCCATAGTTACTTGGTGTTCAGACAGACAAAGTATATCAATCCTGTCCTTATTTTTGAGATCATCTGAACACACTAACAGTGCATCTACCTTTTTTTTTATCTGATATTTTGATGAAGTAAGTTTATACTACCCTTAGCCATATCCCTATTTAGTGTACATGAAGCATCTTTTATTCTATTTTTCTTGATTGTTGCCTCTCTGGACTTTGGCTTCAACCTAAAAAACTTATCTGCCTGGTCCCATTAAACACAGGGATCATCCATTGTGTGACTCTGGCCCCCTTGCAGTATCTGCTAATAAAGAAGTTATCTTTCCCCTTCCTATTTAGATGCAGGCATGTGAAGTGTATCGCCACCTACCAATCACATCAACTAGAACAACAGTTATGTGAGATTTTGCGAGCATCCTGTTCAGCTCAGTTTCAACATGCCTTACAGCAGTGTTTACCCAGGGCTGATCATGGTGCTGAAAGACCTCCACAAACCCACATTTGTGAGCCCACTTTCTGCTCATATTCTATACAGTTCACTTCTAATACTAAATCTTGGATTCATAGCCAGGCTGTTTCCTACTCCCCCAACTATAATTACCTGATCTTCCTTCTCAGAGTCCCTGCGTAGCTGACCTACATTTTCTGTTACATGGCTAAGGCTAGCACTTGGTTTCACAAAACTTGTGACCTGGTATGCTGCACCTAATTTCTCCTGAAGCTGCTGGTTTACATGCCTCCCATGACTGCTACCGAAAGCAGAATTCTTCTTTTCTTAATCTGATTTCATTCCTACCTGTCTTTTTTTAAGCTAATATTCTGTTTCAACCTACATTCAACTACATCTGGATGAAGCCCTTCCTCCACTACTTCAGATAGTGAGCCACACTGATTTACTAACTGAATATAGAAAGTTTTTCCAGTTTCCCTTTTTCACTCTTTGCTTGCTACCTTTTCCCAGCACCCATCTCTTTATCCTCCCTTAGCCTACGTAATTCCAAATTCACATTTTCTAATTCAGCCTTAAGGGCACAAATTTTTGCCTCCAGTTCAGTGATTTTTCTGTCCTTTCTACATAACCTGCATTGCCATGGAAGAGGTTCTTCATCTTCCCCATTTTCTTGCTGCTACATTTGCTTCAATGAAACCATAACCTAGAGTCTTTGCAGAATGTTCCCTTCTTCAGATTTCTATGGCAGCCACCACATTTGTCACACCCGGTTTGACAGAAAGATTTACACAAATGCAGAGAATAACTTGGAACAAGAGCACTGAAGTTTTGTAACCTGTTCTAATACATAAATAAATGCTAATATAAAGAAAGTTTTAAACTTACTTTCGAAAGTTTTAATAAACTACCTAAACTCTGCATGAGAGACATTTAAATTTGCATCACTAAGTCTAGTCAAAATGTGCATGTGAGTTACTTATAATACTAACACAAGTAACCGCATGTGGACAGAATATATGTAAATCTGTGCAAAAATGAAATGTATGTATGTGTGAGTGATTTGACACACTGTTCCACACTGCTGGAGGATAAATTTATTCTTAGTTACCCTGTATGGTAGCTATAGCATTCTTCCAAGAAAGGCATCTTCCCCACAGTGTGTGTGAGCCAACAAAATAACTTCACTGAGTTTGTGTTTATTTTCTATTTTGAAGAATACTCTGAAGGAAAAGAAACTGTCCAAATTTAGCTGCCAAGGTGCAATGCAAGTGATTTTTAATAAATTTTATAATTACTCAGTTTCCTGCATATTGAACCAGTTATAATAGTAATTTGTACAGTCCTTCCTGCCTAGCACATGATTTTTCAAATAAGCAGGTGTAGAGTACCTAGTGCCACACAGTGCAAAGTCCAAAGTGCACACATGCAAATTTTATGCACTTACACCACACGAAAAATATCTCAAATCAATAATTTTTTGAGTAAGTTGCAGTTCATATTAACATCTAAATTGTTGCAAATGCAATTGTTACACAAGTGACCAGCAGAGGAAAGAATATCACAGTAGTGTATGATGTTATAGGTGACTTCCATCAATCAGGACTTTTAATTTGTTTATGTGAAATATTTTATAACAATTCCTCTTGCATGGTTCTTATGAAAATGTAATAATATGTATATGTTGATAACAACTCACCACATTTACTTGAAGCAAACTTTGTAATTTTGTGACTTCCTGTTCTGTATGATTTCCTTAATCTGGTTAATCAGGTCAAAAATGCCAAGAAATCAATGATTTTCTTCTTACTTGCAGTTAGCACAACAGTCACCATTTGACCCACAATTCATGGAATTGTCAGAGCTATTTCCTGTTTCTTCAATGTTTCCACAATTTCTGATGAAATATCAACATCATTTGAATGAATATCCAAGAAATTAAGTAAGCAATAAGACATATGTAGGTCTTTAGGAGAAGTAGCTGATTTCAATTGCATGCTATGTTCATCATATTCATCTTTGCAAAGTTGGAAACATTAAGTGGATTTTACATTACTGGTAAACTCTGAAACCTGCACAAAGATTTTTGCTGTTAACAAGCATACACCAAGAAAACACAAAGAAAATTAATTCAGTTTTATCTCCAATGTTAACACCTAGCGATACTGCAGATGCAACTGCTAAATATTAAGGAGATTAAATGAAATTGAAAATTTGAGTTAACAGTAACTGTGAACAGTTGTGGCAGTGAAACAACTCACAGAAACTAAAGTTCACTTTCAAAATTACAGTAGTGTTGTGCCATATTATCTGTTTACCTATGTGCTGTCAGGCAAAGACGTGTGCCTGTCGTGTTGCACATACAGTGTCTGCTACAGCTATGGTAGGGACGGGCAACTCTCCAGCTCCTGGAAACTATAAATTTGATTATTTAAAACACTTTTTAAAAAAATACTTGCAGTGCAGTGTAGCAGCTAAAATTCTGGGACTGCGTTTCTTTTGGTGTATTCTTCCTGTATCAAAAATTTCAGGGTAGGTTTTGACATGTTGCATTGGACCACTCCTTTATGAGTATGTAATGTATAGATCATCTCTAACATCGATTGATACCCTTGTGCAGTGCTTGTTCTAACCATTGATCAGTGGGTATCCATATAGGATGGACCACTCTGTACCTGCACTGTTTACTGTTTAGCCAGTGTTCATTAATGTAGAGCAGGTTTGCACAGACTGCAGCCCACAACCCACATGCGGTGTACCATTGATCTGATGGCAGCCTGTCCTTTGGCATTCATTCTCGTAATTTTTATTTTCTCATCTACCAGTCCCTTGTGTAAAGGATAGTTCAGGGCATTGTGGAACTTAATTCTTTTGTTCCCAGTCTAGGGAGCATTCAGGCATGGGGATCCCAATTTGGAATGATAAGCTCTCTCACACCATGTTATTTTTTAACTTGCGGCCCTTACACAATCACAGTGAGGGATTTTCAGCCTATGGTACTAACAAGTCTGCACCCCTGATATAGAGTATGCTACAGTTGGTTTGGTGAAGCCATCCTTAAGTGATTGCTCATGAATATGAAGTAGAATTGTCTTATTTTTCTTACAGTGAGGTACTGTCCTTTCATTGTAATTTTGTATTTTTTGTTCTTGTACCTTTGCAAATTACATGTTTGATTTTTTCTGATCAAGTACAGTAACAGTTTACTCTAAAACAGGAAGTACATGAGCTTCTGCATAATGATTATGCTGAAAAACAAGACTATTTCATTTATACATTTTGGTGTTGCACTAAATTAGCTAACAATATCTTCCATAGCCCTGTTAGCTGTAAACTCTGTGTTTTATAAAATCTGTGGCCCTTGCAAATTATATCTGTAATACCTTTTTTTTTTGAAGAGTTTACATATTTTCTCATAGTGTTTGTATGTAGCACTAATTTCCTTGGTTACACAGAACTGCTTGGTAAATCATGTCAATGTGGAATGATAAATAGTAGTACATTGGTGTGACATAGGAGGCTCAGATGTTTTGTTAATTCTTGACAAGCTGTAGGCATTTTGTTTTTGTAACATCATTCATGCTGCTTGGCAATGCAGTGAAACCCCCCAGAAGTTAACTTAGTGACTTCTAATAACTTCGCAACCTCATGAATTTCAGTAAGTGATGCACCTGGCTTGATGAATCCTGGTACACATAAGGCAGTTTCTTCATTAGCTTATATGAAGCTTTTCATTCAGAATTGAAGCTGCATGTGAGATTGTATGGGCCAGAATCAGTATCACGGGCAGCATAAAATGATGATTGGATTCTTATGTTACCCACCAGACTCATCTCTTGATGTAACCAGAAACGTAAAAGAAAACCTCAGTTCACTTGTACCTAAGTTCTCCAATCATGCTGTAATTGTTGGCGAAGACTTTAATTGTCCAACAATTAATTGGAATTATTATAGTTTTATTAGTAGTGGATGTGATAAGACATCGTGTGAAATATTACTAAATGTATTTTATGAAAACTGTCTCAAACAGATAGTTAGGAATCCCACTTGTGACAGACATATACTGGATCTAATGGCAACAAATAGACCTGACTTCTTTTGAGGACATGCACATTGAATCTGGTATCAGTGACCATGAGGCAGTAGTGGCAACAATGATTACCAAAGAGCAAAGGACAACTAAAACAAGCAGGCACATATATATGTTCAGTAAACTAAATAAAAAAAATCAATAGTCTCATATCTCAGTGAGGAACATGAAAATTTCAACACAGGGCAGGAGCATGCAGAGGAATTCTGGCTCAAGTTTAAACAAAATAGTTGACGATGCTTTAGATAGATATGTACCTTGTAGAACAGTTCATAATGAGAGGGAACCTCCGTGGTATACAGTCACTGTAAAGAAATTTCTAAAGAAAAAGAGATTACTATGTAATAGGTGTAAAACAAAGCTTAGGGTTATAGATAGAGAGACGCTGAATGAAACACATTTGGCTGTCAAGAGTGCAATGTGTGATGCCTTCAGTGACTACCATTGCAAAAAATTGTCAGATGATCTTTCACAAGACCCAAATAAATTCTGGCTATATGTAAAGGCTGTTAATGGCGTCAAAATTAGTGCCCAGTCCCTAGAAAATGAGACAGGAACTATAACTGAGGTATCAAAGCAAGAGCTGAAATGCTTAATCCTGTTTTCAAATGTTCCTTTATAAACGAAAACCCAGAAGAATTGTCCCAATTTACCCCTCGTACCACTGAAATGATGAATGAATTAAGTATTAGTGTCAGTGGTGTTGAGAAACAGCTGAAATCAAAAAAATTGAACAAACCTCCAGGGCCCAATGGAATCTATGTCAGATTCTATACTGAATTTGTGGCTGAGTTAGCTCCTCTTGTAACTATAATGTGTCATAGATCCCTCAAACAAAAAACTGTGCCCAGTTCGTGGGAAAAGGCAAAGGTCACACCCATCAAGAAGAAGAGTACTCGAAGTGATCCACAAAACTACCGTCCAATATCTTTGAAATTGATACTTATTCTGAGCTCAAACATAATGAGGTATGACATGTGGAGTAATCGGGTCTACTGCCGGATGTTTGTGTCGCTCTGGCACAATATTTCGGCCACGTAACTCACTGCCTTCTTCAGGTGCCACCTGAGACTGCTGTGTTGGAGGATCTTGTCCAGTATTTATGCCCAGAGGGCGCTGGGTGTTCTCTTTGCCATCCGCGCCCACCTGGCACTGCTTGTAAGGTGTTGTCTCTTCCCCGGTGTTCCCTCGGATGTCTGCGCCCGACTTGGGCGCCATCTGTGGCAGCTCTCTGAGGCCTGTCCCGTGTCGGGCGTTCCGTTCGCGGTCCACACCCACCAGGTGCTGCTCCTGAGGTTTTTACCCCTCCCTGGTGCTCCCACAGATGTCCGCGCCCGGCTCATCCACCATCTGTGGTCGTGGCATTGTCTGGGGCTGGACCCGCATGTGGCATTCCATTCGTGGTCCGCGTCCGCTTGGTGCTGCTCCCGAGATGTTGGCACTTCCCTGGTGCTCTGATGGACGTCCGCGCACGCCTAGTCCACCATTTGCAGTTGTGGCAACTGTCTGAAGCCCGTATCGCATCGGGGGCTCTGTTCGTGGTCTGCGCCCATCTGGCACTGCTTGTAAGGTGTTGTTTCTTCCCCAGTGCTGCCTCGGACGTCTGCGCTCGACTTGGTCTCCATCTGTGGCAGCTCTCTGAGGCCTGTCCTTTGTTGGGCGCTCCATACACGGTCCGCACCCGTCTGGCGCTACTCCTGCAGTGTTACTACTTCTTGAGGAGTTTGTTGGTTCATTTCGTTGAGTCCTGATAAGCTCCAGAGCTGGACTCCACGCCGAGCTGAGCTGGTAACCACTGTCTCGGTTTATTAGGTTGTCTGTGACCTTGATCTCGATGGCCTCCTTTATTACACTGTCCCAAAATCTTGGCGTCTGTGTCACCATTTTGGTGTTGTTATAGTCGATTGAGTGGCCGAGCTGTGGACAGTGCTCTGCTATGGGAGATTTTGTTGCCTGGTGTGCCTCTGGTGTTCTTTGCACCTGACGTCCACCGTCCTGGTTGTCTGGCCAATGTATGACTTTCCACACTGGCACGGGATGTTGTAAATGCCTGGTTTATGTAGCCCCGGGTCGTCCTTCACACTCCCTAGCATGGTCTCAATTTTGGAGGGTGGACAGAAGATACTCTTTATATCATATTTTGAAAGAATTCTGCTGATCTTTGCAGAAATAGGTCCAGCATATGGCAGGTATGCCACCTTCTTCGCCTCCTCTGGCTCCTCTTGTGTACCCTGTGGTTGACTGGTAGTACAAAGTGCCCTTTGGATGTCCATGGAGGAGTATCCATTTCTGCTGAACACCAGCTGTAGATGTTCTATCTCTGTGGCCAGACTTTCCATATCTGACAGAGCTCGAGCCCTGTGAACTAATGTTTTCAAGACTCCATTCTTCTGTGCCGGCAGCTACTGGCTTGAAGGTATAAGTCAGTGTGGGTGGGCTTACGATACACACTGTGCCCCAAAGTGCCATCTGCCTTCCTCTTGACCAGGACATCCAGGAATGGGAGTTGTCCATCCTTCTCTAGCTCCATAGTAAATTTTATACTTGGGTGGCTTGAATTTAGATGTTCCAAAAAGTCATCTAGCTGCTCCCTACCATGGGGCCAAATGACAAAAGTGTCATCGACATACCTAAGAAAGCACTTGGGTTGGTAAGTGGCTGATGCAAGTGCCTCCTCTTCGTACCTTTCCATGAAAAGGTTGGCTACCACTGGTGATAAAGGGCTGCCCATTGCCACTCCTTCCGTTTGCTCATAAAATTGACCCCCATAAAGAAAATATGTTGAGGTCAGTACACGCTTGAACAGGTCGAGCAGGGCACCATCGAACTTCTCTCCAATGATATTGAGTGAATCGGTGAGTGGCACTCGTGTGAAGAACGACACCACATCGAAACTGACCATGATGTCAGAGTCCACTATGTGTAGCTGCCTTAGCCGTTGTAGGAAGTCCTCCGAGTTCCGAATGTGGTGTGCACATTTGCCCACATATGGTGCCAATATCTTCTTCAGGTATAGTGCAGTGAGGTATGTCGCTGCGCCGATGTTACTTACTGACAATAGGTCGAAGAGGGACCCCCTCCTTATGGACCTTGGGGAGTCCATAGAGTCTGGGTGGTACAGGTGCTTTGGGATAAGGCTTCTTGCTGACCTGTTCAGGTAGACCTGTCTCCTTCAGCAACCTGAACAGGTCACCAAGAAGCTTTATCCCAAAGCACCTGGAGAGTTACATAATGAGGTATGTTGAACAGAATGACCTCCTCAGAGCCAACCAGCATGGATTCTGAAAACATCAATCATGAGAAACCCAACTCACATTTTGCTCACTTGACATACTGAAAGCTTTGGATCAAGGCAGTCAAGTAGATGCAGTATTTCTTGATTTATGAAAAGCATTTGACTCAGTACCACACTGTGCTTATTGTCAATAGCACAGTCATATGGGGTATGAAGTGACATTTTTGACTGGATTGAGGATTTTTTGCTAGGGAGGACACAGCATGTTATCTTGGATGGAGAATGATTCCAGATATAGAAGTAACTTCAGGTGTGCCCCAGCGAAGTGTGTTGGGACCCTTGTTGTTCATGTTGTATGTCAATGATCTTGCAGACAATATTGACAATAACCTCAGACTCTTTGCAGATGATGCAGTTATCTGTGATATAGTACTGTCTGAAAGATCTCGATAACATTTCAAAGTGGTGCAGAGATTAGCAACTATTAGCAACTTGCTTTAAATGTTCAGAAATGTAAAATTGTGCACTTCAAAAACAAAAATAAATAAATAAATCACACTGTCCTATGATTATAATATGAGTCACTATTGGAATTGGCCAACTCATAGAGATACCTGGGTGTAACACTTTGTAGGGTTATGAAATGGAACGAACATATAGGTTCAGTCATGGGTAAAGCCAGTGGTAAACATCAGTTTATTGGTAGAATACAGGGAAAGTGCAATCAGTCTACAAAGGAGATTGCTTACAAATCACTTGTGTGATGTGTTATAGAATATTTCTCAAGTGTGTGGTAGGCTACCTATACCAAATAGGACTAACGGGGGATATTGAACATATACAGAGAAGGGCAGCATGGATGTCACAGGTTTGTTTTCTCCATGTGAGAGCATCACAGAGATACTGAAGAAACTCTTGAAGATAGATGTAAACCACCCTGAGAAAAAATTTACTAACAAAGTTTCAAGAGCTGGCATTAAATGATGCTTCTAGGAATATACTACAATCCCCTATGTGTTGATCACAAAGGAATCATGATAATAAGATTAGAATAATTAATTCATATACACCAGCATCTTTCTTCCTGTGCTCCATATATGAAAGGACCAGGTAGAAACCCTAAAAACTGATACAGTGGAATGTACCTTCTGCCATGCAGCTCATGTTGGTTGGCAGAGTGTAGCTGTAGATGTATATCTTTCAGAATAAGATATATAATGCAAACGTTCCCATAGCTCATGTAGTAACATATACTTGACAGACAGTCTTTCCTAAATGAAACTCCTTATCATCCCCCCATATTTCAAGCAATGGAATCCATTAAATGGGAAGCAACTAATGTATATTTTATATATACAGGGCATTCAAAATGTAAATATTTAAATGTTGACAATTCAAAACAAAATATGCAATGCCATGTATTGACTGTTTATGAAGCCACACAAATCATTGTTTTGATTCTGCTGTCATTTGAATGTAGGTAAAGGCAAATGAGATCTAAAACTGCGCAAATTTATCTGGAGAGATGTTAGTTTATTTGCCTATGGCAATGAGTGAAAGGAAGGTTGTATAATGGTGATGAGACTATAAAAGTATGCATACAGTTGTGCAAGATGAAGGATGGGCTTGCAGGACCAGGATCCAGACCAATGAAATTATGCCACAGGTGAACCAAACTTCTATGGTCTGATTCATGATTGGTGCTCTGACTGATGCATTTTCTTGTGCTGGATACATCACTACTTACATGATTACCGTATTTACATGAATCTAATGCACCATCGAATGTAATGCGCACCCCAGTTTTAAAAATTAGATTAATAAAAGAAAAGGAATTTTGGCACATCGCTGGTAGGATATTTTAGTATTGTTGACATTTGTTTTATAGCACTAACTTTACTTCAAACAATAGTGAAGTATACATGAACTATAAAAATCAACAATAATTTATTTTTAGGTTACTTATTATGGTAATAAGTGACATTTTCATTATTAAAACAGAACATCTAACTTGATTACCTACGTGGCATACAAAGAAACATACTGTAAATTACAAGCGTTACTCATCATTATTCACTAATGTCATCGTTACTGGAATCCTCAGAAGTATCTACATCAGAAATAGATTCATTTCCTCCTTCCCTGCCATCTTCGGTGTCATTCCAGAGCACATCATTTTCACTGGCATCCAGAGTATTTGAAATACAGCATTTCTTGAATGATTTTATGATCATTGGTGCTTCAATGCATTTCCAGGCAACCAAAACCCAGTACAGATTAATGTAGGGTACAACTCATTTAATTTTTCCTGTCAGACTCAGTTTGTGATTTGCTTTGCAAAACCATTTTTCATGTTGTTCCTGAACGTAACCTTTGAAAGGTTTATGTATACATATGTCCAGGGGTTGTAATACAGAAGTATTTCCTCCAGTAATAATAACAAGGTCACTGGGTAAGCTGTGGATCTTCTTTTTTATGTCATCAGTGAGATGACAACAAAATGCATCAAGACAAACCATTAATGGTTGCTTGGAAAGCCCACCTGGACAGAGTTCCCACCTGTGTCAGAGCCAGTGAAGTATCAGAGTTTCAGTTACCCATCCATTCTCTTGATTCCAAACAATGACATCATCAGGGAATAGCTTTTCATTTTTTGGAGTCTCAGGGCTTGTTTCTCGCTTAAAGATTAAAAAAGGGGGAAGTTTGTTCCCTTCTGCTGTGATTGTCACCATTACTGTTATGTCCTGTTTTTCACACCCAGATGTTTTGATTGTAACTTCTTTTCTACCCTTATTGTCAATCTTGTAATTATGTGTCATATCAAACCAAACTGGAGTCTCATCAGCATTGCCTATTTGGCCCATTGAAAAATTCTTCTCTTTCTGAAGTGTGACAACATACCACTGAAATTCTTGAAGTTTCTTCTCAAAATCCTGTGGAAGCTTTTGCCATCGACACACTGTTGCCCATATCGGGTATCAATCTGAACAGTGTTTTGGCAACTTCTTGGCACCCATCAAATTCACACCCATTGACTATTACCTCTCTTTGCAAGTGAAACCTTGGCATGGAGGACAATGGCATGAAGATGACAAGAAACTTAAGACCACCATTGTCAACTGGTTCGATCCTCCAGCAGAGAACCTCTATGCAGAGGTCTTTAAGAAGCTAATTAGATATTATCAAAAGTACTTGTAAACAAATGATGATTTTGTGAAAACAAAAGTGGGTTTGTAGGGAAGTAAAACCATCAATAAAGCTTTTTATAACAAACAAGTAAATAAATATTTGATTACCAAATGGCCCTTGATTTTTGAATATGCCTTGTATTTATTAAAGGATGGATGCAGTTTGAAAGCAAAAATTTTCTTGTTTTATGTTTTCAACAAATGTCAAGCTTTATAAGTATGCATATAGTTCCAAATAAATTTCCATGATACTTCATTCATAGCTGATAGTGCTGACAGCAGGTCTAGGATATGCAGGATCTGGGCACTTAAAAACCTTGCTACATAAGGACACAGAAATTAAATAATCCTAAAGAAGTGCCTTGGTTTTTTCTTCATTGTGCTAGAAACAGCAGAAGTGAAAATCATGGTATGTGTAAATTACTCGGGTAGATGCTATCTGGTTTTATAGCTACACTGATATTTCTCGTTGCTATGGTTGTCATGTAATAGATACTGGAATATATGGAATACATCTTTAATTAGTGGTTTAATGATGCTGTGAAGATAACTGCTACAAATATAATCTTTTGTTACCAGTACCTAATGATTATTTTGATCATCCCATCTGCACTTGCACAGTGGATCTTATATCTGTCACTAACACAATTCCAAGCCAAATTAGGTAAATGTTTTGAGCAGTCCATTCCTGAAAATAAAATACTACTTTATCTTTGGTTTTAATTGGCAGACTTGGAGGAATATGCTTGCTCTGTAATAGTAACAGACATTTCTACCAAACATCACCTCACATAAATGTCTAGTAATCACTTTCCCATAGTCAGATTCATCAAATTCTTGTAATACAGGCTTTCTTGTTGTGCAGTTCATCATTACTTTCATCTGGTCATACTGTGACAAATCACAAAGTTCAGTTAATTACCATCTGAAAATTTAAAACTTTTTGCAGTTGTTTTCATTATAATAAGTAAATGCTGTCTGTTGTTAAAATATTCAATGGTAGTCTGTCCCCCCCTCCCCCCTACATCTTCTACCCAGTTTCAAATGTTAAGCCTTGGAAATAAAATGTTTTGTCTGCAAATAATGTTGTCAATATGCCAAAGTCAAGACAGAGAATTCATGACCTAAGCAAATCTGCAGATAATATTATCACTACAGTTGCAATTTTCAGCTGGTCTGGTTGTGCTTAACATTGCCCCAGATGATCTTTGGGGGACAAAGAGTTGAATGTAAGTAACTGTAAGAATTCAGGTTTAAGCATTTTGAAAGCTTTTTACGTTGCTTATGCAAACTTTATTTAACAATGTACACTCCTTTGCCAGTCTTTTTTTGATTAAATAATTCCTTCTTTAAATACCTTTTACTGTCATTTCAGATATATGTGGAGACTGAAATTTGCTGTGTATGTCTGTAAGGTCAAATACAATTAATGGGTGCCAATAAGAACTGACTTCATAAAACTAGTTCAAAATGAACACTAAATATTTATGTCTAATTTTTGGAGTGATATGGTGCAACAGTGTACTTAAAGTAAGTGAAACTATGATAAATATTTCTCTTGTCATATAATACATGTGCTTCGTAAACATTGAAATATTAAATGATTTTTTAATGAGTAGCATGTGGGGTATTTCTACAATTCTTGAACACAGTAGCCTCAGTGTATATCACTATGTACTTCAAAGTATTTTATATCTTGTCAATAGTGTAATATGGTGAACATATTTTCTGTACTTGTACTTAATATTTTTTTCATAGACCAATGAAGTCTTGTGCCACGTAATTAAATAAATATGAACAAGAGACTTGCATTGGTTACCAAGCCACTGTTTCTTCTTTCTCCTCATAAAAATGTTTATTTCAGGAAGAAGCTATTAAGTAGGATCATACTTTGATGTAATTCTCTGGGAATTATGTTTCTTTATTTACATGTTCTGTACAGAATTATCACCTGTACTTATAAGCTTGTGACAATAAATATTTTAATCTTACATACATATGACAAAGCAAAAACTTAAAAATTAATAAAATAAGGCAACAATTAGCAGGAATTCCCAGTTCTATAAGCAATATCAGAGTTTTAAATAAAAAGTTTTATTTGTTACTGTAACAGAATTCTTCTGTAGAGTGAAATGGAATGTTAAGCAGTTACTATTGTACACTTTTTTCAAGAGACATTACTTCTTGTGCCTTTGATATTATTAGATTGTGAATTGAATATTTTAGCTCCCATATATTTTACTCCCTTTTGTAAACATGTGTGTAAACATAAACAACACTCACAGGTTACGCCTGTACTGTACTGACTGACTGACTGACTGAAGGCATCAAGTACAAGAAGGGATCTATGATTATGGGACATGAGATCAGCATGTTGCCAATCACTCCAGCCATTATTGCCAGTAAATGAATTCTGATAAAACTGCTGGTTCTCCTCATTTGGCCTCACAGAGTTGAGTGCACCCTCCCAACATCAGAAAAATCCAGTGAGTTATCAGAACTCAAAGCTGGATCCTTTTGCACTAACATGTGTGATGCTAACTATTTTGCTACAGAGGCAGTCATTCCCTTTCGTACAAGTACCAAATGCTTCAGCTGAGAGTTAAGATCACCTTAACTTCTAGTTTTGTTTCATAATGAGAAAGAAAGATTATTTATGAAAAAATATATTGGGATCACATGTACTGAAATTTTGTAGTGATTATAACAAGTATTTATTTATTTGTTTTATTTATCCATCCGTTGACAATAAATATTGTATGGATGTTGTCAAGGGTACATGTAAGCCATTACAAAGAAATGGGACATAAACAACATATACGTAAAAAAGTACAAAACAAAATAATACAATGAAGTTAATAATAATACAATGAAATTAATATAGCCTATATTAATATAGCCAAGGTAGGATTTGGCAAGCATGAAGACAAGAGTAGAAATTCTCACTTTGTGTGGGTGGGTATTATCCTGCTGAAGTGTGAGCCCAGAATGATTTACCATGAGGGGCAATAAAGTGGAGCCTAAAATATTACCAGGGTACTGCTGTGCTGTGAGGTTGCTGCAGGTGACAATCAGAGGGGTCATGCTATGAAATGAAATGGCACTCCAGATCATCACTCCTGGTTGTCAGACTGTATGGCGGGCGATAGTCAGGTGGTTGGTATCCCACTGTTGTCTGGGGCCTCTCCAGACATGTATTTGGCTTGAAATCTCATTGACTGGAATAGATTTGTCTTCAGTGATGAGTTCTGCTTCAAGCTAAGCTCCGATCTGGGGTGCCATTTCATTTCATAGCAGGACTCTTACAGCAACACCCTTACAGAATAGCAGTACATGATGATATTCTACACCTAGCTAGTCAAGCTTTGTGACAAACCATCCTGGGCTTACATTTCAGCAAGATAATTCCCACCTTCACATGGTCAGAGTTTCTACTGGCTGTCTTCATGCTTGCCAAACTCTACATTGGTCAGCAAAGTCACCAGATCTCTCCCCAATTGAGAACATTGGGAGCATCTGTTCCACTTGAATAATTCCTTAGTGGTGCATCAGTCTTTATGTCCTAGAGTGTAATTTTTTATTTTTAGTTGTTGCACAAAAACATAGAGTGATAACACATTATCAAATAGAAACAGCCAAAGTATGCTGTGTTCCAGATACTGCCATTACTAAAATGGGAAATCAGGCTTAGAGCATACCAGTAAACCCCCACCCCCTATGCTTTAAAGAACTGAATTCCCTTGAATATAATGTCATATCCCATGGTTTAATTTTGCAGGTACATCCAGTAATATATGTGGATACTGTCTGAAAAAAAGTGTTGTGAATAGAGCTAGTAGTAAAGATGTAATAAATAAATGTCATGCCTGATGCTGCAGTTTTATTGCATGAACAGTGAAAATGTAGCAATAAACTTTTTTCCTATCATCATTTTGTGGGGTGTCAGCAGGAAAAAGTTTTTGAAATGTTTGAAATTGTGTATAAAGATTATTGGCACTCACTATGAACTCTCAATCTCAGAAACTGGACGAATATTGTCTGGGTAATTTGCACTCTGTGAGTTATGCTGCGTCAAGACATATTCACAGTTTCTAGCTGTAATACCTACTTATTGTGTTTAACCTTTAACATAAGATTATAGCTCTTAGGTAATAGATTATGATAGCATTTTAAATTTTGAAGCTCACTGAATAACTTCATGAACTATTGAAAATCAATTTTTTGTTCATCCTGGAAGATGTTAAGCTACCTGCAGTTGAGTCCATGCCCTGGGTTCACTATTTAGTAACATAGATATTGTTGATGACAACCATTTTTGTGTCTAGAGAATGTATTGTTCCAAATAAAGCTTGCTATCAACATGAACACCAAGACGTTCTGAGAAGTACATTTTAATTTGCTATCTGGTCATTAAGCACAATAAGTACTTTATCAGGGTCCTTATGATTGAAATGTGTGAAAATAGTCTTTCTTAGCTTCCTCCAATATATTGTTGGTGTGAGACTAAAAGTTACTAACTAATTTACTATTGACCACAATGATTTTGCCATCAGCTAACATTGTGAAATTTCTTTTTTTTTATGATGGAGTCATATTATCCACATACATTATGAATGCAAGGGTGCAAAACTTGAACCCTAAGACACTCCATAAACATTACCACATACTGCAATATGACATCTGGAACATCCATAACTGTCTTTTGCCTTTTGCCATCGAGATATGATTCTAATCATTTATGTTCATGTTCTTTGATTCTATAATTCTAGGACATCTTTAATAGTATCTAGGATTCAGCACAATCATAGAATTTTGGAAGACCACACAAGGCAGGATGAGATATGGAAAGACTCAGTGTGTATTTTAACACGAGAAAAAGAAATCACAGAATTTTAATTTTCATACTATACTATAGTGTACGGCATTATATGTCCTCAGTTATATCACCTGACATTTAGTCAAACATTAAAATCTTAACAAATAATAATCCTCCTGTTATATATCCATAACATTATGCATTTCCTCTGGATACAAGGACAGGAATCCATCTCCTGCCCGTTTCCCCCGACTGATGCAGTCTTAGACAGTCACGGAGAAATAAAATGTAACTGCCATACAGAGTAGATGTTGGAAGTGCATACAATGCTGATCCAATACAGAAGCATGTCCAACTAGAACATTTATTTTTAAGAATTATAATATACTCAGCTTTCATATAACACACTCTTGATATAATTTACTGATATGATAAATAAAGAGTTGGACAAAAGTTAAATTAGTACTTATATTATCAAAGTTGTGAACCAAGTCATGACAATATTTATTGAACAGAAGTATTTTTCTTTAGGCTCAGAGGCCACAAATAAAACCAGTAAGAAAGCAGTCGATGCACCCAAGGGATAAAATGAAGTTTTTTCATTTGGTGATGGAACGGCTCAATGAACCTATTTCTTTGCGGAAAGGAATTGATAGAGATACTGCCTTCAGTATTCCAACAGAGTATCATGTAAGTAAAATTCTTTTTGTTGAGTTAGTGTATTTTCAACAAGTGTGGAGAAATTTTTGTTATTTACCTTGTGCCATATTGTTTGAGAATGTATTTTCATAACCACTGTGCTTTATTTCTTACTGAAATTTATATCTGCATCATTGCATCAAATAATGTCAGGTCTTCTCCATTTTGTAGTGAGACAGTTTTATTTT
This sequence comes from Schistocerca americana, assembly GCF_021461395.2. Classification (NCBI taxonomy): domain Eukaryota; kingdom Metazoa; phylum Arthropoda; class Insecta; order Orthoptera; family Acrididae; genus Schistocerca; species Schistocerca americana. The sequence goes on along the minus strand of NC_060120.1, from coordinate 635,065,308 downwards.
TGCTTTCATGGTTTATTTTTCTTTATTTATCAAAGGAACATTCTTAATTTTGAAACAGCATTATGTTTCAGTGCAATAAATGTGATGTCGAATTTGACATTACTTATCAATTCCAATAAACCAAAATATATTCACTGAGAGAAATTATTAACCAACCTCCAACAGAAATGTCTTTGAATGCTGTAATGACTCAAATGCAGCAATCAAAAATACTGTCCAGGGCTAAATAAGTGACTGTATGGAAAAATTTATAAATTTGTTCTTTAAATAATGCTGTTCTACCCCCAAAAATGGATAACTCAGTTATACTATGTTATGTCTTGGAAAGAAAAATTTTCTCTTGGTCAAATGTTAGCCTTGGTTTGGCAGTTATACAAATAACTAAAAAGAATATTCCTTGTAATAATTTGGCTTTTGTTCTAGAATTAAAAAGTAATTGCTGGGTGAGAACCTCTAAAAGTCATGCATGCCATCTTGTCAACAGAAGAAGTTACTTTCACATTTTCTCTAAGCAGTTTGTCTTTTTAGTTCATTGTTTTATTATAGGTGTATCTGTGAAATTTAGTAGCATTCACAGATGTTATCTCTGGTAATACATGCTTTGAAATCATTCCATTATACATATTTACAAAATTCAACTAGAGAATCATGAAAATGGCTTGATGCATATTGTTCTTGGCAAATTTGAAACCATAGGTGTCAACAAAGGGAGAACGGTGCAGGCAAGAGAGAGAGCTTGCTCCCTCCCGGAATTTAGATACAAATGTTTTATAGGTTACAGAATTTGTAGAAGTGACTGTCTGTGACTCAGCAAAACTGCAGATTTAACATTGCTGAGTGTGCCAGGAAATTCTATGACTTACACAGTTTCTGTTTATTTTTGTTAATTTGTTTTCTTACTTGTTTTCTTATGCTGTTCATGGGAAATTATGTCGATTCCTGGTGCAGTGGTGGTTTTGGTGGCATTTTACAGTCATGATAATTGTGCCGAAGTAGAGCCCTCAATCTTTTCTTTATAGCTTCTTTGTACAGCTCCTGTTTATCTGCAGAAAGGATCTGACCCAACATCATCACATGCTGATTCCCAGTACAACATAAACATGGGAGCAGTATATGCTTGTCATTTGTTCCCAATTCCCAAGTATTCCTCGTCCTCTTGCTGCTCAAAGGAGTCACAATAGCATTCCAATATTTCTCTGTGGACAAAGAAGACACATGATGGCTTACTAATTCTACATTCTGTTCTATGCAACAGAGTTATTGTAGTAGGCTTTGGAGAACATGATCTTTTAGGTGTCCACATTTTTATTTAACCTGAGAGCCTAAATGAACCATCCATAAAAGAAAATACCATTTTATTCACTAGAAGAGAGGGGAAAACGAGTGAAATTCAAGGTTGAAAAGATGTTCTCTTCACAAATTGGAACCTTCTCAATTCTAAGATGTGTAACACCATTCAACATGCTGTCATAGTGCTACAAATTATGCAGTCCCAGCATTGCTGCACAATAATGTGACAAAGCGGAAAAATGAGAATTGACTGGGCTTAGCCCTAGACTGTTAAAAGTTGATTCTACTGGCCAATTTGAGGATGCTTTTGTGAGATTTTCCATGTTCATCCAATCTATATTGCCTCCAGACTACAAATTACCTAACCACTGAAAAAATGTAGCCTTCAAAGCACACTGTGTTCTACTTTACTTGTTCCAGTCAACATTAAGAAACTGCAGTACTGTGGAGCATGTAAACATACAATAAACAGAAAATACAATTACAGAAAGCATGAAAGTAGTTCGTATCCATTAATATGATTAAGCGTGATGTGTTATAGGTGGCATGAAGTTGAATAAGACCTTTTAAATTGTTTATCCCTGTTTCTCCACATTGAGTTGTCCAACAATTCTCAGTTGTTCTTACTTTTTTTCCTGGTTCAGAGTTTTAATTTTCAGTTTCAAATTAACATCATGGGAGTATGAACAAGTACTTATTGTGAACATTTTCTGGGGCTAATTTTGTAACTCATTAAATACCATGGATTTAATTGTACAAGGTTGTAATTCCAGAATAAGATTTTCACTCTGCAGCGGAGTGTGCTCTGATATGAAACTTCCTGGCAGATTAAAACTCTGTGCCTGACCGAGACTCGAACTCGGGACCTTTGCCTTTCGCGGGCAAGTGCTCTACCATCTGAGCTACTGAAGCACAACTCACACCCAGTACTCACAGCTTTACTTCTGCCAGTATCTGGTCTCCTACCTTCCAAACTTTACAGAAGCTCTTCTGCGAACCTTGCAGAACTAGCACTCCTGAAAGAAAGGATACTGCGGAGACATGGCTTAGCCACAGCCTGGGGGATGTTTCCAGAATGATATTTTCACTCTGCAGCGGAGTGTGTGCAGATATGTGCGCTGTGAGTACCGGGCGTGAGTCATGCTTCGGTAGCTCAGATGGTAGAGCACTTACGCGCGAAAGGCAAAGGTCCCGAGTTCGAGTCTCGGTCGGGCACACAGTTTTAATCTCCCAGGAAGTTTCATATCAGCGCACACTCCACTGCAGACTGAAAATCTCATTCTGGAAACGTCCCCCAGGCTGTGGGTAAGCCATGTCTCTGCAGTATACTTTCTTTCAGGAGTGCTAGTTCTGCAAGGTTCGCAGAAGAGCTTCTGTAAAGTTTGGAAGGTAGGAGACGAGATACTGGCAGAAGTAAAGCTGTGAGTACTGGGCGTGAGTCATGCTTCGGTAGCTCAGATGGTAGAGCACTTGCCCGCGAAAGGCAAAGGTCCCGAGTTCGAGTCTCGGTCGGGCACAGAGTTTTAATCTGCCAGGAAGTTTCATATCAGCGCACAGTCCGCTGCAGAGTGAAAATCTCATTCTGGAAACATCCCCCAGGCTGTGGCTAAGCCATGTCTCCGCAGTATCCTTTCTTTCAGGAGTGCTAGTTCTGCAAGGTTCGCAGAAGAGCTTCTGTAAAGTTTGGAAGGTAGGAGACAACATACTGGCAGAAGTAAAGCTGTGAGTACCGGGCATGAGTCGTGCTTCGGTAGCTCAGATGGTAGAGCACTTGCCCGCAAAAGGCAAAGGTCCCGAGTTCGAGTCTCGGTCGGGCACAGAGTTTTAATCTGCCAGGAAGTTTCATATCAGCGCACAGTCCGCTGCAGAGTGAAAATCTCATTCTGGAAACATCCCCCAGGCTGTGGCTAAGCCATGTCTCCGCAGTATCTTTTCTTTCAGGTGTGCTAATTCTGCAAGGTTCGCAGAAGAGCTTCTGTAAAGTTTGGAAGGTAGGAGACGAGATACTGGCAGAAGTAACGCTGTGAGTACCGGGCGTGAGTCATGCTTCGGTAGCTTAGATGGTAGAGCACTTGCCCGCGAAAGGCAAAGGTGCCGAGTTCGAGTCTCGGTCGGGCACACAGTTTTAATCTGCCAGGAAGTTTCAAGGTTGTAATTTTTTGAATCAAGAAGTGCCATCCATATTCATATTAATAACATAAAAAGATGTACTTTGTATGTGCTGTTGGACTATGCTTACTGTTTAAGCATCAAAGTAATCTACCTTAAGAATACAGGGTGTATCAAAAAGAATCGTTTGATTTGGCACATCTTTATTTCTGAAATTGTTAAACCAATTTAATGGATTTTGTTTTCTGATGAGCATGTCTTGAGTTGCAGTTTCCACAGCTGCTGTTATGCGATGTCTGAGTTCATTCATTGTTGTTGGTAACAGAGGTACATTAACATAATCACGTACAGGTACTTCCAGATGCCGTTGTGGTGGTGTCCCATCCTGTTCATAAATGAAGTTGTTCTGATCAGTCTCAAACTGTGGGAAAAGAAAGTTCTCAAGCATATTCAGATATGTGCTTCCTGTAACAGTGTTCTCAGCAAAGAAAAATGGACCATACTCCTTTTCCTGGAACGTACAGCTTTTCCTGTGAAACTACACAAAGCACATTAAATTTTGGAGAGTCCTTCTCATGTTGTACAACTTCATGAGGTTGTTCCATACCCCATATTCTCACATTATGATGGTTTACCTTTCCTTTTAAATGGAATGTTGCCTCATAACTAAACACTAAGTGTGGAAGAAAACTGTCATCCTCCATGTTGTCAAGAATGAAACTACAGAACTCCACATGTTGTTGTTTGTCACCTTTTGTATGGTTTCATGAGTAAACATTGATGCAACACACACTAGATGGACATCGGGGCATGTTGAGCTGTCAAGCTGCACGATGAATGGATTTCTGCAGACTCCTTGTGAAACTATGTTGGATGCATTCAACATGTGTCAGACACTCAGGGACAGCCCAGCGATTTGCCTTTACACAAACAACCTGTTTCTCAGAGTTGTTCATGCCATTGTCTAATGCTCTGTTCTGTAGGAGGATCCACACACCATACCTAGTACGAAAGTCACACTGAACATTTATTACTGACCCGCACTGCGCAAAACATAGAACAAAAAATGCTTTCTGTTGCTCTGACACCATTTTTACTATAACTGAAGTGGGCACACACTGATGCTACCTGGTGGGAACCGTGTAAAATTTGGGAGTTTTCTGTTTCCGGCAGTACACTGTTCACGCACATATCTCAATAACGTAATAGTTATGTTTTTTTTAAAACTGGATAATGCTTTTTGATACATCCTGCACTATGTGCAAAACTATCACTCATTTGAGATACAAAATGTTTTGTGCACTTACTTTCTAGTTTTTGGGTTATGGCTAATTTTCAGACGCACTGACCTACATATATCAAAACTGCCAATTTTTTAATCTTGCCCCTTCTAGGAAAAATTTCTGTGGTTGCTCATGTTTGTAACCATTTGTAGCATTTGTTGCCATCCTTCTCTACTGCTATCAAAGATATCTGACTGTCATTCATTATTATTTGCTGAATAGTTTTTGGTGGCCTCTCTGCACCTCCCCCCCCCCTCCCCCTCCCAAGACCTCTACATAGTATTGACCTACCACTTAAGTTTCAAAGCATTCTCTGCTCGAATTCTAAATTCTTCCATATTCAAACTCAGAGCTGAGGGTTTTTGCACAGTTGTTAAATACAAGCACCATGTTGTATAGTGTACATAACAGAGTTTGAATTTCTGTTGACAACTCCACTTTGAATTTAAGCAATTTTGTTTAGTAATACTCTACTTTATCTATTCTTCACAATGTGATAAATTTAAAGTTTATCAAAAGCAACCCAACTGCTAGAATGACAGCCAGTTTAAAGAAAAAGATTGATCACTACTCATCATAGAGATAACACATTGAGTTGTGGACAGCCACACTGAAAAGACGCTTGCACATTTAGCTTTCAGCCAAAGTCTTCTCCAGAAAAAGAAACACACATACATTCTTTCTCACAAAGAAGCACACCTCAGGCACAGATGACCACTGTTTGTGGCAGCTTGGATCGGAATGCCAACATTCATTCTGGTCCAAGCTGCCAGAGATGGGAGTCATGTGTGAGTGAGGTATGCTTTCTTGTGTGAATGAATGTGCGTGTTTCTTTTTCTGAAGAAGGCTTTGGTCAGAAGCTAATTATTGAACTGTCTTTTTGTTGTACCTGTCTGCAACTCAAATTGTCATCTTTACAGTGAACAGCAGTCTATTTTTTTCCTATGTTGTTGCCCTTTGTAAATTTTTTTATTGTTCTCATTCTGGTTTTTCCTTTATTGTAATACATTAGGTGTGTACCATATTGCTACAAGTAATTTGTTAAGTCTGGAAGCATGTACCAGTTAAGAGACCAAAGCTCATTAAGAAGAACTAATGCTTCACAATTAACAGTTTATTTAAACTATGTAAAAGTACAGATGGACCTAAACTACTTACCTCAGCAAAGAGTGCTCATATCTAAATATCCATAGACTGTTTTAGTACTTACTTTCAGAATGCAAATTACCAATACTACCATTACGCCCAGATAAATATACATGATGGTATCCCAGCTTTCAGAACTAATACACAGGGAGAAGAGAGGGAAAGGCTGGAGAAGGTTAAAAAGGAAGGGCAGGTCAGTCAGGCCCCAGGATGAGAGGTGCCAACCTTCTTCTGAGGAAAGATTTTTGATCCACATTATTTCTGTAGTGAAGCTGGGCTAATGCTTACGAATGTTTATCTTTGACCTCACTCTCTCTCTAATACCTCCATTTTCATCTTTGCCTCCCCATATCCTCAAATCAGGTGAGTCCCACTCATCCTCTGGCGTGACTTGTTCCTTTTTAACTTTTTCAAACCTGTCTCTCTGACCAGGATGTGGAATAGTGTGCTGTATTTTTATATATGCCTATTGGCAGTACTGCTGAAAGTAAGTACTAGCCAGCAATTCTGTCTAATACTATCATAATTTTTGAGGGGGCTTTCCTTTTGATGTAGTAGAATGTTCTACTAAATTCTAATATTCCATAAATAATTAAATCCTATAACCTCCAATGAATTACAAATCTAAAGTGATAAATAACTGCAGGAGGCAGTAATCAAACTGCTGACATGCAGCCTGCAGCCAGTAGCTATAACTGATACACCACAGCAATATTGATTCTTGAGTGTTCGGTTTGTTTTCTACATAGAATTAACTTGAATTTAGATTAATTACATGAATTAAGATTGAATCATTTTAAATACATACCATGTATGTCTACATTAGGTATGTTTGCAGGATCTCATAAATTGAAGTCATGAGTAGTTAGCTTTTAATATCAGTGAAATAAGTAAGGATTATTATTAGTAGTAGTAGTGGTAGTATTATTATTAGTAGTAATAGTATTATTAACTCACCAGCCAAGGCAATTTTCTGATTTTTCTATATAAATCTATATATAATTATTTGATACTTAGAATAGATTGTATTAAATGAGTGTAGCAATAAAACCAAAAACTAACTTCAAAAATGATTTTTAATTAACATTTAATGTACATAATACAGAACTGTGAAAATCGCATTCTGTTTTATAAATACAGGAGAAACTTCTTGATAATTTTTCTGAGTGTAAGATCCATGCACAAGCTCAAAAAAATGGTTACAAAAAAGTATATGATATGTTTAAGTGTGTGGGACAGACTTGGGAGCATGTAAAACACAACTCCCAGTGTTCCGGAGCAAAAGACAAATATTTACTGGGAAAATAGTGTCTTCAAGTGTTCTAGAATAACAGAAAAATTGAGGACTGTCAAAATACAAGGCATATTACATATAAGTATGTACAAAATATAAGCACATGTAAGTTATAACATTATGTCTAGACCTGTAGCTTTCTTATGAACTTAGCCAGAGTGATTGCAATAAAATAAACAATATTCTACTTAATTAAGCATAAGAAAAAAGAGTTTTATGTAGGACACACATATAGACACTAAAGACACATATCTGAGATGCTATTAACACCTGTTGATTGATTGTACTATATTCTAGTTAAATAAGTCAAAGAAAATAAAATTCCATGCCCACATACATTAAAGAGCCAAAGAAACTGGAGTATTGTGTAGGACCCCGCGAGCATGCAGAAGTGCCGCAACATGATGTAGCATGGACATGACTAATGTCTGAAGTAGTGCTGGAGAGAATTCACATGAAGATTCCTGCAAGGCTGTCCATAAATTCACATGAGTACGAAAGGGTGATGACCCCTTCTGAACAGCACATTGCAAGGCATCCCAGATATGCTCAATAATGTTCATGTCTGGGGAGTCTGGTGTGGTGGCCAGCGGAAGTGTTTAAACTCAGAAGCGCATTCATGGAGCCACTTTGTAGCAATTTTGGACATGTGGGGTGTCGCATTGTCCTGCTGGAATTTTGCAAATCCATCAGAAGGCACAATGGACATGAATGGATGCAGGTGATCAGACAGGATGCTTACATATGTGTTACCTGTCAGAGTCATATCTAGAAATGTCAGAGGTCCCATATCATTCCAACTGCACGTGCCCCACACCATTACAGAGCCTTCAAAAGCTTGAACAGTCCCCTGCTGAGATGCAGGGTCCATGGATTCATGAGGTTGTCTCCAGTCCCATACATGTCCAACAGCTCAATACAATTTGAAATGAGACTCGTCTGACCAGGCAATGTTTCCAATCATCAACAGTCCAATGTCAGTGTTGTCAGGCCCAGGTGAGACATAAAGCTTTGTATCATGCAGTCATCGAGGGTACGTGAGTGGGCCTTCAGCTCCAAAAGCCAATGTAAATGATGTTTCATTGAATAGTTCACACGCTGACACTTGTTGATGGCCCAGGATTGAAATCTGTAGCAATTTGCGAAAGGGTTGCACTTCTGTCATGTTGAACGATTCTCTTCACTCATCATTAGTCCCATTCTTGCAGGATCTTTTTCCGGCCCCAGCAATGTCATAGATTTGATGTTTTACCAGATTACTGATATTCATGGTACTCTCATGAAATGGCCATGTGGGAAAATCCCCACTTCATCGCCACCTCGGAGATGCTGTGTCCCATCACTCGTGTGCCAACTATGACACCACGTTCAAACTCAACTTAAGTCTTGATAACCTGCCATTGTAGCAGCAGTAACCAATCTAACAACTGTGCCAGACACTTGTTGTCTAATACAGGCATTGCCGACTGCAGTGCTGTATTCTGCCTGTTTACATATCTCTGTATTTGAATAAGCAAGCCTGTACCAGTTTCTTTGGCGTTTCAGTGTATATGAACATGGAATACATATAACTACATGCATTAGTGAACAGGAGTACATTAGCAAATGGTATTTAATGTTATATTGACATACTCTGTTAATTATAAATTGCTGAGTAGAGAGATTATATGGTATACCCTACAGATTTGAGCAATATTCCAAATATTCATTAACATGGTAGAAGTTATGCATTATTTGTTGCTCTTTAGAGGTTGTCATTCTTTTGATGATATCTGACAATACATTGAAGAGAGTTTTTGGTTTGTATAATTCACTGGCCTAGTATATTGTGTTTGTATGTACGTCCCTTTAAAAAACATATCTATTCTTTGTTTAATGATAGCTCACCACATTGTTTAAAGTTATAAAGTTCAATGAGTCTTAATATTCTTACTCACATATTTTATTTATTTATTTATAGCTCCTTGTTCCAGAGATTAAATTCATGATACAAATTATGATGTGAAATGTGTCAACAAAACAAACATAGAAACTATATATAAGTATGTATTTTTGAAAAAAACTTCTGCTATCTGTGAGACATTTTATTTCCATGGGTAGACTGTCAAAGCCTTAGATAGCTGCATATTTCAACCTTTTTTGTTCCAAAGTTAGATTTTTTAAAGAAGAATGCAGATCATTTTTCCTCCTAGTGTTGCACTTCTGAATATCTCTGTTACACTCAAACTTAGATGGACTGTTGATAACATATTTCATATTCATGAATAAATGTACTGTGAGGCTGTGATTAATATTTCCAACTGCTTAAAGAGATTCCTGCAATATGTATACATGTAAACTTAACACTTCATTCTATATTTTGGGTAATGAGTACTTTTTGTGTAAGCGAGCAGTTACCCCAGAAAGCTCTCCACCCTGCTCACTTCCTAATCCTGCCTTGGAGTACCACTGTTCACCACCTCTACAACAACTTCCAAATCTCCCCCACGCCCCCTCCTAGCTGACCAACCCTGTATCGTAGAACCACTACACTTACCCCACCCACCAAATTTCCCTCCCATCACCAAACAAAATCCAGAATCTAAACAGACCCATAACACTGTCATGAACCTTTCCTCCAGAAGCCTTAGCCCCACAGAAATGTCAGTCCTCTCCAAAGGCCTCACATTTTGCTCCACTCCCAAATTCAATCATGCAGGACTTGTTAAAGTCCTTCTCTCCTTCTCCTGGTCTCTACAATGGAAACACTTTTTTGCCATCAACCCTACCAACCCTACAAACCAGACTCAACCAAAGACCAATGTTGAACCCTGCCTAACTCAGTTCACACCTCCATCCAACCGTGATCCACCCTCACTGTCCCAAATCATTCCCTATTAACTTTCCAGAATTTCTTAATCTTGAACCTTGCCTTACCATAATTTCCCAAATCCCTCTACATGGTTCAAATGGCTCTGAGCACTATGGGACTTAACATCTGTGGTCATCAGTCCCCTAGAACTTAGAACTACTTAAACCTAACTAACCTAAGGACATCACACACATCCATGCCCGAGGCAGGATTCGAACCTGCGACCGTAGCAGACCCGCGGTTTTGGACTGAGCGCCTGAACCGCTAGACCACCGCGGCCGGCCCCTCTACATGCAAAGTAACATTACATCCACAGAAAGAGCCACAGTCCACTGTCTAAAAACTGATCCCGACCTACTAATCCTACCTGCGGGCAAAGGCTCCACCACTGTTGTTTTGAACTGCAAGGATTACCTGGCAGAAGGACTCTGCCAGCTGTCACATACCTCCACCTACAAACCTTGCCACAGTGATCCCATTCCAGAAATCCAGCAGGATCTTCAATCACTGCTGAAAACGTTAGGCCCATATCAAATCTCTCCCTGGAGTCTATCTCTCTGCTCACTCCTACCACTTCCTGCATTCCTCTCTTCTACATGCTTCCTAAAGTCCATAAATCCAACCATCCAGGATGCCCCATTGCGGCCAGTTACTCTGCCCCTACCAAGAGAATCTTTGGTCTTGTAGACCAACACCTTCTACCTATTGCCCAGAATCTACCCTCCTCTATAAAAGATAGTAACCACTTCCTCCACAGGCTCTCCACAGTTCCTGTCCCTTTAACACACAGTGCCCTGCTCATCACTGTTAGTGCCACCCCCTTTACACTAACATCCCCAATGTCCATGGCCTTACTGCTATTGAACACTGTCTTTCCCAATGCCCGATGGATTCCAAACCAACAACCTACTTCCTAGTCATCATGACCAACTATATCCTCACCCACTATTACTTCTCCTTTGAAGGCATTACCTACAAGCAAATCTGGGGTATGGCTATGGGCATCCACATGGTACCATCCTATGCCAACCTATTCATGACCCATCTAGAGGAGTCATTCCTAAACACCTAGAATCCTAATCCCCTCACCTGGTTCAGGTTCACTGATGACATCGTTGCAATCTGGATCGAGGGTGAGGACAGCCTATCCACATTTCTCCAGAACCTCAACAACTTCTCCCCCATTTACTTCACCTGGTTACTCAACCCAACAAGCCACCTTCCTAGATGTTGACCTCCACCTCAAACATGGCTACATCAATACTTCTGTCCATATCAAACCTACTAACCATTGGCAGTACCTCTACTTCGACAGCTGCCAGCCATTCCACACAAAGAAGTCCCTTCCATACAGCCTAGTCACCCACGGTTGTCGCATGCGCAGTGATGAGAGGTCCCTCTCGAAATATACTGAGGGTCTCATTGAAGCCTTCACAGACCGTAATTCTCCTTGGAACCTTGTATGAAAACAAATCTCCTGTGCCTTTTCTTTCCAATCTTCCACCACCTCCAAAAGTACCACTGTCCAAACACAGAGCAGCATTCCCCTTGTAACTCATTACCACCCAGGACTGGAGCAACTGAATTACATTCTCTGCCATGGTTTCGACTACCTCTCACCGTGCCTTGAAATGAGAAGTGTCATGCTCACTATCTTTTCCACCCCTCCTTCAGTGGTATTCCACCATCCACCGAACCTACACAATATACTTGTCCATCCCTACACAACCCCTGCTCCCAATCCCTTACTTCATGGCTCATACCCCTAAAATAGACCTAGATGCAAAACCTGTCCCATATATCCTCTCGCCACCACCTACTCCAGTCCGGTCACAAACATCACCTATCTCATCAAAGGCAGGGCTACTTGGTGAAATCAACCTACAAATTAACCTGTAACCATCATGCTGCATTCTACGTGGGCAAGGCAACCAACAAGCTGTCTGTCTGCATGAATGGCCACCGACAAACTGACGCCAAGAAATGAGTGGACCACCCTGTTGCTGAGCACAATGCCAAACATGACATCCTCCATATCAATGACTGCTTCCAGCATGTGCCATATGGATCCTTCCCATCAACTCCATCTCTTCTGAATTGCGCAGGTGGGAACTTTACCTGCAATATATCCTATGTTTCCATAACCTCCTGGCCTCATCCTTCGTTAGTCATTGTCCTCACCCATCCAGCCCCCTCCCTGTTCCCATCTCAGTACTACACAGCCCTCATTTCACCATCGCACCCAGTCTGTTTGCTTCTCTCCTTTTCTGTAACCCCTCCCTTCCCAACTCTCACCAGCCCTCTGTCTAACCTGCAGCACTTCACTGTTCACCATACCTAACCTACTTCCCCTTCCCCTGCCTGCCCCAGCCTCCTCCTTATCCCCACCCAGTTGCCACCCTCATCATGCACTGGTGCTGCTGCTCACAGTGTGGCCTCATTTGCTTGAGACTTCAGTCATGTGTGAGTGAGTTGCCTTTGTGTGTGTGTGTGTCTGTCTGCCGTCTATTTTTTATGGAGGCCTTAGCGGCTGAAAGCTTTATTTGTGACAGTCTTTTTGTTGTGCCTTTCTGGGACTCAGTGTCTTTGCTATATGGTGAGTAGAAACTTTCCTTTTCATAATATTGCTACATTCCATTCTGGATTTTTCATTGTTTGAATTTTACCTACTCCCCTAACTTCTTAAATCCAAGCCCACAGACCTCACCACTGTTCATACCCTTGTGGTTGGGGTCAATGTTTCCACTGGATGAACTTCTACCTCATTTAACCAGCACCTCCAAACCATTGTACATTACCTCCCAACCAACATTCAAGACACTGCTCACTTTCTTTGCTGCATTGCTGCAGTTCTTGTTTCATTACTACCAGATTCTTTGTAGGACACTGTTGATGCGACCTGCTTATTCATCACCTTCCCACATGGACATGGCCTTGTGGCCATACAATACTCCTTTTCTTAATGTCCTTCTGATCCCAAAGCCACCACCTCTTTCTTAATGCTCCTCCTACAGCCACATCCTGCCCTTGATTATTTCACTTTTGAACACCGGAACTACAGACAGATCAGTGGTACTGTCATGGGTAGTTACGTGCCATCCACTCCAATCAACACCTAAAACCTCTTGTCTGATTTAAATTCATTGATGAGATTTTTTCGTAATCTGGACTCATGGCAAGGATAATCTTGTACTCCTTACTCCATTGTCTCAGCACCTTCTCCAAATCTGCTTCACCAGGTCCTTCTCAACTCAATGAGCCACCATCCTAGATGTTGATCTTTGCTTCTCAGAAGGCTATGTAAATAGGTCTGTGCTGCCTGGGGTATCTGTGCGGTCTGAGGTGCCTTGCCACAGCTTGCACAGCTCCCCCCGCCAGAGGTTCATGTCCTCCCTCGGGCATGGATGTGTGTGTTGTCCTTAGTGTAAGTTAGTTTAAGTTAGATTAAGTATTGTGTAAGCCTAGGGACTGATGACCTCAGCAGTAACTTACCACAAATTTCCAAATACATCCATTTATATCATGTGTGCCAGTTATCAATTTAGACATCTGTCAACCATTACACATCAAAAAGTCTCTTCCATATATCCTCACCACCCATATATCCCACAATTACAGTAGAAAACAGGGATTGTTGAAATACGCTGATAAATTTACCAGAGCATTAATTTCCAGATAATACCCTGTCCAGATCATCCATGAACAGATCTCCTACACCATCTCCTCCTCTGACTGCAGTAACCCTGTTAACTAGACATTGATCGGTGCACCTCTAATCACTCAGTACCACCCTGGCCTTGAAGAGCTTAACCATGTCCTTCACCAGGGCTCTGACGACCTATTGCTATGTTCTGGGGTGTGGGATATCATATCCAAAATCTTACTCACAAAACACAAAATAGAGGTTCACCAGCCATGTGACCTACGGAATATCATTGTCCGTTCCTACTCCAATCCCACTTTCAATCGTGCCCTACTTTGGGTCATTACGTTGTGTTCGATGTAGTTGCAAGACCTAGACCTGTCCCATACATCCACCTGCCACCTCCTGTCACAGTCCAGTTACAGGTATCTCTTACCTAATAAAAGACAGGACCACTCATGAAAGCGGCCATGTTATATATCAGCTATGCTGCAATTGCTGTAAACCATTCTATGTGTGAGTGTCAACTAACCAACTGAATGGCCACTGCCAAACTGTGGTAAACCAGAAAGGTGACCATCCAGTTGCTGCATATGCAGGGCACCACAGCACCCATAACTTCAAAAGTTGCTTCACCATTTGGGCCACTTGGATACTCCCTTCCAGCACAAGCTTTTCTGAATTATGCGGGTAGGAATTGTCTCTCCAGCATATCCTGCACTCTCGCTATCCCCTCTACCATAAATCTCCACTAACTAGTTTCCCACTTCCTCACCTTACATTTTTCTTTCTCCCCTCTATCCACACCACTCCTTCCCCTTCCAGATCATATACTGCCTTTTCTCCCACCAATCCCCCCCCCCCCCCCCTCATGTGTTCTCGCTCTTTCTCTCTATTACTCTCTCTTTTTCTCTCTCTCACTTTCACTCTTCCTCTCTCTCCCCTTCTTTTTTTCACCCTTCTCCCTTACTCTCTCCACTTCCTATCTCCCTCTTCATCACCACCTTCCTCCCCCTCCCCCTCCCCACCTTCTCCCTCTCTGTAGCCCTTATTACACTCTAGCCTCTGAACTCTTTTCATCTTGTTGTGCAGCTGCTGAGTCATTTGGTGAAAGACCTACCTCACACTACCCTGCTGCCCTCCTTTGTATTACGTGCCCTTCCCTAGTCCCTCCCACCTTCGTCTGTACAATCAACTGCTTTCAGTAATCGATATCCAATAATTAGTCTTGTCACTACCATGAATGTGTATGTCCTGGGTATCTGTGTGGTTTTGTGTGAGAATGCATGTACTCTTACTAGAAGAAGATTAAGAGCTAGAAAGCTAGTGTTAACTGTTTTCCATTACATGTTTCTATGCATCATGCATGAGTTCTCAATTGGTAAGTAGTTGCCTTTCCCTTATTGTGTGTATTTGCCATTCAGGAATTCCTATTAGAATTATGCAATCCAACTGCCAAGTTAAAGTATTCTGTCGTATACATGAACTTTTACTTTTTTATATCCAGCACTGTAATCTTTTACTAGCATTTGGCCTACCTGTCTAATAAATTATCATTAATAGAAATAGTTAATATTTTCACAAGTAGCAATTATGTGATCTGTAGCTATTGCACTTGGTGACCTATTTTATTTGGGATAAGTAGAATCAAGTCTTTCAAGCCATTTTGTAGAATCAGTCTATGATTTATATATTCTTTTGTATGTTCTCTACAGTGTTTATGTTTACGTCACTGAGAATTACTATACTAATATTAAGTCTTTTAAATGTCATTGTTATTCTCTTGGTATAATTATTATACACTGCTAAAAGATAATGATGTGATATTGCAATACAATCATCACAAAAATACATTTTCATGGCTATTTTAGTATATGACTGTTTTAGTATATGTTATAATACATTTGTTTATTGTTTGACCATGGACTCTTGCTGATAATTTTCAGCTTACAGTATGGATGTGTCACTCGTAATGGTTGATAGAAGTGTATAAAAACTTGAAACATACATATATTTATACTTTGTTTCAATACATCTCTATAGATTTACTTTTAACCCTTACTTAATTCTACTGTCATCAGTATTTTTTTCGAATAATATAAATTGATTAATTTGTAAATATTGCAGAGTGATCGTTTTCAAACTGTGGACATTGTCGACAGGAGTGGCTTTCCTGGAAGCCTGCAACAGGTTGATATTAAGCGAATAAAGCTTCCTGATATAACTTCTCCCATGAAACTTGATTGGAAAGAGAATTTTTCAATATTCCTACCAGCACACCGAGAATATGCTGCAGAGCTGGTCAAAATTTTCATGGGTAAGGAGCTGGTCAAAATTTTCATGGGTATGGTATACTCTCAGTCAAATAGTAAATCTGTGTGTGATGATAATGTAATCACAGATTTGGTTTACCAAAAGAAGATATAGCTGATGCAGTGTTCTATCACCTTAAGTTGATGTGGCAATGTATGTGAGGTAACTAGTGTAAATTGTGTCTCGTATATACAGGATGCTACAGATCTTTCATACCAGCTCCAATTTTTGAAAACAGTATACCTGATCTCTTTTTGTTAAAATGTGTTTAGGCATATTGGTAAAACAGAATGGTGAACCTTTTGTTGTCTGAGGACTACTGGTAAATGAAAAGAACTCTCAACATCCCAATTTCAACTTGGAACATAGCAAATTTAAAAGGGTACTTTTCTGACGCTTTGGTTACATCATCAAAAATTCCCTGTACAAACCATGATTATATGAGTAATTGTTGTGTAAATAAACAGGATCTTGTGAATGTATATTAAGAATTGCAGTGTCACGGTAGCTTGTTTGATGACTGTACTTACACACGTAGCACATGATATTGTGCATGCCATCTCATCTAGTGTTCTGAATACTCACAATTTTCAAAATAATTCAGTCGCTGTATTCAGTCGCTGTTTGCAGTAGTGGACTGGAACCACTACTTGGTTCTGGCCTGCTCTGATAGTCTTTCTTCTTCACTGGGCAGTTATGTGTGGGGCTGTAAGAGAGGAGGGGCTATAAGAGAGGCTGTTCTCCATTAACGTCCTCAAATCAACAAATAATCAAACTTCAGTTTAGCTTCAACATCATAAACATCATTTCACATTAACATCTTGCAGAACAGTAGAATTACAACTGCCAGAGTAGACAATGTTCTCTATGTGACAGATCATTAACCAAGGTCCAAATCAACAAATCTGATATCTCCGCACAGAGAAGCCATTCATGCATTGTCATCAGAAGAGCTATTCCATGGACTCAGCTTGTCTCTGGAATGGCACCAGCAAGGAGTAAGCAGCCCCACATCACGGCAGGTGGCGATGTAGTGACACCCGTACTCCTCTCCAGACCTATGGCTTCCATGGATTACTCTGTCTCTGCACATAATTTCCCAAATTTCCCAGACAGTGGGCTCTCCAGTCTTTCTGCCTAACTTACACTTTAAGAAATCTCCTGACATATTCCATTGGCTAAGTTGAATCTTGTATGAGACATGCTATTTTTCTATGAAAGAGCCTGTGACACGACATATCCCACCATGGAGGCATGAGATGTCAGAATCATTGGTTTACATTGAGCTTGCATTGCTCCTTTTTAATATTTTATTATTGAGACTTAGTGTCACACTTAACACATGTCATTTGATATTAGCTATGTTATTATATTCTTTTGAGTAAAAAAGAAAACTGAAACTTCATTATTCCATTATAATTTATTTTTACTTTTTTGTATACCTTTGCATACTTTTTAGAATGTCATTATTTAAAATTTTATTTTCATCTACCTATGTAAGGAAACTGTATGATGATGCATTCCTTTACAACATAATCTATAACTTGTTATTCTCCTGAAAAAAAAATCATCATTGTTATTATTGCTGCTCTTCCTGTTTGGAGGATGCCTTTATAAAACTGTCTCTTAACTTTGCTTTTGTAAAAAATGATATGTTACCTGCATTCAGAGAGGAAGATATCCCTCCATTATTCAAAATACCTGATGGGTCAGTGTTCTACATAAAATTTAATCTACTCCCTACAACTGTAAAGGTCAGCTCATCCATGAGTCCACCTTACCTAGATATAAGTCACCTCATCTGTGAGTCTACCTAGTCTTAAAAAAAAGTCAAGGTCATCTCTTCTGTAGGTTCACCTTGCCTAACCCAGGGTGTCTCTGTTATGAGTCCACCTAGGCCATTTACCACCTAATCTTCATATATATATGTGTTTCACTAACCGTGATGCTACTTCATGGAGCATCTGACCTGCTTGCCTATTCTGTTTTTTTTTTTTTGGCTGACATTCTCCTTCATAACACTACTGTTGAATTATTTATTTCTTCCTTTAGTATTTCACAGTCTTACTCCCAGTAGGCTTACATTGTCCCTCTCCTTTTAAGCATTATGTGTTTACTTCTTAACAATGGAGTTGCTTTGTAGTAATTTCATACCCCTTTTCTCCTGTTGTTCAATTTAAAGTTATCTGTACACGGAGATGTTAGCATGTAATTCACTTCTTTCTAATGGGCTGGTTTTGTGTTGCGTATTTCTGTGTGTGTGTGTGTGTGTGTGTGTGTGTGTGTGTGTGTGTGTGAGCACATGCGTGTGTGTGTGTGTGCGCACATGCGTGTGTGTGCAAAAACCATTAGTCTCAAGACTTTTAATTCTTCTGTTCATTTCCTCCCCTGTAAAAGTGTATAAAACCAGCTTTCCATACACACATTGCATAGAAAGTAAACGAAATATCCCCATAAACGGACAATGAAAGTTGGAGTCCTACATCGCTTGAGACATTGTAATGATACTGCACTTTTGTAGACGTATTTTAGTAATAATATAGGACACTTTTGGACCATTGTCTCCCTGAGGTTTCAATGAATTTCTTTATAATTTCTGTATTATATAGGCATTTTTCCTTGCCTGTCACTGTATTCGCTAGGAACACTGCCTTAGGATGTGAAATTCCAACTATTTTATGAAGGCCAATATAAGTCAGAAAAAATTTACTCGTTTCCTTTTTCAACCCCAAATTCTGTGAGTGATCTTTCACTAATACTAAATCATAAATACATAAGTTAGATATACTATCATTTTTGTTAAAGTTGTGCAATCTTATATTTGCTTAAGTAAATTGCATATCATTGGGCTGTATTACAGTTCCGGTAGGCAGATGAAACAGTTTCAATAGATGGTCTCTATGAAAGGTTTGCCTAAAACTTCAACAGCTAATAACCCTCTAGAAAGGTGTGGTAGCTCATTTAAAATTGTTTGAAGTCCTGGAATAAGCTGAGCCACAGAAGTATTCCCATCACAGCAGAATGTTTTTTTTTTTTTTTTTTTTTTTTTTACACAGTATGCCAGTTACCTTCAGACTAGTTTCCTCAACAATTCTCAACATCCTGTTTTGTATGTCCTTCACGTGTAAAGCACATTTTGGAAATGATGTTCATTGTTCTCACTCATTCGTACTAAAGTATTACTAAAGTCTAAAAACTGTTCTCATACCTCATTCCTCACTGTATCACATTGTTTCTCACTTTCCTCTACAGCCTTTTATTTATATGAATTTAATGATTTTTGGTAGTCTGAAATTCTATCACTTGTTTTTACTTTTGCTTGCCTTGGTTCTCTGATATGGGCATCTAAATCTTTTTCCAGCTTTTCTAAGTTGCCTTCGTATTTTCTGTGCTAGCAAACAATTCTGTTTTGGAATCGTTGATTTTCCTGATCAACTCATTTGTGTTATCATCAATTTTTTCCTTAAATCATCTCTTAACTCATTTCTTAACTCATTTGTTAATTTAACTAGGAAATCACAGAGCCCTACAGGTGTTCCCGATGCCATTCTATGTCTTATTATCGGCATATAAGTATGGATATCCAGTATTCTCTTAAGAATTGTGTTTTGTTTAACCACCAAGTCTCCCACCTGCAGTATCACTATCATGTACAACTCAGTTTCTTTTGTAAAGAAATTGTGTGTATCTCAATCCATCACCCAAACTACTAACAGTACTTGTTTGGTACTTCAACGGCTCATCGGGTGTGTGGGCTGGACTGTGAGAGTGGTAGGTTGTCCAGCATTGGCATAGTGGAGTATTTTCTGTGCTAGCAAACAATTCTGTTTTGGAATAGTCACATGGTGTAGATTTCCCAAAGAGTAATCAAAGCAGGGACAGCCGGGACATAGACATAAAGGTGCTTGGTGGCTGCTCCTAATTTGTTGTTTTCTGTGATTCATATTTTATGAACTGTCATCTTTCTCTGTATTTTATTGATAATCCACTGTAGTTAGAGGGTTTTGCTGTTTTCTGAGTGCTAACAAACAATTCTTCTTGACTTTGCTTTTCCAAAATAGAAAATTTTTTTGCGCAGTGTTGCTGGTGTCTGTTGTCAAGGGCAACAAGTCTAACTTCTTAGCAAAATCTACATTTTTTAAAAACCATATCATATTTTGTGGTAATCACTCTCTTTCCACTGCTCAACTGTTATTTCTGTCCTGTCACAATAGCCAAGTGCAGTGTTGCAATGGGTTTATTGATGCTTGTACTTACATATATAGTACATAACTTGCATATGCTGTCTTTTCTGGTGTTCTGAAGACTCACAATTTCTTTAAATAATCCAGAGGCTGATTGCAGTAGTTGTCTGGACCCTCTACTCAGTTCTAGACTGCCATGATAACCATTCTTCTTCACCTGGCAGGTACACATGGAGCTTTAAGAGAGGCTGTTTTCCAACTATCATCACCATATCAACAAATACTTGGATGTCAGTCTAACTTGTATATTCTTCAACATCATAAATAACTTTTACATTAACATTTTACAGAACACAAGGTTAGTATTACAACTGCCAGAGCACACAGTGTGCTCCATGTGACATCTTCACCCACAGTCCTAATTGACAAGTTTTATATCTCTGCACAGAGAAAAAGCCAGTCATGCATTGTCATGTGCGGAGCTATTCCAGTGGCCGAGCTTATCTCTGGCATGGCACCACATGGAGTATGTGGCCCCCCATCACAGAAAGTGCCAATGTTGTAATACATGTACCACTCCCCAGACATATGGCTTTCATGGATTACTCCATCTCTGCACAAACTTTCCCACATTCCCCAGACAGTGGGCTGACTGGACCTTTACCTAACTTACTCATTATGAAATCTTCCAATATATTTCATTGACTAAGTTAAACATTGAGTGTGACATGCTATTGCCTACTAAATAGCCTGCGACACTACAAAATGCAACACAATAATAGGGAACACAAGAAGAATTAGTAGCCAGATACTATGTGGAAAACAGCCTTTTCTCATAAGCAGGGTTACAAAGATGGGTGTTTAGCAAGTCCCATTTACTGTGTGTAGTACATAACAAATTAAACCTTACAAGAGGAAGCTTAAGGAATGTTCTAAGACTGTATTCACTGGAAAACCAAAAAGAGTATTTTCAGCCATATGATCAGAAAGGTTTCCCTACTTTGTGTTCATTTACACATTTTCTTCACAATGTTTGACTACTAGTTCTTTTCAGTAATTGATTGGTTTAGATAACTGTGTGTGTTTTTATTTTCAGTGTCAGTGAGGTGGGGTAATGAGAGAGTGAAATTTGTTTCTGGTATATAGCTTAACCCTTTTGAACAACATCAATCAGTATGGTAAACTTAATGTGCCTCTCCAAAGAATGGCCCACAACATTACATACTCCCTGTTCTAATTGACATGAGTATGTGCATTAGTTGTAAAGAGAGCTCTCCATGGAATTCACCTGTTCTTAGTCACTTTCAAAGCAAGATTTGGTAAACTTTGCAGAACTTAACATCATATGAGGTTATTGTTACTGTATCTAGTTGTGGATTGCAGTGGGTGTGAAGAACACTCTCCATGGAATTCATGTGCTCTTAGTTACTTTCAAAGCAACATTTAGCATACTTTAACATCAGATAAGATTATTGCTAATTTTCCTAGTTTTGGAGGAAAGGGTGAAGCTCAAACTGTGAACATGATGACAGCCTATCAACTGAGCAATCAATTACTTGCAGCTAATTATCTGTATTCTAGAACTTAAATCTTATTTGATACAATCTGCTCCAAGCACTAATCATTCATATCTCCTTAGGCATCCCGCGCAAGTTTTATTTCCTTTAACAATTTATACAACTTGTATTTAGTTTTATTTCACTCTAAACTATCTTTAAATAACTATAAATGAACTACTAGATCTGTTCTGAAATCTTGAGTCTTAATGTGTTTTGCCATTTATATTTCTGTCATCTCTTGTATGGTGATTGTATTTCATAGGTGGTTAGTAGGCCCTTCCCTTCTCTTTCACATTTTGAGGAAGAATAATTTGAAGCATACATGTACTCAAATACAGCACATTTTTCAGCATTTCCTATTATACCATAGAGACAAAATTGAATGCAGACATATACAATGTGCAAAAAGTAAATGAGATGCTGTGATGGATTTGAATACGGAGTGTTATTTTATGTAGACGCAGTAGACCCCAATTGGGTCTAATATTATTTGATTTATAATGAGATGAAGGTAAACTAAACAAAGATTTCAAAATTATTTATCTGTCTCTAGTCATTGTATTACTATTGTTGTTCTTAAAATCAAAGTTTCAGTATGACTGACTAGAGGTTAACTTTCTTTTCGCTGGTTTTCTTAAAATAACTTTATTCCATTTTTTGCAGAGATGGAGAATGTTGAAGACCTTCTGTCTGCTTCAGTTTACTGTAGAGAGCGTATAAATCCATATCTTTTTGTTTATGCAATGTCAGTGGCTATAACACACAGAACAGATACACTGCACCTGCCTTTGCCTTCATTGGCTGAGGTTTTCCCTGACAAGTTCATGGACAGAGGGATTTTTTCAAAAGCTAGACAGGAAGCAAACATCGTGCCACCAGGCTCAAGGGTGAGAATAAACCACATTTATTGCACTGTTTTGTATCTTGGAACTAAATTACAGTTTAATGATACTAACAATAAAGTACTCCGCAAATAATGACATTTCTGTTGTGATGGACACCAATATGTGTTTGATATATTTTTGTTTTCAAGTAGGCAGATGGTTTCATCAGTACTTTTCCTGAATGATTTTTTACTTTTCTTTATGATCTGTAATATGATTGTTGATTGTAAAAACCAGTCATTTCTGTTGTATTTTGTTCTGTTGTGCTAGTGAGCAAAGGGTTTAAAGAAGTTTGATTTAACTGATTATTTTACAACAAGACTACTGTTCACATTTCAATGGTATCTTTGAGTTACTATGTTTACTTATTATAAATGCTGAGTTACTATGTTTACTTATTATAAATGCTGAATTGTATGCTATCTTATTTAACCAGGTAATGTGATATAAAAATTCATGTGACTTCAACATTCAATATGGATAGTGTTATTATTTCAAAAGCATGAGTAATTTGTGGGTCTCCTGTCATAAATCATTTGATTTCCTTTCTGTTATTGATTTAAGATAACGCCACTCTATCACAGCGAATGCTGAGCTAGATTTTGAAGGGACTTTAAACCCTAACTATTCTTCCTTCTTTCACAATGAATGTTGTCTGTTACTAAAAGCAGCTACACTCTGACTCCACATGGTATTTTTGCATGATGTTCTAATGCCTGTCAAATATTTTCGTACATTCTAAGTGAGAGTAAGGAGAGTTACAATGGAATTATTATTTCTTGTAACAGCTAGGAATTTCCACAGGTCTCTGCTTGAAGTGCAGTTTATATATACTGGCATTTACATACGTAACATTTCTACTTTGGCAGGGCTGTGACAGGTAACCGGCAATAGCCCTGTAATAGGAACAACCCTATCATTTTCCTGGAGTAATTAATGAAAACCACAGAACAGAAAACCTAAATCATCAAATAGTTGAGCTGCTGAGTCATTGATAGCCACATAAACATACTGAGAATGTTGCTGGATTTTGGACAAATCCTTCTTTAGAAATATAGAGTACATATACACACACATAATTTCATACAAATACACTTGCTTTGCTACATTGTTCTAGCTGACTATACTGAGCTGCCAGCTCACTGCCAGTGAAGCCTGACAGGCAAAAGAAGGCGATAACCCTCAATTTAATGAGACTCAGACTAATCACTTTATCTTCTGTGTTTTTGAATGTACCACATGATAATATACCAATATCTTAAAATATGCTCTTGTGGGTTAGCATTTTTCTGCCAATCCCTTCATATACTGATGGATGGGCAGTCCTGTAAGGAGGAGGAGAGAAGTAGGTTAGCTGCAGACAATAGCATGTTTTCAGAGTGGACATTTCACTCATCAGTGGAGTATGTACAAAGTACTATACTGAAACTTCATGACAGATTAAATGCACACATATTGGTAAGTAGCCTATCAAAAGTTTCCAGCAGTTGGTTTCACAATGTTTATAGCATAGCTCTTTTATTGGACACCAGTACAGTAAGATATAAGATCTCTTCCTGTAGTTATCAATTTTAACAATTTTGTTTGAGGTATTTTTCCTTGTGAGCAACATCCATAACTCTCTGTCAGTGTACAATTATACCTCAGTTAGCATAACTCTTACTGACTGTTGACATGCTTTTGTATGCACCATAAAGAGACTGCTGAATCTATGTGCTATGTGACATCTATATTAAAAGTAAGGTCTGTGTCTTGTTTCATACTGTAGTATATTTTTTCCCACAGTGTAACTATGTGCAGATTACACTTATTAGATGCCTAGTTCACAGCTATACCTTTTACTCAGAAAATATGTTTGACTTGGAACAGGTTCCTATAGAAATTCCAGTGGACTACACTGCATCCAACCTTGATCCTGAACATCGTGTGTCATATTTCCGTGAGGATATTGGGATCAACTTATGTCACTGGTACTGGCATATAATTTATCCAGGTCAAGGACCATTTCCAATGAATGGTACAGATCGTGCTGGTGAGCTCTTTTACTACTACCACCAACAAATTGTGGCCAGGTCAGTCTCTTTTTTATTTCTTATAGGTATCTAAAATTTTTCTCTCAGATTTGCTACAAGACTACAAACTGTTATTTTATTTTACGAAAACTATGTTTTCATTATTGTGCATATAAATATCAATGTCTAATAGAGTCAGTATGACATAGTTTGCATTTCAGGGATCAGTGAGAGTATTTTCACATTGAAATATATAATTTCATAGGAGAAATGTCCAATGATGAGCCACAAAAGTTAGTATCCACTAAAGAAAAAATAACAATATAGTGTGACCAGCAATTCTGCAATGAAAAATATCCTTTAGATTTCCGTAGTTTTTGAGTGAAATTATTGTTTCTTTTCTTGATGTGTTTGTTGATTTCTTAAGGGGCTCCAGAAAGGTTCAAAATCATGAAGTGTTCAACTTTTACTTTTTTGCATGTTAAAAATCTTCAAACTTTCCCCTTTCAGTTCAGAAGCCTGCAGCTATTTCTAAAATTTTTTTGAAATATGTTCTGCATGGGTGTGACCCACTGTGGCATTGGTAAACTGCTGTCAAATGTTGAACTCATGACTCTACATGCTCATAATGTACATTTTAGTGGTATGAGAGAAAATAAGTGTTGTGGCTAGCCTGTGGTAGTTCAATATATATCACTTGCTACATTGTCATGTGTTTCATGTTTATTTACTCTTTTGTAATCTTGAAAATATTCGTAGTGAATTCTGTTCATTGAAGTATCTGTTTTATTGAAGGATAATCATGGGTGAATTTAAAGTGACTAGAAATCCTCTGAAGGCTTTTAAGAAAAGGAAAAATGTTAGAAAGCCAAAGGTAGGTGTTATTACCAAAATCAATAGAGATGATAACCAAGTTTGTGAACCTAACCTTGCTAGTACCCTTGCCCCTTGCAATGAAAGTGAGAAAGAAAGTACTTTGTACAGGAAGCTTGATTCAGTTAGAGAAAAGTATGAATGTTTTATGGGCAAGTTGGATGTGAATGAAATATTCAATATGTCAGTTCTTAATGGAATTTTTGCAAACTGTGTAAGATGTATTCAGCATAGTGAAGTCGGAATGGAACTCTCTATAAAAAATCACGTAAGTCTTGGAACTGAAATGGAACTGAAGTGTATTAAGTGTTCATACATGACCACCTTTTGTAACAGTGTTTCAGTAACCCCAACTGAAGAAAATGGTAGCAAAATCTATGAACACAACATTAGATTTATTTATGTCTTGTGTACAATTGGTAAGGGTGCTACTGCAGATGCAGTTTTCTGTGGCATGAAGAGTCTTCCAAATCCCCCAATGAAGTTTGCGAACTATCATAGATTTATAGGGACTAAAGTAGAAGATGTCTGTATAGAATCTGTGTAAGAGGCAGTAATAGGAAACAGTGGTAGTGCAAACTTGATTGCACTATTCGTTGGTACTTGGCAAAAAGGGGTAAGACAGATACTGCCTACAGGAAAATTAAAGAGACCTTTGGAGAAAAGAGAACGACTTGTATGAAATATCAAGAGCTCGGATGGGAACCCAGTTCTAAGCAAAGAACGGAAAGCAGAAAGGTGGAAGGAATATATAGAGGGTCTATACAAGGGCGATGTACTTGAGGACAATATTATGGAAATGGAAGAGAATGTAGATGAAGATGAAATGGGAGATACAATACTGCGTGAAGAGTTTGATAGACCACTGAAAGACCTAAGTCGAAACAAGGCCCTGGGAGTAGACAACATCCCATCAGAACTACTGACAGCCTTGGGAAAGCCAGTCCTGACAAAACTCTACCATCTGGTGAGCAAAATGTATGAGACAGGCGAAATACCCTCAGACTTCAAGAAGAATATAATAATTCCAATCCCAAAGAAATCAGGCATTGAAAGATGTGAAAATTACCAAACTATCAGTTTAATAAGTCACGGCTGCAAAATACTAACGCAAATTCTTTACAGATGAATGGAAAAACTGGTAGAAGCCGACCTTGGGGAAGATCAGTTTGGATTCCATAGAAAAATGGGAACACGTGAGGCAATACTGACCCTACGACTTATTTTAGAAGCTAGATTAAGAAAAGGCAAACCTACGTTTCTAGCATTTGTAGACTTAGAGAAAGCTTTTGACAATGTTGACTGGAATACTCTCTTTCAAATTCTGAAGGTGGCATTGGTAAAATACAGGGAGCGAAAGGCTATTTACAATTTGTATAGAAACCAGATGGCAGTTATAGGAGTTGAGGGACATGAAAGGGAAGCAGTGGTTGGGAAGGGAGTGAGACAGGGTTGTAGCCTCTCCCTGATGTTGTTCAATCTGTATATTGAGCAAGCAGTAAAGGAAACAAAAGAAAAATTTGGAGTAGGTGTTAAAATCCATGGAGAAGAAATAAAAACTTTGAGGTTCGCCGATGACATTGTAATTCTGTCAGAGACAGCAAAGGACTTGAAAGAGCAGCTGAACGGAATGGACAGTGTCTTGAAAGGAGGATATAAGATGAACATCAACAAAAGCAAAACGAGGATAATGGAATGTAGTCAAATTATGTCGGGTGATGCTGAGGGAATTAGATTAGGGAATGAGACACTTAAAGTAGTAAAGGAGTTTTGCTATTTGGGGAGCAAAATAACTGATGATGGTCAAAGTAGAGAGGATATAAAATGTAGACTGGCAATGGCAAGGAAAGCATTTCTGAAGAAGAGAAATTTGTTAACATCGAGTATAGATTTAAGTGTCAGGAAGCCATTTCTGAAAGTATATGTATGGAGTATAGCCATGTATGGAAGTGAAACATTGACGATAACTAGTTTGGACAAGAAGAGAATAGAAGCTTTCGAAATGTGGTGCTACAGAAGAATGCTGAAGATTAGATGGGTAGATCACATAACTAATGAGGAGGTACTGAATAGGACTGGGGAGAAGAGGAGTTTGTGGCACAACTTAACTAGAAGAAGGGATCGGTGTTCTGAGGCATCAAGGGATCACCAATTTAGTATTGGAGGGCAGCGTGGAGGGTAAAAATTGCAGAGGGAGACCAAGAGATGAATACACTAAGCAGATTCAGAGGGATGTAGGCTGCAGTACGTACTGGGAGATGAAGAAGCTTACACAGGATAGAGTAGCGTGGAGAGCTGCATCAAACCAGTCTCAGGACTGAAGACCACAACAACAACTGGCATAAACAGGGACACACATCTCTTCATGGTGTAATATATGCCTCCAATATATATACAGGGAATGTTTTAGATGTAGCAGTAATATCTAATCTTTGCTGGATTGCTTTTAAATCCTATAAATATTAGCATATACATTGCAGAATACAAATTTGTTAGCACTCTGTTACTTAAATAATGATATTGCTTCATTATGAAAGCTTGTATATTGGCAACTATTGCCACTATATAAACTTAACAAAATGTTCATAATTTACTTTAACATCAGATTTGAAATACTTTAATTACTGTAAAGATTTCTGATAAGCAAACTGTACAATTTATCTAATCAAATGCAAACAGTAACATCTGTTACCATACTGCTAACTATCGGACATAAGAATTAGCTTGCCTGTCACAGTGCCCAACTCCGTATAGCTGTAGACAAGCATTTGTATGGTTGGATGGGATCAGCAAAAGATATATGTCACCATTATTGTAAATAGTATTTTTATTAATGGCATGGTGATTGGTTGTGATCTGCCTGCTGGTAGAGCTTGCTTTACTATTTAAATCTTTAATGTTGTCAAAACGTATGACATAATTTTGAAACATATGGGGTATGTTATGTATATGCAAAGTCTTACAGTTACATATTTCATTAATACTGGCATAGAAAACGTGTTTACAAATGTCATATGCTTCTCTGTCATACTGCAGACCTGAAGATGACATCAGAGTTGAAACCTGTCATCAGATCAAAATAAATATTTAAATGTGTGCTTAGATCTGAAGTATTTATTCAAATATTATTATTTACTATTTTTTGTTACTGGAGTTTTTGAAATTTTCGCTACTGCACCTTGGTTACAATATTTGTTTTGGTAATGATTTAATAGGTCTTACATAATGCTTTATTATTACATGAAGCTATTTCACATTTCCAGCACCATAAAGCAAAACTTTTGTGTCAGAGTAAATTTCTGTCTCATCTGTCATATATTGGAACAGCAAATCATTGTAAGTACCAGTCTCTTATATTATGAAAAAATATTCTTGAAGACACTCTTCCTGTTTCTTCTTTTGCCAAGACAGCACTTTGTAGTTCTCTGCAGTACTTATCTTCATGATGAAGTCTTCTAAAGTGCAGCCCAAGATGTAAGACCCTTCTTGCCAAGAATAAAAAACTGAGCCAAATCATAAAGTGATTTTTTTGCTCAAATAAGCATACCCATATGGTTGCAACCCATTAAAAACACTGTTTCCTCAAAGTCCAAGATCCAGTTATTAAGTGGGGATTCATGATTGCCAGTAAATGACGTAAGAGCAGCTTCAGCATTACAAAATAATAGAGAAAATTTATGGTGCTCCTATAAATGTGCTGAGACTTGTGTTTCACGTTTATTGACTGTTCTTAATAGCAACCTTTTCTTATTTTTTTCTCTAGTAAACTCAGTTTTTATCAGTACCCATTTTGATTGTATTTTCTTGTCTATCAGCAACATCAGTCTCCTCTTCAAATTATATGTCATTTTTAATTTTCAGTGCACATTTGTCAGTCTTGGATAAGTAACGACAGCTTTCACTAGTCAGTTCATTTTTCAAGCCACTTTCTATACATAATATTAGCATATTGCTCCAACTCTACTACAAAAATGGCTCATCAATAGATGAATAAATGTCTTTGTAACTTGAAGTTCACCAGCTTCTGATTTAAAAATGTACCAGAAAATTCTGTCAAACATTTCCAATTTTTTCTATTATCTGAAAAAGTTTTGAAAACTCACTTATGTTAAATTTAATGGTTTTAATTGGTGAACAGGTTATATTTTCAAATTACTTTTCTGATTTCATATTTCATCTACTTGTTTGACTCTTCACAATGCTCCAAAATAGCTGAAACAAATCTGTTACAATGTCTCTCAATTAACCCATCAGCAAACCTGCTGTTTCAAATTACAACTCAGCATTCCACAGAATTTGTTTTACCTCATAGTTTTTCGTTTTGTTTTGGTATTTCAGCTTTTGGCACAATGCAAAACGTTTATCATTGCATTATTCAGTTTTGGCTAAAACTCATTCATCTGGTCAATCCTGGGTCCCCAAAATTTAAGTGGGAAATGGTTCCATCTCTGATATAAACTATTTATTACCACTACAGCTACAAATTCTAACAAAAGAAATGAATGAAAAGTACACTGGAACTCATGTCTTCTTTGCAAACATAGCTTCTTGATGAAAATACAAAAACTACCCAGTGATATTCATCCTCTCTGCTGGATCACTTGTCTGGTCTTGAGAGTGTTGGTCACTATATCCTCGTGAATAAAGCTAAGATCCTAATAATAAGTGGAATAGTAGGCAAGTGGCTTTAATCTTATCTGTGTGATATACAGCAGAAAGGTATCATTGAAGGAATGCATGGTGGCTGAGTTACCTTCAGACTAACACTGTATGGTGACTGAAATGCCTCAAGGTTCATTATTGCACCCACTGGTTTTCTAATATTTACTAACTAGCCTTTTTCCCATGACTTTGCTTGTATATGTGTTCAACACATATATTGTATACTTCTCCTCATGCTTCCTCCCTGTGTCCACCTCTTTTTCCCCCTCTCCCTGTCCTCTTCATCCTCCCACCTTCATCTGTCCATCCCCTTTTCCTGACTCTGTCTGTTTCTCCATCTCCTCCTCCCTCTTCTCTTTGTAAATCTTCTCCACTTTTTCTTTCTAATCACACCTTCTTCACCCCTCTCTTTGTCCTTATGCCTTTCCCCCTTCTTCTGTTCATCTCCTCCTACCCCTCTTCCTTTTCCAACTGCACACTACAACTGTACAGTCTCCAACCGCCTCCTACATCTTCACCTCCTCCCACTTCTCTCTGTCCATATCCTGCTGCCTTTCTCTCTGATCATCTCCTCATCCCCTCTTTCTTTCTGCACAACTCATTCTCCCACTCTCTCTCTGTTGGCACTCTCCTCCCCCTCTCTCTGCCCATCATCTCCTCTCCTTCTCTTTCTATCCATATCCTCTTTCCCCTTTCTCCATCTACATCATCACCCTGACCCCCACTCTCTATGCTCAACCATGCCAATCCACATGGGTAATCCCTATGAGGCTTGTCAATACTACCTACCCAACATGATTCTCATACAGGGCAGCCTACATGTGAACTCTTGTGGGAGCCAGGCAGTTGTAACATCTGAGAGCTAATTCTTGTACTGCAAACAGGGCTGTGTGAACTAAATTTTAAACATCTGATTACTTTACACATCAGTTAGAGTGCTAAATATTTGCCTTTAAGTGTGAGAGAGAAGAAAAGTATCAGAAAGATTTTAAATTATGTTCAAAGTTTCTTGGAAGACACTAAGTGTTGTCATTATAAAACACTGGATGGATATAAATGAGGTGATTTGCACTCAATTTGAAGCAAAAGCTAGTTCTCTGCACATCTCGATATTTTTGATGTCATATCTCCTGAACTGTGTGTCATCAATGACCTAATTTTGCAGTTACATTCAGTGATACATTTGAATACTGTCTAGAAACTGTGTTGTGAATAGAGTCAGTAATAAAGAAGTAAGCATGCTGCCAAAGTTCATCTGCATGAACAATGAAAATGTAGTAAGAGAGAGACTTATTTCTTTCATCACTTTGTGTGTGTGTGTGGGAGGGGGGGGGGGGGGGGGGGGAGGGGGGGGATGTCAGTGAGAAAAACATTTGTAAGGGTTTGAAATTATGTGTAATGTTTGTTGCAAGTTACTAAGTGCACTCATTACCAAATACTGGCTGAATTAATTCTGAGTGTTTGTGTACCATCAGGAACGCTACCTCAATGAAACGCACAGTTTCTAGCTGTAATACTAGTCTTGTTGTGTTAACTTTTTAACATCAGATTATATGTGTTAATGAGTAGATTATGATAACATTTTAAACTTTTAAATTCAGTCTGTAATTATGTGAAATATTGAAAATGGAATTTTTTGGCCTCACTGCAGCTGGTACTGGGTTCCAGATTTTGGGTTCCAGACTTAGGGCTCCAGGTTCTGGGATAGCACTTTTGTGATATAGATAGACGATGTGCCATTATGTACAGAACGTGGAAAAGTCACCACATTTGCTGATGACACTACTGTATCAGCTAGTAATCCCTTGGGATTTTGCCTTAAGAATCATATCTGGCAGTGGGGACAAAAAGCACAAGAAAAATGGCATTTTTTGGCTATTATCATCTATTTATTGCTTATGGTATAATATTATGGGAAAATCTGTCACTAGAAAAACAAGTGTTCTATGCACAGAAGTGAACAGTAAGAATAATGTTTGAAGCCCTCCCACTATTTTACTCGCTTAGTAGTCAAATTTCCAAAAATGCTGAAGAACGCATTTTTTCTATTTCTGACTGTGAAACCAAATAACAGTTTTCATACTTCTAGCTTTAAAATTACCTTAATAGCAACATATTTTCAAAAACTCTCCCATCACCTACTTCACCCAGTTAAGGGTGGAATTTCAAAAAGTCTCTTGCTTCATGATGCCTACAGTAAAAGATCAACACCCTCTTCAAATTTCAAGTTCCTATCCATAGTGTTTTGGGCCTGGTAATAATGAGTCAATGAATCAGTCAGCCCATATTTCACACCATTGAGGGTTGAATTTCCAAAAACACTGAAACACATTTTTTTTTTCCAACTCAGAAGTATAAAATCAATTTACATAGGTGTAGCTTAAAAATGCTTTAGAGTTCTTTAATAATGATTTGTTTTTAGAAAAGTTTCACCAATATTTCACATCCATAGGGGTTAAATTTCCAAAAATGCTGAAACACATTTCTTTATTTTGGACCATTAAACCAGACACAATTTTTTGTAGCTCTAGCTTCAAAATTGCATTAGTAGTGATTAGAGGGTTGAATGATGGATGCAATTAAGTTAGTTAATGGTAGAAGTTTTACAGTTTTTAATGAAGTTAGTTAAAACGTGAAGGAATATTGGGAGCCAGAAGTCATATGTGTGTTACTCTCTGTTGCATAGCTCAGTGGTAGGGGACCATGATTCAAGTGTGTAGGTGGAGCACTGAGTTAAACAACATGAAGCAGAACACTGTGTTACTGACCAGTGGATGACGTGACAAGAAGCAGCTTGCTGCACTCCAGGATGTCAGCAGTAACCGGCTCACTACACCAGCTGAGCAACACCAGAATATTCCACCGACAACTGGGGAGGAAGAACCACAGACATCAGTGACAGAAATCTGTATTTAAAGACCAGCAGTAAGCTTCTAATCATCAACTGTTTTAAGGCATCGAGGTGATGCAGAGCCTTTGTCACTCAGTGCTGCCACCAGTTCGGAGTCATCACTGTCATCATAGTCATCACAAGTCACCGTTATAGTGCAGATCATCTCCTAGGGGTTGCCAGAGTGATGTCACCACTGTAGTTATTACCATCACTGCTGTTTGACTCCATCAGCAAGCAGCCACCTGTCATGAGAGTCATTAAGTGGGCTGCATTGTGGTAATTCACTGTCGCCATCATCCTGGGATGCTGCCTCCACAAACAAACACTGTGAGCAGGGCCAGAGCTAATCCCCCTGCTGCTGCCACCCCCCCCCCCTCCCCCCCAGCTGCAATCACAGCAGAGGCCTGCGGCACATGGTTCCAGCTGCCATGGTACAACCCAGCAAGGTCATAGAGCCTCTACCGAAGCAGCGGTTTCCAGTTACACCAGTGCAGCTGTAGTTGCAGCAGTGGGCACATGTGTGAGCATCTGCTAGCCAAATTAATCACTGCCAAGAATATTATGAGTGGAGGCAAATCTCGCCAACAACCAATGTATACAGTTGATCAATAAAAGCTGTTATTCTGTCATCATGGTGCCATCCATGGTCACAACCCCACCATTCTTTTCCTCACACCCAGCAGAGAACTCATGTTCAAATATGGCAATGGGTAGTGGAGTCCTGTGCATGTTTACACCGGTGTCAGCAAGACTGCTGAGGAATTGTGGAGGACGGACCTCACAGAGTTAGGAGTCGGCAGTGTGGGGCACCTACAGTGATGGTGTGCCAATTTCTGCCTGGATCATTTTTGTATTCTTTTGGTATACTTTTCTCTTGATTAAATTGTAGTCATGGTGAATGAACATTGAGCTGCTGAGGTTATTGAGCAACTTAGGGATGAGGTAGATAAATTACAGATAGAGTTAAACGGGCTGAGAGTGGCAGGGAGGAAACAGTCACATCCCAACTCACCCGGCCCGGATGGCATTGCTGTGGGATTGATTACCCCATTTTCAGGGAAACAGGAGGGACAATGTTTTTATCTTTCATGACAATTTGCTGCAGCCACCAAATTGGGGGTTGGAGTAAGGTGCATTTATTACATATTGCTAGGCTGAAATTAATGAGAGATGGTAGAGCACACATTATGTGTAATGAGAATTTCAGGAAGGGTTAATAGAGAGGTATCAGAAGAAGAACAGGGAAAGATATTGTCAGGAACAACTTACTAGGGTTTTTCATAAGCAGGATGAATCAACTGAAAGTTTCACTGATGGTATTTGTAAGATCAATGTAGGTACCTCTGAGCTAATGGATGATGACAGGGTTAACTCAGTAACTTTATGGGAAGCAGAGCAGAGGGGTCTTGATGCATTTTTGAGGGGGTTACAACCAGAAATGTTGAGAATGGTTTGTTTGGAATTTCCTGAGTATTTGAGTAAAGCAGTGGATATTTCATTATCATTAGAGGAAACTGAGTCATTTGTTAGGTCACATGAATGGCGGACAGTGTTCAGTATGGACATAAATTGTTTTCAGTGTGGGTGAAAGGGTCATGTGCAAAGAGATTGCAGCTATTGCAAGAAATTTGGTCACTCCGATTGGCAATGCCGTAACTGAAATCAGCAGCAATAGAAGTTTCAGTCGCAGGGTAGATATTATGGACAGTAGCTAAATGGTTCAGGGTTTGGGGTGTCTACTTTGGCATGGTCCCAGTAAGAGTTAGTGCATGTAAGAAAGCAGTGGCAGATTTTTTTTTGATTGGATATGTGGGGAATAAATTATGTAAAATGTTGGATACTCGTTTTCAGGTATCAGTTGCAAGCAAGAGAGTATTTGGGGCAAATAATTTAAGTACACCACACAGGATGTTAAATGGCATAGCTGAGGGCATGTAAATTGACTCAGTGCTGGAGTGTTGAAGTTCTGAGTGGGGGAGCTTAACTTCCAAGTCGATGCAGATGTTTTTCCGATGGTCAGCAGTAGTTACAATATTATTCTCAGACTTGATTTCCTGGTTGCAGATCATGGCATAATTGACATGGAATGGCATGCGGCAGAAAGGGATGATACTTCGTTTGAGCTAGGCTCTGCAGTTGGAATACCTTCACTGTCACAAGGTCCGCCCTACAGGCAAGGAAACCGATTAAACAAGGTCTCTTAAAGTCAACTTGCAGGATCACATACTGAAAGGTACAGGAAAGGTAGTCTTGATTGATGTTGGTACTGACCTGCCAATTAACTGATTGTGTATTGTTGAACCTTCAGCAGATGGCGAAGTACTAGATGCAGTTAGTTGTTTTGCATGATGTAGCGTATCCTACGTTTGGAAGGTAGACGGCATTAGTGTAGTGCCTGTTAGTATCGATAATTTTGACCTTGAGGAAGTAAAGCTGTTGCAGGGCCCCTGGTTGTAAATTTAGAAGTGTTGGATGAGGATGAACTAGACCATGATTTTATAGCGAATTACATAATGCCAGGAGGGTCTGTTGACTGGTGAGTGCTAAGAAGTGAGGTTGCACAGTTATGCATTAACGTCTACATAAGAGGTGTTACACTGTCACAACAGACCAGTTACCACCTGCGCTTCGAAGTTAGTCCATACAGTGCTGAAGTCTTGTGAGTTTACACTGTTTAGTGGGTATGTGGAATTATTTAATCTGTCGAGTGCATTACCTGTAATACCTCTTGTTCAGCACCAATTTTCTACTGGAAGTGAAGCACTCATCTACAAATGACCGTATTGAGTTCCAAGGCATTTACATAACTGTGTCTGTTTGATACCACTAGTAAGATCTCCTACACCTTTAGTTGGACGTACTTCCACAATGATTTCCATGCTAATGGGCATGCTTGTATCACATAGGACTCCAACAGTACAGCCAATTATGGAAGAGTTGAAACTTCCTGGCAGATTAAAACTGTGTGCCCGACCGAGACTCGAACTCGGGACCTTTGCCTTTCACGGGCAAGTGCTCTACCAACTGAGCTACCAAAGCACGACTCACGCCCAGTACTCACAGCTTTACTTCTGCCAGTATGTTGTCTCCTACCTTCCAAACTTTACAGAAGCTCTCATTCTGGAAACATCCCCCAGGCTGTGGCTAAGCCATGTCTACGCAATATCCTTTCTTTCAGGAGTGCTAGTTCTGCAGGATCGCAGGAGAGCTTCTGTAAAGTTTGGAAGGTAGGAGACAACATACTGGCAGAAGTAAAGCTGTGAGTACCGGGCATGAGTCGTGCTTCGGTAGCTCAGATGGTAGAGCACTTGCCCGCAAAAGGCAAAGGTCCCGAGTTTGAGTCTCGGTCGGGCACACAGTTTTAATCTGCCAGGAAGTTTCATATCAGCGCACACTCCGCTGCAGAGTGAAAATCTCATTCTGGAAACATCCCCCAGGCTGTGGCTAAGCCATGTCTCCGCAATATCCTTTCTTTCAGGAGTGCTAGTTCTGCAGGTTCGCAGGAGAGCTTCTGTAAAGTTTGGAAGGTAGGAGACGAGGTATTGGCAGAAGTAAAGCTGTGAGTACCGGGCGTGAGTCGTGCTTCGGTAGCTCAGTTGGTAGAGCACTTGCCCACGAAAGGCAAAGGTCCCGAGTTCGAGTCTCGGTCGGGCACACAGTTTTAATCTGCCAGGAAGTTTCATATCAGCGCACACTCCGCTGCAGAGTGAAAATCTCATTCTGGAAACATCCCCCAGGCTATGGCTAAGCCATGTCTCCGCAATATCCTTTCTTTCAGGAGTGCTAGTTCTGCAGGTTCGCAGGAGAGCTTCTGTAAAGTTTGGAAGGTAGGAGACGAGGTACTGGCAGAAGTAAAGCTGTGAGTACCAGGCGTGAGTCGTGCTTCGGTAGCTCAGTTGGTAGAGCACTTGCCCGCGAAAGGCAAAGGTCCCGAGTTCGAGTCTTGGTCGGGCACACAGTTTTAATCTGCCAGGAAGTTTCATATCAGCGCACACTCCGCTGCAGAGTGAAAATCTCATTATGGAAGAGTTTCTAGATCAGCAACTTAGAGATGACATAACTGGAACTAGTTGTAATCCCTGGTTTGCTCCTATTGTAATTGCAAACACAAAATTACCAGATGCTGGCAAAGCATATTGTTTCTTTGTATCTGCTAGTTCCTCAACCAGAAAATGGTGTTGGATGCGTATCCTATGGCTAATATAACAGAGATATTGGACAACTTGAGTCAGTGTCGGTACTTCACAACACTAGATTTGAGTAGTGGTTACCGTCAGGTGGAAGTGATGCCGGAGGACCTACTGAAACCTGCTTCTTGGCACCAACTGGAAACTTCCAATTTTCCTGCATACATTTTGTACTTAAAAATGCACTGGCAACCTTTCAGCTCTTGTTGGATAATGTGTTGCACAAATTAGAACCAAAACAATGCATTGTGTACCTGGATGACATAATTGTGTATTCATAGGATATTCCAGAACATTTGGAGCAGCTGTGTGAAGTGTTTGATCATCTGTGCACAGCACTGTTAATATTTGATTTAGAGAAATATCATTTTGTATTGCAAGAAGTTTGGTATTTGGGTCAAATTATAGGGCAGGATGAAATTCATACCAATCCAAAGCTAGTTGAGGCTGTTCAGTATTTTCCAATGCCCACCAAGGTAAAGGAATTGAAATCTTTTTGGGGATCACGAATTTTTACCATAGATATGTTCAAAAATTTACAGAAATTGCAAGACCTCTCAAGCAAATACCACAGAAAGGAGTGGAGTTTCATTGGATAGCCGAGTGTGAGATGGCATTCCATAAGTTAAAAGATCTGTTGACATGTGGTTCTGTTTTTGTCTATTGTGATATTGAAAAATCGTTATTCTTTCTTGTGAATTGAGTGATTTTGTGCTAGGAGTTATTTTGAGCCAGGAAGTAGATTAACGGGGAACCACAATGCTTCACAGCAGCTCAATAATTCTGAATGAAATTATTCCACTATGGAGAAGTAAATGCTCACAGTGGTATTTGGAATTTTATACTTTCATTGTTACCTGTATAGCAGACAATTTAAAGTAGAGACTGATCATGCAGTGCTTAAGTGGCTTTTAGGAATTAAGGATCCAATGAGTAGATTGTCAAGATGGATCATGTGGTTAAGTGAGTTGCATTACAAGCTAGTGCATTGGCTGGGAAGGTTGCACGCTAACACAGACGGGCTCAAGGTACACTCGATGGAATGCACAGGCATTGATGTAAGTGAATGGAAGGCAGCACTGTCAGCGATTTGCTAAACAACAGCAGTTCTGTATGGAGGGTGGAGTATTATATCAAATGACACAAAATGGGCTGCTGTTAGTGATACCACAGAGCTCGTTGAAGCAAATGCATGATTTGATTTTAGTGGGACAGTCCGGTTGAAGAGCAACAGAGAAAAGGGTAGCACTTGTAGGTAGGACGTGGGCCAGTACATGAAAAATTGTGTTTATGTGGTCAAAGAGCAGAGAGGTTGCCGGAAGCTGTTAAGCCCTTTCAAATGATAGTATTGGACATCCTAGGACCCCTAGCACAAACACCAGCTGGGAATTGTTACATATTAACAATTATTGACCATCTTTTTCATGGTGTTTCCATGGTAGCTTTACTGGACAAACAAGCCACAACAGTGGCTCAGGTACCAATCAGCCAGTGGATACTTCTGTTTGGGATACCTGAAACCATAATCACAGATCAGAGTGAAAATTTTATGTTGGAATTACAGCAGCAGCTATACAGGCTGTTGCACATTAAGAAATTATGAATGAGCACTCAGCATCCTCAAGGTAATGCTTGCATGGAATGGGTACACAGAATATTTGCAAAACTGTTGAGTTTTTGCATAAATTCCAGCTAAACAGTTGAGACTTCCTATTGGCCTACTTCATTGCTGTCATTAGGGGTTATCCCCTAATGAAGAAATTTTTGGGCTCAAGATGGCATTACCATTTAAGTTTTGCCACAAAAAGACATCTCATCAGTGAATGATTTCAGAGAGTGAAACTTATTTGCAGGCTAGTACAACAAATGAAGATGGAGGCTTTTAAAAACAGGAAAGGGCACGAGATGTGACAACAGTGTTACCTAAGTGCCATGAGGGCCAATGGTTTATGTTAGGGAATCCTTATGTGATGAAGGGGAAATTGAAGAAGTTTGTGTCATGGTACAATGATCCTTACATGTAATAGAGATGATGTAGCCACTTAACGTTAAACTGCAGCTCCTCGCCCGCCCTCCGACAGTCTGTGTAAGCTTAATTTAGCCGTTTAAGAGGGATATGGACAATTTGCTTCATGTGACCCCAGTTTCCATATAAATGGGGAGTCAGGGTGGGAGGGGTGGTGGTGGTGGGGGGGGGGGGGGGGCGGGTGGAAACAGTGAACAAGGATGAGAAAAAGGAAATAGCATAATAGGGCAAATCATCGGGAGGTGCTAAGACCTAGAACACAAACATGGAACTGTCATTAGAATTTTCATACTCCGCAGGACACATGTTCTTACCTTGGGATGGGAGAAAACGGAAGCAGCATAGGAGGAGCACATGCGGTCCATGGAGGAGGAATAGAGTACTGAGTTGTATTGTGTTAGGCATATTGTGCTATGGGTGTGTGGCAGAAGCAGTAAAGGTACATTCTGTGTCGGAAATTGTCATGCTTTCCAAGCAGATGGATGTGATATTGGATCACCAGCGGACATAGGGGTAGATTGCAATATTTGGGCGCTCAGGAACAAGACTTGGAGATGGGAAGAAACATTCGGGACATTGCACAGAATGATGTGTAATCAGTCAGGGTGTAATGGTACACAAGGAGAGTATTGTGATCAAAGTTTGCAAATCTACAGGTGCAACTATGATGGCCTACGGAGTTGATCCCTTGGGTTAGACAAAAAAGAGGATGTTTGATGGTAAGATCCTAAAGATAGTGTGCGGTACTACCAATATGGATGTCATAGCTATTTTCAGTAAGGCGTTAAGGGGAAGTTCAGAAGGAGGCAGAAAGCAATCAGGAGGCAGTGAATTTGCATGCAATCCAGCTCACTAGACCCAGCTCACCAATTTGGAAAGCGATGTGCTGAACAACACTTGGCAGCTTTGTGAGTTGGCCGCTAGTTTAATGTCACGTATTAGGTCATCAGCGGAAACCTCCAATTGTAACTTGCAAGTTTTGGTGATCGCTTGGACATTATTGACGCTCAGATAATGATTGCTGCATTACTATGCAGTTTTGCTGATAGCTTGACAGTTGCTCATATGCTTGGCTACCATTACGAGCCAGCAGAGAGGGCTCACCTGAAAGTTAGCATGCAAATTCTACTAATTTACAGAGACCACTATTTGGAGTCCTATGTGATACAAGCATGCCCATTAGCATGGAAGTCATTTTGGAAGTACATCCAACTAAAGGTGCAGGAGATCTTACTAGTGGTATCAGACAGACACAGTTATGCATTAACGTCTACATAAGAGTTATTACATTGTCACAACAGACCAGTTACCATCTGCCCTTTGAAATTAGTGTATACAATGCTGAAGTCTTGTGAGTTTGCATTGTTTCATTCTGAGAAGGGGGTCACAGAATGTCCTAAGCAAGTATTGTCAGAGGAGAGAGAATACTTCCAATGGCTAGGACAGCACTGGTTATATGTGGTGGCAGAGCGGACAGTTGTTAATTGTACATATTACAAGCTGGGAAAGTTAGATGGCACACTAAGGCTGGTTCTGCAGGGATTAATACTCACTGGAAATCATTGTGAGATATCTGGACCCACTTTCCGCTTACCAGCTACAATAATGGGAACCGTAGCCATCAGTATGGTCCATTCCTTAATTTGTGTACCTTCCTCAGTTTTGCCCCCCGAAAACCTTTAGTTTCTTCGTGACTTAATGACGCCATTGACAAGGACCCACTCACCTTTCTGGATCAGATGATCACCACCCAACATGGTCGTGTTACCATGAAACATCTCTTAGAGCATATGAAAAGCTACAGAAGTAAGCAGCAACAACTATTGGTAGTCATTGGTTCACCAACATCAGCCGCTTGTTTATTCCTTGTGTGATCAGAGTTATATATTGTTTGTTCAAGAGAAGAGTGGCCCAAATTCCACCCCTCTCAACCTTCAGCCAATGGGTTCGAACTGATCAAAACGCATCCCCTCCCCTGGTCAAGGCAGTGTAGTGAGTGAACAGTCAGGAAGGCAAACATAAAGTGTGCTTGAGGACCACAGTGAACAATGGTGTACAAAGAGGGAAATGTGGTGTAATTTGTAGCGACAAGCCAGAATATATAGTTTCAAAGGAAGTGAAACATATAAATATGGTACAAGTCCAGTATTAGTACGGATTCAAAACCATGTAAATAGAGTCATGTGGCAGAATGGGGCGATGCATTTTTTCTATAGAAGGGGGGAACGTAGAGGGTCAAATGATTAGAGTGATCAAGTTATTTAATGGTAGGAGTTTTACAGTAATGAAGTCAGTTCAAATGTGAATGAATATTGGGAGCCAGAAGTCACAGCCACCTGTCATGGGGCTCATTGCCTTCACAAATGCTGTGTCCGGGGCTGGAGCTGGGGTCCCTGGTCCACCAACACCAGATACCTGCTGCCAGTGGTGGTCACTGAGACAGGTCACTGACCTGTCCCACTGTTGCACAGCTCAGTGGTAAGGCCCCTTGACTTAAGTGGGTTGATGGAGAACAGAGTTAAGCAACACAAAGGAGAACACTGTCATCAACCAGCGGACAACATGACAAGAATCAGCTCACCAAATGTTACGGTGTCAACTTTGAGGGTGGTAATTGGGTCAGTTACACCAGTTGAGCAACACCAGAATTTTCCACTGATCTGCTGGAGGGAAAGATCCACAAACATCAGCGGCAGAAAGCTATATTTGAGGACTGGCAGTCAGCTCGTCATCATCTACTGTCAAGAGGTATTGGTGTTGCACAGAGCCTGTATCACTCAGTGCCGCCACCAGTTTGGATTCATCACTGTCATCACAGTCATCACAGTGGTAACTTTCATAATGCAGATTATCAACTAAGATATGCCAGAGTGATGTCACCACTGTAGTCGTCACCATCACTGTCGTCAGACACCATCGGCAAGCAGTCGCCAGTCATGGGAGTCATTTCCTGGGATGTGTTGTGGTAATGCACTGTCACCATCTTCCTCGGATGCTGCCTCCACAAATGCTATGTCTGGGACCATAGCCAGGTTCCCTGGTGTGCCGACACCAGACAGCCACTGCCAGGGATGGCTGCTGAGACAGGTCACTGACCTGTCCCACTGCCGCTGCCACCGGACCCCCCAACCATGATCACAGAAGATGCCCACAGCATGTGATTCCAGCTGCTTAAGTATGACACGCAAGGCCATAGCACCACTGGTGAAGTGGCAGATTCCAGTTATGCCAGCGCAGCTACAGTCACAGCAGTGGGCATGCATGTGAGTGTCTGCCAGCCATCAAGGCCACTGACTATATTATGAATGGAAGCAAATCTTGCCCTGAGGGTCAACAACCAATATATTGCAGCTGACCAATGAATGTTATTCTGTCATCAGGAGCCATCTGTGGACACACCCCCACCATCCTCTTCCTCACACCCAGCAGAGGACCCAAGTTTGAATCAGGTGATGGGCAGTGGAGTCCTGTGCCAGTTTACAGTGACATATTTTCAAATAACCTGACATCCCCTATTTCACCCTCTTAGGGGTTGAGTTTCAAAAAATCTGTTCTTAAATGATGCCAACAGTATAAGATCAGCACCCCTTCAAATTTCAAGTTTCTATCCTTAACAGTTTGGGCTCGGCAATGATGAGTCAGTCAGTCAGTAAATCAGTCAGGATGTTGTTTTTTATATATAGAGGTTTAAGGCACGCTAATTTATCTTAAATTAACTACTTTAAAAATGAAAAGAGCAGTATTTTCTATCATTTTCATTTAGTGTGACAAATTATTACACAGAAAGCACCCAAATTATGCAGGCTCTTTGTCACAATATAGCGGAGAGGCTGAGTCACAGATAGGCATAACAACAAGATTCTCACAATCAAACTGCAGTCTCAGGCAACTGAAACCACACTGCCATATCCAGGACCATTCCATGGTGGGTTTTCCATTGTTTGACTTTTGCCTGCAGGCTCTTTGTCAGTTAATTTGGACTAATTTTCTTTGAAGTGGTACACGGCTAATAACTTAAGTTTTAAAGTCACATAGATGCCACTACAAACAAGCAATTACAATCTGTTAGCACCATAAATAGAAATTAATGGTCTTACTCTGAAAGGAGCACATGGTGAAAAATTCCTTGGGGTCCAATTGAATAAAAAATGAAAAATGACGTAAAGGCAACCATTCATGCCGGCCGCGGTGGTCTAGCGGTTCAGGCACTCAGTCCGGAACTGCACAACTGCTACGGTCGCAGGTTCGAATCCTGCCTCGGGCATGGATGTGTGTGATGTCCTTAGGTTAGTTAGGTTTAAGTAGTTCTAAGTTCTAGGGGACTGATGACCACAGCAGTTAAGTCCCATAGTGCTCAGAGCCATTTGCAACCATTCACTTGCAGCAGATCAATGCATGGAGCACAGAAAGGTAACAGAAAAGAGCATTCACACATACTTTTGAGCATTATCTCTTTTTTACTTCATAAAAGTGTGCACATTCATACACACAACCACACAGGCAGCCAAATATGAACTCCCCTAGCCGTGGTAAGAATGATTATTGATACTTGATTACTGAGAGCAATTGGTGGGAGGGAGGGATAGGGAACATTGCAAAGAGGGGTAGTGGGATGGGAAAGAGGCAAATCACCAGACAGATGACTCTGGGCCTTCACAGAAACACAAAAGAATAGAAAGAATAGAGAAAAAAGACATATGGGAAGAGGGAGATGGGGGGAGGGAGAGGGAAAAGGGAGAGAAAAAGGAAAGAAAGTTGGATATCTAGGGGCAGAAAGTGAGGGAATTGAGGAGAAGGAAGAGTGGTTGTAAAGAAATGAGAGAGGGAGAGGGATAGGGAAAATGTCTGTATGGAGTGGAGTGGTGGGGGAAGGCAGTGGAAAGAAGTTGGCTGAGGTTTAGGTCAGGGGGATTGTGAGATCACAAGATATGTTAGTGAGACAATTCCCGTGTATTTCTAAGAAACTTGTGTCAGAAGAGAGTACCCAAACATCACATATAGTGAAGCAGCTGTTCAAGTCATTTGTGTTATGGTATGTTGAGCAAATGAATCACGAAATTTGCAGTTTGCGACAGTTGACCATGGCCATTCATGTGAGTAGGTAGTTGTTACTTGCCATGTCCACATAGAATGCTGTACAATAAGTGCAGATAGCTGATACATAGCACTGCTGCTTTCATACTTGGTTGGGTAGGAAATGCCTGTGACTGGACTACAGTAGAAGGTGGATGGATGTCTTTTGGAACAAGTCTTTCATCTGAACCAACTAAAAGAGAATGAGTCATGGGGTTCAGGATTGGGAGTAGGATTGGAATAGGGACTCACAAGGATATTCTGTTGGTTTGGTGGACAGCAGAGCACTACTTTTGGGGGTTTGAATAGGATTTGGGGTAGGATGTTCCTCATCTTGGGGCAGACAAGAGATTGTTGAAGCCTTAGTAGATTATGTATTTGAGCTTTTCATGGTCAGGGCGGGAGA
The DNA here is from genome assembly GCF_021461395.2 of Schistocerca americana. NCBI lineage: Eukaryota > Metazoa > Arthropoda > Insecta > Orthoptera > Acrididae > Schistocerca > Schistocerca americana. The sequence goes on along the minus strand of NC_060120.1, from coordinate 635,020,620 downwards.
GGGTGATTAGTACCATCTGAGGAAGCTGTTCCAGCTGCTCCTGTCTTATGCCCACAAGAGATTGCCTATAACAAAGGAAAAACATACAACTCTGACCCAAACCCACTGTCAACCTCTCATAGTTCCCTTGCCATGCCTTGTGACCTACTCTCCCTTCCATATTCCCTAAAACTTTCTGTATCCTCGATGGAATGTACTACTCCTGAGAATGCCAAAACACTGTTGTCAACGTTTCTGCCAAACCTCTGACCCCTGCAGAAGTCTCAGTACTTTGTGCAGGCTTCACGTTTAGTCCCAAACCTAAATTAAAATTTGCTGGACTTGTGAAGGACCTTCTTTCCTTTCCTGACTCACTCCTTCTTCATCAAAAGCCCAACTGACAAAGTGTACAAAACTTCATATAGAATCTGGTTTTAAAATAGTTCCAACTTCCCTCCATTTGTGATCCTCCTCCTCTTTCAATAGTCTCCCCAGCTGATCTTTAAGAAATTCCTCACTTTTTACCTGGCATCACCTTCCTTTTCTAAATTCCTTCCCAGTGAGTCCAACACCACTCCTATTGAACACATTGCTATCCTTAACATGGAAAACAACCCAAACCCTGTCATCCTTCCTGCAGACAAAGGCTCCACCACAATACATTGGTCATGAATCATAGTGACTATGTGGCTGAGAGTCTCCAACAACTTTCCAACACCTGTGCACACAAATCTTATAGCCATGATCCCATTCATGAGGTCCACTATCATCTCGATCAGTTCCTCAAAGTCTTATGTCCATCCAAAAACCTGACTCCTTAAATGATCTCTTTCCTCACTCCAGCAACCCCCTACACTCCCACTTTTTACCTACTCCAAAACTCCATGAACACAACCCCAAAGGTCTCACTACTGGTTGTTCCATTGTGGCTGGGTACAGTGTTTCCGTAGAATGAACTTCTGCCTTGGTTGACCAATGCCTCCAAACTACTGTCCATAATCTCCCATCATACATTCTTGACACTAAAAATTTTCCCATTTAGTCATGGCAGGCTGTTACACCAACTGGTTTAAAAGTGTTTCAGTACAAAAACAGTCACAGTTGTGAAATTATTTCATGTCAATGATGTGTTTCACCCTTTTCGAAACATCGTCAGAATGTCTACAAAAACAGGAAACCAATCAATTAAATACAAACGAAGGAAAAGAGCATGGTCCTTACTTGCATGGCCATGCAGACAGTGTAACCTAAAAGCAATAAAAACTTATGGAAAAGTAGCTGGATTCAGGACCCATCAGTCATAAAACCACATATAATCTAAAATGGACACCAGTGTAACCAGATATATGTATCATGTAAGCTATGAAGTGGACCCAGTGAAAGGAGAGAAACAACCAAAATAACACAGAGATAGTACAAATATTTGTCAGAAAAATTTTCCACGGTTATTGTATATTACTGTGAGCACACCAGCTGGCTCTGCCATGGCAGTACGAAACAGGGCCATGCTTACAAAACCATGTTATGAGCTGCACCCAGCACAATGTCTGTATTGGCACATAGACAAACATTACTGTGACAAATTGAAATACAAGTGCCACATATAGTGTGGCACAAAGTACACAGGTACTGTGCATGACTGGCTTAAGGCACATTTTCCAAAAACAAAAGTGCATAAAACTAGAAATTAAAGTGCATGCATATGAGTAAATCAGTGCAGCACATAAAACCCAAAAATAAAATAGAAGAATCCCAAATAAAGCACAAACTACATTTAACATGATTACATAAAAAATGACAGATCAAAATATCCAAAACTCAGTCACACAGTGTAAAATAGGTAAATTTTTGAGTACATTCATTGTGTATGCATTCTGAATCAATGAAACTTCAAGGTACTAGGATTGGAGGCAGTCTTAAGTATCCCCAACAAGAGAGAAAAATATTCTTCGCCATTAAAATAAAGAAACATAAGCTATAAAATGTAAAGGGGTAAAGTCATCTACAATAAATAAAGACGTTTAGAAACCCTCTTTAAAATACAATTCCTCCAACTGCACACACAAAAACTGACAGATTGAGAGAGATGCTGTCAACATAAAATGATCATTGCAGCAACATACAAAACACTGGTAATCTTGTATCGTAAGATAGTTGACCATTACTAATCATTTGATTGTTCAGCAACCATTCTTTGCCAACACTGAGATGTTTAACGATTCCTGTCTCCTCTGGTTGATAAAACTTCTTCCCCTTCTGAGTGAGGTGTAATATCCTCAGGTTTTCTAGAGTGGGTGATTGCCGCCCACTGAACTATAAGCACTCAGCAAATGTGGAATTTTGTTTAATCTGACCTTTCTTAGTTAACAAGTGCTCCTTGAACCTAGTCTTGTATCTGCCAGTCTGGCTTACATATGACTTTTCACAATTGCTACACCACAGTTAATATTCACCCGACCCTGTATGCCTAACTCTCTGGGAGCATTCATCATGAATATAATTATACAGAAGCTTATTATGAGGGGTGCTAACAACACACAAATCTTGGTTTTTAAAGAGTTTAGCTAAATCATAAGAGAGGTTCCCCATGAATGGAATCTTCACAAATTTGGACCTTGAAAACTATAAGATGGGAAGACCTCTATGCTCTGTTACTGATGCTTTTTCTTTATATAGCTTACCAGTGATTGCAGGACTGTACACATTGTTTACAACAACACATTTCAATTTTGCCAACCTGCTTTCTGTAGAAGATTGCAATGCGATGCATCATAGATTCGAAAAAAACTAAACTTGTATTGATAGATGAGAGTGATAGGAGGAAGTGTGGATTATAAAAGCACTAGTTGTCAGTTTATGATAAATGTCAAATCAAATAGTTCTCCCAACAAGCTGAAGTTTAAATTCCTCAACTAGAAATGTAACATCAGAAATGGGGGCCATTGAAGACAATAATAATGTTATCTTCATACCAATTATTAAATAGTATCTGTTGAGACAGATCATTGTTCTGCCTAAATTATTCAGATTTCAGATGATTAACAAAAATATCCAGGGGACACCCTGCTTAATGATTGCCCATGGCCAGGCCATCAGTCTGTTTGTAATATTGAACATTAAAAGCGAAGTAATCGTTGGAAGTAAGTAGCCTAAGTAAGGCAATTCACTCTGCTATTCTGTCTGTGCTTAAACACCAATGTATGAGGAGATTTTCTTTTGTGATGAGGACTAACATAACTTTGGATGAAATGGCCCTCATCATAAAAGAAAATCTCCTCTGACATCGGCATCTGAGTTCAGACAAAATAGCAGAGTCTTATACCTTATTTAGACCACTTATATCCTAAATTATTTTGCTTTTAACAATCATTATTACAGACTAATGGTCTGACCATGGGCAGTTGTTTAGCTGGGTGTCTCAGAGATATTTTTTTAGCCATCTGGAATCTAAATATTTTAGACAAAACACTGATCTGTCTCAACAGCCACAATTTTATTGTCAGTATGTAGATGACATTATTTTTGTCTTCAGTGTCCCCATTTTTGACTTTACGTTTCTAGCTGAGGAATTTAATGCCTTACACAAAATGATGATATTACTCACAAAGCAATGGACCACAGTAGGATGAATATCTAGTTAGCCATGCAACTTTAGCTTGTTGGGGGAACTCTTTGGTTTAATATCTATCATAAACAGATGACTAGTGCTTCTATAATCCATGCCTTCTCCTGTCTCCCTCATCAGTACAAGTTTAGTTTTTTCAAATCTATGGTGCATTGCGGTACAATCCTCAACAGAAAGAGAGTAAGCAAATTTGAAATGCATAGCTGTAAACAATGTGTACAGTCCTGCAATCACTGGTAAGCTATATAAAGAAAAAACATCAGTAGCAGAGCATAGGGATCTTCCTATCTCACGGTTTTCAAGATCCAAATTTGTGAAGATCCTATTCATGGGGATCCTCTCTTATGGTTTAGTTAAACTGTTTAAAAACCAGGATTTGTGTATTGGTTATGCTACTCGTAATAAGCTTCTGTATAATTATATTCACAATGAACGCCCCCAGAGGGTGTAGCGATTGTGAAAAGTCATATATAGGTCAGACTGGCAGAAGGTTCAAGACCAGGTTCAGGGAGCACTTTTTAACTAAGAAAGGTCATATTAAACAAAATTCCATATTTTCTGAGCACTTAAAGTCCAGCGGGCACCCATAAGTCACTCTAGAAAACCTGAGGATACTACACCTCACTCAGAGGGGGAAGAAGTTTAATCTACTAGAGGAGCTGGGAATGGTTAAACATCTTGGTGCTAGCAAAGACAGGTTGCTGAAGAATAAACTGATTAGTAGTAATCAAATATATTATGATAAAATGTTACCAGTGTTCCGAATGTTGCTGCATTGATTATTTTATGTCGACAGTATCTCTCTCAATCTGTCGTTATTTATGTGGGCTGTGGTGTCACCGCCAGCCACCACACTTGCTAGGTGGTAGCTTTAAATCGGCCGCAGGCCATTAGTGCATGTCGGACCCGCGTGTCGCCACTGTCAGTGATCGCAGACCGAGCGCCACCACACGGCAGGTCTCGAGAGACGGACTAGCACTCGGCCCAGTTGTACGGACGACTTTGCTAGCGACTACACTGACGAAGCCTTTCTCTCATTTGCCGAGAGATAGTTAGAATAGCCTTCAGCTAAGTCCATGGCTATGACCTAGCAAGGCGCCATTAGCATTATATTGCATTTATCTAGAGAGAGTCTCACTTGTATCATCAAGAACGCTGTATACAAATGATGGATTAAAGTTAAGTATTCCAGCAGCTACGTACTTTTCTTTATAGCATTCATTACGCATCCTGTTTCAGACCTAACGCTTGCCTGCGTGCGTTAGCGCGTGCATCTTGGGCGCCTCTTTCAATTAGTGTGCGTAGTGTTGGCAAGTCTGCCGACACTACATGGGCAGTTGGAGGAATTGTATTCTAAAGAGGGCTTTTTTAAGATTCTCTTTATTGGAAAAAAATTGCACATTTTAGTACAATGTAGCTAACTTCCTCTCTTTTGGCAAGCAGTGCCTATGGTTCATAATGCTCCCCATGCACATGAAACAGTTCTGTGAGCAATACCAAGCTCCTGGGCTACGCTCTTCACACTTCATCTTTCCTCCAGCACTGCAATTGTTTTTCCCTGTGAACTCATGCAGATGTTGTCTCCATACCATGTTGTAGTGGAGAACACCATCTCAGTGCACCATAACTGGTCACTCTTTAACAGACACAGTTTTTTCCCATTCCTTCAGATGCCTCATGTTGTGGGTCCAGCCCCAATTGGAACTATTCATATTCATGCTGACCATGTCACATCAACTTTCTGTGCAAAGGTGGGAGACCTCTAGCAATATGGACCTGCAAATTCCGTCATTTCCACCGAGTAGTTGATATTGTTGAGGACTGAGATGGATGGCCTCTGCATTGGCAAAATTGAGCTGAGGTGGTGACTTTTCATCTGAATGTTGTCAGATAGAGGCTCAAGAAAACAGTCACACGTTTTGTTAGAAAACAAGCTACAGCACTCATAGCATAGCACTCTGAGGCAAACTTGGGAATCGGCAATTTTGCCTTCAGGTGAAAAACCTATTGATGCCAAAAAGGGCTTACAAAGCATATAATTAGCCATAGAGTTTGTATGGTTTTTAAGAAATTCTCTCTTTAATCTCTCAGAGTAGGTACTTTTGTATGAATGCATGGTGTCTGTTCTTTTGGACATGTCTGAAAGAACAGACATCATTTGGAATCTGCAGCTATTATACATTATATGTAAATTGAAGGTGAAGAAACGAGGGGGGGGGGGGGGGGGGTAAGGAAGAGAAAGGGAAGGGGTTACGAATGTCAGATGCATTGGGACATTACACGGAATCAGCAGTGATGAGCGAAAATGTATACCAGACCAGGATTTGAAACCGGGATCTCCTGCTTACTAGGCAGGTGCATTAATCACTGCTCCATCAGGGACACAGCTTTACTGCAATTGCATGGACTATCTTGGCACACCTCATGGCCAACCCACATTCCCACCGAACACCACCTGTCTACAGCCTCTGTCGAATTCCTCCATGCTCGCTACTCTGATAGACCCTCAGATGGCCGGGTGTACTTGTGCATCCACACCAAAGAAGGTGGACCCATTGCCCATCTAGGCAAATCAGTTATGTGACTGTGTGGTGTCCTGATGCACCTAACATCAGTAATCCCGTCCCTTTCTCTTCCTTTCTCCCCACCCCACACTGCCCCCCCCCCCCCCCCCCCCCAATTTCACCATCAATTTACATGTGATACATCCTTTTAATTTACTTAAAAACTTCACCTCAGGTGAATGTAGTCTTCTTTGGTCTTTCTTAGTTGTTTCCAGGTCTCACTTCTGTCAGTGATAATAGATGTCATTATTTTCCAGAATATTGCCTTTCTGTCATTCCTGGTTTTATTGGCTAAGTTCTATATGTAGTGCCACACCTAATTTTAAACTTGTTTAACGTACTGGAGATGTCATTATCATACTCATAACTTATATCACATTCTAATAGCTCAAAAAGAGATAAATGTTCGACTGATTAATATTGTTTTAGAACTTTCTGGGTATTTTCCTTTAAAGCTATAAATTGGTTTTATTTTTTGAAAGATTCAAGCTATAGAGTTTGTTTATTAAGTCCTAACAATATAGAGCAGATTTTATATTTATAATATCTTTTGTAAAATTACTTGGTAATCAGCAAAGAGAGCAATATTTAAATTTGTGTTTCTAAGAATTAATTTTATTCTTGAGTTAACTTTTTGTTTACAATGTCTAACAATGTTGTCAATAACAATATTATGATCAGTTGTTACTCACCATATAGAGGAGTGTTGAAACAGAGACATTCACAATGAAAAGACAGCTAAACATCCATGGACTTTCCTGTACTGTGAATATGTAAGTCAAATGATGGGGGTCAGAGACTTCATCCTTGTCGTACTCATCTCTTAATTGCCATTGGTCCTGTTCTCTTTTTACATGTATTAATTAAAATTTTGTTCTTTAAATACTGACTTTTTATCATTTTTATTAAATGTTGAGAGTAATCTTATCTTTCTATTGTATCCCACAGCATATATTCATCCTATTAAAGCCTTTTTCATAACCACATATGCAGTGCAAGTCTTCATCTGCCACAGTCTTTTAATATTCTCTTTCTAAACCCATTTTGTTCCTCCAGTAAGAAGTCAGCTATTCTTTTCAATCTGTCATTAATTATTTGTGCATATAATGTGTAGTCAGTTTTCAGCACTCTTATTCCTTTGTAATTTTTACAAGCGTTTCTAGTTGCTTTTATATAGAGTGATGTTTCTTCTGCCACTCTTAAAGAGTCAGGTGTCATCTTCCATTTCCAACATTCATTTAATAAATACAGCAGTCTCAGTTCTAACATTATTCTGCCACATTTAATAAGTTTTGCATTAATATTATGCCTATACATTTAGGAATGGAATTTCAACCTCACTCTCAATCTCCTAGGTTAAGTTGATTTTGGGATGAATGTCATTTAAGGTAGTGTGGAATCTATGAAGCTCGTCTTTACTGTATGGCCATATAACAAATGTGGCACACATATAGTGGTATCAGCCAAAAGGATTTATTGGTGCATTATTTAATGCCTATGTTTCAAAATGTTCTATAAAAATGTCAGCCGCTACTGGCAGCAAAGGTGGGCCCATAGCAAGACCATCAGACTGTACATAAAATTCTCCTTTACATTTAAAATAGCTCATTTGTAGAAATAATTTGATCAGATTTGATGCATATGGGGCAAATTTCTCCACTGAACTCCATAGTATCTACCACTGGGATGTTAGTGAGTAAGGATATCATGTTGCAGCTTACAAGAATGTCACTTGTGGATATATTTGCCATGTATTAACTTTCTAAAAAAATTTCAAATTTTTTACAGAAGTATTTGTTTCTCCAAACAGAGGTCTCAGTTTCTGTGACAAATTGCTTTCTAAAAAGTAAGTTGAAGGGTTAATTACATTCACTGTAGGCACCCTTCTTTGTGTATCTTTGGTAGGCCATATATTCAGAGCGAGACAGTTGTTTGGGGCAATACATTCTTGGCTCTAGAACTATCAATTCTGGAGTCTGATAACAGAATTTTCTCCTTATTTTTGGATCTTTGTTTACATCTGCAACTGAGTTGTCAGCACAGTCAACTGCCATGCAGAGGATGTGGGTTCCATTTATGATACTGCCAAGGATTTTTGCTTGGTGATGCCAACTGAAGAGCTGCTTAACAGAGTAGTTGTGGCATCAGGTCTGCTAACTGGACAATGTCTTGGAGTGGAGAGTGGTAATCCACAGCCACCCATACTGTATCCATGTGACACCATCGGCTGATGGAAAACATGGCAGTCTGGTGGACCTGATTGGCCCACCTGTGGCCAGAATGATGATGCTGACACTTGTGGATCTTCAGGAGACTATATGTTCTGAGTAAGACAGGTCTTCATTTTGCTAGTTTCATGCAATAGAGTTATGCATTCTGGAATCTGATAACAGATTTTTGACTTTTCTAACTGTTCTGTTCATCAGGTTATTTTTTAAGTTGAGGTACACTCAATATCAGACAGTAGTTGTTCCCTCTCCTTTTGGTATTCCACAACATCTTTAGCAGCTGTAACAATTCCCTTATGTGCTTTGGTCACCAAGGTGCTTTTGTTTCTCTTGACCTTATTAAGAGCTTTCCTTTTCTGCACTCATATATCACTTTTTGGCGTTTCTCCTTTCTGCAGACTTTTTGATACAACTTGTCATGCTTCCTTGGCCTGAATCCTTAGAAGAGAAAGCAAGAAGGCTTTGATGGCTCTCACAGTCTCTTTAATGGGAAGTCTTTTATATGAAGTTGTGAAAGTCAGACCTTTGCTCAAAACTGAGATGGCTCCTTCATAGAGTTCCTCTAATGAAAGGTTCACAACAATTCATTTTGAATCCATAATGGTGTCTTTTTTGTGTGCACTTTATTCATTAGATTCTCAATGTCCTTAATTCCTTGGAAATTTGATAATTTGCAGAACACGGAACATTATTCTTTCCACCTTATCTCAATCTCCATATGAGATAGTTACCACTAGTGAAAAATGCAAAACAATCAAATTGTAGCTAATGTAATTTGAGTCCTTGACCATTTGCTAGATTCTTTCATGAAGAAATGCTTAATTAGATCTTTTGCAAACTCTCTTGGCTTCCTTTGTCTGCACACGATGACCAATTCTGACTAAACTCTGGATGAAATGATTATCATGACACGGGGAGATAAAATCCGGAGCACTAAGTAATTTAACTTTCCTTTGCACAGGTACCCTAGTTTTCTAAGGGCAGAATAAACTTCTTGCCAGTACAAGAATTTTATGTAAAGTTACAGACATTCATGACTGTTATCTTCTAAGTTATTATGCTGTATCATGTTCCTCTTCAGTTTCTTCAAACTGATCAGTGTTTCAACCCCTCTCCTGGCATATTTTTTTTGAATCTTCTGGTGGTCATAGTTGAACACTGTCAAAATCCAGTGCTATGCTTATTTATGTGAAAGATAGTTTTCCTCTGGTTATTCTGAAGAAGAGGTATTATTGGAAAAAATTCTTCCAGCTACTATAGGTGATTCACTTCATGGTCATCGGTTGTATTCCTCATGCACCACAGCTGCATATTTACTTCCTTGATGGCAGAAAGCCATGAAGCTGGAAGCCCGTATCCATATTCTCCATTGCAGTTACATTTTTTCTTGGAAATCTCAACAGCTTCTTCGCCTTTCCCTCTATAAATGTTGGCTTCCTTGGACAGCACAAGTCTGTTGTTGAAATTAATGTCTTGGGCACAGTTCTCCTGACATTCTATTTCCAGGGATTTCACACTTGGTTTTGACTGCATGTGGCATCCACCCTCTTTAATACAGTCCATTTACTGTTCTTCCTATTTTGCCTATATACACTTTGCCACAGCTACACACCAATTAATGTACTCTAACAGTGTGAAAGTAACAAAATGCATACATTTTGCTTTGGAAAAAAACATTTTATTTTGTAATTATTCAGGCTTTCCTGGTGAGGTGTCGTGTTGAACAATCGGGTTTGTGCCGGTTATTCATGCCTTTCTTGCACAATATTTCCACTGTGTCTTGCAGTCCTCTTCAGGTGGTGTCCGATACTGATTCCAGTGTGGAAAAAGTCCGATATTTATGCCTGTGTTGTGCTAAGCGTTCCGTCTGCAGTCTGTGCCATGTCAGGCACTCTGTCCATTGTATGCACCAGCCAATAACAGTGACTGTAGTGCTTTCCTCTAGCCACAACAGTTCAGAACATTGTGTGCATACTTTGTGGCTATTATCCATTGTCAATCTTGCTATATGAAGTTCTGAAAGATGTCCAAGTCGTGCTGGACATTTTATCTTTTATTGTGATCATTTAAACCCTCGTGTAATCTTGGACATTCTGATACCATGGTGTGCCTTGTTAGGCATTGTATCTGACGTCTGTGCCTGTCAGGAGTGGCTGCAGTGTTATTTTCAGGCTGGTGGTGTTCAAATTGCTGCTTGATACTTGGTAGAATGTCCTCAGGTATTGGATCTGTTGTCTGAGGTACCATTTCATACCATTTCATGTGTGTCCTCTTTGTGTACTGGGCTGTTTTCTCTAACTCCATCTTCATACCTGTGCCCCTTGGGCTTGTTCTAAATGGAAAACGTGGTCTGTACATTATTTTTCTACAGAACTCTACTGATCCAGTCAGTAACTCTAGAAATGAATGGCAACTATCAAGGTGAGAATGTGATTTCTCATCTTTCTTAAGGCCTAATTAATAATATTTCATTCAAATGTACTGTCTGTGGACAATCCATCACAGCCATCAGCCTTCATTGATTTTTTAAAGAAATCCGTCTATGATTCCAGGATGTTATTGTCACTTATATGTTATTCAAATAAAACGGACAGTTCGGGGTATAATCGTGAACTTACTATGTTAAATAGATAAGGACACATATTATATTGTGAAGATGTTTGTGACTGCTATCTAAAGTATACAAAATGGATTTATTGCTAAATTTATTATTATTATACCATTATTCAAATTGTATTAAATAATATATGCCAAAATTACAGAAAAAGTGCTAGGAAAAAATACTTTTACATAATATTGAATTAACATTTTTATGAGAAGCATTGTTGAACAAGTAAGACCTTATATTTATGCAAGTTAGTGCTATATAAGCACTCCGTTCTCAGGCCACAAGCGGCCCATCAGGACCATCCGACCGCCATGTCATCCTCAGCTGAGGATGCGGATAGGAGGAGCATGTGGTCAGCACACCGCACTCCTGGTTGTTACAATGGTTTTCTTTGACCAGAGCCGCTACTATTTGGTCGAGTAGCTCCTCAGTTGGCATCATGAGGCTGAGTGCACCTTGAAAAATGGCAACAGTGCATGCCGGCCCGGATGGTCACCCATCCAGATGGTGGCCACGCCTGACAGCGCTTAACTTCCATGACCTGACGGAAACCGGTGTATCCCCTGCGGCATGCGAGTTAGTGAGTTAAATTATATTAATTCTTATAACATGTGGAAGTTCATACAAAATCATGTCTGGATTCACTGTTTAGCTAAACAGAATTATAAAACCACAATTATAATTTGTGAAATGTGTGAGACCTTCCCTACTTAATGACTGATCTGCTTGGTCTAATCCTGGTAGCTGTCCTCTCTTCAGGAGTCAGCTTTAATCAGTGAAGTTAGGCAACGGACTTTTGTTAATGTGATTGGGTGTAAGGGGCTCTACAACTGTATCTGTGTGAGGTCTCTTTGAAACTTTCATATGACATGGGATTTACCATCTAAGAAAGCAAAGCCGTGGAATGGAATATGCAGAATTTATTTCATAGACAACATTAAAGTCTGTGAGGATTTGACATTCATTATTTTACAATCTCATTTCCAATAATCTAACGTGGTTCACATTAACAGTCACTACTATTCGTTGGCGAGATCGGGAGACGAGTAATGATATCATTCAGGTTACTATTTTCTCTGTCATACTTACAGAAGCATAAAGTCATTTGTTAGGTACACAGTGATTGCATGGCAGTGAATGAAGACAACTCTCTTACTGGGGCAGAGTAAACACCGTAAGGGACACCACTTCCATCCAAATGAGCAACTTATCATGCCTATCCATCCCTAGCATGCTGATGCAGCAATGTAATCTGACTATGAGCTGTGCTGGCTGGCATCAAACTGTAATAACTTGAGGTGCTCCTCTATCACAGTTGTATGTGCTCTCCGTTGCCCCTGTCTGACTCTGCATACTCAATCCCTCCTATCCAAATGTTGATTTACTTACTTGATTGCCCAATTTGTCTGTCTGTCTTTCTTATTTGACCATCCAACTCTGAATGTCATGCCTCGTTGCAGCTTTACATGCAGCTCAAATTTCCTAACCAGTCTCCTGCTTTGCTGTAAACATTGGCCTATAGTATAATTTTGTGTAGTCTCTCAAGAATCTAGAATCGAGAATTTTTATTCACCATCGATCATTTTACAATGAAACAAGCTTTGTCATTGTAGCATTATATAGGATTTGGACATACAGAACACAATAATAAAATTAATGTCATTTAACTATAGTATACATATTAAGCAAAGCAATAATAAAATAGGCTACAGGAAAATTTTGAAGAGGTAGTGCCAGTAAGTTATACTATAATATAGTATTGTATAAACCCTGTGCAGTAATAATTGGTTAGCATATAGAGGACATAATTATACAAAACATAGAAAAATAGTTTTACAAAACATTAACACAGCACATATTAATAGAAAAATTTATAGGAAATTTTGTTAAATGCTGATATCCTCCTCAGGCATTTCAAAGATTTCTTCAGTATAATAGTATGGTTGATCTGATAGCCAGCTGAACCACTTAACTTTAAAATTTTTTTAGATCCATAGACCAAGCATAAATTGGTTAATTGTTGAAAATTTTGAGTCGGTTCACTTAGTGAGAATTTTCAGTCCATGCTGACCTGTGCCTTGGTATATTAAAATTAGTCTCAGCTCTGGAGTTGTGTACGTGAGGCCCCCCCCCCCCCTCCCATCCCCTCCCCTCCAGCAGTGAATTTTGAAGTATTGATTGTAATGTACAGCATAGACACACATACATATAAATTTATAATTGTGAGTAATCTGAGCCTAGAAAACAGAGGACAGTGCTCCATGTGATCTGGTTCAAATGGCTCTGAGCACTATGGGACTCAACTGCTGTGGTCATCAGTCCCCTAGAACTTAGAACTACCTAAACCTAACTAACCTAAGGACATCACACACATCCATGCCCGAGACAGGATTTGAACCTGCGACCGTAGCGGTCGCGCGGTTCCAGGCTGAAGCTCCTAGAACCGCTCGGCCACACTGGCCAGCTCCATGTGATCTGTTTTATACCTTATGTATAAGACGTTTTTGTATTTTCAAAATATTCTTGATGTGAGTGGACTGTCCCCGTACAGTCAGACCATTTGAAATATGTGACTAGAGAGTCCAAAGCATCTCATCTTATTGAATCCAAGCTCACTATAGGAGGTGTGACACGCAATATATTTTTTTATACATGTGATTGATGTATTCCTCCCAATGAAGTTTAGAGTCAATGCAAATACCTAAAAGTTTTGCTGACTAATTTTCTACTTCATATGTCATTCAGTTGTTGGGTTTTATTGGGTTCCACATGTGTTTATTAGCTTTAAACCTTTCCATGGCTGAATCAAGAGTTTCTTTTGTTATCTTACTCAGATCTGAAATTCTCTGATGTATGGCAAGTAGTGTTGCATCATCACCCATGACATATGACAGGGTGAGTTATGTTATTAGGCAAATCATTGATTGCAGTAATGAAGAACAAGGATCTGAGAATAGTTCCTTGTGGAACCCATTTGCTGATTTTCATTAAGGAGGAATTTATGTTTCTGACTGAGACAAATTGTTTTCTGTTACTTAAAAAGTGTGCTCTCATGCACCCCATAAAGCTCTAGCTTCCTTAGCAGAAAGTCAAAATGCGATAGAATGCAGTGATACAGTGTTTTTGTCTTCAAGAGTTGTTAATATTTGATCCTAAATTTCCAAAACAGCTGCTGTTGTTTTTCTCCCCTTGTGAAAACCAAACTGATTGTTACATGGAAAAATGTTTTCCAGAGCAGCTGCTGATCTGTGTGTAACAGTGCTCCAAATATCTTTGAACATGTTGGCACAATTGAGACTGCTCTGTAGTTTTGAGGAAGTTGTTTGTCTCATTTTTTAAAAACTGGAATAACTTTTGATATCTTGAGTGTTCTAGAAATACTCCAAATTCTACACATTTATTAAAAATAGAAGCTAATGATGTAGAGACTGAGTGTGTTGACTTTTTAATGATGTGATTTTACAATCAATAGCAGAAAATATGGAAGCAGCTTTTATATTGTCAGCAGATATTATAGTACCCCACTGAGATATCTGGTCACCTGGCAGTGGAGCTCCAATCAGGCCTATTGCTGATGCCAGAAGGAGCTAAGCTTTGTGGAATTTTTTGAATTTAAGATAGTACCTGTAAACGTTCTCTCTCTGCTCTGTCTTTTGGGTACAGGTGTGCATCTACATCTGGCACAGTATGAATATGTTTTCTCTGACTTCTGCAAGTTCTTGAGAAAACCAGAACAGCCTTTTATTTTTCAGTACACTCAGAGAGCTAAGTTTTGTTACTGGTGAACAAGAATACCATAAATCTATGTATCACTTAAAAGAAGTTATCAAAGGCTATTGCAGATCCCCTTTTCCCCAACTGACAATTATATACAAAGTCCCAATTTGCACTATCTAATCTCTCAACAAACACTCTTATATAGTCTTCCTTTTGCCATCTTATCAGTACCATATGTGGTTTTTCAATTTTAATTGGTTGCCTCTTATACAGTGTGAGGAGACCTTCTCCAGCAAGTCTGACTGTAAAATCTTCCTCAATGGAAATTTACTATAATATTGTCTGTGCAGGCACTCCTACATGTAGCAAAGTTATTTGTACAATATAGGTCCAATGATCATAGCGTATTCAGAAATGTCCTTTTGACTTGCCCCTTTGTGTTTATCATTTCTGTGTGAAAATTACCATAGACAACAATTCTTGACTTATTCTTCAAGATTTTTCGATAAATAAATTTACATCTCCATCCAAAGACCAAAATAGACTAACTACAGCTACATTTTCATTCTCTTGTTTTACACAACTAAACTCCCCATCCAATTCTGAGCAATATGTAGATAAATCAATTCTTGAAAATTTTATCCTACTTTAACTCTCCTGAACTGATACTATTGCACACTAAGAATAGTAGTTCTCTGAATTACATCATGCCACTGGCAAATTTTTCTCATTCACTTACAGATGTCCAATGGTGTCCATAGGCTGGGCAGGAGGAAGTTGTGGTGGATTGCATTTTAACCATCACATCTGTGTCCACCACATTGCTCAGGGTGAGATCTGGTACCTGGCCATCCACTAACACAAAACCAGTCCTGCCAGTTTCTACCTGTCATGAGTTAACTGCCCAGCAATAAAAAAGTACTGCTACTGGGTTCCCAAGGGAGTTAACCCTGCAGCAGCCTCTTGGCACTTCACTTTTGTCTGCTTCAAATGACCCATTGTCCACCTTTACACCTCCATATACACAAGCCCAACATAGAAATAACAAGCATAGATAGTACTGCCCCTGCAATATTGATCTATCAGATGTTTTGATTCCAAGTGCTACTGTCACATTCTATCTGCCATTATCATACTACTCCATTCTGCTTGTCACATGGTAAGATGTGGCTAGATAGAAAGGGCAGCCACTTCTTATGGCTCCCTGCTCACAATCTAAATTTTACACAGGTGGTGACATACTGAAAATCACTGTGTGAAACACCTTATTACTACTACCAAAGGAGCAAGGCAGCTGGGTTGGGCACACAACCTGGAAGCCCAAGAGACGGACTGAGAGCACTCTAATGCCAGGCACTAGCCAGAGAGATACTGCCTGGGAGATGTGGTATGGCCTGTACGGAAAGTGGGACTTTCAGAACGGCAACTGAAGTGCTGCATTCAGCTGTATTGCATCCTTCATTGCTTATGAGACATCATGAATGAAGTCAAATATTATGACCCCTCATCAAGAAGACAAAAGTTTAGAGACAATATCCACCTCTTCTGTATGGAGCCCAACTACATTTCTTAGGTTCAGATTGATTATGGGAACTTCCCATTTAAGGAATGTGAATGATCCTGAAGCTTCATCAAGAGTGTCTACCTTCAATGCTCATCATACTGAAGATGGCTTAAAAACACATGCAGAATGTGAAGATCTGCCAGTGCTGCCATACAGAGGCCCACTGACAAGATATAAATAAAGGATGCTGTAGTCAGCTCCAATGAGAACTTGTGGAACAATAGGTTGTAAATTTTCCCAGGAGAGGGATCAATGCAGTGAGCTGTGATCCAGCAGTGTGGTGTGGTGGTTAGCAGCATTTTTTTTATTTAGCATTCATCATTTCTGGGAAGCTTTTGAAATATCTTATGTTTATAATTCTAATATTTCAATGTCTGTGTAAATACTAGTATTTCAATGTCTGTGTAAATACCAGAATCCTGGACTATATGTGGCATGTAAGTTAATACTGGATCAATGTAAGTAAATACTGATCCACAGTGCTTTTGAAATATGGACATTGGTGAAATTTTATGTTTTTCAACAGCTGACTTAAAGTCATAAAAATGTGTTTCTTCCATAATAATCTCTGTAAAAGGTGTCGTGTGTATAGCTTGAGTGATAGGGCAAACTGAATCATTTGGACATCACAGTTAGCCTCTTTCTTTTTTCAACGTGAGCAAAATCATGATTGCAAGACACTAAAGAGAGTCCTTTCACCAAAAACTTGTATGCTGTTTTTGTAAGGTAACACTTTGCTATTATGTAAAGTACAGAAACAGAAACATTATTATCTTACATTTGTTCTGTCCACAGCAGCTGTCACTCCACATTATTAGTTTATTTTTAAAAGTAAGTTCTGGTGTAAAAGCTTTGTGTGCACAGGAAGCAATTTCATTCCAATCCCTGCCACATACAGCCTCATACCAGAGAAACATGTGTCTGTTTTATTTATCACCAACATGAATGCAAAAGTTGTAATATCAGAGCTGCCATAAAAAGTAAATTTCACTGTACCTTAATGAAAGAAGAATATATTCTTTTCCTTCACTGTGTAGTCTCTTCTTTTCACTTTGAGCACTACCATCACCTCTCTTCCTTTGTTTTGGTGCAGTTTTTCTTTCCATTTTGTAATATTGTGTATTATTTATCTATAATAATTACTTCTGCAATGCCATTTTGTTGGAAATGAACCACAGAGAAACTTCAGTAGTCAGCAATTGACACAAGGGCATGCCAAGACATTAACAGAGACTTGGTGCATGACTCATTATTTGAATATTGATGTTGATGGTAGACACAAGTGCCATTTTGTGATGGCTGTAAACACTGTTTCATGCTGTTTGAGCCAGAATATATGTTATTGGCCTTGGTTTTTACAGTGGAATTTCTTCAGTAACACAAATTTTCATTTTTTGGCACATGATGCACTTCTTACTTAAACACCACACTTGATATGTGTAAAAATAGCTCCATCCTAGAGATAAGTTCTGTTCTGGCTGTATGTTGGTGTTCTTCTTTTGGATGTTCAGGAATTGTTCCACTTCCAAAATCATCTTTGTATCATTGAGTAAATGTTTGTACAGAATGGTTTGTGTATCCAAGGAAAGAGGAAAAATCGACAGGTGCCATGGCAGGAGACTGTGTACAGTGAGACAAATATGACAGTGCAGAGAAGCAGCATGTGTGACTGCATCCCAGGCAGAATGAGCTGGAGCATTCTTGTGGACCAAAAACTCTCCCTTGGGCAACTTTGTGCTATGCTTTGTAACATAACCAGTACACCTACAAATATGTCTCTGGTAGCTGCATCTCCATCAAATCTGGCTGAAAAGTTGGTGTCAGAAAGTAGGCTATCGTAAATGATATACTTTACACAAAGATTATTGTTGAGATACTTACATTGCACTTTGATCACTTGATGAACTAACGTTTATGGTCAGATCAAGTTATACTTAAACTATGCAAAGATAAGTAATTTGCTAGCCACGTACTACACTCAGTTGAAAATCTACAATGTGACTGATCAGATGCAGTAACATAACTGTGAAGTAACCATTCACAAAAGTTCACATGTAACAAACATATAATTAAGGAAGTTCACAAAATTATATTCTTAACACTCTGTCTTTCAGACCTAACAGTCAAATTACTATGAACATGATATGCACAATTAGTTAGTTTACTTAGTTTCATTTTCCATGGGTAGTTTGCATGATAAATCATGCTGATGCAGAACGAGTCATATTACATACACAACAGAACTTAATTTTTAAATATGGCTAAGTGCTGAACATTTATAAAGCTTTAAACAATTGAAACCCCAGGTAGGAATATCAACAATGTAGGGAAAGACAGATTGATACTCAGCATGAAGAAGACATACTACATTACAGACAGGCACAATTAAAAGACACATACATAAAGGTTTTGGCCACAGCCTTCATCAGTAAAAGAGAGACACACAACATTCATACACACAAGCAAGCACACCTCATGCACACATGACTACCAGCCCCAGCATCTCAGGCCGGAATGCAACTATCACATGGGATGCAAGCATCAATCTGGACAAGGCAGGGAAGGGGAAGGGATAGCAGCATATAGTTGGGGAGAAAGACTAACACTGTCTGGTGG
Organism: Schistocerca americana; assembly: GCF_021461395.2. Taxonomy (NCBI): domain Eukaryota; kingdom Metazoa; phylum Arthropoda; class Insecta; order Orthoptera; family Acrididae; genus Schistocerca; species Schistocerca americana. The sequence continues at coordinate 635,001,719 of NC_060120.1, read as the reverse complement.
AGTGTGCATGAACTAGAATGCCAACAGGTGCAGTGTCAGAAGCTTGAGGGACAGGGAGTCAGAGAGAAAAAAAAGGAGCAAAAAACAAGAGGCTCAGGGAAAGAAGGCAGATTCATTGGCCAAGGGCAGCAAATAAACAGGTTGGGAGGTGATAATGGGGATGAGATGATAGGACAGAGGGGATTGAAACTGTTGGGCGGAGGGTGTGGGGCTGGTATGTTACCATAGATTCAGGCCAGGATAATTAGGGGAGCAGAGAATTTGTTGCAAGGTATAACACCCCAAATATAGAGCCCCTAATGACATCCCTTTTGACAGCAATAGGTATAAAAATTAGTTATCCTGACCTTGACGGTAGCTACTGGCAACAAAATATTGACACTATTGAAAGTTTGACCAACAGGAATACTAGGGAACTAACAACGTCTATTTCATGCAAAGAACTAAATGAAAGACTATCAGGTGATCACTTAATCTACAAAGCATGAAACTCTAAATAAAGAATTCAAAATATATGCTTTACGAAGATTAAAACCCAGATGAGATAAAGTGATCAGAGATAACATTTATACAAGAAAAGTGTTGTAGCCGCATCAAGCTGTAAGTTCGTTGTGACTACAGTGAAAAAAATTCAATGAAGATGTTAATTCGTGCTCTTGTAGATGTCGCGATAGAAGCACCTTATTGACCGATACTAGATTGTTTCAGACCAATCTGGATTTTTAAGGTTTCTCAAGTACCATCTTGAAGTATTAGTCAAAGTTCTGAAGACAAGTGATAGAACATTTACTCTCTAGTAAGGCAACGGAACAGATATTATACGCAAGGGAAAAGTAACTCGTCCGATACTTAACCAATTCAAGGACTTAGTCGTCATGATCTGTGATCATCATGAATATTGAAGGACACAGCAATATACCAAATGCCAACATAAACTCTACAAATAGACTTGAGTAGAAGCACACAGTCATGAAGAATTCACAGGTATGCCATGTTGTCGGAAGCTGTAGTCAATGTCAAAATTGCTGATGTAAATTGTAGCTTCAATTCCTTGAATGACAGATCAGTGTGCTTTCTAGTGCAGTGGTGAGATAATTCAGAGGTTCAATAAACTCAGTTATAACTTTAATACTTCATGTCATCTACATCATTTAATTGAACTTTATTGTGTAACTGTGAAATAATTATTTTCTTGATAGAAGACCGAAGCTAAAGCTGATTGAGTGACATTATTAACAGTGAACAGTAATGGAACATTTTATTATGACACTTTCTGTATATTATTTAGAGAATACATTATCTCTGGATTTATAACATAGGTGTTGTTGAATTATCACTGTAGCAACGTGTTAATGATGCTATAATACTTCACAAATCAACATCCTTGTAAGACTATAATGTGGCATCGGCTGAATAGTGGAATTTATAATTCGAGATATCATATTATCTATGTTTGAACATTCATTTGCAAACTGGGAATAAAAACTACTATTACCAAGTGTCGCATAAGCTTGTAAGCCTGTCATGAACACATGAAGGATATTTTGTTTATTGTTTTAGAGAAACGGAGTTGTTGTGGTACCAAGTGGTGCAGTCGTTGTGTGTGGCAGTAAAGAAAACAGACATCCTTCGAACACCATTGCTTCAATTATAAGGGAGGAACACTTATACATTTTGGTGTGCTGCTCCATTGATACACAGATATCTGTTAAAGGGAGATAGTATCTGAAGCTAAATGAACAAAGCCAGGAATTTGTTTTAACAGTTACAGATCGGAGTTGTTGCGATTGAACCTGTGTCACCCAGACTTGAACAACCATCCCCATTGAGCCACATGCACACACGCCACAAAGGGTAACTCCCATCTGCACAGGTCAGAAAAACTGGTGGTGGAGGGAAGCATCCAAATGCATTTGATAGTGAATCATCCATTGAAATCAAGCGTGTTATGTTCAGCTGCCTGTTGTGCCACAGGGTGGTATATTTTCCTCTTGGCCAAAGTTCGGCAGTGGCTGTTCCTCATGGTGCACAGCTGGTTGGTAGTCATACCAATATAAAAAGGAATGCAGTGATCGCAGTAGAGCTGGTAAATGACATGGCCACTTTCACAGGTGGCCCTGTCCCTGATGAGGTAGGGTAAACCTATGACAGGGCTAAAACAGGAAGAGCTGGTCGGTGGATTGAGCAGGCTTTGCACCTGTGTCTTTCACAGCGATATGAACCTTGTGGCAAGGGATTGGGATTGGGAGTGTCATACAGATGGGCTAGTATGTTGTGGAGGTTGGATGGGCAATGGAATACCACTTTAGGAGGGGTGGGAAGTATCTTGGGTAGGATTTCTCTGATTTCAGGCATGATGATAGGTAACCAAAGCCCTTGTGAAGGATGTGGTTCTGTTCTTCCAGTCTGGGGTCATACTGGGTGATGAAGGGGAAACTCCTTTGTGGCTGGTTTTTGGGAATGGTGGAAGAATTGAGGACATGAGGGGAAATGGCATGGGAAATCTGTTTGTCGATGAGGTCTGGGGTAATGCCTGTTTGTGAAGGCACTTGTGAGATGAGACACTCAGCATACTGAGCAAGGGAGATTTTGTCACTGCAGATATGCTGTCCCTGGGTGGTCAGGCTGTATGGGAGGGATGTGGTGGTCAGGCTGTATGGGAGGGAATTTTTGATGTGAAATAGATAATAGCTGTCAAAATACAGGTACTGTTGGTTGTTGGTGGGTTTAATGTGGACGGAGGTGCAGATGGAGCCATCAAAGAGGACGAGGTCAACATCCAGGGAGGTGGCATGCTGGGCTGCAGAGGACCACACAAAGTGGGTGGGAGAGAAGGTGTTGAGGTTGTGAAGGAACAAAGATAGGGTGTCTTGGCCCTGGGTCCAGATAATGAAGATATCATCAATGAACGTGAACCAGACTAGGGGTTTGGTGTTTTTGGAGGCTAGTTAGGTCCCCTTTAGATGGTCCATAAAAAGCTTGGCATAGGAGGGTGCCATGCGGGTGCTGATGGCACTGCCGTGGATTTACTTGTATAACTTCCCTTAAAAGGAGAAGTAGTTGTGGGTTGGGATAAAGTTAGTGAGGTGTGTGAGGAATGAGGTAATGGGTTTGAAGGCTGAAAGCCATTGTGAATGGTAGTGTTCAATAGCAGTAAGACCATGGGCATGAAAGATATTGGTGTATGGGGAGTTGGCGTCAACAGTGATGAGTAGGGATTCAGGAGGTAAAGAGGTGGTAATGGTGGACATTTTGTGAAGGAAGAGGTTGGTGTCTTTGATGTGGGAAGCCAGATTATGGACAGTTGGTTGGAAGTGTTGGTCAATGAGGGCCAAAATTCTTTCACTGCTGGCGCAACACCCAGCCACAATGGGGTGTCCAGGATAGTTGAATTTATGGATTTGGGGAGCATTTAGAAAGTGGGTATGTGGGATATCAAAGGGGTGAGGAGGTAAATGGATTCAGGGGATATATTCTGGGAAAGGCCTACATTTTAAGCAGGGATTGGAGGTTGTGTTGGACTTCTGGGGTGGGATCACTCTGGTGAAGTTATAGGTGGAGGAATTAGGTAATTGGTGGAGGCCTTGTGCCAGGTAGTCATTGCAGTTCATAACAACAGTGGTGGAACCCCCATCTGCAGGTATGATGATTAGATCAGGGTTTGTTTTGAGGGTGTGTATGGCTGTTCTTTCCTCTACTAAAAGGTTCGTGTTCTGAGGAAGGGACCTGCCCAATCCACCCATCCAGCTCTTCGTATTCCTGTCCTATCATAGATTTACCCTACTCCATCGTGGGTTGAGCCACAAGTGAAAGCAGTCATGTCATTTACCAGTTCTGCTGCAATCATTGCACTTCTTTTTATATTGTTATCACTACCAGCTGTCACAGGATGAAGAGCCACCACCACACTGTGGCCAACAGCAAAGTATGACACCCTGTGGCACAACAGGCAGCTGAAAATAACACACTTGATTTCAATGGCTGCTTCACTACCCGAGCCATCTGTATACTTCCATGCACCACCAACTTTTCTGAACTGTATAGATGGGAGTTGTCAGTACAACACATTCTCTGCTTCCATAATTATCCTGACCTGAATCTACGGAAACATATCGGCCCCACAACCCCCGACCCAACAGTTTTCATCCCATCTGCCCTATCACCTCCTCTCCATCCTTGCCTACCAACCTGTTCATTTGCTGCTCTTTGCCAGTGAATCCACCCAACTTTCCCCAATCCTCTCCTTTTTTGCTCCTTTTTTTCCCCAAATCCCTTCTCCACAAGCTCGTGACACTGCCCCTGTTGGCACTCCAGTCCCTGCACACTCCACCAGACAGCATTTGTCTGTCTCCCCACCCATACACTGCTATCACTTCCCCTTCCCTGCCCCTATGTGATAATTTGCATTCCGGCCCGAGATGCTGGAGTTGGCAAGCCATGTGTGCATGAGGTGTGCTTGCTTGTGTGTATGAATGTTGTGTCTCTCTCATTTACTGTTGAAGGCTGTGCCCTACACATAACCTTTTACACAATACTATAACAGAAATTCTTCAACAGAATAGAAGGAGCTGTCAAGGAGAAATTTTCTTAGATTGTTTTCAAATTTTACTTTGCTGCCTGTCAGACATTTTAAAATTCCTAGGTAAGTTATCAAAACTTTTTGTTACAGTATTGTGGACACCTTTTTATGCTAAAGGCAACCTTAATTTGTCATAATGAATGCCATTTGGTCTTCTGGTATTATAATTATGCACATCATTGTTCTTTTTGAACTACAGTGTGTTATTTTCTACAAACTTCATGAGAGAATAAATATACTGTGAAGCAGTAGTCTGAATACCCAACATTTTAAAAGATGTCTGTAAGATGAGCAATCATGGCTGTGCACCACATATTACTCTCACAGCAGATTTTTGAGCAATGTAGACCTTCTTTCTTAAAGATGAATTACCACAGAACATTATTCTATACAACATGATTGAATGAAAATATGCGGAATATGTCAACTTCATGATTCATCTCTTCCCAAGATCTGCAATGATTCTAATTGCAAATGTGGCTGAAGTAAGTTGTTGTAGGTATTCCAAAATGTGCTTTTTTTCAGTTTAAATTCTCATCAATATGAGCACCCAAAATTTTTGAACTTTCCATCTTATTTATTATTTCCTCACCATGTGTTGCACTTATCATTAGTGTAGTACAACTAGGTATGGAGAAGTGTGGCCTCTTAAAATTTAGGGTGAGACCATTTACGGAAAACCATACAGTGATACTTTTAAGAACATTGTTTACCATTTTTTTATCTGTTTCTGTATATATGCTTGGATTGATTATAATACTAGTGTCATCTGCAAAAAGGACTACTTCTGTTTGTTGTATATTACATGGAATATTGTTCACATGTATGAGGAACAATAGTGGACCTAGAACTGAGCCCAGAGAACTGCATCTGTGGTTTCTTCCCAGTCAGAACAATGTCCCCAGATTATGTTAGTTGAATTACTAAGTAAAACTTCCTACATTCATTTGGTTAGATATGAAATTATCCACAGTTGGATATACTATCAGTCCCATGAAACTTCAATGTATCTAGGAGAATATTGTGTTTCGCACAGTCAAATGCCTTTGATAAGTCACAGAAAACACCAGTCAGTGCCATATTATTATTTATTGCTTGTAAAATTTGGCGAGTGAGCATTTAAATGGCATTTTCAGTAGAACAGCTTTTCTGAAATCCAAACTGTGATTTGTGAACAGTAATTATATCTTGGGAAGAAACGTAGTTCACAGCCCAATACTGTTGTCACTGTTTACATTAACTATTATTCGGGCTTAACACTGTTAATGAAAATAATTACAGTGCACAGTTGTTAATTAAAAATGGCCTCTGAATCATTGTGTCATCTTCTGAATGCAAAACTTTTATAATTTCCAATACATTTTCTGACTTGAAATATATATTACATCACCTGCAGTACATTTCCCTATATCAGTGAACATAGATCTTGCTTCTTCAATGTTCAAATGTGTGTGAATTCCTATGGGATCAAACTCTGGAGGTCATCGGTCCATAGTCTTACACACTACTTAAACTAACTTATGCTAATGACAACCACACACACCCATGCCCGAGGGAGGAATCGAACCTCCGGCAGGAGTGGCTGCCCACTCCGTGACATGGCGCCTCAAACTACATGGCCACTCCACGTGGCTCTTGCTTCTTCCAGCATGCCTCTGTTATGAGATTACAATAATTAGACGTCACTTTAGGTATTGTTCTTTATCAGATTTTCACAAATTACAATTAAAGATTTGCATTTGTGAGTTAATGAGTAGTAAAAGAAGATTTGTTTGAATGAGAACAATAATTTCTATTCAATTATGCTGGCTAGTTTGCCTAAATATGGAATTAATGTTCCAGTGACAATGTTTTTACTAAGGAAGCTAACTACTTTGAAACTACAAGAGAGCAAAAGTCACTAACATGGTTTTGTCATCATTGTAAGAATACTAGTAATTGGATACATGTTTACATATGAAAAATGGCAACAAAATCTGAAATAACTGATATTTGTAACTAGGTAAACTAATTATACTTATGGATTCTAAATAACCAAAAGGCTGTAACAGACACTAAAGTTAAGTTGGCTAAGCCCTGAGTTAATATTCAAAATTTTAGGTACTGTGTCATGTAAATGATATCACTGTAGATATTTGCAAAACAACAATAATAATAATTCGTTTTTTTTTTTTTTTTTTGGGAACCGGGGGGGGGGGGGGGGGGGGGAGAGAAAAACATAACAGCTGGAAAGGATCCACCTGCTTTATTCCAGCTTCATCTACAGCCTAATATAACCTTATCAGGAAATTTTGGTAGTATGCTCATTTGACAGTTTTCCCCTGGAAGCATCTGTGCCACCTAGCGGCTGTCTCATATGATGGTACATTGTTGCCTCACACTTCCACCATCTCAACATGAAATGACTATAGCAGTGTTGCCCCCCTTCAAATGCTGACAAGAATTACTGTATGATGCTCCACTTTATTAATGTGCTGCACCATTTTTTGGTTGTTATTCATATGCAAACATACAAAAATTATGTATTATTTAACTGGAGAGATGAAAAATATACTCACCAAGTGGTGGCAGAACACACACATAAAAGACTGTTGTGACTGGCAAGCTTTCAGAGCCAGTGGCTCCTTCTTCAGGCAGAAAGGTTGAAGGGGAAGGGAGAAGGGTGAAGGAAAAGGACTGGAGAGGTCTAGGAAAAAGGGTGGATTTTTATCTATCCAGTTAAATAATCAATAATTGATTGTTTTCGTTGTTAAAACATTATGTATGTAACTTTATTTTTTCAGGGTGATAATTAAAATTATATGACATTCTCTCACATGTACACTCAAAATGGTCTGCCTATTTTAAAGTCAGTTTTCATGTGCTACATTAAATGTTGATGTTTTTCTATTTGTTGCACAGAAATGAGTATACCGTGCATTTCTTCTGCAGTTAAGAATGAGTCCATCCTTAGAGAACTACTTCATAATTTTTTGGGGAGCAAAAAAAAAATTAACAGTTTATATATTGCTATTTATGGCCGCAAAATTGCAGAATCATTTGACGTTATTGTTCATTATACTGAAACAGCAGTTATGTTCTAGGTATCATTTTTCTGCTAGTATATAGAGTAAGCTGATAGCTTACATTAACATAATATACACCATTATTCTATAACACCTGCTTCTCTTCATTATTTTCTATATCAACTCATTTCATAATATTTAAGATTCAACTTCATGATGCTATCTACAGAACAATCTGAATGGGTACATAGTGTCATTTTTAAATGATCTCTTTTACTCTCATGTATGGTATGCTTTTTAATTGTCCAGCTGTGATGACTCTACCATTTTCATGCACAATGTTTTTGCGACTAATCTAGCTATTTTCATTAGGATCTATGAGTGATGGACTAATGATGTGGTCACTGCCTTTACACTGAAGTATTGTTGTTGTCACTCTGTTACTTACATTCAGTTTTGGTATCTGGTTCCTGTTAAACCCATTGAAATTTATTTTGTTTTCATAAAATACACAGGCATTCTGTGAAATTTTGATAACTTAATTTTTGGCTCCAAATAGGTTTCATGACATTCTTATATCAATATATCTCTGGATATAACATCCATTTTATTGTGGTCTCATCATACATTTCACTTATTGTAGCAAACGTGCCAGGGGAATCCAAGTCTCATGGAACACCCAACACTGCCATGACAAAACAAATACACACAAAATTGTTCATGTCTTGAACTTGGTCGTAAATAGTGTCATTATAGTGCACTGATAACCTTTCACAGAGTGGTTGGAGTCCAAGCAGTGCTCACACACATAACACCATTGCTCACAGTAATTTAAGAAGTCATTTCAGCTATGGAGATATGGTTTACTGATCAGCAATAAGGCCAGACACACACACACACACACACACACACACACACACACACACAAAATAAAAAAATAAAAAAAAATCAGTCTTAAAATCCTGATACAAAAGCCACAGAAAATCACATCACTTATAATATCTATTATGTATGCTGTTCTGCTGCTTTGGGTACACAAAAGTCATTCCCTCTATTTGTATGACAAATTATTAATTTTTGACATGTGCAGCACATGTTTTAATGTCAGGCTGTTCTTTTATTACTATAATGAAATAGAAAAGAAATTTCACTAGAAATTTTGTTATACAGGTATGACTTTGAACGACTCAGCAATGACTTGGGGAGGGTGGAGAGATTTATTGACTGGCACAAACCTATTAAAGAAGGTTATTTCCCTAAACTTGACAACATCCTTGCAAGTAGAGTGTGGCCTTCAAGGCAGGCAAATTCTAAACTTCAAGTAAGACATTCTTTTCCATTATGGCACTGTACTGTAAATATCTGAAGTGTTACTGAATTAAATGCTAAATGCATGCCTGTATTTTGTAGGACATTAATCGCAAAATTGATCAATTTGAACTTGACATTCAAGACCTGGAGAGATGGCAAGACAGGCTCTATGATGCTATACACAGAAGAGCAGCCATTGATGTGAGTCAGTTTATTTACATTTAGATTGTAAGAAATCCCTATCACAGAAACATTGTTTATGCACCTTAAATATGTAATATTTCTTTCTATCACCATTTTTGTTAACATTATTATTCCTTTTTTTATTTGTGTTTGTTTTAAGAAATCTTCAATGTTTCTGATGTACATTGTTTTTACTTTCTGGAAATCATCATTTCATGCATGATTTAATGTGGTATTGTTCATATATTTCCTTGAAAGATTAGGGAAAAGGTATGTTCTACAAGTAAGATGAAAAGTTACATCATTTTAATGAACTGGAGGAAGGAGTATGTTCACTAGCAAATTCAAGTTTTTGACCAAAGCCCTTAATGAATATTTTTTGGAATGAATTGTTTAATATTGTGTCCCAGTTTGTATAGGTGTTTAATAGTTGCTTGGCACATTTTTATTTTATTTTATTTCTAGTTGTGTATGGTTTGGCATAGGGGGCTGTAGCAAACCTTCAGCTGTGGCGTGCATGCTTCAGTGATATAGACAGCTGTGCAACAGATGCAACCACAATGGAGGGGTTTTTGTGTCTATGTTCTTGAAAGAGGAGCAACAGGTTTTTCAGTATTTGCAGGGCCAGCAGTCTAGGTGATTGACTGATCTGGCCTTGTAACATTTGCCAACTTGATCTTGCTGTGCTGGTACTGTGAATGGCTGAAAGCAAAGAAAAGAGACAGCAACTATTTTTCCTGAGGGCAGCAGCCCTACTGTATGGTTTCATGTTGATGCCACCATCTTCTGTAATATACTCTGGGGGTAAAATAGTCCCCCATTCAGAAATCTACGTAGCCATTACTCAGAAGGAATTTTTTCATGAGGAAAAACAAAACTGGTGATCCAAGGGGCGGAGTGTGGCATGTTATATTCCTTAAGTGGATAGGCAGGTCAGGGAAACTACAAAGAGAAACGGATAGGCTGAAATTAGATAGAGTGTGAATTACTAAGAGGTATGACAGGAGGAGCAGGACTTTAGGTCAGATGAATATGGGGACTAATATAAAATCAAATAGGGGCAGTGCAGAAGTAAGTCTAATAGCGAATAAGAAAATATAAATATGGGTACACTACTCTTAACAACACAATGAATGTGCTATTAAAGACAATAGTAGTATAGGTTTACATGTAATTAGCTTTACAGATGAAAAAGAGATGGAAAGAATGTATGATGAGTTATAAGCAGTTGTTCAGAGAGTTAAGGGAGACAATATTGAATTGTGATAGGGACTGGAATTAAATAGGAGGAAAACGAAGGGAAGGAAAACTGATAGGTAAACATGGTACCAAGAAAGGAATGAAAGAGGAACCGACCTGGTATACTTTTGCAAAGAACATAATTTAGTCACTGTCAACACTCCAGTTAACAATAATGTAGAAAGGTTGTAAGGTAGCAAAAGTACTTGAGAAAATTCTGGTCATATGTAAAGCAGCTAAGCAGCTCAAAGGCTTTTATCCAGTCACTCATCAACCATACTGGGATGGTGATACAAGACAGCAAAAGGAAAGCTGAAATTTTAAATTTTGCATTTAAGAAACCATTCATGCTGCACAAGTCTACAAAAGTAGCAGTGTTTGAATCTCATATAGGCTCTCATTTGGAGGACATAAAAATAGGTATCTGTATCATAGAGAAGCAACTGAAAGAGTTAAAAACAAATACATTACCAGGTCCAGATGGAATACAAATTTGTATTTACAGAAAGTACTCTGCAGCATTGGCCCCTGACTTAGCTTGCATTTATCACAAATCTCTCACCAAGGAAAATGGCTCAAGCAACTGGAAAAAAGTGCAGGTGCCTCCTTTATATAAGAGAGATAAGATAATGGACCCACATAATTATACATCAATATCCTTAACATCAATTTGCTGCAGAATTCTTGGATATAATAAATTGCCTTGAGACAGTCAAGGCTTCTGTCTACAAATCAACATGAATTTGGAAAGCATTGGTTATGTGAAACTCTGTTTTGCCTGTTTCTCATGTGATAACCTATAAAGCATGGATGGAGCGCAACAGACAGCTTCCATATTCCTAGGTTTCTGAAAAGTTTTTGCTATGGTACCCAACTGCAGAGCTTTGACAGAGGTTTGAACATATGGTTTAGATTCCCAGATATGTGTGTGGTTTGAAGACATTTTTATTAACAGAACCCAGTATGCTGTCCTGAATGGTGATTATTCATCAGAAACAAGGGTGTCATCAGGATGTCACAGGTAAGTATAGGACCACTCTTATTCTCTGACAGACAAGGTGAGCAGCAGTTTATGGCTGTTTGCTGATGACACTGTGTTGTATGGGAAGGTGTCATCCTTGAGTGATTGTAGGAGCATACAGGATGACTTGACTGAGTTTGTAGTTGGTGTGATGAATGGCAGCTTGCACTGTATGTAGAAAAATGTAAGGTATTGTGGGCGAGTAGAAAAGATGATCCTGTGTAATGTATGAATATAGCATTGGTAGAGTGCTGCGTGACAAAGTCCTGTTGACTAAATATCTAGCCATAACACTGAAAAACAGTATGAAATGGAATGAGCACAGAAGCTGGTATTAAGGAAGGTGTGTGCTCAACTTTGTTTCATTGGGAGAATTTTAGGAAAGTGTAGCTCATCCATAAAGAAGGCAGTGTGTAGAACGCTGGTGTGATCCATTCTTAAGTACTGTTTGAGTATTTGGGATCCCCACCAGGTCAGATTAAAGAATGACATCAAAGCAGTTTAGAGGTGGGCTGCTAGATTCATTACTGGTAGGTTCAGTCAGCATGCAAGTAATATGGAGATGCTTTGTGAACTCAAATGTGAATCCCTGGAGGGACAACAATGATCATTTTGTGAGGCACTGTTGTGTAAATTTAGAGAACGAGTATTTGAGGCTGCCTGTAGAAGTGAGCATTTCATATATGGACCATAAAGAAAAAATGTGAGAAATTAGGGCTGATGTGGAGGCTTTTAGACAGTTGTTTCCCCTCTCTCTATTTGCAAATGAAGCAGGATAGGAAAAGACTAGCAGGGTTAGGTTGTACCCTTCGCCATGCACCATATGGTGGCCTGTGGAGTATGTATGTAAATGTAGATGTAAACATGGAATTAATGAACCCACTTTCAAAGAAATTCCACTGTTAATGAATATTTCCACTGGTCCCAGCGGAACTTCCATAAAAACAGTGTTATTCCTTCTGATTTTAATAAACTCCACTTTCAGAAAAATGTGCTTTTAAGGAATAAAAATGACTTTCTGCAATTTAAAACCAGTTTTTACGCATTTCATAATGTGTCTAAGTGAGTTTCTGCTGTTTTTCAGTTTTGTAATTGCTATACATGGTAATCGATTCTTTTGATCAGCACATATGTAGATTCTCGTTTTTTGCTCAGTGATGCAAATTCCCCTGTACCAACACTGGAAATAGCTTTGAACAAATTTGAAAGCTATTTCTGTCCTGCCTACCACACAACCCTGGTCACATGATCTGGTGTCACAATCGCTGAAGTAAGAAGCGTGATATGGGAAGTGTAGTCTTCGTTGTTGTCAAATTTATCAGTTTATTTTTGTGGAGTACTGCCTACACCACAGAAATCTTACAATTCAGCAAAAGCTGATTATCATTCATATTGTTGTAGACAGCTCTAACGTAAACCTTTCCAACCTGAAGAAGTATGATTTGGTGCCGTCTTCATTGTGTTGCATACTCATAAACAAGGGAGCGTCATTAAATGCCAAAGCTAGTAGTTCCTGTGTATGCAAAGAAAGAACATCCACATATCAATGTTGAGTGATATAAAAAATATTCTTTTAAAATGGTTTCAAGGAGTGAGCAGACACACTGTAAGAGAAGGCTTGGGAGATTACCCTGAAAATAAGCGTTGAAAATTTCTGTTTATTCAGTGGCTGGTTAGATCATTTTTTTAAAGTCATAATCTCTCATTTCAGAGTGTAAGTGGAGAAAGTGAGGCTGAGGAAGTAGAAAGTGTAAAACACCGGAAGAACACTATAATGTGGGGATTGATACAGTGTTATGCATCCAGAGACATTATCAGTGCAGAGGAAACTGGTATCTTTTCAATTTACTTCTTGCAAAAATCTGTTCCATTTGTTAGTTCCTTGTTCCATTGATCAAAATCATAATTAATCTAATGATCTGGCATGTGTCAATGCAAAAAAAAAAAAAAAAAAAAAAAAAAAAAATCCATGAAGTTGAAAAAGAAGTAAAGAAAGAATGATTGCACTATTGTGCGTAAATATTGCTGAAAGTGGAAAGATGCCTTCACTGGATAAATCAGAGTGTGTGATACATCCATCAGCCTTGACCAGTAACATCATATCATTTCCAAAGATGAAACACACACACAAGATTTTAAGATGGTGACCAATACTCATATCCCTTCCCAGTGGCTCTCAGATATAATCACAAAGTATGAAATTGTGCAAATTCTTATTTATACTTACAGAAACCCATGAGACATCTGTGAGACACTGGGGGTGAGAAGAGAGAAACTAATAAACGTAGAAACTAATGAGGAAACTGTGGGAAAACTAAGGTTTTTGATAAGCCAAACCTGATATCTAAGCTAACTGGAAAATAAAATTAATAGAAAAATATTGAAACTGCAAAAATGAAAGAAACAAAATGTAATCAAAAACCATGAAAACTAACAACAAACAGTATCAACAACATGAATTTAGCTATTTAGCTCATTGTGAATGAAATGCAAAAATAAACAGCACTACACAGATAGCAGATTTGGGTAGTTTCCCTTACACATTAAGGCAGATGCTAGACGACTCCCAATTTATGCCTTAGAAAATTTGATACACAAACAATTAAAATACTATAACACTCAGAACAAAGGTTACACTATTCACAAACAGGTGGTGCTCATGACTTCCTTCCTTTGGGCAACTGACAGCTGTGCTGACTGGAAGTCCATGTGGCAGCAAAGTTTAAGAAAATAAATTGACCAAACCTTTGTACAGTGGATCTCATAGTAGACAGGAGCAACACTAAGAAGTAGTTATAGTAGTAGTAGTAGTAGCAGTAGTAGAAGAAGTTTTGTGAAGGATGTCAGTTATCCTGAGGAAAAGCCACCTACTCCAGGTACCTTGTTTCTACTTATGTCTTTCTATGCTCCATCACATTTTTATCACAGTATCATATCTGTCTCAAGTTTACATAATATAGTCTTCATGTTCATTTCCTTTGTGTAGCCCTTCTATATACTCATTCTAACTTTCATCCTTCCCATCTTTGCTTAGTGGTAACTGTCTGTCTGAGACCTTGATAGTTATGTGGCTGCTTCTCATTTTGCCAAAGGTTCCTTTAATTTTCCTATAGATAGAATAGGTTTCTTCCCTTGGTCACCCATGCATGCTTCTATAGCTCAGCAATTCTAATTTAACCATTTTTATTTTGCCATTTTTCTTTGCAAAGAAGGGAAATCAGAAAGATGGAAGGAGTATTTAGAGGGTCTATACAAGGGTGATGTACTTGAGGACAATTTATGGAAATGGAAGAGCACACAGATGAAGACGAAATGGGAGATATGAAACTACATGAAGAGTTTGACAGAGTACTGAAAGATCTAAGTCAAAACAAGGTGCCGGGAGTAGACAACATTCCATTAGAACTACTGATAGCCTTGGGAGAGCCAGCCATGACAAAACTCTGCCATCTGGTGAGCAAGATGTATGAGACAGGCGAAATACCCTCAGACTTCAAGATGAATATAATAATTCCAATCCCAAACAAAGCAGGTGTTGACAGATGTGAAAATTAACAAACTATCAGTTTAATAAGTCATGGCTGCAAAATACTAACATAAATTCTTTACAGACGAATGGAAAAACTGGTAGAAGCTGACCTTGGGGAAGATCAGTTTGTATTCCGTAGAAATGTTGGAACACGTTGAGGCGATACTG
Organism: Schistocerca americana; assembly: GCF_021461395.2. NCBI lineage: Eukaryota > Metazoa > Arthropoda > Insecta > Orthoptera > Acrididae > Schistocerca > Schistocerca americana. Next base: position 634,986,684 of record NC_060120.1, on the reverse strand, counting down.
ACCCTACAACTGGTCTTAGAACATAGATTAAGGAAAGGAAAACCTACATTTCTAGCATTTTGTAGACTTAGAGAAAGCTTTTGACAATGTTGACTGGAATAATCTCTTTCAATTTCTGAAGGTGGCAGGGATAAAATACATGGAGCGAAAGGCTATTTACAATTTGTACAGAAACCAGATGGCAGTTATAAGAGTCAAGGGGCAGGAAAGGGAAGCAGTGGTTGGGAAGGGAGTGAGACAGGGTTGTAGCTTATCCCTGATGTTATTCAATCTGTATATTGAGCAAGCAGTAAAGGAAACAAAAGATAAATTTGGGGTAGGAATTAAAATCCATGGAGAAGAAATAAAAACTTTGAGGTTCACCGATGACATTGTAATTCTGTCAGAGGCAGCAAAGGATCTGGAAGAGTAGTTGGACAGAATAGACAGTGTCTTGAAAGGAGGACATAAGATGAACATCAACAAAAGTGAAACAAGGATAATGGAGTGTAGTCAAATTAAGTCAGGTGATGCTGAGGGAATTAGATTAGGAAATGAGACACTTAAAGTAGTAAATGAGTTTTGCTATTTGGGGAGCAAAATAACTGATGATGGTCGAAGTAGAGAGGATATAAAATGTAGACTGGCAATGGCAAGGAAAGCGTTTCTGAAGAAGAGAAATTTGTAAAATTGAGATTTAAATGCCAGGAAGTTGTGTGGAGTGTAGCCATGTACAGAAGTGAAACATGGACGATAAATAGTTTAGACAAGAAGAGAATAGAAGCTTTCGAAATGTGGTGCTACAGAAGAATGCTGAAGATTAGATGGGTAGATCACATAACTAAGGAGGAGGTATTGAATAGAATTGGGGAGAAGAGAAATTTGTGGCACAACTTGACTAGAAGAAGGCATCAGTTGCTAGGACATGTTCTGAGGTATCAAGGGATCACCAATTTAGTATTGGAAGGCAGTGTGGAAGGTAAAAATCGTAGAGGGACACCAAGATATGAATACACTAAGCAGATTCAGAAGGATGTAGGTTGCAGTAGGTACTGGGAGATGAAGAAGCTTGCACAAGATAGAGTAGCACAGAGAGCTGCATCAAACCAGTCTCTGGACTGAAGACCACACCAACAACAACATTTTGCCATTTTGCTCTTCCAGTCACTCTCACTTTTGCCTGCTTCAATTGATGGTTGTTTATATGTATTTTCTCATTTGATTAATTAAATTCAATACCTTGTGTGCTATTGAAGAATTTCAAATAGATCTTGCCTTTTTGCTCTGTTGTTCCCCTGCTTCCTTCACTATTTCATCTTCCAAAGTTACTGATTCATCTTTTATCATGTTTCTTTCCCCTTCCTCAGTCACACATTGCCTAGTATTTCTTAAACCAAGTTAATAAATTATTCTCTGTGCAAAATTCTACCACGCAGCTTCCCCTGTCATTCGTTTCCTCCTGTCCATGTTCTACTATTTTTCCTCTTTTCCTGCTCTTGAATTTGAGTCCACCATAACTACCAAATTTTTATCTGCATTGTTGACCACAATAATTTCTTTTATCTTATTCCTTCAATCTCTTCATCATCTGCAGAGCTACTTGGCATATAAACTCATACTACTACAACAATGTATTCACTATTCTGTTCACAGTAGTTCTCCTGCATTCCTGTTTTCATATCCATTATTAGGTTTTTTACTGTATTACCTCTGTTAGATCTTCTGTTGAAAAACCTGTGTACAGTTGGCCAGAATTCCTGTTCTGCCTGCACCACACTTCACTAATTCCCATTGCATCTAACTTCAATCTACACGTTTCTCTTTATAAATTTGCTTAGCCACATATCTACATGGATAGGAAATCGAGAAGTGTATGCTATGACCCACAGAACTCCTGGTTTGTTTTCATGATGAAAATGTTGTCCTGAGTATTCCCGACTCAGAGATGAAAATGGAGAACTGTTTTTCTTCAAATTATTTTATCTAAGAGGATGCTATCATCATTAAATCACATATTAGAGTTGAATGTTCATAAAATATAATGGCCATGATTTTCTGTCCCATTCAGCCATTCAAAGTACCAACATTGCAAGGCCTCAGTACAGATACTAATCTAGGTGCACTTATCTGTGTCAGTGAGGTATGCAAACCATCCCATCATGGCAAAAGGCCTTGGTTCATAAGGCTACACAAGGGAGTCATTGAAGAAAAGATGTTTCACACACTTTCTCTCTCTCTCTCTCTCTTTCTTGAGCAGTACAATTGTTGTGTTGTCTGAATTTACAAAACCAATAAAGAAATGTTTAAAATGAGGTACCTGACTATGAAGATAATGAATGTGATTAAAGAGTAATTAATTTTAGTGAGGTGATCAGAGGACAACCTAACAGTCCTTTCACCAATATTTACTCTCCTTCCACATGTGCTTATTAGTCTCTTCTTCTCCTTTGTCTGAACAAACTTAGCAGTAGGGAGTCTTATTGACCTTGCGTGTTGTTTGCAATAGCTCACACTTATAGAAAATAAAACTGCAAAACCAGTAACATCCTTGCAGCTACATTGCGGACCAATTATGTCATTTAGGGTTCTCCTTTAGATTGCTTTTATGTTTCACTATCACAGTTATATTATATTTCACTTTTGATGTTTTGAATATTGTAGGTGTCAAAGAAATAAGTAAATTAATTAAACTTTACACTAGTATCAAAAACATATGAAGCTACATCTACTCCTTTCTGAAACATAGGAGGTTTTGATTTATTGGCTACTTTCAACCATTGTTCCTCACTTTTCTTGGAGTTACACAAATAATGAAGTATGGTGAAAGACAGTCTGTCCCATCATCTGAGTAGACAAGGTATGCGGTCATCAGTACTTTGAAGACACAGATGGAAACAAAGTCATGTGCACTCATAACAGTACACAATGCAGGAGAAACTGTCTGTCAGGCACTTAAGTGTGATTTACAGAGTATCCATGTAATGTAGATGAAGAAATATTCCACTCTTGTAGATAACTGTTACACAGACTTACATGAATCATCTCTTGTACTTTTGTTTATGAAATATGAATATTCTCTGTTTGCAATTTTTTTCGGTCTAGAATCTCTGTATAAAACATCCAAGATCACCAGCTTTTTGCACATGATTTCTACCTTTATACACATCTTTGAGTAATCTACAAATGATCCGTTATTTGTAGCTCTATAAATGACCATTAGCGTAATTTTATGGTAAACAGAGAAACTGCTTTCATATTGCAAGAAAAAGGAGCTACAGTGACACAGTAAACATCCCTAGGGTGATGTAAATTCTCATGCATATGGGATACAGGCAACACCATAAATGCCAGGTTGCACATATTCTTATATTTGGGCACCTTGATCCAAGCGTCAATGCTTCTAGTTCTTGTAAGTTAAATTTTCAGAAGTTTCAGAATTTGCTTTAACAGCTGGTTTTAGCTAATCCAGTGATATCTCTGAATTCTTATAAAATTGAGTTACATAAGTATTATGCTTTGTTTATCAAATACTAAGTCTGAACCAATTTAAAATTATTTGTATTGCAACTAATATGAATAAAAAATTTACAAATGTTGATAAAAATTAAACTATGGAAGGAGACTTATGAGAAAGCTGCTGGAGTTCAGGTTGCTTGTTACAAGTAGCCAATTAATGCTTTCAAAAATATGTGGAACTAATTTTCTGTGAAAATTCTGCTATTCTTACAGGATAAGGGAAATACAGTGCCCTTAACTGAAAATACTGGCATGGATATTCTGAGTCACATATTACAGTCAACTATACTTTCTATTAACCAAAATTACTATGGCCAGCTGCACAACTTTGGGCATCTTGCTATTAGCTGGATTCATGATCCTGATGGAAGAAATCTTGTGAGTATTTAAAAGACAAAGTATCATTTATCACCTCCTGTGGAAAGATTTTACAGGTGCATAAAGGCCAGCGAAAGAGTTTCTAAAGGATTATGAACTTTTGAGTGATAGCTACAATCAAAAACTCTTAATATCATCAGAGACATTTGTGGAACATATTTCAGTCAATGATGACAACAGTTTATGGAATATACTGTAACAGAAAATGTACAACCTAGCTTTAGCAAAAAAATACTGTTTTTAGATGAAAGCAGAACTCAACCAACAGAGCCAAGGAAATAAGATAGTAAACATGGTTAGAAAGAGAAACAAGAGTAAGGCTGCTGAAGAAAAGCTAACTTGTATAGGTTGTAATCATAAAACTACAAGGTGTGCTGTAGACAATTTAAAATCAACAGTTTGTGTATAGCTTGAAATAACACATGAAGCTTTTTATATATGCACTAAAATGGTAGCAGAATGATTCAGAATTGTAACTTATTATCCGAACAATACATGACCTGATCTTGCTGTATTTCCTTATGCCGAGGGTTTCTTTGTAAAAAGGAGGAAATGTCTAACACATTTCTTCAGTTTAACACCACTGTTTCATAAATTTTGGTTAATTAGACTTATAGTTAAAAGATACAGGTTCACAAAAATTTAATTTTCTGAGTACACTTTACAAACTGCCTGGAAATGTTTTATCATAGATACAGTTTTCAAAGATACGTTTCTTTGTTATGAAATTCTGCAAAATTATTACAATACAATAGTTTTTAATTAGACTTATAGTATGTTCTAAATACATTGAGATGAATTTTGCTGCCATATTTAAAGAGTCAAGCATGAGAGTTCTATGCTATACATCAGTTTTCCTTTTTGCGAAGTGTAATTGAATATGCTTTTGGATAGGAATAGTTACATGTTTATTTTACACAAACACGAGTATTAACATAACAATAATATGTTTCTCAAAAAGTCTAATAATATTTTATAGTTCTTTGCAGCACTGGATAACAAATAATTAATTATTAACAGAAGATCCAAGCTGTTACACTGTTTGCGTTTTGAGTCAGCAGCTACAAGCATTTCAGTCCATTAAATTTCAAAATGTATTGTGACTTAAAACTCAAAATGATATTTTGATGTTGATGGATTTTTTAAATTATAACCTGCATCATCATTTTTCTCTAGAAAAGTCATATTTTTATTGATGAGAAAGCACATTATCATTCATCCTACAGGATGGATGATCAGCACATATTCAAAGAAGGTGAAACAGCTGATGAATTATGTGACACTGCTTTAGGGTTTATCTTTGTATGACTGAGCATTACATTGACATAATGATCAATTACCTGAGCTGGAATATAATGAGAGAACATTTTGTTTTTCGTATTTGATGAAGATACAGTTCACTAAACTTATGCTGATAACATTTTGTAGATGACAGGTGTCACATTCAACTGTCCCCGATTTTTATAGGGGATACATGGACAACATGGAGTAAATCACTCAACAATTCAGTGATGGGCAACTAGAACCAATGAGCAGCCATACTATCTCAGAAAAAAATTCACTGTGACACAAACTTTGAGTGTGGATTCTAGGCTTCTGCAAACCAGGATATAAATAAATAAATAAATAAATAAAATGCTGTAACAGTCATTGTCAGAACTCTTCATCTCTTCATCACAATTATTGGACAAAATCTATCAGGCCATCAGCCAACTGAGGTGCATATCCGTATCACACTATGGGATACTGCAGATGCTGTGATGGTTAACTCATCCCAAAGAAACCCGTGGTGTGAATGACAGAATTAGAATGTTGATGAGCAAATGCAAAATCAAGAATCTCAGATGCAAGATAGTGCTCATGAATTGTTTCTAGCAGTTCCTTACTGAAAAACAAATAGATAAGGATAACCAGTATATCTAGAAACATAGCAAATACAGTCCTGCAAAACTGTTACGACAGACACATATTGAAGGAATTCAAGGGAAACTTTACCATATGGTTATCAGGAAAGTACTTTGTGTGAACAATATGACCTGATGACCTGTTAATGCTGACACTGTTCAGCATTAATGGATCATATTTTTCACATTTATAATAATAGGAACAGGATTTTAACAGAACTGAATCAGGTGCAAGTGCCAACTTGTTAGTGGGCACAAGCATATGGTGGGAAAAAAAAAATTACGTGCTTCTGTTCCGGCACATAGGATTCAGAGCTGAGTCATCTGAACCATCAATAAAAGCAAAAGAGCTAACGAAATCAAACCTAGTTGCTAAGTGTTGTTATCTAAGGTATGTTTCTGTGCTTAAGCGTTTGTCTTCTAAAATATTTTGTAAGTTGGGTGTACATTTTGTCAGGATCAACAATAAACCTTGTAGGTGATAAAAGACAACCAAATGCATGTTTCTGTAATTCTTGCTGATATTTGCAACCAATATTTATCAGCTAGTGCTACTATTGATGGGATGAGTTGCCAGATGTCACCATATACCCCATTACAATGCAGTGCAACTGTCTTCACTTTTGACATATCAGTAAACAATGCAACAGCCAAACAAAGTATTCTAAATATCGTGGTTCCCATCAAATTCGTTCTTGTTACACTCCCAGTGTTACATGTGTCAACTGTAATGGTGAACAATTCACAGTAGGCAAATTATGTGTATTATAGGGTAGAAGGAGAATGGCTCACAATATATGTATGACAGAATTTCATTATTTAATTATTTATTTGCTATTATATCTCTGGTTGGCCACTGGGAAACTAAAAGCAAATTGTACAGCAGCTACTTCATTCACAGGAATGAGAGTAAGAAAAGAAAAAAGCATGTTAATTACATAACAAAATAAAATATAGGATTAAAAACTGATTGTATACCAAAAGTCTCAGATTTGTCTAATTCTAAATTAAATCTATCATTTTGACCTGGATATCAGCCCACAGTATGTAGCCTACATATTACCAAAGCATAGTCTCATGCTCTGGTTCTCCGCGACATGGTTCACAGATGTTCAATCTGTCATTATTTCCTATGTATCCTCTTTTCTATGTAATAATCTTTTTCTTGTATTTGACTGTAGTGGTATGATGCTTATCAGAATGGTTAATTTGAACATTACGTGGACTATCATGTCTTGGTATCAGTTGTCATGTTTTGTCCACAAGAGGAGCTCTCATGGAGCTTTCAGTTTTCTACAACTCCTGCAGGCTGCTTCCAGAATGTGACACAACTCTCATATTTCCCACTTTGAAAATTGAATGAAGTAGTGACCTGGAATGGCTCGCAATGGGTTCTCCATTTATCTGCATTTGTACACTCTGTGAATATTATGCCACCTGTTGCACATTATTAGTGAAAATGTACTTACTACTTTGAATTCATGACAGAGCTGTTTTTTACTTGTAGTATCTCACTATTACCTACAATTCATATAGTACAGCAGATTGAGGTTGACCAGTTATACAGACAGTATCAGATCCTGATGTTTTTCATCAGTATGCTTAAGCTTACAAGCACTGTCTGTGATTTCAGATATCACACTTAATAAAACATTTCAGCCTATTATGTCATGATCAAATTGATTTCACCTAAGCAACCAGTGTTTCATCCCCATCAGTGGAGTAAATTTTAAAGGGGGATCATAGCTTCTTTGAATGTCCAATTCACACCCTGGCTCATTATTGACTACAGCAAAATTCCACTTCTGCGTGCTTCCGCACAGCGGTGTGACATCAGATGTTTTGAATGCATGGGTGCAATTGGCCATTGTTGACTGCCTTTGTCTGCTGTTGCTCTCTACCCCATGGTGGAAGATTGGTACATGTCTTCTTCAGTACCAGAATCCAGATGTCATTCAATTTCATGCCCTCCTCCTTCTTGTTGAAATTCCTGGGGTGTTCTACAGTCTCTATGGCTCTTCTGTACAGCCTTTCATGGTGTCCACATGTGGCTGCCAGTACTTGAGTCCTATCAAAATGAATGTGGTGGTCTCATGGCTGCAAAGCAAGTTCTGCAACAGTTTGTAGAACCATCACTTAAAAAACAATATGTGCATTTTTCCAGATGTAGACGTATCTTTTTCCCCTACAACCCTTGGTGGTTCTTACAGCCTTTTAATCTGTAACTTCATTGTTTGTGTATTTGTATTTCTTTGTGTGTATGCGGAAGTGTTTTCATGTAGTCTGATACTTCGGCCTTCTTATCTGAAGATAAGTTGTAAGTTATTGGAAACCACAGAAACTAGGAAGGACTTCAGCAATGGAAGTAGATGAATATGGAAAGAGGGAAAAGGTAGACAGATCCTCAAGATAAGAAATAAGAAAGGAAGAAAATAGATGTTATTGCTAGGATCGAAGTAGAGAAAGAAGATAGCCCCAAAGCCAGGAAACCCTTCCCACCCCTCTTCCCCAGGATCCCTACCTCTCAGGTACTGGGGTAAGAAGCCGGAAGAGGTATGATTTTAAATTGTCTCCTACAACCACTTTCTCAAACGCCTGGAATCCTTACCCAATCTGTTACCCCCGGAAACCATCCTTGTAACCATTGATGCCACCTCCTTATACACAAATATTCCACACATCCAGGGCCACGCTGTGATGGAGGACTTCCTTTCATGCCGATCACCTGCCACCCTACCTAAAACCTCTTTCCTCATTACCTTAGCCAGCTTCATCCTGACTCACAACTTCTTCACTTTCGAAGGCTTGACATACCAACAATTAAAGGGAACAGCCATGCGCACCAGGATGGCCCCCTCGTACACCAACCTATTTATGGGTCGCTTAGAGGAAGCCTTCTTGGTTACCCAGGCCTGCCAACCCAAAGTTTGGTACAGATTTATTGATGACCTCTTCATGATCTGGACTCACAGTGAAGAAGAACTCCAGAATTTCCTCTCCAACCTCAACTGCTTTGGTTCCATCAGATTCACCTGATCCTACTCCAAATCCCATGCCACTTTCCTTGATGTTGACCTCCATCTGTCCAATGGCCAGCTACACACATCCGTCCACATCAAACCCACCAACAAGCAACACTACCTCCATTATGACAGCTGCCACCCATTCCATATAAAACGGTCCCTTCCCTACAGCCTAGGTCTTTGTGGCAAACGAATCTGCTCCAGTCCTGAATCCCTGAACCATTACACCAACAACCTGAAAACAGCTTTTGCATCCTGCAACTACCCTCCCGACCTGGTACAGAAGCAAATAACCAGAGCCACTTCCTCATCCGCTCAAACCCAGAAACTCCCACAGAAGAACCCCAAAAGTGCCCCACTTGTGACAGGATACTTTCTGGGACTGGATCAGACTCTGAATGTGGCTCTCCAGCAGGGATACGACTTCCTCAAATCGTGCCCTGAAATGAGATCCATCCTTCATGAAATCCTCCCCACTCCACCAAGAGTGTCTTTCCGCCGTCCACCTAACCTTCGTAACCTCTTGGTTCATCCCTATGAAATCCCCAAACCACCTTCCCTACCCTCTGGCTCCTACCCTTGTAACTGCCCCCAGTGTAAAACCTGTGCTGTGCACCCTCCCACCACCACCTACTCCAGTCCTGTAACCCAGAAGGTGTACACGATCAAAGGTAGAGCCACGTGTGAAAGCACCCACGTGATTTACCAACTGACCTACCTACACTGTGAAGCTTTCTATATGGGAATGACCAGCAACAAACTGTCCATTCACATGAATGGACACAGGCAGACAGTGTTTGTTGGTAATGAGGATCACCCTGTGGCTAAACATGCCTTGGTGCACGGCCAGCACATCTTGGCACAGTGTTACACCGTCCAGGTTATCTGGATACTTCCCACTAACACCAACCTATCAGAACTCCGGAGATGGGAACTTGCCCTTCAATATATCGTCTCTTTCTGTTACCCACCAAGTCTCCACCTCCGCTAATTTCAAGTTGCCACCGCTCATACCTCACCTGTCAGTCAACAACATCTTTGCCTCTGTACTTCCGCCTCGACTGACATCTCTGCCCAAACTCTTTGCCTTTACATATGTCTGCTTGTATCTCTATATGTGCGGATGGATATGTGTGTGTGTGCGAGTGTATACCTGTCCTTTTTTCCCCATAAGGTAAGTCTTTCCACTCCCGAGATTGGAATGACTCCTTACCCTCTCCCTTAAAACCCACATCCTTTCGTCTTTCCCTCTCCTTCCCTCTTTCCTGATGAATCAACCGTGGGTTGCGAATGCTTGAATTTTGTGTGTGTGTTTGTGTTTGTTAGTGCCTCTATCAACACACCAATGCTTTTGTTTGGTAAGTTACATCATCTTTGTTTTTAGATATATTTTTCCCACGTGGAATGTTTCCCTCTATTATATTCATATCATTAATGTATAAAATATTATGTACCAAGAATAAAATTATACATCCCACTATCACAGTCATTTAATAAGTCACATAATATTATGTTTTCCACAATTATAATATTCCATTCTAAGAAAAATATGCTTCAATGACTTTAACTCGATTATCTTACATTCAGTGTGAGAATGGTATTCTCACGATTTCAGAAATTATTTTGAAAGTTATGTCTAGGTAAGGCTCTCCCTACTTACTTAGAACTATGTGACAAAAAAAATGGATTACCAGGCAGCTTTCAAGAAAACCATTTTTGGAATCATTGTAATTATGATTCATATTAATAGAATATACTACTTTAATGACGTTGATTTCACACAGACTTCTGCTCACAGATTTGCACAGAAAACTGGTGAAGAGATTACTTACAAGGACTAATTCAGGCAAAAATAAAACCTAACTATACGTGGAGACCACATCGGCTGCTGTCGACATTACAATCAAAACCGCGGGAGAGAATGGCTGGCTAGGCAGATTTAATCTATCTTATTTCAGGGATAAATATATCTAAAAACAAAGATGATGTGACTTACCAAACGAAAGTGCTGGCAGGTCGATAGACACACAAACAAACACAAACATACACACAAAATTCAAGCTTTCGCAACCAACCGTTGCTTCGTCAGGAAAGAGGGAAGGAGAGGGAAAGACGAAAGGATGTGGGTTTTAAGGGAGAGGGTAAGGAGTCATTCCAATCCCAGGAGCAGAAAGACTTACCTTAGGGGGAAAAAAGGACAGGTATACACTCGCACACACACACACACACACACACACACACACACACACACACACACACACACATATCCATCCGCACATACAAATGTCTGCACATACAAATGTCTGCTTTACAAATGTCTGCTTGTGTGTGTGTGTGTGTGTGTGTGTGTGTGTGTGTGTGTGTGTGTGTATGTGCGGATGGATATGTGTGTGTGTGCAAGTGTATACCTGTCCTTTTTTCCCCCTAAGGTAAGTCTTTCCGCTCCCGGGATTGGAATGACTCCTTTCCCTCTCCTTCCCTCTTTCCTGACGAAGCAACGGTTGGTTGCAAAAGCTTGAATTTTGTGTGTATGTATGTGTTTGTCTGTGTGTCTATCAACCTGCCAGCACTTTCGTTTGGTAAGTCACATCATCTTTGTTTTTAGATATATTTTTCCCACGTGGAATGTTTCCCTCTATTATATTTATTTCAGGGATAATATGCATACCAATTCCTACCTCATGTCGCCAGCTAGTAAAGTTGGGGTAAGTTGGGGTGAGCCGGGACGAGTCATGAGGACAGGTAGGGGCACCTCTGGAATAACAGAGGAAGATGCAATCAAAATTCCTAGCAGGCACAACTCTCTAACAACTGAGGATGACACAGTCATGTACCAGGAGCAGTTTTGGGTGATGTAATCAAAATTTCTCACTGGTATGTTTCTCTAATAACCTCTAAGTGGGGGATGATAGAATAGTGTAAGAAGTTGGGGGAATTTGGTGCAGGAAAATTTTACTACAGAAGAAACACCGAAAATAACTCAGGATCCGATGGTTGTCACTCTGCCCATTAACACAGAACGTTAATGTCCCTGGGAGATTAGATGACTCCACCTGGATCCCATGGCTCGGATATTAACTTCACTTGAGCAAGTGCACACCAGTACTTCTCATTAAATTTAGTTTGAAAGCCTCCCCACTGCAAAAAAATCACCACATCACTAGGTAACACAACATCAGGTGAAGTTATTCATTTTTCTGCTTGTTCCTGATAAGTTTGACTTCTCTCCATAGGTCATCCATACCTCTCTTGGTATCACTAAGTTCAGAAGATAAAATAGGAAATATGTTTCTGGAAACTTTTCCATCTATAAGTTCTTCCACCTGTTCCTCCAAACTATTTACATTTATAATCTCAACGTTCACTAGTTTCTCTCTGAAATTTCTTTCCACAGTATCTACTCATGTATTCATGCATGTAATTTGTAACTGGATAGTTAGTATCAACTTCTCTTGCTTATCAGTGCTCTGTCTTACCGTATGTAATCTCTGCTACAGCATCGAACTTAACATTACATACGTTTTCAAATGATCCTAATTTTTCATTGATTTCGGTTTCTACCTTATTACATTTTTCCTCAATATCAAATTCTAACCTTGTTGCTAAATCTTGGATTTGATCATTCTGTTTCTGACTCAAGTCAGTGAATAGTCGATTTACATGAAAGTTTAAAGAACTTGTTAAGTCTTTCTTTAAATCTAATTTCAAATTTTCAACTTTACTATTTAGTGTGTCAAATTTAGTCTTTAGTAAACCTATATTTGTTGCTTGATTATTCAAGGTTTCACTCTGGTCATTTAGAACTTCACTTTGAGCATTTAAGCTGGAATGTACCAAACCTATTTCTTTCCTTAGAGTTTCATTCTGAGCATTTAATTTAGAATTTAAAGTCTCATTTAATTTGTTTCTCAAAGCCACTGAATCTGCCCTCTGGGCATCTAGTTTTTCACTTATAGTCGCAATTTGAGCATTTGAAGCTGCAATTTGTGCTTTAATTAAATTTGCTAACTTACTCCAGTCTGGCATTTCTCTACTCATTCTCATAGCCATGACTGGCCTGAAGTTTCTCCAACTAACTGTACATTTTCCATGGTTTTACCAATTTTAGATCTAGTAAGCATTTAAAAAAAATAATTATATGTATAATAAATACACAAATACAATCTATTGAACAGTTTCTTCAAATTTATACTCAAACAATTATTGTTTTACACTCACCTGGCATAGAGTTTCACGCTGTGTTGGTGAGCGGGTGTGGAATCAGCACCAGTGAACAGCAACTGGTGCCGTTGTCGTCGGTTGGTGGTTTCCGCGTTGGCATCGCCGGGATATGTGTGAGAGCTGTATACTCCCCACACTGGATCTTCTTAGTTGAATTATTCTCATTGTATCTCTTCTTAGTCTAATATGTCAAGATCTTCTCTCTGTTCTTGTAACATTATTACTTTCTTATGTCTTTTTTGGCATTTTCTAATTTTCACCATTTGAATTTTTAGGCAGAATCCATTTCCGTAAACTGGTTCTTTTGTCTTGTTTTGCTCGGTTGCTATGGCAGCACATAATATCTTCTTATCTTGTTTTCATTCCAAAATACCTGTTTTCTTCTGTCCTGTCATGGTTACCATGTTCTAATGCTTTAGATGACAAGAAGTGATGTGGAGCTGATTTGGAAACTTCCCACCTCTCTCCCATAGGTTGTCTTATGTGGTATGCACAGCCGATCTTCTTCTCTGGATAGCCAGCCAAGTCAATCTCCAAAAACTTCTTTGAAGAATAATGCTTGTTAAGGGAATTTATCAGACTCTCTCTCTATTCTTGAAATAATTTGGTACTCGAAGAATACTTTTAGTTCAGTCATGGTATATTTCAGCTTCCAGAAAAAAAATTCACCACTTCTCATATAAATATTCAAACTCATTCGAGTCAACCAAGTTGTAAAACATTAGATTAATAGGATACATTTACAACAGTGTTGGTTTAATAACCACCTGAAAATATGAACATGTCTTGCTTCTAGCAAGTCCAACACATGAATTACTTAAAACTCTAATTTCATTTCTTCATTTGTTCTTAACAATCACACAGTCACTAAACCAGCAAAGAATAGCACAGTCTCTTCTCACATACATTGACGCTCTATGAATCATACAGTAAGTACTTGTTGGCCACTGTTCGGCCGCCGCATCCTCATTTTGCTCGTGACTGTTTTTAGACCTGCGCACACGAACATGCAATGCGCAATAGGTTATATTTGTCTCTCTCACACTTCTATTTAAAATATCATGGGTTTGAGACAGAGGAAGGCCAAATGGTTCTGGAATTTACGCAGAAATTCTCAAAGCACTACAAGCTGTTCTGTCAATCTCCCCACTTCTGTAATTGCCCTTGTGCTCTTGTAGTCATTTTTGTAGTACCCACATATGTCTCCCACAACTACATGGAATCTTATAAATTACTGCTTTTTCCAGCAGCTGGTGAGCGTACTTGGTTGACTTTGAGTGATCTTGAAAGATTACTTTTACTTTATGTCTTCTTAATATTCTGCCTATTGCAGGTGAAACATTTCCAATATGTGGTAGACAAGCAGTCATTTTGAAAACCTCATCCTCTTACTTGTGTAGCATTGGCCCCCATCGGGTTGACTGCACTTTCAAAGATGTACCACCAGTTATGGAGCCACTTTTCCCACAGTTGCCACCATAGCATGAGGGCACTGTCATGAATGATAACACAACTGCCAATGAAGTGCAAACATCCCCTCTCCGAGGCTCCAGCAGCTGGTATATTTAAGTTCAAACATTCATGTACTGAGCCCATTTTGTGTGTTTGCCAGTTGAACAATGTCTACAAAGTTTCATATTGGCTAGGGCTTCACATCTTCTGAATAGACATTTTAGTGAAGAATGACAGAGTTATAAATCTATATTGTGAAAAGGAAAGTTGCTACTCACCATGCAGCAGAGATGCTGAGTCGTAGATGGGCACAACTAAAAGACTCTCACAATTAAAGCTTTCAGCCATTAAGGCCTTCGTCAGTAACAGACGACAGAAACACACACACACACACACACACACACACACACGCACACACTCACGCAAATGTAACTGCATTTGCCTGAGACTGCAGTTGTATGGACGAGTTGTGTTCACATGTGTGTGTGTGTGTGTGTGTGTGTGTGTGTGTGTATGTGTGTCTGTCATCTATTGTTGATGAAGGCCTTAATGGCTGAAAGCTCTAATTGTGAGAGTCTTTTTGTTGTGCCTATCTATGACTCAGCATCTCCGCTATATTGTGAGTAGCAACTTTCCTTTTCATAATATTGTTACATTCCATCCTGGCTTTTCCATTGTTAGATTTATAAATCTTTTGTGACAGTATGTATTTCTACATTCATATCTACTGTTAGCCACTGCCACTGCCACTACAATAACAAAGTCAAGTATTATTTTTACTGTTTGTTATTAGATGCAGAATAAATTAATTTCTCAATTCACTGTTCATTAATAGCATTTGTTCCTCACTCTAGTATCCACTAAAGAACCACACAGCACGCAAGGAAGATTTGACATTTGTATTTCTGTAGTGCACTCTGTACTCATTGAGATAAATATCCATTGTCCAGGAACACAGGTTATAGGTTTTCCACTTCTGTTTGCAGGGTATTGGCATCTGAGATGGTATGGGCTTGGTGGATCAAGATCTTTAGCATGTCCATCATTTGTGTAGGATGGTGGCAACTAGTAGATTGTAAATAAGAATCAGCGTGAAACACTGAATGCCCAATTGTGCCAACGTTTTATGTTGTACCAAGGCATCTACAAATGGCAAGCAACTATCTTTCTCTGTCTCCATAGTAAATTTAATTTTTTGATATATGGAGTCCAGATGCTGAAGGAGTTCAGATGCCTAAGGAACTCTTGGAGACTGTCCAAATTATGAGGCCAAACTATAGAAGTCTCAGAAATATAATGCTAAAATACTGTTGTTTTTAAAATGGTTGAGGCAAGTGCTTGCTTCTCAATTCTTCCATAAAATGATTGGCCTCCAGGGGACACAAAGGACTCACTATAGTGACATTGTCAGGTTGTTCAAAAAAACTCTTTGTTGAAAAAAATGTATGCTGAGGAGGGAGTATTCTCAAACAATGCTCTAAAGTCAGCCCCAGACGTATTGCCAATGAGACGTAATGACTCCATCACAGGCACATTTGTAAAAAGTGAAACAGTGTCAAAACTGATCAAATTGCGGCTTTGAAGCTTAAGTGAGTGGAGTCTGCTGATAAAATCAGTCGAATTTCTTATATGATGTGGACACTTGCCTCCAATGGGTTTGAGTAAAGATATCAGGTATTTGACTGCATCATAGGTGGGTGCTACAATATCTATTAAAGATGACTTACAGCTGCAGAAAGCAGGTGTTTACAGAATTCTGCTCTGCATAATCGGAACCATCCTGAGATCTTACCATCCAAAACCAGTTATTTTGATATCAAAGTGGAAAGGTGTCACCACAGAGTGCACAGGCTCACAGCAGAAGAGCATGTGCTCAAGTGATGCAAGTGTAGTTCCAACTAGGAACACCAGTATTCAGCTGAAGATGGCCAGAAGATTCTATCAATAAATATCGTATCAGAAATTTACAGACATCCAGCAGTTATCCCAAAATTTTATAGAACAATGTAGATACTCATCTTGACTTTCTTGTATGATTGATGCCTCAGTTCACCAACCAATAATCTGTTAGGGGATGATTCATGAGAGACCAAAGTCTGATGTGTTTCTCTGAAGACACTTTGTTGTCAAGAAATAAATTGTCGTGACAAATCTCATTATCATCATATAACAGCCTGAATGAAATTGGTTACTTTGGAAATAAACTCTGGCTTTCAGTTTGAAATATTTGTATTCTTTTTCAGTCTTGTTGATTAACAGAAATTAATGTTTTGATTTCATGCATATTTGACAGAATTCAGCTCACAAGACAATAATTACACTCCATTTTATATGAGGCAAGTCACAGCCATGACTCACCAAGTCAGTCCTGTGTAAGCATGCACCAATGACTCCTCAAAACTCTTACAAAACATGCAGTATACAAAGACAGCATGACTCAGTGGTGCAATGAGTCAAAGATGAGTGTTTACAGAAAGCTCAATTTCACATTTACTGGAATATTAATATTCAAGACTTAAACAAATTTTATAGTAATAATCCAAATAAATAAATTTGGGGATAATTTTGCAATGTACTTTTGGCATTTAGATAATGTTAAATGCTCAAATATCTATGAGTTACTGATGATAGAAGGAGATGCAATTTCATGGGGTAATAAACATTTTCATGAGCAATACAGTAGTGCAAGAAATGGATTTTCAAAATATAATCAAAAATATAATATGATGAATGAAATTTCAAAGAATAGTCACCAAACATCATAATGATCCCAGAAATTCCCACAAAGAAAATATGTTTTGCATTTACAAATAAACATTCTCAGAATTTGAGTGGTATTGAATAGAGCATTTAACACAGATTTATTGTCATGAACAGGCATCATAAAAGTAATGGTTCATTTCAAGGCATATAGACATAATGGAATATATAAAGAAGGTTTATCCAACATGAATTACCAGTTCATCCTGCAAGAACCACAAAGGTGTAGGTTCATTTTGAGGTATATAGACTTAATGGGATATATAAACAAGTTTTATGCAGCTTGGATTGCCAGTTAATACTTCATGAATTCATCTACTGAGTAACAGCATTTCTGTATGCATACCTCTTTTATTTTCTACAAACAAAACTAGTGGGGAGCTGATATTAATGGCAAATCTTACACATAGAACATAAATGGGCTTGAACCAAGTATGCAGCTTTGTGGGACGCCTTGAACTATTGTTTTCCAGTGATGTTTTTGTTTATGAAATAAATATGTATGACATAAATGTGTGTGACATAACACCCAATTAACAAACTAGTTCTATAGGCAGTGACATTGGGAACATACAGTATGGAATAAGACTGTAGAGAAAAAGATAAGTATTTTCATTAATGTGCTGATAGGCATCACTTGCGTAATCTGCCACATTATTTTGGTGAAAAAACATATTGGTGCTGGTCTATAACACCACAACAAGTATCAAGATTGTGCTCCACAATGATTAGGTCCACATTTGGCTGAGAAATGTGATGGTGGGCCTGCACATAATATCACAAAACTTCTCAAAAGTCGCAGTCATCAGCCCAGTATTATAAACAGTATATAATGCTGATTCTTCAATTGACTGCTAAACTTTTACAATGCGGAATGTTCCATATTTATACAGTCTTTTGGACACCTGATGTAGACTAGATCATCTTCCCACATTACTTGATGGTTGGCTAATAAAACGGGGGCTAGCAGTATTACTTCACAAATAACAGATGTCATTGTTTACACACAATGTGTGAAGTATGTTGTGCCATGATTAAAATGAGAGACCACAGTATTGTTGTTGTGGTAATTTTATGACTACACATCCTTCATTTTACAGGTCCTTGATGCCCCAGGTTGTGTTCTATCAACTGATACCTTCTTTTAGTCGGGTTGTACCACCGATTTCTTTTTTTTTCCTCAATTTTATTCAGTGCTGCCTTATCACTTATTCAGTCTACATATCTAATTTTCATTAGTCTTGTGTAGCACCGTATTTCAAAAGTTTCTGTTTCTTGATTGTCTGAATTGCTTATTTCCCTGCTTCACTTCAGATTTTCCCACTATAATATAAAAAAAAATCTGTGTATTTTGCCCAACAATGCGTTGTTTTAATCTATTATTAGCTCCTATGTGCTATGTGGGAACTATCTGTAGTAACACAAACTTGTATTCATCATATAAGCTAGTAATGTAATGTGGTAGTTCTTGTGTGTTATTATACCAACTTCCAACAAAAGAAACCACAGAAAAAGGGTCCACTGATAACATTATCTCACTGATGAATATACAGGAACCTATTGTCCAATTACAGGTGGCTCTTTGTTCACTTGGAACCAGTACTTTCACCAAGTCAGTGCACCATCCTGTCACACTCAGATTGTATAACTGTTTAAGGAACAGTCCATGAATATGGGAGTGCTAATGTGATCTTATGAATAAACTGATGGTAGTCCAACTGAGCACATATGATGACAAGGGCATGAGAAGCAGGTCTTTTTTATGACAAATCCAAGCAACATGTTCCATTGCCTTACAAATGCCTCCATCAGTTTAAAATCTTCTGTACCACACACTTACAAGACTGATTCTGACACACCAAAACATATAGTTACTAGATGCTATTATAAAATAAAATGATGAGGGCAAGTTAATTTCAAAAACTTAACAATTCTTTATCTAAACGTGCAATCAACATAATATAAAATAAAGCTATTTAAATTTGAACTGCAATCTTTGGACTGCATTTTGGTATGTATCACTGAGCACTGGTGTAGAGACACGGAAATCAACGCAAAATATTATGATTCTGTTAATGGACAGACTCATAATGTAAGACATCTTTAATGAGTAGAGGTTCATGCATCTATGTCAAAACAGGGGATTACCAAAAGTTGTGATTCCAGATATCTACTTTGACCATGTACAATATGGTGATGACGATGCCACTCATAACAGATTTGAACAAACATAAATCAAATACGAATATTTAACTTCAGCAACAAACTGAAACTAATAGAATGACCTCAAGAAGTGGGGAGTTTGGGGCAGAAAAAGCTAAATATATGCCAGTAGAAATAATGACACCATTCAAGAGCAAATATTAACCCAAAAATCAAGCCTTCAAAATTCGCAAAATTTAACATAAAACAATACAAAAACAAAGAACATTTGAAATATCACTTGACATTTGTAACTCAATCAACATGCTGGAAACCCAGACACAAATCAAAAACCTACTACCCTAAATGTCAATTGACCTCTTTTCCATTTGAAATGAAACACAAAGTACCAAAAACCAACGTAGTGAAAATATCAAATCCATTATCCAAATCTTCACTTACCCTATATACCTAACACACAAACTAAAATCCACTCATATAACTGACATCAAATATGTAACCCAACCTTTGATAGTAAACCAACATTCATGATACCTAACAAACACAATCCAAGACTGTCACCAAACACTAACAGAAAACCCCCAAAATTCATGAAAATTTGCATCATCATCAATTTTGATACACACAAACAACTATAAATATAAACATATCTAAAAACAAAGATGATGAGACTTACCAAACAAAAGCGCTGGCAGGTCGATAGACACACAAACAAACACAAACATACACACAAAATTCAAGCTTTCACAACAAACGGTTGCTTCATCAGGAAAGAGGGAAGGAGAGGGAAAGACGAAAGGATGTGGGTTTTAAGGGAGAGGGTAAGGAGTCATTCCAATCTCGGGAGCGGAAAGACTTACCTTAGGGGGAAAAAAGGACAGGTATACACTCGCACACACACACATATCCATCCGCACATACACAGACACAAGCAGAATGCTACTGTATTTATTTAAGAATATTTATTAACAAGAAGATCAATACAGCCTACATCAAACTGTACACTATGAATACATGAGCTGAACAGGACTCATTGATTGCTGTGCCTGAAACATATATACACTTACTGTTGAGTACTCTCTTGACACTGACAGTACTCTCAATATAAATTTCCCACATTCCAACACCAGTCAATCTTTTCCCTTCTCCACATGCAAATTAAATGAGAAGATGACCTAATACATGGTACAGTGATTAGTGCCTCTGCCATGCATTTTACAATGGCTTGCTGCATATGGATGTAGATGCAGATAGTGTGCTGCACATGATGTGTTTAATGTCTTCTACTCTGTAGATGATATGAATGCTACACATATCGGCTACAGCTGACTTAAACTGTTACAACGTAAGTATGGCCAACAAAATTTTTTTTCAAACTGTTGAGATTATGTTTTGACACAGAAAGTGTCCAGTAGCAGCTCTTGCTTGGTCTGCAACAAAAAGAATTCAATCTAAGCAAGTTATTAGTAAGAGGTAAGTTTGATTTGCACTTGGAATGAGATCTCCTTGAGTAAAAGGAATTAACTGTGTGTGATACAATTGTGTATTTTAAATGGTGTTTCATACTATATGAGCTATCTCATCATGACAGAATTCAGATTGCATAAGTCTTATTGACGCCAATAGCAAATGGCATCACATTCTTCATAGCTTCATTTCTTTTAGTTTCAACATTTTTTTTAATTCACCACCAAAGAAGTGTCAAGTCTTGGAGTAATGTTACTGTTTTAATTCCTTATTCATTCATTTGTATTGTACATTATAAACAGTACATTCAGTTATGTAGTTCTGTTTTTCAGGAAGGAATTGGCGTAATGGGAGATACAGCAGTGTCAATGAGAGATCCAGTTTTCTATAGATGGCACAAATACCTTGATGATATCTTCCAAGAACTTCAAAACATGTTTGCAAGGTATACAGTTCAACAGGTAATAATTAGTGTTCATTGGAACTCTGTATGCAGTAGGTGAATTTCACTTATGGGTAATTAGCTTAATGGTAGTTGCTTTGTCGGGAAGTACCACATACGCCACCACAGAGAGGGAAACAGTTCAGTCTGGCACCTGGGCAGGATTTGTTGCCAGCTATTTCCAATTGTAATAGGAGAGAAATGTGTGAGCAGCCATTCCACCAATAATAAGTTCTAAACTACTGAGTACAGATTCCCACACAAATACCTGTATTAACCATAGTGCATTACTCAGATGTGGGAGTACATGAACATCACCTCTTGACACTCAAAGCATGGAAAAGGTCTTCTCGCTTGATGTTTGGTTCATGTTGGTACAATATTGATGGCAAGTTGTTAGTGAACTGGAAAGCACATGAAGCCAGTTGTCTTCTGTTTTGGGATCTTTGGCTGATGATTGTGTTATGATTTTTCTGATGTTTCATGAATAGTTAGATTCACACTCCATTCCTGTGGATGAAGGCTGAGTCTTTGATTTTGTCAGTCACTTATGCTGACAAAATGATCAGAAAAATCACAAAACAAATATTGTCCAAAGATCCCAAGATGAAAGCCAACAGGCAATATAGCTACAAGCAGCAATGAAACCCTCAACAGTTTTGTAGCACATGAAGTGTATAATAGTTGAGGCACAGTATAGATCAATTCAGTATCTAATCTGGTCACTACTCAAAAGCTGAGTGAATTGATACTTGGTATTGGGATCTTCACTTGAAGTTTCCATGCTCTGTCCCAGCAAATGATGCTCATAACAGAAATAACAATGTTCAATATACTGTCTGTGATACTTATACCTATACAATACTATAAGAGTTCACCTATATTCTTATGTTAAGCAGTGACTACAAAGTTTGTTGACAAGTAATAATTAAAGGCACATCTGAAATATGCAAATGTCCAAAACCAATAGATTGTGGAGCAAGTTAAATAACAATAGAACTCAATCTGCTTTGTTAATGACTGCAGTGTTTCTAAAAGACTAATAAGCTACCTGATTTATTACAGGATAATAATAAAATGTAACCATATGAAATACATGACTTAAACATATGTTTATTTAAAAAAAATTGTAGCACATATGGAAGCTTAGGTGATGGAGTATCCGAAATACGCTTCAACTCTTGCTTGATTTAGTCTTTATCAAAATATAAACAGGGTTGCCACAGGTTCGGGAAATCAGGGAGTATTCGGGGAATTTGAAACATGTCAGGGAAATTAGGAAAATATCAGGGAAATTTGAAAAAAAAAACACTGGAAAAATCTCATCTTTTGTCTCAGTAGGTGGTTTGTTTACTGAACTGTCATACATCATCACTGGCTCGGAGCAGCTGAGTACGTGTGCTACTTCCCTACTCCCTCAATCCTACTGCTTCTTCCCTTCCTACCACTCCCCTCAGCCTGCAGTCAGTGCTGCTACCACTTCTTGCAGCTGGCTTAGCAGCTGCCAATGAGAGTTAGGGAGGCATGAGGAGTGATTTGTTTGGATCTGATTCTCAGACTGTAGGCACAGTGGCCTGAGACAGCAGTCATGTGCATG
Source organism: Schistocerca americana (assembly GCF_021461395.2). NCBI lineage: Eukaryota > Metazoa > Arthropoda > Insecta > Orthoptera > Acrididae > Schistocerca > Schistocerca americana. Next base: position 634,963,782 of record NC_060120.1, on the reverse strand, counting down.
AGTTATGTCTGTGTGGTTGTGTGAATGTATGTGTGCTCTCATTTTCTGACAAAAGGTATCGCTGAAAATTTAGTTTTGAGAGTGTGATTGTCTTTTCTACATGTCTGTCTGTGGGTCTTTATGGTGAGTTGCTATGTATTCTCGTTCTTATTGATTCTCTGAGTATTTGAACAAGTTATCTGTTGTGTGGATTAATCACCATGGTTTCATTTCATCAACAAGCTGTCTCTGACTTGTGACAACTGGCTGGACAAAGGAATGGATTTCCACGATGGGCCAAAGTTGGAGGCCATTTCCGCGGGTATTTGTAACAGATCGGGCCTGCCAATCTGAAGCACATTAAGTTCCCACTAATGTGCTGGCCCTTGCCATCGGATCTAGTGTCACCAATCTGCCTGTAGGCTGGGTCTATTTATGTGTGTCATAATGCAGCGGATTATCATGGTTTATCCATGGACCCAGGAATGTGGTGCTCCTCAGCAGGCCAGAGACAATGGATGATGGATTTCAAGAACTGTTACTGTCTCAGCGCACGTGTGTTGTACAGTGTGGTGTTTTATATGTACTTTATTTGTTCTAGTGCATTTTGACACTTCAAAAGTAGTTTATATGTTAAAAAGTATGAATGATAAGAAGAAGAAAATTATGGCAGTTTGAACGCTATGTACTCATATATTTCTCAAAAGAAAAATCACACAGTACATATAAAATAATAGATATAACACAGTGGGTAATAACTGCCAATAAGGAACATAATAGAACCAACATTTTGTTGACAGTCATCTACAGTGTTGGTTTACACAATTCTTCCACACCTTGTACACTTCTTTCAAGAGACATACTTTGTTTCTGAAGTTGGTTCTGAAATCAGTGAAGGTATTTGAAACACATTTTGCAACGCCAGGGAAATGCATATTTTTGTCACCAAATGTGTTTCATTTTATTGAAATAAAATAACATCAGTGATCTTAATGAAACACATATACTGTTTGGTGTGCTTTCTACATCTAAAAATAGTTCATTACAAAATATGTTGATGTTAGTACTAAAGATTTTTGCTCACATAAGGAAACACCATCTGCTTGCGAGTTTTTTTTAGATATTTCTTCATTTGCACTGATGTTTCTCATATCGTAACTGCAAAGACATTGTCAACTTACATCTTAATTTACCCCTGAAATCTCAAAATTTTGTCAGGGAAAAATGCTAAAGCTTGTCTGGAAAACAGGGAAATATCAGGGAATTGCGCTTGGGAAACTTGTGGCAACCCTGATAAAATGCTTAAATTGTATTGTAATTCACAGTTTTAAAACAAATGCGATTTGTGGTTTTATTATCACAATAATTCCCTTTAGATTTTTACATGATTATTATATTATAGAAAACTTAAAAAGGCATGACAAAACACACTTCAGTTGTATATCTGCTGAATGTGTTTTCAAAATAAACAAAATTGATCAGATTACCTGTACAGATAAATGCAAACATTATAAGTTGTAATTCCATAAATAATGTCTAGAAGAAACAATAGAATTTGTTCATGAAAATCATTGACATCTGATCTGTTTTTATTGTGACTTTTTTGTATTTATTGTCTGAATAATTAGGTGAAAATATAACTACTAAATTGTTACTTCAGGGTGACAGCCATTTTAATTATTTAAGGTTCCACAGGGCTCACATGCATGCACAAATCTGAAGTTATGGTTAAACAGTGTCCTCTTCTTATTATGGCTGCTTGGAATGTGGCTGTTAGCTGCTTAATCAATGAATAGCAAGTATCCAGAATCTGCCTATAAAATTTTTTCTGGTGCTCCCAAGCTGCTAGAGTCACACATGTGCATAGCCATCTGAGTTTTTATGGGGGTAATATCCATGTAACCCTTGTTTACTGTTTGTGGTATTTTATTTTTGAAGCTGTTGCTGTAACCATGTATTTTCCCGTGCTGCTGTACTGGTGTATTTTATGAAGGCCTTGAACAGAAAAATATTACAAGTCTATGTACATTTCAAATCACTATTATTAATATAAATGCAAAGATTTGGGAATTAGTATGATGCAATAACATAAAAATTACTTTCATTGCTTATCAGGGGTAGCACTTTGAATCAATTTGACTCCATCATTGGCAGGATGTGCTAAGTAGATGATAAAACAGAAATTCCTCAGAGGAAGAAACTATATCCAGAAACTAATTTCTGTTGAATATGTGAGTGTATTTCATTTAGAAAACCCCAAATGAAGGTACTTCATCATAATATATAACTAGTAATATTGTTTTAGATTAAAACATTCAAAGAAAATTAGTGCCTTTTGTCTCTGACAGGTTTTCTTGGTAATTGTGGGCCATGACAATACCATGTTTTTAATATTTTTGTACTAAGAGCAAAAAATATGAGGAAGGTGCAAAATATTTAAATTATCACTTGAGCACTTCTGTGTCTGAGTAAGACATACTCGTCATACCACCTGCCCATCCTATAACAAACTTTGATTTCTGACATTTTTTTCAGACCAAGTTCTGTAGGCAGTAGACATTTTAGCAGTTTCCCTGTGAAGTGGCACAAAACACTATTGCAGGCTTGAGTCTGATGTTTTTGTGGATTATTTCTTCCATAGCCTCCTTTACATTAGCTTTATGCAGTCATTATTTTTACTAAAATGACATATGTAGACATCAAAATCCATAATTTTGATGTAACTTTTAGTGGTATTGAAATATATACGCCTCAATTTTAGGAAAATGAAGAACATTGGGACTAAGATTTTATTAACCTGTCTTAAATTTAGAATGTAGAGAGATTCTTCAGACCCCTACATATTACTCCCACTGGGCAGTGACAATAAAATTTGGCCTACAGCAGAATGCGCAGCATTTAAGCCACCATTCTTCCTTTAACACATACGTGATTGAGGAATTACCTAAAATATGTTATCACACTAGGCACCCTTTGCCATAAGCATTAGAGTGGTTTGTAGAGAATATATGTAGAGAATGTTTAAAATATGTAATATCTGACTCGTATGGAAGAGTAGCAATAACTCTTGTGCACCACCTAGCTTTCTTATTTTGCATTCCATTTTTGGATAGGATATGATAAAATAGTTGCACTGAATGCAATAAATCCATATGCCCCTGTGAGCAACATGCCACAACACTGCACATGGTCACAAGAGAGTCCAATTTGTATGATATTCCAAGCACAGATGGGACTAGAGGCATTTGAGCAGAGCAAACACCAAGCAGGGGTTCATATGTCATCATAGTTGTGCATTTGCCTGTTTTCTGGTCCTTGAAAGTAGTTCTCTGGCAGATACATAAACAATCCTTGTGATGCTGATGATCTATTGAGCAAATAGATGTGCATATTCTGTTGAGTAGACATGCTTTTAAAGTACTCTTGTTTCTTATGCAGTAGTAATTTCGATGTTCACTCTGTAGCTGTTGATCTACCAGTGAAACAGAAAGAATTCTGCAACTGAATTACACAGTCAACATATTTATCTCAAAATAGAACAGTGTCTGTTTGCATTATATCTGTACAGAATAGAATATGAGCCTGAAAAAATTAACAACACAGCATCTGCATTGTGGAGATCATCATTTCTCAAGATAAGAAAACCTCATTTTGAGAGCACATTACTTTTCTCACACATTTGTAGTTGTGGGACTAACATCACTTGATGTATGGTAGCAACTACAGCTGAGTGACATGTAAAGTGACTGACCCCTTTAATCAAAGAAGTAAAATGAAGCTGGTACTGGTAACCTCATACAATGATTGGCTATAAGGGATGAAGTAGAGATTCTGTTAAGTTCACTATTGTTTGTCAAAACCAAGGAATACAGGGTTTTAAAGGAAGATTATGGATCTGAACTTTATCATTGCAGTAAAGAAGGACAATCACTTCATGGGCTTCTCAATTCATTGATAACCAGGTATCAGTATACACAAGTATGAACCACAATCCACCAAGCCAAAAGTCCATTTTCATGCTTTGAGTACCAATTAACTGCACTGTTTCGGGGAACTGTATTGTCAATCAGACAATTCAATAACTTTCTTTTTTAAATTGTTTTAAGATTTGTTTGGACAACTTTCCACACATATGTAGGCACTTGCCACTAGTGGAAATGAATGCATTTGGTATTCTCCCTAGGATATTGTATTGTGTTCCCTGAATGTGTCTACAGTGTATACTTTCCATATGAATGTACCATCTTTGATACAGAATTTCACTTGATATTGAAGAAACTTGAGGAAGGATATGTGATCATACAATGGCGTTCACATTACGTTCAGAATTCCTCAGACTATTAGATGTAAGTATTCAGCAGAAGAGTAGCTCCAGTCCACCTTGAATTTTATATTTTCACCAGACAGTGATGTGGAGATGGCATAGTTTAGATCTGCATGCTTAGCCCAACATTGAGGGTATCATGGGCACCGAAGCCTGTGGCATTCATTCATGTCTGTCAGATTTCTTCAAGAAGAAGAACCGTCCGGGATGTTAAACATATCTGGGTATATATTAACAAAAAATAAGCAATTCATAGAAACTTGACATGTACACTGTATTAGCAATAATTGTTGCTGCACTGCTTTGTAATATTTGTGCTTTCATCAGCTAAATATAAACCAATAAAACCTAAATAAGGTTGCTACTTCTTAGTTGTACTGAAAAGCTGCTGTTTATCTTCTATTGATAGCTTAATATTTATGTGAATACATTTGTATTTTTCAAGGACAATAGTCCCCTGCATCTGTAACAATAGAGATGTTTCCAACATAGCACTGTTTATCATGCAGCTTTATAATGAACTATGCTATTTTCCTTGAAGCTAAGAGGAATTTTCAATACTTCAATCTATATACTCAGATTATTTGTAGAAATAAAGGTTTTAAATTCTCTTTTGAATTGGTGGAGACTTCCAACTTCCTGCTTCATATTTGATGGGAGCACATTGAATACCTTTGCACGTTGAATACCTTTGCACCAGAGTATGTAGCACAACTCTCAATCCTATACAAGACGGTAAGGTCTACATGAAAATTATTATAGTGTCTTGTAAGAGGTGCAGCAGTAAAACAGACAGTTTTAAAACCTCCACCAATGATACAGATTTATTCACAGCGATATAAAATACAACACGAATTTACAATGCTCGCAATTTAAAATGTCAATCACTTGAAAATGACATCATGTAAGTGGACGCCATTTTCCTTCACATACATGTCAAATCTTTTACACAAGTTAAACATCACATTTTGAAGCAATTCAATTAACTTCATCTCAAATTTGATCCTTCAGTGCCTGGATGGTGTGTGTTGGATCACACCAGAAGATCTGAGTTTTCTAACGGCCCAAAAGGAAGAAATCACACACTGAAAGTTCAGGGGATCTTGGAGGCCAGGAAATGTTCCCTTACCTAGACAAGAGATGACCAGGAAAGATGTTGTATAGTGTATTTATGGAACTCTGCAAGGCATGGCATTTTGACCTGTCTTATTGGAAGAATGTGTTTGCAGTTACAGGAAGATTGACAAGCTGTCACACTAGGGGGTTCAGCATGTGCACATAATATTCTAAAAGATTCTATAATTCCAAATGAAAAAAATAATGTCCTATAATACCAAATGGTGATACACCACATCACACTACCACTTACTGATTGTGAAGTGCTGCTTCATAAAACATTTCAGGATTTTCTCATGACTAGCATCTAAAGTTTTGCTTGTTAACAGAGCTTGACACATCAAAATTGGCCCTATCACTCAAGATCAGATAGTTGAAAAGACCTAGATTGTCATTAATGAGCTCCAACAATTCCTGGAAAAAGTGTAGTCTCTTTAGTAGATTACCTGCATTCAGTTTTTACACTATCTGAATTCAGTGTATATAAGCAGTATGCTCTGCTGTAGAAGGGAAAAGAATGAAAGCAGTGGAAAAATGTTCCTGGCAGAGCACAAAAAAGGCAAATATGTTCCTCTTCAAAAGACTCTGACAGAAAAGTGGGGAACCAGCTGCCTCAATTCTCATTCCACCTTCCTCATCGAAAATTTTTTGTGCTGAAAGAGAGAAGTGGAGAGGCAATGACACTGGAAGAGAGAATCCAGCAGAGAGGGAATGATGCTGGAAGAGAGAGGCAATGCTAGTGATAGAGAAAGAGAGAATAGAGAATGTTGATGGGAGAGAGAAAGTGGCAGTGAAAGGAAAAGAGAGATGGTTGAAGACAGTAGTAGTGGGAGTGAAAGAGAGATGAGACATTGAACTGTGTGAGAGACAGTTGCAGTAAAAGAGAAGGAGAGATGGATGGAGACAGAAGCAGTGGGAATAAAAGAGAGAGAACACAGTGGAAATGAAAATTACAGATGAGGAGCCCAGACACAGGCTTGGGGAGTTTGGTCCCTCCCATACGAGTTAACTTTAACATCTAGGTATAGGAGAGGGTGTATTTTCGACCAAAATTTCAAACACATTTGCATAGGGAAAAAATAAGTCAGGTACCCACCTCCCTCAGCATTTCTGAACCACTGATGTTTGGTGGAGTGGTGGAGACAGCATCAGTGGGAAAGAAAGGCAAAAGGATACAGTGTAAGTGAGAGAGACAGGAGACAGTAGTAGAGGGATGTACTGTAAATAATTGGGAGGAAAGGGAGACAAGAGGGACAGACAGTGTCAGTGAAAGGGAGATGTTGAGTATGAAATCTTAACTGCAAAGAGTAACTGGGTGAAAGGAGTTAGAATTTTCTGTGTTAAAAAATACGCAGATATGTTCACATGCCAGAATGTTTGGTGAGGGAGACAGAATGAGGACTCAGCTGTTTCCCCACTTTTCTATTAAAGCCTTTTAAATAGGAACATATTTGCCTTTTCTGTGCTCTGATAGAAGTAGTTTTCCATTGATGTTATTTGTCTAAGATACTTGTTAGGTGGCAGGCAATGTTTGGAATTCACCAACAGATGCCTTTAGATCACAGCAAGTGCAGTGTGGAGCTTCCAACACCACATGGCCTGCTAAAGAGCAGCCTCCGAATTTGCAATGGCAAGTCATCAAAGAAGAAGCAAGACAAAAAATAATGTGTAAAACCTATTCTAAAATGTCCTCAGTTTGACTCAGTGTGAATTTAAGGTCTGCTCATACAAATTTATGGAACAAAATTTGTAATAATATGTCATAAAAGTGAATTGTCATCTATAACAGCAGGAAATTATTTCAAAGAGGTACAAATAGAAGAATAATTATTAAGTAATATATAGTAAAAATAATCAAACATCAACAGATTTTTCACAGTTTTGCCAACCTGGATCCTCTCATGTTGTGACTGTTTGTGTAATAAGAACCTGTAGTGAGAAGTTCAAATTGGAAACTAAGGAAGAAGAAGCAATTTAATAAGAAGAATAAAACATTATTTTCATGTTAACTCTCACACTGGCTCAAGAAATATTCAAGAATGCTTTATTTATGACTTGGTTTCTCTAGATCCAAGTGAACAGTGTGGAAAAGTGTCAATGAATGCAGACATTGTTGTTACATATGTGAAGACTGGCATACAGTGAGCAAGGATAGGCAGTGGCATAAAATAAAAGTAACTGAAGACTTCATGATTTACAGTGGATATGATGTACAGTGTCTTTCCTCATGGACTTCACAATATGTAATCATGACTGACTACACAGAAATTGGTTAAACACCTAATGTCTCTTATTATACAATGTAATTGAATGGTTTGTGTGGTGAACTCAAGTAAAATGACTGACATCAGCACAGAAAAATGCCCTTGCATCCTATTTAGATACTAAAGGATCACATTGGGCAAGATGGTTTCACCTCAAACAAGCTGCTTTAATTTTATTTTAAATATGTTTCCTTTAAACATTTTTATGGTATTTGGTAGTCTGTTGTAAAAAATCTTCCAGCAGAAAATGGATTATGATCAGTTGCTTTTTTATTTCTGAATTTTATGTGGTAATCCTCTTTCTTCCTTGTATTATAACTATGGATATCACTATTTATTATACTGTGCTCCATATTTTCTTTTACAAACAGTATAGTCCTTAGAACATATAATGAATACACTGTTAGTATATTATACTTAATGAAGTATTCTCTACAGGATTGACATTTACTAATATTCGCTATTATCCTAATTGCTCTCTTCTGGGCTCTAAAAGCCCTATCCATATATACCGTTGGTGCCCCACCCCAAATCTCAATACCGTATTGTAGGTGGGAGTGTATAATACCAAAATAGATTTGTCTTAAGACTGATGATGCTATTATGCTAGAAAGGCGTTTTAGCAGGTAGGTATTACAAGAGATTTTTTTACACATGTAGCTGATGGGCTCCTTCCATGTAAGATGTTCATCAGCTATAATACCCAGGAATTTATGTTTATCAATTGTTTCAATTGGTACCTCTGGCTCAGTATCCACTTGTCTTGATTTGCAATTTAGCATAAACTCCATTAGAATTGTCTTTTCCTTGTTTAATGCCAATTTATTTTTAGTCATGTATTCTGTGATGAGGCTAGTGTTCTTCATATTATTTTGCACTGCTAGCTGTTTTGTAGGGCCCAGCTTAAGAAGGAGGTGTCGTCAGCATAATTCACAAGGTCTGTAGTTTTTGGAATTATTATATCATTGATGTACACAATGAACAGAAAAGGCCCAATAATACTTCCCTGTGGGACTCCACAGTTAAGAATTTTATAAGATGATTTTACTGTTTGTATGAATCCCCCGGTTTTATGATACAACTTAACACATTGTCTTCTGTCAGCAAGGTATGATCTTAATAAATCTAATGCCACTCCTCTGACCCCATAAATTTCTAACATATGTAGAAGAATGGAGTGATTTACAGTATCAAAGGCCTTAGATAGGTCTAGAAACGTGCCAATAACTTTGTTTCCATCATCAAGTTTATTCAATACTGCTTGAATAAATATGGCTATGGCTGTTATTGTAGACTTCCCTTCCTGAAACCGTGTTGAGAACTTTTTAATATATTGTACTTAGAGAAAAATGATTCCATTTGATCAAGAAATAGCCTTTCCAACAACTTACTAAGTTCTGATGTCAATGAAATAGGTCTATAATTTTGTACATCAGTAGTTTTTCCCTTTTTATGCACTGGTCTTATTTCAGTGACTTTTAACAAATCAGGAAATGACCCCTGTCTGAAAGAGCTGTTTATTACATGTTGCAGTGGCTTTATTAACTCACTACTGCATTCTTTCAGAAATTTGGCTGAGATGTCATCCCAGCCACTGGATGTACTTGCTTTTAGGTTGGAAATGGTTCTCAGGATTTCCTGTTCTGTAACACACCTCAGGAAGAATGAATTACTGACATTACTGGGATTTAGCACCTGTGGTGGGTTGATCACATCCTCCTTACTCATCTTACTACATTGATCTATGAATCTCTCACAAACTTCTTTTGGGTCTCTAACCAATTTTTCATTGCCCCTTATTATTATATTGTTACACAATGCTTTGTCATTCCCTCCACTTTCCTTCTTTACTATATTCCACACTGTTTTGCTAACATTACAGGACTGACTCATCTGTTCTGCATACTTCTGAGCCTTTAATGTCTTAAGTGCTTCCCTATAGGTTTTTCTACAGGCTTTGTATTTAGACTGAAAGTAATGCAGTTTGGTGTCTTTAAAAAGAATATATAGACCATTCATGTCATTCTTTAATTTCATCACTTTAGGGGGGAGTTTAAGATTCCTAGAACTGTCAGTTTTCTTTAGTATTTTGACCCTTGGGCATACTTGATTTAGACAGTGGGTTAATGTTGTATAAAATATTTCCCACTTTTCACTAATGTCTTCTGTTGCATATAGGCCTACCTGATACCAGTTTATGTGTGCCAGTTTTTCCTTTAATGCATGATAGTCAAGCTTTCTTTTATAAGTAAATTGTTCCTTTTGAGATACTATTTCTTTGTCAGTGTGAAGCTCTAGGACTAATGCACTATGATCTGAAATGTGGTTCTCAACAGTTCCAACTTTATGGTCCTCCTTACTTAAGTTTGTAATAACATGATCAATACATGTCTGAAAGTCAACTGTAATTCTTGTTGGTGTTGAATTCATGAGGTTGTAATTATAGGACTGTAATAATCAGTTTATCTAAGGTAACTTACACTATTAGTTAAGGAGTCAATGTTCACATCCCCTACTATTATAGTCTGTTTTTTATGAGGTGAAAGTTTCTCAATAAGTTACTCTAAATGGCAAAAGAATTCTTCCATGTTACTGTTAGGGGATCTATACAGGCTAGCTATTATTAAACTGCTATATCTGAGCTTTATTCTTATGGCAGCTATTTCAAAGACCATCTCACATGCAAGTTTATCTATCCAATCAATTTTTTCGCGCTGGACATTAGTTTTGACATAAATACCAGCACCACCACCTTAGGAAGACTGAACATGCAAATAGAGGACTAAATGCAGAGTTGCCAAAACTAGAAGATAATGATTTTCAAGGATTTTAAATGTCAGTTAAGTCTTATAAACAAAGATTTTTTTTAGTTTGCCTTGGTAGTCTGATAATAAAAATGTTAAAAATGTTATTTAAAAAACTTCCTAAATATTAGGTTGTCTTATAGTCTGTAGCAACTTATAGTCCATAAAATATGGTATGTATATATGAAGGTAAGTCAATTATTATCTGCAAAGTAGTTATAAAATTTTATTGTAATCAAATAGGAAACTTACAAGAACATAATTTTTCGACATAGTCTCCTTGTGTTTCAACGCACTAGGTCCATTGGTGTACAAGCTTCCATATGCCCTCATAAAAGAAGGTTCTTGGTTGAGCTGTGAGCCAGGAATACACTGCTTCTTTCAGTGTTTTGTCAGAGGCAAATCAACGGCCCCTTAATGCTTGTTTGAGTGGACCAAACAAGTGATAGTCAAAAGGGGCAAGATCGGGAGTATATGGATGATGATCAAGTACCTCAAATTTGAATATCACCGTGGACTGCTGTTGTTAGCCCAAGTAATAACGTTCAAAACATCACATGTCAGTTGTGAAGGTCACTCAAGTGGAACACGGGCTTTTTTGATTACATAGTGCTGTATCCACCATTAGCAAGGTTTACAGAATCTGTGGAGTAATAGCTCATTTTTGTTGGTTGAGTCATCTGCAGATTTACTTTGCCTGTCGTATACCTTTCCACAATACACATACAAAACTGTTCCTTTGAAAACAGTAGTTGCTTCGAGTTGTAGGTTCACTGTTTTGACCACACACGTCACAGCCATTATAGTGGTGATACTTTAATCTTCCTCAAGCCCAGCAACTGCCTTTCTGCCCTCATGATCACTGCATCTGCATCTACATAATACTCTGCAAGCCACCTAGCGGTGTGTGGTGAAGGGTACTTTCGGTACACTAGCTGATCCCTCCAACCTTGTTCCACTCGCTGGGTGGGATTATTTCCTGTTCATAATAACACATTAGTACTTGCAGCCTTTGCCTTCAAAAGCTTAATGTAATATTGCAATTAATGTCTTGACACTGTTTAGCAATTCATCACACAATGAAAATAACATTGTTAACATTTTTTTCTTTTTGTTTTCTTTATATGAGCTCATGTAATTAATTTCCAAAAATAACTACTGAATTTCAACTGTGAATGCCGAATTTTTTCCTCTTAGGTGCTTCATAAATGCTCTGCACTTTGAATATAGTTTTGGATGAAATGTACTGGTACTTATATCAAGTATGCTTAGAATGCATTACAGATGAAGATGTTACAAGTAAGAATGAAACTGAAACGTAGGCATGTTTGCAATGGAGTGGCCAGTTACACAATGCTCTTTCATATCTTTACAGAATTTGTACACTAATTTCAAGTTACTTTAATTATGTGAGACTTTTTTTTTTTTTTTTTTTTCAGTTGGACTTTCCGGGTGTTACAATCTCTTCTGTGGATGTTGTGTCCAAAGGGGCACCAAGAAATGAATTTGCTACATTTTGGCAAAAGAGTGACATTGATCTGTACAGAGGTCTTGACTTCACACCTCGAGGATCAGTATTTGCCCGTGTCACTCATTTGCAGCATGCTCCATTTAAATATATCATAGAGGTGGGTTATTATGTTTAGATCTGTTTTTTATGTATTAAATGGTTCAAATGGCTCTGAGCACTATGTGACTTAACATCTGTGGTCATCAGTCCCCTAGAACCTAGAACTACTTAAACCTAACTAACCTAAGGACATCACACACATCCATGCCCAAGGCAGGATTCGAACCTGCAACCGCAGCAGTCGCGCAGTTCCAGACTGAAGCGCCTATAACCGCTCAGCCACCGTGGGCGGCTTTTATGTATTATAATTTCAAAAATATTAGTTGCTTGTTGCAATTAAAAGCATGAATGTGCTTTTGCACAGTTGTTAGTTAGATGATAATTTTGTTGTAGGGAGATTTATTTCCTTTAAGATTTTTTAGTTACCTATTTAGGTGGTGTTCTCTTCAGTCCTTATCACAAGCTAAAATGTATTATAAGGTTAAAGGCATTTTGGGGCCTTATGGCTAAAATAATTCATTAAAACAATAAGTGCTTGACCACTATTAAATACTGTTTGGTGCATGATCAGTTTCAAGATTTTATGTTACAGCTTTAAACTAGTGTTTAAAATGAAGAAGTGCAGCTGAATGTGCTTTTTCTTACCAAATGTAGTGGTATATCAAACTTCTTTGCTTTGTTGTCTTGAGCACAAGATCTTAAGATTGTTCACAACAACTTAAAACCTGTGTGCATTCGCATTGACATATAGCTCTTTGCAACCTGTCATCCATTGTGGCATGGTGGTTATAGTCACTGGCTGACACTGTCCAGGTCACCAGTTGAATTCCCAACACTTGCAAGTATCAATAAAAGTGTCTGATCCATGGAAGGTTGTGGGACTTAGAATATTGTAATTTGCTAGAACCTTGCTTGTATCTATAAATAGGAGCACTCTCTGTTGAGACAGGCTGTTTGGCTCCATCTGTACATTAGTGTGTGCTCAGTAAACATGCTTTCTGTGTGAAGTGTTGATTATTATCAGAGACCCTTTGCTAATAACTGGTACTTCATTTTGTAGTCCATCTGATATACCTTAGTTAATATGTTTGGTATCTGGAACGTAGAGATCACCTTGGCTCCAAAAAGGCTGAACAAATGCTTGTTAGACTGGCCGGTTTGTTCACTGTTCAATCTCGTAAGTTACGCTTTTTGAGGTCTAGCTTAGCTGGAGTATGAAATATACACAATCATATTGGGAATGTGCAAGTATTATGGCATGGCACAAGATATGAAAACTTATTAAGAGTCAGCAGCAGTGAAGTTTCATGAACATGTAGAATCTCCTCTCAGATGGAAGAATATATATGAATAGGTATATTCATAATAAAAATATAACAGTATGTCTGGCATGAAATATGGTTTGACAGCCATGATGTAACACAACATGATGCAACACAACATGACACCTCACAAGGAAGATTGTAATGTTGGCCATTAAACATCCCCCTTGAGGGTGACATAGCACAGTCCATAAAATGTGCTGGGAAATACACACATTGTCCTGATCATGTAGTATGTCCTTGAAAATGTCTACAGCAAAGCTGGTTGAAGCCATGGTATATCCTTTGGCGGTACTTACTGGAAAACATGAGCAGGTTTGACACAGTTGATAGAGATGGTAGAGTGATTGCCATTTGCTATGATGTCCAGAGTGTGAGCTTTTCATTGTGGGACTCTTGTGTGGACCTATGTTCAATGGTTAAAATGGGGGTTTCACCCCATCTTTACAGATGTTTCTAGGTCATAATGTATGTAGCTGGGAGGCCTTCTACATTGTGAAGCTTGACAAGGGTGGATCAGTGAAATCTGTTACCTCAACTGATGAATGAAATCACAATAGTTGTGGTCAGAAAGCTGGAAGGACTGTGTGTCTACAAACTCTCCTGGAAGCTGCAGTGCCTTGCCATAAATTGATGAGGAATCCAAGTCTGGCTTTTAAGTACTCCTTAGACCAAGTGAAATCACTGGTGGAGCTATGATCTGATTTGTTTCATGATACATGTGTATGGCCTTTCAAAAACTGTGGCAGTGTTCTATCGTACCATCAGTCAATGGATGGTAGCCTGGGGTATTGTGGTGAACAGTGCTGCAAAATTGGTTGAGCTGAGCAAACATGTCTGATTCAAAATGGTGTTCATAATCTGTGGTGATGTGTAGTGGACAATCAAATTGAGAAATCCAGCTTGAAATCAAATGAGAAGAGAAGGTTTTCGCAGAGATGTTATCAACTGGCAGTTCTTCCAGGCAGCAAATGTAGTGATCAGTCGTAATTAGAACATAACACTGACCATTTGATGGAGGAAATGGTCCTATGACATCGATTTGAACTTGGGCAGAATGCATAATTGTGTCAGTGAAGTTCCCCACTGGCATGTACACTTTGCTCCATTTACACTTGGCACATATAAAAGTCCATTCTTGCCAGTCTTTTGAATTCTAGGCCAAACAAATAACTGCAAGTCTAGGTGAAATGTTACTCTGATGCCAGTATGACAGAACTTATGCAAACTGCAAGCATGGAGAAGGTTTCCTAGTTGAGATGTGACAGTAAAATTTAACGTCTGCACCAGGAATATTGACTAATCATAATTCCCAGCTTGATGTATCTGTGAGGAGGTTCTGCAGTTCTTGGTCAGTCTCTTGTGCCTTGGCAAGTTGAGTGAAATTGATGGCACTTTAGATGCTGTTGACACAAGAAAGACTATCAGTTAGTATCTTGCCAATTCCTGAAATCTACATCTACACCTATACCTTGAAAAACCAACCATGAGGCGCATGGCAGAGGGTGCATCCCTTTGTACCAGTTATTAGGATTTCTTCCTATTCCATTTGTATATGGAGTGCGAGAAGAATGATTGTTTGAATTGCTCTGTGTGTCTGCAGTAATTATTCTAATCTTATCTTCATGATCCCTATGTGAGTGATATGTAGGGGGTTGTAGTATATTCCTAGAGTAATCATTTATAGCTGGTTCTTGAAACTTTGTTAATGCACTTTCCCACGATAGTTTACATCTATCTTCAAGAGTCTTCCAGTTCAGTTCCTTCAGTATCTCTGTGATACTCTCCCATGGACTGAATAAACATATGACCATTTATGCTACCCTTCTCTGTATACATTCAACATCCCCTGTAAGGCCTATCTGGTACGGGTTCCAAACACTTGAGTAATATTCTAGAACCAGTTGCATGAATGATTTGTAGATTAATTGCACATCCCTAGTATTCTACCAAGAAACCTAAGTCTACCACCTGCTTTACCCATGACTGAACCTGTGTGATCTTCCCATCTCATATCCCTACAAAGTGTTACACTGAGGTATTTGTATGAGTTGGCTGATTCCAACAGTGACTCATAGATATTATAATCATAAGATAGTATGTTTTTTGTGTGTTATGAACCGCAAAATTGTACATCTCTGAATATTTAAAGCAGGTTTCCAATCTCTGAACCACTTTGAAATCTTATCAAGTTCTGACTGAATACTTATGTAGCTTCTTTCAGATAGTACTTCATTATAGATGACTGCATCATCTGAAAAAACCTGATTTCAATATTAATGTTGTCTGCAAGGTAATTAATATGCAACACAAACAGAAAGGGTGCCAAAACACTTCCCTGGGGCACACCCAAAATTAGTTTTACATCTTACAAGGACTGCCCAACCAAGATAACATATTGCATCCTCCAAATCCAAAAGTCCTTAATCCAGTCACAAATTTAACTTGATACTCCATATGATTGTGCTTTTGACAATAAGTGTAGGTATGGTGCTGAGTCAAATGCTTTTTGGAAATAAAGTAAAACAGCATCTAACTGATTGCCTTGATCCAAAGCTTTCAGTATGTCAAGTGGGAAAAGTGCGAGTTGGGTTTCATGTGCTCGAAGTGTTTGAAATACCTGCTGGTCAGCATTAAGGGGGTCATTCTGTTCGAGATACCTCATTATGTTTGACCTCAGAATAAGCTGAGATTCTACAACAAAGTGATGTAGAGGATATTGGGCAGTAGGTTTGTGAGTAATTTCTACTACCCTTATTGTAGGCAGGTGTGACCTGTGCCTTTTTCCAAGAACTTGGCACAGTTTTTTGTTTGAGGGATCTATGATAGATTATTGTTACAAGAGAGGCTAACTCAGCCAAAAATTCGTTATGAAATCTGACAGGGATTCCATCAGGGCCTGGAGCTTTGTTCAATTTTAATGATTTCAGCTGTTTCTCAACACTATTGACACAAATAGTTATTTCATTTGTCTCTTCAGTGGTACAAGGATTAAATTGGAGTTATTATCTGGGTTTCCCTTTGAAAAGGAACTTTTGAAAGTGGAGTTAAGCATTTGAGCTTTTGCTTTGGTGCACTCAGTTTCATTTCTTTTCTCATTCATTAGGGACTGGACACTAACTTTGGTGCCACTAACAGGTTTTACATTACACCAGAATTTCTTTGGGTTGTGTGAAAGATAACTTGACAATATCCTGCTGTGGTAGTCATTGAAGGCATCACACATTGCTCTCTTGACAGGCAAACACTTTTCATTCAGCATGTCTCGATCTATAGCCCCACTGTTTGTTTTACACATATTACACTGGAATCTCTTATTCTTTACATGTTTATTTACAATGACTGTATACCATGGATGTTCCTTCCCATTGTGAATTTTTCTAGTGGGTACATATCTATCCAGTGCATTGTCAACCATTCTTTTAAACTTGAGCCAGAGCTCCTCTACATGCTCTTGCCCTGTACTGGAAGTTTCAAGTTCCTCATTGAGATATGACACAACTAATTTTTTATTTAGTTTACTGGACAATATATCTTTCTGCTTGTTTTAGTTTTTCTTTAGTACTTTGATAATCATTTTTGCTACAACTGTGTCATGGTCACCGATACCAGTTTTGATATGGACATCCTCAAAGAGGATCCAATATACTTCCATCATGAGTGTGGCTCCTATCTGTTCTAGATAGTTTTCAGAAAAGGCATTTAGGGAAGTTCTACAGGATGTCTTATCACATCCATCTTTAACAAAACTATAATTTTCCCAATTAATTGTTGGATGATTTTAGCCTCCACTGATGATTAAGTATGACTGGGGAACTTACGTACAAGTGAACTGAGGTTTCCTCTGAAGTTTTTGGTTACATCAGGAGATGAGTCTGGTGGGTGATAGAAGGATCCAATTATCGTTTAATGCCCACCTCTGATACTGAGTCTTGCCCAAATAATCTCACATGCAGTTGCAATTTCTACCTTGGAGGATTTGAGTATCATGTTTACTGCAACAAGTGTCTTGATCACACAATTTTTTTACACTTCCCTTTTACCAGTTTTGGCTACTGCCATCTTCAGATCATAAAATATGCTGATGTAGTCTCAACATCAAACTAAACATGTAGGTACGTAGTAAGTAAAATTTGTGTGATCAAGACGGACCTGTAAAATAAAGTGTCAAAAATATGATCACAGATTCATTTTCAGACTTTATGTCTTCAACTGATATGCAACAAATACATCAACACCATTTCTCATTTGCCTATTCTTTTGATGTTGTGTTGTTGTGGTCTTCAGTCCTGAGACTGGTTTGATGCAGCTCTCCATGCTACCCTATCCTGTGCAAGTTTCTTCATCTCCCAGTACCTACTGCAACCTACATCCTTCTGAATCTGCTTAGTGTATTCATCTCTTGGTCTCCCTCTACGATTTTTACCCTCCACTCTGCCCTCCAATGCTAAATTTGTGATCCCTTGATGCCTCAGAACATGTCCTACCAACCGGTCCCTTCTTCTCGTCAAGTTGTGCCACAAACTCCTCTTCTCCCCAATTCTATTCAATACCTCCTCATTAGTTATGTGATCTACCCATCTAATCTTCAGCATTCTTCTGTAGCACCACATTTCGAAAGATTCTTTTCTCTTCCTGTCCAAACTATTTATCGTCCATGTTTCACTTCCATACATGGCTACACTCCATACAAATACTTTCAGAAATGACTTCCTGACACTTAAATCTATACTCGATGTTAACAAATGTCTCTTCTTCAGAAATGCTTCCTTGCCATTGCCAGTCTACATTTTATATCCTCTCTACTTCGACCATCATCAGTTACTTTGCTCCCCAAATAGCAAAACTCCTTTACTACATGAAGTGTCTCATTTCCTAATCTAATTCCCTCAGCATCACCTGACTTAATTTGACTACACTCCATTATCCTCGTTTTGCTTTTGTTGATGTTCATCTTATATCTTCCTTTCAAGACAATGTCCATTCTGTTCAACTGCTCTTCAAAGTCCTTTGCTGTCTCTGACAGAATTACAATGTCATCGGCGAACCTCAAAGTTTTTATTTCTTCTCCATGGATTTTAATACCTACTCCGAATTTTTCTTTTGTTTCCTTTACTGCTTGCTCAATATACAGATTCAATAACATGGGGGAGAGGCTACAACCCTGTCTCACTCCCTTCCCAACCACTGCTTCCCTTTCATGTCCCTCGACTCTTATAACTGCCATCTGGTTTCTGTACAAATTGTAAATAGCCTTTCGCTCCCTGTATTTTACCCCTGCCACCTTTAGAATTTGGAAGAGAGTGTTCTAGTCAACATTATCAAAAGCTTTCTCTACGTCCACAAATGCTAGAAACATAGGTTTGCCTTTCCTTAATCTTTCTTCTAAGATAAGTCGTAAGGTCAGTATTGCCTCACGTGTTCCAATATTTCTACGGAATCCAATCTGATCTTCCCCAAGGTCCACTTCTACCAGTTTTTCCATTCGTCTGTACAGAATTCACATTAGTACTTTGCAGCTGTGACTTATTAAACTGATAGTTCGGTAATTTTCACATCTGTCAACACCTGCTTTCTTTGGGATTGGAATTGTTATATTCTTCTTGAAGTCTGAGGGTACTTCGCCTGTCTCATACATCTTCCTCACCAGATGGTAGAGTTTTGTCAGGACTCTCTCCCAAGGCCGTCAGTAGTTCTAATGGAATGTTTTCTACTCCCGGGGCCTTGTTTTGGCTCAGGTCTTTCAATGCTCTGTCAAACTCTTCACGCAGTATCGCATCTCCCATTTCATCTTCATCTACATTCTCTTCCATTTCTATAATATTGTCCTCAAGTACATCACCCTTGTCTAGACCCTCTATATACTCCTTCCATCTTTCTGTTTTCCCTTCTTTGGTTAGAACTGGGTTTTCATCTGAGCTCTTGATATTCATACAAGTGGTTCTCTTTTCTTCAAATGTATCTTTAATTTTCCTGTAGGCAGTATCTTTCTTACCCCTAGTGAGATAAGCCTCTACATCCTTACATTTGTCCTCTAGCCATCCCTGCTTAGCCATTTTGCACTTCCTGTCGATCTCATCTTTGAGACGTTTGTATTCGTTTTTGCCTGCTTCATTTACTGCATTTTTATATTTTCTCCTTTCATCAACTAAATTCAATATTTCTTCTGTTACCCAAGGATTTCTATTAGCCCTCGTCTTTTTACCTACTTGATCCTCTGCTACCTTCTCTACTTCATCCCTCAGAGCTACCCATTCTTCTTCTACTGTACTTCTTTCCCCCACTGCTGTCAATTGTTCCCTTATGCTCTCCCTGAAACTCTGTACAACCTCTGGTTTAGTCAGCTTATCCAGGTCCCATCTCCTTAAATTCCCACCTTTTTGCAGTTTCTTCAGTTTTAATCTGCAGTTCATAACGAGTAGATTGTAGTCAGAGTCCACATCTGCCCCTTGAAATGTCTTACAATTTAAAACCTAGTTCCTAAATCTCTGTCTTACCATTATATAATCTATCTGATACCTTTTAGTATCTCCGGGATTCTTTCATGTATACAACCTTCTTTTATGATTCTTGAACCAAGTGTTAGCTATGATTAAGTTATGCTCTGTGCAAAATTCTAACAGACGACTTCCTCTTTCATTTCTTAGCCCCAATCCATATTCACCTACTATGTTTCCTTCTCTCCCTTTTCCTACTGACGAATTCCAGTCACCCATGACTATTAAATTTTCGTCTCCCTTCACTATCTGAATAATTTCTTTTATCTCATCATACATTTCATCAATTTCTTTATCATCTGCAGAGCTAGTTGGCATATAATCTTGTACTACTGTAGTAGGCATGGGCTTCATGTCTATCTTGGCCACAATAATGCGTTCACTATGTTGTTTGTAGTAGCTTACCCGCACACCTATTTTTTCATATATTATTATACTTACTCCTGCATTACCTCTATTTGATTGTGTATTTATAACCCTGTATTCACCTGACCAAAAGTCTTGTTCCTCCTGCCACCGAACTTCACTAATTCCCACTATATCTATCTTTAACCTATCCATTTCCCTTTTTAAATTTTCTAACCTACCTGCTCGATTAAGGGATCTGACATTCCACTCTCTGATCCGTAGAACGCCAGTTTTCTTTCTCCTGATAACACCGTCCTCTTGAGTAGTCTCCACCTGGAGATCCAAATGGGGGACTATTTTACCTACAGAATATTTTACCCAAGAGGACGCCATCATAATTTAACCATACAGTAAAGCTGCATGCCCTCGGGAAAAATTACGGCTTTAGTTTCCCCTTGCTTTCAGCCGTTCGCAGTACCAACACAGCAAGGCTGTTTTGGTTAATGTTACAAGGCCAGATCAGTCAATCATCCAGACTGTTGCCCCTGCAACTACTGAGAAGGCTGCTGCCCCTCTTCAGGAACCACACATTTGTCTGGCCTCTCAACAGGTACCCCTCCATTGTGGTTGCACCTACGGTATGGCCATCTGTATCGCTGAGGCACGCAAGCCTCCCCACCAACGGCAAGGTCCATGGTTCATGGGGGTGGATTCTTTCGATATACACTTGAAATTTTCCCCTAAAATTTCACTGCTATCAATTTCAGGTACACGTCTGGCATTTGTGCTAAACTGAGTGATGAATACCAGCTGCTTAAGTTGGAGAGGCAAGCAATAGTTATTGTTTTGCTGGATGCATAAGTGAGTGATTTATGAGCTGTGAAAACAGCAAACTCTCTAGCTTTCAGTTTTTGGCAAAAGTACCTGATAGCCTTGTAGAGAGTGAGAAGTTCTCTGTCGTATGCTGCCCACTTTGGCTGTAGTAGAGACAGCTTGTGTGAGTAAAAATCCTGTGGCTGCCATGTGCCATCATGGAGTTGCTGTAATGCTGCATTGATAGCTATTTGGCTCACATCCACAACTAGTGAATGGGGTGCATCAAATTAAGAGTGAGCAAAGGGTGCTGTGTCCACTATTCTTCACTTTGTCATGCTGAAGACACAGTTCATGGCAGCTGTCCACTGAACTGGTGAGTTGCCTTTGATTTTCAGAGCAGTGAGTGCTACAGTCAGCAGAATTTGTAGCTAGGCCAAGCGTGTTAGATGTCAATGGTACAAGTTGAGCATGCCAAGGAAGCAATGAATTCTCTATCAGTATTTTGTAAAATGGCTTCCACTTTTTCAGGTAATGGTAGTGAGCCCATAGATGAAGTCTGGTGCCCTAGGAAGTCGAGTTGTGACTGACCAAATATGCACTTAGCTGTGTTCAGAGTCATGCTATACTGTTCTAATTGCCTGAATACTTCAGTTGAGTGGTGTTTGTGGTGATCCACAAAGGACAAAAAGACAAGAATGTTATCCAAGTATGTAAAACAGAAAGGATGACTGAATCAATGAATCTTTGTCATGGTTGCACAACATTCTGCAGGCCAAATATCAAGAAAAGTCTCTCAGTTAACTCAAATGGGCTGATGATGGCTGTCTTTAGTATATCTTCTTCCACCACTGGGATCTGAGTGAATGTTTTAGTACAGTTGAGAACATTGAGTAAGGTTGCACCACATACAGCATAATTATAATCCCACGTCAAAGGCATTGGATAGCGATATTGCACTGTGCACATTGAGTGCACTATAATCTCCTGGACTCCGTGCACCACACTTCTTTGGCACAAAATGCAAAGGAGACGACTGTGGGCTATTGGATAAATGAATAATACCCTCTTTCAGTATGGCATTAAATTATGCCTTCACAGGGGCAAAGCAGTTGGGAGATAAACATCTGATTCTACGCAATACAGGCGATGCATCAGTGGTTCTAATATTATGTATTTTATGTACTATATTGTGACATATGTCTTTACACATCTCAGGCGGTCATGTCAAGGCTGGAAATTGCTGCTATAATTCCACATACTCACCCCTGGCTGCTTGCACAGTCTTGGCTATGTACACTGCTGTGCTATGTCTGAAACCTAAAGCTGTCAGGCCAGTGATGCTGTCAATGATTCGCTCATTCCCCATGTCTGGTAGCAGGTGGTAGTGTGCTGGGAAATCATCTCCAATGATGGGTTGTGTGATTATGAAACTCCATGCAAGGAAATGACACAGCTCCAGGTCTAATTCCATTCACTGTGAACCTTATGTCAGCACAGTCAGCACAGAAGAGTTGTTCACTGCAGACAAGCAGAACATGGTTAGAGGTCAATTGCCATGTAATAGGATTCATGGAAATATACATAAATCTGGTCCAGTTTCCGCTAAATACTTCCAGCCTGACTTTTAATCACTTATAAATAGATGCTGTGATTGTGCACAGCAATTGGATGATGCATCTGTGTGCTGCTACATGAAGCTTTCACTGCACTGATATGGGTGGGGATCATCACATCCATTATCTTGTCACCCAAGTCAGCCACTGCATTCAGGGGCATCTGAGAGTTTGTGGAGCTATTATTATCATTACTTGTGGAGGTAACTGAGTGCTCCATAATGCATGCAACAAGTTGTTGGCTACAATGCAACTGTCAACCATGCTCCTAAAGCCCCTTAGATACTGCACTGGCTTCTGGTTGCTGATATCTTCCTGAGTCAAAACTTGCCTGATGTGCTATCCTTGAGATGCCAACATACTATGGATCAATTTTGTCCTCAGTTTCTCATAGGAGTTTGTTGTATGTGGTGTGGTTATTCCATCTTCAATCTCTACAACATACTGATGGTCTAGTTCACTCACCATTATCACAAACTTCATGGAATCTGTTGTTGACTCCTGCATAATGAAAACCAGCTTCTGTTATGCAAACTGAATCATAGGATTGTGTGTCCAGAAAGGTGGTAATCATGTGCAAATCTGGATACTTATGGTTTTGTCACATCCAGCGTATCAGCTATGGTACAAAGCTTGAGTTCCTCCTGTGCTGCAGTGCAGGTTAGATCACATTGGGGTCACCATCTTCTGGGCTGGCTACATTATCTACTGTCTGACCTTATAAGTTGCATGTGTTGAGGTCATAGTACAAAATATAAACACTTATACATAGAACAAACCAGCTTTATTGCATGTACAGAAAACAAACTTATTAAGTATGAAAGATTTCACGAGCGGATGACATATCTTCTGGTAAACCTTTCGGGATGTAAGGTCGTGGTCCATGAAACTCACCGGAGGAGTAACACCCCTCTGAAGATGTCCAGCGCAGCTCTGGACGAAACATTAGGAGCTGAAGAGTTTCATGGACCACGACCTTACATCCCAGAAGGTTTACCAGAAGATAAAACTTATTAAGACTCAGCAGTTTTAGAGGAGTTTTACAAACATGTAGTATCCTCTCTTGAAATACAAAAACAGTGGTAATTTAGTGCATAAACAAGTAACTAAGTAACTCAGGAATATATATCTGGAAAACAACAGATAACAAGTCTAAGAATAAGCATATGCCAAGTAGAAATGAAACAGCACATCTGGCACCAGGTGCAAAAATGTTTTAAGAGCTGTATTCTAAATAAAAACACACACACACACACACACACACACACACACACACACACCACACACCACACGCCAGTGCACACACTGGATACTTACGGTTTTGTCACATCCAGTGTATCAGCTATGGTACAGAGCTTGAGTTCCTCCTGTGCTGCAGTGCAGGTTAGAATGTCCTGCAATTGTTTGGGGAATCAGTAAGTTCTTATCCTATGTATATGGTTGACCATTCAGTTTTGTAACCAATCAGCATCTGTAACAGGGGGAATGTACTGCTTGTATTTGGGTTTGTGCCTGTGAAGACAACAGCTTTTAGCAATTGAGATTACAGTCCTCCATGTGCAATGTCATTGTGTGCCAACACACACACACACACACACACACACACACACACACACATACACACACCTCATGCCAGTGCACACACACACACACACACACACGCGTGTGTGTGTGTGTGTGTGTGTGTGTGTGTGTGTGTGTGTGTGTGTGTGTGTGTGTGTGTGTGTGTGTTGGCACACAATGCCACTGCACATGGAGGACTGTAATCTCAATTGCTAAAAGCTGTTATCTTCACAGGCACAAACCCAAATACAAGCAGTACATTCCTCCTGTTACTTGCATTATAAAGATACCTGTGGGTATGGAAGTATTGTGAGTCAGTTGCAATCAGTAATCTATTAGTGTTTTTGGAGATGCTGCCAAGGATCCAATAAAATGGCTAAAGGCACTCAACTATGTTGCTAAATGCAGTAGGTGGATTGACATGATGTTCCTTGTGAGTATCTACTTTTAATTGCTTGGTACACTCCAGCACTCTTTTGAAAACTATGAGGAAAAGCTCAAAAATTACAACAGTAAGGAAACATTTGAAGATAGCCAGAAGTGGGACTGTATAGCCAAAGAGTAACTGAAGAATAAGTCCCAGTGACTGGTAGTGATGACAGAGTCATATATGTACATGCTTTTGATACTCTGTCACCAAGTGAACCTGAATATGATGGATTCCACCAAGTGAACCTGAATATGATGGAAGCTAACAATACTTCACTCCTTGGAGCAACTATTTAATAGAAACAGAGTCAATGATGGTCTAGAAGAAGTAAGAGCCATTATAGATTTTCCAGCCCTTTGCCAAATTTCTGTTATAAGAGTCTTCCTTAGAATGTGCTCCTACTACAAATGCTTTGTAAAAATTTTCAGTTGCAAGGGCTAGCCACTGCAAGAACTGCTACACAGAGACACCAAACTCTCTTGGTATGAGAAGCAAGAAAGATCTTGCTTGTTTCTTGAAGAAGTGCTGACATCTTCACCAGGCCTGGCACCTTTCTTATGGTAATGCCAGATGGAACTGCACTGTGCTGCAAGTGGTTATGGGATAGGTATGGTTCTAACACAAACCCAGAAAGTGCTGAAGAGTGACTGCTTATGCCTCCAGACCACTCTCCAAGTTCAAGAAGAAATACTCTGTGATTGAAAGAGAATGTCCTGCAATTGTTTGGGGAATCAGTAAGTTCTTATCGTATGTATATGGTTGACCATTCAGTTTTGTAACCAATCAGCATTCTTTATGTTGTCTGACATACCTGAAGTGCTGTCTGACATGACTGAAGAACTGATCAAGATGACTGGAAAGATGGACATTGAAGCTTCAAGAATACATCATCACAGTTACATACAAAATTGATGCAAACACAAGGATGCTGACTGATTTTCATGGAATCCATTGCAGGAACATAACAGCACTGATGATACTCCATTCTTTGCAGTTAATCAAAGGAAAACTTCAATTTTACTGAAGACCATAAATGCCTTAGAGACAGAGAAAGCTATCATATGGATAATTTAGATTAATAGATGGAAGATAGTGTGTAAGTAATTATGACCTAATAGAATGGAAATGGTTGCTCATTTGCTCAGCTTACTGACAGCCAATCAAACTCAAATATTTTTGTAACACAATTAAGACATCAGAGATAGGGGTAGATCATTTATGGAAGTAGAATCAGATGACCTGTCTGTCAGCCACTACATAAACCACTATAGGGAGTGACAGTGCTTTATTTACTCCCAGTGCTTCCAGCAACAATTCCTCCTGCAGTGGCTCCATGTTACTGGATTAGAACTGACCTATTGGTGAGGTTTCCTGATTGACAAGTTGCACAAATTATTAATAGTGTGCACTGATTGTTTCACCCACTACACTGTCACCAAGGCTACAAGAACTGCTGAAATTCTGGAAATTTCCTGGTTTCTTCTCAAAGATATAATTTGGAATTCTGGAGCAGCACATACAACGATTTCTGGTTATGGAAAAGAGGCAGGCAGGGAATACGTCAGAAGTAATTTCACAGTAGACTGTTGCCTATGGAAAGACTGCTGCACACCAACCAGAGATGACTGACAGCACAGAACATTTTACAAATTTATTGGCAGATATGCTCTAAATCAGGCGTAGCCAAACAGTGCTCTGTGAGCATGAGTGCACTGGCCGCACTCCTGCCTAGTGCTCCAAACACAGTGGTGATTTGAATTGAGATCTGAGGAGGAAGAAGTGCAAGAAGGCTGCAGCCAGACACCACTAGAGAAAATCTGTCACCTTGTCAGACACCTAGCTGTTTGCTGACAATAGTACTTGAATTAAATTAGATTTACATTCTTCATTATGTATACTTGTACAGAAAAAAGTGGAGAAGCTGAAACATTCAGTGTTGAATGGGAATTGCATTACATTTTGTATCGTTTGAAGGCCACACAAAGAGCTTAATGTATCATCACAACATTGTGATCGGGGGAAACACTTATTGGAACTTTGTCACAACACCAGCCACAAGTACAATAGGAGCCACTTTTCTTCTGATGAACAACAGCAAATGCTGGCTGAGCTAAAGGCAGCCATTAGGGGAAAAAACTGAGTCAAGGTTAAGTAGGGTGGTGCCAAAATTTTATATGGTCGACATCAGCAATTATTTGAATTCATTTGGCAACCGACAGATTCAAGCTATCTGTCTGTAGAAAAATCAGCCAAATTTGCCCTTAGAATCATTACAAATATTGGGAGAGATAAATCAGTAAGTTGACATAATTTACATATTTTTATTCAATAATTTATTAGGTGGTTAACAAAAAATGTCATCATTACTAAAAAATGTGCTGTAAGTATAGTATGTGGTGCTCACCCATGATCATCTTGTAGATATCTGTTTAAGGAGTTGAACATTCTGACTACTGCTTCACAGGATATTTATTCCCTACTGAAGTTTGTTGTAAATAATCCTTTGAAGATCAAAAGGAACAATGATGTACATAATTACAATACCAGAAGACAAAATGTCATTCTTTATGACACATTAAGGTCTTTTTTAGCACAAAAAGGTGTGCACAGTGGTGCAACAAAAGTTTTTGATTACTTATCCAGTGATATAAAATGTCTGACAGACAGCAAAGTAAAATTTGAAAACAAATTGAAGAAGTTTATCCTTGAGAACTCCTTCTATTCTGCAAAAGAATCTATATTGCTGTAACGTATAAAAGTTGGTAGGTAGGTATTACTACCTCACATTTGTATATTAAAAACAGAAACTTATAAATGTTCAACATGACTTGGATAAAAAGTATGGCAGCACTGCCATAACATGAAGGATGTGCATCACATGGCATGCCCACTGTCGGTATCTGATAACAGAAGATCAGTTGAAGTAGTGCAGTGAGTAGTGGCAGCCATGTTTGAGTCAGTTGCTGTATGTATTGTCTGAAAGTGTGGAAGGCCAGTTCGAGCACCCTAATAGTATGTTTAGCAAACACAAGCAACCTGTGTGGATCAACAGTGAAGTGGCATGTGGCCAGAGTGCACAACAATGTTTCCTTCTGGCACTGGATCCCAACGTACATTATAACAGTACACATTGCCACATGGCAAACCCCATGCAGGAGCTCCTGTATACATGGGGGTGGGAGATATTGGAACACCACTGTTTTCACCTGATATGAGCCCGTGCTATGCGACCTGTTTACCAAAGTGAATATACCTCTTCATGGCATGTGCTACAACACAAGAGAAGACATTGTCCATGCGATAGGATGGTCCTTGAGAGACATTGACAGAGATAGATGCACTGACAGTGTATGCTGCCTTCCATCTCTTGGGGGAGGGAGGGAGCTAATACAGGAAATGTCTGTCAGTAACATCTAGTATGAATTATAACCATGTTGTCACTACTTTTTATCTGACCCTTGTATTTAGAAAAAATTTGCAATATGAATGTAAAATGACTCATTTCACATCATTACAATTTATAGTGCAAATACTCCATGTAATATGAAACTAATGAACTAACTAACAGCTTCAAGTTCATGACAGGGAAATTTCCAAGAAGTTCAGACAGTCATTTGTGAATGAAACATGTACTGCTATGTTTCAGTAATTGAAACATTTCACCCTGAGTTCTCATTCAGATTTCAACATGCTATACAACTGCAAACTGATTTCGATTTATATGTCAGACTATTCTTGCTTTTGGCTGCTGATGTACGTCATTACTTTCAAATCAACCTGCTAGACATACATTGTAGCGCCCATCTCAATGACCTGTTTGCCTAGCACCAGGATTTACAAGACTTTTATGAGATTTTACCCCAAGAGCAGTATATTTGACTGCACAGACAAGCTGCTAAAGTTATTTCAACATTTGAGTCAACACATGCATGCAGATTTACTGTTTTTCTGTTATGAAAGTGTTGAAGTCCCACAAACATTTTGGTTTAACTGATTTTAGTCTGGGTGATTTCATATGTTTGACAGTATCAAAAGTAATAGTTCCAGATTATTACCTCTTCTAAAATCTAAGTGTGTTGAAGTTTATAAACCTAATATTTTAATGCCAAACAATGGAAAATCCAGACTGGAATGGAATTCCAGAAATGGAAAGGATAGATTACTACTACGAGAGTACAGGGCACTACACACTGAAGTTTGAATAGCTTGGCTCGTGCCCCCATGTGCTGTGGCATGAAAATATAGAGGGTGAAAAGTATTTAAACCAACAAACTCTGAGAGGTTGTAGGGGACATCAAAACAAATATTTTTCCCTAATGTCATTTTTTCCTATGAGGAGTATTTAAACTGGTAGAGGAAGATTTCTCTGGTGGCAAATTAATTAAACCAACAACACAATTTGAGGAACCTGTCTTGCAGCATATGGAGCGGGATCCTTCAGTCAGCACTGGTGGAATTTGCACATAACATGGGGACAAATCATATGAATGAAAGAACAGTCCTTCAAGAGCAGTTGTTACGTCCATTTCACTTATAGTGTGACCACAACCTGGAAGTAGTTGATTATCCACCCAGAGCACAGTTTTCGCAGTGGTACACAGAACAATGTGAAATGCATCCTACACTTCCATCCTCTGTGTTGTTTACCAGTGAAGCAATGTTCGGACGTGATGGAGTCTTCAACATGCACAATTTGCATGTTTGGGGTGAGGATAACCCACATGCCACAGTTATTAGCACTCATCAGGTACGCTTCTTCGTTAATCAGTGGGTTGGTGTTGTTGGGGACTGTTTAATTGGGCCGTATCTGCTACCTAGGCCATTAAATGGCAGGCACTACTACAATTTTCTCACCTGAGCATTGCCATAATTGCTGGAAGACGTCCCACTCCCTACAGGATAATGCATGTGGTTCCAACATGACAGGGCATGGGCACATTTCAGTCATCGTGTGTATCGATTCCTGGACCGACCGTTCCCAGAAATGTGGTTTGGCAGAGGTGGTCCTGTACCATGGCCTGCTTGATCCCCATATATGTCCTCTCTGTACTTTTTTTGTGTGGGGAGAGATGCGCAGCCTTGTTTAGGCAACTCCTGTTGCATCAGAAGAGGATCTGGTTGCTCGGATAGTAGCAGCAGCAGGAACAATTCTGGATACTCCTGGGGTTTTTGCCCATGTCAGACAGAACATGATCTGACAGTGTAACCTTTGCTTATGTGTCAATGGAGGCATTTTTGAACATCTACTTTCATTGAAATTGGGTTGTGTTAATGTGTCATCTCTTGGTCGTAAAAATGGAAAAGTGTTTGTTGGTTTAGTTAATTTGCTGCCAGAGAAATCTTCCTCTACCAATTTAAATACTCCTCATAGGAAAAAATGACATTAGGGAAAAATATTTGTTTTGACATCCCCTACAACCTCTCAGAGTTTGTCAGTTTAAATACTTTTCACCCTGCATATATTTGTTACACTCAGATTAATTGGGTGGCCCAGAGACAGGGCTGGTCTTAAAGTTTGGCTACATTTTTCGTCATAGGGTGCCAGCTCACACCTGTCGTCAATTCAGTTTTTAAGCTGAAATAAAATATAACAAAACCATGCAGGCAGGTATTTAAAATATTGAGTAACTCACATTGATTTATAATTTGAACAAGTACTTTATTTTTCTTCAATATATTCACTAAACACTTAATAACTGATGCTACAACACTTCACTATAAAATTCATATGTCGTGATCATGGCACTCAACAGCCTGTTGGCAATTTGCAAAATACACTCTTGTCTGCTGTCCTAAACCATTATATTGCACTCCACTTGACCGCTTACGAACATTTCCACATACATACAGGGCTATTACAAATGATTGAAGCGATTTCATAAATTCACTGTAGCTCCATTCATTGACATATGGTCACGACACACTACAGATACGTAGAAAAACTCATAAAGTTTTGTTTGGCTGAAGCCGCACTTCAGGTTTCTCCCGCCAGAGTGCTCGAGAGCACAGTGAGACAAAATGGCGACAGGAGCCGAGAAAGCGTATGTCGTGCTTGAAATGCACTCACATCAGTCAGTCATAACAGTGCAACAACGCTTCAGGACGAAGTTCAACAAAGATCCGCCAACTGCTAACTCCATTCAGCGATGGTATGCGCAGTTTAAAGCTTCTGGATGCCTCTGTAAGGGGAAATCAATGGGTCGGCCTGCAGTGAGCGAAGAAACAGTTGAACGCATGCGGGCAAGTTTCACGTGTAGCCCGCGGAAGCCGACGAATAAAGCAAGCAGGGAGCTAAACGTACCACAACCGACGGTTTGGAAAATCTTACGGAAAAGGCTAAAGCAGGAGCCTTACCATTTACAATTGTTACAAGCCCTGACACCCGATGACAAAGTCAAATGCTTTGAATTTTCGGCACTGTTGCAACAGCTCATGGAAGAGGATGCGTTCAGTGCGAAACTTGTTTTCAGTGATGAAGCAACATTTTTTCTTAATGGTGAAGTGAACACACACAATGTGCGAATCTGGGCGGTAGTGAATCCTCACACATTCGTGCAGCAAATTCGCAATTCACCAAAAGTTAACGTGTTTTGTGCAATCTCACGGTTTAAAGTTTACGGCCCCTTTTTCTTCTGTGAAAAAAACGTTACAGGACACGTGTATCTGGACATGCTGGAAAATTGGCTGATGCCACAACTGGAGACTGACAGCGCCGACTTCATCTTTTGACAGGATGGTGCTCCATCACACTTCCATCATGATGTTTGGCAATTCTTAAACAGGAGATTGGAAAACCGATGGGTTGGTCGTGATGGAGATCATGATCAGCAATTCATGTCATGGCCTCCACACTCTCCCGACTTAACCCCATGCGATTTCTTTCTGTGGGGTTATGCGAAAGATTCAGTGTTTAAACCTCCTCTACGAAGAAACGTGCCAGAAATGTGAGCTCGCATCAACGATGTGGGAGGAACTTGATTATCGGCTTGATGTCTACCGAATCACTAAAGGGGCACATATCGAACATTTGTGAATGCCTAAAAAAACTTTTTGAGTTTTTGTATGTGTGTGCAAAGCATTGTGAAAATATCTCAAATAATAAAGTTATTGTAGAGCTGTGAAATCGCTTCAATCATTTGTAATAACCCTGTACTTGCCCTGTACTTGTCCCTGAACATGGCTACCAACCCACTACTACCCACCAACTGTGCTCAAAAATGGCTGCCCTATCCACCCTCGAAATCGCTGCCTAACTCAAAACAGTGTTTGACAAAAATTATGAATATTCTAAAGGTAAACACAAAAACACATATGATATATTGAAAAATATGGAAATTTTCTGGGAAATAACAATGTAAGGTCCAATTTTCTGTAAGTGCCACCGTCTTTTCACAAGTAATGTTCTTGCGGCCTGATATTGCTTTTCCCAGATTTTTGATACTTAACATAAATAAACAAATAAATATACATACTTAATTATTCATGTACCTCTTTCAGCTTTAGAATGCTGCCTCTAGTTTTGTCTCCTTAAATTTTTTTTTACGAAAAACGCAGTTTCTCTCAATCAAATCCCATATTCCAACCTCTCATTCAAAAATGGTACAGATTATGCTAAATTGGCTATAATTGCTCAATGCAGCTCTACTAGCCACATCCGTAAACACTTTGTTCATATTAATCGGCCAAAGCACTGCCGAAATATTAGATTTTGAACTTTCATAAATTTACAATTTTTAAGACAACAATAACTTTTAAACTATTGTATATTTTTGTGGTGTGTCTAGATAATTTAGCTTTATATATTCTTTTGTCCATGAGTGCCAACTTGTACCTCTGTGTCACTTTTAGTTTTGTTTTTATCAATTTTTTTCTGGCATATAAATTTCTCCAAGTGTACAAATACGGGCATATGCACCCCTGCCAATTGCTCAGGTTTCTCCAAGGCCACGTAAACGCCAGCTGCTTGCCATGGCCTCGTAGCAACCTCCAGACATATGCTCTGCTGCAGGAAACTGCCACTCTAATCTCCCCCCACAGCTTTTACGTTCACTCTACTCACCGTATAGAGGAGATGCTAAGTCACAACTTAATGTTAAATAGGTGTTTGCAAAGCTTTTTCTAGTACTGCTCTTTGTATTAGCATGAGCTACTGTACTTAGTTAATGAGGTAATACGAGTCACTGATTTGGCAGAAAAAACCACATGTGATAATACTCTGGTTATGAAAATATGCTATAATATTCGTCTCTTAGAAGTAGTTGCATTGTTTCATGGAGTGCAAATCTTGGCCAGCCCTGTCCTAGATGTATGTTGACCTCCAGCAGAGAGACTGAGACATGATACTGCCTGTTGTGACCTTCACATACAACACTTCATACAACACTTCAAAGCAAGACACTACATGATTAATGCATTTTTTTCCTTTTCTATGTGGTCACCTTTGTGGTCATACGGCAAAGACTACCAAATCCACCGGTTAGTCCCTCAGCCATTAGGGGTAAAACCTAATGGGACTCGGGGCAAGTAAGGCTAGCAACCTGCTTCCCTGGTACTTTAAATATGATGCTGGCAACAATCAGAGCAAAATGCCTTGGACCTTTGGAGGTGACGGAGTCCCACCTCTAACTGACAAACCAGGGACTCCTAAGATATGACTTGGCAAACAAATGGTAATGAGATGGGGAGCTATTAGTATCAATGGGGGCTACTCTGGGAAGAAGGTAGAGCTGGCAGAGGCTGCAAGTAAGATGGGGCTGGACGTTTTAGCTATTAGTGACATTTGGGTAAGGGGTGAGAAAGAAGAGGACATGGGAGAATACGAGGTCTACCTGTCAGGAGTCAAAGCAGGAATAGCACAATGGGGTGTAGGGCTTTACATCAGGAAAGAAATGGAACCCAGCATAGTTGCAATAAGGTATGTAAACGAACGACTGATGTGGATAGATTTGACAGTGTCTAGCAAGAAAATTAGAATTGTGTCAGTATATTCGCATTGTGAAGGGACAGATCAAAATGAGATAGATCGTTTTTATGAGGCACTCAGTGATGTAGTTGTTAGAGTAAAGGACAAGGACAGTGTTCTGCTCATGGATGATTTTAACGCCAGGATTGGAAATCAAACAGAAGGGTATGAAAAGGTTATGGGTAAATTTGGAGAGGATATGGAGGCCAACAGGAATGGGAAACAACTCTTGGATTTCTGTGCTAGTAAGGGCTTAGTAATCACAAACTCCTTTTTTAAACATAAGAACATTCACCGGTATACTTGGGAAGGCAGGGGAAACAGATCTGTCATTGACTATATAATAACAGATCAGGAATTCAGGAAGGCTGTGTATTCAGGGGATTCTTTGATGACACTGATCATTATGTAATCTGCAGTGAAATTGGGATTCTGAGGCCGAAAGTCCAGGAGGTCAGGTCCATATGTAGGAGGATAAGAGTGGAGAAACTTCATAAATCAGGCACAAGTACATAACAGCGATCTCAGAAAGGTACCAGTTAGTTGAATGTGGTCCATTACAGTCATTGGAAAAGGAATGGACAAGGTACAGGGACACAGTACTAGAAGTGGCTAAAGAATGTCTTGGAACAGTAGTGTGTAAAAGTAGGATGAAGCAAACAGCTTGGTGGAATGACACAGTCAAGGCAGCCTGTAAAAGGAAAAAGAAGGCGTATCAAAAATGGCTACGTACTAGAACTCAGGTAGACAGAGAAAGTTATGTTGAAGAAAGAAACAAAGCCAAACAGATAATTGCAGAATCTGAGAAGAAATCTTGGGAAGACTTTGGAAACAGGTTGGAGACTATGGGTCAAGGTGCTGGAAAACCATTCTGGAGTATAATTAGCAGTCTTCGAAAGGTAGGTAAGAAGGAAACGACAAGTATTTTGGACAGGTCAGGAAAACTGCTGGTGAATCCTGTGGATGCCTTGGGCAGATGGAGGGAATATTTTGAAGAGTTGCTCACAGTAGGTGAAAATTCGATCAGTAATGTTTCAGATTTCGAGGTAGAATGGGATAGGAATGATGATGGAAATAGGATCGCATTTGAGGAAGTGGGGAAAATGGTCAATAGATTGCAGTGCAATAAAGTGGATGAAATTAAGTCGGAACTCATCAAATACTGTGGAATGTCAGGTCTTAAATGGCTACACAGGATAATTGAAATGGCCTGGGAGTCGGGACAGGTTCCATCAGACTGGACAAAAGCAGTAATCACACCAATGTTTAAACATGGAAACAGAAAAGATTGAAACAACTACAGAGGTATCTCTTTAATCAGCGTCGTGGGTAAAATCTTCTCAGGTATTGTTGAAAGGAAAGTGTGAGTATTAGTTGAGGACCAATTGGATGAAAATCAGTGTGGGTTTAGGCCTCTTAGAGGTTGTCAGGACCAGATCTTTAGCTTACGGCATATAATGGAGAAGTGTTATGAGTGGAACAGGAAATTATATCTATGCTTTATAGATCTAGAAAAGGCATATGACCGGGTTCCTAGGAGGAAGTTATTGTCTGTTCTACAAGATTATGGAATAGGAGGCAAACTTTTGCAAGCAATTAAAGGTCTTTACATGGATAGTCAGGCAGCAGTTAGAGTTGACAGTAAATTGAGTTCATGGTTCAGAGTAGTTTCAGGGGTAAGACAAGGCTGCAACCTGTCTCCACTGTTGTTCATATTATTTATGGATCATATGTTGAAAACAATAGACTGGCTGGGTGAGATTAAGATATGTGAACACAAAATAAGCAGTCTTGCATATGCGGATGACTTAGTTGTGATGGTAGATTTGATTGAAAGTTTGCAAAGTAATATTTCAGAGCTAGATCAGAAATGTAAGGACTATGGTGTGAAGATTAGCATCTCCAAAACGAAAGTAATGTCAGTGGGAAAGAAATATAAACGGATTGAGTGCCAAATAGGAGGAACAAAGTTAGAACATGTGGATGGTTTCAAGTACTTAGGATACATATTCTCATGGAAACATAGTGAAAGAACTGGAAGGGAGGTGTAGCAAAGCTAATGCAGTGAGCGCTCAGCTACGATCTACTCTCTTCTGCAAGGAGGAAGTCAGTACCAAGACTAAGTTATCTGTGCACCGTTCAATCTTTCGACCAACTTTGTTGTATGGGAGCGAAAGCTGGGTGGTTTCAGCTTACCTTATCAACAAGGTTGAGGTTACGGATATGAAAGTAGCTAGGATGATTGCAGGTACTAGTAGATGGGAGCAATGGCAGGAGGGTGTCCACAATGAGGAAATCAAAGAAAAACTGGGAATGAACTCTATAGATGTAGCAGTCAGGATGAACAGGCTTAGATGGTGGGGTCATGTTACACGCACGGGAGAAGCAAGGTTACCCAAGAGACTCATGGGTTCAGCAGTAGAGGGTAGGAGGAGTCGGGGCAGACCAAGGAGAAGGTACCTGGATTCGTTTAAGAATGATTTTGAAGTAATAGGTTTAACATCAGAAGAGGCACCAATGGTAGCACTTAATAGGGGGTCATGGAGGAATTTTATAAGGGGGGCTATGCTCCAGACTGAACACTGAAAGGCATAATCAGTCTTAAATGATGATGATGATGATGATGATGATGATATGTGTGAGACATTGAAACAACAGTGGATGCATTGTTCTGCTCCATTCTAACACTGCTGAAGATAATGGCATCAAACAGTTATTACCAGAACTGGAAAAGCAAGACTGCTGGTCTGTAGATGGACCTTGGATAACCAGGATAATTACTATAACACCAAACGTTAGGCTGTAAGCTACAACTCAAGCAAGGTAGTATGGATTTTTACTTCACTTCACTTGTTTCCTGCTGCTCTTATGCAGAGTGCAGGGCTTCAACTCAATTTCAGGCAAGGATCTTCAACTCTGCTGATGGTTTACCCTCCTTTTTTTATCTCTTCCTGGACTATCCTCTTCCATGATATCTTTGGTCTTACTTGTTTCCTTTTACCCTGTGGGTTGCACCAGAGAGCTTGTCTCTCCACAGCTTGCTGGCTTTATTGGGGGATGTGTCCAGTCCAACTCCACATCCTTCCCTAGCAATAGGTTCTTCTCTCATTCATGTCCAATGGTCTTTGGTGAAAGCACAGTTGGTTTTTTAAGAATTTTCCTCAGTCATCTATTGAGGAAGACTTTCAAAATCTTGTGGATTGTAAAGGCAATCCTCCATGTTTCACATCCATACAGCAGCACTGCTTTCATGTTTGTTCTAAATATTCATAGTTTAGTCATTATGGAAATCTCTCTTGCCCTTCATAATGGATACAGCTGGATGATAGCTCCATTTGCCTTTTCGATTCTTGCTCTGATATCAGCAGCATCTCCTCCTTCTTCAATAACTACACTCCCAAAGAGTGTTAACTCATTTACCTTTTCAATGTCCTCATTGTTCACTTTCAGTTTTCTCATACCTCTTGTATTCATTTTCATAATCTTTGTATTGGCGGCATTCACTTTCTGCCCAACATTCTTGGCCTCATGTTCAAGGCCTTGCAGCTTTCCTTCCATGTCAACTTGGTTCTGTAAGAGAGGAAGATGTCATTGGCAAACTCAAGACCTTACAATCACTCAGTCAGTCCGCATTGCATCCCTCTCTTCTTCTTATCCACCACTTTCCTTGTCACTTCATCCAGCACCAGTAGAAAGATAGTTGGAGATAAAACACATACTTGGCAAACTCCAAACTTTATGCTTATGGATGACTTGGCACGTGTGGCCTTTGCGATCTTATCTGGTATCACATACTTTTTCAAAGATTTCCACCTATGACTTCTTTTAAGGAGTTGAAGGCCTTTTCAAGGCCAACAAAAAGATTGTGGAGACTAGTGATGAATTTGTTGATTGTTCAATATTTGTTTGACCTGTGTAAGAATGGTTACTACTAAAACTGGCTTGTCATTTTCTTATCTGCAGTCATTTTACACCTTGTTTCTGTTATGGATTATCCACACCAATGATTTTCTTGGTGTCATAAGCAAGGAGATTACTGTCCAATTATGGCAGTTTATGGTGTGTCTTTCTGGGCAATTTGAAGAGGAGTCCTTCTCTCCACTCCTGTGGTATTCTCTCCAAGTTCCAGATTTTTATTGAAAGAGGGTGGAGAAAAAAAAGAGGCTGTGCCTGGCTTAGTGGTCAGAGGTTCTTGTGAAATGTTATCTGCCCCTGGGGTCTTTCCATTCTCTAGCTACTTGATTGTTGTCTTGGTCTCTTCCTATGAAAGTGTTACCAAACTAATTGAATTTTCTAGCATTTGAGTGTCACCACCTTCAGGTTGTGTTTCTTGCTCAGACTCCCCTCATCATCTCTACTGAGCATATTCCTAAAGTGGTACACTATCTTGACAATTGTATATCATCGTTGGCAAGGAGATGTCCTTGTTTGCTGCTTACAGGTCAATTGTGGACAACTTTTTGCTGAGTGGCCTTGTGAGGTCACAGAGCTCCTTCATTTTGCCAGCACCTGCTATCATTTCTGCCTTCTTAACCAATTCTGAGACACACTTCCTGGGATCAGCCACGAACTGTTTTTCACCTCTATGTCTTTAGCTTTTTATCCCTCCCATAGTTTAAGCTTCTGGAGCTGTGTCTTGGTGCTGTTCAGTTTTAGTTTTATTTCTCTTACTTGTCTGATACAGTTCCAAGTTGTGTCTGACATTCATTCATTACTTCTTGGGTCTCTGAAGCTAATGAATTGTTATTTTTTTTCACCTGCTGTGCTTACAAAGGCTGTTTTCATCATCTCCCAGTGTTCTTCAATGCCCTCTTCTTCACCCAATGCCCTCAAACTGGTTTCTCAGTTCTAGTTTGAGCTCTTGGCTGCTACTCTCATTTTTCAACTTCTCAACATCAAATCTCTTCATTTGAATGTGGAAACTTTTCTCATAGTGGATGCTCCTGTTTGTTTTCTCATGTCTAAGAGAAATTTTCTTCACATACTGCTAAAACCTAGATCAGTTTCATTCTGGGTGTGAAGATTTGCAGACACCGATGAAATTTCATGACATTCCTTATGAGGGAAGACTGTGTCACCAGTAATTAGAAGATTATTGGCGTAGAAATCCAGATAAAGCTCTCCATTATTGTTCATGTTGCCCACTCCATCTCATTTCATCACTTGCTCCAGTCTGAGATTGTCTGCACCCACCTTTGCATTAAACTCACCCATTATAATTAAAGTATTTTTCTTGCTGACCTGGTGTTTTCTGGAGTTCCACACAGAATTTGGCTTTAAATTCTCCATCAGTGTCTTCAGTTGGTGCCTAACACTGCACTATGGACTCGTTTCTCACTCTCCTTTTGAATATTATCAAGAGAATTCTTGAAGTCATGGGCTTCCAGTTTATCAAGTTGTTCTTAATTCTTTTATTGAGCAATCTCACTTCCATCACATGTGGGTCATCACTATTTAGCTTTCCAAAATACAGAAATGTATGCCCCTCAAGATCCTCATTTCTCCAAATTCATTCCATCTCATTTTGCTTTCTCTCAGGATGTTGAGTTTATACCTCTGTGCTACTGCTCTGAATTGTGATCATTTCCCAGCTTGGTATAAGGTTCAAACTTTCCAAAAGCCAATAACCTTTCATTCATCATGTCAAAATGTTGTTGTTGTTAGGTCTGTCAGGCTTCTTCCCTTAATTTCTTTAATATATTGATTTTAAGGAGTTGCAGATTATTAGCCCCCAACAGCTGATTGCCATGATGGGGCTGCCACCCTTAGCCTTGGCACTTGCTCCCAACCAAGATGTTACAGGTGGGGAGGGAATGTCCTGCCCTACAATTGCCAGGATGTGGTTTGGTTATTCTACCAGTACCTGGTCATCATAGCCTTGTCTGTGGCAACAGCGTGCACCGCTGGAAGGTGAGGTTGACATTTGCGCAGGAGAGGCTATTTGAGTTACATCACTGTACCTTACATCTGTGCAAAAGGTTGGACTAGAGGAAACAAAAATACTTTGGCCAGTACATAATCTACACTGCATATCAGATGTGACCTACAATGTCAAGAATGATGATCCTACATTGAGGAGGTAAATGTGGAGAGATGTCATCCATGTCTTTCGCACAAAGCCCTATATAGTCCTGAGGTGCTGATTAAAGATATGGGCTTCCAATCTAAGGAACAGCTAAATTTGCCCAATGACCATGAGCCCTTGATGTAAAATTACAGGCATCACAAGGATATGAAAATCTGACTAGAAAATGAGAATCCACAAGTGCATTTATATGAAGAGCCACAGAGTAGATCCAGGACCCAGAAGTTATAGTCCACTCAAAAACAGTGGGTCACTATTTTTCTGGAAGGAGAATTTCCACTTGCTGTGTGGAATCTGCCATAATGTAGCGGTTATAATCACTGGCTGGCAGTGTTCAGGTCACTGGATGAACTGCTGCTTCCTGCAGCTCTTTATCACTAAATGTTGGCGAATTATGGAACATTTCCAGATTTATTTATTTGTGGAAAATTGTAATTTACTAGAGTGTTCTGTGTAAAATAGGAGCACTCTCTGTCAAGGTGATCAATTAACATCAGTCTGTGCTTTATGTATGCACTCAATAAGCATGCCATTGGTATAAAAAATTAGTTATTATTGGATATCCTGCTTTCATAACTGGTACTTTATTTCAGACTTAGCATGACAATAAGACTTTTTCTGCATCATTTTCAATTTCTTCTTCTTCTTCTTCTTCTGCATGCAATGAAGTGCTACTGTGTATCAATTACAGATGATCACAGTATTTTAAGAGACAGCATGCTTTTGGTGAAATTTCATTACCTTCAAAACTGGAACAAGTTTGTCTGCTTTAGCTCCAGTGAAAACTTGAATCTGTGATAATTAAATATGTAGAACTGGGGCAGACTAGCAACAATGAGTAGCATCAAGGTGTTTGCCACTATGTATGGTACCCAACCATTTTCATATGTGGAATGTTTCGTGGGGCAGCATCGCAAAGTGCGAAACCTTGATTCAAGGGTGCTACAATCTTGTACTAAAGACAAAAAAAGTAAGAACTTTGGTAGGACATAAGTGCAATAAAAATATCTTATTCAGCTGTATCACTTTGATTTATAATTTTGGCTATATGGAAAAGTGATCAACAAAACATTTGAGAATGAAACTGGTGATACAGAAACCAGTCACACCAATGAAGGAATCCTAACAGTGGTTATGGAAAGATCATACCAATGAAGGAATCCTAACAGTGGTTATGGAAAGACCATACATCATCTGCCTGGAATACATTATCTTTGGTTGTAAGTGTTGTTGGCCATCCTGAGTGGTTTTCATCTCATGGTACATAGTTTAGTTGGTTACCTGTTTTGTTGGTCATTAGCAAAATATAATGATGCAAAATGAGTCAATGTCAGGCTAT
The DNA here is from genome assembly GCF_021461395.2 of Schistocerca americana. NCBI lineage: Eukaryota > Metazoa > Arthropoda > Insecta > Orthoptera > Acrididae > Schistocerca > Schistocerca americana. The sequence continues at coordinate 634,922,750 of NC_060120.1, read as the reverse complement.
GTAATACTATTCATGTTGAAATTTTACAAATGGGTGTATATAACAGTTAAAATACTTGTATTTAGCTTAGTAGCAAAAGTTTTTATAGAATTCTTGCTCTACATAAACTAAAATTTTCTAAGTATTGCATAGGAGAATTGCTTTGTTATTTGTCTTTTTTGTTTTGTGTCTTTATAAAGGTGGAAACTATAGGCACTGCATTCTAAAATTATTTTCAGTTAAAATTGCCATATTAAGCTAGGTGAATATGTAATTAATAGTTTTAAAAAACCTTTTTCTACTCTCTGAATTCATAAAAGGAAAATAAGAATGTGTGCAAACAAATGCTGTGGCCTACAATCAAATAACTTGCAAAAATTGTCTCACAACCACAGAAAGTCCGTGGTCAAGTATTATCTGGGAACTTTCATTAGCATGTTCCAGAAAGTAAGGATGAAGTAATGACATTACACTTGTAGGAACTAAGATATAGGGTTTTGCCCCACTCCTCATACTTAAGTTTTGTGTACTTGTGTCTTCTGTTTCTTACCACCATCTGATGGTTTTAATCTAGCATGTGAAGATAGACAGACACTTAAGTGATTCATGCATTTGTGACTGAAATGGTAGTAGAGATTAACCCATATACACCCAAAATACTAGGGACTGTGGACCATTAAATGTAACAAAGTAGTCAACAAAGCCGCTCTGGTAGTCTCCATCTACATCCATACTCTGCAAACCACTGTAAAGTGCACTGCAGAGGATATGTCCCATGGCACAAGTTATTGGGGTTTTTCCCATTCCAATTATATATGGATGTGGGGAAAAATGATTGTTTAAATGCCTCTGTGCAGGCTGTAATTAATCTAATTTTATCCTCAAAACCCCTATAGATGTGATATGTAGTAAGTTGTATTACATTCCTACAGTCATCATTTAAAGCCAGTTCATGCAACTTTGTTATTAGACTTTCTTGGGAAAGTTTCTGTCTGACTTCAAGAGTCTGCCAATTTAGTTCATTCAACATCTCAGTGATACTCTTTCATGTTTGAAACTTTGTTAATAGACTTTCTTGGGTCAGTTTTCATCTATCTTCAAGAGTCTGTCAGTTCAGATCTTTCAACATCTCAGTGACACTCTCCCATCAGTCAAACAAACCTGTGACCTTGTGTGCTGCCCTGCTCTAGGCCTCAGCCTCCCCTCCACAAAAAAGTGAACTGTAATAATCTCTGGTGTAGACAAATCATTATCGCAGTATTAAAACATTTTATATACTTTGTTTTTATCACTTCTAAATTCTTAGACATCTGCGGTGCATTAAATGTGGGTGTGATGGTAAGTCAAATTTGGAGAGGTGTCAAGAGACAGTAAAAGACTGTGATTCCTCCCTCCCAGAAACAACCCTGGATCTGCACCTGGTGGTAGTTACAGCACTGTGGTATTGTTAAGTCAAACTGTAATGATTTTTTTTACCATAAAAGCTATCAGACACTGGTGCTGGTACACTGCTTGTTTGAAGTGTTCTGGGTGCTGCTAATTCAGAACTTTGGAACCAAATGGCAATTATACTGATAGTAAAAGACAGTGGCAGCCAGGACTGTGCAACCTGTGACAATCTTGTAATAATATTATTTTTCTTTGTTGTTACTATTTAAAATGCTGAAACACAAAGTGAGCAATATAAGTTGAGCACATTATTAAATAGCTTAATAGCAATGGTATTAGATGTGTTGTAAAATGAAGCATTTGTGGTGTCTCAGTTATTATTCATGAAAACATCACCATGATAGTATTCCGCAATATGTGCTAAATGTAAAGCATAGCAAATTTAAACAATTACAATGTTGTAAAAGTGGAGTGAGACATCATTTTATGAGTGAAGCATTGGCATTTACGAGATGAAGATTCATACACAGCTATTTGTAAGAAAATTAAGACACAGTGTGATGCGTGTAGCATGTAATATTCTGATTTCCAAAATTAATAATCATATTATGAATTAATTTCTAAAGAAATATACTACAAAATGTAATCCCAATGACAGCTTCTTAAGGGGAGTTGGAATGCCGGAAAATGGAAAAAATTCACATTTTCAGTTTTTAACCTTATAACTTAATTTGAAATTTTCTGCTTAAAATGGTGCAAAATTTGTTAAGAAATTCCAATTGGAAGTATTTTTATTTAATTTTTCAAAATTACATGTGCGCCCAGCAAAGTTACCCATCTTGTGATTTGTACACATTTAAATCTTCGCATTTCCGAAAACATTACATATAGAAGGCTGTGGATTTCACTCTTCAGTTGTAGAATCTTTGATCCTTCCATAGGTACCATTGTTTTTACGACTAGCTGTGTTTATTGTTCAGTTTTTGATCTGTGAGTGTTTGTTTTGAGCCTCGAGTTTAGTTTGTCGCTCATTTGGAGTTTGTTATCTGTCTTGTTTTGACTTTCAGTGGTGAGTGCGTAGTTTCTACGATGCCTAGGAGTGCATCATTATTTAAAAAGCGAAAGTTTCGCGGTAATAGATTTACAAATAACGTTTGTTCAAGTGATTCTGCTTCAGCACCTGTTGATGCTGGTGAAAGTTCTGACGTTTGTACAGCTGAGATGTGTGAAGGAGACACGCCCACCAGTGCATCAAAAAAGAAGTTATCAAACTGTGCAAGTGAAATTACAGATGAAGCTTCTAATGAACAATATGTTTTAGTCGACTTTCCTGTTTTTACTGAGTTTATGAAGAAATGTTTGTGTTGTAATCTTTGTGGAGGTTCTTTTGATATGAACATAACAAAATCTATAGGACTTTCCTGCAAAATTGCTATAGTTTGTGCCAGTTGTGAAAATGAGACCTGTTTTTGGAGCTCTAAAACATGCAGTAGCAATTTGTTTGAGAGTAATATCAGGCTAATGTATGCAATGAGAGCAATTGGTAAAGGACATACTGCTGCTCAAACATTTTGTGCCATAATGAATCTTCCACCTCCACCTGCTAAAATTGACAATTACACTGAAGTGATAGGAGATGCTGTTCAGTCTGTAGCAGATTTATCAATGAAAGCTGCTGCCAGTGAAGCAAAATATATAAATGAAGGAAACCCAGATATCCCTGTTGCTTTTGATGGAACCTGGCAGAAAAGGGGTCACACATCCAAAAATGCTGTTGCTACTGTTACTAGTGTGGACAGCGGTAAAGTTTTGGACTATGAAGTGCTCACTAAACATTGTTACCATTGTGCATCTGGTAAGATAGAAGCAGCTCACATATGTAGCAAGAATTATGAAGGTACGAGTGGAGGCATGGAGGCTGCCGCTGCTGTGAAAATGTTTAGCAGATCAGAAAAAGAACGGGGAGTATTTTACACAAAATTCCTTGGAGATGGGGACTCCAAGGCATACAAAAGTGTTACAGAATCCATGCCGTATGTCAATAAGACAATAACTAAACTAGAATGTGTCGGTCATGTTCAGAAACGAATGGGCACTCGTCTAAGGAAACTGAAACAGAATCTGAAGGACAAAATTTTGTCAGATGGTAAAACCATTAGAGGTCGCCTGTCAGATAAAATTATAAATGAATTACAACAATACTATGGTATGGCAATAAGAAATAATGCAAATAATTTGCAGGAAATGAGACAAGCTGTATGGGCCACATATTTACATCGATCATCAACTGATGATAATCCTCAACATTTTGCTTGTCCAGATGGTCCTCAGTCATGGTGCAATTATAGAAAATCTCAAGCTACTGGGGATCCTTATCACCATAAAAATTATATTCCATTGGCTGTTATGGAAGTAATTAAACCAATATATAGAGACTTGGGGCATCCTGATCTTCTGCGAAAATGTCTTCATGGTTGTACCCAGAATCAAAACGAGTCGTTCAACAACCTCATTTGGACTCGTGTACCTAAGAATGTATTTGTTGGGATAAAAACATTGAAATGGGGAGTCAGTGATGCTGTTATTTCATTCAATGATGGTCATATGGGTAGGCTAAAGGTCATGGCAAGGCTCGGCATTGCTCCTGGTATCAACACCATCAGAGGTCTTCAGCTTCTGGACAGCGTGCGAGTAAGGAAGGCTCAGTATGCAGCTGAATTTAATACAAAAAAAGCAAGGGCAGCAAGGAGAAGAAAGCTTCTAGGTGAAGAAGAAGAACTAGAAGATGACCCTGATTACTCTGCTGGACACTTTTGATAATAGAATAAAAGGTATTTGTGAATTTTCATAATAAATTACTTTAATCGCATTTTCTGGCATTTGACATTTTTAGTGTTACATGTACCTTTATCTCATAAACCACTCAACCAACAACATTCAAATTTTCAGAAATGCTGCAAAACAGTTCAAAGAGGCCACTGAACTAGAATCATGACAAGAACTGGCTTATTCTCTGAACTAGGGAAGTTTATGTTATACTTTTTCCAATAAAAAATGGCTTAATGGTAAAAAATTCATAAATACTATACCAACAAAAAGAAAACATTGGTTCTAGTTCAGTGGGCTCACAATATATGCTGAAAACCTCTGCCAGAATTTCAAAGTTCTGAAGATAATAGTTCCAAAGAAAAAGGTACACAAAGTTAGCAAATTTAACATTGGCGAGATAGGGCATTCCAACTCCCCTTAACAAATAAATATTTTCAGTGTCCATAAGATAGAAATGCCTAAATCATAGAAGTAATAACTGAGAATCATTCTTATCCTAAGTTAGTTAGTTCTGTGTTTCAATAGATCATTTGTATGATTAATTGTAATGCTACAGAATGAATCAATTTACATTCATATATAAATATGACTAGATGTTGATCATTCACAAGCCTTTTTTTGAAATACAGACATGATTTAATAATTTATACCCATCATCATTTACATATTACATTAATAGAATTCTTCTGCAGAATAGGAGGAGTTGTCAAGGATAAACTGTTTCAATTTGTTTTCAAATTTAGGTTTTCTGTCCACCAGACATTTTGTATCATTCGACAAGTGATCATAAAGTTTTGTGGCAACATTGTCTACCATTATTTGTACTAAAGGTAACCTTAATGTGGTATAATAATGTCATTTTTTTCTTGTGGTATTGTAATTACATACATCATTGTTCCTTCTGAACTGTAGTGAGTTTCTTCTACTTTTCTGACAACTTAAAGTGTGAGTATGGGTGTGGGTTATACTGATTTATTTGCCCAAGCCTCATTCCACTTCTTTACGAAATGACTTACATGGGACTTTGCAGCCCCTCTACTTTACGGGGTAGTCGGCTGCTGGAAAATCTCTTGATTTCTTCTCCATCAAATAGAGCTAGGTACAGGAACTTTTAAGCCTCTTTCTACTTATAAAATGAGTAGACACACAAACTTTCCTTTTCGTCAGTTAATGATGTATTTGACTTCTATGCACAACATAATTCACACTTTCAATATACATATGCAACTTTCCATAAGTACCTTGTACCGTCGAACATTACAAACAAAATGAGTTACAGTTAAAAGAAAGTTGGCTTGACTACAATGACTTTCTTAAAATGAATCCAAAAATACATCTTACCTCTACCAAGGCTGAGTCAAGAGTCTACAGGAGTACTTTTTCAACTGTTCTTGTTTCACATAACAATGGTCAATGGTACAATAAGCACAGAGCGGCATAAAAACTCCATGGTTCTTCCATACACGTGCACCAAGACCTCTATGATTGCCTGACAGGTACTTGTCGGTGCCATTCGACCGCCACGTCTACTTTCTTCCCACGATTGATTTTAAACCTGCACACACAAAACATGTGACATGCAGTAGGTAGGATTTTACCATTCCACACTCGTATCTAGAACATCGTGTGTTTGAGATGGTAGAAGGTTAAGTGGTTCTGGAATAATTTACACAGAAATTCTCAAATCACTACATATAACCCCCCCTCCTCCCCCCCCCCCCCCCCCCCAATCGAACATGCCATATTTTATACATAATCATTATGCAAGTAATATAACTCATAATAACAGTTCATATCTTAACAGCATACATGTTTTACATAGTTTTATATATGTATCCCTCCTTCCTTAACAGTTCTCTGTCCTTTCTGGAACAATCTTTTGCTTATTGTTTCTCTATTCTTTTCTTTTTTTTTTACTTTGTTATTAAGACATGAGCATTTACTTGTGGTTTTGGTCAGCATTATTAATATTTATGAATTTTGAGGACTCTTTTTCTTTTCTTTATTTCCTTTTTCAATCAAAAACTACATTTTTTATGACACATGAGTAATCTATTTTCTATTCTTATCTTTTTGTACTACCTTTTTCGTAATATGTACTATTTTCATTAGTTGTAGCTTGGAGGAACTCTGGGTGAAATGAAAGTGTTCTTTTGACACTCATTTACTTCCACAAAACATAATAATGCTAATTGTTCATAGAATTTACACTTTCCAGAATAATTCCTATAAAATTTGACTTTTGTCGTGATACTGTCCCCTTCTCCTAGAATCAGCACCTATTCCTTGGTTGTGATTTGACCTTATGAGAGCACTTCCTCTTTCCATTCTAGTAGGTATGCCCCTTTTTAAAACATCCCTGTTTTTTAGGCCACAGTTCATCCTGTCTCCACGTAGGTATGTCTGCCCTTTACTCTTAGTGAATGCTGGGAATGCATTCCTTATCCTTTCTGAGTAGGCCCCATGGTTCATTGCCCTAATATACATTTCTATGTATACCATAATTAAGTATCATCTGGTAAAGCTATAAATCTATTTTAAACTTCCAGTTAATTCTTTAATATATTATTCACTCCCTAGAGTCCTCCTCTACTTATCAACTTCTATGCTTTCAAGAGATATTATGTCTATATATACTACTTACATCCCACTACCCTTCAATTCATCAGAATTCTTATTCCACTGACATTGCTTAATGATCAACCTGACGAATTCTACTACTACTTTCATTTTCTTTCTTTGGTCACACCTCTCTCTTATTTATCCATTACTCATTACTACTTTATAGTTGTTCAGAACCATCATAACTTCTGATAAATGTGTGCGTAATTCCCTATGTACACACCTTTTCCCCTACAACACCTGTTGGTTCTCACATCATGACAGTCTTTGTCTTATATAATTTAATGTTGGTGTAGAAGTGTATATTTGTGTATATGTGGATGTATGTTTGTGTAGTCTGATTCATTGACCTTCTTGTCTAAAGATAAGATGTTGGTTTTTAGTAACCCCATAATCAGGAAGGACTTCAGATATAGAAGTTTGTGAATATGGAAAGAGGGAAAAGATAGATAGGTCCTCAAGATGAGAGGTAAGAAAGGAAAAAATAGATGTGGTTGCTAGGATTGAAGAAGAGAAAGAAGACAGGAAACCCTTACCACCCCCCTTCCCCAGGATCCCTACCTCTCAGGTACTTGAGTGAGATGCTGGAGGAAGTTTGGTGTTAAATTGTCTCCTACAGAATGGACTTGTCCCACCTTCACCCTTTGAAATCCCCAAAAGAAAGCCTAGTAACCTTACAGAAATGGCAAATGAAGCAGAATCAGGCACACTTGTATGTGAGGGTTGTTTGGAAGGTGTGATGTGTGTTTTGTGTTAGTTATGACTTATCTGTTCTTGTAAATCAAGCTTTTAGCTACAATACCCACCCCTTTCAAAATTTATACAAACCCTCCCATCTGTATCACATCTCATAAAGGCATAAAATACTCTATGCAAAACAGAAAATCTATACACTTAGGTATAACAGTTATTAAGTTAGTCACATCATATTACATTTTCCACAAATATAATGCTCTATTCAATTTATTTTGTATAAACATCACTGTTTTTTCCTTCTGTGATTCTCTTAAGTCAGTCTCTATTTTATGGGCATATCCTGTTTTTTAAGCAATAAGATTGCAATGTAGTTCTAGATTTTAAAGGGATTTGGTGCAGGAAACTATTTGGAAAAAACACCAAGAACAACTCGGGATCCGACGGTCATCACTATGCCTGTTAACTCAGAATGTCAACATCCCTGGGGGATAGATGACTCTGCCCAGAACCCATGGATCTGATATTAACCTCTCTTGTGCACTAGGAGCCCAGTAATTTTCTTTAAATTTCTTTTGAATGTCCTCCCGAGAGGAAAAATTCTCAATGTTTACTGTACCCCATTCTGAGGCTTCCCAGAGAAGGTACCCCACAGCAAATTCGATCTTCCCAATTTTTTGGTAATGCTTGGTTATACGTTTTTAAAAAATGTGTCAGATGTACACCTCCATCTGGCTTAAATTTAGGGAATTGTCTAGATAACCCTGAATTAGCTCCCCATTGTAAATCAGTCATAGCTTCACTGGTTAATACAACATTAGGTGAAGAAACCCTTTTTTCTGCTTTATCCTGGATAAGCTTAACCTCTTTCCACAGGTCGCTCATACCCTCCCTGGTATTATTAATTTTGGAAGAAGGAATAGGTGATACATTCCCGGACGTCATTCTCTCGGTAACTTTTCAATTTATAATTTCTCCAAATAGCTCCTCCAAACTAATTGCATTTATAATATCAGAGTTAGCTATTTTCTCTTTGAAATTCCTTTCCCCATTGTCTACCCATGTACTTAACACCTGTAATTTGTGACTGAATGATTGGCATTAACTCATTCTGCTTCTCTACACTCTCTTGCAAAGTATAAAACCCATGAAACTTCCTGTCAGATTAAAACTGTGTGCTGGACTGAGACTTATGACCTTTGTCTTTCCCGGGCAAATGCTGTACCATCTGAGCTACTCAAGCACAACTCACGCACCATCCTCACAGCTTTACTTCCGCCAGTACCTCTCATTCTATAAAACCCACGTCTTACATCATTATACTTAATATTGTACATGTTTTCAAAAGATTCTAACTTTTCAATAAGTTTGGATTATACATTATTACATTTGTTCTCAGTGTCAAGTTCTAACCTTTTTGACAAATCGTGAAAGATGTCATTCTGTTTCAGAATAGGGTTGGTAAACATATGATTTATATGAGTAGTCAAAGAGTTTGTCAATTCATTTTTAGATCTACTATTAAATTCTCTACTTTAGTACTTATAGTGTCAAATGCAGTCCTCAAAGCACCCATTCCTTTGCACAGATTACTAAATTCTTCACTTTGAGAATCAACCTTGGCACTTAACAAAACCCAAATTTGTCATTTGAATATTTACAGTTTCCCTCAGAGCATTTAATTGCGAATATAATGAGTGAAACTCAAGACTTTGAGCATTTAATTGAGAATTTACCAACCCTAGAGTCGCACTCTGAGCTCTGATTAATTTTATCAACTCAGCTAACTTTCATGGCATAGCCAGTTCTTGAGTGTCCCCAACTTCTTGTATATTTTCCATACTTTTATATGCCTTAGCCCGAGTAAGCATTTAAAAATAACTTTAAATATGATAATGGCAATAAAAGTTCACTTGACAGTATCTTGTACCACTTTGTACTAAAGTAATGAAGTTTTGTTTCACACTCACCTAGTGTAGAATTGTAGTGTTGGTCAGCGGATGTGGAGGCACGTCAGCACTGGTGAAGAACAGATGGCGCTGGCGGTGTCAGATGTGGGTTGGTTGCCATGTGTGCATCCCTGCGATGTGTGTGAGAGCTGTATACTCCCCACACTCGATCTTCTGGTTGAAGTGTTATATGCGCACTTCTTCTTAGACGAATACGTTGAAATCTTCTTTGCTGTTTTTATCATTGTGAGTTTTTCATTTCTTCACAGTCTTTTCTTTTAAATTTTGCTCCTTTGGATACTTAAACATATTCCAATGTCTCGGAGTACTTTCCTTGTCTTATTATGTTTGGTTGCTATGGCAACACACAACCACTTCTTTCCCCGCTTTTGACTTAAAATTCCTGTTTTCTCGGTCCTTTCACACAGGTCGCCATGTTCTAACATTTTGTGACATCTTAAAGTGTGAAAGTAGACATACAAACTTTTCTTTTTGTCAGTTAATGATGTTAACTTTCTTGCACAACATAATTCACACTTTCAACATACATATGCAACTTTCTGTAAGTACCTCGTACCATCGAACATTACAAACAAAATGAGTTACAATTAAAAGAAAGTTGGCTTGACTACCATGAATTTCTTAAAATGAATCTGAAAATACATCTTGCCTCTACCAAGGCTGAGTCAAAAGTCTACAAGAGTATTTTTTCAACTGTTCCTGTTTTACATAACAATAGTCAATGACACAATAAACACAGAGCGGCATAAAAACTCCATGGTTCTTCCTTACACTTCCATTAAAATCTCTGTGGATTGCCCGACAGGTACTTGTTGGTGCTGTTCGTCTGATGCCTCTACTTTCTTCCCGCGACTGATTTTAAACCTGCACACACAAACATGTGACGCACAGTAGATAGGATTTTACCATACCACACTCGTATCTAGAATATTGTGTGTTCGAGATGGTAGAAGGTTGAGTGGTCCTGGAATTTACACAGAAATTCTTGAATCACTACATTCCTTACAACAAACTACATGAGAAAATACACAACTGTAAATTACTATTCAAATTGCGTAACTCCTCAAACAGATGTCTACAAGGTCATTGTGAGTGAGCACCACATATTATTGTTGCAGCATGTTTTTGAACAATGAAAACTTTCTTTCTTAAACATGACTTTCTCCAGAACATTATTCCATAGGATATTATTAAATAAAACATGCAAAATACAATTATGTACTCATATCTCTATCCCCAAGGTTAGCAATGATTTGAAGTGCTAATGTGGCTGAGAGGATTAAAAATGTGCTTTTTCTAGTTTGAATTCTCATAAATATGATTAGGCCTACATAAACATTTGGAAGTTTCTATCCTGATTATTATTTCCTCACCATATGTTACATTTATTATTGGCATAGTATCTCTAGATGTGCAGCACTGGGTATAAATAATTCAAAAGCCAAGATTGCTTTAATATTGTTTACTGGATAACCAGTTCGAACACACTAAAGGTGCCATCATCAGATCTGAATGTAGATTAACATTTATAAACCATTTTGATATAACGATACATAATTCAGACCAGCTGATATAAAACCATTGTCACACAAAATATCCAAATCGTTTATAAATGTTAATCTACATTCATATCCTGTGATGGCACTTTTAGTGTGTTGAAACTGGTTATCCAGTAAACAGTATTTAAGCAATCATGGCTTTTGAATTATTTCTACAACAGAGTGATCACCCCACTACCCACTATGTGTTCACTGCTGAACTGGGTATGTTGTGTCTTTTAAATTGAGGATGAGAAAATTTACAGGAAACAACTGACAGACTCAAAAGAGATTTGTTTGATATTGTAGTGGTGCCCTTCAATAGAAAACAATTAAGATCTATACCTACTTGTATTCTTTAGAAAACAGCCAGTGCAGTGATTTAGTAAAGCACATACAATATTGTGGCCTGACTGTATGACACAGTATTGTGTATGGCTAGTTCATAGATTTCAGTTTCAAAAAATGCTGGTAATATATTACAAATTTGTCCTGAAGTGCTAGCCATACACAATCCTTTGTCATACTGTCATGGAGGGTTGACATGTGTCAAGAACCACACAATATTGTACAACCAAAATAAGAATTGTGAAATAAAACTGAGATGAACTTCCTAGAATATTGACAATTTTGTAGCTACATTGACAGTATAGTTGGGAAACGTGTTAATAAGGTGTCCTAAAAACTGTTGATCAATTTAAATTTGTTACAAGAACCTTTTTTTCAGTTGCCCTGCATGCAGTTGTTGATCACAATTACAATTTTGCGTTTGTCAGCTTGGGTAGTTGTGGCAGACACTCTGACAGCACAGTTTTTGAAAACTTTGTTTTTCTGCAAATTCATACAAGGCCTCCAAAACAATTATCATGGACAAACATCCCCTTGCCCTCACCTGCTGACTTGTGATGAAGAGTTTAAATTTCGAATGTGTCTGACACACCCTTTTCCCAAATCAGCAGCCTTGGAAGGCAAGTTTCAATAAACAAATAGGTTTACAGGGCCAGTTGTGTGATAGAAAATGCTTTCCATACACACACACTCAGTAGTGGCAAGTCTTTGTAAGTTACAAGTTGATACTGCAGAAATTGTTGCCTTAGTGGTATGTTATCTACATAACTTCCTTTGAAGTGACACAAACGACATACCTACTCACTGACAGGAACTAATTTCTGACATATTTAATTTGTAATGAGTGGTAAAGTAACAATAATTCACATTTTTTGTAAATAACATGTTAGTAGCTTAAATTATACTACAACAGCACCATTAGTTTGCACAAGCATATTATAATTTAAACTGAACTCCATTTTACATTACATACATAAATGTATACATTCATTACATACATCTAGTATGATGTATAATGCAACAATGAATTTACTTAAAAAAAATAAAATACCTATTTCTGCCCATATTGCTGCCTTCTTTTATCATATTTTTGTTATCAACATGTTGCGTGTTGTGCAAAAATAACATTGTCACACAACAAGTCTGTTTTCTTGTTTCTTTTGCCATCTTGCCAGCACTTGCCCACTGCAATCTCTGTAGAAAATCACAACCAACCAGCTGGCTGCTGCAAGCAAGGGTGGTGTACCATGGGTGACTGCCTCCTGTTTGACTAGGCCACAGCATGCAACACAGAGACCGCAGCAGGCACCCGCATGGGTTGTCTGCTCTCTGTTTGATGGAGCTTAGAAGTTTTTTTCCAATTAGACAGGAAACTGGCTGGACTAGAGAAGAGCAGATGTCTTCCATTATTTTCATCCACTGAATCCCTATGGAGATGATGCATAAGGAATGATTTCTGCTTTGCCCCATTGTGAGCACTGCGGATGCCTCAACATACTACCTAGCACAACAATTGTCTTCTGCTCTTTTGAACCCTTTTGATGCCCTCTGCCTTCAGAGGGTTCTCAATTATAAACAGCTATTTATACATTTGTTGTTACAGTAGTGGTAGTCACCAACAGCAATGTGTTAAACTTATTTATGTGCTAAACCATATAAATGACAAAATGCTTAAATTGCACTGAGGGTAAGTACATATTTGAAACAAGACATTCATAATGGGTTATTCACTGAAGTAATTTTGCTATCCAATTGAACCTGAATTCACTGCTTTGCATTTTACCATTATACATCATCAAAAGTAGTATCAGGGTGTTTATGAGCTTTTGGGAAAAATCACAGGAAATGTTAATTACTTTTTTGTTCATTTTCAGGTTTGGATCCTCTACCTTCTAGCCATTATGTCAGAAACTAGTCAAGCACTGTCTTAATTGACCTTAGACATTGTAACTGCATAGTAACAAAGTCATAAAACATTAGTTAAGTAATTTAGTACGTGTTTTACCCGTTTTTTTTTTTTTTTTTTTTTTTTTTTTTCCCTACAAAACCTAGGTCAACAATGCTGGACCACCTCGAAAGGGTACTTTGAGAATATTTATGGCACCAAAGTATGATGAACGTGGTGTTCCCATGTTATTTCGTGATCAGAAACATCTCTTCATAGAGCTTGATCACTTCACCGTGAGGAGTAAGTATTGCTGAATGTGACAATATAATAATTAGTTCTCGAGGATTGATTCCTAACTCAGTGAAGCTAAGTACTCAGTAGTCTAATATTGCAATAACAGAATTATTCAGTAATGACTCTCTAATAATTATTTAGTGTTTATGTAGTTTAGTAAAAGTTCAGTTACTCAGGGTCTTTTCTTTCTTACTTGAGGTCTTGCATGTTGACATTTAAATTGTTTGATGGACAGGCACCACAATAAAGTGTGAAATCAGTGGATGTGACTTTATGCCATTCTCACAGAATATACAATTTTCTAGTGGATCCTGGTTGCAACAAATATGAGCGACACTCAATAGAGTCATCAGTGACAGTTCCATCAGAACGAACATTTAGTAATTTAAATAGTTCTGACCCAATAAAGGAAGAAGGTTTTGCTTACTGTGGCTGTGGATGGCCACAACACATGCTTATCCCAAAGGGCACAACTGAAGGATTTCCAGCAGAACTGTTCGTCATGATAACCGACTACGATATTGATAAGGTACATTATTAAGATAACTTTTTATTATCCCTACTTCAAATTTACATGTAACATCTAGTGATACCACATTTGAAGATGATGAAAGGCACTGTATTACAACCATAATGTCTCTGCAGCTTTGTTGTGAACAGAGTATAGTTACTTGATCAAGTTTATTTTAAAATGCAACAGAGAAATCATATGGCTCCTATGTTTGTATATGTAACATAGACTACCATTTCAACATCTTTGAATGTGTTATTTTTGGTTATCAAAAGGGATTGGTGATGTTTCCAAGACACAGGGAATCTTTGTCATTGGTCGCCACTAGACTGATGAAAGACAATTGCTCCAAAATGGGATCAATACATAACTTTAACTGCACAAAAAATTCCAATGATGCCTGCAAATACAATGACTGCAGAACTTATTGTTGCCTCAGGCATTGCAATTTCCTAGAAGATTTTATATAAAGGGCCATCCTGAAAGTAAATAATGTTTGCGCACACAATCCATGCACCTGACTTGTGGCAGCCTCTCTTTGGTTTCTGGTGATCAGTGATGCGGCAGCTGCTGCATGTGGCTGTAAATTGAACACTGTCATATGCTAAGTGGAGAGCTAGCTCTAACAGTGGTTGTGCTGATTGCAAATCTTGCCGAAAGTGAGGTACAAGGTGTTATTCATTTTCTGCATGTGGTAAATGTTGATATTCACCACTGATTTGTTCCCATTTATAGTGAAGGTGTAATAAATGCAGCCAGTGTTCAAAAGTGGTACATAATGTTTAAGAATAAGCAAACAGATGTTCATGATTAAGAGAGATCAGGGTACCCTCCATCATCGCAGATGCACTGAAACGAAAGGTGGATCACATCATTTGAGAGAATTGACCACTCACAATTAGGCACATGCATGAAAAATGTCAGGAAATATCTCTTTTAATTGTGTGTGAAATTAAAACTATGGTATCATAAAATCTGTGCTTGCAGTTGAGTGTGAAATTACCACTAGGGTATCATAAAATCAGTGCACGGTGGGTGGTATGCATGCTCACAGATTATCAGAAGGCTATGAGAATGGGTGCTGCATTAGCATTCTTGGATCATTACAGAAGAGACGGCAACATGTTCATTGACCAAACTGTTACAGGAAGTGAAACATGGCTGTCTCATAACGCCCTCACATTGATGCAACAATTTATGGACTGGCATAATCCTCAGATGCCAAAGAAGTCTCACAAGTTCAAACAAACTACATCAATCAAAAAAACTGATGGCTTCCATACTCTAGGAAAGTGAAGGGGCTCTACTCATTGATTTCATGCCCTTTAACACAACAATCTATAATGTTGCTTACTGCACTGCCTTTGAACGTCTTTGCCGGGCTACACAGAACCACTAAAGAGGCAAGCTCTCATGTAGACTTGTTGTGTTGCATGACAATGCATGTCTATATACTGCCCAGTGGCATCTTCCTGTGTGAGATATTCGAGTGGGACATCTATGAACATCCTCCCTACACAGCCTTTCCTTCTCATTCTGTCTGCTAAATCTCCCCTGACTCATGGTTCTGGGAAACTTTCCTTAATGCTTCCCATTTCTGAAACCTCGCCAGTCCTCTTCCTTCATTCTTATTTCTTTCTCTGCGTCCCTGCTCCCAGAACAAGGAACCACTGACTCTGAAAGCTCATGCATTTCCACATCTGTTATGTGTTTTCTCCTGCCATCCCTTGTTGAACACATTTTTTATCCATCCATATTATATATTCAAACACTGATTATTTTCATTGGAAATGCAGATAGGTTGTTGATGAGTAACAAGTTAATGAAATTTTGATTTGAGTCTTTCACATGACAACAGTTATAAACTGACATAGACAAATGGGTGTGATTTATTTTTCCACAGGTAGAGCAACCACCACCAGAGGGATGTCAGCAGCCTTTTAGCTACTGTGGATGGCGCCGTCGCCTCTTCCCAGACACAAGAGCAATGGGCTATCCATTTGATCGAATGCCTCGTGCTGGAGTCAGCACCCTGCAACAGTTTCTCACACCCAACATGAAAGTGGTTGACGTCAAAATAAGATTCAACAAAAAAGTTGTTGCTTCGCGTTATGCTATTTGAGCCAGATGTACAATATTCTAATGTCTGAGGATAACATATGTGTGTTGCTGTGTATTGTACAGTTCCCAACAATAATTTATGTGTGAGAATTAAACTGTAATTCTCATGGGCCTGAGTAATTTGATATAACACAAACATCTGTACATCTATAAAAAGTTGTAATAACATTCATTGCACACAAACAAATAAAATAAGATACTTAAGCATGGCAAGGGAAGTTCTTGCAGAATGTAAATAATTTAGGAGTAAAGGAGGGCACTCATCAAATTATAGAAGCATTGAGTCAGTGACAGGCACACGAAAAACAATGAAAACTTGACCTGCAAAGTTTTCATCCTTTTTGTGTGTCTTTTGATAACTCAGTGCTTCTGCTTTCTGGTGAGTAGTCACCTTTACTCCCAATTCAGAGTTAATGAAGCCAATGACCAGATAGTAGAAGCAGTGAGTTTTTCATATCTCCCTTTCTCTCTTACAGTAATGACTATGTGAAGCATACTGTTATTGCATATGCATGTTCCTAATTAACTATAAATAGGAAGTAAAATACCAAAACATTGCCAAAGTACAAATAGTGGAACAAAGTAAATTTTTAATTACTAAACATTTATTTTATTTCACGTTTAACCAAAATTATTTGCACCATTCCTATGGAAGACATGCTTCAAATTATGTTTTGTTTGAGATAAAGAATAAACTTTGTAATTATATTTTATTACAACACAGTGCTAGTAGGAATAGTAATCAGAACAGTAATGAAGGAAATGGGAGTTGTGTCATTGTTTGCTAATTAAAGTACCTGCTATATGTTGTCTGAGGAGACAACATATAAAAATAAAGGATAATGAGAACATACATTTTTACTGTGCTAGCAGTGGACATGACATTAACACGATAAACAAATGAGGGGGAAATGTGAAGAATATGAGATATAAGGAAGGCAATACAAAGAGGAATGATATATGAAGTTGGAAAGGAAAGGGACCTATAATGCTATGATGGAAAAAGATACCATACAGAAAGAATGAGCAAATAAGACTTGAAGAATATTGCTGTTGAATGCAGGTTAGAAGCCATATTATCTTGTATATGGAGAATTGTTGTTCAACAGTACAAGTGCATCACCATGTTTTCCCCCTTTTTTTATCCTTTTTAAGCATAAAGCTGTATTGACAATAAATGATGGAATTTGATTTAATGTGAAGAAAATATTATAATGAATATTTAGACTTCCATAATTTACTTGTTAGTAAAAACTGATACAATAGAACCATGACCATAAGTGGCAGTCTCAGTGTGAACATCTTCAAAAGACATTTTTTTTTTTCATCATAATTTAATTCAATCAGTTGTAAGCTTGAAGAATGTTTGTGCTCAGTAGCTTTTAAAGGAAACCTTGACATCTGTTTGTCTGCCTCATATGTAATTAATTTATATTCAGAGAAATATTAAACTGTAGTATAAAGCTGCAAAAAAGAGCTTATTCTGTACTTGATAGTTAACCTGGTGCAAGGTCAGCTGTCATTTACTGTTACGAAAGCACCATCAACCAGTTCATTTTCTTTTAAACATAATTACTTTCATTTTAAATGTGTCACTGTTAACAGATTAGGGATTTAGGTAGTTTCTGGTAGTTAGTCTGAGCTGGCTCTATTGTAGAGACAAAGTAGGCAGCCAATTTGTTGCAGCTCCAGATTTTTTGATTGAAATTGAGACAATTACAAGCTACCAGGTTTTCTGTCTATGATGCTATAGATCTTGCTTGTGACCAGCATGATTACATGCAGTGCTACATGCAACTGTAGCACATGCCAGTCAATAAATTTTGATTGTACCTGCACGCAAAATGTAACACTTTAAAAAAGAAACAAATGTCTCCATTCATAATTCTGTCACTATGTTAATTTGCTGTCATTCTGATATATTTTATGGAATTCACAAACTGTTCAAGGCCTGATGGTTTTTATTAGCTTTATTATGAGTCTAATGTAATGTTGCAGTATAAAATTGTGATTTTGGTGGAGGTAGTTAGACTAAGGGATTTGGGGATATTTCAGAAGTGCTTCATATCCAAACATCCTTTTGTTTGTGAGTGGTTCATTGATTTGGGAGAGGGGACCATTTTCTGTGAGTGCTTCGAAAGGGTATTTACAATTCCTCAGTAACTTTTTCTGTCAAAAATATAGTGACATTTGACATAAGTATTTTGGAGCATCTTGCAGCTATTTTGTGCACATTCCACAATATAAAAAATTTGGGCATCTAAGAATCCTTCATTTATATCAACACAACACTCAATTATAAAAGAGGTTTTTGTGTGGTTCATACCCAGTGATGAAGGTTAGAAAAGTCACAGTGTAAAATTTTACAAAATGTTGGAAAAGTATGGACCTGGCAGTTGTAGATAAATGCTTCAAGTGAGCAATGGCACATCAGGTCTAACATTCTGGACTCATGTTTTGGAGTAGTAGGGCTGTAATGTTTACAATCAAATGTCCTTTCCATAGGTCATTGCATGAAAATGCTGAAATAACTCATTCAACAGTTTGATTTTGATGAGATGTTAAAATCTACACTTACCGGTATTTGTGGGAAAATTATTGCAATTGTGCCCATTATCGGTTTATACAACTACACCTACATACAGGGGTTGGGCAAAAATATGAGAACACCCAAGAAATGTTTGCTTGAACAGAAATGTAGATGCTAGTCAGGTCGTTGTATTTGCACAAATGGCACTTGTGAAGTGTCTTCATTACATTACAAGTGACAGTTGTAGAAGTGACAGTTGTAATCAGAAGTAGTGTTATTGTGAGTGCATTGTGACATAGCTAAGTGAATTCAATTGAGAGCAAATTGTTGGTGCTCATATGGTGGGTGCTTCCATAACCAAAGCAGCTGAAGTGTTTTGTGTTTCAAGAGGTACTGTTTTGAATATTTATACTCCATACAGGACAGCAGAAAAAGATCATCTGCTAAGCCACAACATAAACAAATATGTGTGTTGAGTGATCATGACGGATGGTTATTGTAGAGTATTGTGGCAAAACATAAGAGGATGACAGATGCAAAAGTTGGTGTAGAACTGAATGTCAGCCTTGAGAACCCTGTCAGCACCAAGACAACAAGAAGGGAGCTCCATAAGTAGGGAAATGCAGGGCGAGTTGGAATTCCAAAACCACTCATGGGTGATTAAAATGCCCATAACAGAAAATGTGGTACTGAAGCCATAAAACCTGTGCTATGGAGCAATGGAAAAAGTCATTTGATTGGATGAAACATGTTTCAGTCTCTTTCAAACATCTGGTTAAGTTTACATCCCAAGAGCGAAACATTGTGAGGGTTTGGTAATTATCTGGGTGGCCATATCACGGTATTCCTTGCCCCCCCCCCCCCCCCCCCCATTGCTACTCTACAAGGTTATATTACTGCCAAGGATTATGTAAACATTTGGCTGATTAGTTCCATCCAGTGGTGCAATGTTTATTCCCTGATAGTAATGCTGCGTTACAAGATAACGGTACCCCTGCTCACACAGCTCACAAGGCCCAGGCCTGGTTCCATGAGCAGGAAGATGAGTTATCACATCTAACCTACTCACCAATGTCACCACAACTGTCTATTATTGAGCACTGCGGTCCATTTTAGATAGAACAGTGATGTTCGGTAGCCACCTGCATTATAGTTTCCTGTACTTGCCACTGTTTTGCAGGAAGAATGGTATAAGTTTCCATGACATCTGTACTGGGCCTGAATTTATCCATTCTGAGATGACTGTAAACTGTTTCAAACACCAAAGGATTTCCTACACCATACAAGACATGGTAATGTCTTGTGTTTCTGGCGTTTCCATATTCCTTACAACCCTTGTAGATACTTCACAGGCCACTGCACAGCACATGGCAGAGAGCACCTTGTATCACTTCTAGTAATTTTCCTGTTCCACTACAAAATAGAACAAGGGAGAAACAACTATTTATATGTCTCCAGACAAGCCCTAATTTTTCATATCTTGTGTTCATGGTTCTGATGTGAAATTTAAGTTAGTGGCAATAAAATCATTCTGGAGTGAGATTCAGATGTTGGTTCTCTAAATTTTATAACAGTGTTTCACAGAAAAAACATCTTTTACCATCCAGGGATTCCCATTTGAGTTCATGAAGCATCACTGTAATACTTTCATAGTTATTGAACCCTCTGGTAACAAATCTAGCACCAAGTGTCTGAATTTCTTTGATGTCTTCCTTTAATCTGACTAGGTTGGGATCTCAATCAATCAAGCAGTACTTGGGAATGTGTTGAACTAGAGTTTTATATGTGGTCTCCTTTGTGGATGAGCTACGCTTTCCTAAAATTTTCACAATAAACTGAAGTTGACCAGTCTCTTCCTCTGCTGCTCTCCTTACATGATCATTTCATTTCATTTTACTTTGCAGTATCATGCCTTGATACTTAATCATAGTGATAATGTCAAGCAGCACATTACTTATACAGTATTTGAACACTACAGGATTGTTTTTCCTAGTCATCTGCATTAACTGCAAGCTGCAATTAATTACAACTAGAAATTTTGTTTAAACAATCTTGTGAACTCGTACAATCACCCAGTGTGACATCATCAGTAAACAGCTGCAGTCTGTTGTTCAGCCCATTTGTCATATAATTGGCCGAGTGGTTCTAGTCTGGAACCGCGCGACCGCTACAGTCGCAGCTTCGAATCCTGCCTCGGGCATGGATGTGTGTGATGTCCTTAGGTTGGTTAGGTTTAAATAGTTCTAAGTTCTAGGGGACTGATGACCTCAGCAGTTAAGTCCCATAGTGTTCAGAGCCATTTGAACCATTTCGTCATATAATTTATGAGTATGTATATAGAGAATAAGAGTAGTCATATCACATTAACCTGAGACACTGCAGACGATACTCTTGTCTCTGTTGAACATTCACCATCAAGTAAAATGTACTGAGTTGTATTACTTAAGAAATATTTCAGCCAGTCACATATGTGGGAATCTAATCCATATGCTCACACCTTCATCAACAGTCAGCAGTGGGTCACTGTGTCAAATGGTTTATGGAAATCTAGGAATATAGAATGTAGCTGTCCTTCATCCTTGAGTCACAGAATATCCTGTGAGAAAAGGGTAAGTTGAGTTTTGCACTGGTTTATGGACAGAGGCTTTTCCGTCTTAAGGAAATTTATTGTCTTTGAACTAAGAATAGGTTCAAGAATTCTGCAGTAACCTGATGTTAAGGATATCAAGTGGAAATATTGCTGCTGTGAGGGTGGCCATGATATAATGCCTGAAACTGTTTTGACTGCTCATGCGTATGAGCTGTTAGTTACATATTCCACTGATCAATCTCACGGAAACAGTTGTGATGTGGAACATATCAAATACATAAAAATACACACTGTGTGTGTGTGTGTGTGTGTGTGTGTGTGTGTGTGTGTGTGTGTGTGTGTGGTTCTCTCTCTCTCTCTGTCCGCCCCGGTAGCTGAGTGGTCAGCGTGACAGACTGTCAATCCTAAGGGCCCGGGTTCGATTCCCGGCTGGGTCGGAAATTTTCTCCGCTCAGGGACTGGGTGTTGTGTTGTCCTAATCATCATCATTTCATCCCATCGACATGCAGGTCGCCGAAGTGGCGTCAAATCGAAAGACCTGCACCAGGCGAACGGTCTACCCGACGGGAGGCCCTAGCCACACGACATTTCCATTTTTTCTCTCTCTCTTAAAGCTTAAAATTTTTATTACCTACCCCATTCCCTCAAATAGCACGAAATGCATATATTATACTTATAGATTTATTTATTCTATTCAAGAATTCATCTGTGGTATAGAAGGAGTTGTCAAGGAGATATGATTTCAATTTATTTTTGAAACTATTAGTGCTGTCTGTCAGACATTTTATTTTATCTGGTAATTTACCAAAAAGTTTTACAGCAGCATATTTTACTCTTTTCTGTGCCAACAATAGGTTCAGTAAAGGATAATGTAAGTCTTGCTTTCTTCTGGTATTATAATCATAAATCTCACTGTTGTTCTTAAACTGGTCCATGTTGTTGATAGCAAATTTCATTACAGAGTAAATTTACTGTGAGGCTGTTGTAAGAATTCATAACCTTTTAAACAGATGCCTGCAAGATGTGCAACTATGAGTCCCACACATTATTCTAACCACTTTCTTTTGAGCAGTGAATACTGTTTTCCTAAGTATTGTGATACCCCAAAATATTATTCCGTATGACATCAGAGAGTGAAAGTATGTAAAGTATGTTAGCTTGCTAATTTCTGTATCCTTAAAATTAGCGATTATTCTCATTGCAAAAGTTGCTGAACCTAGTCGCTTTAGGAGATCCAAAACATGAATTTTCCAATTAAGAATCTCAATCTATATGTACACCCAAAAACTTAATATGCTCTACCCAGGCTACTGACTTCTGTTGATGTTTTATATTTAGTGGAGGAACTGTACTCCTTTCAGTAGAAAATTAGATGTACTGTGTTTTTTCAAAGTTAAGAGCAAACCACTTTGCAGAAAACCACTCAATAACTTTTTCAAAGACATTATTTGTATGCTTTTCTTTTACTGGGTTAATAATTATGCTTGTACGATCAGCAAACAGTCAGTTTAGCTTTCTTTCTCAGATAAGAAGGGAGATCAGTCACAGACATCAAGAACAGTAGGGGACACATGATTGAACCTTGTGGAAAACCTAATGTAAATTAACCCTACTTAGATGAAGTGGGAAACTTCTGTAGATCACTTAATCCTTATAAAGAAACTTTTCACTTTCTGTTCTGTAGATATGACTTAAACCACTCATATACTGTTCCATTCATACCATAGAATTGTAATTTCTGTAACATGCTGTCTGAGACTGCCACACACATCTCCCCTTGGGGAACAGAGCTTGTTGGTGCAAGAGGTGAAAACGTTGCTTTTGCAGCCACATATGTTTGTGCTTTGTGCATTTGTGGTGATATCTGTGCAAGTGCAGTGGTGGCGGTACATGACATCAGCATCAGCATGAAGGCAGCAGTGTTTGATATCATGATCCGCTGGTGGGGCATGCAGGGATGTGTTGCTGTTGTAGCAGTTCTGCCTGCTTTATTTATTTCTTCATTTGTTGCCCTTGGTGACGACGTACTGTATTGCTACACTGTCTGAAAAATGAGTTGTGGATTCCAACAATGACTTCTGTAAATAATGTAGGCAACAGGTGCACAGTTGCATTTCACAGTACTTTAATATCGCTGTTCATGCCCCTATAATAATACACAGTTATATGGCCAGTGCACTATTGTTTAACTTTCAATAAGCCTTATTAATAGTTTTCAAACAAACTCTGGTTAACTGCTATGAGGAATATGAAATGAAGTGTTGATGAAGATGCACAGTTCCTAACACTGAGTTTACACACAAGGTCTCATTAACCATGGGAAAAGAAGTAAACAAAACATTCATGGAGATGTACTTGTCATAAAATACTGTTTTTTTGTTTGACAAACCTGATGCAGAAGCATGACGCAGCACTTGATCTGGTTCCAGCTCTCATGGCAGCAGAGGCTGTGGAGAGTTTAACATGCACAAAAACACAATGTTGTTGGGGCTCAAATGCAGCTTCTGGAGCTGTGGTGGACACACCTGGTGGCATAGGATGTGGTGTCCAGAGCTCAACGCGGATGTAATAGGGAACCAGCGAAGGAGTCAGTCTGGCCTTGATGCCCAATATGGCAGAGGCGGAGACTCGCGACAATGATTCCTGGTGCTGTGATGGGCAAACAGACGGTGAGAAGGATAGCAGTGTCTGGAGCTTGACTGGAGATTTGTTATCAGCTGGTGGGGTGGCCCGCCAGATATAGGATCTCAACAGCAGGCAGTGGGCGCTGTGCGTGTGGGCTGCTGTGTACAACGTGTCGTGATTATGACACAGCACAGGCAATTGAAGGGCACACAGCAGCAAGCGTGTGTGATGTAGTCCACTGGCTGCTACAATGTGGCTGGCCAGTGCACCTGTGTGGGGCTCAATCCGGGTGGCTGCCTGGGTGGGGCAGGCGTAGGCTGAAATGCATGTGGCTGCTCGGTGACAGCTTGTGGCATTCATGAGTCACTGGAAACTGCTGGGGCGAGCTCTGCCTGGCCGGTAGCGTGCAGAGTGCTGTCCATTACCATGTCCTCCACTAGGTGAAAGAAGTATGCAGCAGCGGGTTCAGTCCAAATGTACCCTAGTTTGACCCTATCACTCAATCTCCAATGTCTTCCCATTGCGAGTTATCACACAGTGTCATCGTAAGTAGTGTGGCCAAAGTTTTGGATGTACTGCATCTGTGCACAGCATCACATGCATTCATTGCTGTAGGTCTGAAATGGACAAAGGCTTTGCTGGTGTCACACCACAGGGGTGGGTGTGGTCAGAGGCCAGCCATGTGACTGGACAGGCATTCTACTAGTGGTGGGACTGAGGTGTCATGTGGCAGTGATATTTCCTCTATAAATTCTATGGGAATGGTGAGCTAGTGACTGTACATGAGGTCTGCAGATGAGACACTGATCTCTTCCTTTGGTGTCACTCACAGGCTGAGGAGTATGAGCAGTAGTGCTTCCATCCAAGTGGTTTTGTGGCACATCAGGGACACCTTCAATGGCTGTCCAATGAAGCTGCTCGACCATGCTGTTAGATGCCAGACGGTAGCATGTTGCCCAGTGTAGAGATGTGCCATACAGTCAGGTGATGTGTTTGAACAGTGCCCAGTTGAACTGGTAGCCACGGTCCATAGTTATGTGGCTGTGGCAACTGGAGTGCGCCACCCAGATGTCAAGAAAGGCAGCAGTGACTGTCTTGGTGGTGATATCCACCATGGGCACTGCTTCCAGCCAGCAGGTGAAGCAGTCCACCACTGTAAGGAGGCAGCGCTTGCCTAGGGATGGAGGAACCAGTCCCACAGTGTCTGTGTGGACATGAGTGTCGCATCAGGGAAGGCACCAGTGGGTGTGTGGATGGGTCTCCTGACTTTGGAATGCTGGCATGCTGTGCAGGCTCGTGCTCACTGAGGGCAGTCCTTCCATAGTCCAGGCCAGATGAAAAGTGCTGCACCAGAATTGTTTCAGAAGAAACGGGCAATGTATGCCTGTCATAACTGCACACCAAATCTTCCAGAAGGAGCTGTGGATGGGCACCAGTTCTAGACATAGGCCACTGGAGGAATTTTGTTGGAAACTGTCCAGTTCTCCATTGCCTTCCTGGTCTTGTGTGATGTACTCGTTCTTCACCACAGAGGAGACTGCAAAATCACGAGAGAAGCAGATAGGGATGATGTTGTCCATCCTATGTCCATCCTATGTCAGATGTACTCTGTGAACTGGGACATATACTCCAACTGCTGTAATTGACACAGTGAACAGTTGCTGTTGTTCGTTCAGAAAATATTTGTTATAGGTTTGTGGTCAGTGAAGATATGAAGGGGTGGGCTTCTAACAATGAATGGAAGTGTTTCACTGCCTGATACACGGTGAGCAGTTATGGTCATATAATGGTCATACGCACTCCAAGAGCACTGCACAGCTGACGACTTTCACGAGGAGAAGCCAAGTGGCTGCCAGCTGCCGTCAACGCATTGTCAAAGCACTGCATCGATAGTGGTCTGGCTGGCATCCACAACAATGGCTAACTCTACATTGTCTATTGCATGAGCAAGAAGCACCACTTTGGTGAGGCACCATTTAGATACAATAAAACTGCTCCATTTCATTTCGTGAGTCCAGGTAATGGGAGCCCTTTCTTTTGCCATGGGACCACGTTGCTCTGTAGTCATGGGTTCGAGCACCACAACAGCATTTCACAGATGGTGCTGGTAGAAGTTGATCATCCTGAAATAACAACATAGGCCTTTGTGAGTCTCTGGGCATGGCATGTTCAGGATCACCTTCACTTTGTCTGCTAGAGGTGTGGGTCTGTTATGGGTTATTCGGTGACTGAAAAACTCAATCTCATTGACACTGAATACACATTTCAATGATTTCATCACTATGCCAGCTTCACTGAGGTGCCAGAAAACAGTTGTCTGGTGTCTCCAGTGGACTTAGAGAACATCGGTCAGGTACGTGAATCAGCATGGTAACCATTCCAAGACACCATCCAGGAAATGCTGCCAAGCCTGGGTAGCATTCATAAGGCTGAAATTCACAAACATGCTCTCAAAGAACCCGAAGGGAGTGGTAGTCATTTTTCTTTCTATATCCTCAGGTACCAAGGGGATCTGCATCTGTGCCCTGAAGCAGTTGATTTTACTAAACACAGACGCACACACCAAGGCATGACTAAAGTGCAGCAGACATGGCACTGGATATCTGTCTAGCACTGTCCTTGAATTTAGTGTATGGTAGTCCCAACATGGGCGCCAAAAATTGTCCTTTTTGGGCACCAAATGTAAGATGGAAGACCATGGGCTACTCAGTCGTTGGACAATGCCTTGTTGCAACATTGCCTCAAACTCGGCCTTTGTAGCTGTGAGCCTGGTGGGTGAAAGGCAACATGGGTGACTCGAGATGGGGGGACTGGCGATAGTGATCATATGGTTGAGCGTTCAAAGCTGGACGGCCCCTGGTGCCTCAGATGGCTGAGTTACCTCCAGAAATTTGTTTAGAACATCTACGAATGGTTGTGAGCATGCCACAAGTTTAACAGTGAAGAGGGCAGCCTGCTGTTGCTGTCCTGCTATCTTCAGACCCGTCATAGTGGCGTCTGTAATGTCCGTAAGCAGCTGGTAGTGTCTGAGGAAATCTGAACCCAGAGTCATCTTGTGAGTGAACCTCGATGCGAATGTGTGGCACAGTCGAAAAACCACATTCTGAGGATGAACACGTAAGTTTTTATGGCAAAATTGTTTTTTGTAGTGTGACACAGTGTTTCAGCCTTCCTATGATCTTTTAACATGATTTTGGGAAAAATCGATAATCCAACCCAATGTCTACCAGGTACTTCACACTCCCACTCTGTTCTGCCACAAAAGATGCTTCAATATACAACTGCAGCTGGGTGTGTCTATGTTTGGCCACAACTGGCATTTGGGTGCCAGCAAAGGGTGCAGCACATGGTTGCTTCACTGGCAAAATGGGCGTGATACCAGCAGTCAGTGCTTGGAGTCTTCTCTGATGGCAGCAGGATACCATTAGAGTAGTTGTTCCTCCAGTGCTGGCTGTGTAATCCGCACCACCCCTAGCCTGATCTTCTGCTGCTGTGATGCCTGCTACCCTCTTGCCATGAGCATTTCAACTGGTCGACGTGTTTGCTAAGTGCTGCCACTTGGATGACCACATGAAGGGGTCACGGGGCCAAAAGGGGACAGCTTCACCAACACACGTCCAGTGCTGATAGCCGCTCCAGCAGTGGTGAAGGGCAGTGGTGTGGCACTGTTTTGCGTGGGTGAATTTCTATGGGCTGACTCATGTTGTGCAGAGTCTGTGCGTGTGGGCTGTGCCTGTAGCTCACCTTCCAGCAACCTATTACAACCCAACAGCTCTTCTAGTTGCCTTTGGAGATCCTCTGTACTATTGAACAAAATTAAGGACTTTGAACTTACCCTAAATGAATTACCCAATTTATCGACTGGGTTGACACCTTCAGTTCTTATAGGCAAACCTTTTATAGGAGAACCTCTAATTAAATGTTTTAATTGGCCTGAACAACCTAGTGTCAACTACGAAGTAAATCAGGAAATAGTTTCTAAGAATTTAATTGGAAATGTGCTACAAAGAGTAAGTAAGCATAACAAAAAGGCTGTGGAACCTCAGTACCAAGTCGATGATCTGGTTCTTATAAAACATCATCTTCACAGCTTGACTCTGAAGAAAGAGACTCATAAGTTTTTCCAAAAATATGAGGGACCTTACCAGGATGCAGAGAATGTAAAATTGTATATCCTCCAGGGACGTTAACATTCTGAGTTAACTGGTGGAGTAACGACTGTTGGATCCTGAGTTGTCTTTGGTGTTTCTTCCAAAATAGTTTTCCTGACCCAAATTCCTTTAAAATCTAGAATGATCCTGTAAACTTATTGCTTAGAAAACTGGATATGACTATAAAATAGAGAACAACTTAAGAGAATCACAGAAAAAAGTTATATCTAGATGAAATAAACTGAATACAGTATTATATTTGTGGAAAATATAATATGATGTGACTAGCTGAACAGCTGTTATACTGTAGTGTATAGATTTTCTATTTTGTATAGAGTATTTTACACCTTTTATGAGATGTGATGTAGATGGGAGGGTTTGTGTAAATTTTGAAAGGGGTGGGTATTGAAGCTAAAAGCTTGATTAACAAGAACAGATAAATCATAACCAACACAAAACACACGTACCACCTTTCAAATAACCCTCACAAACAAGTGTGCCTGATTTTTCATCATTTGCTGTATCCATAGGGTTGCTAGGATTTCCTTTAGGAACCTCGAAGGGTGAAAGAGGGACAAGTCCCTTCTGTAGGAGACAATTTAACATCAGACCTCCTCCGGCGTCTCACTCAAGTACCTGAGAGGTAGGGATCCTGGGGAAGGGGGCTGGGGGTGGGGGGTGGGAATGGTTTCCTGTCTTCTTTCTCTTCTTTAATCCTAGCAGCCACATCTATTTTTTCCTTTCTTACTTCTCATTTGAGGACCTGCCTATTTTTCGCTCTTTTCATATTCATAAACTTCTATTGCTGAAGTCTTTCCTTATTTCCGCGTTTACTAGAAACCTAAATCTTATATTCAGATACGAGGCCGAAAAATCAGACTACACAAACACACATCCACATATACACAAATATACACTTCTACACAAACATTAAATTATGTAAGACAAAGCCTGTCACGATGTGAGAACCGTCAGGTGTTGTCGGGGAAAATGTGTGTACATATGGAAATATATGCCCATATATAAGAAGCTATGAGTGTTCTCCATTTGATTGCACATAAGAAGAGGTGCACATAAACAAAGAACAGTGTAAGTTTTAAATAGAGATTAGAATAGGCACAATGAACTCATGCGCAAAGAGAGACAAAAGCATATAAGTTTATGGAACGAAAATGCTACATAACGAACAACTATAATGTAGTAATGAGTAATGGATAAATAAGAGAGAGGCATGAGCAAAGAAAGAAAACGAAAGTAGGAGAGTAATTAGTTGTGTTGATCATTAAGAAATGTCACTGTAAGAAATACTCTGATGAATTGGAGGATAGTGGGACGTAAATAGTATATGTAGACATAGTATCTATTGAAAATATATAAGCTCATAAGTAGAGGAGGACTCTAGGGAGTAAATGATGTATTAAAGAATGAGTGTGAAGTTTAAGATAGATTTATATCTTTACCAGAAGATACTTAGTTATGGTATACATAGAAATGAATACTAGGGGAATGAACCGTGAGGCCTACTCAGAAAGGATAAGTGGCGTACCCGGCATTCACTAAGTATAAAGGGCAGGCGTACCTGTGTGGAGATAGGATGATCTGTGGCCTAAGGGGCATACCTACCAGAATGGAAAGAGGAAGTGCTCTCCTAAGGTCAACCCACAAGCAAAGAATAGGTGCTGATCCTAGGAGAAGGGGCAGTATCATGACAAAAGTCCCAAATTTTATAGGGATTATTCTGGGAAGTGTGAATTCTGTGAGCGACTAGTATTATTATGTTTCAAGGAAATAAATGAGTGTCAAAAGAACACTTTCATTTTGTCCAGAGTTCCTCTAAACTATAAATAATGAAAATAGTACATACTAGGAGAAAGATAGTACAAAAGATAGAAATAGAAAATAGATTACTCATATGTCATAAACACCTGAAGTTAATGATTAGAAAAAAAGGGGGAAATGAAGAAAAGGGAAACAGTCTTCACAATTCCTAAATATAAGTAAAGCTGACTAAAAGCACGGGTAAATGCTCGCATCTTAAATAACAAAGTAAAATAAGAAAAGTGTAGAGAAACAATAAGCTAAAGATTGTTCAAGAGAGGACAGAGAATTGTTATGGAAAGGAAAGATATGTATATAAACATATGTAATAAGTGTATACTGTTAATATATGAAATATTATTATGAGTGATATTATTTGCATAATGATTATTTATAAAATATCTTGTGTTCAATCTGGGGGGGGGGGGGGATATGTAGATATGTAGTGATTCGAGAATTTCTGTGTAAATTCTAGAATCACTCAGCCTTCTACCATCTCATACACACAATATTCTAGATATTGGTGTGGGATGGTAAAATCCTATCTACTGTGTGTCACATGTTCATCGGTGCAGGATTAAAATCAGTTACGGGAAGAAAGTAGACGTGGCGGATGAACGGCACTGACAAGTACCTGTCGGGCAATCCATAGGTGTTTTAGTGAGTGTGTAAGGAAGAACCATGGAGTTTATATGCAGCTCTATGCTTATTGTGTCATTGACTATTGTTACTAAAACAAAGACAGTTGAAAAAGAACTCTTGACATAACCTTGCTATAGGCAAGATTTATTTTCTGATTTATGTTAAGAAATGTTGTGGTGTCAAAGCCAACTTTCATTTAACTGTAATTTAATTTGTTTCTGACATTCGACTGTATGAGGGACTTACCGGAAGTTATATATTTATGTTGAAAGTGAGAGTTTTATTGTGTATGAAACTCAAATACATCATTAATTGACAAAAAGCAAAGTTTGTATGTCTACTTATTTCATAAGTAGAAAGAGTCTAGAAATTCCTGTATCTAGCTTTATATGTGTATCTGTTGTGTTTATTAAACTATTGGAAAGATACTACGGACTTATGTGTCAATCAAATATTTTTTATTATATTTTTTCATTTCGAGAAGTGCCTAGTTTCACATTTTTGAACAATTCAAAGCAAGTAGTCAGTATTAGCATTACTCTGAAAACTTATCAAGATGATACTGAGTATTTGTGAAGAGGTTTTGAGACAAAACATCATCATAGAAACTGCATGTGCAAAATATCTGAGGTTATTACTCATACTGTCTGCTGTGTCAACATTATACTATTATATTATAGAAACTGCAAGATCCCCAACGCATTTCCCTGTGGCATGCCTGAAGTTACTTGTACACTTGTAGATGATCCTCCTTTCAAGATAACTTGTTCATTCTCACTACCAAGAGATCCTCCACCCTGTCACTAATTTTGTTTGACACCCCATATGATCACGCTTTTGTTAACACGTGTCGGGGCAGTACTGAGTCTAATGCATTTCAGAAGTCAAGAAATACTGCATACACCTGACTGGCTTGCTCCATGACTTTAAGGGCATCATATATGAAAAAGTAGAAGCTGGATGTTGCATGAAAAATGTTTCCAGAATTCATACCAGTTAATATGGGACATGTCATTCTCTTGAAGATAGTTTACTATATTTGAACTCAGAATATATTCTAAGATTCTAATAGATGGATATCAAGTACAGTGATAGTAGTTTTGTGGTTCACTTCTGCTAGCCTTCTTGTGGATGGATGCAACTTGTGCTTTCTTCCAATTACTGTACAACAGCTTTTTTTCCTTTTTTAATCAAGGTATGTATGTTATATTATGGTTAAAAGAGAATATAACTCAGCTGCAAATCCTGTTGAATATAATAGGGATACCACAAGGTCCTGGAGCTGCGTCCAGTTTCAGCTATTTCAACTGTTCTTAATACTACTGACACAAATATCTGTATCAATCATCACTGAATAGCATTAGAATAATACAGTGACAGTAGTTCTGAATTTTTGCGGAGAATTATTTGAGGACAACTTCAGCATATGTGCTTTCACCTTGCTGCTTAGCCTTCAATTACAGTTCTAGTGTCCAATACTAACTTTGGTGCCACTGATGGCCTTTCCCCATGATCAGACTTTCTTTCTTCACAATATTGTTGTAGACTTTCTTTGTGTTTTGTGAAGGTCATTCAATACAATTCTGCTATGGTTTGTAGAGTTTCTGTATCTATACACTTATAGTATGTTTTAAACCCATGTAGACTTTTTATAGAAGCTGAATAGCACAAAGGATCTTATCCATCATGAACTGTTTTACTGGGTGCATGTGTATACAGTACCCAGTGCTTGGTCAACTGTTCCTCCAAACTTCAGCCAAAGTTCCCATACATGCTCCTACATGGAGGTAAATGTTTCAAGTTCCTCATTGAGATGTGTTGTTACTGCTTCTTTATCTACTTCAGTGAATATATAAATCTTCCTACTTATTTTAATTGTACTTTGTACAAAGTATTTTGTTAATGATGTTGTTGCATCTGTCTTGTGGTCAGATACCAGTTTGTACATGGACATTCTTAAAGAGGTCAGTTTGCCATAACATATAATACATTTCCATCACTGTAAACTTCAACAGAAGGGACCAAAATTGTATCATTGTGTAGTAGCATATACATTCATTTTCCAAGATTTTTCCCCCTTTTAATGCTATATGTGTAACAAAGACTAACACATTGATCAACAGTAAAATTCAACCCCTGTAATCATAAGCAGTATGTAGCACTATAGCAATAGGTTATTGTTAATACAGTTTACAGACTAGTTTTCTAACAGTTGTTGCTCTTTCATAATGTGTACCTCAATTCCTCCTATATCCCTGAAGGTTCTCCTCTATGTTGGAATCCACAGAATGAGATGAATGAATGTTTTTTCACTTTGAACATAGTGATTGAGACATTTCAGAATTGTGATAAATAATGAAATTTTGATGGAAAAGATAATCCGTTAAGGAGTCATTGAAGCTGAATGAAGCCAATGGTAGCAGTTGCTGTTCAGCTGAAATCTACTGCAGGTTCACTGCTAGCAGGCAGGAGTCATGACCACAGCTTGTCTGAGGACAAGATAAAAAATTCTTGACCTGCAATGTAAAACCTGATTTTAGGTCAACATATTTTTTACTTTCTGTCTAATTCATTTTAGATCAGTGAGTACATTCCAGTCAAAATATGTGACAATGGGAAGCCTGCAGAATAACTTGCTACAACTGCTGTAATATGCTATTGGAGTGAAATGTTTTACAATCACAAATTTCCCTCTGTGTGAAACAGGTGAAAGTCAGAGTCAGAACTGTCAAGTAAGGTGAATCTGCAAACAGTTTATTGTTAAATTACTTCAGTTTTCCTATTGCCAAAACACCTTTGTAGTCAGCTGTATTGTCATGATGAAATACATGAGTTTTTTCCTTCTTCTTTTGTAATATATGCTTCTTCTTAAGTACTTTTTCATCCAGGTATTTCAGAAAAGTTGCTCAGTATTCATCAGATACTGGTTTACACTTTGTTAGACAAATCATGTGAAGAATCCCTTTTGCACCCCAGAAAATACTGGCCATAGCCTTTCCAGAAGCTGAAATTGTTTATATCTTTCTTGACGGAGGTCACTGCTTCAGTTGCCATTTTATTTCTGGCAGGAAGCAGTGGACCCACAGTCACAAATCAGCATAAAATCAGATAGTTCCTATTTATAAAATGGCCCACACTCTGAGAAAAGTTTATTTTTACATTTGTTTTTGGTCACTCTTCAACAAATATATGATTCATCTTATGCAATGTTTTATCATTGTCAGTTCTTCATAATGTACTCTTCCCTCTGTTGTGTCATATATTTAATACACCTTTAATTAGCAATCAGCCATAACTTATTGCACACTTTCTAGATTGTTTTCTGAGGTTATAGTTTCAGAGTGCCCTTAATGTGAATCATCTACAGGGAAATTGTGTCCACCCCATTTGAAAATAACAGCCCATATCTTAAAAATGAAGAAAATAAAAAAGACTGTTTGCAAATCCACTTCACCTTTGGATTACTTTCACCAATGAAGGAAGGAAATTAGAGTTCCATATCCACCAATAATGAAGTCATCAGAGTCAGAGCACATGCTCAGATCATAAAAGAAATCAGCCAAGCTCTTTACAAAGGAACCATTCCAGAAGTTGCCTTTAATGATGTCAGAAAATACAAATCTGGATCGCTGGATAGGGCTTTGAAATACTGTCCCCCAATATGATTGTAGAGCATCTTGCCACTGTGTGACCTCACAGAATACCATTGGTGATAAACTGTCTAAATAAAGAATTTTGGGACGGTTTTGTATTCAAGATTACATAAAGAACAGAAAAAAGACAAGAAAAGAAAAATAGAATAGAATAGGATAGGATAGAGATGAAATGAATTTATAAAAATTAAGGGTATCTCACTGCTGGGCTAAGAACTTTTCGCTTAACATCACATACAGAAAATATTGAATGGAAAATTCTGTACAAGCACTATACAAAATAATTATAAAAGAATTAACATTTCATTGTGGAACTGAAAAGGGGGTCTCTAGAGCATTGCTTTACTTACTTTAACTGTTCATTAAATTTTATTTGCAATTTGATGCAATGCACTTTAGCTGAGGAATAACTTATTACTTCATTAAAGCTAAAAAGTAAAATACCCTGGAGAATAAAACTGATATTTATAGAGAAATTATGGAAAAAATTTAAGTCCTATCTGTGTCTTTTGAACTTATAAGAACTCAGGAAAGCATAAACAGCAGAAAACTCTAATATATAAGCAGCACAAAGACACATTTGAATGGCTGAAGAAGTTAGTATGGTCTTTCAAATGCAAAATATGGCTTGTTGCAGCTCATCATTTTCAAATGAAAAATTCTAGATTTATCTATTTCTTTATTATTTAAAAATGGAAGCTCACTGCAGATAGTGTAAGTGACAGAAAAAAGTGCCTACTAATCTATAACTCTAATATTATCAAAGATAACAAACATTACTGAAGATATTTAGGCATATAACAAATAAATGAAGACCCAATGTAAGCTTACTTTAGACAATACAAAGACTAAGAATTTGTCCTGTTAAAATTGGATGTCCCTTGAAAAACAAAACAGAAGTGTGGCATTGTTAAAAAGAAAATTAGGTAGCAGTGTATGTTGTTGAAGTTTAATATATTTGAAGGACAGTAGTGGAAAGTTTCTATGCAAATATGTGTAAGTTGTTCAGATATAGTGAATTCTTTTTGGTTACAATGGATATATGAACATTGTTGCCAAACTTAGAAGGAAAACTTTAAAAACAGTAAAGAGCTCTAAATGATAGCTATTAATGACTTAAAAATTGTGGCTACATTTTTTTAGTCATTAACATGTGTCTGTTATCTCTAGAAACATGTTAGAGACTGAACTGAATGAAAGAGACATGCCTACAAAGAGTAAATAAGGAACAGAGAACTTACAAAAACTGAGAAAATCAATTTACATGCTCCACACTATGACTTAATATTTTCCAGTTATTGAATGGAAAAAAATAAGTAAGTGTACATAATTAAACAGTTTTGGTGAAATTAGCAGAGGTGGTTTCCTGTGTCTTAGTGCAGTAGCAGTGTTTCATTAAAGCTGCATACATTCTCCATCATCATTCCAGCAAATATAATGTTTTCCTAAATTGTGTTTGCTTTATAAGAGCTATGTCTGCAAAATTTTTATCTGTAGGCTGCAGCTAATATGATGACCTAAGAGCTCAGCTGATAACATTACTACTGCAGTTGCAATTCTTGACAAACATCTTGGCAGACTAGTCCTATTTCACCTAAGATCTGGGAACTACAAATCTGGTCCAGTGCATTCTATATGATCTGAAATAACTTGGAAGATGCTCTGTGAATGAAGTGATCATTCATTAGTACTGCATGTTTACTTGAAACTCTACAAGAGTAAATTTAATTTTTGTATCCAAAGACTTGTTTCACGTTTAGTTTGATGTGTTTTCAGGTGAACATCTATATGAGAAGACTTAGTACTTCTTGTACAGTCTAAATATTTGAGCAGATACTAAGTTAAACATTAATAAAAATGAATATGGCCAATAAGTATTTGCTTCTGATATTCATATTGATATCTTACAACAGTGTACTTGAAGTAAGTTTGCCTCTAAAACATAGTCTTATATTACAATGCACATATATTTTTTGTATGTTAAGCTTATGTCACGTGATAAGAACTAGACCCAAGGGGTTATATGATACAACTAAAATTTTTGTACTACCAGTATACAGTATCTTAATTCTTTCTGGCTTATAAGCAAACAATTTTAAATGATTACTTCCTTGAATATATAATTAACATTATAGCAAAATATTTTTGAGTACTTAATATATTTTAGGTATACTAATGAAAGTGTAGAATCAAAAAGTTCTGTTATTGACTTCAGTACAGAAATGCAACCAATCTATCCTCTGTTTTAGTAAATTTATGAATCTTTCAGACATAGTTCATGAGAAGAAGTTAGATACGTACAGAAATGCCGGTAACTTATATGCTCTACAGTGTGGCTATGGTTTTAAAATAACTGTCCATCATAGCTGAGACAAATTCTGTGCAATGTCTCTTTGAAATAATACACATATATTAAATGAAAAAGACAAAAAAAGGAAAGTAAATGTTGTATTATTTTAAGAAAAGTATTGATCTGCTGTAGAAACTTCATTGAAGATTATACATACGGTATATCTTACCACATTGTACTGTAGTTCTTTACTAAACCAGGGTAGTACTAATTAATTGTACACTGCTATGTTTTGTTTCAGGCACTGAGACCAAAAATAAAGCGACAAAGACAACCAAATAGATATTCAGTAGATAAACTCAGACACTTTTATTGCTTGCTGGAACGTCTAAATGAACCAGTTTCTGTACGGAAGGGAATTAACAGGACTATAGTATACAAAGTTCCAATGGAGTATTTGGCAAGTTAGACTTCTGTTCTTAAATATAATGCATTTTAGATTTCTAATATTCTACTGACATATTCTGTATACAATACCAAACAGAACAACCATATTGTATATGACTCTTTTACTTTTTATTTACCTGCACTATTTAAAGGCTAAAATTCTTATTTTGGTAGCATAAAATATTAGAAGTTTAGAGCCAAATGTACATTTTTATCTCACTTGATTTTCAGTTGGATGCAAATGCACAGACTAGACCTACAGTGTCATACAAAAAATGCTTTTATGAGAATGTTAAAATATGTTTTTCTTTCCTCTTCTGCAATCTCATATTTTTGCTGCATAGCGCAGCCTTGGCATTTCATTCCACAAAATATGATATTTAAGAATTTTTTTTAATACAATGTGTATGCTGATTATGGTTTGTATATATAATATACGCTGATTATGGTTTGAAAAAAAGTCTTGCATTTGGGTGAATTCTAAATTAAGTGCATAAGATCATGCATTAAAATCATTTTATCTAAGAAAGAGTCTTTTCTAGAATTTTCATATGTGTTTTACATCTGGAATATCTCTCTTGAGGCACCAACAGTAATCCATGTCTACATCCCAACAACTCTGGTATCTCCTCTCTGTCACTCTAATATCTCTATGAAAATGCTCACCCTGCTCCTCACTATAATTTCCACAGTTGTCAGAGAAGTAATCTAAACGTGAGCTGAGGAACTGCATCGTCAGTGACATATGAGCTCTAAGAACCTAGGAGTTTTGTGGTAGTTCCTCAATGGTGTTTTCAAACTCTGGGCTCCTACAATTGCAGAGAAAGTATTTTATTATTGATTTCAGTGATACTCATACATTCCTCTCTGTATCCTCCATACTCTCATTGAATTGTGGATCATTCATAAGCTCCGTGATCTAAGAACAGTCAAAAATTTCTGCATTAAGTTTGGCTTCACAGACATGTGGGAATTTCTGTTTTAAGAATGTAAGCTACTACTACTACTACTTGCTTAGTACACTGTCTTTATTAAGTATGATTTGTAAAGATGGCAGTAGAATTTCCTGAGCACTTCTGGATATTTTACATGCTCTTTTTTCTTTTGGTTCATACTGAAAAATAAAGGGAGATACATTCATTAAGATATCCTCAGTAAATTAATTCAATTATGGTCCTTGTTCTAATTAAAAGGTACCCTTAAAGAGACATACTATGCACATGAAAATCAAAGTCATTAACTTTGCCTGTAAATATGTCAGGTAGAAATAACACTTGCAGTATGCTCTCTTCCTTCCCTTGAACTCACAGGTACATCAAAAGTGACACTTCTGTTGCTTTTTACTCCAGCACCACAGAATTTCAACACAAGTGGTGCTTGTCTTCATCGCATACTTTAACTTCAAAGTATGCATGATACATTTTCGTCACAAAATGAGTAATTTTTAACTTCCTGTGTGGCATGATGACTTTATTACAAATCTAGCAAACTTGGTCATGATTATTTTTTCACTTTCAATTAATTTTGAAACATTGTTGCTGTTGCTCAATGAGCTCAAGTTATACTACCTTGCAGATAGGTACAAGCTAGAAGCAAGTCAAGTGCCACCTCCATCTCTGTATGCAGAGGTGCCAGCTATGACTGGACTTACAGATTCATTTGAAGATCTTAAACAAAACACAGATACTTCAAAGAATCATTTCATCCTTGTTAACTACTTTTATTTGAATTTCATATATTTCATGTAGCTCTACAATACAGAAATGATTGTGCTTTGTGATAATAAACTAAAAAATTTCAAACACTTGAATGGATTATATGCCTAATAAGCTACTTCATAAATGGAGAGGAAGTGAAGAAATATGTGACTGAGCAAAATGAGTTACATTTTTGAATTCACTGTACACTAAATATAAGATGTCACCTAAAACCCATGACTTCAGAAAAAAGTTTTGGAACACAGACCAGCATTGTACACAATTGATCTGAAACTACATATTACTTAAGATGATGACTTCAAACAAACTAAACACTGAAGTAGAAGCTGGACCACTGATCTTAGCGCACAACATTGAATGTGTCAGATAGGTCTAAAAATAAATGAGACTCTGGTAACAATTGCATGTAGTGTTCCAAACCTCCTAAACAAGTACTTCATTTCTGTAAGTGACAGCTTGGGATTATCAAGTTTGGTGAACAGTGCAATGGAGTATCTGAGACTTTAACTTAAGTAAAATGGAAATGGCACTCATGTCTCCCAAAGAAGTAGTATCTACCATATAATCCCTAAAATCTAAGTATTATAGTGGTATGATAACATATCAACAAAGTTTATCAATGAGCGCTCATGTGAGTTGAGTTCTGTATTATGTTATTTGTGTGATCAATCTCTTATCAACAGAACATTTCCAGACTGCCTAAAATATGCTGAAGTTAAGCCTCTTTACAAGAAGGGGGATAAAAAGATAACCATCAAACTATCAACCAATTTCACTTTTGCCAGCTTTCTCAAAAATATTTGGAAAGGTTGTGTTCAAGCATCTCCTTAAGCATCTGACTGCAAATACTATATTGTCCAAGTCACAGTTTGGGTTCCTTAAGGGTTCTGATATAGAGAGAGCTATTTACACTTACAGTGACAATGTACTTAATTAATTAGATATTAAGTTAGAGGCTACTGACATTTTCTGTGGCCTGTCAAAAGCCTTTGACTGTGTGAACCACAGCATTCTCTAATGTAAATTAGAATATTATGGTGTCACCTGCAAAGCTATGAAATGTTTTGAATCTTATCTAGCTAACAGGAAACAAAGGGTGTCATTGTGAAATACCTCTGGAGTAAGCAGTCAGTCTTCATCTATTGGGAATTAATTACATATTGTGTTCCTCAAGGTTCCATCTTGGGTCTGTTGCTTTTTCTTGTGTACATTAATGACCCCTCATCTATTACATTGCCAGACACTAAGTTTGTTTTGTTTGCAGATGATGCAAACATTGCAAAAAGTAGCAAGTCAAGTACAGATTTAGAAATAGCTGCCAATAAAATTTTCATTTACATTAATAAATCATTCAAGGCTATTTCATTGTCATTAGACTTTGGAAAGGCGCACTATATGCAGTTAAGAGATTTTTTTCCAGCGTGTGTGTAGCATATGGAGACATGCAGATCAAAGAGGTTAAGAGTGTTAAATCTCTGGGATTATAACTCGATAATAAATTCAGTTGGGAAGAACATAACACAGAATTGCTTAAGCTCCTAAACAGGTCTGCATTTGCAGTGAGAATAATGTCAGATGTAGGAGATATAAATATAAAAAAACTTCCATACTTTGTTTACTTTCATTCTATTATGTCATACAGGATCATATTCTGGGGTAACTCGTCAAACCGAGCAAAAGTTTTTAGCATGCAAAAGCATGTAATAAGAATCATTTGTGGTGTAAATTCAAGAACATTATGTAGAAACCTGTTCAAGAAACTTTGTATTCTAACAACTGCTTCACAGTATATTTTTTCCTTAATGAAATTTGTTTGAAGTAATATATCTCTATTTTCAACCAATAGCTCAATACATAGTATCAATACTGAGAATAAGAACAATCTACATAAAGACCTAAAATCACTTACCTTGGTCCAAAAAGTGGTCCAATATTCAGGAACACACATTTTCTATAAATTGCCAACAACCATTAGAAACATGGTTCCAGGTAACATATAGTTTAAACAGTGTTTGAAAGACTTCCTGATAGACAACACCTTATACTCTGTAGATGAATATCTTAACAGGGACTGTTAGACCAGATTAAGTAAAAATGTCTGTTAGATTTCAGTTTTGACAGCACTTGTTCACAGCAGTCAACATTAGGTATTTTGTGTATGATAAAGTTATTAAAAGTGCATAACAGTGTTTCATTCTGATAGCGTATTAATTCTGTAAATATTAGCAGTTCCAGTTTACTTTAATGTATTCAGCTATGTTGACTATCTCCTGACAAATGACCGGGATAGTAAGTACTATATTCAAATATTTTATATTTTTTACATTATTCTTTCTGACATATTGCACATGCATGAGAATCATCTCACTTTTTGGGTTTATAGAATGAAAACTGAATCTAATCTAATCTAGAGGAGTCAATTGAAATGTTCATAGTGGGTCTATTCAGCTGGATGTTATTATACTGTTTAGGGCATAACAGGAATATATTGCTGGACTTCAAAGATTATAGAGGATTTCTTCATGAACAATTTGAGAATGTCCAGAAATGCCATCCGATGACACTACAGCATATTAAAAGTACAAGGGAAAATGGTTGCTTCTAGGCCACTCTTTTAATAAGTATCATGAGTTAAACTGATGAGCTGTTGACTGAACTGCTTGCAATGGACCTGACAGTATTCAGGATGTTGTATGGTGCCTAATGTATCAACATCTGTCATAACAGCACTGTAGAGACTGCTTAGTACAGTGATGCCAAAGGCATTAGCATTACAGCTCACATTTCCTGCTGAAGGACTGGTCCAGTGGCAGGTGTCCTGCCATGTAATAACTGCATTCTGCAGTACTGACCTCCTCTACGAACTCTCAAAGGTTGTCAGTATACTTTTGTTACAGCCTCTTCAACAAACAGAACATATGCAAAATATCTTATTGAGTCATGTTTTATTCCAAAGAGTCATCTTGCACTTACCATTCTTCTACATAAATTATGTTATTGTAGTTTATTTTTAAAGATTCGAATACGCAAATAACAAAGGGCATCTTTTGGCATATTTTTCACTTGTTGCTTTTACTAACATTGCACAATTGTCCCTGATGTGAATTTTTCTGGGTAGTTGGTATACTAAAACTACCCTCCATCCAAAGGTTGGTTTCAATACCACAGTGCTTTACTGGTGGGAACTAGCCCTGTTGCAGATGGAATGTCCTTGTCTTCCTTTAACATTATCCAGAAATTCATAGAGGACTTACAGTTAAGCATGCCTCCTAAAGCATGGAGTATGTGAATGGTTGTCACATACAAATCATCACTAGGGATAAAAGGTGCAATAAGTTACAGCAAAAATCGCAAGGTAAACTAAAGTTTAAACACAAAACCTTCATATTTTTTTGTCTGACACACAAGTAATCATAAATATTTTTATGAAAATTGTCTTGATTGTCTTTCAACAAAATGGTTTGAGTAAAAACATTTGTAAATGTTAGATCATGTACTCTACAAACCTTGTCTAGTTTCATGAAACTTAATGGCAATTCTTATGTAGGCAGTATATTTTCAGAAAAAAAATGTTTGTTACTAGGCTGTTCAGACCAACATCTGAAGAATTAACAATTAAGTGACAGTTGTCCCATTATATCACAAAAGAATTCTCTATGACTAACATGAAGAGGAATATTTTTTAAATTTTTTGCCTATTTTTTCCAGCTGAAGCACAAATGCATTAGTGATATCCTTTACAAGCAAATAAAAGAACATTGATCTTTAAAAATAAAAGAACATTGATCTTTATGCATACCCTCTCCACTGTTACCATTATCACTGAAGCTCTCCATACAGTTACAGCTAGTAATTTACAAAGTGCTGTTGAAAACAACATATAGTTCAGAATCTGAGTTCCTTCCTTGTGAAATCTAAACTATTCTCAACACAGGGCACCAAGTGCAGTTGTACCTATATATATTTTACACACAGCATAAGTCATGTACAATAGACACCCACAAAATTGTTTCTAATGGCCAGAGTCATTCTAGGGCCCCTCTCCACATTTGCCAATACTTCGCTTAGTAGATTCTGAATTAAAGATTTGTGTAAAATCCATGTAAACTGAGTGCTTGCTTTTCACCTCATATTTCCCTTAAGCTGTTGCAATGATATAATTGCTTTATAAATTCATATTAACTTGTTGTTTATGACTGAACAATGTTCTTGTTTACAGCATTTTTAGAATTGGTAATTAATGTTTGGATATAAATGACAAACAAGTGCCATAATACATGCTGGAGAGCTCTATTAATTACTCATAAATGCTGCATTAAGATGATCATTTAACCAAGAAATATGCAGTATACTTGGGCAATTACAATAATAATAAAGTTTTGTGCATGTTACTTCAATGAAAAGGTATTTAAATAGTTGTGACCAGAACAACTCCTTACAGTTGACAAAAGAAAATGCAAATGATTTCACACATATAAATCACTGCTAAGATGAAAAGAGCAATAAGTAACGGGAGATTTAAAGAAAAATTACACAATAAATGTGCCTATGTCAGCTCAGTATAATTATCCTCATATTAATGATGATAATTATACTGAGCTGACATTTGAACCCAACAATTACGTCTGTTATCCTCATGTTAAGTGTTACTGTGAGATGAGGCAACTTAGTAGTGCAGTTTTACATGACCATCATTGGATTTAGTTTGAATTTCTGACTGTTGCAAAAAGTCAGTATAGCACCATCTATATATAGAGCAGTGAGCAGTTAGTAGTAAAAGTTTGTGTATTTTACTAAGGCTAGGCTGCCAACTTTTCCCATAGCTATTAAGTCAGTTCTTTAACTGTCAGACCAGATACAGAATGAGTCACAGATAGGTACAACAGAAAGAATGTGCTACATCAGACCTTTCTGCCAAAAGGCCTTCTTCTAATGTAGAGAACACTTGCACATTCACACAAGCACAGCTCACACACACATGACCACTGTCTGGCCACTGAAGCTGGACTGTGAGTGACTGTGCCTCGTGGGAGAAGCAGTCTATGGATGGTGGGAGTAATGTGGAGGCAGGGGCAGGGAGGGTAAGGGATAGCAGGGTGGCATGTAGTGCTGCTCGTGAGGATAAGCAGGGATACATTGGGGACAGGGTAGGGCTGCTAAATGCAGTTTGGAGGATTGATGGACAATGAGGTGTGGGAAGTGGAGTGGAAAAGGAGAGAAGTGGAGGAGGGGAAAAAGCTAGTGGGTGTGTTGGGGGAGTAGAATTCTGTGTAGTGCTGGAATGGAAACAGGGAAGGAGATAGGTGGCTGAAGGACAGGGACTAATGAAGGTTAGGCCAGGGAGATTATGGGCAGGGAGATAATGGGAATGTGGGATATATTGCAGGAGAGTCCTCACCTTTGCATTTCAGAAAATCTGGAGTTGACAGGAAGGATCCAGACGGTGAAAGATGTGAAGCAGTCACTGAAATGAAGCATGTTGCATTGGACAGCATGCTTAGCAACTTGGTGGTCCAGATTTCTCTTTGGCACAGTTTGTTGGTGAACATTCATGCAGGCAGATAGCTCGTTGGTTGTCAAACCTACATAGAAAGCAGCAGGGTGGTTGCAACTTAGTTTGTCGATCACATGACAGCTTTCAAAGGTAGCTTTGTGTCTGATTGGATAGGTGATGCCTGTGAATATATTGGAGTACATGGTGGTGGGAATATTTCCCTTTCCAACTATTTCCTCTATGGACTCCACAGTTTCTGTTTCTTTACCACATGGTGTGCTGCCCATCATTGTTGACACCACAATTTTCTTTACAAACATTTCCAATTCCCATGGTACTACCACTATTGCACGCTACATTTCCCAACACCCAACTGACTCCAAACCCACAACTTCCTTCCTTACATTATGTTGAAGGCATGATCTACAAACACATTCATGGTACAGGAATGGGCATCGTCATGGGACCTTCTTATGCCAACCTGTTGATGGGCCATCTGGAGGAATCCGCCATACCCACTAAGAATCCCAAACCCCTCACCTGATTCAAGTTCATTGATGATATATTTGTGGTCTGGACTGAGGTTGAGGATACAGTATCCACATTGCTCCAGAACCTAAACAGCTTATCCCAGTTTGCCTCCTCTGATCCTCCTCAACCCAACAAGCTACCTTCTTTGCTGTAGACATCAACCTCAAAAATGGTTGCAACAGTGCCTCCTTCCACAACAGACCTTCCAACAACCAGCAATACCTCCACTTTGACAGGTGCCACCCATTCCACATGAACAAATCCTTTCCACACAGCTTAGCCACTAACAGCCATCACATCTGTAGTGACGAG
This sequence comes from Schistocerca americana, assembly GCF_021461395.2. Taxonomy (NCBI): domain Eukaryota; kingdom Metazoa; phylum Arthropoda; class Insecta; order Orthoptera; family Acrididae; genus Schistocerca; species Schistocerca americana. The sequence goes on along the minus strand of NC_060120.1, from coordinate 634,877,767 downwards.
CAGTCCTCTCAAAATATACCTAGAGTCTCAATGAGGCATTCACACATGAAAGTTACCCTCCCAACCTTGTATGGAGAAAGGTCTCCCATGTCTTGTCTCCCCAGCCACCAGTCACTTCCCACATTTGGACCATCCAGCTGCACAGGAGCGCTCCCTCTTGACTCAGTACCACCCAGGACTGCAGCGCTACTGAATCAAATTCTCCACCAGAGTTTCAACTACCTCTCATTATGCCATGAAAATAGGAGTATCCTATCCACTATCCTTTCCACCCCTCTCACAGTGGAATTTTGATGACCATTGAATGTGTGCAATATCTGTGTCCATCTCTACTCCACCCCCACTCCCAATCCCTTGTCTCACGGCTTATATGCCTGTACTAGAACTAGATGCAAGACCTGTCCCACACATTCTCCCACCACTACCTATTCCAGTCCAGTCATGGGCATCACATATCCCATCAAAGGCAGGGCTACCCGTGAAAGCAGTCATGTGATATAAAAACTAAGCTGCAGCCAATGGGCTACTTTCTGCATGGGCTTGACAACCAACAAGCTGTCCGTTCGCATGAATGGCCCTGACAAACTGTGGCCAAGAGGCAGCTGGAGCACCCACTTGCTGAACATGCTGTCCAACACATTGTGCTTCACTTCAATGAGTGCTTCACAGTCTGAGCTATCTGCATCTTTCCCACCAAGAACAGCTTTTCTGAATTGGACAGTTGTGAACTTTTCCTACAATATATCCTGCATTCCTGTAAGCCCCTGGCATCAACCTCTGCTAGCCCCTGTCCTTCACCCACCTATCCCCTTCTCTGCTCTCTGCTCCCACTCCAGCACTGCACAGTTTTCTATTCCAGCAATGCTTCCACTAGTCTGTTTCCCCTCTCTGCTTCTCTCCTTTTCTGCTGCCCCCACACCTCAAAATGGCAGACAGCACCTAACAGTCCTACCCTGTTCCCACTACTTCCCTACTTGTTCCCACAAGCAGCACTATATCCTCCCACATACCTACCCTGCTACCCCACCCTCTTCCTACCCTACCTTCCTCCTTACTCCCACCACCCACAGACTGCTTCTCCTATCAGGCACAGTTGGGTTGCTCACAGTCTGGCTTCAGTGGCCAGAGACAGTGGTCATGTGTGTGTGTATATATATATATATATGTGTGTGTGTGTTCATGTACGTGTGTGTGTGTGTGTGTGTGTGTGTGTGTGTGTGTGTGTGTGTGTGTGTGTGTTATCTACCTTAAAGAATATCTTTTGCCCGTAAGCTCAGATATACAGCAGTCTTTTTGTTGTTGTATCTGTCTTTGACTCAGCATCTCCTTTTCATGGCAGTCTGTCCATTTTGTAATATCATCATTTTTCCACCCTGGGCTTTCCATTCTTTGATTAGACCAGATACATGTTAGATTGAATTAATTGGTTCCTGTACTTAGATTGAACTGATAACCCCATATGCCATGGGACAGTCCTTGATGAGTAAGAATGCAGGGGAAACTGATTCCTATTGTTAAATGCTGGCAGCAAATCATAGCTTATGTCAAAACCAATGACACTTATCACATGGGATCAGTAGCAATTCTTGGTCCCTTTTGGCATCTGGTTGAAGTGGAGGATGTTTCTACCCTCTCTCATGGGATAAAAGCATGGTTTGTGATTTACAGCATCATCCCTAGGACTGACTGTGACTCTCTGGTTTAGAGCTGAGTGAAAGTCATAAGCTAGAGGCTCCATTGACTCTCAGTCAATCTAGGCAGCAGAGTCATTGATCAGTGCTATTGACTATAAAATAACAAGTCAGGCATGCACTATATTTCAAAATCAGCTTCCTAGGTTGCATAGTATGTACATGAGAAGTTTTAGGTTAGAATAATCCCACCAAATACCAATCAAACTATTGTATGTGGTACACAGTGGAAACAATGAGAAATCATGTACAGGTAGTCAGTTATTATTATGAAAGGGAATAAGCATTAATGAAAGTAAAGAAGAAAATTTAAACATTGTATCAGATAACTGTTCCACAGAGGTACTTCCACTCATTAACAGTGTAAAATTACTCATGACAAAAACTGATTGAAACTAGATCTATCATAACCAGCAGTGAAATAGCTAACTCAGAATGGAAAAAAATACTAAATACAACTGACAGTGGCACACATAAGTTAATGCAGATGAGTAGGAAATTCTATTAAGATTGAATACAGTAATAGTGGTATACTGTTTGACAAAGCCACTTCTGTTAAATATATATGTGTAACATTGCAAACTGATATGAAACAGAATGAGAAAGTAAAGTCAGTAGTGGGGAAGGTGAATGGTTGAATTCAATTTATTGGGACATTTATAAGAAAGTGTAGCTCATCTTTGAAGGAGGCAACATATAGAATGCTGGTACAACCAATTACTGAGTACTGTTTGAGTGTTTGAGGTTCCTGCCAGGTCAAACTGAAGGAAGACATTGAAGCAGTTCAGTGACATGCTGCTAGATTTGTCACAAGTAGGTTTGACCAACATGCGAGTTTTACAGAGAGGCTTCGTGAACCCATATGACAATCTTTGGAGGAAAGACAAAATTCTTTCCATGAAACACCATTTTGAAAATTTAGAGAAATGGTTTTTGCAGCTGACTGCTGCTGCCACTGTACATTTCAGGTGAGGATCACAAAGACAAGATAAGAGAAATTGAGGCTCATACAAAGATATATAGACAGTTATTTTTCCCTCATTCCATTTGCATATGGCGTGATGGGCATGTAGTATCCAGAAGGAGGGACATAGCTCTGAATGCACAATTATAAGCCTAAGATATCATAAACAGATGTGGGCATGTACTATCAAAAGCCTCATGAAGTGATGGTTTCCATCCAGGATAAGTGTCTGTCATTCTTGAATGGTTAATTTGGCATAATGGACACAGCCACCTAGATGCAACAGGTTCTCACCCAATTTACTACTGACATACTTTGTTTTCAGTCCACTAGATAGTGATGTATTTTCCTTCAAAGTCTTGATTTGATGAAAAAAAAAGCGTTGTTCTTGTACAATCCTGACCCCAAAATGTTGAGTTGCTGCCATTTCTTCTGCTGTAAATTCAGCATGTAAATCCACCTTGCCAATATATTTTCTTTTCAATTGCAGAATGTGGGCACTGATTTACAGTAATTTCTATTAGGAAATAAACCTTTCAATATCTGTTAGTGGCTAGGGTATCTCCATAAGGAGGACTTGTGGTACTAGGTGCAAGTTTTTAGTTTCCACCAAAGGAACTTGTGATATTGATCTGGCCAGTGACTGGGATGTTGTGAAAACCAATGTGGCCCATGCTATCACATGTCTGTCGTACGAGGCATTTTTCCTCATGGCAGATGATCTGCAGGATTGTCTCTAGCTGGACAGCATCTCCATTGGGATGGTGAGATGGACTTGTGACTTTCTGTGACACTGTTATATTCAAAAGTTGTCCAAGTGTTTGGACTATACCTTAATCAACCAAGGGCCACCGTGTTGGTAGAACTGAGGTAGTAAAGTAAAAGTCTCATCCCTATTAATATGCCAGCAGTTCCTGCCATGGCTGCATAACACTCCTCATGGGTCCTAGTCTGGTTTTGCAAAACATCAACTGGATGTGAAACTCACTCTTTACAGTGCATCTGGCATACAAGACTGCATGATATTCTTGCTCAGAATCATCACAGAAAACATGGTGCAAATGTTTCCATCTTCAGAGGTTTTGGTATTTAAATATGCAATGGGTTTGGAAGAGCTGATGTCCAACTGTGACACTGAGTGGCAGAATGCTGAAACAAAAGTTCATCTCACCCTCATCCATGCAACTAAGTATCCAGAAACAAAATTTTATTTATTATGGATATGAGGTTAATTTAGCCTAGGGCTCATAAAAATTAGTCGCTGCTTGTAATAAGCTTCTTATGGTTGCTACTGTCTGTGATATTTTATCAGTGGGTTCATGCTGATCCGCACAAAATATATCACTTGCTGTATCCCAGAGAGCTCCCAGCATCCGCCAAGTTAGTATGATCTTTCATCCTTTTGTTTTATATATTCCAACCAGATACTGAGAGTTCATTAATAATTTTGACACAGGCAGCTGAAAATGACATACGAGTGATGTCAGTTTATAATAATGGTTTATCACTACATTTTTGTCTGCAGCACCTACTGCAAATCATCAACATAATTGTTATAGTTTCATTAGGCAATTGCGGTGGAGCACTATGAGTGGTATATGATTGACAACTCCTTAATTGCAGCTGAAAGTAGGTATGGACTACATACATGCCCAAAAGGAATATGTTTGAATTGGTAAGCAGTTCTTCTTTGTATGCCGATTACTTCATTTGTTCTGTGATAATGATCTCTGTAATAGTAAAAGCTTGTTAGGTCTCTAACATCTGGAATAAAAACTAACTGCAAACAGACTTGGGAAATATCTGTAATGATAGAAAAATGTTATATTCAAAAACACATGAGTACTAAAGCTGCTTTGGGAAGAAGGTTAAGCCCTCTTTCCAGGACATCATTAAGTGAGGGGTAGCCCTTTGTTGTGAAGATGCATCAAATATGACTCTCCACTTCATGCTGCTGTATCTCTTTCTCATAACTATTTGATGAGCCAATAAAAGATGTTGGTGGAAATTTGAGGTTGGAACCACTTTGATATGTCAGCTTCAGATATAATTTGTCATCTGTGTCTTGTGGGGAGCATTGATGATGTCATTCTTCTCCAGATGCCTCTGCCAAATGAAGAAACATTTTCAGCATTACAGATGTTATCTGGAAAAATAGCTGCCAATATTTGTGGTAGAAGAACTACTCTTTTCTGATCCTTGATAGAATGGGAAGTGTGAAATCCCTCAAGAGATGCAATCATTTTCTACTAATGATCTAGCCAAATTCTAAAGGTGCGAAAGCCATTGATGGGGAGATGAGTGTTGGATCAGTGTCCCTTTAGCTATTCACTTCAATTAGTAGCTCAATGGGAAGATCATCATTTCCTTCTGTGGGATCAGCCAGTAGTTCATTACTAATGTGTGTCTTTTGAACTCATGAGGTACTGACAGATGTCTCAAAAAGGAATGAAAACTCTTGAAAATAGTAACTGTAACTTGAGCATTGTTCCATATACTTTTCAACATATGATGGACCAGTTGACGCAAGTATGATATAGTAAATGACGGCTCAAAGGCAGTGACAGCCAGTGGGTGATTTGCAACAACTTCCACTTTTAAATTACATATTTAAGTTCTGCTGGAGAAGGTAGATTTGTTAAACACATCTAAAACACAATGAGCAAGTACAGGGTGACAAATATTGAACTATATGAAACAAAATTGTGAAAACTTCTGAACGGTTTGCATTAGGATATTCAAATTGCATGGTTAACCATGGGGAATGATGGGAATTAGTTTGCACATTGTTGGTTGGTTTAGCGATGAAGCCCACTTTCATTTGAGTGGGTTCGTCATTAAGCAAAACTGGTGCATTTAAGGGACTGTGAACCACATTTCATGATCAAGAAGTCTCTTCACCCTCAATGGTTCACTGTGTGGCATGCAATGTCCATCACAGAATAATTGGTGCAATATTCCTTGATAGCACAGTGACTACTGAATGATACGTTAAGGTATTGGAAGATGATTTCATCCCTATTATCCAAAAGTGACCCTGATGTTGACAAGATGTGGTTCATGCAAGATGAAGCTTGACCCCATCAAAGCAGGAGAGTGTTTGATATCCTGGAGGAGCACTTTGAGGATCACATTCTGGCTCTGGGGTACCCAGAGGCCACTAGTGTGGACCTTGATTGGCTGTCATATTCCCCAGATCTGAACACATACAACTTCTTTTGGTGGGGCTATATTAAAGACAAGGTATACAGCAATAACCCAAAAACCATAGCTGAGCTGAAAACAGCCATTCAGGAGGTCATCAACAGCATCAATGTTCCAACACTTCAGCATATCATGCAGAATTTTGCTATTTGTCTGTGCCACATCATCGCCAATGATAGCAGGCATATCAAAAATGTCATAACCTAAATCCAAATATCTAGCGATGTTTACATGTTGAATAAAGAGTGTATGCCATAGTTTGTAAATAATTTATGTCTTTTCATATAGCTCAATAATTGTCACCCTGTACATTTTCACCTGTGGGGCCCTGTTACATACACAAGGACTGTCTGCAAGTAAACAAATCTAACACAACTCTGATTCTCATTGTCAGCTCAGTTGTGTTTGGCAGGAGTTTTCACTAGTGTAGAGTACCAAAATGGGCACAGAATACAGGATTAAAACTCAATCCATCAAAAATCCAAGCAGTACTGGTTAGTCAATCTAGACTCATTAGCTTGAAATATCAGCAATCCCTATCATCTTCAATCCTAAATGGGGAAAATATCAGCTTCTCTCCCCCCAGCAAAGAATCGAGGAGTAATAATAGATGAAAATCTAAATTCGAATGAGCACATAACTGCAATGTGCAAGAAGACATCAGCATCTCTCCATCACCTGTTGTTGTTGTGGTCTTCAGTCCTGAGACTGGTTTGATGCAGCTCTCCATGCTACTCTATCCTGTGCAAGCTTTTTCATCTCCCAGTACCTACTGCAACCTACATCCTTCTGAATCTGCTTAGTGTAGTCATCTCTTGGTCTCCCCCTACGATTTTTACCCTCCACGCTGCCCTCCAATACTAAATTGGTGATCCCTTGATGCCTCAGAACATGTCCTACCAACCGATCCCTTCTTCTGGTCAAGTTGTGCCACAAACTTCTCTTCTCCCCAATCCTATTCAATACTTCCTCATTAGTTACGTGATCTACCCATCTAATCTTCAGCATTCTTCTGTAGCACCACATTTCGAAAGCTTCTATTCTCTTCTTGTCCAAACTATTTATCGTCCATGTTTCACTTCCATACATGGCTACACTCCATACAAATACTTTCAGAAATGACTTCCTGACACTTAAATCAATACTGGATGTTAACAAATTTCTCTTCTTCAGAAACGCTTTCCTTGCCATTGCCAGTCTACATTTTATATCCTCTCTACTTCGACCATCATCAGTTATTTTGCTCCCCAAATAGCAAAACTCCTTTACTACTTTAAGTGCCTCATTTCCTAATCTAATTCCCTCTGCATCACCCGACTTAATTAGACTACATTCCATTATCCTTGTTTTGCTTTTGTTGATGTTCATCTTATATCCTCCTTTCAAGACACTGTCCATTCCATTCAACTGCTCTTCCAAGTCCTTTGCTGTCTCTGACAGAATTACAATGTCATCGGCGAACCTCAAAGTTTTTATTTCTTCTCCATGAATTTTAATACCTACTCCGAATTTTTCTTTTGTTTCCTTTACTGCTTGCTCAATATACAGATTGAACAACATCGGGGACAGGCTACAACCCTGTCTTACTCCCTTCCCAACCACTGCTTCCCTTTCATGTCCCTCGACTCTTATAACTGCCATCTGGTTTCTGTACAAATTGTAAATAGCCTTTCGCTCCCTGTATTTTACCCCTGCCACCTTTAGAATTTGAAAGAGAGTATTCCAGTCAACATTGTCAAAAGCTTTCTCTAAGTCTACAAATGCTAGAAACGTAGGTTTGCCTTTCCTTAATCTTTCTTCTAAGATAAGTCGTAAGGTCAGTATTGCCTCACGTGCTCCAGTGTTTCTACGGAATCCAAACTGATCTTCCCCGAGGTTGGCTTCTACTAGTTTTTCCATTCGTCTGTAAAGAATTCGTGTTAGTATTTTGCAGCTGTGACTTATTAAGCTGATAGTTCGGTAATTTTCACATCTGTCAACACCTGCTTTCTTTGGGATTGGGATTATTATATTCTTCTTGAAGTCTGAGGGTATTTCGCCTGTTTCATACATCTTGCTCACCAGATGGTAGAGTTTTGTCAGGACTGGCTCTCCCACGGCCGTCAGTAGTTCCAATGGAATATTGTCTACTCCGGGGGCCTTGTTTCGACTCAGGTCTTTCAGTGCTCTGTCAAACTCTTCACGCAGTATCGTATCTCCCATTTCATCTTCATCTACATCCTCTTCCATTTCCATAATATTGTCCTCAAGTACATCACCCTTGTATAGACCCTCTATATACTCCTTCCACCTTTCTGCTTTCCCTTCTTTGCTTAGAACTGGGTTTCCATCTGAGCCCTTGATATTCATACAAGTCGTTCTCTTATCTCCAAAGGTCTCTTTAATTTTCCTGTAGGCGGTATCTATCTTACCCCTAGTGAGATAGGCCTCTACATCCTTACATTTGTCCTCTAGCCATCCCTGCTTAGCCATTTTGCACTTCCTGTCGATCTCATTTTTGAGACGTTTGTATTCCTTTTTGCCTGTTTCACTTACTGCATTTTTGTATTTTCTCCTTTCATCAATTAAATTCAATATTTCTTCTGTTACCCAAGGATTTCTACTAGCCCTCGTCTTTTTACCTACTTGATCCTCTGCTGCCTTCACTACTTCATCCCTCCATCACCTACAGAAATTTAAAATGCTCTTCCCTTAACCTGAAAAAGAATCTTCTACATACACCTATACTTTCAATCATTCATTACAGCTATGTTATCCTACAAGGTCTTTCCAAAGAAAGCTCACAGTGCCTGGAACTACTTATGAATGTCTGTGTTTGTTATATCTGTAATATTCAATTTTTTTATCACATTTCACCACCATATACATAGCTATCCAGGCTGTGTTCAGACAAGCATATAGATTTCCATCTCCTCTCTCTTCTCTACTGTCTTACCAACACACACCATTCCTCATATCTCTCCTCAATCTTAATGCTTTGTCTAAACAAAATGGCAGAAACACCCATTCCCACCAGCAAAAAATCATTTCTCTCGCACTCCATCATTGAGCCACTTTCTCAGTGTTCTTCCCAGTAGCAGGAACTCCTCTTTGGAGTTACCTCCCTCCTTATGTTAGAGAAGTGCATAACATGTCCAGCTTCAGAAGACAGTTAATGACATATCTTCTGAAGCAATAATAATGGCTACCATTGTCCCTGTATACACTCATTACTGCTGTACAGCCTTCTTTGCAATCAGATATTTATCGTTTCCCAGTATTGTTAAAATGGTTCAAATGACTCTGAGCACTATGGAACTTAACTTCTGAGGTCATCAGTCCCCTAGAACTTAGAACTACTTAAACCTAACTAACCTAAGGACATCACACACATCCATGCCCAAGGTAAGATTCAAACCTGCGACCGTAGCGGTCGCGCGGTTCCAGACTGTAGCGCCTAGAACCGTTCGGCCACTCCAGCCGGCCCCAGTGTTCTTAGCTGAGGCTGTTTCCTTAAATTTCCTTTCTCCAGAACTCTCTACATTGGGGAACATCTACTTTTTAAACCAATAAATTTTACCACTATCATTATTGTTGTTACGGTCATTATTATTATTTCTTTCCTTTCTCAGACGTTATGTCTGGTTAAAAATGGAAAGCGACCCGGATCTTGATCAAGTGTGACTTCCTTTTAACTGTACGGTGTATGTTACATTGCATTTAGGAACTTTCGGGTAATTGAACATGTATCAATAATTACAGATTTTTGTAGTTGTATATATACGTTTGGATGTAGCTGTATTGCATTGATGCACTGGTGGATGTTGTGTGGTATGACTCCTGTAGTCGATAGTATAATTGGTATAATGTCAACTTTATCCTGATGCCACATGTGCTTGAATTCCTCAGCCAGTTGAATGTATTTTTCAATTTTTTCTCCTGTTTTCTTCTTTATATTTGTTGTATTGGGTATGGATATTTTGATTAGTTGTGTTAATTTCTTCTTTTTATTGGTGAGTATGATGTCAAGTTTGTTATGTGGTGTTGTTTTATCTGTTATAATGGTTCTGTTCCAGTATAATTTGTATTCATCATTCTCCAGTACATTTTGTGGTGCATACTTATATGTGGGAACATGTTGTTTTATTAGTTGATGTTGTATGGCAAGTTGTTGATGTATTATTTTTGCTACATTGTCATGTCTTCTGGTGTATTCTGTATTTGCTAGTATTGTACATCCGCTTCTGATGTGATCTACTGTTTCTATTTGTTGTTTGCAAAGTCTGCATCTATCGGTTGTGGTATTGGGATCTTTAATAATATGCTTGCTGTAATATCTGGTGTTTATTGTTTGATCCTGTATTGCAATCGTGGATCCTTCCGTCTCACTATATATATTGCCTTTTCTTAGCCATGTGTAAGGATGTGTCTTGATCGATGTGTGGCTGTGTTAGATGATACAGGTGCTTGCCATGTAGTGTTTTCTTTTTCCAATTTACTTTCTTTGTATCTGTTGATGTTATGTGATCTAAAGGGTTGTAGAACTGGTTATGAAATTGCAATGGTGTAGCCGATGTATTTATATGAGTGATTGCTTTGTGTATTTTGCTATTATTATTATTATTACTATTATTATTATCATTATTAGTGACAGAAACAGCAGTAGCAGAAGTACTACCAGTATTAACTTCATTAGTTCATAGTATTATATACTCACTTTGTGTCTATAAACATTTAAGTCATTTTAATAATATTTGTCACATTAAATTTGTTATTTCTTAGGTAAATATGACATAAAGAAGGTACTGAATGTATGAAACCTTGCTCTGTTGTAAGAGAGGGCCTGATGGCTCCATCGGATCAGGTTAAGTAAATAAATAAATAAAATATCCCAAATTGCTGCAGCCTGACTTGTAATGGTTTTCTTGCAAAAGAAACAAAATGCTCTTGCTTTCTTCTGACAGCCTTTTACTGTGTGACCCTGGTTGAGGCAAGGAAAGCATCTATTATGGGATAAGCTGGATATCAAAATCTTGAAGCAGTCACGAACATCCTTCACCTTCTTGTAATCTTGCACTTAGTGGTCAAACTGTTTACAAATGATACGCTAGGCATGTACCTTCTGTATGTCCTGACTTACATTGAACATTGATGATTGCTATGTGTCTTACTATTGTAGTTGATCTGCAAGTTTCCCCACAGATCTTTGGCACCATCAAGACCCCATCTACCTCTTATAACAAGAATTCCATCAGTTTCAGGATATTCCCCTCTGACAATCATTTTCTCTCCATATGAATTATCAATGTTGACACATGTTTTCTGAGAAAGCATGAAGTATCTTTGGAACTAAGAATGAATCATAAGCCTTTAAGCTCTCCCATAGTGCCTGTACATCCTGGATGTGCTTATTGCATTCAATAAATGTTAAGTTAATAAAATTTAGGAAATCAGATGTTATAGTTTCCACTTTGTCAAGTTAGTCTGGATTAGTACTGTCCAAGTGTATTGGTTCAAATAGTTCTGAGCACTATGCGACTTAACTTCTGAGGTCATCAGTCACCTAGAACTTAGAACTAATTAAACCTAACTAACCTAAGGACATCATACACATCCATGCCCGAGGCAGGATTTGAACCTGCGAGCGTAGCGGTTGCTTGGCTCCAGACTGTAGCGCCCAAGGTTATTAAACTAGAAAAAGTTTTCTGCAATCAACTGCTAACATATTCTATCTCATTGTCTGGCAAGAAATCATCAAATTAATTTGATTAAAGAAGCACATAGCATCGGAATGTTATGTTCTTTGTTTACATTTCAAATTAGAGAGATAGATTGCTACTCAGCATAAAGATGATACCTTGAGTTGAAGACAAGCATGACACACATTATACCTTTTGACCAAAACCCTCTTCTGCAAAGAAAACACATGCATATTCATGCAAGCAAATACACCTCACACACACACATGCACACTACCACCAGCAGCTCTGAATGGAATGTGACTGTCACCTGAATAGCAGTCTGGAGTGGGGCAGAGAGGGGGTAGGATAGCAGAATATACAGTTGGGGTCAGAGGGGGGGGGGGGGGTTGGGGGGGGGGGGAGAAGAGCACTTTCTGGCAGGACATGCAGGGACTAGAGATTGCCAGGTGCAGCATTGAGAGGTAAGTGTGTAAGTGTGAGGAAAAAATGTGTGGAGGGGGGAGTGGGGGTGGAGGGGGAAAAGGAGGGGAACAGAAAAGCAGGGTAGCAGAAAAGGAGAGGGGCAAGGAAGGGGAAAGGATTTGGGGGGGGGGGGTACCTTTACAGAGGATGGCACTCAGAAAGGTTCAGGAAATGTGAAAAGAGAGGAGGTAATAGGACAAGGGAGCAGAAACTGTTGGTTGGAGGGTGTGGGGACAGTAGGCTGAGGCTAAGATAATTTTGGTAGTGAAGAATGTGTTGTGAGGATAACTCCCATCTGCACAGCTCAGAAAAGCTGGTGGTGAAGGGGAGGATGAAGATGGTAAAGGGATGAACTAGGATGTTCCCATTCCCAATCCCAACCCCTTGCCCTGTGGAAGATTCAGGTGCAAGACCTGGCCAATCCATCCATCCACCCAGCCTCAATCTACAGTATGATAACCTTCTGTCCCTACACCTTCCACCCAGCAGTTTCCACCCCTTTGTCCTATCATCTCCTCCCTTTTCACATTCGCTCACCCTCTTTGTGTGCCACCAATGCCAGTGTGCCCACCTGTGCTTTCCCTTCCCTGCTCCTGTCATTTTCCGCTCCTCTCCTTTTCTGTTTTCCGCTTTTTCCCCGTACCTCATCTCCTGATACTGCACTTGGCAGTCTCTAGTCCACGCACACCCCATCAAACAGTGCTCATCTATCTCTCCACCTGTACTCTGCTATTTCTCCCCATTCCCCACCCCTCTAGATTGATATTCAGATGACAGTTGCATTCCTGTTGAAGCTGCTGGTCATAGCACTCATGTGCATGAGGTGTGCTTACTTGTGTGAACATGTTTGGGTGATCTTTGCCGAATAAGATTGTAGTTGAAAGCTATAATGTGTAACAGTCTTTCTGTTGTTCCTGTCACCAACTCAACATATCATCTTTACAGCGAGTAGCAACCTATCCTTTTCATATTGTTGATATTCCAATCTGGAGTTTCCATTGTTTGAATTTAGAGATAATTTTTGCTCATGTTTAGTTATAATTGCAATATTGCTAACAGGTGGTTACACTTCATAAGCCTTAATGTAAAAATTCCTCACTAGAGGTCATTCATACTCTGGAATGTAATTTAATAACTATTCTTCAACCCTGTACTACACAAGTACAATATTATTCCAATGACTAGGATATGTCCAAAAAGGTCATATAAGTTGATATGAGGGCCATACTGAAAGTAATGAGCAATAATTTTTAAAATTTTTATTTTTTATTTATTTATTTTTATCTTAATCTACATACTTTCTGCCACTTTTCAACATAGTTCCCATATCTTTGCCTATATTTTCCCAATATTTTTGCACGTATGAAAATAACCTTATGATACAACTCATTTCCAACTTCCCAAAGACACTGATGCACTGTCTGGCAAATATTCTCCACCATCTTGTTACAATGGCCTTGCACATTTTCGTTAACAGAATCAAAAAGATGATAGTTGGAGGGTGGAGGCTGTGGAGGAGTCTTCCACTCGAATGTTCTCATATTCCCCACAGTGACATGAGTAGTGTGAGGATGTGAGTTATCCTGTTGCTGGATAATCTACTTCCTCAGAGGGCGGGGGGAGGGGGGTGCTGTGCATTGCATGATGGAGCTTCAGAAGTGCTTGGCTGTAGCAGACAGCATTTATGGTTTGTCAGTGCTGAATACTTTCTCATCAGATGACACTGCCTTAATTTTCTTCTTCAGTGGCGAATCTAAGTGACAACATTCCATTTTCTAGTGTTTTACTTCAAACTCATAATGGTGGAATCACAATACTCATAAAAAACGATCATTTTTATTTTGAAATCTCTAAAGAAAGTTTCAGGTGATGGCTCTTTCTTGAAGTTTATGGTCTTTGGTCAATAAATGTGGAACCCACTGGGCAAAACTTTTTAATAACCTAAGATTTGAATTATTTTTTCCGTTGCACAATGTCATACTGCAAGTTTTGCAGTGATTTCATTCACTGTGACATGCCTGTCTTCTCTAATGAGCTGATTATCTCTTTCCATGTTGCCTTCCTTGGAGGTAGTTCAAGGGCAACCACTACTAGGCTCATCATGGATATTCATGTTTCCATCTTTGAAATGTTTCACCCATCTCCTAACACAGCTCATGCCCATGAAGAACTCTCCAAAGGCACACTGAAGTCTGTGACAAATTTCAGCAGCAGATTTTCTCTATTTAACAAGTAATACAATGATGACATACTGTCAAAATGAAATATTGATGTCAGCAACTTTTGGAAGTACTGCTTGTGGTCACATCATAATGCTTAAGTAACTTAGCTAAGAGCATGTGCTATGTGTTACACATGAAGGAAGTCCATTGTTTAGACCCTCAGAATTAATGTGTAAGTCATCTCATATTACTGTAGACATCCCAGATTCCAAAAGGTACTGTCCATGGCACTTTTCCTGGGTTTCAGCACCAGAAAATGTGTGGGAACTATTAGTAAGTGATATAGTGTCAGTCAACATATAACTTTATTTTACACAATACATACAGATCATGGAATATCTGATTGGTTAGCCAAGCGCACCAATGCACTGCTTTCTGTACTCGGGTAGGCTCGTCAACCATGGATCGAATCCACCCGGTGGATTAATGATGGGGGCCGGTATGCCGGCCAGCCTGGATGTGGCTTTTAGGCGGTATCCCACATCTCGCTAGGTGAATACCAGGCTGCCTCTGTTACATGACTTGCAGGCATTTGAAAATGGTTGCACTATTCCATGGCTTACACTAGACACAGACAGCTGGGGTACACTAATTCAGTCCCGGAGGGTTTGTGGTGGCAGCAGGAAGGACATCTGGCCATCCTCTGTAACTAACATTGCCAAATCAATAGTAACACGGCCTACCCCTTGTAGAGCAGGAATAAGGTCCCAAGAAAGGAAGGAAGAAATACACATCATGTAAGTTACATAACACCATTAGCTATAGATGCAAAGGTGCCAATACAAATCAGAGATGCTATTTAAAGATCCCCCAAAAAGTGTTGCTCTGTCTACAGGAAGGCTACAACTTTAGAAATTTTTCATGAAATGGAGGGAGATTTGAATACAATTAGTGTCTGGTAAAAAGATCTGCAAGTGACCCTAACCTATCAGGAAAAGGATAAGATTGCTGCTCACTGTAAAGACGACTTGTTGAGTTGCTGACAGGCACAGCAAAAATTCTGTTACTCATTAGAGCTTTCAGCCAAAGCCTTCCTCAGCAAATGAATAACACATGCCTTCACACATGGAAGCAGATCTTGTGCACACATGTACGTTACCACTGGCATTAAATAATAATAATTTTATGTTTGTTACAGACAGATCGATTTCAAGGTTTGGAACTAATTGATAGGTCTGATTTAACTGTTGGTGTGGAAGAAGTTGATATTAAACCAATAACCTTGCCGGATATAAGTACTGCCATGGATCTTGATTGGAAAGCAACTTTCTCTATTTTTTTACCAAAGCACCAAAAATGTGCGACACAGCTTATGGAAATTTTCTTAGGTAATGTATATTTTTAGTTATTTACAAGCTATTTAATAAACCACATTTCCTGCAAAGGCCAACAAATTACACAAACTAATGTCTTGCTATTTGTTGAAATTTTCTTATATGTATTATGTGCATTAAAAAATGTAAGACGTTTTTGAGACCTTATTTACATTCATTATTGTGTTTTGTCTACATGATCAACATATCCATGCACATGTGAATTTGCACCATTGATACAATGAGAAACAACTTTAATGTACCCTTAGAAAGATCTCTGATATGTAGAAGATACTCTCATAATTATCAAATGATAGAAAATAATCCAGGTTCAAAGAGAAAATTCATTTGAATGTAGGATGACAGTTTGTTAAGTTGATTTAGGTGTAGATACCAAACTGGGCATTTTGAATTAGGACAGATTGCTACCCACACATGTGTGTCAGTTGTTCACTTATGAATGTGTGTGTGTTTTTCTAAATCTGAATAAGGACTCTGTCTGATAGCTTAGTTAACTTTAGATGTACTTTCAAATGTGACTGTCTGCCATTCAGTGCCTTCTCTATGTTGTAAATAGCTATCTACCCCAATTCATACTGTTGTTATTTCATCCCAGATTTTTGACTGTTTGATAGAAACAGTTCTGAAATTCTTATTACTATCTCCTGGGCTTTTGGATGTTTATTTATTTATTTATTATCTTTTTTTGCATATAGTCACCAAGTGGTGACTTTTGCAAATGTCATAGCATTTTATACAAATTTTGTACAAACAGTAGGAATTTGCAATTCACATGTACAAGATGCACTTGGAAATATATGGTACAGTATTTCATAATGCAACATACAGTTGTTACATAGTATAGGTATCTGAATTTACAGCATGTTGTTACAAAAATAATATGTATTACAGTCACCTCAGAATAGTACACCATACCGAGCAAGGTGGCACAGTGGTTAGCACACTGGACTCGCATTCGGGAGGACGACGGTTCAATCCCGTCTCCGGCCATCCTGATTTAGGTTTTCCATGATTTTGCTAAATCGTTTCAGGCAAATGCCAAGATGGTTCCTTTGGAAGGGCATGGCCGATTTCCTTCCCAATCCTTCCCTAACCCGAGCTTGCGCTCCGTCTCTAATGACCTCGTTGTCGATGGGATGTTAAACACTAACCACCACCACCAGTATACCATATAGATAGAAGAGTTAGGCCAACATGTGAGAATAGCTAGTTTTAATATCTGTATTCATTCAGTGAGTACAAACATTTGAGAGTTAAGAGTGATTTTAATTCCCTTTTGAATACTTTACCTCTGTGGCATCTTATAGCACTTGAAAGTTTGTTAAACCATATCTGACCATAAATCCAAGGACTATGATCTGTTGTCTTTAGTTTGGTTCTGTTTATGAAGAAGCAATCTTTTTGTCTTGTGTTATGGGTATGCACATTAGAGCACTTAATTTCATTATTTTTATAGTCCACAAAGAATATACTGTTAGATATTTGTGTTGTACGAAGGTTCCCCTTCACGAATCTCTGTATCCTAGTCGATGCATGGTCCTGATTGCTCTTTTCTGTTAGGATTCTGTTCATGTGTCTGCAGCATACCTCTATTCCATAATTAATATATGCAAATATTGTCCCATAATAAGCAGTTTTTAATGTTTGTTCAGAGACTAATTTTGATAGTTTGCTAATTAAGTGCACTGAACTGCTGATTTTGTTGCATACAAATTTGATATGGTCTACTCATCTAAGATTTTTGTCTAGGCATATCCCCAAAAATTTACATTTGTTAGTGTCTACTTTTTTGATGCCAATTACATTATCAATACAAGTTTGGTCTGAATTACCAAGTTCAAATGGTAATAGCTGGGATTTGCTAATTGATCATGGAAGTAAGTAGTTATTTGACTTAAGCCATCAGTTGCAGCCAATGTCAAGTCATTAGTTTGTTTGCAAAAGAACAAAAGTGAGCTATCATCTGCCTCTAAATCGTTAATGTAGAGCAGGAAAAGGAAAGGGCCCAATACGGAGCTCTGGGGTACACCTTGTTTTGCTGTTTCATAGCTGGATTAGAAATGTTTGATCTGACCATTAATTTCATAACTCAGCTTAGGACACTGCTTACAATTGGTTAGATAAATGATCAGTAGTTGTATGCATGTGGCATTTATATTGTAAGTTTCCAGCTTGCTTAGTAGTAACTCATGGTTCACAGAGTCAAATGCATTGGTAAGGTCTAGAAATATCCCTGCTGTCTGTATTCCTTCATCCAGGGCATAATACACCTTGTGAAGAAATTTGGCAATTGCTGTAATGGTACTGTGATGTTTTCTGAAGTCATGCTGTGTTTCTGCTAGTAAATTATTCTTTGTGAAATAATCAATATATTATGTCAACAAAACAATTTAAAATATTTTACTGAAAATTGCTATTAGTGATATGGGCCTGAAGTTTGACAGCTCTTCTCTTGATCCTTTTTTATGCACGGGTTTAACTGTACTTTTCTTCAATATATTTGGAAATGTGTGCTCCATGATACTACTGTTGATCATATGGGTAATTATTCCAACTAAATCCTTATTGCATTTTTAATTATAATACTACTCAGTCCATTCCAGCTAGATGAGGTCTTATTCTTTAAGTTATTTATTATTTTTCCTATTTCCTCCACACACACTTCCTTGAATTCAAAACCAGTTTCCAGCCTAGGGTAAGTCTTTACCATCTGAGTCAGTCCTGTGTTATCAACTGGATTCACAGATGAAGATATAAAATATTCATTAAATGTATTGCAGATTTTATCTGGATCATTAATATGGTTTCCTTCATGTTGGATTCTGTCAATTTGAGCATCGAACTTAGCGGTGGCTTTGCGATATCTATTTACTATATTCCATGAAGTCTTCCCTATATTTGTTGACTGAGCTATTTCCTTATCTAGGATCTGTTTTCTTAAATTTGAGAGCTGTTCCTGAAATTGTTTTCTAGTTTGATTGTACTTATCCTTACATATTTGCAATTTACTTGACTTATGTAGCACCCTTATGTCCTCGATATTTTGCCTGAGTTTAATCATGTAAGCTGAAAGAGTCAGTCGGGTGTTTTTTACATTTTGGTTGTGAGTTACTACTATCTTGATTTCTTTCACTGGGCAGCAAAAATTAAGATATTATAAAATAATATCATAAAATTTGGCCCATTTATATTTGGACCCTCTTTGCTGAAGAACTAATTGCCATTCCTCAGATGCTAGTTTACTTTTAAAATCATTAATGTTTTTCTCTTTAAGCATTCTTTTATGTTCTACGACCTGAGTTCTTTCTTGGATGCTTGTGTGTTCATAGCCTGCAAATTGACATTTGTCACCTGTTTAGTGGAAGTCCACATTCCAGCATCTAATAGTATCTTTTACCTCTTTACTTAGTATTATGTAGTCTATTCTACTAAAGTTGACTGAGTTACTCTTATATCTGAATTTACTGTATTCATAAGATTATAGGATTTAAGGGTATCTATTAGCCTGCTGCTGTGGTTATTGCAAGATGTTGCCTCTATATTCAAGTCACCAAGTATTGTTATCTCGTTTGGGTCACAGTGTCCCACTATTCTACTGAAAATATCTATAAAACGCCCTACCTCTGATTTTGGTGGATGATAAATCCCAATAATTTTCTGTTTCACCATGCCCTTTCCGCAACCTTTGATATGGAGTTCAACGTCTGTCACTTCAGTCAAGCTTTCATTATTATACAGATCTAGATTGTTTAATTTATTCACTTTGAGCTGCTCTCTAACAAATACTGCTACATCTCCACCTTTAAGATCCTGTCTACAGTAGCTATTTCCTAGGAAATAGCCATCTAGTTTAAAGTAAATAATTTCCTCAGATTTCAGTCCGTGCTCAGTTAACACAACTACATGAGGTGAATGATCATTTACAAAAGTCTGCAAAACATTGAACTTATTTCTAAGATATTGTATATTTAAGTGCATGAGCCTTAATGGTACTTTTAGTTTGTCACTTTGAATTTCCTCCTGTTCTGGACTGTTTATATTGGACCAAATCCAGTTGGAGTTGGCCCTTTCCACTAGTTTCCCTGCGTGTTGGGATTTAGGGTAATAGCCAGTCTGTTTTCACAGCTGTTTTCACGAATTGTTACGTCAACAGCTTTGTTTATGTCTGATGCAAGTCCTTTTTTATCAGATAGATTTAAATGTTGAACATGCGTTGTGAAACTAGTGTTTTCATAGCTTTTGACGTCAAGAAGTTTTTAAACTTGGAGCAAAAATGTTGTAATTTTTGATTTGTTCATCAAATTTCACTATTTAAACAAGACTAGTCCGCTAAAACAAATCTCAGAGGTAAATTCACTACTATCACATTTGTAGTTGAAAGCAACTGCAAGATAACGATCAGATTTCTTATAAATGCACTGGCCTTGTTGCAGCAAACATCATTTGATACTGCTATGAGAACAACTTTTTTTTTTTTTTTTTTTTTTTTTTTTTTTTTTTTTTTTTTTTTTTTTTTTTTTTTTTTGTATATTGCTGGTTAAATTTCCGAATGTCGCTCTAGGCTTAACAACAGCTGATACACTCACGTTCTCCTCAGCAGAGTTTGATGCAAAGTTTGAAACATTGCGTGCATGGTTGTCTCCAAATATTTTTAATTTGAATCCATTATCTATTTGTTTTTGCGTGGCTGAAGAATTGTTTTTTGGAGATTTTGTGTTTGTTTTAGTGATTTTTAAAACTGCAGAGCTGTCTTCAACATTGTCAGACACAACCTTTTTTTTGTTTGGGTTTTGACTATTCCTGGAACACTTGTACTCATCTGCTGTTCTTACACTATTTTTACCTGAGTTGTCATGTTCTATTTTTTTTGCTGCAGCACATTTCTTGGGTTGACTTGACTTAACAGTTAGAGTTATTTGTTTTCATTCACTTTTAAATTATTGCTGCTCCCCAGGATTTTGCATTTGTGTTCTAAAGCAGCACATGTTATTTGTAGTGCTTCAATATCATTTTGCAACATTTCAATTATTGAATCCTTGTCTCTGATAATGTTTATATACTTCTTTTCCCACGTTTCTGTTACACACACATCACATGACCACAATTAGTCCACAATTTTTAATTTTATGTTTATTTTGCAACAGTTTTCATGAAACCACCATTTACATTATTTGCACTCGATTCCTTTCCTGAAATTTTTTTTCATAACTTGCAATTGTCACCACTTTTCATGTCACTTTAATCAGAACTATTTACACCCGCTAGTCTGATCGGCACCATCATACAGTCTTCCCAAGGTAACAGAAGGCCCCTACTATCGCATCCCGCAACTACCCTCCCGACCTGGTACAGAAGCAAATAACCAGAGCCACTTCCTCATCCTCTCAAACCCAGAACCTCCCACAGAAGAAACACAAAAGTGCCCCACTTGTGACAGGATACTTTCCGGGACTGGATCAGACTCTGAATGTGGCTCTCCAGCAGGGATACGACTTCCTCAAATCCTGCCCTTGTGATGTTACAAAATAGAAGTGATGTTGCTATTCAATGGAAAGTTGGAAATTGAGATTTAACTAACTGTTTTATCAATCACAATTGGCGTAAGAATCATGGATTGACCATTGTCATAAAATATTGCATTATGAGATGTGAATAGTTTTTACTTGCGGTTTCGCGTGGCTTGAGGCAGTCACAACTAGCGTGCTATTGATTAAGAAGTTGCGTTATCGTCTTTCTAATTACTTCATGATCGTAGATACGATCATACCCGGTTGTGAAGTTATTGTTATGACAAAAAAATTTCCTAAGGGACCAGAAAGTTCTTAAGGGCGCAAAAACAACTGTAACATCACACAAAAGAGAAATTCAATATTAAAGCTGATGCAAGAAGACGATAAAACAGTTTTCTTTTTATCAATGTAACACGCACATTGGACTGCTGATCTTGGAGTCTGTAATATTAGCAAAATGCATAATTAAAATGAAAATAATACTGAGGAGATAATAGGAATGAGCACTGGTAAATGATTCAGTATTCCCAGAACAAATATTTATTATAACTAAAACATATATCGTACCTTAAGCTTAATACTACAATGACGGTAGATTTTTATGTCCATATCATGTCCACTGAGCGCTCTTTTATATAGCCATTGTCTTCTTTGAGTCGCTCGTGCGTCGTCACGGTAAGTTACAACAGTTCTTCTTCCTACACTTCACTCAAAACTTAGACGGAACACGTTTTTATTTATTTAGTAAAAATAATTAGATCAGACCGCCACAAATCTGCGTCCGTCTTACTCGAGAAAAACAGTAAAAGTCTTTTTAGCGCTCAAGGCTTCATTTGTTCTCCAGCGAACAAAATAGTGAAGGATCGCATATCCATCCGTACTTTTCTGTTTATATTGCCGCCCAAAGACGACGAATTACATTATCTAGAAAATTCCACCGTCGCCATGCGACGCCTTATTATATATTAATCATTCTTTATAAACAAGTATTTGCCTTCTGGCTGAATTTGCTGTTTTAATTAAGCCAAAAATAGCGAATATCACACCCTGAAATGAGATCCATCCTTCATGAAATCCTCCCCACTCCACCGAGAGTGTCTTTCCGCCGTCCACCTAACCTTCGTAACCTCTTAGTTCATCCCTATGAAATCCCCAAACCACCTTCCCTACCCTCTGGCTCCTACCCTTGTAACCGCCCCCAGTGTAAAATCTGTCCCATGCACCCTCCTACCACCACCTACTCCAGTCCTGTAACCCGGAAGGTGTACACGATCAAAGGCAGAGCCACGTGTGAAAGCACCCACGTGATTTACCAATTGACCTGCCTTCACTGTGACGCATTCTATGTGGGAATGACCAGCAACAAACTGTCCATTCGCATGAATGGACACAGGCAGACAGTGTTTGTTGGTAATGAGGATCACCCTGTGGCTAAACATGCCTTGGTGCACGGCCAGCACATCTTGGCACAGTGTTACACCGTCCGGGTTATCTGGATACTTCCCACTAACACCAACCTATCCGAACTCCGGAGATGGGAACTTGCTCTTCAATATATCCTCTCTTCCCGTTATCCACCAGGCCTCAATCTCCGCTAATTTCAAGTTGCCGCTACTCATACCTCACCTGTCATTCAACAACATCTTTGCCTCTGCACTTCCGCCTCGACTGACATCTCTGCCCAAACTCTTTGTCTTTAAATATGTCTGCTTGTGTCTGTATATGTGTGGATGGATATGTGTGTGTGTGCGAGTGTATACCCGTCCTTTTTTCCCCCTAAGGTAAGTCTTTCCGCTCCCGGGATTGGAATGACTCCTTACCCTCTCCCTTAAAACCCACATCCTTTCATCCTTCCCTCTCCTTCCCTCTTTCCTGATGAGGCAACAGTTTGTTGTGAAAGCTTGAATTTTGTGTGTATGTTTGTGTTTGTTTGTGTGTCTATCGACGTGCCAGCGCTTTCGTTTGGTAAATCACATCATCTTTGTTTTTAGATATGTCTTAGATATTTGTTAGGGGAAATTAGAAACACACTGTGTATGGCACTATTTATGAATGAGAAGACTGTTGTTAATAAAATTCATTTGTAGAAGATGTTAAACCATATATATTGGTATTAAAAATAGCTTCAGATGTTGTTATTTTGTTAATAGCTCAAATTTTAAATAAAATAAAATGTTTAAGATTAAAAGAAGGAAAAATGCAAAGGAATCTACTAACCCATGTAGATAAGATTGGTCTGTAGTATAAGAGATGGCAGAGTCACAATAATAGAGAAGGAAAGTTGCTACTCACCATATAGCGGAGATGCTGAGTCGCGATAGGCACAATAAAAAGATTCACACAATCAGCAGTAGACACACATACACACACGCACTCACACACTCACGCAAACGCAACTTGCACACACATATGCAGTCTCAGAGAGCTGGAACTACACAGCGAGCAGCAGCACCGGTGCATGATGGGGGTGGCGACTGGGTGGGGGTAAGGAGGAGGCTGGGGTAGGGAGGGGGAGGGATATTATGGTGGGACTGCCATATGGATCCTTCCCACCAGCACCAGCTTTTCTGAATTGCACAGGTGGGAACTTTCCCTGCAATACACCCTATGTTCCTGTAACCCTTCTGGCTTCAACCTTCGTTAGTCACTGTCCTTACCCATCCAGCCACCTCCCTGTTCCCATTCCAGCACTACACAGCTGTCATTTCACCACCACACCCAGTCTTTTAATTTCTTTTTATTTCTCTCCTTTCTGCTACTTACCCCTTCCCCCCTCCGCACATTCTCTCCTGCCCTCCGTCTAAACTGCAACACTTCATTGTCCACCACTCCCACCATACTATCCCTCCCCCTCCCCGGCCCAGCCTCCTCCTTACCCCCACCCAGTCGCCACTCCCATCATGTGCTGGTGGTGCTGCTCACAGTGTAGTTTCAGCTCTCTGGGACTGCAGACATGTGTGCAAGTTGTGTTTGCCTGAGTGTGTGTGTGCGTGTGTGTATGTGTGTCTACTGCTGACAAAGGCCTTAGTGGCCAAAAGCTATGATTGTGTGAATCTTTTTATTGTGCCTATCGCAACTCAGCATCTCTGCTATATGGTGAGTAGCAACATTCCTTTTCTTGTATTGCTACATTCCAGCCTGGATTTTCCATTGTTTGATTTTAGATGACAGAGTCATTAATTTTTGGTGTCTACTCTTTTCCATCTGCAAAAACAGAATGGCAAAGGCCAAAATAAATGTGACTCTCGAAAATGTAGGCTGCAGAATTAAACAGTGATCTGAATAGTGGGAGTTATGGCACAAGAAACTATTGAGGAAATTGATTGGCATATGTTGTTATACATTCACTTTCTGTTTAATCCTTTAGGGGTCCCATTTCTTCCAAGTTGTTCCTATTTCATTTGCCAGCAAACACATAACACACAGAAAAAGTGATTTATTTAGTTTCAGTACCAGAACTCCCATGTTTTAAGAATTAATTTTCTTTCTTTGGGTGTAGTTTCATTCTAGCCTTTTTTTCACGGAAAGGTTAATTGAAGTTTATCATGTTTTTGAAAATGTTCCTAAATTTTTTCTCTTCTTGTGTTTTGATATTTCTGATGACGAAGATGTGTTCCTCCAAAACACATTAAATTAGACATTTTATGTCATGTGTGGCCATCAACATTTTAATTTTCTGGTTGAGTTTAGCTATGGACTCATATAAGATCATGAATAAATTCGAAAATTGATACCAGAAGTCACTGTGAATTCAGTGAAATGCTTGTGCCTCACAGGAAACCTGTGTTACTCTTTAACGACCAGATTGAAATAAGATGCTTTTTCCTTCACCAAAAGAACTTGCTAAACAATAGAGCTTAGAAATACGTATTTTGGTGTGCATTGATGTGAACTGAAAACTTAAATTCCATGCTCAGATGATGGCACAGACTTATTTGCAAAATGTGAGAATGAGTAGCACAGTGGCATGGTCATCATTTTTTAATGAACGCTATATGAAAGAATCATTTTACAAATACTAATGGATTGAATTTAAAATAAAAAAGTTTTTTATTTATTTGAAGGGTAATAAGCGCGTAATAGAACTACTAAATACTTATTTACAATGAACACATTACTGCACTGAACTGGCGCAGAAGTTAGATTGTACTTACACACACACACACACACACACACACACACACACACACACACACACACGCTTATTTATTATTTACAATGAACACATTACTGCACTGAAATTGTGCAGAAGTTATATTGTACTTATATATACACACACAAATCAGTTGGTTTTACTGAGAAATTCATCAATGGAGTATAAGGAGTTGGCCACCAATAAATCCTTTAGGCTTCTCTTAAACTGAATTTCATTGGTTGTTAAGCTTTTTATGGCTGCTGGCAAGTTATTGAAAATGTGTGTGTGTGTGTGTGTGTGTGTGTGTGTGTGTATTCTGAAATAGGTAACTTTTGAGCAGGACACCATCTCAAAGCTTTGCCATATTAGGGAGTTGAAGAGGGAGACAGAGAGGGGCGCGAGCAAGGAAGGGGGGTGGGGTGGGGGGGAACAGCTGGCTGTACTGTCAAACGTGTCAAATCAGCAAGAAGTGTAATGATGCTGCAAGTTGGTTAGCTTCAGTCTAGACATAACCATCAACTTCAGTGCTCAACAGACTGTGGAAAACAGTGTCCAGACAACTCATGGAATAGCCAGACAAGATAGGGGAGGGGGGGAAGAGTCAAGGCTAAAAAGTCCAAAAAAGTGCTTCTGCTTGGGACTAGTTTTGGGAGGAGTACTTACAAATCCATAAAGAACTCTTATGTAATAACACCAAGTAACTACCAGTTTTGAGCCAAGTGTAAGGCTCAGCAGTGTCATATTTGATGCAGTTTCCCTCGGGGAATATCTTGGTAAAGAACACTGCATAATACTTAATGGAGACTGTAATGTCAAGTATGCAATTGAGAATGATATCACACACATAACCAAGGTTGCCAAGTTTTTCTAAACCAAAGTTGGGATTTTTTCGTCACATATGACACTTTTAAATTGAACAAAATTGGAATTTTTAACGTGTGTCTTTAACGTCAATTTTGCCTCAGTGAATCATGCTAAACTATGAGAGGCATACAATACACTGGACTGAATAGCTAATCATTTTCATCTTTGTGAAGCCATGGGGAGACCTTACACCATTCGTCATTAAAATTGGTTATCAGTTTCACCTTTTGCTTCTTTTTTGTCACTGATATTTCATTAGTTTCACTGGTGATGGATAGACTACTGTAAAAATGCTTCACCATCAGTGACAATAACCAACTCTTTCCATCAATATCTAACTTGCTAGTGAATTCATTGTAACTTAGCCTACTGCAAACCCTGCCCTCACATTCATTGCCATCAACAAGCCACACCTGCTTCTGCAAACAGAAGTCAGATGTAAAAATTGATTAAATGTTGTTTGCAGTTGAAACTATGGATATAGCAATCGGATTCTAAGCTGCACTCATCTAGGTGCATATATTCCATTTCTGTGATTTGTAAATGACATCTTGTTATGCATGGCACGTCTGAAGAAATACCTTAAAATTTTTTAATATCCTGTAGTGATATCAGGAGCTCATCTTTATAATTTAACAAGCTTCTTAAGTTTTGCTGGAAAATATGGAGGTTGGTGCACTTGATGTGAATAGATGTATTTAAGGAGCCATCTGAGAGGTGAGCTGAATATCTAGGAAGGTGGTTTGTTGAGTTGAGAAGGAGTGAGTGAAGTGGGTTTAGGAGTAGGCATTGAGGTTATGGAGGAATGACCAATGGTTTCCTTGCCATGAATCCAGAACCTGAAAATGTCATCAGTGTATCTGAACCAGATGTGAGGTTCTAGGAGTTGACTGCATAGGAAGGATTCTCCAGATAGTTCATAAATATGTCAGGATAGGATGGTGGTATGTGAGTACTTCTGACAGTACTATGGATCTGTTTGTAGATTTGGCCTTTAAAAACGAAATACATGTGGGTCAGGATGTGGTTTGACTAGGAGGATTAGGAAAGCGGTGGTGGGCTTGATATCATATCAGGAAGCCACTGAGAAAGGTAGTGTTCCATGGTCACAAGGCCATAGCCATGAGGAACAGTGGTGTATAAGAACACCACATCCACAAGACCAGCAAGGATGGGAGGTTATGGACAATAGTTTTGAGGTGTTGGTCACCAAAGGCAGAGCTTTGTTTTGCAGTAGCATTGTACATACTCACAATGATACAACCAGTAGGGAGACCTTTGTGGCTGGATTTACAGAGTTTGGGGAGTACTTAAAATGTAGGAGTATGTGGGATTGTTGATGTGAGAAGGAGATGGATTCAGGAGCCAGGTTTTGTGATGGACTTATGGTCTTGAGTGGTTGCTGGCCATGTTGGATGTCTGGGTTTGGACCTCGGTTATAAGATATGTGTACTGAGGTGTGCAAAAATTGGTGGAGACTCTTAGTGACATAGCCACTAGGATTCATGAGAACTGCAGTGGAATTTTTGTCTGCAGAAAGGATGATAAGGTCTGGACTGGTTTTCACATAATGGATAGCTATGTGTTCCATAGGAGTAATATTGGACTCGCTGGGGAGGGATTTAGGAAAGGAATGTGAGTAATTCCTGATATATTACCATGGGATGACTGGGTGGAAGAGGAGGATCATGGATGCAGGGAGGCTGGGACTGTTTTAAATAAGGTTGTTATGTAAGGTTGTGGTTGGCCATTTTCAATGAGGTGCATGGCAAAGAAATGTCTCCACAAACGGAATGAGTAAAGGAAATAAGGACATTTGTAAGTCCAATGTGGTTGAACTTAGGCTTGGGTCTAAAAGTGAGGCCTCTAAAGTACTGAGACCTCTGCAGGGGTCAGAGTTTTGGCAGAAAGTTTGACAATGGCATTAAGGAGTGTGTTTTCAGGAGCAGTGTATTTTATGGAGAGTGGAAGAAGTTTTTTGGGGATGTGGAAGGTGAAGTAAATCAGCAACATGTGGTTGGTGAATTATGAAGTGTTGATTGAG
The DNA here is from genome assembly GCF_021461395.2 of Schistocerca americana. Lineage (NCBI taxonomy): Eukaryota > Metazoa > Arthropoda > Insecta > Orthoptera > Acrididae > Schistocerca > Schistocerca americana. The sequence continues at coordinate 634,849,656 of NC_060120.1, read as the reverse complement.
AGGAAGGGAGGGTTGGACCAGAATGGCAGGGTCTTGCTTGGCTTTGGTAATACCATATGGGCATAAGATAGGAGCAGCTGGGACAGCTTCCTCAGATACTGTTGGGAAATCTGTTCCATCTATGGAAGGGCAAGAGTTTCTATTTCATTGATGGTGTTTAGGAAGTTGTCATCACAGAGTAGAAGGATTTTGTGAAATGAGTAGAAGCTGTCAGACATGGTTTGAACTTGGACTGCATGATTGTGGAAGACCAGACAGGTGAGGGTGAGGGATTGATGGGATTGGAAGAGGTGAAGGCTCTTGTAGTAGGCTGCGTGACAGCTCAATAAGGCAATTTAATGGTAATACCGTTAGATGAGATACCATGAGCTAGACAGTATTTCAGAAAGAGGTTGTGTGACTGGAGTTTTGTTAGGGCAAAGGAGAGTTATTACAATTGGTTGTTGAAATTGGCAGAAGTGAAATGAGCAGGGATTCATGGCTAGATGGTTGGGAGACACTAGGAGTGATTGAAAAACTAGTTAAGACAGGTATAAAATGAGAAAGTGAAAACTTGGGATCAAAGTGTTATAACAGAAATATATGGTAGGCACTATGGTTGGTCAGGACAGTCCAGAAAGATTGTGAGGGTGATGCAGGGTAGGTAGCGCTGAGAAATAATTGTTAAGAACAAAATTTATATGCTGTGCCATTTCTGAGTTAACTAGCATTGAAGTTAGCCATTCAGGCCATTACACACACAAATTCAAGCAGCCTGCTGGAGATGGTGTCACCAAATGTGTTCATTATTTGGTTTCATAAACCAAACAAGAGAGGAATACAATAATTAGATATGGAATGGCAGTAAGAATCGAACTCAAGTCAAAGGCTGAACAGTCTGAAGCACTAAAATCTGTGTCCTGAGAATGACTGACACTAATTGTATCTGGGGGGCCACTTGAATTTGTGCAGGCAATGGCCTGTATGACTAACTTCAATGCCAATTAACTCAGAAATGGTGCAAAATAGCAAATTTTTTCTTAACAATTATTTCTCAGTACAAACTACCCTCCAACATGCTTACAAACTTCTCGGACTGTTTCCAGCCACCCTGCATAGAGAGCTATTTACAAAGCTAGAAGGAAGGTCAGAAAATGTTTGAAAGAAACAGGAAGTAGTAGGTCTGCTCATAAATCAGTATGTTCAGTCTCAATATTATGAGAAGGAAAGTTGCTACTTACCATATAGTGGAGATACTGAGTCACAGATAGGCACAACAAAAAGATTTTCACGCTTACAGCTTTCAGTCAATGGCCTTTGTCAACAACAGACAAACACACACACACACACACACACACACACACACACACACACACACAAAACCTGCCTGAGACTGCAGCTGTGTGTGTGAGTTGCGTTTGCATGAGCATGTGTGTGCGTATGTGTATCTATTGTTGGCAAAGGCCATTGGCCGAAAGTTTTAAATGTGAAAATCTTTTTGTTGTGCCTATCTGATGCAGCATCTCCACTATATGGTGAGCAACAACTTTTCTTTTCGTAATATTGTTACATTCCATCCTGGATTCTCCATTGTTTGATTTATGTTCAGTCTCAAATTGACATGCATGAATAAACATGCACAACTGATTAACAGTCAAGTTGGTAGTATGAGTTGTGACGGTTCACCTGCTTTCTTTCTTTCTTCGTTTTTTGTCCTCAGTGTTAACGTACTGGCTGAAAAAATAGGAGGTGGAAGTGCAGTACTGTCTACTGTAAGTGATGTAGCCGACAGGTGCACATGTGTGTTCCAGTTGTTTACTTTCACTTTTCACAACCCCCCTCCCCATATACACATTTAATGCGGCCAGTACACTATTGTTTAACTTTTGATAAGCCTCATTAATAGTTTTCAGTTATGTATATTTTAAAGTTTTTGAAAACTGTTTCTCCATGAGTCTCTTGGGTGCAGTCCACATATAACTCTTAAAGCTCGCTTCTGAGCAATGAACAATAGATGACCATGAATATATGTGAGTCATGGAAAATTCCTACAGATGTGTTGACAGACATCAAAAAACATGTCTAATGAATACAAGAACTAATTTTCATGGGGAAATATGTAAATGGTCCTTACCACTTCGCTCGTCCCACTTGTGTTTTTTTCATGGAAAGATTGTAAAAATAAGATTAGAATAATCACATAAGTAGTCTTTCATTTATTATCCATGCAAATCACTGTGGCTGTGCGGCGTTGGTGTGCAACATGACATCGCTGCAGCATTGCAGGTCAGCTTGCACAAACACTTTGCCTGTGCCATGCCATGTCAGCACGTGCAGTCGGAGACCAGCCATGTGTGCGCGTAAACCAGTGGTGGGGCCAAATGGTCGTGTGGCAGTAGTGGTTCCTCTACAAAGTCCCCTGGAATAGCCAATGACTGCTCGTACATGAGGTCAACAGATGAAACGCCGATTTCCTCCATGGGAGTAACTCGTAGGCTGAGCAGTACCAGGTGAAGTGCCTCTGTCACTCTCATGTCATGGCAAGTTAAGGAGACTTTTAGCGTCCTGTGGAGCCTCTCTACCATGCTGTTTGACGCTGGATGGTAGCTTGTCATTTTGTGCAGCTGCACTCCACACAGTCAGGTGATGTGTGTGAACAGCATGCAGTCAAACTGGTGGCTGTGGTCAGTTGTCACCTGACTGGGGCAGCCGAAGTGGGCCACCCACGTTTCGATGAAGGCTGTGGTGTCATCTGCAATCGGCATCGCTTCCGGCCAGCATGTAAAACAGTCTACCATGGTCAGCAGGTAGTGCTTGCCATGGGACGAGGGAAGAGGAACCACGATGTCCACGTGAATGTGTGCGAAGTGCCGTGTTGCATCAGGGAACACGCTGATGGGCGCATGGGTGTATCTGCCAAACTTGGCGCACCGGCATGCAATGCAGGTGTGTGCCCACTGATGGCAGTTTTTCCACATCCTTGGCCAGACAAAACATGTGGCCACAAGGGATGTAGTGCTGTTGACACTGGGGTGTGAGAGTCCATGCACATGGTTGAAGACACTGCACCAGAATTTCTCGGGGAGAAATGGCCGCTGCATGCCTGTCCAAGTGTTGTACCAGATCTTGCGATCGGAGCCAAGCACAGGCTCCAGTTTGAGTTGTAGGCCACTGGAGGCATTGTGGCAGAGGCTATTTAGTTCGTCATCACTTTCCTGTATGTCGGCAATGTCCTCAAAGTTCACCGGGGGAGAGATGACAGCACACAAGCCAGATAAGCAGTCGGCCATGATGTTGTCAATGCCAGAGATGTGGCAGATGTCTGTGGAGAACTGCGAGATGTACTCCGGCTGCCGGAACTGGCATGGTGAACACTTATTGCATGATCGGTTTATGGTACATGAATATAATAAAAGGACGAGCTTTGACAGATGGGCAGAAGTGTTTCACAGCCTCAAATATCGCTAGTAGCTCACGGTCACAAGTGATCCAAAGGGGTTGCAATTCCGAGAGCTTCCTGGAGAAGAAGGCGAGAGGCTGCCAGCTGCCGCCGATGCGTTTTTGTAACGCCATGTCTATAGCTGTCTGGCTGGCATCTGCTATGATGGCTAGTTCTGTGTCATGCACTGTGTGCGCGAGTAGCGATGCTTCTGCAAGAGCATGTTTTGAATCGTTGAAACTTTTTTCCAGTGTGTCTGTCCAGGGAATGGGAGCCTTGCCTTTTGCTGTCAGGCCTTGTAGGGCTGCAGTCAGAGGTTCCTGGATGGCAGCAGCATTCGGTATGTGACGTCAGAAAAAATTCAGCACCCTAGGTAATGATGTAATTCTTTGTTCATCTGTGGACGAGGCATCTCCATGATTGTTCGTATGTTTTTGGGAAGTGGTTTGCAGCCGCTGGGGTTGATGAGGTGTCCGAGGAATTCTATCTCAGCGACTCCAAACACGCACCTTGCCGGATTGATGATGATTCCGGCTTCTCTGAGACGCTGAGAGTGGTTGTCAGGTGTTGGTGGTGGAGCTCCGGCGACCTTGAAAACACCAGGATGTCGTCGAGGTACGCGGAGCACCACGGTAGGCCTTGTAGCACACTGTCCAGGAAACGCTGCCAAGTCTGGGGCGCATTTCGGAGTCCAAAAGTCATAAAGAGGCTCTCACACAATCCGAAGGGTGTTGCTATTGTCGTTTTTGGCACATCCTCAGGCGCCACGGGGATCTGTGTGAATGTCTTCGCACAGTCGAACTTGCTGTGCATTACTGACTGCACCAGAGCGTGACTGAAGTCCTGCAGGTGTGGTACTGGGTAGTGATCTGGCACTGTTCATGCGTTTAGCACATGGTAGTCGCCGCATTGGCACCACAGTTTGTCTTTTTTTCGAGCGAGATGCAAGGCGGAAGACCATTGTAGCATAGCCTTGAATTTGGACTTAGCTATGGTGAGCCAATTGGGTGCAAGGTGACATGGTTGGCTTGAGGTGGGTGGACCGGTTGTGGTTAATATGTGGTGTACCGTGGAATGTTTGACTTCTTTCAGTGCGCCAGGTGGTCGAGTCAATTCCGGAAATCATTCTAGTATGTAGGCGTAGGGACCGGAGCACTGCACTGGTTTCACGTTGAAGAAGGCAGCCCTGTCGCCACTGTCCTGCTATCTTCAAACCGGTTGTAGAGTCGATCAGCTGGATGTTCACTGTGTTGGCTAGCAAACTGAAATGCGCCAGAAAGTCCGTGGTCAGGATTGGCTCATTGACATCCGCCACAGTAAATGTCCATGTGAGTATGCAGTGCAGCCTGAGGTTCAATTCTCGGTAGTGTGTGCCATACCTTCTTATTGCGGAATTGTTAGCCATGGACAGTTACTTGGCAGATCTTTTGTCCCTGAACATAGATCACAAGTATATAGGCAGGTCGAAGTGCATGTCTACTAGGTAGCTGACACTGTCATCCTGCTCTGCTATGTAGAGATGCCTCGATATGGCACTGCAGCTGGGTGCGTCTAATTCTGACTGCAGTTGGCATTTGGTTGTGAGTATGGCAGCTGGAAGTTTGTCAATTAATTGCCAAAGTGGGCGTGGTACCAGCAATAGCCATCGGGCATCAGTTCGGACATCAGTGACGTACCGCCAGGCTGGCTACTGTAGTTTGGGTCACGTCGTCAGAAGCTAGAACGGCTGTTGCTGCAATTCCTGCTGTGCTCTGGTGGTGAATGCACCAAACACTCAAACTCCATGGTTAGTGATGCCACCTGAGCAGCCAAGTTGTGAACTTCAGTGTGGAGCTCGGCATCCGCTGCAGCGTGACCGGGGACAGTGTTTCGACGTGGGCTGACTGCTGGTGCCGGGTCTACAGTGGCACAGGCTGCAGAGGTGGCAGTGTTTGGCGCCGTTGTGAGTGCTTGAGGACTCTGTCGGCCAGGTACACTACGCCATCCAACTCCAACTTGGGCTGGGCCACAATCACTGCTTGTACTTGCGTTGGCAGGCTGCACACCCCAATGGTGTGTAATAGTGAATCCAGGACCGTACCGAGCTGCGCCAGGTCCCGGTGATGGCGCAGGGACTGCGAGGGCCTCCTGTCACCACATTCTTGATGTTGCATCAGCTGATGCACCCATTGCTCCTGTGATGCTGAAATTTGGTGGATTTGATTGTCCTTCAGCCGCTTATAAGAGGACTGTGTTGGTGGGGCGGTGATAATGTCTTGCACTTCGGCAACGACATTCTGGTCAACTGGCTTACGATGTGGCCGAATTTCGTGAGCTCACACGTCACATTGTAGCTATAGAACATTGCCTCTACTTGGCTAAACCTCACCAACAGATCACGTGGCCAGAATGACAGCAGCCTAATTAACAATTGTCCCATGTTTGTTGTAGGGTTTGCCAGTTCGAAGGTGGCATGCTCGTGTGAATTTTCGAGGGTTGGCTCTTTGTGGACTGTTTGTGCCCATATCTCAGCCTCCAGTGCCCAGTTGCACCTTAGCAGGTTCTGGACTGTCCTTTCCAGCTCCTCTGCAGTTATCATCTTACTCGATACAAGACAAATTCAAACAAAATTTTAACACAAATATCACTGTTTAGTTTGCGTTAAAAAAAAAAAAAAAAAAAAAAAAAAAAAAAAAAAAAAAAAAAAAAAAAAATAATATCATCATCATTGCATGAGGTCGTAAGCTTGGATTAGCAGTTCATGGTATGGTAAACGGTAAAAAGAAATGTTTGTCACCATGCATTGGCCTTTATATCACGTCTGGTTACCAGTGTGAGGGGATTGCTCATAATTCGTAGTCATGCCCATGCACTCTGCTCAGAGGAGGCCAAGGTGACTGAATACAAATGAAACGCTGGTGTGAGGCAAACATGTTTATTAAAATGATTGAGACGCATGCAATCGAGCCTGATATAGTCCATCGCTGACTGTGTGACCGTGGTTGACGACTGAAGGTGGAGCGGTGCACGATCTGGATGGTTTACACTCCTCAAGACATTGTGTAGCAGTCTGCTCGTGGGCAAGTCTCTGTACGGCTGGCTCCCAGCACTATCCATGGAGTGTGGAGTTTTTCGCGAGTGAGGCAGAAGCAGCTACATAGACAGATGGGCCGGCTTCTCCATGTGCATATGTGGGGAGCCCACGATCGCTTGACACACGTGCTTTGCAGCAAGGCAGGACAGCTCTTCCCATGATGCGTCCAGTGTGTTCCGATGCCTGGCTTGCACTGATTCTCACTTTGTCTTCACACGTCCGGAGCACACTGCGCCGTTCCCAGGCTTTCAGCTAACGGTAAATCTGTGCGTGCGCACTGCAAATGCTGTGTCGGCTGTGATAGTAGTTCTAGCATTCGCATGGCTTTGTGGCGGGCCACCACAATATTGTCTGCAAGACCATTGATATACAACATGAACAGCAAGGGTGCCAACACACTTCCCTGGGGGACACTAGAAGTTACTCCTACACCTGACAATGACTCTCAATCCAAGATAACATGCTGAGACCTCCATACCAAAGTCCTCAATCCAGTCACAAATTTCGCTTGATACCCCATATGAGCATACTTTTGACAGTAATTGCAGATGTGGTACTGAGTCAAATGCTTTTCAGAAATCAAGAAATAATGCACCTATCTAACTGCCTCGATCCAAAGCTTTCAGTATGTCATGTCAGAAAGGTGTGAGTTGGGTTTCACATGATAGATGTTTTCAGAATCCATGCTGACTGGCACTGACAAGATCAATGTGTTGTATGTACCTCATTTGTTTGAGCTCAGAATATGTTCTAAGATTCTACAACAAATTGATGTCAAGGACATTGGATGGAAGTGTTGTTGATCACTTCTCCTACCATTCTTGTAGATGAGTGTGAATTGTATTTTTTTCTGAGAAGTGGGCATAGTTTTTTGTTCAAGGGGTCTATGATAGATTATAGTTACAAGAGGGGCTAACTTACTGCAAATTCAGCATAGAATCTGATTGGGATTCCATTGGACCCTGGAGCTTTATTCAACTTTAACAATTTCAGCTGTTTCCCAACACCATTCACACTAATACTTATTTCATTCATTTTTTCAGTTGTACAAGGATTAAATTGGGCCAGTTCTGCTCTTTGGTGCCACTGACAGCCTTTGCATATGACCATAATTTCTTTGGGTTTTGTCCAATATCATTTGACAATATTCTGCTACAATCACTAAAAGCATCACGCATTGCTCCCTTGACAACCAAATGTGTTTCATTCAATATCTCTCTCTCTATAGACATATGCTTTGTTTTACATCTATTACGCAGTAATCCTTGTTTCTTCAGAAGTTTCTTTACAGTCACTGTACACCATGGAGGGTCGTTCCTGTTATGAACTGTTCTACTGGATACATACCTATCCTGTGCATGGCCAACTATTCTTTTAAACTTGAGGCATAGTTTCTCTACACACTCCTGCCCTGTGCTGAAAGTTTCAGTTTCCTCATTGAGGTATGACATTACTGATTTTTTATCTAGTTTACTGAATGTAATCTTTCTGCTTGTTTCAGTTGACCTTTGTACTTTGGTAATCATTGTTGCCACAACCAGCTTGTGATCATTAATAGCTGTTTCAGGGCTATTTGTTGCTATTAGTTCCAATATATCTTCATCATTAGTGAGGTTCTGAACGGAAATGTATGGGTCATCTGGGCAGAATGGCTCCCACACATTGTTAGGTTCATGTGTTCCGAGGTGGGCGGAGGAAGTATGAGAGCCCCCCCCCCCCCCCCCCCCCCCAAAAAAAAAAAAAAGACACACAAATATGCATTCTATTACACTGTGATACTTAAGTTGTACAGCAACTTGTTGGATGTGTTTGTGGACAGATACAATGAAGCAGTGGCCTGTCAAGATGCATGTTTGTGAAAAGAATGACAATAATACTATGTCTGTCCTAGGTGCCACAATGTCAATCCCTGTTGTAAACACTTGTTCCTATGCAAAGGCACTGGTAGAGTGAGTCTCACAGGCTGATTTTCAATATGAACTGTAGCTGTGAACAGCAAACCTGGAACTCAATAGTAGAGTTGCTACATGCCAATACTGAACATGAACCTCCATTGTTGCCTGTGGCTGCTGCTCATTACAATGTGGAAGTCCACCTCAATCACCATAGTTCGGAGGTTGCTGATTGGACCATGCTTGTGGTTGGCACCAAACTTCAAAGTACCACCTGTGGGGACAGTTGGAAACTCTCAGCATGCCAGGTATGGTTGCATCTGTTGGTGAGGACACAACTCTATCTGTTGTAGGTAGCTTTCAGAGAAACCATTTAGTAAACTGTAATTTTTTCAATTAATTATTGGATGATTACGATCTCCACTGTTGATTACACAGTTATTGAGGGATGTAGATGCAAGTGAACTGTGGTTTTCTGTAAAGTTTTTGTTTACCTCAGGGCATGAGTCTGGTGGGTGACAAAAGGATCCAGTTATCATTTTATCCTTACCCCTGATACTGAGTCTTACCCAAACAATCTCACATGCAGCTTCAATTTCTATCTTGGTGGATTTGAGTTTCTTGTCTACTGGGACGAATATACCACCTCCATTTCCCATTTGCCTAGCCTTTCTATATACACTCAAATTTTCCCCAAAAATCTCACTATTATCAATTTCATGTTTCAACTAGCTTTTTGTACCTAGTACCATGTGAGCTTTGTTGCTTTGAAGGAGTGCTTCAAACTCTGTCACTTGGTTGTGAATGCTTCAGCAGTTAGTAATTACGATTTTACTACTCTCACCTGTGGGAGGCATTTTTTTCAATTTTTCACTGATATGTCTGGGTTTCCTACAGCAATCATTATCTCTGTGTGGCTGGTCCCGGTGGAGGTTCGAGTCCTCTCTCGGGCATGGGTGTGTGTGTTCATCGTTAGGATAATTTAGGTTAAGTAGTGTGTAAGCTTAGGGACTGATGACCTTAGCAGTTAAGTCCCATAAGATTTCACACACATTTGAACATTTTTTTGAATTATTATCTCAATTGGATAGAGAGTTGCCTAATGTAAAAAACCTTTGTGTCCAACCCACATACAGTCAGCTACCCGAGTAGCAGGCACTGACGTGTAGTGCAGTTTAAAGAGAGTTTGAAAGACTTTTTGATACACTACTGCCAGTTGCTGGAATGACCCATTTAAGATCTCAGAGCTCAGATGAAAGTCATCATTTGTTCCAACATGTGCCACAATCTGCAATTGGTTGCACCTTGTTCCCTCAATGGCTGCTGGAATAGCTCTTTCAACATGTTGAATGAGGCACCCCAGCATACAAACTGAGTGCACCTAGTGTCCTGTCCTGTTGATTTCTGTTATTTCCATTAGGGGTACCATCATTCACTGTATGTTTGAACTGTCCATGATTAATAGACCCAACCATTTTGTGTTTGCCTCCTCTTGACACCTTACAGAACAGGTTTCCCCAAAACATGTGAAGTGAGTTCTGCCAGCTCACTTACAATTTCAGTTTTAATGAAAGACAGCATTTCAGACTTATTGGTTAAGGGTATTGGTACAACACCCTGAGCCCTCTCTGGTTCCTGTTAACCCTTTACAGGATGCCTAGATATACCATTGGTTTGCCACTCGCAGTCAGGTGGATGAGTGAAGACAGATTCTGTACTTTCTGCAGAGGGGGCAGGATCCACAGGAAAGGATAATACTTGAGGTACCTTTGGTACCAGTATCAGAGGTACATGACTTTCAGGAGCTCTTTTGACACACCAGTTTTCAGCATGAATTGAAGCATGTGCACGAATAATGCTGTATGGCACATTTTGCAGTTGTTGGAAAATTGACAAAAACTGTTAGTTCCAGAGAATTAATATGATATAATAATGTAATAGCAGATATGTATTGTTTGTGCATACAGACTGTGGAAAATACTAATTTATAGTTTTTAAAATTGCACTAAGCACAGATTTTTCAAAAATAAATAAGTTTTAAAATGGAATAATGCTTTATGGCAATGGATATACAGTGTTATTCCAGATCAGCCAGTGCTCTGCTGTAATTATAAAATGTCTAGAATCCAAAAATAGTAAGTAAGAGATTTAAAACAAGATACTAAATAATATTTATTGTAACCTGAATTGCTGGATCTTAGAAGGAAAAAAATTACAACATTAATTTATCAAGTTTAGGCTCAAATCTAGTATATTATAGTCAGTTGCCACACTGCAGGTTTTCATAAAACTGCCTGTATTTTGGTTCCATATATTTCGTCATGTCCAATAGATCCCTTTTCTTATCCTTATGAACTTTCAGTGTCCCGTTATAGAGCAAGCGGAATTCAGAAGGCAATGGACAATTTTTTACTTGATGTTCACAACCATGCTTTACAATACAATGTCTTTCCCATGGGCGAAGCACATTGTGGGTATGGCACACGCTTAAACTTCGAGGATCATCACTACACAGCTTCAACCAAAGTACATCGGTAATTTTCAGAGCCAGTGGCTTCTTCAAAAACAACTCATTGGATCCTATGTCCTTGAAGACTTCCACCATCATCTCGTGAATGGTCAGTTTTGAAGGATCGACAAAGGCCTCAGCAATGACGCGCTTCCATTCTGAAGGAACCATAACTTTTGACACTTTCTTTCTTTTCTCGATGACTGCAAAATCCCTGTCACAAGGTAGGAAACTGTGACCCAAACATAAAAACTTCTGATGTATTTCTGTAAAATACTTGGAGCTGATCAGATAGAAATAAAGTGCTAAAACTCTCCAGTTGTTGTTCTGCCTGACACAGCGGTCAGACCAAACAATCAGTTTTCGTTCCATACCTTCTTCAAGTGTATCATAATTGTGCGTCACAAATTTAAGCAGACAGGAAACTATCTCAGCTGAACCTCTCCTTGTCGTGGATTCACCCCACAAATTTACGGTGATGTTTCCAGTACCAATGTCATGAATCGTGAACTGTCTCTGGTAGAATACCGTGGAATGAGTCAATGTAGGACAAAGTAAAACCTGTGGTGGGTCAACACACATAACATGTATATTGTTATTCCTCTTAGCCATTTCTGTATCGTTTTTTAGGTCTTTGTATGCTTGGTCTGCCCTTGAATGATGCAACTGACTCTCAATTTCGATCTTGTGCAGTTCTATTTCATCTGAAGCTGCAATCACTTTGTTAAACAACAAATCACACAGTCTGCAAGTATCTGATCTAGGTGTTCTGAAACACAGATTAAAATCTGTTTGAAACACACTTTGATAGTATGACCTGCTTATTGACTTATCAGGAAACTTTTTGGTAAACAACTGATACATTCTACAGAGGTTGAGATCGGGGTGCAGACATTATTTTGACGATTTATTCCTGCTGTAATGGCTCATCTGCTTTGGGAAACTCGATATGTGTTGCCGAATAAGGGCCCTGTCGTCATTTGATATGGCCTGTGGCCTATTGCAATGTTTTCCTCTACTGTCTTTAGGAGTGGTTATTCCACCTTTTACTTTACGTAGCTGGGTGATGGAGAATATGTCAAGCAATGTTTTTTGACACACTTCTTTTGAGTAAACTTTGTATTTGAAAGTAGCTTGTTTCCGTGAAGTATCGTCTGTCTTACCTCTCTTGCGCCTGGCTGGCACGCCTATTTCCATGGATTTTATTAAGTATATGGACTGCTCATCGTATGTTAAGGCATGATATTCTTTGTACAGCTTTAACTTCATTTCCAAGTTTATGTCCTTGCATCCTTTCTGCATTGCATACACGATCCTGATTCATGAAAACAATCACTATTACTACCTAATATTCAACTAGATTATCAAATTTCACATTCTCTTTTAATAATATAGCATTACTCAGACTGAGTATTCTATTTTTTCGCCAATGATAACTACATAACTGTAGTTAATTTCATTCACGTTACATACTTTTACAGTAATGTTTTCAGAAGATACACATAACATGTCATTAGAGCCATGTACTGTACAGGGCACATCACCGCTTTACAGGACACATATACTTCTCTAAAGACATACACCTTTTTACAAAACCCATACAGCATTATTCCACTCACCTATGTTGGAAGCTGTTTCATAGGAACTACCTTTCCTTTTCATGATTTATGTTCCAGTCCAGCATCACGAAGCCTTTTCCTCTTAATATCCTGCCAACTACCAATGTTAATTTTCCTTTTCTGTGCATCATTTGCACGTTTCAAACCACTTGTGGTAAGCATCACCTTGCTGCACTCCGCCATTCTTGTAACATACATCATTGTTCGTGCAAAGGCACGAACACTGTGCGTGTCTCATCACTATTTAGTGCTGCCCTCGGACGGTGAACATGTCAATTATAACAGTAGGCGATGCAGACTGCCGTATACAGCATTATTACATGAGATTCTACGAAATGTCAAAATGTGCCCTACAGCATTATTCATGCGCATGCTTTAATTAACTTATGTTTGGTAATTGGTGTTGAGAAAGGTACAAAGCAACAAATCTTTTTTACATTGTTAAATAACTTTTTTTGCAGAAGTGTATAAACATCTTACCCTTTGAGCTCAACATCTCACTCATTATGGAAGGCTGCTGACTCAATTTTTCAGGCAAGCAAATGGTAAATTGGGGTAAATACAATGGTTACCAAACATCATTGTCATGGTCCTTAACTCAGCTAACAGTGTGTGTATAATCTGTGTAGTGGCTGATGTTGAGAAATGAATGGTATTGTTGGTGTTAAGAAATATACAAAGTAAGAAATATTTTTTACATTGTTAAACAGCTCTTTGGCAAAAATTTGTAAGCAAAACAATGTTGTGCACTAGGAGACTCTACTCCTCATTCAGTCATCCTGATTTAGGTTGTCCAATGTTTCCCTAAATTTCTTAAGGGAAATGACTGAATGGTTACCAGTATAAGGCCACAGCTGACTATCTGGCCCATTATTGCCAAACTGAAGTCCTAAGTATGTTAATGATGGTGTATTTGCATTACATTTTCTTGTGAAATAATACCACAACCTGTATAATATCCATGTAAAAGAGGTACCATAAACAGGGGTGTATAGGGATACAAGGGTGAGTAGGTACATCAGCTCATGAAAAAGTTTTATTTGTCACTAATTCAATGTGAAATTATGCAACTGTAGTGATATCTGGCATCTGGAACACCTTATGAATTTGTTCCTTGTTTACTATAATCCTTAAATCATTTCAGAAGTTGGCAACCACGTCCAAACTCATCAGCTGTTTCTGTTGTAGTTTTTTGGTGATAAAACTTGTGCTGTACAAGTGTGAAATAATTTCAAAAGTTTCCAGGTAAATACTACTATATATAAGACACATAATCAGAGATTTATGCTACAATTGTGTTTTTATAGACACTATAAAATTTTTTTCTCTTATGCTGTAGTTTTGTTTTACATTCAGTGGTGAATAGGGGGAGGATGGTTAGGAGGTATCAGTCTGATCCTAGAGGTTGTCACCACAAACATGCTGCACAAGCCATTAGAAAAGGGATGTCACTCCAAAATGCTTCAAACAAATTAAAAATTTCAAAATCTGCATTGAAAAGGTACAGCAAAATGTCAAATGAGAAAACTAGAAACAGGAAAAAGAAAGAAAGCCAAACAGCCTTTGGAGTACCTACTGCAGTGATGATCATAAAAGGTGTTGATGCTTGTGCAAAATGGGGATATCCACTAATCACCTTTGACTTACAATGTTTTGTGAAGTAGCATTTGAACAAAGAAGGAAGAGTAATGAAACAATTTCAAAGCCATCTTCCAGGTCCCGACTGGGTGCTGTGTTTCATCAATAGACATAAAGATAATGCTCCACAAATATGACAAAATGTATCCCAAAGCAGGGCTAAAGTTAACTCACAGGATATTGTTAATTATTTTGAAGAGTTGAAAATAACTCTTGATGGTGTTCCCCCAAAGCAAATATTAAATTATGAAGAGATGAGTATGGTGGCTGACCCTGGAAGGAGAAAACTTCTGTACAAAGGAGGCTGCAAATACCCTGACAGGGTTATGATTCAAACAAAATCCAATGTATGTGTTACGTTGGCTGCTACTGGCAATGACACACAACTGCCATCTCACATAATATACAAAGCAAAACACCTATATGATCTATGGAGTGAAGGTGTTCCTGCTGGGGTAAGGTTCAACAGAAGTAAATCAGGTTGGATGGAGGGCAGCTGTTTTGTAGATTGGTTTAAGTCTATAATGATACCTTATTTTCATTGCTTTGAGGGAATAAAAGACATTATCTGTGAAAACTTGAGCTCTCATCTGTCTCCAGCTCTCATAGATTGGTGTGAAAAAAATGTCTATGTGTGTGTTTTATTACTACTGAATGCAGCACACATTACACAACCTCTAGATGTTGCAATGGTGGTAGGCCATTGAAACAGGTTTGGCAAGAGATACTGGAGAACTGGAAGAACAGATCTAACAACAGATATTGAGAGATTGGTATGAAGTACTTTGCTTGCCTTTTGGAACAAGCCCTTGACAAGTCGTCACCAACCATGAAGAAAAACAGCTGATTGGGTTGCAATTTATCTTTTCAACGAGGATCAAGTTCTTGAAATGTTACCATCTGAAAAAAATAGGGGAAGACAAATCTGTTAATAACAACCTGGTTGATTTCTTAAAGAACCAAGGGTAGCCTGATGATAATTTGAAAAAACTAGGGGAAAAAGGAAACTGAATGTACCACCTGGCAGGAGTTTCCATGCACATGACATTGCAAACTCAGTGGATGAATCAGAAGATGAAGATGAAGATAGTGATGGTACAACAACAGTGACCACAGATTTGAAGAAAGAGAAGACTCCTCAACTAATCAGAATGGAGAAGAACAATCTACTGATCACGTTTTACATGTCGAGGAATAGGAAAAGTGAAACTTGAGAGACTTAAGGGAGATCCAAAATACTTTATTGGGAGAATTACCAAAGTTGTGCTTGAAGGAGGAGATATGTGACATCAGTTTTGAGACAAACCTCCACAGATGATAGTGTTTATGTTTTCCCAAATGTAGAAGATATATCTGAATTTGATTTCGTTCAGAAATCACGAAAGAACCATTAGTAAGATGAAGCAGACTTATGTTTAAATGCTTTTTTTTATATTCTACAGGTTAATTTGTATTTTACAGTCTGCCCCTGGAAGCTGAGTGGTCAGTGTGACGGACTGTCAATCCTAAGGGCCCAGGTTCGATTCCCGGCTGGGTCGGAGATTTTCTCTGCTCAGGGACTGGATGTTGTGTTGTCCTAATCATCATCATTTCATCCCCATTGATGCACAAGTCGCCGAAGTGGCGTCAAATCGAAAGACTTGCACCAGGCGAGTGGTCTACCCGACGGGAGGCCCTCGTCACACGCCCATCTACCCCATCTTGTATTTTACAGAAGCATTTTTGTATCCCTATTGACCCAAATGCCTTTTACAATATGATTCTGTGTTTATATTTATGATAGTTCCTATTGATTCCATTCATGAGGTTAACAGGGACATTTTTTAATTGCAAATTAGTACAACTTATATTCAGCTATACCAAATATACTTGGTTTCTAGGATTACCATCTCCCTCTGGAATGAGTAAAAGATCTGTTGTAGTTTTTATTTCTGGATTTATTATTTAAAACCCTTAAAATCTGTCCCTATTTACCCCTGGTTATGGTGCACAAATGAATGAAACTACTACTACTACTTCTGCTCAGAAATAATGTTCATAAAATTTAAATTCTTATTTTAATAATTTCTAGAACAATTGGGAGCCGGGATCAGACAGGAATGAATCATGTACAAATGAAACTTTAAGAGTTGATTGTGCTAATAATCCATGAAACCTCAAAGGAAAATCATAGGAAATGAAACTAAAAACAGGCAATTTGATAAAGATTGTATAATATTCATTTTGGAAAAGAAGTAACTTCTGATATGGTTTTCAGTTTGTTTGAATCCTACAGTGAATGTATCAACATTGCTATCAGTTTGGATATGCACAGCATGATAGCAATTTTATGTTCTTACTGTCAAGGCATATCCACTGTCCATGTGATTATGTATTAATTTATTGTAGTCTTAGTTTTTTCTACTGTTAAGTAATGAAAAGGATAGTGAAACAATTTTGAACATTATAAATAACTGATAATTAGTAAATGACTCTGGGGTATTAGCTCTGCAAATAACAAATGTTATTATGATATTTTATTTTTATTTTCTTGTGTGAATTTTGTTCCAGGACTAGAGACAATTGACGATTTCACATCAGCTTCTGTTTACTGCAGAGAGAGAATCAACCCTAATCTCTATGTGTATGCAGTAGCAGTAGCTTTGTTTCACAGACCAGATACACAAAACTGGCCTCCTCCATCCATAGCAGAGATATTTCCTGACAAATTCCTAGAGAGAGGAACTTTTTTAAAAGCTAGACAAGAAGCAAATATTGCACCAGCAGAATCAAGAGTGAGTGTTGTTCTCATTCATCACATGTTTTATGACTTGTTACACAAAATTGTAACTTTGCTTACTGAACAAATCTGTAGAACAATAACTGTAGTAAATAAAAACTTGTACAAAATGACTTTTCAGGTTATTCATCATACAATGCAACCAACAAATTAAGAACAGAATATTTGCAATATAGATAATAATAAAATATCAGGTATCCATTGCCCAAGGCTACCTCTTTTCTTTAGACAGATAACTTGTTGCATAGCTAATGGAGAGGGAAAATATATTTCCTGACT
Source organism: Schistocerca americana (assembly GCF_021461395.2). Lineage (NCBI taxonomy): Eukaryota > Metazoa > Arthropoda > Insecta > Orthoptera > Acrididae > Schistocerca > Schistocerca americana. The sequence continues at coordinate 634,832,449 of NC_060120.1, read as the reverse complement.
GCTGTCTAATGACAGATTACCTAAGTGGAAACAAGATTACTTATTAATGGTAACATGTTTCCTGGCTGCAAAAGGTGACTTCACTAATAGGAGGGGGAGAGTTTTAAGTACATTTCAGTCATGATTAAGGGAAGCATGAAGGGTGAATCCCAGTATCCAAGCTAGATGTTCGTGTGATGCAGCAATTAATATTAACAATGTAGCAATATTTATGGACTGCCTTGTGGGGTATAAGTGTGAATTGGTTATTCACCAATCTGCATTGTAGACAGTATGGTGATTCAAGTTTACAGTATACTTGATCATATGTATTACAGGAGACGCAAAGGCTGACTGATTGTCAAATGACAGTATAGACTGGAGATCTGATGGAACGATTGGTCTGTGAAGCGAAGTGGTCAAGTTCATGCCAAGGTTAGAGTTTCAGAAGCAATCAGATCTTGACAGTGACTGCTGTCAGCTTAGTTGTGCTGAGGATTAGCAATGTTTCCCTGTATCATCAAATTCTTTGGGTTCAGGCAGGCTAGCAAATCATGAGTAGTTTTGTTGGAGGCTCTTCTGCTACATTTACTTTCTGGAATATTGGTATTCGGTCACAGGTGAAAGGAAGTAGAGGAGAGAGTGTGAATGGAAGAGAAAATATGGAAAAATAGTGGACTCACAGAGGTGAGAGCACAGAAGAAAATGGAGAGACCTCTATTCCAAATGGACCCAGACAGATACTGGAAATTGTTGATGTAAATAATGTAAGATTAGAATCCTGTTTCCAGTTAAAATTCTGTATCGCTATGTTACTAACAGGAGCTCTCATCAATTCTTCTTCTGGTTCATTAGGACCCTTCAGGATCACTTGTGGCTTGTTTAGCACATCTTCTTTCTTCCCAGTACCTCTTCATTCTTTCACTTCTTCTGTTTCTTTCTTCTTCTGTTAAGACAACTTTGATTTTAGTGTCTGGCTACCTGTGACCATCCACCAACTCCTTATACTTCTCCCTGTCCTGTACTATTGCCTGCAGATTCCTTTCTTTTATTCCTATGACCTTCCAGTCATCTCTGACTTCCTTCACCTAGTTGTTTCCCATATGACATGTTGCATTCCATATCTTCTTAGTCAACCTCTTCTAACCCATCCTCATGATGTGCCCAGCAAATCGTAACCTCCTATTCTGTATCTCGCTTGATATTGGTTGAATATTTTCATACAGTTCCTGTTGTGTTCTGTGTATCCAGATATCCCCATGTTGTTTGGTTCCCTATATGTCTCTCAGAATTTTTTGGTCCCCCTTCTCCAGCTGCATACAAGCTCTCTTGCTGAGTGTGATCATTTCTGATGCATACAGAGCAGCATTTCTTACAGTTGCTGTGTAATGTCACAATTTGACATTCCGTGACTGATTTTTCTTGCCATATGTTGTTTTCGCCACATACTGAAGCTTCTGCAAAAGCTGCGCCCTGTCTTCTGCCCTACTGTTGCTCTGTATGCCATCAGTTATCTTCTCCCCCAAATGGCAAAAACTGTTGACTTTCTCAACCACTTGGCCATCTATCTTCCAGTCAGACTCAGTGTTCAATGTCTTGCTCTTCTTATATGCAAACTTCAGTCAGACCTTTTCTGCTGCTTTGGCTAGATTTTTTAGTGCTGTCTTTGCCTCTTCTTCTGTCTCATTTAAGAGTGCCATGTCATCTGTTGCATTATGTTTGACCTTTTCCCATATTTGCACGACTTTGATCTTCATGTTACTATTTAGTTGTCTCCACTGTCTCACCACTTCGTCCAAAACCAGGTTAAATAAAATTGATGACAGTCTGTCCCCTTGCTTTTATTGTGCTTTTATTTCAAAGCTGTCTGACAACATACTGCGATGCCTAATTCTGGAAGGAGTGTTGCTTAATGTTTCCTTTATTAATTCATGTGTTGTAGCATCCAGTCCTCCATCTTCTAACACATCAGGCAGAGTACTTCTGTCAACTGAATCATAGAACTTTTGAAAGCCCACAAATGTCACTATTGTTTTTTTCCCTTTCCTGTGTCTGTGTTCTAGTATCCTTTTTATTCCAAATATTTGTTCTGTACAGTTCCTCCCTTTTTTAAAGACACACTGGTACTATCCTATTGTCAGCCCCAGTTGTTCTTCAACTCTGTTCAGCAAGATTCTTGACAAAACCTTGTACCCTATGTTTAAGAGAGTACTTTCTTGTCCCCTTTCTTTTATGGTGGTATTATAATGGCTTCTTTTCAGTCTACAGGTATCTTCTTACTTCTCCAGATACCAATTATTATATTGTATATACTTCTTTCCATTTCAGGCCCACCCCACTTGATCTCTTCAGCACAGATACTGTCATTGCCTGATGCCTTGCTTTTTTTTTTTTTTTTTTTTTTTGAGGTTTTTAACTGGCTCTGCTACTTCTGTCCTGATGAGTACATTGTCTAGACTATCCTGACTTTTGTTCCTAGAGTGTAAGTATGTCCACTTTACTGTTGGTGCTTCTGCATTCAGCAGATCCCTAAAATACCTAGCCATTTCCTCGCACACCTCTATCTTGCCAATTTTTATTGCGCCATTTTGTCCTATTATGAAGGGTTCTTTTGCCTTGAAACCTTTCATTCTGCTTGTCATTTCCTTGCAAAAGATACATGATTTGTGTTTCTTGAAGGCTGTGTTTGCTTCTTCAAGTTTCTAATTCCATCTACTTCTCTTGTCATTTCTGATCGTTTTGCTAGCAATTTTTCTCACATTCTGGAATTTTGACCAGTCTTCTTGCTTTTTACAGGACTGCCATTTCATCCATGCTTTCTTCCTGGTCTTGACTGCATTCTCACATTCATCTGTCAGCCACTCATGCTTCCTTTTCTTATTGTTAGTGGCCAGTTGCATTACCTCTTCTTCCATCATATTTCTCACTCTATTCCAATCACTCTGAACTACCATTCTGTTTGCATACTCTGTTCTGTGTTTCTTCAGAAGATCTATGTTGATTCTGTGGTTATTTATCGTCCTACATTTCCTTGCTCTGTTGGGTATTCACTTGCATTTTATTTTGACAAGGTAGTGATCTGATTCCATCCTGCTATTTTTCCTCACTTTCATTTAGATAATCTCTATGTGATTCCTGTCATGGATTGCTACATGGTCTAGCTGTTTTTCCCCAATCCTGTTTCCAAGGCTGACCCACGTTGTTTTCTTGCTTGCCTTAGCTTTGTAATGGGTGGTCATTATTCTCATCTTGTGTCTCCTACACAGGTCCACTAATCTCTCACCATTCTTGTTTGTTCTCTTGTGGGCTGAATAATCTCCCACAGGGCCTCTAAACTTCCTTTCCATGCCTATTTGTGCATTAAAACCTCCTAGCAAACTAGTGACACCTCTTTTGTCAACATCTGTCACTACCTTATCCAAAGTGGACCACAAATGTTAAGTTCCTGCTTTGACTTTTTTGTTCTTATCGTTTGTTGATGCATGTGCATTTACTATTGTATAGGTTTTGTTTCCTATATTCACCGTCAGATATGACAGCGTCTCATTTATGCCCTTCCACTCAGTAATACTATCCAGGTATCTACAATCTACTACAAAGGCTATGCCAAATATAAAAGGTTGCTTTGCCCCCCCCCCCCCCCCCCCCCCCCTCAAACCAGGTTTCCCTTTCCCTTTCATCCTTTATATTTAGTTAAAGAGATAATTTGTGTTTTAATAGTTAAATGTGACTTTAATTTTTTCTGTGGATCTGTGATTATGTAACTATTTACTTTATGAATGATGGGAGCTTGCTGAGACCTTTTAACCAAAATATGGGAAACCACTCTCAATCCAAGACTAGGAGACAAGGTCTAAATGTAAATTATGTCTGTATTATACTGTGGCAGTGTAGATCAAATTTCAACTAATAATAATGATGTCGTGTGACACAATGACCTGGCACAAGTCTTTCAATTGGGTGCCACTTCAGCAACTTGTGTGTCCCTGAGCCAATGGCATCTGGAGTTCCCAGGGAGTTATCTGTGCTAGCACTTAATGGGTCCAACAGTATTATTGTTGACAAATGTTATTACCTTATACATGTGTTTGGTAGTCAGTTAAGAATTCAAAAATCTTTGAAAGAGCCCTTTAAGATGACATGTTATTTATTTTATATGATATTTTTATTCTTTATTTTTTACTAACTAAACACTTTATTCATATTAACTGTGTTACTCTAAAAGATGATTCTGCAGGCCAGTGGACAGTGGAAGTAATCAAAGTAAAATATTGCTCTTGTCTTCAAGTTATTCAATGTAATGAAATATGGTAATGACTCCATTTCAGTGTTCACATCACTCACACTGTTGATGGGTGTACAATGTTGGCAACACTGGTTTCAACCCAGTCACTAAAGTTCAGCAATGTTGGGCCTAGCCAGTATTTGCATGGGTGACCATCTGAGGAAAACCAGGTGGTTGGTTTTAAGGATGCACAAGTCACTCAAGTGGCATTCAGTTGAAAGACTTACAGCAAACAGTCATGCCGCATGGCTTTTTTTATCATTCACATTACCGGTACATGTTTTACTAAGATTTGGCAATGATGGTAATAAACATGCTCATATCATGTATTCATGTACACTGAAAGGCTTTCATATGCAGCATTCCTTAGGTTGGCAGTGTGAAATGTTAGCCAGTGATTCTTGGGACTTTCAGGAACAGGATCTTACACAACAAATATAAGAAATCACGGCAGAACTTGGACAGCTTCCATGTCAAATATAGAGGAATACATGTTGAGACAGAAAAATTAACCATATGATTGCCTGGTAGACTCTGCAAAAGCAGCTACTTTATCCATATACCTTACATTATGTGCAAGGTCTCAGGAGAGAAGATTGTCTTGCCATATTATGACTCTGTTGATGACTTCTGAGACAGAGTGCTGAAGACCCACAGTTCCCAGCTAACATGTTATTTACAGATGGGTAAAATAATAATTAACCTTAATATTCATAAATGAGCAGATGCAAATTCTTCAGGAATCATAAATGCAAGGCACTACATTAGCTTTAGGGCCAATTTATGGTCAGTAATTTGTGTTACAGATTTTCAGGACTATATCTTTTGTACTTTTAGTCAACACATCAACAGATTCAGCCTATCAACAATTTCTGAATGATAAATTATCTGTGCTAATGGAGAATGTGACCCCTACAGAAAAACAGTTGGTGTAGGTTTAACACAGTGGGGCACTACACAATTACTATGCTATGTACTACAAAGTCTTACACAAATGCTTAATTAGTCATGAGTTGATGGGTTGGAGTGAGGAGTGGGGAAGTTGTACTACAGCATGGCTTCTCTGCTCAACTGACTTGAATTGACTGTAATTCTGAATATGGAGGTTTTTAGAAATGCTGATGTATGCCACATCCATTGACAACACAAACATTACAGGAGTGGATGTCACAAACATGGGACTAATTATGAGGACAGCTAGGTGAATTTACATATGTTCATAAAGGTTGTGTGAAATTGAGTGTTAACTACCTGGAACACACCCTGCAGTCTTAACAGATAAATGGCTATCATAGGACAGAAAACGCCACAGCCCAACAAATATTTGTGGACCTGTTTAAAGGATTTTTAATTTTGACTAATAGTATTTCCTAGAACAATACAGGACACTTTTTAAAAACATTCTGTGCTTCTAAGCATAATACATGCTATCTACTCCAACAAGAGTGTCAGAAAGAGGAATACTGACTTCCTAAACATAACAACTGTTGAATATGCAAAAGAAGGAAAGAACTCAGCTTGGCTGTATGGGAAATGTGTTTCTCACTGTCTTGCTACACATGTGCTCAAATTGTCCCATGGGCTAGCACATGCAGGACTGGGTCTGCAGAAAGGAATAATAGGACACAGAAACATTCTCACAGTTCCTTTATTGGAACTGGACACAACTACACTTAACATAAAATAGGACTACATAAGCTAACGTACTAACTTAAGCTGTCCCAGAAAAAGCACTATTCTTTTCTTGTCAACACTACTATTCACGTGCACAGATCTGGCGTGTATACCAAAGTGAAACTAAATACTAGGTTGAAGGTGTCCGTATCATTTAATATTCATGATTACAGGGGCACTGTCTATATTTGGCTTAGAGATGGCAGATAGCAAACCGTGAATAAGTCATTGTGGGGGGTACGCAGTGGGTGCTCACAGTTTGAGGCATGAACACTATTTATCACACAAGACCCTATCGTCAAGCCTCTAAGTAATCTGTAGTTTGCAAATATGTACGTGGCAGTCTCTATAAGTTAGACAAATGTGTCAGCACATAGTTATAACAAGCTGGACACACACAATGTATTGTGACAACAAAATACCGTCATGCACTCATAATACAAAAGTGACAAAGGATGAATTTTCTATAATCTTAACCATGCGTGACAGAAACAGTGCAATTAAATACTCTCACTATAGTAGTGAGGGAAATGGCATGCTATCTGTGGGGGTACTGTTACACGTTAACACCTTAACATACACGAGACATAAAGGAAACTGGCAGGTCATGTATGAATTTACTTTATAATAATTACAGTGGAGCAAGGCAATATATTTAAATTCTTCCTGTACCATGGAGAAGGAACTGAATGGTTATTGCTGAGAAGACAGTGAACATGTGCATTTGTTTGATAATCTGCATAGCAAGAGTGATGCAGTCCATCAAGCCATAGACATTAATACAAGGTATTCCGTGTGGTGGATGTAGTAAGCAGTGAAAATGAAGCTCCTTTGCAGTGCATAGGGATCAATTGTAAAACTTGGCTTTTATCAAGAGTAAATAAAACACCTTGCCACAAGCTCTCAAAAAGGCTTACAGATGGCAGCAATTACAGTTTGGCCAAAATATGTGGTACTGACTTACCAGCATTGTCTTCACTTAACTCATACCTATCTGGAACACTGGTACGGCAAGGCGTTAAATGTTAATTCTTCTAATACAAAACACTCCAGAATTAAAGCTCAGAAAAACATTATCTTGCTTAAAGGAATATGTGAGTCACTTGGTGTTGGCATGGGAAATGATGCTCAGGGAGCACTTTCTGCAGCGTAGCTTTCTGGGAAAACCACTGAGCTGCAGCAAGGAAGTGCATGGTGGAGAGAGACTCCATTTCTTGGGTTTGCTTTTGCTGATGTCCTGATTTGGCATTCTTCAATGTGTCATCTACTGTCGACATCTGCTGAAGCACGGTAGTGGGTGCATATGTACTGTAGTGTGTCAACACACAGTTCCCTCCATGTAAGAAGGAGACGGTGTGTGTGTGTGTGTGTGTGTGTGTGTGTGTGTGTGTGTGTGTGTGTGTGTGTGTGTGTGTGTGCGTGTGTTTGTTTGTTAGCAATGGAGGCAGTGATGTGGTGATTACACATGCTGCAGCCCTCGCTCTGGGGAGCAGCAATATGTTGACGAGGGCCTGCATCATCTTCAGCAGTGAAAGCAGAGGTGGGATGACACCTATGGTCTCTGTGGTCGACAGTAGCATGGATTCAGTGGACCAGCATGTGCTGCAGTTACTGGCACGTGATGATGTGTGTGGCAGGCCAGGTGATGTTCCACGATGAGCCTGGGGCAATGGTGAGGACACCGCACACACCACCAGTCAGTGCGGCAGGGCAGTGTTGCACTGCCATCTGTTGGTGCAGTGCAGCATAGTGTGATGTGGAAGTGGGGTTTGGCAGGAGTAGCAGTAATGTACCAGGGAATGGGCAGGTAGTATATGGTCGAGGCACATAGTGTGCCCCCTACAGATGGTATACTATGTAGTGTGTTATGTTGGTTCTTAGGTCTCTGTTGTTAGCACCCTGTGTTTATAGGCTGAATCATGTATCACTATGGTTGTGTGCACCAGTGTTGAGGTTGTGCTGACTGATCCCTCGGTGCCAGGGTTGAGATGTGAGGGTCTGCGGTTTTGGCCACGGTACAGTCATCGTCACTTTCTGCCATCTCAGTCTCGATGGCTGCCGGCATGCAGGGCTCGGGGAGTTGAGTATGAATCCTGGCTTCAGGCAATCAGGGAGATCACAATAGTGGTGCTATGCAGCTGCATGAAGGACTCTTGGTACTACATGAAAGGACAAGATGCAGACCCGAGTGCAGCGGTGGAGCAGCCCCTAGCTGGCATCCAACCAGAGCATCATGTGTGTGCATTTGCTGAGGTCCCAATTTACGAACAACTGGTGGTGTCTGTGTTACTTGAGGGGTACACTGAGCACAGGTGTGCCATTGAGTTATGGAGCTGCTGCACAAAGACTGGCGTGCAGGTTGTAGGCAGTAGATGGTGCTGCTCAAAGAGGCCACCTGGGATGGTGAGCAACTGCCTGTACACAAGCTTAGTGATGGACATGCACAAATAAGCTTTGTAGGTCACCCACAAACCTAAGAGGAATAGAGGCATATTGGTAGACCAAATTGCAGAGTGGCTTGTAAGGGCAGCGTTTTTTATTGTGATAAAGTGCACCCAAGTTTCCGTGAGAGTCTAAATGAATGAGAGGTAAACTTTTGTCTGCATCCATGGTGACATGGCAGGGACATGAGACCTACTTGTCTATAAAGGCCTTGCCCACTGTGTCCACAATTATAATGGACAGCAACATGGCTTTGAGCCACTGGATAAATCTGTCCATGGCCATTGGATGATGGTAGGAGTCATATGACTTTCATAAGTATGTATGAGAAGTGATGATTCACAAGGGAGAAAGAGGCAATGGGGGCATGCACATGCCTGCATACTTTTAATTGCTGGCATGGGACGCAGTCACTGGACCAGTTGTTGCAGCTGCACTGGCTGCTGGAGTAAACAAAATGCTCCTGAATGAGTGCAGTAGACACACAGTTGCCATGGAGCCAGCTTGCAGAAGTGTGAGGGATACTAGGGGTGGACACACTCTGAAGTGGGTCACAGGTATCCAATACTGGTGCAAGACATAGTAGTCCATTGGAGTGGTAAGGGTGCAAGATCATCTAAAGCAATCAGTGACTATGTTTTCAATGAAAGACATGTGCCACAGATTATTTAATACCCTGTATAATATATTCCTGTTGTCTGAACTGGCAGTGTCAGATCTACTTTCCCTCCTTGAGACAGATACCTGTTGCCATGGGGCAGTGGTCACTAGAACCCAGAAATGAAACCCATCCACTGAGGGGCAGAAATACCCAACTGCCTCATACACACTGAGGAGCTTGCAATCACACATGGCTCAACACTGCTGTGACTCTACGAGCTTTGTTAAGAAAAACACCAGAGGTTGTGAAGTCCCCATGATGCATTGCTGTAGGACTGCATCTATGGCAGTTTTGTCATTGGTAACAATTGTTATGGTATGGTCAGATGGGGGTAGGCTAGGAGGGCACTAGTGAGAGATCTTGCTACATTTGCTACTGTACATGAGAAATGGAAGGAGAAATAGATAAGTGACAAACAATGACTTGAGTATGTAAATCAGATTATAAATTATGTTGTACTTAGTAGATATATGAAGCTCTAATTGACAATGTAAAAACTCAAATGGAAGGTTGTGTGTGTGCCAAAATCATCAGATATTTGGGATTATTATGGCTACAAGAATATTGCATGATGCCTTGGTAGATAATCAGAATTGTCTTATATTTTCATTGTTACTATATATCCAATGGATAAATGGAACCTGCTCATTACATCTTCAGCTGAAAGACTGATTTTACTACAATCACAGATTCCATGTAACCTGTCACCTGCTCCAATTATACTGATTCCATGTACAAAGCTGACTCAAGCCTAGTCCTCTTGAAAACCAGGTGATACATATGTCTCATTTGAAGTCCTATTACAGTCTTGATCTGTGGCATAGTAAATTATGGTAGTGATTTTAAATGACATGCTCAGAACTGCATGTATACAGATTATTGTAATTTAGAATTCTGAAATGATGATCTGCTAGTTGTTTCAAATTTTCCAGTATTTGATTAAAAAAATGCATCATTAACATGCATAGACTCTCATTGGCAATATGTGAACTCTGTTCGAAAAGTGGCAAATTTTCACCTATTAACACAAGTTCTTCTCACTTATTTTTCTTGATCATGACTGTTTGCGACACTCACTATTATGGCTATTTATAAATTCATCCTGTAAATGTGTAGGAAATTGTCTATGAATAATTTATAAAATCATAAAATATAGCTCAGTTAATTTACAATAATGAAGAGAAGAGTAGTTATATGTAGCAATTATATGTATGGTGAAATGAAGTCACTTTATTTCATTAATCAATAGATATTGTTCAAATAGCTTTTATGTTAGTTTCCATTTTCATGGATGGAGTTTCAGGCATGAAAATTTATGGTGACTTTTGTATCAGAGTCTGTGAAGATTGTTCCAGAAACAATATTTTATACTTCAAATATTTTACTGAATAACATACGTCTGCGGTAATGATATAGGCCTACATTTGTTAGGAGTGAAAATTTTGAGTGTACCCTGTCTTATAAATATTAAATATTTCTTTGAATAAAATTTTTCTTGAAAGAATTTTTGTGTGTTGACAATTGACTAAATAAATATCAGAAAAATATAGCCCTTACAGGAATTTTGATGTTTTAGGTAGCAGTTCCATATAGACTAGACACGTACTATAATGAAAAAAGTTAAATGTTGTTGAAGTGATAGCAGGATAAGTGGATCAGTTTCACCTTGCTAAGTGTCACACTCCATCTTAGTAACATCCCTAAAAGTGATACAGTTATTTACGATTAATTTTGTATACATTTTAATAGTTCAACTTGCTGCAGGATTCCAACAACTCTCATAGCAATCTTCTGATGTGCAGCCACAATAAAACAAATTATTCCTCTGTCATGTGTGTATAACTTTCTTTGTGTAATCATTAAAAGTACATATTCCAGATGTTTGTTCATAACTATTTAGACATGGAGTGTGAATAATCATTCCTATTTATGGTATAGACAGACTGGTATTAATTATGCCTATTTGTTAATATCACAAACAGACATAGTTTAAATAACTGCCTCTCTTGACTTCTTTCAGTTTCATGAAGGTTTTATTTTATGATAGAAACCATAATACATGTTTTTGCTAAATAGGGTAATGAGCTTGTACTACATGAGTTATTTTCAGTCATCGTGATGCAACTATTGCATCTGGTGAGTAATTGACAATAAGACAAATTAATGAATAATTTTTATGAAAACAAAGTACAAATGGTGCTTACTTTTCTGCAAAATGGAATAAACTTGTGTTTTCATATATGTATTTCAACATTGGATGCTTTGAACAAATAGAGCTGTTATGAACTGATAATATAAATGTCTGATATTAGACCATATGTTGAAGTTAAGTGAAGTGAAGATAGAATGAAAAAATAATTATGTTTTAGGGGCTTAGATACAGAACAATTCATGTTGTACTAATTTGTTTCTCAGATAACAGAGGCGTAATCAAACAATGGAAAATCTTTGATGAAGTAATGACAATATTTTCATAATATTGTCAGAACAAAGACATGTTTTATTTGTTACTAACACCCACTTCACCTGTTATAGGTTCCTATTGAAATTCCTATGGATTACACTGCTTCTAACCTTGAGCCTGAGCATCATGTGGCTTATTTCCGTGAAGACGTTGGAGTTGGACTGGTTTATTGGTACTGGCATATGACATACCCACAAAGAGGACCTCCTGAGGTTTTAAGGAAAGATCGTTCTGGGGAATTATTCTATTACTTCCATCAACAAATCATTGCCAGGTTAGTACATATTTGTTACTCATGGTTCAGACTTTATTTCACTGACAGTACACTGCTGTAGCATAAACTATGTATTGTGAAAGCCCGCCCAGTTTAACCTTGTGGTCTAATGCACTGCTTTCCAGGCAGGAAGGCATGCCGGTTCCCAGCATGAATTCCCCAAGTGGATTAGTGTCGAGGTCTGGTATGCCAGCCAGCCTGTGGATGGTTTTTACTGTGGTTTTCCATCTACCTCAGTGAATGCAGACTGGTTCCCCTTATTCTGACTCAGTGACACTATGTTGGTGATTGCTGTGCAAACACTTTCTCCACATATGCATACACCATCATTACTCTACCATGCAAACATTGGGGTTGCACTCGTCTGGTGGGAGATGTTCCCAAGGGGTCCACTGGAGGATGTACCGCACAATAACCCTGGGTTCGGTGTGGGGCGGCAGTGGGGTGAGTGGACTGCTGTAGCCTGTTGTGGGGTTGTGTACCACTGTGGACTATGGCAGGGATGAAGCCCCTACATCATTTCTAGGTCCCCAGTTCCATACAATACAATACAATACAATATGTGAAAACCAATTAGTAATGTACCAGTATGTAAAAGGATGTTTGTTATTTCAGTAGTATAGCTTAGAGGTCATATATTGTTTATAGGCTTATACAGGACAAAAATCCTTGGTGTTAATGATTAAAAGAATGAATGTCTCAGTTTTACACATTTACTTAACTTGCAATATGTTGCTGCTTTATTGGTGGATGTAAAGAAGTTGATGAAGTCCATATTGTTTGATTAACTTTCCATGAAGATTGTTAAGCATTACCAAAATGATGGGTCATCACTTTACTTAAAACAGTGTACACAACACACTGATTTTATCAGACAATGTTACGTATCCAAAAAATATAAAAATCTCACATCAGATTGACATTGCTTCTGAGGACAAAATTCTGCTCAACCACGTTAACAGTAATATGTAACACATTCTCTCATTGTTCATTACATGCTTTTTACAAAATTACAATCAAAATTTTCTTAATTTAACAGATTTAGAAATGGTTAAGGCAATACTCTATTACAGAGTTTCCTGCTTGATAATTATGCTACAAACTCATAACACTATCACACAGTTGATTACATAATAAAGGACATACATTAATTACAAATTACTATATCAAATTACTACAGGTCCCCAGTTCCATACAATACAATACAATACAATACAATGTATTGTAAAAAACAACTAGTAATTTACCAGTATGTAAAAGGATTTTTTTTATTGCTGCTTTATTGGTGGGTGAAAAGCATTTGATGAAGTCTACATCTACATCCATACTCCGCAAGCCACCTGACGGTGTGTGGCAGAGGGTACCTTCAGTAACTCTGTTGGTTCTCCCGTCTATTCCAGTTTTGTATTGTTTGTGGAAAGAAAGATTGTTGGTATGCCTCTGTGTGGGCTCTAATCTCTCTGATTTTATCCTCATGGTCTCACAAGTTATACGTAGGAGGGAGCAATATACTGCCTGACTCCTTGGTGAAGGTATGTTCTTGAAACTTCAACAAAAGCCCGTCCTGAGCTACTGAGGGTCTCTCTTGCAGAATCCTCCACTGGAGTTTATCTATCATCTCCATAACACTTTCACCATTACTAAATGATCCTGTAATGAAGTGTGCTGTTCTCTGTTGGATCTTCTCTATCTCTTCTATCAACCGTATCTGGTACGGATCCCACACCGGTGAGCAGTATTCAAGCAGTGGGTGAATAAGTGTACTGTAACCTACTTCCTTTGTTTTCGGATTGCATTTCCTTAGGATTCTTCCAATGAATCTCAGTCAGCATCTGCTTTACCGACAATTAATTTTATATGGTCATTCCATTTTAAATCACTTCTAATGTCTACTCCCATATAATTTATGGAATTAACTGCTTCCAGTTGCTGACCTGCTATATTGTAGCTAAATGATAAAGGATCTTTCTTTCTATGTATTTGCAGAAATTTACACTTGTCTACATTGAGATTCAATTGCCATTCCCTGCACCATGTGCCAATTTGTTGCAAATCCTCCTGCATTTCAGTACAACTTTCCATTGTTACAACCTCTCGATATACTGCAGCATCATCCGCAAAAAGCCTCAGTGAACTTCTGATGTTATCCACAAGGTCATTTATAAATATTGTGAATAGCAATGGTCCTATGACACTCCCCTGTGGCATATCTGAAATCACTCTTACTTCGTAAGACTTCCCTCCCTTGAGAATGACATGCTGCATTCTTTTATCTAGGAACTCTTCAATCCAATCACACAATTGGTCTGATAGTCCTTATACTCTTACTTTGTTCATTAAAGACTGTGGGGAACTGTATCAAACGCCTTGTGGAAGTCAAAAAAACGGGATCTACCTGGGAACCTGTGTCTATGGCCCTCTGAGTCTCGTGGACGAATAGTGCGAGCTGGGTTTCACACGGTCATCTGTTTCAAAACCCATGCTGATTCCTACAGAGTAGATTTCTAGTCTCCAGAAAAGTCATTGTACTCACATATAATATGTGTTCCAAAATTCCACAATTGATCGATGTTAGAGATATAGGTCTATAGTTCTGCACATCTGTTCGATGTCCCTTCTTGAAAATGGGGATGACCTGTGCCCTTTTCCAATCTTTTGGAATGCTATGGTCTTCTAGAGACCTAGGGTACACCACTGCAAGAAGGGGGGGGGGGGGGGCAAGTTCCTTTGTGTACTCTGTGTAAAATCGAACTGGTATCCCATCAGGTCCAGCGGCCTTTCCTCTTTTGAGTGATTTTAATTTTTTTCTATCCCTCTGTCATCTATTTCGATATCTACCATTTTGTCATCTGTGCGACAATCTAGAGAAGGAACTACAGTACAGTCTTCCTCTGTGAAACAGCTTTGGAAAAAGACATTTAGTATTTCAGGCTTTAGTCTGTCATCCTCTGTTTCAGTACCATTTTGTCCACAGTGTGTCTGGACATTTTGTTTTGATTCACCTACCGCTTTGACATAAGACCAAAATTTCTTAGGATTTTCTGCCAAGTCAGTACTTAGAACTTTACTTTTGAATTCATTGAATGCCTCTCACATAGCCCTCCTCGCACTACGTTTCGCTTCATGTAATTTTTGTTTGTCTGCAAGGCTTTGGCTATGTTTATGTTTGCTGTGAAGTTTCCTTTGCTACTGTAGCAGTTTTCTAACTCGGTTTTTGTACCACGGTGGCTCTTTTCCATCTCTTACGATCTTGCTTGGCACATACTCATCTAATGCATATTGTACGATGGTTTTGAACTTTGTCCACTGATCTCTTGCTTGGCACATACTCATCTAATGCATATTGTACGATGGTTTTGAACTTTGTCCACTGATCCTCAACAGTATCTGTACTTGAGGTAAAACTTTTGTGTTGAGCCATCAAGTACTCTGAAATCTGCTTTTTTTCAGATTTGCCAAACAGAAAAATCTTCCTACCTTTTTTAATATTTCTATTTATGGCTGAAATTATCGATGCAGTAACAACTTTATGATCGCTGATTCTCTGTTCTGCATTAACTGTTTCAAATAGTTTGGGTTTGTTTGTCACCAGAAGGTCTAATATGTTATTTCCACAAGTTGGTTCTCTGTTTAACTGCTCAAAGTAGTTTTCAGATAATGCACCTAAAAAAATTTCACTAGATTCTTTGTCCCTGCACCCGTTTATAAACGTTTGAGTCTCCCAGTCTATATCTGGTAAATTAAAATCTCCACCCGGAACTATAACATGGTCATGAAATCTATTCAAAATATTTTCCAACTTTTCCTTCAGGTGCTCTGCCACAACAGCTGCTGAGCCAGGGGGCCTATAGAGACATCCAATTACCATGTCTGAGCCTGCTTTAATCGTGGCCTTCACACAAATTATTTCACATTTCGGATCTCCGTCAGTTTCCTTTGATACTGTTGCACTTTTTATCACTATAAACACACCTCCACCTTCATTGTTCAGCCTGTCTCTATGGTATACATTCCAATCTGACTGTTTACTCCTGGTTTCAGCTAACTTTCCGTCCCTAGTACTATGTGGGCATTGTGAACGTTTATTAATGAGAGCAGTTCTGGGACCTTTCTATAGATGCTCCTGCAGTTTACTGTTACCACATTAATATTGTTATTCCCTGTAGCGTTTCGCCTACTGCTACCTTGTCGCGTCTCAGGAGGCGTCTTGTCGGGCCTAGGGAGATAATTTTCTAACCTAAAAAACCCACATGTGCACTCCACACATACTCTGCTACCCTTGTAGCCGCTTCCTGCGTGTAGTGCATGCCTGCCCTATTCAGGGGAACCCTACATTTCTCTATCCGATAGCGGAGGTCGAGAAATTTGTAACCCAGATCTCCGCAGAATCGTCTGAGCCTCTGGTTTAAGCCTTCCACTCGGCTCCAAACCAGAGGACCACAATCGGTTCTGGGAATGATACTGCAAACAGTTAGCTCAGATTCCACCCTGCGAGCAAGGCTTTCTGCTTTCACCAACTCTGCCAACCACCTGTATGAACTGGGGATGACCTCTGAACCCAGACAGCAGGAGTCATTGGTGCTGACATGAGCAACAATTTGCAGTTGGGTGCATATTGTTTGACTAACTTTGCATGAATATTGTTAAGAATTATCAAAATGATGGGTCAGCACTTTACTTAAAATAGTGTACACAGCACACTGATTTTATCAGACAATATTACATATTCAGAAAAGATAAAAATTTCACATCAGATCCACATCGCTTCTGAGGACAAAATTCTGCTCAAGACTTCCATGATATAGCTTCAACCATGTGCCTTAAATAGATTAAAAGTAATATGTAACACATTCTCTCATTGTTCATTACATACTTTTTACAAAATTACAATCAAAATTTTCTTAATTTAACAGATTTAGAAATGGTTAAGGCAATATTCTACTACAGAGTTTTCTGCTTGATAATTATGCTACAAATTCGTAATAATAATAATAATAATAAAGATTTTATTGTCTTTAGGCCATTACAGCAATTGACAACGTCAAATGAAGTTACAATTTATAATACAGTGTGATAAGGTATTGACTACTGAAATATTTTACCTTATATTACAATCAATGTACAGTGGGTCATCTGTTAGATTACTGCATTTTACAGTTGAAGAATTCATTGATATCATACTATGACACAGTTGATTAAATTATAAACGACATACATTAATTACAAATTTCTATAGCCTTTCAGAATCAGTTAAATACCAGTTGTTAAAAACATAAATGTTAATACAGTGACACAATGAAGTGTGATACTGAAAGTAATCTGTAATGAATAGACACAAATGTGATAAGGGTATCATAAACTCTGGTTGACACAATGTGATTATAGTATCACTAGATTCACAGTGTTTAGTCACATTCAGCCATGGTACGAATGGGGGGGGGGGGGGGGGGGAACCTTGTACGTCTCTGTTTATGTAAGACATGTGAATAAGACATAGGAAATCATATGTATGGATGCTATAAATAAAGTGACACGGATCTTTACTTTTTCTGTCCAAAATATATTAGCAAATTGTAATAATGAATCCAGAATACATTTTCTTACAGAATTAATCTTAATATAACAATTAAGTGCAACTACATTCAAAATATTAAATGAAATTCTCAAACTGCTTACAGCAACGTGCTTGCTTAAACAAGATTAGAAAGTTATGTTAGTTAGGCAATTGCTCTTTATGCAACTAATAATAATGTTTCTCCAAATCTGGCAATATATTACAGTAAATCAAAATTCTATTTGTGTCTCCTTCACTTAGATGGTATCTTTTTTTGACTAGCTTTAACATTATCTTATTTCTATTAAACAGTTAGTTAGTTAGAATTTTAATTATTTCTTCACCAGTACCTCAGATATTTTCATTCAAGTTGTAGTTCACAGTTCAATCCAGATATTATCACATTTATGAAATTGACTCTAAACAATACCAACATTTCTCTCATATCCTTTGTTTTACATCCGTATATTCTCACACATCATGTACATTCCATTCTTAAGTATACCTGCATTACTTCATAGTCGCTCCCTAAACTGTACAGAAGCAGTGGTCTAACAAGAATGCCCTTGGGGGTTTATAAATAAGTAAAAATGAGAAAACAGCTGTTTTATGGAGCATACCATTGTAGATTTGTATTGAACTATTTTTAGTGGGATTTGCAAAGGCCGATGTCCTTACAGACTGCTCTTGGAGTTTGTCTTTTTGTCTGTATTATGTTTGTGTATGTTGAAGTTTTTATTTATCTAATTTAAGTTTTTTATCACATATTTACATGTTTCTAAATAAAAATGCAAGTCTATAATAGGATCAAAGATTTTTGAAAGTGAGGCCTGTAGGAATCTGTTTGCTATGCATGGCGCATTGCTGTTATAGCTCTTTCTTGGGTCAAGAAGGTGACTGAGCTAGTAGTTGCACTATCTCAGAATATAATCCCATTCTGTAGAATGCTGTGGAATTGGTCAAAGTATGCAATTCAGTGTGGGAGCTTACTTTGTGTGCAAGTAAACATACGCTGTAGCATGCTTCCGTCAGTGTTGCATTTGTTTGGTTATGTATTTATGCCTTTTATAATCATGTTCAAGCCATATACCCAAAATTTTGTGTCCATTAAGGGTGTAATTGCATTGAAACTGTCACAGGGGTGTTGGGGGCTTCCTCCCTTAAAAAAAAGTTAAGAAAAGTTGTTTCTCATGTATCTGTTATTTGCATCAAACTGGTCATTCAGCTCCTCTGTAGTTTTTTTATGTTTGCTTACAGTTTTTTTGGGATCGTCCTGTAAGAAGGATGGTAGTGTCAACTGCAAACAAGGTATTTGTTTGTGATTCAGTGCTTAGATCTAGGTCGTTTATGTACAGAAGGAAAGAACTGGCCCAAGAATGGATATTTGAGGGCCTCTACTTTTGTTCTGTGATTCAGTTCATGTGTTATTGCAATGTTTTATTTCCAATTTGTTAAGCGTGAGTAGAACCATTTGATTCAATGTCTCTAATGCTGTACTTTAGGAGCTTTTCCAACCACACTTTCTGTTCCAATATGTCAAAAGCTTGGCTTGGATCTAAAAACTACCAGTAGCATTTTGATTTTTGTCCATTGCTTCTAGAGTGTTTTGTAAAAAATTATGCATATTTGTAGATTTATTTTGCTGGAAACTCTGTTGGACATTGGTACGGATTGTGTTCTGATCCATGAATTTCATTAATCTGTTATATATAATTCTTTCAGTGATTTAGGGAAAACCTGCTGGTAAAGAGACTGGTCTACAGTTTTCCAAATTTGCTTTGTCAACTTTTGTAAGAATAGCATCTCTATGCTAATATTAAGACAGCCAGAAAAAATTCCTCTTGATCACATCTGCAAGTAACATTGCAATGTTTATAATACATTCCTTTATAAAGAAGTCTGGAATACTGTTAGATCTTGAGGAAATTTTTTAAAGGTTTTTGCTACTTGAATGATTTCATTTAGGGTTGTTTCGTAGAGAAGATCATGTGGCAGCAAGAATTTACTTTGTTCTGGTGGTTTATTGGGCTACCTCTCCTATCAACGATTATTAAATTTTTTGTATTGTCTACATAGTACTGCCTGAAGAGTTCACCGCTCTCTTTGGGGGTCAGTATCTCTATTATTGAAACTGTTCATAGTGATATTTTACTTTTTACTATCGGCTTCCTGCTTTATTACTCACAAGATTGCTTTGCTTTTATTTCATGACTGTGATATACACTGAATTGCCAAAGAAACTGGTATAGGCATGCTTATTCAAATGCAGAGATATGTAAACAGGCAGAATGTGGTGCTGTGGTCGACAACGCCAATATAAGACAGCAAATGTCTGGTGCAGTTGTTATATTGGTAACTGTTGCTACAGTGGTAAGTCATCAAGATTTAAGTGAGTTTGAACATGGTGTTTTAGTTGGTGCATGAGCGATGCGACACAGAAGACCATTTCATGAGTGTACCATGAATATCAGGAATTAGGTAAAACATCAAATTTCTGACAACACTGTGGCCAGAAAAAGATCCTGCAAGAATGGGACCAAGGACAACTGAAGAGAATCATTCAACAAATTGCTGCAGATATCAATGCTGGGCCATCAACAAGTGTCACCTTGCAAACCATTCAATGAAACATAATTGATATGGGCTTTTGGAGCCAAAGGCCCACTCGTATACCCTTGATGACTGCAAGACACAAAGCTTTACGCCTTGCCTGGACCCGTCAGCACCAACATTGGACGGTTGATGGCTGTAAACATATTGTCATGTTGGATGAATGTCATTTCAAATTGTATTGAGCAGATGGACATGTATGGGTTATGGAGACAACCTCATGAATCCATGGACCATGCAAATCAGCAGGGGACTGTTCAAGCTGGTGGAGGCTCTGTAATGGTACAGGGCATGTGCAGTTGTAGCAATATGGGACCTCTGATATGTCTAGATACAAATCTGACAGGTGGCACATATGTAAGCATCCTGACTGATGTCCTGCATCCATTCATATCCATTATGCATTCCGATGGACTTGGGCAATTCCAGGAGTTAACGTTGCACCCCACAAGTCCAGAGTTCCTACAATGTGGCTCCAGGAACATTCTTCTGAGTTTAAACATTTCCGCTGGCCACCAAACTCCCCAGAAATGAATATTTTGGAGCCTATCTGAGATGCCTTGCAATGAGCTGTTCGGAGGAGACCTCCACTCCCTCGTGCTCTTGCGGATTTATGGACAGCCCTGCAGGACATGGTGTCAATTCCCTCCGGCACTACTTCAGACATTAGTCGAGACCATGCCACGTTGTGTTGAGCACTTCTGCATGCTCGTGTGAGCCCTACATGATATTAGGCAGGTGTACCAATTTCTTTAGCTCTTCAGTGTAAATTTATCATTATCAATTATTTTTGGTTGGTGTACGGCTTTTCTAAAAATCTCAAGGAGAGGGGGTATGTTGTGGTCTTTTCTGTATCTGAGTAATTCTCTTCTTGTGTTGCTTGAGATTTTTAGAGTTATATATTCCTTACTGCGCATGTGTTGAGAGGAAACACTTTTTTAAATTATAGCTGAAAATGTCAGAGAACTTTTCAAACTTTTTTTGTTGGTGTCACACATCTGAGAAATTTCTTTCCATCTTTCTCTTGATAACAAGTGATCAACTGTTTCTACACTCTAAGTGTCAGCCACAGTTCTTTTATGTTTTTGGTTGAACAATAAGTAGTCCGAGAGGGTTACCATATGGGCTATGCATTTTGCAGTATAGGCTGTGATTACAAATACTTGGTCCAGAATAGTAACAGTGGTTTTGATAATTCTTGTTGAGGTTGTTGTTGTTTATTTTAAATCAAAGTGTCTTTTAGGCTGAGTAATAGTACCTTTTCCCAGCTTGTTCCAAGAAAATCTGTGTTAAAATCGTCACACAGTACTGTTAAATTCTTACATACATGTATCCTATTTAGTAATGTTTTAATTTTATTGAGAAGTGACTAAAAGTTCCCATTTGGAGTGTGATAAAAAGTGTAAATGTCATGTAACTGGAGTATGATAGATACACATAACAACTGTATTTACACTATTGATTTCTACACCTGTCTCTTTGTGCAGTAGGTACTGAAAACTTAATAGTTTTGAATTTCAGCCTCCTTTTAAGGATTAGCCTGGTATAAAAAATGAAGCAGTCGGCTCTACCTGTGACCAGTGTTCCATGAGACAGAGAACATTGGCAAAATAAAGTTCAGTATTTAGCAAAACCTCAGTGTCTAAAACTTTGTAACTGGTTGGACATTCTGGTGGTATATGGAGAGAGACCAGTCACAGCAATTTATTTTTCTGGATTTTGAATTACCATATAAATTTCCTGAAGGGTAATTCACAATACACTTCATTAGTAACCCCAACCTCTCACCTTTCTAAAACATCATGTCAGTAATAAAAGTACATTCATTTTATTATTATCTGATTGTTAATGAAACTATTTTCAAACTCATTACCAACTTACATTCAGCTATTTTTATTTCATACAGGACAGGAGTGAATATTGTTTCATTGCTTTGATATAAGATGGCCACTGAACATGTGGGTTGACCCTTTAAAAAGCATTTCTCCCTCAAGAATTATCATGCATTTTTTTGGTTGTAGTGGGATAATCAATACCAGATGTTACATAAGACAAATACTTCCCCACTAATCTCTGTACCTTGAAGGTTGACACCGTCTTCCCCAATATGACTACTCATCAGTTTTTAACTTCATTACTGGAGCATGACAGTGGAAAATATAAGGCGAATCCTCCTCTTAGTATTGAGACCAATTAAGGATAGCAATTATTTTTCTAGTCACAAGCAAATCATTATTTGAAAAGTAATACAAACACAAGACAGAATGAACTAGCAATATAGGAATCATTTAAATATAGTGCTATTGATTTTTCCTTCAGCTAATTGCACAATAATTAAGAATGAATGTCACCATATTCTGAAATTCATCAGCTTAGCATCAATTTGAACTTATGTTATGTTCTCTTAATATTATTGCAAATTCCACAAAAGTTCAATAACTAAACTAAGCATTGTATTAGTAAATGAACTAGTCATAAGTTTGCCTATATCCTAGCCAACAAAATAAAAGTCTAGATGTTTTCTGTTGTGCAACAGAAGGGAATACGCCAATAACAAGCATACACGAACATTAATAGCTAAACATATATTTCTGACTTCACAATACAAAAGGCTTCCTCTCTCTCTCATCATTCAACACAAACTGACTGTCCAAAGCACAAATTGTAGAGGCTCCATACCTCCACTTGCCCACATTGATCAGCAGCTTTCTTTGCCCTGATGCTCCCATAGAGTTCCCCAGCCCCTTCCCCAGGGTGTGGAGCGTTGGAGGGTGTGGCACGAAGTTGGCATCTGTGAGGCTTGAGGGTTGTCAGTCAACATCACTGAGTGTTGCATGGATACTGTGTATGTTTGGTACGGTGTGAACTGAGGCAGAAAGTGATGTGGCCAACCATAGCAGGAGGTAGAGGGGCCAGCAATGGTTCTTGCACTTTTGGCAACAGTGTTGAATTTTCTGAGATTTGCATGCTGTTAGGATCCATAGGAAATGTGCTGCTCAGGGTGGTAATTTGCAGAGTGATAATTAGTTGACATGCCAGGGAGAGTTGGGAAGACAATGACGTGAAATTCACTGTTATTGGCAGATGGCAGGTTCTAATGTGGCTGTTGGTGATTGTTCATTGTGACATCTGAGGCTGCATGTGTTGCTTCCACAGAGGTCATAGACAACTAGCATTAAGGTGATTTCATCTGGTTAAAAGTCTTGTATGTCAACCATGAGCATTTCTGGTTTGGTGGGTCGTGATAACATCATATGAGGGACATCTGGATTGTTGCCTTCCTGTAGATTGTTCGTATCTTCTTCAGAGATGAGGATCCATGCTAGTTTTGGTCTGTTAATCGATCTTAAATGTACCTGAGAGAAGTGCCTGCATGGTATTTAGAAATGAAGAGGGGTACCTGCACATGTGAGCCAACTTTGCTTCACTGACACTCGAGGCACACATGTGCCCACTGGCAACAACCTGTGTGACACGTGGTAAAACAAAATTTCAGTGACAAACTGAGTCATTAGTTGAAGACCTGTGTGTGAGAGATTGTGTAGGCAATTGAATACTGTGCACCGCATAGATGTGGATAGTATTTATCAGATCTTGAGTTATGACATATCACAAAGGAAACTGACCTCCAACCCCAGGATAGATCACCATTCACTGTCTTAGTTGCTCAGAGAAGAGGTTGTTTGAGGCACCATGCATTGTGGTGATTGGGTGGACCCGGGATCAAGCTGATGCAGTGCACTGTGCTATTTCTAAAAGTGCACTGGTAGAGTCTAAATCAGCAAGCATCAGGCGAGAGGTCAGAGTGCAATTGTTGAAGTGGAGGTAGTGAGGCACATAGCACTGTACTGAGCTGTCTAATTTGTCAGCAAGACACATTATATGTTGTGGTGCTTACTGGCTGGAAGTTTGGGGTGTGGCCATCTAGTGGGGGCATGGCCAAGCAAGCTGGTGCCACTGCAGTTTGACATTTGTCAGAGCCCATTGTGTGCATGCACATCTGCAAGGGACGTCTCGTGTATTTTCTGACACAGGTCGTCATTGGCCAAGTGTAGTTGCTGTGATTCGACACTGGTCTTCTGGAGTCATTCTTGGATAATTTCGATGGTTTGAGTGATATTAACACATTTTTGTAGAAGTGGACCTGATGCAGGACGTAGGCAGATGTGAGTATTCATTCTTGGCCTGTGGTGTAATTGGTCAAGAAAGCCCTAAGGTGACCTGCTGTGTGGAATAGTGGAATAAAGCACCATGGGTGAAGTCAGGTGAGAGGTGGAATCTGTGAAGGAAGTTAAACCCTGTCCTGGTTTTAACCACACTGATGATGTAAAAGGTCCAAGGCCAACTTAGCTCATCCAAAAGTGTATCCACACTGCCGTGCATGTGGATAGAGTCTTATTTACCTGCGTGTACCTGCAGTCTCAAGTTTTCAGAGTGCAGTTCAAATGTTTGACAAGGAACAGTGCACACATCTGAACCCATGTTGACAAGAAAATATAAGTCTGTGGAAAGGTCATAGATATCCAGATGTCTTTCAGAGGGCGTTGTTTTTATAGAAGAAAGGCAACTTGGTGACATGGCGGAGAGTGGCACACCCATCGTAGTCCACTTTGTCAGTTTTTGGTAAGAACAAGGCTGCAGAGAGTTGTTGATGGCAACAGCATACTGCATGAGACACGAGCAGTGACACAGCCTGCCAGGAAAGGCAAGCGGGGCCAGAAAAGCTGGCTCAATGTTTGCAGCTGGCAGTGTGGTGCTGTGTGTAAACTGGGATTCGACATGTGTGAAAGGGCCCATGACATTAACTTCACTTGAGATTGGATGGCCCTGAGTTTCTTTGGAGAGTGTGCCAGGTGGACAGTGATGCACAAAGGTATGCTCAAAGTGAGGTGCTGTGTTAGTGAATACAACCTGTCTGCTTGGGCAAATTTTTTGTCTAACAATTTTGTATCATGTGCAATCACTGCAAGTTGTAGCTGAGGCAGGAGTTTGATAATCCATAATGCCCAAATGGGCGGGTCTGGTATCAAAGTGGGATCCACTAGTGAATGTATTTGATTTCACTGTTGTGAAGGAGATTCCTCTGTGAGCTGCTGGTCAAAAATCATGTGTTGCCCATCTTGCTCAGGCGTGCAAGCAGTCTGTTGCAGCAATGCTGTTTTTGCTGTGTTGTAATTGTTGTGTGTCAGCAGTGATAGGACATCGTCACTGATTAATTCTGCATGTTTGGTGAGGTGGCAGATCAACATCACAAATTCTGAGTTGTCATTTACAACGTCTAGTGAAGTGAATACACACTCAACCATTGCAAGCCACAATGTCACCTGATCAGACTAGAAAGGTGGATGTTTAGATTGTGGTGCAGCTCTACACTGGCTGTACCACCTGAGCTGAATAGTAAGGCAGGACTGGTGCCAAAACTATTGTTTGCAGCATGGCTGAAGCTGGGAACATGGCTTCAACATTGCACAACAGATGTGCATTTGAACTGATGGCACCAAATGTTGGTGACTGCATTGCAGTAGATGCAATTGATACGATGTCCATTCACATGGGAACCAAATGTGAATAGTCTGTGAAGCTGGTTGTTGTGTGACCAGCATGTAAGTTCACTAACAAAGACTCTGATGGTGACAACTGTTGTTTTACATACATTGTGTCTTGTGTAGTGACGTTTGTGAACACTGTGTTGATGAAGGTAATAAGAACACTGAACCACAGCCAGTGTCAAAGAATTCAGAGCAGTAGAGCTGCGAGAAATGATGAACACAACAAATTTGTGTCCATTATTAACAAGTAATAAAGTAATATGAGATGGTATTTCAAGAATAACTCAGGGTCCTCTGCAGTTGCGTCTCCAATGTAGGTGTTTTCCTCTGTATAGTGGAAGAGAATGCAACAATAACTACCATATGTCAATATTACAAATTAAACAATTGTTTCTAACCGTGCAGCACAAAAGACTTCCTCTCTTTCTTATCACTCAGTGTAAACTAACTGCCCAAAGCACAGAGGCTCTACACCTTGGCTTTGGAATCTCTCCCCCCCCCCCCCTCCCTCCCTCCGTAGTTTGTTGTAATTAATGAGAACTGAGATAATATTAGAAAATTTAATTATCAGATTTTGCTTGTTGTACAAAGTCAGCTTGCTTCACGTAGAGAAAGTGTCACCAAAGTTTAATCACTTTACATTGTCTCATACTAGTATTATGGTTGATCGAGTTTCATGCTGGGTAGGAGCGTTCCCTCAGACACATATTACAGTGCAATCAATGGGCAAGGCCTTCAGAATGGCATGGATATTACTTTTTTGGTTGCCAGCATTCCATCACCACAGATCGGGGTGCCAGTTAGAGTTGGCACTCTTCACCACAGTTCACAGCATTTGCGGCATCTCCCTCCATTGCACAGCAGCTTGCTATCCCCAGGGTACTGGCCCAGACCCCATTACAATTGTGTCTAGTAGGAACACATGTATAAAAGGGTTGATATGTTTACTAAACAGTTGAACATTTGTTACTCAGAGGTAGAATAGTCAGAACAGGGGTATGATTATCAGCTTCTCATTATCCATAAATCAGGTCAACCTAGCTTAATACCTATACATTTTTACTATGTATGAAGACCTTTATGTGCTTGCCTTATTGCAAGCGGATAGTTACAAAGAAGTCACTGAAAAGAAGGAAAGTTGGTATCCACACATTAATTACAGACCACATGTGTATACGAGACATCACAGCATATTATAGTATAATATATGTACAGATACAGAAATTAATACATCATCAGCAATGTAATTAATTAACAACTGCTAGTGCAATTGGTTAAGAAGGTACACAAATAACCAGTGAGAGGAAATTGTGAAAACCCTACCTAGCAATGTAGATTATCAGTGGCAAGTGTTCTAGATACACAAATTCTAGCAATGTTTATGCACAGTATATTTGAGCCAAGATTTAATATAAAGAACACAATTGAATCTACATGCAGAAAAAAATAATAACTAATAAGTATTCCTCTATGTACAACATAAATATGCTAGTCAGAATGTCAGTCTCTCATAGGGCACGACTTTGAAATTCGTATCCTCGTAACAACACAAAAAACTTCATCCTATGACTAAATGTCTTACTGACATTTTAATTTCAAATGAGTTGGCGCTAGCAATGTCTTCCCATAGATGCAAATGTATATGTGGTGGTGATCCAGCCTGATGAGGTGCATTAATGTTTTTGACTAATTTTGTTTTCTAAACTACTGCACACAATTCATTTACAGTCCATGTATTTGCCTACTCATGTCAACATATAGTCAAAGTGCTCTGTTTCTCTTTCCACGTATTTCATCGCTGACTATGAGATGTCACACAGCATTGAATCCATGCTAAATTACATCTCTGTTTTTGCATGCATAATGAAGGTTCTAAAAAAGCAAAGTTTATGGATAACTGCAGAATTATTCTGCTGCCACTAATGCACATTTCCCACAAGGTGTGTAGAATACATGAGAGGTAGGCCATTCCAGGGGTATAGCACCACTGATTGCCATGCAGGATGTCATGAAGTGGACAGCAGTGGTGCCGACTTCAAGTCTCCATATAGTGTGTACACACCTGACGATATTTACAACCACATATCTACAACTTGTCCCGCAGTTATTGTCCCCATTATGCCTTAAGCCTTATTTTTATTGGTTAACAAACGTATATTAGCTCCTAAACAACTACAGGCAGATTGAAATTGCATGGCTTTGTTGCCTTTCTCTAGTTAGTTAAGAATGTTGTCAATATGAAGAAAATATGTTTTCAAAATTGCAATATTTTCATACTCCACCAATGCTGCAAGCTGTTTAGGTAAATTAGACCTCCTTCAAATATTATATCGATCTAGTCATGATTCAGAAACTCCGTTGGACCTAAATGACAAATTTCTGGTGACCCTAATAGTGTTTGAAGGTGACGAAGCCTGCCAAGTACTATGCTTCAAAGCACCATGTGCAATATCTTCTCTGTAACACTCTTGGCCCTCAAAGTCGATGTCCAGAAGCAGATGTTCTTCTTTTCTAGTATCAGAATCAATGAAAGCATTATTTTTGACATACTTAGTGAATGCACTCGAACACAAAAAATTGTAAGTGCCTCCTTCGATCCTGATTATCATATAGGTGGAAGTTGACAGAAGAATGACAGGATGAAGATATTTAATCAGGGTCTTCTGTTAGTATTAAAACATGCATTCTTTGCTGCTAAAGTAGTAGGTTTCATGTAGACTGTGCCGAGACCCCAAAGCCTAGTAAAATAATTTTCTAAACAGTGCTGATTTAACCAGTAGGTCAATATAGCTATAGGTTACACTAAGATTTTTAATTCAATTAAAAGAGAACTGTAATTGAAGCTTTAGACATTAAAAACCCTTTTCTAAACAGAAGGGGACTGCATCTTTTTCCTGCCTTCATAACTGAACTGATTTTTTTAAAAAAAGAAAGTGTGTTAGTGTGCGTACATGATTGAATTGATGACCACTTCTGAGACGAGTCTTTTCATCTGTCAGGAATCTCGAGTTTAGCGCATTGAAAACATCATTTACTTATTCATTCTATGATATCAGCCTCCTGAGCCTTCTTGAGGACAAACTTTACAGCTTACGCAGCACACCTTGAAAATAACTGAGCAATCATTGTGACACTTTGGCGAATATGTCCAGTAACATTCACATATGCTTCTGATAAGTGATGTGTAGTTAAAAAAATCACAAGTGTCACGACTCAAATGGTCCAGTATTATACGATTATTAATAACTGTTCCATTAGTCAGCGAAATTCTTCGCTGAGAAAAAAGTTTTGGAGCAGCTTCAAGAGCGAGGCACCCTTATCTTCTGTTCACTGTCCACAGGATATGAGTAATGTATTTTGTCTATTGTTAAGTTTAGTTGTTTCCGTACTCTCAGACTCTTGAATACCACGTCGCAAGTAATGGGAACAATGCCCAATCAAGCGTCTTAATGGTGTTTTATTATTGACTGCAGCAGCTCATTTGTCTTTGTGATGCCAAAATCATAATATACAAACTGTTTCCATGTTAAAAATAAGCTTTGAACTATCACCATTTGAACATTTTTGTATGGACTGAACCGGAAATAATTCGTCCATCAGTGTTCATTTTGTCGAAACTGGGAACAGCCATCGCTTCAAATGGTTTAATCATAACCACTTTGGCTTTAATCAGATTTATCACTTCTTTTACTTGTCAAATAATAACATACTTTAGGAGAGGCTGATCTCAATGTGAGTGCATTTGTTTCACCCTCTCGACTCATTTAAAACATCTTTCTTTTCTCTCTTTTTTTATCAAGAATCAAATTTGGTTGGCCATGAAACACTGCGACAAACTTGCCACCATTTTCTTTTTAGAGCCACATGACTGGTGCTTCATTGTACTTTCTTCAGAAGTGCAGCCTCTGTTTTCAAGATAGAGTTGCTTGCTCTTAGAAAAGGCAATTCACCTTTCAGCTCCTTAATTATTGTCTTTTTTACTATCTGATTTGATTTGATTTTTATTGTTGTAGAGACCTCAGAGATCATATGAGGCATTATGAAAGTAAACATTACAGAGTATAATTGTTACACAAATAATAACAAAAACAAGAAAAAAATTACACAATATAAATATTACACAAATAATTATAGTACCTTCACACAAATACAAAAGAGAGGAACTTCTGGTACAAATTGATATTGCATAGTAAATTTAGCCAATTACAGACTTATTTAGATATAGAAGCACATACAAACTGATCACATAAAGTGTAGTCATACCATATTCTTTGGCTCTCCTAAAAATTCATCAGTTTCATAAATGCTGAGCTCAAGAAGAATTTTTTTTACTTTTCTTTTGAATTGTTGAATTGGAAGATCCCTGATATGTTCGAGTATGGCATTAAAAATTTTTATGGACTTGTATAGGAAGCACTTTTGTGTATTTTTTATAGTTATGGTAGATTGGAAAGAAAATATATCCTGCTTGTTTCTTGTGTTATAATTATGTCACATGTCATACTGTTGATAACTTGAATAGTTTTCCTTAATATGCATTACACACTGTAGTATAAATATTGATGGTCGGATCGTAAATGTAATTTTTTAAAGCTTGGCCTACAGTGAGCTCTGCGTGCCAAGCTACATATCAGTCTTATTGCCTTCTTTTGTACCCTTGAAGACAGAGATGAAGCTTCCTTAGAGCAAATATTCCTTTGCTAATGTTGCTTCCCACTTTTTCTGTATGGCTGCCCTGGGATAATTTTGAATCAATTGAGATTCCAATAAAATTAACAGCATTTGACTTCTGCTCAAATTCAGTGTTATTATTCCACAATACATACAGGTCTTGTATTTTTTTCAGTAGAAACAAAGGGAATTAGCTTTACACCAATTTTCAACTTAGAGAGTGCACTGGTCTGTTTCATATTTCACCTTCTGTGCTGTTTCTGCAGTTATACAGACTGCAAGATCATCTGC
This sequence comes from Schistocerca americana, assembly GCF_021461395.2. Taxonomy (NCBI): domain Eukaryota; kingdom Metazoa; phylum Arthropoda; class Insecta; order Orthoptera; family Acrididae; genus Schistocerca; species Schistocerca americana. The sequence goes on along the minus strand of NC_060120.1, from coordinate 634,801,995 downwards.
AAATAAATAAGTCCTAGTTGACGACACAACTAGGTTACATGGTAAATCATTTACATAAATAATAAATAGAATTGGGCCAAGTACAGAACCTTGTGGGACACCCATGCTCACAGGTAAGTAATCTGCACCATTAAAAACCACTTTCTGCGCTCTATGACTTAGTTGAGATTGTATCAGTTCCAGAGCACTTCCTGTAAAGCCACAGAATTGCAGTTCGTTCAATAAGATTTCGTGAGACACAGTGTCAAAAGCTTTTGATAAATCAAAGAGTTTATTCTGAACCACTAGCTTGCTTTCTAGTTGCTTCACACACTGTGTTAAAAGTGATAAGGCAGATTTAACAGTTCCTAACCCTGATCTGAAGCCAAATTGACTGTCAGTGAAGATTTTGTTTCCTTCAAAGTATTTTACTATTTGATTATTTAGTATAGCTTCTATCACTTTAGACTAGATTGACACAACTGAAACGGGCCTAAAATTATCACAACTTGAGAGGCTGCCTTTTTTATGTGTTGGAGTGACTTTAACAAACTTTAGTGCCTTTGGGAACTGAGCCTCCATTATACATGTATTTACTACATGTGTTATCAATTCTAGCAGTTGAACTGAATCACACTTTAACATTGCTGAACTTAATTATAAACATCATTACTGAAACTGTTTTTCATTTTCTTCAGTATATTAGTAACATCCTGTACCTTGACCAGTTTAAAGCTAAATGTAGTTTAAGGCTTTGTGGTGTTTCTCAGGTAATAATTATGGTCAATGACTATATTGGAAGTGACAATGACCTTTATTATTTCTTGCTCCTTCTCAGAGAAGAATGTAATTAACTGTGCAGCATTCAGATTTCTGCTTTCAGCCTGTGAATTCATTTTCCTATTGCACTGACTATTGATGATCTTCCACATTGAACTTGTCTTATTTTCAGATTGTAGTATTATATCTTCATTTTTTTTCACCTAGCTTCCTTTAAGGCATGTCTTAATCCTTTCTTTTTCACTGTGAGCATGTTTTTAATTACTTGAGAACCTGTACTTCTATACCAGTCATAATACTGATCACACTCCTTCTTGATCTTCAACACCTTTTCATCCTTGGCCTTACTTACTCTAAGTGCCTTTTTATTATTGAGTAACTTAATGAGAAAGGGCATATTAGCATATACAGAAAGAATAGATATGAGATCTTCCACCTTTTTATCTATTGCATGTTCTTGATAAACCTGCAACCAATTACTTTTATCAATATGAGACTTAACATATTTAGATTATCATAATTAACCACACATACTTTCTTTCTTGCCATGTGCACTGAGTCATTGTTACAATTTCTTGTTATATCTGTTCTAAGAAGTAGTGGCCAGTGGTCAGATACCCAGGTCTTAATTACCTCTGACTTGAGGAGCATTAACTCATTTGATACAACTATACTGTCAACACAGGTACCTGTACCTTTATAATCTGGCCTTGTTATTTCAGTGATTGTAATAGGAAGTCCAAAAGAATCTAATAAATTATTTACATATGAGTTTTAGGCAGCACATAACTGAAAATTCAAATTGAAATCTCCGCAGATTATTATCCTATACTTATACTTACAGACTGTCTCACATACTGACTCTAACATGTTAACAAAATCATCTGTTGCATTGCCTCCAGTCTTAGTTGAGTATACAGCTACAACTATTCCATTTGAATCTGTTAATCTAACAGCTGCAATTTCACAGAGCATTTCTAAAGATAATGCATTAACTTTTGCTATTGTTTCATATTTAATCCTCCGCCCCTTTTTCTTTTTAGAAATAACACACACCCACCATGATTTTTATTAGTTCTACAATATTTGTCAGCTAGGGTGTAGCCCTCAGGGCAGTATAGATCTATTTCATCATGTATTAACCAGTGTTCTACGAGACAGACTACATCTATGTGGTAAGTCTCTAGACATCTTTTCACTACTTCCAACTTATTAGATAAACATTGTACATTTGAGTGAAGGACATTAAAACTGTCTGATCGGTGCTTGAGTATGTTTACCTTGAGAACTTCCTCCCCCTTTGGCTTACCACTAAAAAATCATTTAGATGGGAGGGAAGCACTGTTTTCTGTTTACTCACCCTGTTAGTATTTGGTCTTGTTACTGGGATTCATCTGCTGCTGCTGCTGGTGGTGGTGGTAGTGGTTCTGTCATGGATGATGGTGGATTGTCAGCTACTATTGTGATTATGCCTACCATTGCTGTTGGTGCTCCTGGTGATTTCACAGTCTCCATTGTAATTAATTCTTTATGAGATGAAGCTGTGGCTTGACTGTCTGCTGATGTTTATGCTGCTACTGCTGATGGTGGTTCTGTTGTGGCATCTGATATTTGTACTGCTGCAGTTGTTACCATTACTTCTTTTTGAACTGAAGCCACCAATCCTGCTGTGGCTTGACTGACTTCTGCACCTGTTGGTGATTCTGTTGTGGCATCTGATGGTTGTACTACTGTTGTTGTTGATACTGTAGCTGTTGTTCCTAGTGTATTTGCCATTTCCATTGTGGTTTCATGTTTTTCATTTAGTACTACTATTACTGGTATTGCTAGGCCTAATTCTCTAAGGTTTTCACTACTTTTTGTAGGTGCAATTGTTTTTAAGGTATGTTTTACCTTCCAGCAGGACTTATTAATATGGCAATGCTTCCACATTTATTATTTATTTATTTATTGTATTTTTTTGCATGGAGACACCAACTGGTGTCTTTTGCAAACGTCATAGCATTTTTTTACAAGTTTAGTACAGTCATATATACTCATGTGATTACATATACTTGATACAAATGTTACACTTTACCTAATAAGGCACAATATTGGGTGTTACCACGTACCTATTACAAAATTTCAGATTTTACACAACTATATATATATATATATATATATATATATATATATATATATATATATATATATATATATATAATTTATTTTAGTTTAATATTAATATTCACTTAAAGAATATAAACACTTGTCAATCACGAAATATTTCAGTTTCACTTTGAATAAGTTCCCTTTGTGGCACCTTATAGAGCTCGGTAATCTGTTGTACCATATTTGACCACTAATGCATGTACTATGGTCTGTTCTTTTTAATTTTGTTCTTTGTCTGTAGTAGCAGTCTTTATTTCTTGTATTATAGGCATGCATACCAGAGCACTTTGTTGCTTTGTTTTGATGTGTCACAAAAAATATAATTAATTTGTAGAGATACAGTGAGTAGACTGTGAGGTATTTATGATGAACAAAGATTTCCCTTCATGAACCTCTATACCCTAATCCATGGATAATTCTGATTGCTCTTTTCTGTAGGGTTAATATTCTGTTCATATGTATGTCGACAGCACAACCCCATATCTCTATCCCGTAATTAATCTGTGCAAAAATGGTTCCATAATAAATTGTTCTTAATGTCTGATGTGGGACTACTTTTGATAACTGGCTGATTATATGTAATGAACTGCTGATTTTGTTGCATAAAAATTTGATATGGTTTACCCATCTTAGATTTTCATCTAGGTGAATACCTAGAAATCTGCAGCCTTCTGTGTCCACTACTTCAATTCCACCTATGTTACTGATAGAGGTTTGGAGTGAGTTTGTAAGTTTAAATCACAATAACTGACATTTAATGATATTAACTTTCAAACCTTGATCTTGGAAATAAGTAGTTATTTGATGTAATCCCACAGTTGCTACCAACGTTAACTCATCATTTTGTTTACCAAGAAATAACAGTGAGGTATCGTCTGCATAGGTTACCAATTGGGAGTTGAAAGGTTGCTCTGTATCATTTATGTACACTAGGAAAAGGAAAGGGCCCAAAATTGAGCTCTGGGGTACACCTTGTGTGACTGGGTCATATTTGGACTGGAAATTAATGATCTGATTATTGATTTTGTAAGTCAGCTTTGTACACTGCTTGTGGTTAAATAAATATGTAGCCAGCAATTGCATGGATACAGCATTTACATTGTATGACTCAAGTTTACTTAAAAGAACTCATGGGTTACCGAGTCAAAGGCTTTAGTAAGGTCTAGAAATATGCCAGCTGTTTGCATTCCTTGATCAAGGGCACCATACGTTTCGTGGAGAAATTCCGTAATTGCTGTGATAGTACTATGATCTTTTCGGAATCCATGTTGTGTCTCTGTTAGGAACTTATTTTTCAAGAAATAGTCACTAAGTGGTGTCAGCAGCACAACTTCAAATACTTTGCTGAAGACAGGTATTAATGATATGGGCCTGAAATTTGAAACCTCTTCCTTGGATCCTTTTTTTATGCGCTGGTTTAACTGTGCTCCATTTCAATACATTTGGAAATGTATGTTCTCTCATACTGCAGTTTATCAGGTGGGTGATTATTTTAACTAATTCGTTATTAGATTTTTTAATCACGATACTTCTCAAACCATCCCATCCAGATGAGAACTTATTCTTTAGGTTATTTATTATCCTGCCTATTTCTTTTTCACTTACTTGTTTGAATTCAAAAGGTGGCTCTTCAAAGGGGCAGAGCTTTACCTCACTACTCACAATTGTGTTATTAATTGGACTAACAGCTGCAGATATAAAGTATTTATTGAAAACATTGCAGACTTTATTAGGATCTTTAATTGTGTTTCCTTCATGTCTTATATTTGCAATTTCAGTTTCTGGCTTCAGTGTGGCTTTGCGAAATTGATTTACAATTCTCCATGAGGTCTTGGCTATATTGTTTGATTCAGCTATTTGACTGCTGTATATCTGTTTTCTTAGATTTGAAAGCTCTTTCTTAAAGATTTTCTTGGCTTCGTTGTACTTGGCCTTAAAAACCTACAGGTCTGTTGACTTGTGTAACACATCCAGGTCCTGGATGTTTTGCTATAGTTTGCTTTTTCCTCTTCTATTTAAGTAAGTACCATGATGTATGAAGTGCCCTCTGTGCAATATAGCAGTCACATCCAAGTCACTGACATTGGACTACACACCTGCACATTATTGCACTGTTTAGTGTATAGATTGCTAGGGTGTTTTCTGGTTTATCACAACGATAGGGAATTGTACACATCACAGTTCTGGTATTGGTAATTACTGAACATAATCTTTTTGTGGTAATCATAAGATTGTTACTGTTTTTATAGCAGTCGTTTGAGCGCGAAAGAATTACAATTACATCATCTAAGGTAAAGTCTTTTGTTAACTTGTCTACATCCTTCATCACATTCCCAAACAATGCATTTGGTTTGGTTATTGCAGACACACTGAACGGTGCCTCCAGAGTTTCCCTTGAAATTAAAGCACAATGTCTGGAAGAAGGAAGGAAGATTGTGTTTAACGTCCCGTCGACATCGAGGTCATTAGAGACGGCACAATGTCTGCCTTGATCATATGACAACAGTAGAATCATTTTTGATCCATTAACATCACGTTTCACAGTGTCCCTGCTTTCATAGTTAATATTTACACTTCTGTCTACAGTGTTACTGTCACATAACTTCAATACAGATCCGTGATTATCAGTCTCAATTTTAGATACTTCTGTGACGATGTCCTTGTCTATCTCTAGGTTCGCGATCAGCTCCGTGGATATGGCCTAGATTTCGAAGAAATCGAATGTCACATAGTCAACAGCACTCTTTAGTACGAATCTGTTGTAGGCTAACACCAGTGCTCTCTTTCATTTGTGACCTACAAGAAAAAATAAATTTTTGTAAACATACATACATACTATCTCGCTCCCAGCGTTTAGTATTAGTAACAAATTCATTCGTACTTTATCTTGTGTAGTACTAGAAATCGATTTAGCCTCCTGGAGATTGTTTCAGTGTCTGTTAGGTATTTTATGCTGCGCAGCAGCGTCGGGTTTAAGCATTTCCCTGACTGGCACACCTCATATTTCATTTCTTAAATCTCGTATTACAGTCACCTGGAAGGAAATGTTCAGAGCATATTCTTGCATGGCCTCTTTAACTTCATCCTTGCGCTTGCATCGAGCAACACACGTGTTTAGACGCATGAAGCCTTCTGCTAATCGGTGATAAAATACTCCCAGAGTTTCGTAAGCAATATTTTTGCACTTAGCAGCAGCGCAATTAGACTTTCTCTTAATCATTTTCAGTAATGACTACGATATCTACACTACTATCCAGGGTGATTCAGCTGCCACTACCGATAGGTTTTATGCCTTCAAAATCCACACGCGAGGTTTTCATATTGTCTCGCTTGCTACCTGCAGGCTGTTCGCCCTTCAGAAAAAAATAAACAGGAGCTTTCTTGTGGGAAATTTAATGTAGTTAAATTTTGTACTAGGATACGTTTTTGTTGCATGCCATACTATTCAAGAAAAACATAACTGAGGTTACTTTCATATGTTTTTATTGAACATTTAGAAAATTACGGCCTCCCAAAACTAATACCAGTCCAAGATATATCGGCATTTAATTTCTTACAAAAAGATCCTGTCCATAATTCCTGTAGGACTAACTATTTAGACGTAGCAAGTGAGAGAATATGAAAATCTTACGTGTGGTATTTGAAGGCGTTGCGGGTTGTGTTAAAACCCAAGGGTAGGGGCAGCTAAATCACCTTGTATAATGGGTTGTTGTTTGTCATTATTACCAAAAATTTCGATAGGTTCTTGACCGATTTACTTCCGATTTTTATGCGATACTCTTACGAACATTCAGATGGACCGTGGCTATATGCTTTTTAGAATAAGTATAACACACACATAAATAAATAAAATATAAATGGGAAAAAAGTGTTACCAAAAATCTCGAAAAGCTCTTAAACCATTTACTTCAAATTTGACACCATGCTCTAATGGACATTTAGACGGACATAGGCTACATAATTTTTTTATCGCTGTGGTGCACTTTCCCACTGCAGTGGACAGCTGTTAATATCGTTTCTTTGGCGTTTTTAATCAGTTCTGATATTGTATATGCACGTAGTCCACTCCAGTGGGTAGGCCATACTAATGTTGTGCACTGTGTGTGTTTGCAGCTTCAGGACATTAAAAACGTCAGAAAAGCGTCATTAATAGCGTCCATTGCAGTGGACAACTGCATCACCGGATTAATATAGATATCAAGAAAAAGAGAGTAAAATACCAAATATCCTTGTCACAAATACAACACAGACATAAAGTAATAAGCAAAGAATACAATTTTTTTGTTAAATGTCTGTTAAAGTAGTGCATGTAATCTTACTGAGAAACGGTAGGTTCTATTTTATCGTGTTCCTTATCAAAGCAGTACCACCAGGCTCTTCACCAGTCATTGCAGTCGCTTTATCTGTTGCAATCAACGAAAGTTTTTCCCAACGAAGATAATTTTGTCAATAATGTTTTCTAAGCAAGTAAATATGTCCTCGGCCGGATTTGTATCGTACATTGGCACTTAATCCATGAGTTCCTCCATCTTGCTGAACCCAGCCTCTCAGAAATACGGCAATCTGAGCAACATCCGTTACATTCATGCTTTCATCCAAAACCAAAGAAAAAGAACAAATGTTCACTCTCATCTTTCAGTTGCATTTCCACTTCGTTTGCTATTTCTTTGATGCGTCTGAAACCTCTCCTTCCAAAAGCGGAAGAGTCGTTGGACACAGGATTGTTGAGGCAGCAACAAAACACTCTTTAACAAATTCTGCATCGCTGACGGAACACACTGTTTTGGCTATTTTAAGAACTGTGTGATAGCTCACTTTCATTGCGCCGTCATTGTGGATGACATGGTTCTCTTCTTGTAGATACGCTACAAGGAAAGAGACTTCGACACCGAGAACATTAACGACACGAAGTGAACAGGCCCGTCATGTGGTCACACCTGTAACAACCGGGTAGTGTTAGCAGAACTCCCCAGCATGGGGCCTCCCGGCCAACAATGCCATACGATCATTTCATTTTGTGTTAGCAGAGAGGTGGAGGTGGAACTTCTGTCTGACTGCGCCTGCGGGCAAGCAGTGTGGATGCTCATGTGCGCCCGCGCCGGCAGTGGCGCATTTGCACACCACGCTCTAGCGAGCGTCGAGAGTTTCATTTGAGCTGAGACAGCGACAAAGAACCCAATACTTGAGTAAGTCCTCATTCGAGTGATCTTACGACACCAGGTGTTTGAAGAGGGCAGCAGATGACCGGTGGCAGAGAATATGTTTATTTACATGAGAGCTCAACTTAGATGAACAGAATATAGCTTTCTATATTCACAACAACTAACTCTGGTAATATTACTAATAAGCCACAGAAGTCTTAGTCTTGGGTTCTGTCCTATTAATACGCAGCAGAACGTTTTCTGATTGCTCACGTTCGATTCCTCAGCCGGCAGAGTTAGACAAAAGTCGGAACCCTTAGGTCAAATGGCACAATACTTCGGCTCGACCTTTGAGATCCTATAATATCTTAGACAAATAACAGTACTCCATTGCTGAAAATGAGAGCTGTGTGTACAGCATCTGTGCGAACCAGGCCTACTGTCCCCAGATAAGCGGTGTTAACGATACACTTCTGTTACGTATTGGCCATTTTGACGCTACTTGGGCGAAATGACATTGTGATAACAGAATGGTAAGAGAAATGCTTGCTCTCGTAGACAGAAGAAAGGAACACAAGGGGGTAGGAGAGACTCGCGTAGATCCACTTCTGCCGCTTACTTCTTAAACTGTCTTTCATTTTTGGATTTTTTTGCTGGGCAGCTTTTGCGCCTCTCCTGTATTTACGCGCTTGGTGGGGATCCTTCGCACCAACCCCTCAGTATAGTCCTGGGTTTAAAGCCTCCATTATCAAGTGAAATGTCAGAACTACCTCTCTGATGCCTTTCTCTTTCGTCACGTGACAGATCCTGAGTTTTGTTTTAATTCTGTTAATCTTATCAGTACATCGGTGTATGAGCTGGTAAGCTGTTTGCATGAAAGTTCTTGCTTTTACCTACTCTTCGAGATTCTTCCGCGAGTCCGATATTCAATAGGCAACGTAGGTAGCCTGTGTATGAATTATGCACCAATCACTAGAGGTCGTAAAAACTTTTTCTTCGAGTCGAAATAATTCTTTGGTTAACGGACATCGTTTCAGTTGCGGCACTAAGTCAAATTCAGTACTATAACACGTGTACGGTCAACGCAAAAGTTCATGGTCAACGTAAAAGTTACTGATGACAGTAATGCGGGTCCCATCTTGTTCCTGCTATGGTAGGGTCATAAACGTCCTACAACAAACACTCTGCCCCTGGCAGCAGGCCAGGTTGCTACCACCTTTACTCCCACTTTTTTCAGCCTTCCCCAGCCTTTCTCGCAATAACTGGTTGTAGCAGATGAAACTGACTCGTTGCTACAGACATGCTACTACTCCACATTAATCTGATTTGTGGTCAGAAAGCTTTGATCAACAACGCTTCCTCAAGGAAGAAGCAGAGTCCACAAATAGGGGACAGCAGGTCAAAAGTGGGTACCTTAGCTTTTAATTCATGTGAATTACTTTCAGTGAGCTATAAGTTTTCAAATTAAGATTACTGAGATCTCTTTTATACCCGACAACAGATACTGATTTGGTTTGAACTTAAATAAAACCATCTCAGCATGAAAAATAACAACCTCATTAGATGCAAAATATTCGATTTGGCACCACCAGTGAGGTAAGACTAGGCACCAACCAAAATGAATAGATAAGACCTCAAAAGAAGAAAAAAATTTATTCTGATGAAAAAAACGAAGAGAAACAGAAATATTTATAAATACTACCAAGGGTTATAATAAATCTCTGTTAAGTACCAAAATCGGTATTCCCACTAAGAAGTTCATATTTTCAAAATATTATACAAATAAATGCAAAGTTCTCAATAACTAGCCCTAATAAAAAACAAGAACGCCCGTTATTAAGAACAAGAGCACAGCGATGACAAGATAGACACTGGATCCATCTCTCCTTCGACAATGAGTCTGAAAATAGCCTATTGCAAAGTATATATATAGTTCATCTGCTCCTTCTTCGCCTGATGAAATCGAAGAACCTTACTTTTACAATTTTATTTGGAGTTGGTGCAGTCTTTACAATTGTCGTTTGCTGCTTCTTCATCTTCTTTATGGCTTGGCCCTTTTCGTTCTCCGTCTGAAAAAGTTTTCGTTTTATAGTTTTCTTTTCTTCTCTCTCTTTGTTGGCTTTTTACTTCAGCTTCCAGTTGACTTTTGCTTGAAGAGAAGACCCGTATTACTGTTTTGCTCTTTTCCTATTAGTGATTTTTCTTTGGACTTTCTACCAAGAAAATCTTCAGACGAAGGCCTTAGACGTTTTGGTGACACAGAAAATAACAATGGCATACCAGAAATTCCAGCAACTGAAACAAATCCGTCCAATGTCTTTTCCAAAGTCCCAAGAGCAGCTACCAATTCATCTTGTAGTTTTGGAAATTCTTCGATTGTAAAAGATCGACAGTATTTGCCTTAGTGCACACTGACTTGAGGACCATCATCTTGAAATGTCTCAGCTTATGATACTTCCTCTTGTGGTGCTTTGCTGGGTGGTTTTCTTTTTTTTTGTTTAAAGTGAGGGGAAAACCAAGTCGGCTTGGTTCTGGGCCGAATAGCGTGCCTGGTTTTGCCCCACAGTGCAAAACTGAACGAAACATGGCACTGGCAAGTTAGCGTTCGATTTATGTTCGTCATACAAACACTGAAATACACTGGCAATCATGTTTAATCGAATTATTTACTACCTATTTCATATTGGGCAATGTTTGTCTTCAGAACGCTGCTCCAAGAATAGCCAACAACAGAGAAAATTTCAGCAAAAACCTTAAAATATTCTAGAAGGAAAATGAACAGGCATCTGTTTGTTGACGACTATCTACAATTCCCTGAATAGCGGCTTCTAGTAGTTCCGAGTATTACCAGGCCAATGCCAGTACTTGTCACGGAGATGTGGAGGGACCTCGTTTTCCCTAACTCGCCCCTATGTAAATAAGATGAAAAATAGAAGTTTCTTATTAATTTTACTGCCGAGATATTAATGAAAGAAAATGCTAATTAACATTCCAACAAGCCACAACATTGACAGAATTATCAAGCAAAGGTGACTGAGGCACTTAAAACATTGTCTGAAATTATGATCTAGTGAATATACAATTGTCTTGGTCGCCAAAAATACGGGAGACGTTTTGGCGACCAAGACAAGTGTGTAATCAGTGCCAACATGGTAGCAAATCTCCTCAAAGACTTCTTGTATAAGGTGATGAAATTATGATTCTCGCATTCTCTGTAGTTGCGTTATTTTAGTACCACTCATTTGGGCAAGCTGATGCGAGGCAGGTCCCTATCTGCTCTGATACTATTCCCCACTAGATTTGCAATGTAGGGTATGCAACGGAGGAGAGACAGTCATTTGCAATGAAGGGGATGATTCAGTGATATTTATGAATGTTATTTCCAATAAACTTGGTAGCTTATATAAAATTAATCTTGAATCCTTGCTAGAGCGTTAAGATGAGTTGATAAAATGTTCATCTAGCACATCTTTGAAGTTACAGGGGTTATTTCACCGGTAGGTTTCGATCCTTTCCTATATATAGCGCAGAAAATAGCAGCCATCTTTATTTTAGATAGTAATGCTCTGATGTAATTGACGATTCCTAGGTGTTATGAGCTGGTTTATTCCAGTTTTTGATGGAGTCTTCAGAATGGCAGGGGATGCAACGCCTACAATGATAGAATCAAGTCGATCATCATTGTACCTCATCAAAGACCCACTGTTGGTTTCATGCATCTCGCCCACATGCTGTGGTAAGCCTCTGCATCTGGCAAACTTCAGCCTGCTTCTGTCTTTAAGGACCAGCTCTCGTGTCTCTTCCACCATTCAGCTGCCACCACCAAGGAAGGCTCTCATTGGTCGTCTTTCACTCTCGTTTTTACGTTAATGATTTTGATCCTTAAGTGACTCAGAATAGTGCAAAAATTTAGTAGTTATGTTCTTCGTCTAAATTAAAACTTTAAAATCTAAGTACATAATAAATATAGTATTATAACAATTTATATAATAACATAAAATATTTCCCTCTGAATTTGTCTCTAAGCTTTTTTCCTTATGACAAGCTTTTGTCTGATCTTAGTGACACTCGCCCCACTATCCCTCTGTAAGGTGTCCATCTTTGTACCCTCCAACAGTATTGCGTCATAGCTACAAACTTTTTCTAACAACATGTTATATCAAAATATATCAGAACCGTTAACATTGGATCAAAAATGATGATGGTGTATCTGCATTCTCGTAGATTCTACACACTAACTCGAGTAATACTTGAACCGTTGGTGGCTCCAACGAATTTAGAGATTCTGTACAACTGCTACCTACGCTTTTGATCTTGGTTGATCGCAAGTCTTCTGCAGCTCTGTCAAACTCCCACATTCGTTGTTTCTATCATACCTATTATAATAAAAACAGTTCCCAGTCTGAATATTGTACAATTCCTTTATACTCAAGGCAAGCAAAACTTGTGGCTATGAACATTTACAAAAACGGAACTGTTGATATGTGTACAGTTTCATGAACTATTCCAGTGTAAAGCAAATCCACGAACATGTTTGCTGTAAAACTTTATTTCGTAATGTGGATTAAGGAAAAAGTTTTGGTTACACCTCATGTCTATGAACTTGCGAGGATTAATTGTTCTGTACGCTGATACAAGGGACCTGGTGGAATACATACTCATACAGTATGGAGTCACGCATAAAGTATCTAATTATGTAATACTCGCATCTCGCAAGGCAAGACTACAGATCTGCGCGTCATATTTTCTCATATTCGATGTTCACTACAGTGTCACTAGCAGCTCTACTGTCGTTTCCTGTTTCCATATCGTAACATGGGCCTTGCATGTTTCATAATTTTGTGGTGTAGACTGCACGCCAGACTGGTCGGTTAGTCAAGTGGTATGTGTGTAAGGCTACTAGTATACGAAGTACTACAACAAAGATTCTGTTCTATGCTATCACGCTGGCTGTTTCAGATTGGTATAATGTTAACTATATGAAATTTTTCTCACATTCGACATTATATTACAGAAAATATTGCAGTTACTAACATATACATAGGTTATTTGACAATCTTTAAACAATATTCATTTTTGGTCATGATGAATCATAAATATAATTACTTATGTAATGAAAAGGTAAGAAAATCAATTTTTCAATGGTGTTAGCTGTTGTAGTGTCAGAACTTCATGCATAATCAGCAGTTAAATATGTGACCAGGTTAAGGGTATTTTGTAAGATATTTTCTTTTCATAGACGATGGTTATCTCGGAGAATGAGACGATTTTGATGGAACATGCGTTTACAGAAAAAAGGTTGTGTCTTAAATATCACGTATTGTGCGTGATTGGGCGCAGTAAATGAAGCTCGAAAATAAGCATGTTTGCGCAAAGTTTATTGTAATGTGTAACACCTTTATCTAATGGCAGACAACAATACACACAGAATAAACAGAAAAAGTCAAAGCATCGAAAGACTGGAAGATAACACAAATCAAAGAAAAACAGTGTTGTTTTTTTAAGATAACATTAACATTGTGCCTGAACACCCTCCCTCAATCTCCTAATTATCAGTGTTACAAAAACAAATTACAAGCTCTAAGTAAGTCCTAACAGCGCTCAAAATTTTTCATATTTTATTTTACTTAGTGGCTTTGTTAGAATGTCAGCTTGTTGGTCATTTGTGCTAATGTGCTTTAACATACTGTCTTGGTAAAAACTTTCTCTCTCACAAATAAAATTTTCACATCAATATGCTTTAGTGCATGATGGAACTGAGGGTTCTTGCAAAGGCTTATTTCTGGTATATTGTCTTCATAAAGTACAACAGCTCTTTGACTGCCAGAAAGACTACGATACAAATTATTGAGCCAACAGGCTTCACTAGTTGCCATGCTTAAAGCCACAAATTCCGTTTTTGTTGATGATAGAGACACATTTTACCTGGGTTCCTCTGGAAGAATCCTTGCAATTAATTGGTGAGAAACTGGATGAGGAAACAACCAAGCTTTGTCGCCATGTGGTGACGTCGACGTACTTTTTATTCAATGACAAATATTTTGAACAGACTGACGGAGTGGCTATGGGGAAACCATTGTCCCCTATAGTCGCCAATCTTTTTATGGAGGATTTTGAGGAGATGGCGTCTTTAAAACCAACCTGTTTCTGGAGGTTTTTCAAAGATACGTTTATGGTGTGGCTTCATGAGAGAGAAGCTCTTGACCGCCTCCTAGATCATTTTAATTCCCTGCATCCTAGCGTCAAGTTTACGATGGAGGTGGAATGTGATGGAAAGCTTCCGTTTCTGGATGTTCTGGTGTACAGAAAGGATGATGGGACACTGGGACACAGTGTTTATCGAAAGCCTACGCACACGGACCGTTACCTGCATGCTTCTAGCTGTCATCCATCGTTCCTGCGGACGTTGGAGAGAAGTGGACCATCTCAAAGTTGTGTTCAAGCAGGATGGCTATACAGATAAACAAATCCGTCGTGCTATCCAGTTTGGACCTTCGCCTGAACCACCAGCAGACACCTGCAAATCGGTGGCTCTTCTACCTTTTGCTGGGAGCATTCCCTTGAAAATAGGAAGAATTCTAAAAAGATATCATATCAAAAGTATTTTTCGTACGCCAGCCAAGATTAGAGCGCTTTATGGCTCAGTTAAGGATGAATTGGGTCTGAGGAAACCTGGTGTGTACAAGATCCCTTGCCACTGTGGGAGGGCTTATATTGGTCAAACAATCCGGACCATTCAGGACCGATGTGTTGAGCACCAGCGGCACAAACGGTTGCTTCAACCTGAGAAATCGGCAGTGGCGGAGCACTGTCTCACCGAGGCACATAGAAAGGTGTATGAAGAGACAAAAATGGTTGCCCCTGCATCTCGCTATTGGGACTGTGTTTTAAAAGAATCCATAGAGATTCGATTATCTAATAATCTTATTAATAGAGACATGGGTTGCCTTTTAAACAAGACTTGGAACCCAGTGTGTCAGACATTAAAAACAACGGTCTGTGTTTCGATTGTAGGAATAATGTTTAGTTTTTGATAGCGATATCTCGATTTCGCCTGTTTCCACCACTGGGGCGCTGTGTGTTTACTTGCACTAGAAGGCACCTTCTCACGCATGCGTTGTGGGCCTCCTGCGGCCTGTATAGGGGCCGCCGCTTGCGCTGAGAAGTCTGTTCCGGCGAGATAGTGTACCAGCTCTCTCACCTGAAGATGGCGGCCAGTTGGACCGCTGAAATATTGTGTCAAGATGACGTTATGATCCGGCTGCACAAGCGAGAATATCATCAATTATTACGCCGGGAAAGCCTTCGGAGTCAAATCTGTCTTGTTTTTGGCATCTAGTGCCAGTCTCTTTCCTTTGGGTACCAGGAACATAATATGAGTTCCAAATATTTTCAAATCTGCTAAACGTAATTCTCTGTCATTAAGAGCTTCAGAAGGAGCTGCACCTTTTACAGGACAGACCAGTTCCATTTAGTGCATAAGCTGCAGTGTTAAATGCTGCGGCCCAGAAATGTTTGGGCATTCCTGAAACCACTGAACGAGCAGCTTCAACCAAGCTGTGCACTTACTTTCAGCTCTTCCATTTTTCTGGGGTGTGTAAACAACGCTTCTTTGATGGGTTACGCAATTCTCACTAAAAAATGCACCTAAGTCAGTATTCATAAACGCGTCCATTATCCCTCCTTAGAACGTTAATTTTCAGACCAGATTCTGTCTCAGTTTTTGCACTAAAATTCCTAATGAAGCCTTTAGCTTCATTCTTCTGTTTCACAAAGAATACTTTGCGATTACAAGACTAGTCATCCTTCAAAAGCAAAAAATATCTTGCTCTTCCAAGTGAATGCATCTCCATGGGTCCACAGATATCTGCATGAATCAGTTAAAATGGGGCATTAGCTCTTGACGAACTAACAGGAAAAGACGAGAGATGTTATTTACCTGCCAAACATTTTTCACAAGTGACAAAGCCGTCAAGGTCCATTACGTGACAAAAACTCTTTCACATGTGTGATGCTGTGCTGGCACATTTTTTCATGCCCGACACTAAAGTTTTCAACACATTTAGACAAACTGACGAGGCCACTATCGATATGGACTGATGAAAGTTCACTAGTGTCATTACTGTCAATGATAGTGTGTGTTTTACCCGCACATATCAAAGTAACCAGATACAGTTCTGACTGTGTTTCGTTTAGTGAAAACAACAAGCGATACATTTTGTTGATACGTTTGGATAATGCACGAACTTTACGTTGTTCCATGTTTGACACTAAACACAAGCCTTTGTCTAGCACAATTCCTACAGAAAGCAGACTGAACTTCAGTTCAGGCACAAAAAGCACTCCACTAAGTACTATTTTGATAAATTTAACTCAGTTCCATGCACACAGTTCCCCAGTTCCAAGTCCAATCACATCAAGAAGTTTACCATCACACACAGTAACTTTCATTCAGCTTTTCACGCTATCCAGTTTCGTAAACATTTCTCTCTTATAGCACATATGCTCGCTAGCACCTGTATCCATGATCCAATAATCTTCTAGGTCAACTCCTTGATTTATCACATAAAGGTATTTACATTCTGAGCCTGTCTGCCTTCCTTCGATTTCAAAAGCCTATAATGTGACATCAGATGATCTCGTTTCTTACAATAATTGCACCTTATCGTTTCTCTCTTCGCTTTACTTTTACAATCCTTTGCATCATGGCCCTTCTTACCACAAGCATAACAGGTAAATTTTTGCTGCCTGCTTACACTGGCCAAAGCTACCTCCCGCTGACTGAACTGATTATTTCTCTCTTCTTCAATGAGCAGTCTTGAAGTTGTCTCAGTAAGCATTTGCTTATCAAAGGGGACAGACTCCCTGCTGAACGGAAAAGTTTATATCGCTCTGACAATGACATTAACGCTTTTGTTATTATCATTTGATATATAAGTGATTAACCCACTTGCTTCAATTTCGTGTTGATTTCTTCTTTTTTCAACATAACTGTAAGCACCGAGTCATCACGAAACTGGAACGAGAAAATTTTTTTTAGAAGTGTTGAATACTCAATGCGGACTGTTTTTCGTAGTCTTCAGTTTCGTCCACATGCCGGCTGACGTCATACACGAAATTAGATGAGTGAGTGGTGCTACTACCGTCCGCGTCACAATAACTTCCTGTGCTTTTGCGTCCTTTTCCAGCCATGTTTTTACCTCAGCCTCTTTCTCTTGTGGTGGCTTAATAAAGATGTCGTGACAATATTTAAAAGGCCTTTTCCTCTGAATAACACTTCCATTTGGAATTTCCACGTCGCCCAGTTGTCCCCTCCAGAAAACTTTATACACGGAAACAGATGCGTAGGTTGTTCCATTGCCCCACGCCAACACTACGCCGGTAACGTCAAATTACACTGTTGTGCAGGACACAACCAAACAAATCTCTGTCACTACACTGAAAAACAAACTTATGCACCTGGGCCCATAACCTACGATCGGGCGCAGTAAATGAAGCACGGAAATAATCTTTGCTGTACAGTGTTTATTGTAATGTAATGTGTGACAGCTTACGAATAATGGCGGACAACGATACACACACATAATAAACAGAAAAAGCCAAAGCATGTAAAGAATGAAAGACAACACTAATCAAAGAAAAACAGTGTTGCTTCTTTAAGATAACATTAACGTTGTGCCACTAACACATATGAGATAAATAAACGTATGCCAAAATCCACGCCCTACTCACCACTCTGTAGAGGCTGCAAACTGTGATGCCCTAAGAAAGTTACATTTATAATTGTAGAATCAAAGCTATATTCAGGTTTTTTGTTGCCCTAAGCGTGTAATATATTTGGCATTCCCTCATCCCCCTCCCTCCGAAAAAAAAGAAACAGTTACGCTCCAACAAAAAATACTCGAAGTTAGTTAGAATAATGTGTACGATATTCAGACGCAAACACGACAGTTATGTTACTGTATAGCGAGGCTACTTTGGTCCAATATTTAAGACACTTTGTACCGATGCTTGAAAATACCTAAGTTAAAGCTAAGAAACAAGTTTGATAATTTCCAAGCAGCTAACTAAAGCACAAAGGAATAATGTCTGAGTGAAGAGGTCTTTGGATTTTCATTTTATAATGAGTTACACAATTTTTAAAAGAGAGGCAAAGTTTCCCATATGGGCGGGTTACATTTCTCCACTTTCAAAATAAGTTTTAATTCTAGTCGAAAAATTGTGTGGAGCAACGTTAGACACATAGTAAAGTTCAGTTTTAACATTTATCAAACAGAAAAAGTCCACACATAAAAATACAGTACTTATTTTTCAAAATTGCAAAATTATTCTTATAAAGAAGTAAATATTAGATTTTTTTGGATATACCATATTCACCAAAATTACAACGTGTTTATATACTCTAGATACCACAACCTAACTACCACACAATTCAGCCATGTCACTCAACACCACTCAGTTCAGGAATATGGAAAAAAAACACCTTCTATTCACCATGTGTGGTGGATCTATGCCCCCTACAATATCTTTCCATTCATAAAAGAGTTCATTTGGTTTTGATGGACATTTCCATGATTTTTGACTTAGTCATAGCACTTTTTGTTGCCCCAGTCTGATTAAAGTTTTGAATAACACCTGGATACAGATACTCATAATGAAAGATCAAAAAAGGCACCAACTTCTCTGTTTACCGGTTTCATTTGTGGTCCTTCAGAGTTCTGTAAGTTTTCCTCTTCTTTTTTGTGCTCTGCTTCCAGAAGACATTTGTTCCTGTAAGACCCCCAGGATTCTTTGTCAAAAGAGTCTTGTGTATAGTGATCGTCATTTCTCTCAGAATGCCAAATTTGCTTTGTTTTACGTTTTCCTGGTTGGCGTCTAGGTGTCTGTGAAGCGGTTTCTGCTGCACCACCCACATTCTCCACCATTCTACTACTGGTACTAGTTGCATGAGAGACAATTTTTTCAGGTGAGACTGGAATCTTTCTTCTTTTCATGTGATCTTTATCCCCCGGAATGTTGAGAGTTTTGTTCCTTTGAAGAGTGAGCAGAAATGAATTATCCAGATCATCTTGTTGTACCTTTCTGTGCCTGATGCGCTCAAGCAATGGGTCAACATTACAAAGAATTGTCCCACACTTCCTAAAGCCACTTTCAAGGTTACTTTTTACGTTTGGCTGCATCACATCAAGAGCCCTTTTCAGCAGATCAGGATCTGGTGTTTAGGAAGAACAGCACACATCATTCCTTCAAGGGATTGCATCCACTCTTTCATACGGTACCCGCTGCCATGCAGCTTTCATGGGATGGAAAAAGGCAACATCTAAAGGTTGAGTGAGATGAATCGACACATGAAATGAATGTCATTTTCTTTACATGTCAGAAAAAACTGGACGTCCAAATATGTAGAGAGATTTTCAGCAATGACAACCTTTTTTCCTTCCAGTTTCTTCAGTTTGGGAAGCAGTATGGTCTTATGCCAGTCACTGTAGGTCAGTGCACAAACTGAACTAGAATGATTATACTTGCATCCTTTTGGACCTCCCGCCATTCATGTGTCCCACAGCTGCCCAGACTTGTAGATGACATAGGGTGGTAAACGTTCCCATGCTGCCTGCCACACATCAGAATGTAGCAACTATATTTAGAAAAGTTACAAATTCTTTCTGGGTATTTTGCACCTCAGTGACAGATAACTCTGCTTTTACCTGGATCGTCAGCGAGATTTGTCTCATCTAGATTCCAGATATGTGATGGTGTTGCATCTCTAGTTACACTGGACAGATTTTCAATGTATTTATGCAACACAGTTTCATCAATAGCTGCCCTACTGCATTTGATATTGGTGTAGATCTTTCAGTCATTTGAGGATGTGGTTGAAGGAAACCTGTTGTCCAATCTTTCCCTGATATATTGTTGGAAAATGCTTTGACATTAGGCCCCGTTCTATCCAGATGAGATTTTACTACATAACATAGATCAGCAGCATTTAAGGGGAAGCCATAATCGCTCATCATTTCTATATATGATGCAAAAGCATTCTCCTGATCTTCGTTTTTGCTCCATTTTTTGAGTGATGCAAAGTAGGCCCGAAATTGTTGAAAGTGTAAACTTAATTATTTATTTTTGAATTAGAGGAAAACCAACACAACCGCTTTATCAGGCAATGTAAATTTTGGTTAAATTCTACATCAAATGGTCGTATACTTATCCTTTCAGTAATAAAAAACGGTTCTGTAGAGACAACTTTTCAAAGGCAAATTTCAGTTTAATAAATAACACTTCAACTCAATGGCTTCCACTCAACAACTAAGCACAAAAGGCAGATCCAGAAAGTACTGGAAGGAAGACTGTGATGCCATCTATGATTTAAAGCAGAAAGCTTTTAATTTTAGTTAAAGACTTTCCATCCAGAGGGTGTTGAAACTTTTTTCATTTCTGGAGCAAAGTAACTCCCATAGCAGCAATGTAACCCCAATTTACAATATGTTATTAATTGTCCTGTAATAATTTGCTTCATTTAATTGCAAAACGCAGAACAACAGAATATTAACAAACTTTTAAAAATATGAGATGCGAAGAAGCAATAATGATAATGTTGACTGGTCCTCCGCTGTACTGCGTGAAAGTACAGATTCATATTCTTACATAATTTCATTTAGACACATATACAACATTTGTAAAGCTGATTTTGACTGACTGGCAAAGACTGGATCATATTCGAATGTTGCTCTCATTCTCCTCCAGGTGAATTCCCCCTACGCTTTTAGTCTCTTATGAATGAGGACGGTTTTAGACGTAGGAAGTGGATTACATCCACACGATTTTGACAACACTGCAGTTTACACGTCGGCAAGGGGCAGTGGAGGCCATCTGCCCCTCCTTTTTCCCCAAGAAAATATTGGTATAATCTTCGCAAAGTGAGCTTACATCATGCACAGTCATCAGATTGACATATAAGTCCATTATCAGTTTGTGGAAAGACGCAACATATAATGGATATTTATTGGTAGCAAGTGTATTCAGAGCTATTTGCTGTGAAATCTCAAAACTATTTCGCCCGTCACCGCTATTCACTTGGAACTAAAAAGGTGTACTTTCAGTCTAGACACAAAAATAATTTATACGAATCTCATACAAACTAAACTGTTTTTCTGCTAAAGTTCTAACAAGCCGATACTGGTTTGGTGTGATCTACTCCACCACTTAGCGCTTAAGGAATGCTCTGAGAAGGAAAATTAAATCTTAAGCCGGCGAACCCAGGCCCTGCCAGATGTGCAGGTCCCAGACACGCTGTTAGACATCCGAAGAATAGCTGCCGTCGGTGCACCTAAAATATGTCATTGAGTAAAGGGGGGGAACTCTACTTTGGGACAAACAACAGTCTACTACTTGCACGAAAGAATTTATTACAAGAATTACCATACACATTTGAGTTCAAGATGTGGAAACAGTAATCTTAGGAAAATTCTATATAAACTAAGAAGATCCCGCAGAAAATAAACACGAGGAAAATATTGATTAGGGCCACTAGCAACTTAATGCCGAAAATCTACTAAAAGTACTTCAAAAGATGTTGCTATCAAAACCAAAACTGTATACTCTTGCAATATAAAGTAAACTACTGTAGCTGGGCAATAATTTGTGTCTGACAGATCACTTCCTCAAATTTAAAAGATCACACATGAATTATCTGGCTGTCATGGACACGAGGGGATGCGAATAATTACCCAATCTAATGCAGACCTGCTGTCAAAGCAT
Source organism: Schistocerca americana (assembly GCF_021461395.2). Taxonomy (NCBI): domain Eukaryota; kingdom Metazoa; phylum Arthropoda; class Insecta; order Orthoptera; family Acrididae; genus Schistocerca; species Schistocerca americana. The sequence continues at coordinate 634,780,186 of NC_060120.1, read as the reverse complement.
GCTGTTGACATCATTTAACGGCTGAGCCATGGGTCATTTACCTTTTGCAGAATGCAGTGATAACCTCAGCGGCAGTCGGCTGTTGCGTGTGTCGCCTCTCGTACCTGTTAATTTGACAAAAAAAAACTATGCTGGCGTCTGACTGAATTTAACAGTCTAAAACTTCCGAAGCTAAGACAAATGGCTTTGTACACTCGTCAAGGCTGGATGATGTGCACGATGTTGCCCTCAAAAATTCTCAGAAGGATGTTGACTGTAACAGCTCTTCTCGTGTCCTCCGGTATGAACAAACGAGAAATCCAGCACGCGAATCAACAAAGTGTTCACTGAAAAATATCTCTCTCAGTATCACCACAGAGCATTAAGTGCTCCGTGTGAAGCACACCATCTCCAGACAGAGACAGTGGCCTCAACTATCCCTACATAATTGTCTACATTGTCGCTAATTTCCCCACCGTACAGCAGCTCCGGTTCTTTCCGCGACTGGTACCGGCCAATGGGCGTGCTTTTTACACAATGCATCGTCACTTACTCGACCAATAAGAATATCCAAAACAAACTTCTGTGTATGCTGGTTTCTTCCTGTCCAACCAGCGTTCGAGATTCCCTTCTTGCGTTAAAAGCACAATGGGGCTAGGGGCTTAGCATGTGAAGCACACGCACTGTCCACAGCTGTGTCATGTAATTTTACTGTTTAGTGAAGACACGTGACGCTGTATTTTGTGTCCACTAGTTGGCCTTCCTGCAGCGAGGGTTGCTCTCTTATGGTCCACTAAATGGATTTCTCTGTCACACTTCTGCGTTTTCACTTCAGTTCCACTTTACTACCAAAATACTACGTATTTATCTGCTTGCTAATGAGGCAGGAATTGTTAGTACCTTTTTTATGCAAACCATGCCTGTTCTTATTGCACCTCGTACTAAACAAATTACCTAACTGAGTTCAAAGTGTGACTTGTGACAAAACAAACGAATCGGGTTAACTAATAATAGAATGGACCTAACTAGGAGATGAACATTTTAGGTGGTAAATATTACCCTGCCATCTTACAATGTCACAAGAACCAACATGAATGATGTTAACACATGTATGATAAAATCCAGCTGGCAGCACTTTCTTATTGTTGCTGATACTTTTCCATACTTTCTTATTGTTCCTGATAATTTTTGATGAGAAAACATCAAATGCCTTTTTAAAATGAAACATTTATTTAAAACACCACAATAGTACGGCTGTATTGGTAGAATACGTCAAAACCATCAAAGCACAAGCAACACCACTCTGAAGCGAATTCAAGAAGTTTCTATAACGACAACTGTCAACCCCCAAAGGTGATCAATGCGTATATATATAACAATACTGAATCCCGCAAAGTTTTATATATACGATGAAGTAGACACAATATTAGCAAGTTCCTTGATCATCTGTAATTTTCGAACCACATATGTGATCTGAAAGCTCCACTTGCAGCACATACCGCCTCCATTGAAGAGAGAACTGTAATTTACTTTCCCACATAACCGTGTCTTTAAGAAACTTGAGTGAAATGCCACTTGTAGTTGTTGGTCTGGTGCCTGGGTCCTCGCCATGATCAGCCTCACTATAAGATTCAATATTACAGTATTCATTCTTCTCAAACTTCATGTCCTTCAGTATCCATCCGTGTGTAAATGGTAAAGATAACTGTTTTGCATCCATCATACCATATTTCTCTTCACATATTCATAGTGATTTATGTGGGAAAAATTATCGAATTTGTTGACTTGTAAGCCCAGAAAGTAATCGACCTTTTCTACTCCGGAAACGTTTACCCAATTGTTAAATAAATTTACTTGCTGCATCAATAGAGCCCATACCCAATCCATCATCAGCTTAAAGCTGCAGTATCATGTTTTCACCATAGAATATACATGGGTCTGAATAGCTCTCCCATGATTCACATTCAGTAAGAAATTTAACAAGACTTACATACCAGCATTTTGAGGCTTGCTTTAAGGCATACAGACTCTTCAGCAACTTATGTGTAGGTTCTGTGCCAAGCCCTTTGGTTGATACATGTAGATTTCTTCCTTCAAAATACAATTGAGAAATGCTGTCCTCACACCAAATTGACTTATATACCAATCATGTTGAATTGCAACATTGAGCAAGGCTCTCATCGTCTCAGATCGTGCTACAGGGCTAAATGTGTCAACACAATATATTCCAAAATCTTGTGTATATCCTTTTGTCACAAATCGAGTCTTATGTCGAACCACTTCATTATTTGCATTTAGTTTTGTAGCAAAAACACATCGATTTTCAGTCTTTTTATTTGTTTTAGTTTTGTAAAATAGTTTCCACATTTTAATTGTCTTCAGGAGCATTCATTTCTTCCTCCAGCGCTTTCTTCACTCTTCAGAATTTTCTGACTACACTGCTTCTTTATAATTCTTTGGTTTCTTACAAAGAAACACCTTGGATGCTGCGCTGAATCTTCATAGTGAGGGGACTGTTTCTTCAAATTTCGCCATTCAGGTAAGTTGTGGCTTCCTCTATCTTCATTTCTTGTTTCCAAGCTATTCTCTACTTGTCCCTCAGTGTCATACAAGTGGCTGACAATCTGTTCAACACTTATAGCTACATCTTGGTCCATACAATCCCGTTGGCTATCCTCTTCAATAACATTTCACGTTCACTTTCTGTAACCGCTTTTTTTTCATCTACATCCCACATCAACAACCCATTTTAGTTTCTTGAGTAAGTGGTTGCTGTAATTGTTTCTGTTGAACTTTACATCTCTGCGAACGCGCGCGCGCCCACACAAACACACACACACACAGATTTTTTCAGGAAAAGAACTACTGTATCAACAGTGCTCATAACCATCCAGATATCGTTTTGAAGATTTAGCATCAAACTTCTACTGCGTAGGAATCGAAGTGTAGCACTGTGTTCCAAATATCGCTAAATTATTAAAACCACTTTCTTTCTTCAAAACTTTCTCAATTGGAGTTTTACCTTTAATTTTCGTGGGGCCTGTTAGACTCAAAGTGTATGTCGCAGCCAAAATTGCCTCATCCCAAAACGCTTTTAGTAGGTATTCAGCAGAGAAGAGCCAAGAACATGAAATCTATTTTATCACTCTGCTGTTGAGGAGTATGTGGTGCAGTAATAGAATGTTTTAGTCCAGTTGAATCAGCAAACTTATGTACGTCTTTTTATAGAATTCCTTAAAATAGTCTGTACATAATTCTTCCACAGTAACATCATCTTGAGTTTTTATCATGGTAATGAACGGTGGTAGGTTTTGTTTCATTTCATCTTTGTGTTGCAAAAGCTACATTATTCTGGAACTGGAAAAATTATCCTCAAAATCAGCAAAGTATCGATGATCCCGCAAGTTATTTATTCCATTAGTCCAAAATATCTAGAGAAACTTATTCTGCAGGTTTAGTCTGTCGCCAAACGCTAGCTTATGATGTCTATCATACATGCACCCCTCTCAAAGGCAACTACCAAACGTTGTCTCTAACTATGATCCTTCAAAAACTGGTGCACATAGTGCCTATTTTTATGGCACATTTTATCGTTTCATCTCTGTAAGATGTCATCAGTTTCAGGAATAACACAAGACTTTTTTTTCATGAACAGGCTTCACAGCCAAATGATAACGGTCATTTTCGTCCTTGTATGTAGCATATGCATCTGAGTATTGTTTAAAAAATTAGAATTTTGCCATTTTTTCTTTTATTTGATTTATTCCTTTTTGGGCAACTTTCTTAGCAGAAAGTAGGCTTCCCAATACATCTGCGCAAACTCAAAAGTCTTCAAAATATTGCTCTGTTCTTTCTGTCCAATGATTATTTGTATATCAGTTCGACCTATACCATATGATTTAGTTTTTACACCATTTTTGGCACTATCCATCTTCCTTTGAGTTTCGGATGTTTCATATCAAGTGTACCAACACGCTGATTTGCTATGTGATGTGTCGCACCATCGTCAGTGTACCACTCATCACAGCCCAGTTTGTGTACATTCACGGAAAAATTGTTGCGTCTCATCATTAAAACATCTCCTTAATTTTTGAAGTGTCTGTGTGGCTGCAGTTTCTTGAACTTCTCACTGATGTGCACTAGTTGGCAAGATGACAGTCTTTTTCTTTTTGTCTAAGCCAGTACACTCATTTCATCGACATCCCTTTTTCTTGCATTTAAAACAAATGACCTGTTTCATACTTTTCCTTAAGTGACCTCCTTTCTTTATTCTTTTTATAATGAGGTGTTTTTGATATATATTCTTCAGATTAAATTAGATTGCGCCTTTGTCACTGTTTGTTGATCTTCATTTTCGACACCTATACCAACACTTCATCAATGATCTGTTATTCCCAGCTCATAATTTAAACACCGTTTTTGTATCTTACGCCACGTTTTCTCTACAGCAGGTATATCGTGCCATGTAACATAAATGTAATCGAAGTCATTGGGGAAAGTTTTCAAAAACGGTACACAAAGTTCAGCCCAGCCGGTCGACTTGGCTAACAAAGTAAGTTGAGCTCGTACTTCCATCAAATTTGGCTAGATGGCCATATATACCACCAGCTGCTTCCAACACAATTTCATGGAATTTGTATCTAATGCAGCTTATCCCAAATCTGCCCCGCAGTCTTGCATTCTCCAACACAAAGTAAAGTAGAATTAGCCGTATCCTTGCCGTGGTCCATTTCGCAAGATCTGTTTAGTAATTTTGCTCACTTTCTTTTGCCTTGATCAGCTTACCATTTACGACGTCAGATTTCGTCGCACTTTAAAAGAGATCTCGCTGTGATTCACCCGGTTCCCCAATTTTGTTCGCCAGTGAGTTTTACAAATTGTCGTTTTCGTCGACAACTGTGTCACCTTTTGTACGTCGATAACGTCGAGCTATCGGGTTCAACTGTCACACTTCATGAAAACTTTAGTAACCGCGCAAGTCTGGTACCAGTTTCATAAAATATAAAATGCAGTTTTAAAACGAAACATTTATTTGAAGCACCACGAAAGTACTACGATGCTGGAAGAATACCTTAAAACCACACGGCACGAACAACAACACTTAAAGTAAACACAAGACATTTCTGTAACGAGAACTAACAACCTTTAAAAATTAATAATGTATGTATATATAACAACATTGAATAAACATTGATACTTTCAATTTTTCACTCACATCAAATTCCGTAAAAATACTACAAAGAGCCAACTTAAATTACAAATAATAAAAATTAGACTGCACTGTATTATGAATTTGTGCTTTGTTGTGTAAGATGTTATTTAGCCTCAGTACAACAGCTGAATTTTTAAATCTCATAAGTTCTGTTTACGCTCTTCTGCTTTATGTACCAGCATGTTCTTGAACTTATTTTGTTACGTGCCTTACAACGCAAAAAATTGTTAATATTACTTCTAAATTGTTAATGAAATGTTCGGATGTTACTTTGCAGAGAAATAACTACCTCGACTGCATAAATTTCACATTTGTCGACAGAAGAAGAATACATGGCAGGGTAGTTATAAGGTGAAGGGAGAGGGAATGGTGGATTCAGAAAATGTATTTTCCCTTCCTTATGTTTTAAAGATGGAGTTATCTTAAGTGTATTGTTTTTATTGGAGAGCGGAACAAAATTTATTAATCATCATAGGGATAGCCCGCACAGGAACCCCGGAATATTTGAATAGGAAGCATCACAGCCAAGGGGGCTGCAAATGGCTGCAACATACATTGCGGCAAGGGTAATGCAATGGTGAGGAATCAAAATTGCAAAAAAGTGAATAGACGAAAAATCTCAATATGTTGAAACATTCTGCATTGTCACTATACATTTGGCTCCTTCCAAATACTGGTACCCTAAGCTGAAGCCTAATCCGTCAGTGTGTAGAGATAGATGAGGATAATAAAAATAACAATCTTTTACTCACATGATATAATTAAATGCTTTAAGGAGGTAGAAGTACAGTAGGTCATAACTCAACTTGAAGTAACTTATATCTAATTTGTTATGACTGAAGACGTATTTAGCTGATATTTTTACTTTGCAGATATGATTTTGAACGACTGAGCAACAACATGGGAAGAGTAGAAAGACTACTTCACTGGGATAAACCTATTGAAGAAGCTTATTTTCCTAAACTTGATAACATACTTGCGAGTAGAGTCTGGCCTTCACGTCTGAAAAATGCTAAACTCCAAGTAAGAAATTTATTTCATGTACAGCTTGCATATTATTAACTTCAATGTGATTAGAATCATAATTACTTATGGAAGATCTGTAAAACATCAGGATATCAATCGAGAAACGGATGGACTCATGATTGACGTTCAAGACTTGCAACGATATCAAGAAAGAATCTATGAAGCTATTCATCAGCGGGCAGCTGTAAATGTGAGTAACATCTTTCATGTGTAACTTGTAACAATTGACTGGGTCAGCTGAGAAAGACCTGCTTCGTTTGTCTTCTCTTCTTTTTGATTTCTAAAATGGAAGAATATGTGAAATTAATAATTGCATTTGTATAGCATCCAACTTATAGAAGTATTGGCAATTTTTGTCTCGGTATCGAGACACGTCTGTTTAATGATTTTTCTGAAGTTTCGCTAGCACGAATAGCTAGCTTGGCCCAAGTCAGAAAAATCAATAAACGCGGAAGACCCCGAGACAAATGTCAATAGGTAATACGTCAACAAATGCCCACGAAACCCTCAAAATGATCTATATTCATATAAACTATACTTCGGTTGCAAAGACGAATACGTTTTGTGGTTATCCAAACACGAACACGCTACGTATATTTGTCTGTGCGAGAAATACGATTCTTTTAAATTCATTCTGTCGTATTGCAATATATCCTGCTGTTGTGTTTTATTGCGAGTCATGCTGTACACCAATTTTACTGGAGTCTTTCAAGGCTGTATTATAAGTTACCGGTAGTTGAAATAATTGGGATTCGTGGTATGAATACCAACTTACCCTTTTCTTTATCGGTGAACATTTCCTCAACGATGTTTTATTGAGAGTTAACTATTTTTCTGTGTCTTGTTATTATATGTTATGCAAGGTGCTGTTGTATACGTTCCATGTATTTTCTAATAATGCTTTATGTAACAATTACTCTTTGCTAAGTCAGTTGTCTGTTCTTTCTTGTGCAAGCGTATTTTAAGTGACCCTGAAGTGTACTCCTGTAAGAATAGCAAAATAGTTACTTACCTTTAAAACAAAAATTTATCAAGAGGTCGTGGGTTCAGATACACGCAAGTAGAAAACTTGTTACGTAACTATTCGTCAGGTATTATAAAGGAGTACACCAAGTCAGAGGGGTGTTGCATATCAGCAAATAGTAGGAAGTAGCGTCAACCGGCAAGTTAGTTGCAGTGAATGAAAGTCGCAAAATCATTTTGTTGATCGTCAGTCAAAAGACAGTCTGAAAAGTCAGTTACGTGCTTTCACAGATTGTAAATTTGTCTACTATCAGTGGTTTTTATTAAGTGACAACTGGAACTTTTGATAGAGGATCATTACGGAAAAGGCAATTACTTCTCTTGGTGATCTGGATTGGGCTTGGCATTAAAGTCGAAAAGTTGTATTCATTAGCAACCGGACAGGAAGTTAACCTGACAGGAGGACAAACTGGATTGAGAAAGATCATGAGGCCCAAATTTTATAGGTTCGAGTGTAAGCAGCAATACAGCCAGGAAAATAGCCAACTGCAAATCTGTTCCTCAAGTGCTTAAAAAATTAGAAACGCTAAATAGCAAGAAATCAGATTCAACGAGTGAAGTTTTGCAGATCTCTATGCATATTCAAGAATACGCGAAAAATTTAGCGACAGAAGGTGAAGTTATGAAAAAGAGTTGGATTATGTCGCGCATTCTTGGAATGTTACTGCCAAAACTTCATCACTTCCGTATTGCGTGGGATAATGTAGCAGCTTCCGACAAAATTCTCGACACATTATCTGAACATTTGCGTCTGGAAATAAACGAGACAGAACAACGTAACATATCCCAAAATGTTTTCATCTCGTAAGAATATAAACACCTTGTCAAAATAAGTCAGCAGGAAAAGTTTACAGTTCAGTGTTTCAAACGAGGAAAAAACGGGCCTCCAAAGAAAGGAATAAATCATGAGCCAAATATTTAGCATATTGAAGAGTCAATTATTCATGTAACAACTGCAATCAAAAGCGTCATTTTTCCGGAATGTCCAGATTTAACATTAGACCGAAATGACACTAACGAATAGCCCGACAGCAAAGAATCGAAAGGTTTCAAACGAAAAGCACTAGTCGAAATGCGACTGTGGAATCTGTGGGGCAATTAGAAAGTAATTTAATGTAACTCTACAGTAATTACGGAGAACTTACAGGTCATGGAAGTTACATAGTGCCTTTAGGGACAAAAGCAGACATACAGATACACATCAGAGACGCCGTATAACATTCCTCCACATCCTCCACAACGTGGTCTACCTCTATGGATGTGACCAGCTGGACAGGCCTAATCAGGCGTCTTCTACCGGCTGTGACAACTGCTTATTGTAGAAGGACGACGTCACTGACTTGGGTTCACGCAACAACTGCAAACAAAATGGTCATTTTGCCATGGAGTGAATAATTGTCGCGACTGTGGAATCTGTGGGGCAATTAGAAAGTAATTTAATGTAACTCTACAGTAATTACGGAGAACTTACAGGTCATGGAAGTTACATAGTGCCTTTAGGGACAAAAGCAGACATACAGATACACATCAGAGACGCCGTATAACATTCCCCCACATCCTCCACAACGTGGTCTACCTCTATGGATGTGACCAGCTGGACAGGCCTAATCAGGCGTCTTCTACCGGCTGTGACAACTGCTTATTGTAGAAGGACGACGTCACTGACTTGGGTTCACGCAACAACTGCAAACAAAATGGTCATTTTGCCATGGAGTGAATAATTGTCTCTACAATATGCTGAATATTTGTCTCAGTATTTATTTCTGCAATGTTTCTTTGCATGCCTGTATTTGTCGCATTTGAGACATTGAACTGTAGACTTTTCCTGCTGACTTGCTTTGACAAAGTGTTTATATTGTTCTGAAATGAAAGCATTTTGGGAAAAGTCTGACGGTTCTGTCTCATTTAAGCTATCTTCTTTCAGACGCAAACGTTGAAATAGTGTGTCGAGAATTTTATCGGATACTGCTACGTTATCCCGTGAAGTACGGAAGTGATGAAATGTTGGTGGTAACATTCCGAGAACTCGCTACGAATTCAGCTGTCTTTAACATCTTCACCATCTACGGCTATATCTCCCACTATTCTTGAATCTGCATAGAATTTTTAAGCGCTGACTTACGAGTATCGTATTTATAACTAATGAAATTTCTCTGCAGACCTACACTAGTTAAATCTGATTTCTTACCGTATAGCGTTTCTTATTTTTTAAGCATTTGACTAACAGATTTGCAGTTTGCTATTTTGCTGGCTATATTGATACTGACATTCAAGCCTATAAAATTTGAAACGCCTTAATTGTTTGCTGGATGGTTTTCCGCTTGTGTCATTTCTGTTTAATTTTACATTTGCATATTACCGACTTGGGTCGTCGTCGACGTTCCATTTGCGCGTTTGACTTGGTGGAAATAGTGGAACAGCATAGTATACTCTTCGCTCCGGTACTACCAGAAATCCTAAGCTGTTTTCTAACAGAGTCTAAATTCGCTCGTCAGATCTGTTAGAACTGGTGGATGTGGTCCTCTTGGTAATGTCATGAGTCTGTTCCTAACGAGGAAATATGGTGATGGTGGGGTGAGGGCAGCACTTCGTCTTCATATTGGGTTGTTGGCTTCGAGTTGTGGGCACAGCCTGTAGCTGTTTCTCACCCGTGCTGCCGAGCGTCCGGATAGCTTTTAGTTGAACCCAGTCTCTCCCTGCTTCCATCTCACCTGCCTATACGCGGAGCTATAAACTTCCACGTTATGCCTTGCTGTGCGAGATATTGGTGGGTCTTATCAGCAGAGCTGGCCGTGCACAATTCCATTACCTTTTTGTTGGCTGCTTGGAATGTTTAGACATAGCCACTGTAAATGGTGTGTAGAACACCGTGTCTGCTAATAAAACTTGGTTGTGCCAAGGAAAATCGATTCGTTGTTGCGTTGCGTATTTGCTCTAGGCGAACGGCTCTAGTCACAGCACAGGTGAACAGTAAAATATGGCACTTATTTGTGGTACTTACTACGTCTTTGGCATACAACAGCACCGCAAAATCAGCATCAGTGCCTTGGAAGGGTTTGTGCGATGTCACCCAGTCGTTTGACAGTGGAGTTCCCATTCCTCGACCGGCATCGTCGTGCGTGAGAGGCAGCGATGAGCAGCCTTCTTACCGTAATAACTGCAGTATTCCCCACAGAATCGATGGCTTCAAGAGAGCCAGACTCAATGGCCTCACACGTCCGTGCAGGATCGTACAGCCTCGTCAAGTACCTTGAGTCAGGAAATGAGCCTGCTTGCAGCAAGACAAGTATCAACACAGAGGGTGCGACGACGTGTGGAGCACTGATTGCGCAACGACCATTGCTGCGGACTCCTTCGAATAGAGTCACCATGAGAGTATACGCGTGTCATGGTTCCGAGTAGGACGAATGTAGCCAGGTTGCATTTGTCATCGTTATACGCGCCCAGCACCTGGTGTGATGATATGACCTGTCATTGGGTATACACTGCTGGTTCACATGACCGGTAGTTTGAACACCAGTAGTTACATTCCTGACGTGTTAAGGTCAGTGGGTGTACACTATCTTCGAGGACTCTCTCATGTTATCTTTTAACACGATTACGTACGACCGCATGATGTGCATGCTGTTCTAAACAACAACTGTACAGAGGGCGTTCGATGACTGGCTTGGCCAATACGTTGATCATGTTCCCAGCATCTCTCACTGACTGAAACATTCGGTTGTGGGACGAATGACAGACTGGCACGCCACAACTCACTGGGCACTACGACGACTGAAGCCTGTCGTAGAACGGAAGCAACGTGGATTGACGTAACTGTATGTAACATACAGGCTCTCTTCGACGTTATGCCCAGCCGGGATAAAAGCTCTGTTGCTACCAGAGGTGTCAGCTGTCTGTACTAAATTTCGTACCCTGTATACCACCGAACACCTACAAATTTCATCATGTTCTCTTCCTGCTACAATGTATAGGCGCAATAACATAAATTTCTTTATTTATTAGCATGCTGTCGTAGTTTTATTGGGCAATAGTGTATTTATATTTACAAGGTGTGAGATCGTCGTGAATGAAGACAGTGATCAGGAAGAAGAGAATTTGTTTCTTTGATCGTAGTTCACGAACACAAAAATTATTGCTAAGCTATCGATTTGGTGGGCCTTATCAGCAGAGCTGGCCGTGCACAATTCCATTACCTTTTTGTTGGCTGCTTGGAATGTTTAGACATTGCCACTATAAATGGTGTGTAGAACACCGTGTCTGCTAATAAAACTTGGTTGTGCCAAGGAAAACCGATTCGTTGTTGCATTGCGTATTTGCTCTAGGCGAATGGCTCTAGTCACAGCACAGGTGAACAGTAAAATATGGCGCTTATTTATGGTACTTACTACGTCTTTGGCGTACAACAGCACTGCAAAATCAGCATCAGTGACTTGGAAGGGTTTGTGCGATGTCACCCAGTCGTTTGACAGTGGAGTTTCCATTCCTCGACCGGCATCGTCGCGCGTTATTTTACGTGAGAGGCAGCGATGAGCAGCCTTCTTACCAATGACAGGTTTTATGCTCATCGACTAGAAACAAAGTGTATTTATTGTGACAGGGCTCCACACTGAAAGTGCTACGTACTTGACGCTGCTCAGTGAATACGCCGGCAGTGTCAATGATTGAGCTAGCATCTGAGGGCACACATCAGCGGTGTAGGAGCGAATCTTCAGTACGCTTGACACTGGACGTCAGTGGGCGAGTGGTGGGCGACGTCATCAGAAAACTGGACGAAACGTCAACGCTACATCACTTCGCTTAGTCCAGTGCCGAACGATGAAGATGAGGTTATGAGATACTTTCTGTGATATAAAAAGTCGTAATATGGTGTCAGAATTAAGGAACTATTATTGATAAAGTTTGCTAATGACCAAAGCAAAATCCATAAATTGACCAAGTTTGCATGGTAAGCTGCTGCGAATCGAAAAAAAAGAAAAAAAAAACTGAAAGAAAAGTGTACGTTAAACGTTTCAAAATATCGGCATTATTTTTCTTAGAAAATATGTGCCGTCCTTTTTTTTGGGTCATCAGTCTTCTGACTGGTTTGGTGCGGCCCGCCAAGAATTCTTCTCCTGTGCCAGCCTCTTCATCTATGAGTAGAAATTGCAACCTACGTCCTCAATTATTTGCTGGATGTATTCCAGTCTCTGTCGTCCTCTACAGTTTTTGCCCTCTACCGCTCACTCTAGTACCATGAAAGTCATTCCCTGATGTCTTAACGTATGTCCTATCGTCCTGTCAGTTCTCCTTGTCAGCGTTTTCCGCAAATTCCGTTCCTCTCCGATTCTGTGCAGAACCTCCTCGTTCCTTACTTTATAATTCCACCTAATTTTCAACATTCGCCTGTAGCACTCTAAGGGGAAAAACGAAAAGAAACGACGCACCACGAAGGAATATCCGAATGGGATGGAAATCGATAGATGTGATGTGCATGTACAGACAAACAAATGATTAAAATTTGAGGAAAACTGGTCGATTTATTCAAGAGAAAGAGCTTCACAAACTGAGAAAGTCAATAACGTATTGATCTGCCTCTGGACCTTAAGCAAACAGTTATTCGGCTTGGCATTGATTGACAGAGTTGTTGGCTGTCCTCCTGAGGGATATCGTAAGAGATTCTGTCCAATTGGCGCGTAAGATCGTCAAAATGTCAGGATGGTTGGAAGGCCCTACCCATAATGCTCCAAACGTTCTCAGTTCGGCAGAGATCTGGCGACCTTGCTGGCCAAGACAGCCTTTGGTAAGCATGAGGACAAGCTGTAGAAGCTCTCACCGCGTGCGGGCAGGCATTGTGTCGTTGAAGACCAGGGTGGCGCGTCATTAAGGGCAAAACAACGGGGCATAGAATATCGTCGAGGTACCGCTTGGCTGTAAGGACGCCGCGGGAGACAACCAAAGGGTCCTGCCATGAAATGAAACGTTACCCCAGACTATCACTCCTGTATGTCGAGTCATCTGGTTGGCTACAGTCAAGCTGGCATCCCACCGCTGTGAGCCATGTTTCCGGATACGTCTTCACTGGTCATCGGGCTCATTTTGAAGAGGGGCTCATCGCTGAAGACAATTATACGTCAATCAATGAAACTGTAGCATGTTATTGACTTGCTCAGTTTGTAAAGCTTTTTCTCGTGAATAAATCATCCAGTTTTTCTGAAATCGTAATCATTTGTTTGTCTGTAAAAGGACATCGTATTTACCGATTTCCGACTCATTTGGATGATTTCTTGACGATGCGGCGTTTCTGTTTTTTTTGGTTTCGAGTGTGCGTGCAGACACATTAAACAATGTTTAGGAAGCGATACATAAAACGTTTTACTTCATGCATGATTTTTTCCTTTCTTAATTTCAAAGAAAATAAAGAAACAACTCAATTTTTCTCCTACAGCAGCGCTGACTTTCTTACTGCTAAAAAAGGTTATTAAATGAAAATTGTTTCATCAATTCATGTTTGTATTCAGGCCAAGGATTTGCTAATTTTTTTTGTATACGTATTGTAAAACCCAAGCCATGTTTCGTTTTCAGATATTTGGTCTGGAAAGAAAAAAATCAAGTCCTCATAGAACTTTTGCAGTGAAACGAAGACAAAGCAAACTTTACAGTAAAGACTAAGAAGTCAGAAAAAACACTACTGTAACATGAGTCAATAATCAACAGGTACACCACACAACGCACAACAAGGAATAATGTAATGACCCTCAGACGAAACACTGTACTGTGACGTGGCTGCCGTCGCTGCGGGAACCGTCCAGCACAGCGTCGTTGTGCCGCTCTTTCCATTGCATTTAGCGACCCCATCCATACACGAAGTGCATGTCAGCAAACTCAGTCAGTATACCTGTCCATACAGCTGCGTCAACAGCAGGCACCGAGAGCGAATGGAAGCAAGAAACACAGCGTTTAGGCCTACCGTCGATACTTAAACTGCTGTTCGCAATTTTCTGGGCAATACACCTACAATGCTGGCAAGAAACCGAACGAAATGCAGTAACTCTGTGCTGGTCGGGCGGAGACCGGGGTTCCTTATACCAAAGTGCACAGAAGATATCCATCGGCTGCACGCTCATCATCGGCAGCGTGATGTACGTGACGTCCCGGGAGAATTGGCAATATAAGGGATATGGCAACAACCATAATTCGAAGCAAAACTGTCTAGTATACGTGAGCCCTACTATGCATGCCTTAAGAGCCATGAGCCCTTCTCCATCTACGATACTGTGAAACAAATTTTTTCTGCTGCAAGTTTCAGGGTGAAAAAGGGTAAAGTTCCGCGTTCTGGCTCTGAACGAGTCAATCAAGCCCGAGCGACCACCGTGTCATTCTCTGACAATGGGGTCACTGGATGTGGTGTGGACTGCCATGTGGTCAGCACACGATCTCCCGGTTGGAGTCGGGTTTCTTGTCCTTGGAACCGCAACAGATCGATCGAATAGCTCCTTAATTGACCTCGCGAGACTGAGTGCACCCCGTGCCAGTCCTCCCACGAAGGAAACATCACTGAAACTTCTGGGAACGGAATCCATGCATTTTAGAGCCCATGTTTACTAGACTTTTTTTTCTTCGAACGATCGTTTCTGTCATTTTCCTGAATATCGACCACACTTCCTGGGGTACACGGTATACTGCTTTCTCAGCACAGGCCAACAAGTCATTTAATTATTTAATTATATGAAGATTTTAATGAACATATTAATTTAGGATATTATGTACACTACTGGGCATTAAAATTGCTACACCACGAAGATGATGTGCTACAGACGCGAAATTTAACCGACAGGAAGAAGATGCTGTGATATGCAAATGATTACCTTTCAGAGCATTCACACAAGGTTGGCGCCGGTGGCGACACCTGCAACGTGCTGACATGAGGGAAGTTTCCAACCGATTTCTCATATACAAACATCAGTTGACCGGCGTTGCCTGGTGAAACGTTGTTGTGATGCCTCGTGTAAGGAGGAGAAATGCGTACTATCACGTTTCCGACTTTGACTTTGATAAAGGTCGGATTGTAGCCTATCGCGATTGCGGTTTATCGTATCGCGACATTGCTGCTCGCGTTGGTCGAGATCCAATGACTGTTAGCAGAATATGGAATCGGTGGGTTCAGGAGGGTAATACGGAACGCCGTGCTGGATCCTAACGGCCTCGTATCACTAGCAGTCGAGATGACAGGCATCTTATCCGCATAGCTGTAACGGATCGTGCAGCCACGTCTCGATTCCTGAGTCAACAGATGGGGACGTTTGCAAGACAACAACCATCTGCACAAACAGTTCGACGACGTTTGCAGCAGCATGGACTATCAGATCGGAGACCATGGCTGCGGTTACCCTTGACGCTGCATCACAGGCAGGAGCGCCTGTGATGATGTACTCAACGACGAACCTGGGCGCACGAATGGCAAAACGTCATTTTTTCGGATGAATCCAGGTTCTGTTTACAGCATCATGATGGTCGCATCCATGTTTGGCGACATCGCGGTGAACGCACATTGGAAGCGTGTATTCGTCATCGCCATACTGGCATATCACCCGGCGTGATGGTATGGGATGCCATTGGTTACACGTCTCGTTCACCCCTTGTTCGCAATGACGGCACTTTGAACAGTGGACGTTACATTTCAGATGTGTTACGACCCAAGGCTCTACCCTTCATTCGATCCCTTCGAAACCCTACATTTCAGCAGGATAATGCACGACCGCATGTTGCAGGTCCTGTAGGTGCCTTTCTGGATACAGAAAATGTTCGACTGCTGCCCTGGCAAGCACGTTCTCCAGATCTCTCACCAACTGAATACGTCTGGTCAATGGTGGCCGGGCAACTGGCTCGTCACAATACGCCAGTCACTACTCTTGATGAACTGTGGTATCTTGTTGAAGCTGCATGGGCATCTGTACCTGCACACGCCATCCAAGCTCTGTTTGACTCAATGCCCAGGCGTATCAAGGCCGTTATTACGGTCAGAGGTGGTTGTTCTGGGTACTGATTTCTCAGGATCTATGCACCAAAATTGCGTGAAAATGTAATCACGTCTCAGTTTTAGTATAAGATATTTGTCCAATGAATACCCGTTTATCATCTGCATTTCTTCTTGGTGTACCATTTTTAATGGCCAGTAGTGTACTTGTTAATGCAGGTATCTAGATGTTAAGCACACCTCGGTTCACAAGTATATCATATCTAAAACTCATATGTTTACTCAAACCTTCATATAATTATACAGTTATATGAGTGTTTTAGGGAAATGTCCTCCGCACGTGTTTATGAATCAGTATAAGACGTGCTGCTGATCACGGACATGCGCCAATAAAAGTTATATATGCTGCTTTCTAAGTATTGAACGTTGTGTTTCTGTGTGTATACTGTCTTTTCTAGAGCAAATGTACATTGATGTTTTGAAACATAGTACTTCTACGGCACTTCGCCTGTTCTTTCAGTTTCTCAGCATCGTGTAAACTTTACCAAACGAAGTTTGTGGGTATCATTCAGTATGAATATTACTTTCGTCATTAATAAACTCGACTGACATTATATATGACGGTAGTATCTGTTCCCGAAAGAACAGTTACCGTTCATGACCATCCAGCTTTGCTAGAATGAACTAAAAATTAAATAACACCGTAGCTGCAAAGAGGATTTCCTTCCAGTTCCAGCTGCGTAAGGAGTGCAGGAGGAATGACTGTTTGAATACCACTGAGCGACCTGCAAATAGTCCAATATTGTCTTCACAAGCTCTACTTGAACGGTACGTCGGGGCTCCTTGAAAGTCTAGAAATTGGCTTTACCAGAATAATTTGCACGTATCTTCAAGAGCCGCCTCCATCAATTTACTTCAAGAGCTCGTCATGTCAGATTCTTCAACATTTCCGTGACGTCCGAGGTACCCGAGATTTCTCAGATTCTGTATTGTTTCACGTGAATTAATTCAAGACTCATACAGAACTTTTGCAAAGGATGGTTCTCACGGGTTGTTTCCAAATATGCATAGAACAGATAAAGGTCCTACCAGAGGTAATACGGACCAAATGTTTACAAAAATACACAGAGACAAAGTGTTGTAACCACAACCAACAGCGGGAACGCCTTGGGCTGCAGAGCGGGGCCGCCAGGCAGGGAAGCCGGCAGCGGTGGAGCATGCACCACCAGGTAAACACAGGACGAGTCGGACGACAGACCAACGACAACTGACAACAGCCGACCACGACCGACTATGAGCGACACAACAAGGAAGAGATAAACAACGGAGACTTGTGGAAACAACAACACCAAATACCAAACGTAAATCCACTCGGAACCAGAGCCAGGCAAATGTCAACAACGAGCGACGACCAGAACGCAGTACCGCCGAGATGAAACGAAATCCAGAGCGAGTACCAGACTGGCTGGACTAGGTTTTATTTTGTTTTCTTTATTGTCATTTCGAAACCTGTATACAGGCAGGCTTGCAGCAGCATACTACGCCGCTCTTTGACCTCAGAGAAACACAAAGATACAATGAAGACAATTAGAGAAAAAAGATGGTGGAAATACGTATAAACGGAGACAAACACTTTTTAAAATACAAGGTGCCGTTCACGGGCGTAGAGTCCAAGATAAAATTGTTCAGACACTTGGACACAGACAGAAACGAAAATTGTCACACGTGAACGTAGGTGCACAAAACGAATAACACTGAACCACTTAAGCACAAAACGACGGCACACACAGAACACGAGGCGTTGATCTCCGGCGCGCGAATGTTCACGAACTGTGTACGAGTCTGGGGACCTGCCAAGAGAGGAGGAGGGGGGGTGGGAGAGGGAGAGGATACATTCCAGGACCTTGCTGAAGACCGAGGTAAGGCTGATGGGATGGTAGGAGGAGATGGCAGACGGCAGTTTGCCAGGTTTAAGGAACGTCAGGATATGGGAGGTTTTCCACAGGTCGGGGTAGTAACCGGTGGACAGCACTACATTGTAGAGCCTGGCCAGGGTGGAGAGGAAAGAGATAGGAGCTTCACGAAGGTGACAGTAGGTGACACGATCGTGACCAGGAGTGGCGTTGAGTTTTGTGCGGAGTGTAGCAATGAGATCCTGTGTAGTGATAGGGGCATTGAGTTCCATGTGTGCAATGTTGTCCAAGTACTGGAAACCAGGTGCGAGGGGAGGGACAGAGGTGTCAGTTCGATCGCAGACATCCGGGAAGAGGGAGTAATCGAACTGGGGATCATCGGGGATGGAGAAAACATTGGAGAGGTAGGAGGCAAAGTGATTGGCCTTACTAAGGGAGTCAGGGAAGGGGTGATCATCATGGAGAAGAGGATAGTAGGGGGAGGGTTTAGTTCCGGTAAGGCGACGGAAGGCTGACCAGAACTTGGACGAGTTGATACGCAGGGTAGCATTTAAACGGGTGCAAGTCTATCGCCAGTCCCGGCGTTTCTTAGCCGCGAGCATATTACGAATGTGTCGCTGGAGTTGCCGGTGGCATCGTACTGTGTCCGGGTCATGTGTGCGGAGGAAGGCATGGTAGACACGGCGGGATTCACGGAGGAGGAGGACGGCCTGTGGGGGTAAGGTAGGACGGTGGGAGTGGACGACGACAGTAGGGACGTGGGCCTCCACGGCCTCAGACAAGGTCTGCTGGAGAAAGAAGGCGGCATAGGTGACATCATCAGGGTGGCGGTAGGTGAAGGGGTGGCTATCGACCTGGGCGGAAAGGGTATCCCGGTAGGCATTCCAGTTGGCATGGGAATAGTCATGGACGTACTTAGGGGCAGGGTTATTGCGAGGGTCGGGGCGGGGGCGACGACCGTCTGAAATGGTGAGGAGGACAGGAAGATGGTCGCTACCAATAGGCTCCAGGACATCCACCATTATGCGGCCAAGGAGGTTGGGGGAGGAAAAGATAGCATTGGGAGTGGAGTTGGATTCGGGACGGGTGTGCTGGGGGATGGGGATGAGGTCGCCTTGAAGGTAGGAGAGGAACCGATGCCACCGCCGTAGCTGAGCGGCAGAACGAATATGGATGTTGAGGTCGGCGGCGATCACATAGGAGGAGAAGGTACAGTCAATGTGGGAGAGGAAGTCGAAGGGAATAGGGGCGTTAGGGCGAACATAGATGGTGGCGCAGGTAACGGTAAGTCCGGGGAAGAAGAGACTAAGGATCAGGTGTTCGGTGGGGTCAGGAAGGAGAGGTTGGAGCCGAATGGGGATCTGGTGGTGGTGACCAATGGCAACTCCACCATGCACAATCGGGAGGGGATTATCGGAGCGGTGGAGGAGGTAGGGCGAAGTGTGGACAGTGTGGTGGGGTTGGAGGAAGGTTTCATTGAGGCAGAAGGCATCCACACGGTGGGTGGCAAGGGTGTGCAGGAAGAGGTTCTTGTTGGCGGGAAGGGAGCGGATGTTGTTGAAAAGGATACGGTGCTGTCGCGCCATGACAGGGATTTAAACGAGGGTGTCAAGACAGGAGAAGGTGAAATGGGCCTGGTTATTGGAGTAGGTGGCGTACATTTTTATTTGGAAAACAGAGCGGGTGGCGAGGGATATCTGTTGGAGGTGTGCAGGCGCTGAAAAGGATGAACATTCTGAAGGATGATAGTGAGGAATCTAATGATGCCCTCAGCGGTAGGGGGCGGGCGAAGGGAATTGCCGGGAGGGGTGGGGGCATCCAGAGGGCGGACAGGAATGGTGAGTTCAGGAGTGGCAGGAGGGGGTCGGGCCTTACATTTTTGGGAGTATGTAGGATGAGGGAGGTTACAGGTATTACAGGAGGGGGGGGGGACTGGAGATTGGGGCACTGCCGCAAAAAGTGGGCTTGACTACAGTGCGGGCAGGTGGGGGCTTCACGGCACTCAGATGTCGGGTGTGCATTATACCGCAAGCACCTTTGGCAGCAGAGGGATTGAGGAGGGGAACGGGAGGGGAACGGGAGGGGTCAACTTTATAACGTTGGTTAAAAAGGAGGGCACCCTCCTTCAGGAGACGGTCTATGGAGGGGGCATGCTCAGAAAAGACCCGCATAAGGCGGGTGGGGCTGGCAGTGTTGTGGATGCGACGAACCACACGAACCTCCAGATGGGGATGTGCCTGAAGCTCCACCAACACCTCCTTCTCCGTGATCGTTGGACTTAGCCGAGTGATCATGGCGGTGGGGGTTGGGGTTGGTGGGAGAGAGGCGGGGAAGGAGCAGGGGTGAGGGAGGCATTAGGGCCAAAACGGGTGACAGGGATGTGGGAAAGGAGGTCTGTGTGGAGGGTAGGGTTGGGGGAGGAGATGAGCACTGAATCATGGCGAGGAGTGAGGAGGGAGATAGGGGCACCAGGAAAATTCTGGCGAAGGAAGAGGGTGAGGTTCCAGGCTTCAAGAAGGGAGGGATCAGGACAGGAGAGGAGGTAGCGGTAGGAGGAGGGGGTAGAGGAGGAGGAGGAGGACGGGGCAGAGGGGGTGAGGTTTCGGGCTTCAAGAAGGGGGGGGGGATCAGGACAGGAGTGGTGGTAGCGATAGGAGGAGGGGGTAGAGGAGGAGGAGGAGGGGGCAGAGACAGGTGGGGACATATCCATGGCATCATGGGTGGGGGAAGGGGGATGAGGCGGAGCCTTTTTGGGAGTAGAGGAGGCAGGGGTGCCACTGGGGCGCTTGACGCCGGCGGAGGAGGTGTGGGGGACGGGAGCGACTGGAATGTGGTGGGGAGTGGCAGGTCCCGGTGCGGGAGGCGGCTCCGGAGATGGTGAGGGCGATGGTGAAGGCGACGGTGAAGACGATGACGATGAAGGCGAAGGGGAGAGTGGAGCATGCGTCGTAGCCCTCCGGGCGACCACCCGAGTGGGGGCCGGAGAAACGGAAGAAGCAAAGGGAGGGAATGGAGGGAAGGGATGAGAGGAAGCGTGGGAGGGAGGAGCCGGGGATGGGGCGACAAATAGGGAGGGAGACGGGAGAGTGAGGAGGGGGGATGGACTGAGGGGGGAGTGATGCGGCACACCACGTGATAGTAGTGGCAGCGGCGGAGGGGGAGGTGTATATGATGGCAGTGGTGGTGGCTGTAGAAGAGGTGGTGGGGGTTGACATTATGAGAAGGGGGAAAAAACACAGGACAAGACAAAGAAGCAAACGAGAGACGGGCAGGGCGACGAGAAACACAGAGTAGAAAGGTACGGAGAATGACGAAGGACGAAGAAGGCTGGGGCCGAAGCCCCACTCTGCTGCCGCTGGCGGGGGGGGGGGGGGGAGGGTGACCCGGCTGGCTGGCCGGTGAGGACGCCTCCGCTGCTGCTGGTGGTTGTGGTGGTGGTGGTGGTGGTGCTGCCGCTGGCGGTGGGGGACCACTGCTGGCTGCTGGCTGCTGGCTGCGACCGCTGGTGGCTGCGACCACTGGCGGGGACCGCTGCTGGCCGCTGGCTGCTGGCGGGGACCGCTGCTGGCTGCTGGCGGGGACCGCTGCTGGCTGCAGGCGGGGACCACTGCTGGCTGGACTGCTGCTGGCTGGACTGCTGCACGCCGACGGGCTGGCTGGCTGGAACTTGCAACACCTATCGCTTCGATTGGTACCGGAATAGCACAATCGAATTACCGCCGGAGATCGGCTGGACTAGGGCAGAGCGTGTCCCTATATACGAAACTGGAGGGAGCGGCTATTGGCCGCTGTCTGCACGTGGCTTAGCAGTGGCGGGGAGGCGGAGCCCTCTATGGGCTGACCACGTCCATTTGTTTTGCCGCGTGTTCGACTTCCGCGGCGGAAGGTACTAGACAAAGACTCAGTTATGTTATGCCGTGATGCTACGGACTATGGGACAGATGGCATTTATGGTAACAGAACTGGGGCAAAAACTTAATGTTTGAAATTTACTGTCACCACCCTTGATTTTGATTTGATTAATGCAAGGAGATGAAAATAACAGAGATCGTAACCCATTGGTGCCCACGCCGACACTGAGTTCGTTGTGTGGTTCCGCTTCGTGTGCTTCTACGGAAGTCAACTGATAGCCTTAAGAAGCAGTAAGATACAATTTACTAGTTCCTTATTAGACATGATTTCTCCAGGCTGTACCGACCCGATTATTCTGTGTCTTTTGTCGTCCAGAGCTCTGTATTGGAAGATTAGATGTGGTGCAGTTTCATTCTCCGCACCACAAATTCTACACCTAGGCGCTTCTTCCTCTATACCCATCGCGTGTAGTTTTTTCTTGAAGTCCTCATGTTCAGTGATGCTGTTAGAGTCAGAGTGAAAAGGGGATGCAGTAATATGCTGGATTCTATTTCGGGTGTAAAACCGTTGAAAACCAGTAGATGCACACAGTAGTCCATTTTTAGTGACAAGTAAGTGATCATGGGGCTCCTTTAATAGAGAAAACAGTGACCAAGGCCTTTATTGTATTCTTATTTGTGGCTTGTTGCATTTCAATGATATATGCAAAATGAAAGTACATATCTATTAAAAACCGCCACATGGCACCATGGGATGCATCCACATAATTGACAAGTACTCGGTCCAGCGGCTGGCTAGGTATTGGCTTTGGGTGGTGGTGGCTGCTGCATCTGACAAGCTTGGCGGTTTTGAATCATACACTCAATATCCCCAGTGCAGTAAACTCGTCCTGGTGCCCTTTAGACTATGCACATACACTGTGAGCTGTGGGAAAAGTAGCATTGTTCTGCTGGTAGACGCCATTGTTCCGAGCAAAAACAAACTGCATGTAGGCGTGGACATGTTCCCAAAGGGTAGATGCGTTCTTTTGTTGATCCGTTGTGCCGTCCAGAAAGATGAGATCACTCAAAGAATGCCATGAAAACATTACATGCACTATAACGCTCTCTCCTCTTGCCTGGATGATTCTAACGATTCTTGGAATGTGTCTGCTTTCTGATTTTTCACACTGTACTCACCAATGTCCATCTGTGCAATGGAGCAGCCGGCCGGAGTGGCCGTGCGGTTCTAGGCGCTACAGTCTGGAGCCGAGCAACCGCTACGGTCGCAGGTTCGAGTCCTGCCTCGGGCATGGATGTGTGTGATGTCCTTAGGTTAGTTAGGTTTAATTAGTTCTAAGTTCTAGGCAACTGATGACCTCAGAAGTTGAGTCGCATAGTGCTCAGAGCCATTTGAGCCATCCAATGGAGCATAAAACGTAATTCATGAATTCTACCATCAGCTGAAACTGTTTGCTGTTCAAGTTCAGCATTACAGAACTTCGTTTGAGACATGACTTCAGCATTATTAGCTTACCATGTTTTCGTTTCTGGATCGTAGTCTAATATTCTACTTGCTATCTCCCGATGCAGCTACGTAGTTTTGATTTTACCTTCGCTTAAGTGATGGTTACGAAAGGTTCCGGTCCAATAAAGGGAGTCATTCGCCTATCCTGGCCAGTCTATCAGCTTGTTCATTGGCGGTGATTTCTGAGTGACCAGGGACCCAAGCAGGTTTGTCCTGTTACTTCGTGCTAGTCTCCCACGGGCTTCATAGCATTCTGCAACGCTCTTCGATCTCGTTGTAGGGTCTGATAACGGTTTCAAGATGCTTGGCTGTCTGAATAAACTCAGAAGCTACGATCCTTGTGGCACCTACTCAGTTCTCCCTCGTGCACACTTTGACAGTGGATATTTCCGCCTGGAACAATGTGGTCAGCTTCCCTAAAGAGACTGTCCTCTCTAATCTACGCTGTACCCAGAATACTGAGGCCTTAGCGCCTTTATCTGTTTTAAAACCGTCAGTAAACCAGACTGTGTGTCCTGAACGGTGTCGTGGTTTGGTCTTCCACTGATCCCACCTTCTAACTGTTACTCTGGAAGATTGATTGAAGCAGCTAGAAGTTATTGTATGTTCATCCGGCTTTCACCTGGTCATTCCTATACACCACACTCACTATATTGGTGTGAGATTCTGGATATCCTAAACGAATGCTGTTGTTTCCAGTTTTTAACGTGCCTGTCCATACCGTTGCCATGAATATAATTCAAAGGCCTCCATACCAACAGTACGTGTTCTGCTAATTCTACATGTTACGGCTAAGCAGGCCAATCTCTGCACCTTCCCAAGCTCTTTACAATTAGCAGCCGCCCTCTGTTCTACTTTATTACACCATATTGTAGCCCCATAATTTATCACAGGTCTTAATGTAATGGTGTATATCCAGTACACAATCCTGGGGTTTAGACCCCAGTTTTTACCACAGGCCCTTCTAGTGCTTATAAGAGTACTTTTTGCCTTGGAATATAAATTTTTAATATGAGGGGACCATCTTGAGTCATCCCTAGACACTTCACTACCCCCACTGAGGAGCTTGAGTTTCCAGTATGTGAGCTGGATTCGTTTTCTCGTAAATAGTACTACAACAGTTTTCTTAGGACTGAACATTAGAGTCTATTTTCTTCACCAGTTTTCCACAGTGCCTAGGGCACATTGTACCATTGCTCTAACAATACTAGCAAATTTACCAAGTATTATAGTGAGTAGATCGTCTGCGTATCCTTGGCAAAAGTAGCCTCTAATATTTAATTCTTCAATGACCTCATTCACCACTAGATTCCACAGTAGCGGGGACGAAACCTCGTGGACACTCCCTGATGATGTTGATCGCCATTTCCTCATTCCTCATGGTGGATTCTATCTTCCTTCTACTTACAAGGGAAACATCCCATCGCAGCCCTCTCAGATTTAGTGGTAACATGGCCCAGTAGATAGCCTTTCAAAAACTGAACACAGATCAAGCATAAAACCAGGAGGAAGGTGTGATAAAAAGCAAAACAGAAACAGTGAACGGGCCAAACTAAGCAAGTGCAGTATTGAGCCAATCTCAACAGCAGTGGCGTCGTGGTTAATGCTGGTACGGTAGCCCAGCGTGTTCGGTCAAAGGGTTAGCTCCCCTCTATAATAAAAAAAGAAAGAAACTGAGGGAATGTATCAACGGCGAACTTGAAGGGTTGTCATGCGACGTCCGGCGCGAACAAATGCAACGATCAATGACGTACAAAATGAAAGAAAACAAAGTGGTCACGGTGCTCGACTGTGTAGCGGTCGTGACATGTTCAAAACGGCCTCGTGCCATTTATTTTTTTCCTCACAACACTATGAACTGTCCGTCCGGTCATTGAAATGTTTGTTATTTTTCTGCAATCTTGGCTGTTCTCATACTATACAATGATTATAGAATATGAGTCATGTGGTAAGAATACGTTACTGTCGCAAGTAAACGCGATGCTTAGTGAGAGCGGGCGAGATACCACATAGACGTCTCACAGAAATGACACTAACAAATAAACGGGTGTGGACTATGTTATAAAAAAGGAATACAAGAGTCAAACTGACAAAACGGAACGCAACCTCAAAAACGTTAAAAACATATGTTTTGACAGAGCACAGAGAAACAGTGTAATAAAGACACTCTTGCGTTCATTTGTTGCAATTTGCGTGATAAACTTACGTTTTCATCATTTCCTTGGGAGTGATTATATTCACGTTCATATGAACACCTAAATCGAGCAAGAAGGACGAACTCACTCACCCGGCGTACAAGTCGGGTGCTTCGATAGGAGATTCCTGTCATATGACACACGTACTGTCATTTATGCTGTGTGTGACACACCAGACGTGTTACCCGGTGGAGGATTCGATTGACTTGTCGCTTTGTCGTCAAACGTTTTCGGTTTCCTTTCGAAAACCCCCCTTTCGACTGTAATAGAGTATTTGTGCAGAATCAACACCGATTATAGGTCCCTTCCTTACACCTCGCTATCGCAAACGGATGTCACACCACGACACAGACACAAATTTGAATAAAGCAAAAAAAAAAAAAAAAAAAAAAAAAAAAAAAAAGAGAAAGAAACACGAAGGAGGTTCGAATACTGCTCGCCCGCTTGACAGTCTAACGTCTAACACAGTGACAAGTAGTAAACCACAACAGCCTTGCAATGGAAGACTGTTCTACATTGCGCTTAATGTCCTTGTACCGTTCACTGTTTCTATTTTGCTTTCTTTTCGCAGTTGAGTATACTTTCTTCTTGTTTTCATGCTTGATCTGTGTTCAGGTCTTGACGGGCTATCCACTGGGCCCTCTTACCACAAAATCTGAGGGGCCGCGATGAGGTGGTTCCCTTATTAGCAGGGTCTTTCTCCACCTGCATATGGCGGTTTCAGTGCCACGCACCTCTGCAGCTCTAACCATGGATTCGTAGGTCAAATTAGTAAAAGATGTCTCGATATCTAGGAAGACGCAGACAGCTATTTCTTGGAAATGTAGAGGTTTCTTCCAACTTCCCAACCAGGTGATGAAGTGTTGTTTCAAATGACTTACCGGGTTGATAAGCGTGTTGGTTTATATGAAGAGTGACCTCAGTTAACTTCTTTCTAACATGCATATTAACCAGTTTTTCTGATGTTTTTAGAAGATGGGTGGACAGACTAGTCGATCTTATATCCTTAACCTTGGTATGATCATTTTTTGCTGACTTCAGAAAGAAAACAATCCTCTCTGTCCTCGAAACATTAGGAATGATTTCTCCTGCTAGGCTGACCCTCAACAATCTACATCGAAATCTAATTAAATCCTCTCCTGCTTGCTGCAGTACATCTTGGTGGATACCGCATCGGCGTGGTGACTTGAATGGTGAAAAGTTCCCACCGGCCATAGGATTTTTTTGAAATCAACGCTTTTTTGTCATATTCCCAGTTTTCCATCGCCTGTGAACCAGTGCCTCTAGTTTCTGGCTCCTGGTCTGTGTTATCTGCCAGAGTGCACTTAGGGAAATGAGTCTTCAGGTGCACATCTAAATTCTCTCTCGCTGACCTTATATACCCACCATCCTGCTTCTTTAGAGTACCTCCGGGTTAGTTGGTATTCTAGTGATGCTTTCATGAAGTATGGCGCAACTAGTTGTGTCTTCCATTTCCTCATAGAACACGTCTCAGGAAGATAGCTTCACGTGCTTGATCGCAAGGTTGTATTTGATAAAGGCTTCCCTTTCTTCCTTGCAAGGCTAAACTGATTTCTTACCTAGATTGTTGTGCCCTCTAAGTATTTCGAGATGGCATGCTTCAATAATTTTTTTTCGGTTTTGAAGCCACGTTACTTCTGCTTAATAGGTGCAATGGCAGCGCCGGAGCGTTCCAGAGAAGACTGGAGTGACTCATGCGCCAAAGCAAGTTGGGCAGTTCCTAGCAGCTATGGATTGCCGATGATACACAAGGAAAATGTTCCTCTAAAGCCTACAGTTAGCGCAATCAGTTTACCCATCTACAGATTACCGAAACATCTGGCACGGTTATTAGCATCCGAACTGGACACTGCGAACATCACGTTGTTGATTCGTAGTCATTTGTTGAGACCTCAGGAAAATAAAGATAGGCCAAAATGACGTAATGGTTATTCTGGATGTTGAGTCGTTTTTTTACTAGAGTGCTGGTACAAGACAAGTTGGATCTTTTGTCCTCACAGTTTCCATCCGATATCATCGAGCTTTTCTGCCATGACTTAGCAACAACGTACTTTCTTTGCCGCAAGGAATATTATGAGATGACGGATGGCATGGCTATGGGGTCCCCACTGTCTCCGGCTGACACGAACTTTTTCATGAAGGATTTTGAGAAGGAAACTCTGAACCCTTCGAGGTTGCATCAGTCTTGCTTCAAAAAATGGTTCAAATGGCTCTGAGTAATATGGTTCTTAACATCTGAGGTCATCAGTCCTCTAGACTTAGAATTACTTAAACCTAACTAACCTAAGGACATCACACACGCCCATGCCCGGGGCAGGATTCGAACCTGCGACCGTAGCGGGATGGTAAGCTTCTGTTCTTGGATGTTTTAGTTGAACGGAAGGCAGGAGGCCGACTTCGTCATTCAGTGTCTCCACACTTCCTGGGAAGGGGTAGTACTATCCTCTTCAGGAAGGTAAGCTGAGGCCAATACAATTTCATTCATGTTTCCTTCCTCATGTTGTTTCATTCTAATGGTCACAAGTCCCTGGGACATAATTCTTGAGGGTATTTTTGTTCTGTTAGTGCAACTACAAAAATGCTCAATTTTTTCCCTTGGACGTAAGTCTGCAATCGGCATTAATAAAGTCCTTTCTTAATATAAATGCACATCCTGGAGTTCTTGAGATTTCAAGCATAACTCAGCTCACTTCCAGTTCCTCCGAGGCGTGAAACGTCCCCTTTATACACATAACTTTTCTGGATCAGGGCCACGTCTATCTCCTGTCTTCGCAGAAAACGACTAAGGGTGGCAGTTACCTCTTTACTCTGTTGCAGGATTACCTGCAATACATGCAGCCGACAAATTGCCGCCATGGTCACTTCTAATATCTTTGATCATTCTGACGGCAACGTGCGAGAATCCTAAGTTCAATGTGCGGCCCTATTCTCGCATTGTCGTCGGGAATTTTTCGCAGACTCAAAGGTTTGGCCGTCGGGCAGAACGTTTTGGTTTATTAACACCCAATCTTCTGTCGAGACCTTCTGGTTCTGCGCCCTTATTTTCTCAGAGGAGGAGTATCCTTGAGAAGTTTTGGTACCCAAATTGATACCTTTGCGGTCTTGAAGAGGTCAGTCACTGTCTTGATCAACAGCTTCGCCTCCTCCCACGGAGATATCTTGAGCACCATCTCCTTAAGCCACTCCACTGTTCTCATCTCATCAAAGACAAAGTTAAGAGCAACTTTGTTTAAATAGACCCTCCTGTATAGTGGGTATTGCTGTTGGAGAACCACCATCTTCAGAACTGAGACTGATGTTTCCATATTTCCTCCTCAGCTTTTTCTGGATCCGTTTACCCCGCGAAGTGGAAGTATTAGACGCCTCCCTTGTTCTCTTTCACCCTGTCTTATAGCCAGAAAGCGTCTGATTATTTCCTTCACTCTGAGACAGTATTTTTTTGGAAATCTCAGGTTCAACACCTTTTAATTCCTTCCTTTTATGTTTAGGTAGCTATTATTTACTTGCCTTTTCTGTTTGTTCGTCGAGACATGTTCTCCTCTCAGCCCCAGACAAAGGTTCGATCTTGTTCTGTTTCAACTTCTCAATAACAGTTCCCTGATCCAGTTGCGGGAACTGCTTCTATTCGTTCCAATCCTGACAATTGATGTTTGTGGTCCCATCAAGTCCCTCAGTTTTTGTTTTGTTTTCTGTGTGCTCCATTTTGATCCCACAACAATTGGAGAGCTATTCAGTCGACACCATGGAATCGCACGCAGTGCAAGGCTAATTACTCATACAGATCGCCTGGTATCCCTGACGCTCCGTTAGTGTCATATCTTCCCACGTGGAACGCACTCCTCGGCACGGATCGCATCTCACCTTGGGTTGGATACTTGGGGAAATGGGGAAGGGCTTTGAGAGTGGACATGGGAGAGGTGAGGCGTTGTGGGACACCCTTCATCTGCTGAGGGCTGGGAGACCCTGCGAGCAGCTGCGCCACAGCTGGCATAGCCCTCCGCTCCACGTGAACACGTAAGCCTCTCCGCCTACAAGATAGAACTTCGACAATGCAGTGTCCCCCAGAGGGTTATCCCCCTTAGCCAATGGCGTATCTTTCCTGTTACAAATATATACGAGCAAAAGAAGCTACAAATGTTTATGTCATTTGTTCAGACACGTTGTTCCTGTTAACACCGTAAAAATATTTTAAAATCGAGTTTAGTCTTGATTTCACGGAGGACCTCACATGGCTATAAATTTTATCCAAAGTAGTTGACACACAAAAAGTGTATACATCTGCTTTTTGGGGATATTTCCCACTTCTTTTCTCAGAAATGATTTAACAGAAGTGTGTAAGTTTAAAAGTCTTACATTTAAATATGGAACATTTAAAACAGAAACATCTGCTTTAAAGTGGACTGACGAAATAACTCAGGAGAATAATAATAAAAGCGCTGTCAGGTAAAAGCGTAAAACTGATTATTTCAAGGACTATTATTGGATTATGTGAATTATGGTGGAGTACTATTAACCTCAATGAAAAATTACTGCACTAGCGCAAGTCCTTTCTAAAACGTTGCTGAGAAATGTATTTTCTTACACAAAACATGCGGCAGCTAAAGTGTGTAATAGTAGAAAATTAAAAAAAAAATGTCGTTCTGAATATGTTTCATTGTCACAGCTGATTTTGGAATTTGTGTACTGACTTATCAGCTACTACTCCATTGACTCATTCTTGTTGAGTATCAGTTCGCTTTCTGTAAGTATCTGTGTGTGTGTGTGTGTGTGTGTGTGTGTGTGTGTGTGTGTGTGTGTGTGTGTGTGTATGGTAATACCTTTTTTGTTTTTCCAGGAGAATGGAGAATTAGTGCCCTTAACAGAAAGTAATGGCATTGAAATTTTAAGCCATCTGGTTCAGTCTACTGGTCTGTCTATCAACGAGCCTTATTATGGTGCTCTGAATAACGATGGGCATACTGTAATTGCCTTTATCCATGACCCTGATGGAAGACATTTGGTAAGTGTTTAGCTAAATAATTATAATCCATTTCGATATTTCTAAAGGGTTTGAATGGGAACCTTTTTTGAAAGTGAATCTTCATACGTGATTTCTATTAATGAAATATTTATTTATAATTTGCAGTGTGACTCACTGTCAGTGGTCCTAGTCTACAGGTCGAGATAAAAGTGTCTTTCATCTTGGCAAAGTGTTGTTTTCCTTAGACAGCATAAATTTGTAGGAGGTGCACCATTAAACCGTGCCTAAGATCAACAACTAGTCCTAATTTAAAATACATTTTTACTGAAATTTCAATCAGTAGCTCCTGTTTTGAAACAAGAGACTGAATACTTTTCATTTGAAGAAAGCAAAGTTCTCAAACGTCGCGTCGGATTAAATCTATGCGCTGGACCAGAACTCGCAGCTGGAACTTTTCTTTTCACGGGCAATTGTTTTACCGACCGAGCTATGAAGGCGTGATTAATGACTTGCCCTCACAGCTTCAGTTATGCGTCTTTTGGCGCGCCGGGACTCTAACCGGGACCTGTACTTCTGTTGGAAATACTCTTATCGGATGCGCACATTTCGTAGCGTGTTGCAGACAATCCCCTATGGTATGGCTAAGTCACTTCTCCGCAACGTCTTTTCTTTCAGGAGTCTTAGTCTCTTAAGGTCTGCAGGAGGACTTCTGTGAAGTCTCAAAGGTAGGAGATGAGTTTGTGGCGGAAGTAAAGCTGTGAGAGGGAGTTGTGAATAACTCACCGTTAAAAGCATTACCCGTCAAACGCAAAACCCCGGAACGAGGCGTTGTCTGCCTCACAGTTTTAATGTGTCGAGGAGTTTCGAAACGTGCACACTCAGCTGCTGGATGAAAGATTCATTCTGGAAATCACCGGCTAGATGCCTTTCTCTTGACTGTTGATAAGGTAATGAAAACAAGTTGGTCTCTATTTCAGAGTACTTTGTTACTAATTCGTGTTGTGACGGTGAAAATAAACGTTTTTGGTCAAAAACGCACGTTGTAGGCTCCCTTAGATCAATGCAATTTGCCCAAAGTTTCTTCTGTGAATACATTCCACCCCTGTTATCCGATTTTGAAAGGTTTGTAAAATATCTGTCAATTTCTTTAGTTGTGGGAATATGTAAGAGTTGAAGTTTATCAAACATGGTGAACAGGCAAAAGTTCCAACGAGAAGTCTACTCGCGTAGTTTTGGTCAATAATTTGTCCCGAAAATGTGGGCAGTATATGTTTGCAATTGTTTCATCATTAGTCCAGAAGAATCTCTTTCATATACCACGAAATATTAGCCATAGTTTCACACAGATGAAATTAGCATCTTTTTTCTTGTGGTCAACTGAACCTACTGATTCCGGACGTTGGCTTTGACTAACGATGTAATGATTTTGTGGCGTGTGTCATCATATATGTCACTAGCCCGAAGTTTAAATTATGTTGAAAGGTGAGTCGCTCAAGCAGAAGGCCGCTGCTGCTGCTATTGCTGTTACTGTTTCTCGCTCGTCAATTCTCACTTAGAATACATTTTATCACGATAAAACTTCTAGTCTCACATAACGTTTTGATAGTAATTGTGAAGGTGGTGCAAGCTCTTTAACATTCTCCTGAAAACTATTCGGCAAACAATTTTTAAGCTATTTCAGTATTTTACTGACGTTTGTTAGTGATTTCAGACTTACTGTTTGTGAAACTGCTGCGATTACTGTACACTGAGTAAAAAAAAAAAAAAAAAGGTCTCAAACGTGACTGAAGGTGCGGCGCATAATCCTCATGAATAAATTTTAATTTTACGGCCGTGACCCTTGTGTTATCTGTTCGCCTTTCCACACATAACCAAGTTTAGTTCCTACGTAGTATGCAACTGCGATAGTTATTTGTCTGTCACGCGATAGATACTTGCTTAGCTCTAGAAATATATTCTCTGTTTCACACTGTGTTCGTACGTTTTCATTAGTTTTAATAGTTTTATTTGCTGTAAAGTGATATGTTAAATCTTAGATGATTTCTATTAAAAATACATTATATAACACTCTAAACTGCTGCTTAATTTTTTTAAAGTATACGACCAGTTTCGATCAAAGACTAGTACCCAGCATGCGCTGTACAAACGTGATGGATACAGGAAAATATCACGCCAAAGTCTGCTTAAAAACTGTTGTACAAATACAAGCTATATTTACAGTTTGGTTAACTTATTTCCAGCAAAGAAGAAATCCCCTGCCTATGAGAAATAAGACTAATACTTCTCAAAACTCTGCAATGGCAACGGCAATGCTCTGTGTCAGAAATAATGAATGCGAACGACTACTACAGCTGATCTCTATAAGAAAAGACGCTCCTGTGATCCTGAAACGCGTCAGGAGCGATTAGAAGCCTAATAGCCGGGCGGAGGGGAAGGGGGACGTTTGGAAGCTAACGCAACTAAAATTGGACCACAGCATTTGGCACAAACCCTAAAACTGCAACTAATTTTGCAAGCCGATGGGTGCTGGGTATGCGAACCACAGATTTCACAAATTGCTAAACACCTTACCGGCCTTCAAAGTAGGTTCAAAAATGGTTCAAATGGCTTTGAGCACTATGGGACTTAATTTCTGAGGTCAGCAGAAATTCCATTGAAGGCATTTAGGTGGAAAGTCGAATGTGTTAGTTGGTGGTTTGCAGACGAAACAGTGAAGTTTTCTTTACTAGACCCACTGTTATGCACTTGCAATAAGATGTTTCGTGCTTGGTTCCCATTGCTCCCTATATTAGCGTTCACGTTGTGAGAAGAACGAAAATGCACTAGAAACTATCCCTGGTATTTGATTAAGGACATTAAACAATGGGGACGGCTACTCCTTGTTCAGAAGACGCAGTGTGACGGTGGGTCATAGAGCAAGTAACTGAAAGTGATTCTGTTGCAAATGGCTTGTTATAGATTCCGTCGTTTCTTCATAAAGGTATTTAATTACAAATCAAAGTTGAGTGCTGCAGCAGAACGTATACAAGAATAGAGGAAAGTGGTGTTTAATGTGCTGAACAAGGTAGCTTCTGAGATCAGCAAGGATGTACGTAGAGAATTGAGAAAGTATGTTGCACATGTCATCCCACGCTAAAATCATTGCGCAACAAGAATGGCGCATTCTCAAAAGGAAGCGCATGTTCTGGATTTCCTGCAGACAAAGCTCTGCTTCGGTACGGTTAACAGTTGCACCACAGTATGGGAGTCAAAATGAACTGCTAATAGAAACATAGTCCCAAGTCGAAGTGCGTAAGCCAGTATGATTCTTGTGGGAGAAACGTCTAAATTGCAGGCAGGTTTACAGTGAAATTCTATTGCTATATGAACCGAACGCAATGTCGCATCCAACCGTAGTGAAATTGTGCCAACAGTTTGACCAAAGTCGCACAGATGTGGATGATGCTGATCTGGAAGTCCAAAATGGTTCAAAAAATGGTTCAAATGGCTCTGACTACTATGGGACTTAACTGCTGTGGTCATCAGTCCCCTAGAACTTAGGACTACTTAAACCTAACTAACCTAAGGACATCACACACATCCATGCCCGAGGCAGGATTCGAACCTGCGACCGTAGCGGTCACGCGGTTCCAGACTGTAGCGCCTAGAACCGCCCGGCCACTCCGGCCGGCTCCAAAATGGTTCAAATGGCTCTAAGCACTATGGGACTTAACATATGAGGTCATCAGTCCCCTAGACTAAGAACTACGTAAACCTAACTAACCTAAGGACATCACTCACGTCCATGCCCGAGGCAGGATTCGAACCTGCGACCGTAGCAGGAGCGTGGTTCCGGACTGAAGCGCTTAGAACCGCTCGGTCACAGCGGTCGGCTCTGGAAGTCCAGACCTTGTATCATGAGACATCTATCTCTTCAGCTGACTGAAGGATCATCTGGCGGAAATCTTCCAACGATGAGGACGTCCACACAGCGGCTCTCGAATGGTTCTGTGACCAAAATATAGATTTCTGTCGTCGAGGAACTGACCGTTGTTCACAGAGATATGATGCCCATGCTGAAAAATGGTGTCGTGTATCTGTGTTACTTTGAACTGTAGAGCAGCATTCAGGAAAATTTACTTGGTCTGCCATAATAATGTGTAACATAACTTTTGAAGCCCTGCGTAGCCGCTCTCCACCAACCGGTCCGCTACTGGAGTAGCAACGGAAATGATTAGCATATCCCTAAATCGGCGTACAAGACGTAGGCCTCAGAGTAATTTATACCGTAGTTCATCTTGTGAACAGTCGGTGTATATTTAAATGACAGTAAGTCCCTAGTGTAGCTTGCTGACTTCAGTGGACAGTATAAAAGGGTGCAATCGATTGACTGAGTTAAGTTTAACATTTCGACACTTATTCATTTATTAATAACTTGAGTCAAGATGGTTGCAAAAGTGCAGTTTTACTTGAACAATAAAACTGACCTAATAACTGAAATAAAACTGGGGACAGAAAAATATTTTAAACTCTCTAACTCAATAAAATTCTACAGCATTTAGTACCACAAACATAGCGACCATTGGAACAGTAATTCCAATTTTTACTCAGTTTTAAAAACGAAATATTTATAGAAACACACAGTAATCGAATTTTCTAAAATGACGTCCACTAGTTTGCTTTTACGTCTAATAAAACTTTAATTCAATTGTGTTTTAGAAAAACACATGCTCATTTCATCAATTTACAACCAGGTCAGTACCAAATCTTAATTTACCTAGAACCAAGAGGACAACGGTAACTCCTCTGGGATAGTGCGTTGGATCTCCAGGGCTCATTCTGTCATAGCTTCTTCGTATGAAAATCAGTGCGCTCCAACTCATGCACATCTAAGGAAATGTTACAGACTACCCTGAAACAACTCAGTATTAGAAACAGGAAACCATGGCTTCTCAGCACAGCCAGACAGTGTAGTAGTACTACATATAAGTCTGATAAGCGGGCTGTGCATCAACAACGTGCACTCGTCCAAAACCTGTCGCTCCAGAATAACATTAAAATGCAGTGGGCAGTAACAAATCACCGTACCTGTTTCTATCTCAGCCATAAACGCATCAAGGGCAGAATTCACTGCGTACATCCCTGTTGGTTGGACACACTACAATCATTGCTGTAAGTTCACTCTGCACCGTCTTCAGAAACCACAATAAAGCAGGCCAACAATGACTACATGCATGTGGCCGGACCGAGCGGGGTGGCGCAGTGGTTAGACACTGGACTCGCATTCGGGAGGACGACGGTTCAATCCCGCGTCCGGCCATCCTGATTTAGGTTTTCCGTGATTTCCCTAAATCACTCCAGGCAAATGCCGGGATGGTTCCTCTGAAAGGGCACGGCCGACTTCCTTCCCAATCCTTCCCTAATCCGATGAGACCGATGACCACGCTGTCTGGTCTCCTTCCCCAAACCATCCAACCAACCATGTGGCCGGCTCCATGAACAAAGCGCATTCACAACTTGGGGCAGCGCACACATACAAAGCGAGCGAATAACTGCCTTTCCTTATGGCTCCATGCACCGACTGACTTCTTCCCCGTTCTCATTGATGCCAGTGAGGGAGCAGACCACAAGGCATCGGGAAGTATAGTCGACCTATGACTTGGGCCTGGTAGTGCCAACCTAGGAAATAGCGCCACACACAGCCCATTAGTAAAATGGTAAAATCCACTTAACTCCAACCTGACCGCTATCGATCATTGGTGATGTGGTTCAAATGATTCAAATGGCTCTGAGCACTATGCGACTTAACTTCTGAGGTCATCAGTCGCCTAGAACTTAGAACTAATTAAACCTAAGGACATCACGCACATCCATGCCCGAGGCAAGATTCGAACCTGCGACCATAGCGGTCGCTCGGTTCCAGACTGTAGCGCCTAGAACCGCACGGCCACTCCGGCCGGCTATTGGTGATGTAACGATAACTTTACTATCATTTCTTTTACGAGAAGTTCTTCGTTATTACACTATTACATTATCAAAACACGGGCGAACTGCTCGAAAAATGTCAACACTGGGGAGTTACCATGCAAATAGTCGAGACAGTAGCCTATAAAATTGGCTGGATGGACAGTATACGTACGGTACACAAAGCATCGGAATACTTAATGAGCGTGTGGCCATCAACGTAATTTTTCCATTTTTGTCCACCAGGTACAATACCGAAGAACTTCTCAGTATAGATGTGTGTTAGTAACGTTATCGTCTCATCGCAAATTATTTGATGGATTTTACAATTTTTATTGGGGGTATAACACCAGCTGCTGACGCGAGAGTAACCTCTAGCAGCAACGGAGCACCTGGGCTGATGTTTAACAACATTGTCTAAGTCCACTTTTACACTCCTGGAAATGGAAAAAAGAACACATTGACACCGGTGTGTCAGACCCACCATACTTGCTCCGGACACTGCGAGAGGGCTGTACAAGCAATGATCACACGCACGGCACAGCGGACACACCAGGAACCGCGGTGTTGTCCGTCGAATGGCGCTAGCTGCGCAGCATTTGTGCACCGCCGCCGTCAGTGTCAGCCAGTTTGCCGTGGCATACGGAGCTCCATCGCAGTCTTTAACACTGGTAGCATGCCGCGACAGCGTGGACGTGAACCGTATGTGCAGTTGACGGACTTTGAGCGAGGGCGTATAGTGGGCATGCGGGAGGCAGGGTGGACGTACCGCCGAATTGCTCAACACGTGGGGCGTGAGGTCTCCACAGTACATCGATGTTGTCGCCAGTGGTCGGCGGAAGGTGCACGTGCCTGTCGACCTGGGACCGGACCGCAGCGACGCACGGATGCACGCCAAGACCGTAGGATCCTACGCAGTGCCGTAGGGGACCGCACCGCCACTTCCCAGCAAATTAGGGACACTGTTGCTCCTGGGGTATCGGCGAGGACCATTCGCAACCGTCTCCATGAAGCTGGGCTACGGTCCCGCACACCGTTAGGCCGTCTTCCGCTCACGCCCCAACATCGTGCAGCCCGCCTCCAGTGGTGTCGCGACAGGCGTGAATGGAGGGACGAATGGAGACGTGTCGTCTTCAGCGGTGAGAGTCGCTTCTGCCTTGGTGCCAATGATGGTCGTATGCGTGTTTGGCGTCGTGCAGGTGAGCGCCACAATCAGGACTGCATACGACCGAGGCACACAGGGCCAACACCCGGCATCATGGTGTGGGGAGCGATCTCCTACACTGGCCGTACACCACTGGTGATCGTCGAGGGGACACTGAATAGTGCACGGTACATCCAAACCGTCATCGAACCCATCGTTCTACCATTCCTAGACCGGCAAGGGAACTTGCTGTTCCAACAGGACAATGCACGTCTGCATGTATCCCGTGCCACCCAACGTGCTCTAGAAGGTG
This sequence comes from Schistocerca americana, assembly GCF_021461395.2. Lineage (NCBI taxonomy): Eukaryota > Metazoa > Arthropoda > Insecta > Orthoptera > Acrididae > Schistocerca > Schistocerca americana. The sequence goes on along the minus strand of NC_060120.1, from coordinate 634,742,143 downwards.
TAAGTCAACTACCCTGGCCAGCAAGATCTCCGGATCTGTCCCCCATTGAGCATGTTTGGGACTGGATGAAGCGTCGTCTCACGCGGTCTGCACGTCCAGCACGAACGCTGGTCCAACTGAGGCGCCAGGTGGAAATGGCATGGCAAGCCGTTCCACAGGACTACATCCAGCATCTCTACGATCGTCTCCATGGGAGAATAGCAGCCTGCATTGCTGCGAAAGGTGGATATACACTGTACTAGTGCCGACATTGTGCATGCTCTGTTGCCTGTGTCTATGTGCCTGTGGTTCTGTCAGTGTGATCATGTGATGTATCTGACCCCAGGAATGTGTCAATAAAGTTTCCCCTTCCTGGGACAATGAATTCACGGTGTTCTTATTTCAATTTCCAGGAGTGTATTTTCTTCGAGTATCAACTTCTGGATGACCAGACTTGCTAATGTTCTGTAACTGATTTTGCGGTCATTAGTGTAAATTGAAAATTTTGTAGAGTACATTTTAATGCTATCTTTTATCTTTCTTGTTTATGTTTTGCGTATCTCGTAACTTTGTTAGCGCCACAGTCGAATAATTTAATCTCTTGCTGCGGGCTGTTTGTAATTTCTAAATTAGTCGTGATTGTCTTGATCAGTATACATCCTTCGTGATTTTGTACAGTTTTCACACAGTACGAAATGGAGAGGGACTGTATTTGTTGTGTGGGAACACAAGGAGAATTGCGTACTCTCCGGAAACAGCTGAAAGCTGCGGTAGTCTCGGCTGACAGTGTTCAGGCTGGTGCTTTAAGCTGCAGCGACCTTGGAGCACCAGTGGCGAAAGCTGTGATACTTTTGGTGCCGCTGGAATCCCCCTAAAACCACAATGTGAGTATGTAGTCAGGTACGCAACATCAGAGTGGTTTGTCGTCACTCGATGGTGAGTGGCGGACAATGTCTGCGTGGATGGCGAAATAGGAAACTGGCAGCACAGCTTCCCCTCACGCTTTAGCAACAGGTATGAGGTGTTGCCATGTGTAGATAAAATATCTGATCCAGTATGGGATGCCTCGTTTGTTTCTCCAGTGTCCAATTTTTCGGCCAAGTCTCGACAAGTGAATAGGGAAGCAAGCTTGTTACTAAATGATCCAACGTTATGCATTAGACTTGGAAAGGAGGCCAGTATACAGTCGATGTGTTCGCTTGGAAGTCTCGTATGAGATGTGGACGGTGCTCTGATAGCGCAATTGAGTGCACTGGAAGAAACCAGATGCAAATAGTTGGTCATGGCGGCACTAATGGAGCTTGCCGATTGGGTTCTGGAGCAATTGTCGGTTCCTTTAGAAGGTTGATAGCGCCGGTTAAGGCAGCTAACGCTGCACTCAGGGCGCAAGCACTACTTAATATTTGCAGCATCACAACGATCGATCGCGGTCCTCTGCTTTGGAGGCTAGTGGAAGATCTAAACCAGAGGCATGATAAGAGTGTTGTGAGAATAGTATCGCCCTGCTTTACTGCATTGTAATGCGGAGGTTACGTCTGGTAATGAGCATGGCTGGGGACAGGTTCAGATGCGTAGAGGAGGGTATGGACAGAGTGAAGGGTAGGTGGAAAGAGCAGTGAGTGGGGAGAAGCGGGAGTTGCTTGAGCAGGTGGAAGGCGTTGAGAGGATGTTGCAGGTGTAAAAGGTAGAAGGGGAGGCGAGAGGAGGATATTGCCAGAGAGAGGGGCGAAGGAAATGGACAAGAGGGGAAGGAAGAGACGAAGATATAGGGAGAGTGGGGAGGAGGGGAGAGATGGAGGTGGGAGGATGAGGACATACCGAGGCAGGAAGAGATCGACAATGAGAGGGGGAGGAGCAGGTGTTTTGAATGTGTGTGTTGAATGCATAAAGGTGATAATGACCATACATTGTTAGCAGGTTGACTGAAACCGGAAGTGTATAACAGCGAAATCCTAAATTCAGTTTTAATGCGTATCACAAGGGTAGAAGCCAATGATGGCGACGTATTTATTGCCGCAGGGAATTTGACAATATCTACTTAGATTATTACACATTCTGAACGTGAAATACGTGAAGATGGCGATGATCCGTTCTACTCTACATTTACGATATTTATTTGGTGTTTTGATGCGTCGGCATTGAATCGTCATACCTGAACTTTACTTAAGTGACGCCATTTGCAACAAAATTCTACTGGCTGTTCAAAGACTGGGTGATTCAATGTTTGCAAGCAGCTTAGGTTCATTTAGTCTAGCTGTTAGCTAATGACATAAAAGCCCATATAAGAAGAGTAAAGTGTTGCAACGTTTCGTTAGAATGACAATGGACTGTGGACCAGGGCGGTTCAAATGCCCCAAAGTGCTTAAGGCAAATGCTGTGGTGATTCTTTTGAAAGCGCACGGTCGATTTTCTTCGCCCTACTTGACCAGTCCAAGCTTGTGTTCCACATCTGATGATCTCGTCGCCGACTGGACGTTAAATTCCGTGTTCCATTTTCTTTACAACGTTCATCAGTTACCAAGCTAAGCTCTGGAGAGGTGATAGCAGTCAAAATAGTGTGGGACAATTTTTGATCGCATGGAATGTTTTACAACAATTGAGAACTTATTTATTAAACTGTAAACTCCATAGGATAATTAAAATATTTGTGCCGGACGGCCTTATTTCCTCAAAATTGAGAATTCAACTTTTAAACAAAACAAAATAGGTTACCCTAAGAAAATTAGAAACTGTATTTAACGGTAATGGACTCGGTTCATTAAAACCGCTTTAAAAATGAACGTTGACTTCGCTGGATTTAAAATACAAAATCAAATCATTGCCTTAAAACTTCTTTTTCATCCCCGTGAAATAGCTTTTATGCACAAGATAAGCTAGGACAACAATTTAATTACAGATTTTATTTTAAAAAATTATGAGCAAGAACATATACACCACAGACTATTAAATCACGGAACTGTTACTTAAGGGTGCACTCTTACTGGTGACCGTTGTGTCACATAGAAACTAACTTGATCAAGAAGATCACTTTGAACAATAACGAATCTGAAATGCACATGACTTCCATCAGAGGAAATTACAACATTTTACACATGCGTAGCCGACATGAAGTCCGCAACTTGTAGTCAGACAGTGTGTCACACAGACAAATGCTGACGAATTTTCTTTTAATTTGTTCAACGAAGAAACTATCTTTCTTGCCCGCAGAAGTGTCACCATTAACTTCCTTAAAAATAAAGTTATGAACTGGAATCATCGGTTGAGAACACCTTACTGTCCACCGATAAAGTACTCGCTTCGAAATAAGCAGTACGTGACAGAATTAAGCTTCTAAATGGCCTTGATACAGCCTTGAGTTGCTCCCTACAAACGTGGTGCGAAGATAGAGTTTCCAGTAATATTCTACAGAATATAATATGATTGGCATTTAACTGTAAGTGCTAAAAGCGAAGTCATATTCATTCCTAGGTTCCCTCTAATAGTAACAGATGTTATGCAAGTTGAAGGTGGAGGGGAGAAAAACGATAGGAAGTAGTAGGTGCTACTGATGTCAGCTGCGTCGGGACTTTATGCGGAATGAGCCGCGAGGCCTGAAAATGGCTGGCAGACTGGGATTCGAACCATGGGTCTCCTACTTACTAGGCAGTGGCGTTAACCATTGAGCCACCCGCACACAGTGTTTATTGCACTTGCGCGGACTGTCTCGTCACGCCTCTCGGCGACCCACACTCCCACCTAGAGCCACCTATCGCAGTCCCTGTCCATGTCCTCCATGCTTGCTACTTTCAGATTCGAACGTAATTCTGCATCCGCACTGAAGGTGATGGATTCACTGCCCATCGAGGCGAATTAATAGCATGTAAGTGTGGTGTCTCTTCTTTCTGATTATGTCCGAGACGACAGACACCTCACATTCATATAAGTTACATATTTGCTTTCCACGGTCAAGTGTCTTCATATTTTTAAAATAATTGAAAAGCCACGAGCGTTTCAATATCGTTTATTAGACGACCGGTTTCAGCACTCTGAAGGCGCCATCATCGGATCTGAAACGTGGATTAACATTTATAAAACCATATGGACATCATGGCACATGAGGTAGACCATCTGATAAAGATAATTGTCACAACCAGTAAAAAATAATAAAAGACTGCTCTCATGGTGGTTCTTTCCATAAAAAATAAAACTGAAGTCACCAGATGAAACTATCACTGCTCCCTAACACCGGTCGGCATCGTCACTCATGATGGTGCCGACCGGTGTTAGGCGAGCAGTGGTATATGCCCCGCTATCGTCATGTCTCCTGTTTACTATCCTTGCCAGCTGCGAAGTGGAATTGCGCTGCAGCATCATACATTGATCTATAGACCGCCGAAGTTTACAATTCTGCATTTTGCTTTGTTACCTGTATGAATATCAATTTATGAACAATCTTCGTGGTGCGTGACTTTTTTTTTCTTAGAGTGTACACGTCGCCTACAGCGTAAATAGATACAAAAGGGTCACTTGCATTTCATCACAACTTTTACGTTTTATTAAAAAAATGCAGCATGATGAAATGTAAATCTACCCTTTTTACATGTTTATGCTGCAACCTTAAGTAAGTACGACCAGTCGTATCTATCTTCTTCTGATATTAATAGGTATGTTACACTGTCAATGAGTGGCTCTTCGTCAGAAGAGCGCTACTATCTTTTTATTTTTCTTTGTCTAATTTTTTCTGTTGTGCAGTGATGATGTCTCAAACGATTAACACTATTTTTCAGGAACAATCGGGCGTAATGGGAGGCATTGCAACGTCAGTGAGAGATCCCGTCTTCTACAGATGGCACAAATATATCGATGATATCTTCCAAGAGTACAAAAACTTGTTACCCAGGTACACTGTACAACAGGTAATGTTCAACGGTGATCTTCCTCAGTCCTGTGTACTATGTGTTGTTAGTAGTTAGTACTACGTTCTCGTGGCTCCTGCCTCATATTGTGGGTTCGCATTCTGCTTCTATTAGTTGAAATGTGGGTGAACAGGCCAGTAAATTCAGCAACTACATCGCAGCGGGTATTAGGAATACAAACTTGGAGATGATTGGTGCAGAGGCGATGAGCGGAAAACGGTATCATGTTACTACTGTTACTGTATGAACCTATTCATGTTAATCATCGGAACTTCCAGCGTCTTTCCATTCACTAACAGCTATGTTTATAGCCATTTTCATTACTTCTGTCAATATTTGTAGCCACCACAGCAGTACTGTCCAAGTTCTAATTTGTTAGTTCGTTAGCTAGTTAGTCAGTTTTTTGTTGCGTGGATGATATTCCCGATAAAGGTTAGGATGTACAGCATGTCAACAGAAATATTTCTGTGGTTTCAAGCTAGACATTTATAGATTTTTTTCTGTAAAAATGACTAATTATTTCTATTCAAGATTTCCTCTATGGTATAGAAGGAGTTGTTAAGGAGAGACGTCGGTAATATATATTTGAAAAGACTTCTGCTGTTCATCCGACATTTTATTTTTGTGGGTACATTATCAAAGAGTTTTATAGCTGCGTATTTCACTCCTTGCTGTGCCAAAGTTAGATTCATTGAAGTGCAGTGCATATCATTTACTCTTCTAATGTTCTGCTTGTGAATATCTGTCCCTTTCCAACTAAACTGGATTGTTGGTAAAAAGTTTGATAAGAATAAATATACAGCGAGGCGTGGTTAATATTCTTAGATGCTTCAAGAGATGCCTGCAAGATGTATGTGTCTAAACCCACACATTTCATTTTACTTATTATTGTCGAAGGAGTACTCTTTACCTAAGTGAGGAATTACCCACAATATTATCCAGTAAGACATCAGTAAATGTAAATATTCAATTTATGTTAACTTACTGACTTAAGTATTTCCAAAGTTGGCTATTATTCTTAATGCAGAAGTAGTCGCACCTAAACACTTAAACAACTCATCTATATGGTTTTCCCACTTTCTAGTTTCTGTTATTTTGCACACCTAAGAAAGTAGGTTTTCGTACTATGTTTATTATTTCTTGTTGGTGTAGTAGGTGAATAGGAGAGGGAATATTCTTAACATTACAAAATTAATGAACTGTTCTCGACTTAACAACAACGCACACCGTCAGCAGACTGCACTAATTCCGCCTCCTGACTGAAATAAAATCACACATGCGCAGCTACGCTATAGCTCCAGAATTTCCCCATCTGCTTGCATGTCCTTACGATTGGCAGACACTGATGTGGGCCGTTGGTGATGAACGGTAGCTCCAAGTCTGAGGTCTGCACTGTCTATTTCAGAATTCCTTACTGAACACATTTTTTGTTTCAAAATGTTCTAAGACACCGTAAGAACAAGGACTATTGCCCGTTTACATATTAATCTTAGATTTACGTTTACTACCACGTTTCATAATCATCTTTCTATCCATTTCAGACACTTTCGAACCACTGCAGCTAAATAGGTTGTTTGGTAAGTAAAATTCTGTCTGAGGTCGCAGCAAACTGACTAGAAGCGGCAAAAGGATGAAAGACGTGCACTGTGAATGCGGCGAGACAGAAGCAATGTAGTGTCTATCACAAAGGCATGCGCTTCCGTTTGGGTTATTTGCTTGTTGCTATACTTGTTAAGTGACCGGCATTCTCATGAAACAGGCATCTATCTATGATTTTCAGGAGGAAAGAAGAAAGAATACGATTGAACGTTCCGTTGCTGATGGTCGTGGTAGGATTGCGCAGCAAATTAACCGTAACCTTTCAAAGTAACTATTTCGGTATTTACCTGAAGTGATTTAGGGAAATGACGGAAATCAAAATCTGGGTGGCCAGAGTGGGATTCGAAGCGCCGTCTTCTTGAATACGAGTTCAGGGCCTTACCACTGCGCACCTCTCTCGACTTTACAGTAGGTCTGTTGCTCAGCCTAAACCTGGCTATTCAGATTTATTTTACTCTTAGTCTTACTCAATTATTTAAGTACCTGGATGATTACTTGAAAAGCACACCTCTGAATTCCTTCCCGTTCTAGTCCAAACCGAACTTGCGTTCTCTCTCTAATGACCACGTCGTCGACTGGACGTTCATCGTTGAAGTTCTTTCTTGTTTAATTTTGTGGCTTATTTGATGAAATGTACGCTTGTTTTTCGTTTTTGTTTTTGTTTTTAGAGATTGTTACGCCTTTAAAAACTGATCTTTACTGATGTCAGCTCATACGGTTGAATTCCAGTGACAGTTTCTAACATTGACATTACCTTCGCGTTTGTGTAACCTGTATTCAGTATAAAGAGATTCACATGCCACAAGGAGTTTTAGCTGTCTAGTAGGAAAACACTGATAGTTCTCTTACAGAATTAAATTGTTGTTGACATCATGTTCACTGGAAATGTAGTTATGGTAAATAATACGTTTTTTGTAATAAGAAAAAGTTCGAGTTTCTGTTCAAATGGCTCTGAGCACTATGGGACTCAACTTCTGAGGTCATTAGTCCCCTATAACGTAGAACTAGTTAAACCTAACTAACCTAAGGACATCACACACATCCATGCCCGAGGCAGGATTCGAACCTGCGACCGTAGCGGTCACGCGGTTCCAGACTGCAGCGCCTAGAACCGCCCGGCCACTTCTGCCGGCCTTCGAGTTTCTGTGTTCAGCTTCTGCTCATGCATCGTCCACTGGAGATAAGCAAGACGAACTCGTTAACCGAAAAATGAGCGACATTTTAATCGACCAAGTCTACTTTGTTTTGACAGGGTGTCACCACCAAGCCAACATCTCGCAGCTTTACAAAGATATTTGTTTCTGCAGCAAAGGGAGCTTGTATAACTGCCTGGCTCTGAGTGGTACTAGCTCCTTTTGAAATTGCTGCATATTATGTACTCTAAGTTTTTAATATGTTGTAAGCTAGAAGTTTCTTTCAACCTAAATGAAACTTCGGTGTGTTGCCTTTCGATCGGAGTGATTTCATCACCAGGAACGGTGGTAGCTCATTCCTCGTATCCTAACTCTGCTAACGCCAATTACGTCAGCGATAAAAATACGTGTAAATTGACTATTTAAAATTTGGTGTAAATACGAGAAGTTAACAGACTTACTGTGCAGTTATTATCGATTTATTAAATATTTCAACATTAGACTACTACAGAAATATTTAGCACCTTATGATCAGTAATGTCTTGCTAAAGAGATTCTGTTATTATTTCCATTGTTAAATGGAATAACATTACGATCAAGCTAGTTAATCTTTACAATTAGTCTTGGTTTTTCTACCTTAATATTGCTGCAGTTAAAGAGTATTTTTGCACCAGACGCGTTTCGCTTTAATTTATAAAGCATCTTCTGTGGTCATTCTGGAAACATCGATTCATAATATGACTCTACATTTTGCCATTTATGAATTAAAAACAGCAATTACTTAGATTACTGGCTTACTATTTAGCTACGGAATTTTTGCCTCCTGTTTACATTTTTGCAAACACCACTCTTACCTTCGCCGTTAATGGAGGTTGAGGTCGAAAGAAAGTTGGCTACACATTCACTTTCAGCAATTTTTCGTCTTTTTTAAACCCGCTATTTCTCACGTTGATTTGGTGTTTTTTACATTTTCCGCTCTCACCACACTCTTTATATTTATCTACAGTGAAGCGCCAAAGAAACTGGTATGGGCATACGTATTCACATACAGAGATACTTAAACAGGCAGAATACGGCGCTGCGGTTGGTAACGCCTATATAAGACAACAAGTACCTGGCGCAATAGTTGAAACGGTTGCTGCTGTTACAATGGCCGGTTATCAAGATTTAAGTGAGTTTGAACGTGGTGTTATAGTTGGCACATGAGCGATGCGACACAGCATCTCTGAGGTAGCGATAAAGTGGAGAGTTTCCCGCACGACCATTTCACGAGTGTACCATGAATATCAGGAATCCAGTAAAACATCAAATCTCCAACATCACTGCGGCCGGAAGAAGATCCTGCAACAACGGGACCAATGACGACTGAAGAGAATCTTTCAACACGACAGAGTGCAACCCCTCTGCAAATTGCTGCAGATTTCAACGCTGGGCCTTGAACAAGTGACAGCGTGCGAACCATTCAACGAAACATCATCGATGTGGGCTTTCACAACCTCATGAATCAATGTTCAAGCTGGTGGAGACTATTTAATGGTGTGGCGCGTGCGCAGTTAGATTGGTTGGGACACCTGATAAGTCTAGGTACTTCTCTGTCAGGTGGCACATACGTAAGCATCCTGTCTGATCACCTGCATTCATTCACGTTCATTGTGCACTCCGAAGTACTTGGGCAATTCCAGCAGGACAATGCGACACTCCACATGTCCAGAATTGCTACATAGTGTTCAAAATGGCTCTGAGCACTATGGGACTTAACATCTTAGGTCATCAGTCCCCTAGAACTTAGCACTACTTAAACCTAACTAACCTAAGGACATCACATACATCCATGCCCGAGGCAGGATTCTAACCTGCGACCGTAGCAGTCCCGCGGTTCCGGACTGCAGCGCCTAGAACCGCACGACCACCGCAGCCGGCTGCTACATAGTGGCTCCAGGAAAACTCTTCTTGGTTTAAACACTTCCGCTGGCCACCAAACTCGCCACACATGAAAATTATTGATCATATCTGGGGCGCCCTGCAACGTGCTGTTCAGAAGAGATCTCCACCCTCTCGTACACCTACGGATTTATGGACAGACCTGCAGGATTCTTGGTGTCAATTCCCTCCAGCACTACTTCAGACATTAATCGAGTCTATGCCACGTCGTGTTGCGGCACTTCTGTGTGTTCGCGGGGGCGCTACACGATATTAGGCTGGTGACCCATTTTCTTTGGCTCTTCAGCATATTTTGAATGGTATCTGTTCTTTCGGACATGTCCAAAAGAATAGACACGGCCCATATTTGCGCCTTGAAGGCTAATATGATGATTCAGTGTAGAAGACTCTTTGCCCGACTTCATGCGGGGTTCCTCATAATGCGACGAGCAAAAATGAGGACAAGGGCTGGGGGACGCTACTTCGGTAGTGTGTGATAAATGGGAATTTGGGTTGAGGAGGAGGATCCTTTGGGTAGTCCATGCAGTTGTGGCTAATCAATGTGCCAAGGTGGCTAGATGATTAACACATCAGCCTAGTAATCGAGAGAATTGGCTTCGAATCCTGGTATTGGTAGAAATTTACATTTTCGTTAATGAATTCCTTCATTGCCGTTCAGCAGAGATGTAGGTGATTTTTTTTTTTTTTTTTGGGTGGTGGGGGGTGAAGTGGAGTGGCAGTGATCACGACGAAGCAGCTGAGGTGTGGTGTGTCTATGACATATATTACATACCAAAATTTGATGGAAGATACATAGTTCACACCAGAAGAACATTTGGCACTAGACACAAAGATCATGGAAGAAAAGGAAAATCGTCAAACTTTTGCGAAGCTTACACCAATATTGTTGTTGTAGGCTACAGTCAAATGGTTCAAACGGCTCTGAGCACTATGGGACTTAACATCTGAGGTCATCAGTCCCCTAGAACTACTTAAACCTAACTAACCTAAGGACATCACACACATCCGTGCCCGAGGCAGAATTATTCTAACCTGCGACCGTAGCGGTCACACGGTTCCAAACTGAAGCGCCTAGAACCGCACGGCCACTCCGGCCGGCGTAGGCTTCAGTCCAGAGACTGGTTTGATGCAGCTCTGCATGCTACAACACAAGATGTGTTGTGTGCATAACGTCGAAGCAATCTGTACAGTGAATTACGTTGGCAATCTGTGACAAAATACAATGTGCAATAGTGTAATCTCAATCAACAGCTCCGCCATTACACCAGTGATGCAAGTGAAGCAGCAAGATGATGAAATCGCTGTGATACCATGCGTAGTCAACCACAAGGAAGAAAACCAGCAGAAGACACCACTGATTTCGATTTCTAGCCATACACTGCCCCCCCTCCCCCCCCCCCCCCCCCCAAATGCAGCAGCAGCCGCTACAGTAACAAACAACGGACAAAGAGTTCTAGATTAATCTAGTTTAAGACTGTTTCTTTTTAAGTAACATTTCTCTGTATGTATGTATAAACGCCTGAAGAACATGTTCGAAATGCCTTGTATTATGTTAGATGAAACATAAAATAAAAAGTGACTGGTAGCAGAAATTAGAAATAAATAAATATTTTTGTTTATTTTTGGAGGATTTGTGGGCTACAATATTCAATCTCGCTACGACAACCCTGTGTTCACTAATCCTTGTATCTGTTTTGATGGTCGTTATTAACTCACGATTATTTGTTGCTATTTGTTGCTACGACCCTTGCAACTGCCATCTGATTTCTGTACAAATTGTAAATAGCCTTTCGCTTACCCCTGCCACCATTAGAATTTGAACGAAAGTGTTCCCGTCGATGTAGTCTACAGCTTTCTGTAAGTCAACTATTGCTATAAACATAGGTTTGACTTTCCTTAACCTATCTTGTATGAGAAGTCGTAGGGTCAGTATTGCCTCGCTTGTTCCTACATTTCTCCAGAATTCAAACTGATCTTCCCCGAGGTCAGCTTCTACCAGTTTTTCCATTCTTCCGTAAATCATTCGTATTAATATTTTACAGCGGTGACTTATTAAACTGAGAGTTCGTTAATTTTCACATCTGTCAACACCTGCTTTCTTTGGAACTGGAATTATTATATTCTTCTTGAAGTCTGAGAGTATTTCGCCTGTCTCATACATCTTGCTCACCAGATGGTGTTTTGTCATGGCTGGCTCTCCCAAGGCTATCAGTAGTTCTAATGGAATGTTGTCTATTCCCGGGGTCTTGTTTCGACTTAGGTCTTTCAGCGCTCTGCCAAACACTTCACGCAGTTGATATCTCCCATTTCATGCTCATTTATGTCCTCTTCCATTTCCATAATATTGCCCTCAAGTACATCGCCCTTGTATAGACCCTCTATATACTCCTTCCACCTTTCTGTTTTCCTTTCTTTGCTTAGAACTGATTTCCCATCTGAGCTCTTGATATTCATACAAGTCGTCCTCTTTTCTTCAAAGGTCTCTTTAATTTTCCTGTAGGCGGCATCTATTTTACTCCTAATGATTTATGCCTCTATATCCTTACATTTTTCCTCTAGCCATCCCAGATTAGCTATTTTGCACTCCTTTTCGATCTCATTTTTGAGACGTTTGTATTTCTTTTTGCCTGCTTAATTTACTGCATTATTATATTTTCTCCATTCATCAATCAATTTCAATATCTCTTCCGTTACCCAAGGATTTCTACTACCTCTCGTCCTTTTAACTACTCGATCCTCTCTGCCTTCACTATTGCATCTCTCAAAGCTACCCATTCTTCTTCTACTGCATTTCTTTCCCCAGTTCTTGTCAATTGTTCCCTAATGCTCTCTCTGAAACTTTCTACAACCTCTGGTTATTTCAATTTATCCAGGTCCCATCTCCTTAAATTCCCATCTTTTTGCAGTTTCTTCAGATTTAATCTACAGTTCGCAACCAATAGTTTGTGGTCAGAGTCCACATCTGCCCCTGGAAATGTCTTACAATTTCAAACCTGGTTCCTAAATCTCTGTCTTACTATTATATAATCTACATGAAACCTTACAGTGTCTCCAGACCTCTTCCACGTATACAACCTTCTTTCATGATCCTTAATCAAGTGTTAGCTACGATTATGTTATGCTCTGTGCAAAATTCTACCAGGTGGCTTCCTCTTTCATTCCTTACCCAATTCCATATTCACCTACTACTTTTCCTTCTTTTACTTTTCTTACTATTGAATTCCAGTGTCCCATGACTATTTTAAATTTTCGACTCCCTTCACTATCTGAATAAATTCTTTTATCTCATCATACATTTCGTCGTCTGCGGAGCTAGTTGGCATATAAACTTGTACTGCTCTGGTAGGCGTGGGCTTCGTGTCCATCTTGGCTGCAATAATGCTTTCACTATGCTGTTCTTAGTAGCTTTCCCGCGCTTCTACTTTTTTTATTCATTATTAAACCTACACCTGCATTACCCCTATTTGATTTTGTATTGATAATCCTGCATAGATCTGACCAGAAGTCTGGTTCCTCCTGCCACCGAACTTTAATAATTCCCGCATTATCTAACTTTAACCTATACATTTCCCTTTTTAAATTTTCTAAACTACCTGCCCGATTAAGGGATCTGACATTCCTCGCTCCGATCCGTAGGACGCCTGTTTTCTTTCTTCTGATGACGACGTCCTCCTGAGTAGTCCCCGCCGAATGAGAAACTATTTTACCTCTGGAATACTTTACCCAAGAGGATGCCATCATCATTTAACCATACAGTAAAGCTGCATGCCCTCGGGAAAAATTACGGCTGTAGTTTCCCTTTGCTTCCAGCCGTTCGCTGTACCAGCACAGCAAGGCCGTTACAAGGCCAGGTCAGTCAATCATCCAGACTGTGGCCCCTGCAACTACTGAAAAGGCTGCTGCCCCTCTTCTGGAACCACACGTTTGTCTGGCCTCTCAACAGATACTCTCTGTTGTGGTTGCACCTAATGTATGGCTATCTTTATCGCTGAAGCACCCACCAACCTCAAGTCCGTGGTTCATGCACACAAATATTGACGCAAAATTACCATTACAGACAGAGACATGGTAATCATAAAGAAAATCAGCAAAAAACACCTTCCACCCTACAAGAAATCTACCACATTAGTAACACCATGGCATAAAATAAACAACTGATAGACGAGCAGATTAACACGACAAGCCACACACTTTAATAGCGCTGAATACAGAATTAAGTGTAGACGTATTAAGTAGAAAAAATGGCTCTGAGCACTGTGGGACCCAACATGTGAGGTCATCAGTCCCCTAGTACTTAGAACTACTTAAACGTAACTAACCTAAGGACATCACACACATCCATGCCCGAGGCAGGATTCGAACCTGCGACCGTAGCGGTCGCTCCGTTCCAGACTGAAGCGCCTAGAACCGCTCGGCCACACCTGCCGGTTAAGTACAGACATATGACCATGCTACACCGTGTGTCAGCTCACTGTAACCTCTTAACCATTCAGTTTCCATTCAGAATTAGCGGAACGCCAATTTCATAAGAAAATACTGTTTTTAATCTATAAATACCAAAATGTAGACAGCTTATGTATCCTTATCTCCAGAATGACCATAGATATTACCTTATAGGTAAAAGCGAAACGCATATGGTTAAAAATACTCTTTAATTGCAGTAAGCTGAAGACGGAGAAACCAATAATAATTTTCTCTATAAGCTACTGGCTGCAGGTGGTCATGCAAACGAGAAATACACTCCTGGAAATGGAAAAAAGAACACATTGACACCGGTGTGTCAGACCCACCATACTTGCTCCGGACACTGTGAGAGGGCTGTACAAGCAATGATCACACGCACGGCACAGCGGACACACCAGGAACCGCGGTGTTGGCCGTCGAATGGCCCTAGCTGCGCAGCATTTGTGCACCGCCGCCGTCAGTGTCAGCCAGTTTGCCGTGGCATACAGAGCTCCATCGCAGTCTTTAACACTGGTAGCATGCCGCAACAGCGTGGACGTAAACCGTATGTGCAGTTGACGAACTTTGAGCGAGGGCGTATAGTGGGCATGCGGGAGGCCGGGTGGACGTACCGCCGAATTGCTCAACACGTGGGGCGTGAGGTCTCCACAGTACATCGATGTTGTCGCCAGTGGTCGGCGGAAGGTGCACGTGCCCGTCGACCTGGGACCGGACCGCAGCGGCGCACGGATGCACGCCAAGACCGTAGGATCCTACGCAGTGCCGTAGGGGACCGCACCGCCACTTCCCAGCAAATTAGGGACACTGTTGCTCCTGGGGTATCGGCGAGGACCATTCGCAACCGTCTCCATGAAGCTGGGCTACGGTCCCGCACACCGTTAGGCCGTCTTCCGCTCACGCCCCAACATCGTGCAGCCCGCCTCCAGTGGTGTCGCGACAGGCGTGAATGGAGGGACGAATGGAGACGTGTCGTCTTCAGCGATGAGAGTCGCTTCTGCCTTGGTGCCAATGATGGTCGTATGCGTGTTTGGCGCCGTCCAGGTGAGCGCCACAATCAGGACTGCATACGACCGAGGCACACAGGGCCAACACCCGGCATCATGGTGTGGGGAGCGATCTCCTACACTGGCCGTACACCACTGGTGATCGTCGAGGGGACACTGAATAGTGCACGGTACATCCAAACCGTCATCGAACCCATCGTTCTACCATTCCTAGACCGGCAAGGGAACTTGCTGTTCCAACAGGACAATGCACGTCCGCATGTATCCCGTGCCACCCAACGTGCTCTAGAAGGTGTAAGTCAACTACCCTGGCCAGCAAGACCTCCGGATCTGTCCCCCATTGAGCATGTTTGGGACTGGATGAAGCGTCGTCTCACGCGGTCTGCACGTCCAGCACGAACGCTGGTCCAACTGAGGCGCCAGGTGGAAATGGCATGGCAAGCCGTTCCACAGGACTACATCCAGCATCTCTACGATCGTCTCCATGGGAGAATAGCAGCCTGCATTGCTGCGAAAGGTGGATATACACTGTACTAGTGCCGACATTGTGCATGCTCTGTTGCCTGTGTCTATGTGCCTGTGGTTCTGTCAGTGTGATCATGTGATGTATCTGACCCCAGGAATGTGTCAATAAAGTTTCCCCTTCCTGGGACAATGAATTCACGGTGTTCTTATTTCAATTTCCAGGAGTGTATTATTCTCGTTTTAAGATTGGTCTTTTATAAACTGCATGTGGGCAACGATTAGGAACTAGAGATGGCAGCAAATTCTATGTGAATGTCATTGCTCAGGACAAGCTAAACTGTACTAGGTGGCCGACTAGCAGGAGCCTCTGGCGTGCGAGGTACATGGTATGAATTCGAACGAACAAGATTTGCATTTTTACCAACAACAGGAGGAAGAGCAAGAAATTCTAACTCTTGAGGTTAACATACACTCATGCTCATAAATTAATTATAATGATGATTCATGGTGAAACAACGCTCTGGTGGGCGGTTTTCGGATTGAAATCAACTCGGGGTATGACCATGCGGTGCATTTGACCTGCGGTCGTCGCACGATGGCGCTGGCAGCAATCCACATACGCAGAGATGTGTTGGTACATGTCAGAGTACGGTGCAGCGAGTAAGTGTGCAGACGTTTTCAGACGCGCTAATGGGAGTGTGTGTCGAAAATGGCTCAAAGAACACATATTGATGACGTTATGAGGGGTAGAATACTAGGGCGACTGGAGATTGGTCAAACACAGCAGGTCGTACCACGGGCCCACTGTGTGCCAAAATGTGTGATCTCACGATTATGGCAACGATTCCAGGAAACGTGTCCAAGCGCTACAGTACGGGACGTCCACGGCGTGCAACACCAGAGTACTGCAGGTAGCCTTGCTCGGGACCTTACCACAGCCACTAGAACAGTTGTCTCCAGACACACAGTGTACAGACGACTGAACAGACATGGTTTATTCGCCCGGAGACCTGCAAAGTGCATTCTACTGACCACTGGTCACAGGAGAGCCTGTGAAGCCTGGTGTCAAGAACACAGTACATGGTCATTGGAACAGTGGTCCCAGGTTATGTTCACGGACGAGTCCAGTCAAGTGTATCGGGACGTCATTTTACACCAGTACGTTCGCCTTTTCAGGTGTGCAGTGGGTCCCACCTTCCTCCTGATGGATGATAACGCACGGCCCCACAGAGCTGCCATCGTGGAAGAGTACCTTGAGACAGAAGATATCAGGCGAATGGAGTGGCCTGCCTCTTCTCCAGATCTAAACCCCATCGAGCACGTCTGGGATGCTCTCAGTGGACGTATCGCTGCCCGTCTTCAAACCCCTACGACACTTCAGGAGCTCCGACAGGCACTGGTGTAAGAATGGGAGGCTATACCCCAACAGCTGCTCGACCACCTGATCCAGAGTACGCCAACCTATTGTGTGGCCTCTGTACGTGTGGATGGTGATCATATCCCATATTGATGTCGGGCTACATGCGCAGGAAACAGTGGCGTTTTGTACCACATGTGTTTCGGGACGGTTTTCTCAACTTATCACCAATACCGTGGACTTAACAGATCTATGTCGTGCGTGTTTCCTATGTGCCTATGCTATTAGCGCCAGTTTTGTGTAGTGCCACGTTGTGTGGCACCAAATTCTGCAATTATCCTTAATTTATGAGCATGAGTGTAGTTTTGCCTTGTGATCTTGACAGACTGCTAGTGTACATGTTAAAGGTAGCACTTGTTAGAACTTCAAATCGTTCACAATGTGACATTGTGAACCCACTTTTGATGAAAGTGGAGGACTGGTTATTAATTGTCACGTGTGAGTTGAATGAAATCTCTCTATTTCTTTAAACAGTTCCAAATAATAAAAGGGTGAAGCCCTCTAGGTTCGTCAGCGGCTGACACCCGTTGATGACGGGAGGATGGAGGCGACCCTCGGTGCTGCTGGTAGAGTCCTGGATCTCGGTCGAATCTCAGAGACACATCTTGCAGGACCAGATGGTGAGACTTGACTCTGGTCGAAACTGCAGCATGCTGTGGCAGGATCCGTGAAACTACCACCTCATTTACTACTTTCGTTCTGCAAATTACTTAACACAGACTAAATATCTGGCGACAACAATAACAAAACAAAGTTCCTTCAACATAAACATAAGAGCTTAAAATTCAGTAAACAGGTAATTATTATTCAATTTCTTTCGCTTGTGCCTTTGTCCCACAGTTTCCGCAGGGTCGGCATTGTTTCTATCGGATTTGTCATGGGTAATCTTAAGAGGCGAACGGATGCCCTTCCTGCCACCATTCCGTACCCCCCCGGGATGGAATCAGTGTACACCAGCAGTCTGCGTCTAGTGTAAATCGTGAGATAGTGCGAACGTGTATCAAATGTCTGTGAGTTGTGTAACTGAGGCGGGACGTGGGGACCAGCCCGGTATTCACCTACCAGGATGTGGAAAACCGCCTAAAAATCACCAGGTAGGCCGGCACCCTGGCCCTCGTCGTTAAGCTGCTGGGCGGATTCGATCGGGTGCCGGCGCGCCTACCCGAGTCCAGGAAGCATCGCATTAGCGCTCTCGGCCACCGTGGTGGGTCAGATAAATGTTATTCAATGTGTGGTCCCTTAAATAGAACGAGTATGCCCCTTGGTGCCTCTGGCCAGGAACACAACAACTTTACACTACTATATGCTTACGTATCACAGCCTTCAAGAGCGGCAGGCAGCTTAAATACCGAGGCTTCATTTTATCAACTTAAATGGCAGGAGAAGCATAGCTAAAGCCTTAACAAAAAAGCTTTTAAAAGTTGCACAAGTTCCGACGTCGTCGCGAATGGAACAGTGATCCAGAAAGTGTAGAATAAATTTCTTTGTTTCACGTCTATGAGTACAAACATGTTTTTAACAACATATATGAAGATGGTCATTGCTGACCGAAACCGGTGGTCTGAGAACCTACAAGTTTGTGATCAGAGATGTCAAATAAAGACATTTATTTTGAAATTTACTATACTTAAAAAAAAGAGTTAAGGCTGGCCAAGCTCATAACTACTCTGCTTAAATAGATATAAGTTACTGCCACACAGGCTGCCAAGTACGCCCACAGAATCACATCAGCTACAGATGCCGATGAACTTAACTATAAGTGGACGTGGTCGCGCGGGCAAGGGCAAACACCGGTCAGGCTGTAACACGACTGACCGTGGGGTGCTGTGCAGACCAAGTCAAGTAAGACAGTCCGACCGTACGCAGATCAGTACTTTCGGTCAAGCAAGCTTAATTAAAATAACGTGGTACACAGCTATTGTACTCGAGAGGGGCGCCCTACTTTACACAAAAGGTCTCGGCAGTAACAGCCGCAATAGGAAAAAACAATACCAATTACAAACAGCACAACTGATCTCACAACGGCCAGCACTGTCGGGAACAGCATGACCATCTACATCTACATCTACATTGATACTCCGCAAGCCACCCAACGGTGTGTGGCGGAGGGCACTTTACGTGCCACTGTCATTACCTCCCTTTCCTGTTCCAGTCGCGTATGGTTCGCGGGAAGAACGACTGTCTGAAAGCCTCCGTGCGCGCTCTAATCTCTCTAATTTTACATTCGGGATCTCCTCGGGAGGTATAAGTAGGGGGAAGCAATATATTCGATACCTAATCCAGAAACGCACCCTCTCGAAACCTGGCGAGCAAGCTACACCGCGATGCAGAGCGCCTCTCTTGCAGAGTCTGCCACTTGAGTTTATTAAACATCTCCGTAACGCTATCACGGTTACCAAATAACCCTGTGACGAAACGCGCCGCTCTTCTTTGGATCTTCTCTATCTCCTCCGTCAGACCGATCTGGTACGGATCCCACACTGATGAGCAATACTCAAGTATAGGTCGAACGAGTGTTTTGTAAGCCACCTCCTTTGTTGATGTACTACATTTTCTAAGCACTCTCCCAATGAATCTCAACCTGGTACCCGCCTTACCAACAATTAATTTTATTTGATCATTCCACTTCAAATCGTTCCGCACGCATACTCCCAGATATTTTACAGAAGTAACTGCTACCAGTGTTTGTTCCGCTATCATATAATCATACAATAAAGGATCCTTCTTTCTATGTATTCGCAATACATTACATTTGTCTATGTTAAGGGTCAGTTGCCACTCCCTGCACCAAGTGCCTATCCGCTGCAGATCTTCCTGCATTTCGCTACAATTTTCTAATGCTGCAACTTCTCTGTATACTAGAGCATCCTCCGCGAAAAGCCGCATGGAACTTCCGACACTATCTACTAAGTCATTTATATATATTGTGAAAAGCAATGGTCCCATAACACTCCCCTGTGGCGCGCCAGAGGTTACTTTAACGTCTGTAGACGTCTCTCCATTGATAGCAACATGCTGTGTTCTGTTTGCTAAAAACTCTTCAATCCAGCCACACAGCTGGTCTGATATTCCGTAGGCTCTTACTTTGTTTATCAGGCGACAGTGCGGAACTGTATCGAACGCCTTCCGGAAGTCAAGAAAAATAGCATCTACCTGGGAGCCTGTATCTAATATTTTCTGGGTCTCATGAACAAATAAGGCGAGTTGGGTCTCACACGATCGCTGTTTCCGGAATCCATGTTGATTCCTACATAG
Source organism: Schistocerca americana (assembly GCF_021461395.2). Lineage (NCBI taxonomy): Eukaryota > Metazoa > Arthropoda > Insecta > Orthoptera > Acrididae > Schistocerca > Schistocerca americana. Next base: position 634,721,991 of record NC_060120.1, on the reverse strand, counting down.
TAGATTCTGGGTTTCCAGAAATGACATGATACGCGAGCAAAAAACATGTTCTAAAATTCTACAAGAGATCGACGTAAGAGATATAGGTCTATAGTTTTGCGCATCTGCTCGACGACCCTTCTTGAAGACTGGGACTATCTGTGCTCTTTTCCAATCATTTGGAACCCTCCGTTCCTCTAGAGACTTGCGGTACACGGCTGTTAGAAGGGGGGCAAGTTCTTTTGCGTACTCTGTGTAGAATCGAATTGGTATCCCGTCAGGTCCAGTGGACTTTCCTCTGTTGAGTGATTCCAGTTGCTTTTCTATTCCTTGGACACTTATTTCGATGTCAGCCATTTTTTCGTTTGTGCGAAGATTTAGAGAAGGAACTGCAGTGCGGTCTTCCTCTGTGAAACAGCTTTGGAAAAAGGTGTTTAGTGTTTCAGCTTTACGCGTGTCATCCTCTGTTTCAATGCCATCATCATCCCGTAGTGTCTGGATATGCTGTTTCGAGCCACTTACTGATTTAACGTAAGACCAGACCTTCCTAGGATTTTCTGTCAAGTCGGTACATAGAATTTTACTTTCGAATTCAATGAACGCTTCACGCATAGCCCTCCTTACGCTAACTTTGACATCGTTTAGCTTCTGTTTGTCTGAGAGGTTTTGGCTGCGTTTAAACTTGGAGTGGAGCTCTCTTTGCTTTCGCAGTAGTTTCCTAACTTTGTTGTTGTACCACGGTGGGTTTTTCCCGTCCCTCACAGTTTTACTCGGCACGTACCTGTCTAAAACGCATTTTACGATTGCCTTGAACTTTTTCCATAAACACTCAACATTGTCAGTGTCGGAACAGAAATTTTCGTTTTGATCTGTTAGGTAATCTGAAATCTGCCTTCTATTACTCTTGCTAAACAGATAAACCTTCCTCCCTTTTTTTATATTCCTATTAACTTCCATATTCAGGGATGCTGCAACGGCCTTATGATCACTGATTCCCTGTTCTGTACATACAGAGTCGAAAAGTTCAGGTCTGTTTGTTATCAGTAGGTCCAAGATGTTATCTCCACGAGTCGGTTCTCTGTTTAATTGCTCGAGGTAATTTTCGGATAGTGCACTCAGTATAATGTCACTAGATGCTCTGTCCCTACCACCCGTCCTAAACATCTGAGTGTCCCAGTCTATATCTGGTAAATTGAAATCTCCACCTAAGACTATAACATGCTGAGAAAATTTATGTGAAATGTATTCCAAATTTTCTCTCAGTTGTTCTGCCACTAATGCTGCTGAGTCGGGAGGTCGGTAAAAGGAGCCAATTATTAACCTAGTTCGGTTGTTTAGTGTAACCTCCACCAATAATAATTCACAGGAACTATCCACTTCTACTTCACTACAGGATAAACTACTACTAACAGCGACGAACACTCCACCACCGGTTGCATGCAATCTATCCTTTCTAAACACCGTCTGTACCTTTGTAAAAATTTCGGCAGAATTTATCTCTGGCTTAAGCCAGCTTTCTGTACCTATAACGATTTCAGCTTCGGTGCTTTCTATCAGCGCTTGAAGTTCCGGTACTTTACCAACGCAGCTTCGACAGTTGACAATTACAATACCGATTGCTGCTTGGTCCCCGCATGTCCTGACTTTGCCCCGCACCCGTTGAGGCTGTTGCCCTTTCTGTACTTGCCCAAGGCCATCTAACCTAAAAAACCGCCCAGCCCACGCCACACAACCCCTGCTACCCGTGTAGCCGCTTGTTGCGTGTAGTGGACTCCTGACCTATCCAGCGGAACCCGAAACCCCACCACCCTATGGCGCAAGTCGAGGAATCTGCAGCCCACACGGTCGCAGAACCGTCTCAGCCTCTGATTCAGACCCTCCACTCGGCTCTGTACCAAAGGTCCGCAGTCAGTCCTGTCGACGATGCTGCAGATGGTGAGCTCTGCTTTCATCCCGCTAGCGAGACTGGCAGTCTTCACCAAATCAGATAGCCGCCGGAAGCCAGAGAGGATTTCCTCCGATCCATAGCGACACACATCATTGGTGCCGACATGAGCGACCACCTGCAGATGGGTGCACCCTGTACCCTTCATGGCATCCGGAAGGACCCTTTCCACATCTGGAATGACTCCCCCCGGTATGCACACGGAGTGCACATTGGTTTTCTTCCCCTCTCTTGCTGCCATTTCCCTAAGGGGCCCCATTACGCGCCTGACGTTGGAGCTCCCAACTACCAGTAAGCCCACCCTCTGCAACTGCCCGGATCTTGCAGACTGAGGGGCAACCTCTGGAACAGGACAAGCAGCCATGTCAGGCCGAAGATCAGTATCAGCCTGAGAGAGAGCCTGAAACCGGTTCGTCAGACAAACTGGAGAGGCTTTCCGTTCTGCCCTCCGGAATGTCTTTCGCCTTCTGCCACACCTTGAAACGACCTCCCACTCTACCACAGGTGAGGGATCAGCCTCAATGCGGGCAGTATCCCGGGCAACCACAGTCGTAGTCCGATCAGGGGATGCGTGGGACGAGCTGGCCGTCCCCGACAAACCCCCATCCCAACCCCCACAGTGATGCCCATTGGCAACAGCTTCAAGCTGTGTGACCGAAGCCAACACTGCCTGAAGCTGGGAGCGAAGGGATGCCAACTCAGCCTGCATCCGAACACAGCAGTTGCAGTCCCTATCCATGCTAAAAACTGTTTTGCAAAGAACGTCTGAACTAATCTACAGAGAGCGCAAATAAATCGACAAAATTTAAACGGTTATTAAAATACAAGATTGTCTAGTAAATGCAGTAATGCTGCTACTTGCGCACTGCTGACACTGCTCGGCGGCGGAAGGAGACTAAGCGAAATTACACTATTCAGGTACTAAAACGCGATGCTACAACTCTCAAATACTATAATACGCCCGAAATTTATGAATTAAACAATGCAAGTACCAAAAACACGCAAAGAAATTAAGAATTAAACTGTGTAACAAACGAGTGAGCTAGGAGTATACGACTTGCTGCTCAGCTGCTTATCCAACGGCGGCAGGGAGCACACTAACTGTGACCAACCGACACTGGCCGTTCAAAACAAAAACAGTAGACAAACGACTACGCGAATTTACACTATTCAGGTACTAAAACGCGATGCTACAACTCTCAAATACTATAATACGCCCGAAATTTATGAATTAAACAATGCAAGTACCAAAAACTCGCAAAGAAATTAAGAATTAAACTATGTAACAAATGAGTGAGCTAGGAGTATACGACTTGCTGCTCAGCTGCTTATCCAACGGCGGCAGGGAGCACATCCGACAACACACCACAGGGATGCGTAAATGTTTCACCGTTTTGCAAATCACACTAAAGCGGTAGCCCACCAGTTCTCTTTAATCCGATAACAGGGAGAAGACAGGAAAAAATCGATGCATATCACCCACTTGAGAGATGACCAATAACTCAGTAACGGTCGTTTCCGTCACATTTCGACGGCAGGTGTGCGTTATAAAACACCTTCCAAGTGATAGACTTAAACAAACAACATTGCTGTTGTAGCCAGTCCTTTCAGTAATCCACAACGGGAGGACCAAACAACTTCTTAACGGCTGCGTACTATATCGACGTTTCCTTCAAGTAAACCACTTTAAGACAGAGTTAACCACCTTACTGACAACGGTGAAGCTGCGTACAACGGAGAATGACCGGCCTCTGATTTAACCACCACTCTAGTCTACAATTTGAGCAAGCCTGTATCTTGACTGTGGCCAATGCAATAACCAGAAACAGCGCGTAACAACGTTAGGACTCTACATACAACGACGTGCTTAGTAACACCAGACAATAGAGCTTTTCACCAGACTACGGCCGAGCTAGCGAAACCCACAACAGTGGCCTACACCAACGCTTCATCGTTGCCGTAGCGCCCCTATCGAAAGCTGTGTTCGCAAACACGGGCGGTCAGGAACTGAGAGCCAGCCCAGGCGGGCACCACACTTCGCGGCCACCGCGGACGCCGCTGTCGCCACTGCATGACGACGCGCGCATGCAGCATGTCAAACTCTCCGTCGAATACAGAGGAACTACACATGGTAGCGCGATGGGGAGGAAACCAACCGACTCAAACGACATTTAAATTTTCAGAATTTACGGAATTCCTCAGAAAAACACTAGACTGCATCAGAGTAAGCAGCAGCCGACTTCCTGCACTCAGTCGTGCTTATCGTGGTCCTTTAACACTCAAATGCATGAATAAAATGGCCAAGGGTCACTCTAAGCTCCACCCCCCCCCCACCCTCCCCAGTTGGGCAATACCTTTGATGCCACACACACATCTTCGTTGAATACTTCAGAAATGTACTTGTACAGAGACAACCCTAGATTATTCCCTAGGCGCCTGCGGGCCGGCCTCGCCTTCGACACCCCTCAAATTCCACATCCCTGCTAAAAGGAATTCCAGCACCAGTGTATGCCACTCAGTTGTATAGTGTCGAAGGGTTTGGCTGCTCGCAGGCGCCAAGGTATTGGTAGGGGGTTGTCTCTGTACAGGTATATTTTTAAAGTGCTCAACAAAGGTACAAATGGCACCGACGGTGTTGCCAATCTGGTGTGTGTGTGTGTGGGGGGGGGGGGGGGGGGGGGAGTGGACCTTGCCCCGCTTTATTCATGCATGTGTCAATGTCGCACCCCACGAGATCAAACCAAAGGACGGCGCGAAACGGGAGGGTTGAAAAATCATAAATACCGTTTGCTGCTTCGGATCACGTGCAAGTTCGGTGTCCCTCCAGGCAAACGTTACTTGTCTTGAATTCGAAACTAAAGGTCACTGGAACTTCTGCAGATCTACGCCATCTTCAATATTTCATCAATTAACTGATTGATGATCATGAAAATTGCTCCACCCCGCCATTCGACAGTCTTCTACTTAGCAAGTTATAGGCGGCTTCCGTTGGCTTGGGAAAATTAGTTTTAATGCATAAATTGGCAGATTAAGTTCATCGCATTTTTAATTAAAGTGCACTCATATTTGCATAAGCATTCCGAATCTGTGGTTGGAAACACGGTTATAATTTTATTTTACTATATCTCCTTTTAATGGGGCGTGGCTGGACAACTGTAAAAACTTTGCTACGTACTCTAAACGTCTCCGTAAGTCTCGGCGTCACAAGTGTGAATTGGAATAAAGTATTCGGAACCTGCCGAGAAACGGAGATAATGTACAGGGACAGTAGTATAATTTACGATCAGGAAAAGTGAAAAAGGAGGACGAGTACAAGAAATTGGTCTTGAAAGGATCGAAATTGGAAAATGACGTGTATGTCGGTGTAACATGGTTACTACTGAATTTTTATGTTGATTGAAGTGAAAATAAAATTCAGAATAGAAGCAAAATTAAAAAGAAAACAGGTATCAAGAACATGGTTCGTTCAGGTATTGCACTATAGGCTGGAAAAAAGAGAGCTGGAAAAGAAGTCAAGGAGCCCTTTGATCTCAGAAACCAAGTTTAAATGGAATGAAACATACAAGAAAGAGGTAAATGCTGGTCTGATTTATGCTTTCTTCCACGAAGATATTATGAAATGGGAACAGGGCTGAGGAAAAATTAAAATCTGTACGTTTGCAACACAGGACAGTAAGAATTAAAATTGCAAACCACAAAGAATAGCCTTTGCGTCCGCGGAAACTTATTGGACGAACTCTACTTCGAAACGGAAGACACCGTACATCTTTCACAATTTGCATGGCTTCCAAATACGAGCAACGAAATCTGCGATGGCACCTGACGAGGACAATTAGGGTAGCTGAAAGAGAAAATGACAGCTCGACTGGAAAAACAAAAACTAGTAAATCAAAAGTGATTTGGCTACAATAACAAGCGCGTAATGAAGTCGAACTCCTTATTATTAATGGAAAACAAATCAATAAGGGAGAAACTGACGCTAGAAAATAATAACGATTTACACAATCATTAATACTTTCTAGAATAATAAATTGCATTAAGTTTGTTATTATTGTTCTTGCAGCTAGATTTTCCAGGAATCACGGTGACTTCTGTGGAAGTAGTTTCAGAAAACGCGCCAAGGAATGAGTTCGCCACATTTAGGCAGAAGAGTGATATTGACCTGTATAGAGGACTTGACTTCACACCCCGTGGACCAGTGCTTGCTCGTGTTACTCATCTGCAACATTCTCCTTTTTCGTATCTGATACAGGTGAGTTTTTCTATATCTGACTAATATTTTTGCCATGTTTATGTTAATGGTATGTTTGTAATACGAGTTATCGGAAGATAACCGTATCTTTTATTCGGAAAATTTGTAGTAAGTTCCTACGGGACCGAACTGATGAGGTCATCGGTGCCTACTTAATCTAACTTAAACTAACTTATGCTAAGGACAACACACACACACCCATGCCCGAGGGAGGACTCGAACCTGCGACAGGGGGAGCCACACGGACCGTGGCAAGGCGCCCTGTACCGTGCGGCTTTCCCGCGCAGCGTATCTTTTACACTGCACGATGCAGCCGCAAGGAGGCAGAGTACAAATCCTAATTTAACTTTTGAAAACTGCTATATCATGTGACTAGCTCATTTTAAATGTTTCAGTGCTATTCGTATTCAATTTTAGACGTAGCAAAAAGTCGGTGAACGCGAGTAGAAGGGGATGATCAAGTTATATCTGGTTGGGTTTTTGGAACGCAATGTAATGACGCCTCTCGTGGAGTGATTGTAGCAGCTACGGATTACACCGTTTCATTTATGATAATAACTTACGGACTCGCATAACCCAAGCAATTTATTAATTTTATTTTGTCACGATGGTCTCACGATTCTCGCATGGTTTTGCTAACGTAATGTTAGCAAAATAGTAATAATATGCGAGTCGATTGACAGAGGTGCTAAGGGAATTATTATTTCATATGGTACAGCTTCAGTGTGGAAAATTCAGTCTACAAAGTGGCGAAATAAGTGATTTGTTCCACGCCAATACTCGAACCCTTCCTTAAGTTATTATCATAGATGAGACTTAAATCGCTCAAGGAAAATTGAATTATATTAGACCTATAGATCAGCTAATCCTGAGGTACAGGCAGGATCTTCCCAGTACGTCCAACGCTGGGTTGCTGTTCCAGTACCGGTGAGCCTCGGCAAAAGCGACGATCTAAGGAAGGGAAAATAAACTCAAGTTCTGAATTGAAGTTAGGGAGGACATCGGACTAGAGTAATCCGTGCGGGTGTGTGACTCTTACCGCTGCAGTGGTGTTATGGCGCAAACGCCTGCCTAGTAAGCAAGGAGACCTAGATTCAAGCCCCAGCCGTGTCATAAATTTCATTCATTTCTTAAGCTTCTATCATTATCGTAGATAAAGATGAGTCTCAAATATCTCAAGGAAAATTTATTGTGTTATGTCAACTCAGGTTGGACAAACTCTCAGAAACGACTTGGTAAAATAAAATTGATGAAAACTGGCTGATTGCTGTGTTTCTTCAAGTGACTGAAACGGTTTATCCTGTGTATTTCTACGTTGGCCTATTGCTTGGAATTTTATTGCTCATTGGTCCCGAATGTACTTCAGACTGCACATTAGCAGTCACAAATTTATAAAAGCTGTAATGAGGAAATGTTCGCATGCAGCTAATGTGAATCTCATTGCACATGACCAAATGCGATTACTAATGTTTTCATTATTCTCGACTCTGAGACGGGACCTAATGATTTCTCTCTTACTTCTCCTTTCTCCTTCTTCATGACTTCTAATTAAACCTGCAATCAAGAGTCATGACTAAAATATGAAGTGTCGAAGGAAGTACTGAAGCATAAACATATCTTTCTTTGCTAATTTCTTAATGTTGGAATTTCAGACTGCTCTATACAAAGACTTTCTTATGTCAGTAATCTTGCATGCATATGAACGATATTATTCTCAACACTTCTAGTAGGCCTACAGGTCACTCACCTGGCAAGTATCAAACGATCCTGGCTGAGGGGTTGGTAGTGTACTAAGTTTATAGAGTTAATAGATCGTTGTTTCTAAGCACATCCTTTTTCGTAGAATGATATCGACGATTAGCAGTCTTTCTCTGTTGATACCAGAAGCTTGTTTTACTTACGAAGAGCTGAATTAGAACTGCTATCTTTGAGACGGAGCTCTCCTGCCGCCAGATTTAATGCAGCGGTTCAAGGTATAACTTGACTAGAAAGTCTTGAAAATGTTTTCTTGCCATCAGCGTGATTACCCTTTTGTAAAACCGTGTGTACTTCCATTTGTGTACTGGTAGTAACATTAAAAATACCCACTGTTGGTAAGTAAAAGCGACATGGAGATTTTTTTTAACTAACATCTTCATCTAAACCTTGACAAACCACTTTATGATGTGTAATGGAGTGTAAGATAAAGAGCGACAGTGATCCAGGAACCTTGAAGCAGGACGTATTGACGCTCATGATGCAGGCGGTCTGGGAATGAAGCGAGTGTCAACCGATGATCTTGTTTGGCGATTGGATAAGGCGATCCAAGGAAATCGTTTATGAAGACAATTGATAATAAGTGAAGAGGAATGTTGTAATAGGCGTTTTCTTCTTCATGTTAATGCTTGGCCTCACGGTGCAGTTGCAACATAGACACTCCTACAGCATTTTCGATGGGAAAGTGTGATCACCCACCATACAGCCGGAACTTGGGTCCCTCTGATTTTCATTTCTTTGCACACATGAACCACTGGCTCTGAGGTCAGCATTTTGGCACAAATAATGAGTTGCAGACCAGAATAGAGAATTTCCGGAAAGCACAGGCGGCTACCTTGTGTCACGAGGTTATTGGAAAGTTGGTACCACACAGTGACAAACGGCTAAGTCGAAGTGATTACTATGTAGGCATATAGCTGGAACCTGTTGCTAAAAGCTGAAAATAAAACATTTTTGAATTTCACTGTGGTTTCCATTTCGCTGCTGATCTGCCCTTGTACTACGGGCACCATGCTTCGAGGACTACTATCACTTCCACACAGGCCAAATCTAGTGACGGATGGTGCGCGGGAAGACTAACTATTGGTAAGCTTCGTATGACGTCGAATCTTCCCAATGTTATTTTCGCAGTCCGTTCACGATACATACTGCCTGAGAAAAAAGTGAAGCGCCTAGAAGGGGAAGAGGAACCGAAGTAAAAATTGTGAGGGTACGTATGTTATTTCGGCGATTACAAAATCGAATCAAATTTATAAAGAATTTGGCAATATGAGCCCTCTAATCACTATGAAGTAGCACCCCTTCAGGCCTGGATGCGTGCTCTGATTAGGTTGGGAAAGATGACATGAAGCTGCTGTGTTCTCTCCTGTGGCAAGCTGGCACCCAACTTCTGTAACTGCTCATTTATGCCGTGGATACTGACACTGGTTCTAATGGCTCTGAGCACTATGGGACTTAACTTCTGAGGTCATCAGTCTTCTAGAACTTAGAACTACTTAAACCTAACTAACCTAGGGACATCACACACATCCATACCCGAGGCAGGATTGGAACCTACGACCGTAGCGGTCACGCGGTTCCAGACTGTAGCGCCTAGAACCGCTCGGCCACCCCGGCCGGCTACTGACACTGGGTCGGAGTTGACGTCCTAGTTTGCGCCACATACACGATGCGAGCAAAAGTATTCGACAATCTGGCTGAAAACGACTTACAGGTTCGTGGCGCCCTCCATCGGTAATACTGGAATTCAATACGGTGTTGGTCCACCCTTAGCCTTGATGACAGCTTCCACTCTCGCAGACATACGTTAAATCAGGTGTTGGAAGATTTGTTGGGGAATGGCAGCCCATTCTTCACGCAGTGCTGCAATGAGAAGAGGTATCGATGTCAGTCGGTGAGGCCTGGCACGAAGTCGGCGTTCCAAAACATCCCAAAGGTGTTCTATAGGATTCAGGTCAGGACTCTGTGCAGGCGCCGGCCGCGGTGGCCGAGCGGTTCTAGGCGCTTCAGTCCGGAACCGCGCTGCTGCTACGGTCGCAGGTTCGAATCTTGCCTCGGTCACGGTTGTGTGTGATGTCCTTAGGTTAGTTAGGTTTAAGTAGTTGTAAGTCTAGGGGACTGATGACCTCAGATGTTCAGTCCCATAGTGCTTAGAGCCATTTGAATCTGTGCAGGCCAGTCCATTACAGGGATGTTATTGTCGTGTAACTACTCCTCCATAGGCTGTGCATTATGAACAAGTGCTCGCTCGTGTTTAAAGATGAAGAAGTGCTCTTCAACATTGGGAACCAAGAAGGCGGTTAAAACATGAATGTAGGCCTGCGCTGTGATAGTGCCACGCAAAACAACGAGGGGTACAACTCTCCTCCATGAAAAACACGACCACACTATAACACTACCGCCTCCCGAGTTTACTGTTGGCACTAAACACGCTGGCAGATGACGTTCACAGGGCATTCGCCGTACCCAATCCCTGCCATCGGATAGCAACGTTGTGTACCGTGATTCGTCACTCCATACAAAGTTTTTCCACAGTTCAATCGTCCAATGTTTACGCTCCTAACACCAAGCTAGGCGTCGTTTGGCATTTACCGGCGTGATGTGTGGCTTATGAGCAGCCGCTCGACCATGAAATCCAAGTTTTCTCAAATGATCAAATGGCTCTAAGCACTATAGGACTTAACATCTTAGATCATCAGTCCCCTAGACTCAGAACTACTTAAACCTAACTAACTTAAGGGCATCACACACAGCCATGCCCGAGGCAGGATTCGAACCTGCGACCGTAGGAGCAGCGCGGTTCGGTCTGAAGCGCCTAGAACCACTCGGCCACAGCGGCGGGCTCAATTTTTCTCACCTTCAGCCTAAGTGTCAGAGTACTAGCAGTGGATCCTGATGCAGTTTGGAATTACTATGTGGTGGTCTGGATAGAAGTCTGCGTATTATACGTTACGACCCTCTTCAACTCGGCTGGCAGTCAGCAGACGAGGTCGGCCTCTACGCATTCGTGCTGTATGTGTCCCTTCTCGTTTCCATTTCATTATCATCGGACCTAGGGATGTTTAGGAATGTGGAAATCTCGCTTACTGACGTATGACACAAGTGACATCCAATCAGCTGACCACGTTCCAAGTGCGTGAGTTCCGCGGAGCGCCTCATTCTGCTCTCACGATGACTACTGAGGTCGCTGATATGGAGTACCTGGCAGCAGGCTGCAGCACAAAGCACCTAATACGAAAAATGTATGTTTTCGGGGGTGCCCAGATGCTTTTGATCACGTGGTGTATATTACATAGGGGACAGACCTGGGATATTACTGCCCACGAGAGAACATTAACATCGCACTACGAATTTGTAGATACACACGTCTTGTGTGGACGGGATTGTGCTGTTGAAAAATGGCACCACGATATTTCTGTATTGCGGCTAATCTCCAACCAACGCTGCCAGATGAAACAGAATGTTGCAGAGAATCCATTACCTGTTCCCGGGTGACAGGCGCAGTTATGAAGGGGTTACGATGTGCTTGGTGCACAAGATGTAGTCGACGCAACTTTTGCGAATAGTATGCTTGCCCTCACGTTCCCACGCGGTCCAACATCGGGCCACTGTTGTTTGGGAACACCTAAAAAATTAATATGTTGCACGATTCGACAAGCCGGCTAAAGAGTGACCCATAATAAGGCCACTGTCAAATGTTGTCAGGTGATGGTAACACGCTACTTACCAGGGGACCGTGGTACCTCCGTGTCCTTCACACTGATCACTCAACATCTGACTCTGGTCAGTTTATACACCCTACTAGGCCTGGTAACAACACTAGACACGAACAACACTAATGTACTCTCGCGGTCGTTCTGCCTGTCTCAGAGAATTGCAACTCTAGTCATTTACATACCCACTGAGGGTGTGTGCATGTACTAAGTTACACTGACATCCGACTTCTGGGTGCATCACATTTGTTGTTAGGAAGTGTATATAAGTAGGAAGAAGCAATATGTTGCTTCACTCTTCTACGGAAGAATGGTCTGGGAATTTCAATAGTAAACCACACCGAGATACACAACGCCTCTCTTGTAGCGCATACCACTCGAACAGTATAATCATCTCCGTGCCGCTTTCGCACGTATTGAACGAACTCGTGACGAAGCGTGTTACTCTTCTTTGGAACTTCTCTGTTACCTCTACAAGTCGTACCTGGTAAGGGTCGTAGGTAATGCTGAAATTTGCTGTGACTGTATTCCGTTTGTAGCTCCGTTACTTTAACAGTTTCGCACGTATTGAACGAACTCGTGACGAAGCGTGTTACTCTTCTTTGGAACTTCTCTGTTCCCTCTACAAGTCGTACCTGGTAAGGGTCGTAGGTAATGCTGAAATTTGCTGTGACTGTATTCCGTTTGTAGCTCCGTTACTTTAACAGTTAGAACATTGTTCCTTCTGACATAAATACAACAGAGTTTTTAAAAATCATGTGGACCACATTGAAGAAAATTTGATCTTATTTTGGATGTTGGTAAATGTACTCTGCTTGTGATACCACCGATTTGGTGAGTTTTAAGCAATTAAATGTTTTTGTAACTTCACCCTACTCCAGGCCAGTGTGCCTCTATTGCAAGCGTCTTGCAGCAAGGGTGCCCGTTTCCGGACGAACACTGTATTACATCTAATGCGTTTAGTTATACTGTCAAATGACTTTGCATAATTAAAGACGTCTTCCCCGATTTACAGGGTGACAATTACTGATCTATATAAAAAAACGTAAATTAGTCACAAACTACGGCGTGCACACACTTTATTCAAGATGTAATTGCCACTACAGATATTCGGTATGCCTGCCATTATTGGCGATGATGTGGTGCAGACGAATAGAAAAATTCTGCATGACCCGCTGAAGTGACGGAACATCGATGCTGTCGATGACCTCCAGAATGGCTGTTTTCAGCGCAGCAATGATTTTGGGGTTATTGTTGTGCGCCTTATCTTTAACATAGCCTCTCAAAAAGGAGTCCCATATCTTCCGATCCAGAGAACATGGCGGCCAATCGAGACCCATGCCACTGGCCTCTGGATACCCCAGAGCCAGATTGTGGTCCTCCAGGACATCAAACTCTCTCCTGCTCCGATGGGGTCGAGTTCCGTCTTGCATGAACCACATCTTGTAGAGATCATGGCCACTCTGGACAATGGGAATAAAATCATCTACCAAACCCTTCACGTACAGTTCGGTAGTCACCGTGCCATCAAGGAATATTGCACCGATTATTCCGTTACTGGATATTGCACGCCACACAGACACCCGTTGAGGGTGAAGAGACTTCTCGATCGCGAAATGCGCATTCTCAGTCCCTCCAACGCACCAATTTTGCTTGTATGTTGTTAAAGTTGTGGAGAGGTTTTGATTCTAATAGTGTAACAAACTTCCAAAATGGAGAGAAGGAGTATATGCAGTGATTTATTTTCATTTTTTTAATGAAACTCTATGGAAACTAATTTCACACGTATTTTGGTATAAGAGAAGCAGCTCTTGTTGATTCTGAGTGAGAGTTTACGGCAGATACTTCGAAGGACGACCTACAGTCTCTTGTATTGGTCGCGAAGACGCAACAGATCTCGGCAATTCACTCGTCGTCTCCCGCCGCGCTGTACAAAATGCTATTCTGTGTCTTGCGCTTGGGACTGTACCGAAATGCCTGCAGTTTTAACGTGGGATCCATTTTAGAGCAGGCTGGTATTATCTTACAGAATAACGGAATTGATAGAGCCAACATATGTAGAAGCCGAGTGAAGAACTTTACAAGATCTCAGCCAGCGCAACTGTTATTTGGATCGTTTAGTTTTCTCACATGCTCTTGTATCAATTACGACAAATGTTTTTTGTCTCTATTCTTTTTCGTTATTTCACCGTTCTAAATATGCTCACTTTTTTCTTAAAATACAGGTGGAAAATGCAGGACCTCCGGTAAGAGGCACCGTGAGAATATTTTTGGCACCTAAGTATGATGAAGGAGGTCTGCCTATGTTGTTCCGAGAGCAAAAACTTCAATTCATTGAAATGGATCGTTTCAGTGTTGACCGTAAGTAACGTTCATCTCTTCCCATATGTAGGAAACAGATTAATCTTGTTTCCTACATATTGTATTAGTGAATGGACTGCGGTTAGTAATTGAGATGTGCTCACTAACAACTTTTAAACTGACACTGAACCTCAAAATAGCTTATACTTTCTCACAAAACTTTTTGTTAAGCAACAGTTCTTCAGAGTTCAGTCATTACGTATGTATTTCGAAACATTCAGTTTCTCATGTGCTCTGATATTACCAATAGCAAGTAAAAGAACACTGTAGCATCTGCAACGAACCATACAAATGTTGGCTTGATTCATGCTTTCACGTGGTATGATCGGCCCCAATTGAACAGCTCCATCAGAAGAGTGAATATGGAGCCAGATCACCCGCTTCGGGTAGCTACCGTATTTTGTCAGGCATAGGTTTGGTTCCTGTTGATGCTATTGGTAGATGGGACTTCACAAGGCATAGCCTGCATCTCAGTAGGAAAGGGAAGAGTTAATTGGCTGGGATGATAGCAAAATCTTTAAGAGGAGTCACAGAAACTCATGGGAGTACCTCTTTTTTAGGCTATGATCACAGTCCAATGATTAACACGATGCATTTAAGCTAAATGCGAAGCTCAGACAGGCAGGTACTAAGGAAGTTAAAATATCACAAGATTCACATAAAAGTACAGTGAAAAATAATGTTAGTATGTCACAAGATTCTCATAAAAACACAGTGAAAAATAGTGTTAGTATATTGCATCAGAATATCAGGGGATTAAAAAACGAAGTAGATCAGCTTGTTGTTTGTTTAGAATATTGAGAATCTGAGGGTGGAATACATGTACTATGCCTGTCTGAACATCATAAAGTCACAAATATGGAAAAGGTAAATTTGGGTGTATACAAGCATTCACCACATGTGAGTAGAGACACTGTAGAGAGAGGAGGAACTGCAATATACATTGCGATTTATCATAGTGTGAAAAATTTAGAAACTAAAATATTTTGTGAAGAGCAACGTATAGAAGCATGTGAGTCTGAGCTTAAACTAAATAATGATATTTTTATAACTATAGCTGTGTATAGGTTGCCATACTGAAATTTTCAGCTATTTTTTTGAAAAACTTGGATTCTTTGTTGTGCTATTTGTCAGCCAGAGGGAAGAAAATTATTGTTTGTGGAGATTTCAATGTAGATTGAAAGAGTGTTATAGAAAGCTTGACACTGACTTAGTTATTTCAGTTTTACGTCAGTAATTGATTTCCCACTCGGGTGGTAGAGGAAAGCAGCATACTGATAGATAATGTTTTTGTAGACCTAGATTAATTTAATGAAATAAAAACTTTTGCTGTTACGTATGGTCTGTCTGATCGAGATGCACAGATATTTACAGTATGTGACATAGGTCCATACAGTAAAATAAAACAGTAGTCCAAAATGGTGAGTTCAACTAACGATTTAACAATTGCAAATTTTGGGGAAAGTTTGCAACAGTTGGACTGGGACGAGGTGTACAGCGAACCTGATGCTGATTTAAAATTTAAACTATTTCATGATACCTTTGTGAGTGTATTTAAAAACAATTTCCTTAAGGAAACAGTGAAACATAATTGTACAAAACTATATAAAAAGCCATGGCTTACCAAAAGGATAAAAATATCTTGAAAACAGAAAAGTGAAATGTATCTTATCACTAGAAGGAGTAATTATCCAGAAAAATGAAACATCATAAAAACTACTGCACTGTAGTAAGGGAACTTATTAAAAATTCCAGAAGTATGTGCATTATGTCTGAACTTAGCACCACTGATGATAAAATTAAAACAATTTGGAATATTGTTAAAAGGCAAACAGAGCAACTGAGAGTACAGGAAGACTGTATTTCTCTCAAACCCAATGAAAAGTTTGGCAACAAAAAGTCAGAAATTTTTAATAATCAATTTTAAGTGTTGTATAGAAAATAGGATCTAGCTATTCATAAGAAAATGCAAGGCCGCATATGGAAGAGGCAATACATACGCAATTTGATGAAACTCTGATTGAGCCCATCTCGCCTACTAAAATTAGGAAAATAATAAATTCATTCAAAAGTAAAAGCTCGCATGAAGTTGATGGCATTTCCAACAGAGCACTGAAATTCTTCTAGATAAGTTAAGTATTGTGGTATGAGTGGGACAGAGCACAAATGATTTAATTCATATTTAATTGTAAGACTGCAGAAAGTTGAAATTAACAGTACAGATAGTCTGTAAAAATCAGCAGAGTGCTCTAACTGGGGATGTAGCAAGAGTGGTGTCCCACAGGATTAGGACTTGGGTTCTTATTGTTCTTAATATGTATTAATGATTTGCCACTCTACATTCATGACGATGCAAAGCTAGTTCTGTTTTCTGATGATACAAGTATAGTAATCACATCCAACAAAGAAAAATTAGGTGAGGAATTGTAAATAATGGCTTTCATAAAGTTATTAAGCAATTCACTGCAAATGGACTCTCACTAAATATTAAGAAAACAGTATATACAATTCTGTACAGTAAATTGCATAATGCCATTGATAAATATAGACTTTGAACAGAAGTCTGTTGCTATAGTAGAATATTCGAAATTTCAGGGTGTGTACAGCGATGAGATTTTGAATTGGGAGAAACACATCGCTAATCTGCTGACAGTTAGGTTCAGCTACTTATGCTATTAGGGTTATTCCAAATTTCGATGATAGACTTGTCAGTGAATTAACGTACTATGCCTATTTTCATTCTATGCTTTCACATGGCATAATATTTTAGGGTAATTCATCATTAAGAGAAAAAATATTCAGTGCAGAAGAGCGTGTAATCAGAATAATAGCTGGAGCCCACCCAAGATAGCCCTGTAGATATTTATTAAAGGAACTCGGGATATTCGCAGTACCTTTGCAATTCATATATTTACTTACAAAATTTGTCATTAATAATCCATCCCAGTTGAAAAACAATAGCTAGAAGAAAGGATGATCTTTACTGTTCTGTGTTGAATCTGACTTTGGCACAGAAAGGGGTGAATTATGCTGCCACAAAAGTCGTTAGTCATGTTCCAGATAGTATTAAAAGTCTGACAGATAGCCAATCAACATTTAAAAACAAATTAAAAGAATTTCTGAATGACAGCTCCTTCTACTCAATAGATGATTTTTAGGTATGAAGTAATAAGTGTAAAAAAAGAATATATATATATATATATATATATATATATATATATATATATTCTGTAATGAAAACTTATGTTAAACTGACAGGTTCCACATCATTACGAAATGTCATATTCATGATCTATGTAACATATTAATGTAAAGCAATGTAATATAATGTAAATGTAATTTGTGTCTTGAATGGTGAAGTCAAACGTAAAGTTTACATAGTTCTACTGCTTGTACTTACAGCACGTCTATTTTACAGTGCTTCCTGGTACCAATAGATTTGAGCGGCCGTCTGTACAATCAACTGTGACAGTGCCTATTGAGCGCACTTTTATTAATTTGAACAGCTCCGATCCCACGAATTCAGATGGTTTCGTCTACTGTGGATGTGGATGGCCACATCACATGCTTGTTCCGAAGGGAAAGCCCGAGGGACTTGTAGCCGAACTATTCGTAATGGTGTCTGACTACGCTAAAGATCACGTATGTAATTAATAATATTATCTGTCAAACTGAACTCCAACTGTTAATCAAAATAAGATTTATTTTAAGCGTTATCACTGTCATATGATCGATCTTTGCCTACTGATTAACGAATGAACTCCACGCATATAATGTTCCCTTGTCGTCCAGAATCCGACGTGCAATTGAACACACTTAAGTATGTAGTTTGATATAATGAATTCCCTTGCGTAAACAAGATTATGCGTAATGCTGATAAGAAGAGAGTAATTTCTTATCTCCTATTTTGAAATTTCGAGGTGTATTGGCTGTCCGTATGTTGAGAATCTGGCAAAGTTGAGTTCTTCATTATTGCAGTTTGGCCTTGTTCGAGTCATGTTTTCTTGATTTGTGTTCCAAATATTTTTCATTATTTCTATTTGAGAATAATCCTTTAAACAGTGTCTACCAAGTATCACAGCCTTTCGTCAGTCGTCACAAGTAGTTAATTTTGTTTCTTCCATGTAAATCTACAACAACAAACGTGTTACGAAAAATTTCATCATTCCATTTATTTGTAACATCTGTTACAAGAGAGGTTCATTGTTCTTTCTGTGAAATGCGTATATTATTGATGTTATAATACTAAAGGGAGTGGTTCAGTCCTTAACCCTTGCGACTACTCTGACGTTACCTTTCAGCATTAGGCTTTTAAGCGCTTTCGTTCTCAGTTACAATGAAGACTTTGCAGGATTGTGTTGAAACGACTTTGTTATTGACGGAATGTGATAATTTCCACTGCAAATCCAACATCACCCCGTTTCATTGTTTTTTTTTTTTCCTCGTCAGTCGGCATCACAGGTAACGACCATTTTGCTCTTCGTTTGGCTACAAGTGAACAGAAATAGCTTTTCACAATTCAAGTCTGCTTACAGTTTGCCTCCTAAGGGAAGTAACTTTCCTGATAACCTTCGGCTAACGTTGCTTATCGCCGAACTTCAGGATTACTTCTACAGCAGATTCAAATCAATAATTAGTAATTTATTTTCCTTGTACATTGCTGTATTTGTCAAATACGCTTACATACCATTCCTTACGTTATGATTAAGACTGCAACGGTGACTGGGGAATGCTTCAGTTGTTAATTACATCAATTACTTTGCTTCATAGAACTGCTACTATACAATCATGCTTATACTGAAATTCAAAGCATTTGAGTTTATGTCAGTAGCGATCAAGTTTGTGGTCAGTTAAGATCATTTCCTGTCTAAGGAAATGAGCGTTGAAGAAAATTCAAGAACCCCTCACTGGCCCTTCTTGTGGTGGTTTGCCATTTCCCTGCACCTATGCGCAATGAAGTGTCAGACGTGAATGTTGTGTGGATGACAACGCTGAATGTTTGCACAGTGCGGTTATTGTGCCTTGATTTGGATGTAAAGAACAGAGAGATTGCTACTCTTGAATAACAGTAGGAAAGGGGTCGGCGAACTTAACGTCTCCCTCCCA
This sequence comes from Schistocerca americana, assembly GCF_021461395.2. Taxonomy (NCBI): domain Eukaryota; kingdom Metazoa; phylum Arthropoda; class Insecta; order Orthoptera; family Acrididae; genus Schistocerca; species Schistocerca americana. Next base: position 634,702,880 of record NC_060120.1, on the reverse strand, counting down.
TGGACGAATCACTACCATCAACAGTTGCTGCATGTTCTGACTCCATGAGAGACTTCGAAGTGCTTTGGAATTTAATTCAGAACTTGGGATAAAGTCTGATGATGAGGAACTACGGGCCACCATGTCTCCTCCCACTGCTGGCAGTGAAAATTTATCTTGAAGCAGGATTCGAATCAGTAATGTCCAAGCCAAAAGCAACTGCACAATCATACGTTAGCGATCTCGGCTACTGAGGCTGCTATGTCGGGGTTAGACGTGCCAGTTGGACTGTAATTAGAAGACTCTAACAGAATAACTGAAAGAAGGCACTTAGGCGTAGTGTGCGCTGTAAACAGCGACAGGTAGCGGCAGATTTCGTGACGGCAAAGCCCTGGTGGAAGTTGCACTCTTGGAATTACGTGCTGCCTCTCAATCTAGTGGCGCATCTCAGTAAGCAGTCTAAAGTGGCACGATGAATTATGGCAAGAAGTGAGCTTTGCACTCGCACAAGAATTAAATTTATGTGAATATTTCAAAGTTCAAGGGATGAATCAGAAACAAAAATGGTTCCAGGAGGAAGACATTTTCTGAAAACTGGAACAATTCATTGTTCTTTACAATGAAGTCAATACATCTCTCCACAACGTACGTACAAAAGCACACTAAAGTTACCGCCATCTGCATGGAAGAAAACCTTAGATTTTTAGGGAGGTAAGGAACGTGATAGCTTAAGCAGTGGGTACAGCACAGTGGACGCCTTGCAAGTCGTGGATGAAATTATAGATTGCTGCAATGAGTGTGAGTTATCACTCTGTGTAGATATGATCGATTCTGGGCTAGCTTACGGCTAAGCATTAACGCATCTTGAGAGTGAAGGCACTGATTGAACTTATTATGGTATACTGAAGAAAATGTCGAGTTCCATTTGACTACTTCAGTACAACAAAAAATCGATGATTGAAACAGGAATAAGGCAAAGAGATTTCATCTCGGCATGCTTATTAGCAATCTTGTAGTAAGTGTTATGAAGAAGAAATACTTTGTGCATGGAAGATATATAATGCTTAAAAGCTTTGTAAGACGTGGTGGTCATATCCTGCACTTATAATAAAAGTCTCATCTTTACTATAAGTATTTACTATGTTTCTTTTATCCTCTACTTGAGCTAGTTGATATTTACTTCTGATGCGATACTTCGTATCCTTTGAAAATGGCTTAATGCTGAAAGGTATAAGGATTGAATAAACATAACAAGTATTCGTTTTTTATTATTAGTGAATAGATGTTAATGGAAGGTATCTAAACCATTTATAATGTATTGCACTGTTTACCTCTCGAAAAACAAACTCCAGTCACGAAAGGAAGAGCTTAAACAGCATTTTTTTGAAATGGCCGTATAAGTCAGCTGCAGTAAGCTCAAATTAACATATAATCAACAGTGAAGTCATAGAATCGGTAGAGCGAAGTTTGCGTATAGATCAGCTGAGGACAACCACTGGATGGTCGGCGTAAGAAATAAAAAGAGGAATAGAAGTTCGACTGGAGTGCTTTTCATCAGCTAAATAGAGAGTTTTGAAACGAAACCTCCAATGCATCGAAAACATTAAGTTTACAATTACTGTGTACTAACGATGTTGACTTATGCAAAGTGGGACATGGAATTTTAATGAAGAAAATTTGAGTGATTTCTCTAAGATAATTGAGGGACGTATGTTGGTAATCACTCTGAGATAATTGAGGGACGTATGTTGAGAATTAATGGGACAGGCAGGAAAGGAGACGTAATATCAGGGAACAGAATGTCTTCGAAGACGTAATTATGATCGTAATGAAATGAAGATGGAGACGAATGGACAGTAAATGGAAGGAGGAAGAATTTTTTTATGGATTTAATGAGAGAGTCGTCGACTTAATGGAGGGTGGCAGACGCCAACTGAAAACGCGTACATCAAAATTCTTGCGCATTTCTGAAGACTATAATGAATGGAAAAGCCTGGAGAAATGTTTTATCCAACAGCAAATGTTATATGTCATGATGTTTAAGAACAATATATACAGAATGTTCGTGATAAAACTACAAGGGATACCCATAAAGTTTTAATTATTATCTAAAAAAAGTCAAGCTCTTACCATGAAACTTCATGATGGAGTTCATTCTTCTCTACATATATAACCTCTAATGCGATACATGTTTTGCGACAATAGATGATTTGGCGGAGACCTTGGTTGTATAGGTCTGCATTTTGGCTTTACAGGAAACTTAACACCTTGAAAATCACCTTGTCGTTAATCTGGAAATTCTGCCACGCAATTGTTTCCTCATCCGATGAAAGAAGAAGTCAGTGGGTGCCATGTCAGGAGAATACGAGGGAGTGAGCCAAAATCTCATAGCTGAATGAAGCAATGTATGTGACTGGGTGTATCGCGAAATGAGCTGGGGCGTTCTGAAGCAATAACACCACCTTGGACAGCTTCCCGTAGCCTCGGTAACATATTCCTGTGACGGTCTGCCTCTGTTTGCACCACACCCATGCAGCCCCAAAAAACGCTCGGCATAATCTTGATCGATGATATTCACATTTTCGTGTTTTATTGTCAGTGATGAGTCTGCTTGTTTCCACTGCTTTATTTGCTCCACTGTCTCGGTTTCAGAGTGAGAAGCCCAACATTCGTTCATGGCAGCTAGTTGGCTAAAGTCACGTAAATGTAAGTGAAACAGCTGCAGCATTTCCGCTACAGCCCACATTTGCAGGCCTTTTTGAATGGGAGCGACCAGTCACGGTAGGTGACGGACGACGACCTTAGTCACGTTCAAAACGCCGTGCAGAACTTTGAAAACTGACCCATGACTGATTTTCTCTTTTTCCACAATCACCTCGATTGTGATATGTCGATGTTCGAGTACCAGGGGCTCCAGTTATCCATCCGTTCACGAGTCTGTACAGATATGGACTGCCAGTTCGTCAATCAGACTTATTTACCCACACCGGAAGCGCCTGCGCCACCTAACCACAGTCATATTATGGTGAACTGTTGCCGTATACTTCCAGTAACTCAACACGGAATGTAGCAGCGTTGCTCTCCTTCAAATGTCCTTCAATGGTCTGCTGCATTTTGTTCTTGATCCTCTAGCTGCGAGCTACGCTACTGATAAGCAGTGATCTGAATGTGTGCCACGATTTCTGACTGCAACTAAACAAAAAACTTATTGTATAACATTATTTCGTCGAGGTACTCGATAAAACTATGTATGACTACCTCTGGTAATCCAACCGGGAATTTAATAGGATTCTGTGAAAGCCATCTGCCATTTCGTCATGTGACCAAAATCTCTCTCCAGTGTATATTAATCTACACTCATGCTCATAAATTAAGGATAATGCTGATACATGGTGAAACAACGCTCTGGTGGGCGGTTTGCGAGTTTAAATCACCTCGGGGCATGACCACGCGGTGCATTTGACCTGCGGTCGTCGCACGGTGGCGCTGGAAGCAGTCCACATACGCTGAGGTGTGTTGGTGCGTGTCAGAGTTCGGTGCAGCGAGTAAGTGTGCAGACGTTTTCAGACGTGTTAATGGTGACTGTGTGTTGAAAATGGCTCAAACACATATTGATGACGTTATGCGGAGTAGAATACTAGGGCGACTGGAGGCTGGTCAAACACAGCAGGTCGTAGCACACGCCCTCCGTGTGCCACAAAGCGTGATCTCAAGATTATGGCAACGATTCCAGCAGACAGGAAACGTGTCCAGGCGCTACAGTATGGGACTTCCACAGTGTACAACAGCACAAGAAGACCGATATATCACCATCAGTGCCCGCAGACGGCCACGGAATACTGCAGGTAGCCTTGCTTGGGACCTTACCGGAGCCAATGGGACTGTTGTCTCCAGACACACAGTCTACAGACGACTGAACAGACATGGCTTATTCGCCCGGAGACCTGCAAGGTCCACTGACCCCTGGTCACAGGAGACCCCGTAAAGCCTGGTGTCAAGAACACAGTACATGGTCACTGGAACAGTGGTCCCAGGTTATATTCATTGGCGAGTGCAGTTATAGTCTGAACAGTGATTCTCGCCAGGTTTTCATCTGGAGTGAACCAGGAACCAGATACCAACCCCATAAGTCCTTATAAGGAACCTGTATGGAGGTCGTGGCTTAATGGTGTGGGGTGGGATTATGATTGGTGCATGTACACCCCGCATGTCTTTGACAGAGGAACCGTAACAGGTCAGGTGTATCGGGACGTCATTTTGCACCAGTATGTCCGCCTTTTCAGAAGTGCAGTGGGTCCCAACATCCTCCTGATGGATGATAACGCACAGCCCTACCAAGCTGCCATGTAGAGGAGTACCTTGAAACAGAAGATATCAAGCGAATGGAGTGGCCTGTTATTGAGACCTAAACCCCGTCGAACACGTCTGGGATGCTCTCGGTCGGCGTATCACTGCACGTCTCACACTCCTAGGACACTTTAGGAGCTGCAACAGGCACTGGCGCAAGAATGGGAGGCTATACCCGAGCAGCTGCTCGACTACCTGATCCAGAATATGCAAACCCGTTGTGCGGCCTTTGTACGTGTGTTTGGTGATCATATCCCATATTGATGTCAGTGCGCAGGAAACAGTGGCGTTTTGTAGCGTATGTGTTTCGGGACGGTTTTCTCAACTTATCACCAGTACCCTGGACTTACAGATCTGTTTCGTGTGTGTTCCCTATGTGCCTGTGCTGTTAGCGCCAGTTTTGTGTAGTGCCACGTTGTGTGGCAATTATCCTTAATTTATGAGCATCGCTGTTCTGCAATTCAGAATTAAGGAGTCTTAGAAACGAGTTTTTATACTAAGATCTGGAGATGATCGGAACTAGTTATCTAATTCGCGAATAAGTGATCTTGACCAGTAAAGATTTTCGAAAGAACTCGATATTCATTGAAACTTTTTATTGTCCGGGGTCAAATATCACATTCCGAATCATACTGATATCTTGTTTAAATCATTTTGTAATTTGTATTGACCAGGTGACTTGACGGTTTACCAGAGCACCATTTGAGAGGGATCTTCACGTTGTCTCTCAAATCATTTATACAGATTAGAAACAAGATAGGGTCTGCGACACTTGCTTGGGGAACATCAGATATCACTTCCGTTTCACTCGATGGCTTCCAATCAATTACTCCTAATGGTGTATTATCTTCAGAGCAAGCTTTGCTTTGGTGTTCGCTTTAGTTCTTAAGGCAATGTCTTTGTACATCACAGTACACTTCCAGTCTGTTTTACTTTCACATGCCTGCCGCATTTTCCAGTGTACTGATAGCGGGCGTATGTCGGCAGGTGGAGCAGCCGCCGCCCTCCGGCTGCCGGCAGCCCGAGGTGTACTGCGGGTGGCGGGGCCGCCGCTACCCAGACACGCGCTCCATGGGCTTCCCTTTCGACCGCATGCCTCGGCCCGGCGTTGACACCTTACAGCAGTTCCTCACTCCAAATATGAGAGTGCAGGAGGTTAAGATAAGGTTTACCGAGAAGATACTCCCCCCGCAATCTGCCCCGTTTAGAGTTGATTCCACCTGATTCGGAACCTTGTGTTCGCCAAATAACTCCTTAGTTACATGCACATATAATTGTAAAACTTCGATATGAACTAATAAAAATAAAATTACACGTAATATCATTTAGTTTCGGTAGCATTACAAACGTGAATTGTTATTAATTTTTTAACCTATGTAATAGTGTGCTGTGTTATAAGAATGAGCTACTACCATAAGTAATTAATTAAGGTCCTGATCCGTTAAGCCGTGCCCTACCATATGAATGTTTATGTGCTTGTGTACAATAGGAAATGCGATATGCCCACGAATAACGAAGTAGTCACAGACAAACACGATTACCTAATATAAATACAACGGTAATGACTGTGCATATCGGGGTATTCTAACACCCAACATTAAGGTCTCGGTGAGCACTAATCAAAATCTAGTCCAAAAGTTACATAGTGTGTATACTTCCAATTGTAGCCAAAAACAGTGCAATGAGGCAGTTCCCTCCTATTTTTAATCACTGGATTCTCGAGAAGAATAGTTAGACAACTGTTTCATTAAAGCAATGAAATGGTGACATTATTTGTTATTTTTTATGTTCCACACAAAATCTCACTTTTTTATTTGACATTTGACTGCATGTAACAATGTCGACCTACTTTTGTCTGTATATGACAGTAAGAGCGATTTCGCTGATCAGATTATGACGACGTGTAAATCCTGGTGACTGGTGTACACGGAATCAGATAGTAAAAGTTTTGTTGATCAGACGATTGTTCGTCAATGAGCTGAAAGTAGCTACAAAAATAAAAGTATTTTAACGATCTTGACTTAGGATTTTTTATCCACATATTTCAAAATATGTCACAATTGTATAAAAACGCAGTACACAGTCTTGAGACGTCGCCAGCAGCCAGCACAGCGCCCAGTGATCAATCTTTCTTCAACAGCAATTTAAGTGATACAGAGACGCGGTATTTAATATTTGGTAAGTTTGAGCCTATAACGCAACGGACTAGAAAGATATTACTCCATGCTATAGCTCAACCTCCATTTTGCTAAAAGCGAGCAGTCTGTGAGCCTCTGTGTTGTCATGCACGAGGATACCATTGTACTTTATAATGCACTCCAGTTTCTGTACGCGGAATGATCGGAACAAAATTTGCGAATATTTAGAACACACGACTGAAATAAGCTACACATTACCTATTAGTCACCATGGAAAGTATCTGTAAAGACTCAACCAGAATAATCATCACTGCAAGACTACTATTGCAGCAGACCAAAAACCAACCAGACGAGAACAGAACCAGAAACGGACAGAATGGCCATCTCCCATTCGAACTATGAGGCCTCGTGACTAGACACCTGCAAACGTTTCCTGTTGGCTGAGGGCCATAGTGTTACTCCAAAGATGTAAATACGCTCCAGTAAGACAAAAAGAGACAGCTCAAAGAGCTTGGCTAGACTAATCGAAGCTGACGATTGTATGAACTTGCGAAACATTGCAATGATAAAGTCGTGATTTCAGGAAGCAAAAAGTCCAGTTGAACAAGCAACTTTCAGACGCCAATGTTCTTGTTGTTTTGTATCACAAGAGTGCATGCCATGTTGTAAGCTCGATTTCAAGAATATGCGCACACATTACAACGAGAAAAAATTTAGAATCAATGATAGCTAAACCATTTCATGGTAATACAGTGCTGGCCATTACAGTTGCAACATCAAGAAAGATAGAAAATAACGAAATTTTACTTACTGTGCCTATAAAGTGTAGTAGAAAGAATATATGATTAAATTTGTAGCTGGTTTGGAGTGTATTGCGTTCCAGGTTCAGTGCACGAAAGTGCTACCTCAGGCACCAAAAATTCCAGTGACTGAGCATGTCTAACTAAGCTTGGACGACAGATATGAGAACGTCATTCGTTTTTGGTTCAAGTACGTGCCAGAGTTAACCAGTCGTAGTAGCTGGCGAGTGGAGGTGAACCATTTTCTCGCCAACGCACGACCAGATGTTTTTAATGGGTGACTGACCTGGAGCCACGGAAACAGCCGAATATCGTCTGTATCGAGGAAGTTCAGGACTGCATGGGGAACAAGCGGACTTTGACTTACCGTGCTGAAACACAATATCGAAGATAGAGCTCAGTCACATCATTAACACGTCCGAAAAGTAACGCTTGCTGTCCAAATTACCGGCTGTGTGAAGCAGACGTGATTGTGTTACGTACTCCCTGACACCCCATCATGCCAGGTGTTGGGCCGGTATGATGAAGACAAATGCAGTCTAGAACTGTTCGTTTCCCTCGGAGCCTCCACATACGTATATGTCCCACGGGATTCATCTCAGTGTGGGTGCCTGTCTTGCTTCAGATTAGATCATTTGCTGACTGAAGGTACGTGACGTCGTTGTACGATGCTGCACGGCCGAGATAACATATCTATCCTTTTTGGCGCTAGTCTCTGAGGTCCTGACTTGCACTAAGCATGGCCCTCCTGAACCCGTCGCTCTCATATTCAAGTGTGTCACTGGTTCACAAACAACGAGAGCAGTAATTTCGTGGAACGATAAAGTGCAGTTTCAGTAGACCATGAACCTGACGTTGTCGAATTCCTACACCTGCTGGTACACATTTCGCCGTATTACACGAGACACAACACGATCTCTCAACAATCGACCAACATTCAAATGCGATCTCTGACTTCGAAACCCGCTGAGCTATTTTTCCTTATACAGGGTGGTCAAAAATAGTCTAAAAACTTGTAAGGGTGTTGCTCTGTAAGTTGTGCTGAGAAACAATTATTAAGTAAAGAAATCGATACGTTGCGCCGTTTTCGAGTCAATTAGCACTGAAATTAACCAATCAGGGCGTTGCACACCAAAAATTCAAGCAGCCCTACAGAGACGGTGTCAACAAATTTGTTCTTCGTTTGGTTTCCTACAATCGAACAAGAGGGCGATACAAAAATGGGACGTGGGACGATAGTAAGGATCTAACCAGAGCCAAAAGATCAGCAGTCTCGTGCGCTGTCATCTGCACACGGAGAAAACGAACAGTAATTGTATCTGGCGGGCCGCTTGAATTTGTGCGCGCAACGGCCCGGTAGGCTACCTTCAGTGCTGATTAATTCGGAAACGGCGCAACTTATCAGATTTTTTTCGTTAACGACTACTGTCGAGCACAACCTACGCTGCAACATCCTTAGAATCGTTTCAGACTTTTTATAACCACTCTGTATATAGAACATCCGCTGAGGTGACAGAACTTATAGGATACCCGTAACACTGTGTCGGACCTCCTTTTTCCCGGCGTAGTGCAGTATCTCGACGTGGCATGGACTCAAGTCGTGGGGACCATCTCCAGAAATATTGAGCTATGCTGCCTCTATAGTTGTCCATAGCTGCAAATGTGTGGCCGGTGCAGGATTTCGTGCACGAACTGATATTTCGGTTACGTCCCAAAAATATTCCTTGGGATACATGTCGTGTGATATGGGCGGCCAAATCATTCGCTTGAATTGTCCAGAATGTTCTTCATACCAACCGTGAACAACCATGGCTCTGTGGCATGGTGCATTGTGATGAAGTCCATGTAGCCAAACATAATCATTTCCTGTCAGTGATCGGTTCAGTTGGACCAGAAGACCCAATGTACTCCATGTAAATACAGCCCACACCATTATGGAGCCACCAACAGTTTGCACAGTGCCTTGTTTACAACTTGGGTTCGTGGCTTTGTGGTGTCTGCGCCACACTCGCACCGTACCAACAGCTATTTGCAACTGAAATCGGGACTCATCTGACTAAGCTACGGTTTTTCAGTCGTCTAGGGTCCAATTCGAAAAATGCAATCCTGCAACTTCGCAACAAAATCGCACGGAATTTTCGACGTAAGTACCGTAACCACTTAACCAAACATATTTATTTACGCTGTATTTCATCGTTTGGAGGTTAGTTATTTTCACATAGGGCGCTTCTAACACTGTTTTCTACCGTAGGGCAACAACACACCAAAAATACTTCGCCACAATGGAATAATAAAAATCGAAAACGGACGATAATGTGAAATGTACACTCCTGGAAATGGAAAAAAGAACACATTGACACCGGTGTGTCAGACCCACCATACTTGCTCCGGACACTGCGAGAGGGCTGTACAAGCAATGATCACACGCACGGCACAGCGGACACACCAGGAACCGCGGTGTTGGCCGTCGAATGGCGCTAGCTGCGCAGCATTTGTGCACCGCCGCCGTCAGTGTCAGCCAGTTTGCCGTGGCATACGGAGCTCCATCGCAGTCTTTAACACTGGTAGCATGCCGCGACAGCGTGGACGTGAACCGTATGTGCAGTTGACGGACTTTGAGCGAGGGCGTATAGTGGGCATGCGGGAGGCCGGGTGGACGTACCGCCGAATTGCTCAACACGTGGGGCGTGAGGTCTCCACAGTACATCGATGTTGTCGCCAGTGGCCGGCGGAAGGTGCACGTGCCCGTCGACCTGGGACCGGACCGCAGCGACGCACGGATGCACGCCAAGACCGTAGGATCCTACGCAGTGCCGTAGGGGACCGCACCGCCACTTCCCAGCAAATTAGGGACACTGTTGCTCCTGGGGTATCGGCGAGGACCATTCGCAACCGTCTCCATGAAGCTGGGCTACGGTCCCGCACACCGTTAGGCCGTCTTCCGCTCACGCCCCAACATCGTGCAGCCCGCCTCCAGTGGTGTCGCGACAGGCGTGAATGGAGGGACGAATGGAGACGTGTCGTCTTCAGCGATGAGAGTCGCTTCTGCCTTGGTGCCAATGATGGTCGTATGCGTGTTTGGCGCCGTGCAGGTGAGCGCCACAATCAGGACTGCATACGACCGAGGCACACAGGGCCAACACCCGGCATCATGGTGTGGGGAGCGATCTCCTACACTGGCCGTACACCACTGGTGATCGTCGAGGGGACACTGAATAGTGCACGGTACATCCAAACCGTCATCGAACCCATCATTCTACCATTCCTAGACCGGCAAGGGAACTTGCTGTTCCAACAGGACAACGCACGTCCGCATGTATCCCGTGCCACCCAACGTGCTCTAGAAGGTGTAAGTCAACTACCCTGGCCAGCAAGATCTCCGGATCTGTCCCCCATTGGGCATGTTTGGGACTGGATGAAGCGTCGTCTCACGCGGTCTGCACGTCCAGCACGAACGCTGGTCCAACTGAGGTGCCAGGTGGAAATGGCATGGCAAGCCGTTCCACAGGACTACATCCGGAATCTCTACGATCGTCTCCATGGGAGAATAGCAGCCTGCATTGCTGCGAAAGGTGGATATACACTGTACTAGTGCCGACATTGTGCATGCTCTGTTGCCTGTGTCTATGTGCCTGTGGTTCTGTCAGTGTGATCATGTGATGTATCTGACCCCAGGAATGTGTCAATAAAGTTTCCCCTTCCTGGGACAATGAATTCACGGTGTTCTTATTTCAATTTCCAGGAGTGTATATTGAAAATCATGTTAACAGCCGTCTGATGATGAACTTGCCAGTTCGAAACTGGTAACGGCGCTATTTACCTAAATAAATAGCAGTATTAATAGTGGCTGGTTGCTGTTTTCTTCTTTGTAAGAATTAACCTACATTAATTGTACACAGCCACGGTCTCACCATGTCAGTTTTAGACAAAATAGCAGTGAGAAATAAGATCACGAACTACAGACATTATTTTCATTGACTGGAAATAACACAACGGGAAACCTGATAGTGGATAAGCACTATGTTTTCACTGTTGCTTATGGCCTTACACAGTTTCACAGACAACATCTTCGGCGTGATAGCTGTGTGATTCATGGGAGAAATCATGGTATGTCAAAACAGTTATCCTGATATGAAGGCACTTTTCTGACAGAGGAGGCTAAATCTGGAAAAGCATTAACACCCACCTCTACCTGGTGTTCAGTGCTTTCAGGTAGACGATAGAAACCACCTCCCCTCTGCATGAATGCAAATTTACTGGCCATCCGCATATGAATAATATTGGACACATCAGCTTGATATATCAACTAGTTTCAGGTCAAGTTAATTTCATACTTACATTAAACTATTTACTCTAATCTCATCATAAGTTGGCGCACGCACTATAATACTGCACACATTACTGACAAACGTTTTCAGCTGACACCAAGACCATGATGGTACCCCAACTGCTACATTACGGTTACGTGGCTTTTCTTTTTTGTCTATCTGAAAACCTGAGTCATGATCCCTAAGCAGTGAAGCAGATGCTGAGCTTATGAAGCTGAAAGGAGAATAACATCCTCCATTACAGATCTTGGTCACACTATTTTTCAGTGACTCATCTTATACTCTGAAAAAACTTTATATAATGACTGAGATGTTATGTTTCTCAATTTTCACCAACCCTACATTTTTGCACCAATTCCTACATTTTGTTATTTAAAAAATCTTTGCTGTATAATATTATTTAAGAAGTATCCTGTAACGTCCTCTCTAAACATGTTTTTTCAAGCCACAATTCACCTCCAGGAGCTGCTGGTAATAATTACTTTACTATATAATCAGTTTCAGTCCACAGCCCACCGTCAGATATTCTGTACGTCAATATACAGAATACATGAAAATCATTAAATATTGCACTGTCAGTATATAACTAACTGGAACACATGTTTACGAAAAACTCGCAAAATAAAACAGAAGAGGTAGAGGGCCAGTTGTGGCGTGAAAATTTACTGAGGTCAAAACATAAAGTACATTTTAATAATAGTTTGCTGAAAAAAATCTCAAACTTCACAAATATTGAAAATATAACAATAACGGAAAGACAGGAAACGAAACACTTTATGACAAAAAAACCTTGCAGTACAAGGAGTTATCGAAGAAAAACTCAATAAAAACACAAAAATCGACTTAATGCCAAATGACAAATGTCATCAACAATCGCAGTACAAATGAGTTATAAATCAAGCCAAATTAATCCAGAATTACTCAACAGCTCGTGTTGAACAGTATGATGAACTTAGCACCTGCTAAACTGACTCAGGGTCCAATTAAAGGTAAGTTTCATTGGTAAGCCAAAATATTTTAAGTAACAAGCAGGTGCAGTACAGTACACTACAGTTAACAAGATAATGATGCAAGGCCAATCCAAAGTGGTAACTCTGAGAACACCAAGAACAGTTACAAACTAAGAACGTAAATACACTAAGAAAAAACAAAATGACGCACCACAGAGGAATTATCTGAATTGAATGGGATGGAAATTCCTGGAAATGATGTATATGTACAGGTAAACAAATGATTACAATTTCAGAAAAACTGGATGATTTATTCAAGAGAAAGAGTTGATCCACCTTTGGCCCTTGTCCAAGCACTTATTGGGCTTGGCATGATTGATACGCGTTGTTGGATGTCCTCCTGAGAGATATCGGGCCAAATTCCGACCAATTGGTGCGTTAAATCGTGAAAATCTCGAGCTGGTTGGAGGGTCCTGCCAATAATGTTTCAAACGTTCTCAACTGGAGAGACATCGGCAACCTTGCTAGCCAAGGCATGATTTGGCGAGGACGAAGCAAGCAATAGAAACTCTCGCCGTGTGCCTGTGGCCATTATCTTGTTGAAATGTATTCCCAGGATGTCGTCGATGTACCACTGTCCTGCAAGGGTGCCGCAGATGACAACCAAATGGATGGTGCTATGAAAGGGAAGGGCACCTAAGATGATTACTCTCGGTTGATGGGCCGTATGGCGAGAGAAAGTGAGGTTGATGTCCCATCACTGTCCGGGACGTCGCCAGATACGTCTTCATTGGTCACTGGAGCTCAGTTCGAAGCTGAACTCATAACTGAAGCCAATTCTACTGCAGTCAATGAGATTTGAGGTGTGTCTGGAGACGCCTTGGACAGCAGTGGGACAAAAACATTACTGTCGCTCGCCATACGACATGACAACCAGGAGTGATGGTCTGGGGTGCGATCATCTTTTATACCAGGACCCCTTTGGTTGTCATCTGCAGCATCTTTACAGCAAAGACGCACTTCTGCGATATTATATGGCGGGTTTCGTTGCCGTTCATGGCAAGCCATCCTGGGCTTACATTTCAGCCAACCTGCACTCGATGAGAATTATTACTGCTTGTTTTAGTGTTTGCCAATTGAACAGAATTTATGAGGATAGCCCTCAGGGCACTCAACAGCTCTTATCAATCAATGCAAAGCCGAATAACTGCTTGCAGAAAGGCCAGAGGTGGAACAGTGCGTTATTGACTTACTTAATCTGTGAAGCTCTTTTTCTTGAATAAACTTTCCAATTTTTCTGAAATTGTAATCATTTGTTTGTATAGCCAGAATAAAATTTCCTTTACAAGTACTTTTAACAGCATTGTAAGTAATTCCGTTTAATGACTATGACGCTGTGAAACTTGTACTGTCGCAATGTGGAAGCAAAGCAGCTCTGAAATAATTACAAGTTAATTGTCGTAATGTAGAAGGACGTTTTTCATACTGTAGAAGTTAACAATCTGACTGCAAGAATTTTGAACAGTACAAACTACCTGAATAATGAACTTTAATGTAAAACCTACGATAATTAGTTTGCAAAACTGATTCCAGATCCATGAACTAGAAGTGATGCACAATACTGAAAATCTAACTGCTTATGAATGATATAAGTTGGCCCTGTTGAATAAAATGAAACATCAAATTGCAGGGTGACACTGAATAACAGGAATGTTTGAAATGAGTAGTGGCAGCGATGGGCAGGTGGCAGCACTGCGCGCTCGTGACAGCGAATAAACAGTCCACTATTTCAGTAATCATGGATCAGTGGAACGGACAACAGCGTACTTTAGCCATAAAAATGTTTTATATAAACAACGATAGTTTGGTAGCGGTGCAGAGGGAGGGTCGACTTTTTTTATAGTTTAGGACGTCATGATACCGTTCGGTCGAAACAAACGATAAAATGTTGGAGTATTAACGTTGAGGAGACTGGATCTGCCCTCAAGAAGACGCCAACACGACGACCAAGAAGTGTGCGCTCTCCAGCAAACATTGATGTTGTACGCGAGTCTGTCTTACAGAGCCCACGGAGTCTAATTCGTAAGCAAGCTGCAGTGGCTGGAACATCCCGGAAGAGAGTCCGCAGAATTCTTCATATTGATTTAAAATTTCATCCGTACAAACTACAGATGGTGCAACAATTGAAGGACAACGATTACCGGTTACGATTAGGATTCTGTCAACAAATGATAACAAAAATAGCCGGCAGCGGTGGTCTAGCGGTTCTAGGCGCGCAGTCCGGAACCGCGCGACTGCTACGGTCGCAGGTTCGAATCCTGCCTCGGGCATGGATGTTTGTGATGTCCTTAGGTTAGTTAGGTTTAAGTAGTTCTAAGTTCTAGGGGACTGATGACCACAGATGTTAAATCCCATAGTGCTCAGAGCCATTTCAACCATTTTTTTGATAACAAAAATAAACAATGACGATGAATTTCTAAACAAGTTGTGAATGTCAGATGAGGCACATTTTCATCTCGCAGGTTATGTGAATAAACAGAGCTACCGTTACTGGGCAAACACAAATCATAATGATGTTCATGAGCGCCCTTTATATGCTAGTAAAGTGAGAGTATATGGTGTGGTGTTTCATCACGTAGGATTACCGAACCGTCGTTTTTCGCAGATGAACAGGGAAACACAATAACTGTCAATGCCGATCATTACGTGGAGATTTTAAGAACTTTCGTTACACGTGCACTGAACAATTTTCCAAACGTTCAAGAAGCACGGTTTCTAGAGGACAGAGCGACATCACACATTGCACGGCAATCAATGGCATATGTGCGAGAATTGTTTGGCCACCGTGTAATTTCAAGATACGGTAACATTCCCTGGGTCCCTAGATAGTCAGATTTATCCGTTTGTGATTTTTTCTTGTGGGGTTATTTCAAGAGCAAAGCCTACACGACTCGACCAAGAGCCCTGGATGAGTTAACAAAGAGAATTCGGGATGCAATTCACAGTATCCCATCTGAGATGTTTCAGCGGTCAGTGAGGAATGTCAACAGCAGATTTCAGTGATGTATTCATACAGGAGGAATCCATCGAAAGGACATAATTCTTAAAAAATGATAAATTCCATCAATGTTTCGTAAATGACAAAGTTGTAAGGTTTCAATTACTAGGAATGCAATTTCTTTCCTTCATCTCTTCTAGTTTTATTTGATTGTGGAAATGTTCCCGTTTTTCTGTGTCATCCTGTATTTAGTCGATACCTCTATTCTGCGCAAATCTGGCTAATGGGTTGCAGTACTGACCTGTTTTGCGCGGTTGTACGCTAAAGCTGCAGATTACTATATCTACACAGAGACAATCTTCAGGTGCAATGAGTTCTCTGTTAGCTGCAAATCGAAGTATACCATTGGGAAAACCATGATCAATTAAAAATTGTAAGAGAAAGGTAGGTAAAAAATTAAATATGGGCATAAATGACAACACTAAGGTTTTTTTTCATACTGTGAAAAACTGTAAAAGGCTGATTTTAAATTTAATGAACATCGTAACACCCAAACAATATATTTTCCTATCCTTCAAATCTAGCAACTCTCAGTGCAATAACCAAGTTAGTCCAATAGCGCAGCGAAAATGAAAAAAAAAATAATATCAGTTCAATATTTACCTCTGACATCCCACTTCTGGTATACACTTACTTCCATTAAACATCCTCATCCACAAATCAGTTTCCATTACAATCTTGATATAATCATGTTCATTTAACATATTGATAAATTGAGAGTTTACATTTGAAACATACCACTACCACTGCTTCGTCATTCTAACACAACTTAACATTATATGCACACTGCGCCCTCGCGCACACCAGAGATAATAACCTAAATTCTGCGATACAGCTTTACAACGTCGCTGCTCGCTCACAATCATTTCAGATACCAAAATTATACATGACACCTGTCAATAGGCTTTCACCTGATGCTTTTTCACCTTACATCCTATGATGGCTGTCTATGAACGAAACGAATAGACATATTTGTTGTACGGTCGCAGGTTCGAATCCTGCCTCGGGCATGGATGTGTGTGATGTCCTTAGGCTAGTTAGGTTTAAGTAGTTCTAAGTTCTAGGGGACTATTGACCTCAGATGTTAAGTCTCATAGTGCTCAGAGCCATTTGAACCATTTTTTAATTGGCTAGCCGTGAAGAGAAAAAGCATTTCAGCGATGGCAAAAAAAAAAAAAAAAAAAAAAAAAAAAGTTCAAATGGCTCTGAGCACTATGGGACTTATCTTCTGCGGTCATCAGTCCCCTACTAGAACTTAGAACTACTTAAACCTAACTAACCTAAGGACATCACACACATCCATGCCCGAGGCAGGATTCGAACCTGCGACCGAAGCGGTCGCACGGTTCCGGACTGTAGCGCCTAGAACCGCTCGGCCACCCCGGCCGGCTCAGTGGTTGCATACACATTATCAGCATTAATAAACTAATTATACAACAGGCCACACAAATGCAAAAAATGGTCGGTATTATCACGAAAGTATGAGTATCCTGAAAGAGTGTGCTGATTAGATATATTTAATTTGCTGAAATGTACTGCTGACAAAGGCAGATCTACTTTCGTGACCATGTTTTTCGGACGACGTGAACTCCCGCTCACAAGGCACAAATGGCTAGCTTCTGCATTCCTGAAGCGCACATTATTCTCAGCTGCTGACAATACACTGACCATTGCGTTGTGCGACGTATCAGTTGCTTACTTTTCTCAATAACAACTATTTTATTTGCGAATCACAGATTGTCAGTTTGGCAAGAAGTAGGTGAGTAACCAGCATCTGGCATGTATCTGTCATTCCGCCTGAAGGGAACGTTCGTCATTATTTTAATACCACTCAGATGAAGAAGAGGAATAAAAATCCATTGGTAAGTTCCCATTCCAATCGTTCAGTATTAAAAATACGATAGATTATGGGGATTCAACCGACTTTCCAACAGAATTAACGATGTATTTTTGTGGAAATTGTTAACTTTTTCTCATTCGAAGAAACATCACCATTTATGAGTAATGGACACATTTATCTTGTTGACAGGTTTAATCGTACTTCTTTTGCCAAAACATAGTATACTTTGCACAAATTCCTTTTTGCAGCAGCTACTGTGACAGAATTCTGAAACAGAGTGTCTCATTAAACAAGTAATTGGCGGCCAGAGAGCTAAATATCTCACAAAAAACCTCATTGTACCGGTTTGCGGTAATATAAGAGAAGAAATTTCATGTTTATTTTCATACTAGGAAACTCTTGTCTCACTAGCTGTCGATAACTCTTAAAAAATTATAGTCACTGGAGTGAAAAAACTGAAACAGAAAGTACAGCTTCTGAAATGTCGCCATTGATGAGAAAGTTTACGAACTGGCAAAATACTCTCCTCCTTATGTGCCATCATTGGCCAAAATCTCATTTCGATGTCTGGAGTGGTTTAGTAGACATGAGGGATGTTGTGAATATTTCATTCTCGCGGGTGTGATATCGGGAGTGAACGCGTTACATAGGATCCATTTTCTCGGGATCGGAGACAGATAGAGACCTCCTCGAAAGTCTACAGAAAAATTCAATATGTTAGCTAAGTTTCATATGCTTCGACATATGGTGTAATATGCACCAGACGCAAAATCATAGCGACCTCTATTTTTCATTGGAACCTTTTCGAATTTTGCGTATCGTCTTACTAAAATGTATACATCACAATAAGTATGACAATTAGCGACATGATGAGCACTTCACCATGAAGCTGACATATAACGCTACAAATAAGGCAAAAATCAAATATTTTTACTGAATAGTTTCTGTAAAATTGTTTGAGAAAGATTACAGGATGCGCGCGCTTTGGTTCTGTCACTGCCAATCGGCGCATGAGAAGGATGTGTACGCGTCTCAGTACGCGCAGGACCAGTGCGACACGTGCGAAGCTTGCGCGTCGCGTCGTGTAGTCTGGCTATAAGTTTAACATAGCTATCTGGGATCGTTCTTTGGTTATCATCTTCCGTAACAAATTCTCACGCCAGGCGTTATCATACTCCCGTTCCACGTCCAGGAAAACAGCAGTGGTTTAAGGTCTCGTATTGACATTCTTCGTGACATGTTCCGTAATTCTCAACACTTACAGCTCCGCCGAAATCTTCCGCCGGTAGCCATACTGCTCTGGTCGGATAGTCTCATCTACAGTTAAAATGCCCTGTAGTATGTCCTTCATGATTCTTCCGAAAGTTTTTCCAGGACTCCTAAGTAAATTTATCGGTTTGTGACTGGCAGGTTAAGTCTTTCCTTGGATCTGGAATAGGAATGACGTCTACTAGCAGTCATTTTTCTGGGAAATAGCAGTGGAGCAAGCAGCTATAGTAAATTTAAGTCAATAGGACACTTGATTTCATTGGTAGTCTCTTGAGTTGTTCATTTGTTATTGCATCTGGACCAGGTCCTTTGTTGTTCGCAAGATTCTTTAACTTGGTCCTCGTCCGCTGGGTGTTGTTAGTCGAGGTGCATTCTTGATCTGTTATATGGCTACCCGTCGCGCTGTTTGATTAGTTCTTATATCGTACTCTCTTTTCCGGACGGCCAGGCTTTTGCTTTTTCGAATGGGTCGTTTGTGAGTTCGTTCCCAGTCTCCGGCGGGTTTTTGGGTATTTTCTCCCTCTCAGTCTTCTAACAAGTTGCTACCATCTCTAGTTTGTAGCAGATAATTCGGCATCTAAGTCTTCGCATTTCTCAGTTTCCCGTTCCAGTCATCGCACCAGTAGTTCACGCTGCACTCTAATTAAGTCCCGTCTCGAAACTGTTGCCACCTCTTTCTGGTTCAGTTTTTCTGATATTTGAGTTCCTGTGATAACGAAGGTAATGCCTCCTGTCGCAATCTGTTGGGTATTATCTAATGGCCTCCATGGTCGGTGTTAGTACCTTTTCGATTACGTAGTCAATAGCAGCATCTATGTTTTCTTTAGCAGCGACGTTTATAGTTAGTCTGACGTCGTCGTTCTTATATCTGTTGAACCTGTTACAATCAGCATCAGTCGTCTTGCAACGCAGTAGTTGTTTTATAGCTGCTTGGATTTTTCTAGGCTATGAGTAGGCTCGAGAGATCCCCATGTGGTGGGGTCAAGATCTTCCTCCAAGTTCAACAGCTGCTCCCCCTGAACTCCCTCTGGTTGAGTGTCATATCGAGTTGAGGTCACTAACGAAAAATATTTTCTGGGACCCGTGAAATATCATCTGTGAGCTGGTGCGCTGCTGGCGCCAGTCTCCATCGATTGTCATCCCGATCGTGGTGAGTCGATTTTCGATGCCTGCTTGTCTTCTTCGCATCCTTGGCGGCGCGCGCGCTCAGCAGGGGCTGGCCTTCGGGCATCAGCTGTGTGAGCGACAGTGACGTGTGGCGCTGGCAAGTGACCGAGTCGGTACGACGAAGGAGCGTGGGCAGCTGCTGCGGCGTGTTTCGCCGTTTGAATGCAGAACCGCTGCCGATGGTGATTGGGATTTCCTGGAAATCTGAAGTACAGATTTCCTTCGCGCATGTTATATGCTACTCAAAGTGAACGAACCGGAGTCGTCGAATTGTTTCTTGGTGCGTTCTGTTCACGTTAATTGAATACCCGAGTGCACTGGAAACTATCTTGGTTGTTTCAGCTATTTGCCACTGTACTTGGTCTGAGCGCCTGATATGTTGACGGTATTTAAGGGAGTGCTAGCTATGCACAACAAATAGACATGAAGCTTTGCTTGATGCGTAGCTAGTACGTAAGTCTATGCCTGACGTTCAAGAACGGGCCGAAATAATTTTCCTCATTCCTGTTTCTATGTTATTTTTTTATTACTTTGTTCTAAGGAATTGGCTAATCAAATTTCAAGAGCCGTTACTGGGCAAGTGGTCACCTAGGTTAGTTCGGCTTGAGTTCATTGGTGCCGTGTATAATCAAAGGTTTATTTATAACCAGTTGGGCAGATATGTTCGTCTATCTGATGCGCCAGAATGTTGTCTGCCGCTGATGTGTTTATGTTTCTGATAATTGGCAGTGGTCGACGTGAGCAAACACCAATCGGGGTATCACGGTGAAAGAGGGAAATTTAAGGACCTGGATCGGTGTCTGTGGTTACGTTGCTGGTGTCCTGCAATTCCGTCTTTCTGGTGGAGCGTTGTGGTTTTCTGGAAGCTTAATTGTAGCCCAACGTTGAGTATAGATCCATTGTACCTTCTCGTTCGTGAATCTCCTCTATCTGGAAGCACCTTTCGGTCTGCTCGCGTCCATCACTAATGTTAAATGTAAAAATTGTAACGGCTCAATGTTAAGAATATTTAATATCTTATTATTATATTCTGGACATTAAATGTATGTGAACCTCGTACCTGTGAGTAATACTAAAGAGGAGCTTAGTCGAGTGCATTAATCTGATAATACTTTTAATTTGTTACAATTGCTTAACATCAGTCCATGGAAGCTGTTTTAGAATTTGACTTGGGTTCTGTGAAAGCCAATTCCTATGTAAGTCATGAAGCATTCAGTTATATCAGTTAAATTTGATTAATGGTGGTTTGATGGAAATTGTTTTAATTAGTAAAAATTGCTTGAGTAAATTTTGAAAGATCTGGGTCTGTCACATTTAAATGCATTATTGTTCCAATCTGAGTACTGCTGCTGGTTCTGTAGGCCAGATGCCTTTTATTATAATCGTGTTACTCTTGTATTCATTAACAACATATGTTTGTAATTAAGAAGTGTTTGGCAATTACAAACTGGTTATGTGTTTAATTTCGATGTGTCTAAAGTAAAGACGCATCGGTCTGTGCCTCTTGAGGTACTAGCTGGACATTTGGTCTTAAATAAGACGCTACCAAGGTTACTTGTCCTGTTGTTGTCTATATGGTTACTGCCGTTGTCTCAAGTTGTTGAAACGGTCGCAGCCTTTCTTCCCGATGAGCGATGTTGTCGCGGAGGAAAAATGCCGTCCCACCTCCTCTTCTATTTTGTCTGTACGCTCTAAAGCCACTCATAGTCCGTAGTCGGAAGCTTTCAGACATTCAGTGATGTGTTTCTGTTAATAACAGAACGTCATAATGTTATTGGAGTCCTGTAGTTCCGCTCTTGTTTCAAACTCCAATCGCATTCCAAACGAAGATTTTTAAATCGTTCGTGTTTCTCCTATCCGTGGTGTATGGTACTTCTAGTCAACGATGTTCTCTAGATCTTCGACTAAGTAATGGTGTCAGGTGCTTATGTGTTGTACGAGATTGTTACCATCTCGTTTTCCCGGTTGCTCAGTACACTTGAACACAATTTTCCTCTTGAGGGCATTCTTCATGGTGCATCTTGGTGTTTGTTTTCAGTCCATGCTGATGTGCTGGCATCTGTCGTCACAGTTGTTTTTTTTGTCGTTGTTGGTGTCAATACTTTCACAGCAGTCAAAGTTTTAGCTTTTGGTTCAACACTTGTTCGTGCCTTGTGGACTGGAATGGCTTCTGGCGTTTCTTCCATCCTTTTCAATCCGTTGGATGACCATCCTGTTTGCAGTTTCCTCATTTCGTTGGTTTGTTCTTCGGGGTACAAACTTCACTGTTGTGGCGTGTTCCGCGTCTAACGCATCTTGCCGGAAGCGAGCAGTAGTTTCTTGTATGCGTCCATCTTTGACAATTTGTACACTGAGGTGGGATCTCTCGTGGAATGTAATTTTTTATTGTGACTTTTACGCAAATTATATATTTGACGTCGTAGATGGCACCTAGTTTCTGATTTTTCGACAGAGTAGCCGTAAATACGGGTTGCGGAACCATACGTCCAGTTTTGGGATCCTTCTCGGAGCGTGAAACCTTTGCTGTAGGGCTTCTTTTTCTTCTGTATCTGTTGGCAGGTATTTAATAATCTCTTGTCTGGTTCCTGATGGGTGTAGAACGGCTTTTGTTAACTTGGCAAGAATTGAATCCTCTAGTGTAGTCTTACATGAGCGGGAAGGCGTGCCGGTCCCTGGCACGTATCTCCCCGGCACTGAACGGTGGCGCAGGTGTTGATCGTTGCACGGTCTGATGAATTCCGATTCTTTGTTCATCACTCGGATGGGAGTGCGCGAATCCGTTGTCTTTGCGAACAACTCCTTGATACCTGTACTGCAGGACGGTACCTCGATTATGCTCTGGGAAACATTCACGTGGTCATCTAAGTATCCAGTGGAGCTTGTGCAAGGCACCAGGACGGTCAAGGAGTATCGTACAACGGCAGTGGCATTTTTCAACAAGATAATGCGTCATGTTACAAGGCTAGGAGTGTGATGGAGTGGTTCGAGGAGCACAGTGGCGAGTTCCAGTTGATATGCTGGCCCCCAACTCGCCAGATCTCAACCCTATCGAATACATCTGGGATGCGATTGAACGTGGCGTCAGAGTTTATCTCCACCACCCCTACCCGGAATTTACGGGAATTAGGTGGCTTCTGCTGCGATGTGGAGTCAACGTCCTCCAGCGACCTACCAAGGTCTCGCTGCTTCCATACCACGACGTACTGCCGCTGTTATCCATGCTCAAGGTGGACGTGTCAGCTGTTAGATAGGTGGTAATTATGATCTGGCTGATCAGTTTATATCTATACTAAATTCCACAAGAAAGAATTTTTACGCTTAATTAACAAGAAGAGTTCTATCGAAGTTATGTGAACTGGCGTGCAGCAGCAACATCTAGCGTGTCAGAATGTAGGCACGCCACTCGTCGCTGCATGACAGTCCAACTCGTTTCCTCAGAGTCAGCATGTATGTCACAATGATGTTCATGGTACTCAAAATTTGTAACTTGGTGGCGAAGCTTCTATGGCTAATTATTATGACTGTACTGCATCTACTCGTGTATGGAAATGTTGTCATATTTGCTTAAAATTTGTGTTTGTGTATTTGTATGATTTGGAAATATTTGTACGTGAATCTCTTCGTGTGTGCTTATTTTCAGTATTAAGGATGGTTATCGTTCACTAAAATTAACAGCCTGATAAACATTTATGGTCAGTGACTGAATTTATAACAAAATATTTGTGGTCAGTGACTGGATTCATAACAAAATAAAATTGATGTATTCCGGTTATCAGTATAACGTCTGCAGAACGAGATTTTCACTCTGCAGCGGAGTGTGCGCTGATATGAAACTTCCTGGCAGATTAAAACTGTGTGCCCGACCGAGACTCGAACTCGGGACCTTTGCCTTTCGACCGAGCGAGGTGGCGCAGTGGTTAGCACACTGGACTCGCATTCGGGAGGACGACGGTTCAATCCCGTCTCCAGCCATCCTGATTTAGGTTTTCCTTTCTTTCAGGAGTGCTAGTTCTGCAACGTTCGCAGGAGAGCTTTTGTAAAGTTTGGAAGGTAGGAGACGAGATACTGGCAGAAGTAAAGCTGTGAGTACCGGGCGTGAGTCGTGCTTCGGTAGCTCAGATGGCAGAGCACTTGCCCGCGAAAGGCAAAGGTCCCGAGTTCGAGTCTCGGTCGGGCACACAGTTTTAATCTGCCAGGAAGTTTCAGTATAACGTCTATTCATTAAAACTCACACGAACTATTTGCTTCAGTTTCACCATAAGATATACTACAGGGGATGGGCAAAATAATGTTAACAGTGGTAGTAATGGGATGGTTGTGTTTGACGGTTAACAACGCAGGTAAGGCAAGTGTCGAGCTGGACTGTGCGTTTTCATTACGGACTAGGCATCAGTGCAGGCTGTTCACGAGTAGTGCACACATTCGTATTTGCATTCAGAGACCGAGATCGACCTAACAGACTTACAAAGAGGGAAGATTGTGAGGCCCCGATTAGATAGAGCATCGGTAACGAAGACAGCCAACTTATTGAATGTTTCAAGAGCAACTGTTTCAACAGTCACGACAGCCTGCACAAAGCATGGGAAGACATCATCGTGTAAACGTAATAGTGGGCGCAAATCAAAACTAAATGACAGAGATTGTCGTCTGCTTACACACAAATTGTGTCAAATCAATAAAAAACTACAGCGGCTAAAGTGACTGCACAGCTCAATAGTCATCTTCGAGACCCCGTATCTATCGACACTTTCGGCCGAGAACTCCATCAAGCGAATATTCATAGACGATCTGTTACACCGAGACCATTAGTGATGACAACCAACTCAAAGAAGCGTAAAACATGGTGTCGGGGGCGTAAATCATGGGCGGCTGATCAGTGGAAAGACGTTATATGGTGCGAGTCAACGTTTTCGTTATTTTCAATATCCTGCGGGATTTGCGTCTGGAGAATACCAAAAGAAGCCTACAATCCTGAATGCTTGATGCCAACGGTTAAGCAAGGAGGTGAAAGTGTGATGGTGTGGGCAGCCATGTCATGGTATTCTGCTGGTCCCATCACTGCTCCCAAAAGCTGTGTTACAGCCAACGATTATGTTAACAATTTAGGTGATCAGGTGCACACCATGATTCAAATGTTGTTCCCCAACAATGATGCCACATTTCAGGAGGATAATGCACTCAGTCACACAGGCAGGACAGCACACTCGTGGTATGAGGAGCATGCAACTGAACTGCAGCGTCTTCCCCAGGGCAGCACAGTCCCCGGACTTGAACATTATCGAACCCATGGAGGAGGTATTGGAGCGCAGACTCCGGAACAGATTTCCACCTCCAGCAGTTAGGAGAGGTTTTGATCGAAGAGTGGCGTAACATTCCACTGGGGCTATAGAATCATTATATGCCAGTATTCCAAGAAGAATCGTAGCTGTACTGTGGGCAAATGGGCGTCCAATCCCTTATTAATAAACCATTCCCAAGTAAGTACAGGTATTCACATTATTTTGCCTATCCCCTGTACTTCTAACAGCAACAAACACCATCTCTGATCTATCCTTTGAAAAATTTCGGTTGAACTTATCTCCAGCTTTAGCCTGCTTTCAGTGCTTGTAATGATTTGAGCTAGCGCTTGGAGCTCTGCTTCTTCCGGCCCCTCCCGCCGGAGGTTCGAGTCCTCCCTCGGGCATGGGTGTGTGTGTTGTTCTTAGCATAAGTTAGTTTAAGTTAATTTAAGTAGTGTGTAAGTCTAGGGGCCGATGACGTAGGCAGTTTCGTCCCTTAGGAATTCACACAAATTTGAATGTATTGCTTCTTCCCCAAAACAATTACTACTGTTCTACCTGTGGTTCCTATATATACCGTTGTCGTTTGTACTGTACCCTTTAAGACTGAAGCCTTTTTGTTCTTTCCCGGAACTCTACACAGCCTTCGCTATACAATTAGCCGCCTCCTTTATGTAGTGGACACCAGGTATATTAAGCGGAACCCTAAGAAGCAAGTCAAGGAATCTGCAGGCTACATTGTCGCCGTCTGACCATGTGATTCAGGCCCTCCAATGCTGCAGATGGTGAGCTTTGTTCGTATCTTGCAAGTAACACTGGCAGTCTTTACCACTTCAGATAGTCACCCGAGCCGAGAGAGAATCTCTTCTGATCCAAAACGACACACATCATTAGTACCGATATGAGGCACTATCTGCAGTTGGCGGTACACTGTACTCTTCATGGCATCCAGAACGACGTGCTTCACATTTGGAATGACTCCTCTCGGTATGTACACAGACTGCGCACTGGACTTCTTCCTTTCCTTAGCAGCCAAACCCTTAAGTCACCCAGTTATGCACTAACACGGGCACTCCCAACTACCAGTAGTCACACCCTCTCTGAATACCTGGTTCTTCCTGGCCGAGAGGCTTTGTATGAAACAGGTAAAGCGACTGTAACTGGCTCTGGATCTTTATCAGCTGCAGATAGCGCCTGGACCCTGTTTGTTAGATGAACTGGGTGGGCCTTTTGATCGACTCCTGGGAAATCTTTCGCTGACTGCCACATCTTGAAACAATTTCACACTCGACAATGGCTGAGGGGTCAATCTTATTGCTGGCATTAACCGGGCCAACCTTGGTAGTGGACTGATCGGAGGACACGTGGAATGTGTTGGACGTCCGTTGGATCCCAACGTTCTCCCCCTGTGATGCCCATCACTGCTAACAGCCACCATCTGTGTGACCGAGCGGTGTCTTCCCTGGAGCTGTGACCGAAGGATAACCAGGTCAGCCTGCGTCCGAAAGCAACAGTCAGTCTCTATCCATACTAAAGACGGCAGAAGTATACGCTACACAGTTATACTAGTAGGACTGTGCAGTGAAACAAGCAATAAATTTACGAATTAAACTATTAGGGGCCGGCCGCTGTGGCCGAGTGGTACTAGGCGCTTAAGTCCGGAACCGCGCTACTGCTATGATCGCAAGTTCTAATCCTGCCTCTGGAATGGATGTGTGTGATGTCCTTAGGTTAGTTAGGTTCAAGTAGTTCTAAGTCTAGGGGACTGATGACCTCAGATGTTAAGTCCCATAGTGCTTAGAGCCATTTGAACCATCTTTGAAACTATTAAGGACAAACGTAAATGAAAATAATTCGGTTCTTTCAGAAACTCATAAAAATTTGCAAACGAGCGCTGTACTTTCCTGTTATCCTGATGGAACAAGAACTGCTACCTTACTGAACCCTAACTGGTGTTGGGTGTTCAGACCAAAACAAATGAAAGCATGTATCGATAGAGAGACGATAATTATACACGTCACATATGTTAAAACGCACGTCTGTGCCTAGTAAGCACACAAACGAGCAAGAAATTTGCGAATTATACAATTAAGTACAGAGATAAATGGAAATAATTCGCTTCTGTTTGAAGCTCGTATAAATAATTCAAGAAAGAATGCTGTACTCTCCTGCGGTCTTGGTGGAATAAGAGCTGACGTCTTATTGCGCTTTAACTAGGGCCTGGCCGCAGATGAACTGGGTGGGCTTGTGGCAGTACAGGCGGCGCATCTATACACGCCACAGTTATTAAAATGTGGGACTGTGGCTGATAATCACACAAACATGAAAGAAATTTGTGAATTAATATGCGGCTAAATGAAAATAACACGCATTTGTTTGAAGATCGCATAAATAATACACACGTGAACGCTGTAGCCTCCTGTGGTCCTGCTGGAAGAAGATCTGCCGCCTTACATTCAAAGACGGACGTTGCTTCTTAAGTTTCACACTTTCGATGCATTTTACAAATTTTAGTTTCGTCTGTTGGTTTATTAGGATGAAACATTTAGCTTGGTTAATCAGATTCTGAAGTATTTTAAGGTGGCCCCTCCCAGCTCGTAAATATCACAATCACCGCCAAGAGCTACTAAGAAGCTGTATTTATTACACATAAAGTATCCTGTATACCAATGGAAAGATAGTCATATTGATGGTTCTTATTTCTCCATAGCACTTCTTAATGTTGTTATGGGCGTCATAGAAACATTTGAGATGTGGTGTACATTCGAATGTTGAAAATTAGGTGGACTGAAAAGGTAAGGAATGAGGAGTTTTTCCGCAGCATCGGCGAGGAACTGAAAGGATGATTGGACAAGTGTTAAGACACCAGGTATTACCTTCCATGTTACCAGAGGGAGCTGTAAAGAATAAAAACTGTAGAGGGACACAGAGATTTACGATTGCAATACATTCAGCAAATAATTGAGGACGTAGTTTGCAAGTGCTACTCTGAAACGAAATTTCTGGCACAGGAGAGAAATTCGTGGCGGGCCATACCAAAGCAGTCAGAAGACTAATGAAAGAGAATAAAAATAGCGGCATCAATCCATTTCCTCCTCACACATGCTTCAACAGAATTGTTTCAACAGAAATTTAAAAAAAATTTACCCCCTTAGTAGTTGAATTTCCAAAAATGCTGAAACACTATTTTTTTTATTCCGATTGAGAAACCAGATACCAGTTTTCGTAGTTCTTGCTTTGAAATTGCGTTGATAGCGAAATACTTTCGAAAAGCCTTTCATCTCCTATTTCACTCTTTTAGGGGTGGAATTTCGGACAATCCGTTGTTAAACGATGCCTACACCCTCTCTAAATTTCAAGTATCTACCTTTAGCGGATTTGGGCTGCGCGACGACGTGTAGCCGGCAATTGTGGCCGAGCGGTTCTAGGCGCATTAGTCTGGAACCGCGCGACCGGTACGGTCGCAGGTTCGAATTCTGCCTCGGGCATGGACGTGTGTGATGTCCTTAGGTTAGTTAGGTTTAACTAGTTCTAAGTTCTAGGGGATGACCTCAGATGTTAAGTCCCATAGTGCTCAGAGCCATTTGAACCATTTGGTGACGTATCATTGAGGAGTCATGTCTCGAAAGTCGCTGCTTTACATCAAGAACAAGACTGGTGCTAAGATGATGCCTTCAGGCATTCCCATATTGATTTATTTTGGATATGGTAAATGTTTAACCGAATTTTCCCTTCATATGACGACAGTACTATCTCGTACTAATTAACTTTTTATCCCTGGGATTCACAGTCATGTAGAACTTTACAAAAGCCATCATATTTACGCTAGTGACTGTAACATTTTCTTTATTTCACGATTGCAGTTTCTGCCTTAGGCTATTATCAAGTGAAGATGCTATGGCTATTAGGCCATGTCAACCTAAAATGAGCTGACACTTTTATCTGTCGTATTTAATAGTAATGACAACAATATACAAATGTGTCTGCTCATTTTAGGTTGACATGGTCTAATAGCCAAAGCATCTTAACTTGATAATGGCCTAAGGTCGAAATTGCAATCGTGAAATAAAGGAAGTGTTACAGTCACTGGCGTAAATATGATGTCTTTTATATCTCGTACGAACTTGATTATTTCATGTAACGTGCTTCCATCGCTGAAGAACAACACTTCCTTTGCCTTAAGCCTCGGTCTATGGCTTCAATGTAATCTAGGCATTTACCTTCTTACGGATTCATAAAATAAAATGAAACGAGCTCTGTT
Source organism: Schistocerca americana (assembly GCF_021461395.2). Lineage (NCBI taxonomy): Eukaryota > Metazoa > Arthropoda > Insecta > Orthoptera > Acrididae > Schistocerca > Schistocerca americana. Next base: position 634,673,464 of record NC_060120.1, on the reverse strand, counting down.
TCGTGCACGATTGTACAGGGTGTTTCAAAAATGACCGGTATATTTGAAACGGCAATAAAAACTAAACGAGCAGCGATAGAAATACACCGTTTGTTGCAATATGCTTGGGACAACAGTACATTTTCAGGCAGACAAACTTTCGAAATTACAGTAGTTACAATTTTCAACAACAGATGGCGCTGAAAGTGATGTGAAAGATATAGAAGACAACACAGTCTGTGGGTGCGCCATTCTGTACGTCGTCTTTCTGCTGTAAGCGTGTGCTGTTCACAACGTGCAAGTGTGCTGTAGACAACATGGTTTATTCCTTAGAACAGAGGATTTTTCTGGTGTTGGAATTCCACCGCCTAGAACACAGTGTTGTTGCAACAAGACGAAGTTTTCAACGGAGGTTTAATGTAACCAAAGGACCGAAAAGCGATACAATAAAGGATCTGTTTGAAAAATTTCAACGGACTGGGAACGTGACGGATGAACGTGCTGGAAAGGTAGGGCAACCGCGTACGGCAACCACAGAGGGCAACGCGCAGCTAGTGCAGCAGGTGATCCAACAGCGGCCTCGGGTTTCCGTTCGCCGTGTTGCAGCTGCGGTCCAAATGACGTCAACGTCCATGTATCGTCTCATGCGCCAGAGTTTACACCTCTATCCATACAAAATTCAAACGTGGCAACCCCTCAGCGCCGCTACCATTGCTGCACGAGAGACATTCGCTAACGATATAGTGCACAGGATTGATGACGGCGATATGCATGTGGGCAGCATTTGGTTTACTGACGAAGCTTATTTTTACCTGGACGGCTTCGTCAATAAACAGAACTGGCGCATATGGGGAACCGAAAAGCCCCATGTTGCAGTCCCATCGTCCCTGCATCCTCAAAAAGTACTGGTCTGGGCCGCCATTTCTTCCAAAGGAATCATTGGCCCATTTTTCAGATCCGAAACGATTACTGCATCACGCTATCTGGACATTCTTCGTGAATTTGTGGCGGTACAAACTGCCTTAGACAACACTGCGAACACCTCGTGGTTTATGCAAGATGGTGCCCGGCCACATCGCACGGCCGACGTCTTTATTTTCCTGAATGAATATTTCGATGATCGTGTGATTGCTTTGGGCTATCCGAAACATACAGGTGGCGGCGTGGATTGGCCTCCCTATTCGCCAGACATGAACCCCTGTGTCTTCTTTCTGTGGGGACACTTGAAAGACCAGGTGTACCGCCAGAATCCAGAAACAATTGAACAGCTGAAGCAGTACATCTCATCTGCATGTGAAGCCATTCCGCCAGACACGTTGTCAAAGGTTTCGGGTAATTTCATTCAGAGACTACGCCATATTATTGCTACGCATGGTGGATATGTGGAAAATATCGTACTATAGAGTTTCCCAGACCGCAGCGCCATCTGTTGTTGAAAATTGTAACTACTGTAATTTCGAAAGTTTGTCTGCCTGAAAATGTACTGTTGCCCCAAGCATATTGCAACAAACGGTGTATTTCTATCGCTGCTCGTTTAGTTTTTATTGCCGTTTCAAATATACCAGTCATTTTTGAAACACCCTGTAGGTGGAAGTTACGGGTCTCGGTGTAGGAGCAGAGCGATGTTCCGCGGAGAGCTGGTTTGTGTGGACAGCAAGGGAGGCGTCGCCGGGGCGGCAGTGGCAGGGCTGCCTGGCGCTGGCGCGGGGCTCGCCAACTTGGCCGTCCCCTGCCGCCTGCAGCTGGCGTCCAGCTGTCTCCTGGCCGCGGCGCCCAAGTCTGGCCGGAGAACTGCTGCCGAGGCCACATTTACACGTTACTCGTTCTGGTCTGACGACTTTCCACCACAAATATCTGGTAGTTATAATTAAAGTGCAGCTACCCACAGACGTCCAGTGTTGCCTGTAATTATCGCATGCTAGCGAAACTTAGAAGATATTCTAACGCGTTAATGCGGAACCGCTTTACACCGGAAAAAACATTAGCTCCATTTTTGGCCACCAGGTGCAAATCTGGCGCTGTGAACGCAAGAAAAACGTATAGAAATCTTTCCGTACCTAACAGATTAGGAACGGAACGTTGACAGCAAAGGTAAGAAAAATGAGGAAATCACTATTTTTGAGTCATCAAGTCTTCTCACGAGTTTGATTCAGCGTGCCACTAGCGCCACTAGTGCCAACCTCTTCATCTCAGAGTAGCACTTGAAATCTACGTCTTCTTCTTCTTTTTCCAATCTGTCTTCCTCTACAGGTTTTATCCTCTACAGCTCCCTGTATCGCCATGGAAGTTATTCCCGGATGTCTTAACAGATGTCATATCATCCTGTCCCTTCTTATTGTTAGTGTTTTCCATACATTCCCCTCCTCTCCGATTCTGCACAGAACCTCCTCATCCCTTACCCTACCAGTGTACTTAATTTTTCAACATTCGTCAGTAGCACCACATCTCAAATGCATCGATTCTCTTCTGTTCCGGTTTTCCCTCAGTCCATGTTTCACTACCACAGAATGCAGTGCTCCAAACATTCATTCTCAGAAATTTCTCCCTCAGATTAAGTCCTGTGTTTGATACTAGTAGACTTCTTTTGGCCGGGCATACCTTTAGGCCAGTGCTAGTTTGCTTATGATGCCCTCCTTGCTCTGTCCGTCATTCTTTCTTTTACTGCCTAAGTAGCAGAATTTCTTAACTATGTCTATTCCGTAACCACCAATCCTGATGTTAAGTTTCACGCAGTTCTACTTTTGCTAAATCTCATTACTTTCATGTTTCTTCGATTTACTCTCAATCCATATTCTGTACTCATTAGACTTCATTTCATTCAGCAGTTCATATAATTCATCTTCACTTTCGTTGAACATAGCAATATCATCAGCGAATCGTATCATTGATATCTTTCCACCTTGAATTTTAATTCCACCCCTGAACCTTTCTTTTACTTCCATTAATGCTTCTTCAATATATAGACTGAACAGTAGGAGCGAAAGACTGCATCCCTGTCTTACACCTTTTTTAATCAGAGCGCTTCGTTCTTGGTCTTCCATTCTTATTGTTCCCACTTGGCTCTTTTTCTATATTACCCGTCTCTCCCTATAGCTTACCCCTATTTTTCTGAGAATTTCGAACATGTTGCACTTTTTGACATACGAACGCTTTTTCAAGATCGACAAATCCTATGTGACTTGATAGTTCTTTAGTCTTGCTTCCAATATCATCCGCAAAGTCAGAACTACCTCTCTGATGCCTTTACCTTTCCTAAAGCGAAACAGATCGTCATCTAACCCATCCTCAATTTTCTTTACCATTCTTCTATTCTAGTATTCCTGTCAGCAGCTTGCATGCATGGGCTAAATCTCACACCTGTCAGCTCCCTATGGTTTTAGAAATTCTCTATTTGATCTTAACTCTTCCAAAGCTCTTTTAATTTCTGATTCTGATACTAGATCTCCTTTCTTTATATCAACTTTTTCTTCTTTTTCTTGTATCAATTCACCATACAAGTCTTCCTCCTCGTAGGGACTTTCAATGTACTCTTTCCATCTAGTAGGTCTATCTGAATTTGGCGCTGGAATTCCCATTGCACTCTTAATGTTACCTCGCCGAAGATTGTTTTGACTTTCACAAAACCGTAAATCCGGAGCGAGGCCTTCGGACAATTGTTTCTTTTTCGTTTTCATCACATTTTGCATGTAGCCATTTCGTCTTAGCTTCCCCGTCCTTCCTATTTATTTCATTCCTCAGCGACTTGTATCTCTGTATTCCTGAATTTCCTTGAACTTTTTCATACTGCTTCTTTCATCGATCAGCTGAATTATTTCTCCTGTTACCTACCGTTTCTTCGCAGTTACCTTCTTTATACCTATGTTTTTCTTTCCATCTTATGTGGTTGCCTTTTATAGAGATGTCCACTCCACTACAACTGAACTCTCTACTGACCTATTCCTTATCGAAGTATCTCTATTTTCAGAGAACTTGCAGCAAATGTCTCCATTCCTTAGTACTTCACTATCCCACTTCCATGCACATTGGTTCTTCGTGACTACTTTCTTATACTTCAGCTTACTCTTCATCACCACTAGATTGCGACCTGAGTATATATCTGCTCCTGGATGCGCCTTACAATCCCGTATCCGATTTCGAATCATCTGTCGGACGATGATGCAATCTAGCTGAAAGCCTCCAGCATCTTCCGGTGTTTTCCAAGTATACCTCCTCCTCTCGTGATTCTTGAACAGAGTGTTCGCTTTTACTAGCTGAAATTTATTGCAGAATTCAATTAGTTTTTCTCCTCTCTCATTCCAGTACCAAGCCCATGTTCTCCCATAACTCTTTCTTCTACTCCTTCCGCTACAACCACCCTGCAGTCCCCAATAACTATTAGATTTTAATCTCCGTTACGTACTTAATTACCTGTTCAATAACCTCATATACTTTCTCTATCCTTCACGTTCAGCCTGCGACATCGGCATGTGTACATGGATTAACGTTGTCGATGTTGGTTTGCTGTCGATTCTGATGATACTAACCGTATCACTGAATTGTTCACGGTAACACAATCTCCATCCCACCTTCCTATTTTCCCGTTGTACCATTTTCTGCTGCTGTTGGTGTTACCCTATACTGATCTGACCAGAAACCCTCGTCTTCTTTCCATTTCACTTCACTGCTTTCCACTGTACCTAGACTGAGCCTTAGTATTTCCCTTTTAAGATTTTATAGCTTTCCTACCACGTTCAAGCTTCTGACATTCCACGCCGCATCTCATAGGACGTTATCCTTTCGCTGATTATTCAGTATTTTTCTCATGGTCACCTCGCCCTTGGCAGTCCTGTCCCGGAGATCCGAATGGGGGACTACTCCGGAATCTTTTGGAAATGGAGAGATCATCATGACACTTTTTCAAATACAGGCGACATGTCCTATAGATGGACATTACATGACTTTAAAGCAGTGGTTTCCATTGCCTTCTACATCCACATGCCGTTGATCATTGCTGATATTTCCGCCTTTAGTGGCAGTTTCTCATCCGAGAGGCAAAAAATGGTCCCGAACCTCTGTCCGCTCTTACTCCCTCTTTGACAAGGCCGTTGGCAGAATGAGTGTAACTTCCTATACCGGAAGTCTGCGGGCGCCAATATTGATTTTTATTCAAAATTTAAGGGGTGGCGAGATTCTAACCCAGGACCGAGGACGTTTAAATTACCAATCAAAGATGCTACCCCTTTTTTATTTTTTGTTATTTTTTAAATTTAGTTCGATATTGTCCGTTTCGTTTGGTCTGGCCGGACGTCACTTGACATCCGTTCAAGTTGATCATTGGTTCCTTTACTCAGTTTTTTATTACAGAGGACAAGCGGCTCTCTAACCAAACCACGCCGGCCCAAAATCTAGATTTCGGCCTTAGGCCATTATGAAGTGTTACAAGTATTAATAATCATTACACGAGTAGAACAAGTCGCCCCTAGACCACGGGCGAATGAAGACATTTTTCTTATTATATGTCATTTAAACAATTTGTTCATTACACTCACCAGAGACTTCGAAGAGACGCTGCATCTGCAAAACGACGTGATCAACAGTTACTTGCAGCAGTTCCACTGGAATCTGAGCAACGTGTTTCTGTATCCTGGCCTTCAGGTCAGGTAGAGATCGAACGTGATCCTGGTAAACGCGGTCTCTTGGATTTTGCCAGAGCCAAATTTCACATGGATTCAGATCAGGTGATCTTGCACGTCTTACATCTGGAAATTCTCTGGCGATAACGCGTTCGTGGAAGTTTGCAAGCAGATCTTTCGACAACCGAGCGACCTGACGCGTTGCCGCATCTTGCATGAGTAAACAGTCATTTCCATTGAGTTGCACTCTTGCAGAGCAGGAATCACATGTTGTACAAGGAGGTCTCAATAATGTGCAGACTTCACAGTACGACTGATAGGCGCTTGGGATGGACGGCTCCCAAATAAAGCTGCTTGTCCATGCTCAGCATACAGTCACATAAGAGGAGTGCAGTGGCTCTTCACGCACAACACGCAGTTCAACAGCACTCCAAATTCGGCATTTCTGTGTATTCACTGCACCCTGTATTGTAATATAAGCCTAGTCACTACATAGAATATTGCCCACTCAGATGTCATTAACTTCGACCCATGCCAGAAATCGAAGAGCAAATTCAGAACTTTCCTGCGAATGATGATATTTTAGTTACTGCACCGTTTCGGTCTTGTACTCATTGCTGTGGCTATACACTTCATACACCGTAGCGCCTACTGCATCGGCATCCCACTTCACAACCAACTAACGCGGGCTGCCTGCATCGCAGGGCGTATATTCACCAGCAAAACCTACGTCGTCTATGTTGTCAGCACAAGTATTTACCGGCAGCCACAACACAACAAAACATCAGGTCTCCACAAACGGCCGTCAGGGACCGCTACCCATTCGTGGAGTCTGCAGAACAGCTTCACCAAAGGTCGCAGCTAGCCCAGGAACTATGATACGCCAGGCACGTGATCGCAAATAGTTCTGGCAGATACATTCACCAAACGGGCCTTATAAGGCAGCGCACTGCCAGCCAAAGGGAGTTCGACGAACCGCTTGGAAGAGCTGCCGCCCCGGCAGCCACGTCCACACGCCTCTTCTAGCAGGCTGATCTCTTGCTGATGGACTTGGTGTAGTCGACGAACATCTTGCCATTGTAAAATTGTTTTTGTGATAGCTCCCCGCGAAGAGTAGGGTCTTTTCTATTATTATTTGTTATTTTATATTTGTGTCGATCCGCAGTTGGGATCGAGTCTGTTGTTCTTTTGGATATTGTATTATAGTTTCGTTTTGGTGAGTCCAATAAATTGTTTTCGGGCTTGTATTTCAGCATTTCAATTCTGCTAGCGCAGATACTTCACTCATACCAGTGTAAAGCACTGGGCACTTCTCGTGGCACTGCACGAGCACTAGCACTACATGGGGCATATGTTGTACCAAGCCCACCTGTGTTTTCGAATTTTATTATCAACTCCTTTAAATCATTTAATGACGTCCGACCTGTCGTTAGACATTTCGGTCGCGATACTCTCTCGCTGCAGGGCTGTAACTGCTGCCATACACATAAAACAGTTTCACTAACAGCGAACTGTTTCTCTTCCATTCTCACGTTATGGCTTGTCAAACGACGGCGTGGATATCATAACGTTATACAATCAGTGTATAGTGCAAGATCTGCACCTGGTGGCCAGAACTGGAACTAATCTACACTCCTGGAAATTGAAATAAGAACACCGTGAATTCATTGTCCCAGGAAGGGGAAACTTTATTGACACATTCCTGGGGTCAGATACATCACATGATCACACTGACAGAACCACAGGCACATAGACACTGGCAACAGAGCATGCACAATGTCGGCACTAGTACAGTGTATATCCACCTTTCGCAGCAATGCAGGCTGCTATTCTCCCATGGAGACGATCGTAGAGATGCTGGATGTAGTCCTGTGGAACTGCTTGCCATGCCATTTCCACCTGGCGCCTCAGTTGGACCAGCGTTCGTGCTGGACGTGCAGACCGCGTGAGACGACGCTTCATCCAGTCCCAAACATGCTCAATGGGGGACAGATCCGGAGATCTTGCTGGCCAGGGTAGTTGACTTACACCTTCTAGAGCACGTTGGGTGGCACGGGATACATGCGGACTTGCATTGTCCTGTTGGAACAGCAAGTTCCCTTGCCAGTCTAGGAATGGTAGAACGATGGGTTCGATGACGGTTTGGATGTACCGTGCACTATTCAGTGTCACCTCGACGACCACCAGTGGTGTACGGCCAGTGTAGGAGATCGCTCCCCACACCATGATGCCGGGTGTTGGCCCTGTGTGCCTCCGTCGTATGCAGTCCTGATTGTGGCGCTCACTTGCACGGCGCCAAACACCCATACGACCATCATTGGCACCAAGGCAGAAGCGACTCTCATCGCTGAAGACGACACGTCTCCATTCGTCCCTCCATTCAGGGCTGTCGCGACACCACTGGAGGCGGGCTGCACGATGTTGGGGCGTGAGCGGAAGACGGCCTAACGGTGTGCGGGACCGTAGCCCAGCTTCATGGAGACGGTTGCGAATGGTCCTCGCCGATACCCCAGGAGCAACAGTGTCCCTAATTTGCTGGGAAGTGGCGGTGCGGTCCCCTACGGCACTGCGTAGGATCCTACGGTCTTGGCGTGCATCGGTGCGTCACTGCGGTCCGGTCCCAGGTCGACGGGCACGTGCACCTTCCGCCGACCACTGGCGACAACATCGATGTACTGTGGAGACCTCACGCCCCACGTGTTGAGCAATTCGGCGGTACGTCCACCCGGCCTCCCGCATGCCCACTATACGCCCTCGCTCAAAGTCCGTCAACTGCACATACGGTTCACGTCCACGCTGTCGCGGCATGCTACCAGTGTTAAAGACTGCGATGGAGCTCCGTATGCCACGGCGAACTGGCTGACACTGACGGCGGCGGTGCACAAAAGCTGCGCAGCTAGCGCCATTCGACGGCCAACACCGCGGTTCCTGGTGTGTCCGCTGTGCCATGCGTGTGATCATTGCTTGTACAGCCCTCTCGCAGTGTCCGGAGCAAGTATGGTGGGTCTGACACACCGGTGTCAATGTGTTCTTTTTTCCATTTCCAGGAGTGTATTTCCCATCATCAGATCGGTTCCACAATAACGCATTAGCATTTCTACCAAGTTTCGCTGCCATACGATAATTACAGTCCACATTGGCCGCCATCAGTTGCTGCATTTTAATCATAAGGAGGAGGTGGATAGTAGTGTTTAACGTCCCGTCGACAACGAGGTCATTAGAGACGAAGCGCAAGCTCGGGTTAGGGAAGTATGGGGAAGGAAAATCGGCCGTGCCCTATCAAAGGAACCATCCCGGCATTTGCCTTAAGCGATTTAGGGAAATCACGGAAAACCTAAATCAGGATGGCCGGAGACGGGATTGAACCGTCGTCCTCCCGAATGCGAGTCCAGTGTGCTAACCACTGCACCACCTCGCTCGGTTAATTATAAGCATCCCATATGTTTTCAGACTAGCTAATGACCAAATAGGTGAATGAGAGAGTGACAATGAGTGTTAAAATGCGTGCATAAGTATTGAGATATATTTCGAGTGTTTACACGCAGTGTTGAACACTGAAAGCTGTGTGAAGAGTCATGTCGTACTAAGCACAACACAGCCCCAGGAGACAGCATCCTAATCATAAAGCCTCTAGGCTTGACAAAGACATCAATGCGACGAAGGAGAAGGTCCACAAGTTTCTGTAGGAAAGCTGCCTCTAGCAGAAGCCATTGTTTGCTGCTTAGGTACCACATTCTACTTTTAGAAAGGAAACAACTGTGATCTCTAGGTTACCATTACCAATTAATAACACTGTAATATTATAGTGGCAATGATTGTCAGGAGGGAAAATTATCACAAACGCTAAGAAGTGATGTAATCAAATAGGATATACGAGTACATATGATAAAGTAGATAATCCATAAAGTGTCAGATACGTGAGAAACGAAATGTGATGTCGCTCACACTCGCTACACCTAACTGAAATTACGTAAATATCAACAGATCAAAATGTAGTCCATAAAAGAGTAGCAAAATACTGAGAGAACTAAGAAGCACACTCTGTTTAAAAGAAAATTCAAGAAAAATTGCGGGGGAAGGAACAGCTGTGCTTCCCACCTTTATCGAATGTTGAAGCCGTACGTCTGTAAAACATGTTTTTGGTAATCCTACAAAAAACCGCTACAACATTAACTCGTTTAATGTGTGCTAAACTTACACGCAACTATGTTTCGCTAAGTTCTGAGCTGAAAGGAAACTGAAAAAAGGCCGAAAGTTTAAATCCCGTATTTCGTTTACGCTGAAATAGCGCACTACACAACCATCTTGTGACCTCTGAGCGAAGTTTCAACTAAGAGCTTTTGCAATAAGCAGACCAATTGTTGAAAGCACTGGAAGCTGCTAAATTTTTAGGGGTGAGACTCCGACGGAATTTCCGTTTGATTGCAATTGGCTGCAAATCGAATTAGCGTAACTGTCGTGTGGAATGAACAATCGAACAGTATTGTAAAAGGATGGAAGTCATTTCCGTTTACAAGAATGGAAAACGACAGCCGTTTATTATTACATTCCAGTACCCAAAGGTTCTCGGAACAATTCCGAAGCGCGAATACAGCAGGGGCTCTTGAGGAAGGTAGCCGGCCAAAGTGGCCGCGCGGTTCTGGCGCGGCAGTCTGGAACCGCGAGACCCCTACGGTCGCAGGTTCGAATCCTGCCTCGGGCATGGATGTGTGTGATGTCCTTAGGTTAGTTAGGTTTAACTAGTTCTAAGTTCTAGGGGACTAATGACCTCAGCAGTTGGGTCCCATAGTGCTCAGAGCCATTTGAACCATTTGAGGAAGGTACTAAATCTCGACAAATCAGGACGGGTTTAAGTAGTGCGGCTCATATTAAGTCAGGCTTGTTCTCTCCACACATCGCCTCTTGAAGGGTTTCAATGCCAACTTAAGAGATTTGCGTGAGACTTTGGGTACCACGCCATACTAGCATATAAAAATGAACTAGCTTGCGTATGCATTTATTCGAATCTTCTACTAGTCCATCTCTTCCTTCTGCCTCTCTGCCCATCTCCACCGCCCCGCTCCTGTCCACTTCCTCACCCTCCTCCTCCCCCTCCCCCCACCTTCTGTCCATCTCCTCCTGTCCTCTCTCTCTCTCGATCTCTCCTACCCCTCGCTGTGTCAATCTGCTCCACCCCCTTCTGTCCGTTTGCTCCTTCCCTCTCTCATTCTATCTAATCTTTCCCTTCTCTCTAAGTCCGTATCCTCCTTCCTCCTCCACCCTCTTTCTGTCCATCTGCTCCTCCCCCTTCTCCTTGTTCATCTCCTCCCCTTTCCTTTCTGTGTCTGTCTCCTCCTCTCCACTCTCTCTGTCCGTCACACTCACCTCAATAGAATGCTCGTGGATTTTCCCCTACACTATTTCTTTCCAGATTATAACTAATATTTGTACCAAATTTGCCTGCAATCATTGCAGGGGTTTGGGGTGACCCGCGGCTTTGCCCGTACACTCACCTTTCAGATATATTTCACACATGTTTAACACATTTAACGCGTATTTGTACACGTATTTCACCCGTATGTCTAGCCAATTTCGCTCTGCACTTTCATTTTCAGACAGCTCAGTGTTCATTACCTCGTATCTCCTGAACTATGCGCTGTAAAATAATATAATTTTGCAGGCACATCCTGTGGTGCATTGGCCTACTGCTTCCTATTGTGCTGTGAATAGCGTTAGTAGTAAAGAAGCAATAAATTAAAACGCTGTCCATGACGCGGCATTTTCTCATGCAACTCAGTGTTTTTCTCATGCAACTCAGTGTTTATGACGTCATATCTCCTGAATTATGTGTCGTACAATGGTATATTTTTGTAGGTACATTGAACGGCATATGCAGATACTGTATGCGAAATATATGGGTAACAGAGTTAGCAGCAAAGAAGCACTAAATTAAACCGTCATGTATGATGAGGCAGTTTTTCACGCATCTCGCAAAGATCCCCTTGAGTGCGAGGTCGCAAGTTCATTGAAAGTTCTTTTGAAAGTGATGTGTTAACAATTATGACAAGAAAAATATTAGCTGCTAATGACTCACCGTGTACATCAGGAGGGCTACAGAAAATGGGTGTCAGGGAGGTGCAGAGGTCAACCTTCTATGGGATGTATCTATTACACTTCAGAAAATGGACATTAGTAGCAACGAAGTAATAAATTTAAACATCTGCGTGATGCAGTGGTTTCTTTTTCAGTCTCATTGTTTGTGATGTCATATCTCCTGAACTAAGTGTCGTATAATGTAATGGTTTTTCTAGTACATTCAGTGATATATTCGACTACTGTCTGCACTCTGTCACGAATACAGTTAATAGCGAAAAGTAATAAATTACAGCATCATGCTTCATATGGGAGTTGTGCTGTATGAACAGCGCAACTACGGTAACCGATAAACATCTTTTCCTTTCCTGTGCGGGTCGTCAGTGAGGAAAAGTTTAGTGAGCGTTTGAAATAATGTGCAAACACTGTTGCAAATCTCTTATTGCTCTCATTCTCAAACACTGGGTGACTAAGTATGAGTATTCTTGCGTCTGGGGCTACAATGCTTTTTCACCCCTAACCCTTTGGTAGGTGGATTTATCTCCACAGTAATTCTTCCCAAGCAGTAAGCGATATGTGTACCAAGTTTTGGTTGAAATCAGTCCATTGGTTTAGGAGGAGATGTGGAACATACATACATACATACATACATACATACTGTATGTACATACATGTGTACATCCACTTTTATAATTTGTATGGATATGGAATCGATCGGAAGTGTATTTTCCATATTCCATTGCCTCGAATAATTATCACCTATTTTGATCAAACATCGAAAATTCTGTTATATAATTTGGGACAATAGTAAAATTTCTACAGGGGAAGGAAAGAAGAGGTGACAGAACTATTCATTGGCGGGTAATTTCTTAGTTTTCCTTTGGGAAGAAAATTTATCGGCAACGTCAGCAATGACCTTAACAAGCTTCAAGGTTTTAATCAAGTCAGTTAAATGTTGAGCATTAGAAATGAGAAATGCTGTGAAAAAAGTACACATAAATTCATTTGTAGCCACGTGCTACAGAAGTCGCTTCAACCGAACAAACATAAGGAGATATGCAGCACATCCATGAAAATCACGTTAACGAGAGTTATAGTGTGTTTGAAGCCGCCATAATTTGAGTACGAAGAAAGAGACTGAAAGAATTTAGAGACGAGCTGCAGATGGCGGGCTTAACCAACACAGGGGTGTTTTGGGCACAGTTGGGGAACTCTGTTAAGAATGAGAGAGACAGAGAACGTTTTTGTCGTAGATAGCAGCTATTTTCACTGAGGTCCATTCACAAATGTAAATGAAAAGGCTGCAGGTATTGACAGAATAGACTTTCTTTTTCCGTAGAACACTCCGAATTTTTGTTTGTAGATGTGTATGAAATCGCTGTGTACAAACCATGACTGACGCGTCGTTTGAAGTTTTTGCTACAGACAGCAGCTATTTTTGCTGAGATCCATTCCCTAATGGAACTGAAAAGGCAGCACTACTAACAGAATGAACTTTCCTCCTACATGCAATACATCGGATTTTAGATTATGGATACAGATGAAACCGCTGTGTAGAAAACATGAATGGCACGTCGCTTGAGTTTTTTGTGAAAAATACTGCGAAGCATCTTGCAAACCTGGTTCAATAGTTCGCAAATATACATACAAATGACTGACAGACTTGTGTACTGTACGTGGGAAACACGTCTCACTTCCGTAATAAACAACAGATATTCGTTTATTGACTGCTTTCTCCTATCTGACCTCTTGTCAGTCTATAGCAGGTACTGTAATACATCCATTATATCGAATATCCTCTACACAAGAGTATATTTTTTAAATAACAAAAATACTAAAGAGAGCACTTTACACAATATTACTTAAGAGTAAGTGCATAAAAATGAAACTCAGCAAATTAGGAAAAGAGAGAAATAAAACAATCAACTGATAAATTAAAAACAAAACTGAAAGTGATAAGCTTCTTTTAGAATCTTCTCATAAACGGTGTAGTGTGATGGCCTTCGGTTTGCGGCTGCCTCAGAATTTCTGTAGTTTTATGACCGCGATGATCTTCTACACTTAGAGCGACGTTTACATTTTCTACAGATATTATCACCAATTGCTAATTACACTGCGTGCTTCAAAAAGATTCATCCGAATTCACAGCACTATATCTTCCACATGAATGAAACAGCGTTTTGTGCAGAAGATACAGCCTTACGAAATCGGGTGAACCATTTGATACAATCTGTGTTATCTGTACTACAACATAAGGAGAAGACATTGTTTAAAGCTATTACCAGAATTGAGGAAAAGTTCTTAAGCAATTTAATGCAAATTTTTACGCGCTGTTCCACAAACGTTTGGTCGGACATAGGCTGCAGATGTACCGTATATTAGGTTAGTGTTATGCTGGAGTCAACGTAGCCCCTGAGGGCCGGCAACCCATATTACACCACAGAGAACGAGTTTGTCTGTGTCCAAGGCGTACCAAAAGCAACATTGTAAACACCGGCAATTTACATACAAGATAATGGAAACAGACATTCCGAGCACTACTTCCTGCAGAGGGAGATCGAGCCACGGCCTGCAGGAAGTATCACTACGCCAAAACCTGATTGGCTGGAGACAGTTATTTAGGGGCTAGAACCAGCCCCGAAGTTCAGTTCACTCCAGATGCTGACCTTGTGTACTTCGACTGCTGACGATTACGTCTTCGTCTCTGAACTGGACTCTTACTAGTGTGTGTGTGGAAAATTCGAAGTGAACTTTTGTTTGCCTCAATTAGGAGACTTTTACTGGCATTGTTATTGTTACCTTTCGTTTGTTGTTCAGTCATAAACCTTGTGAAATTACATCAACAAAAGTTGTGTTTCTGAAAAATTGCGAATTGTCAGTCACAACAGTTAGTGCGTAAGTTTGTAGCATTTTTGTCTCGCATTTTGATATTCCTGTTGCTATGAGTTCCTTTATCAATTGTCGTTTTTTATTTGCAGTTAACTGTTGCTATTTGAGTTTACCTATTGTCATTTTGTCATTTGGAGATAGTGACTGGAGCTGTGGACACTAGAACATGGACTGCCAAGTGAGTTCAGTGTAGGATTGGCAGCAACTGAGGCAGCCAGAAACATTTGCGACGTTTTCGGGGATAATGACATTGGACAGAGACGGCAAGAAAATGGTTTTCTCGGTTTTTAGGAGGATCTTTTTGACATTAGTGACGCTCCGCGTTCAGAAAAACGTTCGGGGTTTGATGAAGGTCGCTTAAAAACTCTAATCTACAATGATCCACGCCAGTGCACTCGAGAACTGACAAATGTGATGAACTTTAAGCATTCTACTGTCGTGCGACGTTTGTGTGCAATTGGAAGGTTCGGGTGTATAGGTACTGCACACTCTGAGCCAAAATCACATAAATAGCAGGTGTCCGTATGTGCAACTCTGCTTGCTTGTCTTCAGCTGGCTCGTGGGCAACACCGACCATTCCTATCCTGTATCGTTGCTGGTGACTAGAAGCGGTGCCTGTAAGGCAAGAAAGGAATATATGAGTCCAAATAAAGTAGAAAATCTCCGTATAAAGACCTGCGCACATCCACAAAATGCAATATTATGCATCTGGCGGAAGAGTGACGGTGTGGTGTACCACGAATTGGTTTCACAAGGCGTAACCATCGCTGCTGATATTTATTGTCCAAAAATGAGACTTCTTGCAGACACACTAAAAAAAAGATCAACGACCAAGAAGACTGCTGAAATCACGATAACGCCCGCTCGCATTATGCTAGACTCCCAAAGAAAGCTATGCAGGAGTTGGTTTGGGAAAGCATTCCGCATCCATCTTAATCACCTGACCTTGCGCCCTCAGGGTTTCACCTTTTCCGTTCTCTGTCGAACAAGCTTCCATTTCGAATGATAATGCGCTCCGAACATGAGTCGACGAGTTATTCGGCTCGAAACCACGAACCACATGATTTCTACAGTCGTGGAATCGAGAAGTTTTGTATGTGTATATAAAGAGGAAACGATGTTAGCAAAATCCAAAAAAATTCTGGACAGATTTACTTCAAATTTTTACACGATACTGTAATAAACATTGAGTCGGACAAAGGCTACATATTTTTTAAACAACAATGTGTAGGCTTTCTGTCAAAACCGAAAGCGAGAAAAAAATACTCTGCTGTGAAAATTAACGGTTTCTTTTCCTTTCTCAGTCAGTTTGAACTACAATATCGTGGCACTTAAACCGTTAGAATAACTGTTTGTACCATATATATTCTTTCTCCTTATCTGTAAACAAAAGTTATATATACAAGAATGAGCTGTTTTGTTTTCTTCCTCGAATTTGATTCCAACGGAAGGCTGGAAAGTAGAATTTATGCCTTATTGACTGATGATCAGAAATGTTACTGCAAGTCTGGATCGTACGAAACTTTTTAATCCTACCTGTTCGCTGGTTAAAATTAAAGGAAACATTGTCATAGAAGCAAATATTCTGACAGATCCAGCGGCTGGAGATGTCTTTCTCATACCAATAATCTCAACAGATTTACCCATTCATTTTAAGCGACTTACATAGTTCGCAATTGCAAGGCATTGCTAAATTCGCTAGTTCTAGTATAATGTGGCTTTAGATTAATGTATGAATCGATATCTTTCTAGCGATCACAGTTCTGTAAGTAACCCTACCGTCGTACTGGTACCATCCATATGTTAGAAGTAATATTTTGCTCACCGTTTATTGTGCGACACACAAAAACATCGAGTCATCACAGATCTGTGCAGATTAAACATACTATACTGTTACTAGTTAATAACGTATTTGTGCGAAAGTGTGTAAGGTGGACATATATAGGTGATCGGGACATTTATTTGAGGATAGTTTCAGAATGACTGGAAATTTCATGTTACGAGAGCGAAACTGTCGCGTGTGACATCTCTGGAATAGTCGACGTACGACAGTGACAGTAGTATTTCTGAACTTGTGTATCTTTGCCTCAGTTGTAAAGCGGAGAGTTGTCCAGTGTTGGAAGTGGAGTAAGCAGACAGAACTTTAAGCGTAGTGCATATTTGAGGAGGATTTTGCTGAAAGAAATTGTTAGGGATTATTAACCTGGTGGAAGGACGTAGAGACGCAGCATTTCTGGTAGAGAGAATATGGACTTGCATTACTGGTATGTTTTTAAGGCGATAATTTTTGCTAGCGCTTACTGATAGTTCATTTCAGTCTCCATAATCATAAAAGCTTTACATTGTAAGTTGTATAGAAAGTGAAGTTTCTAATTTTCTGTGAGTTTTATGTTCTTGTGAAATAAGAGTTTAAAATGCAGCGTTGTCATTTTAATGAACGGATTGGTATTTTCATTTCAAGTAAGATTTTTTTTTAATATGAGGAAATCATCCCAATCTTTCTCCCTCTCTCGTTGTTGCTGCTCATTAGGTTGTAATTTTTTAGGTGAGATTCTTTTCATAATTTTTTTGTTCATTCGTTTCCCATCTCACGTTTCCATTTATCAGATCCTAAGCATTTTCTTTGTAATTCAGATTTTAATGAGCCAGTTGTAACATTCACGAGATAAATTTTAGCTTCAGTGCGACGAGAGGAAATTATGCCTGTAACAGTTATAAACATTATCTATTCGACATATGAAAAAATAGTGAAAACGATGATAAATATTAATTATTTATATGTTCTATGATGTAATTGGACATATCGATGTGTATCATACAAAAAACAAGGATAATTGCAAATTCCTTTTATGATCAGTGTTTGTCATCCTTTGTTTTTTTTTTACCTTTTGTTGGTTGGCTTTTGTAGGTTGCGGACGCATATCAAACTGAGGTCTGTTAAGAAATTGTAATTATTTGTTAATTATTACTTGAGAATGGAGTTCATTATTATTATAAATATGAGTGAATAATTATTTGTAACTTTAATTCCTCACTCAATAAGCAATTATTTCTTTCCGCTGCAAGGAGCGCAGCCATTGATGATAGCGATTTGTATCGCGTTTTTGTCTGTGTTTTCCATAGAAAAAAATCAAATGCTTGCTTGATGAAGTCTAAATCGTGCACAATAGGAAAGTAAAGTTTAATAAGCATTTCAAATACTTATCTTATTTGCGCTAACAATAGAAAGTCTCTATCAATTGTCTGCCGCCGTCTTACAATTATCTCAGCGGCAAATTTAAATTACGCAACTCTGCAGACATAAATGCCGAACGTAATGCAAATGTGTAAAAATAAATGTGCACCGGTGGTTCCGAACTCATTTTAATGAAAATAATTCGAATCAGATTGGTTCTTTAAAAACAGTGCTCATAGCACGATCATTATAACAAACTTTTCTAGCTGATGTATGGAGCCGAAATTAATTAAGCACGAGTTGCGAAGAATATTGTTTCAGGTAACATACGTCAGTGTTGTGCGCGGCTGATATTCGGTGGTTTTAATGATCATTTTGCTGAAGATAACTGCTTCTATCATAATCAATAGTTGTATAGAATCTGTTGTATGAACTGTGATTTAGTGACACTTACACAACTTACAGACAACACTTTAACACGACATTAACTTGGAGTTTTTTAGCAACTTGAGGAAGTATTTAGCCGGGAGAAAAATTATTTAGTAATTACTCAATGTAATAAAATAAGATTATCATTTTCATTTACAAGTTAGTTAAATACCAAACCACTGAATAACACAGCGAACGCCACACAGTGAACAGTGTTTGCTTCGTAGTGCTGCTACGTAATTTATGTATTTAAATTTTTTTGGGCAGTGCATAGTTTGATTTTCTTAGGGTTTTTTGAATAAGTATTGATTTAATTTCCTGCACAGTGAATGCCAGGTACTTTTGTCTTTATGTAAATGTTTCAACCTTTTTATAACAGAGGATAGTAGATTCAGTTTTCGGTAAAAAGCAGGCATACATTCTAATGCTCTTGAACGAACGAATAATCGAGTCAGAGCAAATAACTTTCAAGTTCAGTTAGGTGCAATGATAAGTTGGACTCATATCTAGGAAGACGACGATTCGGATCCCCTTTTGGCCATCTAGATTAGGTTTTCCGTGGTTACTTATCTAATGATCTCGTCGTTGATGGAACGTTAAATATCAATTTTCATAGTTTTACTATAGTTATGCAAATAGTTCGTATAAAACGAATACTTCACTGGTCACACAGTGTTCCTGATTTACTTGTTTCACTTGTATCTGTGTCAGCCGACCTAAAAAAAAATCCGTTTAACGTAAATATTGTAAGGACCTATAAAACACATGGGACGTTAACTGCGCCCAAGTATTTACACTGAGGTGACAGAAGTCGTGGAATACCTCTTAATATCGTGTCGAACCTCTTGTTTGCCCGACGTAGCGCAGCAAAACGTCGTGGCACGGATTCAACAAGACCACTGGAAGTTTATTGCAGAGATATTGAGCCATACTGTCTCTATAGCCAACCATATTTGTGAAACTGTTGCCAGTGGAGGAATTTCTGCACGAATCGACTTTGCGATTGTGTTCCATAAATGTTCGATGGGATTCTTGTCGGGCGATCTGGGTGGCCGAATCATTCGTTCAAATCGCCCAGAATGTCTTCAAATCAATTGTGAATAATTGCGGCCCGGTGACATGACGCATTGTCATCCATAGAAATTCCGCCGTTGTTTGGGAACTTTAACACCATGAAGTGCTGCAAGAGGTCTTCAAAGAGCCGATCATAACTATTCCCAGTAAATGACCGGTTCCATGTAATGTAAACACATCCCATACCATTATGGAGCCACCACCAGCTTGCACAGTACTTTGTTGACAACTTGGGTCCATGGCTGCGTGAAGTCTGCGCCACACAGCTCTGCCAACCGCTCTTACCAGCTGAAATCGGGACTCATTTGACCAGGGCACCGTTTTCCAGTCGTCTGGGGTGCAATCGATATGGTCACGAGCTTAGGAGGGCACTGCAGGCGATGTCGTGCTGTTAGCAAAGACAGTCGCATCGTCACCTGCTGCCATAGCCCATTAAGGCCAGATTTCGCCGCATTGGCGTAATGGATATGTTCGTCGTTCTTAACACATTGATTCCTGTGGTTATTACACACAGTGTTGCTTGTCTGTTAGCACTGATAACTCTGCGCTCTCGGTCGTTAAGTGAAGACTGTCGGCCACTGCGTTGTCTGTGGTGAGAGTAATGCCTGGAATTTGTTATTCTCGGCACACTCCTGACGCTGCAGGTGTTGGAAAATTGTATTCCATAACGACATACGCAATGGAATGTCCCATGCATCTCTGGTTCCAACTCCTATTCCGCGTTCAAAGTTTGTTAATTCCCGTCGCGCGACCATAACCACGTCGGAAACCTTTTCACATGGATCACCTGAGTACAAATGGCAGCTCCCCCCCTGCACTGTCCTCTTATACCTTGTCTACGCGATACTACCGCCATTTGTATAGGTGCATATTGCTATCCCATGGACCGGCCTGTGTGGCCGTTCGGTTCTAGGCTCTACAGTCTGGAACCACGTGACCGCTACGGTCGCAGGTTCGAATCCTGTCTCGGGCATCGATGTGTGTGATGTCCTTAGGTTAGTTAGGTTTAAGTAGTTCTAAGTTCTAGGGGACTGATGACCACAGATGTTAAGTCCCATAATGCTCAGAGCCATTTGAACCATTTTTTTTGCTATCCCATGACTCCTGCCACCTCATTGTAGTTTGGTACATTGAATTATGCAATTCGTCGATATGTATCACGTTATTTCCTGGTATGAGTTTCGATCTAAGTTCACTTGTGATTTACTTTATCGATCTACGTCACTTCTTTGGCTGGCGAGGGCGGTAATACTTCTCTGCGGTCTTTCTTTGTAACATTTATTTTTTGCACGTGACACTCCTTCTCTTCCGACCTAAAAGCAGCTGTCGTAGAAAGAGACAGACAGGGGGAACAAAAGAGATGGAGAGTGAGGGAAGGGAGGAAAAAGGTGTTGTCAAAGACACAAAAAAGAGAAAAATTTGCAGTATCCCGAAGTAGCAGTATGGACACTGGAAAAGAATGAAGTGAAGTGAGAGGATGAACGAACACTCCAGCGACGTCGCGGCGTGTACTTATACTCACAGATATTCCGGTAAATTCCCTTGGCGATCTGGGCGGGGAGGAAAGCACTGTGGTGTTCATCGCAGCGGCGCGCTGGGGATTCCCCCTGTTCCCGGACGTTCCACCTTCCTGTTGGAGTGGGCATTACGCGGCCACGCTTGCTACTCGCGCCGTATAAAAGTCCCAGCCACAATCTCTGACAAATAATTTAATTACACGCGGCTTTCCGCGTCCAGATTACTGTAAATAGTTCCGCCGCTGTGGCGGGTAGCTCATTTGCATAGCGGTGAGTCGGGTCCTCCCTGTGTTTTCCACACGCAGAAGACGAGCAGAGTGCACGAGTGGAGTACTCGGCCGCAGAGGGACTCATTCCACAGCGTTTTTATTGTCTCAGATGATGCTACGACCAAGTTTTCCAGCTGTATACACTCATTAAAATTTTGCAATATCTGTCATTTTTTGTTTTTTTGTTTTTGAAGAGTTGGACTGTTGTCGCATTCCGCTGCAAGCAAGTGTCGCATTCCATTAGTTCTTGCTGTCGTGCGCATGAAATGGCAACAAAGATGCCTGTCCTGCGGCTGTAGTGTGGTTTACACAGCAGATAGTCCTTCACTGGGTCGAAGGGTGTGGGTTTATTACGAATACTGGATACGTAAACCAAAGCCTAAGCAGGGACACCAGACGAAAGGGTGGTGTTCCTTAACAAGATCTATGCAGACGAAAGGGGCGATCGAAAGGTTTCCTTTTAAGGGCGTCGCTGCAGCACATATGCAACGTGGCGCGACTCCGTTAAGTGTTTATAAGCAGCGACATGTAGCCAATGGATTAGTGCGACTTTCATGTCTTTCCGACGTGTGTATAACAAATGCAGAAACGTGAACTATTGCTATGTTAAAACTTCCTGCCGGATTAAAATTGTGAGCCGGCCGGAGTGGCCGTGCGGTTCTAGGCGCTACAGTCTGGAACCGGGCGACCGCTACGGTCGCAGGTTCGAATCCTGCCTCGGGCATGGATGTGTGTGATGTCCTTAGGTTAGTTAGGTTTAATTAGTTCTAAGTTCTAGGCGACTGATAACCTCAGAGCCATTTGAACCATTAAAATTGTGAGCCGGACTGAGACTCTAACTCGGGACCTTTGCCTTTCGCGGGCAAGTGCAAGGAGGAGACGAGGTACTGGCGGAAGTACAAAGCTGTGAGGACGGGGCGTGAGTCGTGCTTGGGTAGCTCAAATGGTAGAGAACTTGCCCGGGAAAGGAAATGGTCCCGAGTTCGAGTCTCGGTCCAGCACTCAGTTTTAATCTGCCAGAAAGTTTCATATCAGCGCACACTCCGCTGCAGAGTGAAAATCTCATTCTGGAAACATCCCCCAGGCTGTGGCTAAGCCATGTCTCCGCAATATCCTTTCTTCCAGGAGTGCTAGTGCTGCAAGGTTCGCAGGAGAGCTTCTGTGAAGTTTGGAAAGTAGGAGACGAGCTACTGGCGGAAGTAAAGCTGTGAGGATGGGGGGGGGCGTGAGTCGTGCTTGGGTAGCTCAAATAGTAGAGGATTTGCCCGCGAAAGGCAAAGGTCCCGAGTTCGAGTCTCGGTCCGGCACACAGTTTTAATCTGCCAGGAAGTTTCATATCAGCGCACACTCCACTGCAGAGTGAAAATCTCTTTCTGTATTGCGACGTTGTTACCAAAAGCGTCAAAACAGGACCAGCGTGCTGCTAAGAATGAAGAATGTATTGTGGTAGCATGCTTGTCGAAAACCACCGTTGTTGAACGGTTCACCAAGTTCCGTGCTAGTCGCGATTCGACACGAGACGCCGGTCGATCTGGGAGGCCAGACTCGTCCATTACACCAACTCAAGTGGGAGACACTCGAGCACCCGATCTAGTTCTGATTTTTTCCCATGCGATTATGACGCCTTCGGCCCCTTAAGAAAGGCCTTGAAGGGTTGGCGATTCCTGTTGGACGAGGATGTACATCAGGCAGCTACGGAATTCTTCAAGCTGCCGGACAGAGTGTTTTATCAAACGGATATCTCCAACCACTTGTCTCGGTGGGATGCTTGCCTCAATGCTTACGGCAATTTTGCCTGATCGGGGTACCGATTCCGTACAGGCCTCGAATGGAACCTTTTTGATCGCTCCTTATAAATCACAAGCAGGTCTAGCCAGGGACAGCAGATAAAATGTGGGTGTTTAGTGAAAATATCCTTTGGGAATTAATAAGATTAATCGTAAGTAAGAACGTTTCACCAGGGAAGGGTTTTAATTCCGTCCGTACATCGCATTCACTTACGTGTATTGTCTGACTTTATGAGATTCCAAAGGCTCAACGAAAGCATTAACACTGATTATGATCGCAACGTATAGTTAGTGTATCTTAACGCACAACCTCAGTAGTAAGTGACAGTGCAAGAATTAGCGTGGGATTCGTTATTGTCAGTCAGTTTCACTTGTGAAACATCAATGAACAAATCACGTCGTTATAGAGGGCTAAACTGATGGAACTGGAACAAGTACGGAATCGTGCTGGCTATCAAGAAAATAGTGGGTTGATGATTGCAAAAAGTGACAGTTTGTTTACAATTAAGACATGGGCTTGCCAGGGATATTATGGCGATAAAATACGACAGTAAAGTATGTTGGGAAAACTAAATTTTTGCAACTGAATGTGAAATCAGGCCGTGCACAGTGCAAATAGCGTCCCGTGTATTCCCTCCTCTGTGTTACCAGAGATTTCACGTGCCTGTCCACGTTTGTACTGAGACTGCAGAACGTGCGAGGGTTCTACATGCACATTGCCGCTCAAAGGCAGAACACAGAGATTCTGAAATCGTCCACACACTTGGTGGCTTCTATAGATGTCCTTGTACCTGCACAAAAGTTGCATTCAGGTCACAGATCTGCAGTTATTTATGTGAGGCTGTAGGAGACTTACTGGTGAGTAGGCTAAGGCACTCTACACTACTAAATCGACATACGAATTTTAAAGCGGGTAGCAATGGCTTTAAACTGACGTATCAGGAAGCAGACATAGTCATAAACTGCTAAAAAATGATACAATAAACGTTCGACAACAATATGACATGTAACAAGGTTCTAGTATGTAACATTAAGAATGATTACATATGAAATATATAGGATATATTGCAGTCACACGTCAAATCAAACTTCGTATGTACACTGTTCCTCTCTGCACTCTTCGCAGAGGCGAAATTCGTTAAGATAACTACATATACAGCGAGTAACTATCATGTTAATGGTACGGCCTCCCCCCGAGAAACGTACTGTCCAGCCGTTCGATTCCGAACTCGACTAGTCAGTCTGAAACACTTCCCTCGGTCCACATTTTTGGTGCGAACCGAAGGCTCACAAAGTGCCTCGTCTGCATCTCGTAATTCTAAAGATGTTAAAAAAATTGGTTCTGAAAAGAATTTGAGTATAGCATATGACACCTCAGTGTTGAAAGGATGGTTAATATGACCTTCAATAAAATCAAATTTATATGTCAATGACATTTAATAAATGAAAGTTAATTTGTACCTGAGTCAATTCTTACTACATACCTCAGCTAACGCATTCTTTCTCAAGTGCGGAGCGAAGCTTGAAATTAAATATTATGACCCCAGGGACAGAAATGTTACAATATTCACAAAGAAGGAACATAAAACTTCTAACAAATGCTTAAACTGTATAACAGATGGTAATTTAGTCGTGACAATCTCTTAAAAATTTTGATTAACTAAAGAGAACACAAAAAATTCTTGAATAAAAAAAAAAAAGATGAATAATGCCCAGCATCATGTTTGAGACAGGTATGAAATGGATAGCACAGGACAGACAGTATGAATTGCTTGCACATATTCTCATAGCCAAGCATGCTGTGATGCTATGGCTGATATTAAATATCATAAATAACTGCAATTAAACCCACTGGGGCACAAACAGGGAGAACAGATCTCATACTGTGGTAGCGAAAAAACTTTAAAATCTATAAATGAAAAACGAAAAACTGTCTCTTACTCATATTGGTAGTCACTCTACACGTAATCTCGCATATCGCAAGAAGGATTACTACATTATTTGATGAGTTTAACACAAGAGACATCTGACACGGGCTGACCACCAAGACTATGTCAAAAACTGAAATGACCAATAGAACATTGGTGTCAAAGTGACAAAATTTTGTTGCTGAAGCTGCTAATCGATAATCGACTCAGAACGAACTGAGTCTTAGTATGGCACCACGTGACGACACAGGGCAAAGGACCAAGATGTGAAATACTGCTTAATGTTTGCTAAAAATGACGAAAATTCCGAGAGAATGATCTCTGTAAACCTCATGAACATATACGAGTGTAATTAATAATTGAGCGGTTCAAGAAAGACGAAATGCAACGAGCCGTATGCACATATGGTTTCACTCTTCACGTAATAAATAGAATAAAAAAATTGCGAAACACTGTCGACACTTGCACTTCTGAAGGGAACAAATTAAACGTCACTACATGTTGGAATACCGTAAACCACTATCTAACTTCAAAATATAACAGTAAACTCTACAGAGCACAATCTTATAATCCACCTCTGGAACAAGAGCACTTGTCTGCTGGCAATTACGTCTTGTCGTGACGCGTGGTGGATGGGAGAACAGTCCCGTAACCTAGTCCCAACCCCTGGTTCTCGCCTGAGCTGAATTCACTGCTAACTCACTACAAGAACACTGTTAGATTGGCAAAACTCATACATGCAGTGGTTAACTCTGTTTACTTGCGAAACTTTCAAAACAAAACTCATTCACTTATCCAATCATTCAGAAGGGTGAGCCGGTAAGGATATGGATGAAATGGGTACAAATACGTGAGAAATAAATACGTTTCCCAGCTCATATTTTCCCCCAATAGCTCGTGACTAAGGCAAAAAAAGTAATTTCCGATGTGACTTGCGTATTGTGAACATGCTCAGAAATTCTGAGTGGACAACTTTTAACGATTTAAGGTGTATTGTGCAATGGAGCATCAAGGAACTGACATAGGGACTGAAACATATCCAAGAAGTGTATGAACACCGAAGTGGGAACAAATTATCTAATTATACCTTGACGTGGTTTCACCTGTGACATCACTCCCTCCATATATAATTTTTTTTCCATCCCAAACATCGATTACTTAAGTATTGACATTATTAGGGTAACTACTAAGCGAGGCCCCCAGACGAAGAAATAAAACAACAGTTAATCCAAATATCGTCGTGTCACATCTAGTAGCGACATTTGGAGCACCAAAAGAGAAAGTGCATGCAATCAAGCTAAAACAGGAACTCAGAACCCTAAAAGCTGAAGTCACAGGAACGGTAAAATCCTGTCCTTTCACTTACAAAGTCCAAACACCTAAACTCAGGAAAAGCTCTAGAGTTTGACAATATCCTCCCTGAATTCCTAATAAACTGTGGCAAATACACAAAATTGTTCATTCATTTTTTCTCAGACATTATCCAAATTGGCAGTATACCACAAGAATTTAAACACTCGAAGATAATTACTATATTTAAACCTGGTAAACCAGCTGATACTGCAACAGCTACAGACCAATAGCCCTGCTACCTGCGACCTACAAGTTACTAGAATAGCTTATCGATAATAGGGTGCGTACGAGACTGTCTGAAGCAATTCTGGTGGAACAAGCAGACTTTCAGCTAAAATAAAGCTGCACAGGTCAAGTATTGCCACTCACCACCTACACTGAGGTAATATTTCAAAGAAAAAATTGCAGCTGACCTGTCAGCGGCCTACGATACTGTGTGGACAGAAGACGTGATGTATAAGCTCCTTATCAAAATTGCTTTCCAGCTAAACGATCGACAGTATGCTTAACAACTGAGTGTTCGAAGTACTCATGCGAACCAACATCAGCTCCCCATGAAAATTAAAAAAAATGATCTACTAGAGCTCTTCGAGCTGTACATTATGTTCATGCCAAAAACAAAATCAAAGATGTTTGGTTATGTCGACAGTTCGGTACTGCCAACAAGTTGTAGCTCAAGTGAACAGTCACAAGTCCTAATTGTAGACCTGGATGTAGTGGGGAAGCACTTACCCTAACTGAGACATCAATCACATGCCACTAAAACGAAGGTTTCCTGTCTCCACCAAAATAATAAATGCTCTGGAACAAAACTCAACATTCAGTTTGAAAACACCAATAAAACACCAAATTACCTGGGGGTAACAGCTGATCTACCAAAAACAGGCGAAAAACTGAAAACCAGAAACAACATAATCCAAAAGCAAAGGGCAGCATCGGCTCTAACCCTGCGTTCATCTGCCCTGGGTATTGTCTTCTTAACCGCTGAATACTGTACCTCAGCTTGGATAAACACCCCACATGCACAGAAACTAGGCACCTACCTAAATGCCATTATGAGAATGATTGCTACTGTTACCAACCGAAACCCTGCTCAATAGCGGCAATGGCTAAGAATACTAAGTCACATTCTACCCCTTCAATTACGACGCTTAAACCTTCCTAGAAATAGAGTACAAATGACGTTGTGACTGATAAAGATCTAGAAATTCTTCAAGATACACACATCAAAAGAAGTTTTGCATCACCTGGGTTCCGAGGGTTCCGGAACCTGTACAGAAAATTGGACTAGAGATCAACATAAACATCATTTCCGCCCTTTTTATTGGTCATGAGGATCACACATTGCATGTTGTACCACCACACAGCGAGACATTCAGAGGTTGGTGGTCCAGATTTCTGTCCACACCGGTACCTCTAATACCCAGCAACACGTCCTCTTGCATTGGTGCATGCCTATATTCATCGTGGCATACTATCTACAAGTTCATCAAGGCATTGTAGGTCCGGATTGTCCCACTCCTCAACGGCGATTCGGCGTAGATCCTTAAGAGTGGTTGGTGGGTCACGTCGTCCATAAACAGCCCTTCTCAGTCTACCCTGGGTATGTTCATTAGGGTTCATCTCTGGAGAACATACTGGCCAGTCTAGTCGAGTGATGTCGTTATCCTGAAGGTTCACAAGCTGTGCACGATGGGGGCGCGAATTGTCGTTCATGAAGACGAATGCCTCGCCATTATGCCGCCGATATGGTTGCACTATCGGTCGGACGATGGCATTCACGCATCGTACAGCCGTTACGGCGCCTTCCGTGACCACCAGCGGCGTACGACGGCCCCACGTAATACCACCCGAAAACAGCAGGGAACCTCTACCTTGCTGCACTCGCTGGACAGTGTGTCTAAGGCGTTTAGCCTGACCGTCTCCGACGATTGTCTGTTTGAAAGCATATGCGACAATCATCGGTGAAGAGAACAAGACGCCAATACTGAGCGGTCTATTAGACATGTTGTTTGGTCCATCTGTAC
The DNA here is from genome assembly GCF_021461395.2 of Schistocerca americana. NCBI lineage: Eukaryota > Metazoa > Arthropoda > Insecta > Orthoptera > Acrididae > Schistocerca > Schistocerca americana. The sequence goes on along the minus strand of NC_060120.1, from coordinate 634,645,353 downwards.
CTCGCTGCATAGTGTCGTGGCTGCAAAGATGTACCGCACCATGGACGTCTGGAGTGAAGTTGCGCATCATGCAGGCTAGCGCACAGTTTGAGTCGTAACACGACTTCCTGTGGCTGCACGAAAGCATTGAAACGTCCCCTCAGAAAAATTATACATAACTGTGCTTAAACTGACACACAATATTTTTAGCGCAACGCAATCTGACTTTCAATAATCTCTACAAAAGAATGGCCCTGACTAACATTAATCTATACCTTTCACAAATCACTTACCTCACAAATATCTTCGTTACTCGAACTACTGCAATACAGCGAGCGCCACTACTGCCAGCTAAATAAAAGATTCAAACTACTGAAGGCACTAACTACTGATAGGCATAGTTAGCAAACGAAAGATTTTGATAGAGAACAAACAATGTATTTACCTTAATAATGTTCAAAAGTCATAATATATATAGCAGTTCATGACATCCATTCTTACAAATGTACTGTTTCTGATGGACACACGTCCAGATCATCCGCTCTCAAAAATCCGCCATCTCACTCCCCCACATCCACCACTGCTGGCGGCTCACCTCCAACTGCGCAACGCTACACGCTGTTAACAGCCAACAGCCCAACACTACAATGGCAGACAACAATGTAGACTAGCCACAGACTGCACACAGCACAGCCAGTGATTTTCATACAGAGCGCTACGTGGCGTTACCAATATTAAAACCTAAACAGCCTACTTACAGCATTATTCAACATGGTGGTGTTGCTGTCAGTGCTCCTCCGAGCCATAATCCGTAGATAGCGGTCATCCCCTGCAGTAGTAGCCCTTGGGCGACCTGAGCGAGGCCTGTCATCGACGGTTTCTGTCTCTCCATATCCGAACACCATCACTTTGGTTCTCTCCGAGACGTCTGGACACTTCCCTTGGTGAGAGCCCTTCCTGACACAAGGTAATAATGCGGACGCGATCGAACCGGGGTATTGACCGTCTAGACATGGTTGGACTACAGACAACACGATCCGTGTACCTCTTTCCTTGTGGAATGACTGAAACTGATGGGCTGTCGGACCCCATCCGTCTAATTGGAGCTGCTCATGTATGCTTGTTTACATCTTTGGGCGGGTTTAGTGACACCTCTGAACAGTAAAAGGGACTGTGTCTGTGATACAAAATCCACAGTCAACGTCTGTCTTCGGTAGTTCTGGGAACCGGGGTGACGCAAAAGTTTTTGTGATGTGTGTATTAATGATGCAAATCACGACCATGACGACCGCCAACAAAAACACCAACGATCTCCAAAGATAATGAATTCAGCCTTACAAACGCATGGTTTACAGAGTGGACTAGACAACAAACTAATAATATGCCACTTATGACCAAAAAAAGTGGGATTCGGCGTGTCACGCAAAATTTGGACGATACCAAACAGAATTAGAACCTAACATGGCAGATACGCATATCTCTTGCAAAAATGAGAAAAGCAACCAACCTCACTTTGTGATTGCGGAGAACCACGGACAAGACACATGAGAAGAGAATACTCCACGAGATCATACGATGGTGGCCGAAAGACTTTCTGCCGGTGACTCCAAAGTCCATGGATTACATAAATACCCTAGATGTTTGTTTGTGAGGTTTCATATTACGTATTATATTGGTGCATAAGTTTACATCGTTTTTCCGTAAGTTTAATAAACACAACAGATACACAAGACAGAGACTTTAGTGATCAATAAGATAGTCTTCTGCACTATTTATAAGAGTCTGCCAACGTTGGGGTAGCTTTTCGATTCCATGACTGTAGAAATCAAGTGGTTTTGAGGCGAAGAACTTTTTGAGCCATGTTGGGAGCGCATTTTCATCAGGAAAGGAAGGTTCATCAGGGAAGGAAGTTTCTTGAAGGTTGTTCGATAGAGAGAGAAAATGGTGGAAATCTGAGGGCACAAGGATGGGTGAATGCGGTGGATGAGGAACGACTTCCCAACCCAACTCCTGTATAGTGTCTTTTTGTCAGCCTAGCACAATGCGGTCCGCCGTTATCGAGGATTAACATCACTTCACGAAGTCTTCCAGGTCGTTATTCTTGGACTGCGTTTGCAAGACGTCTCAGTTGTTGACAATAAACGTCAGTAGTGATGGTTACACCTCGGGGAATCAGTTCGTAGTACACCACATCGTTGCTGTATCATCAGATGCATAATATTATCTATCTGTGAGTTGCTGCTTTGTTTGGGTTCAACTAATCCTTTCTTTTCTTTATATTAGCACGAAGTCACCATTTCTCGTTACCAGTAACGATAAAGGATAGGAAAAGTCGGTGCTGTTCACGGGTCAATTGATCATGAGCAAGCAAATGCCACCCGCTGATTTCTGTGGTTTTGGCTTACAGCATGCGGTACCCACACACCCGATTTCTGAACCTTCGCCATTGCATGCAAATGTTGCACGATGGTGGAATGATCATCATATTTGCCAGTTCTCAAGTACATTGACGTGGCTCATTGTGGATTAACGCCTTTAACGACCTGGATTCAGCAGTGTAAAATGGTTAAATATTCAGGAGCTTTCAGGCCGGTGCTCCTTGGCCATTGTCAAGTGACGACAGTCGTGTACTTTTTTATTTATTGGTATTTCAGCTCCTGAAGATGGAAGGGGGGGTGATGATAGTGGATAAAACAGCTCTCTAGTTAAATATTTTATGTTTTTGACAAAGTTTTTATGTATATAAAACGTAAGCATGAATTGTTTTTCAAAAACATGCATTAGTTAACAAATACAACAGTTTCTAAAGTTTTTAAAATAATTTTACACAAGAGTTAAAACATAATCGTTGTTGATATTAATTCTTTTATGGTATAATGTTGATGTTGGAGAGCTTGAGAATGATGTTTATGATAGAGGTAGAATGGTGAGTACGACAATGGAAAGCTATGGAACTGAAAGTCACTGAGGGAGAAGACAGAGGGAGGAAAGCCTAAGGGTGGGGTGAGGTGCAGCGTTGACTAGAGGTGGTAGGACTGAATCGTTGGGCAACGAGAGCTGATTGATATTCCGGCAGAAATAAATGGTTAAAAGGTGTAGGTTCATAGAAGGTGGAGTACTGATGAAGAGACGCAGTAAGGCAGCTGAATTAATGACTAGTAGATAGGATACTGAGTGCCGGGGTCGGGTTTTTGGATTAAGGTGCTCCACCAAAAGAAAAATGTGTAGGATGAGATCTGTGGGTGCGAGAAGTGAGGCGGAGTGCGTATCACGCTAGGCTTTCAAGGAATTTGTAGAATTTAGGGGAGTATCGTGTGGCTACGGTTGCCGTCCTAATGCGTGATTAGGTCCGTGACGTCACTGGTATCCAGCGCTGTCAAACGGCGATAGCTCGGCTATACAAGGACGACGTCAGCAAACTCGCGGATAATTAACCACATCACGATGCTCAAAGATCGAGAAGATTTTATTAGTTTATATCGTCGTGAGACTGCGTTCGTAGAAGAAAAATTATCTTACTTTATGGACTCGCCCTTCGCTGCTTGGAACAACAGATCTGTTTTTAAGCATGAAGAGCACTAACGAAATATTCTTCTGTGTTTCTTTTTGATGTTTTTAAAGCTTGAAAACGCATTGTCAAATAATTACCATTGTTTGATGATGTTAGTACGGACCAAAAACTGCAAGAGGCGTTAAGTGATCACGCTGCTGGTAGAGTAAGGCTATAGGCAAATATCTTACAAGGATACACCAAGGTATACATTCATATTAGCGACTCAAGTGTTAAGACTTTGGTTAATGCATTGGGTTTGAGGACGAAAGTTCTTACAGCGTCAGATTTGGAAAAGTGTCACAAAAATTTATTTGTCAGTTTCAGTGCTATGTCTGGTGGCTGCCGAAAGGAGGATCATATCAAAGTCCACCGCCTGATAACGGGGGTTCGCAGTAGTGCCGTAGCCGCAATGGAAGCAGCTTCATAACTGAATACCACTGGCGATAATGGGTGACTTATGCTGATACGCGGATTGTGTGGCGCACCATGTTAAATGTTACGTGAACAATGCTCATGATGTAAGCGCCAGCGATGCGGAAGCGGATATTAGCTGCAATAATTTTCGTTTCACTGGTGCATACGCTCAGCGACAAATATCTGGTTTCCATTAAAGAATGTGATGAAATAAATCAGGTTTCACCTCCAGCAACACACTTGTCAGAATTCACGAGCAACTTTACCGTTATTTCCTGCTATATGTGTAAATCCACTCAACATGTAACTAGCGTAGGGGGGCCTAATTATGCTTTAAAAATAGATTACCTTAATTTTATGGAGCTCTGTTCGCAATAAACGTTTATTTGGAAGGTCTCTGCAAAATGTTTGATGCAAATGTGTCAGAATGGCGCCGCTTTTTATCGAATCTGTTTCGTTCCCTACTGGTGTCCAAAACTTCCAGCCAAAGAAGATGAGAGGGGCAGTATTGCAGTATGAAGATTTTGCAATAAGTTGGCTTATTTGCTTCGTTACCTATTGGTCCGTTGAACTGAACAAAAAAACAGTGTAAGTAATTTATTAGCTACCGCTGAATCACAGCTGAGAAACTGTTACAAGATTAAAGCTAGAAGATTAAAAAAACGGATTCTTACTAATTTCAGTTAGGGAACAAACGCGCTTCATGTGGACATAATTTACTTATAATGTGGTTTTATTGGGACGAACTATCGACGCTTCCAAGAGGAATTTCATGCTTTTGCAGCGGAGCAGTGACACTTTGTCTTCTACCTGACTGGTTCAGGAAAAAAAGGCTGTACTGTTTAAAGATGCAGTCGGTGTTGCAAGACCCTTCTCTACCAAGCACTGAAGTTTGCGAATGTTCAGATGAAATATTACATATATTTTGAAGCTGTTGTGTACGTGTAGAAGACCTGAGAATTGGTATCGTCTCATGTGGATCACGCTAATGTATTGATTTCAGGAATTGGAAGTTTTCTTCCGTCAGTTCTGTAGTTGGAGGAGAGATGGTCTAGATGAGTTCATTGTAGTAATCGTTCTGAGCAACTAATGATTTATCCTATTAGTATCTTGAAAGGGGTACCTGCATTTATGCAACGTACGAACATTTTTCAGCTTGAGATACTTGAGATTCTTGAGACGCTTTTACGCTAATGGCTAAGGACTGAAATACCAGCAGACGGATAGGAACCGGAGACGTCTGGAATAGAGAAGAGTATTCTTCTAGACTGGCTTGTTATTGACGTCCTTCGCAGGAGACTTGATCTTACGACATTGTGGACCATTATTCTGTCGTTTCTTATTCCTTTCGCTAATGGTATACGTGAAAAAATACAGGGTGAAGTCTATTAAAATTTGAAAATTCAACACTTCACGGAACAATGGCGGAAGAGAGCCAAAAACTGACACACATGCTTTGTGGTTTTATTGAAAGCAAAATGAACAATCGATGGTGCTCCATGTTATACATAAGCAATAATTAACATAACAACTGATTTTTAGCAAAGGCGATGTTCTTTCTAACAAATACTTGGCATACCGGCAGCCATCGAGGGACGATGTTATGAAGAGCACTGTTGTCTCTTAGCATCCCTATTAGGGTCAGATAGGGTAGACTTGCTACTTCAGGGAAATTCACAAATTAGAATCACACGGGTTGAGCTCTGGGCACTTGGGAGGCCAAGTATAGCAGCAATGGCGGCTTAGCATGCAATCTTCATTAAAGGATGTGAGTAAGATACTTTCTCACGTGTAGCTATATGGTGGGTGAAGTACGTCCTGCTTAAACGTCGTGCCTTCCAGCAGGTGTTGATCACCCAGACTGGGGATGATGTGATTCTGTAACATCTCGGCGTACCGCGCACTCGTCACGCCAACAGGTTGAAGAGCAGCACTCCGCATTTCCTCGAAGGAAAATGGTCCTGTCACGACTGATGTGATATATCCACACCACATCGTGACTTCCTCGTCATGCAATAGGTTTCCACGACAGTTCTGACAGACCCTCGGACAGAGAATTGGGCTTCGTAGTTCTACATCACGTCAGACAACCAAGCATATCCCCCCCTTTTTTTTTTTTTAAGTGCACTCACGGCAAATGCTTCCCGCGTCACAAAACAACAGTAGTGCATGGAATGCCGGTGTGACGTGCGACCTTAAGAGCACTGACTTCATCTTGCGGAGATGAACCATTTAAGTCTCAATTACTTCCAGAACTGTCCGAGTGGCAGCAGCACTTGTGCGCCGCGCGGGATTAGCCGAGCGCTGCAGTCATGGACTGTGCGGCTGGTCCCGGCGGAGGTTCGAGTCCTCCCTCGGGCATGGGTGTGTGTGTTTGTCCTTAGGATAATTTAGGTTAAATAGTGTGTCCCCTCTCCCCCCCCCTTCCCATGAACCATGGACCTTGCCGCTGGTGGGGAGGCTTGCTCAGCGACACAGATAGCCGTACCGTAGGTGCAACCACAACGGAGGGGTATCTGTTGAGAGGCCAGACAAACGTGTGGTTCCTGGAGAGGGGCAGCAGCCTTTTCAGTAGTTGCAAGGGGAACAGTCTGGCCTTGTAACACTAACAAAAACGGCCTTGCTGTGCTGGTACTGCGAACGGCTGAAAGCAAGGGGAAACTACAGCCGTAATTTTTCCCGCGGGCATGCAGCTTTACCGTATGGTCAAATGATGATGGCGTCTTCTTGGGTAAAATATTCCGGAGGTAAAATAGTCCCCCATTCGGATCTCCGCGTTATCAGGAGAAAGAAAACTGACGTTCTATGGATAGGAGCGTGGACTGTCAGATTCCTTAATCGGGCAGGTAGGTTAGAAAATTTTAAAAGGAAAATGGATAGGTTAAAGTTAGACATAGTGGGACTTAGTGAAGTTCGGTGGCGGGAGGAACAAGACTTCTGGTCGGGTGAATACAGGGTTATAAACACAAAATCAAATAGGGGTAATGCAGGAGTAGGTTAAATAATGAATGGGAAAACAGGAATGCCGGTAAGCTACTACAAACAGCATAGTGAACGCATTATTGTGGCCAAGATGGATACAAAACCCACGCCTACCACAGTAGTACAAGTTTATATACCAACTAGCTCCGCAGATGACGAAAGGATTGATGAAATGTATGATGAGATAAAAGAAATTATTCAGGTAGTGAAGGGAGACGAAAATTTAATAGTCATGGGTGACTGGAATTCGATAGTAGGAAAAGGGAGAGAAGGAAACGTAGTAGGTGAATATGGATTGGGGGGAAGAAATGAAAGAGGAAGCCGCCTGGTAGAATTTTGCACAGAGCATAATTTAATCATAGCTAACACTTGGTTCAAGAATCATAAAAGAAGGTTGTATACATGGAAAAAGCCTGGAGATACTGACAGGTTCCAGATAGATTATATAATTATAAGACAGAAATTCTGGAACCAGGTTTTAAATTGTAAGACTTTTCCAGGGGCAGATGTGGACTCTGACCACAATCTATTGGTTATGAACTGCAGATTAAAACTGAAGAAACTGCAAAAATGTGGGAATTTGAGGAGATGGGACCTGGAAGAACCAGAGGTTGTAGAGAGCTTCAGGGAGAGCATTAGGGAACGATTGACAAGAATGGGGGAAAGAAATACACTAGAAGAAGAATGGGTAGCTTTGAAAGACGAAATAGTGAGGGTAGCAGAGGATCAAGTAGGTAAAAAGACGAGGGGTAATAGAAATCCTTGGGTCACAGAAGAGATATTGAATTTAGTTGATGAAAGGAGAAAATATAAAAATGCAGTAAATGAAGCAGGCAAAAAGGAATACAAACGTCTCAAAAATGAGATCGACAGGAAGCGCAAAATGGCTAAGCAGGGATGGCTAGAGGACAAATGTAAGGATGCAGAGGCTTATCTCACTAGGAGTAAGACAGATACTGCCTACAGGAAAATTAAAGAGACTTTGGAGAAAAGAGAACCACTTGCATGAATATCAAGAGCTCAGATGGAAACCCAGTTCTAAGCAAAGAAGGGAAAGCAGAAAGTTGGAAGGAGTGTATAGAGGGTCTATACAAGGGCGATGTTGTTAAGGACAATATTATAGAAATAGAAGAGAATGTAGATGAAGATAAAATGGGAGATATGATACTGCGTGAAGAGTTTGACAGAGCACTGGAAGACCTAAGTCGAAACAAGGCCCCGGGAGTAGACAACATTCTATCAGAACTACTGACAGTCTTGGGAGAGCCAGTCCTGATAAAACTCTACCATCTGGTGAGCAAGATGTATGAGACAGGCGAAATACCCTCAGATTTCAAGAAGAATATAATAATTCGAATCCCAAAGAAAGCAGGTGTTGAGAGATGTGAAAATTACCGAACTATCAGTTTAATAAGCCACTACTGACAGCCTCCGGAGAGCCAGTCCTGACAAAACTCTACCATGTGGTGAGCAAGATGTTTGAGACAGGCGAATTACCCACAGAATTAAAGAAGAATATAATAATTAAAATCCCACAGAAAGCAGGTATTGACAGATGTGAAAATTACCGAACTATCAGTTTAATAAGCCACGGCTGTAGACTACTAACACGAATTCTTTACAGACGAATAGAATAAATGGTAGAAGCCGGTCTCGGGGAAGATCAGTTTGGAATCCGTAGAAATATTGAAACACGTGAGGCAATACTGAACCTACGACTTATCAGAAAATAGATTAAGGGAAGGTAAACCTACGTTTCTAGCATTTGTAGACTTAGAGAAAGCTTTTGACAAGGTTGACTGGAATACTCTCTTTCAAATTCTGAAAGTGGTAGGGGTAAAACACAGGGAGCGAAAGGCTATTTACAATTTGTACAGAAAACAGAGGGCAGTTATAAAGAGTCGAAGGACATGAAAGGGAGCAGTGGTTGGGAAGGGAGTCAGACAGGGTTGTAGCCTCTCCCTGATGTTATTCAATCTGTATATTGAGCAAGCAGTAAAGGAAATAAAAGAAAAATTTGGAGTAGGAATTAAAATTCATGGAGAAGAAATAAAAACTTTGAGGTTCGCCGAAGACATTGTAATTCTGTCGGAGACAGCAAAGGACCTGAAAGAGCAGCTGAACGGAATGGACATGGTCTTGAAAGGAGTATATAAGATGAACATCAACGAAAGGAAAACGAGGATAATGGAATGTGGTCGAATTAAATCGGGTGATGCTGAGGGAATTAGATTAGAAAATGAGACACTTAAAGTAATAAAGAAATTTTGCTGTTTGGGGAGCAAAATAACTGATGATGGTCAAAGTAGAGAGGATGTAAATTGTAGACTGGCAATGGCAAGGAAAGCATTTCTGAAGAAGAGCAATTTGTTAATACCGATTATAAATTTAAGTGTCATGAAGTCGTTTCTGAAAGTATTTGTATGGAGTGTAGCCATGTATGGAAGTGAAACATGGACGATGAATAGTTAGACAGGTAGAGAATAAAGCTTCTGAAATGTGGTGCTACAGAAGAACGCTGAAGGATAGATGGGTAGATCACATAACTAATGAGGAGGTATTGAATAAAACTGGAGAGAAATTTGTGGCACAACTTGACTAGAAGAAGGGATCGGGTGGTAGGGCATATTCTGAGGCATCAAGGCATCACCAATTTAGTATTGCAGGGCAGCGTTGAGGGTAAAAATCGCAGAGGGAGACCAAGATATGAATACATTAAACAGATTCAGAAGGATGTAGGTTGCAGTAGGTACATGGAGATGAATAAAATTGCACAGGATAGAGTAGCATGGAGAGTTGCATCAAACCAGTCTCTGGACTGAAGACCACAACAACAACAACAACAACAAGTAGTGTGTAAGCTTAGGGACTGATGACCTTAGCAGTTGAGTCCCATAGTATTTCACACACATTTGAACTTTTTTGCAGCACTTGTCTGGTCGCCCACTACAGTGCCGATCGTCCAAACGATCTGTGGCTTCGAGCTTCGTGATTATTTTCTTCACGGCGACACTTGTCACAGGTCCCTTACCCTTCAGAATACCCTTCTTAATGCGACTGCTGGCACATCTGCCTCCATCTCTCACTACACCTGATTTTATACACGATTCTCATGCAGCGTCACTGACATGTTGCTTTCATGCTCCATCTGTTGACCAGTTTTGCACTCGTTTTTGGTTTTTAATAAAACCCCACTTCAGGCATGTGTGATAATTTTTACCTCTCTACGGACTTTATTCCGTGATTTAGTGCATTTTCAATTGTTAACGAACTTTTGGGTCACCATGTACCTTCAGTAAGCCACCATAGGAATTATATTTCTCTGCTTTTATTGTTATCGTAATTTCATCATAAGTCTGTTGGAGAAAGAAAAATTGTCCCTTGACTCTTCTTGGAACGTATTTTCTCAGAATTATAACTATAAATATCTCCTTGCTACACAACGGTTCAGTTGTAATGTCGTCTAATGGAAACTATGTCGATGAGGATCTCGAACTGACTAAAAGAACAAGTGGCGGAAAGCAGCGCATTTACCTGAATATTATCTGCTGTGTTTATTCTACCGGTAAGTGTCCCGGAGGTAACAGAACTGTGATTTTCTAGTGAACTTTTGCCGTGGGGGAATTAGGTTTCCTTAAGTTTCTTTCAGCTTATGTCAGTCTGACATCTTTCTTTTCCAACAATTGGTGTTATTTATTTACTTATTAGCCTGTAGACAGATTTAAGTTTCCATAGGTCGCAGTCCACAGTTACACACATGTAATACGCTTACCTGTTTAAATATTGTTCCTATTGGTCCATATATTGTGCATGGTTAACAGGGAAAACACATTTCAATGAACCATATGGCACTGCGCATAGGCTAAATTTAATTACATTATAGAAAGTTACTACGGACACATTTTTAGAATAATAGCGACAGAAGCTCTTTGTTTATAATTAATTTAGCAATCACTTTTATCGTTATTTACAGACTTATTAATCTACAACTGCCCCATCCCAAGGAATATTCAGAGTTCCTGCTCCTGTAAGCGGAAATATGTGACCTTGTTTCATGTTTATCCCAACTGATCTGACTGTCATAAGAGTGTGAAATATCTATAAGCTCATAACAGTTAATAACTCACCACAAATTAAAGGTATTTTGCAGAAAGTCTTAAAACACAGACCAATACACGTATTGGAATACAGTTTCATAAAATGAAAAAATTATTTTGGTTCCAGTCGTGCTAGTCATTCATTTTCTCCATAAGATTTGTGTCGTTATAGGACGTGATAAATGAAGTATCATCAGTATACATTATTGCTTTGAAAGTGTGAGGCTAGGCGCATTACTCACACATGCAATGAACAAAAATGGCCTGGACACATATACATGAGAGACTTAATAGAAGTGGTCATACCGCTTTACCACAGTATATTCATTAACTGATGGTGAATAGTGTATTCATACAATAATGCGTTCTTACTTCTATTTATGCGTAACCGAATGGCACCGGTACGGTAGCTCAGCGTGTTCAGCCAGGGGACTGGTCTCCCCCTGTGCTTAAAAAACTGAATAAAGTTTCTCCGATGGTACCTGAGAGGTGTCATGCGACATTCACATAAAACTAATGACGGCAATTAAAGAAGAAAGAGAAAAATAAAACGAAAAGGGGTAGTAAAGAAAAGCTCTTAGCACCACTACCTTCTTTTGTGGAAGAACCCAGCTTCGATCAGAGAACCTACTCAGTTTTGTTTATAATGAAGGTCTGCAATGGGATCCACAAAGCCTCTGACGCAAAAGGAGGAGCTGCTTAATAAAGAGGCCGCGGTGCCGTCAAGATTGTTCTCCCGGCAATGACGACTGGAGAGATTGGCGACACGCTGATCGAATGTCCTACGATTATAGATCGCTCCTCTTACTGCCTTGCAGGCAGTAACTGGCAAATGGTAGCAGGCCAAAGGCCTAATCCATGAGTGGTGTTTGTGTTCACCATACATTTGTTAAAGTTTAGAGTTTTCTGACGGATATTGCACCAAGTGACGATGCTGTACAGGTCTTCCTTCATATCATTGTAGTAATCTGCCAGGAATAGTTAATTCCAAGTAATGACACGGAGTGAAATTCTACTACCTTTGCCAGGAACGCAGTGAGATTGCACTGCAGCGTCAGACGTTCATCCATCAGCCGATACATGTATGAATATTTGTGACCAATTTGCGTAGGTCCTTCGTGGTGAATCGTCTGTCTGTCTTAGAGTGTAGTTTGGTTTATATTCAACATTAGTGAAAGCCTAGAAAGCCTTTACCCCGACTACAACAAGGAGACCTCATGGCATACATGTAGAAACCACAAAGAAAGATGGTAATATACACTCCTGGAAATTGAAATAAGAACACCGTGAATTCATTGTCCCAGGAAGGGGAAACTTTATTGACACATTCCTGGGGTCAGATACATCACATGATCACACTGACAGAACCACAGGCACATAGACACAGGCAACAGAGCATGCACAATGTCGGCACTAGTACAGTGTATATCCACCTTTCGCAGCAATGCAGGCTGCTATTCTCCCATGGAGACGATCGTAGAGATGCTGGATGTAGTCCTGTGGAACGGCTTGCCATGCCATTTCCACCTGGCGCCTCAGTTGGACCAGCGTTCGTGCTGGACGTGCAGACCGCGTGAGACGACGCTTCATCCAGTCCCAAACATGCTCAATGGGGGACAGATCCGGAGATCTTGCTGGCCAGGGTAGTTGACTTACACCTTCTAGAGCACGTTGGGTGGCACTGGATACATGCGGACGTGCATTGTCCTGTTGGAACAGCAAGTTCCCTTGCCGGTCTAGGTATGGTAGAACGATGGGTTCGATGACGGTTTGGATGTACCGTGCACTGTTCAGTGTCCCCTCGACGATCACCAGTGGTGTACGGCCAGTGTAGGAGATCGCTCCCCACACCATGATGCCGGGTGTTGGCCCTGTGTGCCTCGGTCGTATGCAGTCCTGATTGTGGCGCTCACCTGCACGGCGCCAAACACGCATACGACCATCATTGGCACCAAGGCAGAAGCGACTCTCATCGCTGAAGACGACACGTCTCCATTCGTCCCTCCATTCACGCCTGTCGCGACACAACTGGAGGCGGGCTGCACGATGTTGGGGCGTGAGCGGAAGACGGCCTAACGGTGTGCTTCATGGAGACGGTTGCGAATGGTCCTCGCCGATACCCCAGGAGCAACAGTGTCCCTAATTTGCTGGGAAGTGGCGGTGCGGTCCCCTACGGCACTGCGTAGGATCCTACGGTCTTGGCGTGCATCCGTGCGTCGCTGCGGTCCGGTCCCAGGTCGACGGACACGTGCACCTTCCGCCGACCACTGGCGACAACATCGATGTACTGTGGAGACCTCACGCCCCACGTGTTGAGCAATTCGGCGGTACGTCCACCCGGCCTCCCGCATGCCCACTATACGCCCTCGCTCAAAGTCCGTCAACTGCACATACGGTTCACGTCCACGCTGTCGCGGCATGCTACCAGTGTTAAAGACTGCGATGGAGCTCCGTATGCCACGGCAAACTGGCTGACACTGACGGCGGCGGTGCACAAATGCTGCGCAGCTAGCGCCATTCGACGGCCAACACCGCGGTTCCTGGTGTGTCCGCTGTGCCGTGCGTGTGATCATTGCTTGTACAGCCCTCTCGCAGTGTCCGGAGCAAGTATGGTGGGTCTGACACACCAGTGTCAATGTGTTCTTTTTTCCATTTCCAGGAGTGTAAGATTGAGTCACCTGTATGATCGCAAACTTCTGAATATTCTATCACTATCTCAGAAAATCGGTGTGATGTTTCTCATATTTGAAGTGGGTGATAGATCGGCTTGTGTGGCAACAACCAAGAAATATAGATATTGTTGACTGGGTACATACACACTTAAATCACATAGGAAGAGACACAGTATGGATTCAAGACAAATAGAGGATTACGAGGAGAACAGTTCTCTGTATGTGGCCTTTGGATTTCTAATATAGGCAATTTGTGTTTCTTCCTGTATCTGATGTAACCATCTTGCTCTTGGGCTTTATGACTGTAGAGAGGGAGAGAGAGTGAGTAGAGTGTATGTCGGGGATCTCCTCCCACAGAGCTATAGATCTATTTCAACCAACTTCACACAGAAGCAGCATTCCTCATGAGCAACAGCACCTGGGGTTTACAACTTCCTAGCACTAATAGTAGCAGAGATGTGGGTGAAAATGTGTTTTCCCAGTCCTGCATGACAGGCATGTTAGGTTGGGAACAGTAACGACGTGCCATATCAACCCGAATTGCAGGGTGACCTATATGTCAGGGGAAAATACATAATTTTCAAGCCCCTGCTACATAGCCTGCCCTGCATGTCGTGAGAATAGTACTGAACTGCTCTACTGAAATGTATCACCAGAGCTACAAGCGCCGAAGAGTATTGCTGGGGAGAGGTTAAGATGGCTAGAGGAGGGTATGAATAGGAGAACAGGGAGGAGGAAATGGACAGAGAGAGGGGAGGCGGGGGATACATATGGGAGGTGGAAGGTGTAGAGAAGTAGTGTGCAAGTGAGAAGAGGACCAGAGGGAGGTGGAGATGACAAGAGTGAGAAGGAGGGGGATATAGTCAGAGGGAGGGGAGAGGGAGAAGTGGTTAGAGAGAGAGGGTGGAGGAAATTGACAGAGAGGTGAGCAGAAGGATACGAAGAGAGAGAGAGAGAGAGAGAGGGGAGTAGGAGACAGACGGAGTTCGGAGGATGAGATAGACAAACAGAAGGAGGAAGATGTGCACACAGAGAGGGGAGGAGGAGAAGGTGTGTGCAATATATGTGCCGAATGCATATGTGGGCGAAGCAATAGGCAAAAGGCTAATACACAACAATTTAAAAATTAATTAATGATGATATGACAGCTTTACTAATGATTACATTTTACTGGCGTGAAATGGGATTGTGTGATAATTCTCTTTTCTCCATCTGGATCCCAACTGTTCTACTGCCGAGGTGAAAATTAAATTTTGACTATACTAAAAATTGCATTGTCAACCTTTAAACGCCTTCTTACGAAAATCAATATCCTATGAAGTTCCAGTATGTTGTGAATTATATTGCCATCTCTAAATCATATAGTATGCGTCGGAGGGTACTAGTGTACCACCGTCACGTCCTTTCTTGTTCCAGTCGCGAGTGGTGCGCGTCAACTACTATTGCTGGTATGCCTCGTGGAGAACTCTAATCTCTCTAATATAGCCTTCGCGGTGTTTGCGCCAGATATACACGGGTGAAAGGAATATTCTGGTTGACTCCTCTAGGAAACTTAACAGTAAATCATGTAGTGATGCACAACGGGTCTCTAGTAACGTCCCCCAGTGGAACTGGGTAAGCACTTCGTGACACTTTCGCACTCACTAAACGAATCTGAGATGAAAAGCGCTGATCCGCTTATAATATTCTCTGTATCATCTATCGATTCTATTTGGTAAGGATCTCAGACTGACGATCAATACTGAAGTATCGATCGAAACAGGAATTTTTAAGCTACCCCCTTAGCTGATGGAGTGCGCTTCATAAGGATTCTTCCAAGCAATCTCAGTGTGGCCTCTGCTCTTCCTACGATCTGTTTTATGTGGTAGTTCCATTATAAATCGCTCACTTTTCAAACTAGATGTTTATCGAAATGAATGCTTCCAGAGAATGTTTGGCAATCGCATAATCGCACAATAAAGGGGTCTAATCGCCTATTTATGTGCAATAGGGTTACATGTGTGTATGTTTAGGGCCAACTGTCAACTGTCAAGCGTCGACCATTTGCAGTTGTTCCTGGATTTCGCTGCAATTTTCTATCGCTTCGGCTTGTCTACACGCAACAGCATCATTCGCGAGAAGCCTCGAAGACCTTCCGACGTTATTCGTTATACCTGTTGTTAACGGTAATGGTCCTATAACGCTTCCTTGTGGTGCAGTTGGTGTTATTTTTATTCCTGAAGGTCCCTCTAGCTTAAGAATAAAACACTGTGTTATATTTGTAAGGAACACTTGAGTTCACTCACACAGCTGGTCTCACATATCGTACGTAAGCTCATTAGGTAGCACTGCGGAACTGAATCGAACGCTTTCCCCAAATCAAGGAACAGGCATCAACCTAGGCGCCTGTGTCTACTGTATTCTGGCTCTCGTGAGCAAACAGAGCGAACTGAGCACCGCCCGACTGTTGTTGGCTGAATTCATGCCGATTCCTACAGAGGATATTTTTGGTCTCCTTATAGGCCACAATACGTGACCATAAGACATGCTCCTCCCGCCGGAGGTTGTTCTTAGCAAAAGTTAAAGTAGTGTGTAAGTCTAGGGACCGATGACTTCAGCAGTTTGGACCCTTAGGAGTTCACACACATTTGAACAACAAAACATGCTCCACAACACAACAACAGACTAGTGTCAACGGCATAGATGTGTGTGATTGTCCTGTCACCCCTAATGGAAACAGGAATGACCTGCATATTTTGCTAATGACTTGGAAGCGAATTTCGGCAGACGACTGCTAGAGGAGATGTAATTTCTTTCGTATACTTTTTATAGAATCGTATAGGTATCCGATCATGCTTAGCTGACTTAACTCTATTAGGGATTTTAGTTGAATGTCTAAATTTTAGTTGACTTCTTAAAGCATCAATACTTTCTTCGTTAACTTCTACTTTGGCCTCTATTCGACAACGTAAAGGAGGAACAACAGTACGATTTTCCTCAGGGAAATAGTTTTGGAATAACTAGCTCAATATTTCGGCCTTCGCGCTCTTATTCTCCGTTTCGATTCCTCTATGGATGCTCAATATCCAGACAGATGGCTTTGATTCGTATGCTGGTTTAACGTAAGACCAAAACGTCTTAGTAATTTCTGTCACATCGGCAGAGAGAATTTTGCTTTCGAATACGATGAATGCTTGATCATGGTTCTACTTAAGCTAATCTTTATTCGTTCAGTTTTTTTGCACCGACGATGCTTCATCTGCATTTAAATCACATTTGTTATGCAGCAATATCATCCTGTCTCCCTTTGCATTTCTATTGACATCCATAATCAGTGATGCTAAAAGACACATGATGTCATCGTGCCCCCCTGTTCTCTTATGCCATCCCATCTTCATAAGTCACGTTTTGTTTTTGAAAAAAAAAGTTCTTGTCAGAAAGCATCTAAACCAACATTGTGATTTATAACTCCCAGTCACAGCTCAGTATTTAACTGATTACTCAGCCTTTCCAATCAAATTGCTCAACTCCTCGTTAACCCATGCCCCTTCTAAGCCTAAGCCGGCATATAGATTTAGCTCAGTCACAGATCAATATTTTACTGCCCAGTTACATTTCTGAAATAATTCTCAACTCACGCTCCCGCCCCCTCCCCCCTTTTTTTTCTTTGGGAAATAGGCCAACGATGGGTGGGGCAATGCAACATTTGCATATCCAGTGGTGCTGGCAATTGTATAGTGTATCCATGCCGTCGGACATACGAGTCTTTGTGCCATTGGCAATGTTAGTTTGTCTTTTGTGACATAGGCCCTAAAACGGTGAACACTTTGATGTCTTTTTTTGTCAGCATATTTCCTGTAATATGGAGTTCTTTTAAGCTCTTATGATTCCAAAAAGAAATATGGTTTGACATTTTATTGTAGCAGTAGTCACAATTGTTTTCGATCAGTCTTTATGGGTTCATCCTGAGGATGTGACCATAAAAATAAATATTTCTTTTTTTCGATGTGTCTGAGGTTTTTTGGGTTCTTTGGTAAAGGGTTTGATTTCTGATGTCGATTAGTTTGTTGTTATGGAACTTGCGACCTATATTTTTTTCTTATTATCGTCCTTTGTTTTATCTCCAGCCTTTCAGCTGTCCCATGGTTGGGGATGGACAGCTTCCAATTTGATTACTGTGTCACAGTGTCTTATTTTTGCAGTTTGCAGTCCTTTGGGGGGGGGGGGGGGTGGTACTCTTTGTTATGTGTTTTTGGTGAGCTGGAAAGCCAGTTCATATTTCCTCTAGACTCCATTGCCTTTCCCTTGATGGAATTACAGCTGATACAGTCTCCAGGACATTGGAATTCATAAACGCTTTAAATTTTTTGTTTTCTGATGGTCTACTTAGGGTTCCCGCTTCGATCAGTAAGTTCAAATGGTTCAAATGGCTCTGAGCACTATGGGACTTAACAGCTGTGGTCATCAGTCTCCTAGAACTTAGAACTACTTAAACCTAACTAACCTAAGGACATCACACACATCCATGTCCGAGGCTTCGATCAGTAAGATTTCAGAAAATATCTCCTGCTAGTGAAGCCAGCCAATGCTTCGTGATTGCTAAATATGCATGGGAATTGAATACGCATCGTAGTCTCCTTCTCTCCCCTCTCTCTGTCGATTTTCCCTTCCCCCTCTCTCTCTGTCCATCACCTTCTACTCCCTCTCCCTGCCCATCTACTCCCCACTCCTGTCGCTCCTTCTCCTCCTGCCCCCTCTCTCTAACCATCTTCTCCTTTCCCGTCCCAATGTTGTCCATTTCCTCCTCCCGTGTTCATCTCCCCTCGTCCCCCTTTCCTTATGTAGTAGATATATCATGGCCACCTTCCATTTCCCTGAGAGTTTTCTGTTTTCCAAGTTTTCTCAAAGATTAATTTTAGATTCTTCTCTGATGGAGTCTTCTTCACTAGTCATATGAAGTTTTAATAACTTCTTGAATTTCTTTGATATTTGGCAGTAAATCATCTTCTGGATTTTCATGTGTGCTTGCATATTAGAGCTTATGGATATTGTCTGGAAGATTAAGAAGCTGATCAAAATATTTTGCAAGTATTTCGTAATTTTCAGTGTTGTGTAAGCCAAATCGGAGAACCTCGCTGCCCATCTGTTGTTAAATTTGTGTTTGAAGTCCATCTACCTACCCCTTTAAACATCACTTTCGTCCGCCAAAGATCTACTGGAAAGATTTCTCTTTAGTGAATCCTCTACGGATCATCAAGTGAAAACACTTTCATTCTAAATTTCCTCATATACTCCCTTTTTTTACAACTAGCTACTATGAAGCCTTTTAACTTACAGGGGTAGTAATCGCAGCAAAATTGAATATTTTAATTTTATGTATATAAACTGAACTGTTTAACTAGATTTAAATTTTATGAATAATAGTATAACATTGCGAGGGTACAACAAAGGAAGTTGATACCAGCAGGAATCGAACCTAAGTCCATTAATTGCCACCTTGTGCATTAGACTATTGAGCTGATGTGCCGTTATGGTAGCAGATCCTCAAAAATTCGTCATATTCTATGTTTCCACAATACATTACAAGCAGATTCAAAGAAAAATACAGATCTGTTGCTGTGAGCAACATAGCAGTCGTAGTGCCGGCAGGGATGATATTACATCAGAGCATGTGCAGTTCAAAATGTATGGTTGCGTCCCCTCTCTGATTTGATCGTAGAGTGGCTGTCCATCAATTCAGCACTCGACATTCGTTTCTTGTTATCATGGAGAGAGCGTTACAAAATGTGTTTTCGTCCATTTTATTTGCATGACAACATATATTCGAAGAGAAATTGTGTAATTTTAGTGCGATATTTACAGAATACTGTAACTCATTAGTACATCATAATCGTTATGTCTTCTTTTACATGATGTGTGGTTGTTTAATGGATACAGGAGCGAGGAAAAGGTGCCGTTCATGAATGGAGAATTCAGATATTAATTTATTCCATATCTAATGACAAATATAAAAATAATGCATAGCTTTGTGTTGAAATTGCAGCGTCAGCTGCTACAGTAGCTATGAATATAGAAATATAAATAGATACAAAAGATTTATATATAAATCTGTCACTCTTCAATACAATGTCTAGTCAGATGTCAATGTTTGTTCAGATGTCGAGTCCTGGCCACTATGAAAGTCTGTAGATGTTATTCAGGTGGGGTGAGTGCATGAGGCCGGCCAAAGTGGCCGTGCGGTTAAAGGCGCTGCAGTCTGGAACCGCAAGACCGCTACGGTCGCAGGTTCGAATCCTGCCTCGGGCATGGATGTTTGTGATGTCCTTAGGTTAGTTAGGTTTAACTAGTTCTAAGTTCTAGGGGACTAATGACCTCAGCAGTTGAGTCCCATAGTGCTCAGAGCCATTTGAACCATTTTTTTGAGTGCATGAGTGTTCGAACTTCCAGGCACCTGCCGCTGAAGCTACGGAGACGGGATGCTTGCATCTCATTGGCAGCAGCGTAATCGTTCGTGGCAGCGCCCTCTTGCAGCGGCGGCGGCTATAGGAAACGCGGAGGCGTAACTGGCGGTGCACGTATTTCAAAGTGCGGCCGACCGAGTGGCGGCCGATACCGCAATAACCAGCCGCCACTCCATCTGTTTAAAAAATATACAGTCTAATTCTGCCCAAATCTTTAGTAATTCTGCCCAAAACTTCCTTAGAGTATCGTGTAAAAATTGCTAGTAAATCGATGAAGTACATTTCGAGAAAAAACTACTTGGGTTTATATAATAGTGTGTTATTACGTCAAGGAGTAAGATCCCTCTGTAGCAGTGTATTTTGAACCCTTCCATTGGAGTTGGTGGAGACAGCCGTTTACCATTCATGTAGAATTTCCATTCACGCAGAATTCTTTAATTTTTCCAAATTTCTTCAGAGCTATTTCAGAGGGATTCTATGGCATATTTCTTGATGTTTTTCCAAAGTTCAGCTATGATATGGTTTCCTCTCGAGGTGATTCTGTTTTTGAGATTCATTACGATTGTTTGTAGTTCCTCGATGGTGGATGATACCGAGTTGGGTTTGGTTGTTGTTGAGGTACCAAGCCCGATTTTTACTATGGATTTTTCACAGCTGAGGAGGTTCCTGACATATTGTGCCAATATTTTGCATTTTTCCATTTTGTGGGCAGCATTTTTGGTTTTGTCTTGGAGTTGTAGTGTCAGCGGACTGTAATTTTTTTTTAAAAATTCTTTCGAAAGTTCCTTGTGTTTGGTTTTGATGAGATATTCGTTGTTCAGAAAGAGGAGTTGGTATTATTCTTTCTAGATTTTTGCTCACTAATTTTTTAAAGCTAAGTCCGTTATGTTCGTTTTTATTTGAATACCACTATCGAAATGCTGTTCTTCTTAGTTCAAGGAGTCTATTAAATTGTTCCATTCCAAGGCTGTCTTTTTTTATTTGGTTATGGAACCTAGTTATTTGGCTTTAGTTGTTAAGCTTTATTTGATCTCGGTTTTGGTATCCCATGTCTTCAGTCACGATGGGAAATTATTTTTCCTTTATTATCTTTCCCATGACGTCCCACTCTTCTTTGTGCAATGCTGCAAACTACTCATAACCCGACTGTCTACTTGCGCACTTTGGTGCGGTGGCTGTCCTTCTGGGGTAATTTGTTTCACAGCAGACGCTTCGATAATTATTAATATTACGTTTGGGGTTACTGTTAGAGCCACTAGTTCACAACCGTATTGTTAGGCCTAGAGTAACTTCCCAGCCACCCCCATGCTTGGACGCCGACCAAAGGCCGCCCGTCTGGGGACCTCCACCTTTGGATTTTGATATCTGTGTTGGTCAAATTGTTCAAATGTCTCTGAGCACTATTGGACTTAACATCTAAGGTCATCAGTCCTCTAGAACTTAGAACTACTTAAACGTAACTAACCTAAGGACATCACACACATCCATGCCCGAGGCAGGATTCGAACCTGCGACCGTAGCGGTCGGGAAGTTCCAGACTGAAGCGCCTAGAACCGCTCAGCCACAGCGGCCGCCTCTGTATTGGTGCTCGGGTGGTATTTCATTCCTCACTTAACTGGTATATTTGCAGAGACTTTCCCTATACGCCACCTGGGAACGCGCCCAGTTGAGGAACAGGAACCCCACGGAGCATCGTTGTTTTATTTTGTAAATATGCATCTATTTTGATTTTTAATCTATGGCTGAAGAGCACCAGCGAGTCTAGAACAGACATGTTAGCAAAATTTTCATTTGCAGGTACAGTCTTTGTTCAATTGTTTCCTGTTACTAACAATTCTTACTCTGGGTATGGTGTTGCTTAGGATAGGTATCAATTCGGTGATGTATTAATCGAGACATGTCAAAGGGTCCATAATTGACATAATTCAATACGGCAGTGCCGTGCAGAAGGCTCGTAGTGGGAGCGACTTGACATTAACTTGATTTTTGCCGGAAACCGGTGTAATTCGTAACCGCATTTGCTTCTGTCACTCAGTAATAGGCAGGCCGGCGCCGCTTCACTGCGCTGCGTTCGATGGCGACTCCCCAGCTATTTTGGCATCATTCACGGCCTACTCAATGTCAAACAGCAAGTTTCAAACAACCCAGATTGTCGCCGATAGCCTCAGGTACGCACGCAGGGGCAGTAACTTCTGCTGGTAGGCTAATTAATTAGGACCGTCGTCAGCAAGTGACTAGCAGCCTCTAAGTGTGCCTTCAGAGTCTACCGAAGCCTACCTGCGGTCTTGTTGGCAATTCCACAGCTGCTTTCGTAGCGCAGCTGTTCCTCGCCACTGATGCTCAACGCACAGCCTGTGTCACAGTCGATATTGGCATTTTACTCTACATTAATATCTCATGCTTCGTGAAGTGAAGCAGTGCGGAAACTCGTCTTTGCGGGCGAAGGGGAAATTCTCGTTTAATAAAGATCTCGGTTCCGAGGGCGTCGGACAACCGTAGACTCAGAAAACAGAAAGAGAAACAACAGACAGTACATAATATGTGATGGAATATTTAAGACGTACTCTCTGTAGACATAAGCGAGTGAGGTGCCGCAATGTTAAGTCAGTGGAATCATATTCGGAAGAACAGCTGTTGAAATATCCTTACCGACATCCTTATTTAACCTGTCTGTGGTTTTCCTAAACCACATCAGGTAAACGACGCAGAGGTTCCATTCAGAAGCATCCCCGTCGTTCCCCAGTTCGTCTCTAGTGACCTTGTTGTGACGAGACATTATATTCTGATCTTTTTTCTCCGTAGGCATGAATTCCATTTTTTGGCTTTTTACCTTACCCGGAAGAAATGGAACCCTTGTAGGATTACTTTTTGTTTGTCCCTCTGTCTGTCCGTCTCTTACGAGCCCCTTTCCTCAGGGACAGGTAGAGATATCACATTGAAATTTGTCAAATACTAACATTACGGTCTGTTGGCGGTATGAAAAACTTAAGCTTATGAAGCTTTGTAATCGAAAGATACCACCATTTATGTCACATATTTCGATACTTGCAAACTCACTCACCGAAACCCATGGGGTACTTCCCGGTGACCTAGAATCACGCAATTTAACAAGAAGCAAGGCAACATAGTAAAAGTAAAGGAAAACCCTGAAAACAGTTAATTTGTAATTGTATCAGATAAAGACTTTTTTTGCCATTTGTTGTCTGTGTGTTTGTCCGACTGTTAAGGCGAAGTTCTCTGCGGAACGGATAGAGGCATCAAGTTGAAATTTATGAATTACTAAGGTCCCTTGGCGGTCTAAATAATTTAAGATTCTAAGTGAATGCAGTCAAAGGATATAGCCAAATACATCACATATTCTGGCAGTCGCAAGTCACTCAGTAAAACGATGCGTGAACTATATTCTGTAAATAAACGTCACTTCTGGTTGTCCTACGGTAAAATTTGATCCATGGGAACCGAGAAGTCACGGGATCATATCTCGGGCGCACAACAGATTATTCAGTCTTTGTTTGAAACTAAACTTCAACTCTCAACGATGTGAGAAGTCGCCAAGAACACATTTCTTCAGATTCCACGCCAAGCTGCAGGTCCTCCTTCCCAAGGTTGATAACAGGCTTAGATTAGGGACACACAACTCGCTGAAATTGCGTCCAGTAGAAAGACTTGCTCCAGACCACTAAGTCACACGAAATATAATCTATAGATATAATTAAGTTTGTACGGAACCCTCAGAGCGCGTATGCTACTTGCATGTGTCCGGTTTTTGATATATTACCTCGATTTTCTAGGTTAATAAACTAAGATGTACAGCTGCTATAAATTTCTACTTTTTATAATGAATTATTCCAGGAAAGCTGCACATAGTTTAATTAGTACTGCTTTTTCCGTACTACCGCTTGCTTCGGCCATAGAGCCATTCCCAAGTGGATTTTACAGTAGGTGAGTCTACTTATGTTTATAAAACTTCTACATAAAGGTCAGTTTACATATAAACTTACGTCTATTTGGAATAGAATTGCATCATTGTGTAAAATGTCAACTGTCCATTTATTGCTAGACTTATAAGCCACGTAATTTCTGTTTGTGTAGAATTTCTTCGTGAAATACTTCGGACAGCCAAATGCTTCAGGTTTACAGTGTAATCTTTGCCAGTCAATGATGTTAGTTATGTTTCATTGGTATTACAGTTATATTATGACTTGTATCTATTGTTATCGTTTCTTTTCCTTTACTATGTGTGATTTTATCCGTTCTCGGTTTCCAAAAGTCAATAAAATTTATTTTATTCGACATTTATTGCAATTATAGTGTCAGTACGTATGTTGTTTTTTGTTTAGTTTTATTTGCTTTTATTAATTTTATGTCACTGTGTATGGTTTGGTTTCTAGATTTCGTGTGCTTTTCATACAGTTTGTGCACTATATTTGGGTAAAAATTATTTTCTTGCGCAATTTATTGGAGTATTGTAAGCTCACTTAGTGTTCTTTGGTCTTCGAGTGGTGAATCGATTTTTATGTTGATCATTGAGTTGAAATAGGAATGATTTTAAGATTTTGGGGGACAATAACTTCCATTAATTATGTTGTCTGTAGTAGCTGGTTTTCTGTAGATTTTAAACATGGGATTTTTGCTAATGCTGCTGATTTTAGGGTCGAGAAAGTTTATGGATTTGTTTTTTGCTGTTCTCACTGCGGATTTAATTCCTGGATTCAAGATATTGAGTTCTTGATGAACTGATATGATATCATCGTTTCCATCTATTATTACCAAACTGTCATTTAAATAACTATGGTAATGTGTAATTTTGTGAAATAATTACCATTTGGAGTGGAAAAATTATTCTTCTAGTGTACTGAAAAAATTTTCTGGAACTGTGCTTGTAATGCTGTTTACCATTGCCACTCCTCCAGCTTATGTGTAAATTTTATGGTTAAATTCAAAATAGTTTAGTTTCAGATTTATGATTTCATAGTTTCTTGTGAAGGAGGTTTTTCTATAGCTTGGAAGGCAGTTTTTTATGATTTCTATTGTTTGCTGTACTGACATGTTGTATATAGGTTTGTAGCATCAAACGAAACAAATATATCATTCTGTGGTATTTGTATATCTTTTGAGTCATGTGCTAAGGTTCTCGAGTTTTTTATGGTGTCATCTACATCTACATCTATACTCCACAAGTAACCTTACAGTATGTCGTGGAGGGTACTTTCTGTACCACTGTCATGAATGATTTGTGGAAAGAATAATTGTTGGTAAGCCTCAGTATAAGCTGAAATCTCTCTGGTTTTACTTTCATAGTCTTTTCTCACGAGATACATAGGATAGGGCAATATATAGGTTGATTCTTTTATGAAGATAGGCACTTATAACTTCAACAGTACACCACAATGTGATGTAGAACAGTTCTCTCGCAACGTCTGCCACAGGAGTTGGCTGAGGGGCCCCATGATGCTTTCGAACTTACTAAATGAAACTGTAACAGAACAAATCATTCTTCTTTGGATCGTCTCCATTTCCACTATCAATCCTAGTAGTAGGTATACAGCTTGGTTAGTAATGTGTTAAGCTTTTTACTTATGAGATACGTTGCGTTGTTAATACAATTAGTAATAGGGCAGATCAGAATTAATTGTTTGTTTGTCTTAAGTTGCTTGTGTAGTGCTGGTGTTCGTGGGTCCACATGATGGATGCTTCCTTTTCTTGGTGTGTTAGAGCTATGTTACAATTTTTAATGCGTTTCTTTGTTTGTGAGGCATAGTTGTTGGTTGAGTTGTTTGAAAATTCTGTACTGTTGTTGTCTTTGATAAAACTCATTACTTTGTGTGCATGTTCATTGTGATTTATAATAACTACATTGCTTCCTTTATAAGATTTTACTGTTATTGCGTTTTCTGTTAGTAGTTTCTTATTTATGCTCTTGAGAGTATTGCGTTCAGTTTATGTTTGTTGTATATTTTTTGTTCTGTAATTCCCATTCAATAATTTTTGTAGTTTTTACTGTCAATTCATTTTGCCTTCTTATTGGAAGTTTTGCAGTATCGAAAGTAACTTTTGTAGCTATAAACTGTTTAATGGTTGTGTTGTAAAGTTTTGGTTCCATATTGTACTTATGACTTTTGTCAAGAAGATTTATTTCTTCATCTGTAAACTCAATATTTGTTAGATTTTTATAGAAAGGCAAAGATGATAGAATTTTTTGATGTGGTTCCTGTATGTGGTGTTGGGGGTGCAATAAATTATTAACTTTCGTTTATGTGTTATACGAATGTGTTCATTAGACTACCATATGTATCTGTCTATAAATTTAAGGACATAAACGTATACCAGCTGCGTGCTACATAAAGTTCTTTCTTCAACTGTTCTTTATGATGTAGTTTGTTCTTGATTTCTCGTTTTATCCACATCATAGCTCCAGTATTCTTCGTGTGTCACTATATTCGATTTTGTTGTTACCTTGATGCGTATGTATGATGGAATAATATTGTGTTTTAGACAGTGTTTGCTGCAGCAGATGCTTTCAATAAGTTTTTTTTTTCAATTTGATTTTCAAATGTATCGTAGAGTGTTCCCTGTGGCTTCATACAAGGTTAAAGCCAGGATTTTTTTTCCAGCTGGGCCTGCAGCATAGAATACATCATAAAATGACATTTTAAAATGAATTATTCCAGGCAAGCTGCAAACAGTTTAATTAGTATGCTTCTTCCTTACTACAAGCTTCCTTTGGTAATAGCACCATTCTTTATTGTATGCACTTGTAAAAATATCTAACAGATATAACAACATTACAGAATCGCCAAGCGACCCAAACAACAAATATGCTGCACAAACAAAGAAATGCAGTAAA
This sequence comes from Schistocerca americana, assembly GCF_021461395.2. Classification (NCBI taxonomy): domain Eukaryota; kingdom Metazoa; phylum Arthropoda; class Insecta; order Orthoptera; family Acrididae; genus Schistocerca; species Schistocerca americana. Next base: position 634,618,369 of record NC_060120.1, on the reverse strand, counting down.
ATTTGTTATATAGTTCTAACAGACTAAGAAAAGTGCTTCCATCCTTGTGGACCCACGCACACCAACTCTATACGCGCAACCTAATACAAACGAACAATTAACTTCTATCACTTATGTGATAAGTAAAAAGCTTGACACATTATTAACCAAGCTGTATACCTACTACAAAAAGTATACCATAAAAACTCGAGAACCTTAGCACATGCCACAAAAGGTATACAAATACCACAGAATGGTATATTTGTTTCCTTTGATGTTACAAACCTACACACAACATACAAGTACAGCAAACAATAGAAATTATAGGAAAAGCTTCCTTCTAAGCTATAGGAAAACCTCTACCACAGAAATCTATGAAATCACAGATCTGCTGAAACTAACTATAAACCAAAATTGTTTCGAATTTAACCACAAAACACACACATACGCTGGCGGAGTGGCAACGGGAAACAGAATTATGGGCACAATTGCAGACTTATTTATTAATATACTGAAAGAAACGTTTTTCAACTCCAAATGGCCATTACTTAACAAAATTATATATTGCCATAGATGTGTAGAAGACACTTTGGTATTAATAGATGGATACGATGAAGACATCCTATCACTTCATGAAGAGTCAACAACTTGCACCCGAAAACTAAATTCACAATGGAAATAGAAACAAAGAAATCGACCTTATCAGCAACATTAACTAACAGCACGTGTTCGAAAACTACAGACAACGAACTACTATAGACAACATAAGTAGTGGACATATCTGTCACCAAAAATCGCATGGAATAATCAGTTTACCACTGGAACACCAATTAATACAAAACGAGTTACCTACTCCAATATATTGCCCAACAAAATTGTTTCACCGAAATATAGTGCACAAACTGTATGAAAAACGTACATATCTAGAAACCAACGCATGCACAAGGGCATAAAATTAATAAAAGGAATTAAAATTAGACAGCGACACTATACTTGGGACAAATATCGAATGAAGTAAACCAAATCTTAATCAAAACAAACATAAAACTAGCATTCCGAACAAACAGCAATCTAAATATGGAAAAGCCATCTGGCAAAACCAAAATTTCTGATTTTGCTTTCCCTGGCATATAAAAAATGTTGCGTAATGACTGCGCTGATTCTGAATAGGTCAAGAGGCACGAAACTTCAGCATTAGATTTAAAGAACACACAAGAAAATGCGACAGCAATCAATCAAGCTACGTAACATAATAATTATTAAATAACATCTTATACGCACACACGATTATACCTTAATTTTTCTTTCTCGTAAAAAATAAAAGCAAATAATTAACAACGGAACATTCTAACCCCATAGAACTAAGTCAAACAATAAACAGTACTCAAATAATTGACGTCTTTGCCTCCGACTGCTGCACTGTGCGTAGGTGTTTATTTATTTTGTCTATCTTCTCGCTCTCACAAGCTTTTTATCTACGTCTAAAAGACGAAAATCACAAAGCAAAAATCATCGAAAATGCGTTACAATGTGTAGACACAAAATACAAAATGGACATGCTATGAACATTCTGGAAGAAATGGAAATATATGCGCTCACGAAAAATCATCCAAACGTTATTCTCGATGAACAAATCACTCTTAGACTTAAAATTGTCTAGAAAATTTTATTGACATTTTGGAAATCGAGAACGGATAAAAATACTCACTAAATGAAAACAAAAGATAAGAACAGATTGAAACTATAACAAAATTATAATGTCAATGGAACACAACCAACATCACTGACTAGCAAAGATTACACTATAAACAGAAGAGTCAACGATAATAAATTGTGAATCTAACTGTCAAAAGCATTTCACGAAGAAATACTACAAACGTAGAACATACGGGACTTATTACAGTCCACCACTAAACAGTCGACAGTCTACATACTAATGCAATATGGGTGTCAATTCCAACTAGACATCATTGTTTATGTAAACTTACCTTTAAGCACAAATTTTATAAACATAAGTAGACTCAACAACTGTCACTTCCACTTGGGAATGGCGATATAGCCGAATCAAGCTTATAGTAAGGAAGGAGCACTACTAATTTAACTATCTGCTGGTTGCATGACGCATGCTATGCTACAGGCCCGGCTGAAAATAAAATACATTTCTACTTGTTATCTCATAAATCAGGGTCCACGAATTTCAAATTTTAATATAACTTAACTCCAGGTGAGACGAATTTCCATCAGTCACTATGTTCTAGGGCGTCCCTGCTATCTGATACTATAGCGTTCTAACTGAGCTAAACTAAAATAAAATATCCTGTATAAATAGCACAGTTATATCGGTCCATATCACTACTGGTAGAGAGCAGTTATTTGAATTACTTTCTTATATTGTGGCAAAAAAATTTATTCAACAGTTAGCAATGTCTTGAAGTATACTCGATGTATTTAGGGCATTAGAGTCGGAGCACATCCCAGTTTAGCGAAGGATTGGGGAAGGAAATCAGCCGTGCCCTTTAAAAGAACCATCCCGGCATTTTCCTTAATCTATTTGCGGAAATCAGAAAACCGAAATCTTGTTGACTTGACGGGAATTTCAACCTTCATCCTCCCAATTGCGAGCGCAGTTGTGTTTAACCACTGCGTCACCTCGCTCGATACAAATTATTAGGACAACAGAACCGTCTCTTCGGCAGTTCCAACCATTAGTGCACTGCAAAGCATCTGATCTGCGATACGAAGTTCACGGCCTGAGTTACAGTGAGCTTCCGTTGATTGGACGATTAAGGCGGCAGCATTCCGCCTACCTTCGTCTTCCTCAGTTGCCATCAAACTGCGACCCGAGCGAGTAATCATGTGGCCCGCGGTTCACAGCCGTATGTATAATAATTTGCATCTAGCAACTAACGGGATCCAAAGACGTCAACTAACGTTTAGTACCTCCTAAAAGCGTAGTTTTCCTGCTCATTGTCAGTAAGAAGCAAAAATCTTCACAGAGACAATAGCAAGTCCGCCGGCCGGGGTGGCCGAGCGGTTGTAGGTGCTACAGTCTGGAACCGCGCGACCGCTACGGTCGCAGGTTCGAATCCTGCCTCGGGCATGGATGTGTGTCATGTCCTTAGGTTTGTTAGGTTTAAGTAGTTATAAGTTCTAGGCGACTGATGACCTCAGAAGTTAAGTCCCATAGTGCTCAGAGCCATTTGAACAATTTTTTTAGAGGAAGTCCGAATAGCACAATTTCGTACACCTAGCACATTTATTAACAATGCAATTGTCCTATACTTTAATTTTTTCCATTTTAATTAGAGATCATAATTTTTTATTATTATAATACACTCCACTGTCTGACGCCAACTTCCATATACCACACATCTATCTATTTCATCTCCAAGGTTATTAATTCATTTACACTCACTCGCACATGTCGTGATATCCGTGCAGGTTTTAGGATTAATACCACCAAAAGTCATAGATGATCGTTGTCACTATCGACACCGGCCCATCTGCACCTTCCGTATAGGGTGTTCCAGTTGTCACTGACGCTGCCGTCCTATACAACCAGCAATGCTATATCTGCCCTTCAAAAACCACGGGCGAGGATTTCATATTTTCTCGCTTGCTATGCGCAAACTATTAGTCCTACAGGAAAATGAGTACAATTTTTTTTGTCGGAAGTTTAAAGTGCTGGGATACGTTTGAACTCAAGGACACGGTTTTCGCGTTACTCAAGAGAACCTTAAAAAAGTGACTTTCAAACTCTTCTCCACCCCCACACTCCTTCCTCACCATCTAGTACCATATTTCTAGCATGTTGTTCATTGCACTCCCTCTTGCCAATGTATAAAAATTTCCAATTACATGAACTTTTCCTACACTCCACCGTATTTGGTCTCCATTGATTGGGCTGTTACGGTATCAGCGTAGTCGACTATTTCGTTAACATTATTAATTTAAACGGGCCCATCAGGTTGAAGAAAGGAAAACGATTTTTTAGACGTTATGTTAAAACTAACTATGTTGACAGTGCGATCCAGACCTCACCGTTGGAAGTACAATAGTTTCGTAGTCAGAAGTTTGATGTAACTATTTATTTTATGCCATTAAAATTCATAAAATCGTTAGGTACAATTTACACAAACGTCAATTTTGCAATTTTTAAATGCTCGACTAAGCCGGCGGAGTAATGAGGCCGGTCAATGAAGACCGAAAAAGGTCGAATGTGGGAAATAATTCGTGGAGTCTCAAATTTTTGTACAGTGTCGTGAACAACATAGTCTACTAGAAACCCTGATCGGCGGGGGTATGTTTTTAAGATCACTCTTGTACGTTTTTTTAATAACTCTGAAACTGCGGCCTTTAGCGAAAAACGTATGCGGATACAAAATTTAACTATCTTCAATTTGCTGCAAAGAAGGTCCTGTGCATTTTTTTTCTGTGGGGATAATAATTTGCGCGTAGCTAGAGAGAGAATATGGAAATCTCGCGCGTGGTTTTTCAAGGCCAGATCTAATATTATGGGCTGCATAAAACGACAGTTGTAGAGGCAGCTTAACCACCCGGTGTATTTGTATTTGATGAATAAAACTACAGTTTCAATTATTGAAATTTATTCCTGAAATTCAACTTAACTATAATAGGTCTAGATTTACTACCTAGAGCGACGTATGAAAACAACTGTTACAATTAACCTGTAATTCAGGAATAAATATCGATATTTGAAACTTAGTTCGTCGACAAATATAAACTTTTTATGTTGCAGTTTACAAATGCAGTGTAAATGAATGAAATGAATATGTTATTAAGGAAGAGGAGGAGATTTGTGTTTTATGTCCCGTCGAGAAAGAAGTCATTGGAGACGGAGCACAAGCTCGGATTAGGTAAGGATGGGGAAGGAAACGGTCCGTGCGCTTTCAAAGGAACCATCCCAGCATTTACCGAAGCGATTTAGGAAATCACGGAAAACCTAAATCAGGATGGCCGGAGACGGATTTGAAGCATCGTCCTCCCAAATGCGAGTCCAGTGTGCTAACCACTGCGCCACCTCGCTCGGTATATTAAAGAAGAAGCGTGGTGCCATTTACTGAATGACCTCGCTTTTGTGCGTTATTTTGTCTGGATTGTAAAGCTGACACTGTTAATGTGAAAACATTTGCAGGAGCTGCTCTATTTTTCAGTAGGACGGCACTGGTTGTCGTGTTATACAGCAGTTCGCGCTCGTATATTAAGCAGGCGCAATGGGGTGGAGCGAGTGACCAAGTGGTGCGCGTGTGTGTTAAAAGTTGTACATTCAGAAGGTCGTAACTACGTTCTGTCAGAATAATAGCCCAAATTTTCGCGTAGGATCGACTTCTGGAACCGATACCTTGCACGTGTGCTTCTTTCTGCTTTATTGTTATTAAAATGGAAGTCGATTTGTCGTTTCCTTGTAAGGGATCCTTGATTTATGGGTGTTTTGCTTCACAGTTACGAAATTTTAACAGTCTCTTTAACCTCCTTAGACTGTTTGCTGTGAAATTTTATTCTTAGTTAGAAAATGATGTTCGTGGACACAGCAGCTTGTGCAGTAGTTCTACCAGGGGAATAGGTCTGAGGAAATGCTGAGCGGAAGTTTGGAAAGAAGCTGGATGCGGCGAGAGTGGCACGTGAGAGCAGGGGAGCTAGCTGTGCGTGGCGTGCAGCAGGTGGCAGCGGAAGGCGAGAGCACTGGCGGACCATTAGGGGGCTTCCGCCGCAGCGCTGTTGCGTGTCTTGAGCTGCGTCTGAGTTGCGTCCCAGCCGCCTCTGCGTGGAGCAGTCGTTTACCGAGAACGGCAGCCGCCACATTGTACTGGCACGATCCCCAACGGTGGCCAGTTAATATCGCCCCACCAGGATTAGGCTAATTATTCAGCTCCCTGCCCGTACGCCATACGGGCGCGCTAGTGTTGGCCGTCCGAACGGCACCCGTATCCTGTACGGACGCAGCTTTTCCATTGATGAAACGTGTTTTCCCGCAGGCTAAACGGCTGCCGGCTGTGGGATGGCCGTAGTAGTTCATATTTTGTCCACTACATAAAGCAGAAGTCGATTTACATGTTTTCGTTTGCTGAACATGTTGTAGGGACATTAGACACTAGCAGTCGGAACTGCCGTGTTCAACAAACAGAAGCGGCCCACCAACAAGCTTCAAAACAAGAAGTTGAAGCAAAACAAAATGTTAGTTTTTTAGTAAGAGTCCTAAGCGAGCGCTGAAATGGAGAAATATACCTGATGTATATTGGCTCTCCACAAATCGTCAGGCCGTCGCCAAAGAGGTTTCTATAGGTTCAAAATGAGGTTTTATAATTTCAGTAAAGCCAAACATTGTCATAGATAATAACAACAACAAGACTGGTGCAGACTGTATCAGTCAGCTTTTCACTAGTCCCATTTATAAGCATAACAGTATCGTGGTCTACTGTGAATTGCTTTATTTTGCACACGTGTGTTAAGGAAAATATATGTTTAGTGGAATTCACGAAAAAAAGTCAGTGTGGACTTCATAGCTGCAGGAGGAGACAGGGAACCAACAGTAACCACTAGCCTAGACAGAAAGTTTGGTCGCCATTTTCCATAAAAGGTACCATCCACTCCCAACTAAGTAAACGCTGTGTGCTATCATTAAGTTTGCTCCGACAAAGGAAACCAAGAGATTGGCTAGGAAAGACTGCAAATGGCGGTGCAAAAACTGCAGTGCTGGACTTCGTGTATCACAATATTTTCAAAACTACCATTTGGGAGTCAGTTATGCATAAATTACCTGAATCATTTTTTTGTTAATTTCTTTCTGGGGACAGTTCTTTCATATTTTTGGCAATGCTAATGCACCAATACGCTTGCGAACGTATATATAAGCAAGCATATTTCGTAAGTGTGGGTATAAAATGATGGTAGATATGTGCCTGACTATTGTGTAATTATTGTTTAAATTTTCTGTAAATATTACTTAAATTCTCAGTTCACCTATGCAGTCGAACAGGAGAGACATCAGTGTGGAATGTGTTAACAAACCTTTGAGACTCACAAAAACAGTCGCATATGACATGACTAATTTCGAATTTTATGTATGTTACGAGGGCGGATGAAAAATACAAAACAGGCAGTAATGATAGCCCCGTATATGGTATCCATAATGTTTGCTGGTCGTAACTGCAATTAATTCACAAATTAGTAATTTTCGCCAACATGGCGTTTCCGTTGCAAGGGAGTGTTTTGTACTATGGCTGAACGACCTGTTGCGGATGGACACACCACAGGCGCCAGAGGAGGGATTCCGGTCGTTATAGAGAGTCAGTGTCTGGCAAAATAACAGAACTAATCAGCCTGGCCAAAACCTTGCAAATGAGCGCCATTACGTTGGTTACGATAAGTAGAGACCTCTGCGCAGTCGATCGTTTTTCTTCGAAACCTGGGTTATTAAATAATCCCGACAGCAAGAGCGCCGTCTCACTAAGATCAATGATCTTTTGCCTCCGAGGCTGGTTTAATCTGTCTCCAAATCTCAGGATCCTATCGTTCAGAAGCTATGTGAAGACAGGCGCCAGAAGGATTGATAAAACATTGTCGGTTAGTCAGAGAAACAATTAATGATAATTTTTCTCGTTAACTGCTACAATCACATTATCTAGAATTATGATGAAAACTTAGTACTGCGACGGAATCCCGACCATCAGCGCCTCCACGCCACCGCTGGGGCTATGTTCCACTTTTACTGCTACACGCCGTCATTAGCAACTATCACTCTTGCTGCCCGTCAGTTACATGTTTTATTTCCTCATTTTCTGATTGTCCTCTGTTTGCTTATGAATGTGGCTGCTTGTGAGTGCGGCTATTCTTCACTAATGCTCATTATCCAGTGCGAACTATCTTTTATCCAGGCACTTTGCCCACGAATTTCATTGCCTTTGTACCTTTTTCAGTCGTATGCCACACCTGCATCTACATCTACATCTGCATGATATCCAGATCCAGCTGAAGCCATAAAACTGTCCAAATTCAGTCTCCCGATCTCTTTCGGTTATTTCCACATGACCGGTTTCTGGTCGGCTTTTCATCTTCAGGTCTATTGCAAAAATTAAATTATAGTTGATCGAAACTACGGTTTAAGATTTATGTTTAGAAATTTTTAAAAATATTAAGAAAGTAGTTACAACACCACAGTTGTGCATCATACCATTTGTTACAGTTACAGAGTAATCCGTCGAATACGGAACTGAAAATTCACTATCATAGCTAATCATACATGAGACTGCTGCGGTTTTATAAATTTCTTTTAGAAAACGTGACTGGTGCAACATCTATAGCGCCGACGTGCCGTGTGTCTGTATGAAAATATTTTTAAAAATAACTTCATAATAATTTACAAGAAATCTTAAAAAGTCTTGTATAGGAATCATAGCTAGTACAGTCCGCCCCCGGTAACTGAGTGGTCAGCGTGACAGAATATCAATCCTAAGGGCCCAGGTTCGATTCCCGACTGGGTCGGAGATTTTCTCCGCTCAGGGACTGGGTGTTGTGTTGTCCTAATCATTGTCATTTCATCCCCATCGACGCGCAAGTCACCGAAGTGGCGTCAAATCGAAAGACTTGCACCAGGCGAACTGTCTACCCGAAGGGAGGCCCTGGTCACACGACATTGTTATTTATAACTAGTACAAAGCCTTCAGCGCTCAAAAGAGGCAGCCATGGACTGATGTAATACATATGAGACGTTTACAAAACCAAAATTTGTAATAATATAGTGTCTGTCTCCTTAAATTCACTAATCTTTTTTGTGGGGTTTCCAAGGTAACCTGCGCATAGCTGTGGGCACCTTACAGGTTCTGTTTCATCAACATCGCATCATGGAGAGAAAGCGTTATTCATACTAATATTATAACGTGAAAGCAATTCTGTCTGTTACATTTTCATGACTAATCCGTTGAACCGATTTCGATGAAATTTGGTATGAAGGTAGCTTGAACCCTGAGGAAGAATATAGACTGATTTAGAAAGTGCGTTGTGCCAGATACTTATTGATCTGAAAAATATTACGCGAATTAGGGAAAATATACTTCCTCTATGTTTGACTTTTAATATTTATGTGATTTGTGAAAATGCTATTATTGGTTGATAAGTGGTAAGTGACACGTTTCAATGAAATGAATATAATGAAACTTCCTGGCAGATTAAAACTGAGTGCCGGACCGAACCTGGCACACAGTTTTAATCTGCCACGAAGTTTCATATCAGCGCACAGTCCGCTGCAGAGTGAAAATTTCATTCTGGAAATGAATATATTGCTTATACATTCTTCACTGTGTTTAATCTGTACTACCACACTATTTGTTACACAATGTATACATTGTAGAATGCATAGCTGCTTCAATACCACAACCCACAGATTCTTGCTCGTGTTGTACGCACTGCTCAGGAGCGATGCTACCGATGCCGACACATTGTGTATTGAGACAGCTTGACAGGGGGAAGAGCAGGGTGCACATCATGAGGTTATTCCACGTACAGTATCTTGGTTACTCAGCATCATTCATCATAACAAAATGATGATATACGGGCACAGCTGGGGTTAACAGCTATATGAAACGAAAATAATGAGTTTATCAAAAACTCTAAATAAGCTTTGAAATATTGCAAAAATATCTTCTTCTCCTTCTATTTGGCGATCATAGAGACACTAGCATTCAAAAGTGCCTTCTGTGGACTGAAATAATTTATACGTAATGACATATAAAACATAAATGAGGGATTTCATATAATTAAAAATCCTAAGAAAAACTTAAGAACATTCCGAGAAATCTGTTATTCCTCTTTTTTAGCGATCATAGAGGGAGTTTTTACAGCGTCTGGCTGAACACTGCGCCGCACTGAAATTATCGCTGCGTGTCCAGTTCGCCTCCGCCACTGTGCTGTGGGCCACTGCAGCTAATATTTGGTAGAGCGTCCTACTCCATCCCTAATAGGGCTATAACCTGTCTTGAAGAATTTCGTACTCATTACTATGCATGATAGTTATTTTACTCGTTAAGTAGCTTGTTTGGTTGTGGTGGGTGTAAATTTCCAGTTCCTTCAGCACATTCAAATTCCCAAATATAAATTTTAAATCCTAGTAGTTCGAACCAACTACAATTTAATTTTCTATAAATGAAGTGAAGATATTAAAGGAAACCGGTCTAAGACTGAATTTGGACAGTTCTATTTAATTATTTTACACGTCTAGTTCAGTAGGACCAAATTGAGGAGCAAATCTACATCTACATGGATACTCTGCAACACACATTTAAGTGCGTGGCAGAGCGTTCATCGAACCACCTTCACAATTCTCTATTAATCCAATCTCGTACAGCGCGCGGGAAGAACGAGCATCTACATCTTTCCGTGTGAGCTCTCATTTCCCTTATTTCATCATGGTTTTCGCCCTATGCAGATCGGCGTCAAAAAAATATTTTCCTGTTAGCGAGGTATGACTTGAACCATTTTGCAGCACTGCCTGTGACACCATAGAATTCTAATTTATTTAAAAGGATGGTTTACACAATCGAATGCCTTTGACAAATCACAGAAAATACCTGCTGCTTGTAACTTGTTATTTAATGAATTAAGTACACTTTCACTGTAGGTGTAAGTAACCTTTTCGATATCAGAACCCTTCAGGAACCCAAACTGTGTTCTTGATAATATGTTATTTGTGGTCAGATGGTTGAGAAGCTGCCTATACATTACTTTTTCTAAAATTTTTGAGAATGCTGGCAACAGGGAAATTGGTCTGATACCTTCCTAACAATGAACTTATTTAATGTCTGTGTTTCGCAGCCATAAGTTGTTACTGGCAATACACATTGGTCAAAAATAGATTTCGTCAGCTCAACCGATATCTTAGATTTCAGAATTGAAGAGTGCCTCCCATAAGCTTGCAGCCCAATTTAATTTGTCGTAATATTTTTGGATTTAAATCTCCTTTCATGTTTCTCAGTTGAGCCAGATAGATATATTCTATGACTCTTTGGAGTTGTGTACTTCCAACTGATATATTTGCCTCAGGTGTCCATTCATTTATCAATGTTCATTTTTAGTCTAGCTTCAGAGCACACTAATGCAAGTTCGTTAACCAGTACTTGAAGCTCATCTATTTCATTTGGAAATTGGACAATATCATCCGCAAACATCAAGTTGTTCAGTCTTTTTCTGAGAACCTGAATTCCTTTTTCTACCCAATTCAGTCTAGACATGGCTTTTTCTAAGACTGCTGAAAATATTTTGGGAGATATAGAATCACCTTGCTTTACAGCCTTTTCAGTGGGAATGTCATCAATATCTTTGGCAACGCTCACAAAGGATGTGTAGGTTTTGTAAATATTTTGTAGGGTTTTGATATAGCCCTGTTATACTCCTTGTTCTTTTAGAGCCGCAATCATAGCAGGGTGACTGACTGAATCAAAGGTCTTTTCAAAGTCTATAAAAGCAAGGCAAAGGGGTAGATGGCAGTCATTTGTTCTAGTTATTATTTTCCGTTGTGAGAAGATATGGTCAACTGTTCTAAATCCTAGTTGGAAAGCAGCTTGCTCAATGTGTTGAGCCTCGTCAAGTGTAGTGCTCAATCTGGTAGTCAAGATCCTAGTGAAAACTTTGTACACTATGGAGAGTAAGCTGATAGGGCGATAGTTCTTTATATCTTTGGTACTGCATTTCCTATGTATTAGAACAACCTGAAAATGTCTTAGCTAAATGCCTTATAGATTCCTCATCCATCAGCTTTAGAACATCGACTGGGAGGTCATCACTACATGGAGCAGTTCCTTTTCTCGTATTGTCTATTGCATGTTTGACTTTTGGGGGGGGGCAGAGTATTTCTGGAATTTGGGAGACAGAAGCATCCAATTCGTCTAGGCTCAAGGTATCATCAAATCAAATGGCTCTGAGTACTATGGGACTCAACATTTGAGGTCATCAATCCCCTAGAACTTAGAAGTACTTAAACCTAACTAACCTAAGGACATCACATACATCCATGCCTGAGGCAGGATTCGAAACTGCGATCATAGCAGTTGCGCAGTTCCAGACTGAAGCGCCTAGAACCGCTCAGTCACACGGGCCGGGCAAGGTATGATCTTTGATTTTACTGTGTAGGTTAGTAGAGAAATTTCCAATATATTCAAGAATTTTTTTTCTTGTCTGTAATTCGGCCTTGATCTGTGTCTAATGCTATTAGCTGATTCCTTCCATTCATAAGCATACACTTGGCTTTCATAAAGTGGATATATTTTCAAGATTGGCTTTTAGCATGTATTCTTCATACTTCTTGATATCGTCTTTCATGCTCTTTCTCAGTGCTTTGTATGGCTCTGCATGTTCTATCTTATCTTTGTCTGTATCAACTTTCATTCTTCTTCTCTTATTGATGAAACCAGTTGTTTTATTTGTCAGTTTGTAGGGTTGATTTTAAGATTTACATAAACCACCCACTTCTTAAGCTATCGTGATTAGTACCTTTGATACTTCTTCTGCTTCACATTCTTTTAATTTTCTCTGAATCCTTTCTTGAAATTCCTGTTTCTGTTCTTCAAGGTTTTTGACATTTAAAATTTTACTCATTCGTTTAATTAGTTTTAATCTTTCAAATTTTGTATTAAATTCAAATCTTGTTCTTACTAATTGCTGATCGCTGCTTGTCTTGAATTTGTTTATCAAATTGACATTTAATGTTTTGAAGCCTATTAGTGAGAATGAGGTCTACCTCGTTTTCCACTTCAAAGTTAGGACTCATCTAAGTCCATTTGCGACTCGGGTGCTCGTATTCGCAATAGGTGTTTTCATGCATTCTGTAAACTGTATCAGTCTCTCACCTCTATCATTTCTTTCGTCTGTTCCATATTTGCCAACAACTGAATCACCTTCTTTGTATGTTCCAGCTTCGGCACTGAAGTCGCCAGTTATGAATTTATAAAAACAATTTCTGCCTTTCTCATAGGTTTACTTCAGATATTCGTAGAAAGATTCTATCTCTTCATCTGACTGAGTAGGCGTAGGTGCATAAGCTTAAACTATTTGGATCTTACACCTGTTTGATATTTTTAGGACCAAGAGTGAAATTCTGCTTGAAATTCCTTCTAATACGGTTAACTTGTCAACAATGGTTTTGTTTACTAAAAGTCCAACTCCATTTAATTTTCCATTTGGTTCTCCACAGTAATATCAAAGATTCCCTGAATTCAAGCGAAGGCACTTTTCGCCTTTACGGCACACTTCACTTAGACCAACGATGTCGCAGTTAATTTTCTCTAGTTCTTATTCTATTTCCCTTAATCTGTCATCTCTCACTAGCGTACGACAATTGTATGTACATATTTGAAGGCACTGCTTCTCTCGTATTATAGACTTAGGATTATCTGACACTTTAATTTTCCATTAGGTTCTGCACAGTATTATAAGAGATTCCCTGAAGTCAAGTGAAGGTAAGTAGTTAGATTTTGTAGGTTCTGTATCACTAGACCAATCTTATAAAAAATAAAATATTACTCGTTAACACTCACAATTTTTTATTTTCCATAAGATTGATCTAATGGACCAGAACCTACAAAATATAACTACTATCCCTTTTTACCTAATAATAATATAATATAATATAATGATAACAATAATAAAGAAAACATTTATCTTGCATACATTTCCCATAGGTGAATAAATTAGGTAATTAACTATTATTTCTTAAAAAAGCATTTTTATAACATTTTATTTGCCCCAAAAATGTCCTATTTTCGACTTTTGTGAAAAACGTGTTTTTAAAAAATTATATTAAAGAATAAGTATATATAATTATTTACTTTCCGCTTTAACAGCCATAAGATTATTGTGAACTGTTGTTTGTAAATGTTTTTTGAAGGAAGATTTATTTACAATTCTGCCACATTTACAAGTAACTTTAATTTTATTACGTTGCTTACCGCATTGTTTGCATACATATTTGTATCCAACTGTTCGATATTTATCTTTATAAAATTCGTCAATACTTTTTTTAATCATACATTCACTACACTGTCTTAATTGTGGCTTGGCACAGCCTAAAGTCTGCTCTAGCTGTCGCTTTGTGTTGTCCATTTAAAGAATATACATTTTTTTCACTATCAGAAAACTGCAAAACATCCAACACATTGTCCTACACATGTTTTCTGTGTTTTTAACTTCTCTAACCTTATGTACACAACGCTACACGAAGACTAAGTTAACAGAACCGCTTCTTTTATTTGGGCTGTTAATAAGTACGTAAGTGAGAGTGTTGGATATTTTAGCCAAATGGCTAGCACTCTTCATACAAATATGTTATAATGTCCTTTGATATGTGCACTCTCATTGGTCAATGATTGTGTGAAGTTTGGCTGAAGTAAAGGAGCTTGAAGAATGTATATATAGTTGGAGTTCTACTAACAAAGTATCTTCTAAAAATCAACTTCTTTGTCAATTTATTTCAGAATCAAATTCATTATTTTCTTAACATTATTCAATTTTAAAATTGGAGAACAAGCATGAACAATTGATGAATGCGATTTCAAACGACAAAATTAAAAACAAAAATAGTGAAAATGACATCTAAAGTAAAGTATGTTCCCATATTAAAGTAAATGGAACTTACTTCAGTGCCATCTGTTGACAGAAGTTAGAATCCAGTTAGTTCAGACTAATGCTCGCAGATGTCTCTCTAAGTACAGTTAGATACATAAAATGAAGTACAGTTTCATACATGCAAAATGTATCTACCATGACTCAGCACTTTTGGACTTGTGATTTTCTGTTTAATCACAAGACTTTGAAAATTCGTTTTTACTATAAGTTTTTTTATTTTTAGAGATATTGGAATTCTGATTGCATTTTTCGTTAGGCCCTTTCCCCTAAAAGTTTGCTACCCACAATACACTGAAGTAAGTCTGGTTGCATAAATCACAGGGGCAAGGGGACAAATACTTTTTGTTAATTTCTCAGTCAAATATTAACTGATTTTAAAAATTCAAAGTGCTAACATAATCTACATAAAAAGAGCTATCTAGAAAAAATACAATAATATAAATCGGAAATAATTTAATAAGTAAGACACTAAAATTTTCAGTTTTTGTTTTTTCTATTCCATAAAATGTTTCAGAAATGTATATAAGCAAGAAGTTAACACTTTTATAAATTTTTTAAGTTTCTCATTCATTTATATAGAAGCAAATGTTAATAACTAAAAATTTTCAGTAAGTAATCTATGTTGAGCATCATATATAAGATTCTTTTTACCATACATACTTACATAAACAAGTGTATCATTTGCAATTTTATCATTAAAAGTTGCACAAAGTTTCATAGTAGTTTTCTGTGTAGCTACAACATTCTTTCTGCGTGTCATATTGATTACATAAATTAGATAGTTATTTATAAAACTTAACAGACTAATATCAGTTTCTGATTTTAGTAAAGTAATTCTTTTAAAACCAAGAAATGCATAATATGCTTTCAGAAAATTATTTGCAGCGTTAATATTCCACATTTCTTGAGAAAAAACATTATTTCTACCATTTTTTAAATAAATATTGTGTAGTTTGACATGATCAAATAATGATGAATCAACTAATTGATTATTTTTACGATTTTTCTGAAATTTAACAAATACGAAGTATGGCATATCCAATTCTGTAGAGTTGTAGTAATTTGTAATATCTAGTTCAAAATTGTTTTTACCAGATAATCCGAAAAGTCTTGTGTTTGACGTCCATAAAAAGAAATAGGAATTTTCGGATTTTTAAGAATAATTTCACGTTGTTCAAGTTCACAATTAACAACTGGTACACGAATTTCCATAGATTCTATAACTATTTTTCTTCTTTAGGAAGTGTATCTTTTATTTCAATTCCAGCATCATTTTTATCAGACCAACGAAGAATTACGTCTCCAGAAGATGAACTGTGTGTAAAAACTACAGTTAAATCTCCTTACCACGTAATTTCTTTATAATCTTTAAAAACTCCACCAAGTAATGATAGTGGATAAAGAATTTCATTTCTTTTACTATATATTTTTCCTGTATTAATTATATGTCCTTCTAAAATTTATTTTGTCAGTGACAGATGAAGTTAGATGAAGTAAAACAGACAAAGATATAAAAGGATGTTCAATTCTAGATAAAATATTATTTCCTTTCTTTATCGTTAAAAAACAAACAGTTTTGCTACATAATTATCGATTAATATTTTGTTTGATTTTGTATCATAAGTTGGATAATCTGTGCCATCATTTCCAATGATACTCAAATTCATGTACAATTGTGCATGATTTGGATCAAGCCAACCATCACCAATATTCATTTCAATTTCAGTAGCTTTGTTAGGAACATTCAGATTATTTTTAGTTTTCTCATTGACAGGGAATGAATAGAATTGATTACTTTCAATTTTATTCATGACGCAATCTAAGATTGTTTTAGCAGTTACTTATTTACTAAGGAAAAAATTTATTAGCACCAGCAAAGCAGACTTCAGTCTGTGACTAATATATTTGTAAAACAACTGTTACAGTAGCACCATTAAAGTCAATTAAATTATCATTTTCATCAGTTATAGTAACTTCTAAATCTTGAATTGTATTAAAAATAGGAACATTTACATGATATTTTGGTTCATAAATTATTGTTCCACCACATTCTGCATTATGTTTAAATGAAGCAATGATATTAGTTTCTTTATGAAAATGATCATTATGTTTTACATACATTCCATGAGCAAGATTAAAATTTATATTTATTAATTCAAAAGGAATATTTCTAGGAACATCTTTAGCTATGGCTTTTTCATTAGGTAAAATAATTTGATTACTAAAACCAAGTAAACTTCCAATACTATCTGCCACATTCATAAACAATTTTACATCACTTTCAATAACAATTCAGTTTACAATTTCATCTGCTTTAATAGGTATATTAGGTTTTCTCCAATGAATAAATTTTTCTAAATTTTTAAATCTATATTGACCTATAGGAATTTCTATCGTTTCTTCATCACAATAATGTTTATAATTTTCTTTTGTAATATTTGATGTTAAAGAAGTTGAATAAAAACCAACTAGTGAAACATTAGTTCAACTATCATGTATTGGAACAGTTAAACTTTTTCTAAGTATCGAAGATTTATCACTAAGTTGCAGTAATCTACTCAGTTACTACTGAATGATTAAATAAATGAATAAAACAGATTGGGAACCTGAAGTAAGAATTCCAGAAAATAATTTAAAAAACAAGCATGGTAAACTTTTACAAAATTCTATTAAATGTGCGATAACTGGACCAAGTGGTTGTGGAAAAACAACATTAATCATTGATAATTATATTTTAGCTCCAGGATGGTTAAATCAACCATTTAAATGTTTATTCAAAACGCTTAGATCAGCCAAAGTATCAAGAATTTATAAAACAGTGTAAAAAAATTGAAGATAAAATTAATGTAATTATTTTTAGTTTTATTGAAAATAACGAATAAATTATTCCTTTAGATAAATGTGAAGTTAATTCAGTTGTGGTATTCGACGATTTCATTTTAGAAAATCAAGTTATTGTAAGAGAATATTTTACTAGAGGCAGACACAAAGGTATACATTGCTTTTATTTAGCTCAAACGTATTCGAAAATACCTAAGCAGTTAGAGACAATCTAAATTTTTTAAATATTTTTAGACAAGATGATACAAATTTAAATCACACTTATGATCAATTTGGTGGTGGAGATTTAAAGTTTGATTATTTTAAAGAAATGTGTAGTAAATGTTGGAATGATGAGTTTGGATTTTTCGCAATAGATATGTCTAGAAAACCATATGAAGTTAAGTTTAGAAATAAAATACAACATTTTATAAATCTTTAATTATTTTTATCTATAGTAAATGGACACTTTAAATATGATATTACATATCTATTAGACCATGGAGATGGAGTTTTACCCGAACATATAAATGAGTATAAAGAAGCTCTTGGTTACTTAAAAATATATGAAAAATCAAAAAAAGTAAAATCAGTTTATGGTCAACATTATACAAATTCTTCATGATCTAAGGATAATGCTACATGTGGGCCAGACACTTGTGGTTGATATTATTATGATAAATGTATAAGTAAAATGCGTTACCATATTAATTTTTATAAACGTAAACAGTAAACATATACATAAACATTAAACATAAACATTAAAAGTTAAACATAAACATAAACATAAACGTTAACATAAACATAACATAATTAATGTTTTTTCTGCCATAATAAATGTTTGCAAAGTATGATGAAAAAGTTGTTAAACAAGCTAAACAAAATAAAAAGAAAGGCTGAAGATTTAAAAGAACAATTTAAGCTTTGGAAAAAGCAACCAAGAACAGAATACGAAAAATATAAAAAGGAAGATCAACCTGTTATTGATGCAATTGAACAAGGAATCGAAGGATTAGGAGGTAATGTTCTCAGAGGAATTGAAGAAAATAGAGATGTTGAAAAACAAGTGATTCCATATCGTCATCATATAGAAGATTTTGGAGATTAAAAGGTTGGTCTGATGATATTCCTGGAAAATACGATTATACATTAAATGAATCAGAAATTCAATATGTATTCAATAAATACCAAGAAGAAAAAGAATCAAGTAGTCAACAACATGAAAATAAAAAGATAAATGAAACTAAAAAGATAAATCTTAGTGAAAGAACGTTAAAGTACATTAATCACAGTGAAGATAAAGTTTTTGGTTTAAAACCTGTTGGTATGTTTAAATATGTTGGTAATTTACCTGTTGAATTCAGTGGAGATAAATAAAAAATTGGTGAAAAAGCATATAACAGTATAGATGATTAATGAGACTTCTAACTGAAAAACAAATTACTATAGATGATATGAATGACAAATTTAATTCTGTTGATTTATCAAATTATGGTGATATATTATATAATTCTGGACCATTATATTCTGATAATAATCCAAATAAAATAAGATCAAGTAAAGGTAATAAATGTAAATACTTAATAAAAGAAATTGTTGATGATTATTTTCCAAACGTAAGAAGACAAACTATAGATTCTTCAGATTTTAGTTCTCCAATACGAAAAGGTAAATGTTTAATTAAAAAAGATACAGATAAATCAACTGAATATGTTTTGATGAATGATGTTAGACAATTAATTGATAGATTAGCAGTTATTCATGGTAAAGAACTAGCTGGAAATAAGAATTATCATAATGAAAAAGTTAGTACTGCACAAGTGTTAACATATAAATTTAGTGATTTTATAATTGATAAACCAATAGGAATTCCATATTTAATTAGATTTTTGAATAATCTTGGAAACATGATAAATATGGAAAAGGATTAGTAAATACTTCAATTAACAAATTGCCATTTGAAATGCATCTTCCTGGTTATAATTATTGTGGTCCAGGTACAAAATTAGAAGAAGGATTAGCTATGGGTGATAAATGTATAAACCCAATATATGAAGCTTGTAAGAAGCATGAAATTGCTTATAGAAGTAATGAAGATATGGAAAAAAGACATATAGCTGATAAAGATCTTCAGTTAGCTGCAAAAGAAAGAATGTATGCAAATGATGCTTCATTTGGTGAAAAAGTTGCAGCAACAGCAGTTAGAGGAATAATGTATGGAAAATGAAAATTAGGTAGGGGAATTAATGTTGATGAAAATGGTTGGGGATTATAAATTTAAAAAATCTTTATTAAATATTTAACTATATAAATAAATAACTTTACAATTGATTATACTTTGCTATCTAGTGGCAAAACTAAACCAAAGTCAATTAAATTAAAGTTAAGCCATTTTTAGCAGATGTTAAAAAAACAAAGAAAGTTGGTGGAATTTATCAGTAAACTCTTCCGGGCTAAGTTGCCGTGGTCGATCTGTAGAACTTCTTCTCCCTGACGTTTCGTTCTCAACTGCGGAGAACATCTTCCGAGGTGAGTCGAAGACTGGCTGCTAGGAGCTGGGGCCGCCGCTTATATAGAGATCGTAGGGGGCGCCACCACACGTCACATGGCGTCGATGTGCAGCTATCTCTGGCTATCGTCTGTTCTCTCGATTGCAGGCAATCGATTGTCACGTGATTGATGCAACGTCGACCGCCATATCTTATCCAATTTTAATCCTTCTTCTTTACGATTAAAATTGTATTGATGTTTGTGGATTTCAATTGCCTCTCTATACATACGTGTATAATAGTGCGACGTCCTCGCTAGCACGCTTGTTTCACCAAATTTTATGTCGTGATCTCCATCCTTAAAAACATGTTCCGCTACTGCTGATTTGTCGATATGTCCCAAGCGACAGTTTCTTTTGTGCTCCGTCAACCGTGTATTGATGCTTCTTTTGGTAGTTCCTATGTAAACCCTGCCGCAACTACACGGAATTTTATATACCCCTGGGGTGGCTAGGGGGTGACGAGCATCTTTTGTTGATCTTAGGCATTCACTAATTTTCTTAGTAGGCCTAAAAATGGTCTCTACCTGAAACTTGGCTAGTACTTTTCCAATGCGATCCGTGATATTATGGATGAACGGAAGAAATACTTTTCCAGCTGATGGTTGTTGCTGTCTCCCATTTTTAGGCATTTTTCTATTTGGGTGAAGTGCTCGATTAATCTCGTTTTTTGTATAACCATTTTTCGCAAAGGCCATTCGTAAATGATTTAGTTCTTCTTGTAAGTAGCCTGGTTCACAAATATTATTGGCCCTATCCACTAGTGTTTTTATGACCCCCCTCTTTTGCCTAGGGTGGTGGTTTGAGTTCTTATGGAGGTAGCGATCGGTATGTGTACCTTTCCTGTAGACCTTATGGCCTAAGGTCCCATCCACCCGTTTGATAACTGATACATCCAAGAAGTTAAGTTGTCCATTCTTCTCCTTCTCCATAGTAAATTTAATCTTTGGGTTGATGCTATTTAAGTGTACCAGAAAATCATTCAAGTCTTCTTCCTCATGATTCCATATTACAAAGGTATCATCCACATACCGATACCACTTCGAGGGGCTTTTTTTGGCCGACTGCAATGCTTGATGTTCAAAATATTCCATGAATAAATTCGCAATTGCGGGACTTAGGGGGCTTCCCATGGCTACCCCATCGATCTGTTCATAAAATTCACCATTATACTGAAAATAGGTTGAGGATAGACAGTGTTGGAACAAGGCTACTATATCAGTAGGGAACATATTGGCTATATGGGAGAGAGCTTCATCAACTGGAACCATCGTGAACAAAGACACTATATCAAAACTGACAAGTATGTCATTAGGACCGACAGTAATTTCCCTCAATTTCTCAATGAAGTGTAGAGAGTTGTTTTTAATATGACTCTCAGTTTTGCCTATGTGAGGTTGTAACAAAGAGGCAAGGTGTCTGGCTAGTTCTTGGGTAGGAGCTCCAATTGCGCTGACTATTGGTCTCAAAGGAACATCAGGTTTATGTATCTTTGGTAATCCATATAATCTCGGAGGATAAGCCTCCGTTTCACAAAGATACTTTTTAACTTCTGTAGGAATTGAAGACTGTTTTATCAGACGCTTGGTGGCATTCAGCACATTCGTTGTGGGATCCTTTTTCAACTTCTTGTATGTGCTGGGTTCCAGGAGATCACTGATCTTCTTGTGATAATCCTCAGTATTCATTAAAACAGTAACATTTCCCTTGTCAGCGGCAACTATAATAACATTCTTGTCTGCATTGATCTCCCGCAATGCCTTCCTTTCCCCTTGAGACAGATTGCTGCTGGGTGGCTTAGCTTTGCGTAATATCCTGGAGGTTTCCATTCTAATTTCATCAGCAGAATATGATGGTAACTGACGAATTCCTGCCTCTATATTAGCAATAATGTCCTCCACAGGAATCTTGGATGGAGTTATTGCAAAATTCCCTCCTTTAGACAGAACAGAAAGTTCTTCCTTAGACAATTCTTTTTCCGATAAATTAATAACCGTTTGGGAATTGTTTGGAATCGCTGTTTCCTGTCGACCCTCTTGTAGACGATCAAACTTGTCCTTCTGCCTATTGGAAGACACTTCTGCACTAATCTCCATAGATCTAAATGTTAAACTGTCCACTTTGTTCCAATGACAAAACTGCATAGTATTGCTAATAAGTAAATGAAGATTTAGCAGTTGGCCATCACATACCGCCAGTCCTTGTCGTGTCTGATGTATCCGCTCACGTAGTAATGCCAGTTCCATACGAGAATAAATACATAGGAACTACCAAAAGAAGCATCAATACACGGTTGACGGAGCACAAAAGAAACTGTCGCTTGGGACATATCGACAAATCAGCAGTAGCGGAACTTGTTTTTAAGGATGGAGATCACGACATAAAATTTGGTGAAACAAGCGTGCTAGCGAGGACGTCGCACTATTATACACGTATGTATAGAGAGGCAATTGAAATCCACAAACATCAATACAATTTTAATCGTAAAGAAGAAGGATTAAAATTGGATAAGATATGGCGGTCGACGTTGCATCAATCACGTGACAATCGATTGCCTGCAATCGAGAGAACAGACGATAGCCAGAGATAGCTGCACATCGACGCCATGTGACGTGTGGTGGCGCCCCCTACGATCTCTATATAAGCGGCGGCCCCAGCTCCTAGCAGCCAGTCGTCGACTCACCTCGGAAGATGTTCTCCGCAGTTGAGAACGAAACGTCAGGGAGAAGAAGTTCTACAGATCGACCACGGCAACTTAGCCCGGAAAAGTTTACTGATAAAGACGCCGGCCGTGAAAGCCTACATGGAATGAAAGTTGGTGGAAATTTGCTTGTACCATTAGCTATTCCTGTTGTTAAAAAATTATTGAATGCCTAACAAAAAAGAAAGATGGTCAAGGACTAGAACAACATGAAGGCGGATATTTACCATCATTATTAGTTGCATTACCATATTTAGCACTAATTGGTTCTTTAGCTGGTGGATCTGCAGCAATTGCAAATGCAGTTATAAACAAAAAGAAAGCTGATAAGGAATTAGAAGAACAAAAACGACATAACTTAGAAATGGAAAAGAAAGCTGGAAATAGAATAAGGAAAACAGAAATGTAATTAATAAATATCCTAATGCATTAAGTAATTTTGATATAGAAAAACTTACTATACAATTAAAAATTAAACATTTTCGTGGTGTATATATGATTGATGAATTACAAAATAAGCCATTTAAAATTGAATGTGGTATAGTAAATTTAGATACATCTGATAATCCTGGTACACATTGGATTTGTTATTATAAAAATAAAGATAAAAATTTGTTTTTGATGCATTTGGTGGTAATATACCAAAACAATTAGTCAACTATTTAGGAAAAAATGAACTATATTGCAATACAGAAAGAATACAAAATTTTGATGAAGTAATATGTGGTCATTTATGTTTATTTGTTTTAAAACTGTTATGTGAAAATTATAATTTTATTGATATTTTAGATGTAATTAATGGACATTTTCAGAAATAAGATACATCTAATTAAACAAAATGAACAGGTAGTTAATACAACTTTGTTAAATTTAGAAAATATTGAAAATATCGAAAATAGTATTAAACAACTACAATCACCAATAGATCCAAAGATAACTAATGCAATTAAACAATTTTATAACGAATTTAATGTTATTTTTAAAGTAACTAAAGGATATGTTGGTTTTAAGGGGACACAGTCATGAGGGAACTCCCATAAGGAATCAATGCTAAAACGAGCAAATGTCAGGTAGACTTTCTGAAGTAACTAATGGAGATAAAGACCTGAAACTTTTACAGTGCACAGCTGAAACATCATTCTCAAATCACATAAAATGGACAATGTATTTTATATATTTCATGAGTAATAATTTTTTTGTTCTATAAGACAAAAAATTAAAACTTTTCTAAACACCTTGGAGCTTGTAAATCTGTTCTTTTTATCACTAATGGTCTTTTTTATCTAATTAATCATCGTTGTATTAACAAGAGATACTGTAAGTCTGATGTCTGTAGCAGCCATAGTTTTTGAGAAATTGTACTAGAAGGTCAAAAAATGTAGTTTTGAGAAAAATGGTATTAAAGCTTTACATGCAAGAAAGTAATGAACAGTGTCATATAGACACACTTTTAAAACATTCCAGGGCTATACTGGACTCAGTTTCTTGATCTTTATCTTCTTTTCTTCTTTTGTTTGATCTTCTAGCTATCCTGGCCTCCTTGGTAGCATTTCCTGCAGAAATATCAGCATAACAGATACGGTCCATGTCAATCGTTTTCAGTCCCCTTTCAGTATTGACACCATCCTTTTTTCCCAAGAATCTTAATACATCAGTCTTCTTTGACACACCAGCATTGAAGCACATCACTGTATCACGAACAAATTTTAGTGTTTCTTTTCTAACAAAAACAGTTTTTGGTAACCTTGTCCAAATGACAGAATTCAAACTTTCATTTGGGTTATAAGTTTTTCCATGGAGAAACATTTTCAAGAGCTCTTGTTGGCTAAGGTATCTGAAAATGGATTTCACAGCTAGCAGTATTTTTCTGGAATTGAATGTTTGTGCTTATAGTTGGAAGATGTAGCTAGGTTGTTGAATTTGCACCAGCTGTCAGGTCCCCGTAGGCAAAGGTTATGTTGTGGTTCCTCATCTGTTGAAATTTTATGAAAGAATATGGCCCAGATGGTTCTCCTCATTGCTTCTACATTGTTGCAGTTATTTCTAATGGCCATACCATAATAAGTCTGGATCCTGTCTATTTCAGCCTTTGTCAGGACCCATTTACCACCTACCTTTTTTTCCTTACATATGTTTAGAAGTCGTGATCCCATTCTTTTGTGTACATGTCCTCTACATTCGAGTTTATTAATTTTGACTCTAGGCCATAAGGTTTATCTTCTACCACTTTCTGATAAGCATTACTGACCCTGTCCCCAAGATAGTCTGTATAGAGGATACCTCTTGACTGCACAGACCTTTTGAAAATGTTAGCCACACCAGCCACTTCCATGCCTCCACTAGAACCATCATAGTCCTTTTTGCACACATGTTTTATAGTGGGATTTTTGCTACACATGTCACACAACTTAGAAATAATTTCAATATCCAGAACCTTCCCAGTACCAAAAGAATTTGCTGACACAATGTCATTTAGGGATGTATGCCCACGTTTCTGCCAACTTCCATCAAAACCAGCAGAAATTTGCCTTGGGTCAGATTTCGTATCATTCAACTGAACTGCTTCTTTGGGTGCTTTCAACACTGTAGAATCACTTACCTCAGCTACAACTGGACCAATAGTCTTGTTTTAAACATCAAAATTTCTTGGGGGTGGAGGAATGTTCATCACTGGACAAAGAACAGCACCTGCACTTCGCCCTTTTCCAATAGATCTAAGTGCATACACTGATCCTATATTGCTTTCATACAATCTGCTTCTTGTTACGTGGGATGACATTGTATTGGCAGTAAAGCTACATTCCAAACATGTCAAAACTAAATTCCAAACAATTCCCTTGGTTTTCACCGCATCTTCATGCAAAGTAATGTATCCACCAGTTTTTACAGTTTGACTGTTTTTCGATAAGTTCATGTAATAACCTCATGGAGATCAGAATGTTTTTGTCAGTAACAACAGAAACACTGTTCACGCCATATATTGCATTGTCGTGCACTTGAGAGGCACTTGCAAAAACGGCAGCTTCTTGCTCGAAGCACTGACTCTCGCACTGACTTCACTTTCAATATTATTTTCTGCCCTTTGTCCAAAACTAGCAGTTTCGCGGTTGATTTTTACATATTTATTTCCATGAAACTTAGGCTTATATCCAAACTTCCTCATTCTACACACTGTGTTATAACATTTCACAAAATCATTACATTTGTATCACAAAAACGTAAACAACTAGCATGAAGAAACTGACAAACGATAGTTGACAATGCAGACGGGATGGCAAACATCAAATAACAATTCTCTGTTGCAACCCAAATAAAGAGTATTTATATCCATGGAACATAAATGATTGTTTTACTATAGTGAATTCTGACTACTGCGCAAGACACAACAAAAATGGACTTGGCGCTAGTTACCATGCTTCATGAACAAATTAATGACTCCTAATCCAATAATCAGATTTGTATGAAAGAAATTGCATTTTGTAGCCAAATAATTGGGGCACAGATTAAGACAAAAAAAAATTCGATTTTTTTAATCCTGTTCGCGACTGTGTCCCCTTTAAGGTAGAAGACTTGCTAATGTAAATGACCCAATTCATGCAAAAGATTTAGTTAACAAACATTATTTCGTTAATGAACTATTAAATTTTGTTTCAAAACCAGAATACACAAGTATTTTAACGCAATTTAATAACTATGTTAATAAAGAAGACTTAAAGGAAAGAAATGGTATTATAGATGGTATTATGGCGCATAATAATAAAGAAATAAATGATATGAAAAGAAATCTTATTAATGTTTCAAATAAAATTGATTCAGTAGAAAGTTATGTTAAATCATTAGAATCTGAAATTAAAAATGCTTGGATAAAAAAGTAGGTAATGATCTAGAAGTATTGGAAAAACTAGATTAAATTAAACTTTAATAAATTTTTTATCTATATAAATGGAAAATCATACTGCACATGACTATCATATTTATTGTTCAAAGTGTAAAAAGTTTACTGATACACATAATCCACATAGAGAAACAACCAAAATGATAGACAAAGAATTGAAGGTCTTTGTACAGTTTGTAAATCTAAAAAGAGCAAATTTGTTAAAAAAAATTTGTAAATGGTGAAGGTCTAAATAATAATTTTCGTGGAGAAATAATTAATGAATTACATAAACCAATGAGAAAGAATTTTAAAAGCGGAAATGTTGTTCCTTTTGGTATAGATGATTTATGGCAAGCTGATTTAGTTGAAATGGATTCTGATAATTTAAAGGGAATTTCTAAAATAAACAAAGGATATAAATATCTATTGACTGTTATTGATGTATTTTCGAAATTTGCATGGGCTGTTCCTATTAAAAATAAAACAAATAAGAATTAGTTGATTTTCAAAATTTTTTTATAGATAGACGACCAAATAATTATCAAACAGATGATGGTAAAGAATTCTACAACAAAGAATTTAAAGAATTAATGGAGAAATATAACATTAATCATTATTCAACTTTTTCAAAAATAACAGAATCTGTTGTTGAACGACTGAATAGTACACTTAAAGAAAAAGTGTGGAAGACATTAGCTTTACAAGGAAATTATAAGTGGATAAATTTAGTTAAAGATCTAATTGATGAATATAATAACACAAAACATTCTACAATAAAAATGGAGCAAATAGAAGTAAATGAGAAAATTTGAAAATAACTAATATTGTCTCTAATGAAGCTGATGCTAAATTTAAAAAAGGTAATAAAGTGAGAATTAGTAAACTTAAAGGTGTTTTTGAAAAAGGATATACAGCTAATTGGTCAACAGAAATATTTGAAACTGAAAATGTTATTTATTCTAATCCAGTTACATATAAATTAAAAGATATAAAAGGAAATTTTTATGAACAAGTACTACAGAAAACGAAATATCCAGATGTATACTTAGTTGAAAAAGTTTTAAAGAAGGAAAGATAATATAGTTTATGTTAAGTGGTAAGGTTTTGATAATCCACACAGTAGTTGGGTAATAAAAGATAAAGTTATTTTATAGTAGTTCAGTTTGATTAGCGACTGCTAAAGCAGTCTTCGACTGCATCAAGACTAATTATATCATGAATCAATTGTTCTTGAGTATAATTATTCAAAATATTGAAATAGTCCATATGAGAGTCAATCCTTAAATTTTCTTTCATTCTTTGATACAGATTTATTGAATTAGGATTATAATTCAATCTTAACATTTCTTCACAATTTGGATGTCTATCTTCGATTTTATATAGTTGTTTCTGTAAATGCTTTCGTTGTGTTCTAATGACATAATAATCATGTTCACATTCATCATGAAATAATTTTAAAAGAATGAATGGTGGTCTCAAGTTTTCATTAATTGTTTTAGGAACTACATGTGGTAATAAATTATTTATTTCTTCATTTCCTTTACCTTTTATTTCCGAAGCCATATGAACTGTTTCTCTTAAATTTTCGATTTGTTTTTTATCCAATTTACGTATTTCATATAAAGATTCTATTTGATATTTATAAGCATCAATCATCTCTTTCCTAATCTTATATTCACCATGTTTTCTAATTGATGGTAAAACTTCTTCATAAACCCAATCTTGAAAATCTTCTGCAAAAGGCATTATCGATTTCATAACTAGAGAATAGAGACCAGGTTCATTGATAAATTTTGTTGAATTTTGTATATACTAAGGTGGGACTATTCCAGCGCTACCGAATACTCTTATGTTTTACAATATTTTTGTTTAATGTTCTCTTTAATAACATTCCTGGGTCTAACATATACTAACAGATTGGCCACTTGATTAGTGTAAAACCATGGATTATTTTGTCATCAATTATCATTAAAACTTGCTTATTGTTGTAAGTAAGCTTATTGTTGATGATATCTACAATTGATTCTATTTAAGAGAAAAATTTTTTATAAGTTTTGCAAAAAATAAACAACATGTGAAATTTGTAGTTTGTATTTAAGATTGAATTAAATTAGAAAATTTTACTTTTTTATAAATCTAATAAAAATTATTTCTTATAAATGGAGAACCAAAACGAAATACAATCTAAAGAAAAAGAAACTTATGTACTAATTGATGTATGTGAAAAAGATATTGATTGTCCTATTTGTTTAAGTGATGAAAATAATAATCAATTTTTTAAATCAAATTGCAAACATAATTTTCATAAAGAATGTATTGATGAATGGTTAAAGAAAATAGGAAGTTGTCCACTTTGTAGAACTATTATTAAAAATAAAGTGCCAGAAGAATCTGAAATAATTGATATTAACGCTATGTTTGATGCTCAAGATGAAGCAGCATATTATGGTGATTATGATGATGATGGTTATTGGCAAACATTATTTTAAAAAGAATTGATTTGAATAATTTAAAATTAAAAAGATTTACTTTTTAACAATTCTAATCAATTTTTTTTATATAAATGGAACATATTCAAGTTTAACAAGATTGTTCCCCAAAAACAAAATTTTGTAAATTTTGTGATACAGAGAAATCAATTGGTAATTTCCCTCACAAAAGTATACAAAAGATGGTTATAGAACTATATGTAGACCATTTTTAAATAAATATAATGTAGAAAATTATAATAAAAATCGAATTCCTTGCGTATGTGGAAATAATGTAGCTAAAAATTATTTCAAAGAACATTTAAGACGAAATTCAAGTGAAGAACATACAAAAATGGTAAATGAAGAAAAATCTAAATCTATGATGAATAATGAAGAAGTTATAAGTGAAGAAAAAAAGAAACGTAAAATTTCTCAAGTAATTAAAAATTTAAATTGTTTTTATATAAATCCAACAGATAAAGATAAGCATAATAATAAATGTAAAAAATGTAATTTAGAATAAATAAAGAATGAGAAAGCTTTAACTTTAAATAATAATGCTTTATGACAAATTAGGTATCCATCTATTAAATTATTATCATTTTATAAATAAAAATAATTTTTACAAATCCAATGAATTTATTGTATTAAATAGATTGTCAAACTAATTGATTCTTAATTTAAATAATAAACTACTCGTTTAAAACCTTATTGATTAAACTAAATAATAAACAAATTATTTAAAAACTACTCGTTTTTTAAACTAAATAATATACTAATTCTATTCTTCGTTAATTATTTATTTAAAATAATAATATTTATCTATCTATTAAATAATTATCATTTTATTAAAAAAATATTGTTTGCAAATCTAATATATTTTTTGCAGTAAATAGAAGAGCAAAATGGAAAGTAACATTGCTGCTGTACTAGAACAACTTTCTAATCAACTACAACAATTCCTGTTGTAAGACTTCAAGAATTTTTTAGAATAAATGCTTTATGAGGACATTCAGATTTATGTAAAACTGATTTAATTAGATTTATTATTAGTAATCGTTCAAGTATTATTAGCAATCATCCAAATATTTTTAGAAATAATACATCTGAAAATAATACAAATTTTGCTCAAAATAATGCATCTGTTAAATGATACAACTAATGTTGCTGCAGTAAGTAAAAATTATGTAACTGAAGTAAGTAATAATTATAAAAATGTTGTTATTATTTATATACCTGAACATAGTTCTAAGACTGCGACAGCTGTCACTAAAGAAGTAAATGATAATCAAGCAAATATTAAAAACAATAAAACTGAATTTAGTGAAAATCTTTGGACAAAGTTATGATATTTATGATGTTTTCCTCACTAAAGAAGATAAACCATGAAAAGGAATATTTCCATTTTCTACAAATATATATGTAAAACCAAAAAATTAGAAAAACAATTAATGATTACTTAGTTGAAGAGGCATTTGGAAACAGATTACAAACTTTAAACTTAGAAAATAATACAGATATACTTGATCCTAATCATTTCTTAAATGCTGCAAAAACAAAAATTTTTAAAATTCTTAAAGACTGTTTGAAAGTAAATCATGGTGTAAAGATAAATTTTAATTTATATTGTGAATATAAACTACAAACAGCTGAAACAAATGAAGAAGTTCAAGAATTTGGACAACAAACACCAAACTATACTATTTTACCAGAAAAAGGTTTAATAAAACATTGAAAAATGGTAAAGGAGATATTTTAGAAAATATATTTAATCTTCAAGCACAGGGATCTGGATGGTCATTAAATAGAATAATTGGCTTACAATTAGCAATTAATAAATATGTTCCACTAAGAGGGTCATCATATATGGAGTTACCAGATAAAATTAAAAATAAGTAAGCATTTGTTAATGTAAAAAATAATGTTCAAAAGTGTTTTCTGTGGGCTATAAAATCAGCTTTGTTTCCTGTAGATGAACATTCTGTTAGATTTTTTTTTTAGGTCATCAGTCTACTGACTGGTTTGATGCAGCCTGCCACGAATTCCTTTCCTGTGCTAACCTCTTCATCTCAGAGTAGCACTTGCAACCTACGTCCTCAATTATTTGCTTGACGTATTCCAATCTCTGTCTTCCTCTACAGTTTTTGCCCTCTACAGCTCCCTCAAGTACCATGGAAGTCATTCCCTCATGTCTTAGCAGATCATCCTGTCCCTTCTCCTTATCAGTGTTTTCCACATATTCCTTTCCTCTCCGATTCTGCATAGAACCTCCTTATTCCTTACCTTATCAGTCCACCTCATTTTCAACATTCGTCTATAGCACCACATCTCAAATGCTTCGATTCTCTTCTGTTCCGGTTTTCCGACAGTCCATGTTTCACTACCATACAATGCTGTACTCCAGACGCACATCCTCAGAAATTTCTTCCTCAAATTAAGGCCGGTATTTGATATTAGTAGACTTCTCTTGCCCAGAAATGCCTTCTTTGCCATAGCGAGTCTGCTTTTGATATCCTCCTTGCTCCGTCCGTCATTGGTTATTTTACTGCCTAGGTAGTAGAATTCCTTAACTCGATTGACTTCGTGACCATCAATCCTGATGTTAAGTTCTGCGCTGTTCTCATTTCTACTACTTCTCATTACCTTCGTCTTTCTCCGATTTACTCTCAAACCATACTGTGTACTCATTAGACTGTTCATTCCGTTCAGCAGATCATTTAATTCTTCTCCACTTTCACTCAGGATAGCAATGTCATCAGTGAATCGTATCATTGTTATCCTTTCACCTTGTATTTTAATTCCACTCCTGAACCTTTCTTATATTTCCATCACTGCTTCCTCGATGTACAGATTGAAGAGTAAGGGCGAAAGGCTACAGCCTTGTCTTACACCCTTCTTAATACGAGCACTTCGTTCTTGATCGTCCACTCTTATTATTATTCCCTCTTGGTTGTTGTACATATTGCATATGATCTGTCTCTCCGTATAGCTAACCCCTACTTTCTTCACAATCTCGAAAAGCTTGCACCATTTTATGTTGTCGAACGCTTTTTCCAGGTCGACAAATCCCATGAAAGTGTCTTGATTTTTCTTTAGCCTTGCTTCCATTATTAGCTGTAACGTCAGAATTGCCTCTCTCGTCCCTTTACTTTTCCTAAAGCCAAACTGATCTTCACCTAGCGCATTCTCACTTTTCTTTTCCATTCTTCTGTATATTATTCTTGTAAGCAGCTTTGATGCATGAGCTGTTAAGCTGATTGTGAGATAATTCTCGCACTTGTCAGCTCTTGCCGTCTTCGGAATTGTGATGATGATTCTTTTCCGAAAGTCAGATGGTATGTCGTCAGACACATACATTCTACACACCAACGTGAATAGTCGTTTTGTTGCCACTTCCCCAAATGACTTTCGAAATTCTGATGGAATGTTATCTATCCCTTCTGCCTCATTTGACCATAAGTCCTCCAGAGCTCTTTTAAATTCCGATTCTAATACTGGATCCCCTATCTCTACTAAATCGACTCCTGTTTCTTCTTCTATCACACCAGACAAATCTTCTCCCTCATAGAGGCTCTCAATGTATTCTTTTCACCCATCTCCTCTCTCCTCTGCATTTAACAGTGGAATTCCCGTTGCACTCTTAATGTTACCACCGTTGCTTTTAATGTCACCAAAGGTTGTTTTGACTTTCCTGTATACTGAGTCTGTCCTTCCGACAATCATATCTTTTTCGATGTCTTCACATTTTTCCTGCAGCCATTTCGTCTTAGCTTCCCTGCACTTCCTATTTATTTCATTCCTAAGCGACTTGTATTTCTGTACTCCCGATTTTCCCGGAACATGTTTGTACTTCCTCCTTCCATCAATCAACTGAATTATTTCTTCTGTTACCCATGGTTACTTCGCAGCTACCTTCTTTGTACCTATGCTTTCCTTCCAAACTTCTGTGATGGCCCTTTTTAGAGATGTCCATTCCTCTTCAACTGTACTGCCTACTGCGCTATTCCTTAATGCTGTATGTATAGCGTTAGAGAACTTCAAATGTATCTCGTCATTCCTTAGTACTTCCGTATCCCACTTCTTTGCGTATTGATTCTTCCTGACTAATGTCTTGAACTTCAGCCTACTCTTCATCACTACTATATTGTGATCTGAGTCTAAATCTGCTCCTGGGTACGCCTTACAATCCAGTATCAGATTTCGGAATCTCTGTTTGACCATGATGTAATCTAATTGAAATCGTCCCGTACCTCCCGGTCATTTCCAAGTATACCTCCTCCTCTTGTGATTCTTGAACAGGGTATTCGCTATTACTAGCTGAAACTAGTTACAGAACTCATTTAGTCTTTCTCCTCTTTCATTCCTTGTCCCAAACCCATATTCTCCTGTAACCTTTTCTTCTACTCCTTCCCCTACAACTGCATTCCAGTCGCCCATGACTATTAGATTTTCGTCCCCCTTTACATACTGCATTACCCTTTCAATATCCTCATACGCTCTCTCTATCTGTTCATCTTCAGCTTGCGACGTCGGCATGTATACCTGAACTATCGTTGTCGGTGTTGATCTGCTGTCGATTCTGATTAGAACAACCCGGTCACTGAACTGTTCACAGTAACACACCCTCTGCCCTGCCTTCCGATTCATAACGAATCCTACACCTGTTATACCGTTTTCTGCTGCTGTTGATATTACCCGATACTCATCTGACCAGAAATCCTTGTATTCCTTCCACTTCACTTCACTGACCCCTACTATATCTAGATTGAGCCTTTGCATTTCCCTTTTCAGATTTTCTAGTTTCCCTACCACGTTCAAGCTTCTGACATTCCACGCCCCGACTCGTAGAACGTTATCCTTTCGTTGATTTTTCAATCTTTTTCTCATGGTAACCTCCCCCTTGGCAGTCCCCTCCCGGAGTTCCGAATGGGGGACTATTCCGGAATCTTTTGCCAATGGAGAGATCATCATGACACTTCTTCAATTACAGGCCACATGTCCTGTGGATACACATTACGTGCCTTTAATGCAGTGGTTTCCATTGTCTTCTGCATCCTGATGTCGTTGATCATTGGTGATTCTTCCACCTTTAGGGGCAATTTCCCACCCCTAGGACAAGAGAGTGCCCTGAACCTCTACCCGCTCCTCTGCCCTCTTTGACCAGGCCGTTGGCAGAATGAGGCTGACTTCTTACGCCGGAAGTCTTCGGCCACCAATGCTGATTATTTATCAAAATTTGGGCAGTGGCGGGGATCGAACCCAGGACCGAAGACGTATTGATTATGAATCAAAGGCACTACCCCTGGAACACGGGTACAAATCTTTTAGATTAACAAAATATAAAAAGGTTGGTCACGATCTTGATAAAAAACCTGAAAATATTGATTTTCCTGTACTACTTGTTCATATTCCAAAAATAGTAAAAATAATTAATGTACATATTAATGTTCATCATTTGATGATGAAGATGAAAATTATCAAATGTATCCATTAAAAATATCAAGATCTATAGAAGAAAAACATGTAAATCTGCTTTATTTTAAGAAAGAGAAAAATCACATTATTGTTATATACAAAATTTATGTAGACTTGTATCAAGTCAAATTACCAAACACGAAACAGTAAAATTTATTTGTGATTTATGTTTACTACAATTTAATAGTAGAGAAAAATTAGATAATCATACAACAAACTGTTTAACTAATAAGCCGTTAAAAGTTGAAATGCCAGGTGGAGGAGAAGGTGTATATTTTAAAATGTTATCAATTTACACAAAAAGTTCCATTTGTTATATATGCTGATTTTGAAAGTTTACTTTTGAAAATTGATAATTGTGTACCAAATCCAGAAACACCATATACAATGAATAATAGTGAACCAAATCCAGAAACACCACATACAATGAAATATCAAGTACATGAACCAAGTGGATTTTGTTATTATGTTTAATGTATATATGGAAATTATAAAGATCCTGTTGTTTATAGAGGAACAAATTGTCATAAAAAATATTTTGAATGTATAAAACAAGAAGTTGAAGAAATTGCAAGATTTTAATCTGAAATTGAAGAAATGGTGCCACTTACACTTGATGAATATGAAATGTTTCCTAAATCTACAATTTGTAAACTATGTAAATGTTGTTATACAAAAATGTTTAAAAAAGTACATCATCATGATCATCTAACTGGAATATATATTGCTCCATTATGTAATAATTGTAATTTAAAACTAAAACAACCTGATTTTGTACCTATTTATTCACATATTTATCTGGTTATGGTTCACATTTTTTTGTAAAAGAACTTGGTTATGATGATAAAGAAATATAACCAGTACCAAATAACGAAAATAAATTTATTAATTTTGGTAAACATGCAAAAAAATAAAAATGAGATTTGTTGATACATTTAGATTTATGGCTTCTTCACTTGAAAAACTTTCATCAAATTTAAAGAAAAATCAATTAAAAAATATTAAAAAGTATGTTTCTCCCGAATTGTTTAACTTAGTAATTAGAAAAGGTATTTATCTATATGATTACATGGATTCTTGGAAAAAATGTGAAGAAACACAATTACCAACAAAAGATAAATTTTATAGTGAATTAAATGATTGTGACATAAGTGATGAATATTATGAACATGCAAAATTAGTTTGGGAAAAATTCAATATTAAAAATCTTGGTGAATATCATGGTTTATATCTTAAAACTGATGTATTATTGTTAACTGATGTTTTTGACAATTATAGAAAAACATGTATAAATCATATAATTTAGATCCATCTTGGTATTTTACAGCACCAGGTTTATCTTGGGATGCAATGTTAAAAATTACTAATCAAAAACTTGAATTATTATATGACTATGATATGCTCCTAATGGTTAAAAAAGGAATAAGAGGTGGAATTTCAGAATGTTGTAAAAGACGTGTAAAAGCAAATAATAAATGTTTAAAAGATTATAATAACAAAGAAGTATCAAATTATATAATGTATCTAGATGCAAATAATTTATATGGTTATGCTATGAACCAATATTTACCATATGGAGGATTTAAATTGGATGAACCAAATAATTTTAGTTCTCCAAAAATAAGTGAAATGTCAAACAATAGTCAAGATGGATATATATTTGAAGTAGATCTAGAATATCCAAAAGAATTACATGATTTACGTAAAGATTTACCGCTAGTTCCTGAATCAGAACTTGTTCCAGGTACAAATGAAAGTAAATTAATAACTACTTTAGATAAAAAAAAACATAATTATCTAGTACATTATAGAAATCTTAAACAATATTTATCTTTGGGAATGAAACTTTCAAAAATACATAAAATGTTAAAATGTGTAGTATCTAATTGGTTAAAGAAGTCTATAGATCTAAACACACAGTTAAGAAAAAAAGCCACAAATGATTTTGAAAAATATTTCTATAAATTAATGAATAATTCTGTATTTGGTAAAACATTGGAAAATATAGGACATAGACAAGATATTAAACTAATTTGAGATACTAAAGTATGTGATAAACTTGTAGCTAAGCCAAACTTTAAACATAGAACTAAATTTACTGAAAATCTAGCTGCTATTCATATGAATAAAACTAAAATAATATTTAATAGACCTACTTATGTTGGATTAATTATACTTGATTTATCTATAGAATTGGTGTACGATTTTCACTATAGAGTTACGAAACCTAAATATGGAGAAAATATTGAATTATGTTATTAACATACAGATAGTCATATTTATAATATTAAAACTGAAGTTTTCTACGAAGATATGAAATCAGTGGTTGATTATTTTGATACAAGTGATTATCCAACAGATAATACGTATAATATTCCACTAGCAAACAAGAAAGTTGTTGGTAAAATGAAAGATGAATGTAATGGAAAGATAATGGAAGAATTTTGTGGTTTAAGAGCAAAGGTGTATGTTTATAAAGTTGGTGACAAAATAGAAAAGAAATCTGAAGGAATTAAGAAATGTGTTGTTAAAAACAAAATAAGCTTAGAAGATTATAAAGATTGCTTGTTGTACAATATAGAACAATATAGAAAGCCTACTTTAGTTAAAAGTGAAAAACATGAAATATATACAATTCAAGAAAACAAAAAAGCTCCAAGTCCTCATGATAATAAAAGAAACGTTTTAGAAAATAGAATATATACATTACCATATGGTGATTACTCATTATTGAAAATATAATAAATTATTATTATATCTAAATCTAATAAAATTTTTTCTGTATAAATGGAGACTACTTTAATCATGAAGCTAAATAATTTAAGTATTTCTAAAGAAATTAGAAAAGTAAATGAGCTAGAGATGAATGTATTGTATAGTATTATGGACTGTGAATATTTAAATACTAGATTTGGAGAAAAACTTTGTCTAGAACTTAATAATGATTTTAAAGTTATTTTACCAAATAGATTTTCTAAATTAATTGAAAATCTTGATTTTGATAAAATTAAAAGAGGACAAATGAAATTAAAATATAAAGGAATGAAGAAACTAGAAAATAGAAACAATGAATTCCATGATATAGAGTTCACAATGTGAAAAATTTACTTCTGATAACTAATACATTTACTTATGTTCACAACATACAATTATTTTTCTCATTAATTTTAATTTATTTAAATGGACAACCCAAAGCGACAGCTAAAGCAGACTTTAGGCTGTGCCAAGCCACAATTAAGACAGTGTAGCAGATGTATAATTAAAAAAAGTATTGACGAATTTTATAAAGATAAATATCGAACAGGTGGATATAAATATGTATGTAAAGAATGCTGTAAGGAACGTAATAAAATTAAAGTTACTTGTAAATGTGGTAGAACTGTAAATAAATCTTCCTTCAAAAAACATGTACAAACAACAGTTCATAATTATCTTATGGCTGGTAAAGCATAAAGAAAATAATTATATATACTTATTCTTTACTATAATTTAAAAAAACACGTTTTTCATAAAAGTCGAAAATAGGACATTTTTTGGGGCAACGAAAATGTAAAAAAATGCTTTTTTAAAAAATAATAGTTAATTACCTGATTTATTTATTTACATTACATTCAAATATGGGAAATGCATGCAAGATAAATGATTTTTTATTATAGTTATTATTATATTACTATTAGGAAAAAAGGGATAGTAGATTTTGTAGGTTCTGGATCATTAGATCAATCTGACGGAAAATAAAAAGTTGCAAGTTTATGTATATATATATATATATATATATATATATATATATATATATATATATATGAGAGGCAGTCACAATACCCAGACTAGTGAACAGAGGTCGACAACAGGTTCACGAACTTACACCCGAATCGCCCATTTATGAGCCAAAAATATCCTTTGAGAATGGAAAAAGTTACTCCAAAATATAGTACCGTATGTCATAAACGAATGAAAATAAGCAAAGTAGGCTACTTTTCATGTCGAAATATCATGTACTTCAGATACTGTCCGAATAGTAAAAATGGCAACTTTAACCCTTTGAACAAGATGCTGAATGTTGGCTTTCCACAACAGTTTACTATCTATCTCAACACCAAGGAATTGAACTTTTCAGTTTCACTAATAATATATCCATTCTGTGAACTTAAAACGTCTTGTTTTGTTGAGTAGTGTGTTAGAAAATGCAAAAACAGTTATTGTGTGATTAAGGGTTAATTTTTTTCTACAAGCAATGAACTTATGTCATGAACTGCACTATTTGAAACAGTGCCAAAATTGCACATAACATCCTTTCCTACCAAGCTAGTGCCACCAGCAAGCAGAAATATTTTACAGGCGCCTGTAATACTAGAAGACATATCATTTATACAGGGTGTTTCAGAAGTGGTGATCAATATTCAGGGATATAACAGGAATGATCATTCGAAACAAAAAAGGTAAGTATACATGGGGTCTAAATGCATACCTTAAGAGCTATGAGCAATTCTTGATCTTTGATACTGTGAAACAAATCTCTTGTACTGCAAGCTCTTTGCTTTTCATTTTTTGGGATGTGGTAGTATGGATCAATACAAGAAGAAAAGTCCACAAAACATGTGCTCGAAAATGCATACGTTTAAAAGTTATGAGCACTTGTTCATTAGAAGAATTGTGTTTCAAAATAGCGAAGATGAATAAGTGCTCGTAGCTCTTAAGTTATGCGTTTTAGAGCATATGTTTACAGGATTTTTTTCCTGTTTTAGTCCATACTGTTATTTCCAAAAATATGAAAAGCAAAGAGCTTGCAACAGAAGAGATTTGATTCACAATATCAAAGACCAAGAATTGTTCATAGCTCTTAAGGTATGCGTTTTAGATCCCATGTTTACTTGACTTTTTTGCTACGAATAATTATGCCTGTCGTATCCCTGAATGTTAACCATCAAATAAGGAACAAGATAGGTCCCAGCGCTGATCTCTGCCTGTGCCCCACTCAGACCTCACATCATAGCCATTCTCAACACTGTGGATAATGACCTTTTCCTATCTGTTGTTAAAGCAAGAGGTGAATGGACTGTGAGCTGCTCCCCATATTCCATATGAGTCCAACAGCTAGAGCAATATTTTGTAATCAACACAATCAAGCGCCTTAGTTAAATAAAAAATGACGCCTAGCGTTCGAAACCTTTTGTTTAATCCATCCAGTACCTCAGATAGAAAAGAGAATGTAGCATTTTCAGTTGTTAAACCAGTTCTAAAACCGAACTGTGCGTTTGGCAGCAAATTATGTGAAATATAATGGTCAATTATCCTTACATACAGTCTTTTCAATAACTTCAGTTAACACTGACGGCATTGAAATACGTCTAAAATGGTCTACATTATCCCTTTCTCCTATTTTATAAAGCAGCTTTAGTACTATTTTAATCGTTCAGCAAACTTGCCATTCTTAAAGGAAAAATTACAAATATGGCTAGGTAGTCCATCATATCCATGCGAGTCCTTAGCCTTCAGTGATTTAATTATTGACTCAATTTCCCACTTGTCAGTACCACAGAGGAGTATTTCAGACATCAGTGTCAGAAAGGCATTTTCCAAGAGAGTTATATGGTTCCCTGTAGAAACTAAGTTTTTAATTAATTCATCAGAAATTCTCAGAAAGTGATTGTTAAATACTATATGTATATCTGACTTACCGGTAACAGAAATATTCTTATTACGGACTGACTTTGTATCTTCGGCCTGGTGCTGGTGACAAAATACTTTCTTCACGACTGACCCTATGGTTTTAACTTTATCCGCCAGCCAGGGTGTCCGAGCGGTTCTAGGCACTACAGTCAACACCGCGCGACCGCTACGGTCGCAGGATCGAATCCTGCCTCGGGCCTGGATGTGTGTGATGTCCTCAGGTTTGATAGGTTTAAGTTGTTCTAAGTTCTAGGGGACTGATGACCTCAGAAGTTAAGTCCCATAGTGCTCACAGACATTTGAACCATTTTTTTAACTTTTTCTTGTGAATTAGCTATTCTATTTGCGTACGACATACTCTTTGCCTTCCTAATAACGTTTTAAGCACCTTGCAGTACTGCTCGTAATGGACGACCGTACCTCGATTGTGAGTACTTCTAACATTTTGACACAATTCCACCCTACATGAAATCCTTATCCCTCTAGTGAGCCATACAGGTAGTTAGCGATCACGGACACTAGCTGAAGACATATGTGTCTAGGTTTGACAGCTGAAGCTATTCCTTGATGATTAGATCCGATAAACTTAGAAAGTTTTGGAGATGATAATTCCTCCATTTCTCCCACTTCTCCCAATTGTAGCAGATATGTACTGTAGAACTAAGATGGGATGATTTAGCGGTCGAGTCTAGAGGCTGTAGGATGCCTGAGTGTAGGTCAAGCCAGGGACGTACGCGGGCGACCTTGTGAACAAGGGTGTAGCCATCTTGCAAGACCGGAGCTTCCACAGGGAACTCGCCACGAAGATGTAGAAGGAAGGATGATACTCGAGTGCGGACACGCAGTACACCTGGAAATGCATCTGTTCCAGATTTTCTGGGATGGAGAATGGTATAAACATCCAAGGCTTACCAGAGACCAGTAAGCGAGGAAAGTGCGTCGTCCTACGACACAGAGTGTGTTTAGCTATGGGATTCATTCGTACGCAGCGGATATGTTGTCACATTAGGCAGGGTCGGTCACGAGTGCGTGCCCCTTTGATGTTGTACACGCAGGCAATTAAGACAGCCGGCAGCGGCTGTCAGGAGAACTGGACGAGGCAGGCGGGGACAGGCGTTGTGGTGCGGCGGTGCGGCGCGGCAGTCGCTGAGGCCGCGTGCCGCAAGCCGGCGCATTTGCACAGTAAATAATGATTACGCGGCCGGCGGGCGTGTAACGCGCAACCGGCGCGGTCAGAGGCCTAATGTGGCGCCGTGTTACGGCCACACCGTTAATTGCTGAATTTAAACGCTGTTTCCCTGTCCACTAGCAGGAAGCGCCATTGCAAAGCGGCGGCTAAGCGCGCCTCGGGACGCGTGAGTAGTAGTAGGCGACCTGTTTGTTCGCCGGCGGCCGTAGCACGCAAGCTGTCACTCCACAACGGTTTAGTTTCCTTCAGTTTGTGTCTGATTACTGTAACGTCAGTAGATTAGGTGCGATGTCAACAGTTTCAATCTCAATGCAACAATAAGTTTTCAATTGAAGAGGTTGAAAAATTCATCCAATCAGTTGCCAAACAAAGGTTTACTACCCCTTGACCTAGATTTCCATATTTTTAAAAATATCTTCTTCAGAAGGAATGGACCTTGTTACATCACATGATGGTACACTAGATTAGCTGAAGCCGAGCGGCCCTTGTCATGTATAAAATTGACAAACGGGAATGACCACAGCCATGGCTTTATATAGCAGCCGGATTACATTCCTAAGCCATTGCTGTGATATTCTCGTTTTGTCAATTTCATATATTTCAAGAGACGCTCGGATTCAGCTAAACTAATTTACCGTCATGTAATGTAAAAATGTCCACTCCTTGTGAAGAAGATATTTTTAGAAATATCGAAATTCCCTGTATGACTGCGCGGGAAACTTTTGACAACAGAAGAACTTGTGACATGCCACCGCCACGTAGACCTGAGAGTGAAAATAATCCGGTAGGGTAGAAGTCAGCACCACATAGGAGAGAGAAAGAGGTTCTGCATTGGGATGCAACTATTGCAGAAGGTGATAAACTTCCAGGCCCACTTAGGCAAGAAAAAAAAGCGCGACACTGAACGTCACCAGTGACATCATGAGCAATAAAGTGTTTTTCCAGGGGAGCCCTTTAATTGCCCCAAAGCTCAAAAGATTTTTCGAACTGGGCAAAGTCAGGTGGTGCGGCACAGAGCCCCAAAAGTGGGGAAGTTGGGTGGGACTGCTGCACAGGCACCCCAAAGGGGGTGGGGGGTGGGGGTGGACATCGCCTGTAAACTCTGAATAATGGGCTCGTTCGTTTGTTGCATACTTTTCAACATACTGTGACTTGCGTTGAGGGTTCATCAGTACCTAAAATATGGTGTGCCATAGCGGACAACAACCGAGAAAATTCGGGGAAACTCTTAAACCAACTCGTCACCACTTAAGTATCTGCGCTATCAGAATAGAAATGTGGAAAACAAAAGTCCTAAAACAATTTATAGGACTCACCAAAACGAAACAATGATACAATTTCCAAAAGAACAACAGCCTCGATCCCAACTACGGATCGTTATAAATATAAAATATCAGATAATAGAAAAGACTCGTCTCTTCACGGGGAGGGATCACAATAAAACAATTCTAAAGTGTCAATATGTTCGCTGCCTATACCAAGTCTATCTGCAAGAGATTGGCCAACTAGAAGAGGCGTCTGGCTGTGGCTGCTGGGTTGGCAGCTCTGTATACTTCCATGCTGTGCGTCGAAATGCCCTTTTCCAGCAGTGCACCGCCCTATAAAGCCCCCGTTTGACGGATGTGTATGCCGGAACTATTTGCGATCACCTGCCTGGCGTATCAAAGTAGTTCCTGGGCTAGCTGCGACCTCTGGTGAAGCTGTTCTGCAGGCTCCGCGAACGAGTAGCGGTCCCTAGTGACTGTTGGCGGAAACCTGGTGTTGTGTTGTGTTGCAGTCCCTGGTGAATATTTGTGTTGACAACACAGATGACGTAGGTTTTCCTGGTGCATATACGCCCTGTAATGCAGGCATCCCATGTTAGTTGGACGTGAAGTGGGATGCCGTTGCAGTAGGCGCTACGACGTATGAAGTGGGCGGCCACAGCAGTTACCTTTTCCGTCACATCTCAGGTGGGGATGGGGAGGAGGGGGACGTCGCGGTTGGGCCTCGGTTTGCGACCCCTATCCGCTTCGCCCGCATGCCCTCTCTGACTCCGCTTGAGGACTGAGTGTTGTGTTGTCCTCATCATTACTGTATCATCATCGACACGCACGTCACCCA
This sequence comes from Schistocerca americana, assembly GCF_021461395.2. Lineage (NCBI taxonomy): Eukaryota > Metazoa > Arthropoda > Insecta > Orthoptera > Acrididae > Schistocerca > Schistocerca americana. The sequence continues at coordinate 634,574,905 of NC_060120.1, read as the reverse complement.
ATGTGGCGTCAACTGAAAAGACTTGCAACTTGGCCCTGCCGAGGTTCCCAAGGGAGGGGGGTTGGGGGGGGAGGGGGGGCAGGGGCACGCCTGGCCATCAACGCCATTAGATAATGTCATTCTTTTCAATTCGAAACAGCATTTGGCAGTCCATGGACAGGATAATTATTGATAGATTCCTGCAGTTTTTCCATAAAGCCATGCCAAAACCTAAACACAAAAGCACGTTCAACAAATGTTTGTACAGATGGTGTGCATCTAGATTTCCCTATCACCAAGGCAGGTCTGACCAACATCCCCTAAACTACAATAACACACCATTATCTATTGAACTCTATGATGAACCACGCAAGAGTGCAAACAGTAGTCCAAACACTAGCTGCGAGTGGCAAGTCACAAGGCCGTCCTAAACATGACAAAATCTGAGCGATGATAGCTGACAAGGTAATCTAGCAGCATGTACGAGTACCTCCAATAAGCAGCGAAACTATAACCAGAGCCTCATAATTAATACCCAGCCAACATCACGAGAATTCTATAGTTCCCATATGGCTAGTACTGAAATTTAATATCGCAGTGTCCCAGTGGAACGCTCCTTTAAGGACTTATCTGAAATGAATCTGGAAAATGAGAGGGCTCGTAGAATGGATCATAACTAGCATATTTCACATAGCAACCCGTGTCCGCATCCCTTAGCGTACGGCGCCGGGAATCGTTGAACACCGTCGCGCGCCACCAAGAGGGCACGCACATAACATGCCATCTGAACCGTCATCGTAGAAGATCTTCATGGCAACGTTTTCAATGTATTTGTGGCATCAAGGTAAATGCGAAGTCTGGGTTGGGTTTCATAGCCTTTTGTTTGAAAACAATTACAAAAAATGCTCGCAATTACGCCCTTCTGCTTGAATGCATGCCGCGCGATGACGGTAAAGTGACTGTCTCACCCTTTCAAACATTCCTGGAAAAGTGGAAATTGCATTGGAGGCTACCATTATGCGTACTAACAGCTCTTCACCAGTCTCAAAGGGTGTGTCATAGACGACAGATTTCAGGTGGCCCCAGAAGAAAAAAATCAATGGGCGTCAGGTGGGGAAAACATGCAGGCCGTGCCAATGGTCCACCTTGCCCTATCCAGCTCTGTGGTGTGCGTACTTTAGTGGGAAAGTTGTGTACGCGCTGACTACGCGGAACCATGTACACTACAAGTTATCATCATAGGTTTCATCCAAATGCATTAGCACTGCATGTGAGAAGTGCGCAGGTGCACCATCGTATTGGCGCAACATTGACTGTCGCACTTTGAGTAGAACATCTTCCAACAACTCTAGCGGAGTTTTTCGAGAAAAGATTAAGTATCTCTTTGGATCACTCGCCTCGTGAACATCTGTGGATTCCGGTCGATTATCGCCTACCAATCCACCCAAATGTTACAGCGAAGCGATCTTGTTGACCACGAACAAACGTGGCGGGCGGATTTTCCCGTAGCCACAAGTGTTGATTGTACCTGTTGAACGTACCCGTTCGTGTAAAGGATTCATCAACGGTAAAAGTAAACGGTTCGGATAGTCAGGTCGAACCGCACATCTTTACAAAAACCATTGGCAGAATTCAATTCGACGTGGAAAAACATTTGGGTTAAGGGTGTGAATCTTCTGAAGGTGATAGGGTGCAAATCATCTTCATACTTCACATAGCAAATTCTGAAATGGCTTACACGCACTTCCTGTGCAACACGCCGCAAACTTGTTGAGGGTGTGCTTTCCAGCAGGGCAAATGCTTCCTCTTCAAGCAATTGTGTACGCGCTGTCCGTTGTCGACCGCGTCTGCCAGGCCTTCGCACCTGTAACACAAAATGAGTACACCTGATATCGAAGTAGGCCTGATATGTACATGTGTCATTACTATAACGTGCCAGTGGCAAACGCACAACAAGTGAACCTATCTCCCGTAGGAACCTGTGGATGGCAATAAATGTGTGTGGATCTGGCACTCGACGTTTCGGAAACTGTCGAACGTACGCACGTTGGGAAGCGTAAGCATTTCCATCCGCCGCCCCGTAAGCCCAGTGCGTGCCTACCATTTCCTCCAAAGAACAGCGCCTGTCCGCTCCACGTTTCCACAGCCAAAAGCAACGCTTTCACGTCCCAGTAAGAGGCGGCAAACCCGTATTGTTGTCCCGTCTGAAATACAGCAACTACTTCGACTACAGCGTTTGCATAAATCTTCAACCCGACGTCTCTTGTTTCTTGATGTCACTAATACATTGAAGTTGTTGCCGTGCAGACCTGCTACAACCGCTCGGATGGCATGTTGTGTGTCTATCCTCTTAGCAGCGCGACACTTTTTAAAGACGCCTAGCGCCGTACACTAAGGGATGCGGACATGGATTGCTGTGTGAAATATGCTTGTTATGCTAGCTCACTAGCCCTATCATTTTCTATATTCATTTCAGATACACTCTCTATGTATAAGAATCTAATAATTGCTATTATTAAAATAAACATTATACATCAATGCGGACCTGGATAACTGAAAACACCAAAGATTATAGAGAATTTCAGAGGGAGCATTAGGGAACGACTGACAAGAAGAGGGGAAGAAATACGGCAGAAGAAGAATGGATAGCTTTGAGAGACGAAATAATGAAGGCAGCAGAGGACCAAGTAGATAAATAGATAAGGGCTAGTTGAAATCCTTGGATAACACAACAGATATTGCATTTAATGGATGAAAGGAGGAATTATAAAAATGGAATAAATGAGACAGGGGAAAGGGGATACAAACGTCTAACAAAATGAGTTCGACATGAAGTGCAAAACGATGACCTCAGAAGTAAAGTCGCATAGTGTTCAGAGCCATTTGAACCATTTGAACCAGGAGCACCTGCAGCACAGGAACTGACTACCTGCGAATCGTAACGCTTGTGCCGCAAGAAGACGCAACGTCCATGCGCTTGAGTTCTGCGTCAGTACGCAATCCGCGTAGGCGGCTGTCAATAGCCGAGGTAGTATTGGTCATTTCCGAAATTTCCGCTGAGCTGAGCAAAGCGTATGCGCCGTCTCTCTGGCACACCACAGCAGAGTGAACACGTGGACTGAACACGCGGTTGCAGTGCTGCACCACACTAGACGTTGCAAACATTGCGGAGGCCAGCAGTGCGCACAGCCGTGATGCAGAGATCAGCAGCAGTTTCGCAGTAAGTACTACCTATTGCCCAAGCTACTGCTGGCCGGAATTTATAGGCTGGTCCCAATTGGGGACTGAGCTTACGCGATCTGTTGTGCACTGCACTACTGCTGCCTGCATCACAGCCAATTGTCTGGCGCCTGTCCGTCGTGGAAATTCTCTGCCGTGTTTTCTCTATTGACGGACAATGTGCAACAGGCATAAGGAAACAAATTTAGCTCTAACTCTGTAGAAATAATGTCCACAAACTTTGTCACATGGGACTTAGCTTACGTTAACGCCTACGGACATGGGTCCAGAACAGTTTCCCCAAAGACGGCGAACCCTCAGCAGAACCAGACACTCTGTATCACTCCGCCGCACCGCCACGATTGCTTCTGTTCCTAAGGAGCTGCTGTAGGGATTTGGCGTATGGCGATAATATCGGTTACTCTGATGATGCAAAGATGCTGCTGCCAATGATACCACTGTCCTCAGGAGGGCATCTCTCCACAAATTGCATCACTGCAAATCACTGCGTGTTCCATCATATAAGGTAGTCTCCTACCCTCCCTTTACTGCTCGTTACTTGTAGCCAAGTTGTTTTCATCGAATATTATTAGGATGGATATTTTTTAATGTCAATTTTTATTTATTTATTGGTTTTTCGCGTTAACCATCTAACTAGACACGAAAATAATTATAGATTTGGTATACATTACCATATACACAGTCAAGGTAATGAAAATTATATTAATATTTGTTAAACTTCATGGTACACTTTGTGCATTCACACATTCAACATAGTCCATATATCACAACTTCTCACGCTTCGTCCTTTGTGTCAGACTTATAACTGGATGCCCGCTTCTTCCAGAAACAGGGCAACTCTGTCGTGGTCCACTGTGAACAGCTCTCGAAACAAACCGTCACAGATGCAGGCTGGGGAACTCGTGCTCTGATCAAGGTCCTGAGAAACTCGCGGTTTTTCCTGGCGTAACAAGAAAACTCCAGTATCACATGATTAAGTCCTGACAACTCAGTTTGGTTGACTTTGAACTACGGAGATGACAGAACTTCCACCCTATAAAGCCGTGTTACGACGTTTAGAGAGCTTGATTTGAAAGAACTTTTTTTTTTTTCTTTTTAGGAATGTTCGGTTGTGTTGCGGCAAAATCTGTTCCTATGGATTGTTGCCAGATCTGCCACGACTGTGACTATTCTTGAAGGACTTCGCCAGCAAAATCTCTATGTGGAAGGCAAGTGTAATAAGATTGGTCATCAGTCCCACATTGTTTCGCCACGTCGTCCGCGAAGTCATTAAGTGAGATACCTGAGTATCCCTTCATCCTTAATGACACCTTTATGTTTTCTTTCACGCTGGTGGATTAACTAAATTAAATCGAGAACATGGAGGTTAGTTTTGGAGTCCCACTGTTGGATATCTAGGTTTCCCAGTGCACTTCTCGAATACCTGACAACAAGGATGTCGTCGAATCGATTTCCTTAACGGCAAGAACTTCGGCAGTAAAGACGCTGGCTTCCGTCGGAAGCTCAAACATAGCCCAAGATAGTGGATCCCCGAAAAAGTAAGCAAAGCCGTCGTCCTGTCCTTTTAGAGCCGACAATGAATATTAGGACTGATGACGGGCACGTTGATACAGACGGGAAACGCCAGTACGACAAGCGGTGGTATAAGATTTTGGGCCGTATTCCAAGCTAAATGTAAGAGGCAGAGAGTCTTTCAGGACGAGTAGTGTCACATAGATTTGCTGTCTGAGTCAATTGACTAGTAGAAGTGCTTTCCTCCTGCAATATACCATTTTCTGCTGCTGTTGATATTATTCTGGACTCATCTGACCAGAAATTCCAGTCCTCTTTCCATTTCACTTCACTGACCCCTACTATGCGTAGATTAAGTTTTTGAATTTCCGTTTCAGATTTTCTTGATTCTCTACCACGTTCAAACTCCTTTCCCCGCACTGACCCGCAGGACGTATCCTTTCGTTTGTTATTCGTTGTTTTTCTCATGGTCACCTTTCCTTGGTAGACCCACCCGGAGATCCGAAAGGGGGTCTAGTCGGGAACATTTTGCCAATGGAGATACCATAATGACAATTTTTGAATGACAGGTCACATGTGATACACTTTGGACATATGTCACAACTTCTCACGCTACATCCTTAACTGGAAGAATTTGGGCAGTGAAGCTTCCATCGCAGCTTAAACATGGCCCAAGATAGTAGACCCCGCAGAAGTAAGCAAAGCCTGGGCCCTGACCTGCTTCGAAGCCGTCAATGACTATTTGGATCGACGACGTCCACGTTGATGCAATTAGATGGGAGTGGTATGCAGGAGAAGTGAATGATGCAACCGACCCTCAGACTGACAAAAGATTTTGGGCCGGCAGTTCAGTAATTCGTATTCCAACCTAAATGCAGGAGGCATAGAGACTTTTAGGCTTCGGATTAGTATAGTTGCCCTCCTCATTTGAATTCTATAGACGTATGGGTAGTCCTCAATGAAGCAGTTAAATTTATAAGGAAGAGAATAAACGGTGTGCGCTGCTCCACTGAGCATTAATTTCTGAGCCAAGAAAGTCCTCTATAATTGAAGGGGCAGCTCCCTTGCCTCCACGAAAAGCGCATTCACAGGTATGGAATTCATTGCCCCAAGACATATATATCTATATTTACGTGTTTATACTGAAATTAACAGTTAAGTGGCTGGCAGACGGTTCATGGAACCACCTTTAAGCTATTTCTCTACAGTTGTGCTCTCGAAAAGCTGGCGGGGAAAAGGAACACTTAAATCTTTCCACGCGAGCTCTAATTTCACTTATTTTTTTATGATGATAATTTTTCCCTATCTTGGTGGAGATCACTGACGAGAAAGTTGGTGATTAAAATTTCATGAGAAGACAAAAATGCATTTCTTTTAATGATTACCACTCCAATTTGGGTATCACATACGAGGCATTCTCTCACTTATTTAAGGGTAATAAAAAACGAGCTGCCCTTTTTTGAACTTTTTCGATGTCATCCGTCAGTCCTATCTGATGCGGACAGATTCATTAGGAGCGGTACTGGAGAAAATCGATCTTTTTTAGCAGAGATGTCGAGGCAGTTCCATATAACTTGCACCCGTAAACCTATAAAGAACGAATCATGCCTCGGTAACATCAGCCTCTCGTCATACGCTAGTTCGCAGACGTATTCATATTTCTATTAACACTTGATTGAAAATTATTACAGACTGTCCAACAGCTGTACGAAGCCATCTTTCAGCAAGTCTCAAAGTCCACCATTGCTGGTCATTCCGCATTCTGCTATGCGGGTCTGATACTGAGAGATCGACCGGCCACGAATATCAAATATTCTACCTGATGTGCCCACGTCAGCCCACTGTCGACATAGATCCCAAGCCATTTGACTAACCTCCTGGTTGGAATGGTAAAGGGCCGGAATCGTACCTCGGGCACTGTTATCGTCAGTTTCTGCCGTATAAAGAAAATCGCTGAAGATTTGGTATCTGCCAGACAGTCTAGTTCTGCACGTGCACGAGAGCAGTATATCCCCCGCTCGATCCAACCACAATAGCGTCATCCTCAAGTTGAGAGAAAACGTTTGCATGTAGATACCATTGCTGTACAGTACGATTTTTTCTGATGGGTCAAGGATTGTGCCAAGTTCTGACCAATACATTGCATAAAGAATAGGACTCTGTAGACCAAAAGTGGTCCACGCAAGATGTTATCCTTTTGTCTGGCATAGATTAAGGGTACCGTTAGACAGACTAAAGGTTGCAAGTAATGAGAGCTGGCAGAAACATCGACTGAAACTTCAGTATCAGGACTCTGACGTCGACACTATCATACGCATAGGAAACGTCGAAAAACTGTAAGGTCAAGTAGCCATATGATGCGTAAGTACGTTTTACACAGAAGCGCCAAAGATACTGATATAAGCTTACGTATTCAAATACAGATATGTGTAAACAGGCAGAATATACGCTGCGGTCGGCAACGCCTATATAAGACAAGTGTCTGGCGCAGTTGGTAGATTGGTTGCTGCTGCAACAATGACAGGTTATCAAGATTAAAGTGAGTTTGAACGTGGTGTTATATTCGGTGCACGAGCGACGGGACACAATATCTCCGAGGTAGCGATGAAGTGGGGATTTTTGCGTACGACCATTTCATGAGTGTACCGTGATTATCAGGAATCCGGTAAAACATCAAATCACCGATATCGCTGCAGCCGGAAAAAGATTCTGCTAGAGCGGGACCATGGACGACTGAAGAGAATTATTCAACGTGACAGAAGTGGAACCCTTCCGCAAATAGCTGCAGATTTCAATGCTGGGTGATCAACAAGTGTCAGTGTGCGAACCATTCAACGAAACCTCATTGCTGGTGAAGGCTCTGTAATGGTGTGGGGACTGTGCAGTTGGAATGGTATGGCACCCCTAATGCGTCTAGATACGACTCTGACATGTGACACGTACGTAATCATCCTCTCTGATCATGTGCATTCATTCATGTCTATTGTGCATTCCGACGGACTTGTGCAATTCCAGCAGGACAGTGCGTCCAGAATTGTTACAGAGTGCTTCCAGGAACACTCTTCTGAGTTTAAACACTTCCACTGTCCACCAGACTCCCCAGACATGAACTTTATTGAGTATATCTGGGATGTCTTGCAATGTGCTGTACAGATCTCCACCCCTCGTACTCCTACGGATTTATGGACAGCTCTGCAGGATTCGTGGTGTCAGTTTCCTCCAGCTATACTTCAGATATTAGTCAAATCCATGCCACGTGCCGGCCGGGTGGCCGAGCGGTTCTACGTGCTACAGTCTGGAACCGCACGACCGCAACGGTCGCAGGTTCGAATCCTGCCTGGGGCATGTATGTGTGTGATGTCATTAGGTTAGTTAGGTTTAAGTAGTTCTGAGTTCTAGGGGACTGATGACCACTGCAGTTAAGTCCCATAGCGCTCAGAGCCATTTTTGAACCATGCCACGTCGTGTTGCGGCACTTCTGCGTACTCGCGGGGGCCCTGCACGATGTTAGGCAGGTGTACCAGTTTCTTTGGCTCTTCAGTGTATATCCGTAGTTGAAAGACTTAGGCTGTCTATCGTGCCTCTTGCTTTTCGAAATCCGTTTTGAGAGCTGGACAGAAGGGAGGTCATCTCAAACTACCATTCCAATCAGCATTTCAAGACATTGTTGCTTATTTCCATATCAATATCAGATACCAGAGGAGCACCTATACAGAAGATCTCTAACGTTACGAGTGTGTGGGTGAGTTAATCGGCTGCCTAGAATAGCTACGAGGGAAGCCGAATTTTATGTACAGATGAAAGCTAGCGGGGCTGGGGCTCAGGGTGGACCACAGCGGCTGGTCCAGGTCATCCAGGGATGAAGACGAGCAGTTTAGCCGGATGTGAGAAGATCCCAAAAGAGGGAATCTGGACAATGTTCACTCGCTTAGCAGAATGCGGAATGACCAGGAATAACGGACTTCGAAACACGCTGGAAGATGGTTTCATACAGCTCTTGGAGAATCTGTAATAATTTACAGTGAGATATTAATAGAAACATGAATATATCTGCGATCCCAGAAAAATAAAGCATTTCCAGTAACACGATTCGGAACACTTTTACATGGAGACATGGTGGAAGTGATATAGTGCTTTATTCGGTCGTGTGGACGATAGATTCTGGGCAATGAACGGACGCTATGATACTCTAACTTTTGAAACGACTTTGTATTTTGATAGCTCTGAATGTGTCCAGAGCCGGACTCTTAACTGTTTCCCCTTGATTTACGGACCTGAGAGTAGAGTAACAATTCTTAGTATCACGTGTGTTAATTTGTAAATCATCATGTTGAACTCTGAACTGTTTAAAGCTGGCGAATCTTTCGTGTATTTTGATTACGAAATTCACTTATTTTCTGCATATCCTTGATTATTTAGTTTGAGGATTTTGCTACCATTCTCGTAAAGCTTTCAACGTAAATTTACTGTATTTGATAAGAGTATTTTTTTGTCTGTATTTTAAATGAATTTTGTAGGACCACATTCTGTGTACGTGAAATGTCCTTTCTTGAATAAACGTTATTCAGCACAGTTCTCTGTCGTTTCTTGTCGTCTACATAAATTACAGACGATAGGAATGAACCCTTGTTATTAAATTATTCACTTAACTTCTATTTTGTGTTTTGTGTATTTTATTAACTCGTAACTCTCGTCAATGCATAGACTGTTTGACTGCAGGATCACAGCTACAGGTTATTATTTGCACTGAATTAGCTTTGGGACATGAAAGCAAACGTGCATGGCTCGACCCTGTGACTACATCGAGCTATTCTTTTCAAACAGAGCCACGCATAGCCCAAATAAGTAAAGTACGGGTAACCACAGGTAGAGACGAGCTGGTTTGCTCGTGTCGGATGCTGTTAGGAAGAGGAACTACACTAGCTTCAACCGTTCGCTACAGTATCGTTCCCTATTTTTGTGTTAAGCTAGTATTTTGTTCTTCTTCACGGTTCTTCATCTATCTCTTTTTCACTTCATTTATTCTTAAGTTACATTCTACATTATGTGTGCTGCCCGTTCCTATCTACAGGTCTCGTAAGCCTTCCATGCACCCGGACGGCTACTGTGAGCATTGGACTACGTAACCGTTCCATTTGCAATTTTACTGATCTTACGAATTTTTATTTCGCCTAGCTCATAGCCTCTTTGACGTACACGTTGCACAACAGCAGTTATGCGCGGCAATGGAGCCTCACATCATTCTAAACAAGAACATGTCGTTCCTGAATTTCCGCTTTCTTTATTCCTGTTGTGATGTGATGTTGCGTCACGTTCATTTGAACAGTTACACAAATACAAGTACTGTGTAGAGGAGTTCAGCCGTAGTGGTCAATGAACATCAAGAGTGAGTATGGCGAACATAAAACTCAGGAAAGAGTCCGTGGGATAGGCACGAGTAGTCATCAATGGGGCGGCTACGGCGTAGAAGTGACACCGAGCGACAAGCAATCCTACCTACCCCTGCTTTTCTGTACAGGCATACGTACACTGACCTGGAAAGCATCGGCTGACTTCACGCGACCCTATCACCACTGCCTGGAGCGCCACTGTCAGTATAAACCACAGAGCGAAGGCCGCTCCTGGTACCATTTGACTGACCCTATCGTCCGCTTTGCTATTACTGATCTCTGTCAGAGATACAGTGTATCTCGCGCTCTCTCCTCTTCCCTCCCTCCCCATACCCTGAGATACCATTTGGTGGCAGAAATGGCCCAACTTGTGCTGCCCCTACATGGAGGAAGAGATTCCGCCACGGTTGAGGAGGGACGAGGTTCCCTCCAGCTCAATGAGCTCGCAGCAGAGATAGAACGCTCAGGAGGAACAGGTGAATCCGCATTCCAGTGCGGCTGTGCCGCCACGGGGAGCGATATAATGTCGGTGTCATGATTGCTTAAGACCTGTGGATAGAGCCGCGGAGTTAGTCTGCAGTTGTCTGCTGTGGGAGTTCCGCTGTCTCTGTTGCCGAAGAACAATCAGTGGTTGTAGAAGATGAAGCACTTGCGGTCCGGGTCCAGTAATGCAACAACCAGGAAGAGCCGACGCTTTTGGTTTAAATGGTACCGCCCTTAGCGGCCATCTGGATTTCATAGTCGAGGCACGTGACCCCGGGCCCGTCACGATACTGGCCAAATGTTCGCGTCCGCACCACGACGCCTGTACAGATACAGCGATTTCTCGAGGTACTAGACCTGCGTCAAGCCGAGAACGTACTATCAGGAGTGTGCCTGCTTTAACGTAATAAGAAACGCTTTTTACAAGAAGGCGAACTACAGATCGGCGGAAATCACCTTTCTTACAACGCGGGTCACGGATTCGGTCCTGAGTTGACTTCAGGCACCAGCAGGAAGGAGAGTCGAGTTTAATTTCTGTGTGGTTATTGTGGTATCGATGGCTACGATGCCACAACAGAGGTGCACTCCGCTAGGTTGGCACTACGACACCGACAACAGCGCCCTCTAGCCGGCGCTGTGCAGCTCTACGAGCGCCGCTCCGGATTCTGCCCATTTGATTCCGAGTAGACGACCAAGCAACATTGTTTCTATTTCATAGGCGGCTAGGCACTACAGATTTTGTCTGTGTAACTTTTGTTAGCGTTGATACCTTTACCGCTTCGCACCTACGTGCTCATCGTCAGTGCAAAGTTACGTATGTCATTGACTACTATTCTCTATTAAATGTTCTGTAAAGTTAAACGCAGTACCGAGAGATTTTCACCTTTTGCTGCTCCTACTCACTTCCTACATTCGGCCTACCCTTCAGTTTACAGGAGCAGACCCACGCGCCGCCTTCCAGGCGGGATACAAAAGTTATCACTACCAGTACGGTTCAACTGATCTCCTACTCCCCCCCCCCCTCTCCCCCTTCATTCTCTCTCTCTCTCTCTCTCTCTCTCTCTCTCTCTCTGTGTGTGTGTGTGTGTGTGTGTGTGTGTGTGTGTGTGTCTGTGTGTCTGTGTGTGTGTCTGTTTCTCTCTCTCCTCTCTCTGTCTCTCTCTCTCTCTTTCTCTCTTTCGAAGAAGAGGTCCCAGAAATTTGTTATAATGAGATTATTATTTTTTGAGTGTTGATTCCAATTTTAAGGAACTGCTTAGCTCTCTGTAGTATTTCAATTTGTTTTCTAATTTCTTTGTCAGTACTTATAAGGTAATGCCTACAGGGTAATTCAGTAAGGCGCTAGTGAGGGCGATTTCAGACGTCCTTCAACCAAATGGTAACCTGAGGCCACGTCCATTTATTTGCTGAGTGGATTTTTACCATACAAATTCTAACTGTATGAGGTTCGTGAAATTATGAGTAAGATTCCTTCTGTTCATCTGCGGGAATTGACCTTGACAGTTGCTGATAAACTGGATTTCAAACGAGAAGGGAAAAGGATGAGTCAGAAGTTGTGTAGACCTCTCGAACGAATTAAGTTTCGGTATGAGTAATTACTTCGTATATCTTTAGGAACTTGAGTAAATAGCAGAAAGAGTATGAAATTCATTTCACATTCAATAGAACAGCGCTATGCAAAAGCATAAAATTTGATTTGGGACTCACTCAGGTATCCTTTTATTTGTGTGCTCATATTCACTATAAGCGTTATGGTGTGGAGCGTGTGAACTGAAGAAACAAAGAAAATGTCCAGTTTAAAAAAAAAATAAAATTGTGTGTTACTACAGGCTGGTGATATACAATTTTTTTGTTTAAATGACTGTTTCTATTACAAAGTCTCTCTGACATACAGAAGGACTAGTTAAGGAGTAAAATTTTGAATTTGCATTTGGAAACAATTCTGCTAACTGTCCAATGTTTTATTCCAATGGATACATTACCTAAGAGATTTATAGTTGCATATTGCACCCCTTCGTACGACAAATGTACATTCTTTAAAAGTAATGCAGATCATTTTTCTTTCTAGTATTGTATTTGAGTCTATCTTTGTTACTCTCAAGCTCAGATAGATGTTGATAACATATTTTCATACGTGACTAAATGTAGGCCTTCTGTGAGGCTGCGGTCAGTATTTCCAGTCACTTAAAGAGATGCATGCAAGATGTAGGTGGGTGAACACTACACATAATTTCAGTTACTTTCTTTTTTAGGATGAATACGTTTTGCCGAAATGAGGAGTTACCCAACAATACTGTCCCGAAGGTATCCTTGAATGAAAATATGCAAAACATATGAACTTACTCTCTTCTATACTGCCAATGTTCGAAATTATTCTTACGGTATAAGTAGCCGAACCCAAACGTTTCAGCAGGTCTGCGATATGGTTTTCCCAGTTTAACTTTTGATCGATATACAAGCCTATGAACTATCTGTTATTATCCTGTTCATTATTTCTTGTTGATATACTAAGTTAATAAGCTATTTTAGTTTGCCGACATGCATAATGTTCAAATGGTTCAAATGGCTCTGAGCACTATGGGACTTAACTTCTGAGGTCATCAGTCCCCTAGAACTTAGAACTACTTAAACCTAACTAAACTAAGGACATCACACACACCCATGCCTGAGGCAGAATTCGAACCTGCAACTGTAGCAGTCGCGCGGATCCAGACTGTAGCGCCTAGAACCGCTCGACCGCCGCGGCCGGCCATGCATGATGTCTCACTACCGTTAAAGCGCTGCTTCTGACAACATTACGATGTCATCCGGATGCGCTGCCGGACGTACATGTCGAGATTTTAACGTAACAACGTCGTCGCATCCAATTCCGCGCAGCACTTAATTAGCTGTGGAGTAAGTTAGCAGGAACTGTATAGAGGCTGCATAAGAACAGATAAGGCTCCCGGGCTAGCTGCGTTGAGAAATGAGTCATCTTTGAAAGTATGACCTCTCGTAATCTCCAAGAGACACAAATGAGTTTCGTAACGATGTAAAATACGTTTCATTTAAGCATTTCTAATGATCATACCCATATGCTTACTGCAAATAGTATAGGAAGTAAACTGCAGTTATAAGTATCACGAATAAGAGGTTAAGAGAGACAATTCATTTATTGTACCTGTTATTCACATGAATAATGGGTAGCTTTGGTGTCTTGCTCCCCCCATGAACCATGGACCTTGCTGTTGGTGGGGAGGCTTGCGTGCCTCAGCGATAAAGATGGCCGTACCGTAGGTGAAACCACAACGGGGTTTATCTGTTGAGATGCCAGACAAACGTGTGGTTTCTGAAGAGGGGCAGCAGCCTTTTCAAAAAAAAAAAAAAAAAAAAAAAAAAAAAAAAGTTCAAATGGCTGTGAGCACTATGGGACTTAACTGCTGAGGTCATCAGTCCCCTAGAACTTAGAACTACTTAAACCTAACTAACCTAAGGACATTACACACATCCATGCCCGAGGCAGGATTCGAACCTGCGACCGTAGCGGTCGCGCGGTTCCGGACAGCAGTCTTTTCAGTAGTTGCAGGGGCAACAGTCTGGATGATTGACTAATCTGGCCTTGTAACACTAACCAAAACGGCCTTGCTGTGATGGTACTGCGAACGGCTGAAAGCAAGGGGAAACTACAGCCGTAATTTTTCCCGAGGGCATGAAGCTTTACTGTATGGTTAAATGATGATGGTGTCCTCTTGGGTAATATATTCCGGAGGTAAAATAGTCCCCCATTCGAATCTCTGAGCGGGGACTACTCAAGAGGACGTCGTTATCAGGGAAAAAGAAAACTGAAGTTCCATGGATCGGAGCGTGGAATGTCAGATTCCTTAATCGTGCAGGTAGGTTAGAAATTTTAAAAAGGGAAATGTATAGGTTAAAGTTAGATATAGTGGGAATTAGTGAAATTCGGTGGCAGGAGGAACAAGACGTTTGGTCATGTGAATACAGGGTTATAAATACAAAATCAAATAGGGGTAATGCAGGAGTAGGTTTAATAATGAATAAAAAAATAGGAGTGTGGGTAAGCTACTACAAACAGCATAGTGAATGCATTATTGTGGCCAAGATAGACACGAAGCCTACGCCTACTACAGTAGTACAAGTTTATAAGCCAACTAGCTCTGCAGACGATTAAGAAATTGATGAAATGTATGATGAGATAAAAGAAATTATTCAGGTAGTGAAGGGGGACGAAAATATAATAGTCATGGGTGACTGGAATTCGAGAGTAGGGAAAGGGAAAGAAGGAAACATAGTAGGTGAATATGGACTCGGGGTAAGAAATGAAAGAGGAAGCCGCCTGGTAGAATTTTGCACAAAGCATAACTTAATCATAGCTAACACTTGGTTCAAGAATCATAAAAGAAGGTTGTATACATGGAAGAATCCTGGAGATACTAGAAGGTATCAAATAGATTACATAATGGTAAGACAGAGGTTTAGGAACCAGGTTTTAAATTGTAAAACATTTTCAGGGGCAGATGGGGACTCTGACCACAATCTATTGGTTATGAACTGTAGATTAAAACTGAAGAAACTGCAAAAAGGTGGGGATTTAAGAAGATGGGACCAAGATAAACTGACTAAACCAGAGGTTGTACAGAATTTCAGGGAGAGCATAAAGGAACAATTGACAAGAATGGGGGAGAGAAGTACAGTAGAAGAAGAATGGGTAGCTCTGAGGGATGAAGTAGTGAAGGCAGCAGAGGATCAAGTAAGTAAAAAGACGAGGGCTAGTAGAAATCCTTGGGTAACAGAACAAATATTGAATTTAATTGATTTAAGGAGAAAACATAAAAATGCAGTAAATGAAGCAGACAAAAAGGAATACAAACGTCTAAAAAATGTAATCGACAGGAAGTGCAAAATGGCTAAGCAGGGATGGCTAGAGGACAAATGTAAGGATGTAGAGGCATATCTCACTAGGGGCAAGATAGATACTGCCTACAGGAAAATTAAGGAGACCTTTGGAGAAAAGAGAACCACTTGTATGAATATCAAGAGCTCAGATGGAAAACCAGTTCTAAGCAAAGAAGGGATAGTATATACAGGTTCCGTACAAGGGCGATGTACTTGCGGGCAATATTGTGGAATGGAAGAGGATGTAGATGAAGATGAAATGGGGGATACGATACTGCGTGAAGAGTTTGACAGAGCACTGAATACCTGAGTCGAAACAAGGTCCCGGGAGTAGACAACATTCCATTAGAACTACTGACAGCCTTGGGAGAACCAGTCCTGACAAAACTCTACCATCTGGCGAACAAGATGTGTGAGACAGGCGAAATACCCTCAGACTTCAAGAAGAACATAATAATTACAATCCCTAAGAAAGCAGATGTTGGCAGAAGTGAATATTACCGAACTATCAATTTAATAAGTCACAGCTGCAAAATGCTAACGCTAATTCTTTACAGACGAATGGAAAAACTAGTAGGAGCCGACCTCGGGGAAGATCAGTTTGGATTCCGTAGAAATGTTGGAACACGTGAGGCAATACTGACCTTACGACTTATCTTAGAAGAAGGATTAAGGAAAGGCAAACCTACGTTTCTAGCATTTGTAGACTTGGAGAAAGCTTTTGACAATGTTGACTGGAATACTCTCTTTCAAATTCTAAAAGTGGCAGGTGATAAATACAGGGAGCGAAAGGCTATTCAGAATTTGTACAGAAACCAGATGGCAGTTATAAGAGTCGAGGGGCACGAAAAGGAAGCAGTGGTTGGGAAGGGAGTGAGACAAGGTTGTAGCCTCTCCCCGATGTTATTCAATCTGTATATTGAGCAAGCAATAAAGGAAACAAAAGAAAAGTTCGGAGTAGGTATTAAAATCCATGGAGAAGAAATGAAAACTTTGAGGTTCGCCGATGACATTGTAATTCTGTCAGAGACAGCAAAGGACTTGGAAGTGCAGTTGAACGGAATGGCCAGTGTCTTGAAAGGGGGATATAAGATGAACATCAACAAAAGCAAAACGAGGATAATGGAATGTAGTCGAATTAATTTGGGTGATACTGAGGGAATTAGATTAGGAAATGAGACACTTAAAGTAGTAAAGGAGTTTTGCTATTTGGGGAGCAAAATAACAGATGATGGTCGAAGTAGAGAAGATATAAAATGTAGACTGGCAATGGCAAGGAAAGCGTTTCTGAAGAAGAGAAATTTGTTAACATCGAGTATAGATTTAAGTGTCAGGAAGTCGTTTCTGAAAGTATTTGTATGGAGTGTAGCCATGTATGGAAGGGAAAAATGGACGATAAATAGTTTGGACAAGAAGAGAATAGAAGCTTTCGAAATGTGGTGCTGGAGAATAATGCTGAAGATTAGATGGGTATATCACATAACTAATGAGGTATTGAATAGAATTGGGGAGAAGAGGAGTTTGTGGCCCAACTTGACAAGAAGAAGGGACCGGTTGGTAGGCATCAAGGGATCACCAATTTAGTATTGGAGGGCAGCGTGGAGGGTAAAAATCGTAGATGGAGACCAAGAGATGAATACACTAAGCAGATTCAGATCGATGTAGTTGCAGTACGTACTGGGAGATGAAGAAGCTTGCACAGGATAGGGTAGCATGGAGAGCTGCATCAAACCAGTCTCAGGACTGAAGACCACAACAGCAACAACAGTTGGTGTCTTGTTACAAATGTGTTACTGAAAATATTACGGCGTTATTAAACAAGTACAGGGTGTCCATAGTTAACGTTTCAGTTTCAAACTGCCGAAGAAAGAACCACTGCTCAGAATAACGTCAAATTTGAACAGAATATAATTGGCATTAATGGGAACGTCTTGGAACAAAATAAATTAGGCTAAATTTGCTAACAGATATCGCTGTAAGCGTCTTAACGTAAAAGGAGTCGACTACACATGACATGAATCACAATACGACTGCTATGGTTTGAACTGCACAACATACCAAGTATACCGTCCGTACTATTCAATTTACATGACTGATCTTGTTGTGTAGCGAACAGTTCTGGCACTGTTGTCGATCACGACAAGGTCGTACCATATCGGATGCGAGAAACGCATTGTAATTGTGCTGAGGCCAAAAACAGCATAAAAAGGAAAATGACGTCGGTCTTTAAATTCCCTGGTCCTAAAAACCGCATAAAAAGCAAAGTGACATCGGGTTTTAATTGTTCTTGGGCCAAAATCAGCATAATAAGGAAATTAACATGTTTCCAACAGTGGCGAGACTGGTGTAAGGCATGTTGAATATGATGTCCACCGTTTTCTGCCACATGTTAAAATCGAGAAACATGAGTTTCTTGGGGGTCACGTTCAGAATGCGTTGTGCAATGCAAGCCATCAATTCAGCTACGTTCGTACTTGGACGCCATCAATTCGCATTACACAGTCGTCTTTGCAGAACGAAGTGGTACCGGTTGATGTGCGTGCGGAATTTCTATTATCCCCGTTCTGCAGTTGCACTTACTGACAAGTCCCTGGAGATAGAAGTAGGCTTCATTTGTCCACAGAATGTTCCATGGCCATTCATTGCCCACTTCCATTCGAGAAAGAAATTCCATAGCGAATGCTCGTCTCTCTATCAGGTCAGCAGGAAGAAACTCCAGAACATGCGTGATTTTGTATGGATAGCAATGCAAGATTTTTTCGTAGGATTTTATGCTCCGTGCTTGCACGCATGTGTAGAATTCGGGCAGTTCCCTGTGCACTGCATATGTGCATACCACCGCTCGATCCCTCCTGTGAATGCTGAGGCCACATTTTCGACAGACGTCAGATCAACTGCTTCCCTGACCGTTCCACATTGCACTTCGAAAACTACCTTTTAGAATTTTGTAATTATTTCCCCCAGACGCTTAGTAGACATCCGACCAATAACTTTCTTCATACCCTTGAGTGTCCAAAACTTGAGCAGGACTACTGCCGCCCTGTCGCCGTTCTCTTACACCAGCTAGATAGCAATGTCGAGCGTCTTGGACTCAAACTAAGGAACAACGGGAAACTGGAAGTTTGTGGTAAGTTTCTAAGGGACCAAACTGCTAAGGTCATCGATCTCTAGGCTTACACACACTACTTAATTAATTGTTTCATGAATTGCCAAATGTATCTTATAATGTGTGCAGAAAACCAGAGAAATGTTTTCTATGAAGTATTGTTGTCATGTTCTGTCAATCACAGTAAGGAAATAAAGTTGATTTAATTTTAACTTGGTGGCCGGAGCCCCATCCTGCCTCCGCAGTCGTGAGTTAACCTAAACGAAGGGAGTTGTGTGTACCATCCGTCTGTAAAGAGCGCAAATCTCGTTGCGTCTGTTATCGTATGTTAATTTTTGGTATGTTGTATTTTTTTTTTTTAGATGGTAGTTGAGGACCAACCGAGCTTTCCGCTCAACGAACGTGGAAAACCGCCTAAAAACTACACTACATCTACATTTGCATGTACAACTTGATGCATACTGCGCAAGCCGCCGCTTAGTGCATGGCTGAGGGCACCTGGTAGCACTATTAGTCACTTTCTTTCCTGTTCCAGTCGCAAGTAGAGCGAGGGAAAAACGACTATCTATATGCCTCTGTAAGAGCCCTAATTTCTCTTCTCTCCATGGTCAAGCTCACCGGCCGCTACTCCACCATAAGGATTCGATCCGGGTCTGGCTCATATCCCAATCTCGCCTGTGAAAGCTGAGGGACATATGACGTGACAGCGCTGACCGAAATCATGGATATCGATGAGCAGAGAAAAGATGCACAAAGAAGACAACGACGATCCAGAAACGAAACATATGAAAAGACACGAAATCACGATAACAGCTTAGGCGCTAGTATCGATTTCTTTTCCGTGCGATTTCGTCTGCTCGTTTTCGCCTCTGGTCGTCCGATAGCGCTGCCGCCGCACCGCCGCACCGCCGCACCGCCAGTGGGCCGAATTTCTGCGGCGTGCGAGTGTAGTTTGGACAGCACTGGGAGGAAGTTAGGGCTCCGAGCTGGAGCGGTTGGGGCGACAGTTGGCCGATTGTGCGGGAGTTGGCCGATTGTGCGGGAAGTGGCCAAAGGCTCCGTTCGGCGAGAGGCTGATGGCCATAGGTTTACTATCGAAAGTGTGTTGGCATCACCGGTCGTTGTCTTGCCGTGCTATCGAAGCAACCTCTTCGTAACAAGCTGTCAGTTGGTGATTCACTTGCACCCTTTTCCTTACCTGTTCTTTTATCGGGAACGACCGTTGGTTGGTCGGTCGGTGGTCTCAGCGGATGACGTGTAGTTGGTATTTTGGGAGCTTCTAGGTTCTGTGCGCCCCTGATTACTTGCATCTCGTCCCTGTTGCTTCACAGTGATTGTCTTTAATATTGTCTCAGTTGCTTGTGGTACAGTTTT
Organism: Schistocerca americana; assembly: GCF_021461395.2. Taxonomy (NCBI): domain Eukaryota; kingdom Metazoa; phylum Arthropoda; class Insecta; order Orthoptera; family Acrididae; genus Schistocerca; species Schistocerca americana. The sequence goes on along the minus strand of NC_060120.1, from coordinate 634,554,928 downwards.
TTTTTTTTATGGATATGTGAAGGGGTATAGGAGTCCTATTGGGATAGAGAGGACATTTTCTGCGCCGAGTTGTTAAACTACTTTTTTTTTAAATTGTGTTTTAGAATTAAATTGGCCGTACAATGGGGAGTCCGTTAGCCTTAACAGCACAGGAAGACGGCTGCCATATACAGACACTGTAGATTGTTGATGAATGCGCTATACTGGTAAGGTGCAGTATTTGTCTCTAGCGAAATTTTTGAATGATCAGTCAATCTTAACGGTGTCCGAGTACAGGATCTGTGGAGGTAACTTGTTGTAATTACCTTGGTTTAACCTTATGTTTAAATATTACCCTCTGGTTTGAATGTTTGTCACTGGTGTAGGCATGCGTCTTCAAAAACACAGATATGTAAACAGGCAAAATACGGAGCTGCAGTCGGCAACGCCAATATAAGACAACAAGTGGGTGACGCAGTTGTTAGATCGGTCACTGCTGCTACAATGGCAGGTTATCAAGGTTTGAGTGAGTTTGACAGTGGTGTCGTAGGTGGCACACGAGCGATGGGACACAGCATCTCCGAGGTAGCGACGAAGTGGGGTTTCTCCCGTACGACTATTTCACGGGTCTACCGTGAATCTGATAAAACATCAAATCTCCGACGTCGATGCAGTTGGAAAAAGATTCTGCAAAACGGGGCCAACGACTGAGAGAATCGTTCAACGTGACAGAAGTATAACCCTTCGGCAAATACCTGCAATTTCAATGCTGGGCCATCAAAAAGTGTCAGCGTGCGAACCATTCAACGAAACATCATCATTATGGGCTTTCGGAACCGAAGGTCCACTCGTTTACCCTTGATGACTGCACGACACAAAGCTCTACGGCTCGCCTGGACCCGTCAACATCGACATTGGACTGTCGAGGACTGGGAAAATGTTGCCTGGTCGGACGAGTCTCGTTTCAAATAGTATCAAGAGGATGGACGCATAAGGGTATGGAGACAATCTCCTGAATCCATGGACCCTTCATGTCAGCAGGGGATTGTTCAAGCTGGTAGAGGCTCTGTAATGGTGTGGGGCGTGTGCAGTTGGAGTGATTGGGACCCCTGATACGTCTACCTCTGACAGGTAACACGTACGTGTGCATCCTATCTGATCACTTGCATCCCTGCATGTCCATTGTGCTTTCCGAAGGATTTGGGCAATTCCAGCAGGACAATGCGACACCCCACACGTCCTAAATTGCTACAGAGTAGCTCCAGAAGCACCAATCTGAGTTTAAACATTTCCGCTGGCCACCAACCTCCCACACCAATCTCCCCAGCCACGTACATTATTGAACATATCTGGGATCTCTTGCTACATGTTGTCTAGAAGAGATCTCCACCACCTCGTACTCTTACGGATTTATGGACAGCCCTGCAGGATTCATTGTGTCATTTCCCTCCAGCACTACTTCAGACATTAGTCGAAACCATGCCACGTCTTACTGCGTCACTTCTGCGTGCTCGCGGGGGCGCTACAAGCTATTAGGCAGGTGTACCAGTTTCTTTTGCTCTTCGGTGTATGTATTGAGTTCTGGGGAGAAAAGATAGTTTTATTGTAGTTATCTTCGAGTATTTCTTGGGCTTGACGGTTATAGTCTTATTTAAGCCTTTGTAATTTTTTTAAAAAGAAGGATGACTTGCAGAAATTTCGAGTGGTGAATTATACTTGCGTTTCACGTGTTTACTGTCTATGTTTGTCTAACACCAATATCTGGTTGTCAGTTTTGCAGAGTGGACTGATTAGCCGTTGGTATGCTGACCCAGCTCCTGGTTATCCGGCCGGCCAACAAATAGTTCCAGTGTGTTTCACCAGCCGGCCGACTTGACGACTGGAGAGGAAGCGATCGCAGTTCTGGTGGAGGCCGGTACTAGGACTTCATTGGGACCGTTATTACGTGCTGCGTTACGGTTGCGAATCGTCGGTCACTTAAGTACGTATGCGTAGTGTGATGCTCTGTCCCGGGGTCTTCTTAATTTCCTGCTCCTCGTTAAATATACGTTTGCCGGCCTTCCCCTCCCGGAATCAAGCCTCAAAATTGTGAAAATAGAAAGGTTTCAAGCCATTAGACAGTTACTAAATTTCACTAAGTTAAACTCTATTGCAAGTATATATATATATATATATATATATATATATATATATATAGGACATTCAAATAAAGCCCGGTCACTAGTGTAAAGTAACGGTAACGATTTTATTAACTCAAAAATGTAGTTATACACAGTACACGTACTCGAAAATAGTCGCCAAAACTGTTGGCACATTTATCCTACTGCGACACTAGCCGGTCGATTCTATCCTTGAAGAAGCTAGTAGGCTGCTGTTCGATCCAGGCCTGGACCCAGTCACACACGTCGTTCATTATGATGTGGGCGGTGCCGACGCTAATTCTCAGTAACCGATGGATCTCGTCCACGGTGATTCTGCGGTTGTCCAAGACTGAAGCATTCACTTCCGCAACCATTTCCTGTGTGATGACACGATGAGCCTGTCCAGGACGAGCATCGTCTTCCAGTGACTCGCGCCCCTCCAGGGATCGTTTGCGCCGTTCCACAAAACTTGAACGACTCTGACTGTACTCACCGTACACAGCCTTCATCCGTCGATACATTTAACGGCCTCTAACTCTCTCCGCCGCCAAAAATCGAGTCACTCCTCGTTGTTCCTGCTTACTCGCCTGCATGTTCGGTAGTGGACGATAACTTGTGTGACTACCTTCACCTCGGCGTGAAACCACACAGGTGCTACGCAACATCAGACGGTGTGCACGCGTCGCTCTCTCTACCAATATATAGTGTCACATACCCGCCATACGTGGAAGGCATAGGTAGACGCACTTACCAGGTTTCATTTGAATGAACCTCATATTTGGAATTGATGCCATTTACCAAATATGCTTGCTTGCTGTCACTGTTTTTATATCTATTATGTTCCTGGTAGCCACCACTGTGGCATAGTTGTTTTGGAGCAGGCCATTTTGGAAGAATTGTAAAATATGTTGGCCTATTTCTGTTAAAGAGTTTTTTCAATTTTTAAATGGGGATATTTCTAAACCTTCTTGGGCTCTGTATTGATCTTGGCCTTTTTGTAATACTTAAAACTGTCAAGAAATTTATAAACCTTCTATCTCTTGGTGATTATTGATTTTGAACTTATAAATTTGTTTCAAGGCATAATCGTAAATCCTAAGCCTTCTGGCACTCCATGATTATTGGTTATTGTTAACTGACATTTCGCTTCATTCCATTGTGAAGGAAAATTTTAAATGTTATCAAGAAATAAATCAAGATTTTGTCAACCACAATTGATGCTCAACCTGAAGTTTGGCTCTTCCATGAATTCCTGCCGCCACCAATGAAAGACCATTTCACGGTTTTGTAACAGCAAAACGTGCAATAACCTCGTATGAGATCCGAAACGTGGAAAAAGAAATGCTGCGTTCTGAATTCAATAAAATGCCTTGGAATCTGTAACATGTAACATAAAATTAAAAGTAACAAACTAAGACGCTAAAGATGACGTGAAACGTGTTTGATCAGCAGAAAATGCGTAGAAGAGAGACAAAATTTCTGTATGCATTGATATTAAATTACTGCTTCGTTCTATGGGATTTTTTCCTGACAGTGAACTTCAGTTTGAGCTGATTTCTTGCAGAACGGCAGTTTCTTCTAAGAGAAATCCTAGGCAGGGTATTTCGGGTGGAAAAGACTTACATTGCTGCATGAAAGAATAAACCATTTCGAATCAGAAAATCATTTAAACAAAAAAAGACGTTTGTTTTAATACGTAGCACCTTATCTCTGACAACAACCAATTCATGTAACCAAACGTATTTCTGTGCTGTTTCGTAAAGTAAGATACTAATTTTGTAAATCCATAAACACCATTTCATTTTCTCTGTCCAGTGACCTACGTTTAATCTGAAATACCTTCTTTAGGTTACCTTAGGAGCAATAAAAGCCTCATTTTCCTGCAGTGCCCTATATTTCTGCTGTATTTCAGTATCGCAGCATCTTTGACTTTCATATACTTTGTAATTGCTCTATATTTGTAGTGTGTCGAGAGAATATGTATTTTTCTAACACGAGCCTGAATAACAATGACGGCCACCATGAGTGTGAATGAAAACATGAAGAACAACATTAGAGTTATTCAAGAAAATAAATGAGAAACATGTTCCAGGCTGTAAGTTGCATTCTAACACGAGTTTGTAGAAGAACCATGATTTTAATACCTTTAAAATTATGAATTTTTTTCGGTAACCGTGTTTGTCGAACAAAGTGAACCAAAACGTCACTGTTTCTAGTGGCTGCTGTATACTATCAACATTCTGTATCAAGTGACAGCTACTGTTCTCCAATAATGTCATTTTTTTGTAAAAATAAAACTGAGATATTGTATTTCCTGTTTTTAATTATCAGTTTCTCTGTAAAACTCATCTTCTAAGACTTCACTATCAATCTTGCAAAATATGGTGTGAAATAGGCTTTAAAGAGCGTGCAGTCATTTAAAAGTGACCTAATACTTCTTTCATTGTTTGCGGTTTTCTTGTGCATCTGTGTGCTTTTCCCGTGTCACGAATGAGAAGCAAGTGGCCCGTTTATACGGTAGGGGGAACTGAGTGTAGCCGTGCTCTATGATTTGTCTACGATGACAGTATAGCCTTAAACCCTGGCGGCTGCGCTCTTCTAGCAATTCAACGTATATATTGGCGAGCCATTACAGAAAGACGTCAGTAAGCACCTGAAGACGACGAGCAGCTGTCGAAATATTGTGCAGCTTCCACAACATTATCCGACGCGACGCCCGTGAACCACTGAAGCAGTTACTAGGTCGGGAAAGTCTGAAACAGCACAAGATGGTTTGTGTACAAAATTCAAATGGCTCTGAGCACTATGGGACTCAACTGCTGAGGTCATAAGTCCCCTAGAACTTAGAACTACTTAAACCTAACTAACCTAGGGACATCACACACATCCATGCCCGAAGCAGGATTCGAACCTGCGACCGCAGCGGTCGCGCGGTTCCAGACTGTAGCGCCTAGAACCGCTCGGCTACTCAGGCCGGCCTTTTGTGTACAGTTTCCATGGTTTCCGGCCGCGCCATACCCTTTGGCGGCAGAGTTTGATGGCACAGATATGTGCTACATGGTCAGAGAACGCAACAGGCCAGACGTCAGCAGCCTGACAATATCGCAGAAGATATAAACACTACTGAGGCGACTGGAAGAATGGATAGTGAAATGATTACATTTTGGACAATCACCTTGAACATGCTCCAAGAGTATATAAGGTTGAGGTGCTGGACAAATGCTATGCACGGAGAATGATGTAACAATTGGTCTTTTGGCACCTGAGTGGAGTTGAAGTTGCCTTCCATGATTAAGTAATCCTGCCAGCCCAAAAGGAGAGACCTGACCACCTCAACCTGACCACCTCAGAGTTGAAAGTGGAACGCTCGAGGCGACGCATATACGTTGATGACCCTGACGGAACCAAATGTGAGAGCCACACCTCTTACATCCGGGAGACAGGTAACTGTTTCGGCTTGGAGGATCGTCACTCCACTACGAGTAGGGGAAGAATGGGAGATGTGTGCCATAAATCCATGGGGAGCACAAAAAGTTGCAACGTGCCCTTCCTGAAGAAGGGCAACGTCAACGTCCACAGCACACAGTATTTCATGGAGTAATGCCAGTTTATGGCGCGCGTGAATGGTGTTGACACTGACTGTGCGATAAGTTTGAAAGGCTGCCAACACCAGGAGGGTGGGTGATGCAAATATGGAGTAAGCACAGGGGGCTTCCCATTAGGTTCCTGTGGATGGGAGTGGGGTCCATTGCTTTGTACACCAGAACATCCATCCTCAGCATCGATCTCATCTTTCCGGGAGACAGACGTCACATCGGGCCAGTTATGTGGAACACTAGCAGAGGTACGCCCACAGGTAGCGTCAGATACAGAAAGGGGGGCAGCCGCATCAGACGCGGGTGGGGAAATGTCAGTGCCCTCAGGTAGACGTTCACCAGAGATGGCTGCTTGTAGATACTTCACGTAGTCTGGTGCCAGGGCGTCGGAGGACAGCGCATCGTCAATCAGAGGGTCGTCATCCTGTGCACACATCCGATGGAGGTTGCCATCAGAGGGGCTTTGGCGTCCTCTGTCTCATTTCCTCGGCGACTGTTGCTACCTAACATGGTGTTCCGTGTCGGATGGCGGACGGCTGTCGTCCAACATGTCACCAGACGGTGAAATGTGGGGATGTAACAGACGGCTGCTGATGGCCATTGTCAGTTAGTACTGCTGCCGGCGGCAGTGTAGGAGGGATACGCAAAACGCCAATCACGTCATCGAGGCAAAACGACGGCGGCGCCGGCTGATTCAGAGGGGCGCAGCAGGCAGCCCCGTTGCGGACAAGGTAACATAGTGGGCACTGAAGGGAGAGAGATGTCTCCAATTGGTGTCTGAACCAATTTACGCCGGAGACATTTAGAACGGACTTCCTGGCCGCGACCTGAACTAATGGGCGGCTGGCCATCGCACATGACGACAGCCCTGCAGCCCGCAGAAACCAAGTAAGAATACCAAACACCATTCAGCAGCCAAGTTCGATTAAAATATTTCTTTATTTGAGACAACAGCCAACCACAGTTCAGCTGTTACGGCGTGAATTAACGGGGAAAGAATACACTGTATCCGTTTTGCAGATGATATAGTAGTACTTGCTGACTCAGTAAAGAAAACTGAGCATAGGTTGCTAAAATTAATCAAAATACTAGGAGAATTTAATCTACAAATAAATAAGAAGAAAACAAAAACTATGGTAGTAGGGAAGACAAAATAAAATGGTAAAATTAATATTAAACTAGAAGATGATGATCTAGAGCAGCTTGAGAACTTCTGTTATTTGGGGAGCCAAATCACTGACGACAATAAATGTATCACAGATATAAAGAGAAGAATAACCTTGGTAAAGCAAGCTTTCCAAAATGAAAGGAGTATACTTATAGACAATCATATAAGCCTAGAAAGTAGGAAAAAGTTTGTCTGGAGTGTTTTAACATACGGATGTGAAGCGTGGACTCTGGGAAAGCCAGAGTGAAAGAGACTGGAAGCAATGGAAATGTGGATATGGAGAAGAATGACGAAAACAAGCTGGGTAGATATAAAAAGTAATGAACAGGTCTTAAGAGAAGTGAATGAGAACAGGACGCTTCTAATTTATATAGAAAGATGAAAATCAGAAATGATAGGCCACATAATGACACACAACCAGTTCCTAAAGAATGTATTTGAAGGAAAAGTTTTAGGGGAAAAAACCAAGAGGCAGGGGAAGAGCAACGTATTTTAATAACATCAAAGAAGATATGGGGATAAAATTGTATGAAGAATTGAAGAGGATGACAATGGAGAGAGGGAAGTGGCTAAATCGACAAGGCATAGCCTTTAGTTTATGATGATGATGATGACGCGTGAATACAGGAGTGGGTAGAGAGGAGAGTACCTCGAGGGGGGTCGCTTGCTAGCCGGCCTACGGATAACACCATGTTAGATCGCTCTTTAAAAATACTCTGTAAGATGAGGAAACAGTGAGCTAATTTCGGTTCGAACATATCGTGACTGAAGCGACTGGAGTTACGAATATTTTAACGAAAGTTTGGTGTTTCCAAGCTGAATAGTTTGAGAGATATGAGGGTGTGAAATTTCTGGTCGTAGTAACAACTCTGGTGGCGTGTATAGTGCTCGGTAAGGAATATTTTGGCGAGCACTTCTTACGAAGGAGACCTCTGAAACGACCGAATGTTTAACTCGCGAATAGTTGTGGGTCTGTGACTGGTAGAACGTGAAAATTGGTCGGGTCGGATTTGCTAAAATTCTGGCTGCTTTTCAAGTGAATATTTGTTATATAATGAACTTTCAATGATAACGTTTCAGCGTATTAACTACGGACTTGATAGCCATTTCAAGTGTTTCAATATAAATAAAAAACAGAGTTAATCTAATTTTAAACGCTTTTCTGCAAGTGGGCTGAATGTCCCCAACGCTTGATTTTTTAACCGCAAGCTTTCATGAACTGACTTCCAACTAGAGTTACGCGGCCTCTATGTGGTAGGTATTAGATGGTGGTTTCATCGACGCTGCTTTACACTGCCTAGCACGTATCTGCTACCACAGAGTGAAGGGATATCAGCAAGAATCCTATCGATGCAGGTGAACTGAACGACTGTGTTAAAAACAACACAGACGACCGATCCCACCCCGCCGCTCCCTGTCTCAACTGGTCAAAAATTACTGCACTTCGCAATGCTTCTGTGCACGACTAATTCTGCTTTTCCTGACAAAAGTATCCTTGCGATCTGCAACAACTGTTTATCTGACAAATCCCCTATATCAGCTGATGTCTTAAGATCGTCTATTAATGCCAACACATCCTCAGACGCTCTACCAGAAAAGGCGAAACAAGATTCACCACAGGGGGATCCACACCTAGAGTCTGAGACTTCAACATTTCTATCTCGCGAGTCTTTCCTACTAGTTGATTAAACGTAACCACATTATCCTCTCACAAATGAACCATCTGACCCACAAATGACTGCACCGCTTCTTCACTGGTGTCACTTCTTGTCTCTGGTTTTGCCTTAATACTTTTCCTAAAGCAGTGGGAAACGCCACTACAGCTGATACTGAGGCTTAGCGATAATTCGTGAATGGAAGGGTTTGGGGGGAATGGTGGGGGTGGAATTAAGGCGTTTTGCGCCGTATATAGGCAGATGTAGATATGCAGAATAGGTTGATGTAGCTGGGTGCCGCCAACCGTGGACTGGTATCTCGGTTCAAGATGGAAAACCTTTTTCTTGATAGTGTCAAGAATATCACGGACGATCTTGGAAGTCAATTTAATAACTATAACGACAATATATGATGATTGCACAGATCTAGTCCATTTATGTAGCAAGGGCATTTTGAATATGTTTAGACTTCATATGAGCCATTCCGCAGATGCTAGTATCTTTTTTGTGATGGATCAGGGCATGGGAAAGAACGCTGCTACATGGTTGTATTTTGATTGGATGCATGTGTCCATCTATTGTGCCCTTTGGAATCGTCTAAATTTCGCAGATGTTGCTCTCTTAAGGTGGCTTTATGGAATTGCAACTTTCCGTTCTAATGGTGTCTTACCATACTAAGACATGTGGTCACACCTGGTTGGTCTCTATACCCTACTAACGGTCTACTACTCTGACGGTAAGTCTTTCTGTTCAATTCCAAACCAACGCGACTCTGATATGTCTTACCAAATACCGTCCATCCTAAAAGATCTGGAACCGATTTTATTCCATGTGTATAACCGACGTCGGTTCAGTAATTTCTGTGGCAACTTGAACTAACAAAAAAATGGTTCAAATGGCTCTGAGCACTATGGGACTCAACTGCTGTGGTTATCAGTCCCCTAGAACTTAGAACTACTTAAACCTAACTAACCTAAGGACATCACACACATCCATGCCCGAGGCAGGATTCGAACCTGCGACCGTAGCAGTCGCACGGTTCCGGACTGCGCGCCTAGAACCGCGAGACCACCGCGGCCGGCTTGAACTAACAACTGTAAACAACAGATGTGCATTCGAATGGGCAGTATGTGCCGCATCACTGACGCTGTTCATTTTTCCTTCGGTTAGGTTTGATACAAAGTTGGACTAATCAAACATAGTGGCAAGACAGATGTAGTAAGAAGTTTAAATGACAAATAAGTCACTTGTTTCACAAAGAAGTAGAGATTAATGTAGCCCATTCGAGATTTCTACTTTCGTTTACCTGATGAAGATGTAATCCATAGTTGTTTCTTCTTTGTGAAATTTCTTCATGGCTTCGACTTAGTTTATTAATTCAGAAACTTTGACCCGAACTTTAGGAAACCCTTGTTTCACAATAGAGCAAAGATCTTTTACAAGATAGTTTCTTACATTCTGTTTTCATGAACAGCAGGGAATTCTACGTCAAAGCACAATGCTATGTTATTTCTCGGCTGGCGCTAGATAGTAAAGACCCCCACGAGATGTAACTGATATTCAATAGGTATTGGGCTTTCCTATTTCACGTTTTGCTGCTAGAAAACACAATGATTTATCGATCTTTTGGCATTTAAGTGCAGTACATCATGCAGAGTATTTCTGTACATCTAAAAGAACATTTAGACTCCAGAGCTATCGCAAACTGTTCCCACATCTTTTTATGTTTTATTCGACTTTCATAGCATCTGACATTTTTCATACTAGTCTGCGTCATATAGCCGTTAATACGTATTCCCAACACTGAGAAACTTGTGGATTCATAGCCCCCCAGGTGCATTTACATTTCCATTTTTTTGTCTTTATCGAAATACCTTCGATCATTATTGTTAGTTAATGATTTGTTTTGAATGTAGTTCTTTATTTCTGTTTTTCTTTTTGCCATATTATGTTCATAATCGTATTAAAGTTTTCAGTTGCCCTTGTTTCGTTTGGAATGCCCATATGATTTTAATTGTTTTTTGCACTGACTTACATTTATCTTCCTCCATTTTAACATTTTATATTTTCGTCCATGTTACTGAATTCATTTGGCTATTCCTCATGTTGCTTCAATTTCATTTTATTAGCAATCCCTTCTTTCGTTTAAATCTTCATCTGTGTTTTCTGTCTATAATGCAAAGAAGAATTTATCTTTTAAATGTCTACATGACATCATAAAAATATATTTTTAACAACTTCGCAGCCATTATAAATAAATTATTTTGTCTTTTTTCGGTAACCACTAGATCGACATTTCAAACTTTTAAATATTATAAAAGATAAACAAAAATAATTAAAATCACATCAATAAAGATTCGAAATGAAAAAAGAATGACACAAAGAAAAACAGAGAACAAATAAAAAAGTCAAATGGTGATTACGATGCTGCAGCAAAGGATTAGAAATAAAAAAAAAATATTTAAACTAATTAATTGAATACAAAAAATGGTAAAAGTTACATCAACAATAAGATCCCCTGATGAGCCTCAAATCTAAAAACCTTCGCATGACATAAATGTACAATAAACATTACAGTACGCCATCAATTTGGAAAACAGCAATATTTTTAAGAGTCTAGCCTATCCACGCGTTGGCTTCGAACAATTCACTGACTTTGCAGCTGTATCTTTTGGAAAATTATGATAAGTAATGTTTTTCATTTTTGGAGAATATTAATGCGTTGTGCCACGGCACAATTACAATAACCCTTATCACGACAGGAAACGAGTTATTTTCCTTGGTTACATACCACGATTTCCGTATTCTGCTGCACGCACAGGTTCTCTATGTGACACAGCGTTCAAGGGCGTCTGGGAGTTTTTGCTCGCTAGGGACCAGGAATGCCTACCTTCTTATCTAGCTTAGTTCGGTCGTAGTGTATCAACATTGAGTCGCGAATCGCAATGGGGCAACGAACTGAACATTTTTGAATCAAATGTCTACACATTCTCCAGAATGTTCTGAGGAAGAGAAAAGTGTGTACAAAGTTTGTCCCTCACACATTGTTCTGATATTTTTCTTGTAGCACCCGTATTTGTGAACCATTCATCAGTGATCACCGTGTCGTATCCAAATATTCCTTTATGGCTTCCATAAATTGGTCTTGCTACTAGTATCATGTACCGATATCTGCCTGGAAAAACTCTGTAAGCTGCTCCTGAGCCATGTGGTGCGTTGTTTGAACCCTAGCTATACCAACAAGTGTGAGGGGAGGGGGTGGGGGTGAACTTTATGACCATCTTTTGTAAATATTGTGATCTGTAGTTTAAATTTTAAAATTTGAAAATAACATTTATTGTTTTTAATGAATTCTTCCACCAGATTCTGCAGCTGTTTCAAATTTTCAGTGGAACTTATTAAAAAAAATTAGTGTAATTGAGGATCCACTACGAGCGTCTTAGTCAATAAAGAATAACACTGACAGATAGTATCATGCTCGACCCACCTTACACATCAGCATCTATTTAAAAAGTATGTTATTAGTAAAAGTCAACTACAATGAGCGAAATTTCTGTTTTTCAGATTTTTTTGTGATGGACATAAAACATCTCCGCCTCCTCTCGTAGGGTTAAAACATATTTTGTCGCTTTGGTTCCTATTTATACCCCTTTGAAAAGTATGTTGTTATAAAATTGGAGAAATTTTTTTTTTTCTTACTTCTTTTGTGCTGGGCATAAAGTACCACCCCACTCCCCACTTCCCCTTCCTTCACTCCTTTGTTGGTAGTGTGTTGCCATATGCTTGTAAAATCTGGCTATAGGACGCTGTACCCGCTATTCATTGTCTGGAAGTCCGCCTCAATAGCTGAGTGGTCAGCGCGACGGATTGTCATGCAAAGGGGCCCGGGTTCGATTCCCTGCAACGCCGGAGATTTTCCCCGCTCAGGGACTGGGTGCTGTGTTGTCTTTATCATCACCATCTCATCCCCATCGACACGCAAGTCGCCGAAGTGACGTCAATTCAAAAAGACTTGCCCCAGGTGACCGGTCTGCCCGACGGGAGGCCCTAGTCACACGACATTTCATTGTCTAGTAAGGCAAAACATCCTTTCCTCGATGTAATGTTTTCAGGCGGTGTTGATGCCTCGCTGTATAGTTGGTGCAACGCCGCAGGCCGTAATTCTAAAGAGTGCCACTGCCAGCGTGCTTTGTCTGTAGCACATGCTTTCAAACACGGTTTGAGCGTGGGCTCGGAGCGTCGCAACCACCAGTCTTTACATGAGACACATTGCGCTTTCGTTAGTAGCAAATGGAGCCACGCTTGCTCATACTGTCTTGTCATGTCCGGTCCGGTAGAATGCTAATTAATTGCACCTTGGCTCTATCCCTGAAGCCAGTTTGTGGTTTGTGAACAAAGGCTACTGGCTACTGGTAGGCAGAGTCTTAAAATACGACCAGTATTCTGCCTTGTGAATATTATCAACCAGTGACTGCTGTAATCCGGAGATGTTGACTATCGCTCTAGAGAATAGAGCACAGCTAAGCCTGATATATACGTATATATCTAGGTATAAATCATAAAGAACCAGCAAATCTAACAAATGACAACATACTTAAAGAAAACAATTACCTAGTTGCATCGTGCGCTAAAACAGTGCGTTCCACCAACCGTGTTGCTGCGTCTTGCTGAATCTCGGTGCAAGCCATTGCCATCTCCACTTCTTCGGGCTACATCACACTTATTTGCAAGTTCGAATCGTGTTCCTCTTTTGCGCCACCAGGCTGCCTGGCCGCATATGTAACTATATCCTCATTGTAGATAACAGTTGTCTACTCTCTGTCTTCCCTTTCATTGCCTTACCATATTTTCAAGCCTTACCGTTTAAGGTATCTATGTGCATTGTGCAGTTTTCTTGTCCTTTGGGCACGTCAGACGTTGTCTCTATACTCGCTGCCTTATTAATGTATGTCAAGATAATTAACATACCAGCGAAACAGTTTTTCTGTTTAATCGATAGCTGCACATGGCGCGATGTCAGTTAAGGGTGTAACACAACAACTCTGCGGGCTACCAAATTTTTCCCAGCAATTTCCCTTTTCGCTGTTTTTTTCGATGAATCAAAATTTGTAAATAAGTGCACTAATTTTTGTATGATTAAATGGAACGTTTCCTCATTGAAAAGTTAAACAAATGTTAGTTGCAAGCTAGTTTTAAGCAGACACCCTGGCTTAGTCAGGGCGATGCAATATCGTCAAAGAGTACAGTGAAGTGGCAGTTGGATTATCGCTGGGCGCGCAAGCCTGCTACCAGTTCAGTGGAGCGCAGAGAGAATGTTGGAGAGTGTTCCAAGAGACTGTCGAGTTGAGTCGGGCAGCGGCTCTTTTGTTCAGAAATGGGCATAACGTACTGGCGGTAAAGTATTTAATAGCTCCCCGTATATTTGTTATGGACGGGCGGAGTACATGGCATTAAATGGTCGCAGTATAATTATCTCAGCAGGATGCAAATGAACATGAAGAGTACCTTCATTTGTTATGGAGCCACAACGAAGAGAGCCTGTGCCACACATTGTCAACGAACAATGCCTTACATTGTACCGACGACAAAAAAATGGTTCAAATGGCTCTGAGCACTATGCGACTTAACTTCTGAGGTCATCAGTCGCCTAGAACTTAGAACTAATTAAACCTAACTAACCTAAGGACACCACACACATCCATGCCCGAGGCAGGATTCGAACCCGCGACCGTAGCGGTCGCTCGGCTCCAGACTGCAGCGCCTAGAACCGCATGGCCACTCCGGCCGGCCGCACCGACGACATCTCAGCTTGAAGTAAGCTCCAACAAGTTACTTCGTCGGACTTCTATATTGCTTGTTAGTATCGTAGTTCATTTTGTGTTTGAATAATACCGAGATAAAATACCTAAGTAGGATCCATCATATCCATTATTGATTATCCAAGAGAGTTGCGATGATTGAAAAAAATACTGCAGTGTTTATTACAGAAATGATAATAATTAAAATTTAAATAATTTGCGGTACTACAGTTAACAGAAGAGCTCAAGTCTGGTAAACAGTTATTTGAAAGACAGTACTTGACAGAGCATGATTAAGTAAAAGATAATTTTGCGTGTTTTTCGTGGATACATAAACTATCAATTTTACGCAGTTGCAATCAGTCAGAAATGTTTTTAACGTCTTGAGCAAATAATAAAAAGTATTGCACAAAGTGATTAGTACTAATCGTTAATGAAAGGTGAATTTGCACGAAACCATTTTTTATAATCGAAATTCTGACTTCGCAAATTACGTAACTGTAACTCAAAGGTCCAGTAATGAATAAACATAAATAACTTTCTGAGTAATGACAGTAGGCATTGTAGTGAGTGACATCACGAAATTGTAGAACTTACGCAACTGTTTACTACTGAAGACATTTTTCTTTGGTTATTACTAGTTAATTTTCATGAGTTGCTACTTAACTGAAAGGTATTTGTTCACTGTGACCCATCCATCTGACATTACGCCAGGACAATATTTAGCAATTCTATGCTGTTTTCCCCTTGTATCAAGATCAAGTAAGTTTCTCGGTATTATTATTATTGTTATTATTATTATACATTAATTATAGGAATAGTAAATTTGCTTACGTCCTGAGCTGGTGACAGCTATTTTTGATTGATTCATTAATTAAAATTCTAACATTTTCCAAATTTAAGTAACCGCTGTCATTCCATCCAACCCAATTTTACGTTCGTTTACTTTAACCGAGATTTCCTTTCTTGTCATTGTTGCAGGTACTGAGCAATGGCGATTCGGTTATAGCTGCACCTACGTTTTAAGGATTACATTTATTTCTTCGGAGTAGACGCCTTTACCACACACCAAGGTATTTTAGGTACATGGTTCGTTTACGTCCTAACTAACCAGAGGTATATAGGGTGTTTAGAAGGGCACTAGGCTCACAAACTATCCGTTGGTTCACATGTAGCACAGATCCGAGGTTGTATATTGTATATGACTTTTACTCTTGCATGTTTAAATAAAATGGGATGTAGTTCAATAAATCTATTAGAACTACATGCACACTAATGTCCACATTGAAAGATCCTTGTTTTGTCATTTTTAATGAAGAATTTGCAGTAATGATTAGCTGATGATGCCTGAAGTAGAGAGGATGTAAACTACAGATTGACTACGGCAAGAAAGAAATTTCTGTGAAATACAAATTTGTTAACATCTAATATAAAATTTAGGGAGTCTCTTCTGAGGGTATTTGTCTAGAGTGTAGCCTTGTACGGAAAAGATACGTGGACGATAAGGAGTTCAGACAACAAGAGAATATAAGCTTTCGAAATGTGGTGCTGCAGAAGAATGCTGAAGATTATATGGCTAGATCGAGTAACTTAAGAGAAGATATTGAATACAAATGGACAAAATTACCGTATGGCACAAGGGATCAGTTGATAGGACAAATCCTGAAGTATCGATGAATCGTCAGTTTGCCAATGGAGGGCAATATGTGTGTGTTTGTGCGTGTGTGTGTGTGTCTGTCTGTGTGTGTGTGTGTGTGTGTGTGTGTGTGTGTGTGTGTGTAGGGGGGGGGCCGAAAATGTCGTTTAATTGTGCCACTTTGTGACTTAACGTGCCTTCTTTACAGTAAGCAGCAATAAATCTTTTCCTACATTGTTGTATTTCTACCACTAGAAATGTATCTAGATATATATTCAAAATTCTACACAAAATGATAGTGTGGGTGAACTGTGTTGTATTGCGCGTCAGCAGCCTTCATTCTATCGTCTCTAATGATAAACGAATGGAAGGTGGCCAAAGGAATCTGGACAGGCAAGCAAGAGATTAATAGACACAAATGCAGTGTTAATGAATACACCGTACTTAACTGATTCAGAAGAAATGCTACACTGTAGACAGCTTGTTACAGCCATGGCTAGCAATAAGCAGAGGCTTGACACTGGGCCTGCGTCTGTATACACTGAGTGTTTGCTTGTGGAGCTAACTGTCAACAACTATGTTCGGCACCAACTATCAACACGGAGCTCTCAGGGGAAGCACGGAACTGCGAGCAGAAGTCTCCTGGTGCCCAGGTGGTCGCTGCTTATAACGTCTTCATTGGTCGGCAGCCTGGACGTTCTTCAATGGTGGCGGTATTCAAAGTGTCTTTCGCGGTGCCCGCAGGAATATTCGAGGCGCCAGCTCTGGCAGTATCGATAACCTACGGTGCTACAAATTGAATGTTTCCTTACATTTCCTCGAGCTCACAATCGTTTATAGAAGTGGGAGGTAGGTATGGTCTCCGAACATGAAAAGCGGCTCTCATTAACAGATGCAGTAGCATCTCGCTTAGGCTTTTACGGTTTGAAATTGACGCGACCTAGCAATCACTCTTACTTATAGTTTGTCACTGATCCAAAGTTGACTCTATTTCCGAAATTATAATTCAGAGATTCTTAAGATTCATGCAAGTCTATATTGTTGGAAGGGACGTGATGTTAGAATAATCAGTGAAATATATAATGAGGTAAGATTTATTATTAACATTTACAAGAAGGCATCTAAGCTGGCCGGTGTGGCCGAGCGCTTCTAGGCGCTTCAGTCTGGAACAGCGCGACCGCTACGGTCGCAGGTTCGAATTCTGCCTCGGGCATGGATGTGTGTGATGTCCTTAGGTTAGTTAGGTTTAAGTAGTTCTAAGTTCTAGGGGACTGATGACCTCTGATGTTAAGTCCCATAGTGCTCAGAGCCATTTGAAACAAGGCATCTAAGGGTTCGTGTAATAATGTGTGGGAGACGTAAAAAAATACTTAGAAAGTAAAGAATAATACGTTGTGGTTATCTTGTTTAAGAGAATATTAATGTAAACAGGAAAAAGAAAGCCAGTCGAAGGCTGCGCTGTGTTATGCTCGTTGTCTCCAGCGGTAATGGAGCTACTGAGACCTTGCTCTCGTTCTTCGTTTCGTTTCCGTCGTAGAGCCCCCAGTTATTGCTATCCCTCGTCCCTCCACCGTTGTTCGGTATATTTTTCACGAGGATTGTCGTTTTTCGTCCCTCGAGCAGAATTTGATTAAAGCGACAAAAAGATGGCGGCTGGCGAGGAGGCGCTCCATTTGGCGTAATTAGAGCCAGACACCTGCGGCCAGGCGGCTCGCAGGGGCTGCCAGCCAACCGAATACTGCCGTACACCGCTTGTTTTGTACCAAAAACTGACGCTGTAATTTTAACTTTGAATACGATTTGTAATTTTTATCTTTGTAGCTTTGTAGCTTTCAGACTTGTTGACTTCGTCATCTAAATGTACCACACATAGATGGCACATCCAAATATCTTCAAAATGCGCATCCTCCTACTCCCTTATAAATCCTGCAATTTTATTGCGCATTTCTTACTGACTTATGTACGCTATGTATTGTACAGGAAAGTGAATGGTTGCTGTGCGACTAATGATGACATATAAATTGTTTTGTTTTACCACGAGTGTGTTAAATTTGTTAGGTACAATCATACTTAACATACATTTTCTTTATTTATTTTTTGTTCCTGTAGGGAATCCGCGTTGAGAAAAACACAGTTTCTTCTTTTTGTTCTGTACACATGTATCGCTGACGTTTCAGCATCGTCAGTGGGCTTTTATTTTCTTTCTATTAAGGAGGATAAATGCTCTTTAACAACTTGTACAATATAAATGTGAGTTTTTAAGAAAGTGGTTATAATTTTGAAAAACAGGCGAAGTTTTGTACATGTATGTCCTGCAAGCGCATGCTTGTTTTTCCTTTTTTTATGTTTCGTGTTGCTTTCTTTTCATAGTTTGTCATCTGCAGCCGTATAGAAATTTATATAGAAAAGTTATTTTCTTTGATACTTCACGACTGGCAATGTTTGTTTAGGCCTGATATTAATTAATTCTGTGTGGAAGATTCTGTGTTTGTTTGTGTGTGTGTGTGTGTGTGTGTGTGTGTGTGTGTGTGTGTGTAGAAGTAGTTAAAGGTTTGCAGGTTTTGTTAACAGACACGAAGATATTCAGTAAGTCAGCAGTTATGATAACAAGTGCGGTAGTTGATTCTAAAGAAAGAAAAAAAACATTAATTGTTTTACAATACTGTATAGTTTATTGTGTGTCATGTGAATTGGGAAAATTTTTAATCTTGGAGAATTCTTGGGTTTTGCCCGGGTGACGTAGTAAGTTCTACACGATATTTCGGCAAACAGACTTGTTGCCTGAAGACGACAACAAGTCTGTTTGTCGACATATTGTGCAGATCTCAGGCGTGCCCCGTGCGAACACTCGAGAATTCTACAAGTTATAAATACACCGGGAAATCATCAGGCCGCAAATTTGTAATACATTGACTTTGTTAGTTTCGTATGTTTAATCAATAGTCCTGAAGATGACTGCATAAAAAGGATGAAATTGGTCACCTCGTAATCATTGTAACGATGAAGATACGATAAAAATGGAAGGTAAAACGTCTCGGTTGTAATGCAGCGTCATGTTCCTCTTCAGTTTATTCTACAGAATTGAATCTGTTTTTAGATAACCGGGAACATCAAACCTGAAGAAGATCCTAGCAGAGGGGTCGAACCGTCGATTATTTAAGAGGAAATTGAAGAGGAACAAGACTTGGCCTATAATCTTGAAGTTTTGCCTTCAATTACAGCGGCCGTGTAAGCCTGCAGATTTACATGTATTAAGAAGTTTAATGTACTGTCGGAGATCGCGTGGCTTTCAGTAAACAATATTAATGAATTAGTACACTGCGTTTTTTTATGGGCAAGGCAATATGGAAGCGCATGATATTCGCTGTCCTACAACCTATTTTCTGGTACCACGCGCCGCGGAATTTGAATCCGCGCCAGACGTCATGGACGTCGAAGACCCCTAGAGATCTCTACACAATCGTGCCATAGGCTGTGGCGGCGGGCGCCTCCTGGCCCGCTTTTAGTGTGAGGGCGCCACAGTGGAACACGTGGTCCCAGCGGCCAATAGCGGCGCCCGCGATAGAGTACTTAAGCGCTGCCTCTCGATCAGCCATCGATGGCCTCCTTACTCTCCTGCCGCCCCTCCTATGTTACCATCCATAACGCCAATTCCTACACCTGCTACCCCTCTGCAGGTGTGCCCCAGGGCTCTGTTCTCTCCCCTCTCCTCTATCTCCTGTACACGGGAGATATGCCCCCCCCCCCCCTCCAGTACACCTCTTGCAATATGCCGATGACACCGCCTTCCTCGCCCTCGCTCCTATCGTCCAACAGTCCCAACGCCTTCTCCAGAATCACCTTGACCTTTTTGCTGCATGGTGTTACCAGTGGCTCCTGAAAATCAATCCTTCCAAGACCCAGGCAATCATCATAGGTCGTACCACTCAGTCCTTCCGGCTCCTGGATTTCTCCCTTACCGTCTGCACCCGTCCTGTCCACCTCTTCCCTACCCTCACCTACCTTGGCCTCACCATTGACCGTCACCTCACCTGGATCCCTCATCTCCTCTCAATCCAATCCAAAGCCGACAACTACCTCTGACTCCTCAAACTCCTCTCTGGCCAGACATGGGGGTTGCACCCCTCTACCATCCTCCACATCTACAAATCCTTAATCTGTCCCATCCTCTGTTATGCCAGTCCCACCTGGATCTCTGCCCCCCCCCCCCCCCAAATTCTATAAGTCCCTCCAGATCCTTGAGCGTCATGCACTCCACCTCGCCCTCCATATACACCTCCCGTCCCCCATGTAGATCCTCTATGACCTCATTCCTATCCCCCATCTGCTCCTATTCCTCGAACCGCATACTCTACACCTCCCGCCGCCTTGATCCCCCTCACACCCTGGTTGCTCCTCTCCTCTCCCATCCCCGCCTCCTGCCACGCCTTCACTGTTGTGTCCCCCCTACCCTCCATCTCTACACCTTTCATCTCCTGTCCCAAGGTGGCTTCCATCAACTCCCCCTCCCAGATGATGCCCACTCTCCCTCCACCTATCCATCCTATCAACTCTGATCCTCACCCCCCCCCCCCCTCCTTTCCTCTGTCCGTTCCATGGACTCCCTCCCCCTGCTTCCATCCTGTTTTCTCCCAGCCAAACCTCTCCCTATCTCCCTTCTCCCCCCGATTCCTTTTGTATTTCCCTTCTCTGCCTTCCCCACCCCCTGTTGCTCTGCCCAGCAAACCTCCCCCCCCCCTTTTATGGGTCTTCATCCTCCAACAGCTCCTTTCACCTCTCCCCCCCCCTCCCCCCTTCGCTTTTCCTCTCCTTCCACACTTTTTTATTTTGCCATCATCTGTCCAGTTTCCCCCCACCTGCTCTTGGATGTGGTATATCACATTTGCCAACTTTTTAGTGCAGTGTTCCAGTGAATGTTTAGTGTTGTTCGTCTTTCTAGTGTTGCGAACAGAAACCATGCTGTCGCTGGGTGTGAATTTTATGTCTTTTGCGAACAGAAACCAGACTGTATCCGTGTTTTTTAATTGTCTGTCTATTATTTTACCTGCCTGCTTCGTATGTATTTTATTGGCATCATCATCCCTTTGTTGAATATTTTAAGTTCCACGATTTTTTCGCCATGTTACTATTTAAGTCTCTGATTTTATCGCCTGTTTTTATTATTTATTCTCTTTATCTTTTTAAAACAAAGTCTGTAGGCTGAAGAGCGGCATACTAAGCTGCTGCCAGCCCGCCCCCTTCGGGGGGAATCGAAATTCAATAAAGAAAAAAAAAAAAAAAAAGCCAGCCAGTCTAATCTCTCGTACGTCTGCGGACACATCGCTTCGCGTTACACAGCTTACTTACTTTCTTGTTCTGTGTACGAGTGGACGTGTTTGTTAGGTTTCCTTGCGACTCCGTCGTTCGACCTTGCCGTTGTTTCTTCTGTTCTTCATTGGTCGTGTCCGTCCTCTCCCGCTGTGTTGTTGTTCGCGGGCCTCTCCGCAGGACCCGCCGCGCTTTCCGTCATTTCAACTCCGCAACCGTCCCGGTCACAGTTACAATATATTTTGTGGAGAATGCTGCGATGAACGACATGAGTCGTTCATTGGCCTGAAGAAGAGAGCTAATGGAACGGTGATGATGTGTGTGAATGCAACTGCGGTAATAACTGTGTGGTCAACAGTGAAGACTGCAACTTCATCACATCAATGTTCCTGTATTCGCCCACTTTGTGCTATTTACAGGACACCGAAGAGATCTATATTGTGATATTTATCACTTCCATCATTTGTACTGATTTTGAGTAAATTACTATTCCCAGTAACAGACGGCTAATCCTACTGGCGACCAGACCGATACTCGCCCACTGCAATCGGTAGACCTATTAAGGCATAGAACTATCGGCGATGTTTATCATTTTCCGTTAAAACTTTATGACGACAAAGAAGCTGGAAGGACGCTTCACCATAGACCTACTTCAGCCCAGTATTGTGTAAAATTTTCGAGGTCATTTTCTAATTCATCACTCACATCAGCCAGAGATTCTCAGCTATGTTATTGCTGCAGACCTTAGTATTCATAACCTCTCGCCTGCGGTGGCGTAGGTTTACTACAACTTACAATAACAGCAGGGTCCGCTCTCTGAACTCCGCAAGCCACCGCACGGAGCGTTGCGAGAGTACCCTGAACCATTACTTGTCATTTCCTTTTCTGTTCGACTCGCATATAGAGCGAGGGAAAAAAGACTATCTATATACGTCCGTATGAGCCTTAATTTCTAATATCTCATCTTCCTGCTCCATAAGCGTAATGTATGTTGGCGACAGTCGAATCATTCGGCAATCAGCTTCAAATGCCGGTTCTCTAAACTTTCTCAGCAGTGTTTCTCGAAAAGAACGTCGCCTTCCCTCCAGTGATTCCCGTTTGAGTTCCCGAAGCATCTCCGTAACACTTATATGTTGTTCAAATCCATCGGTAACAAATCTAGCCGCCCGACTCCGTATTGCCTCGAGGTCTTCCTCCAATCCGACCTGCTGCGAATCCCAAACACTCGAGTAGTACTCAAGAATAGGCCACACTAGGGTCCTATATGCGGTCTCCTTTGCAGGTGAACCACTCTTTCCTAAAATTCTCGAATGCCACGCCTCCAATGTCATCTTCGCTTCATCCAATTTCATTGGGCGCACCTCCGCACATGTTCTCAAAGCGGGTGGAAGTGATCGCAACGCCACCCTCTTCACAGTCCTCCACACCACTCCCAACTGACGCAGCCAATAAACTAACGTTTCCACAAATTCATATATGAAAACTCCTACGTCAGCTGAGATACCTGCAAGGACTTCATCCCGTGTACCATCATGATGAAGAAAGCCTCATCGCATTCATCCTTCACCACATTTTGCCTCAAGTAAGATTCTTTCACACTGCTCCCCGCCAAGTTATCCTTACTAGCACACCTTCCACCACGTATTCTACTAACGCTAATAGTAACCTGTCGACTCTATTCATCCATCATTCACGCCAGAGGCGGGGACACTCTCACACGTCACTGGCTAATAATATGGCTAGTGGCACATCAAATCTACGTATAAAGGAGCTTCGAAACTGGCGATAGACGTGCAGAATACTAAACGAAGTATCAGCAACCATTATGCCGCCCGCAGTGCAAATCCGTCGTCACGTTATCTTAGTGTTTCTGCAGCGATGTTCATTATTATGAACTTAACTTAAAATGGGTTCACAGCTTGTTTTATTGCCGGATGAACGTCATATTTTGCTTATGACTGTTAAAGGTTCTATTTTTACTACTGAAATATCGGCGCTTACGCCATCATTAAGCAAAAATAATTAGCGTTACGTGGTACCAATTATTTCAGCAGGATGGCGGCTCTAATCATGCTGTGCTTCACTCGGAACGTCGAAAGGCAGCCCCGAAATGAGTTCGTTATTCGTACATTGATTTCACGCTTGGGGCAAATCCGATTGCTAGACAGAGACTTTCATCCTGTCTGGACTGTTTCCAGTTACGTTCGACGTACAAACCCCACATAACAGATCACAATCCCGATATTGCCATGGGATCACCCATAATTCTTCGAATTTTTTATTTTTTTTTTTTTTTTTTTTTTTTTTTTTTTTTTTTTTTGCCCAGTCGCACATATTTCAAGCAACTTCAAATTTTGCAGTTTAACTGCCACAAAAGTTTTTCGCTGGTCTAGCAATCGAATCAGAGACTATAACATCCTGGCTTACCGATGCTATTAGTGAATTTGGAAACGTTCCGGCGACAAGTCTAAAGCGCCATGTAATGAACTATAACAAAATCCAAACCTTAAATGAGACAATATTTTGAACACACTCAGCACGTCTTACCTCGATGCTCTATTATGTCGCCGCAATCAACAGATCTGCTGATTTCAGCGACCTAATAAAACATTAATACAATTTTATTTCGTGCTGACTTTACAAAATTTCAGGGATGATGGAGAAAGGTAAAGGTATCAATCTGAGGTAAGAGCCCTTGTCTGGAAACAGCTGAGACGACAATTATAAGCGCAAATCGTTCTGATACTCCCGACAGAGAAATAAATATATCGGTATTGTTGTTGCTAAAATTGTGGTGTAGGCAATCCCGACGGGTACTTAAGCGTAGACGGTGGTATAACAACTCAACTAGTCAAATGCAGGTGGTGTCCTGTATACTGATATGAGAAGACTGGTGTACAATGTCTGTAGTGTAGTAGACTCCAGTCCGTGTTTGCAAGCTGAAGTACTAACGTTTATCAGCCCAAAACAAATGGAGTTGTACCTCGTGACAGAACTCGCAGACGTGATTTTCGTCTATGGGCAAGCGAATGGAAGCAGCAAAAAAGCGGAAAAGTTGCACATAACCAAATATCTGCGAACACGACATCTGGTTCAACCGTGTTCGGAAGGCTGCTCCAATCGTTAAGTGAAACAGGGCAACAGGTACCACAGTGCTATGATCGAGGAGGACGAACTACACTGACTTTGTAGAAGATGCAGTGCTTGCTCGTGTAGATGAGATGCCTGCAGTCATGGATCAGTTGCAGGTGAAATGAATGTTTCGCATAGTGCTGTGTGACGAGTATTGCGGGAAATACAGCTACGCCACTACCATCCACAGAAAGCGCATGCTTTGGCTCCAGCTGATTTCGGATGTCGTGTCGTTTTCAGCCAATGCTTCTTACAGTGCCTTAATAGTCGATCCTCACTTTCTTAAGTATGCACTTTTCACGAGTGAAGCCTGTTTAGCTAGAGACGGAATGCTAAATAGTCGCAGTAGTCGTGTTTGGGCCAATAAGACTCGCTATGCTACAGTTGTGAAGAGCCATCAGCTCAGATTATCAGTCGACATTTGGGCAGGCATAGTTAAAGAATATGTATTAGGCCCCATTTTTCTTCCTCCTCACTTAAATTCTCCAGAGCACGTAGTGTTTATCATTCTGCCCAAGTTCCTGGAATATATCCCATTTATTTGTCGGCTGATGTGATTCCAACATGATGGAGACCCACTTTATTTCGGGTTGATGGTTCGTGAACAGCTGTAACAGATAGACCCTAAAAAGTGGGTAGGCAGACGAGGTCATGTTCCACTGTCAGCGCTTTCACCTAATCCCACCCCACTTGATTTCTTCTTGTGGTGCCATGTGAAAAGTGTACGTGACGACTGCCGAGACTGGAGAGGATCTCCTGGCAAACAAAGTCGCTGCCTTCAACACCGCTCAAACGACACCGGGGATGTTAGAACCGGTACGACGGAACTACGTATGACGGTGCCACGCCTGCATAGACACTGCGTGACGCCAATTTGAATAAGTGTTACAAGTGAATCAACTTACGAAACTTGTGCAGGAAAACATAATTCGTTATTACTGTACCGTGAACGTAGCGTTTTCGGTCTCTGACATCATCTTGTTACGTGCGCCACTACTAGTCCATCAACAGGGCGAATTATCTGAAGGTATTGGGGAGTACCCAGCGGGAATTTTCGATATCATGATTAGGGTTGGGAAGTTTGGGCCCTTAGTTTGAGCGCTGCGAGAGGTTAAGGCAGAACTTGAGTAGATTTCCGCTTATGCCTTTCCACTTGTTTGTTTTCGGCCTAGAATCTCTTACCTCAAATTGGTACATTTGGCCTTCTGCATCATCCTTGAAAGTAATATGATTACGGAATCACATTGTATAAGACTGCTTAGAGCTTACGTAATGGTCACAATCTCCTGCGCAACTTCATATAGCAACTTAAATTAAAACATTTGGAACAACAAACAACTTACAAAAAAGGTAGGAATATTGGAGTATACCGTATCGCTGATGAAGACGCCATTGGAGACGGAGCACAAGATCGGATTAGGGAAATGGCGAAGGAAATAGGCGGTGCCCTTTCAAAGAAACTGTCTCTCGGAATTCGCCATAAAAAATTTAACCAAATCAAGAGGAACCTAAATGTGGATGGCCGGACGGGGTTTGAATAACTGTCTTCCTGAATACCAGTACTGCGCCTCCTCGCTCGGATGCACCTTACTGTCTACGCCAGTGGAGTTAAGGCTTCTTTGTACAAGGTAGCTAATGAGAAAATGGCAACAAAGGAAAAACTAAAAAAAATATATTTCGCGTCCAGTAACCAAATCACAAAAAACTATTTGCTAACTACATCTACTTACATAGTCCGCAACATGTCGCGTGGCACGTGTTGGAGGGTAGCTAGTACCGTTACTAGTCATTTCCTTCCTCGCTCCACTCCTAAATAGAACGAGGGAAAAACGACCGTCGATATACTTCCTTACGAGCCGTAATCCCTCTAATCTTACCATCTGGTCCTTACGTGGAATGTACGTTGATGGTAGTAGAATCGTTCTGCTGTCAGCCTCAAATGCCGCTTCTCTAAATTTTCTCATTAGCGCTCCTCGAAGAGAACGTAGCCATCACTCTAGTGATTACCCTTTGGGTGCGCGAAATGTGTTGTTACAACCCATCGGTGACACACAAAGGCCGAGAAAATACAGAGAACAAACTCATCCAACATAAACATACACATGGTGTTAGAGCCAGAAGAAACGTTTTATACTAGCTAAAAACTGTAATTTGTAAATGGCTAATAGACTGTATGGTACGTTTCACAATTATCAATGTTATGATACGATTCGATAACCATTATGTTCCGAGGTGCCAAATCTTATGCCTTCGTTGGTAATGATAACTAGGTGGAAGGTAGCCAAACGGATTTGTCGTCCCGTAGGATTTTGGACAGGCAAGAAAAAAATTAGTCCACACATGTGCACTTCAAATAAATATATTTTGCTCAACTAGTTGCTGAAGAACTGCTGCTTTGTTGACAAACCGAGCGATGTGGCCAATGGTTAGCACACTGAACTCGCATTCGGGAGGACGACGGTTCAATCCCGCGTCCGACCATCCTGATTTAGATTTTCCGTGATTTCCCTAAATCACTCCAAGCAAATGCAGGGATGGTTCCTTTGCAAGGGCACGGCTGACTTCCTTCCCTGTCCTTCCCTAATCCGATGAGACCGATGGCCTCGCTGTTTGGTCTCCTCCCCCAAAACAACCCAACCCCATTGTTGACAAGTTGTGGCAGCCGTGGATAGCTATAAGCAGAGGTCCAACAGGGGCGTGCGTCTATGTACACTGAATATTTGCTGGCAGAACTATATATCTATTGCTCCATGTAACGAAACTTCCTGGCAGATTAAAACTGTATTCCGCTTCGAGACTCGAGCTCGATGGCTTTGCCTTTCGCGGGCGAGTGCTCTATAAAGCTCTCTAAAGCTGTGAGGAGCGATCGTGAGTCGTGCTTGCGTAGCTCAGCTGGTAGAGCACTTTCCCGTGAGGGGCCAAGGGCATAAGTTCGAGTCACGGTCGTCGGCCGTTGTGGCCGAGTGGTTCTAGGCGCTTCAGTCCGAAACCGTGCTGCTGCTACGGTCGCAGGTTCGAATCCTGCCTCGGACATGGGTGTGTGTGATGTCCTTAGGTTAGTTAGGTTTAAGTAGTTCTAAGTCTAGGGGACTGATGACCGCAGATGCTAAGTCCGATAGTGCTTAGAGCCATTTGAACCATTTGAACGAGCCTCGGTCCGGCACACAGTTTCAACCAACCAGGAAGGTTCATATCACTGCACACTCCGCTGCAGAGAGAAAATTTCATTCCAACTCCGTGTACCATTCGGCACCAACTAGCAACACGGAACTAATCTCGAACTAGAAGAAGGTGCCCCGGTGCCCGCCGCTTATAACACCGTCTTGGCGGTCTTCATTAGTCGGCGGTCTGGAGGTTGTTCATTGATCAGGTTATCCTAATGGTGGTTCAAATCACCGCTCGCGTCGCCCGCAGAAATATTCATTGAGCCGCCGGCTCCGGCAGTATCGATAACCACGACACTATAGTCAAGGACAAAGAAATCCTCATCAAACATTATAAATCAAAGGGGAATATGCAGGATTACGCCGTTGTTGAAAATATAGAATAAAATAAACGAACTATTTAAACATTGATGATTAGAATCCTTTCGAATATGCAGGGCGATAATAGTTGCTGAGACTCAGCAGCCCCTTAAACAAATTTAAGGAAAATCAAGGTGGGAAGATTGGACCCAAAATTCAATTTTATTTCCAAAACCTTTCAGCGTTTTCAATTCCTCAGGTCATATATGATTTACGCAAACAATCTTAAGATTTAGAACCACAGACATACAATAAGACCAGTTAGTAAGAAACCAAGAAATATGTGAAACGGGCGTTCAGGTTAAATTTCCAACAAGAGGAAGTTCTTAACATAATTCTAAATTTTACATATTCCAAAAATGAATAATCATCGCGGACAAAAGTTAAACTGTGAGAAACTACGGAATGGGTCATCAGGTTAAATTTTCAGCACAAAGTTTCTTACACAATTCCAGATCTGTTAAATTCAGTTTTACAGAAATTTTAAAATAATGAGTAAATAGTCCGACCAATAATCAGAATCTGTAGAGCGGGCCACCAGTTTAAATTTTCAGCACAAATTTCCTTACACAATTCCTATCTTGTTAAATTCAATTTTACAGACATTTTAAGATAATGAATAATCAGCCCATTTAATACTAAATACTCTTAATAACTTTACTTAGGTCTTGACGACACTTTTATTTTTCATCAACCACACTCTTTTTCAAAGGCTACAAAAATACAACACAAAACCGGTATCAAACTATAAGAAAATATGATACATTTCACCATTGATAAGAGACATATTACAACGACTTGAATATGGATTCCTAGCTTACCAATGCTATGTCAGTCGTATAAAAACATTAGATACTTCATATCGTGTCACAGATTTAATACACTGGAAGAAAGTGCTGATTGGCGCTAGGCCAACTGTCTGTTGACAAACAAATCCTTTGTTTTATTTACAACTGACAGCACATAAATTACTAGTGTCAGTAAACGTTCGTAAATATTTAATAAAAGTTAAAATTACATAGATTACTAGAGGGTCGTACAACCATGTGAGAGCTTGTGTACGTTATCTTAAGTACGCCTACAGGGTATTCATATGCGGCTACTCAGTGTCTCGCGCTGTATGGCACAAGTTGAAAAACTGTTGACAACGACGCTAATACAGATGTTTCACAACGCTTTCGCATTATATTAACTAAGCTGTCGTTTTATAAACATTTGTAGTCACAATATTACAAACTGTTTTACAGGAGTTTTTAATATGTTAAGATTAATATTGTGTACCTTTGACCACTCCCCCTTCCCTTAATTGCGATAATACAATATTTTTTGTTCACAGAAAACAATTTTATGGTCATACAACCATAAAAGATCTTATGTATGGTATCTTAAGTGTGCCAACTTTAATCAATTCCCTTACAACCCACTAGTGATCTATATAATTTTAACTTATATTAAATTTTTATGAACTTCTACTGGTGGTTGTAACTTATGTGTGTAAGTTGTAAATAAAACAAAAGATTTGTTTGTTAACGCACAACTGGACAATCAGCGCGCTCTTCGATTGTAGTAGATGAATATGACTGTAACACGCTGTTTTGTAAACTAATATCTTTTGTAAATCATCGTAAGTAATTCCCATATTGACTGATGAAATCATTTTATACGTTGTAACGATGAAAATTGTCACTATGAACGGAAACAAACTGCAGCTTGTACCACGTACGCAGCGCCGCCTAGCGGTGTAGTCCACTTGGCTTCCCAAATTTTCACTTGGTAGTAGTTTGCACTTGTCTCGTGCTCGAGAATGTTGACGTTATACAATGTATCTAATGTTTTTATTCGACTGACGTAGCACTGGTAAGCTAGGAATCCGCATTCTAGACGTTATAATGTGTCTCTGATCAATGGTGAAATGATCATGTTTTCTTCTTATCGTATGATACCAGTTTTGTGTTGTATTTTTGTAGCCTTTGAAAATGCGTATGGCTGATGAAAAATAAATGTGTGGTCAAGACATAAGTTAAGTTATTAAAGGTGCATCCAGATGGCTGCGTCGTCTCACAGCATTTTCATGCAATTTGCAGCTAATATTATATAGTAAGAATTCACAGGGCGGGCATTTAATTTAAATTCCTAGAAACTAACAACTCCCTAAGCTAAGTAAATGCAATGTTTACAACGTTTTCAACCCTGAATAATCAGACGCAGACGCCTTCAGCCATGAAATTACGAAACCGTGTATATGGATTGGACCCCCATCGGAATAGTTCAAAGCAAATAAAGTTAAACCCAGCCTACTGGAGTGGGACAGCTCTAAAACACAAATAACATTTAATATCGGCACTCAAGTACCAAGAACGATCTGAATAAAGGAAGTCTAAGTAGCCTCCAAGGGAAAGGCAATATAATTTTGTAGTAGTGCCTATTGGTTAGTGAAACACAAGGTAACTCAGGTATGAATGCGGCGAGCAGGAAACAGGAGTATCACAGGAACAAGCTGTCACGCCACATACCAATCCCATACGGCTGGACTGCCACGAGGAAACCGTACCCCCGAAACATTGGCCGAGGGGCGGTCCCAGCGTTTGGCCAACTCTGAACGTACTTACCACAGCGCAAACATAAATGGACGGCGGTGGCATGCCCGTGGTACCGACCGCTACAGCAACCAATCTATCACATACAACTAAATTTCCAACTGGCGTGTAACACACCCATTACACAGGCCCACTGTAACTACCATATAAGGTCACAACATACCTTCTTTGGGGAATTTTTTTTTAATTGTCATTTTCATACCTTACAAACATGGGAGGCCGGCAGCGGCCTATTTATGCCGCTCTTCGCCCACAGAAAAGACATACAGTACAACAGGAATACAGAAAAACAAACCTATATGGAGGACAAAAACGAGAGGAAGATGGCGGAGCGACGGGAGTTGAGTTGATCGGAGAGGAGGAGAGTGAGGTGAAGGAGAAGGTCATCAGCAGAGAAGGATGGCCACATTGGGTAGAGGGAAGGAGGCGGTGCTGGTGAAGATTCTGGTGGATGCGTCGGGTGAGGGTGGACTTGGGGGAAAAGGTTTGACAATAACTTCAACCCTCACCCACAACACAAAAGCAGCAATAGTTGAACTTTCAGCCGTCAAGGAGGACCCGCGTCACCGGTTCTTAGACATGTTCCTTGGTGACAAAAACAGCAGCAGAATCTACTACAGCATGCCTCCCAAGCGACCAATCACTTGTCGAGCAAATCAACACACATGAGCTCGCCGTCGATCGCCACAACGCTACTGTGGGCACGCCACAGCAGGTCGCCCTCGCGGGTGGCGCCATCTATCCACCGGTTGCGGAAAGCGTACGTCGAGCCGCCACAGCTCTGTAGTGTCTAAGTGGCGCGATATATCGCCGTCGTATCTCACCATTCCATCACCTGGTCGTGATTTACTGAGCTGTTGTGCGAGCTTTTCTTCCCTTCGTCGAAGAAATATCGCTCGAGTCAGACACGCCCATCCATTGAAATCCCGGAAATATTCAGATCATCATCATAGCGCCAGAAGAATATGATGTTATGCCTAGATGTAATTTCTGAAGAATAAATTATGATATAGAGATGATAAGATTGTGCTCAGCTTTGCATATGGAACGTCATGGTTTCGTATCCCAGCCTCAAAATGTTTTTCAAAATGCAGTACCTGTTAAGTTTTTAAAAAAATGTTTATTTGTATAGAAATTTCATTTCTTCAATAGAAATTTGTAATCTAACAATTGTAGCAAAACAAGAAAATCATTCCCCAATAAGCCTAAAACTAGTTTGAAATAAGCAAAATCAATAGAACAAAAACAGTTTACCTGTTATTGAACCATAAGAAGTCAGAGGGTAACAGATTTCTATTAATGGAAGTTATAAGATAAAAAAGATTCTTATACGAAACTTTATCGTGTCTAGCGTTGTTAGTGGCAGCTTCACCTGAGGCTCAGAACATATTTGGATCAGACGTCTGGTTTTTGGTTTTTCAGTAAAGATAGCAGAGGCTATTTAATTTAAAGCTTTAGAATACTTATTTAGAGAACAGTTACTTACATCGAACTTAGGTAGGGCTTCGTCGACGGGAGCATGGCTTGAGTGTCACTCTTTCAATGGAAGGTAAAGGGTCTGATGAACCCTTAGACCATGCTACTAAGACATTCACCCTTTTCAGACCATTCACCCAGGTAAGTGCTAAAAAAATTGTGTTTCGTGTGAAATTTATTTTCTCCATGGACCATAAAGCCCTTAAAGAAATTGTGATGTCTATGCTGAATTACGAGAAAACCAGTTCGACGGCTCTCGAGTAGTATCAACTATTATACAAACCGACGACTTAACTTACAGTCCGTGAAGCGCTTTGCGAATTTATTATTGGGTGCGACCATTAACTACAGTCGTTACGTCTTAACTTCTGTAGTCTGCCCCGATACTCTTCTGTAGCTCTTATCCACCAAACGGCTCATCACAGTGTGTCCACAGTACAGTTAATAGTGAAGCATTAAAAACGCGCGCTAACGCAAGATCTGGATTCATTAAGCTCAAAATTTATTTCAGCAAAAGAATTTCACAAACTTCTTGATTAGTGAAACTCACTAATTCGCATTTACTACGCGTAAATGCCTAACAATGGAAATACAGGTTCCTCGAAATAGTTTAAGTTCCCAAGTGACATGAAAAGATGTTACAATAACTTGTAAAAATAGTTAAAGTTTCCAAGTAAGTTCGCAGGATTATGCGGACATTATTAGACTTCACAACCGAAAATTCTTAACTCCAGGATTTACACTACAGGAAGCGTTCCCTCGAAATGGGGTCCAGGTGTCTATCACAATTGAAAATTTCTCAAAGTTTTATTGTTCATTACACTTTCTCCTTTTGATTAAACTGGTAACAAACATGTAAGTAAACTAGTCACTATTTATTTCGAAGCAACGTAATTAGATTTAAGCCCCATTTCCTCATGATTCAACACAACGAGACTACCCAGAAAAAATACATTTTCATAAACTGTAGCACATACTGTTATATTTTACTTGATGATTCTTAAATTATTGTATCACGTACACATTACACTGAAAATATGTAATTACGCTAATTAGTAGAGAAAGAACTTTGTCGGTAACCACTGTATAGAAAACGTGGAATGTGTATTTGTTTTACTTTTAACACGTGCTCGTGTATTGTAGCGTGTACGCGGTTAATTACACACAGTGTAATTAATTGCAGCAAATTTATAATGTTACGTGGTTCACCGGCAGTAGTAAATTATTATTTCAGAGACAAAGATGTGGTATGACAGCATTCCGAAGTGGCTATTACTCTGTCTGTTCAAAAGTATCCCGGCACCCTCACGCCAGTAGAACAGGGGGCGAGGAGTGTTGAGTTCTTACTAGAAGAGGTCCCCAGCGCTGTGATCGATTTTTTGAAACCATCTATATGTTTATATAGGTTAAGATTCTAGATATCACACACCGTAGCTATTCAGCCTGGTGGGTCCTCGTTTGTGAGTGATTGACGAAATAAAATTTCAGAATTTTGTGTATCACTCAGTAATGTTTAAAACGTTGCATCGAGTAGTCTGACTGCGTGGTGCAATAGGATGATAGCGCCCCAAGTGGGTGGCTGCGGGTTCGAATCTCGCCAGCTCCAATCAATACTTATTGATTTTTAAATCTTTATCGAAATGATTTTCAGCATTATTTTTATTCAATTAATTTATTTAAATGTAATTTTTTATTTTCGTTCCTTTTTCACATCATTTTAATCATATCAATTTCTTCATTCACTCGCACCTATTATTCCTTTCCACTTGAAATCTTTGTTCATGAGTTATTAATTAATTTTACATATTAATTTCAATTTAATTTCTTTTGTTTTATCACCATGTTATTTTACCCACATTACTGCATTCATTATATTTATTTCTCATTTTATTTTAATTTCGTTATGCTTACAAACTATTCTTTCCTTTAAATCTTCCTCTGCGTTACTTTTTCCATAGTGTAATAAGATTTAGGTTATACTTTAAATTTATATATGGGATTACCAAGCAAAAAAATTGCACATCTGATAACGAAAAATACATTTTCACACCGCTGCACAGTCAATATAAAGAGATTATTTGGATTTGTCTTTTGCTTTTTAAATGATAGTGTGGAATTTTTAAATAACTGATTATAATAATAGATAAATATAATGAAATTCATATTCACAAAAATTTCGATTGGAAAAATTATGATACAAATAAAAAATGAAACAAATAAAAATATATTATATGGTGATTAAAATAATGTGATAATGGTGTAGAAATAAAATTTGAATAAAAGTAATGTTCAACATCATTTCGGTAAAGATTTGAAAATAAAAAAAAAAACAATTTACTAGACGTGATATTCGAGCCCACAACCTTTTCTATGTGGAGCTGTTATCCTATCCATTACATCATGTAATCACATTTTGTAATATGACATTTTTAGCGTTATTGAGCTCAGTGTCGATTAGACCATCAGTGCCAAGCTGTTCGAGTTCCTGCTGCTAATAAGGCGAGTACACCATTTCATTTATTACATATTTTTACGAGCTGCAAACAGGAACGACTTATTTTCGGTTACCTTTGTAGTTAATAATATATTTTTGTAACTTATTGCGTGTTTGAGTGCTTACTAGGAACAAAATTTTATTTTAATAACAGTGTAGCGTACTGTACCGCCGTAATTATCGACTCTTGTATCGACTCTCGTATCGACTCTCGTATCGTAAAGGCCTTTGTTTGTTTTGCTTAGAACAGCTCAGTGTCGGTTGGACAGTCAGTGACAGAGCCGCTCGAGCTCCTGCTGCTAATAAGGTGAGTACACCGTTCGTTTATTACATGTTTTTAAGGGTTTCAAACAGGAGCGACTTCAGAAATGGAGACGCACTGTGATTGCTGTGTACAGATGCGAGATAAGTTAGTTACCCTTTGCTCACAGCTCCAGGAAATGTCGACTTCCGTCACACAGCTTGAGGCTGCTGCCAAGGGGCATCACTACGGGGGGTCGGACGCGGAGATGCGAGAGACGTCGAGCACGACCCACTTGTCCCCCGATCGGTCCACTGCTGCGGCCGCCCCGGGTACTGCCTGCAGTGAGGTTGACCCCTCACCGTGGTCGGTTGGGATATCATTCCAACGTCTGGCAGGCAGAGAAAGACTTTCCAACTGGCCCAGTTCATTTGACGAAAAGGTTTCCGGCGTTATCTGCGTCTGACGAAGTTTCTGAGCTGGATGCAGTCGTCCACCCTGTGCCAAAAGAAGCTTATCGGCCCGCAAGGTCTGGGCATTCACAGAGGGTGTGTTTACTGGTAGTTGGAAACTCCAACGTTAGGCGCATAATGGGGCCCCTGCCAAGGACGGGAAGGAAGCCAGTGTGCACTGCGTGTGCATTCCGGGGGGAGTCATTTCGGATGTGGAAAGGGTGCTTCCGGATGCCAGGAAAAGTACAGGGTGCAGCCAACTGCAGGTGGTGGCCCATGTCAGTAACAATGACATGCGTCACTTTGGTTCGGAGGAGATTCTCTCTGGTTTCAGGCGACTAGCGGAGTTGGCAAAGACTGCCAGTTTGCTTGCGGGATTAAGGCGGAGCTCACCATCTGCAGAATCATCGACAGAACCGACTGTGGTCCTTTGGTGCAGAGCCGAGAGTCTGACTCAGAGGCTCAGGCGGTTTTGTGACCATGTAGGCTGCAGATTCCTTGAGATGCGCCATCGGGTGGTTGGTTTCCGGGTTCCGCTTAATAGGTCAGGAGTCCATTAGACACAGGAAGCGGCTAACGGGTGGCTGGTGCTGTGTGGAAGGAACTGGGCGCTTTTTTTTAGATTAGAGGTCTCAGGAAACCACAGAAAGGGCGTCCATCTAAAAGGGGCAGATAAAACACAGTAAGGTATTTGTAGAAACGATCGCTATTATAGTTGTAAATTATCGTAGCTGTGTTGGGAAAGAACCAGAGTTCCAAGCCCTAAAAGAAAACACTGAAGCTAAAGTAGTTGTAGGTACAGAAAGCTGGCTAAAGCCGGAAATAAGTTCATCCGAAATTTTTTCAAACGATCTAACAGTGTTCAGAAAGGATAGATTAAATACAGTTGGTGGTGGAGTATTTATTGCTGTCAGAGGTAGTTTGCCTTGTAGCGAAATTGAATTAGATAGTTCCTGCGGAATAGTATGGGTAGAGGTTATACTTGATAATCGGACTAAACTATTAGTTGGATCATTTTACCGACCCCTGACTCAGATGATATAGTTGCTGAACACAAAGAAAACCTGAGTCTCATTTCAAGTAGGGACCCTACTCATACAATTATAGTCGGTGGCGACATGAATCTACCCTCTATATGCTGGAAAAATTATACGTTTAAGCCGGCGGCAGGCCTAAAACGTCATCCGAAATCGTACTGAATGCTTTCACAGAAAATTATCTTGAACAATTAGTTCATGAGCCCATTCGAAGCGTAAATGGTTGCGAAAGCATACTTGACCTCTTAGCGACAAATAATCCTGAACAAATAGGGAGTATCGTGACGAATACATGGATTAGCGACCACAAGGCAGCTGCTGCTAGGCTGAATACCGTAACACCCACAACCATCAAAAAGAAACGCAAAGTACATTTAGAATTTAAAGAGCGACGCCGTTGAAAACGACTGATTTGGAGTGATAAATCTGGTTCTATTTTGTGCCAATCCGATGGAAGGGTAAGGGACTGGCGAATGTCTGGAGAATGTTGCCTGCCACATGTGTAGTGCCAGCAATGAAGCACGGAGGAACTGGCTAACGGTATGGGGGTGTTTTCAGTGGTTAGGAAGGGTTCTCCTTATTGCGCTTAAGGAAACGCTAAATGCGGAAAGACTTGAACACATGGCACAGCACTGTGTACTGCCTACTGTAGAAGAACAGTTCGGATGCGATGACTGTCTGTATCAGCATGACAGTGGCAGCCAATGCTTTGTGAACAATTAAATTTTTGAAATGGACTGGCTTGCACAGAGACTTGAACTTAAATCAGTGAAACTCCTCTGGGATGAGTCTGAACGTTGACCTCACGCCAGACCTCAGCGGTCAGTATCACACCACCTCTGGTTTCGGCTATGATGGGAGAATGGGCTACCACTGCTCCACATATGTTCAGACACCTCAATGAAAGCATCCCTGGCAGGGTTCAAGCCGTCATAAAGGCGAAGAGCGAACACAACCAGTATTAAAATCTGCTAATAGGTGTCCGGATACTTTTGATCAGACAGTGTATATGACACAACCCGTTGATATTTTTCCCATTGGCATTTCCAGGTAATTTTGATGTAATATGTGTGTGAATTCCCGAGGGACCAAACTGCTGTGTTCACCGGTCCCTAGACTCACACACTACTTAAACTAACTGATGTTAAGAACAACGCACATACCCAGGCCTGGGTGAGGACTCGCCCCTGGAGGGAGAGGCAGCGGAATCCGTGACAAGGCGCCTCTAACCGCGCGGCGATAATTTTGAAATTTATGTACTACATGGTCATCAATCTTCAATTGACTGAACTGCTTTTATTAGTCATTAGTCTACGCAGTCATTTTATAGGTAATCACAAATGATTTTTACTAGCTTTAGAATTATGAGATTTTGTTAATTGTACTACATGTCGATCGATGGTTTTCCTTCTGTCCTACATTTACATCTATGCTCCGAAAGCCACCTTACGCTGTGTAGTGGAGAATACTTTGCGTATCATAGTCACGTTCCCCTTTCCTTTTTCAATAGCTAATGGTGCTCCGTGTCGGCTCGAATCTTAATTTTACCTTACAGGTCTTTTCACGAAATATTCGTAGCAAAAAGCGATGTATTGGTTGACTCTTACTATGCTCTCAAAATTTTTGCAGTGAACCACAATGTGATGCACAACGACTCGCTTGTTGCCTCTGCTACTGGATTTGGATGAGAGTCTCTACGACACTTACTAAATGAAAGTGTGAAGAAGCCTGTTGCTCTTCTTATATGCAGCTATTGAGTAGTTTCTCGACATTCCGTAGCACACGTGTTTGCCTGCATTATCAACGCTACGACCTGTTCGGGTGCCTGAAGCACTCATCTGTCCCAGGTTTTAGCTCTCCAAGAGTTCCTGTCTGCACTCCAAGTCACTTGGCAGAGCCGATGGCTCGCAATGTCACAGCGTTCACCTTCAAAGGGGCAATGTGTCAAAAAGTTTCCGCCTGTGTGAACAGTTATTTTACTCTGTATCACCTGCGTCCGGTCGGTTAGCCCGACCGCATTTTATAAGTTATCTAGTGGATCTGATAAGAAAAGCTGAGTGAGAGCTTTAGGCTACTTTTTGTCACCATTTCCTAGACTTGGTCACATTCAAGATGTCAGTGGTCATGCTACTACGAAAGTAGTGATATCGTTAAAGCAGTTCGTCATATCCATCGTACTGCAACAGATGAAAATAAAGAAAAATTGTCGTGCAGTACCGTAATCACTTCCGAAAAGCAAGCAGATACAGTACTGCAAGTCCATGATTAGGAATGTCATGAATTTGTCTTGAATGTGACTCGTTGAAACATGGACCGTAATAAGACCTACAATTTACAACTCAAGTGCCATAAGCCTTTCATCAGCGACTGTCCATGAAACTGGCACACCCGCTCACAATAAAAAAAACCAACATAATTATCATATAATTTTATCCTTCCAGACGTAATGTTTACCTACAAGAATCTCACTAGTGGATTATTCCAAGCAACAACGACAGGAAGACAGGTACAAAGCAGGCTATCATCAGTTCAAAACTGACGAAACCGGACAAAAATAGAACAGATGCTCACATACAAACATAACCCGTAAAGTTTTTATAAGTGGCGGTACTTTGAAATAAGTTAACTTTACAAGAGAAAGCTCACTATCTTTCACACAATTTTCAGTTTTCAGTAGTGCCTTTTGCTGTCTATGTACGCTATCTTATTTTGATATACTTAAGTCTTTGTGAGGAAACTATTTAACTACGTTCGGTTTCAAAAAGATATTGAATTTTTTTATCAGAAAAGTGTCACGACTGACCTGTTCGAATAGTTCAGTGCGAAGCACTTAAGCTTTCGAGAAGGGAAGATGCTCTAGCCATAGGTCGATCTGCTTGCCTAGCCTGAAGTGTGATTTTTCGGCTGTTTTCCTAATCCGGTCAAATTCTGGATTGTTTCCAATCTTCACTTCAGGAAATAAAAACTGAAATAGTTAAAATGCGATAACACACGAAAGTTCCCACGAGTCAAGCCAGATGATGCACGCGGCTTCCCTCATTCATGTTAACTGACGACTGTGGCGACAAATAAGCATCAGGTCGCGAAGTTGTACAAATTAGATTTCCCTAATAATGAAAACAGCAAAACTCTTTCGAGAGGATAGACAATAGCAGAGATAATAATAGAGTCAAGTATCACGTTTAACAATATTCCTGAATAATTTTCTGAGCAGAAAGTATGGCTAAGTTATTAAGAAAAAAAGCATAACTTTTACTGTTTACTGTTTAAACGAAGTATTATGTTTCGTCTTTCTTACGGTACTCGGGTGGCTTACTGGATAGGGATAGAATACTGCCCAAAACACATGGGAATTTATCTTTGCGCTAACTACGATGTAGTGCGTACATGCACAGACAGTTTCAGAAAAAACTGGATGGTTTATTAGAGAAGGACGTTTACAAATTGAGCAAGGCAGTAACGTATTGGTCCACCTCTGGCCCTTACGCAAGAAATTATTGGACTTGGTATTGACTGGAAGTTCTCGTGAAGGATATCGTGCCGAATTCTGTCCAAATGGCTCGTTAGACAGTTAAAATGTCGAGCTGGTTGGGGAGAGATCCGACGACCTGGCTGGCCGTGGTAGGGTTTGCCAAGCACGAAGACAAGCAATAGAAACCCACGCCACGTGTGAGTGGTCATTATCTTGCTGAAATGTAAGCCCAGAAGGACTTGGCACGGGGAGCAACAAAACGGGGCATAGAATGTCAGTGACGTCCCACGTTGCTGTAAGGGTGCCGCTGATGAT
This sequence comes from Schistocerca americana, assembly GCF_021461395.2. Taxonomy (NCBI): domain Eukaryota; kingdom Metazoa; phylum Arthropoda; class Insecta; order Orthoptera; family Acrididae; genus Schistocerca; species Schistocerca americana. The sequence goes on along the minus strand of NC_060120.1, from coordinate 634,514,908 downwards.
AACCCAAGGGGTCCTTCTATGTAATGAAATGGCACCCGAGACCATCACTCCTAGATGTCGGGCCGTATGGCGGGCGACAATCGGGTCGGTATTCCACTGCTGTCGGGGCTGTCTCCAAGCCTTGTCTTTGCAGGTCATCCACAGCATAGGTTTCAGTGATTTAAAGCAGGCGTGAGAACACACCAGACAAGTCGGTAAAGTCTGTCTGTACTAGCGATTCAGCTCCATACGGATGACGGCAGTGATCTAGAGCCACATTGCCCTTCGTACAACCAAGGAAAGGCAGGATCATACAGAGGAATACAGATATTCTCGTCCCTGTGAGGCGCTATAGAAGGATGATGGTCCCAGGATGTGGACGCCATTAATTGATAACCACACAATGAGGCACAGTTCGGAGCGAGACTCATGGCTGAAGGAAATTCTACTCCATTCAGTGGGATTCTGGGCCGAATATGCCCGACACCACTGCTTCTGATTTATTCCCTGTAGCTGTCAAAATACGGAAATTCTGCATGGGTAAAGTAGGTAGGTTCAGTTTCTCTTTTATTTCACTGAACAAGCTGATAAGTTCGGAACGGATCTTACCTTCTCTTGCTTTCATATTGGTATACATTTTAGCTAGAATTTTAGGTTCTTTTTCGTTTATAGTCTCTTCAAACGCGTCAAGTTTCTTGTTCCCAGACCCACTTTTCAACTTGAAGAGAACCGATGTCAAAGGCGACTGCCTCAACTCTCTTATTTAATTCTTAAATGTCCTTATTGACATGTTCGTACTCGGTTTTCAAAAACGTTTGCCCTAAAGTCAGAAATCCTACGTATTTCGTGAGTTTTTGTATATCATCCGGTAAATTTTCACAAGGAGAGTTAATTTCAGATACATAGTTTTGATTTTTTATCACCGCTTGAGCTATGCTTCCATGTGTACATGGTAAACTACTTTGCTCCTTTGCAAGTTCCTCAACTTGACGTGCAGTTTGACACCGATCTTCACTCATACTAGAAAGCTTTCTGTCTACCTGATTGTACATACTAGCAAATTTTGTATATAATTTATTTGTTGCGTCTGTCAAATATATGTTAAAGTTAGTACGCAAATTTTCGAAGTCGTTCTAAACTGCCTAGTCTTTTTGATCTAAGATTCTGAGACTTTGATCTAAATTGCTGAGGCCGGTGGACACGTACGATGATTGTCTAATGTGCTTATAGCCTGAATATGTGTGTGTACGTTCCGTTCACTCGCCCGCATCTCGTGGTCGTGCGGTAGCGTTCTCGCTTCCCACGCCCGGGTTCCCGGGTTCGATTCCCGGCGGGGTCAGGGATTTTCTCTGCCTAGTGATGGCTGGGTGTTGTGTGTTGTCCTTAGGTTAGTTAGGTTTAAGTGGTTCTAAGTTCTAGGGGACTGATGACCATAGATGTTAAGTCCCATAGTGCTCAGAGCCATTTTCGTTCCGTTCACTCAACATCGAGTTCGGAAAGTTTTCAACTTCTGTTGCACTGTTTCTATCCAAATTATTTTCAAAAGATGTATTTCCTACTGAGAATTGTAAATTAACCTCATCGACTATTAGCCATGTGACATTTGGTCTAACATTCTGTCCATTCATTGCAGCTGAGTTCAGTTGTATATTGTTATCGATCGTGACATTGCCGTCCTCTTGGACGCATTGCCATTTTCGTTATCTAATACGTTACATTCTGATTCATTATTTTCGTGATCACCACCGTTAGTATTAATATTCTCATAGACATTTGATTCTATTTTTACCGACACTAAAAGGTGCAGACAGTAACTGAATTATTGAAATATATGAAAATCGTTTACTATTGCAATGAAAAATCAACTCTGCCATAAATATTGTTGGTTGCAAAAAGGCTTTATGCAGGTTAAGGATCAGGAGATCGTAGCGAAATTGGTTTTGTGTGCTGTGATCAGTGGTTCTACTCACATCCCATAAATTTCCGTTACTTGTCTCTGGAAAAATTTTCTTTAGTTTCTAAAATTTTATTATTTTTTTACTGATGACGCTCTCTTTTTATCATTGTATGCTCGGTGTCGAATATGTAGAACAAAGATATGATAGAATTAGCATTTCAGCAGTCAGTATTGTAATTACATTACTTTTTACTTACTATCCGAAGACTGCGGGATGAGGTCTCTGTTGGGTCGCCAGTGTATTATATTCTACTTTTACTACAGGAGTTTTTGAACTGGAAATGTTTGATGACGTTTAACTGTGAACTCATAAATGGAAGTTAATGGAATGCTTTTACGGCGAGCTACCGAACAGACGCTGTCAAACGTATCTGAAACAAACTTTATAGGAAATTTAATGGTAAATATTGTTAGTTGTATTTTCCGCTCCGTGCGAAACTTCGCCTCTTCTCTCTGCTGCGATGGTCGTCTCGAATACAGCCGCTATAGAAGTTGCTAATTATTGACAGTTTCACCTAATGAAAAAAACTCATATTTCGATACATTGAGATGAGCTGTTTGTCAAATAAATAGACAGGCACTGTATTTTACTTGACGTTATCTGTATTAACCCAAAATCCGATTTATTTACACAACTGTTACAATGTGAGGAGCTATAAAATGTTCGCATCCTCTTCACAATACAGACTTCTCTCTTTCTGCCGACTGAAAAACAAGTGACAGTCACATCTCTCTCATCTAACATCATCCATGCTGCAGCACATTGCTTCATGTTTTATCTTACGTAGACCTCTATGGAAACATTTAGCAAGTACCACAGCATGTTACATGCTACGAACCTTTAGTAGAACGCATTTTTCTGGTAGCATTCCAGGCGAGAAGTTAACTCATGTACTCGGAAGGTTAGTATTCTCCAGACTCATACGTATTTCATGTGCTTACATTGAAATGCCTCTGGCCCTGCGAGTTCGTCGTCTCAACGATGTTGCTCCTCAGCTGTCAATATCTTACCTGCTTTCCCAAGCATAATCTAATGACAATGTTTAGAAATGCTCATGACACACAAAATCACAAATTGTTGATACGACAACAAAATAAGTTTGTAACATGCATAGATATAATCAGGTGGTGGACGAAAATACAGAAACACCAGAAACACAACACATTACCATGCCTGTAGGAAAGCCGTTGGCATTCAAGGCAGCTTCCAGTCGTTTTGGATACAAATAGGTACTGCATGATATTCAAGAAACTGTTACACATTCTTGCTGGAAAATAGCGGTAAGTTCAGGTAACGATGATGGATAGCAATCACAAAGACTCACCAGTGTTGAGATCTGGTGACAGTGGTGGCTTGAGGAGACGCGGCACTTCACCCTCGTGCTCACAAAAACAATCCAGGACGATTAGAGTTGTGTGAACAGAGACTCTGTCATCTTGGCACACAGCAGCATTATTGGCCAATATACACTGTACAATGGGACGTACCTGATCTGCCAAAATGGTCCCATAGTCCTTGGAAGTAATGTGACATTGCTGAGTAATCATGTGGACCATGAAATACCTCTATTTAGCTGCCCAAATCTTTACCGAACCTGTCATGTTCACTCTTGAGGTGTAAACTCGGTGAGTAGTAGGAAACAAGTGAGCAACGTGACTCATCCAACCAAATGACATTTTTCTGTTGCTTCATATTCCACGTGTTAAGCTTTCGCCAGTACTTCTTCCAGTGAAGGGCATTTGTTTAACTGATGAGGGTTTTGGAATTCCAGCTCACACAGCAATTCCCTGCTTATGAACTCGCTTCGAGTTGTTTTGGTGCGGACAGGGTTTAGAAGTGCGACACCCATTTCTGCTGCGACCTTTGAAGCTATCGTCTTCTTATTTTTCGTCAAAATCCTCTTCAATGACCGTTTATCATGATCATTCAGCACACACTTCCGTCCGCTTTGAGACTTAGGGTGTGATGGTTTTGATTTCCCTGTATGCGGTATAAATCTTCGATTTGGTGTCTCATCAAACAGCAAACACTTCAGCTACCTTTCTTACAGAAGCACTTACCATATGAGCGTCAACAATTTGCTTACTTTCAAATTACATAGCTCCGACATGATGCACTCACAGATACACGGAAAACTGTTGTGACCACGGCTGACACTTGCAACGAGTTGAGGACACTGCGCAGGCGCCGTTCGTGGTCAGGTATAGCAGCGCTACCTGCAGGCTTTGCTAGCATCTGGGTTCTTTCTTGCCGTCTTTCCATCTTTTTGGTTCGAATGGTTCAAATGGCTCTGAGCACAATGGGACTTAACATCTTAGGTCATCAGTCCCCTAGAACTTAGAACTACTTAAACGTAACCAACCTAAGGACATCACACACATCCATGCCCGAAGCAGGATTCGAACCTGCGACCGTAGCAGTCCCGCGGTTCCGGACTGCCGGCGCCATCTTTTTGTCAAAGCCCTGTTTACTTCCAATGACAATACATAAGATTTATATACCGAAACAAAACATAAATAAAAGGGTAGTGAGGATGTAATATTGTGTTTCTGTGTTGCAAGTCAGAGCTTTCCTTGTAATCAAATGGCACGGTGCCAGTACTACTCGTAATCCACTCTGCACGTCTAATAGGAACGACTTAAACAGATACCATAAAACGTCTAACCTACCTTTTTTATTCTACTTCAGTCTGAGCTAATATCGTTCAGTGGCATAAGGCTTTACCCAGCTTGCATTTATCGTTACTCTCCCGCCCAGTGCAGGTGACTGCAGTATATAAGACGGACCCGCAAAATTACCTACCAATAGTCATAATTTCTGCCTGCCGCAGAATTCTTGAACAAATTTTCTGCTAGAATATTATAATTTTTCTTGAAACTAAGAAGCTTATGTGCACGAATCAGCATGGTTTTAGAAAGTATCGCTAGGACGAAACTCGGTTTGCCCTTTTCTTATATTATATACTGAGAACTATGGATGAAGGGCAATAGGCAGATTCCGTATTTCTAGATTCCGGAAAGCATTTGACACGGTGCCCCATTGCAGACTGTTAACGAAGGTACGAGCATATGGAATAAGTTCACAGATATGTGAGTGGCTTCAAGATTTCTTAAATAATAGAAGCCTGTAGCTTGTCGACGATGAATTTTCATCAGAGGCAAGGGTATCGTCAGGAATACCCCAGGGGAGTGTGTTAAGACCGCTGTTGTTCTCTATATTCATGAATGATTTGGCTGACAGGGTGGGCAGCAATCTGCAGTTGCTTGCTGATGATATTGTGGAGTGCAGTAAGGTATCATAGTTGAGTGACTGTAGGGAGATACAAGACGACATAGAAAATTTCCTGTTGGTGTGATGAATGGCAGCTAGCCCTAAACGCGGAAAAATGTGAGTTACTGCGAATGAGCAAGAAGATCAAACCTGCATTAGTAGTGTCCCGCTTGACGCAGTCAAGCTGTTTAAATATCTGGACATAACGTTGCAGAGCGATATGAAGTGCAACGAGCATGTGAGAATCGTCGTAGGGAAGGCGAATGGTCGACTTCGGTTTATTGGGAGAATTTTAGGGACGAGTGGTTCATCTGTAAAGGAGACCACATATAGGACGCTGGTGCGACCTATTCTTGACTACTGCTCGAGTGTTTGTGATCCTGACCAGGTCGGATTGAAGGAAGACATCGAAACAATTCAGAGGCGGGCTTTTCTAGATTTGCAACCGGCAGGTTCGAACAACCCGTAAGTGTTACGGTGATACTTCGCGAACTCAACTGGGAATCCCTGAAAGGAAGACAACTTTCTTTTAGAGAAACGCTATTGAGGAAATTTACAGAACCGGCATATTAACCTGACTGTAGAATGATTCTACTGCCGCTAACATACAATACACTTAGCGTAAGGACCACGAGGATAAGATGCGAGAAATTAGGGCTCATACGGAGGCATACAGACAGTCATTTTTCCCTCGTTCTGTTTGCGAATGGAACAGGAAAGGGAATTACAAAAAAGTGGTACAGGGTACTCTCCGCCATGCACCGTACGGTGGATTGCCGAGTATCTGTGTAGAAGTAGATGTACTGTTATGGGACTAGGGACAATAACATAGCAAGATGCTATCTGTGCTCCTTTCTGCACAATTATGGGAGTTTCTCGAATGCTATCGTTGACCACTGGTCTAACTTCGATAATGACTTAGAAAGGCTGGTGCGCTACTGGCGAGACGGCGCACAGCAACAAACGCCAACACCTCACAAATTTCCCAAATCGGCTATCCAGGCAGAGCAGTACCAGCTACTGCACGTTCACGCAATTAATATAACTGCAAGTGATCGACGCTTTTTTCATATTTCCTTCTTCGTAATATGCAGCCTCACTGCTGAGGTTGTGGTATCGGCTCTGCAAAAAGCATGAACTCACATTTTTCTTAAAGTGGTGGTCTCTGATGATTTAAATTCACATCTTTCAGCTTCAAAGACCATATCAGACTTCTCAGAATGGCGTCATCATACCGTCAGTCGAAAAGGGAACACGGTCGCATGGTTCGTAAATATGAAGACGATGTATAGCAGGTGTGTCCAACCCGCGGCGCAGGGGCAGCGTACGCTTCAAACCAAGGTTCAAAGCGGCCTACGAAGTGAGCATCTATCACACGAGTGGTCAGTGGTCCATCTTTTTTAGTTCTAAGTACATTATGTGTGGTCCAAAAATACTATTCCAGAAAGCGGCCCATACGAGCTAAAAGGTTGGAAACCCCTGCGATAGAGGACGACTTTGCTAAGTGGGGACAAAGATAAATACTGCATGAAATGATACCTGAGAGGAAAAGGAACTAGAAAGGTCAGATGGACACATGGTGGAAATGCGTTACAAGAAATTGCACCCAATTCAAGGTGGAGATGAAAGATCTTTGACGGCGTATCTCTCATTGATTGAAAGTAGACATTAGAACACACCAGGCAAGTGGGGAAGTTCTGTCTGTAGTACTGTTTTAGCTCCACACTCAAGATGGCAGTGAGCTCAACCACATTATATAGTAGTAACATTAACCTTGGTACAAACAAAGGCACATCTTTCAGCAGGGAAGTGCAGGAAGTGCACATACTCTAGCTTGTGAGGCGTCGTGAAAGGATGACTTGTCCCACGAAGCGGACGCCAATAATCCCCATCCACCAATTGAGGCTGAACAGGTGCTGATGATCTGTTGCCACCGTGCAATGGGGATTCTTTATAGTTCATGTTGTGATGTTAACAGTACTGCTGCTCGTAAAGGTAGCCTAATCTGTGAATTGATGATGTCAGAAAGCCCATCACTGTGGTGGCTTGTGCATAGAAACAGAGACAAGACAGTTGCCACGCAGGCAAATCAGTTAGTAACGAGACCTGCACGCTTTGCAGGTGATACAGATAGCTCCACACGGTCATCCGCGTTACCCCAAACTATGGCCCACCAGTCTGATGCTGATACTGGGGTCAATGTCAAAGATAAATTATTTCCCCTATTGACTGGTTGTACATTCTTTGGAATGCATTTCTGATCTTGCGTCCATGTGACACTTTTGCTCCTTATCGTTTCAAGGATAGTTTCCTGCAGTTTTTCCCTATTTAGCAAACTCACCCTGAATACAGAGTGATGAAACTAGTCTCCACAGAAAATATCTTGATTACATTCTCCAGCACCTACAGGTACAGACTAATCGATGACAAGAGCTTTTCGGTGCTGCTGCATGGCTAGCAGCTCTATACTGCCCGCCCCCGGTAGCTGAGTGGTCAACGCGACAGAATGTCAATCCTCTGGGCCCGCGTTTGATTCCCGGCTGGGTCGGAGATTTTCTCCGCTCAGGGACTAAATGTTGTGTTGTCCTAATCATTATCATTTCATACCCATTGACGAAAGACTTGCACCAGGCGAACGGTCTACCCGACGGGAGACCCTAGTCACACGACATTCACATTCAGCTCTATACTCAGATTTATCTACTACAAAAAATGAGTAGGTGGCAGTACCCACCGGACGTTGCCTAAATGTTACGCGCTCGCAGAGGCTCCGCCGCCGTTGGCAGACATAATTCTTCCGAGAGTAATGGCCTCCGTCGCGGCTGGTAGACAACGGCGTGTTGCTGCTCGTGCTGGATAGCAATACATCTCTCACATCTCACCGTCCAGCTGCATATTGCGGGTGACAACCAGAAAGCGTTGTCGTTGGAGAAACGTGTTGCACAGTTTCAGCGAAGAAACCAACCAGTGTGGGGGCGACAAACTTGGGAACACATTAGCGCATTAGTTAAGTCGAAATTAGTCTACCTGATCAATCTTAAAACTGCAGCGAGAAACCCCAGGCGATCCAGAACATCGTGCAGGAGCGTTCTTTAACATCATATGCAGGCAATGAGAAGGACTTCCTGAATATAAAACCCCGTATAATGTTGTCTCGTTTGAGCAATCGAGTTTATGTTATAGACTATTTTACCATATATGTAAGATACTTGCACTCTTATGTATTCATCTATTAGTGCCATTCTCTTATATGCGTAACGTATATATGTAAGATACTTGCACTCTTATGTATTCATCTATTAGTGCCATTCTTTTATATGTGTAACGTGAAGTATAATAATATCATATGCTCTGCGACGTGTAAATGAATAAAAATTTGGTGAAATTTTTTATTGGAAATCATTGTTAGTTTTAACCGAGTACCAGGAAGCAGTGACATCAAAAATCAGCTAAGAATCTCTCTGATATTATATTACTGAAACTAACAGCTAAACGAACTGAGTCTGCCATTACCAAGCTTGATTTATTCGTAATGATAGTTGTTTTTAGTTGTCTTCCTCAAACGTTTCAATTGTTCTTTTATCGGAACTGGATAGAAGACTTTGTATTCGGTATGCCATCACTTGAAGCGAAGTAACCAAAGTGATTTATATACATAATCACGACAACGTCACATCTACGCCACGCGGTCCGAGGCGTCTTACCACGGTTCGCGCGGCTACCCCTGTCGGAGGTTTGAGTCTTTCCTCGGACATGAGTGTGTGTATTGTCCTTAGTGTAGGTTAGTTTAAGTGAGGTTAAGTAATGTGTAAGAATAGGAAACGATGACCTCAGCAGTTTGGTCCCATAGAAACTTACCACAAATTTCCAGATATTACATCTACATCTGCACCTACATGTACATCTAAGCGTATGGCAGATGGTACATCCCAGTTTAATACGTATTGAGGTATCTGATTATTGTGCCTACATATCGAGCGTGAAAAAATTATTACTTACATACCTATGCGTTTTGTAATTAGTCTATTTTTATCTTCGTAGTCCCTATGGAAGCGATGTATTGATGGATTCTTGACTTTTTACTGATTCCTGAAACTTTCTAAGTAGGCTTTCACGGAGTAGATGGTGTCTGTCTTCAAGTCCATGTCTGTTCTGAGTTTTCACCTTTCCTGCATCCATTCTTTGCATATGTTCAGTATCCCCAGTCAGTTTCATATTGTTTGGGTCTCACACTCTGTAACAACATCTTACGATGGATTGCAGTAGCATGTTATAAGCAATTTGCATTGCATGCACACCGTCTTTTTTTAATATCATACTCATTCAGTGAAGCCTACCATCTAGTGTTTAGACCGTTCTTTTGGATGTCTAAGACCTGAGGTGGCTGTAGTAACTGTAACCATTATTAAGCGGTCGACCACCGATTAACTTAAGAAAGCGGTGGGTTATTTCTGCTTATATTGTGTACTGTTGTCAGTTCACAGAACCATTATACTGATCACAAAGAACGAGAAAGCTTGCCTATCTCGGCCAGACTTCATTCAGCGAACCCAGCGCAACAGGTGGGCCGGGATAACAGACGGCCCACCGGCGGCGGTACATCTAGGCAGTAACTCTGCAGGAGATTGAGACAACAGGAGACGGAACTGCGGGGCGCAGCCAGCCGAAGGACCTGCGTCGCATGTTTACATACGTGGCGGCCGGAGGGTGAAGCAGGGGGTGGGAGATGGCGTGACGCAGACGCTATCTCGGTGTGTGGACACTGTGGGGGACTTCGATGACCACCTGAGCAGCCTCCTTCGTGTATTCTACTTTCGCTCTCGTTCCACTGGTTTTTGGGTCCTGACTGCTGTCGTTTTACACATACAGAAAAGGACATCTCGTCTTCATGTAGTTCCCTGTGGAACTTATTTATTTAATTGTTAGACTTCTTCCTGGTACATTTGGAAAGGACGGCGCCTGCCATAGCACTATTAACAGCAGTAGGGAGAGTGGGTTTTCTTGTCATTTAGTAACGGCAACCACGTGATCGTTTTCTTATCACTGAGACAAGTAAATGATTGCCATCTTCTGCTAAGACGAGTAATGGGGCGAGACAAGTTTTCTCCCTCATCACTCGAGTATAAATTTGAGTGATGATTTGAGAAAGCGAAGCAAAGGAGTAATAACGATACTCTATAGGGACGTTTCCCTGCAATTTACAGTAAACAATACTTTCTTGTACAGACGATAGTGTGATAGTATAACAAAAGGGAGATTAGTTAAAAATTTATTATTTAATATTACAGCAAAATAATGCTAAACCTATGTAAATAAAAAGTAGTGTCCTTCTTTGTAAGATGCTGTGTAAGTAGAATAAAGGATGCTTCATAACTTCTTTAACAAACATCGACAGACTGTAAGGGGTATGCAAAAGTTATACTTCAAATTACCTCACTTTGACATTTCCTGGATGACATCAGTAGGACCACTGTCAATGAGTGTGGAGCCTTGGGAAGCTGAGCCTCGACCATCCTCCACGCAGAACGCCTCTTCTTGAAAAAAAGAAAAAGAAAACAGTTATTGGCTAGGCGTTCTGAATAAATAATGTGATAAAATTACGGACAATAGCTATCGCAGACACTTTATCTGTTCAAGTACTCCGCTACAGCTGATACGTTTAATACTTTCAGAACACCTAGTCAATAAATTTTAAAGCTTTTTTTTAATTTTGCGAGCAGGGTCGTGCTGTCGGGAGGATGGTCTAGGCGAGCGGTAATTTCTGAAGGCTATCCACTTTTTGACGGCTACGTCCTGAGGTCACCAAGGATGTGAGCAAAATTCCTTCCACGATCCACCGCAGTTTCAGCAGATGTCATGGATATTCAAACAGGTTTATGTCAACAGATACCACAGGGCTCTTCTACTCGATTGTTTCCTTCGTCCCTAGGAAGGTGTTCCGTATTGGGCAGTGTGTATTCATTCTTGAAGGGCTCTAGGGATACACTACCGATTGGATAAATTTCCCTCAGCAGTGATGATAGCGATTTAAATCATTACCTCTTCCCTGCTGCACCCGTGGGACAGCATACTTGAGACATACATCCATGCCGGCCGTTGTAGCCGAGCGGTTCTAGGCGCTTCAGTCGGGAACCGCGCTGCTGCTACGGTCGCAGGTTAGAATCTTGTCTCGGGCATGGATGTGTGTGATTTCCTTAGGTTAGTTAGGTTTAAGTAATTCTAAGTCTACGGGACTGATGATCTCAGATGTTAAGTCCCATAGTGCTTAGAGCCATTTGAACCATACATCCATACCGACCAACCTATACTCGTTCATAACGGTTATCAGATGTCAGACACATCCAGCACTAGAATGTGACAAGAACCCGAAACCAAAGATCCGGGTGTTTCTTTGCCCATCTTCGTTGTTCAACATCATACTGCAGTTTATTCCTGAATTTCTGATACAGAACGTTCCAAAGGTGGCCGGCCACCATGTCGTGTCCTTCCACAAACGCCTCGCGAAATGGCCACAGCCAGATAACCAGAGAAATTAGACCTCTTACAGAGGATTACTGTCTGGTGTTAGTTTCACGAATCATTCGAGATTGAAATTAGGAAAAATAATGAATTCAAAGAACTCGCCGCACGTACACAGTAAGCGTGCTTGGTGGTAGAGATTTAGATGTGCACGTCGTTGGACCATAGAATCGAGAAAATGTGCGGCGTCAACTACAACGACTTTGTTGTTTCCTATGTCCACCGTGCGTGCCACAGACAGCATAGTACACGATCTTTTAAAAAGAAACATCTAATTTCGCAAGACTGTATCTTCTACGCAAATGAAGATAGATACTTGGATTGAATTTTAACACATGTACCGAAACAAAAATTTTATATCGGTGCCACTTGCAAACTATCGGTTGCTGTGTTTTCCAGTAAAAATCTCCTGTTAGAAATAGCTCCAAGTTCGTGCATAATTACACTGCGTTTGGCGAGTCGAGATGGCTATAACTAAACAGACGAAGGCGCTTCGTGCTCATCAAGTGCCACTCGGTTACAAGTGTGCGGCGTGACACTTGTCGAGAGTACGGCACTGCACCGCGTGCAGCGTGACGGTGATAAAGTCGTCGGCACACGGAGAGTTTAGCGTGCCGACTTCAACGTGCTGGCGAACGCTAGGAAACCATGCGACTTGTGCATGCGGTACGTGGGCTCTAGAGCAGTATACCCGGTTGTAGCGCGCTCCAGCGGCAGTCGTCGCCTTTGTCTGCCTCGCAGATACACTGTTTACGAAATGGATGGATGTAAAATTCCTACGTTAGCCCTACTAAAACGCACGTTTCCTCCATTGTTCACACGCAACTCATGTTATTTTGTCTGTAGTATACATCAATAAAAACTTCAATAGGCATGGACAAAGAGGCAAAAAGGAAAGAACTATGTCCAGTCAATAAGGATATTGGCTTATAAAAGTTTACAACAGTTCTCCACATAAAATAAAAATTATTTAATCGTTCTCACTTTTTAGTAAAATGCTAAGGTCATTCTTACTTGATAATCGTTCCTATTCAGCAGCAGAACCTTTACAAAATGTGAAATACAACATTAAAACAAGCAAGTGCAAAATATCCAACTGAAGGTTGTGCAAGCTGTCTTGTAGATCAAGCCAATCGAACAAACTCGCTCCTCAGAAAGAGTGAACTTATATTTAATAACATCGAATATTTTAGAGTGCTTAATATTATAGTAATGGGAAAGTATCAGAAACTATTAGAAAACGCGTCGGCTAGTAAAAAAAGAAAATACTTTCGGGGAAGGGAGACGCGAACGAGCAACACATAATAGGATGCCTCACAAGGCTTCAACTCTGCCCGTTGCGCTGTATCGACCATGACTGTTATACGATCGCACTTTGTATCTTACAGTCTCCTGAAAGCTTTAATCGTTGATAAAGTAACTGAAAGATTCAAGCCAGATATGTTATTAACTTACATTTAATTATTACAAACTGTACCAAGGATATTTCTTATAGATGCTTAGTGTACAGTCACCTTGAAATGTACAGTCACCTTGAAATGGCATACTTTCATTTAACCACCAATATAACGTTTTCTGTCATTTTATTACAACAAATTGTACAATTAAAGACGAGTTTTCAAGAGATTCCCAATTTACTTACTTTTAGAAAAGACATATGCACTTATGGTCTTCAAATGAAAGCCAATAGGGAGTCTCGTGTCTATACTGAAGAGGGGTGGCATTTTTCCACCACACTGGTCAACGTTCAAACGCACATTCAGAATACCCTGTCGTGCTCGATACTGATCTGCACGTTCGCAAAAGTGCCTCAAGGTGCTTCTTCCATGTTATGACACCGAAAACACAACACGCTCAACGTTCGAATGCATGTTCCGTGTGCAGATGGTATCGCAGTATTGGTTCACCAAGTAGCCTGAGCTTACGATAAGTGACTTTTTTTCTGTAGCGGCTCGTGAAAGACTCCGCTTACTTGCCTCGCCTTCCAAGAAGTTTGGGTAAAAGACGACGCCTCTTTACAACAGCAAAGACGCAGTAACTCCAGAAATTCTCGCTAAAAGTATGAAACCAGTTTGTTATCGTCTTTTTGCTTCTAGTGTGCCCGGTGGATGGTACATCAAAACACTGAAGCTAAAAAAAAAAATTGTTGTCCTAAGACCAATTTCTAAATTACTGAATTTTTCGGGAAAGATAGCTCAAACATCATAGTTGTAAGCTTACGAACTCGGCCTAAATCTAGAAACTTCATTGAAGGGTTATCAAAAAAGTACTCCACGACCATGACAGAAAATGTTTGCTTCTACCCTTTAGCTAGAAAACAATGTTTTCGAAATTTTACAGTTGGTTAAAAGAAGTCATTTGTTAAAATTTACTCATGTGCAAACAGATTCTGGAACAGGGCTTGACTTGCAACAGATCGGTACAATTTCATGGAATTTATTGTTTTGAGTTCTTACATGAATTGCATTATATCCTGAAATTGCACTGAGAATGGACGAAATCCATTCAGGCACATACTTCCGATGGAAAACTATATAAATTAATGCAGTTCTCCTGATTTTCACTTCTTCCGCCATCTACTTCTGCATCTAAATGACTGTTCCGCAGTTCAACCTTAACTGCATGGCACATTAACTGTATTTCTGTACTGTTCCACTCTCAGGCAGCGCGCGAGAGAAACGAACACACAAATTTTTTCGTATTTTGCGGTTCTAGGCGCTACAGTCTGGAACCGAGCGACCGCTGCGGTCGCAGGTTCGAATCTTGCCTCGGGCATGGATGTGTGTGATGTCCTTAGGTTAGTTAGGTTTAATTAGTTCTAAGTTCTGGGCGACTGATGACCTCAGAAGTTAAGTCGCATAGTGCTCAGAGCCATTTGAACCATTTTTCTCCGTATTTTATTACGCTGATCGTTTCTTCCTATGTAAGTTGGAATCAACAATATATATTCGAAACCGGAGTAAAAAGTTGGTGATCGCAATTTCTCGAAAATATCTCGGTTCAATGAAAAACGTCTTTGTTTTAATGATTGGCACCCCGACGCATATCATATCCGTGAAACTCTTCCCTATTTCGTGACTATACGAAATGAATTGCCTTCTTTCAACTTTTTCGATATCTTCCGTCAATCCTATCTGGTAAGGATTCTATACTGCCGTCCGCCTGCTTAGCTCGGTGGTAACGTACTTGCCTTCCATGGAAGTGGGCCCGTGTTCGATTCCCGGCACGGTTCGAGATTTTCACCGCTCGTGGACTTGGTGTTGTGTTGTCCTCATCACCATTTCGTTCTCATCTCCGGCGCACAAGTCACCCAATGTGGCGTAGAATGAAATAAGACTTGCACTTGGCTGCCGAACTTCCCCGAATGGGGCCTACCGACCAACAATGCCATACGCTCATTTCCATTATTGTACTGCCCATAAATACTCTAGCAAAGTAGTCTCTTTAATTTATTTGTTGCATCCTCTGAGTGTTGTGCCACTGAAACGCGGTCTTTGGTTCGCCTTCCACACAACATTATCTATGTGAACTTTCCAGTTTAAGTTGTTAGTGTTGTGTCTAGACAAGACAGCCTAGACACAATGAGAGGAAGCCGAAAGGCACGCGCTACGCTCACGCAGATGGGCGTGAGGTCTGAAACAGGATACGTAATGAATGCTATAAAGAAAAGTACGTAGCTTCTGGAATACTTAACTTTAATCCATCCTTTTGGTACATCTGGAGATTGTGGCGATACAAGTGAGACTCTTTAGATACATGCAATGTTACTAATGGCGCCTTGCTAGGACGTAGCCATTGACTGAGCTGAAGGCTATTCTAACTATCGGCTCGGCAAAGGAGCGAGGCTTCGTCAGTATAGTCGCTAGCTACGTCGTCCGTACAACTGGGGCGAGTGCTATCCCGTATCTCGAGACCTGCCTTGTGGTGGCGCTCGGTTTGCGATCCCTGACAGTGGCGACACGCGGGTCTGACATGTACTAATGGACCGCGGCCGATTTAAAGCTACCACCTAGCAAGTGTGGTGTCTGGCGGTGACACCACAGTTAGTAATTTTTTTCCTTAGGTATTTAGTCGAATTGGCAGCCATCAGAGATGAGTGATATATTGAGTAACCCAAAATTAACGGCTTTCCTTTAGAACTTATGTAGACGATCTCACACTTTTCATTATTTAGAGTCAGTTGTCATTTTGTACCATACAAACATCTTGTCTAAATCATTTTGCAATTGATTTTGAACATCTGAAGGCTTTGATAGATGGTACCAGTTCTGTAATTTCAACGCCAGCCAATAACACAGCAGAATGAAAAAAAAAAAAAAAAATGGTTCAAATGGTTCTGAGCACTATGGGACTTAACATCTATGGTCATCAGTCCCCTAGAACTTAGAACTACTTAAACCTAACTAACCTAAGGACATCACACACATCCATGCCCAAGGCAAGATTCGAACCTGCGACCGTAGCAGTCGCGCGGTTCCGGACTGAGCGCCTGAACCGCTAGACCACCGCGGCCGGCGCAGAATGAATCCCAATTTCTGTTTAATGTAGTCACAACACCAAAGTAAACCAGACAGCACCCTACACCGATGCAATTAGATTTTATACATGTTTCTAGCTCATCGATCATAGTGGGGAGTTTCCGATTATGGTTGGCTATCTTTCCCTATGTGGCTGGAAGTCACAGGGTGTTCTCGCAGTCATAGGGTAAAGATGGAAATTGAAAGATGTCGTCCCCCCCCCCTCCCCCATGCTCGCATTATCTTTGACCGACCCTCCCTGCAACACATGGCACATTTGATTTGCTCCTGACCAGAAGTGCGAGTGGGAGGGTACTATACCGCTACATTCCACGTCCTGTGAAGGAACAGAGGGAGCTGTGTCAGTAACTGTTGTTCGGCGAAGACTGCTCCACATCAGTCTTACAGAACCCCTCCATGTGCAGAAGATCTCTCCAGATGGGTGCATGTCGAGGAGGTTAGCACCACCTTATCGGTGTATGGTAGACATAGATTGTTGTGGTGATATAACAGATGAATAAGAAGAAATGTATGGTTTACGCATTATGGAGCTGCAGACAGATGGAGATTGAAATGTTTTACGTAAACCAACTGTGCAATCAATTCTGGAGTATTATTCCAGTATCTGGAGTCATAACAAGAATGTACTGGAAAGAGAAAAATGACTGTAGAGCATAAACGCACACATTCCTGAGGCTACACGGTTCTGCACCTAAAAAGGCTATTTCGTTAAAGCCGTGCGGTTTCTGAAGAATTAGTGGTACAGAATGCAGTGCTCTTAATACTCTAATGCAGGACGTATATGTCCATCATCTGGCGTAAAACCATCCCGCAAGTTTCCTACCTCAATTACTAAGGCTACAAACTTTAAGATGAAGGTATTGCCCGTGTATATCTGCCACTCGAACTGCTTACAAGCCAAGTAGAACGAAGTCAGGAAACGTCTCTTCTGTCTCTTAGTAAATTGATGGATTTTATACGTCTTCTTAAGTTTTCAGATTTGGGTAATAGCCTGCAGAAATCCGAAAGAAGCAAACAACTGCAACACAAATATGAAGCCAAGTATTTACCCGGCACCAAGAACATTTGCGTAAATATCTCTGTTGAGTTGGAGGTATAGGGTAATAAACCGTAAAACTTACATACAGCTTTCGAGGACCTGCCGTTTTATAAAATGTGCGTCAATGACGCAGTGTTTGCACATTTTAGTGGTCCACTGCATGCCACGTTGTGTATCATACTGTTTGTCGGCGCTGTATAAGCGAATTTTAGTTTTTTTTGTTAAAGTTAATATAAGTAGTGAGAGGTTACTGATGATATGACCCAGTGGCGAAGATCCTGGTGCAGGCAGGTTGTGCTGGAACGATTCTTTTAAACAGGAATTGTCTCTCCCAGTCCTACCAAGTTCAGCTACAAATTCTAATGATATCAACAAAATATTTAAATGCAACTTACCTTTCTTGCTCCTGATATTTCCGCCAATTGAACTGATCGATTGCCAAAGCACAGTAACGAAACATTGCAAGTAGGTGGGTGAAAGCCCCCAATATTATGTAATCTAAAACAACAAAAAGTACCACCAGAAACGTTAGGAATCGAGCTCGGATTTCGAGAGCCTACCAGTCAGTCAGAAGAAAGCTGACGCTATAAAAGGGAAGTTATTTCATAGATGCAGCTCCATAATGTCAAGAGTGGTATTTACATCGCATGTTACACATGTTGCATAAAATCGTTCACGGAAGCCTTTCGCAGCTCTTAGCGCTGATTACTGACCCGAGACGAGTGGCTGTCAGCTGCCCACACGATTGCAATCAGCCACATGGACAACACGACTGTGTAAACGTTGAATAGCCCGTGTTCCAATATGATGGCACGCAGTATCGTGCTACCAAAAATATACTGTAAAGCTCAGTAAATATCAGCACACGCGCTTGGCTTAATAATAACATTTAATGTTTAAATAAAGGACAGAGCGCTGTGATTTCGCAGCCTTATTAAATATATTGTGTGATGTCATTTATTAGAAAATAAAGTTTTTCGAGGTTTACCAAATGACAGAACTCTCGTTGCATTCGAAAATTTCTCTTGGTAAGGGTGGATTCAAACTTCACTGCAACTTTATGTATTTTCGTAACACTCTCTTGCCAAAAATTTACACTGCTTGCGTTATTTAGAATCAGAACTTGATTTTAAGGAGCAGCTGCATTGTTTCTACAGCTACATCAGCGATAATACAACCACATAACGAACAAGGAAATAGTTTGCGTCCGAGAACAAAGAAGAAAAATGTTACTATACTGTCTTGTACTATAGCAAAAATATTCGTGGGAAAAATCCAAACAAGTGTTTTTCTCTAATACTTGTTACGGAACTCGATGAAATTTGAGGCAGATGATATATCTTTCCTGTTCACTATCTATCCATACTGTTGGCTGAAGTAAATAAAACACGGTATTATGCTAATGTTAACATAAAAAAGTACCTGTAGTATCGTTCAAACAATTATGATCCAGCATTCATAAACGACGATGCAACACATGTTACTAATGAGGAAACTAGATGGATAAAAGCACGATGTAGTAGTTAAGTAAGGCGTCCACGACCCTTGCCAGTAGTATGGACCGTGTGTAGCATGATGATGGGCTGTGTACCAGAAGCTCTTTCAGTTACCTGTCTTGTTGCTGTTGTTGTGGTCTTCAATCCTGAGACTGGTTTGATGCAGCTCTCCATGCTACCCTATCCTGTGCAAGCTTCTTCATCTCCCAGTACTTACTGTAACCTACATCCTTCTGAATCTGCTTAGTGTATTCATCTCTTGGTCTCCCTCTACGATTTTTACCCTCCACGCTGCCCTCCAATGTTAAATTTGTGATCCCTTGATGCCTCAGAACATGTCGTACTAATGGGTCCCTCATTTTTGTCAAGTTGTGCCACAAACTCCTCTTCTCTCCAATTCTATTCAATACTTCATCATTAGTTATGTGATCTACCCATCTAATCTTCAGCATTCTTCTGTAGCACCACATTTCGAAAGCTTCTATTCTCTTCTTGTCCAAACTATTTATCGTCCATGTTTCACTTCCATACATGGCTACACTCCATACAAATGCTTTCAGAAACGACTTCCTGACACTTAAACCTATACTCGATATCAACAAATTTCTTTTCTTCAGAAATGCTTTCCTTGCCATTGCCAGTCTACATTTTATATCCTCTCTACTTCGACCATCATCAGTTATTTTGCTCCCCAAATGACAATACTCCTTTACTACTTTAAGTGTCTCATTTCCTAATCTAATTCCCTCAACATCACCCGACTTAATTCCACTACATTCCATTATCCTCGATTTGCTTTTGTTGATGTTCATCTTATATCCTCCTTTCAAGACACTGTCCATTCCGTTCAACTGCTCTTCCAAGTCCTTTGCTGTGTCTGATAGAATTACAATGTCATCGGTGAACCTCAAAGTTTTTATTTCTTCTCCATGGACTTTAATACATACTCCGAATTTTTCTTTTGTTTCCTTTACTGCTTGCTCCATATACAGATTGAATAACATCGGGGAGGGGCTACAACCCAGTCTCACTCCCTTCCCAACCACTGCTTCCCTTTCGTGCCCCTCGACTCTTACAACTGCCATCTGGTTTCTGTACAAATTGTAAATAGCCTTTCGCTCCCTGTATTTTACCCCTGCCACCTTTAGAATTTGAAAGAGAGTATTCCAGTCAACATTGTCAAAAGCTTTCTCTAAGTCTACAAATGCTAGGAAGGTAGGTCTGCCTTTCCTTAATCTTTCTTCTAAGATAAGTCGTAAGGTCATAATTGCCTCACGTGTTTCAATATTTCTACGGAATCCAAGCTGATCTTCCCCGAGGTTGGCTTCCACCAGTTTTTCCATTCGTATGTGACTTAGTATGTGATTATCTTGCTTCACTACATATATTGCAATCTGAGCACAGTTTGCATGGTACTCATTAATAATGGCACCGAATACCAGAAGGAAAAAGGAAAAATATTTGGAGTTGATATCACTCTTTCACCATTGTAAAGAAACGTGTGTGATATTCAGCAGTTATTATTTTCAATATACTTCCCGAAGAACTCAGAAAATCTGAGTGATTAACTACAAGTCTTTAATTACAAGTAGATAGATTTCCTTTGGCAAATACTTTCTGTAAAAGAGTTCCTCACAGCATTTGAGAACGTTGCCTTTCAATGTACTATTTATTCGTATATCCCCTTACGCGATTTTTGATGTTTTATTAATTAGATTTTCTTTTCTTTATAAATTTTCCAATCAGCATTTCATGCACTGTACATTTAATTCGTTCCATGAATAAGTATTTTTGGTTCGCGTGGTCCTACCCAAACCTGACAAATACGTAAATAAATTCCAAATTCTTGAACACAGTGCTCGCTGGTGGGAAATAAATTCTAATAATAATGCTACTATAGTGGACTATATAGACCGTAGCGGATCTGAAGACTACTTAGAACTAACTATGTCGTAGTATATCACTACAGTACCCGCACTCTCGTTTACATTAAGAAGTCCTATGATCATCATTATTATAACTATTATTACAGTTTTAATATAGGTATAATTATTAGTTATTTCTGACCGATAACATTATTAAGAAATGAGAAGTAATATATACATGGTAAGTCACAAGGTAATGCATGTCTTAAATAATTTAAATAAGAAACATGTGAGAATAAAAATGTACATGTGCAGTAGGTATATCGTTCTCTTTCCTTTCTTGCTTCAGTCCTCCATGAATTACCGTATTCCAAGGTCGTCCAATATTACTTCCAACATGTTGCCAAATAAATATTTTGTGTTAGCGACCGTTTTGGTTTCCAAGTTGATCACTTCTCTGTAATGATGTAATTTCAGGAACAGCTGACATTATAGTCCTTCCATGGAAGAAAACCTGATGTCTACTGACTGCTTTTTTAGCCAAAAGGGTCACCCTGCAGTTAATAGCTCTGGCGACAGTTTTTTTGTCGAAGTTCAGCAGTGTAATAGGCTGCATATTTTCTAAGTTTTCAGTCTATTCTTTGGTACGAGAACTATTTTTCACCCTTTACCCTCGTTGGGCACAGTCTCACTACGAATTATGTTATTTAAAACGGCAGTGAAAGTAGTCCCAATAATATCCCAGCATTTGTGATGGAACGCTTTGAGGATTTCGTCTAGTCCTAGAGCTTTATGAGCTGATGATTTAACAATGAATTCAAATATTTCATCCACTCTGAAATTAGCTGCAAATTCTCTGTCGTCTTCTGTGATTCCTCTGTTTAACGTTGGTGTGCCTACAGGTATCAAAACTTCATTTGTGTAACTCAAGGAGTAGAGTTCTGGTATTGACGTTGTATGTCGTTCAACATCTCCTTTCACCATCCCGGTTTGCACTTGGTCTTGGAATATGCGCCTGCGGTAGATTTGATGTTTGATGAGGTGATAAAGGGATGTTGTCACGGATTCTACTATGGATATTGCGTTGTATTTGATCTTCATCCCATCTAACTGTTTCCTTCTGCTGGTAGTGACTTTCGCTTTAGTTGTCCTTATATGTTGCAAGTGCTCGTTTGTAAGGTGGGATTTTTAGGTAGACCTCTAAGGACGGCGAAGCAAAATTCCATGGCTTTCTCTATTTTATTGGTTTCATATCTTCCATGAGTTTATAGTCATGTTTGCAAGCGTCTTCGGGTCCACGAGTCGGCCTTTGACTTGGAATTGTCAACTAAATGTAGGCAGATGATCCAAGTTACTCTGACAGCGTAACTAAGTGAGAGACGATTATCATTCATTGGCCACGATGCCGTTTTGCGGGCTGATTTCTAGGCTCAACTTAACAAGTAAAGCACAGTGATCTGAAAATGGAACAGGGGTGACATCACTAGTGAGTACTCGTTGACGAATGTTGTTAGTTATGTACATTCTATCAATTCAGCTACCCGAAATCGACCGCAGTAAACAATATTTCAAAAATGTGGCGTACTGTAATACCCATGCATCCTTGAGCCGCAAATTCTAATACCATACAAGTTAAAATTCGGCCGGTGTTCATTCACTTGAAGTAAAGAGTTAAAATCTATTTCTATAGATTAGGCGGGTTATGTCTGAGGAGATAAATTATGTCATCTGTAAACAAGGTAACCCGTCCGGCCATTTTGATACTGCATAAAGGGGCGTAAACGTTTAGACGGGTGAGATCGTAAGTTTTGCAAACGATTCCTCTCCCGGATTCTAGTTTCTCAATATCTCTAACTGGGATACCTTCACGCATAAGAATGACCGAGAGTCGGACTCATATACACTGAAGCGCCAAACATACTGATATAGCCATGCGTATTCAAATACAGCGATACGTAAAAAGGCAGAATACGGTGCTGCGGTCGGCAACACCTATATAAGGCAACAAGTCTCTGACGCAATTGTTAGATCCGTTACTGCTGCTATAACGGCAGGTAATCTAGATTAAAGCGAGATTGAATGTGGTGTTACAGTCGGCGCACGAGCCATGGGACACAGCATCTCCCAGGCAGCGATAAAGTGGGGATTTTCCTGTACAACGATTTCAAAAGTTAACCGTGAATATAAGGAAACCGGTAAAATACCGAACCTCTGAGAACGCTGCCTCCGGAAAAAATACTGCTGGAATGAGACCAACGACGACTGAAGAGAATCGTTCAACGTGACAGAAGTGCTACCCTTCCACATATTGCTTCAGATTTGAATGCTGGGCCATCAGAAATTGTCAGCGTGCGAACCAGTCGATGGAACATCATCGATATGTGGTTTCGGAGCCGAAGGCCCACTCGTGTACCCTTGATGACTGTCCGACACGAAGTTTTACGCCTCGCCCGGGTCCATCAACACCGACACTGGACTGCTGATGGCTGGAATCATGTTGCCTGGTCGGACGAGTCACGTCTCAAATTGTATCGAGTGGATGGACATGTACGAATATGGAGACAACCTCATGAATCTATGGGCCCTACATGTTAGCTGGGGACTATTGAAGTGGTGGAGGCTCTGTAAAGTTGTGGGGCCTCTGCAGTTGGAGTGATACGGGACCCTTGACACGCCTATATGCGACCCTGACAGATGACACATACGTAAGCATACTGTATGATCATCTGCATCCATTCACGTCCATTGTGCGTTCCCACAGATTAGGAAATTCCAGCAGGACAATGCGACACCCCACACACCCAGAATTGCTACAGAGTGGCTCCAGGAACACTCTTCTGAGTTTAAACGCTTCCTCTGGCCACCAAACTCTCCAGACATGAACATTATTGAGCATATCTGAGGTACCTTGCAGGTGCTGTTCAGAAGAGGTCTCCCCCTCGTACTCTTACGGATTTATGGACTGCCCTGCAGAATTCATGGTGACAATTCCCTCCAGCACTACTCCAGACATTAGTCGAGTCCATGCCACGTCATGTTGCGGCACTTCTGCGTGCTCGCGGGGGCCGTAAACAATATTAGGCAAGTGTACCAGTTTCTTTGGCTCTTCAATGGATGCACTGCTGCACTGCAGCTATCTTCAAATCAGACGTGATTCTGTTAATGTTCAGGGTATGCCTTTGACATTATTTAATTACCTTGTTTTGCAGTATCTTTATTACAAAAGGATTAATAATTGATTACAGTATAGAATTCTCTCTGCCGTGTCAATCCGAATCAAATCTCCCTTTTACTACCACAGTTAGTTTTCTTTTTTAGTCATCAGTCTTCTGACTGGTTTGAGGCGGCCCGCCACAAATTCCTCTCCTGCGCCGACCTCTTCATCTCAGAGTAACTCTTACAATCTGTGTCCTCAGATATATGCTGGATGTATTCCAATCTCTGTCTTCCTCTGCAGTTTTCGCCCTCTACAGATCTCTCTAGTACCATCGGTGTTATTCCCGGTTGTCTTAACGTATGTCCTATCGTCCTGTCTTCTTGTCAACGTTCTCCGTATACTACTTCCCTCGCCGATTCTTTGGAAAACCTCCTCATTACTTATCTTACCAGTGCACTTCATTTTCAACACTCTTCTGTAATACCACATCTCGAATGCTTAGATTCTCTGCTTTCTCGGTTTTCACGCAGTCCATGTTTCACTACCATACGATGCTGAACGTCAAACGCACATTCTCACAAATTTCTTCCTCAAATTAAGGCCTATGTTCGATACTAGTGAGAAGTCTCTTGGCCAGGAATGCCCTTTTTCCAGTGCTAGTCTGCCTTTTATGATCTCCATCCTCCGTCCGTCATGGGTTATTTTGCTCCCTAGGTAGCAGAATTCCTTAACTTCATATACTTATTGAACACCAATCCTGATTTTAAGTTATTGGCTGTTATAATTTCTCTTCCTTCTCATTACTTTCGTCTCTTTTTATTTACTCGTAACCCATATTCAGTACTCATTACCCTAATCGATTTAGTAGATCCACTTTCGTTGACGATAGCAATGTCATGAGCGAGTCTTATAATTGATATCCTTTCACCTTGAGTTTTAATTCCACTCTTGCACCTTTCTTTTATTTCCATCATTGATTATTCGATGTAGAGACTGAGCAGTAGGGGCGAGAGTTTACATACCTGTCTTACACCCTTTTAAACCCGAGCACTTCGTTCCCGTTCTTACACTTATTATTCTCTCTTGGCTCTTGTACATATTGTGTATTACCCGTCTTTCCCTACGGCTTACGCCTATTTTCCTCACAATTTGGAACATCGTCAACCATTTGATGTTGTCGAACGCTTTTTCCAGGCTGACAGATCTTATGAATGTGTCTTGATCTTTCTTTAGTCTTGTTTCAATTGCCAATTGCAACGCCAGAATTGGTTCTCTGGTGCTTTTACCTTTCCTAAATCCAAACTGATCGTCACCTAACACATCTTCAGTTTTCTATTCCAGTCTTATTGTATTCCATTATTATTTGTAACGGTATAATAATCATCTTCATTACTGAAACTGGAACATGGAGGGTATTTGTGTAAATCCCTGGAAACCTTAGTCTGCTTTTTAAATGGATAAATAAATGAATAAGTAAGCCATGGTTGCATTTAGACGTGCGTGACGTATGAGTGATGATAGGAGTTTGTTTGTAAACGAATACATATTTGGAGAGAAATGTTATTAAAACATTCAGAAAGAAGTGAGAGAGCTTCTGAAGGGACTGAAAAAATTAAGGATACAGCAGCTGGAACGAAGAGAGGGCAGTATTTTTTCTCGATTACTGCTGTTAAGTAAAAGAAATCATCATGTTGTACAATTGCAAATATCGTATTTTAAATGTTAAGGGCTGGCCATTCTGGATGCCCAGTTGTGTGTTCTGGAAGCTCTGGTATTGGTTCTCCAGTGTTTGCGGAAATGCGGCGTCAAGAATGCTTACTCAACAGGGACATTCTTTATTGCGTGACGGTACTTTGTCAAAAGCAGTCCTGATGGAAATGCCGTAGAGAGATCTCCCACCTCTGGTAGTAACAACAGCGCCAATCCGACTCAGCGTCAAGTCCGACTGAGCTTGCATGACGGATACAGGTACGTCATTACATGCTCTTTCAGCTGTAAGCTAGAGTTCATGAATGTTAGTGAGTGGTGGGTGGTGGTGTATCCATCACTTAGGAACGCTTGACCATCATAGATGGATCAGGTATCTGGAGAATTTGCTCGCGGAAGCAACAGTCGAACATCCTTTGTATCCAGGTCAGTTAGGAAAACACGGGCCGCGCGGGGTAGCCGAGCGGTCTCTGGGCGCCTTGTCATGATTCGCGCGGTTCCCCCCGTCGGAGGTTCGAGTCCACCCTCGGGCATGGGTATGTGTGTTGTCCTTCGCTTTGTTTAAGTTACATTATGTGGTATGTAAGCTTAGGGACAGATGACCTGAGGAATTTGGTCCCATAAGACCTTACCACAAATTTCCAAAAATTATGAAAACACGAGCAACATAAGGTCTCGCGTTACTTGTGAATGATAAGGTCCAGGAGATATGCAATAGCAGTCACAGCCCCTGCCCTTTATAGGTCATAAATGTAACGGTTTCTGTTGAGCGAACCATAGATGTTCCTGTAACGTACACAGTGGTACCATGTACCATCACACCGTATAAGGACGACGAATGCAATCTGGCAACGTTCGTTTCTCTTGGAGACTCCACACATACACACGTCACTCATGATGCTGTACGGAGAACCGAGACTCATATATGTCGCCATTCCTGTGCCCATTGTTTCCTTTCAGCGGGACTCTTTCTGGTGTCGCATCATTGGAAGCCATAACAATTGACGCGGTACTATGAGTGTCATGTGTTCCAAACGTCGTAGTAAAGTTGGTACTTGTCTTGCAGTAAACAAGCGCACTTCCTGACCCAAGTCTTCACAGCCGAGTGAAAAATATGTCCCTCCTATCCAGCGTCAGTCACGTGGGACCACTGAGATCCTACACTGACTCCCATGACTCGTATAGTACAGTATACAGATGCAAAGTTACAGATGGACATGTCTTCAAAATGACGACATTTAGAATTATTTACAAAGAAATTACTTCTGTACTACGGTCATAATATTTATTTGTAGATTTATAATTTTGCTGTAGTATACTGATCGGAAATTTTGATTTCCTTAGATTCAGTAAGGAAACAGGACTAAAATCCACTATTCTGGTAACAGATTATGACCAGTTCGTGGACAATCATTCACTAGTATACCTGCATTGAGAGGAAAGATACCAGACCTAATGGTTTGTGTCGTCTCAGTAGAAACCGAATGTGTTTGAGGTAGGAGGTTGGTAATCGCCAGTCGAGCTAGGTAGGAGCAGTAGGCCGCTCTCCTACAGTAGAGGGGTTCAAATCCCCATACAGACATGATTTTATTTTCCGTTGTTTTCCTTGGCATCGTTGGCTAATGAAATAGACTGCATTTCCCCTTTTTTTGTTGGTTTCGGTAAATGCATGAAATGGAGTACATGAATGTACGCAGCGTATAGGCAGACATAATTTAATACTTCTGTTGCCATGCGAATGTAATGGTAGCTCAAGCGTGTGACACAATCTAGGCGACTTCTACATTTTATTGGAAAGTATCGGTTAAGCAGATCAGAAGTGTTTTTTTTTATTTTTTTTTATTTTTTTTTTTATTGTCATCGGTCTACTGACTGGTTTGATGCGGCCCGCCACGAATTCCTTTCCTGTGCTAACCTCTTCATCTCAGAGTAGCACTTGCAACCTACGTCCTCAATTATTTGCTTGACGTATTCCAATCTCTGTCTTCCTCTACAGTTTTTGCCCTCTACAGCTCCCTCTAGTACCATGGAAGTCATTCCCTCATGTCTTAGCAGATGTCCTATCATCCTGTCCCTTCTCCTTATCAGTGTTTTCCACATATTCCTTTCCTCTCCGATTCTGCGTAGAACCTCCTCATTCCTTACCTTATCAGTCCACCTAATTTTCAACATTCGTCTATAGCACCACATCTCAAATGCTTCGATTCACTTCTGTTCCGGTTTTCCCACAGTCCATGTGTCACTACCATACAATGCTGTACTCCAGACGTACATCCTCAGAAATTTCTTCCTCAAATTAAGGCCGGTATTTGATATTAGTAGACTTCTCTTGGCCAGAAATGTCTTTTTTGCCTTAGCGAGTCTGCTTTTGATGTCGTCCTTCCTCCGTCCGTCATTGGTTATTTTACTGCCTAGGTAGCAGAATTCCTTAACTTCATTGACTTCGTGACCATCAATCCTGATGTTAAGACTGGTCATTCCGTTCAGAAGATCATTTAATTCTTCTTCACTTTCACTCAGGATAGCAATGTCATCAGCGAATCGTATCATTGATATCCTTTCACCTCGTATTTTAATTCCTCTCCTGAACCTTTCTTTTATTTCCGTCATTGCTTCCCCGATGTACAGATTGAAGAGTAGGGGCGGAAGGCTACAGCCTTGTCTTACACCCTTCTTAATACGAGCACTTCGTTCTTGATCGCCCACTCTTATTATTCCCTCTTGGTTGTTGTACATATTGTATATGACCCGTCCCTCCCTATAGCTTACCCCTACTTTTTCAGAATCTCGAACAGCTCGCACCATTTTATATTGTCGAATGCTTTTTCCAGGTCGACAAATCCTATGAAAGTGTCTTGATTTTTCTTTAGCCTTGCTTCCATTATTAGCCGTAACGTCAGAATTGCCTCTCTCGTCCCTTTACTTTTCCTAAAGCCAAACTGATCGTCACCTAGCGCATTCTCAATTTTCTTTTCCATTCTTCTGTATATTATTCTTGTACGCAGCTTCGATGCATGAGCTGTTAAGCTGATTGTGCGATAATGCTCGCACTTGTCAGCTCTTGCCGTCTGCGGAATTGTGTGAATGATGCTTTTCCGAAAGTCAGATGGTATATCGCCAGACTCATATATTCTACACACCAACGTGAATAGTCGTTTTGTTGCCACTTCCCCCAATGATTTTAGAAATTCTGATGGAATGTTATCTATCCCTTCTGCCTTATTTGACCGTAAGTCCTCCAAAGTTCTTTTAAATTCCGATTCTAATACTGGATCCCCTATCTCTTCTAAATCGACTCCTGTTTCTTCTTCTATCACATCAGACAAATCTTCACCCTCATAGAGGCTTTCAATGTATTCTTTCCACCTATCTGCTCTCTCCTCTGCATTTAACAGTGGAATGCCCGTTGCACTCTGAATGTTACCACCGTTGCTTTTAATGTCACCAAAGGTTGTTTTGACTTTGGTGTATGCTGAGTCTGTCCTTCCGACAATCATATCTTTTTCGATGTCTTCACATTTTTCCTGCAGCCATTTCGTCTTAGCTTCCCTGCACTTCCTATTTATTTCATTCCTCAGCGACTTGTATTTCTGTATTCCTGATTTTCCCGGAACATGTTTGTACTTCCTCCTTTCATCAATCAACTGAAGTATTTCTTCTGTTACCCATGGTTTCTTCGCAGCTACCTTCTTTGTACCTATGTTTTCCTTCCCAGAAGTGTACATGGATGTAAATGGGTTTGTTTATTTATTTAGATTGCTTTTTGTGGTGTGCGTGCTGTAAGCCCTTCGGTACACACACCATCAGATTATTTGACTTGTCCCTCTAACGAAGTAGGCGAGTGTCAGTAATTTGTCTCGTGGTCTTATCGTGGCGTGTTTATCTTCCGCCGTTAGGTCAGACGATAGAAATGCCACTTGCAGGCTTAGAGTAGCAGATTGACGGTGCCCAACTTTAAACAGAACTTGATTAATTTTCACATTTATTAAAATAATAAAAATCATAGATATTACGTAACTTGATTCTGGATGCTGTTTACAATTGACAATCTGAAGTTCCTTTGGTCTTGGTACGTTAATCTTATTCTCACATATCTCTGATACTTGACAAAGTGTCTATAGAATTCTCTTCATGGCTATGTACAGGAATATGATAATCTTATTAGACGCAGACTGAAACTTGACTATAGACTAATGCAGATTGACTAATCGCAGTTCTGTACACTCGTTATAATACGTCGAGCGTTCAGGTATCACTGCACGAGTGTGATCCGCGAGGAGAAAAGGTTCTACGTTACCAGCGATCTCATTGGCTGCGTTACATATTAATACGCGGATCGGCGGAAGCAGAATTTGGTCCGTCTTTATGGCAGCGCCATCTCGTAGAGCGGAGACGGACGAGCGCTGCGCCTGCGCTGTTGTGCTTAGCGGGACGCGCTCTATTGGGAAAGTTGTGTACGCGCTGACTACGCGGAACTATGTACACAACACTTTTAATTTGTATAATAACAGTCGCCGTTTCCTTAGGCTTCAAAGTTAGAAGACAACTAACAGAGAACAACTAACGTTATTTTCCTCTTGCGTTGCTCAGTCTACAGACGCAATATCTGACTATGGTCCAAAAAACATGAAATTTGTCGTTATTCGTATTTCATTCTGAAATGGATTCGCTTATGAATTAGGAGAACATGTTCAGAATTAATACTACATAGGTTATGGCCCAGAAAGGAAGAATTCGGGATTAACAAGTTGTCAACGACGAGAACAAGCTCTTAATGGTCAGGGTTACAGAATGAAATGTGCCATGTACTTTTCAAAACATATTTCCTGTTATTTATGGAAACTGATTCTGGTAAACCATTGAATAATTGAACTTGTGTGGTTCAACTAGGCTTTCAACCCCACTCCTCCCGACTCACAGTCCAGTGCCTTACCAAGTTCGTCAGCTCACCGTGTTTGGTGGAAATACTCCGTAGTTAACATGTGCAGGACACTTTGTAAAAAAATCTGTTATTTGATAATTCTTAGACAAATACATTGATAGCAGAACAGAACATGCCGTGTTGCACGTTATTTTTAACAGTTCCCCGTACGTAAAGAGAATGAAAGTAGACTGGCGAGATTGGTCAAGGGCACATATTTGAAAATTACAAAGGCTGTATATGTATCTTTGAAGGGAAAATCTATTTATTCTCCAGTTTACATAGCTAAACACAGAAATCGCTTACAAGGACGCTCAATTCATGTATACTTACGATCGAATGGAAATTTTAAAACTCATTTTAAAAATACGCGAGCAGTCCCAGGAATAACTGTTAAATATTGACACAGGCAGCATCCCCTATCCTCGGCTCGCATCCATCTCTGTAAACGGCTCGCCACGTCACTAATTGGATGATTCTGTTCTGCACACACATATTGCTCTGAAAGAAATAATAACAGCCCAGCCCCCAGTGTTTATATACTTTTGCTAAGCTTGATGGACCGGTACGCCCCGAGGTCATTCAACTGCGCCGTGGGCATAGTGCTCTAGGGCGTGCTGTTGTGTGCAGATTTTGTGAGATGTTTATTCAACGTCCTGTCAATCTCTTGCCTGATATACCATTCAGTTTTTCCCATTCTCGTTTGTCCAGTGTTAAAAATTTTCTCGGTCGGTTCTCAGTTCTGCTTCTGTCAAATGCTTGTTTTTATTTAATTTCGCTGGTTTTTCTACTCTGGCGGTACTAATAACGCGCCGGTAGATATGCGGTCTGCTTTTTGCCGAACGACTTTTGCAACTCCATATGACTCCGACCCATGTTACCATCATTGGACTATTTTTCTATATTATTTACTTCAGCATATGATACATCAGTTCGTCGTATCACTGTAAATTCTAGAAAATGTTGCTTGCTTGTATTACGTCGTTTTTCTAGTTTCTCTTCTGTGATGTCAGATCGCAAACGCGGCACTGTTGTGAATATTAGTCTCTTAGTGATACGAGGAGTGTTTAATAAGTAATGGAAAATACAGCCGCTATAGTTTGATGAAGTTCCGCTACGTGGCGACGCTAAAGCAGCCTTCAAAACGGCGTCTGTAAAAAAGAATTTCGTTAAAATACGTTGATTTAAGTCTAACGTATAGTTTGCATTGCAGAAATGCAAAAAACGTAAACAATTACAAGCGATGAGCAAAAAACGAAGTAAAAAAAGTGAAACAGAAGAGCAGAACGTCATCGAATAAGACACAAAAATGTTCTTCTTCGAAGTCGGTCTGCTCGTTTAACAATTCTTGTTGCAAACTTTTGTGCTAACTATACATTCACATTTCTTCTAAAACATCCTATAATAGACTTTTTGGAGCATTATGCAGAATTTTTATACTGTCATTTATACTACTTAGTGAGTGCTCACTCCTTAATAGATGCTGTCCAAATACAGATTTGTTACATGCTACTCCAGTGAAACGCTCTTGGAAGCGGATACTGAAGTAATGCTCCATTTGTCATACATATAATATACACAGTCCTTACATTTAATTTTGTAAACTCTAGAGTGGTGAAACTCGGTCGGGTGGTTATGTCATTTAAAACAGTGTGAATTGGGATACCTTGTTTATACAATTTTGGTTGAACCTTCAACGTGGGAAATTGTTGATTCATCACTCTTAGATGTTCTTTCTCTTTTAGCGTATATGAGAAATTGTCATTTAATAACTTTCAAATTTGTGTTAGAGCCTCATAGCAGGCATATATATAAATATTCTTTCTCTTTTTGCATGAATGAGAAATTATTGTAATCTGATTTCAAATTCGTATATGGAGCCTCATGGTAGGCAATTATGTGAACAGAATATTCTAATTTGCCCATCTTACAAACTAAATAAAAAGTTAATTCGCTTAAGATGGTATATTACTTCGAAAAACTTTAAAAATTAAAAATATTTTTGAACTAGGCCATGCACTCTTTATTACTGACATTAAAAGTGATTTTAAGTTCAAGTAAATATTACACAGGTTTTCTTGAAACTACATTAAACTTTAACCTTTTTTCAGTAATAAGGTACACTGCCAAAAGACGGTATGGCTGTGGGTAATTTTTCTGCTGGGAATTAGCAGATATGTTCATGAATTAAATTGATTTTCGAAGCATATCCTGAAATTAAAGCAAAAACTATTTAATACAAAAGATACATTGCTGTTGTGTTAATACTTAATATGGGCGAAAAAGATAACACTGCACAAAACCCAAGCAGCATGCATTTTTGTAATTTACAGTATAACATGATCAAATTAAGTTAATTTTATGGATTTCACTATTATGAATAGTAGGAATAGGCATCAATTCCACTGTTTTAGAAAGCCTACAAATTTTGACGCAATTATTAATTCCCAATCATGCCATCCCGATAAATATAAAAATACATTCATCTCCATAAAACTAAAAAAGAAATTTTGAATTCTGAAGCAAGTTACGTGAGCAAATGATTACCGTACTGAAGAAGAGGACGCTATTCTGAAGTATCACCTTTAAAACCAATCAATTTCGACTATAAAACATTATGTGGGCCTCATTTACGATAGCACATGTCGGTTATTTAGAAATATAAATTGTCACTACAGATTCCATACAACTGAAACTGAAAACGGATAAAGAGCCCGCCATGTCAATATCCGTTTCATAAGACGTACTACTGGAGAAGTATGTAACAAATCTGTTGCGCATTGTCTTAAAAAAATAATGTTGCCAGGGCCTTATGCACACTTGAAAAGACACGTAAAGAGAAGGAGTACAGTGTCACGATAGTATTGATCGGTGAGTGTACCGTACTGAAAGATTTGGAGGTCAGTACGCCAACGCAACATTATGTTCACCACACCATAACACCTGGCCCACCGGAACGATTATGCTCGGTAATATTCCTGGTCGAATTACATGTTTCCACCTCTCGTCGTATGAGCGTACGACCAGCATTGTCAACGTGGTCATTTTGGTGGTCCAGATGTTATGGTGTGGAGTGGCACGATGTTGCATTCGGTCCAGACTTTATTTTTATGGATGACAATGCGCGACCGCATCGAACAGCGCACGTCCAAGGGCTCGTGTAACAAAAGGATATTCGGCGAATGGAGTCGCCTGCTCGTTCCCCATCGACCACGTGTGGGTTGTGTTGGGGAGACGTGTATCAGCACGCCCACATGCATCAACGACCAAGAAGAAGCTGACAGCCACGCAGGTGGAGGAGTAGAGCATTCATTCCTTTCCGTGGTTATCATGCACACTGCTTTATTATGTCCAGTGGACCATCATGAATAGCAGTGACTTCAGTGTAACCATTGTCGGTGAATGAAATTGTCATTTATGAGAGTCTCATTGCGTATTTGTTACAGTTACCTTCTGCACTATGCTGTACCAGTTCTTTCTATGTATGGTGCAAATCGCATCGAATTAAATTACTTGACTGTGACACATCATGCGAAAGCTACACTACTGGCAATTAAAATTGCTACACCACGAAGATGACGTAATACAGACGCGAAATTTAACCGACAGGAAGAAGATGCTGTGATATGCAAATGATTAGCTTTTCAGAGCATTCACACAAGGTTGCCGCAGGTGGCGACACCTACAACGTGCTGACATGAGGAAAGTTTCCAACCGATTTCTCATACACAAACAGCAGTTGACCGGCGTTGCGTGGTGAAACGTTGTTGTGATGTCTTGTGCAAGGAGGAGAAATGCGTACCATCACGTTTCCGATTTTTATAAAGACCGGATTGTAGCATATCGCGATTGCGGTTTGTCGTATCGCGACGTTGCTGCTCGCGTTGGTCGAGATCCAATGACTGTTAGAAGAATATGGAATCGGTGGGTTCAGGAGGGCAATACGGAACGCATTGCTGGGTCCCAACGGCCTCGTATCACTAGCAGTCGAGATGACAGGCATCTTATCCGCATGGCTGTAACGCATCGTGCAGTCACGTCTCCATCCCTGAGTCAACAGATGGGGACGTTTGTAAGACAACAACCATCTGCATGAACAGTTCAACGACGTTTGCAGCAGCATGGACTATCAGGTCGGAGACCATGGCTGCGGTTACCCTCGACGCTGCATCACAGATAGGAGTGCCTGCGATGGTGTACTCAGCGACGAACCTGGGTGCACGAATGGCAAAACGTCATTTTTTCGGATGAATCCACGTTCTGTTCACAGCATCATGATGGTCGCATCCGTGTTTGGCGACATCGTGGTGATCGCACGTTGGAAACGTGTATTCGTCATCGCCATAATGGCGTATCACCCGGTGTGATGGTATGGGGTGCCATTGGTTACACGTCTCGGTCACCTCTAGTTCGCATTGACGGAACTTTGATAAGTGGACGTTACATTTCAGATGTGTTACGACCCAAGGCTCTACCCTTCATTCGATCCCTGCGAAACCCTTCATTTCAGCAGGATAATGCACGACCGCTTGTTGCAGGTCCTGTATGGGCCTTTATGGATACAGAAAATGTTCGACTGCAGCCCTGGCCAGCACATTCTCCAGATCTCTCAACAATTGAAAGCGTCTGGTCAATGGTGGCCGAGCACCTGTCTCGTCACAATACGCCAGTCACTACTCTTGATGAACTGTGGTATCGTGTTGAAGCTGCATCGGCAGCTGTACCTGTACACGACATCCAAGCTCCATCTAACTCAATGCCCAGGCGTATCAAGGCCGTTATTACGGCCAGAGGTGGTTGTTTCGGGTACCGTTTTCTCAGGATCTATGCACCCAAATTGCGTGAAAATATAATCACATGTCAGTTCTAGTATAATATATATGTCCAATGAATACCCGTTTATCATCTGCATTTCTTCTTGGTGTAGCAATGTTAATGGCCAGTAGTGTACATTTGCCCTTAAATTTGCACACCAGTGCACCATAAAGCTAAGAATATAGCTATGGATTTTACATAAAAACTAGAAGTTTCGATGGGAAGAGATGCGGATTAGCACGTTAACGAGGGATTGTTGTGATGAAGACCGATAATATAGCATAAAATGAAAGAAAGCGATCGCTGTCTCTCTCACTCGGACATCAGACATAATGCCCTCCTTTTTGAAACTGAGATAATTTATCTAAACAGCTTAAATTTTGTATAATTTTTCACCCGGTTCTAGTTGATCTCATACATCTATTATTTTTATCAGAATGCATCTGCTCCACAAGGTGGCCAATGTTTATATCCTTGATCCCACTACTTCAATTGAATACCTATGTAAGTGCTTATTCTACTTCTCCTAATCCACTTTTAAGTATTTGCTATATAACTGGAATACGTTGTCCAAAGAAACGTGAGAAATAGAATTTTCCTCTGAGGACGACATATTTTAAAGATACGCAGTAGATCGTAATTCGTTGCATGTTCACCTCGCATACTTTTAGCAATTTTATGCAGGCAGACGGTGGACGTTCCGCAGAGCATTTGGATGGTGCAGGCCTTTTCCTTTCTGTTGTGAAAAATTTCTTTAGTTGTGTAAAACGTTGAGGGGTAAAAGCTAAACCTAAGCAAATGGTTAGAGAAACAAATATGCAGTAACTTCCTGATAGATTAAATCAATACTTCAGACGAGTATTAAAACACTCTTGCCTTCCACTGAAGAAACTCATCCTAAAGAACGTTTCCTGATTTTTCATTCTGCAGAGGTACATACACTGTAACAGAAGTCCCAGGCAGAGATTCAGTTCTTAGACCAGGGTCTTTCCCGGTGCTATACAAACTTTGAAACTGTCGAGAAGATTCAAAGGAACGCATGTTGGCCTATAAATTGAAAATTTGCACTATAAATAATGAACGGCTTCTCAGCTTTATACATCTGTGATTTTTCCAGATTTCATTAGTGTCGACGTACCTCCAATCCTAATAGCTGGGAGAAGATATCTAGTGAATGTGCACTTCTTTGTTAATTGTTTTACACGTACATCTAGGTATGTATCGAGTTATTACAAATATATATTCCTAGCATTTTTTGTGTAATACGGTCCATGAAGAGAAATACCAGTTATTGATATGTTATGAATTTTACTGGAGTACCCGTCTGCCCTGGTAGCTGAGTGGTCAGCGTGACAGACTGTCAATCCTAAGGGCCCGGGTTCGATTCCCGGCTGGGTCGGAAATTTTCTCCGCTCAGGGACTGGGTGTTGTGTTGTCCTAATCATCGTCATTTCATCCCCATCGACACGCAGGTCGCCGAAGTGGCGTCAAATCGAAAGACCTGCACCAGGCGAACGGTCTACCCGACGGGAGGCCCTAGCCACACGACATTTCCACTGGAGTACCCGAACGTTTGGGATCTGTTTCTAATAAGGTTTTGAAATTAAAAGCATTTGTAGTGTAATGTTTTGATAGCGTTTGTGTACATGCAACAGCGACAGAGGAGTGCCAAGCTTCTTTAATTGTAGCCGTATGGTAAGTGGAGAACAACTTCTTGAATGCCCTGCGAGAACGAGGTCGAACTCGTTTGCATCTGCCGTCTTTCTTCTGCGTTTCGCTATTCCTGGAGAAATTGAATCTAAATGGGCTCTACGCCGTTATTGTCAACTGAACTTTGTAAATTATAGTTCAAGTTATAATTGAGTAGTTACGCTCAAACATCTTAAGGTCTAATGATAGTGTCTACCAGGGCGAAGCCTTTAAATAATACAATTTTGCATGCAGTTTCCATGAACATGTTTCCTCAGTCATTAGACTACTTCGCCGGTAACACCAACCAAACTTATGCCAGCGGAATTACACGTCAAGGATCCTTGAAAGCATTATGACAAATACATAATTAATGGCCGGCGGCCAGGTGACAATTTTGTAATTGATGAAGGTGCTTCATGATTTGTAGAAATTAGTAACTATTCTGGAGAATCTTAAGCTTAGATACAGAGAGCTTTACAGCGCAGTGGCCTAGCAAAAAATCAGGTTAAACTTATACTAAAGCCCACCTCTGCATAGTGTCTCTTATATTCACTCAAACAGGATTTATAAGAAATCGGCAGCATTAATTCATCTACAAAAGTAGTACAAAAGACCAACGTAAGAAAAGCGATTAATTTCAGAGGCCAGAGGAAAATAAACAAGAGTAGCTGTAGTATATACGAACTGAATCAACTAATCCCGGTGGGCAGGTTCGGTAAGTAAACAACTAGCGAGATAATTATCACACAGGCAACTACTTTGGAAAATAACATATGGCAAGTAATGCGGACTTAATGTAATCAACTAGCCAGCTGCCCCACCAAAATAGATACCTCTTTCATAGATGTATTACAAAATAAACATTGACACTAAACACTAACCTACTAGAATGCCAAAACCGTCGATGACTTAAAATCTGGGGTGCATTAAATGAACACGACTGCCATAAAACACACTAGATACTACGTGAGGCAGATAGTCTACAGTTGACCTTAACAGTAAGAAACTTTAACACTGTTGTAAAAAAATACTAGACACCTTCAAGAAGATTGGCAAGCATTACATAAAAGAATCAGGGCAGGTAAGCGACAGAATGGTGTCACAGAAAGCACGTCTTGCACACACAACAAGTCAGCCACACTTCTCAGTAACGTGGCCATTAGACAACTAATACACGTCCGCCACAGTCGCGTATTCATGTCCAAAAAATCGGCCAGAGAAGGCCAAGTGTCAAAACACAAACAAGCGGCTTTCGCTCACTACACCGGACCGAAAGAACGACACAAATATCAGGTAGGGTCAGTAGGAACCAGGGACAAAATTCTTGGAACAAACTTACTCCCAGCTACAAAAAGAGCCTCATCATGCTGCCGAAAATACGTGCACGCAACAATTTGCCAAGCAGACTCGCTTCCTTCAGTGATCGAATAGCTGACAGTTGAACTCACGTCGGTGTAATGGCCCCCAATGTCATTCCACGAGGCAAGCCACCACCTTCCAGCTACGTTTGACCTGTAAAATCTTCTCCTATGTGACTTTCATTTACTGACAGGGGTAGAAAAATTGTTGACTGCTTAGTGAGAGAAAAATAGTTAAATAATTTGGAAATCAGATACGCCTGCAATCTGAGGACGATTCTCGACGGAATCATTAGTCGCAGCACACAAAACGGATTTACGTTAGCAAGAGAGCTACGAACGGTTTTTTTATTAGTGCAATATTTCATGATCACGGTTGTTTTACAATCTAGAAAAAAAGTACCTGCCTAGCTTTAGATCGATATGCGGGAGGCAGAGGGCTTCTCTGATGAGCTAACCTGGAGGAAACTGGTCGGGAAATCGGAAAGTTAAGGACTGCAAGCTCTTGAAAAGCGTAATGCGTGAGCGGCCGTTTTGACGCACTACAATCCAACCAGGAATTAATATGTTCTCACTTTCCTCCTTTTACAAACTCGAAGAACCGGTAAACTCCTTCGCCTTCTCTGCAGTAAAAGGTGCCACAGGACTATAATAATAATTATCCATACCGATTTCTTCACTTAAATGGTTATTATTAAATAATGAATGGACATTCTCCGCTCTACCCAAACTACATTCAACGCTCAAAATTTAAGGATACCAGAATGTGACAAAACAAGATCGGCTTTAACATATCTATTGTTTTTCTACAGAGACCATAATATTCCATCTGGCACCGAAATTATTTACTATAGGATTTCAGACCTAACAGAGCGCTCACGCGTCCTTGGTAAACACAGACATCCAGTTGCCCATAGTTGCTAGCAAGTAATTTCCCCATAAATAGACGATCACGGTCCAATATCGGAATCCACCGCTGCTTATGCGCATCCTCATTCATGGCCAGGCGTCCTCTGGTCTTCAAGAAACAGACCAGAGGTGAACTTAGGGCAGAGAAAATCGATACTAGAAAACCAAAGACGTTGCACACGCACGGTACAATAATATCTAACACAACAGAACACACGATAATCTACCACCTCGTTGAATTTCACCAGCCTTACAGTAAAGGAGACACGAAATACTATACCAAAAATAATTACACAACCAGTGATTTCTTTTCATACAGCAAACATAACTTTATATGTCCATTCCCACAAAAGGAAGAAACCACAATAGTTGCTGAACCAACTGTTTACCAGTTGTTTACGACTAGTTTCGGCCAGACGAGCAATACAGTGGTTGCTGTTGCTTTCCTATGTTCCTTGTTTCTTTTTAAGTGGGAACGGAGCTTTTAATACACAGATGAAAAAGGGTGGAAGACAGCCTTAGTTCATCAATACCAGAAGATGCTTTATATAATTCCAAAACAACACACGTATACAACAAAATCCTTTTGGTTCAATGACTGTTGTGACTTCCCTCTTTTGTGAAAATTGCACAAAAGTAAAAGGAAAACAAGTAATACATAATAATCAGTTTTAACTCAAAATGCCAAAGCTTACAATATATCCAAACAAACCCAACACTGATACTTAACGAACAATTATCAAGATAGTAAAAGTCAGTGATAGAGCGCAACAGGCCAACCAATGAATGCCAGTAACAAGAAAGGGTTAAACTTTTACTGAACGAAAAACAATAAACTAAATTTACAACTTTACAGTGGCCTCGATATAGTTCAAAATTTTGATCTCTATTGTAATCACTTGGTACCTTCATTTGGTCGTGATGTATACATGCAGACAGTAATGACGATGAAAAATTTGTACCAAGGCTCGGATTCTAGTCCAAATCTCCTACTCAGTAGGAAAATAAGCTAACCACTACGCTACTCTGGAACAGTGGCTTTGCACAACTGCACAAACTACGCTAGCATATCTCCCTCGTCAGTCTAAATTCCCATTCACGCCTCAGTTCACATGGTATTTCCCTAAATTTGAAAAGCAGTGCGGAGACTCTCCAACTGTATTGGAGTACCACCTCAGCTTCAAACCAAACGGGGGATAATGCCTGTAACTCAGTCATAGGTGTTTAATCAAATTAAACTATATGGTTCCAGAGGACTTTTCAAGTCTCATCCATCTATGACGTATATATGTTGACAGAAGAAATGAATGAAACTTTGTACCAAGACCAGTATTCGAACCGAGACCCAGATCATGGAACAAATTTTCAGGCACCAATTCAATCCGCATATATGCACAATGGATGTTTGAGAGTTGAAAAGGTCTCTGGAATCACATGGTTTCATCTGATTAATTTGGTCCATACAGGTGCGTTCGGCTGCGGAGTAAGACTGCACTGATCGCAAACGGCACAATTTCCTTTAATGGCTATAGCCAAAAACTAACAACACCATACTCGTGGCATGCTGCACTTCCCGGGTCTACGAACTGAAGCACAGTCTACTGCTCCAGATTGTGTTGGCAGCAAGCCCCCGCCAGCCCCTACTGCCGGTCCAACAGGTTGTCTCGTTGCTTTACTGCAGGACTATGCTAAGTCCAGCCAGCTGCTGTCCTTGGGAGTTGCTAGGTGTGTGCTCTTCCAGTTAGCCGTCTTTCAACTCTTGTCTGCACTGACTCTCTTCTCCGACGTCGATAGCAGCCATCCCCTTCGGCACGGAGCTGCTGCAATCCCGTGGGTCAGCCATGCTGGGACATTAACAAGGTCAGCCATCACGTCATGTCGCCCCGCCGCCGAACATGAAGGCTCATCTGCCATTGTCCACGGCCCACTGATGCTGGCTCCCCAAGCTGATGTTGTCAGTTTACTCCCGTACGCCGGGCTGCAACTCAATCAGGCATCAAGGCGTTCCATGCCTCGCAATGATACTGCGAGAGGCAATTTTGCTGTTGCAGGCGCGGTCTGCTGTGGCTACAGGCAACACCAATGCTCGGGAATACGAATCGCTAATTCACGGCACAACGTGATGAGGTTTGTTAGGATGATGCTGGTACTGGGAAAGTTGATGCTTCTATAGCGTGGTGTTGGCTTAACATAAAACGTGTTCAGCAGCTAGCATTGGTACTGGATGGAGATTTTGAAGTGATGTTGGTCGTTGCAAATGAAATTCATCAGTTCTGGCATCCTTGCAGCTGGAACAAAAGAGGCAGATGAAGTTGGTGCTCGTAGATAAGTTGTAAATGGAAGGTGAGGTAAAAACTGGAACTTTAATGTGCAGAACTACGAGTATCACACTATAAGAAAGAAACGATATTCATTATTCTAACGAAGCTTTCGAAAGGGCATAATTTGTAACAATAAAACTTTTAAGCCTATTTATCCAGTAGGCCCACCATAAAAGTCTCAAAGGTAGAGAAACAAATTTATCTGAACTGGATATTTTTTCTTATAGGTTAAGTGTGCTATTCAACAGATAGATGTTTGCCGTTGACGTTAAATTTATATATGTTTCGCTAGCGGTGTACAAGATAAACATATTTTCCTTTCTTGTTTGTTTTGAGCAAGCTTCAGTAATAACTCGAGTATTGTTTAAGTCAAATATACAGGGTACCCATAAATGTTTACCCTGATAATAAAACAATGTAACGCTTTATTTGATACAGTAAATGAAACGTGCGTTATGCCACACATGCCTATACTCATTAAATTTTGAGCCTTACATAAACATTCAATACAGGTAATACACTTCAACATTTAAATCACTTTTAACATGTGCAACCCTGATACCACGCAAAATATCAAACAAGCATTTCTGATGCTTTGCTGTAGTGTCACAATATCAGGAACTGCTGCTCTATACATAATATCTTTCACATACCCCCAAAGAAAGAAACCTAATAAGGTAATGTCAGGTGAGCTCGGGGGC
This sequence comes from Schistocerca americana, assembly GCF_021461395.2. Taxonomy (NCBI): domain Eukaryota; kingdom Metazoa; phylum Arthropoda; class Insecta; order Orthoptera; family Acrididae; genus Schistocerca; species Schistocerca americana. The sequence goes on along the minus strand of NC_060120.1, from coordinate 634,472,663 downwards.
CACGGAATTGGGCTGTGTCTGCCAATCTACCTGTTGCGGAAAGTTTGATTAAGAGCGTGGTAGACTTTCAGAGCACAATGAGGGGGGAGCGTGACCTTGCTGGAAGATGATAATGTCCTGCTTATCCTGTAGCTGGGGGACGGCATAATTCACCAACATGTCTAGGTAAATATATCCCCTTAAATTTACTTCATGGATAAAAAATGGGCAAGTCACTCGATCACACATTAACCTACGTCACAAATTAACCTTTGGACTGGCCCCAATGTGTTCTCCTACGGAATGAGGATTTTCTGATGCCCAGATCCGAACTTTATGGCAGTTAACAGGATCACAAACGTGTAATGTAGCCTCATAGGAAAAACACAACCCTTTGAAGAAATCATTGCCTTCATCCAAGCGGTTCAGCATGGCCTCTACAAACTGTTCACGTTGTCGGCGATCTTCTGACGGTATGCCTGAACAATTTGGACCTTGTATGCGTACCACATTTACTGTACTCTTTGGCACTTGAAACTCTCACGAGGCTTGTCTAATTAATTCCTATGGTGACCACGTGAATGCGGTTTGAACTGCCTGCACAGTTTCGTCCGGAACAGATGGTATGCAGCTACTTGTCCATTTCTGGACCAATTCCATTGCTTAAAAAGTTTCCATCCATGTTCTGATTAACTTGATATCAGGTGCCTTCTTTCCACAACGGAACGAACTTCCGCTGCACGTAATCGGTGATTTGATTTCTGCTAGCCACCACAACTCAATGAGCCTTCTCCTGGGTGAAGGGGGGAAAGGGAAGTCACTTTTACGGTATGCCTCACATAGTGATCCTTGTGCCTAAAGTTTTGAAAGAGACACGGCAGTACAGAAACTTCATGGGCTACTTCGTAGACCTGCAACAAAAAAAAGAACGGTACCATAATAAATATGATTAATATTTAATCTTGAAATTAGGGTAAACATTTATGAACATCCTTTATTTCCTATTGTGAAAAATATTTTGATCATCATGATATTAACCACTACGTAAATGGCCATCACGTAGCGATATACACAAACAAATCTCACGCAATTTTCCTTCAAATAGTGCTTGTATAACATCTTTTCGATGTACGTAATGCTGCTATCGATGATTTGACGATGAAATTATGATATGAATGAGGTGTAAAGGATAAGTTACTCTCTCTATAAAAAATAAATAAATAAATAAACGAAAAACCGACATGCCAACAGTCTCAGAGTAGGGAATTTATGTTTCTTACTCCTGATCACAAACTGAGCGAAACAGTGCAGTTGTTAAGTTATGGCATCCGCACTCGAAAGAGAGTGGATCAGATCGCCGTCCGCCATTATAATTCTAGCCCTCCATTGTTTCCCTAAATCCCCTAATGCGAATGTCGGTTTGGTTTCTGACAGTGACACATCCCATTTCCTTCCCGATCCTTCTGCAATCCGAAATTGATATCCTTCTCCAAACATCTTGTCGTTAACGGTATGTTAAACTTTCTCAGTAAATGCATGAATGATTTCAATTTCGGCGCTAAATAGTGGAGTCATCGGGCTCCGTTCTTAATATATAATTACGAGGAGTCAACATTATTGACCTCACAAACAGAAACAGAGACATTCAAATGTTGCAAATTCCTTCACCAGTCGCTCTGTTCATACTACTGTCATACTATAAAGTATTGATGAACAGGTTATTGCATTGGTCAATCGCGCAATTAATGGTATGAACTAGCCATCCAAAAACATACTGAAATCTTCGTCCAGTAAAATGTGGCAGGGTTTGTGACACCACACATAGCTTCAGTAATTTTTTTGCTAACATCTCATTGTAACCCAAAATTGAATGTAGACTTCTTTATATGCCATAGACTTCCCTCTTTTCAGCATTTGAAAAACCAAATGTTAAAAACTGATGTACTGTGATTTACTCCATAAACACTGTGCATACCCAAAGATCTTCGTGTTGCGAGAGAAGAACGTATGTCATGGGGCTGTGTCCGATACAAAGGCGAATAAGAACTACTTTGTCCCTCCTATGACACGGAAATGCTCCATTATCTTCTCTGTCTGATCCTGACAGCACTTAACACTATTGCTTACTTAATATGAAGACCTAAATGCGTAGCGAAGTTAGTGGGAATGGTACGCGCCTCTTCCTCATTCCACAACTATTATATCTTTCACAAGAAAGTCTGCGAATGTACTGTACAGCATTACTCCGTCTATGAGTGTTTCATTCCAAACTCTCATGGTTGTATTTCGATTACTGTAGCGCGCAGCAGCAGCTGGTGCAGAATCAAGTGCATGAGGGCTACCGCAGTCCAGTGGAAAAGCAACGGAAAGGAGTTACGCTCTAAATCAGGTAATTTTCCATTGACATTTAATGAATTCACCGTCCCCAGGAGAAGTAGCTGTTGCGACCTATAAATCAGTAACATTGCTTGCTCTTTGTCCAGTTCCGCATTTTCAAACATTGTTGAGAAAGTAATGCACCCAAGAATGGTTAGCCATCTCAACAGTAATGGGATGCTTAGTAAATCACAGTTCGTATTTCAGAAATGCTGTTCCACTGAGATAGCAATATACAATTCCACTGTCGACATAATAGAGTCTTTAAATAGTAAAATGTCACCAGTAGGAATATTCTGTGACTTATCCAAAGCATTTGATTGTGTGAAGCATGACATTATGTTAGAGAAATTACAATTCTGTGGTATAAATGGAACGACATATGAGTGGTTTAAGTCATATCTACAGAGCAGGAAGCAAAAAGTCTCTTTATATGCTTCAAGTGATTCAAAGGCGTTTCCCACTTCATCTAACTGGGGTGAAATTACATTAGGTGTTCCACAAGGTTCGATCATGTGTCCCCTCCTGTTCTTGATATATGTGAATGATCTCCCTTCTTATGCGAAAGAAGATGCTGAACTGACACTGTTGGCTGATGATACAAGCATAATTATTAATCCAGTAAAAGAAGGTCCGGCGAATGGGCTTGCTCTAAACTTTGAAAAAACACAGTACATCCAATTTTCTGCACCAAAAAGTATAATTCCTTCAATAAACATTACACATCAGAAGACGTCAGTACCCAGGGTAGAGCATACTAAATTTTTGGGTGTACATACAGATGAGAATCTTAACTGGAAAAGTTATATTTTGGATCTCCTAAAGCGACTAGGTTCAGCAAATTTTGCAATCAGAATAATTGCCAATTTCGAGGATGTAGAAATTAGTAAGCTGACATACTTTGCGTACTTCCACTCTCTGATGTCATACGAAATAATGTTCTGGAGCAACTCAACACTTCGGCAAAAGGTATTCACTGCTCAAAAGAAAGTAGTTGGAATAATGTGCGAGGTTCATAGTTGCACATCTTGTAGGCATCTGTTTAAAAGATTAGGAACTTATCACGGTATAAGTGTATATTTTTTTATTTTTATAACCATATATTTTATGATTTTGGTTGGGGTGGCTTTAAATATTGTGGGCTAGCATGAGACTTTTAATTAACTTACACCGCGATAACACTCGTACGGACATCGACTGCCCCGAAGTACGTACGATATAGTATTTTTTTAAAAACAGCGCGCGACTTAGCGCCTTCTAATAAATAGTTTGCGTCAGCGCTGCTATTTAGAAAAGAAAGTATGCGTATTCTTACGCAAACTGTAATTATTAATATGGGTCTCAGGGGCTACTGGTTATTTATGTACCAAATTACACAAAGATTAACTGAGATATTCCGTAATGTAATGATTTTTTAATCTTTCTTTTTCATTATTTGCAAGGCAAAACTGGAGAGAATCTCGTCTGCCGTTAGGCGGCCAAAATGAAACATACTGAACTCACTCAGTATTCTAAGTATTAATAAACTAAATCTATTTTGGCTCTTTTTAACTTTGAAATTAATGAAGGATCAAAATTGAGAAGTCTCTCGCATTTACATTTAATATTATGACATGATATTTTAATTAAATAATACAGTCAGCGTAATGGCCGACTAACTCCTACTAGGGGAGATGAGCTCCCTGCACTGCGAATTCCTGTAAAAACTTTGTTAATTATAATTAATGGTTGCGATCATGAGAGGTGACAACTAAGTCAATAATACACACTTTCTAATAACAATTTCTATTATATTTTTCAAAATACAGATAAAACTTACGTTAATTATCAGACAGCACTACGATGGCGGCCTACCGATTGACGAAACAAAACAGGATAGTTAGTTCAATGAAAGCATTGTCTCTGATCCTTATGTCCTATGTTACACAGAGATTATACAAAATGAAAACTGTGTTTCGTTAATTACATCGATATTTGTGTTTTGATAATAATAACTTACGTTCTTTACTATTTGTTATACATCGCGCACACGTACACAGTCTTGAAATAATTAATAATTCACATGTCTCATAACAAAAACTTCCTTTCCCTTTCTCCAAATGTCCATTTATGTGACGTACCGTCTCAAACTCTTACAACTGCTTGAAGATACATTTACTCAGTAATGAAATTTTTTCTCAACAACATGAACCAGTTTAAAATCAACAGCTTCATTCATGATTACAATACCAGAAAAAAGAAAGACCTGCACTGTCCTTTCCTTAACCTGTCGTTGGCAAGAAAGGGGGAAAATATGCTGCTATAAAACGTTTTGATAAATTACCGGATGTAATAAAATGTCTGACAGACAGTAGTATTAGTATCAAAAACAAATTGAAATCATATCTCCTTGACAACTCCTTCTATACCATAGAGGAATTCTTGAATGTGAGTAAATAAATCTGGAGATATAATATATGTAACATGCCATTTAAGGGAATAGGATAGATAATAGAAATATTTAGGTATAACAATATAATGTAAAAAAAACCCTTGTTTCCTATGCGCATTTCTTGTGCATTTGACACGTTCCACATCATAACGGTTTTTCCGTGCTATTGATCAATGGAACACGTAACTAACTAACTAAGTCTCGAACTCGGATTTGTCACCACGTAAACTGCGGCTCTGTCGTGGCCTGATGCGAGCCACAGTGTCGTCGATAACGTGCGCTATCACAATTTCAATACCCAGCGCCTCCACCAGAATAATGTCACGTAGAAGAAGGTGTAACTAGATAAATGAAGAACACTAACTTCACTTAACGTAGGTTTATTCAGCACTTGCACATACAAGTGCGCGGAGCGACCTGCCTCCGCCCAGAACACACAGAGTATGTATACAGCTACAGAATGTTCCGGTGCAATGATTCTTGGCACTTGTGGACACTTCTAGAATGAACTCGAACCTAATAAAGAAATTAAAATAGCACATTCCATGGGAGTTCTGAACTCACGATCTTCCATGCCACAGTTCAGTTCATAACCACTACACCACGGTGCTACTCAGCCTTTGCTGCCACAATATCGGCATTGAAGACTTATCTAATTTTTTGATTAATATTGGCAGATTGTGTTCCATTATTTTTGTATTATTATTGCGTTATTTCTGTATAATTTCTGAATTACCTCTACCAGACGATCTGGAACTCCGACTTCAATAAGTGATTCTCATAGCACAACCCACTTTACGTTGTCAAACACCTTTCCATATCGGCGAAAACGTAAATGGGGACAACCTAAATGCTCTTCTTTTCTTGGCTACTTGTGCCAGAGAAGTAAACACAATCAGAACATGATCTGTCTTTTATAAAACCATGCTGTACCTCTAGCACTGATATTAATCTCTTAATTTCTTGCTTATAATTTTAGCTCAATTTGTAACAGGACCTTATCAGACTAATTACTAAGTAATTTGGATTGTAATTCATCGACTTTCTAGTAAGTAGGGTATACCAAAGCTCCATTCCATTCATCTGGCAATGTCTGCTCAGTCAGCAAGCCTTCATAACATTCAGAGGTCTACACTGTATTTAAAAGGTGCATATTTGATCAGCCCCATATTTAGATTATCATTGCCTGACGAATTTTTGGTTTTTGTTTCTTTGATCACATTTGTTGCTCCTCCATTGTTTTCAGACCTACAGAGTCACTGAAATTGTTGTATATTCCTGGTTCTTCTTCATTTCTAGTCCACAGAAATTTAGATAGTCTAATTCGGACATTACATTCACTTGTAAGATATCTTATTCTTGTTTATTCAAGTGCTTCAAAATTTTGCGTCATTTGTTTTGTCTTTCATGAATTTAATGTTCTATTTCACTGACATATCGGTCCCAACTTCTGTATTTATTTTTCCGTATTTCTTTACTAGAGCAAATTTACTTTTATAATCCCTCTTGTAAGACACATTAATAAGTATTGACAAGGTTTTTAGATATGCCTCTTTTTTGTCTTTTATCTCACTTCTAAAGCTTCAGTGGCTGCATGGGAAAGATGTTCTGTAACAGTATGTCATTTTCCCTGTTTGTTGTTACTTACTTGTTTCATTTGACATTTATTTTTCTGTATTTTTGTGTAATAGTTTGATACTACATTCTTGGTGTAGGTGCAGTCTACAACGTCTTACAGCTGACTTGTTGTTTATGCATTGTTTCTTCCACCCTTTTGAAAAAGTCATGTTCCTTCGTACTAAGAAGCGATTTGATGATACATCCAGGGTTCTGTAGAACCTTGTTAAAGAAAATGTACCTCGAGGTGTCCATATAAATTTATGGATGTTGTGATGCTTAAAATGTATTATTCTTAATTCATTACGTCTGGCCAATACTATTAGTTTCTTTTTATTGTTACTCAGTGTATTTTTACCCTCTGTACCTACCAAACACTTAATGAGTCTCCTATCCCACATGGGTATTTAAATCTTCTAGAAAAAGTACACAATAATTTTTATTTGTTTTTTCTATTGTGTTCTATAACAGGCCATAAAATTCATAACTATGTTGAGTTCTTCCTTCTTCTGGTCCATACAAAGGAAACATGGAGATGTATCCTCACCCAACTTTAAATGCTATCATTTTTCTTTATAAAAGTGTGCACATGTATTCGGCTCTTTAATGCTTTCTGCAGCCATATGGAAATTCCTTCGGCAACTTTTTTTTCTCGTTACACTACGCAGTAGCTCAACATAAAATTGTGAAATTCCATCATTCCCTGTAATGTTTCGTTTCAGTGATGGCGGAAATATCGATTTCAGCTCTAGTTCTTTTCCCAATTAAGTTTCTTGGCTGTGTGGGTTAGACCTCTTACATTCGATATTGCCATTTTAAACGTTTCTGATGTATTTAATGTGTCTTTTTTGTCTTACTACTTTCATGAGTCGGCATTCAATTATCAGCACAAGTGGAATTTTTATTAGATTTTTAGCAATGCGAGTGTTCCCTGGCCGCCGCGCGCGGTGGCCGCGCGGTTAGAGTCGCTATGTCACGGATTGCGCGGCCCCTCCCACCGGAAGTTCAATTTCTCTCTCGTGCATTGCTATGTGCGTGTTGTTCTTAGCGTAAGTTAGTTTAAGCAGATTGTGAGTCTAGGGACCAATGACCTCAGCAGTTTCGTCCCTTAGGAATTCACACACATTTTGCTCCCTGGCTGTGTTGCAAAAATCTTTACAGGGTAAGGACAGGAGTGAGGCTGCCATCTGTAAGATTCCATTCCAGCTCATTTTATTTCAGAGTTGATCTGTCCTAGAAAAATTTCCTCCTTTATGGGTCTGAGATCTGCCTTCCCATTGTGTTGGTTTTGGTCCACCTTGGATATTTTATTTCCTTAGCGCCCTCTATATATGCTGAGCATTCTCCTATTCCTCACACCGAGGGAGGTGCCCATGAGAGATTAGCAGTACCACATGGGACTCCATTGTATGATTACAAAAAGCTAAGCTACTATGTTAACTTGCATCATAATGACTGAAATGCCCTGCTTCTTTATGTTTTGGGAGTATATAATTCGAAAAGCCACGAAAGCACAGGGCCATTCTGTTTTGCCAGAAGGTGCATTCCCCTTTTGTGTACTGTAAGCCTGCCAAATGATGGCTATTTCATCAGTGAAAAATTTCTCTAAATTTAAAAACTATTTGTCAACAGGTGAAAAGATGAACACCAAAGCTTTGGAACGACAAGAAAGAAACACTAATAAGAAACCAGTGTGACCTAGGTAATATACATTAGCTTATGATGACCAACTCACGTGTACCTAAAGGAAATACTAAAAAGTTTGTAATACGTATCAGGGTCGCTTTCAGATAATACAACTGGCGTCACCTGTTAACGTCGAATTGCAGCTCCCAACCCGCCCAACGATAGTGAACGACAGATTCGTCGTTTTAAAGGCACTCTGGCAGTGTTGCCTCCGCTGTTGGCAGTATCTTCAGAAGAGAGGAGGAGAATACGTAGGGAAAAAAGTAAGAAGTAAAATTTTAACCAATAAAAGTGAGACAGTCCTGCAGTTGTTCCAAAACATCGCTGTGCACTTGAGCCATGATCGAGAATAAAAAAACTAACAAGATATCATCTTCCTTCAGGGGACATGGCTCTGCCCAAGGACGAGAAGGAACATTGCAGCTCCAAGCTTCGGGCTCTGGACGAAAAGGAAGAGGAACACAGGAAGACTCGTCAAAATTAGTCTAATACGCTGTTGCAGAGTGGTAGAAGTCCTTAGAGCACGTTCTCTAACAGGCCATGTCTTCTAGAATGAAATTTTCACTCTGCAGCAGGGCGTGCGCTGATATGAAACTTTCTGGCAGATTGAAGCTGTTTGCAGGACTGAAACTCGCAGTTGGGATTTAATTGAAATATTTGGGCACTAGAGAACGCTAATCGGCGGTTAGAAGACAAATTTGACATCTTACACTACGTTAGAAATAACCAGACGAAATTCAGTGATACACAGAGAAAAGATGAGTTGCTGTGTCAGCTATGGCGTAACTACAGCGTCAGAGACGTTGGTGCAACAAAAAAGAGAAAGGCTAGACACAGGCTGTCAGGTCTTGATAACTGGTACATATCGTTCCCAGGTATTACAAAAGAAAGTGTAACGGAAAGCCAAAAGAAATAATTACAAACGAAACAGAATTGTTTCACAGAGTAGGTTTACGCTGGCTATATTCTTTAATCTGTACCAAACCAAACAGTCGTGTTTGTTACGATTAAGGTCAACGGAGTGGCTCACAGCCAATAGAATTACAAGGTCGTGGGTTGCTAATGGAACCTAATGTGAAACATCCTAACCGGCCCTCCAGTTACCTGCTACAACAAAGGAAGAACCACCATGAATATATGCCACATATTGATTTACGGCCCTGAACAACCCCTCGAGATTCTGCCCGCATAACATACAACTCACCTAAATCAAACATTAGACCTAATTCTTCTTACCCCCTAGACCAAATGGCATCTGCACAAGGTGGTTGAATATTGATAGAGCACTTTTCAGACAATGTGCAAAACTACCGTAGTAAACATCATCAACAGCTGCTAACTCTAGCAGCCTCAACCTCAACTACTTGTGTGATTTTAGCAGTAATAGGAATCGTATATTACGAGTTCAGGATAGTGAAGGATAGACCCATCGCTGGCAACTTTCAACGTACGGATTCAGTCTATTCATAGAGAAGCAATTTGATGAACGACCAAGTAAACCATGAACAAAGACCTCCTCGTGGCGCCAAGTGCTGGTAAAGTTTGACGGAAAGTGTAAATATTGCAAAGGACAAAGTGAGGCTGAGAGTGAATATGGAAACGCGAAGTGTAATTGATTGTAAATGAATCAGTGCCTGTGTTTCAACAACATCTGAGGGGAGGTTTCTTATGTAGAAGGGAGGAATTGTAAAAGGAAAAATTATAACGGGACTTGGAGCCAGAGATGTAATGATAGAGCGATAATGAGGCCGCAATGGAGTCAGCCAAGGGCCAGTCAGTGACCCATATGATGAGTTGACCAACATATCATCCGCATCGCAGCTTACTCTTGATGAAACCAGGCCAGTGATCACGAAGTACTACAGTCTAATCTGCTCCCAATTACAGTAGCGGCTCGTTGCCTCTGTTCCAGATACTTCGGTGTGACACATCAATGCCACCATAACAGCAAAGTCAGCGGGGAACAGCAGCATTTAAACCCACCTGAACCAGACTATGGACAGATAGGCAGTTGTGTGACATCGAAGCTGTGCTGGTCAGTGTCGTGATGATGATGCCTAAGTATCTGGGCGCCAGGACAACCTCGTACTTATCCCGTTCTGGGAGTATGACTTGGACGTCCAGCCCTTCGTACCTTCGCTAGAGAACCAACAGAATATCTCAGTTCTCTGGGAGCTGATGCGGGACGGTCTGGAATCCTCGAAGAAGCCACCGACGGCACACCTTCCCGAAACGACGAATCAGAGATTCTAGAGAAGCAGCAGCAGTTGCGTCAGCAGATCATTCAGTTAGAAACTGGTGACCGACGCACTGGGAAATGCCATGATGTAAGCTTCTCCCGCCATCATTACTTGTACTTCGAACCCACTGATTGTAAGGAATCTGCAAGAAAGAAGTTAGTGTAACTTTGCCTAGACCTACAGCTACATACCTCACCCTGATTTATTGAATGTCTCAAATTAAGCAAGTCAATAATGCGTTCGTCCATCTCTGGCCCTTATGCAAGTAGTTATTCGGTTTGTTTTTGATTGACAGAGCTCTTGGATGTCCTCTTGAGGTATATGTGGCCAAATATAACATACCAATGGTCCAAATGGCTCTGAGCACTATGGGACTTAACATGTGAGGTCATCAGTCCCCTAGAACTTAGAAATACTTAAACCTAACTAACCTAAGGACATCACACACATCCATGCCCGAGGCAGGATTCCAACCTGCGACCGTAGCAGTCGCGCGGTTCCGGACTGAAGCGCCTAGAACCGCATGGCCGGATAGATCAAGGTCGCGAGATGATTACATGGTTCTGCCCGTCATACCCCAAACTTCCTCAACTGGGCAGAGATCCAGCGATCTCGTTAGCCAACGTCTCTTCGCAGTTGAGATAATTTTGAGCATTATGGGTAGACCCCCTTGCCTCCCCTCCAACAAAATCAGAATTTTGACGATCTAATATGCCAGTTGGATAGAATTAGTATGATATATCCCTCAGGACATGCAACAGCTCTATCAATCAGTGCCAAGTCGAATAACAGCTTGCGTAAGTGCCACAGGTAGACCAACACGTTACTGACTTACTCACTTAGTGAAACTCTTTCTTTTGAATAAATCAGTCAATTTGTCTGAAACTGTAATCATTGGTTTTTTCGTACATGTGCAACTCATCTCTTGAGTCCCGTCTCAGTCGGATAATTCCTTTGTAGTGCGTCTTTTTTTTATCTTAGAGTGTCTTTGTGTGGCTTATAGTGATCCTTTTCTCTGCGACCATGCGGACTTCCACAGCTGTTTATCCAGTTTAAGACAGCTGCCAACAATAATATTTCGCTGTACTGATTAACAGTTGTAAGGCGACGAATGTATTACATATTTATCGCGATAGTAACTGGTGACTGATGAACTCCAGTTTTCGTGGAGACTGTTAGTAACCTTTAGCGTTAAGATTTGATACCGATTTCAGATAATTAATACTCTGCTGTACGAATTTTATTCGCACTTGCTCTTGCATTTAAATTAACATGACCACATTCGAACTGTTTGTTAAATTGATTTACCAATCTTTTTGTAAATCTGTGTAAACCTACCATTTGAAAATTCGTGTGCCTATCTCGTGAGTAAATATTTGACTTGAACTTTACATATTTTGTCTAGTCCATATTACTATACTATGGGATTTTTGTTTAGGCATTTATTCAAAATTCCTATTATTTTACTTTATATTGGCCTATGTTTTGATTTCGCTAACTTGACTCTCTACTGAGAAAAGGTTTTATGAATTATTATTTCTTGGAAATCAGGGCTTAAAAGCGACGGTGTACGATCGCGTCCTATTGAATTCAAACGAGCCAAGCTCATAAAATTTTAGATCGTGCATTCCTCTTTCTAAACTACGAAGCGGTATCGTAATTTGTATTGCTCATCGCCAGGTAGGTCACACTGTTGCAACTTTTGTACTCGGATGGTTGGAAGTAGATGAATCGGCTCTTGCATTAAGTAAATGGATTGGAATTCAAGTGGTAATTAAGTTTAAAATAGGGTCGTTGACAGAAAGTGAAAGTGTGGAGAGCTAAAAGAGGGCATTATTTATTCTAAACTACATCTCGTTTATTAAAATCAGAAGAAACATTATTTAGGTCCTTATAGACAATGTCCGCTGTGTTTAGTATACCAAACCAAGCTTTCTAATTGTAACTTACACTTACATTTTGTAGGACTGTAAGGATGCCAAGAAATTTATACTGCAACATTATGTCGTTGGTGACGTAGGTAGTATAGTGGATTAGAATTATTTGAAATATTTCCATATGCGTTGTCAAATAAATGAAGAGGTCTGGCGTTTTACACTTCGTCCTTAATTTGCGTCCTTTTCCTTTTTTATCTTTCTCAACACTTTTTTGAACCTAGTAAGTCGCTACGCGTAGCCACTACGGCAATGGAGGTCCAAACACACCTGCGTACACACTGCATTTCGGAATGAAGCGTTGTGTTCCAGTCGTAAATGCGACAGTGGGACTTTTTAACACTGTTCACTCTTTCAGAATACCTTCAAAATTAGATCGCGCGCGCTTTGTCACTTTACAGCAAGATTGATTTTGGGTACTGGAAACTACCCGCCGAATCGGCGAACACCACTGTGACGTCATTTGAACGTTCAACGTCTATCATAAGACACAAAAACAGTGGTGCTCGAGGCCAAAACGCCAACTGACGGTTAGTATGTAAAAATAATGCATCGCGGGTACCACAAGAAGATTGAGACATAAGCGCTCGCTGGCCTATTTTAGGCCAACTGGAACGTTTGTTTTGGCTCAGACAGATCAGTTTAGCCTCTAAAGCGTTCGTTACAAACAACGGTAGAAGCTGGCCGTGACAGGGGTGCGCAAATATGGCGGGCTGGGAAATACCTGGAATGGAATCTGGATCAGTGCTACCGAGTTCTCTTAACCAGTGGGTGCAGGATTTGTCTGACGCTTCATGATTTCTGGTTGCGTATGGATCTCAGACGCTTCTCACCGCCATCCGTAGTAATTTGAAGGCTGTGGATTATTGGGACAAGTTCCTCCAACATAAAGTCCTACACTACGGTCAAGATTTTGACGATGGGTTTGTGTTCCAAAATGATAATCCACGAGCACACCGCACTCATCACGCTTACACCTTTCTCCAAGAAGCAGGATTCAACCGAATAATAATTACTGAAGTCTTTTTTTAATATAAAACGTTTTTAAAACGGACTATAAAGTATAATCCGGTTCCATTACATCACTGGCTGTCTGGTACAGCAATCAGTATGATATTTTTTGAACAAAGAGAGTCTAGGTTACAAAATTGTTCCTGTTAATACAATGTACTTGTTTCGCCCTTGTAATTAGATTAGATTAGATTAGATTAATACTAGTTCCATGGATCATGAATACGATATTTCGTAATGATGTGGAACGAGTCAAATTTTCCAATATTTGACATAATTAAGTTAATTTAAGAACATAATTAAGTTAATATAACAACTTTTTTATTTTTTTGTTTTTTTATTTTTTATAATTTTTTTCTTAATTTATATCTAAACATTCCTCTATGGAATTTTAATTTCTTTTTAAATACTTGTTGGTTATCTGTCAGACTTTTGATACTACTTGGTAAGTGACCAAAGAATTTAGTGGCAGATAATTCACCCCTTTCTGTGTCAAAGTTAGATTTAATCTTGAATAGTGAGGATCATCCTTTCTCCTAGTATTGTAGTTATGCACACTGCTATTACTTTTGAATTGGGTTTGGTTGTTAATAACAAATTTCATAAGAGAGTATATATACTGAGAAGCTACTGTGAATATCCCTAGATCCTTAAATAAACGTCTGCAGGATGATCTTGAGTGGACTCCAGCTATTATTCTGCTAACATGCTTTCGTGCAATAAATAGTTTATTCCTCAGTGATGAATTACCCCAAAATATGATGCCACATGCAAGCAATGAGTGAAAATAGGCGTAGTAAGCTAATTTACTAAGATGTTTATCACCAAAATTTGCAATGGCCCTTATTGCATAAGTAGCTGAACTCAAACGTTTCAGCAGATCATCAATGTGTTTCTTCCAATTTAATCTCTCATCAATGGACACACCTAAAAATTTTGAATATTCTACCTTAGCTATATACTTCTTATTAAGGTCTGTATTAATTAATGGTGTCATACCATTTACTGTATGGAACTGTATGTACTGCGTCTTATCAAAATTCAGTGAGAGTCCGTTTACAAGGAACCACTTAGCAATTTTCTGAAAGACATTATTGACAATTTCATTAGTTAATTCTTGTTTGTCAGGTGTGATTACTATACTTGTATCATCAGCAAAGAGAACTAACTTTGCCTCTTCATGAATATAGAATGGTACGTTATTAATATATATTAAGAACAACAAAGGACCCAAGACTGACCCTTGTGGAACCCCATTCTTGATAGTTCCCCGGTTTGAGGAATGTGCTGATCTTCGCATATTATGAGAACTGCTTATTTCAACTTTCTGCACTCTTCCAGTTAGGTACGTATTAAACCATTTGTGCACTGTCCCACTCATGCCACAATACTTGAGATTGTCTAGCAGAATTTCATGATTTACGCAATCAAAAGCCTTTGAGAGATCACAAAAAATCCCAATGGGTGGTGTTCGGTTATTCAGATCATTCAAAATTTGATTGGTGAAAGCATATATGGCATTATCTGTTGAAAAACCTTTCTGGAAATGAAACTGACATTTTGTTAGTACTTCATTTTTACAGATATGTGAAGCTACTCTTGAATACGTTAGTTTCTCAAAAATTTTGGATAAAGCTGTTAGAAGGGAGATTAGACGGTAATTGTTGACATCAGATCTATCCCCTTTTTTATGCAAAGGTACAACAATAGCATATTTCAGTCTATCAGGAAAAATGCCCTGTTCCAGAAAGCTATTACACAGGTGGCTGAGAATCTTACTTATCTGCTGAGAACAAGCTTCTAGTATTTTGCTGGAAATGCCATCAATTCCATGTGAGTTTTTTGCTTTTAAGCAAGTTGATTATATTCCTAATTTCAGAGGGAGAAGTGGGTGAGATTTCAATTGTATCAAATTGCATAGGCATGGCCTCTTCCATTAACAGCCTAGCGTCTTCTAATGAACACCTGGATCGTACTATATCCACAACATTTAGAAAATGATTATTAAAAATATTTTCAACTTCTGATTTTTTGTTCGTAAAGTTTTCATTCAATTTGGTGGTAATACTGACTTCCTGTGCTCTTCGTTGAGCTGTTTCTCTTTTAATAATATTCCAAATCGTTTTAATTTTAGTATAAGAGTTGCTGATTTCAGACATGATACACATACTTCTGGATTTTTAATAACTTTTCTTAATATAGTACAGTAGTTTTTATGTTTGATAGTTTCTGGGTCACTACTCTTTCTTGCTGTCAGATACATTTCCCTTATCCGGTTACAAGATATGTTTATACCCTTAGTAAGCCATGGTTGATTACATGGTTTCTTATGAGTATATTTAACTATTTTCTTGGGGAAGCAGTTTTCAAATCCATTTACAAAAGTGTCATGAAATAAATTATATTTTAAATTGGAATCAGGTTCACGGTACACCTCATCCCAGTCTAACTGCTGTAGGCTTTCCCTGAAATTTGCAATTGTTATATCGTTGACTGAACGTACTACTTTGGAGGACTGTTTAGTACTGCTGAATAGAGCTATGTCATATATTGTAACTAGCTGTGCACCATGATCAGAAAGACCATTCTCAACAGGCTGAGGATTTATCTGGTTAAGCTTATCTTGGTCTATAAAGAAGTTATCTTTCAGTGAGCTGCTATCCTTTACCACCAAAGTAGGAAAATCAATAACGGGTGTCAAATTGAAAGAACTGAGTAATACTTCAAGGTCATTTTTCCTATTACCCTCTTTCAGAGAATCTACATTGAAGTCCCCACAAATAATAATTTGCTTCCCCCTGTGTGACAGATAGCACAACAAGGAGTCCAAATTTTTCACAAATAGATGAAAATTGCCCGATGGGGACCTATATACAGTTACAATTATAAATGTGCCTTTATTTAATTTAAGCTCACAGGCACATGCTTCTATATGCTTCTCTACACAAAACGTTTTTGTTTCTATACTTTTTGCACAATGATAACTTTTGACATATATAGAAACTCCTCCTTTCTCCATATTTTCTCTAATTACATGTGCAGAGAGCTTATATCCACTTACATTTACCTTACCCATATCAGTAACAATGTGATGCTCAGACAGGCATATTAATCTACTTCATCCTCAGCTTCTAAATCTTCTAAACAAACCAGAAGCTCATCTATTTTATTATTTAAACTCCCACATGGTGTTCAGAGAGGCAGATTATGTCAACTGGGTTGGGTGACTTTAATTCATCACTGCAATTACCTAGGACTGAGATACAACTTGGTGGAGATAAAATTTCTGGTGATTGGTGAAAATTTATAATTGACAGCTGTGATTGGTTATTCAATGTGCTAGAACTGTGCTGTTTAATTTCTTTCCTAAACTGAAGATTTGTTTCAATCATGACCGCTCGTAGAATTTGACATCTTTCTGTCTTACCTATCCTAAAAAAGGTGCTGCTCCAACACCTGTAACCACTGGTATTTTACCATTCATGGCAGTGCCTCCCCCCCTTAAATTTCCTGCTACTACACCAGCTAGGTTACCCTTCCCTTTCCTGTTGAGATGTAGCCTATGCCTGGTATAGTCCCACCTACTGAGAGAATCAACAGGAACCACATCAATATGAGCCCCCGCACCCGACCCAAGCAGCCGTTCCAACTCCAAATTAACTCTCCCGACAGATGAGTTCAAATGAGGCTGGTTATGGCGTCTCAGGACAAATACAAATTCAACATTGGTGTGTCTCAATGCCGACGCAATCTTTACCAGGTCACATTCTATACTGTACCCAGGATCTCTGTTGATACTGTTCCCTGGCCCTCCCACAATAACCATGGTGTCTTCCCTGGTAAATCCTTTACAGAGTGAACCTAAATCCTCTGTCACCTGATCCAGACTGGCTCTTGGTTTGAAAAAATTTGTGACCTGGTATTCTGGTCCTAATTCCTCCTGCAGAAGTTGGCCTACACCTCTGGCATGAGAACTGCCTAACAACAAAACTTTCTTCCTTTGCGATGACTTTCCTACATTCTTTTTCAATTTCCTATTGAAAGTTTGTTGTGTCCTGTCTACACCTACCTCTGCTTGAGGCTCATCAGTTTCTAACTGAAGCAACAGGTCAAACTTATTTTTGACATTCACCACAAAACTGTCAGACTTAGTTCTAGGCCTGTTCCTTCTGTTACCTGTTGCTACTTCCCACCTATCTTTGCCCTTCTCCCTCGTTAACCTGTCCAGAGCTTCCCTAGCCTGATCTAGCTCAGCCTGAAGGGCAGCAATTTTACCCTCCTGTTCCACTATCTTCCTATCTCTGCTGCAAATCCTCTATAACCACTGATGAGCCTGATCCACTTTCCCGACACCCACGCCACTGCATCCCCCCAATGAAAAAAACTACTGCATCCATCACACCAAACCCCGGAACTAACAATTCTATGGCAAGTCAGGCACTTCTCACTCATGGCAAAAATAATGCTTTAGCTAGAATAAATCAATTAAATTACCCAAAAACAAAAAAGACGTTACAGGAATTAAGCCTATTCACAAATGTATATAAGCAAGTTTCTTGATTTAAAATTCCGCTGTTTTTCTAAGATCTGTATTAAAACAATAAAGGTATACGCTATTTATTATATATTTCACTCGATGGAATGAAAGAATGGACAATTAAACGAGATACTTTAAGTTTGATTCTCCAAAAACGTTACGAGAATTAGGCCTATAAGCAAATGTATATAAGCAAGTTTCTGATATAAAGTTACGCTGTTTTTCTGAAATCTGTATTAAAACAATGAAGTTATACGCTATTTACGGTAGTTTACTTATTTGTTACCGAGAAACTAGTGAAATTACCGTGAAACAAGAAACAAACACCGAAACAAGAAACAAACACTTTGAGGCTTTGTCAGATTACGTAAAAATGTAACAGAATAAACTTCATTTCTCAGTTCCCACAACAGGGTACAAAGTAAGATAAAAAGTCATGTGGGGAAGGCATCTGCTTGTCAAAAGTCTTATTGGAACCGAAAAGAGTCTTACTTGTGCTTAGACTGGATCAGCATAGTGTTCAAAGTGTGCTGATAAGGTCTTAAGATTCCAATTTGCAGATGCCTTATCCAGATGATTTTTATTCTTATTTTATGTCATGTTGTGGGAACGGACAAATGAACTTTCTTCTGCTACACTTTTATGTAATCTGATGCCTCACAAAAGTGAAACGCGTAATTGATATTATATAAACAATTTTGCAACCGAGATTGCCTTTATTAAGAAAATAAATAACATGTATAAAATAATTTCTACTACACCATATAGATTCCTGATCCCATAGAGAAAGTTCTGAAAATTTGTGCTTGTGATTTATAATACAGGGGTTGTCCCGAAAGTAAGTTCCGATCGGTCGCGAAACGGAAACCACAGTGAAAACCAGAAACGTTTTATTTGCAACAGTTAGGTACGCCGTCCACCTACTTCTCTACATAGTCGCCGCTCTAACGTCGAGTTTTGTCTTAGTGTTGTATCAACTTTCCAATATCCTCGTCATAGAAAGCAGCCGCCAGTGCTTTTGGCCAGTTATCTGCACTGGTCTGCAGCCCACTGTCTGTGGAAAATTTTGTCTTCATAGCCAGCGGTTCTTGTGAGCAGAGATGAGACCCAGGGGGAACCAATTACGGACTGTATTGTGGGTGATCATACACTTATCATAGGAAACGCTGCAGGAGCGTCTTCATTGCCCCTGCAGTGTGCAGCCGAGAATTGCCATGAAGAAGGAACTGCTCGACAGTTGTGTTATGTGGGCTGCATGACATAGGCGAAATTTTTAACCAGGCCCTCATACTTGGCGCGGCACGCTATTCCCTACACATCTTTACGTGCTCACTGTTCACTCAAAACTTCGAAGAGCAACGCGACACGATCGACGGGCATACTAGAGACACTGCCCAACACATCCGTGCAAGGCTTTACTGGATTTTCCCAGTGATTTCCATTTCGCGACCGATTGGAACTTACTTTCTGGACAACCCTCATAGCAATGGCAATATCTGTAAAATTTAAAATAAAAAACGTGGGGCATGTGTAAAGATAACTGATGCATGAATAGGTCATCTAAGTCTCTAAACAACTTTATTGCACTGCAAATGATATTTCTCAGTGACAGCTACTGTCTACATTTTTTGCTGTTATCAAACGCATGTGACCCATGTTTTTTGTTTTAAATTTTACAAGTACTGTCATAGCTGTTAAAAATTCACAGGCACAAATTTTCAGCACTATCTGCATGCGCTTAGCAATCTGTATGGGGCTAGGAGACATTATTTCATAATTTTTACTTTTAAAAAAGTGTTAATGAAAAATGTTTTATTTAAATAAAATTAGTTTTTGGTTTTAGCGTCGTTTGTGCGAAATCGTCAACAGATTTCAAACATTTTCATGGGATTACAACAGACGTATGGTAAACTTCAGGTTCATTTCAGTTTCTTTTCACCAGAGACAACCTAAAAGCCCGCAAAGGTAGAAATTAGAAAAAAATCAGCTCCGACGGGGGCTTACCAGGAATCACTCTTACTGCGAAACGTTCGCGACTGAAACAGGAAAAGAGGGAAATAGCAGGAGTACACAAAGTACCCTCACACACTAGCCAAGAAAGCGAGTTAATACTGCATTGTCTTCCAGATGTGATCTATGTTGAAAGTTTCAAGTCTGAAGATCATCGGAAAGTTAGTTCAAAATCAGTTGCAATATCTGTTTCGAACAGACAAGAAAGCGACGCAATAAAAACATGTTAAAGTGATCCGCTTGAGCATGATCTAAATCAGTTGAAACTGGTAGTGCATCGTCACAGAACTTTTCCTCACGTTGTGGAAGACCTAAGGAAGAGCGCCGTTGATCAGAAGGACACGTTTCAGGAGCGTCGGCTCGATACATTGTGGGCAAGAGGCAAGTAGGACCCAGGCAATGAAACGTCGTATCGAATGTTATCCAGCAGCAGGTTTTAATTTCACTGATGTGAAAAGATTTGCAGATGCAAAATTACTGTCTTCATTTTGTTCAGTGATTTGTTTTTCTTTGAAAATAAAATAAATGTCTTACTTTCAAAATATTTACTCTTTTCTATCCTGCTATTGTTTAATGGAGGCGATTTAAAACACCTTCAGCAGTTTATTATTACATTGCAAAGAAGAGTTACGTGGGGCTCTGTCCTGCATCCAAGCACAGACGTCCATATCTACGTCATCAAACCACGATTCGCGTTAATGAACAGCCTGTGCCGACACTTGTGAGCGAAATGTGAGTACACGTAAATCGTTTCGTTCCGTTGCGTACACAAATGAAACGAGAGCTGCCGGTGTTAATATCACATGTTAAGCGCTTAATACCGGCACTTTGGTAACATAGTCACAGTGGATTGGCTACTCAGTTTAATGATCTGTTTCCTGCTTCATCCGTTTTCGTTTTATTGCTACCCACATCGTATTCCTGATGTTGTCGGCAAAACCGAGTGCGTTATGCAGCACGATGACATTGAGATAGCTCATTGGACCGCTCTTTGGAATGGGATTAGGAAGGAATTTGACATGATTCCTTGTACGGCATCTGTAAGGTGTGGGGGAGAGGGACTTAAGCTGCTGATCTCATATATTTGTCAAGTTAATGAAAGAAGTTTCAAGATTACAGGGGAAAGAATATTTAGCCATCGTATCTAACGAGGTATTAATACAAAAAATATTTCAATTTTTATAAAAGCGAAACTATGCACACTATGTGAAAAGTACTTGGGTACTGGTGCCTCGTAATTATTGCACAGCATTCCGATTCGACGTTTAAGCCTTCTTTCGGAGGCCTTTTTCCAGTAAGAACGTTCATTATCATGTCTTAGAATTTAGCAAAGAACGTCCTCGTTCCACCCATCATAAATTCACCTGGATTAGTCTCCTCCAGCTACATTTAATTAAAGTCACAATTACGGTTCCTACGTCAGTAAAGGTTAGACAAACATGAAAGATTTTATATTTAAGCTTTTGGAAAAGTCTGTGCCTTTGCTTAGTTTCCTGTATCTCATAGTAAGTCCCCACATGTAACTCTCCATTGTTCGTTGAATGCTGAATGTGTTGAATATAAAAAAAATAATCTCTACACTGTGAATTATTCGGCTCTTATTTACTGAGGTTAGTGTACTCCACAAAGAAATGTCAGCTGTGTTGCGGTGGAGATCAATAAAGGAGTAGTACAGTATAACAGCTCTGAAGATGTTGTGTTGAGTTGTGAGTTATAAATAAGTCAAAAGATACACTAAGTTTCTCCTGCAATTCTACTTGACTGCCTATAACATTATAAATGGAAACTGTTTCCCAATGAATCAAGTCTCTGAAGGCAAATCAGTAGTTACCAGTGATAAAAAAATGGTTGGGACTGACTTATATTTTGTTTGATAATGAGAAAAATTGTCAGTATCATATTATTAATTGATGTTCACTATGGTGGACGTTGCAGTTAAAAAGAATTCTGTTAATAAATATAAATAAAGTCAACAACCTTCATGAAATTGCAAGGAAATTTTTTTTAAGCAGCAATCATTAGACTAAAACATGTACACAAATATTATTGGAACGTAATCAAGAAAAACGGAATACAAGAACGGAGCAATCATTACATCAGTGATAAGGAAATACATATAAAGACAATATAATTTAGCTAAGGCCGGTAGTGTTTACTTGAAAATTTTGTTATTGTTTGTTCTGTAAATAAATTACTTTGAGATCTTTTGAAATACGAAATTTCGTTACAGATTATGTCTCAAAACGAATGAAATATTTGCATGATGAAATACGAAAGTCTGTTCGAGTTGATGTTTAAGTGAGTAACTTTTTGCCTGTAAATCCAGAGCTTCGGGATTCAATCCCGTAGCTTTACGGATGTATGCCACTTACCAGTGTGTTCTTTGGTGAAGGAATTTCGGAAGGCTGTGTTCAGTAACTTTGCTTTATCAGCAATGTTCAGCGATAGTATTTCCACTGCTGTCGTGGAGAAATGGCATTAATGGTGCCTTACCGCTAGCCTATTTTTGAAACGACAAGAATCTCTTTGGATTTCTGCCACGTTCCGAGATAAACTTTCGTTATGGAAACTACTATAAGCATCTCACATTGAAGTCCCCGCTAAATTTCGAGTTTCTGTATAGAATGACCAGTCTTGGGTGATTTGCGTTTGTTAATTTATTTTGTATAAATCTCTCTGTTGTTGTCGATACTATTTTTTAAAATCAAGCCACAACTGGTCTTCACTCACATTGTTAATTTGGGAGGACTGGAGATAGTCCCTCGGGAAGGCATCATGCGAATTTTATTTCCTTTTTTGAACAATTTTTTTCGTTTAATTTTGGAGGGTTTGAGATTTACGGTCTCTCTACGACAACCCTATGTTCACTGATCCCTGTACCCCTTTTGATGCTCGTAACTAGTTCAGGATTATTTGTTGGTAAGAGGTCAAGTGTGTTTTCATAACCGCTTGTTATTCGAGAGGGCTCATGAAATAACTGTTCCAAATAATTTTCAGAGATGCATTTAGCACAATTTCGGATGATGTTTTGTGTGTACCTGTAGATTTATACATGTATTGTCGCCAACATATCGAGGGGATGGTCCCTAGATCTATGTTCTTCCTGTGTTCGACTTGCACCCTCTGAGACAGAAGCCCTTCCTGTTTTTCCCTGAGGACCTCTAATGTAAAAAACCACCCAGTCCACGCCACACAAACCCCGCTTCTCGTATAGCTGCCTCCTGCATGTAATGGACTCCTGACCTGTTAAAAAAAGGAACACGAAACAGCACGAGCCTATGGCACAAGTCGAGGAATCTGCAGCCTACACTGTCGTTGAACCGTTTGAAGCTCTGGTTAAGACCTTACCCTCCGCTCTGTACCAGAGGTCCACAATCGGTCCTGCCGATTATGCTGCAAATTGTGAGCTCTGATCTCATCTCGCAAACAAGACTGGTAGCCTTTAGTACTTATCGTACGTCGAAACCAGAGAGAATATCTTCTGATCCAATGTGACACACATTATTGTTGCGGGAATGAGCCACCGCCTGCGGTTGGCTGCACGCTTTGCTCTTCATGGCTTCCAGAAAGACACGTTCCACATCTGGAATAACTCCACTCGATATGCACACTTAATGCACGATGGCTTTCTTACCCTCCTTGGCAGCCATAGCCCTACGGGGCCCCATACTGCGCCTAATTGGAGCTCCCAGCTACCAATAATCCATATTACTGCCCCTATCTTGGAAGCTGAGAAGTTTCTTCCGAAACAGGGTAAGCGACTGCATCTGGCTGAGCGACACTGTCAGCCACAGACAACATCTGGAACCTTTTTATCAGACTAACTTCGCTGCCTGCTATGCCCCGAGGTGACCTCCCACTCGACCATGGGTGAGGGGTCAACCTCAACCATAGCAGTAACTGGCTGGCCACCAGTGCGACTCGTTGGATGTGCTGGACGTCCATTGGATCCAAGCCAACGCAGCCTGGAGGTGAGAGCGAAATGTCGCCAACTCAGCTCGCATCCTCACACAGCAATAACAGTCCTTGTCCATACTAACGACCATGGAAAACTATGCTACACAGACAAACAAATGACTATCGACGTGAGCTACCAACGTGAGCTACCAACCACTGACGATAACGCAAGAACTTTGTCTAATAAATTTGTTTAATATGCTGAGTTTCAAAAACTGAACAATCAAAGCACACAGATGAAGCTATATAATTCGCTCCTAGTTATGAATTCATAAAACGTCACAAAATCTATTAATTCTCTGTTGCTGCTTGTGTCATGGTCAGCTGCTGCTGTCTGACTCCACAAACAACACGGAGCCCCTAGTAAATACTAATACTAGAAGTCACCAGGAAAACACATTTTTCTTCAGTCAAAACATGTGTGTTATTCTGTCTATACCTGTGATGTGACGAGGCGTGTTCCATGTAACTATTCTAATACTTAGTGTCTAACAAGTGCGTAAATTGGAGAGCATAATTTTAGTGTAGACTGAAATGAGAGACTGCACGCTGCTTTATTACTAATGGGAAAAAGGAGGGAGAGGGTAGAGTCTCAGAGTTAGCAGGTAGCGTACATTTATTCCGTCGGACGTTTTCAAATTGAACCGAGGGCGATGACTTACGGATATATGTGAAGTATTACCACACAGATTCTAGTCATGAAAATTTTGTAGGATACTAGGTCTCTAACTAGATACCTCCGAGCGGAAGCTAGCGTTAGTGGCATCGGCTGCAGGTGCGAAAAATTATTTATCTCTCGGTCTCACATAGTACACAGTTGCGGATCACGCATTCAGTCCCATCAACTATCGTACTGAAAATGAATTATATGAGAGAACTTTGCGCTGCAGGTGCAGAGTTATTAATTAAGTAAATGACAAAGTTTGTATCGAAATATTCTACATACCAACTATGAATTTCAGAAGCTTTGGCGTCGCCTACGGACCAGTATACCAATGTATACCGGAACAGAAGCTAACGAACTCAAATTGCGGATGTCAACAAATATGCAGTTTCTATCACGCAGCTTCGTCGATAGGCTTTTGAAGTTCTGTTGGCACTTCGATGCAAACGGCTTTATGTTATATTAAGGAGGAGCCTCTTAAATGAAGTGAAAGAGCGGCGTTAATGAAATCTATGCACACAAACACTGAATTTTCGAGCTCGTGTAGAACTTAGGATCGGGAAAATTAATCAGTCGGGCGTTTTGTAGCGCTGTGGTCAAACAACTTGATTAGAAATGGAATTTGTCGCCAGTACGGTTCGATGGTAATTGAATTTAGCGGCGAGCGCTTGGGCGACCATGCTGTATGCACTCGAATGTACTGACAGTGCGAGAGGCAGGGCTCGAAAACTCCACCCTCTTCCGTCTCTAATCAACATGCGTACTAGGGTTCGGTGTACAGGAAAAGGGGCATCTTTTATTTGTTTGCTGGTATTCTTTATGATTCAGAGTTGAGATGATTCTTTTCCCGAAAGATGTGTTATGTCCGTGTTATCAATTGTTCCAT
Source organism: Schistocerca americana (assembly GCF_021461395.2). Taxonomy (NCBI): domain Eukaryota; kingdom Metazoa; phylum Arthropoda; class Insecta; order Orthoptera; family Acrididae; genus Schistocerca; species Schistocerca americana. The sequence goes on along the minus strand of NC_060120.1, from coordinate 634,447,335 downwards.
GATGCGAGAATGGCGGACGTTCGGTGTACTGATTTGATTTGGTAACACACAAAAAAGGCGTAGATAACATCCCTTAGGAATCTCTAAAATCATTGTGGGGAAGGACTGCCTGACAACTATTCAAATTGGTGTGCAAAATCTATGGGACTGGAGACATATTACGAGCCCTTCGAAGAAATATCACACACGCAATTTTGAAGACCAAAAGAAGAGATAAGTTTGAGAATTATCATACAGTCAGCTTAATAGTTCACGCATCGAAGTTGTTGAAACAATAATATATAGAAGTACGGAAAAGAAAACTGAGGACCTGCTAGTTGATTAGTTTAGCGTAAGGAAATGTAAAGATATCAGAGAGGCAGTTTGATGTTGCTCTTGATAATATAAGGATGATTTAAGAAAAAACGAAGTACATTAATTAATCGACCGAGAGAAAGCGTTCGACAATGTAAAATTGTGCAAGATGTTTGAAATTCTCTAAAATGTAGGTGTAAGCGATAAGAAAAGAGGGGTAACGAACAAAATGTATGAGAACCAAGGGACTAATAAGAGAGGAAGACCAAGAGTAAAGTGCTAAGATTAAAAAAGTGTATAAGACAAGTTTGCAGTGTTAATGATATGAGGGAGGAAGAAAAACAAGATCATTAACGATTGGGATGCAGTGCTTCCGCAATGTTGTTCAACGTGTACATCGAAGAAGGACTGACGAAAATAAAGATTAGGTTCAGGAGTAGGATTAAAATGCAGGCGAAAGAATATCACTGATAAGATTCACTGATGACATAAGACTCATTGATGTCATTGCTTTCCTCAGTGAATGGGAGGAAGAACTATTGATCATAGCGAGGGCAATGAACATTCTACCGAGCAAGGAATATTAATTGAGAGTAAACCGAAGAAACATAAAAGAAATGGAGGACAAACAACAACGAAATTAGCAACAAACTTAGCTTTAAAACTGAGGCCCACGAACGAGATGAAGTGAAGGGATTCGTCTACCTTGGAAGCAAAATACGATATGATGGCCGAAGCAAGGAGGACATAAATACCACACCAACACATGCAAAGAGGCCATTCCCGGCGAAAAGAAATCTACCAGTACTGACCAAGAAATATCTGAAAATGTACGTTTGGTGCAAAGTATTGTGTGGAACATAATCAAGTGGACTTACGAGATAAGAGAGTAATAACTGTAGGGGGAGACAGAGACTGCAGTATATTCAATAAATAAGGTAAGAAGGTGCTAAGTATCGAGTCGATAAATAAGACGAATCGTAGTGAGGATGTGTACAGCGTTTTCTCGCCCACTGAAAATAGAATTTAACTGTCAAACACCGCAATTACCGAAAATTCGTCAACTATAAAATAACATGACTTAGTTTTATTATTTGCAAACCGCAGAGTATCACATGTAGAATGGATGGCAAATATCGCTAATTATTGTAAAAATTTTTATTTATTGCCATCGGAATTTCGGGTAGTTCTCATTCCGAAATAAAATTCACAACTGGGGAAATGTACACTGGCATAAATACGCAGCTACTACAGCTTTAACTGTGCTGTCAAGTTGGAATTTCGTTTAAACGTTTTTGTCAGCCATAAGTAGTAATTATTATGCTTAACTACTGCATGAAGGCTGTGGATCCAACCAACAATATACTTCTTAACCCTAACAAAACCAATGCATTCTCCATAACGCGCGTTACTAATTGGGGGTTACTTTATGCCCAAACTAACAAAATCCAACAAAATTAAATTCGTTAATTCTTGTTGCCTCATATTAACAACAATATTTTTGAAGATTTACTTATGTGTAAGTAGGGTATAGGGATTGAAAATATCGTTTAGCACACTCTTAGTAATATCAAGGCACTTGCAATGACGTGTACCACCAGTTGTATTGTGGCCAATACAAAAGATTTTTTAAAAGCAAATTTCGTTAACTGTTGTTGGCTTTTACTCACAACATGCTGTTTAGAGAAGTATTGATGTGTAAGTAAAGTTTTGAACCGGAATTATTAAATATGACGTTCATTGCTTAAATTTTTGGGTTACGTTTAACTGAAAAATTTATAACATTTATGGACTCTTGTGTAAGTATTCATTAACTGCAATATATTCTTTCAGAAGTGCAAAATATAAAAAAAACTGACTTGATTACAATGTCTTCAAAATGTAGATATAAAGTAAGCAACGTCCCCTTGGTTTTCTAACGGTTACAATTCTATGACATACTTTAATAATTTAGGTAATAATTACGTTTTGGGATTTTTCATATTGTGGTAGAATGAACTGGGCCTGGGGCTGCATTCCCCATCGTGTAAGGCAGTAGTTTTTCACGAAGAAGCTACCAGAATTTTTTTGTTTGCTTTCCGATTTCGGATTATAGTAAGTCATATTCGAACGTAAGAATTAATGAAAGCAACTCCTGTACTTAAATTGGAATTATGCAACTCCTGAACGGCTTTTCCAAAAAAATACATTTTGGCAGCTGGTTGGGGAAAGAGTACTCCTGATACTAATAATTATAATACGATAGCACAATGAACACCAAATGGCGTTGTTGCTCCCTGACAGTTTTTAAAGAGTTGTTTAAAATGTGAGCGTTGTGCGCTGGGAAATGCAGGTTTACTTAGGAAAGAGGACAAGTTGTACGGTTATTGCGCCACGAGGAGTTGCCGCATAGTGCAGAATGGCGGATCACAAGCACCAGCGCAGAAAAAGGGAATCGTTCTTATATAATCCAGCGACAGCGTAAATTTCTTATAGTGGACAGCAGCTAATGTTTTAAGTACGACTGCTGGCAGTCTGCAACTCTGCTGCCCAGCTGGTGGTAACTTTTCTTACGTCCAGCTCCTTGACCAGCGCACTGTTATAACAACGTCTGTGTACATGGTAATCGCCTTGCCGCAGTGGATACACCGGTTCCCGTGAGATCACCAAAGTTAAGCGCCGTCGGCCGTGGTCGGTACTTGGCTGGGTGACCATCCAGGCCGCCATGCGCTGTTGCCATTTTTCGGGGTGCACTCAGCTTCGTGATGCCAATTGAGGAGCTACTCGACCGAATAGCAGCGGCTTCGGTCAAGAATACCATCTTAACAACGGGGAGAGCGGTGTGCTGACCTCACGCCCCTCCTATCCGCATCCTCCACTGAGGATGAAACGGCGGAACGATGGTCCCGGTACGCCACTCGTGGCCTGAAGACGGAGTGAGTACATGGTAATCAATAGTAATTCACACTTGAGTCTATGGATTACTGTTTAAGGTTGTTTTTGAATGGCGTGCACAAATTTGTCTTAGGCACATCGATTTAATAGGGGACGAACTTCAATAAAATTATTAATGTACAAAACTACACAATAGACAATACTCCATTAATTAATACCCTATTTGAAGTTTAACGAGGCTGACAAGCTTGAAAGCGACCCCAGCTAGACAGCAAATGCACTCATCCTCCGTCTATAGATCTGCGCCAGCACGCGTTCTGTTGGACTTTAAAAATAGCTGCTATTGTTGTGAGCGGTTACGAATTTCTTTGGTGCATTGCTGATCCGTAATATTACTCGTATACCTGTGCAAAATTAACAGGCGTACAGTAGTAGAGAAATAAACAAAACAAGAAATAGATGCCATTGTGAGCACGTTCTGTGCACAAACGCATACAGCTTACATCCCGACTCGTACAAAGGATTATTAAATACAGAAATATACCAGTTTTGTCTGCTTCACAAGTTCTGTAGCAACGCTTTTTAAAGCATTCTTACTTACGGCAGATTTTCCTTCTGTTACCATTTCCGTTTAGAGAAGCGTTTTGTGAATGTTGCGAGTATGACTTTCATTTCATTCCGCCTGAAAATAGCGTTCGCACAAGGTGGAGTTGAGTTTGATTATTGGTGACAGCACCAACTGAAATTGTGAAATGGCGCCAGATTAAAATATTTGCACATAGCTGTGAGTAGCACGAAATTTGTTTCTTACTTAACTAGAAACATAACAATATTTTTTTTGTTACGACAATGCCAGAAAAAAAATAGTACACCCTGAATGACAACGTTGATTTTCATCTGATGATGGCATATGCCATCTGGAGGATAGTAGGTGTACTGATAATAGTTTCAACGTCGTCCACCAACAGACATCGTCATGCATAGCTATCAGAGCACAATCTGTGTCTAAACTTTAGAAGCGAATGCTCACATTTCGATGGTTCTTTGCGGTGCCAACGTGTGAAGCTGGTTGGCAACCATGTTACGGAGACTCACTCGTGCTTGCTACAGCCAACTGCACGAGTTAGAAAAGGGTCAAATTGTGGGCTTCCGAACTCGATTACAGCATCCTATTTCTTACGCACCGATAATAGTTACGTTATGTACAACCATGTTACACGGTACAATTTATGTCCTCTAGCGGTGATGACCACAAATATGGAGACATCAAATAAAGATGGAGTGTTATAACGTTTATTTCATTTAAAAAGCTTTAAGAACAAATAGATTTTTACAGCACCATTGATCCGTTATCTGAATCTCATAGGGAGAGAAAGTACTGTAAGAAAAGAGCGAGGTGCTCCAGCAAGCTGCGATCCCTGTCAGATCACAACGGTGACTCTCCGAATAGCGTTTCCACTGAAAGAAGCGATGTTCACAGCTCCTAATCTGTGCTTGATTTCACAATCGTTTGATCATTTTTTTCGTCAACTATCTTTTACCTCCTTTGACATGGCCCTTCGGTGTAATCAGAAGTAGCAGAAATAAGAAAAGCGAGAAACTTAGCATCAGGGTTGATGGTCACGAAGCAGATAATATTAAGGAATTCTGATACCTAGGCAGCAAAATAACAATGACTGACGAATTATATCAAAAGCCGGATAGCAATGGCGGAAAGAACATTCTTGGACAAAAGAAGTCTATTAGTGCGTTGACTTTAAATTGAGGCAGATTGTTATATGGTGGTGAAACGTGGACTGAGGGGAAACCGGAACAGAAGAGAATCGAAGCATTTGAGAAGTGACGCTACAGACTAATGTTGGAAATTAGGTGCACTGGTAATTTACGGAATGAGGTGGTTGTTCGCAGAATCGGAGAGGAAAAGAATATATGGAAAACGCTGAAAAGAAGAAGGGACAGGATGGTAGGACATGTGTTAATGAAGGGAATAACTTCCTTGGCAGCAGAGGGAGCTGTAGAAGGTAAAAGCTGTAGAGGAAGACAGAGACTGGAATATATCCAGCAAATAATTGAGGAATTAGGTAGCAAGTCCTGCTCTGAGATGAAGCGGTTGGCAAAGTAGAGGAATTCGTGGCGGGCCGCATCAAACCAGTCATAATGCTGATGTCACAAAAAAAAAAAAATAAAAAAAAAAATAAAAAAAAAATTCAGCTCTCCTAAAAGAGGCGTCATCTTTGGAAATTTTAGTTCCTAAGCTCTTCAGTTCGATGTGAAAAGCTTTCATTCGAAAAAAAAAATCTGAAACAGTCCATATTCCAATTCAGCTTTCAGGTCAGACATTACCGTGAAATGGCAGAAGTCATGGGACTGCGATACACACATACACAGATGGCGGTAGTACCGCATTCTCAAGGTATAAAAGGGCACTGCATTGGCGGAGTTTGTACTAGGTCACACATGTGAAAAATTTTTCGACGTGGTTATGGCTATATGACGGGGATTAGCAGACTGAGTGAGTGGTCGTGCGGTTCTAGGCGCTTCAGTCTGGAACCGCGTGACCGCTACGGTCGCAGGTTCGAATCCTGCCTCGGGCATGGATGTGTGTGATGTCCTTAGGTTGGTTAGGTTTAAGTAGTTCTAAGTTCTAGGGGACTGATGACGTTAGGAGTTAAGTCCCATAGTGGTCAGAGCCATCTGAACCATTTTTGTTAGACTACTCAATATAACAAGATCAACAGTGTCAGGATTTTGCCGAAAGTACGAAATTGCAGGCATTACCTCTCACCACGGGCAACGCTGTGGCCGACGGCCTCCACTTAATAATTCAAGAGCAGTGGCGTTTGTGCAGAGTTGTCAGTGCTAACGGACGCGTGAAGTGAACGCAGAAATCAATATGGGACGTACGACGAATGTATCCGGCAATACAGTGCGGCGAAATTTTATCGTTATTGGGCTATTGGAGCAGACGACAGTCGCGAGTGTCTTTCCTAACAGCACGACGTCGGCTGCAGCGCCTCTCCTGAGCTCGTGCTCATATTGCTTGGACCCTAGACGACTGGAAAACCTTGGAATGGTCAGATAAGTCCAGATTTCAGTTAGTAAGAGCTGATGGCAGGGTTATGCAGGAGCTTCCAACGACTTGTAGAGTACGTACACTACCCCGGGTAAAAGGAGGTGCAACATTATATTAAAAGGTGTCCCATGACTTTTTTCACCTCAGTGTAAATTTGTGCCGCCACATACTCCCTACTTTTTAAAAGAGCGATCATTCAACAGCGTCGTTTCTTCCTCTTCTTTTTCTGATGATCAGCTTCTTGCAAAAAATCAAATGGTTTAAATGACTCTGAGCACTATGCGACTTAACATCTGAGGTCATCAGTCTATTAAAACTTAGAACTACTTAAATCTAACTAACCTAAGGACATCACACGCATCCATGCCCGAGGCAGGATTCGAACCTGCGACCGTAGCGGTTGCGCGGTTCCAGGCCGAAGCGCCTAAAGCCGCTCGACCACATCGGCCGGCCAGCTTCTTGCTGTAAAATAAATGCCGCACATGCGAAGACTGCTAGACCCGCATCCTTTCTCATAATATCGGCCAGTGAAATTGCAAAGTAAATCTCTACTTATAATAATCACAAAAAGGGAGAAACCTTGAGAAATTATCACAGATAACTGCGATTCCATATGGACGGTTCCCCTGGCGCAATCCCTTAGTTTCGTCAAGACGACAGATCGAACACCAGAGCGTTGGTGACCAACGTTCGGCCGAACCCACCGGTTGTCATTCGTTGGCCTTCGTTGGTCCAGTGTGTAAGCGCCTTTGGGGTGCACCTCTGTACATTTCACTTCCTTCCTTTCCTGTTCCAGCCCCTAATGATGCTCTGAAAAAACGTCTGGTATTTTCGCAAGATTTGTGCAAGAGGAAGGAACATATTGTTTTATGCTTCTAGGAACTTAACGTCCACTGCATTATAACGATCAAAATGTGATGAAAACACCACTCTAGTAGCGTCTCCTACTGGAGACGGATGCAAATTTCTGTGACATTTTCGCGCTTACTAAAACAAACCAGTCACGAAACGCAGTGCTCTTGTTTGGATACTGCCTATCGTCTTTATCAGTCGTATATGGTGACAATACAAGGTCGATGAGCAATATTGAAGTATTGGTCGAAAGCTTTCGAATGGTTTTGAAAGAATTGTGTGTGAATTATATTTCTGGAGTAGTCTTCCAATGTAGAGAGTGTAGAGCACTTTCGCTACCTGGGCCAGTGTGGCCGGAAAATTATTTATTGTATGGGTACTCAACTTTGTAGGAATGCTGTTAAGAGTATGCGCTGCATGATTTGCGCTGTTAGTAGGGCTAGTGTCATGATCTCCCAGCAGACGCCAGTACAGGTACATTGGCATAGGGTTGAAACACAAGCTTAAGTGTGCATCAGAGTTTCAGACAGTCAAAATGAGTCTGGATAGGGTGAGCAAGGCTTTACTGCTTTACCAGAGCAACAGCAATACTTCTGCTGCTGTTCGCGAGTATTGATGCATTAGAAGAATACTGGGAGATCTTCTTTCGGCACCGGAGATGTAGAACATGATTCGAAAGTTCGAATTAGCTGACGATTTGAAAAGTATTCGTGAGAGAGGCCACAAATTGTTGAAGGAGTTACTGTTGCCATGGCTGAGTATGGTGGACGCAATGTGCTATCTTCATGGAGTACTTCAACTGTGTCCTGATACCTGAACATTCCATAGTCCACCGTTCGGAAAGTGCTGAGAACAAGTGCGAAATCGTATCCAGGCTGTCGTGGATGCAGATGATCGTCGCATTGAACACGTTTGTAACCTGAAACGTAAACATGGTACACAATTAGCATGTGTTACCACCCTTACGTGGAAAATGAAATATATTTCATTCAGTGGTTTATTCGTTATTTTTTTCCGCACATCCTTACAAATGTTTGCACAAATTTGAGGTACGGTACGGAATGAGAAGGTTGCCCGCATGATCGGCGAGGAAAGTAATAGATGGAGATCATTGACTAGATAAAGAGACAGCATGATACGACACCTGGTAAGCTATGAGGGAATAACTTCGATGGTACTAGAAGAAACTGTCAAATAACACTAGTTAACAAATTTAAACTTTTTTCTCAATCTGGTTTGTAAATGGGTGGATTTACCTAATTTTGGGGTGCTGAATACACTGGTAAAATCAGTTTTTCTCTATGATTTCTTAGATACACAGCAGAATAAAAAATGTGAATAGCGAAAATTGACACAATTAAGTCAAACAAAAATACACATTTAGAACGTTTGAAATCAATACTATTTTGTATGTATGTACGGGCATGATGCCAATAAAAGGTCCAGATTAGTTCAGAAGATATTTCCACCGTTAATCGTCTTTGATTTTTGAAAAATGCGACAACGGAGCTCTTCTTCTGTTTTCAATGTCATCACTCTCCCTAACAAGACCCCAGCACTAGGCACCCATCATCGAAGGGTTCCAATGGCCTTGGTAACGGTGTTCCATTTTCATCGCTTACGGCTCACATCAACGAAGGGTTCCAATGGCCTTGGTAACGGTGTTCCATTTTCATCGCTTACGGCTCTCAAATTTTCCGGGAAGAAATCGGGGTGAGAACGTAAAAAGTGGATTTTAAGCAACATTCTACACCCCATGTTCTTATAGTTGTCCAACAGATCATTCACAAAGGTAACATAGTTTTTGTTTTTTCTGTTACCCAAAAAGCCCTTCACAATTTCTTTAAAAGAAGACGAAGTATCTAATTGGATATCTGTGGGTTTGGAATCAAAGGTTGGATTTTTCAGCAATTTTCTTCTGTGTGGTTCAACAAATACACCCTCTTTCATCTTTGCCTCATTTAATTTGGGAAACTATTCTTTTAAGTGATTGAAGGCCTCGCCTTCTTCATCCGGAGCTTTTATAAAGTTCTTGATAAGGCCCAACTTGATATGAAGGGGAGGCAAAATGATTTTATTGGGATCAACCAATGGGGTATTGTTCACATTTACCTTTTCAGCAACATATGACTTCCTTATAGGTCATTACTTGACAGTATAGTGGTTCTTCGTATCACTGCTTTCCCAAAGGCACAAAAAGCAGCAGTATGTCGTGAATCCAGCCTGTAAACCTGTAAGGAGTGCAACAAGTTTTAAAGCTGCCATTCACGATCCTTATATTTGATTGGCTCTAGCAGCAAAGCCATGGTTTCATAAGTTTCTTTCATGTCTACTGCGTAAGCCAATGGTACCGATGCAAATGCATTGCCATTATGCAGTAGTACTGCTTTAAAGCTGGTTTTACTGGAGTCAATAAATAGTCTTCACTCCTATCGATCATGTGGTACACCTAACTGCATCAACAGACCATTGACATCTCTACATGCACACACTGAATTTTGTATGTCGAAATATTGAGCAAAGGAAGCACCTCTTCATCCGAAATAGGATATTTTCGTCGCTGGAGCTAGAAGGTTCCGTTGATGCAGTTTCGACCCCAAGAGTTCAGCTTCCTGTTTCGAAAGTTTTAGATCGCGAACCAAATCATTCAGTTCCTTTTAATTAAAGAGCTGAGGCGAACATGGGTCAGCGCATTGTCAATGCCTGTGCGAACATTACGGAAGGCGAGCTACTCGCTGTTGAGAAGAATGTCGTTACACGTATTGCCAAATGCATTGAGGTTGACGAACATCATTTTGAGTATTTATTGCATTAATGTGGTATTTACAGGTAATTACGCTGTAACAGCACGCGTTCTCAGAAATGATAAGTTCACAAAGGTACATGTATCACATTGGAACAACCAAAATAAAATGTTCAAACGTATCTACGTTCTGTATTTTAATTTAAAAAACCTACCTGTTCATTTAAAATTGTGAGCCATATGCTTGTGACTATTACAGCGCCATCTATCACAAAGCGAAAAAAGTGGTCCAACTAAAACATTGATATTTCTTTACGTACTACACGAATATGTAATAAAAAATGGTGCTCATATTTTAAAAAAAACGCGATTGATATCCGTTTGACTTACGGCAGCGCCATCTAGCGGGCCAACCACAGCGCCATCTGGTTTCCCCCTTCAAGCTAGACAAGGTTCGATCTTTGTAGTTTTTTCGTTTGACGCTTATTTCGTGAGATATTTTGGCCCGGTCACGATCAATGGACCACCCTGTATATATATTGTGAAGAGTGATGGACCTGTAACTGTCCCCTGATGCACACCTCGCGCTACTTTAAGGTCTGAAAACGTTGCTGCGACCGGAGTTGCGATGGATTTTCGGGGCGACGCGTAGGTCTGCTCTGGTGCCCCTAGCGACCGGCCGTCCCGCACAGTGAGGTTGGCGGTGGGCAGGCGGACTGACAGCCGCATCTGGGCCGGCCGTCGGCCTGCGCGAGAGTTCGCCCGCAGACGCCTGCGCCGATAAGCGACTCCCGCGAGGGCGCGCCTCGCCGGGCAGCGCTGCGCCAGATGTCGCACCGCCAACATAAACATCCCGTCCTCTGCGGCCGGTGCGAAGTTGCCCACGGCCTGCGCCCTAGGGCCGGACACACCGCCAGATAAGGCATCGAGCCGCACCGCGCCGTCCGCCGCAGTTCCTCTTGGACTTCCGCTCTCCCATCAGATAGTGTGTGACCCCTAATCTACTGGTCACGTTACGCCGACGTCTGCCCCAACCTACCCTCTTTCACAATCCTGCCTGCTGGAAATTGAAAAATGTTTCGTGTACTGACTGAGACAGGAGAATTTTTCTTCGTCATAACTTCGTACCGTTCAGTCATATTGCGCGCTTCTGGCCACTAATACTGCAACACAACGGATGATACGAAAAAAGAAAATTTTACTTATTGTGCATACAGGGTGGTCCATTGATCGTAACCAGGCCAAATATCTCCGAAATAAGTTTCGTTCTTTGTAGTTTTTTCATTTGACGCTTATTTCGTGAGATATTTGGCCCGGTCACGATCAATGGACCACCCAGTATACATCATGATAGGACGAATCTACCTTTAAATTTGTACGGGATTTACAGATGCACAGGGTGCGGAATTGATAGAATGGCTCAAACGCTGCTTGCTGTCACAAACTCTAGCAACTAAAGTAGCTGCTGGCTTGTGCTAGAGAACACTCTCTAGGCTACCAGGTGTTCCATGGCAACATTCGTACACCTTTTGTGCCAAAGTATGTCAGGACAGCACGGACGACACGTGGGCTTGCATTATCTTGTTGAAAGATAATGTTACGGAGACTTCGAAGGTAGGCCAGAGCCACCGCCCTGAAGATGTCAGAAGCATGACGACTGCTGTTCATGTTACCAGCAATGCCATCCAGAGGTGATGTGAGGCACCCCATACACTCACGTGAACTGCTAGAACCGTGGCGAATGCAATCTGCCTCATTAGTTGTCCTCGGAGTCTTCGCACACTGATAGACCGGTTCTGATGCTATATATATAAAGAAAACTCGTGTGAAACGAGGATGTGGTCGAATCAACCTTCCTGACAGTTTTAAATTGTGTGCCGTACAGAGATTCCAACTTGGGACCAATGCCTTTCGCGAGCAAGTGCTCCACCAACGGAGCTACAGAATCACGACCTACAAGTCCTCCTTACAGGTTTACTTCCGCCAATACCTCGTCGTCTCCTAACATCCAAACTTTCAGAAGTTCTCAGCGTACAGTCCGCTGTAGAGTGTTTATTAATTTTGGAAACATATCCCAAGCTGTGGCTAAGCCATATCGAAAACTTCTGTGAAGTTTAGAAGGTAGGAAGGAGGTAGGCTACTACGGGAAGTAGAGCGGTGAGGAGTGGTCGTGAGTATTCTTTGGGTAGCTCAATTACCAGTTCCGCATCGAATGACGAGCGGGAAGGTTCTTGTTTATTTCACTTGTCGCAGCGTCGCTTGTGTGGAGTTTTCCTCGTTAGTGTTTTTCTGTCTGCCGAGTAAGTCGAAGCGCCTCCACTCCGCCTTCACAGTCTGTTTGTGTTTCCACCTGTATTCCACGAAAAGGTACTGTGAGCGTTATTTTCGATAAAACAACGCGACACGTGCAGTCCGGGTCTCCAGAAGTCCACAATTGGCTTGTCGATACAATTCGTGTGAACTCTGATCAGGTCCACACCGCTTATTTTGATGCAGACGAATACGTGCTTTACGTGAAATTTATGGATCCCCTTCCCGTTGAAAGATTACTGTCGCGACATGGTTCTCAAGTCCCATTAAAGCATCACGATAATTTCGTTAGTACGGTGTCACTCGCAGATGCTGAAATCGAATATACAAATGGATGATAAATTTCTGAAGGACATATTGACTTCTTATAGTAATGTGAAAAAGTCCGCCCTGAAAGCTGGTCTACTCAACACAGATTACAGTGTTATAGTGGAATTCGTTCCGTGGAAATGCATGTCCAACGCAGTATTCCATCACATTTACAAAACGGTGGTTACCGCGTCCGTGTCATGTATACTGGTCAAGAGGGAACCTCCTTCCTACGTCTTGTGACGAGGGCTTCTCGTCGGATAGACCGCTCGCCTGTTGCAAGTCTTTTGATTAGGTGCCACTTCGGCGACTTGCGCGTCGAAGGGGATGAAATGATGATGATTAGGACAACACAACACCGAGTCCCTGAGCGGAGATAATCTCCGACCCAACCGGGAATCGAATCCGGGCCCTTAGGATTGTCAGTCTGTTGCGCTGACCACTCAGCTACCGGGGGCGGACCCCTTCCTACGTAATGAAAGTGGACACGTTCGGTCTAATTGTCCGCGGAGGGTTTTTGTATTAAAGCCGTAATTAGTGCAGCGTCGCAAATTGGCGGTTGCTGATCTTGTTCCTTCCACGCCCGCCGTCGAACCTACTTCTGCTTTGGATTATAATGAACAGTCGGTTCTGATAAAGGTGTAACTGAATTTCCACCGTTACCTCCGCGACAGGTTCAGAATCCTGTTGGCCCCAGGATAGAACTTCTAACGGCGACAAACAAGCGACGTCGCACTCAGGATGGTGATGGTGAGGATTTGGCTGTGCCTTCTGCTCCAACCTCCTCCGCATCGATTGTGTCCCCTGCTCCTCTCGATACTACGGAACCTCCCGTCCGTGGTACAGTGAGTGACGAAGAAGTCATCTCCAGCATCCCTCTTGCTCTCGAAGTGGCACCTTCTGAGCTGCCTGTGTGTGGAGAGGGAGCGGAGTCCCTCCCTTCGTCTTTGTGGCCTTCGTTACAGTCTGAGACGATGCAATGTCCTCCTTCTCCTTAGTCTCCAGCCGCCGATAGTTTCCTGCATTTGCAAACTACAGCAACTCTCGAGGAGAATAAAATTAACGAGCAAGTATCACCTATTGCATCAGCAGGTCCACAGAATGCTTCCGCCTAAGTGACTGCATCACATGACCCTAGTTCTGAGGGGCAGGAAGGTATGCTTATGACCCCTCCCACACCTCTGCAGAGGCCGCCATACCACGTAGCCGACAGAAACAACATTTACAACCTGACCGTGCGGCGGCACGTAAGAAATCTAAGGAAAAGGGTTGCGATGACGGGGGTTCTGGTCCCCGATGTCTGTTTCCTCTGTGGATTCCGCAAAGGACCTTCACTCTCAGCTGTCTACCTAACTCCACTCGGACATTCTGTACATCCCTGTATAGCTGTAATCAGTGACCCAAGCCTACACGTTCCTTTCCTTAAACGTTAATTGTATGGAATCGGAATTACGATTGGCATAGCTGCGTCAGTTCATTTGTGATTCATGTGTGGACATAATCTTTACAGGAGGTGCTATTTAGGTATTTCTCCTTACCTGGTTTTCGAGTGGTCTTTAATGTAGCACCCGAATATTCTACGGGGACCGTCTTATTCTTTCGCAAAGGCATTCCTGTTGCTGTGGTGGAGATGTCGGATTCTGTCAGGGGCATAGGTTGTCAACTTTTTAATCTTATCTTGGTTCTTTTCTATGCTCCTTCTGGCACTAGTCGCGCAGTGGATCGTTAGCGTATTTATAAAAAGGATGTTATTTATCTGCTGCGTAAGAGTCTCTGGGCATTCTGTTGGGTGGTGATTTTAACTGTATGTTGCGTCCTGAAGATCAATCTCCAAATTTTAATTTCTGTCGCTAATTACATGAAGACATCTAGGTATGTAAATACCCGATATCAGTTAAATTTACTCACTTTACTGCAACTTCTAGTAGCCGATTAGATAGATTTTACTTATCAAGCTGCCTGCGCGATTGCATTCTTAACGTTGAAGTCATCCCATCTTCCTTTAGGGATCAATGTGCTGTGACTACAACTCTCAATATAGAACGGCAACCAGTCATATTGTTTTGCACTCTGTGGATGTTAAACGTCGCTCACCTAGCTGAGCCCTTTCTCGACGACGTGATGCGAGGCGTGTGGAAGCGTACTCTACAGTCTACTGGGAGGTACTCTTCCATTTTTGACTGGTGGACACAGCTGGCAAAACCGAGGCTCAGGCAAACTTTGATACTTTTCTGTGCTGCCAAAGAGCGAGGCTGTCGGAGAACTTACGAATATTACTATTCCAGCCTGCGTGAACTTTATGATGCTGGGGGTCAAGCCCCCTCCCTGCGAATAGCGGATGTTAAGCGTGTAAAGGAAAAATTGTTCACCTTGAAAAGAATAGAAATTGAAGGGTTGAAAATGCGATCCAAGCCACGATCATTGGTGATGGAAGAATTGACTTCCTTATATCATTTGCTTCGTCATCAGAACCGTCACCGACGCTCTTGTATTCATTCTCTCATGACAAATAATGGACGTATCGTACCGGAGCAAGCTGATATAGTTCGTGTCTTACACCAATACTATGTAGACATCTACGGCATCGATGAGTCCAGTGCAACGCGTTACGACCAACAAGTCAGCATCTTGGATGCGACAATTACACCTGAACATAGTGAAACGCTCTTAGCTGCATTTCAGCCTGAGGAAGTTTACAAACTTATTGTGGGATCGCCTTCCCAAAAATCTCCGAGTCTGGATGGACTTTCCAAGGAATTTTATGTGAGCTTTTGGCCGCTGTTGGGTGCTACCTTTTCGTCTCTTTGAATGAAGTGTCACAGGGTAGAGTAGTGCCGGTCTTGTTAAAAGTGGGGAAAATTGTTTTAATCTCGAAACGTCCTGGACCTGCTACCCTTGATAGCTTTCGCCCAATTACATTGTTAAACTTTGATTATAAGGCTGTGGCGAGGGCAGTTAATAGTAGGATGTCGGCTCTGATGGAGATGATTGTTGCCAAACATCAAAGCTGCGTACCTGATCGTACTATTCTTACTGCTATAGTCGAGTGTCGAGCAGTAGTTTCGGTTGCTGCTGAAACGTCCGTCCCTTGCGCCCTTGCTTTCCCAGACTTCGATAAGGCATTTGATCATGTTAATCACGACTTCTTGCTTCGGATTCTGGAGGCAGTTGGTTTTACTGCTGACACACGGCGAGTGCTCTCAAATCTGTTTACGGGTATTTCAGCTTTGGTGGTTGTTAATGGTCAACTGACGCCCGAGATAAATATCCATCAAGGAGTGCCTCGAGGAAGCCCGCTGTCAATGACTTTATTTGTGTTGTCTCTGGTGCCCTTACGTCGGATGCTACCATCCCAGCTGAAAGATTGGGCGCTCTCCAGAGGGACTATAGCTGTTTGTGCATATGGGGATGATGTGATGGTTCTGAAGTCTGTAATTGATGATTACTGTCGGAGTTCAGGTGCACTACTTAATGGACGTAAATGCACGTTTCTTACATTGCGAGGTTTTGATGACGCAGTTGTTCCATGGGCTACTGTGGTGGGTCGGCACACGTCTCTCGGTATCAACATTGATCGTTGTCCACTGAAAATGGCGACGATCAACTGAAAGTCTGTTACGGGAAAACTTCAGGGAGTCATACTACAACATGAAATGCATTCTCTTACTCTGCTCCATAAAGTTAGTATACTGGATACATATCTCTTATGCAACGCTTATTACGTGGCCCAAGTTTATCCGCTTCCCTCAACGATGGCGAAGAAACTACAACAACTGTCTGGTCGTTTCTTCTGGAAAAGACATATCTTTCCCTTACGTTGTGAGGTGGTTACAAGGTCTTGTACCTTTGAGGGGTTGGGCCTGGCTGACACACGAAGGAAGACGCAGATGCTATATGTGCGACGTACTGTTTTAATGATAACTCAAGAAACTCACACATTCATGTCTCGTTTATTTCTCTGTGTCCATCCTGCTAGTCCCCAAATGATATTGGTCGCATAAATTATAAGTTAAAACACATTCGTGACTTCTATCTAGCGGTGAGCTATTTAGGGGATGACATTTTATTGAGACCCGTCCTCAGAGTCGTTGGAAAGCAGTCCCTTGCCTGAACCTCGTTGAAAGAGGATCGCCGCAAACATCCTGGACGACAGTTTTTTTTAAAATCTTTATTAATGACATCTACACTCCTGGAAATTGAAATAAGAACACCCTGAATTCATTGTCCCAGGAAGGGGAAGCTTTATTGACACATTCCTGGGGTCAGAAACATCACATGATCACACTGACAGAACCACAGGCACATAGACACAGGCAACAGAGCATGCACAATGTCGGCACTAGTACAGTGTATATCCACCTTTCGCAGCAATGCAGGCTGTTATTCTCCCATGGAGACGATCGTAGAGATGCTGGATGTAGTCCTGTGAAACGGCTTGCCATGCCATTTCCACCTGGCGCCTCAGTTGGACCAGCGTTCGTGCTGGACGTGCAGACTGCGTGAGACGACGCTTCATCCAGTCCCAAACATGCTCAGTGGGGGACAGATCCGGAGATCTTGCTGGCCAGGGTAGTTTACTTACACCTTCTAGAGCACGTTGGGTGGCACGGGATACATGCGGACGTGCATTGTCCTGTTGGAACAGCAAGTTCCCTTGCCGGTCTAGGAATGGTAGAACGATGGGTTCGATGACGGTTTGGATGTACCGTGCACTATTCAGTGTCCCCTCGACGATCACCAGTGGTGTACGGCCAGTGTAGGAGATCGCTCCCCACACCATGATGCCGGGTGTTGGCCCTGTGTGCCTCGGTCGTATGCAGTCCTGATTGTGGCGCTCACCTGCACGGCGCCAAACACGCATACGACCATCATTGGCACCAAGGCAGAAGCGACTCTCATCGCTGAAGACGACACGTCTCCATTCGTCCCTCCATTCACGCCTGTCGCGACACCACTGGAGGTGGGCTGCACGATGTTGGGGCGTGAGCGGAAGACGGCCTAACGGTGTGCGGGACTGTAGCCCAGCTTCATGGAGACGGTTGCGAATGGTCCTCGCCGATACCCCAGGAGCAACAGTGTCCCTAATTTGCTGGGAAGTGGCGGTGCGGTCCCCTACGGCACTGCGTAGGATCCTACGGTCTTGGCGTGCATCCGTGCGTCGCTGCGGTCCGGTCCCAGGTCGACGGGCACGTGCACCTTCCGCCGACCACTGGCGACAACATCGATGTACTGTGGAGACCTCACGCCCCACGTGTTGAGCAATTCGGCGGTACATCCACCCGGCCTCCCGCATGCCCACTATACGCCCTCGCTCAAAGTCCGTCAACTGCACATACGGTTCACGTCCACGCTGTCGCGGCATGCTGCCAGTGTTAAAGACTGTGATGGAGCTCCGTATGCCACGGCAAACTGGCTGACACTGACGGCGGCGGTGCACAAATGCTGCGCAGCTAGCGCCATTCGACGGCCAACACCGCGGTACCTGGTGTGTCCGCTGTGCCGTGCGTGTGATCATTGCTTGTACAGCCCTCTCGCAGTGTCCGGAGCAAGTATGGTGGGTCTGACACACCGGTGTCAATGTGTTCTTTTTTCCATTTCCAGGAGTGTATAATATTTATACAAAATCAACCCACCACCTTAGTGATTAGTGGGTCGTAATATTACTACAGTGTTATATATCTCAGCAGCTATTGGTTGGTTGGTTGGTTGGTTGGTTTCGGGGAAGGAGACCAGACAGCGTGGTCATCGGTCTCATCGGATTAGGGAAGGATTGGGAAGGAAGTCGGCCGTGCCCTTTCAGAGGAACCATCCCGGCATTTGCCTGGAGTGATTTAGGGAAATCACGGAAAACCTAAATCAGGATGGCCGGACGCGGGATTGAACCGTCGTCCTCCCGAATGCGAGTCCAGTGTCTAACCACTGCGCCACCCCGCTCGGTTCAGCAGCTATTATTATTGTTATTACAATGATACAGTGTTTATTATTATGTGCTACAGACAGCGTAACAGTACAGGTTAATAGGCAGACTACAGTTATTAATCTATACGCTACTAGCTAATTGTTAGTTTTCCTACCTGCTTGTTAATTCCTAACTGCCTGCAGCGTTACAGGTGTGTCAGCCTAGATATAAACCTACTTAAAGGCCCTGCTCATCGAGCTAATGCCCCTGACACTGGGCAGGCCAAAATTGCTTGTCGCTGCAGATTCCTAACTTTATATCTATATCTAATGGTACAACTACTGTACTAACCTACGTCAATTCCGGTGCTATCTTAGTCTGAAATGAGTGTACCCTGGTCCCCCTAGTCCTGCACGTGGCGGATTACAACTAAAAATCGACCTGTACACGCACAGGCGATACAGGAACAGGGTAATAGGACGGGTTCAGTGTTTGTCTCTAGTCATGAAAGTCCCTCAAGTATGCTGTCAGTACTTTCCGTGATACCTCGTTTGCCAAACTGTTTAGGGTTTCAAAAGCCTCTTCATGTCTTAATGGGTCAAATGTATTGTTATGTGGAAGTTGTTGTCTTAATGTCACTGCTACATCATCGAAAAGGGGGCACTCGTAAACCACATGGTCTGGAGTGCCCTCCGAAGCACCACAGTCACACTCAGGACATAGGTATGTCGGGTAGGGCCCATGACCAGTGAGAAAGTGTGTTAGACCCCTTGTTGACTCGAAATACCTTATGCCTAACCTTTCTTTAACATTTGGCAGGAATCCAAAGGTTCTTCTGCCAGATTCATCCGCTTCCCAAGATTCCTGCCATAAGTCCTCACCCCTTCTTCGTATTTCTCCCTTGTCCCTCACCAGAGCTCCCAGGATAATCTCTATTTTCATGTTGTTCCCCTTCTTAACCCAATACCATGCTGCTTGTTCTCGTATTTTTATATATAGAGGACAGAGCCCCATTATTACTAATAGGGCACTTCCTGGGGAAGTTCTGTACGCCCCTATAAATCTTAACAGCATGTTTCTTTGTACTGTTCTCATTGCCATGGCAGGCACCACCCTTGTGAGCCTGTGTGCCCAGACTCCCAATCTGTAACCCACTATCGAAGTTAGTATACTATTGTGATATAGCTTGATTAGGTGTGGTGGAAGGTGAAATCGTTTGTGCCCTAAGGAAATAAGGTTGTTGAGTAGTTGTAGTGCTTTTTAGGTTACGGACTCAATGTGCCTTCCGAGGTTCCACCTTTCATCGATGATGACGCCCAAGTAGCGAGTCTCTTGTCGTCTTATAACTGATAAGCCTCCAATTCTAACTGTGGGGTTCCTTACTAGCTGTCCCTTCAGCAATAAGTACGTTGATTTTGTTGGTGAAATCGACATATTAGTATTTGTACACCACAGTTGCAATTTGGTCATAGCTCTATCTATTTTTCGCTCGATGTCTTCGCGGCTCCAGCCGCCGACCAGCAGAAGGAGGTCATCTGCGTAGGCTATCACCTCTAGCACTTCTTCACTCTGCTGCAAACTATCTAAAAGTGGTTCCATATGGATGTCCCAGAACAGGGGACCTAAGACGGAACCCTGGGGATATCCCTTAGTTATAGATTTTCCAACTCTGCCGCTAGGGGTAGACCTCCCGCCCTTCACAATAGCTCCTGAGGCAACCATATAGCGACCCTGGACACTCTCCCGCAAGCAGGAGAAGAGCGAAGGCCACCACAGGTTGTCTAAGGCGCCACTGATGTCAATCATGATGCCAACAACGTACTTGTATGGGGGTAGAGATGGAGACCTCGGCCGCCAGAGCGATCGCATCGGTTGCCGAACGCCCCGGCCTGAAGCCGAACTGACTGCCGCTCATCCCGCACAGCACTCGGTGTGCAGTCAGTCTGTCAGCTAGCAATTTCTCGAATAATTTCCCAAAAATGTCTAGTAGGCACATCGATCTATAGGACTTGATATCCGCTGGGTCCTTGTTGGGTACTTTTTTGATGATCACTAGATTTGCCACTTTCCAAATTTTTGGGAATTTTTCCTGTCTTAGGCACTCGTTGTATAGCTGGGTTAGTGGAGCTACCAGTTGGGGTGCCAGGAACTGCACCACCTCCGCCACAATGCCGTCTGGGCCAGGGGCTTTTCCCTGTTCTTAATGCTTTGATGTAGCCAGCCACCTCCTCTTCAGAGAAGGGGTAGATTGCCCTATCATTTACTATTCTGTCCTGATCTTCATTACGTAACTGGGACTGGTTTTCGGTGTCGCTAGCCACATCGTCATCAGGCAGCAAGGACCAGAGAAGGACCTCGGCAGTCTCCTGCCAGGAATCCGTCATCCAATCCCCGTGCCTGACTGTTGATAGCATCATTGGGGATCGGATCTTTTCCCTAACTAGTTTGTAGGGTGCACCCCATGGGTCCAAGGCCAACTGGTCCAATACAAATCTTTCCCAACTTCGTATTCTAACTTCTTTTAGTTCCTTTTGGAATTTCTCTTTTGCCTCCCGGTATTGCAGTAACCATCTTTGCTTTTCCCACCAGATGACACTGCGCTGGTAGTGCCTCCTCGGCCTTCTGACAGACTGACGCATTTCCTCCAGTACAGCTGACCATGGTGACGGGGAGGCCGCCATGGACCTCCTCCTGGTTGGAACAGCTGCCCTCACTGCTCCGGTAACTGCGCTCACCAGTTCTTCAGCCCGCCTGTCTATGTTTAGGTCCTGTTGTGCGTCACCTTCTGGCAATGGAGGAATGTCACACTCTCTCGCTAGTCTCTCCCAATCAGCTCTCTTGAAATTCAGTTGCAGCTCCCACCCCATGGCCCAGTGGCACCCTCTATCTTCTAGGCTAAAAGTAATAAGATTTTGGTCACTTGCTGTATCGTTTTCTTTAACTTCCCAGTTCTGGATGATGTTGGCAGTGTTTGGCGTAACTAGTGTTACGTCTGTGTTGGTGCCAAGGCCCCCTCCCGCCGCATAGGTGGGAGGGTTGTCAGGTCTATTTGCCACTACAAGTTGTAACGCCATGATCATATCCTCCACTTTTCCGCCATTTTCATCTCTTGCGCCACTGTACCAGAAGGGGGATTTTGCATTTATGTCAGCTGTTATGACCAGTTTGCGTCCCCGCAACGCCGTAGCTACTCTTGTCAGGTGATCTAAGGGTTGTTCTATGTTGTCTCCATATTGGAAGTACATATTTATGAAGGTTATAATTCCCATGGGAGACTGTATCTCCACGACGTTGCAGTGACTGGCGGAAAATTGTGAGAGTGTTGTTACTCGTAGAGACTGGTTCGTGATGACTATTGCCGCTTTGGGGGCATCCCCGCTACTAGCTATTTGCCATGTAGTGGCTGCAAATGAAAGTTTTCCAGCTTGAGAGTACGGCTCCTGTAGGCAGAGTACGTCAAGCCTCCTCTCCTCCACCTCCCTTCGAAGCTCCTACATCACAAGTCCGCTGTTATGCGTGTTTAGTTGTCTGACAGTTAGTTTAGTCATTCTGTCGTCAGGCCAGGTCTTATTCCAATCAAAGGCGATTTTACCGTGAGCTAGGACTGACTGGGTGTAGATGTCGTCTAGGTCAAATTTCTCCCCACGTCTTTCAAATACTTTCTTGAGTAAGTCTCGCAGGGCTCCGAAGTCAGTGGGAAGGTTCACTGACTTTAGCTGTATTCCATCTACAGCCTCCATTACCGAGAAGGTGACCTTTCTTCCATTCTCATGCCCCACCTGGACCACATATCGTAAGGCAGTGGTCAGAATAGTCGGCCGCTCCAATCTTGCCAGTTGCATCGTATATTCAGTGTTAGGATACACCCTAACCGGGTCTACAGGCGGTAGCCTGACTACTGGGGTATCTGCTACAGTTGGATGTGCACTGGTGCTAGTAACTATGCTTTCTTGGAGTGGCTGTCGTTCAGTTTGTTTAGGTTCTTGGGTAGGGGCCAAGGAGGCCGCCACCACCACAGGAAGCTTTTGCCGTGGTTGATCTTTATTCGGCCTCATTCCCCGGTTTTGGGAGGGGGGAGCTGTGATCTTTTCCGGGAAATCAGTTTGTATGCATCTGTCCACCATAGGGGGATCTGTTTGAATTTCTTTCTCTACTGTTGTAACTTTTATGGTGCCCGAAAGCGACCTTAAAAATTCTTTGAATCTGTTGGCCCTCACAGCATCCCTCCTCCTTTTACTCGGGGACTTGCGTTTAAGCATCCTGTTAACTGAGCCCTTCTCAGCCATAGTCGATTCTAGAAATGAGGCGTTGTTCTAGCATCCAGTAAGTGGAGCAGTTCCGTCCCATGCCACCACAGGATTTCTTCCCGCCACTTTTGCACGGAATGCAGACCCCCGCTGCTTTGCATTCTTTGCGATTATGTCCACTCTCGCCGCACCTGGAGTAAGCCGACTCCCTGGTGCAGTGCCTCAGAATGTGGTCCAGGTCGCCACAGTTGTGGCAACGAGGTACCACGATGTAGTCTCTGGTGTTAATGGCATGGAAGCCTACATATAGTCTGCCCATTGATCTGATTTTTTTCCACAACTGCGCAGAGACCTCGGCCACGTGGTGTACCACATCACGATCTCGAGGACCTGTTTTGAATTTTAGCTTGAATGAGTTTTTAAATTCTTGTTCGTCCAATTCGTCGAAGTTTTGTGTTCTAATCGTCTCGTGTAGCTCCTTTTTTGTCATTACTGTCGGTATGTCGTATAGGATTATTAGTGGGTTTCGTTTTCTGGGTGGTTCGCATTTCACTACTGAATTTAATTTTTGGTTATTTAGTAGTTTGTCTTCTTCACTAGCGACTTCCACAATTACAGAATTTCTACTGGGTTTAACTCTCTTAATCTTAATTTTGTCTTTAACTGGGTCAATTGTTGTTGTAAATAGCTCCTGTACTCTTTTGACACTTGTATCTTGGCCAGGCAGGGTCCTCAGAAAGACTGCCTTGTCTGACCGTTTCGCAACTCTTTCAATTGTGTCTTTTGTTGTGGTTTGTTTTGTTAGCGCCTGTGCAGCCACAGCCGCCCAAATCTTAGTAGGTTGCTTCCTTAGCCTATCGTTCTCTTTTTCCAATTCTATGATGTGGCCTTCAAGTCTTGAATGAGTTATGGCCCAAGCTGACAGCTCATTTTTGATTGTATTTAGAGCCGCTTGACTAATTTTTCCATTTTTAACATTTTGCTCTAAGAGCATGGTAATCCTAGCGTGTCTCTGTACGACACTTTCATCCTCTGCCTGTCCCGTCCCGTCCTGTGGAGAGGGAGCAGGCATCGTAGATGCCTGTAAAGGCGCACTCGAATCACCCGTTTCGTTTTCAGTCATCATAGGTAGCGAGTGATAAAAGGTGTGGGAGCCCGTCTCTTGCCCCGGACCGGCTCCTATGGCATGGGGGGGGGGGGGGGGGGGGGGGGACTGCTGCACCTCGCCCACCGACAATCGCCCCTAGGTGAAGGGCATTCCCGAGCTGCCGGGTTCAACGCGCCGTTGCCAGCGCCCTGGTCCCCCTCGGTGGCCCCGTCATCGACGATTTCACGCGACGCTCCTCTGTAAGTGCACCCCGCACTCCGGAGAGGCGGATGCACCTCTCGGCCTTTGCCGCCTACTTGCCTGGGTTTCCACCTCTTGGCCAAGGACCCACTCCTACTCAGGTGGCGGGTCGGTCCCCCAGTCGTTCGGCGGTCTGGACCCATCTAACCTGGCCCAGGCGATGTCACCTCCTCCTGGGTTTGGCAGAACACGCCCCGGTTACCTAGGGGCGCGGCGAAGCACCCTTGCCGACTCGCGCCGCGATCCCAAGCCGACAAACGAAGTCGCCGGCCTGTTTCAGATCTTTCACCTATTCTGTTTGCATTATGAATTTGCGCACGAGACTCTCTTGCTTCATTTACTTTTCGATTCAGTTTTATTTGTCGACTTTCCACTTGTTGTGCGTAGTGTTTACATGAGTGTCTCGGACATAGCGTGTAGCAATGTAGGTAACCTACTACTCTAACTAACATTTCATTCTTCTAGTAGCTTTTTTTTCCCATTACATGCATCTGATCTTTTTCTTCCCGTAGTAACGGTGTGCGAAGCTCAACAAAATTTGCAGGTTTCCGACGAACAACTCCTGACGTGCGTACGGGGCGACACCCGCCTTCCGTTTCAAATGGTTCAAATGGCTCTGAGCACTATGGGACTTAACATCTATGGTCATCAGTCCCCTAGAACTTAGAACTACTTAAACCTAACTAACCCAAGGACAGCACGCAACACCCAGTCATCACGAGGCAGAGAAAATCCCTGACCCCGCCGGGAATCGAACCCGGGAACCCGGGCGTGGGAAACGAGAACGCTACCGCACGACCACGAGCTGCGGACTTCCGTTTCAATATACGCTCATCTCATAGAAGGATACATTTTAACTTTATGGTGGGAGCTAGGGAACGAGCTTCCATATCCCTGACTGGAGGAGCACTTAGACCCTTTCTGGGACTGGCTAGAAAAGATTGTGCCGGATGCCTTTCCGAAGTCTGAAGGAAGGCTACCAACAATAGAGGACATTCGTAGTCGTGTTGGGATTATCGTGGGCATCCTGATTCGAACATGTACTTGGTGGTGCTACTCTGGACTGCGCGTTCGCGTGTGTTTCTTCTGCCCTCTGCCAAATATTCCAAGTTTGACTTTGAGCTTAAACAACGTTAATCAGGAGAATGATGAGACCCGCGGTTCTCAGTCTCACCACATCGGCTCAGACCAGCAAAATTACGAGCGGCCGCAGTCGGCGCACCCCAACTTGCTGGCAACCACCTCAGTGGCAGTTATGATAAAGTCGCATTCGGAGTGCGCACTCCATACTTCAGAAATCGCGATATATCTGGTGAAGAGGAATTAATTCCTGATTTCTATTTTTTACGCTTTCTAAATTGATGTACGCACTTTAAGCATGGTATGCAAGTTCTTCCGCAGTCTTATTCTTGCTTCAAACGGGATATTTCTCGTAACAAATCACGTTTGTCTCGCTGTCGAATTAAGTCATTGGAGCACCCCCGCCTAGTGATATTCATTTACGATTCTTCCTTTATAAATTGATTTCTTGTATGTTCTGTTCGAATTCATACCATTAATACTACCTGCAAAATGATGAGGAAAAAGTCACTGATTGAGTTAAACATGACTTTATCAAAGTAATATTACGCGTTTCGTGGTTTACCTTCATCAGATCTGCTAGAACTTCAAGCAACCAGGTGACATAAAGGTTATATGTTGTAGTGGTAATTTTAGAGCAGTGCTTACCTACAATGCTACACGCTACTAATTTTTGTAGTCATTTTCTTCATTAACGGTTATGACGTGAGACAGACCTGAATAGCGAAGACATACATATCTTGTGTGAAAACTACAGTACCGTATCTCAAGCGATTTCATATTTATTTGAGTTTAACGGAAGCCGCGACTCACCCGTGCTCAAGGCGTTTCCATAATGTCGTCACACAGTTATTTAAAAAATTACTCAGGACATATTTCAAACACAATATCAATCACGATATTAAAATTTCAATGTAATTGCACACAAAAGGCTAGTAACTTAGTGCGCAATTACCAAAAAAATGGCTCTGAGCACTATGGGGCTTATCTTCTGTGGTCATCAGTCCCCTAGAATTTAGAAGTACTTAAACCTAACTAATCTAAGGACATTGCACACATCCATACCCAAGGCAGGGTTCGAACCTGCGACCGTAGTGGTCACACGGTTCCAGACTGTAGCGCCTAGAACCGCTCGGCCACCCTGGCCGACTGCAATTAACACGTCCAATAGTTTACTCCAACTCGATTCAAATGCAAGTGCTCCTAACGGCATTCGAAAGCCTTAGAGAATAAAGACACAGCATTGTAAAGCTTATTAAAATCTGATGAGAACACTGTAACAAAAAAATTGTGATAAGTTAGTTTAGTGCGAGGTGCAAAGGGCAATTTTCACCACATTATCTAGTGGTCTAGAGTTTACTGACACAGTAGCTCGTCGTGTTTGGTCAGAGGGTTAGGTACCCACTGTAATAAAAAAACGGAGTGAACGGATCAAGGAAGAACCTGAACGGGTGTCATGGGACACCCTCTCCGAGCGAATTCAAGGAACAATATAGGGTAGCTTCATTGATTTATAATCAAAACGTCTTCGGTCCCATGTTCGAATCCCTCCGCTGCTTAAATTTTGATTAATAATCAGCATTGGCGACCGAACACTTCCTGCATACGAAGACAGCCCTCATTCTACCAACGGCCTCGTCAAAGAGGGCGGAGGAGCGGACAGAGATTCAGGGCACTCTCTTGTCCTAGCGGTGGGAAACTGCCCCTGAAGGCGGAAGAATCAGCAATGATCAACGGCATGAGAATGCAGAAGGCAACAGAAACCACTGCATCAAGGACACGTAACGAGTATCCACAGGACATGTGGCCTGTAATTGAAGAAGTGTTATAATCTCTCCATTACCAAAAGATTCCGGAATAATCCCCCATTCGGATCTCCGGGAGGGGACTGCCAAGGGGAGGCTCAATCTACTTATAGAAGGGGTCAGTGAAGTAAAATGAAAAGATAAAGCTTGGGTAATATCAACAGCAGAAGAAAATGGTAAAACGGGAGTAGGATTCATCATGAATAGGAAGGCAGGGTAGAGAGCTACTGCAAACAGTTCGGTGATAGGGTTGATCGTATCAGAATCGACAGCAAACTAACGCCGACAACGGTAGTTCAGGTATACATGCTGACGTCGCATTCTGAAGATGAAGAGATAGAGAAAGTGTATGAGGATTTTGAAAGAGTAATACAGTACGTAAAGGGAGATGAAAATCTAATAGGCATAGGAAACAGGAATGCAGTTATAGGGGAAGGAGTAGAAGAAACGGTTGCAGGAGAATGTGGGCTTGGGGCAAGGAATGAGATAGGAGAAAGACTAATTAAGTTCTGTAACAAGTTTGAGCTAATAGTGACTACTCTGTTCAAGAATTACAAGAGGAGGTATACTTGGAAAAGTAGGAGCAGACATAGACTAAGATCAAAATATAGCAGCGATGAAGAGTAGGCTGAAATTTGAGACATTAGCCAGGAAGAATCAAAACGCAAAGAAGCGGGATACGGAAGTACTAAGGAATGACGAGATACGGTTGAAGTTCTCTAAGGCTATAGATATAGAAATAAGGAATATCTCAGTAGGTAACACAGTTGAATATGAATGGACTTCTTTAGAAAGGGCCATCACAGAAGTTGGGAAGGAAAACATAGGTAAAAGGAAGGTAGCTGAGAAGAAACCATGAGTAACAGAAGAAATACTTCAACAGGTCGATGAAAGGAGTAAGTACAGAAATGTTCCTGGAAAATCAGGAATACAGAAATACAAGTCGCTGAGGAATGAAATAAATAGGAAGTGCAGGGAAGCTAAGACGAAATGGCTGCAGGAAAAATGTGAAGACATCGAAAAAGATATGATTGTCGGAAGGACAGACTCAGCATACAGGAAAGTCAAAACAACCTTTGGTGACATTAAAAGCAACGGTGGTAACATTAAGAGTGCAAAGGAAATTCCACTGTTAAATGCAGAGGAGAGAGCAGATAGGTGGAAAGAATAGATTGAAAGCCTCTATGAGGGTGAAGATTTGTCTGATGTGATAGAAGAAGAAACAGGAGTCGATTTAGAAGAGATAGGGGATCCAGTATTAGAATCGGAATTTAAAATAGCTTTGGAGGACTTACGGTCAAATAAGGCAGAAGGGATAGGTAACATTCCATCAGAATTTCTAAAATCATTGGGGGAAGTGGCAACAAAACGACTATTCACGTTGGTGTGTAGAATATATGAGTCTGGCGACGTACCATCTGACTTTAGAAAAAGCATCATCCCCAAAATTCCGAAGACGGCAGGCTGACACGTGCGAGAATTACCGAACGATCAGCTTAACAGGTCATGCATCATACTTGCTTACAAGAAAAGAAAACGTTGCGCTTAATAATGGAAGCAAGAAAAATCAAGACACATTCATAGGATTTGTTGACTTGGAAAAAGTGCTCGACAGTGTTAAATGGTGCAAGATGTTCGAAATTCTGAGAACAGTAGGCGTAAGCTATAGCGAGAGACGGGTCATATGCAATCTGTACGAGAGCCAAGATCGAATAATAAAAGTGAACGACCAAGAATGAAGTGCTCGTATTAAAAAGGCAGTAAGACAGGATGTAACCTTCAGCCCCTACTGTTTAATCTATACGAGAGGAGAACAGTGAGAAACTTAACATCAGGATTGATGGTCACGAAGTAGATGAAGTTAAGAAATTCTGCTGCCTAGGTAGTAAAATAACCAATGACGGATGAAGCAATGAGGACATCAAAAGCAGACCAGCAATGACAAAAAGGGCATTCCTAGCCAAGAGAAGTCTACTAATATCAAATATCGGCCTTAATTTGAGGAAGAAATTTCTGAGAATGTACGTCTGGAGTACAGTATCGTATGTTAGTGAAACATGGACTGTTGGAAAACCGGAACAGAAGAGAATCGAAGCATTTGAGATGTGGTGTTACAGACGAATGTTGAAAATTAGGTGGACTGATAAGGTAAGGAATGAGGAGGTT
The DNA here is from genome assembly GCF_021461395.2 of Schistocerca americana. Lineage (NCBI taxonomy): Eukaryota > Metazoa > Arthropoda > Insecta > Orthoptera > Acrididae > Schistocerca > Schistocerca americana. The sequence goes on along the minus strand of NC_060120.1, from coordinate 634,418,335 downwards.
CGGGGGAGAATCACAGAAGAAAGGAATATGTGGAAAACAGTGATAACGAGAAGGGAAGAATGATAGGACATCTCTTAAGACATGAGGGAATGACTTCCATGGTACTAGAGGGAACTGTAGAGGGCAAAAACTGTAGAAGAACACAAAGATTGGAATACATCCAGCAAATAATTGAGGACTTAGGTTGCAAGTGCTAGTCTGAGATGAAGGGGTTAGCACAGGAGAGAAATTCGTGGCTGACCGCATCAAACCAGTCAGAAGACTGATAAAAAAAAGTCTAGTGTTCACGTGATGTGGAGGTGAAATTGTTCTGTAGTTTCAAACCTGGCAATCACTATTACACTATAACATCTCCTACATATTTTAGCCAAGAAGCTCTTTGTGAAGTTTAACAGGTGCTACCGTGATTGGTAATGACTGCCGAACACATTTAAAGATGCTTAACTTCATTACAAAGGTACGGTTTGGTGCATACAAGATTTTAAAGAATACCAGTACACCAAAATATTTTTCTTCTCATGCACTAACTTGTAATAAATTTATTCCAGAATATTTAACTGTCGTATGAAACATTTTTAGTATGATGGACGTAGCGATGAACGTCCTACGTGAAACCGTGACATCCTTTTTGGATATTTCATAAGCAATACTAGAAAGTATGTTTAGACAAATATAAACGTTGTGCATGGAAAATCAACTAAAAAATAATTAGTGGAAATAAATAACTCTTCTCGACTACTTAATACAGTTTTATCTTTCGACAAGAACTAAAATTGCTTTGTCTATAGTAAAAAGTAAAGAGATCGTTAGCACTACCTGCAGATGGATTTTTGAAATTCCGACATCACATACTTTCGGCACCGGAATTTAGCCGGTAAACTGAGCACACACTTGGTGACTATCTGATTATGCTACATGCCTTTTTTGTTCGGAGTAACTATGGTATAATTTCTATGGTGCAGCAGAGTAAGGCAGTGCTTGTAGTTTCAGGGGCGTAGTGGGAGCATAGCGAGATAAGGGCCCGGCAAGGGCGCAGTGGAAGGCACAAAGGGGACACAAAATGTGCCCTAAAAAAAGAAACGAGGCAATTTAATAGAAAGTTCCCGAAGATAAGAAGATGACAGCATGAGACTATTTCAACCGGTCATCTTGCAGCACTAAAAGTGTTTACATTGCGATCGGGACGTATGAAGTGTGTTCATTTTCAGCCATACCGATCGCCGCATAGAAGAGCGTGTGTACCTTGCTAAAAAAGAAAGATGGTTTAAGGCTTTTATTGGGAGTCGCATTTGAGTTCTCCTACCCCTCGTATTCCTGTCTTCTGCCTACGAGAAGAACCCTGCCCCTGCCCACAGCGTCACTGCTATAGCATCATTTCGTCCAAGTAACATCATTAAAAAACTTCCGCTGTTGCTATGATGGTTAATGTGGCAATAGCACGTTTCGGCCACACAACGGCCTCCTAAATAACTAGCTCATGTTCAACGACGGACTTCGTGCTGCTACTTCTCTACCGTACCGTAGGGTCTCAAATTTTGGCGTACCGATGCTGAAGCAATGACTGCAGGTCTCCGATTTTTGCCGATTTCTGCCAGCTGAGGACTAGGGCGAGATTCTTTGAAGCAAAGTGCTTCGAAGTATTTAACAGAATAATAAGTTAAACGCAAAACAGATCTCGCATGTGGCTACCATTTCATCAGCTTTTAATAACATGTCAGAAAACGCCTTAAATGAAGGGTTTGTAAGTTACCTTAGAAAATGTGCAGCTTCTTATGGTGGCAATATAGCAGAGATATAGTGACAGCGGAGCTAGTTAACGAAACAGCTGCGTTTACAGATTACAGATGAAGCAGCTGATAAAGAGTATTTTCGTTTTATTTTGATAAGTATGTGGTAAGAGATATTTACCAAAACGATGAAATAGCTTTCAGGACATTTGAAGGAAAGAATGGAAGATTTGGGTTTTACGTCCCATCGATATCGAGGTCATTAGGGACGGGGGACAATGCCACTGACTGCAGCATTTCATGCATGCAGCTTTATCAAGTTAAAGATGGTGATAATCTAGTGAAGATAGAGTATCAGTGAAATCAGCCAAATATATTCGTAGCTATCAGTCCCGAAAATACGATTCAGCTGCTGAACTTGGCTCCAATAACTTAATCAATCATACTGTTTCACTCAAAGCATGGAAAAATGATGGTAAAGAAACCCATGTCCCAAGCAAAACATTGGCTGGTTGCGAGTAGGACTCCGGCTCTGAGGGTTCCGTACTAATTTAATTGTGTATACAGACTGTTTATCCACTCCGAAACTCGATGATATTGACAATTTTTGCCTTTTTCGGCATTGGTATTGGCGAGATATCAGTCATAGGGATTTCAAGACTTTCGAGAATTTACGGTCAGAAGTCGAATATCTAACGACAAAGGAAATATTCTTTTCGTTTCATATAATTAGAAATAAACAGTTTCGGATTTTTTCCTTTACTTGCATTGTGGAACCCTTCTTCCTGCCAATTTTCATGATTCTAGGACAACGGGAAGTACCCTATAGGTTTTGATGAGTGAGTTTTCAAGTATTAAAATAACTGACATAAGTGGCTGTATCCTTTCACTGCATTGACTTAGAACAAAATTTTTACACAGCCAAAGGGCCACAGGCATTAATATGTGATATGAATTTGAACTTGGTACATTCACTCGTTGCTGAGAAAAGGGGTTCCTGGTAGTCGGATTGACAGGCAAACAGAGAACAATTTGATCCAATAGGGGTCAGATTGAAGCATGGGACCTCAGAAATTATATAGTTACCTTCTCCCTAAAATGCTATTCCTCTGCTAAACTTGACTTCAATGATATAATCAATGAGACTGTTTCATGCAAGGCTAGGAAATGAGAAATAAAATTATGATAAAATCATAATATTCCAGTAAAGAGATTTTTTCAACACATTATTACAGCCCTTACGCATTATTAGTAGTTTGTGAAGAATAAATAATATGTGTTCTTTGTTATACATCATACTGAAACAATTGTTCACACATGCGATATATAATAATGTACAGATTTTGTTTTAGTTTCAACTTTTTTAGAAATTTTATGCAAATTGTTACTTATAAATTGTAGAGTGCAGCAATCAGTCGTCCTTTATTAGATTTTATTACTCAGATCCAGATTTTGGCTAGTGGTTAGCCATTATCAGAGCTACAATACAAGAAGTGCATAGTCAAGTGATATGATAAAAAGCTACAACTAATCATAACTTATAAGGCTTGTATATTACATACCACTATTTTCTATTCTCGATGCATGTAAGTCCCTGTTGTTCGGGCGTCAGTCACATTTCTTTGAATACTACTGTAAGAAGAAAGCAGGTTGTGTGGAGAACACATCGGTCGGTTGTATGTATGGCGTCCTCTATATGAACTATATATGTAATATTTAAGAGAAGTAAAAAAAACTTCAAATCTGCATGGGAATTACAAAATTAAAACGTAAGTAAAATTCTTTACATTGCTGTCCGACTTATTTCATATTTGCCAGTAAATATAAAAATATATATAAGAAATTTCCAGGTTCACTCCATGTGAGTCAGTTGTTTTATTCTTTAAACACTTAAGTAACGTCAGATGTGTAAAACCTTTGACATCTAATGCGAGGTTGCTGCACAAATGCGAGAAGGGCAGGTTCCTCGATCTCCTGGAAGAGCTGAAAAATGCACTGTTCTGGGAATTGTTTGAAAACTTGTTGCTAGGAAACATTGTAAGGTTTGACCCAGGGGGAACAAAGCAGCTCCTGCCGACTTGCCAATATGTAGCAGCCATTAGCATAATAGTGAACGAGTATGATGGTTATAACTTTGAACCCACGGAACTTCTCCATGGAACCTTAGCTCAGATGCACGTACATTGTTAATAACAGCAATTCAGTGTTCTGGTTTTATTGTATTTATAAGTAAAATCTGTTTAAAGCGCCAAAGACACTAGTAGCCTCTACATCTCTAATGGAATGCCAAGTTACACCAACTATCCATCTGGCCGACATTTGGCGCCATTTATGAGCTATTTAGTAAATAAGAGGAACAACACGCCTGTCATCATGTTTAAATAAAGAGAGAAAATAATACAAAGATAAAAACATTTAAATCAAATCAACTCTAATAGTTGCATACAGCATGTGCCTGCTTGTGTCTTATAAATAAAAAAAAAACAAAAAAAAAATAAAAAAAGTTTTACCTATCTGACGTTACTTAGGTGTTTAAAGAATAAAACAACTGACTCAAAAGGAGGGAACCCGGAAATTTCTTATACATGTATGTCTATATTTACTAGCAAATATGAAATACGTCGGACAGTAGGGTGAACAATTTTACTTATGTTTTATACGGAGACTTACAAGCAGTCGTTCTTCCCACGCACAATTCGTGAATGGAACAGGGAAGGGGGGATCAGATAGTGGTACAATAAGTACCCTCCGCCACACACCGTAAGGTGGCTCGCGGAGTATAGATGTAGATGTAGATGTAATTCCCATGCAAATTTGAAGTTTTTTTACTTCTCTTAAATATTACATACATAGTTCACGTAGAGGGCGCCATACATACAACCAACCTATGTGTTCTCCACACAACCTGTCTTCTTCTTACAGTAGTATTCAAAGAAATGTGACTAACGCCCGAACAACAGGGACTTACATGCATCGAGAATAGAAAATAGTGGTATGTAATATACAAGCCCTATAAGTTATGCCATTAGTTGTAGCTTTTTATCATATCACCTGACTATGCACTTCTTGTATTTTAGCTCTGATAATGGCTAGCCACTAGCCGAAATCTGGATCTGAGTAATAAAATTAAAAATGGACGAGTGATTGCTGCACTCTATAATTTATAAGCCACATATAAGTCGTTGATTGCAACCACTTTCCAAATGGAAGGTAACCTGATGAAATTATTACTTATTTAATGTAATTTAATTTGTTGTGTGTAACATTTAACATCAATGTAGTTTATTTAAATATTATTTTGGAAAAATGGTTTCCTTCTATTAAACCCATTCATAATCTATAAATCTGCTAAATCTGCGTAGGAAAAACTGCACAAGTAGTTTCACAGAGGATGGGAAGGAAAATGGGGGGGGGGGGGGTGTAGGATAACTTCGGTACGATTCTGTCTGGAGTTTTCCATACCGTGAGCCTCGTGCCCTGTAGAAAATGTGAGCTGTAGGTAAACAGTTCGCCACTAAGAACAAGTAGAGTAAACAATTATAACGCAACGAAACTGTTAAAACTTGTTTGGATTATGCTTTATTAGAAGGACCCTCCTCGAAGATGATCATTTATTGCGTTGTACCACCTGGCACTCAGACAGCAAAGAAACCACGCAGGGCGGTGGGTCAGCCACCCTTAAGTCTCTCTGTGACGGTTTTTCTTTTGTCTTGCTCCCCTACTCCATATCGCAAGACGACGGAAACGGAAAGAGAGAGAGCTTGAAAATAAAACCAACAGCTATTTTAGCAGAAAGGCTCTTACGCAGAAAGAAACGGAAACATCTTTGCTCTCCGGAGAGCAAGGCTGTCGCCAACGCTTTAGCACAAAGAGGTGGTCTTGGCACGGTCCGCACGCGATTGCAGAGACATCCTGTTATGCTCGCGAAATCTCAGGACAGGGCGAAACCTTCGTATTTCAGAACTTCTCTAGTTTCCCAGAAGCTGTGGGTGCCACGTATATGCGATCGACGTATTCTCACTTGAGGTCAGGTATATCTGTGACGAGTTTGATAAGTTTATGAGTGTGTAATAATTTCTTTAGAGCTACTCTCACTAAAACTTCATGTAATTTTCCAAAAGTAAAACAGTTATCGCCTAACATAAAACCTGAAAGCGTAAAATCGCCGAATTTGGCACGAATTCAACAGTGGCTAGTGTGAATAAATTTAAAAGTAAAAGTATGTGGAAGCGTTAACACCAAGATGAATGTAGAAGCAATGCACACAGTCTTGAAGTATTATCTTTACTGGAAGAGAAATATATAAATTGCAGACGGTACTGATGAGAAAAGCGTAGGATAAACGTTTAGATAGAATGCAGAAAGCGTATAACGGTGGACATTCTTATCGAATAAAACTCATTCATGATTCGAAAAAGTTTCTAAAGATATTGAAAAGAGCCAAATTACTGTTAATAATGATAGTACCTAATTTCAAATTAAGTCTCAGTGACACAGTCGCATCGAATATACCGTTATTTTCAACAATTTTGAATACAACCTAAATTGCAAAGGCGTCTAGTTTTTGTAACATACACATTCATACTTTCACCTGTTGTTGTCCTAACAGTTTAATTAACTTGAATATAAGGAACCATTTTGATCGCTTATCAATGATGTATTCGCTATATTAATGAAAAACAGCCACACAAACTGAAAAAAACTTTGATAAAAGAGGCTCTACTCTTTTGGAGTCTATTAAAAAACAAAATGATGAGCAGGAAATTGCATTCAGTAAGGCAATTACAAGCTAAATTAAACATTGTCATAACTCATGTAAGCTCATTTAAGTTCGGTGTGGAACAGTTCATTGTCACTTTCCAACTCTGACTTCAATAAGGAGGTCCGTCTTGTGCCAACAATGAAAAAGTAAAAGTGCAATGAATATCTTATGAGCATAAACTCTGTTCAAAGAGCATGTTTGAAAAACCATCTCTTTCTGAGAAATCTAATGTTACCACTGCACTGCAACAACCTGGCAGTGAAGAGTGGTTGTGCATGTTGGCTGTGATCATACATACTATAAGAAAGAAGTTTATCTGCCCTTGATACATGTAGCATGCATGTGCATACATCGTGGTTTTCTTGACCTGCCAGAGAAATTCACTATTTAAAAAAAATTAAGTAATGCTTCAGACTTGGTTATCTGTGATCATATGGTAATCCAAGTGTTATCAATAAAGAAAGTAATTCGGCGTGTGTCTGTGTGTGATCGTTCATGTACCTCATTATCTTTGTATCTGAGTAGCATGCTTTCTTTGGCGCTTCAGTTTACATTGTTAAGTGGCCTTCTAACAGCCACAATAAGTGGTGTAACTTATGAAATTTTCTGTATTTTGGACGGGTTTTTTCCGCTTGTGTAACGGTTACCTAAGCTTGGACGTTGTAAGTACATTTAGTGGCTGTCAGTGTAATTAATTTTGCTCATAAGATTGTTCGTTAAACCTGCTTGCAGCCAGGCCTAGCTTGTGTGGCTTTTTCTTGTTTTTAGGAACTGTATATGTCCGATTTCAAGCTTGCTCTTAATGATATATATTGTTAAAATCTGTTTCTAATGAACAGAGCATTTTCAAGTTTTCTTAAGGATGTGAGAGTTGTGATTTTTTTAACAGGGTTTATTTTTAAACTGTGATGATAATATTGTTGTTATGTAATAAACTGTATTCCATGGAACAACAAATGACGAAATATGTGGGCCACCTTCCAAGTGTTTTCGTTAACTCTATCCCAAGCCTAGTTGTGAGGTATCAACCGCTGCTCATTAATTACAATTTTTTTACCATTGTCTGATTCAGAATTTGTTTATTTATTTTGTAACAGTGATGTTAACAGTTTTGTGTTAAGATATTTGTTTTGCATTTTTGTGTCATTTTCTTCATTAGTACAACAACAATGAAAACTAGAGCACGTGCAGGACTGGACATGACTGTAGAAGTAGCTCCAAACCAGGTTTCGGAAAATTTGAGACACAGTGCAGAAAATTCTTCTCAAAATGATGAAGTCAGGGAACTTTCGAACTATGCGGTGAATAATCAGAGTGCAGTCTATTATTTGCCAGTCATTCATGATGTACTGCAGGGAACTAGACGCATTTCAGATGGGAAAAATGCCATGACACAATCCGATTTCGTTATGAGAAATTCAGTCATTACTTCTACTTCTACAGAACAAAGTAAGTTTTCATTTCCTCTTTCAGTAATAATGTTTCTCAGTTAACAGTAGCTCAACTTGATGAGACTAAAAGATCTAATGACGAACTTCGTGGCGTGATCAAAGTATCTAGTAGTAAACAGAAATAAAATTTCAAGCTGCTGGAAAAGATCTTCAAATCGTTTCGCGACTAGACAGATGACAATTTAAAACGTAAATTCGGGGAAATATGAGAACGGTTGAAAACGCAGGTACACGAGGAACTCAAGTCTGATGTTACTAATCTTGAGCCCAGACTTGATCACGTACAGTCTGCTGATATTATTGAGACAACAGACGTCACAACAAGAACTGCAAATAGAGGAATTATCGCAAAACTTCGAGCCATTACAGTTACAGACTAACACTGAAGTTTCAAAGTCGCAAACTCAGTTGATCACAGCGGCAAATCGAGTCGAACAACTATCTGAGAGAGTGATGCAAACATACAATGAACCAGATTAAAGGTCAGACGACACTCAACCGGTTCCGTTCGCTGATACAGGAGAATTTCAGTCTTTACAACTATTTAGAGAAGGGCTGATGATGATTAATCAGCAAAGTAAACGTGGCGTGAGAAAGATACAGGAACAGCTTACCAGTATCAAAGAAAAGATCGGTCACGGTAACTGTACCAGTAGGTTAAATATGGTAATAATCATGTTGTAAATCACAATGAACACACTAATTTTGGAAATGCTGAACACTCCTCTCGTGAACGTGATGTGTTTGCAGGACACAATGACTGGAATGCGTGTTGCCGCATGAGAGAAAACTCATCCGTTCAGATGGTTTTGATTAAAAACATTTTCTCACAGTTAGGAAATTGAAAATTTTTCTCAGTACCAGCAATGAAATTCACCCAAGGGAGTGGTTGCAACAATTTTATTATCCTTAGCCAGCAATATGGTCAATTGGTCACAAACTCGAATTCATTTGCAGTTATCTCGAAGGAGAACCTGCGGTGAGAATGAGATCGATAGCACGTGAATGTCACACGTTCTGTGAATTTTATCACGCTTTCTCGTCCGCTTAATGGGCTGAAACAATTCAAGATGTCATGAAACATAACATTATTATGATGAGAATTATTAATAATCAAATTTCTCAACTTCTGTTCAATACATGATGGTAATGTAATGAACAGATATCTAATTAATCCGTGCAGTCCTTCGGAATTAATCCACATTTGTTTGACTAAATTGTCTATCAGATTACGTCACGTAGTTTTGGCAGGACGTTGAAGGATGACTTGAAGCTTTCAAAGCTTGTAATTTGACAATAATGATAACACACACAGAAACAATAGTAATCAGTATTGTGAAAATCACTGTCCGCGGTGTAACCGAAAACGTAGAAGAAATTTGCATGAGCAGTGTGATAAGAGACATGACGAAGACAAGCATGATGTGGTACATCAGCCCTACAATAGAGGTTACAGACGATTGAGAAATGATTCTCGTGACCTTCGGAGCGATCAGCACAAGAACAGAGATCACGGATCGTGTGAACATAGACGTTATGGGAATGAAGACAATTTTAGACGCAGTGGTAATGGTAAAGTAGTCGAAGTTGGTGTGCCCGCACAAATTTTGATTCCGAACGTGGTGCACAGATTGTAGAAATCATGGCATAGAGCCCACGGGAAAGTAATAATATTAACAGTTATGTAAGACGAAATAATTATTATGACTAATCAAATCAAAATCGGAATGAAAGTAGGAATTCTAATTCCGAGAGTGGTGCAACCATAGAAATCAGACCGCCCAACCCACGCAACAACTTCAGGCAAAACGCACCGACACAACAATGACTAGCAGTCGCGCCTGCAAAACCCGGTCGCAGATGCTAACACGCTACAGATGAACCATACATAGCCTATTAACTTTTTTGATGACATTAGAGACACATTGTTACAAGAAAATGACGATGGTGAAAATTCCAGTTGTATATCCACTTGTAAAAATGTCCGTAGGAAATGTTTCACTTTCTGCTGTACTTGATTCTAGTAGCTCAGTTCATGGGATTAGTCAAACAGTGTTTCGTAAATGCGTGCAGTCATCTGTTTGTTCAACTTTACTACTATAAAGAACTTAACTGAAAGGAGGGATTCAAGGAAAGAGTGTAGATGAGCCAGATCTCGTTACTTTTCATGTGTTAGGGACACAAGTTTTTTGCAAGTTTTCTAATCGTTCCTCTTTTGTCAACAGAAGCAATTTTTGGCGTAGAGTTTTAACGTGAATATAAAGTGATTTTAATTTATTGAGATGTTAAAGTAATGTTACATATTAATCACGTACGTGTAACGCTTAAATTTCAAGGATGGTTGACAAAGGAAGATGAAGATATGAACTGTTTGTGTTTTCTCTTTTCGCTCGCACACACTGAAATTGTTTGACGGTTTCATGAGTGATATATCAACATTTCATTGTGAAGCTGAACAGTATATTAGCACAGAGCAGTTAATTTAAAAGAAAGTACACAGAGATGAAGTATATTCTGATGCAGACGCACATGAAGTCGTCGAAATTTTAAAATCACTTTCTAAAGTTTTTTTCTCACACGACAGGAATTATAGGTAATTTTCTTTATCAATTCAAAGTTAAGAAACATAACAAATTTTTCGTACCAGCTTTTGTTCTTCCGTTGACATACAGAGAAAAAGTTAAACAAGAGATACAATCGATGCTGGATCAGGAAATGATAGAGCATACTGTGAATTCATACAACAGCCCGTTACACGTTGTTAAAAAGAAGAATGACTCTATTAGACTTGTTCTCGATTCCAGACAGATCAACACTCTAATTCAACTAGAAACCGCAAACACTAGATGATTACTGTAGAAATTTCATGCTGTAAAGGTAATGTGTTTTCTACAGTTATGACGTAGCTTTTGACTAATCGAATTACACGCTGAATGTATGAAATATAAAGCCTTTCTCTATTTTGGAAACTGCTGCAGATTTGGAAAATTACCATTTGGTCTCAGTGTTTCATCTGTTGTATTTATCCGAGGTCTGAATGCTATCTTACCAAAGCATTTGAAAGACAGGATCACCACCTGTGTTGATGACATTTTGATCTCTGAAAATTCGTGGATAGAACACAACCAGGAACCAAGAAAATTATTACAGACATTTCTTGAGCATTTCATTACAGTCAAGTTAGAAAAACCAGAATTTCTTAAAACGAACATTAAATTTCTTGGCCACATTGTCTCTACCAAAGGTATCTCACCCAGTCCAGAAAAACTGGAAGCAATTGGAGGCATGCCTGTACCTACAAACTAACGACAACTTAGAGGAATTTTAGGCCTTCTGAATTTTTATCGACGTTTCATTAACTTACCCAGCTTGTCTACATCTAGAGTAAGTGAACGCACAGGTAAGAATATAGTTTGGGAATTGGATGATCTCGCCCAGACCGAATATGATGATCTGAAAACAGCAATGCTTAACGCACACATATTATAACATCGTTATTTATCTATTGATTTTTGCCTTTCGACGGTTAGCTCAAAATCTGATATTGGTGCACACTTGTTTCAAGAAGGTGTAGAAAATGGAATTATTACACATAAAAGTATAGTTTTTGGCAGCCGAGTCTTAACCAAAGCCTAACGTAACTATTCTGTCATCGACTTCGAGGCACTAGCCATAGGCTGCACATTTGAAAAATGTTACGTTCTACAAAGTAAATACAATAAGGTACATACTGATCATTGGACACATCAGTTTCTTATTACAGCTAAATTAAATCATGATCTTTTAGGGCTTGGGCTTTATTCCTTCAGAATTTCAGTTTCACTGTGATTTACATTCCGGCTTCAGAAAAAAGTATTGCTGATGCACTTTCCCGTGCATCTGTTGTTTTGGTCCAGAATAATAAAGAAGACTCAAAAGACAATAATATTAGTGTGTCATATATGCAAAAGTTGCCCCCGAAAAATTCATTTCGTCTTCATTAGGTGATATTGTTCACGAACAAGAGGAAGATCCAATCTGGAAAGACATAAAAGAGAAATGGGAACACAAATCAAACACCGCGATAACGAAGTTTTACCCTGCACGTAACAACATTTTATTCATACGCAGATGTCATGACAGTCCTATTACGGTACAGTGGATTCCCGACCGTCAACTAACTCATTTGCTACACAAATCTCAGTTACACACACTTTGGTGCTAAAATTTTTTTCCGAAATTACGGGATACACGTTACTTCAACAACACGGAAAAGCGAATCCGTACAGTCTTGGAAAAATGCAAACTGTGCCAAAAGGGAAAACCACCTACCTTTACCCACAGAACACCACTATTTCCGATCATTGCGGTGAAACTAAGAGAATTAGCTCCTGTTGATATTTTCTGTACGGTTACGAGATCTAAACATGGTAATTAATTTGGTTTTGTAGCTGTTGAGCTTACCTCTAAATTTGTGTCGTTCACACCTTTACGAAAAGGAACTGAAAGATTGTTTCTGTAGCATTCCTAAAGAAGTTTCTGAAAGAAGTAGACCATTAACAAAGCAGTTTCTGGTAATGGCTTACAATTTTGTTCTAATACATAGCTAAAAAAGTTAAACCAATAGAAAAGTTAAACCAATATTTATATAGCTTTTTGTGCCATCTTGTAACCCTTCGGAACGCATTATGAAAGACTTAACTGCAGACTGTGTTGCTATCGTCAACACATAAACTGGTTGTCCGATTTTCATAATATCATTAACGAACTACCAAATGATTCTACAACTTTGCCTCCTCCCTTTCTGTTAAAGAATAAACCACAACTAGATCGTATAAAACATTTAAGACATTCCCTACACAATGACGTTCAAGACGTGATCAATTTAGCATTGGAAAACATCAGGAAAGCAGCAGAGAAAAGGAAGAAGCTACAGAAGCCACGAGTGAACGTCAAGAGCTTACAGGTAGGTCAGAAAGTGTTGCTTAAATCGTATCGTTTATCTCATAAAGGTAAGTCTTTAACTAGTAAGTTCTTCTTGGTGTATGAAGGTCCTTTTTGCCTACGGTGAATCGCACTTGGAAGTGGTATGGAAATTGAAACCGTATGCACACATAAATAACGAGGTCTTCATCATTTATCAAATATCAAAGTATACAAAGAATAGTACCTTACGGCGTTTGCTGCTCTTTGGTAAACATGTGCAGTGGTGAGCATAGGTGCGCCAGATGTTGCAGTGCATCTTCATACTTTAGCTTTCAGCACTGTGTCAAACTCTTCAACTAATCTGCATATCTGTTAATGTATTTTTACTGTCAATTTACTTAACAGGGAATTTTAATGAATAGTGCCGATCTATGATTTGTGTTTTCTGAATAAAAGTACTTTAAATTTGCTAAGCATAATCTGACAAGATGATAATACATGGAAGTAGACAATTTCTTTTTTTGTTTCTATATTTGCACTAGGATTATATGGAATGTTAAGGAATCTGTGTTATTCAGCTAGTGTTATTCTAAGTTTAATGCTGGAGTATCTGATCGAAATGTAATACTGCTATCTTATTTCTTGAGCTTGGGATTCTTCTTTTGAGGTCTTGCTATAGCAGAGTAGATTTGGTTTTGAGGTTCTAAGATAATCATTTTTTCTCGAGGAAGATAGTTTTGCACACATAATGAAGTTTCTTGTGACTTGTGATGTGCATTTTGCTTTACCTTCACCAGATAGGAAAATGGCATGACGTGACATTATCTGTAGGTACATATTTTGTGAATTAGGTCATGAATTTTGGAGATACAGGTAGCTACTGACTTTAACTTTGATAATAGATGTTTATGAGTGGTTCTGCATTGAGAAAAGTAACTCTGATGGACAGTAGTTTAACTAGGAACATTTCTGATTGATCCTTGTTCTGCAATTTAGGAAGTACCAGTATCTTGAAGAGCGATAATTTCAGAGTTTGATGTATACACATGAGGCATCTAGGGATTACTGTGCGATGAAGAAATGAAATATGATGAGGAATTTTGCTTAAGGACTGCTATGTGAGGCTTATGATGTTGTTGTGGATTATTATAGTTCAACTGTGGTATATTATGGTGCTATAGAAGTTTATATGCCAACTAATTCCGCAGATTACGAAGAGTTTGATGAAATGCATAATGAGATAAAAGAAATTATTCAGATAGTGAAGTGAGACGAAAATTTAATAGTCATGGATGACTGGAACTAGATAGTAGGAAAAGGAAGAGAAGGAAACGTAGTAGGTGAATATGGAATGGGAGTAAGGAATGAAAGAGGAAGCCGCTTGGTAGAATTTTGCACAGAGCGTAACTTAATCATAGCTAACACTTGTTTCAAGAATCATAAAAGAAGGTTGTATTCGTGGAAGAAGCCTGGAGATGCTAGAAGGTCTCAGATAGATTATATAATGGTAAGGCAGAGATTCAGGAACCAAGTTTTAAATTGTATGGTATTTCCAAGGGCAAATGTGAACTCTGACCACAATCTATTGGTTATGAACTGTACATTAAAACTGAAGAAACTACAAAAAGGTGGGAATTTGAGAAAATGGGACCTGGATAAACTGAAAGAACCAGAGTTTGTAGAGAGCTTCAGGGAGAGAATTAGGGAACGATTGACAAGAATAGGGGAAAGAAACAAGTAGAAGAAGAATGGGTAGCTTTGAGAGATGAAATAGTAAAGATAGCAGAGGATCAAGTGGGTAAAAAGACGAGGGCTAATAGAAATCCTTGGGTAACAGGAAAGATATTGAATTTAACTGACGAAAGGAGAAAATATAAAAACACAGTAAATGAAGCAGGCAAAAAGGAATACAAACGTCTCAAAAATGAGGTCGACAGGAAGTGCAAAATGGCTACACAGGAATGACTAGGGGACAAATGTAAGGATGTAGAGGCTTATCTCACTAGTGGTAAGATAGATACTGCCTACAGGAAAATGAAAGAGACATTTGGAGAAAAGAGAACCACTTGTATGAATATCAAGAGCTCAGATGGAAACCCAGTTCTAAGCAAAGAAGGGAAAGCAGAAAGGTGGAAGGCATATATAGAGGGTCTATACAATTACGATGTTCTTGAGGACAATATTATAGAAATGGAAGAGAATGTAGGTGAAGATGAAATAGGAGATATGATAATGCGTGAAGAGTTTGACAGAGCACTGGAAGTCCTAAGTCAAAATAAGGCCCCGGCACTAAACAACATTCCATTAGAACTACTGACAGCCTTGTGAGAGCCAGGTCTAGCAAAACTCTACCCACTAGTGAGCAAGATGTATGAGACAGACGAAATACCCTCAGGCATCAAGAAGAATATAATAATTTCAATCCCAAAGAAAGCAGGTGTTGACATATGTGAAAATTACCGAACTATCAGTTTAATAAGCAACGGCTGCAAAATACTAACACGAATTCTATACAGATGAATGGAAATACTGGTGAAAGCCGACCTCGGGGAAGGTCAGTTTGGATTCTGCAGAAATGTTGGAACACGTGAGGCGATACTTACCCTACGACTTGTCTTAGAAAATAGATTAAGGAAAGGCAGAACTACGTTTCTAGCATTTGTAGACTTAGAGAAAGCTTTTGACAATATTGACTGGAATACTCTCTTTCAAATTCTAAAGGTGTCAGGGGTAAAATACAGGGAGCGAAAGGCTGTTTACAATTTGTACAGAAACCAGATGGCAGTTATAAGAGTCGAGGGGCATGAAGGGGAAGAAGTGGTTGGTAAGGGAGTGAGACAGGATTGTAGCCTCTCCGCGATGTTATTCAATCTGTATATTGAGCAAGCAGTAAAGGAAACAAAAGAAAGATTCGGAGTAGGTATTAAAATCCATGGAGAATGTATAGAAACTTTGAGGTTCGCCGATGACATTGTAATTCTATCAGAGACAGCAAGGGACTTGGAAGAGCAGTTGAACGGAATGGATAGTGTCTTGAAAGGAGGATATAAGATGAACATCAACAAAAGCAAAACGAGGATAATGGAATGTAGTCGAATTAAATTGAGTGACGCTGCGGGAATTAGATTAGGAAATGAGAAGCTTAAAGTATTAAATGAGTTTTGCTACTTGGAGAGCAAAATAACTGATCATGGTCGAAGTAGAGAGGATATAAAATGTAGACTGGCCATGGCAAGGAAAGCGTTTCTGTAGAAAAGAAATTTGTTAACACCGAGTATAGATTTAAGTGTCAGGAAGTCTTTTCTGAAAGTATTTGTATGGAGTGTAGCCATGTATGGAAGTGAAACGTGGCGATAAATATTTTAGACAAGAAGAAAATAGAAGCTTCCGAAATGTGGTGCTACAGAAGAATGCTGAAGATTAGATGGGTAGATCACATAACCAATGAGGTGGTACTGAATAGAATTTGAGAGAAGAGATATTTGTGGCACAGCTTGACTAGAAGAAGGCATCAGTTTTTAGGGCATATTTTGAGGCATCAAGGGATCACCAATTTAGTATTGGAGGGCAGCGTGGAGGGTAAAAATCGTAGAGGGAGACCAAGAGATGAATACACTAAACAGATTCATAAGGATGTAGATTGCAGTGGGTACTGGGAGATGAAGAAGCCGGCACAGGATAGAGTAGAATGGAGAGCTGCATCAACCCAGTCTCAGGACTGAAGACCACAACAACAACATGGTATTATGTGAAATGGATTACGTTTCATAGGACATTATGATGAAGGTTAATCAAATATGTTGTTATGAGGAAGACGCACGAGACATTATATATGATTTAGTGAGGAAGCAATTTTTTTTTCATTTCATCTATGTATGGAACAAGACAAGGTAAGGAATGTACACTCTTTAAACGAAGCAACTCACAGCTGTACTTGTAGCATGGAGGTTCTCTTTGAGCACACGTTGTTTGAAGGTAGAGACAAATCAAGAGAGATTTATTTTGTCATGATAGGATTTCTGAGAGGACAGCATTATTGAAGTTTTGTTGTTGCTGACGATATGTGTTATACATGTAGTTACCATTGATTATGGAAAGAATGCCAATTACGCTTTGAGATGCCAATCATATCTGCTATATACATTGTAAGCACGAGAAAAGATGAAACTTTAACCTGTATGAAACACCAGCACTTTCGGATGACACATTTTCTTTTCAGCTATTTTAAGATGAGAATGACTGTTTGGATGTATCTGTCGAGTAATGAGCATGAATGGTTTTACAAATTTTTTTCCCTCTGGCACTGAATTATGTGAGGAGCGTGTGAAATGAATTTTCTAGCTTTACAAAGTTCTGGAATGAAATTGTCTCAGTGGAATAATTTTGTTTCTCTACTGATTACTGTTTCCACTTAGTGCACTTAATTGTTTGTGTGTGACATTATCATAATTCAATTTTTCTCTATTTCAGAAGGAAGGAAAAAACAAAACTGCATGCATTTGTATGAACAAAACAATATTTTCAGGTCGGCATGTAGCGTACTCAGCGAACGAATTAATTCTAACAATGCGATGGTTGCAGTGAAGTGTTACAGAGAACTAGACATTCCAAAAATACCCGGTCACGTTAAAAACACTGTTATAGTACTTATTTATATATACGTTATGCATTTTAACAACTTTTTTCTTTTCAGCTTGTAGAATTTTTACACCTTGATGTAAGAAGATCTGCTACATTTTTATGCATGTTATAAATAAGCGCATAAAATATATTACTTCAATACTTAAGCATTTCTCTATTTAAACAATATCATTTCAAAATTTCTCTTATGGTGTTAGATGAAGTTTTTGGTTCTCCTACAGTAGTGATGCACTGGCGATTCCAACACAGTAAGTTAATGATTGTAAGATGACGAGTTTTTTCTCTTCCCATTAGGCAATAAAGAATATGAAGAGTAGTTATTTGGTTCATTTTCGAATAAACAATTTCTTTCAGCTACTACTGAAGAGTTTGGGGATAAATCTTTTTTGTGTTGTATCTTAGAGTGAGTTAATTCGTTATTAGTTGCTGTATAAGATACATCTTTTGAATGTTGTATTTTTTTTTGCTGTTGTTTAGCTACATATGACCATACAATTTTGATTCCACACACAGAGAAGTTGACATTTGACATTTGATGATATTGACCTGATGATGCTACTTGCTATTTTCTGTTTGATGTAAAAATTAGTATGATTTGTGAGAAATGAAGTATTTCTGCTGTAATAAGAAGGAAGTACTTGTGATAATTACTAACGCAATACTCAATGACTGAATGTGTAATATGTAACAAAAATTGAACTGATTATGCAGTGATAAGAAATGACATTCTTTACTTACTCTAACTTACGTTAACTGGAGCTCAGTTCCCTTGTAATGTATATGGAGGAATTGCACATATACTCACATACATATTTTTCTTAAGTATCTGCTGCAGAAACTGGATTGTATGAACATTTACTTTGTTTGCTGACCTGTAATCTGTGATCCATGATTACTTGTACCATTTTTTTAAAAAAAAATGTCAAGATTACTATTTTTGGACAGATCTGTATGTCATTCAATGATGATACATGTCACACATTTTGCATGTCCTGGATCAAAACATGTACTTCATGTACATTCTATACTGTACCAACAGAAAATGAATTATTATAGAAGAAGTATGTCACCATGTGGTTGGTATAGTCTTAATATTTACAACTGTACTTCAAGAAACTTGCTACACTTATGTAATTATCTGTGACTATACATATTTTGAGTCATATACCAAGCACTGAGCTTATGTGCCAATTCACTTAATGTAGATTTTATTTTCAAGCGTATATAACTTAACTATTATTCATTTATTTACTGTAATTCATTTCTTTTATTGTGTCATATATGAGACTTTTGATCTTCTTCTTGAATTAGCAGAACCTGTTTTCTCAAAGAGATATACCTTCAATGATTTTATGCTTTTACCATGAATTTTTTGGTATTCAACAAGGTATCCCTTGTGCCTTATACTGTCTGTACTGACTCTGTACGGTGTCTATATCTGAATATGAAAATGATTGACACAATAAAACATTTTGGTGTGGTTGTCAGTGGTCATAATGTACATAGCTAGTCCCTGAATCTGCTCACACCTCTAACTTGTGTGTACAGAAATGAATTTATTAACATTTTGGTCTGGGTGTCAGTTAGTCCTTGAGTCTGCTTAACATCAAACGTTTGTTTCCTCAAATTAATATATTAATATTTTGGTGTGGTTCTCAGTGGACATAATGTAGGTAGCTAGTCCCTTACACCTCAAACTTGTGTGTCCTCACCTGAATGTGTGAACTTTATGGTGTGGTTGTCAGAATCACCCGACAAAATTTTTAAAAGTGAAGGTGGGGGTTATGAAAGTTGGACGTTCATAGTTTCCTGAAAGTTTGATATTGATTATGCTGTTGTGTGCATACATAAACTCTGCATCTGAGATACTATTGTCGCTAGTGGTAACAAGTGAACAGTCACTGACAGCGATCGAATGCAGCCTCCTGTGAGAGAAGCCATATGTCAGCAGCATGCCCCTACCATGATAGTAGCACCAGAGGAGACTATGGTATTAATTTAGGATTTTTGGTAATTTGCGTTTTTGCTGCATTAGTTGTTGCTTGCTTATACACAGGAGGGATTTTGTCAGATTTGTGCAAGCATAGATTGAAAGTAATATTCGTGTCTTTGCTGCAAACAGATATGTGATTGTTGATTACAGACATTGTGAAATAATTAAAGTTTTCGAAGTGTTCAAGCAAAGGGAAGGTTTGAATAAAGTTTGTCTATATATGAATCTTCATTTTCAGAATAGAGTAAATTAAAGGCTTTATGATTCCTTTTATTTTTTACACTGCTTGAGGCTTGCTGATGAACCGCCCCCCCCCCCCCCCCCCCTGATAATTCAGTACTCAAATTCTGTACAAAAAAAAAAAAAAAGAAAACATTGGAGTAGTTGGATGAGTAGTTGTAACCATGCATTGCACTCTGCGTGGATCACAGTATTTCTTTTGAACTATTTTAGAATGTTGCTAGACATGGTGTTGCAGTGACAAGATGAGGTAAGATTCAAGAGACTTGATTTTTCATGATTTGTAGGCAGATTAATTAATTTCTGTTTTGTTCTCTATCAGAATACTGGCATGTCCAATAGTAGGAGGTTCCAGACAATGTTTGAATATTGACTTGTTGGAATAAGTGCTTTTGTAATACATGTTCTACAGCTACATGCAAGATTTTATGATACTGATAATAAGGTTTTACCAGACTGACTTAGCGAAAAGTATAGATAATGACAATTTCCCTGAGATGGAACTTTACACATTTCCATCTGTCTTTCACTAGGCTAACAATAATTACTATAAATTTTGATAGTTAAAACAAACAGCTTTGAATATGTAGACCTGAATAAGGAAAGAACAACAAACACTAATTTTTTTCGGCTGATCATATGAATCAGGAACGCCCCTTCACCTGTTAAAAATCAACATATTTTCTTGTCTAAGTTATTCAGAAAAGATAATTTGTTTTGTGAAATAAGTTCACAGTTATTTTTCTCCAGTGTTCCTACATCAACACAAAGACGTCCAAATGACGAACTCTACCATTACTTTTTTTTTAGTTTTTAAATCTGGCAATTGCATTTAATGTTTGTCAGTGAAAAATTTAATTCTGTTACTTTTTGAAAAAAAAAAAAACCTTCCCTCATACCGAAAAGCATTGTCTTGAAGTAGAAAGTGTCAATTAAACGAGCTCCTCGTCAGGTCGTGAAGGTCCAAGGGATATATACCGATCGCCATGTCACCTCTGCCTTGCAGCGTCATGCAGATACTGTATGGAGGGGCATGTGATCGGCACGCCGCGCTCCGGGCCGTTTTGCAAACTTTTCACATAGTGGAGCCGCTAACGCTCGGTAAAGTAGCTCCTCAGTTAGCATCACGAGTTTGACTGCACCCTGTACCAATTCTCCTACAAGGAAAAATCCTTAGCAACACCAGGAATCGAATCTGGGTCCCCCATATAGCAGCCATCTACGCTGACCACTCAGGCACAGAGGCTGACGAGAAATGTCGACACCAGAATTATTTTCTTGACCATGAATCAACAGGCTGGAAAAGTGAATTAAAGTTTCTCTTTCACAATCTTGTATAAGGGGAGATAATTTGCTTTCGAATGAAACAAGTTCAAACCTCGGAAAAATTGTTTTCTTTCCGGTATAGTGTACCGTGAAGCTGATTTAGATGATAAGTAACGTCACACACGAAATAAAATTTTTCAGTTCATTGATTATTCGTAAGTTCTAAATACTGAGCAACATTCTCGAGGAGAAATGCCTTAATTTCTGACGATAGAGAAGAAATGTTTTCTCTTAAAAACCAATGTACCTTATTGCGCAGCAGATCTGGATACTCACATTTTATTTCAGGTAAAAATTCTTTCAATTGGAGATGACTGAGAGTCTTAGCTATTACAGAGTTGATAATCTGAAGCACGAACTCCATGACTTTGCAGATTTCTATTGGAAATATCTGTACAAAAAGCGCTGTCTGATGAACGATGTTACGGTCAGTACGTATATGAGTAATTTATTCTTTAAAAATAGCAACAGAACCGTTCCTTACCGTCATCACAATTGCCTCTCATCAGCTGAAATTGAGAGAGCTTTATCGAGTGCAATATGATGATTTCACTGCACTCAATTACAGCATTTTCTGTATCCTATCCACTGTTTGACATTTGTGTGCCAATAACGCTAAAAGTTCTTCTTTTAGGACATATGGACGAAATAAATCGAACGAAAAGTGAAACATGTGTTGTATCATTTATGTCACACGACTCGTCTACTGTTAGCGATAAAGCTATTATATTCGAAGATATTTTGACTGTTCTTCTAGCAGTGCTTAAGCATATCGTGGCAACTTTTTATTAATTCTTTCTTAGGAAATCTGTTTCGTTCTTGTAGTACCAAAATAAATCTTCGGATGTTTTTATAAAACAACATTTTACGAGGCGACTTCAAACACTAAGTTACACATTATTATTAAAGGTGAGATAACTTTATTGATGCTGAACTGCACTACAAAGTGATATAAATAAATGACTATTATTCAAACGTAATCACCAAGCCGCTGTATTTAACGTTCGGTACCTTCTACCTATAGATCAGTATTTCGACGACAGAAACCCGTTCCGTGGTCACAGAGAAATTTGGCAACCAGTGTGTGCGCGTCCTCATCGTCTTAAAATCTACGATTGCTGAAAATCTGTCCCTCGATTGTTTGGTAACTGTCGATTTATCACTCACACCTGTGCGGTCTTGGTCAAATTGTTGGCATCTTTTTTCTAAGCTAAACGCACCGAGCGAGGTGGCGCAGTGGTTAGCACACTGGACTTGCATTCGGGAGGACGACGGTTCAAACCCGTGTGAGGTCATCCTGCTTTAGATTTTCCGTGATTTCCTTAAATCGCAAATACCGGGATGGTTCCTTTGAAATGGCATCGCTGACTTCCTTCCCCATCCTTCGCTAACGCGATGGGACCGATGACCTCACTGTTTGGTCCCCTACGCCAAATCAATGTAGCAACCATCTAGGCTAAACGTGGTACTGCGTTTGGTCCACATAGCACCAGAATGTCATGGAAAATGAATTTAGAAGTTTTTCCCACAAGAATCGTACTTCCTCGCGCACATTTTTGCGTACGTTTCCAGCTGTCGTACCATTTACTTTCTACACTGCGATCTACATCTACATCTACATTTATACTCCGCAAGCCAGCCAACGGTGTGTGGCGGAGGGCACTTTACGTGCCACTGTCACTACCTCCCTTTCCTGTTCCAGTCGCGTATGGTTCGCGGGAAGAACGACTGTCTGAAAGCCTCCGTGCGCGCTCTAATCTCTCTAATTTTACATTCGTGATCTCCTCGGGAGGTATAAGTAGGGGGAAGCAATATATTCGATACCTCATCCAGAAACGCACCCTCTCGAAACCTGGCGAGCAAGCTACACCGCGATGCAGAGCGCCTCTCTTGCAGAGTCTGCCACTTGAGTTTATTAAACATCTCCGTAACCCTGTCACGGTTACCAAATAACCCTGTGACGAAATGCGCCGCTCTTCTTTGGATCTTCTCTATCTCCTCCGTCAACCCGATATGGTACGGATCCCACACTGATGAGCAATACTCAAGTATAGGTCGAACGAGTGTTTTGTAAGCCACCTCCTTTGTTGATGGACTCTCCCAATGAATCTCAACCTGGTACCCGTCTTACCAACAATTAATTTTATATGATCGTTATACTTCAAATCGTTCCGCACCCCTGTTATCCGAACCGCAGCAGAACTGCGTCTGCTGGAAACCGAGAACAAAGTGCCAGTCGTATAACAGAATTGTCTTGAGGTGAGACAACGTGTGTAACTTACTATTTAAAGTCCCCTCATATATATTCGCTGTCTGTATAAGGCTTTTCTTCTCTTAACAATAGTTTAACTTACCTTAAAACTTGATGTATTAAGATTGTTCGATGACTACATCGTGTAATCAAACAGAACACGATTTCTCTTGAGTCTTCTGATGTTCCTTCACTGCTTTCTTTCTTTTATCAGTGACATGTTACCGAATACTAATTGACACACGTTTAGTTGCAAATTGTCTAACCAAATTTGATTTACTTTTATGAGCCAATTTTATATGAAAGTAAGACAGTACGGTAAGCTGTTTAAGTTTTGAATAACCGGGAAAATATTGGTCCATTGAACTTTAATATCAGGAACTTACTTATTCCGTTTTTCTTTGCTTTTTCTTTGTAGCCACGTCAAATAGGGCACCTAAGGAAATATACCATTTGGTAATGATAAAGGCACGAAAACAAAATAATTACAATATTCTTAAACTGATGACAAAACCAGACCTGTAGGATTTTCAGCTGGTTGGAAAAATACAGGTTTGAACATCTGCTTGAATCGTGCGCGTCTTCCCTTCGCTACAATTCTAATCTTTTCTGCCCTGACAAGCGCTCGGCAGTTATACACTCTAGAACGCCATGCAAACATATTACTTGATGATAAGCATTCACCTTATCATTTTATCTTTCTGGAAATGTATGTCAGCACCCACGCGTGGCAGTTTGTAGAAGAACCAAACTCAAGGGGACAAAGAGCTGCATATAGCTCGCGATTTGCGGTTTGCTGACCTCTGCATTATACCAGACATTTATGTAACGTTACACAGAGCTCTATCAGCTTCTCATAAACGGCCAAAGTCAAATATTGTTTTATACGAACATTAGAGTTACGATAGTTTACTTTTCGTAGCCCAGAAGACGCTAATAAGGATATCTTTTATTTTCAATATCTGCAGACTTTCAATTTTATGACTGATTTGTACTGGTAAAGTTACTTTAGTGGCAGAATATAAAACATTATTCTGAACTACAGATATGAATACGTAATCTATGTAGAAATTGTTTTTGCATTTCTGAATTTCACTGAATTTCGCAGTCCGTCCAAAATTTAATCTTATACCATGAGGGAGAAAATATTTTAACATGTAAGTTTCTCCTTCCCTATTCAGATATTCATTCTCTTTCTGCATTAGCATTCTTTGATCATCATCACGGTACCAAACAGGTATGCCTTGCTTCACTTTGTGCTACCATATCAGTATTCATGTCTTCTCCACTAATCGCTGATGTAATTATCAGACTGCAGCCACGTGGCTAGAAATATTTTCTTTTATTTCGTCTCATATTTCGAACTACTGCATCTGTTATTAGCTTGCATATTTTTGTCTCCTTATTTTGCGCTTTGCTTCCAACTTTTTCTTTTCATTCTGTACAATGTTAGTAATTATCGTTGTTACTGTTTCACGTGCGAACATCCACCTCAGAGATTAGGGGTTTGTGTCGTCATCATAATCTTTACAGAAATATTTTTTTTTTAAAAAAGAGGGGGTCGATACGAGATAAGAAAACGTAATTTCCTGTGTTTACAACTTTCCTCTTTAAAGCAGCCGCTCCGGCTGCCTCCACTTGCTAATGTGGGTTGTGGCGGCACGAGACCATTGCGTAACGATAGCGGGCCTGGTTACAGTTTATTCTTTTGTGTGATGTGATTTATTGACTTCTAGTCCTGTAGCGCTGGTCAATTTCCTGCAGATGCATCAGTGTGTAGTGTGCTTTGAGGTAAACAAATTGCGAGCACCAGGAAGTACACGAGGAAAGAACTAAGTTTAAATTATAAATAGTGATCTTTTATTTTCCTTTTTTCGCACTATCGCAACCAAAATCGTAGCTAATTACTTACATTTTCGAGTCTGGCTTCGGAACGATGAGCAGAATGAAGTAGCAGGATATTTACGTTCTTCTAATTCTTGTAATTCGGAAGCCATTTCAGAGGTCTAGTGAATGTACTACTACTGTAATCCGATATTTTTTTTCTCCATTCTTTCTCTTTCTTATTACAGAGTTACAATACGGCAGGTTCTGTATTTCTTTGTATACTTTCTATAGCTGCCATCTAATGAATTATTATTCTTAATTTTTTTGCTGACGTCTGCATGAAATTGTATAGTTATGTAAAATATTCAAAATACTGCAACATAAATAATGTTTTCCGAGAGAGAGATTAGTTTTTAGTTTATAGATATGGAGAGATCACAATGTGAAGTGATAACAAAGCCCGGCCGTTGTGGCGGAGCGGTTTTAGGCTCTTCAGTCCGGATCCGCGCTGCAGCTACGGTCGCAGGTTCGAATCCTGCCTCGAGCATGGATGTCTGTGATGTCCATGGGTTAGTTAGGTTTAAGTAGTTCTAAGCTCTAGGGGACTGATGACCTCAGATGTTAAGTCCCATAGCGCTTAGAGCCATTTTGATACCAAAGGAGTCACGAGAGAAGTGGAGAGACTGATTATTGTCGTGTGTAAGCGAGGTAATGGCGTGTTTATATCAGCAGCCTAATAGACGGTTTTCGGTGTATAGCACGGATTGTGAACTTGATAGAGGTAAAAATCAAAGTGATTCTCGTGATAAACTAATAGTCCACAAAGAATTACATGAAAGGTACGAAATCGGAACGATGGAGACGCAGGTTTGCCAAATGCATTGCTTTCGGTAAGTAGCTCGGATTGTGAAGTTAGAGTCTAAATGTATCGAAGTGCTCCTTGTCGTGGAATAATATATAAGAAAGTAATTTGAAAACTACTATGTTCGGGTGATGTAGAAATGTGTTTACTAAGTGGACTGTTTTAGACACTGAGCCCGTGAAATATAAATGTACTGAAGTGGTTCTACATCTACATTGATACTCCGCAAGCCACCCAACGGTGTGTGGCCGAGGACACTTTACGTGCCACTGTCATTACCTCCCTTTCCTGTTCCAGTCGCGTATGGTTCGCGGGAAGAACGACTGTCTGAAAGCCTCCGTGCGCGCTCTAATCTCTCTGATTTTACATTCGTGATCTCCTCGGGAGGTATAAGTAGGGGGAAGCAATATATTCGATACCTCATCCAGAAACGCACCCTCTCGAAACCTGGCGAGCAAGCTACACCGCGATGCAGAGCGCCTCTCTTGCAGAGTCTGCCACTTGAGTTTATTAAACATCTCCGTAACGCTATCACGGTTACCAAATAACCCTGTGACGAAACGCGCCGCTCTTCTTTGGATCTTCTCTATCTCCTCCGTCAGACCGATCTGGTACGGATCCCACACTGATGAGCAATACTCAAGTATAGGTCGAACGAGTGTTCTGTAAGCCACCTCCCATGTTGATGGACTACATTTTCTAAGCACTCTCCCAATGAATCTCAACCTGGTACCCGCCTTACCAACAATTAATTTTATATGATCATTCCACTTCAAATCGTTCCGCACGCATACTCACGTGATAAACTGGTATCTAAAAAGTAATATAAAACGTATAACATTCGAACAGTAGTAAGAAATGTCTAATAAGTGTAGTGACGTCGATAAACTTTACTTTCTTCTGTATGAAGCACGTTTCGTTTATATCGATGGCTACAGATACATACAGATACGTACTTTAGTCAACGAGGTGACAGTATGTACAGCATCGCTATACACGCGGCCATTTTCATGAGGACAAATCAGCGGCAATTCATAAAATGAATTACACTTCTGGGTTACGAGACGACAATGCATGATGAAGACACCAAGTTTCCCACACCTAAGGTCTTCTTCATCGGACATTATAACTGTTAGAAGCTATCCCCACGTATATTTGTTTCACAACGATTTGTTTACTAAATATACAGCTAATAGTTTTTGCTGATATTACATTTACCACTTATCATTCTTGTTGCCTATCTCACATAGACTAAATTAATTCCCGGTTATTGTAGTCAGTTTTTTCAGTAATTTCTAAAGGGTTGAACTAATCTTCATCGGACATCACAACTATTAGAAGCTATCCACACGTATATTTGTTTCACAACGATTTGTTTACTAAATATACAGCTAATTGTTTTTGCTGATATTACATTTACCACTTATCATTCTTGTTGCCTATCTCACATAGACTAAATTAATTCCCAGTTATTGTAGTCAGTTCTTTCAGTAATGTCTAAAGGGTTGAACTAAAACTAAATTCTTTGATTAAATGATTTTTCATAGTAAAATATATATTTCATAATGGTTCCTGTTTTTGACATTCCTACCATTCCTGCAGCGGTATTGTGTGCTGAACATCCATCTGCAGTGATACAAAACTTCATATTTTATGTGTTCTTCTATATTAGGACAAATAAAAGTGTATTTGCAGCGTTTGTAAGTGTTACTCCTTTTTTTGCACGTGTATCGAAACTGCATATCGAACTATGTGAATTATGTACAGAGTCAATTAGAGAACATTTCTGGACACAAGCGACTTATCATTTAGAGGCCCGCTTTCCCTTGTACCGTTTCACCCATGTCAGTTTTCGCTACTAATTGTGATATGCACTGTATACAAGTGTTCCATGGGACCAATCATTATGACCACCTGCTTAATAGCTTGTTTATCCGTCTTTGAAACGACATACATGCCTGATTCTGATCATAAGGGACCGAAAGTTTGTTGGTAGGTTTGTGGAGGTATGTGGCGTTAGATGTCTACGCACATATGTAATTCACGTAAATAACGGGCCCCTGATTCGCGTACGCGGTGATGGCGCCCGGTAGCGACTCAGATGAATTCCATAGGATTTAGGCAAATCTCGTCGCCTATGTTCACTATAATGCTCCTCAAACCACTGTGGCAAGGTTCTGGCTCCACGACACGGACAGTTATACTGCTGAAAGATAATATCGCTGTCGAGGAAGAAATCAAGCATGAAAGGACACAGGTGGTTCGCAGCTTTCAACATGTTTTTCGATTACTGCCTAAGGTCCCATGCTAGAGCAGGAGAAAGCCTCCCATAGCATATAACGCTCCCACCAACCTGTGTCCATGGCACGCTGCAAGTTTCGAGCCGCCGTTCACCTCGATGACTGTCGAACTACTGTAGGAAAAGTGTGATTCATCTGAAGAGCCGACACGTTTCCCTTGAGCGACGGTCGAATCCCGATGGTCCCGTGTCCACTGCAATCGTAATTGCCGATATCATTGGGGCAAGATGTTAAAATGTAGGAGCGATCTGTTGCGGAGCTCCGTCTTCAAGAGTGTACGATGAACGATGAGTGGTGTGCTTCGGAACAACAGCGTTGTGCTCTTAAGGCAGAGATGTCACAGATCACCATCTATCCAAGTTTACAGAGCAGACAGGCCTCCGAATGGCATATTCTGAGAGGAGTCATGCTTAGCACCTAGTGACAGTCTCACTGTCGTTCTACCTCTTTCCATAGATGCTAACGACATAACACGTGGAAATTCGACCAGCTTCGTCGTTTTCGAAGTACTCGTTCAAAAGCTCTGCGTAATAATAATTTGCCTTTTGTCAAAGTTGCTTTTCTGAATGGATTTCCCCATTTGCAGCTCATATCTTCGCTAGGGCGATCCACCACAAGTGTCTGCTCCCCTTTCATACTTCTGTTACAGCGCCCCGTGTTCGCAACGCCCGGCAGCATCCAACTTCGCGGTGGGCGGTGGTCACAATGTTTTGGCTTACCAGTGTAGAAGTGTTACACTTGCGCCGCTTCTGGCACCCCTCTCAACTTGGTGTCCCTAGCGCCTGCTTCTGCCGCTAGCGCCTTAAAGCAGTCCTGATTACAGACAGTATGCTATAGTCGGCGACAGCGTAAATGTACTTCGGCCGCGAGGTTCAGCTCGGCTGAAAGTGCATAGTAAGCAACTGCGTGACGTTCCTGCACCTTGACAACGTCGCAAACCGGCGGCTCGCCTTAATCTGCCTGATGTTTGAAGATCGCGTCCGCTTTAAAAATAAAGTCCCTTGCCTGCTTGTGAAACACGTGACAAATTCTAGGTCTTTCAGCCATTGTAAGAAAACTCACAATCACACAGAAACCAGTCATTCGTAGTTTCGCCCACATAAAACACGACAGGATGCTCAAATATAACGGAGGCTTACACGCGGAAACAGACTGAGCGCTGATTGGCTAGATGCATAGCTGTCGGCTGCACATCCCTGGCCCAGAGCACACCAA
This sequence comes from Schistocerca americana, assembly GCF_021461395.2. Lineage (NCBI taxonomy): Eukaryota > Metazoa > Arthropoda > Insecta > Orthoptera > Acrididae > Schistocerca > Schistocerca americana. The sequence goes on along the minus strand of NC_060120.1, from coordinate 634,388,835 downwards.
TGCTGACGCAGATTCTAGTAGAATACACTCGGTTTATGACTTTTGCTATCTAAAAAATTGGCTACGACAGATCAGGATAGAGTATCGCTGAATAACACTCTATCAAACGGTCCTCGGTCAGTGTATGTAGACGTCTCCCAACTGCATAGTAAAAAATAGTGGGTCTACAGACGTACGAGGGGGACCACAAAGAAACCGAACAAATTTTTTGGTGGGCATAGAGTTTGTCGTACCGCATTTTGTCGCATTCCAGAGTCAATAAACCGAGGGCCGTCGCTGGAGAAGGTGAGGACTAACTTCAGCAGAGTTTGTAGTTACAACTATTTCGTGTATGGTCGTTCTTGGAATGGCTGATTTACGTGAACAGCATGCGATCGGAAAAGTGGAACAGAAACTCTTAAAATGTTGAAAATGGCGTGCAAGCACAATGCTGTCGGGAAAAATCAAGTGTTTGAGTGGTTTTTCCCATTTTCAGTTGATGACAAACCTCGTTCTGGTAGTCTTTCCACGGCCCGAATGTGGGGAAAATGAAAGTGGTTGCTGCCAATTTCGTGCCACGACTGCGGGCTGATGAACAAAAATGAGGTCGCGTGGAAGCATACTGTGCTTTGAAAGACTAATCCAGAAATGATCCAATTTTTTTACAAAAATTAGAATAGGTGGTGAAACTTGGTGCTATGCTTACGATCCTGAATCAAAGCAACGATTAAGACCGTGGAAGACTTCAAGTTCGCCTCGCCCCAAGAAAGCTCATCAGGTTAAATTAAACATTAAAACAATACTGATATGTTTTTGTGATGTGAGAGGAGTCGTCTATTCACTGTTTCCTCCACAGGGTCAGACAGTTAACCAGGCTTTCTATACACTAAGTGATCAAAAGTATCCGAACACCACCAAAAACAAACTTTTTTCATATTATGTACATTGTGCTGCCACCTACTGCCAAGTAGTCCTTATTAGTGACCTCAGTAGCCATTAGACATCGTGAGAGATCAGAATGGGGCGCTGTGCGCAACCCACGGACTTTGAACGTGGGCGGGTGATTTGGTGTCACTTGTGTCATACGTCTGTACACGAGATTTCCACACTCCTAAACATCCATAGGTCCACTGTTTCCGATGTGATTGTGAAGTGGAAACGTGAAGGGACGCGTACAGCACAAAAACGTACAGGCCGACCTCATCTGTTGACTGACAGAGACCGCCAACAGTTGAAGAGGGTCGTAATGTGTAATAGGTAGACATGGATCCCGACCATCACATGGGAATTTCAGACTGCATCAGGATCCACTGCAATTACCATGACAGTTAGGCAGGAGGTGAGAAAACTTGGATTTCCGCTGCTCATAAGCCACACACCACGCTCTCAAATGCCAAACGATTCCTCGCTTGGTACAAGGAGCGTAAACTTTGGACGATTGAACAGTGGAAAAACGTTGTGTGGAGTGAGGAATCACGGAACGCAATGTGGCGATCCGATGTCAGGGTGTGGGTATGGCGAATGCCCGGTGAACGTCATCTGTCAACGTGTGTAGTGCCTACAGTAGCATTCGGAGGCGGTGGTTTTATGGTGTGGTCGTGTTTTTCACGGAGGGGGCTTGCATCCCTTGCTGTTTTGCGTGGCACTATCACAACACAGGCGTACATTGATGTTTTAAGCACCTTCTTGCTTCCCACTGTTGAAGAACAATTCCGGGATGGCGATTGCATCTTTCAACACGATCGAGCACCTGTTCATACTGCACGGCGTGTGGCGGAGTGGTTACACGGCAATAACACCCCTGTAATGGACTGGCCTGCAGAGAGTTCTGACTTGAATCCTATAGAACACCTTTAGGATGTTTTGGAACGCCGACTTCGTGCCAGGCCTCACCGACCGACATCGATATCTCTCCCTAGCGCAGCATTCCGTGATGAATGGGCTGCCATTACTCAAGAAACTTTGCAGCCTCTGATTGAACGTATGACTGTGAGAGTGGAAGCTGTATTCAAGGATAAGAGAGGGCCAACATCATACTGAATTCGAACATTACCGTTGGAGGGCGCCACGAACTTGTAAGCTATTTTCAGCCAGGTGTCAGGATACTTTTGATCACAGAGTGTACTTGAAAGTTTTGGAAGGATTGCGCCATAGTGTGCAGTGGAAGCTGTCTGATTTGTGGCAATCGGGAGAGTGCTTTTCGCATCATGACAACGCTCCTGATCTCACAGCTCTGTCTGTTCAACATTTCTTGACAGAAAATGGTATGACTCCTGTTCCTCGACCCCCACACCCACCGACCTTGCTCCAGCCGAATATTATTGTTTTATAGAATGAAAATAGACATGAAAGGAAAGTGTTATGCTGATGTTAGTGAGGTGAAGAAAAGCGATTAATTTAAACAAAAGTTTTGGAAAATGGAATGAAAGATTAGGCACGCGTATTGCTGCAAATGGAGGATTCTTTGAAGGGAATTGGAGGTTTGTGCTTAAAATGTGAATAAATACGTTAAAAAAGAAGTTCGGTTTCTTTTGGGTGCCCACTTGTTGATTGATTTGTTTCCGTTAAGGAGAGAGAGACGACATTTTATTTGTTATGTGTGCAACGTTTGACTCCACAAATCATAACTATAAATATGATTAGCCACATTAAAACTTGTTGTTGCTGTTTTGATCTCCAGTCCAAAGGCTGGATTGATGCAGCTCTCCACACTACTGCAGTGTTTGGAGAGCTCTGTATAACTACTGCAGCCTATTTCCTATTGAGCCTGTTCACTGTACCTAAGCCTAGGTCTCCCCGTACAATATTTACTCCTCACAAATTCCTCTAATACCAAATTTATAACTGCTTGTTGGAGTTAAGAAGACTAATGAAGAAGTACCACCTTCGACATCCAGTGCAGTTTTTGGGCCTGGCGTAAACATAGTGCCGGACGGAATGATTGTGCGCTGCATCGAAATGATTCAGTGTGGGGATGGAAACATGGGTGATTTAGGTGTAGTAGTATCTGCCCCACCGTGGGTAAGGGGTTGCGTTGAGACCAGAGAACCTGGGACAGATGTATAGTGGACTATACGTGCTGGTAGAACCACAGATGATATTTTAAATATTACTGAGAATGCAAAAAGAAATTGTTGATAATGGTGTAATGGCAGAACATGAGGATCGAATATTTGCAGCTTCAGCATTATCAGAGTGGGAGGATCACCATACATTCGATGCTTGAGGTTTTAACAGGTGGATGAACATGTGTCTGGGTCAGAAAGAGCAAACCAAAGCATTTATTTCAGAGACCAGTTTTACTCTGAATATACTCAGTACACGGCAACTTGGTGGTGGTAGCTAGTTGTTATGAGTGAGGAAAACTCAAGGGGGGTAAGACATTTGGAGTTGAAAGGTAGTGCGTCGTTGCTCAAAGGGACTATGTGTGACTTTACAGGACCTGCATTTCATTTCCTGGCCATTATGATGGGAGTTATTCTGCTAAGTATAACTCAGGACAGCTTTAGTGGCCAGACAAACCTCTGGACATGTTGTCAAAACGGACTCTTACCTTGTTTAACGACACATGGGATCCCCGTCTTGACCATTCACTGAGTCAGATGATAGCGATGCAGGAGGGGTGAATCATAGCAAAAACAATTTTTAAAGCATGTGACTCAATAAAGGGATTGCAGATGTCAAGTAACTATGATATGGAGTGTTGCAAATACTTTCGCCATTGTGTCTCTGATTATGCTTGGCTTAGCGTTTACGTGTCTGAAACGATGAGCCATTCAGAAACCTGATCCAGGGACAATACGATTTCCTGTGGATTGGATTCCCTAAGCAAGAAATGGAAAACACATTGTTAGGTTGAGAGTTAATGTGGAAATTGTTTAGTAATTAGGAATAACCAGTCTAGTGGTTCGTGGATTTAGGGGAGAAGTAATCTTAACAGGAAACCTGGTTGAAGTAAAACCTGAGGAGTTGCATCTCCTCCATGGACAGAGGCAGAATAACCCCACTATCCAGTTTCAGCAAAACGTGATAAGTAGTGGATAACGCGCCTTGAAGGTTTGGATTAAGAGCCGTAGGCTGGTAGTCGCAAGTGTGGGGATATGCAGTCAGAACTCAGAAGCCGGCCGGGGTGGCCGAGCAGTTCTAGGCGCTACAGTCTGGAACCGCGCGACAGCTACGGTCGCAGGTTCGAATCCTACCTCGGGCATGGATGTGTGTGATGTCTTTAGGTTAGTTAGGTTTAAGTAGTCCTATGTTCTAGGGGACTGATGGCCTCAGAAGTTAAGTCCCATAGCGCTCAGAGCCATTTGAGCCAGAACTCAGAACAGCATACATGTAAATGGACTGCGACATGCGGCAGTCTGGCCTCGGCAAAAGATTACACCACACAACTTGTAAGGAGTCAACTGCCCCTTGCCTATTGAGAACGAACAATGTATCTTTACCACACGCAGGTCGCGGTAGGTAGTATCGATAATCAACCGCCAAATGCGCCAGTGTTAAAAATCCGAGTAAGTATGTTACTGATTGCTAAGCGAGCAGGTCGGATTTCGGCAGGACGGCCGACCGCGCTTTCAATTGTTTAATGGCTGTGTGTGTCACCCAACGCCGTGGACCTGACCTCCAGCAAATACGGAAATGGCATTGATGGAGTGACTTGTTGATGTGTTTAAGTGTTCATCTCTGCACGTGATTACGTGACAACCGCGCCGGGCATCCACAATTTGTATTGCAGTGAGGATTGTGCATTCAGTGCTAGTGACGATATTAACAGGCGACCTGTGATAATTTAACCGTTATTATTTTTTCACACGAAGGGAGTTACTGCCTCATTCGTGCTGTTTAAACAAAACGCAAAGTACATTAACAAAACAGTGTGTACCGATTATTGCTACCTGACATCCTAATTAGCTTTGTTGGATTTGATACGAAACAACTCCGTGCAAATATTAACCAATCAGCCTTTATCAGTTGCACATGGTCAAACTATTCTAAACTCTTAGGCTATTATCCACTAGTCAATAACGGTGGGTTATGAAAAGGGAGTGTTTCAATCGGTGACTGTAGCCATCGGGTTGATGTCACTACACGAGGACAACTCTCTTCTTATGGGCGATGTGAATAGGGTCCAGGTTTCAGTGAAACAGATACGCCTCGGAGAGATATAAATATGGCTGAATTTTGGTATAGAAGTATTCGCTCGTCGTTGGAATCCAGCAGCACCACCACGACGCCATTGCGAGATGAATGGGTACCACCACCACCAGCAGCCATGTGTTTGAGACTGGGCTGTACTCGCTGCTGACAGCACTGAGTTCCTCACAGGATTTGGTGCCACAGCCCCGCTAACCTGACGCCTGTGCCTTCTGCCGCCAGCACTGGGTTCTTAGTGCCTCAGTGAAAGCCGCCGTCCGACTACTGTCAGAGGGCAGTGGATCGAATCTTGCGCACGGCAGTCTCTTTCGTGCCGCCGTAGACGATGTGTGCAGAGGAGAGGGGTCCCAAGGGCTCCACGCTTTGAAGGCAGTGGGATGCCGCCGCTAATGACGCGTCCGTGGCCTCCAAGAAGTTGCTGGCCCGCCACAGGCCCTCCGTGAGCATCACAGGGCATCTACTCAGCATCCACGTTGGAGTCCGCTGCCGATACGTAAGTGCCAGCCAGTGACAGTAGGGCAAGGCGTGTTTGCCTCAGTGAGCTGCGACACGCCATGCATTGGAATAGAATAAGAGGCATTATTTACTGTCAATAGTATTTCCACCGGGCCACTGGCCTGTCACCACTACCCATTCACCTTCCTAGGAGCAACTGCACTATCCAGAGTGGTGTCTGAGGGGTCGTCGCCACTGGGCACTCTTCACAGAATACATGTAATTTCTCTTTATTATAGCTGGTCAATCAGCAGCGTAGCACAGTTAATGAACAAGTGTTGTCCATGGTCGACCATGTATGTGCTAGAGTGAGCATTCAGAGATTGTCATGGTCAGTTAATGCCTCAGTGAGCTGCGACACGCTATGCATTGGAATAGAATAGAGGCATTATTTATTGTCAATAGTATTTCCACCGGGCCACTGGCCTGTCAGCACTACCCATTCACCCTCCTAGGAGCAACTGCACTATCCAGAGTGGTGTCTGAGGGGTCGTCGCCACTGGGCACTCTTCACAGAATACATGTAATTTCTCTTTATTATAGCTGGTCAATCAGCAGCGTAGCACAGTTAATGAACAAGTGTTGCCCATGGTCGACCATGTATGTGCCAGAGTGAGCATTCAGAGATTGTCATGGTCAGTTAATTTTCTCGTTGCTAGAGGTTTGTCCACTGGTGCTTTTATAGGCTTCAATGTTATTTTGAGCACAACCGTGGATATTGATTAATCTCGCAAGAATCTCTATTTTAAATTCCAGACTGTTAAAATTTTTAAGTTATGTTATCATAATTGCGTCCAAGGTGCATTAATGTTCAAGGTAATTCAGTGTCGCTCATTTGAAGAAAGCGGAGGCTGAAAAAATTTTAAAGCTTTTAAATCATTTCCTGAATGTATTGACCAAAGGTTTGGGGGTTAGTGACAAAACTCAGTATCTGATTTATTTGGCTGATTACTTAGTAGTTTTCCAAACAATTCATCACGTACAAGCTCCCAGAATGATAGCTTTACGCTAGATTATTGAAAATTACTTTTTGAGTGTGTCGTGAGGCCATCTATCTACCTTACACTTCACCCATCTTCCTGGTACCTGAGGACAACAGTGTAGGTCATAGTCCAGACTCATAACTATAGGGCTCTCATTCAAATGGCATATGCCGTCGGTTCCTCTACACGACTTACACAATTGGTCCGTGTAGTTTGCGGTGGCGAATTATTTTACTGTGTTAGAGTTCGAACAAGCCCACCACAAGGTGCCCAGAATGGAATAACCAAACCTCTCACAGAGCTCTGTATCGATTGCAATTTATTTCAGTTCAGTCACGTACCATTTGATTTATCAACAGGGGCGACGGTCCCTGTACCTTTTATGGAGACAATTTTGGGCGACTTAAAGCTTAAGTGTGTTTATAATGGCCTTGACGATGCAGTATTATAGTATTAAAAAACCTTCTTCGGGTTTATTTCAGTCAGCAACAGCGTGCTTTATGACTGTATCAGTGAGATTCATTGCAGGTGGAGGGGCTGAATCAATCGTAAATTTTTAATCCCTTTATTGCAGGTTGATTCCAGCTACTGTGTAGCTGTCTTCAGTGCTTTATACACAACTGATGATGTCTCATCGTAAATATAATGGCCCATGTTATCTCTTAACAACACAAATAACAAACATCAGTTGAACTGTAATGTCAAGTGGAATCATGTGCTTTATATTTATGATGAGCCATCATGACTTGAATACGATACACTAAAGAAGGCTGTATACTAGCTGCAATCGATCTGCAACAAACAGATTAAAAGTTCATGACCGATGCTGCCCTTCCTCTTATAGTTAGCATTTTGGAACTTTCCAGGAACGTTTCGAACACTTATGGTAAGTTGTAATTCACTTGAAAGAAGCGGGCTTAATTGTTTATCGATCTAAAGTTAATTTGACCCATCATGAGATCTCCTTTTTACCGCATTTATTTTTCAATTTTTCCATTAGAACTGATTAAGAGCATATCAAAACAAATCAGAATTTCCTCCATCTAAAAATAAGGAAGGTGCACCGTAGTTTATCGATGTGATAATTTTTTTAGAAAATTCGTATCTTATTTTGCTCAGCTAGCTAGGTTTTTGAATTAGCTATGGCATAAACAGGAAGTTTTTCAGCGGACCGGTAGGCAGCAAACAGTCTTTGACGAACTTAAATTTGCCTTTAATAGTGTTCCCATTATGCCTATTTCACACTTAGAATGTCCGTTTATAGTCCAAACTGATGCCTCCAGTTCTCTGGTGATAGCAATACTCTTTTCTTTTCCTTTTCCTCGAAATTAGGTTGAGTTAGATGAAGATCAGTTTGGCTTTAGGAAAGGAAAAGGCACTGGAGAGACGATTCTGACGTTGTAGTTGATAATTAAAGTAAAATTATAGAAAAATAAAGACACGCCCACAGGATTTGTCGACTTGGACGAAGAGTTCGACAATGTCAAATAATGTAAGATGTTCGAAATTCTGAGGAAAGTAGGTATAAGCTTTATGGGGTGACTGGTAACATGCAACATGTACATGAGCCAAGAGGGGATAATAAGACTGGAAACCAAAAACTAAGTGTTCAGATTAAAAAGGATGCAAGACAGGGATGTAATCTATCGCCACTAGTGTTCAGTCTATACACTGAAGAAGCAATGACGGAAATAAAAGTTTCAGGAGTAGATTTAAGATTCAAGCTGAAAAGGTATCAATGATAAGATTCGTTGATGGAATTGGTATCCTCAGTGAAAGTGAAGAAAAATTACAGGGTCTGCTGTATGGAATGAACAATCTAATGAGTACAAAATATTGATTGGGAGTAAATCTAAGAAAGACTAAAGTAATGAGAAGTAGCAGAAATGAGAACGGTGAGAAACACCTGGGATGGTGACCACGAAGTAGATGAAATTAATAAGTTCTGCTACCAAGCCAGTAAAATGAACCGTGGCGGTCGGAGCAAGGAGGAAATCAAAGATGGACGAGCACTGGCAAAAAGGGCATTTCTGATAGAGAGACGTCGACTAGCATAAAACATTGACCTTAATTTGAGGGAGAAATTTCTGGGAATGCGCGTTTGGAGCACAGCATTATATATAGTGAATTATGGACTATGGGGAAACTAGAACAGAAGAGAATCGAAGCCATTGAGATGTGGTACTAGTGACAGGGCGTGGAATGTCAGATCCCTTAATGGGCAGATAGATTAGAAAATTTAAAAAGGGAAATGGATAGGTTAAAGTTAGATATAGTGGGAATTAGTGAAGTTCGGTGGCAGGAGGAATAAGACTTTTGGGCAGGTGAATACAGGGTTATAAATACAAAATAAAATAGGGGTAATACAGGACTGGGTTTAATAATGAATAAAAAAATAGGAGTGCGGGTAAGCTACTACAAACAGAATAGTGAATGCATTATTGTGGCCAAGATAGGCACGAAGCCCATGCCTACTACAGTAGTACAAGTTTATATGCCAACTAGCTCTGCGGATGATGAAGAAATTGATGAAATGTATGATGAGATAAAAGAAATTATTCAGGTAGTGAAGGGAGAAAAAAATGTAATCGTCATGGGTGATTGGAATTCGAGAGTAGGAAAAGGGAGAGAAGGAAACATAGTGGGTGAATATGGATTGGCGGAGATAAATGAAAGAGGAAGCCGTCTGGTAGAATTTTGCACAGAGCATAACTTAATCATAGCTAACACTTGGTTCAAGAATCATAAAAGAAGGTGGTATACATGGAAGAATCCTGGAGATACTAGAAGGTATCAGATAGATTATATAATGGTAAGACAGAGATTTAGGAACCAGGTTTTAAATTGTATGACATTTCCAGGGGTAGATGTGGACTCTGACCACAATCTATTGGTTATGAACTGTAGATTAAAACTGAAGAAACTGCAAAAAGGTGGGAATTTAAGGAGATGGGACCTGGATAAACTGACTAAACCAGAGGTTGTACAGAGTTCCAGGGAGAGCATAAAGGAACAATTGACAGGAATGGGGGAAAGAAATACAGTAGAAGAAGAATGGGTAGCTCTGAGGGATGAAGTAGTGAAGGCGGCAGAGGATCAAGTAGGTAAAAAGACAAGGGCTAGTAGAAATCCTTGGGTAACAGAAGAAATATTGAATTTAGTTGATGAAAGGAGAAAATATTAAAACGCAGTAAATGAAGCAGGCAAAAAGGAATACAAACGTCTCAAAAATGAGATTGACAGGAAGTGCAAAATGGCTAAGAAGGAATGGATAGAGAACAAATGTAAGGGGGTAGAGGCTTATCTCACTAAGGGTAAGATTGATACTACCTACAGGGAAATTAAAGAGACCTTTTGAGAAAAGAGAGGCATTTGCATGAATATCAAGAGCTCAGGTGGGAACCCAGTTCTGAGCAAAGAAGGGAAAGGTGGAAGGAGTATATAGAGAGTCTATACGAGTGCGATGTACTTGAGGACAATATTATGGAAATGGAAGAGGATGTAGATGAAGATGAAATGGGAGATATGATACTGCTTGAAGAGTTTGACAGAGCACTGGAAGACCTGAGTCGAAACAAGGCCCCAGGAGTTGACAACATTCCATTAGAACTACTGACGGCCTTTGGAGAGCCAGTCCTGACAGAACTGTACCATCTAGTGAGCAAGATGTATGAGACAGGCGAAATACCCTCAGACTTAAAGAAGAATATAATAATTCCAATCCCAAAGAAAGCAGGTGTTGACAGATGTGAAAATTACCAAACTATCAGTTTAATAAGTCACAGCTGCAAAATACTAACGCAAAACCTTTACAGACAAATGGAAAAACTTGTAGAAGCCGACCTCGGGGAAGATCAGTTTGGATTCCGTAGAAATGTTGGAACACGTGAGGCAATACCGACCTTACGACTTATCTTAGAAGAAAGATTAAGGAAAGGCAAACCTAAGTGTCTAGCATTTGTAGACTTAGAGAAAACTTTTGACAATGTTGACTGGAACACTCTCTTGCAAATTCTAAAGGTGGTAGGGTAAAATACAGGGAGCGAAAGGCTATTTACGATTTGTACAGAAAGCAGATGGCAGTTTTAAGAGTCGAGGGGTATGAAAGGAAAGCTGTGGTTGGGAAGGGAGTGAGACAAGGTTGTAACCTCTCCCCGATGTTATTCAATCTGTATATGGAACAAGCAGTAAAGGAAACAAAAGAAAAATTCGGAGTAGGCATTAAAATACGTAGAGAAGAAAGAAAAACTTTGAGGTTCGCCGATGACATTGTAATTCTGTCAGAGACAGCAAAGGACTTAGAAGAGCAGTTGAACGGAATGGACAGTGTCTATCGATGATGACTACTAACAATGTAATAAACTTATGAGTAATGAGAAGTATTCAGGGATGTTTGAGGATACATATAATGAATATGATTGTTGAAGAAAGTGATTAGAACTGAAATAAGGTGACTTTTTGCAGAATAGTGTGTTGATGTTTTGGAAAATAGATGGAAATTATGAAATATTGAAATATTTGTGTGAAGATCATTAGAAATAACATGCAAGTGGAAGTATTAAGGGATATTTGATAATTCATATAACGAATAAGATTGTTGAGGAAAGTAACTAGAAATGAATTTGGGCAGCTTGTTGCAAAATAGTGTGTTGTTGTCTGGGAAAATAGGCAGAAAGTATTGAAGTATTTGTGTGAAGATCACTAGAAGTTACATGTAAGTGAAATGATGAGTATGAGGGAATTAATGTTGGAATTATGTGACTACTAGTACAAAGACGTGTTGCTGCGATGAAAAATGATTAATATGTTTTGAAATGGTGAGGTAAAACTTACTGGATGTGTCTAACAAAAGAAAGCAATTAGTGTGCAGAAACTAATGAGAAAAAAGACAACCTATTGTAGAAGGATGGAATGTTATGATGGAAATTGGATAAGGGGTTTTCTGTAATAACATGGAAAATATACCAGATGTGACTAATAAAAAAAACTATGTAATATGGGGATGAGGAAATATCATTGGGAGTATGGAATGGGTATCCAAATATTTACATAACTGATTTCAAAGTGCGAGATAGTAAAAATAAAAGAAAATGTTACGAAGAATTCTGTAAATAATTTCGTAATATTTTGATGTGACATATTTTGTATTAGCTTAAAAGTTTTAACTGAGAAGATTTTGAGTGACAATCTGGCCTACCTGGAATGCATGTGATTGTATATAATAAGACTGTAAAAACAATGCTAACTGTGATATCTTGTAAACTTTTGTAAAAAAAATGATTTGTGCCAGAATAAGGGTTTAACTTTTTTACAAAAAGATTGAGAATCTAATATAAAGTACATATGCTGAATTAGATAAGTTAATTTAGAAGATGGCATTAATAGCAATCTATTTTGCTAAAATCACTGATTTGTTCTCACTTTGAGAAGTAGTAATTTCTCAAGTAATTTAAGTCCTGTTCCACTTGCGTGCACCAATTAGAGAAAATCTCTGTTAATTTATTTTAATTGAGGGGAATCAGTGAAATCATTAAAATATTTTCAGTTTAAAGATATAATTAATTATGGAAAGGAAAATAATTATTTTAGAAGGAACTTTCAGGAAGATATAAAAATAGTAGTCTTAGAAGAAGCTATGTTCGCAGGAAAATCCCAATGTAACTGCAGCTTGGACTGTCTTGAAAGAGAAGGTGCAGCTTTATGGATGCCATAAAAGATAACATAATAAATTAATATTATTATGTCCGTAAACTGAGTAAATGGTTGCGTGGGAATTGTATCAGTTCAAAGAGAGTGAGTCATGGTATCAGGGTTCGGTTCGGTTCGGTTCTTTGGGGAAGGAGACCAGATAGCGCGGTCATCGGTCACATCGGATTAGTGAAGGACGGGGAAGGAAGTTGGCCGTGCCCTTTCAAACCAACCATCCCGGCATTTGCCTGGAGCGATTTAGGGAAATCACGGAAAGCCTAAATCAGGATGGCCGGACGCGGGATTGAACCGTCGTCCTCCCGAATGCGAGTCCAGTGTCTAACCACTCCGCCACCTCGCTCGGTTGCTATCAGGGAAATTTGTAAAGCGCAGCAAGCCAGCTTATGGTACTGGGGGAATAAGTTAAGACAATTCAGTTATTTAAAGAAGGGGTTATTTTGAACTTTGTGGATTTTATACTATTATGTAGCGATTTGTCAAATGTGAAAGACGGAGGATTTCGTGATTTATTACTGATATCGCAGTGGCAAAGATGTGTTTCACGCAATCAGAGGACAGTACGTTAGCGAGTATTTTGGAAGTTAAAGAACTTCTTTGTGAAGTATAAGTTTAATTCTGGGCTCATTCTTTATTATGTTGAGACGCGTCTATTAGGAGCTTTGAACAGATGCGATGATTTTGCAGAATTATGAGCTGAACATGACAGCAGAGTGCCGTAAAGTGAATGTGTGCGCGTGTGAAAGACGAGCACCTAAAATTTGGATTTTTATATGTAAACTGTAGCTTTTTAAATCCGCGTGGCGTATTGTGCAAATCGCGACCGGGAACTGAACCTTCAAAGAGATCGATTAGGACAGTATTAGAGCGAGCATTCTGCCACAGACAACCCGCTTTGTAATTTTCATGGTAAGTGGTACGCTTCGATATCATAAGCTGGCTATTACGAGTAACTGTGAGATACACTCCTGGAAATGGAAAAAAGAACACATTGACACCGGTGTGTCAGACCCACCATACTTGCTCCGGACACTGCGAGAGGGCTGTACAAGCAATGATCACACGCACGGCACAGCGGACACACCAGGAACCGCGGTGTTGGCCGTCGAATGGCGCTAGCTGCGCAGCATTTGTCAGTGTCAGCCAGTTTGCCGTGGCATACGGAGCTCCATCGCAGTCTCTAACAGTGGTAGCATGCCGCGACAGCGTGGACGTGAACCGTATGTGCAGTTGACGGACTTTGAGCGAGGGCGTATAGTGGGCATGCGGGAGGCAGGGTGGACGTACCGCCGAATTGCTCAACACGTGGGGCGTGAGGTCTCCACAGTACATCGATGTTGTCGCCAGTGGTCGGCGGAAGGTGCACGTGCCCGTCGACATGGGACCGGACCGCAGCGACGCACGGATGCACGCCAAGACCGTAGGATCCTACGAAGTGCCGTAGGGGACCGCACCGCCACTTCCCAGCAAATTAGGGACACTGTTGCTCCTGGGGTGTCGGCGAGGACCATTCGCAACCGTCTCCATGAAGCTGGGCTACGGTCCCGCACACCGTTAGGCCGTCTTCCGCTCACGCCCCAACATCGTGCAGCCCGCCTCCAGTGGTGTCGCGACAGGCGTGAATGGAGGGACGAATGGAGACGTGTCGTCTTCAGCGATGAGAGTCGCTTCTGCCTTGGTGCCAATGATGGTCGTATGCGTGTTTGGCGCCGTGCAGGTGAGCGCCACAATCAGGACTGCATACGACCGAGGCACACAGGGCCAACACCCGGCATCATGGTGTGGGGAGCGATCTCCTACACTGGCCGTACACCACTGGTGATCGTCGAGGGGACACTGAATAGTGCACGGTACATCCAAACCGTCATCGAACCCATCGTTCTACCATTCCTAGACCGGCAAGGGAACTTGCTGTTCCAACAGGACAATGCACGTCCGCATGTATCCCGTGCCACCCAACGTGCTCTAGAAGGTGTAAGTCAACTACCCTGGCCAGCAAGATCTCCGGATCTGTCCCCCATTGAGCATGTTTGGGACTGGATGAAGCGTCGTCTCACGCGATCTGCACGTCCAGCACGAACGCTGGTCCAACTGAGGCGCCAGGTGGAAATGGCATGGCAAGCCGTTCCACAGGACTACATCCAGCATCTCTACGATCGTCTCCATGGGAGAATAGCAGCCTGCATTGCTGCGAAAGGTGGATATACACTGTACTAGTGCCGACATTGTGCATGCTCTGTTGCCTGTGTCTATGTGCCTGTGGTTCTGTCAGTGTGATCATGTGATGTATCTGACCCCAGGAATGTGTCAATAAAGTTTCCCCTTCCTGGGACAATGAATTCACGGTGTTCTTATTTCAATTTCCAGGAGTGTATGTTAGTGTCGAAACTGTAACTTAAGGTTATCAAGACTTGGCAGTGCATTTGTATCAAACGAGGAATAATATATTGAAGTTTTCACTCACAGGCTATCTATTGTTTAATAGCTCAGTTAACCTGATGCCAGCAAACATTTGATGCAATCTGTAGAGGCGTGTAGTGCGGCTAGTTTCGGCTACAGTTTTTTCTAGTCGACGAACATATACGCATTTTCTGACAGTTGCAGGAGACGTAATTCACCGCAAGGTGAATGGACATTATTTATGTAGGACAAACGATTTACCGCGCCATTCAGTTTGCCGGTTCCGACGCAGAGCATCACATATTCGGCACTATGCAATGAACAGCCCTAAGTTATTGGTTAAACGCGAACGTCTGATACCTTGTCGATAGCAGGTTTTCGACAGCACGTCAATACCCGACGCATCTCGCTGCTTCGGTGATGCTCTTATCCAGCTGTCGCGATATTTCAAACTGGCTACCGCTTAAGTTAGCAGCTGTCGTCACTCTACTCACACCGAACCAATCAAATGATTTTTTTTTGTTACTGAAAAAGTCAGTAACCACTTGTAGAAGAGAAATATTTGTTTATCAGTTTCAGGTAACTACATTATAATTGTCGCATTATTAAAGAGCGACAAAAATGAGCGAATGTTCGCAGTGTATCACCGTAGTCAAAATGTTCAAATGTGTGTGAAATCTTACGGGAATTAACTGCCAAGGTCGTCAGTCCATAAGCTTACACACCACTTAACGTAAATTAAACTAAGGACAAACACACACACCCATGCCCGAGGGAGGACTCGAACCTCCCCCGGGACCAGCCGCATACCGTAGTCATGTGGATCATGGTGCATGTACAGATATGGTATGAAGAGGCCAAACAACAAGTGTATACATCATGCCAGAAATGGAGGTAATCAGATTAATTGTTGAAAATGGATGCAGTGCTCAATCGAATAATGTTTTCAGTATCTGGTACGTGCTTCGTTGCCTTGTTTGTACGACCTATACAGTCACTTTCATGCGGCAGAGTGTGGTCGTAGTGGCCCGTCTAAACAGCAGATGAGATCATTTGCGGCTCTTCTAGTACGAAAACAGCGATATCTCCTAACACTGCTTGCTAATCTCGTCGAGTCTTTACTACAGTTCGGAGTATCCTCTCTTACTCAGCTGTAATTGTTTTACAGTTGATTCAGGCTTTTTTTTCCGAAAGTGTTTCGAAGACTGAGTAGGTGTGTTATTCTTAGCCTTGTATGCTAAATTTTCTGATCCATACATGTAAATAGAGGTGTCCGTCGGCGGTAAAGACACAGTTTACTTTCTCGACTCGGTTATATCACAGTGACCAAGTGGTAAAGTGGGAACAGCGAGAAACTTAACATCAAGATTGATGGTCACGAAGTAGATGAAATTGAGGAATTCTGCTAACTAGGCAGCAAAATAACCAATGACGGACGGAGCAAGGAGGATATCAAAAGCAGACTAGCACTGGCAAAAGGACATTCCTGGCCAAGAGAAGTCTACTATGTTGTATGAAACATAGGCCTTAATATGAGGAAGAGATTTGTGAGAATATATATTTGGTGCCTAGCGTTGTATGGTAGTGAAAAATAGACTGTGGGAAAAACGGAACACAAGAGAATCGAAGCATTGGGGATGTGGTGCTACAGACTAATATTGAAAATTAGGTGGACTGATAACTAAGGAAAGATGAGGTTCTGCGCAGAATAGGAGAGGAAAGGAATATGTGGACAACACTGAAAAGGAGATGGCTCTGAGCACTATGGGACTTAACATATGAGGTCATCAGTCTCCTAGAACTTAGAACTACTTAAACCTAACTGACCTAAGGACATCACACAAATCCACGCCCGAGGCAGGATTCGAACCTGCTACCGTAGCGGTCGCGCGGTTCCAGCCTGAAGCGCCTAGAACCACTAGGCCACACCGGCCGGCACTGACAAGGAGAAAGAACAGGATTTGGGATGTCTGTTAAGACATAAGGGAATGACTTGTAGGATACAAAGGGAGCTGTAGAGTGCAAAGACTATAGACAAAGACAAAGACTGGTATAAATCCAGCAGATAACTGAGGATGTAGGTTACAAGTGCTGCTCTGAACAAAAAAATGGCTATTTATGGTAAGGTCTTATGGGACCAAACTGCTGAGGTCATCGGTCCCTAAGTTTACACACTACTTAATCTAACTTAAACTAAGTTACGCTAGAGACAACATACACACCCATGCCCGAGGGAGGGAGGACTCGAACCTCCAACGGGGGCAGCCGCGCTGACTGTGACAAAGGAGCCATAGACAGCAGGGCTACCCCTCGCGGCTGCTTCTCTAAGATGAAGGAGAGAAATTCGTTGGGGGTCGCACCAAGAAAGTCAGAAAAAAAGAAAGAGTGGGAACAGCCATTGATGTTGTGAGAGAAGCAGAAATTCACATCATATTTCGAAATGCGTCTCTCAGACATCAGATGAAGTATTTATAAATCTTGTATATTGATCTGAACTCTAAAATATTTCTGTTTGTTGATGACACTGACTTGCTAGTAAAGGATGTTGGGTGCAATATTGGCTCGGTTTGAAATAGGGCGGTTCATGACATACGTTCATGGCTTGTAGAAAATAAACTAATGTTAAATCACAGTAAGACTCCGTGTTTACAGTTTCTAAGACACAATTCAAGAAAACTCGACGTTTTAATTTCACAGAATGGGCATAGGATTAGTGAAACTGAACAGTTCGAATTTGTAGGTGTTCAGATAGTAAACTGCCGTGGAAATCCCACGTTCAGGATCTTGTTCAAAAACTTAATGCTGCCATTTTTACTATTCGAACGGTAGTAAATGATCACACGAAAATTAGTCTACATTGCTTACTTTCATTCGCTTATTATTATTATATTTTGGGTTAACTCTTTCCATTCTAAAAGGATATTTTTGGCACAGAATCGGGCAGTTCGGGCAATAAGTGGTGTAAGTTCGCGAATCTCTTGTCGACCGTTGTTCACTATTCTGGGAATTTTGACCCTGACCTCTCAATATATAAATTCTTTACTGTCATTTCTTGTTAAAAATATCAGCATATTCCCAAGAATAAGCAGCTTTCACTCAGTTAATACTCAGCAGAAATCCAAACTGCATTTGGATCGGACTTCCTTAACTCTTGTGCAGAAAGACGTGCAGTATACTGCTGCATCCATTTTCAGTAAGCTACCACAAGAATTCAAAAATATTAGCAGTAATCCACGAGTTTTCAAATCGAAACAGATGAGTTTCCTCATGGGTTACCCCTTCTATTCTGTTGAGGAGTTCCTTGAAGAATTTAGCTGATTTTTATGTTATATTGTCGATTGCTTTTACTTAAACTAATGGCTTGACTTTTTTTAGGTTCATAAACATTTTATTTTTATCTGTTATTAGTCTTGTGCTGTAATTTCATGTATTGACCCGTTCCATGACCTTGGAGAGTTGCTCCTCAATTTGTTCCTACGGAACTTGACGTGTAAATAAATAAATAAAAAGAAATTTCTGAATTCCAGTCAAGACGGTCGTGCCCGTGACTTTTATGATCCTTAAGGGGCCTAAGTCGCTTGTCGCCATTGGAGATTCCGTATAATTTTAGAGTGCCCAAACGATGTTTTACGCCCCACTGTGCAGAAATGGCTTTTGCATCTACGTTTGACTCAAGGAAAGCAGAAAGCTGAGTCAAAAGGTGCACTGCTGTGTATCTTTCTCTATTTAAACCATACAAAGTTGCATCCCATCTTGCATTTTGCAGAAGGAATTAGAAGTAACAGGTTTTGTTTCTCATTTTTTTTTTCTGTATGCAGGTGTCCAGAAATGATTTCAATCACTTGGATGTCACTTCGCTCCCTTGCATGTCCCTAAGCATTTATCCAATCGAGAGAAGTGGAGGTCCAGTGTTTTGGCAAATTTATACGTCCTTGAGAAGTGAATATTGGATTAAAAAAAGTAATCCAGCTGGGTTTCAATCCTGCAACCTTTCGGTTTCTAGCCAGACTCTACGCGGCTTTTTTTGTCCTCTCTACCTCTTTCTTCGTTATTTTTCATTATTAGGTCCTTGCAGATGTCGCATGACACCTCTTGGAGTTGATCACGCATTTTTTCTTTTATTCTTTTTTCCCCCCGCGGGTGGAAGACCCCAGACAGAACACGCTGAGCTACGATGCCAGCTGTATAGACGGACGCAAGGAAGCGACTTAAAAAAAAGCAATATATATATATATATATATATATATATATATATATATATATATATATATAGAGAGAGAGAGAGAGAGAGAGAGGCAGACAGACAGAGGGAGAGATAATACCATCTAAAAATTAGAAGAATTTATTTCTGTCACTCTAGAGAAAGATGCTTCTTTCTAATCTGGTGTATAAATATTTCGTGTGTATGTTTAGCTTCTTAGCACACGTAAACCTAGAACGACAGTTCCAAAGTTTTGGATTTTTATTGTTTCAGAAATGCGTCTCTTCTCTTTCTTGTTGGTATGCTTGTACTTCATTTGCATTTTGGTAATAATAATTTGCCCCCGTGGTAAATTATTAACGAAAGTGGGAGAAATCGAAGACTGTAGTAGTTGTGATGCATTCCTGTCAGGACGATAACGCAGCATAAAACAGTCGCCCGCTGATCTGTTTCATCTGAAGTAAGGACAAACCTGGTACCCACATTCTACTAGAGAGCATTTTATAATGGGACTTGTCCTGTTGAAGTGTGAAATTACATGTAACTTCTGGAATGCATCTTCCACCATTAATAAAATTTCCGGGCTATTATGCCGTGGACGGATGGATTTTACATTAAAACCCATCGGTCCGTCACCAACTGCGGAGGACAATTTTAAGGGACATCGTAGCTTCTTTGAATGTCCGAGTCACACCGTGGCTGCAGTAAAATCCCGTTTACTTGTGCTCCCGCACAATGGCACCACGTCACGTGCTTTGAATACCTCGCTGTTGTCAATTGACCATGAGAAAAAGAGAGACCAACCAACGAAAGAGTAATGTTCTACGAGTGGGGGAGCGGAATGTCAGAAGTTTGAACGTGACACGGAATCTAGAAAATCTGAAAAGTGAAATATAGTGGAGGCCAGCAAAATATAATGGGAGGAAGACGATATGTGGTCGAACACATCTGATAATATCAACAGCAGCAGAAAATGCTACAACGAGAGTAGTATTCGTTATGAACAGGGAGGTAGCACAGAGAGAGAGAGAGAGAGAGAGAGAGAGAGAGAGGGAGAGAGAGAGAGTTACTGTGAATAGTTCAGGGATAGAAGTTTTCATGGTAATCGACAGACAAAAAAACCGACAACAGTATAACAAACATACATGCCGATGTCACAAGCAGAGGGAGACCATATATGGTGAGGCAGCTAGGTCATAACACCCCTTGTATCTCCCTAACCGTAACAGATAAAAAGATGCCGTTTGGACAGTGAAATGCAGGAACAGGGGCTACTTGAATACATCACATTTCATGTTTGTGCTATTATTTATTACAGAGATATGAGGCCATTTTTTTAAAATGGAACCCTATGTTAAATTTTAGCGTAACATGATGGGCTTAAAAAGATGTGTATATCATAATATTTCAGTAGTTAGTTCAGAAAATTAATATAGCTCTACAGACGAGACACATTATCATAAAGAGAATGAACGCACTGATTAACTTGCACGGAATGATATGAAGGCACTAACTTACTATACATGTTTCCTCCCTGGAAACATGTGAAGTTACTGTGTGCTTTGGCGTCCTCTTCACGTGCCCCTATTTATTTTCATCCATCGCTGCGTGTGTGCTGGTATGTACAGGTGTGTACGACTGTATTACCTTTGATTCTTCTAAATTAATGAAATGTTTATAAATACGAGTGCCAAAATAGGGACGAGATTAAAGACCAATTTAATCCTTTTTTCTACATTTATTTATTTACTATTTAGCATTTTTAGACGTTTAAAACTCTTCGGCGAATAACGGATTGAAGATCACTGTTGACATATTCTTTGCATTGCTATCCAGAGATAGCACTAAATGTTTTTCGAATTATGTACCGAAATATTATTAATTATTCATTAAATTAAAAGCCGTGTAAAGAATAATTAATTTATTACGAGACCAGAAATGGAGTTTTATTGTCAGGCAATTAAAATGATTAATGAAGCTTGAGCAAAAACGATTTATCATTTCGCAACGCTGCCAGTTGCTCGAGAAACAGTTTTTTATTATTCCTTCTACATTTTTAAAATAAATTTCAAATTTAAAGTTTTATAAGTGATACATTGCGTTTGAAAGAACGTTAAACATGTTTTGCTAGCACTTGGCAATAACATTTGATTTCACCTTGTTTTGTATTACGAATGGTTTTATGTTTCTGTCGTATCTGTTTCAGATACGTCGTATCGTGCTTGCCAGAATTTACTTGAAATATGTGACTGCCTATGAAAAATAACCAAATAAGTATTAGAAGGTGGATGATAATTTAATTTCTCGTCTGTTGTTTCTAGGCAAGATAGGTGTAACGTTAAGTGATATTCGAAACATGGGTACTATATCACATAACACTACAGCACAACATGTATTTCCCTTCTTACGACAAGTACCTGAAGGTAGCCAGTTAAAATTATAGGATTTTCTGAGAGAATTTCGTTTCACAGCACAATGTCTCACCGAATATTTCTGTAAGTAAATATTTCTTAACTCATTCTTAAATAAAGGTCTGTTCCATGCTATTTACGTCACTCAGTTGGAAAAATTCTGTTCCCGTCTAGATACAACATCACCACAGTGAAACGCAGCTGACTATGGGGGAGGGGGGAAGTAATTGACAGATTATGCATAGATGAAATGTGGGTTGTTCGTTGTTTCTGTTGCGGTCTTATGCGTAGATGAAATAACGGTGTTGTTTGTTGTTTCTGTTGTAATCTTCATTTCGGGGATTGGTCAGACGCAGTTCTCCACGCTAGTCTACCTTGTGCCAGTTTCTTCGTCTCTGCATGGCAACTGCAACCTATATCTCTACTTGCAGTATTCATGTCTAGGCCTTCCTCTACATTTTGATCTTCGACACTTAACTCTACTACCAAATTCACTATTCTTTAATGTCTCTGGATGTGTCCTATCAATCAATCCCTTCTTATAGCCAAGTTCTACCATAAAATGTTTTTCTCTGTTCGACCTAGCACTGCCCTATTAGTTGTTCTACCTATTCACCTAATTTACAGCATTCTTCTGCAGCACCGCATTTCACAAGCTTCGATTCTCTTCTTGTCTGCACTGCATATCGCTTACCTTTCACTTCCCAAGAATGCTAATACTTAAATTATATTAAAATTTAATTAATGCTTTCCTTCCTATAGGCAGTCCGCATTTTATATCCTGTCTACATACTATTTTTGTTACCGAATTCCAAAACTCATTTGCTACGTTTACAGTCTCAATTCATAATCTAATTATAACTTAATTCGATTATATTCTATTAATCCTGTTTTATTCTTTTGGTATTCATCTCCCAAAGTGTTTTCGAGACACCGTCGTCTCCATTGAACTGTTGTTGTAAGTCCTTAGCTGTCTCTGACAAAATTACAGCTCCATCTTTCGATGCCAAAGTATTTATTTCCTTTCCCTGAAATTTAACTCCCTTTTAATACCTCTTTGTTCTCTTTACTGCTTGCTCAGTGTACAGATTGAATAACATTGCTGATAGGCTACAAGCCGTGTCACTCCATTCGCATCTTATGCATCCTTTTCGTTTCCTTCGACTCTTGTAACCGCAACCGGGCTTTTATATAAGCTAAAAATAACCTTTAACACTCTGTATTTAATCCCTACTGACATCAAATTTTCAAAGAGTGGCGACAATCAATTATGTAAAAATCTTTCTCTAAAACTACAAAATCTGTAAATATAGATTTTCCTTTCTTCAACCTATCTTCTAAGACCTACCGTAAGGTCACGTGTTCCACATCTCTTGGGAAAACTAACTGATCTTCTGAGAGGCTTTCTTCTACCAGTTTTTCCATTCTTCTGTAAATACATTACCGGCAAAACCTAGTACACCTTGAAAGGCGACGTCACTTTTGATCCGATGACTGCATATGCCATCTGTGGGATAGTAAATGTACCGATAATGGTTCAGCGCCTCCGCCAACAAGTAGTGTACTGGCATAGCTACCAGAGCGCCATCTATGCCTACCCTTTAATAAGAAATACTCACAGCCAGATGGCTTAGTGCGGAAAAATCGTTGTGAAGCAAGGATGCAACCATGCCAAGGAGACGCGCTCGTGCTTCCTACAGCCAACTGAGCGAGTTTGAAAGGGTCAAATTGTGGCCTTCCGAGTGGCTGGCCGGTCCTTTCGGAGAATTGCCGCAGAAGTTGAACGTGATGCGTCACTTGTGCTACGATGCTGGTAGCAGTGGTGACGGGAATGTTGTCGCACCCCTAAACTAGGTTCCGGGCGTCCAAGCAGGACAGACGCCCGCCAGGATGGTCCTATTGTAAAGCCAGCATTGGCAGATCGTGCAGCTACCGCAGCCTGCGAGCCGATACGTGTCAACACCAACGGTTACTAGCAGTGGCACTAACGGCACGCACACTTTTAGCCTGTCTTCCACTCACACTGCAGCATCGGCGTACACGACTCAACTGGTGCCCGCTTTTTACCTATTTGATCCCGTGCTGCCATCACTGTTTAATTTCTCAGATCTACTCATTCGTCTTCCATTGTATTTATTTCCTCTGTTTCATTAAAACCATTCAGGTTTCTTCGTTTTATCCAGCCACCATCTTCTTAGTTTCCTAACTTCCTGCCATTCCTTTTAATCTGAAGTTCGTAAGTAGTAAATTATGAGCAAAGTCATATGTACCCCTGGAAATGACTTACGGTTTAAACTCTAGTTTCGAAATCTATCTTACATATTTATACAATCAGTCTGAAAGAGTCCAGTGTTTGCAGATCTCTCCCATGCGTACAACCATCTTTCGTTGTTCTTAAACCAAGAATTAATAAAACAGATTTATTTTCTGTTTGTCGATCTCTGTTTTTCATTTCAGAATCGCCGGTTTTGGACAATGTTTCCAGTCTTCGGATTATATCTCGTAGTTACAAAGAAACAAATCACTGTAAGACAGTGAAACTCGTAGTTCCGTTAAGACTGGTTACGGAGTAACCATCATACCTCGAGTTGTGATATGTGGATGGGCGACGTTGCCCGAAACTGGTCATTTTTAAATAATGAACAGTGCTCAACAGACAGTAAATAAAGTTATTTTGTAACTAAAGTTATTTTTAAAACAAAACGCTTGCAGCTCTCCAGTATACTATAGCGGAGTAACTCGTGTGTTTCCGCAGATGGTCGTTGCAAGACTGACCTCAGCTAACATTTTTTTTATTTAACTTACCAAGTTCATTTGGCTTTTTCATTGTCGTGTCAGTGCTGTATGGCTCTGATTCCGTGTTTCATTATAAGGATTATAGCTACCCTGCTAGAATCTTGAAAAATTTTATACATTAAATTATGACTGGTTTGCTGATACTACGTGCACAATTTATTGTAGCCCGGGAGTCTGTCATTGTTTACTTCCATTAGTTTTACGAAGTGTTTCTGTATAAACTTATATGCACAAATTCACGTATATACAAGGTCAGGCACTACTGTGATTGAATTTTGTGCTTGTTCTACGGTACTTGATTTAAGTTAGTCCGTTTTGTGACTACACTTTTTCATGTTGAATATCTATAATGTCAATGATTCTTTTATTTAGAATTGTCCACTTTGATGAATTGACAAATTTTTATTCATAACTCTGGAAAGTTTACTTGTATTCACGGCTAAGCACCATTAAGGATGCAATGTGTGTTAGCCTAAATTTTTTTCTGTCTTTTGTAAGATTTTTTCAAATGTTCTAGTTGCCATGTACGGATAGTTTCATGTCCCGTTTTAAGATTATAAAATTGTATCATCTTACTAGATGGTGTGGACGTCAAGAATGACAATGACAGCCACTAGCTGCTTATTGTAACCTGTACGCATTAACGCACGTTTTATAAATTCTTTTAGTGCCCCTGGAGCGCGTTATTATAATTCTTATGTATTCGTGTTAGACCTGACGGCAATAACTTCTGTAAATTTTACACTGAAGAGCCAAAGAAACTGGTACACCTGCCTAATATCGTGTAGGGCCACCACCAGCAGTTAGAAGTGTCGCAACACGACGTGAGGTGGACTCTGATGTAGTGCTGAAGGGAACTGACACCATGACTCCTCCAGGACTGCCCATAAAAATGTAAGAGTACGAGAAGTTAGAGATCGATGGGGTGGAGATCTCTTATGAACAGCATGCTGCAAGGTATCCTAAATATGCTCAATAATGTTCATGTCTGGGGAATTTGGTGGCCAGCGGAAGTGTTCCTGGAGCAAATCTGTAGCAATTCTGGACGTGTGGGGTGTCGCATCTTCCTACTGAAATTGCTCAAGTCCGTCGGAATGCACAATGGACACGAAAGGATGCGGGTGATCAGACAGGATGTTTACGTACGAGTCACCTGTCAGAGCCGAACCTAGATGTATCAGGGGTTCCATATCACTCCAACTGCAAACACCTCACACCATTACAGAGCCCCCACCAGCATGAACAGTCCCCCACTGTCTTACAGGGTCCATGGATTCAGGAGGTTGTCTCCATACACGTCCACGTCCATACGCTCGATACAATTTGAAACGAGACTCGACCGACCAGGCAACATGTTTCCAGTCAGCAACAGTCCAATGTCGAGCCGTAAAACTTTGTGTCGTGCAGTCATCAACGGTATACGATTAGGTCTTCGGCGCCGACAGCCCATATCGATTATGTTTCATTGAATGGGTCGCACGCTGACACTTGTTGATGGCCCAGCCTCGAAATCTGCAGCAATCTGCCGAAGGGTTGCACTTCTGTCACGCTGAGCGATTCTCTTCCGTCTTCGTTGGTCCCGTTCTCCTAGGATCTTTTTCCGGCCATAGCGATGTCGGAGATTTGATTACCGGATTCCTGATATTCACGGTACACTCTGAAATGGTCGTACGGGAAAATCCCCACTTCGTCGCTACGTGCGCCGACTGTAACACCACGCTCAAACTCTTTTTAAATCTTGATAACCTGCCATTGTAGCAACAGTAACAACTGCGCCAGACGATTGTTGTCTTACACAGGGGGTGCTGACCGCACGCGCGTATTCTGTTTGTATATCTCTGTATTTGAATACGCATGACTATAATTTGAATACGCATGACTATACCACTTTCTTTGGCGCTTCAGCGTATTTTCTGTAAAGAGCAGTGTTGACCTGGAATTAAATTAAGTAACTTCGATTTTTTGGGTAAATGGGTTTTTACTGGCCGTTTTTACTTGCATCACCTCCTCTTCGCCTTAGCAGTGTAACTGATAAGTACTAACGGTCTGTGAGCCGGAGTTTGATTACATTATCGTCGAACTATCGGTGAATAAAGCTTAATGACGGTTTTTGTTATTGTGTTATCTGTGGTCACTGGATTGCTGACGCTAGTGGATTCCGACCAGAGTGACCATACCACTGGAAGGCATCCACATTTTCAATTTTACCATCCCCTTTTGCTTTCTGCCGCAACTTGTCAAATGCTCGTGTATCAGTGCCATTAGTGAATTTGTGCTCACTAGTCAGTCCATCCCCAAGACTATTTATAAGCAGTATCGAGTCGCCACAAATACGTTCTCTGTGAACCACAACAGTAACTTTGGCGAATGTTCCCAATAGATCACACGTTCCCAGTGGGACATGATACGTGTATCGGCATCTTGTGGGGCAGCGGCGTTAACCAATGAAGAGGCCTGAACTTCTCGATAGTGCTGCTCCAGTCAGTCTGCAATAACACATGTGTATGCTCAGTAAATCGTCACAAATCTTTCGAATTCATGTCGATGGACTGTTTTGCTCCGGTTCCAGTCGCTGGTTGACAAGCCGTCGTTCTTTGCCCACACCATCTCTCGATAGTAAGTTAGTCTCAAGCACTGATAGCTATGCCAAATGCAAGAAAAAAGCTCGAGTTTTTTTCTTCATATTCTGTAGAGAACTAGCAGAACATAGCCAATGGCAATTCGCATATTGAAGCACTTGTGGGGGTGACCCCCCCCCCCCACCCCCTCGCTTAGGGAGGACGTGATAGATTTTTGAACAGTAAAATATTTTTCTCTTTATTGAGACGTCGTAACTAGCTTGGGTACTGGAGAGCCTCCAAGATTCCCACGCCTTCAGAGTGGGATGCTGACGTGTTAGAGATCTCACAGTGGTGCCAAACAAGGGACGCTTGCAGTGAACTTTTTGTTCAGTCTCCTCGACTAACGGGGTGTCGTAAGAGGAGTCACATGGTGACCAACGCATAAGAGATTGCTTGTAGACGCAGCTCTTTCTTTCTCTCCGGCACTTGAACCGCTAACAATTTCCATTTGTGCTCCCCCATAACATGATTATACCTCCAGAAGCTCTACGTCTGTTTCAGTTTGTTTCAGTACATCCGCGGAACGTCTTAGGCAACTAACATGAATGGCGAACAAGCAACTGAAAATTGCTGTCTTCGCCTTGATCCGTATGATGAGAAAAAGTTCGTCTCACCGTAGCTTTCGATGGTCTTCTTTCGCCTCTTGTCAGTACAGTTCGTTTTTAGACGAGTATTAGAGATTTCTCGTGGATTTCGATCCGGTGCAATAATTCCTGATTTGTAGGGAGATGGCTTGCGCCACATCTGCGCGTTATTCCACCTCGATCAGTAGGTAGAATTTTTCCATAAGTTTAGCATTTTGAGTTCGGTGTTCAGTGAATGAGTTTGCATCACTCGCTCGTGGGCCATAGTCTTTGCAAGAACCTTTGTAGGTGCTACGCTTTTCCTTAGTCCTTCAGAAATTTTCGATTTTCTCTGTCGTTTATCTGGAATTGGCCGCATATTTCGTGTTAACTTACATCAAGTTTTCAGAAATCTTCTTTTAGCACATCTCTGTTTTCTGAGGTTTTTACACCTTGAATATTTCTTTGAACAATTTAATTTATTCTACCAAAGAGTTGATACGAACGGTGTCAAAGCCAGTTTCATCGTATATTACTTCTATTGAAAAGCATTCTGCTGAGTTTTGTCTCACGTGAATCCCTCCTGCTATTTTAAGCTATAATCTACTTGAGAATATTTCATTGTTATGACTCACTTATTCAGGTAGTATGTCATCAGATTTATAGTACCCACTATCACTCGAAACGCGTTCTTCTTTACGGTAGACACGTTAGACAACGGGATTAACGGTCATTTGTGTCACAATTAAGTTCCGACAGTTTTCTTACATATGAAATACGTGTAACTCATGAAATATCGAAAGGAGAAAAAAATTTAACTGATGAACACAATTTTTGTTTCTATGTTCAAGAAACTTTACAAAAAATGGGTGCATATAATCTTCAGTACAAAGTGACGATGTTGTTTTAACTATCAGCTCTCGCTTCTTTATTCTACACTAGATCCCACTCATTGCTTCCACTTTTGATTGTGTTTTCCAGTATTTCCTCACTTTGCTAACATACATTTACAACATCTCACTTTATACTGATTGGTCTGCTAGTCTCTAAACAACACATCGGGTGCGACAACGAAAGGCGATATTACACTAATCAGCCAGAACATTTTGACCACCGACCTACTATCGATATAAAACCGTCCAGGTGATAGCAACGTCACCTGGCGAGGAATGACTGCTAGTCAGACACCTGTACGGTGCATGTAGTATCAGTGAGCGTTCTGTCCGTGTGTAAAACGATGAGGGTGCACAATCTATTTGAGCCTGACCGAGGGCACATTGTGATAGCGCGGAGACTCGGCAAGAGCATTTCGGAAACTGGACGACTTGTCGGGTGTTCGAGGAGTGCTGTGGTGGGCATTTTCAACACGTGGCGAAAGCAAAGAAACCTAGGTGAAACCACATCCAGACCTCGTGGGTTTGGTCGGCCATCCCTCATTACAGATGTCGGTCGTCGTAGGCTGGGCAGACTGGTAAAATAAGACAGGCAGCGAAGTGTGGCGGAACTAACATCAGATATTAATGCTAGGCAGAGCACAAGTGTGTCTGAACACACAGTGCACCGAACACACAATGGACCTCGACAACCGACGACCCATGCATGTGCCAATGTTAACACTGCGACATCGGCGACAAGTACTGACGTATGCACGTGAATATCAGAACTGAACGTTGGCGCAGTGGCAGAGCGTTGCAAGGTCCGATGGATCCCGATACCTTCTTCATTATGTCCATGTGAGTGCACCAATCCGTCGTCTTCCAGGGGAACAGCTCCTTCACACCCTGCACTGCGGGACGGAGACAAGCTGGCGGCGGTTGATGTTGATCTGAGGACCATTCATGTGAGCTTCCATGGATCCAGTGAAGCTCGTGCAAGGCACCATGACGGTCAAGGTGTATCGTACACTGGCAGCAGACCACTTACCCCTTCATGATGATCACGTTTCCCAACGGCAGTAGCACTTTTCAGCGAGATAATGACATGTAATTAAAAAGGGTCGTGATAATCTCTACATTGACAAAATATTCTGGAATAGTCCCCCATTCGGATCTCCGGCAGAGGACTGCCAAGGGGAAGGTGACCATGAGTAAAAGATTGAATAACCAACGAAAGGATAACGTTCTACGAGCCAGGTGTGGAATGTCAGAAGCTTGAATGTGGTAGGGAAGTTACAGAATCTGAAAAACGAAATGCAAAGGCTCAATCTAGATATAGTAGGGGTCAGTGAAATGAAATGGATAGAAGACAAGGATTTTTGGTCAGATGAGTATAGAGTAATATTAACAGCAGCAGAAAATGCTATAATGGGTTAGGATTTGTTGTGAACAGGAAGTTAGGGCACAGAGTGTGTTCCTGTGAACAGTTCGGTGATAGGATTGTTCTTATCAGAATCGACAGCAAAACAACATCAACAACGATAGTTCAGGGATTCATGCCGGCGTCACAAGCTGAAGATGAAGAGACAGGAAAAATATATGAAGGGTATTACAGTATGTAAAGGGAGACGAAAATCTAATAGTCATGTGGGACTGGAATGCAGTTATAAGGGAAGTAGTAGAAGAAAAGGTTACAGGAGAATATGGGCATGGGACAAGGAATGAGAGAGGTGAAAGACTAAACGAGTTATGTAATAAATTTCAGCTTTTAATACGAGTACTCTGTTCAAGAATCACGAGAAGAGGAGGTATACTTGGAAAAGGCCACGTGATATGGGAAGATTTCAGCTGGACTCCCATCATGTTCAGGTAGAGATTCTGAAATCAGATATTGGATCGTAAGGCGTAGTCAGGAACAGATACGGACTGAGATCACAAGGTGATTGTGATGAAAACTAGGTTGATGTTTAAGAGATTAGTCAGGAAGAATCTATACGCAAAGAAGTGGGATACGGAAGTACTAAGGAATGACGAGATGTTCTTGAAGTTCTCTAAGGCTATAGATACAGCAATAAGGAACAGCCCAGTAGGCAATACAGTTGAAGAGGAATAGAGATCTCTAAAGACGGCAATCATAGAAGGTAGAAAGGAAAACATAGGTACAAAGAAGGTAACTGGGAAGATTTCAAATTTCAAATGTGTGTGAAATCTTATGGGACTTAACTGCTAAGGTCATCAGTCCCTAAGCTTACACACTATTTAACCTAAATTATCCTAAGGACACACACACACACACACACACACACACACACACACACACACACACACACACACACACCGATGCCCGAGGGAGGACTCGAACCTCCGAGGGGACCAGCCTCACAGTCCATGACTACAGCTTCTTAGACCGCTCAGCTAATCGCGGGCGGCAACTGAGAAGAAACCATGTGTAACAGAAGAAATACTTCAGTTGATCGATGAAAGAAGGAACTATAAAAATATTCAAGGAAATTCAGGAATACAGAAATACAAGTTGCAGAGGAATGAAATCAAGAGGAAGTGCAGGGAAGCTAAAACGAAATGGATGCATAGAAAACGTGAAGAAATCGAAAAAGAAATTATTGTCAGAAGTACTGACTCAGCCCACAGGAAAGTCAAAACAACCCTCGGTGACATTAAAAGCAAGGGTGATAACATTAAGAGTTCAACGGAAATTCCACTGTTAAATGGAGAGGAGAGAGCGAATAGTGGAAACAATACACTGAAGGCCTCTATGAGGAGGAAGATTCGTCTGATATGATAGATGAAGAAACAAGAGTCGATTTAGAATACGTAGGTGATCCAGTACTAGAAACAGAATTTCAGATAGCTTTTGAGGATTTAAGATGAAATTAAGCAAATGGAAGAGATACACTCCATCAGAATTTCTAAAGTCATTGGGTGAAGTGGCGACGAAACGACTATTCATGTTGGTGTGTAGAGTGTATGAGTGGTGATATCCCATCTGACTTTCGGAGAAATATCACCCACACAATTCCGAGGACTGCAGGAGCTGGCCGGCCGGATTGGACGAGCGGTTCTAGGCACTGCAGTCTGGAACCGTGCGACCGCTACGGTCGCAGGTTCGAATCCTGTCTCGGGCTTGGATGTGTGTGATGTCCTTAGCTTAGTTAGGTTTAAGTAATTCTAAGTTCTAGGGGACTGATGACCTCAGAAGTTAAGTCCCATAGTGCTCAGAGCCATTTGAACCATTTTTTTTGCAGGAGCTGACAACTACGAGAGTTATCGCGCAATCAGTTTATCAGCTCATACGGTCAAGTTGTTTACAAGAATAATACACAAAAGACTGTAAAAATACTGAGGATGTACTAGATGACGATCAGTTTGGCTTTAGGAAAGCTAAAGGCACTAGAGAGGCAATTCTGACGCTGCAGTTGATAATGGAGCCATGACTCAAGAAAAAATCAAGACAAGTTCATGGGATTTATCGACCTGGTAAAAACGTTAGACAAGGTGAAATGATGTTCGAATTTCTGAGAAATATAGGTGTAAGCTATAGGGAGAGACATATACAATATGTTCGAGAGCCAAGAGGGAATAATAAGAACCAGGTCGGGTTGACGGAGGAGATAGAGAAGATCCAAAGAAGAGCGGCGCGTTTCGTCACTGGGTTATTTGGTAACCGTGATAGCGTTACGGAGACGTTTAATAAACTCAAGTGGCAGACTCTGCAAGAGAGGCGCTCTGCATCGCGGTGTAGCTTGCTCGCCAGGTTTCGAGAGGGTGCGTTTCTGGATGAGGTATCGAATATATTGCTTCCCCCTACTTATACTTCCCGAGGAGATCACGAATGTAAAATTAGAGAGATTAGAGCGCGCACGGAGGCTTTCAGACAGTCGTTCTTCCCGCGAACCATACGCGACTGGAACAGGAAAGGGAGGTAATGACAGTGGCACGTAA
This sequence comes from Schistocerca americana, assembly GCF_021461395.2. Taxonomy (NCBI): domain Eukaryota; kingdom Metazoa; phylum Arthropoda; class Insecta; order Orthoptera; family Acrididae; genus Schistocerca; species Schistocerca americana. Next base: position 634,356,691 of record NC_060120.1, on the reverse strand, counting down.
AGTGCCCTCCGCCACACACCGTTGGGTGGCTTGCGGAGTATCAATGTAGATGTAGATGTAGATGTAGTGGGCGAACAAGAAAGAAGTGCTCGGATTAAAAAGGGTGTAAGAAAGAGATGAATATCTTTCGCTCCTACTGTTCAATCTGTACATCGAAGAAGCAGTGATGGAAATAAAAGAGAGGTTCAGGAGTTCACTTAAAATTCAAGGTGAAAAGATATCAAAGCTACAAATCGCCTATGAAATTGCTATCCTGAGCGAAAGTGAAGAATTACATGGTCTGATGAGTAAAATTAAAAGTCTAATGAGTACAGAATAAGGACTGAGAGTAAATCGAAGAAAGACAAATGTAATGAGAAGTAGTAGAAATGAGAAAAGCGAGAAACATAACATCAGGATTGATGGTCATGAAGTAGAAGAAGTTAGATAGTAACCAATGACGGACGGGACAAAGAAGATATCAAAGCAGACTAGCACTGGCAGAAAGGACATTTCTTACCACGAGAAGTCTACTAGTATCAAACACTGGCCTTAATTCGAGGAAGAAGTTACTGAAAATGTGCGTTTGGAGCGCAGCATCGTATGGTAGTGAGATACGGAGTGTGGGAAAACTGGAACAGAAGAGGATAGAAGTATTTGAGAAGTGGTGCTACAGACGAATGTTGAAAATTAGGTGGATGTTAAGGCATGGAATGAGGAGGTTCTGGGCAGAATCGGAAAGAAAAGGAATATGTGGAAAACAAAAGGAGAAGGGACCGGTTGATAGCACATCTGTTAAGACATCAGGGGATGACTTCTATTGTACTATAGCGAGCTGCAGAGTGCAAAAACTGTGGAGGAAGACAGAGATTGGAATAAATCCAGCAAATAATTGAGGACGTAAGTTGCAAGTGCTACTCTGAGATGAAAAGGTTGACACATACATGAGGGGAATTAGTGGCGAACCGCATGAAACCAGTCAGAAGATTGACGACTCAAAAAAAAAAAAAAAAAAAAAAAAAAAAAAAAAAAAAAAAAAGAGTGCAATGTCACAAGGGCAGGAGTGTGATGGAGTGTTTCAAGGAATACAGTGGCGAGTTCCAATTCATTTGCCGGCCCCACAACTCGCCAGACCTGAACCCGATCGTACCAGTCAGGTATGTGACTGGACGTGGCGTCAGAGCTCGTCGCCCCCTTCTCGCAATTTCCAGGAATTAGGTGACAGAGATCTGCCATCATTGATTCCATTCCACGACGCGTCGCCGCTGTTACTGTTATCCGTGCCAAAGGTGGACACAGCATTCTGGCTGATCAGTGTATCGCCATCCTTGTTATAAAATGAGTAAGCACGTTAGAACAGGAAGAGAATTTCGAGTGTTGATAATAACTGTGCCTCGACAGCTTTTGTGACGATTGGATACGCTCGTAAATAGTCACATCACTTGATTGTCTGTAGAGAGCTTTACTGAAACTATCTGTTATCTACTTCGTACATCATCAGGCAACATGTGTCGTTAAAGAGAGCTACGAAACATCCTTTTAACCTTAATATGCAGAATCCATGTTTTGATTTGAAAGCAGCTGGCTGAAATACAATGAGGCATATAAACTAGTGTAAAATCATATTTTCTCTGATAAACGGCTTGGAGCATGCAGACAAGTATACAGAGTGACTGGGCAAGAGGTTACATGGGGAGCACACACTACAAACGACGCTGAGGAACTCACTATTCGCCTTTCACAATATCGAAACCCCCTGGACGTTAAAACAAAAAAGAATATTTCTTGTTGTTTACTCAGGAGCCTCCCAGATGGCCTCCAAGATCTTCTACCATCAATAGAGCAACTCGAGTTTCACTTCGATTTATCCACTTGCTGTCTGTGTTTATTCCAACAATTACTGCAGACAGAAGATTTACTTCTTTCTGAAATAGGACGTCCTTACTACAGTATATAGTTCCCTTATCAATGGAATGCTTATCTCTCTTATATCTATTTTAAAATATCCATGGTACCAAATCAGAAGCGGAACAAAATGTCGACGTGTAGAGACTTCAACGCCTGAAAATTATAATTGCTGTTTCTTGAGTTATACTTAACAAATGCGCAACACGTTTTTCTTCAGAAAGTAGGCTGGATTTTCGGGATTCCAATACACCATACTATTCTCAACTCTTTTCACAACAAAACCCTTTCTTTTTCAACATAATATCCTCTCAATGGGACGGCGTTGCGCCACATTACTGGTAGGGCCTGTATGCCAGCATGGTATCACGCTACTGGTCAACTCTGGAGCCACCTTGCTGCGTCAATAACCACCCCATCATCCACGTGATGCTTCCCGAAGAGTGTATCTTCCTTTGGGACAATCAGACGAAAGTCGTAAGGTGCGAGATCTGGACTGTAAGGTGCATGAGGAAGAACAGTCCAATGAAGTTTTGTGAGCTCTTCACGAGTGTGCGGACATGTGTGAGTCTTTGCGTTGTCATGGAGAAGGAGAAGTTCGTTTGCATTTTTGTGGCTACGAACATGCTGAAGTCATTTCATTAATTTCCTAAGGGTAGCAAAATTAATTTCATAGTTGATCGTTGCGCCACGAGGGAGTAGATCAAACAGAATAATCCCTTCAGAGTCCCAGAAGACCGTCACCATGACTTTGCCGGCTGAGGGTGAGTCTTTGAATGAGGGATGGTGTAGCGCAACTCCATGGATTGCAGTGTTGTTTCTGGTCGAAGTGATGAGCCCATGTTTCATCCCATGTGACGACGTTCGACAAAAAATTGTCACGATAAGCCTCGTACTGCGAAGGCAGTTCCGCAGAGATGGTCCTTCGTTGCTCTTTATGGTCTTCTGATGTACACGCCTTTGATTAACGCAAGTGGTAGCCGATTGGTTGCGCACTACTAACAAAGACGTTCGGTTGTGCAGCGAGGTATTCGATTGTGATCAGTCGATGCCTTCGGATAAGAGTGTTGGATTTCCCAACATGACAGCACTGGAGACGTCACAGCTGTGTGCGACCCGCCGGCAGGCTGGAGATCGGACAGGTTTGCGCAGTCTTGTTGCGATGATGACAGACGATTCGCCCAATCACTCACGGTGCTTTTGTTCACTGCCTGGTCTCCGCAGACATTCTGCAAGCTTCTATGAATACTTGCGATGCTCTGATTTCCGCCAAAAGAAACGCAGTGACAGCTCTCTGCTTCGAACATACATCCGTTAAAGGTTACGGTGTATAGCGCTGCCACATATCGGGACTTCATATAGGGGCTGAAGCGGGAGTATTTCACGAAGTCCGCATTTTTCAACCTAAACTGGCCGAAAAAAATGTGTTGCATTACTTATTAAACGCCTCTCGTACATTTAACCGAGTGAGAGATGTACGACGCTGCTATTTTCTTTTTTCGTTTTTAATTCAAGTTGGGTAGTACATATAAGTGCATGGGGTGATCGAAGAATCGTGGGAAATACGTGCTTGAACATAAAAACAGATGCATGCCAATCTGCAGGTTGTGCTGTTGTATTTGATGAAGAACGGCATCTTTGCAAAGCCCTCAATACATTATGAGTATCAGACGTGACCAGAACAGTGTTCTGTTTAGTTGCAAGTGCATCACGTTGACACTAAGTTTCTTTGAACGCGGCCAAATTGTTGACGTTCATATAGTCGGCGCTTCCGCAACCAAGAGATGGCCAAAGGATTTGGTGTTTCGAGCGGCACCGTATCGAAGATGTATACTGCATACAGGGAAAGCGGAAAAATATCGTCCACTAAGTCATACCAGAGACGAACGTGTATGTTGAGTGACCGAGACAGATGGTCGTTAAAGAGGGCTGTGTCGAAAAATAAAAGAACGATAGTTGCTAAAGTCACTGAAGAACTGAATGCTGCACTCGCTAACTCCGTCAGAACCGAAGCAATAACAAGGGAGCTACATAAACTGGGAATTACAGAGCAAACTGGAATTAAAAAATAACACACGATATTGAAGCAAATGCCAGAAATACCGAAGCAATAAATTATGGACTATGGAGCAATGGAAGAAAATCATTTGGTTGGATTAGTCTTGTTTCACACTGCTTCCAACTTATGGCCAAGTTTAACACTCAAGACCGAAAGCGGCGGGTGTTCGGTGATGAATTGGGCAGCCACATCGTGGTTTTCCAAGGGAACCATGGTTGCTCCACCTTGTGGACAGACGATTCAGGTGGCAGTGCAAATATTAGGTGCCACTGCAGGGACTCACGAAGGCCTATCCCACACTACTGTGGCCAATATCGGTTCAGAAAATACTGCCCAGGATTATGTGACCATCTTGGCTAACCATGTTCATTCCATAGTATAAGGTTTGTTCCCCAACGGTCATGCAGTGTTACAAGACGCCAGGACTGCTGTTCAAATCGTCCAGGACCGGTTTCGTGAGCACAAGAATGAGTAGTCGCATCTGCCCTGCCCACCAGTCACCAGATGTGGATATTATTCAGCCTTCGTGGTCTCCATCTTCGTTGCCTGAACTTGCCTCTATTTTGCAGCAAGAATGATATAAAATCACATTGAAAACCACGCAGTAGTGCAATTCATCCATTGTGAGACGACTGGAAGCTGTTTTGAATTCCAACGGTTTTCCTACACCGTGTTATGCGTGGTAATGAGTTTGGTCTTTTCCATACTTTTGTTCACCACTACACTTTGTAAGTTCTATCACTCTGCTCTCCGCGACGAAGTAGCGCTGTTCCGCATTTCGAATTAAACTGATTAAACGCGAAGTATGGAGAGCATTCTATATTGCTTTCTGTTTCGATTACAGCTTACAGATTAAAGTACTGCGGAGGTGGAAGTCGATGGGATTGCACCGGCACCCTCTCCGCATGATGAACTGATACTGCATGCAATCGCCGAGCTCCGCGGCGCCATCAGCTCTACGGCCGTGCTGCGCTGCTGCTGGCTTTACTTTTCACTTTGCGTGAATGACCCCTCGCGTCTCAACATTATACAGTCCTGGAAGCCCCTCTTTGCTTGATGAGGGCGAGGTCTCTCTGTTGCACTGGCTCCTGTTCCTGTTTTTCATACCTCTACTGTCTTAACTGCAAGTCGTGAAGCAGTTGAAACAGCCCCAGCATTCACCGGTTTTGATAGCCGAGTAATAACTCTACGAAGAGTCCATCAAACCTGTTAATCAGGGATTTTGATGAGTCCTATGTATGTTGTAGAGGGACCGGATCTGAGTACCTATCTAGCGGTTTTTCGTGCGATGTCTCCTAGCTAAGAAAAAGAAATGGATTTTTATGTTTTATTCGAACCTTTTATACTCTTAACAATAGTGATGCTTCGACGAAGCTATAGTAGCAAAGCGCCTGCATGCCTACATCGTACAGAATATCACTGTAGGCCATACGTCATTACAGATACAGACGAAAGAACTCATCTCTAATTTTGATCTTAGTTATGTAATTGATACTAATCAAACTGGTTGCCATTACCAATCGAAGTACAGTAAACCCCTTGGTGAACAAGGAGCGATAACTGTCCCTGAGCAGACAAAAGATATGAACAAGGTTAGTCACTCCTTCAGAGTGTACTACACTTACGTCAGGAAAGATTTTCCTTTGAGTTTCCTTAAGTATGCAAGAACCATTCGGGAAATGTGGGAATTACGTATATAGAAAGATCATCCATTACCGGAATCGAGAATCTCGATTATTTTTGCCTGTTATTGACGTTGATACTGGCTAATGGCATGATATTGGTCTCAAGAGATTCCAGGATTTTCGGGAATGTTTTAATTTCAATAAGTGCTGTAAGTCATGCAAGAGGCAGGGGTCATAATGGTAAAAGTAAAACATCAAGCAACTAATGACTTTATCGTGAACATCAGGCTGTTAATGATTTTATTGCAAACATGAGGCAAGTAAGACTTTATTGCTCACATGACTCATCTTGGGATTTATCCATCATCACATATACAGGAGAGGTAACGTTTCAAGTTGTATGTGAAACAAATATTTGTAGATATTGCCATCCATTCAGCCTGAATACAGAATTTCTGTGTGTTTAATTTCAAGTTATACGTCGGATAGCAATAGAAAAAGGAAATTTTTTTACGTGTGATATAATTAATCATTTACTGTTTTCGGATTTTTTCCTTTGATTCACCTGTAAAAATTTCCTTTTTGCCAAATTTAATAAGCCAACGGGAAGTATCCTATAGGTTTTGATGAGTGAGTTTGCAAGTACCTCCCTGGTACTGACTCCAGACAGTGGAATAAAGCTTCAGAATTGATTGCACGGTTGATTTACGTGAAATGTTTCAAACTCCATACATGTGTACCTCCTTCATGTATAACCCACCCGTTTCTTCTTAACCGTCTGTTATGGCAATGCAACAAAATGGTTCAAATGGCTCTGAGCACTATGGGACTTAACTGCTGTGGTCATCAGTCCTCTAGAACTTAAAACTACTTAAACCTAACTAACCTAAGGACATCACACACATCCATCCCCGAGGCAGGATTCGAACCTGCGACCGTAGCGGTCACGCGGTTCCAGACTGTAGCGCCTAGAACCGCACGGCCACTCCGGCCGGCGGAAATGCAACACTTCCATGTCTATTGTACACCGAAAAAGGATGCGACCCTCCTCAACACGAATCTTGAGAGATCTTGTGCTTTTGGATAAGTGCTGTGGGTAAGATTAGTGTTGCAAGAGGGGATGGTCAAGGAAAATGTGGGAGGGATCTGTCAATCTCTGATTTTATCCTACGAGTGCGACAATACTCTGTGGCGCCCATTCACACAGAGAAAATGGCCAGTCGTAATCGTTAATTCTGCACTATGATCGATATGCTGGAAATATGTAGATAACCTCTTTGCATTGGTATAGGACGCTGTCTGGTATACTTCGATGTACATAGTCGAGTGGATGTACTGCACAGTCATTTAGATGCATTCGCAATCTAGTATATGGTACTTGCAAAGTAGTGGAGGGGTGATTTAGCAATGACGCAGAAATTAGGAAGCATTATACCGTGCCACTGATTGGTGTTGAAATTACGGAACAACAGGTAAAATTGCTAAAATTGATCTCGCTATCAACTGCGGTATTACAGTGTCTTTCCCATACCGACCATCCACTGAGTGCACTGTTGATTACCGCATAATGATTGACTGACACCACTCGGTTGAGATTGAAGGAGCCTTTGTGGAACACTGGATATCTGTCACTTGTCGCTGCCGAGCATGGGATTAAATGTAAAGGTCATCACCTTCATACAGTTGTTTGGAAGCGTTCCTCAATGCTACAGACTCATCCTACACTCCTGGAAATGGAAAAAAGAACACATTGACACCGGTGTGTAAGACCCACCATACTTGCTCCGGACACTGCGAGAGGGCTGTACAAGCAATGATCACACGCACGGCACAGCGGACACACCAGGAACCGCGGTGTTGGCCGTCGAATGGCGCTAGCTGCGCAGCATTTGTGCACCGCCGCCGTCAGTGTCAGCCAGTTTGCCGTGGCATACGTAGCTTCATCGCAGTCTTTAACACTGGTAGCATGCCGCGACAGCGTGGACGTGAACCGTATGTGCAGTTGACGGACTTTGAGCGAGGGCGTATAGTGGGCATGCGGGAGGGCGGGTGGACGTACCGCCGAATTGCTCAACACGTGGGGCGTGAGGTCTCCACAGTACATCGATGTTATCGCCAGTGGACGGCGGAAGGTGCACGTACCCGTCGACCTGGGACCGGACCGCAGCGACGCACGGATGCACGCCAAGACCGTAGGATCCTACGCAGTGCCGTAGGGGACCGCACCGTCACTTCCCAGCAAATTAGGGACACTGTTGCTCCTGGGGTATCGGCGAGAACCATTCGCAACCGTCTCCATGAAGCTGGGCTACGGTCCCGCACACCGTTAGGCCGTCTTCCGCTCACGCCCCAACATCGTGCAGCCCGCCTCCAGTGGTGTCGCGACAGGCGTGAATGGAGGGACGAATGGAGACGTGTCGTCTTCAGCGATGAGAGTCGCTTCTGCCTTGGTGCCAATGATGGTCGTATGCGTGTTTGGCGCCGTGCAGGTGAGCGCCACAATCAGGACTGCATACGACCGAGGAACACAGGGCCAACACCCAGCATCATGGTGTGGGGAGCGATCTCCTACACTGGCCGTACACCACTGGTGATCGTCGAGGGGACACTGAATAGTGCACGGTACATCCAAACCGTCATCGAACCCATCGTTCTACCATTCCTAGACCGGCAAGGGAACTTGCTGTTCCAACAGGACAATGCACGTCCGCATGTATCCCGTGCCACCCAACGTGCTCTAGAAGGTGTAAGTCAACTACCCTGGCCAGCAAGATCTCCGGATCTGTCCTCCATTGAGCATGTTTGGGACTGGATGAAGCGTCGTCTCACGCGGTCTGCACGTCCAGCACGAACGCTGGTCCAACTGAGGCGCCAGGTGGAAATGGCATGGCAAGCCGTTCCACAGGACTACATCCAGCATCTCTACGATCGTCTCCATGGTAGAATAGCAGCCTGCATTGCTGCGAAAGGTGGATATACACTGTACTAGTGCCGACATTGTGCATGCTCTGTTGCCTGTGTCTATGTGCCTGTGGTTCTGTCAGTGTGATCATGTGATGTATCTGACCCCAGGAATGTGTCAATAAAGTTGCCCCTTCCTGGGACAATGAATTCACGGTGTCTTATTTCAATTTCCAGGAGTGTATATCCATATGCTGCGAAGCACTCCACATGTTCCTATTTTTTAAATTGTTTTTCCACCAATAAGATGAGAATATCTCTTTCTATTTGTACTACCTCGCACGTGTTGTGAACAGCATCTTCCAGTGATGGTCAACACCGGAACAGTATTCATGTAAACGACTACAAAATGGAGGAACAATGCTTTTCGAAATGGAACACCGAGACATCCGCTACCCTGGCGAAGATGAGATTAACTCCATAGGTCATCTGCCGGCCGGAGTGGCCGAGCGGTTCTAGGCGCTTCAGTCTTGAACCGCGCGACATCTACAGTCGCAGGTTCGAATCCTGCCTCGGGCATGGATGTGTGTGATGTCCTTAGGTTAGTTAGGTTTAAGTAGTTCTAAGTTCTAGGGGACTGATGACCTCAGATGTTAGGTCCCATAGTGCTCAGACCCATTTGAACCATTTGTATAGGTCATCACCTTCGAATAGTTGTTGGATACGCTATACAATACCGCATACTGTTTCAGTTTTCATATGTTGCGTTGCCTTTTACAATTTTGTCAATCAGAAACATCGCCTCTGTGTTTTATTTCTACCAGTCTGTGTTGTGATAGCTGTATAGTTTACGCCATGCAGGGTTCAGCTATCTGTGAGAGCCATTGGTTTAGCAGCAGCTGACACAGACCTCAAAGTCATGGTAGAAAAAATAAAGGGTATGGCGGTGTATACTGATTGGATGGGTTACGACCGAACAAACAACGTATTAAACTGCTTATGAAGGAAAAATAAGGAACACTCTCGTGAGATTGATGGTTGTTTGATATGGTCCTCCTACAGTCAGGTAACGAAACTTTACACCGGTCCATGGAAGTAACTTCTGTCATGAGCCACCTGCTCCACTGAACCAAAACCTGTATATTTAATATGATCACCACATATGGTCAATACCGGAAATCAGACCGTATTTGGTTTAAATATATCATAAGGCAGGGATTCAGTAACAGTTAGCGGAATTTTTATTATTCGTAGGTTTTCTCTGTTGGATGGTACAAAATACTGAGGTGGGAGAAAATGTTTGGGTGATAGGGATCAATGCACCCTGAGAGATTCAGATCTGCTTCGGACTGCAGTACCTGTGTGTAGTCAGCAGATGTATCGCACTACAGTACCAAAATCCTCATTCTTCTTCCATGCTCTGAATGATGTGCAGGCTTCTAGATTTTGCCAACAAAATGACTGCTCATACTATCATTTCTACTACCTCATGTTGCAGGGGAAAGCTTTGTTTGGCGCTGGGCTTGTACATTGTACACAGTTGATGGAGCTATGACATGTTCCACTGAGGGGTCAAAACGCGGTCCTGTCCCGTTATCTCAGCTGTCCTGTTTCTCCATGGGATGCGGACGGTCTTAGATACATCACTCTCCGACTTCTGTTCAGGTTTGGCTTAAATTGGGATGATCACATGGACGAAGCTGCAGGGACGGCGGGCAGAGACTGAGGAGTAGTTACAAGATTCAGAGGGACTGTCTAGAAAATAGTGCTGGAGTTTTTGCTGTATGGGATCCTTAGCAAATAGGTTCGAGAAAGGTGGCTCGTTTTGAGGGATGAGAATGGCCTGAATATGATTCACCCGTGCTGTAATCATTAAAAGATATTTCTACAGGACCCAACACAAGTATGTGGTTGAATAGATAGACTCGATTCCAAACTGCGGACAGCATTTCTACCAGAAATCGCAACACTATCTGCTACCGATGTGTCTGTATACTCAAGACCGCTTTTTGTGCAGTGTCACGGTAACGTAGTCGTTACCATCGTGTTTTTAACAGTGCTGTCCTTACGCGAAATTTATGTTGTGGGCTGTAGAATCACTCTGTGGTCAGCTTCAAATGTCGTTTCTCAATAGTGTTCCTCGAAAAGAACAGCGCCTTGCCTCCGTGGACCCCAGGTGACCTACCTGGTGAGTGTAATCCGACTACTGAAAATAGAAGTAAATTACTCGCCTTGCAAAGCGACACTCATTATCACTTTAATTTATTAGCCTATCAATTTGGTAAAAATGACGTGACTCCTGGTGGCTGGAAGAGGTAGCTAGGGCACCATGGAATGATCCTTGACAGGCTTTATTTTTCTTTTCGTTACGGAGATATCTTTTAACGAAATTTCAATCTCCCAACTACACAGGGCTAGACAGGCTCTAACGATTTGTATACAGACGCTAGTATGATAAAGCATCGCATTGGTAAAAAGGGACCTGCCATAGTATAAAAAAACAGCTAAATCCTTTTAAATTATAACTTGTTGTCGAATGTGTAATGATTGTTATGTCAAAAATCCTCCTCAGTTGCGAAATGTTACTGGTCTTTACCTAGGTTTCAGCTAGAGTAATCTAGCCTTCTTCAGAAGCATAAAATAAAATAAATAGTTTATTTTATGCTTCTGAAGAAGAATAGATTACTCTAGCTGAAACCTGGGTAAATACCAGTAACATTTTGCAGCCGAGGCAGATTTATGACATTATAATCTATCACAGTTGCTGATAGGGCTGCAAAATGTTAAAAATTCTTAAAATGACTGTGTTCATTCCGACATGGGAGCCAATGGCATGAAAGGTTGTATTCTCATGTTATTTCATGTGCCTGAAATGTTTGTAATACGCATGTGCATGACAGTTTATATACAGAGACTGAACACGAGAGAGACGCTCTCATGTCATCTAACTTGTCCATCAAGCTGAAAGAAATTGCTTAAAATAGATGTTTTTTCTTTGTAGTTTAAATTCTCGCATTTTCTTTACTCTGATGACTGTTTCGAAATAACGAGCACATTCTGCAGAGATCGGCAATTGTTTGCAGCAAAATAGTCTAAGCTGTTTTCCTGGTTTTACACTGGGTGGACATGTCTCTGCTGATCATCTGTAATCAGCAATAGTACACTTCACTGGATATCGCAAAATGATGAGATGGGAATTGCATACTGCAGTTGAACGTGAGAGCTACAGCGATTTTACTCTCAAAACTAAAAAAAAAAAAATGGATTGCGCCTATTTTCATGGAAAGAGGGCATTTCTTATCGTCGCAATTGTGTTTTCCTTTTTGAATAGATGCTTGATTATAGGAGATGCGTTGACGTCAAATACAATTGTTCTCCATCACAGAATGGCTTCGACGACGGGTGTGGTGGTGCTGCTAAATCTCCCTTTTGTGTTGGCTAAGGGTCGGCACCTCAGGCTGCGTACCGCGGCGGCCGCGGAGAATAGCAGAGGGCCTGATGAGACCAGTGGCAGCAGAGGGGCGGCAGTGGGCCACAGAGAAAGCGCTCGAGGGAGAAGCTAGCCATTTGATCTGGAGCGTGATCTTGAATTTCATTGCTGTTCCAGAGGAATCCAGTCTTTCTGAGAAACATGTTTAACAAATTGCAAGATAGACTTGCGTTGATAAACAAAATTGTTCTCCATCACAGAAAGGCGGGCTGCTGGGGGGGGGGGGGGGGGAGGGGGGGGCAAGGGAGGGGCGTGTCTACAGTGGGTGGTTGCTGGACACAGCCGTGTTCGGACCAGGGGCGGCGTGTGGGAACTGTGTTGCTATATTTCAGATGAACAATTGTACTTTGGGCGGCCGTCCTTTTATCTTCTATTGCTTAGTTGACTATACATGCTATTGTGTTGGCGAAGGCGGAAGGGCGGTAGAGTGCAAAGCATGGCGGAGCAGCTGGCCGTTTGAAAAGGCTGTGTGCTGCCAGTAGGTGGATAGATGTAGATAGGGTAGGAGGGAGGGAAAGGATGAGTGGATATAAGGGGGCCTCTATTTTCGGCAGTTTGTGTGTGCCTATCGAAGTGGACTTACTTTCAACTACCGCCCCCTCTGCAGTCTTTTGCGACGACGATTTTCCCCAGTAAATGTGCTGTTCATTACATGTGCTGGTTTCTTCATGACAAGTTTGAAGTGTAATTAGAACTGTGATGCATTTTTACATCAGTTTTGGTAACATATATTGGCTTTGGTTACCTAGGCCGCAGGGTGGTTTTTGAGCAGGTGTCTGTAGTGAATTCGGAAGTCAAACAAGGATAAATACTATCCCCAACTGTTTGCTTATAGGTAATACACTTTTTAAACTTCTCTCTGTCCAACACCAGCATCTCATCAGTTGAACATATTTCTAGCAACAAAAAAAAAAAAAAAAGTGACTTACACCCCCGCCTTTTTCCCTCCAGCTTGAAGGTGAAGGGTAGAGCTTGAGTGTGTCTGTCACAAGTTGAGTGGTTCAAATGTTCAAATGTGTGTGAATCCTAAGGGACCAAACTGCTTACGTCTTCGGTCCCTAGACTTACAAACTACTTAAACTAACTTATGCTAAGAACAACACACACATCCATGCCCGAGGGAGGACTCCAACCTCCGGCGGGAGCGGCCGCATAGTCCGTGACATAGCGCCTCAAACCACACGGCCAGTTTAGTGGTATTGTAAAATTACTTCCCAGCAGGATAATACCAGTTGTTCAGTATCGTCAGTTTTTGGGCTGTATTGCGATTTTAGGCCGTCCCTGTGTAGCGCTACGCATATAGTTGTGCAATTACGTCCAATATTTATGATTAATTATGTAATTAGGACCTATCATTGCTTCATTTTCCCAACCAAAATAAATAAAGTGTACTAACCTAACCTTCCCCTCCTGCATGTGGACAAATTCCAAGTGTTGGAGAGGGGGGGGGGGGGAAAATCACTTGGACTCTCCTTCCAGTAGAAGCAGGGTTCGAATCCTGGAGAAGGCATAGTCATTTTTAATTTCCCGTCAATTCCAAGCACTTCTGGTGGTATAATTGTGTCAGACGGGTGCAATTGGGCTTTCCATCCAACAGGACCACTGTTCGAGTCCCGGAAAGGGCGCCACCATTTTTAATTTCCTGCCAATTCCTGGGATGTAGGAACTTCCCCTTCAAAATTCGAAATACCCCCGTAATTCTAAATTCCGGCCGGTAGGGTACTTGTGGGACGGAGGGTGAGGATGAGGGTGCGGAGGGGTCTGGGGCCTACGTGCAGACTGAGAAGAACACATGATGTCATCCGGGATGGGGGTTGTTGTGGTCGGACGTGGGGGTGGGAGTAGTCAGGGAGGTGGGGCGAATTAACTGATCAATTTAATTAATTAGCATATAAATTTGATATTGAAATTTCGGTGATGCCCCCACTGCCCTACTGCTGTCATGATGTACGTTACGTGATGAGTCCATGTCAGTTTGCAGGTGAAGTAGCTTAGCACGTTTATGAGGGGGGAGTGGGGGTCTTTAGGGGCAAAGCTGAAGTTCTTGGGAGAAATAATAGCGTCTTTTCCTCGTGAATTACGCCAGATTTTTCGGGCAACAGAGGAAGTCTATTTCCAAACTCCTATGTGGACAGCGTTTCACATGCGTCGTTAAGTCGTAATTTTGTCGCCCAAAAGCACGGTGAGTTGGCATAGAATGCAAATGTCGGCCGCGTACTGAAGAACTATGATGCTAGGGCTACACAGACTCTCTAGGGTGACGACATACAGCGTACATTGTAAGGGAATCACATCGCATTCTGCAGGAACCCACAGCACAGGATGCTAGGGCAATGTGAAACGTTGTCGTGGTCAAAGACGTGTGTGGTCGACAGCCGATCAAACCATATATAGTTTATAAAAGAGTCATCGGGAGGATGAGCTGAGATATCAAGACACTGTCATAAGCCCTCGAGAGGTGATGTAATACTGTCTAAAGTACCTCTGCCCTTGCGAAAATTGTATTGTGTCTGTGGGAGCAGTTCCTGGTTTTCCAACCACCATTATAAACGGAGCTCTAGGAGATTTTCAGAGGTCTTACACATACATAACGACAGTGCAATCGAGCGACTGTATGTCGCTGCACCAGAGTTTTTCCCAAGGCTCTAGGGGCATTAATATTTGAGACACCCAAACTAATATCTGAGTCATCCAATTTGCTGGAACGTTCCCGCCCTTAGAAATGGCACTGGAGATGCTTACGCGTTTTGCGTTGTCGGACAACTGTTGATCATGGAGTAATGGGTCTGGTCGTATCTGGGTGATGTGTCCGTTCAGTACGTCAGAGGCCTATGGAGTATGAAGGGAGAGAAAGGTGTAGTTAAACCAACTCGAAGAGTGTTAGCGGTAACGGTCGCTATGGTGTCAGTGGGTTCTAGCATTGCGGTAAGAGGTGCTTTAATGCCGGCATACTCGTCTGTAAAGGTGTGCAACCGCATGGGAGGATCTGGTTCCCATTTGAGCGAGGAAACCATTGCACAAATCCACCAGATATGGGTGTTCATGCATAGTTTCCACCAGTGTCCTTTCTTAGAGGCCTTGAGAATGGCTCGTAGTCATGAGGTAGCGTTCTCGCTTCCCGCGCCCGGATTCCCGGGTTCCCGGGTTCGATTACCGGCGGGGTCAGGGATTTTCTCTGCCTCGTGATGACTGGGTGTTGTGTGATGTCCTTAGGTTAGTTAGGTTTAAGTAGTTCTAAGTTCTAGGGGACTGATGACCATAGATGTTAAGTCCCATAGTGCTCAGAGCCATTTGGTCCATTGGAACCTTGAGAATGCGTTTACTAGCTAGATCCGTTCGTTTGCAGTCGACGCAGTTCTTCCATGTAATGTGTTATTTAAATAGAGCACAAGCGAGTCTCCTTTGCGCCACCCGACGCTAACCTTGATCGTCCCACCAGGAAACCGTCTATCTGGTGGCGCCCGATATCACTCTCTTCTGTGAAATAGAATGCCATGTCACTACATTGATATGATTCTTAGAGATAAGGTACCATTTTTTAGAGGACCCCATGGTGAGGATCGAACGAAGTTGTGCATCCATTATTTCTCTGCACTGGGACCAACCCGCCTTCCACTTGTGAGGTGGCCCATAGACCATGATAAATGCCAGAGTGAACTTTGATATAAGAAGAGCGTAATGGTTGGACCTCTTAAGGAATGGTACAGTAGTCCACGCAAAAAGCGAAGAAATAGACTCCAAAAACAAGGTCAAGTCGACGGATGAAGTTCTCTGTCCAGGTAATGGAAGTAACGTAGGCATCCAATAATTTAGGACGATAAAGTTGAACTCTTCGGAAATCTGA
Source organism: Schistocerca americana (assembly GCF_021461395.2). NCBI lineage: Eukaryota > Metazoa > Arthropoda > Insecta > Orthoptera > Acrididae > Schistocerca > Schistocerca americana. The sequence goes on along the minus strand of NC_060120.1, from coordinate 634,340,888 downwards.
AGGACCCCGTCACCCAATCTATCATTAAATGTACATCCCTGCAACCTGCTGCGCCCATTAAAATTACCACAAAATTGAATGGTGGTTCCGACTGCTGCGCCAAGACGTACCACTCTTCGAGCGGAATAAACGGCCGTGGCCGGCTGTAGATGGAGACGACATCCTGACAGCTATGGCTTCAAAGGTGTATATAGACTCATGGGATATCATTATTGGGACATGATACTGCACATTATTGATTAAGAGGGCAGTTTCTCTTCTATCATGTCCTCGAAGACAGACAACGGTATCTGGTTGAAACCATGTCTCAGTAATGTCTGCTACTGCTGTCTTCCGCGTCCGAAGTTCGTGTTCGATTACGCAACCACCCATTCCATTGAAGGATCCTAAATCCCATCACAGCTGCTTGATGTTAAGAGGGTCTTTAATAATTTTGTTGTCATATACACTGTATCTCGGCAACGGCATTGCCGCAGTGGATACACCGGTTCCCGTCAGATCACCGAAGTTAAGCGCTGTCGGGCGTGGCCGGCACTTGGATGGGTGACCATCCGGGCCGCCATGCCCTGTTGCCATTTTTCGGGGTGCACTCAGCCTCGTGATGCCAACTGAGGAGCTACTCGACCAGATAGTAGCGGCTCCGATCAAAGAAAACCATCGTAACGATCGGGAGTGCGGTGTGCTGACCACACGCCCCTCCTATACGCATCCTCAGTGAGGATGACACGGCGGTCCGATGGTCCAGATGGGCTACTTGTGGCCTGACGGCGGAGTGCTAAACACTGTATCTGCCAAGTTACTTGCGGCTGTGTCTTCGCATCTTCAAGGAGGTGTAGAATAAATCAAATAAACTTTTCGATGACACATTCACTGTTATTACGAAGGGGCAGTAGTTGTTGTACTGAGAACAATATGGGTTGTGTGGTACAGGGGCTTGGGAAGAAAGTGTTCTTGACTGATCTTTGAGAAGTCCTGTCGATTGGCTTCTCTGGGAGCGTGCCATTTCGATGAACCCCTCGTGCTGGAGACGGGTCTCCATTTGTCTGTTGACTGAAAGTCATTCTAACAATGCCCGGCTCCCTCAGGGAGAGAAACTAAATCGGCTGGCACCCCCGGTGACGGTAGTCTCATGGAATAGTCTTGTATATGGACTGGCAGCTGTGGTGAATTCTTTGGATGTAGCGTCGGAAAGCGTTGTGACTTTGGGGACTAGGAGGCTTAGGGCAGCTAAGCATATATTCTGCGAGCTACCAGTTACCCTTCCCGACATGGCATAGGCCCTTGACTGTTTTAGCTCTTGCTGGTGGAGAAATTCTGCGCACTACCTATCGGTGACTGTGTGCCGAACAGAACAATTCAAGCAACTTGGAGCCGTCGCCGTGCATCCATTCGTTGGGTGCTGATCGCCGCACCTGCTGCAACGAGCATGGCATCCGCATTGATTCGCACGATTACGAAAACGCCAGCAATTTTTACATTGGATGACTGGGGAGACGTACCGTCCCATCAGATGGCGTATCTCCTCCAAGATAGGCGATGGTAATGATTGTGAACGAAATACTACCAAGCAGAATGAAATGGATTTGAGCAATGTTTCTTCGTGCAGGTATCGCTGATGCTTGTGACAGGGTACAGTTTCGCCATTTCGTCGACTATCTCCTCCTGTGTCAGACTAACGTCAACATCGCGAATAATGCCGTACGTGTGGTGCAGGGAGTTGGCATCGAAGAAATCTGGTAAATTATTGGGATCTGCAGCGGACTTCTTTTTTGTCCGACGGACCAAGTTTTCAATGTTGTGTTTTAAATAAGAACTATAGGCATACAGTAACTTGTCGTCTGACATAGGGCTGTTTATCAGTGTTCTTATCCAAGATCTCCACGACGATAATATATGGGCATGCATCAGATCGACTGTACCGATTGCTGACACCCAGTCGCGCGACGTCGGTTATTGACCCTCACAGTGTTCTGTGTTCGTCTCCACTGTGCCGCCAGCGGAAGGGGGATCCGAACCCGGTACCTCGCGGAACGCCAGTCCAGTCAACACACAACCATTTGCTAAGGAGGTCGCTCTACCACTGCTTATGTCCAGATGCATCCGCTTCAACTGCTAAGGTGTTAGGATCACAGTCATCGTTGGCTTGCTGACTGACCTGATGTAGCTGTTGTTAATATTTTTATAGTTGCAGTAGCTGAAACGACTGCTGTTGGACTAGATGTTGCTGCCGAAATTGTAGTTGTTGCTGATTTTTGTATAGAAGGTGCTGTTCCTATTGGAGCCGTAACCCAACCTGTGAAGAAGTTGTAGTAATTGAAGGTTGCGGGTTGCCGGTTGACCCTGCTGGATCTCACAGTGTATTTCGGACACCGCCGGCAGCGGGATATGCGTCGGTGCACTTTGATGGCAGATATCCAGTGCCGACTGTATGACCTCTTCAGTATCAGGGGGATCGGCCGTTTGTAGCAGTACCTCTGCAGACGTTTGGCTAAAAAAACGCACACAATTCCGGCATACATTACTCAGCACTTACTCGCTTCCACTTTGCGAGAACAAGGATGTGAGTATAGAAATAGTTATACACTGAGGTGAGAAAAACCATGGGATAGCGACATGAAAATATACGGATGGTGGTAGTAACGCAGAGACAAGGCAGTGCATTCGCACAGTTGTGATTTGCATTCCAGTGATCCATGTGGTAAGGTTACCGACGTGATTATTGCTGCACGACGGGAATTATCAGACTTTCAACGCGGAATAGTAGGCGGAGTTAGATGCATGGCACATACCATTTCTGAAATCGTTAGAGAATTCCATATTCCGATATCCACAGTGTCAAAAGCGTGCCGCGACTCCCAATTTTCAGGCATTACGTCTTACCAGGGACAAGGAAGTGGCCGACGGCCTTCACTTAACGACTGAGAGTAGCGGCATTTGCGTAAAGTTATTAGTACTAACAGACAAGCAACACTGCGTGAAATAACCGCAGAAATCAATGTGGGGCTGTAAGGGATCCGCGATCCCACGACCATAGATGCTAGTATCCGGCGCCCAGGTCGATAGTAGACAGGAGTCGATAGTCAAGCGCTGCAGGAGGCAGTGAGACTAGTGTCGAGTGCGGAGTAGTACTGGAGAGTGTCGAGCGAGCAGTAGTACGGGAGAGACAGGCAAGAATGGTGGTCGAGTGAGTTGTAAACGGTAAAATTCACCGGAGTATGACGAGTGAGCACGTCCCCCTGAACGTCGTGGGGTTGACCCTCACTAATACCGATTCGCGAGTGATGTGAAACAGAAAGTGACAAGTGCCGAATTACGTGTTTCACGTCAACCGCGTCGGCCAGCAACAACCATGGAATGCAGTGAGGATTGTTGTGAATGTTAACCATCATGATTGCGTGTGACGAAGTACTGAAAATCAGCAACCAATAAAAAGATATAACGGTAATTAGACATGTAAGGCGAAGGTAGCAACTGTCTCAGAATTTGTGTGTTAGTAGGAAATATATATCAATTTGTACATCGCAACCTTTATGGTCCTTAATAATAGACAAACTTCCAATCATTCCACTATTCAGTCTCAGAACAGCCGCACTTGGTTGAAATATCCCCGAAACCGTGGCCTGGTCGGATGAGACCGAATTTTAGTTGGTAGTAGCTGATGGTAGGTTCGAGTGTGGCTCAGACCCCACGAAGCCATGGCCCCAAGTTGTCAACAAGGCACGGTGCAAGCTCGCAGTGGCTCCATAACGATGTGGGCTGTGTTTACATGGAACTGACTTTGTCGTCTGGTCCAACTGAACCGATTATTGACTGCAAACGGTTATGTTCGATTGCTTGGAGACCACTTGCACGCGTTCATGGTCTTCATATTCCCGAACAACGATGAAATTTTTATGAATGGCAGTGGGAAATATTATTTGGCCACAGTTGTTCTTGACAATTCGAGAAAACGATTTGGCCATACAGATCGCCTGACATGAATCTCGCCGAACATTTATGGGACATAAACGAGAGATCAGTTCGCACACAAAATCCCGAACTGGCAACACTTCTGCAATTCGATGTGGCATGAAATCAACAAGTCGTCGGTATCATCCAGATAACGTCTAAGCCCAGGAGCGTGAAAGAACTCCGATCGTGCAATGTTAATCTGTCACCTCAGAGTAAGAAAACGAGGGGTATGAATCGCCACACTCGTCCGTGTAACGTAAACAACTCACGTCTGCGTGCCGTGTACCTGTTAATCCGTACGAACTTCGCGACAGACGAAAGTAGACTGGAGGGGGTGGGGGTGGGGGTGGGGGGCGGGGTAAAATCGAAACAGTTACTCCGAGATGAAGAGGCTTGCACGTGACAGAGTAGCATAGAGAGCCCGTCAAACCAGTCATGGGACTGAAAGACCACAACAACAACAATGAAAAATTTACATAGCGATCTTGGCCAATAAAGTGGTTTTCAAAATAAGACTACACTAATTTTAAATGCATTTATGCTAATTAGGAGAAGACTTCATACTGACGTGAGTGGCAGATCTTAATCACACATTCGCAAGTATCTGGCGTGCGGATCAATGCTTGCCAGAACAGTTTTGCTCCGATTATTATGAACTCTACCCGTGTTCGTATTCACTGTTAATTATTACACATCGTAAAATAGACATAGATAGCGTAAGAGCTCGGAAGATGAGAAGTATGAAATGTGACAGTTTTGTGTTTTGTGATGAGTCATAAATTTCAAATCGTGTTCAAAGAGAAAAGCTTAGCAATCAGATATAAAAAAGAATCAGTGTGCCGGAAACGATCACGTTATTAAGCTCGGAAGTTGCTCGGGATCAGGATCGCCCGATTCGCAGGCTGTCTTTTGCTGGCTCGGAATGTTCCCGCACCCGCATGTTGTGCACGTCAGCGCGCGTGCCGTCGCAGTTTGGGCGGCTGTGTGGTCCTTTGGAGAGCGGCGCCGGCGCCGGGAGCTGGTAATCGCGTTACCGCCGACTTCCCGCCCCTCCCCGCAGACGCGGCGTCAAGCGCCGAGTCAATTACAGACTCATAGTGGCGGTCGCCGTTCCCCGCGCAGGCTGGACCGGACTCTGGTCGACTGGCCGCCCGGCCGCCGGTCTCTGGCCTCCAGCCTCCGGCCTCTGGTCTCCAGACTGGAGCGCTCCGCCACGGTCGATAGCGCGCCACGCCGCCAGCCGCTGCCGCTGCCGCTGCCGCTGGTGCGCCGAGTCCCGACAGGTGCTCTGCATTACTGCTGTCACGGGCACTAATTACACCGGCCGCAACGCCTGCCCACTAGCGACACCGCTTACTGCCTCACTGCGCCAGAATTTCTCTCGCCGTGTACAGCGTGGTCGTAGCGTTCGCAACAGTCACAGAACCCTGCAAATAACGCCTGATCCCTGGAACTTGAAAGCACCCTGATCGTGCCGTCTTAGTTGGAGACGACTTTAACACACCGAGAATAGCCTGGGGTGCCGATGGATTCATTTGAGGTGGCACTGACAGTCTCGCGAAGAAGTTCTGAAAACTTTCTCCGAAAACTGCCTTGAGCAACGAGTGCGTCAATTTACATCTACATACATACTCTGGAAGCCACCCTGTACTACTACTAATCATTTACTTTCCGGTTCCACTCGTAAATATAACGACGTTAATGCTGTGTGTCCGAACAAGACACAGCCAGGGCAAGAGCACCACAGGCGCAAAGATACGAGCTGGTGCCAGTGTCATGGAGACTCGCCACTTGGCGAGCTACACCAGAGCCAAGGGCGGTGCTGAGGATAAAGATATCGATTCCACCTCGGCCGATAGCCAGCCGAGTACAATTCACCAATGACAGGACGACAACGGACAGAAGCCTACTCGGAAGGCAGAAGAGCAGCTCTCGCCCACTTGATTATAGATCATCGTCCAGGGCTGACTATAACGTTTCCTGGTAAAACATGCTTTATAACTATGCAATTGCAATTTTATTTATATATAGGAACTGATTGCATCTGTGGACTCTGAATAATAATAGAATAGAGACAATTATGTTATATTTTGTATTTGTAAAAGATTATGTACTGGATTTGTGAAATAATATGTGTGTCGGCGAGTTCTGAAACCGCCACAGAAAAGAATTAGTAAAGAAAAACGCAGAGATTTCATGACAATCAGCCATTGTATAAATAGTAGTTTGAGAATAATAATGTCGTTGACGTCTTCTTGGAGTCAAGTAGAGACGAGGAACCTGTGGCGCTATGTTTAACGCATAGGTAGCTTTCATTTTTCAAGATTGTGAGCAGGACGCCATTAGGCGCTGACTATAAGGAAAGATGTGTGAACTTGTTACTATTCGAGTTTTAAATATAGTTATTTAATGAGAACCTGCATGATATTATTAGAAAGCTTGCCTGGTATTTTACCCATTTGTTTAAGACATTTTCAGCTTTCTAAGTAGTGTTCGTGGCGCAGAGCTGCGACACGGCGGAACAAGCCGCCGCCGCGGCAGATTCAAATCTGATAATAAGGGCAGTCATACCGCAATAAGCGGTCGGGTAAAAAGTGAATTTAAAATTGTTTCTTACAGCAGTTCGAGGTCGGAGTACAAAGCAGCAGATTTTGTGTTGTGTGTCACAGACGGACGCGGGCTGCTAATATTGCAAACTTCAACAGTGTCAAACTCAAAATACTTCCATGTCTCAAAGGGAAATCTTGCTGTGCAAAATTTTGGACTGGTAAAAGTTATAGGAAAATAATTTTCTGGTTAATAATGATAGTCTCACGCTCTAGTGTTAGCCGTGGTACTGATTAATAATTAATGTTGAAGAAAAATCCACTGCAAAGTTTGAGGTTCTTTAAGCATTGCGTACGGTATCTTCATTATTTTTGATAACAGAAATAATTTCAGAGCATTTTTACGATAGTTGTAGCAGAGATGGATATGTTGTGCATTCTATTGAGTTACAGTAACAAAACAGTGTTCATTTAGTAAGAAGCCAATTCCAGTATAATAATAATTAATCTCATTTGTTCGCAACAACATATTTTAGCACTTACAATTAACCAAAGTAAACCAGTGTACAGAAAAAAATACTGAAGCGCGAAATGACTTACACAGGGAACATCGTTTTTCGAGCTCTTAGATGTGAATACAGTTGCTGTAAATTAAATTTGCTGTGTACTATCAACTTTACCTTCGTTTATTTGCGCTTAGCCATTGAGGGCCTTTTTTGTGTTATATTACAAGCCGTGTTGCAGACTGAATGATTCAACTAGTCACAACGATAAATAAACATTTTAGCTAACTTGTGTGACTTTGTTGCTAATGTTTTGGAGTGTTGTAGAATCTTCGCGCTCCTATCCTGCTACCTGACTCAGGGGCATAGTTGTGTAATAGTGGCAGGGAGAAATTGTCTTGGCGGTGTACTGCACCAGAAGCCGTTTCGGTAACTCACAAACTCGGCCTACCGTTACTACAGTGGCAACTCGGCCTCCACAGCAGCAGCGACGAGGCCTTCACAAAACAGGCGACGAGGATTTACAAAAGTTAAAATGAATGTCTAAATGCCTCCGTACGAACCCTAATCTCACTAATGTTATGCACTGTTGACTAGAGTAAAATTGTGCTGCAGTCAGCCTCAAGTACCGGTTCTCTAAATTTTCTCAGTGGTGCTCCTAGAACAGAACGTCACCTCCCCTCCAGTGTGTCTCATATGAGTTCCCTAAGCATCTCCTTAAAACTTGCGTTATGTTCCAGCTTGTGCGGATCCCTAATTTTGGAAAGTACTCAACAATGGGTCGCATTAGTGTCCTGTATGTAACCTCCTTTACAGATGAACAAATCTAGTAGCCCGCCTCTGCATTGATTCTTTGTCTTCCTTTAATCCGAGCTTCTGCGGATCCCTAATACTTGGAAAGTACTCAACAATGGGTCGCATTAGTGTCATATACATATGTAGCCTCCTCTACAGATGAACAACAATTTCCTAAAATTCTCCCAATAAACCGAAGTGGACCATTCACCTTCTGTACTACAATCCTTCCTAAGGCCATTCCATTTCATGTTGCTTTGCAACGTATTGCCCAGTTATAGAATTGACATGACTGTGTCAAGCAGTACACTGTTAATACTGTACTCAAACATCAACATTAACTTACTGTGCCGTGGCAGCCTGGGGTGCTCTAGCCTTCGCAGAGTTTTCTCTGTCCAAACGACCAGCTTCGCGGTGGCCTGGCTGGTGAGCGAACTCTTGATATGCGTGGCCCGGCGTTCCGCTCGCAGAAGGAGTACGGAGCGAGTTTGCACGGGACATCGCAGGGTATCAGTTGGCGCGTGGTGTACTGCTATGCCACACAGGTGCTGTGTCGCTCTTGGCGTGTGGAACTGGAGTGTGGCGGCAGCGACCAGTATACATAGGCTGTGTTCAAGAGTCCGCCTTTGTGCGGTGGCGAGACCCCCGGAGTTTGGTCTGGCTTGTACATTTACAGCAACTTCCTGGAACAATTTACAAATGGCGAGCTATTTGTCTGATGGATCGATTTCAAACCGTGATTGCTCCGTGTGGCCACTCTGTTTATTAGAGGGGTGTTTTTCTAAATCGCTGGTGAATCTGCGTCACTGTTAATCGCGAGTGGAGTTAACTAACTTGCGTGCTGACTGATTTTGCTATCATTTCTTGACTGATTACAGTTGTGGCCGATAATAGGCGAATTTGTATCCTATTTGAGTGGATTGCTACTTCCACGATTTCTCAGTGAATTCGTCCCCAGTGTGCTAAAGGTTGACTCTCAACTTAACCTGGATTTTGGTTTGCCACTTTATGTCTGTGGACGATTGCAACTTATTGAAAACTTTGCGCCGTCAAACGGCGGTGTTTCTAGTACTTAACACTGTGTGCAGGTTTTCGTTGTTTACAAGGTCAAAGTCTTGAATGGCTCTGCAGATTACCTTTCATGGATGTTAATTTGATTCAAACTGTCTTAACGGCAGAATTAACATAAACTATAGTTGCAGCTTATTTTGCAATACCGAATTTAAGAAAGCTTAAGCCGAATCTAATCTCCATTTGTTTTCTACCTTGACGATCCTCTACTTTGCCGCTGCGGTGATTTGTTTGCATGTATTGTATATTAATGTTGTTTTTGCGTCTCATGCTCGATATTGAGACGCACGACCGATGTTGAACGCCAACAGTATGCTAATTTGTATTTACTCTTTGCAAGCTACCGCATTATGTAATCATCACCAGATATTTGTTGTTATGCTCTTCTCTGTAAGCTGGAGATTCTCCGGTTATTAATCTGACTGCTCAATTGTGATAGACTTTTGCTTTTAAGACAATTTGCAGTTGCACAGTTTAAAACCTTCTAGCTTGTTATAAACTGAGCTACCTTATTGACGTTCGTAATGGACTATCACGTTATTTGGGTCAGAATTCGTTCAGTCAACTTATATTAGTATTAAGTATGTTTCTGATTTTAATTGTGAAGTTAATTCTTTGTAGCAGTAACCATGTTTTATTCAAGTTTTGAGACAGCTATGGTACGAGCCCTGCTTTTAGCCAGTAGCTGCTCAACATAATTTGATTTTGCTTGACTCCTGGTATGCGTATGAAAATCGTACTCCTTTGGAACAGACCATCCCTCCTGAAAAGTGTGTGACATTGCAGTTCGTACCATCTGGAACCACTGGACCAATTTAGCCTCAGTTTTTTTTTCTCGCGCCTGTAAAAGATGTTGAAGTATTATCTGCAGCTACGCCTTAAAGGACAGCCAGTTGCACGATAAGATCCACAACAGACTGCTTCGTATTCGGTTACACGCTATCACATTCCGTCAGTTATCATCTCGTTACACCCATATGATTCTATATACATTCTTTAAGAGTTGATACCTAGCTGAACGGCCGGCACGGTTTGTAATTCCCAAGGAGTTCGTCTTCGATCTTGATGATGTGAACCATTTGGATCACTGTAGCGCACCATTTTTCATTCGGTTAATGTTTCGTTTTGAACATTTCTTTAATGTCAGCGATGACCATTTTGTATAGTTTAATACATACATCCCATACAAGATTGATCTCTTTACCTTCAGGACACTTATTTCCTGTCACCCTCCTGATGAATATCGTGAATCCTTAGCAGCCAGTATTTTTATTGCCATAACTGTTAAGACCACAGATTCAAAGGAGCTTTACTAAAAACTGAACTATGGACCACGGACTGAACAGGTCCCTTGTGAGAATCCTAGGAAGTCCTGGTCCTAGGTAAAGTAACGTGTCAACAGATCCTGTTCAGTTACTCGTCGACCATTCTCATGTGACAATAGAACACATTAAAAGGATAGCTGAAATTTTAAATCTCGCGTTTAAGTCATTGACGCGTGGAGATTCTACAGATATGCCGTCTTTTGACCGTCGCACAAACTCCCGTACGGAAGACATAGGCAACCCCATCGTTGAAAAGCGTCTGAAAGAGTTGAAATGAAGTCTACAAGCCCAGATGGAATCCCAGTTGGACTTTACAGAGAGTATTCATCGACATGGGCCCCACAAATAGCTCGTATTTATCATGAATCACTCACCTGCGTGACGTTCCAAGGTAAGGAAGAAGCGCAAGTAACTCTGTATTTAAAAAGGGTAAAATAAAGGACCCAGGAAACCACAGAACAGTTTTCTTAACGTCTGTTTTTTGCAGAGTTCTTGATCGTACTCTAATTGAGAATATAATAAATTTCCTTGACAAAGAAAGCTTCTGTCGAAAAACTAAGATGGATTTAGAAAGTTAGTCATCTTCTCCAGGCAGAAAGTATTCGACGCACTGACCCACTACAGAATGTTTACCAACGTCCGTAGGTACGGTGTAGTTTCTCAGATATGTGAGAAGCTCGAAGACTTTTAAAGCAATAGGACCCAATACGTTCTCCTGAATGGCGAGTGTTCGTAGGAGACAAAGGTATCGTCAACAGTGCCACAACGAAGTGCGATTAGTTTTCTGATGACGTTTTTCTGTAGGGGAGAATGTCTCATTGAGTGACTGCAGGGTCGTACAGGATGAAGTATACAGAATTCCTGTTTGATGTGATGAATAGCAGCTTACTCTAAGGGTGTCGAGCACCAACCAAGAGTAACTTAAACTAAAGTAGTAAGTTACTAAGATAGAAGGAAATCGGTGACTTCCAGTTGAGTATACTGAACTAAAACAATAAATTACTACTCCTCAAGTATATTTATTAACTCTATAACTGGAGAAGAGCACCATCAAAAAGAGTACGATACTACGTTAGTAATAAGACCACATTTACTGCTAAGCAGTAGCAGGAGTGAAGTTAGAGAGTATGGCGTGTTCATGGTTTCTACATGTTAAATATCGACTCTATGGACTACGAAGTATATATAGAGAAGGAGAAAGAGATAGACATCTCAAGGATGAGGGTTTTAATGGAGAGAAGACCCGTTTGCGACTTATACCGACGATGATTTCAAAGACTGATTTGTGTCTCCTAAGGAATCTTTTGAGTCACGGCTTAGTAAGCTGGAGCCGTTACTGCAGCATAATTCTGACAGGAACCGCGCTTTCTCTCCTAAGCTACAACGTCATTGTGGACTGCAAATCTTCCGCGCTGGTACTTATCAAATCGTGGCCGGTTATCTCATTCACATCCATCACACTATTGCTGGAAGCGCTTTTAACAGTGTGATAAACAATTTAATTCCCTGGAAGCCAATCTGTGCGTCCACACCACAGAACCAATAAAATATATCAAGGAGAAAAAGTGAATACTAAATCGTGGATTCCCGAGTGTCATAGAGGCCATAGACTGTGTACATAAACCAACACTCTGTCCTTCTGGAGCACAAACAGAACTATATAAAAATCTCAAGAATTCCCTTTCTATCAATAAACGAATTATCTGTGATGCCAATAAGAAAATTTTGAAGATGGCTGCGCTCCAAGTGCGATGAACGCATTTAGGGCAATGGTTTTTTTTTTAAATTGGGGGATTAATATTTAAATTTTATTTCTTACTTCAGTATACGAAGTTATAAGATACAATTTTTTTGATTATTTCTAAGAAAAACAAGATGTCTACTTTTATAATTTTGCATACAAATAAATATTAGAATGAAGTAATTACAAAAATTAAATATACTGATGCTGAAATAAGAAACAAATATTATGCCACTTGAAAAACATGAACATGTTAACCACAGGAAAAAATATTAAGCAAATAAAATGTGTTCTTTTATATAAAACATGTTCAAATTAATTAAGAAAACCTGAATTTCTTGAGCACATTGTCTGAAGAACCGGAACCTGTCGCTCGCTCCATTTCGATTTTGATCTAATTTGTGATTTCCATTTTAAGGTCATTTTCTTCGTCCATCTTGTATTATTTTTGTCTTGTATTTAACAGATTTATGACGAATGAAGCTCATCTGCTTTCTCCAACAACTCCGTACTCTTCACTACAATAGACTGTTCTTTATCTTTTTCATGGGCACATCTTCTGCTAAGTTCTCACCAGAGAATGCAAGCCAAGATTGGTGACTGTGGGATAAAGTTTCACCTTCAGCACTTCTATTGTCATCTTCAAAGTAGGGTAAGTCCGGAAGAGTTGGCTCACTGCTTGAGATGGACCAGTGGAGTATGTCACAAACGCATAGCTGGAGAGCACCTCCTGCTACTTTTGAGGAAGCTCTCTTGTGAGCAAACGTAATGCGGAAGTGTTTCTGTCATTTCTCTTTGTTCCGGTAAGACGAAAAGTCTTATTGTGTAGTTGCGTAATTTTAGTACTAAGGCATAGTTTGCACAATATCGATGAAGTTTCTGTGAGTTTGACAAATGCGTAAGCATGAAACTAAACTGAAATGCCCCGGAGTTCGCTGCCTATAGACAGAAGTCGGAGTGATCTCGCTGACAATCAGGAGAGATGGACCATTGGTATTTGGGACAGATGGAAGACTTGTTTTAAGTTTTAACATTAGAGCGTTGGAGCACAATTAAATTTAGCTTGAAGATGTGTTCAATAATCACAATGAAGGTAGCCGTAGTCTCAAATTATACTTATTTATAGGAAAATATGACGGTTCCAACAATAGGAAGTGCAGAACCTCGTATACAGGCCAATCAACCGCTTCAAAGCTCGTGAAAGGCCTACTGATCCCAGTCACAGCAACAGAGCAGAGGTATCTGCTCAAATCAAACTCCTTCGGACTCCACTCCTGTGAAACCAAAATCTTTCAAGATTACCACCTAAAACCTAACTACTCCTAAGCCTAAAAAACAATACTTTTAATAGAAATGTCACCTGTTCCTTCTGTTGATAAAAACCATGAATTTTAGAGAAAGGTAGCAACTACATCAAGGGGGCTAAACTCTGTGGAACGGTCGAAACTGTAAGAAAAAGAGGGTTAAGAAAAGAAAGAAAACAGAAAAGAAAGACACAAAAATATCACCAAAGGGAAATCCAAGTAAAAAGAAAAACACTGAAGATTGAAGCCACTCTTATACGGCCATAGCCCACAATTTTTTTAGTATAGTTGTGAATTATTTACGAATAATCATTTCACGAATGAGTAGTGCACTAAGAACTTCTAGGCGTAAGAAGTTGTAGTTACGTCAACTTTTGTTTTGTTTATGTCTCGATCTCTTTTTGTCAGTTTAACTCAGCTCATTTTGTCTCACGTTGTCTGTATTGTGTTTGCATGTGTGAGTGCTTATTCTGAAAATATATAGTGTGAAAGTATTCAATAGTTTAATTTTAGAAGTAACTTCCACTTTGTCTGAATGTAAATATCTTTAAGAGAGGGAAAAGTTTTATTATTAAAAAGAAATGATAATTTTTTTTCGTGAATGTAGGGAAGTGAGATGTTACAGTGGACAGAAATTAATTCAAAGCTTCAATTGTGAGAATATTTTCGATCACTACATTACACAGCCCAGCTCAGCGATCGTCAATTTTTTAATAAAATCGAACTAAAAATTAACATAGGCATAGGATCTTTGACTGCCAGCATTAATGAGCATTTACTTTATAATAACTCGCAAAAATAAATTTTCACGTAAAATTAACTTACTTCCAACAGAGTAAAATTATTTTGTACAGGACTTGCTTTAGGATTATTGTCTTTATTCATTGATTAATGCATCAAAGTTAAAGACAGAAAGACGTTATTAAATATTCATTTCTGCTCCTCACTCTGATTTACGATAAAATTTAAAGACGGTAAATTATGGCGTTTTCTCTCGAACGAAATTAACTATTACTACGCCCTGCGACCAACCACTACCAACTACTCGAGGCATATCAAGATCACGAAAGCTGTCACAAGAACCTCAATTAGAAAAATACTGCAAGTAGCTCACTGAGTTCATCAGGTGCTACCATCGTAGAAGTTACGAAAATAACTTTGAGGAATAAGATGAATAGAATGTGTTGGCTGTGGTAAAATCTGTTACGAAACTAATAAAAATTACGAGTGGATTCAGTGTGTTTCCTTTTCACGATGGTCAACATTTGGTAACAACTGTAGTTATTATGGTGAGAGAATGCTTGAAGGAAACCAACAACTCATTAGAAAAGCCTATTTTTAATCGAGATTTGTAATAAACTGATAAAATTGTTTCGGGGTAATATATTTTAGAGTATAACTCTGTATTCACAATATCTTCCAAACAAAAATATGAAATTTTAATTGACTCTTTTCTTCATGTATAGCCATTAATTGCCATTTTTACAATGTCCATCTTTGCTTGTACACTGGCCCTCATAATACAGACATCTACACTTGAGATGGATCAGTCACGTATATTTAAATTTCATAATATCTCTTGTATTTTAAGTGGCAGTGCCTCAATAATATATTGTACTTAAGTTCATATGATACTCTATACTTAAATGCTGCTAGAAACAAAAAAAGGGTTAAAAACGCACAAATTTTATGCTGAAGGAAGTAGGTGGTCCAACTCTATCGGATTTACACTAGTTATCATTGATGTTGCTTGAAAGGACTACATTATCTTCCTCTCCAGCCACACTTTGGTAGACGTGACGCCACAAGCAGTCGACCATATGTTCGCCCTGAAGATGGCCCTTGGCGATGGCCTGAAACCGGTCGGCACTAAATAAATAAAAAGCGCGATTAAGACTGTTTTCTTAATACTAAATTATCTTCAGTTGTGTCATTGTCGTTAGCTACCGTTATCCCTTCGAAAACTTGTGGGATCATATAAACAACCATTTGGCTTGTATCTTCTATCTTTGTATCAGCTATTCCACCGCCAATATGTAACTGTTCTGGATTACATTTAGCTTTCATTCCTTTTGTTTTCGCTTCCATGTCCTTCCAAATTACTTTAAGCTGATCTTGTGATCTTTGTGTATGGGCTTCTGCAATATATTCAACTTCTATTTTTTCCCCAAGCTTCCTTCTTTTCTTTTTAGCATGTAGCAATCATTGTTCTTAGATTCAGTAGTAGTTATGTACTTTTACATTACTTCACCAAACTACTCTTTCTCACTTTCTAGTAAGTTTTTTGAACCTTCCTTAACACTTAAATTGTCCTTCACTATCATAATGTTGCGGTTAGCTCATATATAAAGTTGCAAAAAACTAGTGTATGGTGCCGCTTGAATTAACAGGTGTCACCTACCCACAATGGACGATGGTAGCTGTAGATTGCGGGGTTAAGGGTTGAACAATAGATTCATTCATTAATAGCACGTTCCTTTCTCTTAATACACTGATTTTATAATTAATGCAGCAGATTTTAGGTTCCTAGAATTTTAATAATCTCTTCTAGAACAGATTTTGCTAACACGATACTGTTGTCAAAAGGTAATGAAATAACATCTGCAGAAAATCAATATTTTCTGAGAGGAAACGAAATGCACCTACCAGTAGTATGCAGAAATGACTGATTTCTTTAGTAAAATGATGTAATTACCTTAGTTGCAACTGAAGAAGTAAGGACAACCTGAGCTGTCCAACAATTATTAAAAGAGCATGTTACTAAGGTAGTATTTTTTAAATTACCATAGAACTAAGAGTTACTACAAGAGTAATTTATACTGCTTTGGTGCTCGAAACACTAAATATGGGGAAATCTACGTTAATGCAGCTGAGCAGGGGTAACTATCGCAGTGTTAGAATATGGTATTACTTGTGTACTGATCGACACGGTCATGTCGATGAAATATCTAAGCGTAGCTTTTCAAAGTGACATGAAATGGAACGAACACGTGAGGTCAGTTGTAGGGAAAGCGAGTGATTGATTTCAGTTTCTTCTGATAATTTTAGGAAACTGTAACTCATCCGTAAAGGAGACCACGTTCAGAACACTTCCACGATCCATTCTTGAGTACTATTTGTGTGTTTGGAATCCCCACATGAACACAATGAAGGAAACAATTTAGAGGCGTGCTGCTAGATTTGTCTGGTAGCTTCAGTTACCACACGAGTATTACGAAAATGCTCCACCGACTCAGATGGGAATGTGTAGAGAACCGACTTAACTGCGAATAGTCGTACTTCCTGTTGTTACCATGCACCTCGCGTAAGGGTCGCGAAAGCAAGGGAAATCAGAGCTCATACTAAAGAATTTATACTGTCGTTTTTCTCTCGCTCCCTTCTGGAGTGGAACAAGAAAAGGAATGATTAATAGAGGTACGAGGTACCTACCTACCAAGGTGGCTGGCGGAGTATGCATGTAGACGCACACTAAAGCGCCAAAATAACATGCTTAGAATCTTTGGTCGATGGTATCTGGTAATAGGTAAGCCCCACAAAACCAAGTAAAACGATTGTACAGATCAGGAAGCGCCACCAATTCCAGAATGACTTTTTGATTAAGTGCCCTGTAATCAACAACCGGCCTGTAATCCTTGCCTTGTCCCTTAAGGACCAGAATTAAGAGGGAAGCGGAAGGTGACGTGGTCGGCCTAATAAACCCGTCCCTGAGCAAATGCTTGACCTTTCGTCGTGATATCCTCATCTTGGGGTAGGGACGATATGGAGTTTGTCCCACCAAAACATCATCAGTTAAACAAATCTTTTTGGATTTTGTCCGTTACCCACAACTGATTAGTTAGGTGCCTATCCTAACCTGCCCCAGATAACTCACATTAAACTCGGAATGAAACGAGCTAAGCTAATTGACATTGCTAAGAGTACGCCAAGAACAAAGGGCTATCTTCTCTGAAGGACAAAACTTAAATAAGATTGTCTCGCTACCAAAAGCCAGCAGGAAACCAGTCTGATGAATAAATCACCACAGAGGGTGAAAAATTCCTTACGACGGATATCTTAATAGGCCAAGGAAGTTCACTTACCACAGGCAACCTCTGCCCGTTCACAGCCCGACATCTCTGAGAAGTAGGGCACAAAGGAGGCATTTTACATAAACCACTATATTCCAAATACCAATCCAACCCAATCCAATCCAATGACGAAACGGAATTCCTCGTATCCAAAAGGCTGCAAACAGGTTCTTGATTGATCTGTGTACATACATACGGAGCACAAGAATTGTTAAGAGCGAGAACACAAGCACAGCAACCAGGAGGCTTGGGCTTGGGATTAATAAACTAATTATACAACAGGCCACACAAATGGAAAAAATGGTCGGTATTGCCGGCCGCAGTGGTCTAGCGGTTCTAGGCACGCAGTCCGGAACCGCGCGGCTGCTGCGGTCGCAGGTTCGAATCCTGCCTCGGGCATGGATGTGTGTTATGTCCTTAGGTTAGTTAGGTTTAAGTAGTTCTAAGTTCTAGGGGACTGATGACCACAGATGTTAAGTCCCATAGTGCTCAGAGCCATTTGAACCACCATTTTTTGGTCGGTATTATTACACAATTAGGAATATTCTAAAAGAGTGTGGTGATTAGATATATTTAATTTGTTTAAATGTACTGCTGACAAAGGCAGATCTACTTTCATGACAATGTTTTTCGAACTCCAGCTCACAAGGCACACTTGGCTAGCTTCTGCATTGCTGTCGGGCGCATTATCCTCTGCTGCTGACAATACAGTGACCATTGTGTTGTGCGACAGATCAATTGCTTATTTTTGTCAGTAAAAACTATTTTATTCGCTATCACACATTGTTAGTTTTGCAAGCCGTAAGTGAGTAACTAGCATTTGGCATGTGCCTATCACCCTCCCTGAAGGAACGCACATCATTATTTTAATACTGCTCGGTTTAAGAGAAGGAATGAAATCCTTTGTTAAGTTTCCATTCCAGTCGCTCGTGTTAAAAATACCATGGGTTACGGGGATTCACCCAAAACTCCAACAGAATTGGCAATTTATTTTTGTGTGATTTGTTAACGTTTTCTCATTCGAAGAAGCATCACCATTTATGAGTAACGGCCATATCTCTCTTGCTGGCAGGTGTAATTGTTCTTCCTTTGTCAAAAGACAGTATAATTTGCAGATACTCATCTTAGCTATTGCGACATAATTCTGAAACAGAGTGCCTTATTAAACAAGTAATGGGCAATCATAGAGCTCAAGAGCTCACGAGAAACCTCATAATACGGTTTTCAGTAACATTAAGAGAAGAAATTTCAGGTTTACTTTCATACTAGGAAACTCTCGTTTCGCTAGCTGGCGATAACTCTTAAAAAATTACAGTCAATGGAGTGAAAAAAATAGAAAGGTAAGTATAAGTACTGATATATCGCCATAAATAAGAAAGTTCCGTGTGTTTACGAATTGGAAAAATACTCTGCTTCTTGTGTGCTATCATTCGCCAGACTTTCGTTTCGATGCCTCGAGCGGTTAAGGAGTTATGAGAGACGTTGCGAGTATTTCGTTCTCGTTGGCGTGAGATCGGAAGTGAGTTCGCTACGTAGGATCCATTTTCTCGAGATTGGAGGCAGATAGAGACTTTCTTCCAAGTCTAAACAAAAATTCAACATGTTAGCGAAATTTCATACGCAGAAACATGTGGTGTTATACACACCAGACGCAAAATCATAGTGACCCCTATTTTTCATTGCAAATTTTTCGAATTTTGCGTAGCGTCTTACTAAAATGTGTACACAACAATAAGTAGGACGATTAGCGAGATGATGGGCACTCCGCCACGAAGCTGGCATATAACGCTACAAGCAAGGTAAAAATGAAATAGTTTTACTGAATATTTTCTGTAAATTCGTTTGAGAAAGATTACAGTGTGCGCGAGCTTCGTTTCTGTCGGTATGTGCAAATACGTGTACGCATCTCAATATGCGTTGGACCCGTGTGACATGAGCGAAACGTGAGCTTTGCGCTATATTGTCGTGTCGCGTCTCACGTGCTATAAGCGTCTCAATTTGCGCTTAGCCTAACAGCAGACAGAACATAACCTTTTGAATAACATTACAGCTGCGTGTAAGATGGTAGTACCAAGCGTAAAATAAAGCCCTCAGTGAGAGAGAATTAATAATTAAGATTAAGGGGCCTTACTCACGGAGACAATAAAAAACACAATCAAACTTAGCAGTTTAAACACTCAATGAAGCGACAGATGAAAGTGTGCACTCCAGTGTATGCAGGACGTGTCACATGAAATTAATCCACTTAACATATAAATGCCGGCCGAAGTGGCCGTGCGGTTAAAGGCGCTGCAGTCTGGAACCGCAAGACCGCTACGGTCGCAGGTTCGAATCCTGCCTCGGGCATGGATGTTTGTGATGTCCTTGGGTTAGTTAGGTTTAACTAGTTCTAATTTCTGGGGGACTGATGACCTCAGCAGTTGAGTCCCATAGTGCTCACAGCCATTTTTTTTAACATATAAATGCGCGCCGCCACAAAGTCGACACGTTACAGTAGCGAACTAAGAAGTTGAGACCAAACTAGACAAATAACGGATTGGACCATTAAATAAAGAACAAATTCAGTAGTTCTATAGGAGTGCACACACAACTTTCGTGCCTGTAGACAGGAGCGGGATCAATAAATTGAAGCCTGATATGGAACCGGACGTGAACCTCGAGCAAAACAGAAAACGCGAACTAAACAGTCACAGTACTTGTACCGGAAATGCCAATTACAGCTATGGTAAATGGCGATTCTCGGCTCACTCGCATCCTATAAACCAAATCGTAAGCTCACCACACAAATGTCTAAAACAATCCAGAAAGGAAAGCGTGCATCCGATAGTAACCGAGGTAATAATAGAATGCAGTTTTCACTCTGCAGTGAAGTGCGCGCTGATATGAAACTCCTGCTAGATTAAAACTGTGTGCCGAACTGAGACTCGAACTCGGGACCTTTGCCTTTCGCGGGCACTCTTCACTGCAGAGCGAAAATTTCGTTTAGAAAACTTGACCCAGGCAGTGGTTAAGCCATGTCTCCGCAATATCCTTTCTTCCAGGAGTGCTAGTTCCGTAAGCTTCGCAGAAGATCTTCTGGGAAGTTTGGAAGGTAGGAGACGAGGTACTAGCAGAATTTAAGCTGTGAGGACGGGTCGCGAGTCGTGCTTGGGTAGCTCATTCGGTAGAGCACTTGCCCGCTAAAGGAAAAGGTCCCGAGTTCGAGTCTCGGCCGGCACACGGTTTTAATCTGCCAGGAAGTTTCATAACGAGTTAATAATAGTTCTCAAATCAGGAACCCGCCTAAATATCTCTTCCTGGTGTCTGTGGTACGCTCAGAACCGGTGACTTAACTGCCTAACTTGTACCAGCCAACAACTGCCGGCTTACTACTAGCCTCGCCGCCAGGTTCCAACTCGGCCGCCTCACCCCGAGCGAACTTTCGCCGCCCGATCTCACTGCCATTGCCCTCATCTCCGATCGCCGCGTGCATAATGCCCCCCTAAAGCAAAGATGTTCGACTAGAGATCGTGGCGCTACCTATCGATCGCAGAATGCTTCATCTGCGACCGCCTTCACATTCCCAACGCTTGCACAGACTGTGACGGTAGTAATGTTACGCGTCATTTGGCAGGGAGAAGCGCTATTAAAATGGTACCATAAAAAACTATCATGACATTCGTCATACCGGGGGTTCTCAACTAAGTTACTTTTCAGGACAGCAACACAGGGCGCGCAGTAAACGCCGAGGTGCGCACGTTCAAATAGTTTCTATAAGTGATATAGCCCACACTTAATGGCGAATCCAAACTTCCTGGAACACACAATTCAGGGAAGAATCGCGTAGGGCAGGACAGTAACAATAGAGTCTACTAATGCCAAAAAACTACATCACACGGCACGGCTCGACCACAGGAAAGAGGTGCCCTATCAGCGCACCGAAATCAGCTAATCATAATCAAAGTTGTTCCCATTGTAACGGTTCGCTTACAGTTAATCAGTCAAGACACAGTCCACGGGCACGTGACAACACACGTTTCCTCCAACAGACACCTTCCGCCTCCTCCCCGCTGACTGTCCGTTCCACACTCGCAAATCCCGCAAACTTCTTCAAACCGGAAGACGCGGTGCAAGAGCGCAGCCCGGCAACTACAGAGAAGATGAACCAGATATTCGATCTACATATCGCTATCGATGTGAGCTGACACGTCTCATGGTCTAACATGAAACGAATATAATTGTGACCGTTAATGAAATTATAGTCAGCTGACGAATGAGGCTACAAGATGTAAATTAACCAGTTTTAACAAATAGTTTTCTTAAAATCGTTTTAGAAAGACTGAAGGGCAGGTACTGTGTGCGTGACGTTTTATTTGTATTGGAAGTGCTACAACTTGACTAACAGGTTGACCAGTGTTCTCTGCGGCTCTAAGTGTAGTCAGTCAGCACTCACAACAACCGACTTTCTTTTTGTTATCAGACTAATGTAGATTGCGCAGTATAGATGTAGGTGTAGACTGGCAAACCATAGATAACGGGGGAGCTTATAGTAAAATTCGAGACGGTTATGCAACTCTCGTCGGACTGCGCCGTTCCGCCAGGAAGAAGGCACTGCTGGGAAGTGAGGCTGGCTGCTTCTCGAGGCCACGGGCTGAGCCTTCCCTAGCCGCTTCCGGCGCAACAGCCGGCACCGCCATTACTCAGGCTCTTCCGCGCCTTGCGGAACCGTCACGGGGATCTGGCTGCGGCCCGCTTAAGCCCCTAGCACGTAGGCTACCCCGCGGTACGTCACGCAGACGCGGCCGCGCGGGCCTGCTTCCGTGCTTACAACACATGCGAGGACAGCCGAGCCACAAGTTTTGACCGCCGCAGCTTGCCTTTCTTCTCTCTTCTGTCTCCTTTATATCCGGCAGTCGTCTCTTCCTGCTTGCAGAGGATTTGTACATTTCTTTAACCTGCTGATTTATTTATCCTTTTAAGCCCAGACATTGACAAATTACCAGTAACATGGAATACGCTGTGGAATTATTTTCTTTACTACCTCATATTTATCTCCAATGCACTGTGTAGCGAAGAGCAGCGAGCGACTGGAAAAGAGTAGGGGTAACTCCTGTTTACAAACTGGATAATGGAATTACTGACCAAAATCAATGGCGTCCGTCCATTGAAGATCCTAGAATGTCAATCAGAGGAAAACCACACATGTGAAACATTAACAGTTACAAACAGCAGATGCAAGTGAAGAGGTAGATGCTGTTGTCCCAGATTTCCGAAAGGCATTCAGTGCAACTCCACATTGCCAACAATAAAAATCAGGGTGCTACCATACACAGTATCTTCACAATTAGGTGGCTCGATGGACATTTGACGAACAGAACATAGTACATTATACTACAGGGTGTAACGGGTCATCCTTCTCTAGCTTTACTTTTCGTCAACAGTAGTTGTCGATGCCAGTGTTATTTTTCGAGTTTTGGACAGGTCAGTATTATCTCAGTTGCTTTTCTGAAAACTTCCATATAACTTTATACACAGTATGTTATATTTCCAGCTAAAATTTATGATAAGGAACTACTTCATAAAATATTTTAGTTTTGATGTTATAAACTACTAGTTCTAAATGTACAGTTAAAATTATTTTTTAGAAACACTTGAAATTATGAATTATTTAAACACTTAAAAAGTCTATTATAGCTACACAATCTTGTACTGTTTACTATGTTTATTCCTGGATTCATTTATGAAGAAACAATCGAAATTAATAATGTAACGAAAACTAGTAGGACTTCATTTGTAAAGAAAAATTGTTAACCATTTATAATATTGTTATTCCGCAGAGTGTGAGAGTGTCTCTTTCACTGGATCTGGATTTTAGCTTGTGAGATGCCTGTTGCACTTGTTCAGTCAATACAGGGACGGCTGATGCTGGAATTGTTCTCCGAAGATGTCCTGTATGTACTCGACGAGTAGCCCAGGGCAAAACGTCGACATTCTGTAAGATATGTTGGGTTACAACAGTGGCACGTGGCGAGCGTTATCACTCTTCAAAACATTCCCTGAATTTCTGCTCATTAGTGGCAGCACAATAGTTCGAGCCACCAGACTGACAGATTGACGTACAAAATTGCATTCAGGGTGCATGGCATAACCGTCAGACTACTCCTGCTGTCACATGAAATCGCACCCCAGACCGTACCTCCAGGTGTAGGTCCAGTGTGGTAGCAGGCCGTCAACTGTCTTCCTTCTAACCAACACATGGCCGTCACTGGCACCGAGGCAGAACAGACTTTCATCTGAAAGACAAACAGACCTCCACCCTGCCCTCTAGTGAGCTCTCGCTTAACACCACTAAGTTGGGGTTAGTGAAATACGTGACACAGGCCGTCTGGATCGGAGATGTCATTAAAGTACCAGATTCGTAACAGTTCTTTGTGCGACTGTGGTTCCAACTGTTGATCATATTGCTGCTACAGATGCAGTATGATGAGCGAGAGCCGTACTCCGAACACGATAGTCTTCCCTCCCATTAGCGCCTTGTGGCCGTCTGAAGGTCGGTCCTATCGCAACCGTACATTCTCGTGACCACCGCCGCTAGCAATCACGTACAGTGGCCACATTCCAGTCAAGTCTTTCCGCAATATCGCAGAATGAATATCCAGCTTCTCGTAGCCCTATTACACGAACTCTTTCAGATTCCGTTTGATGCTGATAATGGCATATTTGCCGCCTTGTAGACATTTTTTGACTAATCAACTGACCACGTTCAATCTCAAAGGCAATTAACGTACACGGCTGTTACAGGGTATACTTAAGGAAAACACAGTCTGCTGTCTCATAGTGGCGTTACTAGTGCCACTGTTATGTGACGGACACGAAATCTGAGTAGACAACGTCTTTCAGAAGTAGAAACACGCCTACCAACTTCCGTTTATGTCGCACAACTCCTTCTTGGTGTTGCGACTTTTTTACCGTCGACGGTGGATGGAGTGGTTCTCTGCTGCTGACTACTGCTCCTTGCATTGTCTGCTTTCAGTTTCCTCGTCATAGAAGGCAGCAACTTATGCTTTCCGTCAATTCTCTGAGCTGGGCTACGGCTTACTGATTGTGCCAGATTGCGGTGTTCTTAGTCAACGGCTCATGTAAGCGGAGAACTACCTACGGGGTGGGGTGTGTTGTGGGTGATCAAACACATCCCATCGAAAACGCTGCAGGAACATCTTCATTGCCCCTGCAGAGTGCGACCAAGAAGGAAAGTTTGACAGTTTCGTTATGTGCACTGCACGAAATCAGGCGAAATCTCTCACCAGATCCTCATGCTTGGGGATAGACTGTTTTACAGGTGTCCTTAAGTGCTCACTGTGCCCTCAGAACTGAAAAGAGCGACTTGACGCCATCGACGGGGATACTAGAGACACTGCTCCACACATCTGTGCAAAGCTTCTTCGGATTTTCACTGTGGTTTCCCGAATAGCCCTCGCACTATAATAAAGATCCCGATCCTCTCGCATTAGCTGACCAACCTTAACAATGATATTTTAAAATCGTGACGTGACCTCATACTTAGAGAGAACCGACAAAATATAAGCGATTCCACACAGCTAAAGCTCTTCGTTACACACGTAAGAGGGCCACTGTAATCGTGGTTGAACTGTTGGTTCCTCCAATGGAGTTTTTTTCTATTGTGACGCGTTACGATACTCAGAAAACTTTTATGTCAAATAACATGAATGTTACAACAAATAATTCTCAGTCACCACTTGCATCCGTGATACACGTTGAACGTTTGTATCTTCAGATGTGATAGTCTTCTCCTTGATTATTTTCTTCTGTCATTTATCATGGATCACGAATGTAACGACTTGTGTTAATAGTTGAGGGGCAGTATATATTTTAGCTGCGAAAATATTTATTATTGTTGTAGGTTAAAGCAGCTGTACGCTGAAGAGCCAAACAAACTGGTACACTTCCCTAATATCGTGTAAAACCCCACGAGCACGCAGAAGTGCCGCAACACGATGTTGCAAGGGCTCGACTAATGTCTGAAGTAATCCCGGAGGGAACTGACACCATGAACCCTGCACGGCTGTCCAGAAATCCGTAAGAGTACGAGGGAATGGAGATCTCTTCCGAATAGCACTTTGCAAGGCATCCTAGATATGCTCAATAATATTCACATCTGGCGAGTTTAGTAGCCAGCAAAAGTGTTTAAATTCAGACGAGGTGTGCCTGGAGCCACTCTGTAGCAATTCTGGACGTGTGGGGTGTCGCACTGTCCTGCTGGAACTGCCCAAGTCTGTCAGAATGCACAATGGACAGCAGATGATCAGACAGGATGTTTACGTACGTGTCACCTACCAGAGTCGTATCAGGGCTCCCATATCACTCCAAACGCACACGCCCCACACCAATACTGACCCTCAACCACCTTGAACAGTCCCCTGCTGACATACATGGTCCATGGATTCATGAGATTTCTCCATACCCATACACGTCCATCCGCGCGATACAACTTGAAATGAGACTCGTCCGATCACAACATGTTTCCACTCATCAGTAGTCCACGGTCGGTGTTGTCGGTCCCAGGCGAGGCATAAAGCCTTGTTTCGTACAGTCATAAAGGGTACACAAGAGGGCCTTCGGCTCTGAAAACCCATATCGATGATGTTTCGTTGAATGGTTCGCAAGCTGACACTTGTTGATGGCCCAGAATTGAAATCTGCAACAATTTGCTGAGGGGTTGCACTTCTATCACGTTGGACGATTCTCTTCAGTCGTCGTTGGTCCCGTTCTTGCAGGATCTTTGTCCTGCCGCAGCGATGTCGGAGATCTGATGTTTTGCTGGACTCCTAATACTCACAGTACACTAATGAAATGTCATATGGGAAAATCCCCACTTCATCACTGCCTCGGAGATCCTGCGTCCCATTGCTCGTGGGCCGACTATAACATCACGTTCAAACTCACTTCAGTCTTGATAATCTACCGTTGCAGCAGCAGTAACTGGTCTAAAAATGGTGGCAGACGCTTGTTGTCTTATATAGGCGTTGCCGAT
This sequence comes from Schistocerca americana, assembly GCF_021461395.2. Classification (NCBI taxonomy): domain Eukaryota; kingdom Metazoa; phylum Arthropoda; class Insecta; order Orthoptera; family Acrididae; genus Schistocerca; species Schistocerca americana. The sequence continues at coordinate 634,314,554 of NC_060120.1, read as the reverse complement.
TGCAATGTCATATTTTGCCTGTTTACACATCTCTGTATTTGAGTGCGCGTGCCTGTATCAGTTTCTTTGGCGCTTCAGTGTGCATCTACATGCATACTCCGCCAGCCACCTTGGTAGGTAGGTACCTCGTACCTCTACTAATCATTCCTTTTCTTGTTCCACTCCAGAAGGGAGCGAGAGAAAAACGACAGTATAAATTCTTCAGTATGAGCTCTGATTTCCCTTGCTTTCGCGACCCTTACGCGAGGTGCATGGTAACAACAGGAAGTACGACTATTCGCAGTTAAGTCGGTTCTCTACACATTCTCAGTAAAAAAAACGGTCTAAGTAACTAACTGTCTTCCGAGTATTTAAAAGAAAAAATTGTAAAAAGTAAATAAATAAGAATCTGAAGACAAATTTCGTCATACCGATTAGCATATAACATCGAATAGTACTGCTGACGTGGATACTGTGTGAAACAAGGGAAACGATAATGCTCCTGTGAAGTAAATAGGGCTTGCCAACACCAAACAGTACCAGTTGGACTGAAACTGTAGAGTGTAAAAGATAAATTTGAAAGAAAAATTGATTTCTAAGTGAGAAGGAGCAATTCAGTGAACCATAACCGTGCTCCCTAGAGTCTGAACATCAAAACGGGAACTAGCAGTAGAGGAAGGTACAGTGCATGATCTCAATTCCATAAGATGAACGTGAAAGAGATACGAGTCACAAATGCAGAGTTGGCTGGAGGAGTCAGTTAAGTAGCTAGCGAAATAATGTTAGCGTTAAGAGACTCCGTCCTCATTTAGTCGGATCGATGGAGAATCCACGCAATGAGCGGATGCCAGTAAACGGCGCTACTCAAGAGATTTGCAGAGCTATGCTGTGGCCCGCCGCCAGACCTGTTTCTGCGGAGTATTTCCGAGAGCATCGCGAATGCAATTACGTCCCGGCGAAATGCGCCCAGCAACTGAAATATGCACGTTTTACGTGTCGCTGCTTTTATATAGTCTGTGGAAGGGATTGAAGTGTGACTTCTACGTGCTATACTCCTCATCAAGTTAATACTGAGAAGCACGTTTCACCATTGTCGATGCAGTTGATGAATCAACAATTGTCGTTGCCGTAGGATTCAGACTGCAAACAAGATTTGTTTATTTCTATAAACGCTTATGCTAACCACATTAATAATAATTAGTGAAATTTCACAGAACACAACAAGCATGGTAGGTGTAAATAGCGAATGTGATCCTCTGAATTTATAAAACGGTGCGAATTTTATATCGACAACAGCTTATTTCCAAATTTCGTGCACATACGAAAAAGAACTTAGATGTTTGCTGTTACATATGGATAAATAATTCATCGAGAAAACCGTTATACGTGTTTTTATTTGTCATATCAGACAAGTTGTATTCAATTAGAAAGAGAGATTTTTCTTTTCATTCAGTTCACAATTTAGGCACTTCCGTGATCTCACTTCATGTTTCCCTTTACACGTTATTTGGTCTTTTAAATCTCTCTTTCCAGTTGTTTGATAGTGATAGTTTGCATCTGTTAATGTGGAGTCTTTCCTTCTCCCTGCATGCGTAATCGCTGTCTCCTATGTACGTGTACCAGGTATCCTGGATTGAAAGACAAGGGGAATCCAAATTCTGGGAAAGAGATTAAGTAACCAGAGGTTCACCGATATATCGTTCTATTTGTAAATAATGTAGAAGAACTTCAAATATTGATTAATGACCTTGCCTTAGTCTGATCTGAAGTTTCCCTAACTACGATAAAGCAAAGATCATGATGAATGAATGGACACTGGTGGGAAATATATGTTGGAAGTACGCAACTGCAAAGGGTCACAGAATGTATCTGTGTCGACTGGTAAATTTGAAAGAAGAGGAGATAAAACCAGAAACATTTCGACGTATTAAATTAGGCTGGCTATAATATGGAAGTTATTCTTCAGATCTGAAATCTAAGATGTTGGCCGAGCTGGAGGAAACAGTTCTTGAAGAATGTGTACTACCAGTAATAACTTACGGCTGTGCGACATGAATTAAACGAATTTAGTGAATTAAATGAATTCATTTATAGGAAACTAATAGTAGTCCAGAGGTATGGAAAATGTTGGGCCACTCAAAGAAACACAGAAAGAAAGCAGTTGATATCAGACAGACAACGAAGATCAGTGACATAATGCAAAGAGCGAATACCGTGAAATGGTACCCGAAACAAGCACTAGACTGAAACCCAATTTACCAAAAAAGACCAAGTAGCAGACCACCGGCGAGATAGGACAAAGCCGGAATCAATTGGCAATGGATAATTCAAAAGAGATACAAATGGAAGAAGCTGCAGAGATTCTATGTTCCACGTCGACTCAAAGAGGCGACATCAGAAAGTGATCGAAGTGGCTAATGATTACGAAAACGATGTTGCAGTAGGGTCTAATCTTGATTTATGATATGTATTTCATTAGTCAAATCACACTTTACTCGCTAACAGCGGTTAATTAAAAAAATATGATTAGTAGCGCCATTTGTAAACGATAGGAATGCATCTACTTCAGAAACAAAATATTACTAGTTTGTAATGTCAATTTGGACAGCGACTGTGCATATTTTACATTTTTGAATGAAAACAGTCTCGGCTCCAGAAGTGATTTTATTAGCAACAACTACGAGTGATTTTATTAGCAACAGCTACGAGTGTAGCTCTTGCGAGGCATTATCAGATTGTGTAAAAATGTAGTAGGATAAGCTTCATCTATCAGTTGCCGCTGAAGGGTATTACATAAGAATAAGACGCGTCTGAATATATCACCCGATCGTCAAATACCTTATCACATACGTAAAGGTCCTAACGTGTACCCAGCATGGTATACAACAGCAAGAACCATGAATTCTCCTGTGTCAACCCCTTTGTCTCAGAGCAGCACACGCACGCTATGTCCCAAATTATATTTTGGATTTATTCCAGTCTCTGCTTTCCCCAACGATTTTTACCTACTATCGGTCCTTTCACGCCGATGTTTCATACTGACAGAATGTTTTTGACCACGAATGTCTTCTTTGCATGTGTTAGTCTGCTTTTTATGTCCTTGCCTCGTCCATGATGTGTTATTTTGTTTCCTGTTTGGCAGAATTGCTTCGCTTCGCTTACTTTGTAGACCTCGACTCTATTATTACGTTTATCACTAACTTCTGCTACTCCTCATTACTTTCGTGTTTCTTCGGTTTACTTTCAGCACAATTACTACACCGTTCATTTCATTTGATAGGTGTTGCAGTAGTTCGTCACTTTCACTGAGCGTAGGAAAGTTATCAGCGAATCTTATCATTGATATCCTCTCACACTGAACTTGAATCTCACTCCTGTGGCGTAGGTGATTTTTCGCCTTTGTTTATCCGTTGTGTAGTTGGAACAGTAGGGGGCAAAAGACTGCATTCCCTTCTTACCCCCTTATTGGTCCGAATATTTCGCTCTTAGCCTTCAATTATTGGTTCTTGAACACACTGTGACCTACCCGTCTTTTCCTGTATTCCTGAGAATTTCAAACATCTTTCACCATTTTTTAATGTTGAAAGATTTTTCTAATTTATTGAATCCTATGAACTTGAATTAATGATTTTTGTCTTCGTTGATTATCAAGCACAGCGTCAGAATCGTCTCTCCGTGACTTTACTTTTCCTAAAGCCAAAATGACCGAGTGCCGATTTGCACACACCCTACACGCAAAGGAAATACGTATTGTACACGCATCAAAAAAGTTTTGCATCACCTCGGTTCCGAGAGTTCCGGAACCTGTACAAAAAAAATGGCTCTGAGCACTATGGGACTTAACATCTATGGTCATCAGTCCCCTAGAACTTAGAACTACTTAAACCTAACTAACCTAAGGACAGCACACAACACCCAGCCATCACGAGACAGAGAAAATCCCTGACCCCGCCGGGAATCGAACCCGTGAACCCGTGCGTGGGAAGCGAGAACGCTACCGCACGACCACGAGATGCGGGTAGGAACCTGTACAGAAAATTGGAATAGAGATCAACATAAACATCATTTACGTCCTTTTCATTGCTCATGAAAACCACACATTACATGCTGTGTCACCATACAACGTGACCTTCAGAGGCGATGGTCTAGATCGCTGTCGACATCGGTACCTCTAATACCCAGTAGCACGTCCTCTTGCATTGATACATGCCTGTTTCGCCGTGGCATACTATCCACAAGTGCATCAAGGCATTGTTGGTCCTGATTGTCCCACTCCTCAACAGCGATTCCGCACAGACCCCTCAGAGTAGTTAGTGGGTCACGTCGTCCATAAACAGTGCTTTTCAATCTATACCAGGCATGTTCGATAGTGTTAATGTCTGAGGAACATGCTGGCCACTCTAGTCGAGCGATGTCGTTTCCTGAAGGACACAAGATGTGCATGATGGGGGCGCAAATTGTCGTCCCTGAAGATGAATGCCTAGCCAATATGCTGCCCGTATGTTCGCACTCTCGGTCGGAGGATGGCATTCACATATCGTACAGCCATTACGGCGCCTTCCGTGAGCACCGGCGCCGTACGTCGGCCCCACATAATGCCACCCCAAAACCTCAGGGAACCTCCGCCTTGTTGCACTCGCTGGACAGTGTGTCTAAGGCGTTCAGCCTGACCAGGTTACTTCCAAACACTTCTCCGGTGATTGTCTGGTTGAAGGCATATGCGACACTCGTTGGTGAAAGCCGGCCGCGGTGGTCTAGCGGTTCTAGGCGCGCAGTCCGGAACCGCGCGACTGCTACGGTCGCAGGTTCGAATCCTGCCTCGGGCATGGATGTGTGTGATGTCCTTAGGGTAGTTAGGTTTAAGTAGTTCTAAGTTCTAGGGGACTGATGACCACAGATGTTAAGTCCCATAGTGCTCAGAGCCATTTGAACCATTTGAACTCATTGGTGAAAAGAACGTGATGCCAGTCCTGAGAGCTCCCTTCGGCATGTTGTTGGGTCCATTTGTACCGCGCTGCATGGTGTCGTGGTTGCAAAGATGGATCTTGGCATGGAGGTCGGGAGTGAAGTTGCGCATCATGCAGCTATTGCACACAGCTTGAGTCGTAACACGACATCCTGTGACTGCACGAAAAGCAATATTCTACATGGTGGCGTTGCTGTCTTCCTCCGAGCCATAATCCATAGGTAGCGGTCATCCACTGCAGTAGTAGCACTTGGGCAGCCTGAGCGAGGCTTGTCATCGACAGTTCCTGTCTCTCTGTATCTCCTCCATGTCCGTACAACATCGCTTTGCTTCATTCCGGGATGCCTTAACACTTCCCTTGTTGAGAGCCCTTTCTGGTACAAAGTAGCAATGCGGAGTCGATCGAACCGAGGTACTGACCGTCTAGGCACGGTTGAACTACAGTACCTCCTTCCTGGTGGAATGACTGGAACTGATCGGCTGTCGGACCCCCTCCGTCTAATAGGCTCTACTAATGCATGGTTGTTTACATCTTTGGGTGGGGTTAGTGACGTGTCTGAACAGCCAAAGGGACTGTGTCTGAGATATAGTTATCACAGTCAACGACTTATCTTCAGGAGTTCTAGGAACCGGGGCGATGGAAAACTTTTTTTGATGTGTGTATTTCATTTTATTACGGCTCATTTACAGCAATAATTACACCGCAGACGTAAGTATTGCTGTTGGAGATGACTGGTGCACACTCCATGATTAAATCACTGGTGAATCATTTAACTTACATTTTTATGTCTCTCCACTTTATCTGTGTGGAACTGGTGCTTCAAGGGAATGTTAGGCTGTATTTGTCCATAATATTCATTTTTACATTGGCACTTTTCTGTTAAGTTATAAGAATTGTTTTCAACAACTTGACTGCTGTATCTTCATGATACTCTTTGTTACAGAACATAGAAATGTGTCGCAACTGTTTAAAATCAATTAATCTATACGTATTTGTTTCCTATAGTTATACGCTGTAATTTACTTTAGGGGTCTGGAAATTTTTTGTGCACTAAGACTTTTGGGAAGAAGGATTTCCCATATAGTGTAGAATCATACAGCCTTCAAGTTGTGACTTTCAGTGGGGTGTCTCATTCAGCAAGAATATTACACACGAAAGCATGCGTTTTAGGTATAGTGGGATATCCTGTTTGCAACTAGTCAAGGAGGATTCACAAGTCAGCATTTCCTTGCTAAGTTCTGTACAATTCTGTATATGCATTATTTGGTTTTTTAAGATTGGTCATAACCCACATGGACGGAGAAAACTGTCGCCCCCGTCCCCCCGATAACCTCATACTACTAAGACACACTGTTTAGCAAAACGTGGATCCAAGAGCTACCCTAATAACATAGCAACGTTTCGACGGTAGACTCGTTTTTCATGACGGAATGAAGTTATAGCACATTTTGGATGCCTGCAGACTGTCATTCCGAAAACAGTCCTTGGTTCCAGTAGTGTTTCGAATCGGGAATGTTTAGTAACCACACATTCATATACTGATTCAGAAGGGCTACAAAGCTTTCCCTTTATTCAGATTGAACCCTTGTAATAATTACTGATTGCACGGAGATGAAAACGATGTCATATCATCAAAATGAGTGAGAAAATTCAGAGCCAAGTCGCTATGTCAGACTCTTAAACGCGGCAACAGGCTTCAGATATCAGGCATTTATCGTTCAGCGTGTCCTTCCTACGCATCAGAGACACATATTTCAAATGTACCCTCTGCCTGCGATCGCCAGCGATCAATCGCCAGAAGTCAAACGATTTTTCCATCCCATTTCCCGCGACTTTTTCTGAGAGATAGCGCTGTCGAATTGGTTCCTACGCTTGACCGTGCACCCATCGCTTACGCGGGATTCCATTCAGTATTCTCCGGGGAGTCATTGTTATATATGGCCTTGTACCGTCCACAGCAGCCGTCACGCACTTTTTCCATGGCTACCTTTTGTCATGCAGACGACGGTCTATTCGGATGGCATTCATCACAATCCTGGCTCTTGCTGATGGAAGTACAGACGAGGGCCATAGCATGGGTGGGGGGGGGGGGGGCGGTGGGTGGGTTGGGGGGGGGGGGAGGTTGAAAACAACCGAAGTATAGGCAACAGGATTTAAAGCAATCGCTGATTACAACATGCTGACTGCAGGGTATCCTAAACCCTTTTGGGAAAAGGAAGCAGTGATCTAAAATGAATATTTCATCATTGTGAGGTCTTCAATGAGTAATGAGTATTGAGCACCAGTTTCTAACTTCTTATGAAAAACAATACACTATCGCATATGGTGTGGCAAAGGTGACTTATATTTTCTAAGGGATAAATGATGACATTGATGTATAAATTCCAGTACAATCTAGATGGTAGGGTATCAGCTACATGTGTAACTGTATATAACAAAATAGGGAGTAGCAAACCTAACAGGCACACTTTGACCTTGAACAGTCACCGAAGGTCATATAGCAGTTATGTCGGCAAAAAGTCGGGATCATGAGCAATACACACACACACACACACACACACACACACACACACACACACACACACACTTAAGATTTTCCACTTCCAATCATAGCCCAGTATTTTAGCAGTAGTTTTTCTTTCTTTTTTGAGTTCTCAATCTTCCGACTCGTATGATGCAGCACACTTCAAATTCCTCTCCTGTGCCAGCCCTTTCATCTCAGAGTAGCACTTGAAGCCTATGTCCTCAATTATCTACTGGAAGTACTCCAACGTTTTGTCTTCCTGTAACAGATTTGTTTAAACAGATGTCCTATCATCATGTCGCTTCTTCTTGCCAGTATCTTCCACATATTCCTGTCCTCGCCTATTCTGCAAAGAACCTCCTCATTCTTTATCTTATCAGCCCACATTATGTTCAGCTTTCTTCCATAGAACTACATCTGCAATGCTTCGATTCTCTTCTGCTCCTGTTTCTCACAATCCACGTTTCACTACCATACAGTACTGTATTCCCATTGTATGTTATCCGGAATTTATTTCTCAAATTAATGCCAATGTTTGATACCAGTATATTCCTCTTGGTCATTAATGCTCCTTTTTGCCAGTTCCTGTGTGCTTTTTATGGCCTCCTTGCTCCAGCCGTCGTGGGTTCTTTTGCTGCCTAGATAGAAGCCTAACTTCCTTCATTTCATGATTACCAATTTTGATGTTAAGTTTCTCGCTATCCTCATATATGTTACTTCTGATTACTTTCGTCCTTCTTTGATTTATTCTCATTCGGTACTCAGTAGATGGTTGATTCTGTTCAATATATCCTTTAATGCTTCTTCACATTCATTTAAAAGATCAGTGTGAAGACAGAACACAGTATTTAAGTAATTCTTGTAATTTTTATTTGTGCAGTTTATATTTCAATTCTTTTTTCTCATTTATGGCCCCTACTGGCTGATGACAAGGCAAGTCAATCACTTGCTTTTACCATCTGGACTAAAAACGATTTTGTGAGTATGACACGGTGGACATCATCACCTCGTGTTCGAATGTCACACGGAGACTTGATAGATGGACTTCCTGACGCCTGCAGAGCTCACATTTTTCTTTTTCTTTTTTTCTTTTTTTCAGTGATACAGTTTTTATGTTGTGAATCGTATTTTTTCACATTACTGAGAAATTATCCATTCCTATCCAATGATGCATTCGATGAATACAGTGCGTTACATGTCTATGTAAAATCTCTGTCTAACCTTTTAACAGAATCATAATGCATGTAGTTCGATGTGGGACACGTAAAGTGTCTTAAAATTGGCCAGTGGCACCTGTTTCCCGTAATTTTCGGGCACTTGGTTTGTGGATGTGGAGCTAGAGTCCAGTAGCACCCCAGATAAGTTTCGTCAGATTACATCAGGTGAATTTGATGGTCAAGAAATCAACATGAATTCACTACCCTGCGCCTCAGACCACAGTAGCAAGATGCTGCCCATGCAATATGGGCAACTATCATGCTGCCAAATCCCATTGCTATCAGCAAAGACAACATGCATGACAGACAGTCCGCAATAATATTACTTCATAGCCCTGATGGCGCCTTTCGCTTAGTGTTCGACTGAACATTCGGCTTCGACTTCGGCCACCTTCGGCCAAAAATCCCACCTTCGCTAAATCTTCAGCTTCGGCCAAATATGCCGCCGTTTTGGACGAAGCCGAAGGTTTCTAGCATGTTCCGAAATTGAAAAATGTGTGTGAATTCCTAAGGGACCAAACTGCTGAGGTCATCGGTTCCCGTGCGGTAGCGTTCTCGCTTCCCACGCCCAGGTTCCCGGGTTCGATTCCCCGCGGGGTCAGCGATTTTCTCTGCCTCGTGATGACTGGGTGTTGTGTGATGTCCTTAGGTTAGTTAGGTTTAAGTAGTTCTAAGTTCTAGGGGACTGATGACCATAGATGTTAAGTCCTATAGTGCTCAGAGCCATTTTGGAATCATCGGTTCCAAGACTTGCACTCTACTTAAAGTACCTTATGCTAAGAACAACACACACACACATTCACGAGGGAGGACTCTAACCTACGGCGGGAGGGGCCACGAAATTGAACTAACTGTTAGAACTGAACATACGTGGCGAACACCTTAGAATTAAATTGCAACAGTCGCGAAGTTTCATATACTTGGGGCAGACTAGAGTACACTGTATTGCGTCGGTCGGCCGCCATCGCCAGTAAATACATGTTCGTACGCGAATTAGATTATTTACATCAGTATTTTATAATACGACAGCAAAAATTTTTATTTGCCCGAGAAGAAGAATTCATGAAAAGCACACAACAAACCAAAAAACGTAACTATTGTTTTCACAATATTTTGTTGAGTTATCTACTTCTTAATAGTACGTCAGTGTGCGTCACTATAACGAACAGACGTTGAGTGCGCAGTGGACATGTTGTGATTGCAACTGATTAGTTAATGATTATATCTGTTCTGAGCATTCTAATAATTATTTACATGGTTTTCAGTGTCTCACTCATTGAATAATTGTGTCTTAGCAGGATTTACTTTTTTCTATATTTCATATTCATTGATATAAATATGTACCACATCTTATGCTTAATGTTTTCACGAAACCTGCGTGTTTTTTTAATACTTTCCGGCTGTTTACACTGCAGCAAGTGAGGACTTCGAAGCGCAAGCGGCGCACTTGTCGGCAATACTGCGAGGAAGCCATTCTCTTGTTACACACCGGCCTGTGTTTTCGTTACCCGTGATCTTGTATTCCCCCCAGTTCAAGGAACTAGAAAAACTTTACAACGTATATTCCTTAGATTTATGTACGTGCGATATATCCCGAAGTTGGACATGTGCATTTAGTGTAGTGGCGTGGCAAGACAGCCAAGCCACTCGGAGGTCGCCAAAAGGCACGCGTTAAGCTCACGCAGATTGGCGTGAGGTCTGGAACAAGGTAAAGTAATTATCCTATAAAGAAAAGAACGTAGTTCTTGGAATAATTAACTTTAATCCACATTTGGAGAACATCGCTCTTGTTTAGACATTATTACACCGAATATAAACTGGTAATGGCGCCTTGCTAGGTCGTAGCAAATGACGTAGCTGAAGGCTAAGCTAACTATCGTCTCGGCAAATGAGAGCGTCTTGGTCAGTGTAGCTTCGCCAGCAAAGTCGGCTGTACAACTGGGGCGAGTGCTATGAAGTCTCTTTAGACCTGCCGTGTGGTGGCGCTCGGTCTGCAATCACTGACAGTGGCGACACGCGGGTCTGACGTATACTAATGGACCGCGGCCGATTTAAAGGCTACCACCTAGCAAGTGTGGTGTCTGGCGGTGACACCACATTTAGATTGTTTCAACTCGCATAGTATTCCCTTGTTACTGACAACAATGGCAAAGAGGGAACAATATTTAAAAGACTGTGTACATCTTCTGTTTGGAATTTCTAAAAAAATCTCAAAAGGTACCCTGTTTAACCTTTAAGAGAAGAAGTGCATACTGATATTTATACTTTTCCGATGTTTTACATTGCCAGCGCTCATTCCTGGCGCCGGGGTAGGGTTAGATTATGCAAGTATTTTGCTCTACATTTTTCAAAAATTTTCAATGAAACTAATCTCAAAAATGACGCTGCCTAATCTGCACCAGAAAGTATACAGGTCGGTACTCTAATTGCTACGAGTTTTCGCGTCGCTGGCGCTTGTTCGCAATCGATTTTCTCAGGTCTCCGAGATGTAACGCACGCGGAGGGGTACGCACTGACGCACGAGATCTCCACAGTTACTCGTTTTTATTTTCGCTTCCTTAGTTAGTTGTCTTCCAGTTTAAGGTCAAAGATATTTACGCCTTACTGTTGGCCTTGACACTAAAGAAACAACGATTTGCGCCTCTTTTTGGAACCATGATTTTCGATGTATTGCGACATATGTTCATCAATGTTCTGAAATCGTCGGTGGGCACTACATTGTATTTAATTTCTAAAAATAAATGCATATTTATTATGGGCTCCTCAAAATAGTCTTCTTGTGTTCCTTCACATTTATGTATTGTAAGGTTGCGATCTTATGTCATTGTTTTCTTTAGAAATGAACAGTTTTAAGTGGCATTACGACACGTCGTCTGTAAACTAACGAAAAAATTGTAACTTTTAAGCCAAAGAGTGTTTTGTTGGTTAGAAGAGGTCTTGTATCTGACAAATACGTGTCGTTTTGGTGTTCTACTGCTCTATGTACTTGAAGAACCGAAATAGGAAGTTCCGTTTTTCTTCATCTTTACATATTCATATGTTAAAGACGGTCGATGCTCGAATGTTACACGTTTTTATTCAGTCAGATCGTTTGAACAGTATGTGAAATGGCGTATATATTCGCCTCACATATTTTCTTCTAGAAAAAAGAGTGTGTTTTGTTTCAACAACATTGGCTACTGTTTGCTAGAATTTTAGGACGAACAATAAATTCTCAAGACATGCAGGCACCTCCTGGCGCAACGGATAATTCGGAAAAGTAATACTAATAAAAAAATATTAGAAAAAATAATAGATTAACTTGTCAAATCCCAAGAAATTTGTAATTTTGGAGTAGTTTAAAGAACGCATAAGATTTTCTGCTTTTTGTTCTAGTAAGAACAGCTTCGCCGTTGCGAATTGCCGTGTCTTTATTAACCTGTATTTTAGTGTAAAACTTGCTAAAAATGTTGTGAAATATCCATTTCGTAGACCACGTTCACTGATGCGAAGCGAACATACGGTAACCCGCGTAATCGACCAATACGGTAGGAGGCACTGTGACCACCCAATCGGCCGACGATATCGATCTACGTCTGTCGAAAGTAATCTGAAGACCGATGTCGTTTGCACTTTGACCGTACCCTTGTAAGTGCATGGATTATTTTTCAAATTAATCAACAGTTCATATTCACGCTCTCTCTGGTGTAGTGGTTCGCGTTCCGAAGTGCTAAACCGAGGGGTTGGGATTCGAATTCCGTGGGAAAGTGTGGGTGTGATAAGCACGAGCATTTATACCAGTAAAATGGCTTTTTCTATGTATTCAAGTGCGTTTATTGCACTGTCTAGTCACCTTAGTACAAACTTCGACTTAGTTTGGGGCTAGAGATGTCTGGAGTGATTGTTGAAAGATGTATTTGTTTTTATATTTTCTTCCAGGTACTCCTTATATGAGACTAAATCCGTCTGGGAATATCCCCGTGCGGTTCTGGGCGCTACAGTCTGGAGCCGCGTGACCGTTACGGTCGCAGGTTCGAATCCTGCCTCGGGCATGGATGTGTGTGATGTCCTTAGGTTAGTTAGGTTTAAGTAGTTCTAAGTTCTAGGGGACTGATGAACACAGCAGTTAAGTCCCATGGTGCTCAGAGCCATTTGAACCATTTTTGGGAATATTCTTAGAAAAACAATGATAAAGCAACTTGTAAAGTGTGTAGTAAATCACAGTCTCTTGGTAGTGCCTTACCAAAAAAAAAAAAAAAAAAAAAAATACCGTTCGTCAAAACTTCACAAAAATGAATGGGCTGCATATAGTAAGACAAATGAAAAACACCAGAATTTGATCAAAACAGAAACAGAGACATTTGACACTTCGCAAGAAAAAAAGGAAGTCTCTGAGCGAGGTGGCGCAGTGGTTAGCACACTGGACTCGCATTCGGGAGGACGACGGTTCAATCCCGCGTCCGGCCATCCTGATTTAGGTTTTCCGTGATTTCCCTAATTCGCTCCAGGCAAATGCCGGGATGGTTCCCTTGAAAGGGCATGGCCGACTTCCTTCCCCGTCCTTCCCTAAACCGATGACCTCGTAGTTTGGTCTCTTCCCCCAAACAATCTAATCCAAATCCAAAAAAAGGTAGTCAATCGACTTCACCGGATATGATTCAGAAAAATGTAGCTACGCCGTGGCCTGATAATCATCCGATATCGCTGCCAATCGACAAAAGTATTATGGATCTCATTATCGTCGACATGGCGACGTACGGAAAGGTAAAAGGAAAAGTCGTACTTCTTTTAGAAATGGCTGAACCAATGTGGATATTAAATATAGATGGAGCAGTACTCAGGCACACCCAGTAAGAGGTACATCTATAGGCGGAGCGTTCCATACGCTGCTGAATAATACGTGGGAATAAAGCCAGTTAATTGTGCATTGGTTTTCCCCTGTCACTCTAAAGACCCGAAGCATTAGATTAGCAGCGCAGGGAGATGTATTGGAATCTTGGCGTAGTTGTATGCTAATGGGTTTGGAGCTGCTTGGGAACTGAGCCAAGCATCTGAAGCTTACTTGCAAGTATTTTTATGCGATACATGCTCCGAGGACATTGAGAATTTGTGCTAAGGAAGCAGCGTAAAAGACCGAAAGTGGGGAAATACACTGATGTAAGCCGCTTTCACATAGGGCAGGTTTTTGTACCCACGCCTGGGAACGAACATCTAGGAAGCGGCGACGCAGTTCGGCAGTTTGCGTGCCACTGTCGTAGGTATCTAATGGTAGTGGTTGACGGGTGGTGTAACCACTAGCAGGCGACGAGGTGTGGAACGTCCATACCAAGGCGTAGAGTGTGGAAGTTGCAAGCTTCACCGCTCTGTGAAGTAGAGTAGGAAGAAATATCTAGAAGATTTGACGACAGACTACAGCGCTCAGGCAGGCACAAGTGTTTTGGAGCACACCAATCAACACACATTCTTGAACATGACACCACATAGCAGACGGCCATTGCGTGCCCCCATGTTGATCCAGCTACATCGTCAATTAGATGACAGTGTTCACGGGATCATCGTAACTGTACCGTGGGCGAATGGAAACGAAACGTCTTTTCCCAGAACTTTGTAGTTTGAAACGTAGGAGACGAGGTACTGTCGGAAGTAAAGGTGCAAGGACGGCTCGTGAGTCATGCTTGGGTAGCTCAGTTGAAAGACCACTTGCCCTCGAAAGGCAAACGTCCTGAGCTCGAGTCTCGGCCCGGCACACAGTTTTAATCTCCCAGGAAGTTTCATATCAGCGCACATTCCGCTACAGAGCGAAAATTTCATTCCGGATTCGTATTACTGCGTACCACCTGCTTCCTCTTCATTGTAAATACGAGGGGGGACCCAAAAGAAACCGGATTGTTGTCATAAAAAATTTATTGATGTAACGTTTTACTTGTCTCCTTCAAAATACTCTCCATTACAAGCGATGCACTTGTCAAGTCTCTTTTCCCACTGTTGGAAGCATGTTTGGAACTTTTTAAGTTTGATATTGTCCAGTGCCCTTTGCGAAGCTGTTTTTACCGCCTCCACATCGTCATAACGCTCCCCTTTTAGCGTTTTTTTCATTCGTGTAGATAGAAAAAAGTCGCACGGGGCTAGGTCCGGCGAATACGAATCGTGGGGAACGACAGACCACCTCTAAGATGCCAAATAGCGGGTCACTCGTAAGGCCGCGTGTGTTGGAGCATTGTCGTGATGCAGAAACCAGTCACCTGATCGCCAAAGTTCCGGGCGTTTCCTCCTCACATCCTCTCGCAGACGCCTTAAAACATCCAAGTAAATGTGCTGGTTAACAGTCTGGCCAGGGAGTACGAATTCACGATGCACAATTCCACGAACATCAAAAAAGACAATGGTCATCGTCTACACATTTGACCTCACTTCCCTTGCTTTTTTTGGGAGTCCTCCACTGGCTTGACGTTTGCATGGTTTCTGGGTCATACCCGTAACACCAACTCTCGTCCCCTGTAATGACTTTGTTCAAGAAGTTTGGATCACGTGCAATCTCTGTTTTCAAGTCCTGACACACATTCATGGGGATGGTTTTTTGCTCCTGTGAGAGAAGGCGCGGAACAAATTTAGCAGCCACACGTCTCATGTGCAACTCCTCACTCGAGGCCGTGCGGTTCTAGGCGCTACAGTCTGGAACCGAGCGACCTCTACGGTCGCAGGTTCGAATCCTGCCTCGGGCATGAATGTGTGTGATGTCCTTATGTTAGTTAGGTTTAATTAGTTCTAAGTTCTAGGCGCCTGATGACCTCAGAAGTTAAGTCGCATAGTGCTCAGAGCCATTTGAACCATTTTTTTCCTCACTCAAAATTCTGTATTCTTCTGTAGCACCACATTTCGAAAGCTTCTATTCTCTTCTTGTCCAAACTATTTATCATCCATATTTCACTTCCATACATGGCTACGCTCCATACAAATACTTTCAGAAATGACTTCCTGACACTTAAATCTATACTCGATGTTAACAAATTTCTCTTCTTCAGAAACGCTTTCCTTGTCATTGCCAGTCTACATTTTATATCCTCTCTACTTCGACCATCATCAGTTATTTTGCTCCCCAAATAGCAAAACTCCTTTACTACTTTGCCTCATTTCCTAATCTAATTCCCTCAGCATCACCCGACTTAATTCGACTACATTCCATTATCCTCGTTTTGTTTTTGTTGATGTTCATCTTATATCCTCCCTTCAAGACACCACCCATTCCGTTCAACTGCTCTTCCAAGTCCTTTGCTGTCTCTGATAGAATTACAATGTCATCGGCGAACCTCAAAGTTTTTATTTCTTCTCCATGAATTTTAATACCTACTCCGAATTTTTCTTTTGTTTCCTTTACTGCTTGCTCAATATACAGATTGAACAAAATCGGGGAGAGGCTACAACCCTGTCTTACTCCCTTCCCAACCACTGCTTCCCTTTCATGTCCCTCGACTCTTATAACTGCCATCTGGTTTCTGTACAAATTGTAAATAGCCTTTCGCTCCCTGTATTTTACCCCTGCCACCTTTAGAATTTGAAAGAGAGTATACCAGTCAACATTGTCAAAAGCTTTCTCTAAGTCTACAAATGCTAGAAACGTAGGTTTGCCTTTCCTTAATCTTTCTTCTAAGATAAGTCGTAAGGTCAGTATTGCCTCACGTGTTCCAGTGTTTCTACGGAATCCAAACTGATCTTCCCCGAGGTTGGCTTCTACTAGTTTTTCCATTCGTCTGTAAAGAATTCGTGTTAGTATTTTGCAGCTGTGACTTATCAAACTGATAGTTTGGTAATTTTCACATCTGTCAACACCTGCTTTATTTGGGATTGGAATCATTATATTCTTCTTGAAGTCTGAGGGTATTTCGCCTGTTTCATACATCTTGGTCAACAGATGGTAGAGTTTTGTCAGGACTGGCTCTTCCAAGGCTGTCAGTAGTTCCAATGGAATGTTGTCTACTCTGGGGGCCTTGTTTCGACTCAGGTCTTTCAGTGCTCTGTCAAACTCTTCACGCAGTATCATATTTCCCATTTCATCTTCATCTACATCCTCTTCCATTTCCATAAAATTGTCCTCAAGTACATCGCACTTGTATAGACCCTCTATATACTCCTTCCACCTTTCTGCTTTCCTTTCTTTGCTTAGAACTGGGTTTCAATCTGAGCTCTTGATATTCATACAAGTCGTTCTCTTATCTCCAAAGGTCTCTTTAATTTTCCTGAAGGCAGTATCTGTCCTACCCCTAGTGAGATAGGCCTCTACATCCTTACATTTGTCCTCTAGTCATTCCTGCGTAGCCATTTTGCACTTCCTGTCGACCTCATTTTTGAGACGTTTGTATTCCTTTTTGCCTGCTTCATTTACTGCATTTTTATATTTTCTCCTTTCATCAATTAAATTCAATATTTCTTCTGTTACCCAAGGATTTCTTCTAGCCCTCGTCTTTTTACCTACTTGATCCTCTGCTGCCTTCACTACTTCATCCCTCAAAGCTACCCATTCTTCTTCTACTGTATTTCATTCCCCCATTCCTGTCAATTGTTCCCTTATGCTCTCCCTGAAATTCTGTACAACCTCTGGTTCTTTCAGTTTATCCAGGTCCCATCTCCTTAATTTCCCACCTTTTTGCAGTTTCTTCAGTTTTAATCTACAGGTCATAACCAATAGATTGTGGTCAGAGTCCACATCTGCCCCTGGAAATGTCTTACAATTTGAAACCTAGTTCCTAAATCTCTGTCTTACCATTATATAATCTATCTGATACCTTTTACTATCTCCAGGGTTCTTCCATGTATACAACCTTCTTTCATGATTCTTAAACCAAGTGTTAGCTATGATTATGTTGTGCTCTGCGCAAAATTCTACCAGACGGCTTCCTCTTTCATTTCTTAGCCTTAATCCATATTCACCTACTATGTTTCCTTCTCTCACTTTTCCTACACTCGAATTCCAGTCACCCATGACTATTAAATTTTTGTCTCCCTTCACAATCTGAATAATTTCTTTTATCTCATCATACATTTCTTCAATTTCTTCGTCATCTGCAGAGCTAGTTGGCATATAAACTTGTACTACTGTAGTAGGTGTGGGCTTCGTATCAATCTTGGCCGCAATAATGCGTTCACTATGCTGTTTGTAGTAGCTTACCCGCATTCCTATTTTCCTATCCATTATTAAACCTACTCCCGCATTACCCCTATATGATTTTGTGTTTATAACCCTGTAGTCACCTGACCAGATGAGGATAAAACCAGAAAATATCCTCGTTTGTCAAACGGTTCTTACGGTCTATAAGTTGGGTTGGGTTGTTTGGGGGAAAAGACGAAACAGCGAGGTCATCGGTTTCGGGGAGGAAGTCGGTCGTGCACTTTCAGAGGAACCATCCCTGCATTTGCCTGGAGCGATTTAGGGAAATCACGGAAAACCTAAATCCGGATGTCCGGATGCGAGATTGAACCGTCGTCCTTCCGAATGCAAGTCCAGTGTGCTAACCACTGCGCCACCTCTCTCGGTTGTCTATAATTTCAAATGGTTCAAATGGCTCTGAGCACTAAGCGATTTAACTTCTGAGGTCATCAGTCGCCTAGAACTTAGAACTAATTTAACCTAACTAACCTAAGGACATCACACACATCCATGCCCGAGGCAGGATTCGAACCTGCGACCGTGGCGATCGCTCGGCTCCAGACTGTAGCGCCTAGAACCGCACGGCAACTCCGCCTGGCTGTCTATAAGTCTGTGTTGTTACTCACCTGTAAAATGTGCTCTAAACGAAACTAAAGTGATGAGTCATATATTAGTACTTTGTGTCAATAACTACTTCTTATTTCATTTATTTGTTTCTTTCCTTAACGGACGGAAGTAGAAACTTTCATTTGATGAAAGAAAACGTCCATTTGTCTATAGCCATGCAAACTGGCCCAGTAAGTGGGCAAAAAAATTTCGTGAAAACCAACGTTTCACGATGTATAGTCCACTTTCCACTGCGTCCTCCGAGAGGTAACCGTAATGGTACTATATGACTGTGCGCATTAGGTTCTAGGGCTCCTTTAAGAGAACCAAGAAACTGCACAACTGTCATTACAATACAGAAGAGAACGACCTAATGGCTATGAGACATGGGTTTCCTACAATAACTAGTAAACAAAATAACAGTACACAAATTGTTATCGTTCAACAGAAAAAGTCAGGATTGATTCAAAAGGAATAATTAGACACGACCGTGATGTAATACAGGATAGAAAGAAGGTCAAAATCGGTCGTAATATAATGTGAATTTTACTGTAGATCTAGATTTCAGCTAACAGCGCAGCTACCATCAGTGCATTGCAGGTAATCATTTACACTCACCAAAATTATAACGACACGTATTTCAATATATCATTGGCATTTACAAGCATCAATTGAATAATGCTTGTACAAGCCATTCTTATACTGTAAGATGTTACATATAATTATGCTGAAGCTACATGACTACACAGTGATGATAGCAGCACCTTTAGCTGAAATCTAGATCTGCAGTAAAATTCAGATGATATTATAACCGATACTGAGCTTCTCCCTGTCCTGGAAAATGTCAAAATCTTTTATCTCAGAGCGTTAAAAGCTAACGCCTCTTAGGACGCTAAGGTTCAAATGGCTCTGAGAACTATGGGACTTAACATCTATGGTCATCAGTCCCCTAGAACTTAGAACTACTTAAACTTAACCAACCTAAGGACATCACACAGCACCCAGTCAGGGACGCTAAGGGAAACGCGACATTTGAGACGGCGTAGCCCGGATTTGGTTCCAAATTATTTTGACTTCTTCGGACGTTTTCCAACAGTAAAGAGATGCAAAAGATTACATGTGAACAGTAATTACTTAAAATAGCAATACATGTGTGTAGCCCGTTGCAGCAACAAGTTAAGCGCATAGCAATGGTTAAAGAGTGACGAGCGGCGGTCTCAGTGGAACCATTACAAATACTGCACAGAAGTTTACCGCAATCTCCCAAGTATCCATGTAGTTTTACACCTGGTACACTCTGAAAGGTCGCTGACAGTCGTACGGAGGCAGGCGGAAAAAAATCACTTGCGTGAGTGGTTACCACACCGGACTTGTTTCCGGAGGTCAACGGTTCAAACCTGCGTCCGGCCATCGGGTTGTAGGTTTTCCGCGATTTACCTAATTGTCTGCCAGCAAATTCTGGGATGCTGCCTTTGAAATGGCACAGCACATTTCATCCCCAGTCCTTGATACATTCCGAGCTTGTGGTCCGTTTCTAATGATCTCGATGTCGACGAGACGTTAAACCCAATGCTCTTTCCTTCACATGGGTTGGTTGCCTATGTGCATGGGCAAGATGATGAGTGAGCTGTAACCTGGTATGCAGTTACGTCACCAAAAATTCTATGCGACCATACTCTTTCCACATTTAAAGTAGCCTTTAAAATTAATGCCCTAGTCACGACTCTGTACTATCACATTAAGTTTGACAATGCTATTTTCTGCTTCAAATTCTATAATTGTGCAACATGCATATTGCAGGCAATACAGTAAAATATGACAATTCGCTTTAGGCATAAATGTGGCTATGACCAAGACTAAAACCGTACCAAATGCGTGTTGATTAAAATAATGTGGTAAGCGTGCAAGAAACCAAACGAATAGGCAGTGTGAATTACAGTTCTATGACAGGTTTGCACCCGTGGTCTTGGGGTAGCGTCGTTGATTAGTAATCAAAACGTCTTCGGCCTCACGTTCATATCCCGCCACTGCTTAAATTGCCGGCCGGAGTGGCCGAGGGGTTCTAGGCACTACAATCAGGAACCGCGCGACCGCTACGGTCGCAGGTTCGAATCCTGCCTCGGGAATGGATGTGTGTGATGTCCTTATGTTAGGTAGGTTTAAGTAGTTCTAAGATCTAGGGGACTGATGACCTCAGAAGTTAAGTCCCATAGTGCTCAGAGCCATTTGAACTGCTTAAATTATCATTAATAAACAGCACTGGCGTCCGAATATTTCCGGCGTTATGGGTCACCCTCGTTCTGCCAACGGCCTTGTCAAAAAGGGCGGAGGAGCGGACCGAGGTTTAGAGCACACTCTTGTCCTAGGGGTGAGAAACTGCCCCTAAAGGCGGAAGAATGAGCAGTAATCAACGACATGGAGATGGAGAAGGCAATGGAAACCACTGCATTAAGGACAGGTAACTTGTATCCACAGGACATGTTGCCAGTAATTGAAAAGTGTCACGATGATCTCTCCATTAGGAAAAGGTTCTGTAATAGCCTCCCATTCGGTTCTCCGGGAGGGGACTGCCAAGGGGGAGGTGACCATGAGAAAAAGATTGAATAATCAACGAAAGGATAACGTTCTACGAATCGGGTCGCGGAATGTCAGAAGCTTGAACGTAGTAGGGAAACTAGAAAACGTGAAAAGCTGAAGATCAAGAGATGGAGAAAGTGTATGAGGATGTTGGAAGGGTAATACAGTACGTAAGGGGAGACGAAAATCTAATAGTCATGGGAGACTAGAATGCAGTTGTAGGGGAAGTAGTACAAAAAAAGTTACAGAAGAATGTGGGCTTGGGACAAGGAATGAGAGAGCAGAAAGCCTAGCTGAGTTCTGTAACAAGTTTCGGCTAGTTATAGCGAATACTCTGTTCAAGAATCACAAGAGGAGGAAGTATACTTGGAAAAGGCCGGGTGAGACAGAGATTCAGAAATCAGATACTAGATTGTCAGGTGTACCCAGGAGCTGATGTAGATTCAGATCACAATATAGTGGTGCTGAAGAGTAGGCTGCAGTTTAAGATATTAGCCAGGAAGAATCAATAAGCAAAGAAGTGGGATACAGAAGTACTAAGGAATGGCGACATACGCTTGAAGTTCTCTAAAGCTATAGATACAGCAATAAGGAATAGCTCTATAGGCAGTACAGATGAAGAGAAATGGACATCTCTATAAAGGGCAATCACAGAAGTTGGAAAGAGAAACGTAGGTACACAGAAGGTAACTGCAAAGAAACCATGGATAAAGAAGAAATACGTCATTTGATCGATGAAAGTAGAAAAATATTTGGGAAACTCAGGAATACAGATATATAAGTCGCTGAGGAATGAAAAAAATAGGAACTGCAGGAAAGGTAAGATCAAATGGTTGCATGAAAAATGTGAAGCAATCGAAAAAAAAATTATTATCGACGGGACAGACTCAGCATATAGGAAAGTCAAAACAACCTTCGGTGATATTAAAGGCAAGGGTGGTAACATTAAGAGTGCAACAGGAATTCCACTGTTAAATGCAGAGGAAAAAATGTTCAAATGTGTGTGAAATCTTGTGGGACTTAACTGCTAAGGTCATCAGTCCCTAAGCTTACACACTACCTAACAGAAGAGAAGAGAACCGAAATATTTGAGATTAGGTGGACTGATAAGGTAAGAAATGAGGACGTTCTGCGCAGAATCGGAGAGGAACGGAAACGCTGATGAGGAGAAAGAGAGGAGGAGAGAGAGGATGATAGGACATCTGTTAAGACATGAGGGAATGACTTACATGGTACTAGAGGGAACTGTAGAGAGCGGAAACTGCAGAGGAAGACAGACATTGGATTACATCCACCAAATAATTGAGGACGTGGGTTGCAAGTGCAAGTGCAACTCTGAGATGAAGAGGTTGGCACAGGAGAAGAATTCGTGGCTGGCCGCATCAAACTGATGACAGAAAAAAGTGGTATCATTGCACATTCATTACCGCACGGGGGCCTTCATCGTCGAAGACTCCGAAGTAGGTAGAACGAATGCGATGGCCGTGCTCCAGCGGCGGTTACTGCTATGGACGCCATCCAACTCCGAATGACGGGAGTGCGGCAGTGCCACCAGGACGCGAGACTCAACCGAATAGCTAAGCGCTGTCTGTATCGGCAGTTCCAGTTACTCGCCAGTTACTACCCAGTTACACTTCGGGGCCCAGCCATTCTAGCCTACGATGGTGCCGACGGAGCTACTTTTAGCGGTAGAGTGACATACATCGCTATCCTATTTTACCTCACTTCACAGACGTCAGCACGTGGCTAGGACACTTAGCTTTGTGCAACTGGTACTTCAGTCAGGCACAACTGCATTTCAGAGACTTAAGAATGTGCATGCTTAAAAAGCGA
Source organism: Schistocerca americana (assembly GCF_021461395.2). Lineage (NCBI taxonomy): Eukaryota > Metazoa > Arthropoda > Insecta > Orthoptera > Acrididae > Schistocerca > Schistocerca americana. Next base: position 634,291,730 of record NC_060120.1, on the reverse strand, counting down.
GTGTCTACAAAATAGCTATTTTACGGTAATGACTGTTATTCCATCCATGTTAGATTTACGCTTCAGTTCCCATGCATCTTTCTGAACAGAACAGTATTTTGTACACAAGTCTACCCCTCAGAAACATAACGTTTAGAGCCGACGCTTAGAGTCGTAACATGGTGTTGAGGAAAAAGAAAATTTTGAAAGTGCTGTTTAATTTTGAGAGTAATTTTATTTCAGATCTGACCATTTCCCACCATTATTTTTGTTTACTAACGTGTTTTTGTTGACATCGTATTTCTGGAAGGAGGCAACTGTCAGTCTTCATAGTGTATTTTGTTGTCGTGCAGTGTTCTGCTTTCGCTTTTGCTTAGAATTTGCTTCAATTGTATTTTGGCTAGACCAGAAATGCCACCTACACAAGTCACTCGGTTTCATGTCCAACAGATCAAAGAACTTACGGATGGTATGAAAAGCCCTTGGAGCCAAACATAACGGCATCGCTTCCTCCTACCCAGGTCACACTGACCGGGGGTTAGAACAGGCCCGAGGTATCACTGCCTGTCGTAAGAGGCGACTAAAAGGAGTCTCTCACTTTTCGGCCCTATATGTTGAGGTCCTATTTTATGGTTTGACTTGACATTTTCCAAATTGTACAGGAGTTCGGACCATATTGGGAAGGACGCCTTACGTGGTGCATGAGATATCCATAGTGCCCTTAGATTCGATCTCCTGAACCTCTGGCATTACTTTGCATCTCCACCTGCAATTCAACTGCCGGCCGCGGTGGTCTAGCGGTTCTAGGCGCCCAGTTCGGAACCGCGCGACTGCTACGGTCGCAGGTTCGAATCCTGCCTCGGGCATGGATGTGTGTGATGTCCTTAGGTTAGTTAGGTTTAAGTAGTTCTAAGTTCTAGGGGACTGATGACCACAGATGTTAAGTCCCATAGTGCTCAGAGCCATTTGAACCATTTTTTGCAATTCAACTACTTGGGTGAGGACACTTTCCGGAGTATGTCATCTTCTTCCATTGTCTCCTGTCCTCTTTCTGCCGCATAAAAATACTGGATTTCTCTGCGCCCAATATCTAGCACAGAAGCCAGTCCGTTGTGGTGGGGCCGTCATGTACCCATTTGTTGGTAGCCCCTTACAATACAGGGATCGCACTGCTGATGCCTAAGCTGTTAACTCCCCACGTTTGCCAAGGAGTAGATGCCTGTCAGGACGCCTGGCAATGGCCATCTTGCCAGGTGGCTTTTACTGTGGCTGGGTGGCGGCCATGGGGAGAGCTCCTGATCGGAATGGGCGGCATCAGGGCAGATGACCAACAATGAAGCGTACCAAGTCATCTCTTGCTGGTGACTGTTCGGCACCAGCAATCTCTGAGAAGGGCCAGATCGAGGGCAATGCTGACAGATATGCCCTTAAATCGTCTCCCTCCCTCGCTACACGATAGGAGGAACGTAGGGCTGCTGAAAGAAGAGAGCCATATACGCCTCGGTATTTAGTCTGTAGCAGAATGGACGGGAACTCCTTTCTACCTACGAAGCCTCAGTTTTTCTGTTGAATATCTTGAGGATAAGTTTGGGGAAGTGACAGCGCTGTTCAAGAGAGAAGCACGACACGACCTGGCGACATCATATCCTTACCACATTACATGAGTGGGGTCTCCAGGCCCGCTCCTGATTTTTATAGAAAATTTCCTATCGCTCCGTCCTTTCCAATTTGGTGCCTCCCATAGTTCCTCCCATATCCAGGAGAATAGGGTCCCGCAGGGCTCTGTATTGAGTGTATGTCTATTTTTAGTGGACATTAACGGTCTAGCAGCAGCTGTCGGGCCATCAGTCTCCCCTTCTCTGTATGAAGACGGCTTCTGCATTTCGTACTGCTGCTCCAATACTTGTGCTGCTGAGCAGCACTTGCAGGGAGCAGTCCACAAGGCACAGTCATGGGCTCTAGCCCACAACTTCCAGTTTTCAGCAGCAAAGTCGTGTGTCATGCACTTCTGTCGGCACTAGAACTTTACCTTAATGACGATCCACTCACTGTAGCGGAGACATATCGATTCTTAGGACTGGGGTAGCGTCTTTGATTCATAATCAAAAACGTCTAAGTCCCGGGTTCGATCCCCGCCACTGCCGAAATTTTGATAAATAATCAGCATTGGCGGCCGAAGACTTCCGGCATAAGAAGTCAGCCTCATTCTGCCAACGACCTGGTCAAAGAGGGCGGAGGAGCGGATAGAGGTTCAGGGCACTCTCTTGTCCTAGGGGTGGGAAATTGCCCCTAAAGGCGGAAGAATCAGCAATGATCAACGACATGAGGATGCAGAAGGCAATGGAAACCACTGCATTAAAGACACGTAACGTGTATCCACAGGACATGTGGCCTGTAATTGAAGAAGTGTCATGATGATCTCTCCATTGGCAAAATATTCCGGAATAGTCCCCCATTCGGATCTCCGGGAGGGGACTGCCAAGGGGGAGGTTACCATAAGAAAAAGATTGAATAATCAACGAAAGGATAACGTCCTAAGAGTCGGGCGTGGAATGTCAGAAGCTTGAACGTGGTAGGGAAACTAGAAAATCTGAAAAGGGAAATGCAACGGCTCAATCTAGATATAGTAGGGGTCAGTGAAGTGAAGTGGAAGGAAGACAAGGATTTCTGGTCAGATGAGTATCGCGTAATATCAACAGCAGCAGAAAATGGTATAACAGGTGTAGGATTCGTTATGAATAGGAAGGTAGGGCAGAGGGTGTATTACTGTGAACAGTTCAGTGACTGGGTTGTTCTAATCAGAATCTTCAGCAGACCAACACCGACAACGATAGTTCAGGTATAAATGCCGACGTCGCAAGCTGAAGATGAACAGATAGAGAAGGTGTATGAGGATATTGAAAGGGTAATGCAGTGTGTGAAGGGGGACGAAAATCTAATACTCATGGGCGCCTGGAATGCAGTTGTAGGGGAAGGAGTAGAAGAGAAGGTTACAGGAGAAGATGGACTTGGGACAAAGAATGAAAGAGGAGAAAGACTAATTGAGTTCTGTAACAAGTTTCAGCTAGTAATAGCGAATACCCTGTTCAAGAATCACAAGAGGAGGAGGTATACTTGGAAAAGGCAGGGGATACCGGAAGATTTCAATTAGATTTCATCATGGTCAGACAGAGATTCCGAAATCAGATACTGGATTGTAAGGCGTACCCAGGAGCAGATATAGACTCAGATCACAATATAGTAGTGATGAAGAGTAGGCTGAAGTTCAAGACATTAGTCAGGAAGAATCAATACGCAAAGAAGTGGGACACGGAAGTACTAAGGAATGACGAGATACGTTTGAAGTTCTCTAACGCTATAGATACAGCAATAAGGAATAGCGCAGTAGGCAGTACAGTTGAAGAGGAATGTACATCTCTAAAAAGGGCCATCTCAGAAGTTGGGAAGGAAAACATAGGTACAAAGCAGGTAGCTGCGAAGAAACCATGGGTAACAGAAGAAATACTTCAGTTGATTGATGAAAGGAGGAAGTACAAACATGTTCCGGGAAAATCAGGAATACAGAAATACAAGTCGCTGAGGAATGAAATAAATAGGAAGTGCAGGGAAGCTAAGACGAAATGTCTAAAGGAAACTTGTGAAGACATCGAAAAAGATATGATTGTCGGAAGGACAGACTCAGCATACAGGAAAGTTAAAACAACCTTTGGTGACATTAAAAGCAACGGTGGTAACATTCAGAGTGCAACGGGAATTCCACTGTTAAATGCAGAGGAGAGAGGAGATAGGTGGAAAGAATACATTGAAAGCCTCTATGAGGGTGAAGATTTGTCTGATGTGATAGAAGAAGAAACAGGAGTCGATTTAGAAGAGATAGGGGATCCAGTATTAGAATTGGAATTTAAAAGAGCTTTGGAGGACTTACCGTCAAATAAGGCAGAAGGGATAGATAAAATTCCATCAGAATTTCTAAAATCATTGGGGGAAGTGGCAACAAAACGACTATTCACGTTGGTGTGTAGAATATATGAGTCTGGCGACATACCATCTGACTTTCGGAAAAGCATCATCCACACAATTCCGAAGACGGCAAGAGCTGACAAGTGCGAGAATTATCGCGCAATCAGCTTAACAGCTCATGCATCGAAGCTGCTTACAAGAATTATATACAGAAGAATGGAAAAGAAAATTGAGAATGCGCTAAATGACGATCAGTTTGGCTTTAGCAAAAGTAAAGGGACGAGAGAGGCAATTCTGACGTTACGTCTAATAATGGAAGCAAGGCTAAAGAAAAATCAAGACACTTTCATAGGATTTGTCGACCTGAAAAAAGCGTTCGACAATATAAAATGGTGCAAGCTGTTTGAGATTCTGAGAAAAGTAGGGGTAAGCTATAGGGAGAGACGGGTCATATACAACATGTACAACAACCAAGAGGGAATAATAAGAGTGGACGATCAAGAACGAAGTGCTCGTATTAAGAAGGATGTAAGACAAGGCTGTAGCCTTTCACCCCTACTCTTCAATCTGTACATCGAGGAAGCAATGATGGAATTAAAATACAAGGTGAAAGGATATCAATGATACGATTCGCTGATGACATTGCTATCCTGAGTGAAAGTGAAGAAGAATTAAATGATCTGCTGAACGGAATGAACAGTCTAATGAGTACACAGTATGGTTTGAGAGTAAATTGGAGAAAGACGAAGGTAATGATAAGTAGTAGAAATGAGAACAGCGAGAAACTTAACATCAGGATTGATGGTCACGAAGTCAATAAAGTTAAGGAATTCTGCTACCTAGGCAGTAAAATAACCAATGACGGACGGAGCAGGGAGGACATCAAAAGCAGACTCGCTATGGCAAAAAAGGCATTTCTGGCCAAGAGAAGTCTACTAATATCAAATACCGGCCTTAATTTGAGGAAGAAATTTCTGAGGATGTACGTCTGGAGTACAGCATTGTATGGTAGTGAAACATGGACTGCGGGAAAAGCGGAACAGAAGAGAATCGAAGCATTTGAGATGTGGTGCTATAGACGATTGTTGAAAATTAGGTGGACTGATAAGGTAATGAATGAGGAGGTTCTACGCAGAATCGGAGAGGAAAGGAATATGTGGAAAACACTGATAAGGAGAAGGGACAGGATGATAGGACATCTGCTAAGACATGAGGGAATGACTTCCATGGTACTAGATGGAGCTGTTGAGGGCAAAAACTGTAGAGGAAGACAAAAAAAAAGGACTGGATTTGGACGCCCGATTGACTGGGCTTCCTCACCTTCGTCAGCTTAAGTGGAAGTGCTGGCAGCACGTCAGTGCCCTCCGCTGCGTGAGCAATTCTAACTGGGGTGCAGATCGCTCTACGCTGCTGTAGCTCTACAGACCCCTTGTCTAATCCTGCCTTGACTATGGGAGTTTGGTTTATGGTTCTGCGGAGTCCTCAGCGTTGCGTTTACTCGACCCAGTGCACCACTGTGAGGTTAGACTGGCAACAGGAGCCTTTAGGACGAGTCCGGTGACCAGTGTCCGGGTGGAGGCTGGAGCCCCTCCATTGAAGTTTAGGCATGTTCAACTGCTCGCCAGTTACGTTGCACATATATGTAGTTCTTCTGAGCATCCGAATTACCATCTCCTTTTTCCACGCACAGCTGTTCATCTCCCGCATCAGAGGCCCAAATCAGGGCTTAGATTGCGGTTCGCGTCCGATCTCTACTGTTTGAAGAGGAGAATGGAGGGGTAGCACTGGTCGATAGCTTGTAAGCTGCTCAAGGAGTCAGCGCAGAGAGAAACGGCTCGCCAGGGCATGAGCGGATGCGCTCAAGAGCACAAGAAATGGCCGCCACCTCTGCAGTGAAAACCACGAAATGGTTTACACCGATGGCTCGGTGGCTGATGGTCACGTTCGGCTTCGTTTATAATCATGGAGAACATACTGAACAGCACTCCTTGCCAGATGGCTGCAGTGTTTTCACTGCAGAGGTGGCGGCCATTTCCCGTGCTTTTGAACGCATCCGCTCATGCCCTGGTAAGCCATTTCTTCTCTGTACTGACTCCTTGAGCAGCCTACAAGCTATCGCCCAGTGCTATCCCGCCATTCTTTGGTAACGACCATCCAGGAGTCCATCTATGTCCTGAAACGGTCCAGTCGTTCCGTGGTGTTTGTGTGGACCCCAGGCCACGTCGGAATCCCAAGAAGTGAACTTGCCCGCAGGCTGGCCAAACAGGCTACACGGAAACCGCTTCTGGAGATCGGCATCCCCGTAACTGACCTGCGATCATTATTGCGCCGCAAGGTTTTTCAGCTTTGGGAGATGGAATGGCATAATCTCATTACGCACAACAAACTGTCACCATTAAAGAGACTATGAATGTATGGAAGTCCTCCATGGGGGCCTCTCGCAGGGACTCCTGTGTTTCTCTGCCGGCTTCCCATTGGCCATATGTGGCTAATACATGCCTACCTCCTCCTTCGTGAGGACCCAAGTCGGTGTCACTGTGGCTCACGTATGACTGTCGTCCATATCTTACTGGACTGCCCACTTTTAGCCCCTCTGCGGCGGACTTCGGTGCTGGGCGACAATGCCTCAACAGCAGATTCAGTTTTACGTTTCATCCGCGAGGAGAGTTTTTATCGTACCATCTAGGGGTGGGCATTTAGCCTTCTCTCTGAGACCGCCACCTTCCCTCCATTTTAACTCTGTCGCACTTTCTTTGAATTTGTACGCCTTGGTGGTCGTCTTTTCCCTACATGTGTTCATCTCGTCTTGTCTTTTTGAGGCGGACATTTTAATGTGTTGCAGAGTGGCTGTCTCATCCTCTTTTGTTATTGTGATCAGTTAGCCCAGACCATCTGTTCTATGATTTTAATACTTTCTTCTACTTTTCCTTGTGTTGTATGTTTTCCCCGTTTCTTGTTCGTTCCATTCGTTTTATTTTTAGGTGTGATTCCCCGTTACCTTTCACCCTTTTACTTTCTCAAACGTACTTTGGGTGTTTTTGTACCTTGAGCCTTTCTTGCGTCAGGAAAAAGGGCCTGATGACCCTGTAGTTTGGTCCCTTATACCCCAAACCAACGAAACCAAACCGGGTCACACTGCAGCAGTCTACACTTGCCCGCACATCTAAATTTCGGTAATTCAACGCACAGCAGGAGAACTGGACTGAGTATTTTTCACAGCTGCAGGCACAATGTTCGGCGTGTCACATATAATGTACCGAGCGGCTTGCTCATTTTCTTTCAAGTGACGGTGTTGATACTTACCATCCTTACTGTAAATTGTTTCCTGCAGCTCGCCCTGAGAAAGTTTGCTACGACGATTTAGTCGTAGTTTAGAGAAGCAGATTCATGTAGCAGCCGCGAATTAAATTTTTAGATTACGTACGAATCTGAAGCAAACTGCTATACAATGGGACGCAGATTTGAGAGGTTTAATAATATAGTGCAGATTTAATCGTGAATATGGCAAATATAGTGACGAGATATTGCATGATGCCATTACCTAAAATATGTGAGATATTTATCTCAGTGATCAAATTTTGATATACCCAGAACTTACTGTCAAGCAGGTTCTCGATTTGTTGGATCACTAAGACATCACTAAGACACACGTGGTAGTGTGCTGTTGGAACTTGAATCCCCGCGCATATCCACTGTTCTATCATTGAAACCGACATTGCTTATTTGGGAAGCGTGATCAATGCTCAAAGCATTCAGCCAATACAGGCATATATCAGTGTTATCTGTGATTTGCCAGAGATGCACAACGCTCAGAAACTACTGACTTCATTAGGCAGCTGATTCACTATATTATTCGATTTATTCCGAACGCTACCCATATAGCACCCGCCCCACCCCGCGTTCTCGATATTGAAAGAACGTTCTGTTTTGTGTGATCAAAATAATGTTTGTCGGCCTTCGGGGAGTTGAAAGATGCATTACTTAGTGACATTCCTAACACTTTTGGACCCGTTCAAACCAGTAGTTCCTGCAGTTTATACTTCCTTTTACAGGACTGGGGCAGTTCTGTCTCGCAGCATGAAAGGTACCTATCGACTGATCGTCTTTTCTTCGAAACTGTTAAACAACGCTCAGTGAAATTACTCGCAACTCGAGAAAGAAACTGTCACCGTCATGTATGGAGTTAAAAAAATGCACCAATATTTGTGTGGGCTAAAGTTATTGCTAGTGACTTATCACAAGCCACTGACACCTTTGCTCAACCCGTCCCACTCTGTGAACAGATGCATGTATCAGCCACTGTGCACCGCACATATATTGCAGCGCTGGGCTCTCATTCAGTCAAATTACCGATTCGGGACTTTGTAACAGCCAGCAACGTTGGTTAGTTGATTTGGGGGAGGGGACCAAACAGCGAGGTCATCAGTCCCATTGGATTACAGAAGGAGGAGGAGAAAGTCGGCCATGCCCCTTCAAAGACCATTCTGGCATTTGCCTGAAGCGATTTAGGGAAATCACAGAAAACCTGAATCAGGATGGCCAGAAGCCGGTTTCAACCGTCGTCCTCCCATCCAACAATCAAGCACTCAAATGCTGACACATTCTCACAACTTCCTGTTGGGACTGATCCAGTATTTGACCAGTCACAAAGAATCTCCTTGTGGATGCTTAGGAAGCAGCATCGCTTTAAGGATTCGCGATTATGCAAGAGCAGCGAATCAAGATTTGCAAGTTTCACTACAGTCAATCCACACTGATTGGCCCAGATTAGTCAAGAAAATATGAAATGCTTTGGTTTGTCGTTATATCGCACTCGAGCACGCTCTTTCTATACAGAAAGGGGCGATTCTCCCCCCCCCCCCCCCCCCCCCCCACCCTCTCCCAGAGTCGGATCAATCACGAGTAGTCTTTCCCAAGTTATTACAACAGGAAGTGCTTTGGTTGCTGCTCTGGTCATTGCTGCGTCTTGAGAATCAAATAGTTAGCCTGACATCATTGTACAAGGGTTTGGATGAACGACCAAATTGAGAACATGACTAAAAGTTGCCAGGCCTGTGAGGAGCACCAAGCTCTCCCACTCTGAAGTTTTTCGAGTGGCCTCATCCAACCGCCCTGGGGCAGGGAATGCATATTGATTTCGCAGAATCATTTTGGAATATCAGAGGGATCAGAGTGGAGGATATTTTCAGAAAATTCCTGTTCTTTGTTCCCATGCCAACTACAACTGCAACTCTGACAGTCGAGACAATGATATCGATATTTTGCACCTAGAGTCTCCCTGAAGTTATTGTGTCAGATAATGGACTACAGTTTGCTGCAAGGGAATTTCAACAGTTGTGTGCAGCCAATGGCATTCAATATGTAACAAGTGTATCGTTTCATTCCGCATCCAACGGCGAGGTTGAACACCTCGTTCGAACATTCAAACAGCAGATGTCAAGACGTCGTACTTCTCATACTCGGGAACAAGCTCTTCAGAGCTCTCTCTCATCCACCCACTCACAGACACATGATGGAAAATCACCAGCAGAGTTACTACATATCTGTCACCATCGAACTGTCCTGCACCTGCTAAATACACCAAAGTGGTTAACAAGATATTCTAATAATCAGCATCAGTTGTCGGAGGTGGGCAAGGAGTGCCCACTCGCCAGTCATCACGACGCCAGCAACGCAGAGGACGCTGAAATATCGACCACATATGTGGAAAGTCCGCTTCTCGTACTTTGTATGCGTCCTATGCCCATGTTTTTCTGATGTTTCGAGGTATTCGCAACGTGGATCCTGGGGCGCAGGCAGGGATGCTGCATCGGCCGATACTTTAGCCCATACCTCATTAGTGACACCTGTAACCAAGGCTTTGCTCCATCGTCCTTTCACCTACTTCACGACTACGGTGAGGAAGTTTAAGGGGAAGGAATGTGGTATCGTTGCACGGTCGATACCACACACGATGCCATCATCGTAGAGACTCCAAAGATAGTAGGACAAGTGCAGTGGCTGTCTTCCAGCGGTCGCTGGTGTCGTGAAACTCTGAGCGGCACTAGGGCCGATCCCCCATTGCGACAGCGCCACCAGGTCGCGAGACTCGGCCACATAAAGAGCCGCCGTCTGCAGCGGCAGTTCCACTTACTCGCCAGTTACTCCCTAGTTACTCTTCGGGGCCCATCCGTTCTAGTTTACAACGACGCCAGCGGAGTCAGTTAGCAGTAAATCAATGTATATCAGTACTCTGTGTTTAACTCAGCTCAGAGATTCTGCACATGGCTGGGACACTTGGCTATGTGGAACTTGAACTTCAGTCAGGCACAAGAGAACTATAGTACAGAGACTTAGAACTGAACATGTCAACGCCGTCACTAAGAAAAGGAATTTTTACTGCACCACATGCAGATCTTCAATGTATAAGTTGAGTATTCGCAATATAACTATTTTACTATGGTGTTTGTTTATTCATTCTATGTTTGATATATGCTGAAAAGAACTGTATTTTTTACGTGTGCCTACCACTCGGACACATAGTCTGGTGCCGAGACTATGCGTCATAACATAAGAGGCAACATAGCGTTTTAATTTTCGGCTTTAATTATGAAGTATAATTTAAAAAGGTTTTTTTTATAACTATATATTCAGTTATTTTTCTTTCAGCTAAGTATTTTAAGACTATGGTGTATTTCGAAAGGTGTTGGTTTTTCAGTGTCATACTACTTTCGTTTCTTACCACACTGTTTTATGCTTAATAATGAATGCTGTCACTTTCGCTGTAGTATTTGACTTTTGATTATAAGCACTGTATGCTGTCAACTGTTTGTTGGTTTTCAGTGCTTTGGTGTTGTTGAAAAGAAAAAGGGCTTCAGGGTGTCAATTGATTTGTAATTTTATTGTATCAGTTGTTCTACCTATGGTGACTGTAAGTTGTAATAAAGATATTTCCTGTATCCTGATAGAGCGGCCCTTACCTGAAGCCTGGGGTTTTCTTATGATAGCGGAGGAAATAGACTATCAGTTACATGTTTGGTCTGCCACTAATGTTTTATTTGTCTGGTACATATATCTCGGTATGATGCATGCTGTATCTTGTTATATACACTCAATAATTTGTATTAGGATGATTTGAAAATGTTTTCAGGTAACCAAAAACTAGTTATCAATTAAATAAAAAGTGAATATTGCAACATTGGCTGCTTCTGTATCAAACTTTCATGATGTACTTAATGATATACATTTCATCTAGAAAGGTAACACTTGAATGTTACAGTTGAGTTCATATGATCACTAAACACATAATGTACGATCTGCTCACATGTTTATGTCATAAAGTGATACTGCAGTGGTAGACATTGCCTTACCGTTCGAAGGTAGACATTCAATTTTCTCTTGTAACCTAAGCGATATATTTGGTCACTGCATCTCTCCGGAGTTCTCGTTTCGATGTATTATCAAAGAAATTATGTGAGAGTCTCGCTTTTATTGTGAGACGGAATAACTCTTGTCACGCTAACCTGCTGGTACCTCAAATTCCTTTGTCCATCTGTTTCCATCTCCTCCTTCCCCCTTCTCTCTCTCCCTCGTCTCTAACCACGTTATCATACCATGTCGTATAGGTAGTTGCCGGTTCTTTCCAGATGGTAACTGATATGCGTATCAAGTTTGGATGATTCGAATCGGGGATTCAGGACGAGCTTTTCACCTGCAGCTTTCTGAACAAAAAACTTCATATGGACGTATGCCCTATTCCGAATGGTTTCCGAGATAACACATTTGATATCACTTTTGTACGTTTTTCTCGAATAACTTGAAAAACGCACCATCCAGCGGAAACGTGTCACATTGCAAAATTAAACTATATTAAATTTACTACAAAAAAAGTCCTATTCGTTTTTTCCTCTAGAACTAACAGTTTGTGCGAAGAGAGGGTGAGAGTGTTGAAAAACTCGCTCGACGCCCATGCGCTGTAGCTTACGTAGTTTTTGTAGGCCACTATGAGGTAGTTTCCCGACTTGATAGACCACAAGTGTCACGTATCAAACTGTTCGTCTGCACTTGCTACTTCAATATGCTACCTCAAATTGGCCCACAAAAAATACATAAGCTACAGCGCACGCGCGTCGAGCGAGTTTTTCAACATTCTCGCGCTCTATTCGCACAAACCATTTTTTTTTTTTTTTTGTCACAGTCTACTGACTGGTTTGATGCAGCCCGCCACGAATTCCTTTCCTGTGCTAACCTCTTCAACTCAGAGTAGCACTTGCAACCTACGTCCTCAATTATTTGCTTGACGTATTTCAATCTCTGTCTTCCTCTACAATTTTTGGCCTGTACAGCTCCATCTAGTACCATGGAAGTCATTCCCTCATGTCCTATCATCCTGTCCCTTCTCCTTATCAGTGTTTTCCACATATTCCTTTCCTCTCCGATTCTGCGTAGAACCTCCTCATTCATTACCTTATCAGTCCACCTAGTTTTCAACATTCGTCTATAGCACCACATCTCAAATACTTCGATTCTCCTCTGTTCCGGTTTTCTCACAGTCCATGTTTCACTATCATACAATGCTGTACTCCAGACGTACATCCTCAGAAATTTCTTCCTCAAATTAAGGCCGGTATTTGATACTAGTAGACTTCTCTTGGCCAGAAATGTCTTTTTTGCCATAACGAGTCTGCTTTTGATGTCTTCCTTGCTCCGTCCGTCATTGGTTATTTTACTGCCTAGGTAGCAGAAATCCTTAACTTCATTGACTTCGTGACCATCAATCCTGATGTTAAGTTTCTCGCTGTTCTCATTTCTACTACTTATCATTACCTTCGTCTTTCTCCGATTTACTCTCAAACCATACTGTGTACTCATTAGACTTATCATTCCGTTCAGCAGATCATTTAATTCTTCTTCACTCTCACTCAGGATAGCAATGTCATCAGCGAATCGTATCATTGATATCCTTTCACCTTGTATTTTAATTCCACTCCTGAACCTTTCTTTTATTTCCATCATTGCTTCCTCGATGTACAGATTGAAGAGTAGGGGCGAAAGGCTACAGCCTTGCCTTACACCCTTCTTAATACGAGCACTTCGTTCTTGATCGTCCACTCTTATTATTCCCTCTTGGTTGTTGTACATACTGTATATGACCCGTCTCTTCCTGTAGCTTACCCCTACTTTTCTCAGAATCTCGAACAGCTTGCACGATTTTATATTGTCGAACGCTTTTTCCAGGTTGACAAATCTTACGAAAGTGTCTTGATTTTTCTTTAGCCTTGCTTCCATTATTAGCCGTAACGTCAGAATTGCCTCTCTCGTCCCTTTACTTTTGCTAAAGCCAAACTGATCGTCACTTAGCGCATTCTCAATTTTCTTTTCCATTCTTCTGTATATTATTCTTGTAAGCAGCTTCGATGCATGAGCTGTTAAGCTGATTGCGCGATAATTCTCGCACTTGTCAGCTCTTGCCGTCTTCGGAATTGTGTGGATGATGCTTTTCCGAAAGTCAGATGGTATATCGCCAGACTCATATATTCTACACACCAACGTGAATAGTCGTTTTGTTGCCACGTCCCCCAATGATTTTAGAAATTCTGATGGAATGTTACCTATCCCTTCTGCCTTATTTGACCGTAGGTCCTCCAAAGCTCTTTTAAATTCCGATTCTAATACTGGATCCCCTATCTCTTCTAAATCGACTCCTGTTTCTTCTTCTATCACATCAGACAAATCTTCACCCTCATAGAGGCTTTCAATGTATTCTTTCCACCTAACTCCTCTCTCCTCTGCATTTAACAGTGGAATTCCCGTTGCACTCTGAATGTTACCACCGTTGCTTTTAATGTCACCAAAGGTTGTTATGACTTTCCTGTATGCTGAGTCTGTCCTTCCGACAATCATATCTTTTTCGATGTCTTCACATGTTTCCTGCAGCCATTTCGTCTTAGCTTCCGTGCACTTCCAATTTATTTCATTCCTCAGCGACTTGTAGTTCTGTATTCCTGATTTTCCCGGAACATGTTTTTACTTCCTCCTTTCATCAATCAACTGAAGTATTTCTTCTGCTACCCCTGGTTTCTTCGCAGCTACCTTCTTTGTACCTATGTTTTCCTTCCCAAATTCTGTGATGGCCCTTTTTAGAGATGTCCATTCCTCTTCAACTGTATTGCCTACTGCGCTATTCCTTATTGCTGTATCTATAGCGATAGAGAACTTCAAAGGTATCTCGTCATTCCTTAGTACTTCCGTATCCCACTTCTTTGCGTATTGATTCTTCCTGACTAATGTCTTGAACTTCAGCCTACTCTTCATCGCTACTATATTGTGATCTGAGTCTATATCTGCTCCTGGGTACGCCTTACAATCCAGTATCTGATTTCGGAATCTCTGTCTGACCATGATGTAATCTAATTGGAATCTTCCCGTATCTCCCTGCCTTTTCCAAGTATACCTCCTCCTCTTGTGATTCTTGAACAGGGTATTCGCTATTACTATCTGAAACTTGTTACAGAACTCAATTAGTCTTTCTCCTCTTTCATTCCTTGTCCCAAACCCATATTCTCCTCTAAACTTTTCTTCTACTCCTTCCCCTACAACTGCATTCCAGTCGCCCATGACTATTAGATTTTCGTCCCCCTTTACATACTGCATTACCCTTTCAATATCCTCATACACTTTCTCTATCTGTTCATCTTCAGCTTGCGACGTCGGCATGTATACCTGAACTATCGCTGTCGTTGTTGGTCTGCTGCCGATTCTGATTAGAACAACCCGGTCACTGAACTGTTCACAGTAACACGCCTTCTGCCCTACCTTCCTATTCATAACGAATCCTACACCTGTTATACCATTTTCTGCTGCTGTTGATATTACCCGATACTCATCTGACCAGAAATCCTTGTCTTCCTTCCACTGCACTTCACTGACCCCTACTATATCTAGATTGAGCCTTTGTATTTCCCTTTTCAGATTTTCTAGTTTCCCTACCACGTTTAAGTTTCTGACATTCCACGCCTCGACTCGTAGAACGTTATCCTTTCGTTGATTATTCAGTCTTTCTCTCATGGTAACCTCCCCCTTGGCGGTCCCCTCCCGGAGATCCGAATGGAGGACTATTTCGGAATCTTTTGCCAATGGAGAGATCATCATGACACTTGTTCAATTACAGGCCACATGTCCTGTGGATACACGTTATGTGTCTTTAATGCAGTGGTTTCCATTGCCTTCTGCATCCTCATGTCGTTGATCATTGCTGATTCTTCCGCCATTAGTTGTAGAGAATGTATAAGTAAATGCCGTCTGCAAAATGTGTAGCTAATAGAGTTATAAGCAATGAAACAATAAGTTAAATGTCATGCCTGATGCAGTGGTTTTACGGCATCAACAGCGAAAATGAGTAAGTGACAGACTTTTCTTTTTCTTTCATAATTTTGTGGAATACATAAGTGAGAAAAACTCTCGTAAAGTTTTGAAATTACATGTAAAATCTGTTGCAAGTACAAAATTATCTCTTTCTCAAATACTAGGTTAATGTAATCTGCCCATCTCAGCATTCTGAGCTAAGCTCCCTTTTGGCTCTCCCCTTTAACAAACAGTAGATTCTTTCCAGACAGTAAGTGGTGTGTGTACCAAGATAGGTTGAAACCGATCCAGCGGCTCAGGAGAAAATACGGAACATAAATACCTACATCGAATTTTGTAATATTTACGGATGTACTCTATGAGCTATTCCACAGTGCATGGTGGAAAGCATTCGTATGAATGTAATCCACTTCCCGTTGTAACTCATTTCCGTATACAGAGATGCAGTATCGACTATGTGACTCATGCATACATGACATGCTGGCGAAGCATATCGCAGTAACATTGGCCAGTCACACTACACGTGTTTGGTTCTTGAGCGCCAAATTTCTATTACCTTAACATCAAGATAATTACGCCAGACAAACGATGAAAGGATCAGATAGCTTCGGTTACTGATGATAACTTGGCAGCAGTGCCTGTGAGTTCAATTTGTACACTACAGCACTGAAGATGATCGCTATGTGATTAAAAATCGATTTTGCTGTCAATAAACCATCAAAATTACGGCCAACGCTGTCTTTCCTTCTAATTTCATGTATATGGTCGTTGTGCACACAGCACTCTGTGGAGTCGCCAATCAATAAGGAGCAGAAATGTTGCAAATACCGGATGCTCATAATTAAACTTTCCCTATTTAACACGTTATAACACGGAAATTAACTACCGTACGAGGATCAGATTTTGTAGCATTAATGTCAAGGACATGGGGAAGAGAAATAATGCAGATTGAATTCTACTGTAACAGTTTTAATGTGCTCCAACGGTACATCACACCGTTATATACCGGTACCATTACTTCTACAAAAGGGGCTCAATATGGCGCCCATCAGTGTCCAGAAGAGTCTGAAAGCGCAGGATTGCATTCTGCACAGCAGAACGAAGCATTTCCGTAGGTATGCAGGCTACCTCTCTTGATGTGCTGCACTTCAGCTCATGTGCGAATGTTCCCCTGGTAGCCCCACGACCAGAAATCACAGGGAGTGAGATCAGGCGACCACGCAGGCCAAGCATTGGAAACGAACGGCTGATAATTCGGTCGTTTCCAAATGTTTTTTTGGAGAAGCAGGTGAACTTTATGAGTGATGAGCGATGGGGTCCCATCTTGCATGAAAACTGTTGAGTTCAATGCGTGTTTCTCCTGCAGGGCGGGCGTGATATGCTGGCGAAGCATATCGCAGTAAGGATGGCCGGTCACATTACACCTCTGTGGTCCTTGAGCGCCAAACTCTTAAAAAAAGGTACCAATAATGAACGCAGCCGTTAAGCCACATCATATGGTGACACGTTCACCAAACTGAGAAACTTCATGCACAATGACTCGAGGTGAAGATCTCCAAACTCGGCAATTCTGTGTATTAACCTCACCCGCCATAGAAAAATGAGCTTCATCTGCCCATAGGATGGTTCAGGGCCAGCCCTCGTCAACTTCAGTCCTTGCGAGAAAGTGGAGAGCGAAGTCGTTGTGCGTCCTGTGGTGCAAGCTGCTGTACGATATGGATCTTGTACGGATACCATTTGAGAATAGAATCAACTTCTGTACAGTGGACCACGGGATGTTTAACAGTTTTGACACAGCACGCGCACTGTCTAACGATCGCGAATTGCGGGCAGTGTTGTCTGCCACAGCAACAGCCATTTCATCAACCACCTGAGGTCAACCGGTCGTCAAGCAGTGCCCGGTTCTCCAGTTGATTCGAATTATTTTATCATGGTCTGCACAGCAGGTGGAGAAAGAGGACCCGTAATCCTTTCCGCCGGCGATTTTCTCGAAGTGCAGCTGCAGCATTATTGTTGTTTTGATAAAAGAGGTGCATGAATAACGCCCTACTCCTTTGGTCCAAGCTCATGCTGACAAGTCAACAAGTGCACTGAGACTGATCAGGTGTGTGAGACTATGAATCACGATCACTGATCGGGCACCTGGTAGCCATAGTTAGAACTGGACGGTGGCGCTGTGACGCATGGGAATCATGCACCCCATACTGTGGACATTAATGCTGCAAAGTTTGGTACTCGTACGGTGGTTTACGTGTTATAACGTGTTAAATAGGGAAGGTTTAGTTACAACCACCCAGTATATCTTGAGTACCAGCCCCCTCAACAACAGTGTGTCCAGAACAGCGTCGTCTTTCGTCCAAGTATTCAAAATTCCATAGCGTCTTTGAAACACTTTCAGTTGGACTCTACAGCACAGACTCGATCCTCGCATTTCTGCTGTCATGCTTACATAAAAAGGACTGGTGACACTAGAGAAGTGCTGTGGGACAGGCCACATTGGCATCTTCATTTACAGATGCACGGCACCATAAAATTATCTGTGTTTTCGTACTATTGATTTCGTCTTGTATATTTAATGTAGTTTTGAGTTTTTGCCCTAAACGACGTGACGTGCTGCAGACATTGAATGCTGCCCTTTTAGTCCGATACTGTCGTGTAGTGTCTTACTTTTGTCACTGAAAGAGGGCTGATTGTCTGCCGAGGAAGTGAAACTAAGGTGTCTAATGAATCATTGATGTATTTTAAAAAGGTTGTTGCTACAACGGATATCATTTCTTTATACAGACAATTCGTCGTACAACATAATTACAAGAAAACAATTTCAGAAATTACACCATAATATTGCGTCTTGATTACCAACTGGCAGTGTTGTACCGTGTCTTACCTTTCAGAAATCTAGGAAGACGGAACCTGGCAGTTTATCTAAGATGATGTAAGACATTATTTGTGAAAATAAGGGGCTATATTTTACGTGTAGTATTTTCTCAACCCTTGCTGATTCTGTCAGAAATATCATAACACTGGTGCTAAAATGAGATCTGTACTTCTGTGCATTCGTGATTTTTCGATAGGCTAGAAAATTTTTGGTAAACGTGAGCTAAAAAGTGGGGTAATTCCACACTGTATTTAATGTAAAATTTTTGCTGTTCCAGATAGCATTCCTCCAGCTGTGGCAGCGAGGCGTTTATTTGCTGTTCTTCCACGCCTGTCGTTGCTCGCTGAAGCAGAAAACGAGACCCACACAATCCACCCTTTCGTGAACAGGCAGAGTTCCAATATAAACACTGCAGCGCAAACTGGAGCCAGTCTCCGCCGAAGCTTCTTCGTTAGCACGGAATTTTTCCAGAGAACATGCGCAGACTATGCTTGGTTACCTTGCCGTTTCCATAGCGACCACTGTTATTGAAAAGTGTTAGATTGGTTGGCAACACCACCTCCTTCTTGCTGATTTTCCGATGTTACTCCTCATCAATAGACTTCTATGTTTCGTTTCAAATTAGTTCACTTATGACATATTTTAACTGCGCTTGATTGATAAACTGTTCATGTTCAGAAATAATGATTGCATACAAAACCAATAAATATCTTTTTTTTTTTCTTTCTAATTCGAGATAAATTGTTTCTTGCATCTACCCATTTAGTCAGGGTGCGATTCTTAACTTCATTTTTCAGGCATGGAGAATAGGAGATGATCTTCCAGACAGTTCTGTAACAAAGTTTGTTACACTGAAATTTGTCGCTCTTTTATGTAGTCAGCGAGGCAGATGCTATGGACCATAGTATTGTGGTGTGAAAGTCGCGTTACAAGCTAATTAGAAACATATTAGGAGGGTATTGTGGCGGTTCGGAGTCGTTACTTCTATAACAAATTTTATTCACTAATCTCAGTGAGTTTCTTGGAACCATGAACCTCGTTGAAACGATGTGTAGTGTGGTTTAACCTGGAGAAGTAGTTTAAAAGACAGCATGGCACTTCAGCCAATATTTCTTGCTGCAAAGAGGGTACAATTTCACAGGTTTGACTAAGACTTTTAACTAAACCAAGATCTTGTCTGTCACATCTGTCCTATATTCTCATTTTAACAATATACAAACCGCTACCTAAGTCCATCCTATCACATAGTTATTGATATAAAAACCATATGCTTACTCATAGTACGCATTACGTTTATTCACAAAGCACATTATCTCAACAGGGGTCACATTCTGTCCAAAGAACCACAACTTTTATCATTTAATAAACCGTTGCAACTTTTGCGTAATGATTCTCAGTTTTGTATGCGCGCTCAATATTATACACTTCATTAGTATCCAGTAATATGTAATTTCATATCTCCGACTGCATAGCAAGCCACGGGGTACTTTTTAGCCAGTGGAAGGAAAGTAAAGAAACTTTTTTTAATTTCTCGAAAATTTCAGGAAACGTTATTTATATCTGCTCTTCCTATTTTCCGAACCAGTCAACTTGTCTGTGAGAATAAATTACAAAATTTTTAACAATTACTGGAACACAGAAACATAGGTCCTCAAGCTATTACAGATAAATTACGACCCCTCAAGACGAACACGCACAAATATTTTCCGCTTTCAGATTTATCTATCTCGAACATTCAGTATCCAATCATACTCATAGCTTTTCGCGAACAATGTGGTAATTTCCCTCCCTGACAGTTAGAATTTTCTTTAACTTGATGTTCTCAGAAACTCCAGTAAATTGAAAATAATCTCGTCCTTACTTGACGTGGGACAGAATTAAAGGTTATGCTTCCAGAATTCTGCTACTGGCATCTTACATTAAACATTTACCAATTATGTGACTCACTAATCCATTACACATTATGATTCACACTATCATTTATAATCAATTATTAATTTTTACTGCTGGATTCACCCACTCACTCACTCTCATAGCATAATGAATGAAAATAATAGTGTAAAACATGTAGATATAGTGTTTATTGTTTCAAAACTGAACAGTGTGTATCTTCCACTACCATTTACATAATACTGTCTAATTAACTCTTTAGCGACAAAATGTTTATTTTAAACCATTCTTTGTATTTGCAAAATCATATTAACGTTTCAGGACTTTACATTTAAAATTAGATGTTTTAGGCTTTACGTAATTTTGAATAACTCCAAAATGTTTCAATTATGTCCTTAAAATCGTGCATCATGTAACTGCTGTTATTCTTAAAGACTGTATATAAGTTCACAGCAATTGGTGTGCGGGAAACGACTATTAACACACAGATTGTTGTGTTATTTAAGCAGTATGCAGTACTTGACAAAGTCAGCTATGTGTAAGCACAGAGACGACAAATGGGCAACAGTCCGGCGTAGGACCGCGTTCCGTAGTGTACGACCCTACTCTGACGAATCTTACAGCTTCCTCAGTTAATATCTCTACGCAAGACTACACGTTAACGGAACAACTATGCAGCACACATGGGTCCTTCACCAACCAGCCTCAATAGGTGTTTACAGGAATTTACTTTTCTTAACGTATGGTCTTCGAAGCACGATGAGCACCGACCAATGAGAACTGAGGATGCTGAGACGCTCCACATGGCTTGCAAGTTTGATGGTAAACAAAGCTTTCTTCTCCATTCTGTTCCGTTTGAGCTTTTCTGGTGTTGTGCTTTCTTTATTCCATTCCGCTTGAGCTGTTCTCGAATGAAGGTGTAGTACTGCTCTTGTTTGACATGGTGTGCTTTTGGCGTGACTGTATTGAATTATACAGAGAAAGTTGGAAGGCAGTTCCCGTTTGTATTCATGAAGTTATACTGATAATTGTACACAATGTTTTTCCATATGCCTGCAAGGTAATACAAGATAATATGTTTTCACATATATGATTTGGTGA
This sequence comes from Schistocerca americana, assembly GCF_021461395.2. Lineage (NCBI taxonomy): Eukaryota > Metazoa > Arthropoda > Insecta > Orthoptera > Acrididae > Schistocerca > Schistocerca americana. Next base: position 634,270,582 of record NC_060120.1, on the reverse strand, counting down.
GACATATTTGGAAAGTATTACTCCATGGTTAGTAAAGCAGAATGCATAGCAGAGTGATATTCGCGGTTAGGATTATTGTGCGGCAGCTTCCGTTCTGTTAACATGCTGCATTTGTTCGGTTATATTTGTTTGCAACTGAGTGTAGCAGGCCGGTATTTCATATGCCAAAGAGCGTTTGCACTTTGTATATTTCGTGACTATCCTGAGGAGTAGATCTTTATAAGATAGTGCGGTGTGTACAATGTGACTCATGTAATGTTAAGTTTACTGTCCTATGTAAAAAAAAAAGTATTCATTTGGAGCTAATAATCACAAATAAAAGAGAAATCTTCTATGTTTATTTATATTTTACCCGTTTATCAATTTTATTAAATGATTATTGTTAATTTGCGATTGTACACATCTACATGGCTATTCTGTGAATCACACTTAAGAGCCTCGCAGAGAGTTCATCGAACTGCCTTCTCAGTAGTTCTTTGTAATTCCACTCTCGAAATGCAAGCGGAAAAACGAACACCTCTATATTTCCGTGCGAGATCTGAGTTCCCTTATTTTATTATGTAGGTCGGCGTCAAGAAGATACTTTTACACTCAGAGGAAAAAGTTGGTGATTGATATTTCATGAGAAGACCCCGACGCATCGAGAAACGCCTTTGTTTGAATGATATCCACCTCAAATCCTGTATTGCGTCCGTGACACTCTCTCCCCTATTTCTCGATAGTACAAAACGTACTGACTTCCATTGTACTTTATCGATGTTCTCCGTTAGAATTACATGGTAAGGATCCATTACGGCGCAGCAGTACTCCAAAAGAGAACGGACAAGCGTAGTGTGGGCAGTCTCTTTAGCAGTCCTGTTGCATCTTCTAAGTGTTGTACCAGTAAATGGCAGTCTTTGAATCACTTTCCCCACAACATTTTCTATGTGTTCTTTCCAAATTAATTACTTTGTAACTGTGATACCTAGGTATTCAGTTGAATTAATGCCCTTTAGATTTGATTGGTTTAACATGTAACTGATGTCTGACGGATTCCTTTTAGCGCTCTTGGATGACCTCACACTTTTCATTGTTTACGGTCAATTGCCAATATTCGCAAATCGGTCTGCAGTTGGCTTTGATCTTCTGATAACTTTATTAGCTGATAAACGACAGCATCACCTGCAAACAATCCATGATGACTGCACAGATTGTCTCCTAAATTGTTTATACATATAAGGAGCAACGGGTCTGTAACACTACCTCGGGGAACGCCAGAAATAAGTTCTGTTTTACTCGATGCCTTTCCGTCAATGACTACGAACTGTGAACTGTCTGGCAGGATATCATGAATGCAGTAGCATAACTGAGACGATATTCCATAAGTACACAATCTGATGAGAAGCCGCTTGTGAAGTACGGTGTCAAAAGCCTTCGAGCAATCTATGAGTTTGGAATCTATATATGTTCCAAAATCCTACTGTTATCGACGTAAATGATGTGGGCCTGTAATTTAATGGATTACTACTATTGCCTTTCTTGAATATTGGTGTGGCCTGTGCAACTTTCCAGTCTTTGGGTTCGAAGCTTTCGTCGAACGAACGGTTGTATATCATTGTTAAGTATCGAGCTATTGCATCAGTACACCGTGATAAAAACCTAATTGTTATACGAGTTGGACTGGAAGACTTGCTTTTATTAACTGATTTAAGTTGATTCAATATTCCGAGGATATCTACTTCGAAGTTACTCATATTGGCAGCTGTTTTTGGTACAAATTATGGAATATTTACTTTGTCTTCTTTGGTGAAGGAATTTCGGAAGGCTGTGTTTACTAACTCTGCTTTAGCAGCACTATGACCAATAGTATTTCCATTGTTATGGTGCAGAGAAGGCATTGTTTGTATCTTTATGCTATTATACTTTAGATACCAAGAGAATCTCTTTGGATTTTGTGCCAGGTTTCGAGACAAAGTTTCGTTGTGGAAACTGTTATAAGCATCTCGCATTGAAGTCCATGCTAAATTTGGAGAAACTGTAACAGATCGCCAATCTTGAGGGTTTTGCGTTCTTTTAGATTTGTCACAATTTTTTAGTTTTTGTGCAAGAGTGGTTTGATCAGTTTTGTGTACCAAGGAGGATCCGCTCCGTCGTTTGTTAATTTATGTGGTATAAATCTGTTAGGTGATGTTGACACTATTTGAATTCAAATCACACCTGGTCTATACGTACAGGTGCTTTTGATTTATGGAGGTAATTGAGTATCCGGATAGCATGTAGATATAATGAAAGGCATAAATTGAAGCTGCATAGATTAAAGGAGCTTCAATTGCCACTTACACATTTGTAAAATCACAACAAGCACGCACACAAGTATGATTCTAGGATAATAAATATAAATCGGACTACATTTAATGAAAAAAAGGAAGGTACTGCAGAAAGGTTTGAATAAAACTTAGAAAAACACTCAGCAGTACACACAGTAAATAGCAACAACGAATTCAGAAGATGCTGCAGAGGCTGACAATAACACACAGTAAATTACTTGTTTGACAGAGAAATCAAAGGCAGAAAATACAGCACATTTAAATCCAATAACGATAGCAAAACAAATAATGATAGTAAACCACTAAAAACAATAAACAGTAAACTAAACGTACATAAACAGCAGCTAAGACAGACAAGTATAGTACATGGGTGACTGCACAAGAACAAACGTATACTGAGAAACCCTTAGAATTCTTTAAGAAAAACAATTTTGAAGAGATTGTCGTAACCTGATGTAGGTTGCAACATACTTACTCACAATCTCACACTCAGATCAGAGGTGACACAGGATTTTACAACCTCTGTTTGTTAGCACATGATTTGCTGCATACGGGAGTGAAACGACGACAGGGTCAGCAGGATCAAGCTGAGATTTATTGGATCCCTTTGGTTGTAAACAGTACATAATGACTTGGATATTCGGCTAAGAAGGTAGATATGGTGATGATGAGGAAATGAGACTATGGCTTGGCTTTCCAGTGTGTTTTTTATTTCGTCTTCTCCTATTTGCTATGAACATGCAGAGGAGCACAAACTGTAATTTATTACTTTAGCAAGTGGTAAACGTAGATGGTGCTTACTAGAGTCTCCAAGTAGTAGCCAGAACAATTGCCCTCCCCAGTCTATAACTTTATTAAAATTCGGGTGTGCACATTAATGTGTGGTACTTCAGGACAAGAACCAACGGTAGTGTCGGATTCTATTGTTTTAATCGAACCCTTCGGTTCAAGTACTCATCACAGAGAAGGTGACATGCAGACACACTTACATGTAGACAAATATGTGTTGGGAACACCTTAGAGCGACCTTCAAGAAGAATGGGTATTTCAACAGGGAGATAGATCGTGCATTACGCCCTAGACTTACAACCAGGACGGACAAGGATCGACACCAGTCCAAGGGGAAAGTGTTCTTACCGTTCATAGTAAGGTCACTGACCGCATTTGAAAAATTTTAAGCAAGTACGATGTGGAAACTGTTTTCAGACCCACCACGAAAATAACAAATTGTTTAAGATCCGCAAAAGATAAACCACGTCCTCTAGCTACACCAGGTGTCTATAAAATTCCGTGCAGTTGTGGAAAGATCTATATAGGCACAAAAAAAGAAGCGTCAACACCCGTCTGGGTGAATATAAAAGAAACTGCCGCCTCGGACATATTGATAAATCGGGTGTAGCGGAACATGTGTTTCAGGAAGGTGATCATGAAATAAAGTTTAGTGAGACGACCGTCATAGCAAAGACGTCGCCTTATTATGCGCGAAAGTACAGAGAGAACATTGAGATTGCCAAACATTGCAATAATTTTAATAGAAAAGATGAAGGCATTAAGCTGGATAACATATGGATGTCAACATTGCAGCAACAGCGTGTCAATCGTTTAATTTCAATTGAGAAAGTTGGCAATATCAGAGATCATAGCAAAGCCCACATCACGTGACTGATTTCGGCGCCCTCTGGATGGCTTATATATACAGCGCTCACTCGTGCTCTCGTTGCAGTTCGCCGATTGTCCTCGGAGGATGCCTTCCGCAGTCGAAGGTGAAACGTCAGTGGAGAGTCTCATGTATGGACGACGGCATCTCAGCCCGGAAGTGTTAAGTGATGAACCATAACCCTACTCCACAGATACTTACAGGAAAGCTTTGCAAGTCCTTCTTAGTGTACTTTTTTTACAGATAGTACGTGACTGTGTCGCTTTTTACCTGTAACTCGCAGTCAGTAAGCGTACAGTTAGCGTTCCCCGGTGAGTGTGACCTCTTAATGGACTGATGAATGCAGCTTGCACTATACATCTCTACCTAAGTTACAAGGTTTACAATTAATATTCATGCTTAGATGATTTTTCTTTCTTTTCTGGCGGCCCGCCTTGATTCGGCCATTACAAGCTAAAGACCCAATAGACAATTTCAAGCTGAGTTCAAGGCACAGTTCAAGTGAACTGACTGACTTATTGGTTACTGATAAAGCGAAATAAAGTTGCATATTCATGAAACTAAAAACATCGCAAATGAGGTCACAACTAAAAATTTACGAGGAGGAATGTCCTCTCAGACCTATTGTTAATTCTAGAAATAGCCTGGATTGTTAGTTGACATATAAACTAAATAAGATTTCGAGGAACAATTATACATCTGAAGGAGAGAACGCTGTAGAAAACACCTACGCTGAAGAGGGTGTTACGAAATATTCCTGATCTTAACAACTGCCAGTTATTATCACTAGATGACCACAATTTTTACACAAACACCCCCATATATGAATCAATGGATCTTATTAAACACACTTTTATAAAACATATACAGCTTTCATTGGCCGAAACTACTTAATTCATTAAATTGCTTGAAGTGTTACTAAACTATAACTATTTCACTTTCAAAGAGAAAATGTAGAAACAACCAAATAGTTTAACAATAGGCTCCAGACTACGTGGGGCCATAGCTAGCATCTTCCTTAAGCACCTCGAGCAGAAAATTATTCAATAGCAACATACAATTATTACAAGAAGTTAAGTGGTAGAAAAGCGATGCAGATAACACATTATCAAAAATGGAGGAGCAAACCAAGTAAGAAGCAGATGCACTAATTCAAAAATTCAGCAGCTTGCACCAGGACATTCAATTCACATTTAAATATGGAAGTCAGAATTGAATAAACGTTTTTGACGTCACCCTCACCAATAGAAGCGCTGAACATGGGCCTAAAATTTACAGAAAACTGCAACTACAGATATAAATATCCTCACTTCTTCATGCAACCATCACACACACACATATGGGTCCAAGTTACCCAGAGAACACATAATGTTGTTGAGAAATGAAATGTTTCAAAATGAAGTTGAATTGATTAAACAAGTACCAATTCCAAATGGCTTTGAACTTGCCCTCATAGAAATAAACTTAAGAAAGCTATAAAATTTATAAACAGAAGCAAAAATAAGAACAACAATTAGGTAGACATGGAACATAGTGAATTATATACTTTGTTGCCGTTTCAGAGGAGATTGGCAGCGTACTAACACCATATAATGCAAGAGTTGCTTTCTCTATCAGCAATAAATTAGGTAATAGACTTCCACGCAACATAAATCCAATAAAGACAAGTATTTAAAATCAGGCATGTACAAAACAAAATACAATGAATTTCCTGTATAGTAGGTGGATCAGACTGGACCATGCTTCTGAACTAGATTCAAAGAAAGTATAAATGCGTTTGGGACAACACCCCAAAAAATCTGCCATAGCTGCACATAGAGGCACACGACATGCTTTTGACAACATAAGTAAAAACCTAATAATACTTCAAAGACCAAGCGAACACCACAAACTGAATTTCTACGAAACTCTGGAAATTTTTATACATAATAGAAAACGTGGACAAAACACAGTGACAAAGGACAGTGACAAAGCAGAGTGGATACAAACTTCTTTAGGAGCTTCTCAAACATCTACATTTACATTTATACTCCGCAAGCCACCCAACGGTGTGTGGCGGAGGGCACTTTACGTGCCACTGTCATTACCTCCCTTTCCTGTTCCAGTCGCGTATGGTTCGCGGGAAGAACGACTGTCTGAAAGCCTCCGTGCGCGCTCTAATCTCTCTAATTTTACATTCGTATTCTCCTCGGAAGGTATAAGTAGGGGGAAGCAATATATTCGATACCTCATCCAGAAACGCACCCTCTCGAAACCTGGCGAGCAAGCTACACCGCGATGCAGAGACCTCTCTTGCAGAATCTGCCACTTGAGTTTGTTAAACATCTCCGTAACGCTATCACGGTTACCAAATAACCCTGTGACGAAACGCGCCGCACTTCTTTGGATCTTCTCTATCTCCTCCGTCAACCCGATCTGGTACGGATCCCACACTGATGAGCAATACTCAAGTATAGGTCGAGCAAGTGTTTTGTAAGCCACCTCCTTTGTTGATGGACTACATTTTCTAAGGACTCTCCCAATGAATCTCAACCTGGTACCCGCCTTACCAACAATTAATTTTATATGATCATTCCACTTCAAATCGTTCCGCACGCATACTCCCAGATATTTTACAGAAGTAACTGCTACCAGTGTTTGTTCCGCTATCATATAATCATACAATAAAGGATCCTTCTTTCTATGTATTCGCAATACATTACATTGGTCTATGTTAAGGGTCAGTTGCCACTCCCTGCGCCAAGTGCCTATCCGCTGCAGATCTGCCTGCATTTCGCTACAATTTTCTAATGCTGCAACTTCTCTGTATACTACAGCATCATCTGCGAAAAGCCGCATGGGACTTCCGACACTATCTACTAGGTCATTTATATATATTGTGGCCCGCATCTCGAGGTCGTGCGGTAGCGTTCTTGCTTCCCACGCCCGGGTTCCCGGGTTCGATTCCCGGCGGGGTCAGGGATTTTCTCTGCCTCGTGATGGCTGGGTGTTGTGTGATGTCCTTAGGTTAGTTAGGTTTAAGTAGTTCTAGTTCTAGGGGACTGATGATCATAGATGTTAAGTCCCATAGTGCTGAGAGCCATTTGAACCATATATATTGTGAAAAGCAATGGTACCATAACACTCCCCTGCGGCACGCCAGAGGTTACTTTAACGTCTGTAGACGTCTCTCCATTGATAACAACATGCTGTGTTCTGTTTGCTAAAAACTCTTCAATCCAGCCACACAGCTGATCTGATATTCCGTAGGCTCTTACTTTGTTTATCAGGCGACAGTGCGGAACTGTATCGAACGCCTTCCGGAAGTCAAGAAAAACAGCATCTACCTGGGAGCCTGTATCTAATATTTTCTGGGTCTCATGAACAAATAAAGCGAGTTGGGTCTCACACGATCGCTGTTTCCGGAATCCATGTTGATTCCTACATAGTAGATTCTGAGTTTCCAAAAACGACATGATACTCGAGCAAAAAACATGTTCTAAAATTCTACAACAGATCGACGTCAGAGATACAGGACTATAGTTTTGCGCATCTGCTCGACGACCCTTCTTGAAGACTGGGACTACCTGTGCTCTTTTCCAATCATTCGGAACCTTCCGTTCCTCTAGAGACTTGCGGTACACGGCTGTTAGAAGGGGAGCAAGTTCTTTCGCGTACTCTGTGTACAATCGAATTGGTATCCCGTCAGGTCCAGTGGACTTTCCTCTGTTGAGTGATTCCAGTTGCTTTTCTATTCCTTGGACACTTACTTCGATGTCAGCCATTTTTTCGTTTGTGCGAGGATTTAGAGAAGGAACTGCAGTGCGGTCTTCCTCTGTGAAACAGCTTTGGAAAAAGGTGTTTAGTATTTCAGCTTTACGCGTGTCATCCTCTGTTTCAATGCCATCATCATCCCGGAGTGTCTGGATATGCTGTTTCGAGCCACTTACTGATTTAACGTAAGACTAGAACTTCCTAGGATTTTCTGTCAAGTCGGTACATAGAATTTTACTTTCGAATTCACTGTACGCTTCACGCATAGCCCTCCTTACGCTAACTTTGACATCGTTCAGCTTCTGTTTGTCTGAGAGGTTTTGGCTGCGTTTAAACTTAGAGTGAAGCTCTCTTTGCTTTCGCAGTAGTTTCCTAACTTTATGGTTGTACCACGGTGGGTTTTTCCCGTCCCTCACAGTTTTACTCGGCACGTACCTGTCTAAAACGCATTTTACGATTGCCTTGAACTTTTTCCATAAACACTCAACATTGTCAGTGTCGGAACAGAAATTTTCGTTTTGATCTGTTAGGTAGTCTGAAATCTGCCTTCTATTACTCTTGCTAAACAGATAAACCTTCCTCCCTTTTTTTATATTCCTTCATTCATGGATGCTGCAACGGCCTTATGATCACTTATTCCCTGTTCTGTACATACAGATTCGAAAAGTTCGGGTCTGGTTGTTATCAGTAGATCCAAGATGTTATCTCCACGAGTCGGTTCTCTGTTTAATTGCTCGAGGTAATTTTCGGATAGTGCACTCAGTATAATGTCACTCGATGCTCTGTCCCTACCACCCGTCCTAAACATCTGAGTGTCCCAGTCTATATCTGGTAAATTGAAATCTCCACCTAAGACTATAAGATGCAGAGAAAATTTATGTGAAATGTATTCCAAATTTTCTCTCAGTTGTTCTGCCACTAATGCTGCTGAGTCGGGAGGTCGGTAAAGGGAGCCAATTATTAACCTAGCTCGGTTGTTGAGTGTAACCTCCACCCATAATAATTCACAGGAACTATCCACTTCTATTTCACTACAGGATAAACTACTACTTACAGCGACGAACACTCCACCACCGGTTGCATGCAATCTATCCTTTCTAAACACCGTCTGTACCTCTGTAAAAATTTCGGCAGAATTTATCTCTGGCTTCAACCAGCTTTCTGTACCTATAACGATTTGGGCTTCGGTGCTTTCTATCAGCGCTTGAAGTTCCGGTACTTTACCAACGCAGCTTCGACAGTTTACAATTACAATACCGATTGCTGCTTGGTCCCCGCATGTCCTGACTTTGCCCTGCACCCGTTGAGGCTGTTGCCCTTTCTGTACTTGCCCAAGGCCATCTAACCCAAAAAACCGCCCAGCCCACGCCACACAACCCCTGCTACCTGTGTAGCCGCTTGTTGCGTGTAGTGGAGTCCTGACCTAACCAGCGGAACCCGAAACCCCACCACCCTATGGCGCAAGTCGAGGAATCTGCAGCCCACACGGTTGCAGAACCGTCTCAGCCTCTGATTCAGATCCTCCTCTCGGCTCTGTACCAAAGGTCCGCAGTCAGTCCTGTCGACGATGCTGCAGATGGTGAGCTCTGCTTTCATCCCGCTAGCGAGACTGGCAGTCTTCACCATACCAGATGATGCATTGTAACTTTGGTTACTACCAATTTTTGAATGAACTAAATCATCAAACAGTTCCGAAATCATCATACCGAAATACACCGATGTGACAAAGGTCATAGGATACCGTCTAATATCGTGTTGGACCTGCTTTTTCTTGGCGTAATGCGGCACCTCAATGTGCCATGGACTCAACAAGTCGTTGGAAGTTCCCTGCACAAATATTGAGCCATGCTGCCTCTACAGCTGTTCATAATTACAAAAGTGTTGTCGCGCAGTCCCATAAATGTTCGATGGGATTCATGCCGGGCGATCTGGGTGGCCAAATCAGTCGCTCGAATTGACAAGGAAGTTATTCAAACCAAACGAGAACAACTGTGCCCCGGAAACATAGCGCACTGTCTTAGATCAAACTTCCATAGTTGTTTGGGAACGTGAAGCGCACGAAGGGCTGCAAATGCTAGGACCACAGGACCCAGTTCATTCCATATAAGTACAGCTCACCACCAACTTGCACATTGCCTTGTTAACAGCTTGGTCCGTGGATCCGTGAGGTCTGCGTCACACTCGAACCCTACCATCAGCTCTTACCAAGTGAAATTACGACTCATCTAACAGGCCACGATTTTATAGTTGCCTAGGGTCCAACCGATATAGTCACAAGCCCAGGAAAAGTACTGCAGGCAATGTCGTTTGTTAAGAAAGGCACTCGCGTCGGTCGTCTACTGCCACAGCCCATTAGCCGCAAATTTCGCCGCTCTGCCCGGACGGATACGTTCGTCGCACGTGCCACATTGATTTTTGCAATATTTCACGCAGCTTTGCTTGTCTGTTAGCACTGAAACTCCAAGTAAATGCGGCTACACTCAGTCGTTAAGTGAGGACCGTCGACCACTGCGTTATCATTGGTGAGACGTAACGCCTGAAATTTAGTATCCTCAGCACACTCTTGACACCGTGGATCTCGGAACATTGAATTGCATAACGATTTCCAAAATGTAACATTCCATGCGTCCAGCTCCAACTACCACTTCGCACTCAAAATAAGCTAATTTCCTTCGTGAGGCGATAATCACGTCGGACACCTTTACGCGTAAACAGCTGACTGCTCCATCAATGCCCCGCCCATTTACGTCTTGTTTACGCGGTGTTATCGTCATCTATATATGTGCATCTCACTATCTCCTGACTTTTGTCACCTCAGTGTATTAAAAATAAATATTATGAAATTACCTTAATTTTCAGGTTTCCATTTTGTGCAATAGCAATGTTCTTAACCAATGAGGTTAGAGGTTGTAAAGAATTAAATAACTACATATTTGATAGCTCTGTTTTTGTTTCACAACGTGAGCTAGTACTGGATGCTCTTCGATTTGCAAGGCGCTGTATCTCTACATCTGGGCTCTCTCAGGACTGTTTGCGCCGGCCGGGGTGGCCGAGTGGTTCTAGGTGCTACAGTCTGGAACGGCGCGACCACTACGGCCGCAGGTTCGAATCCTGCCTTGGGCATGGGTGTGTGTGATGTCCTTAGGTTAGTTAGGTTTAAGCAGTTCTAAGTTCTAGGGGACTGATGACCTCAGAAGTTAAGTCCCATAGTCCTCAGAGCCATTTCAACCATTCTTTTTTGAACTGTTTGCGTTATTGGTTCTACAACACCATTAGATATTACATAGCTGCTACTGTTAGTAACACTTTGTTCTACTCTTTTTAGTCTACCATCATGGTTACGCAGTTGTTCACCTACCGCTGTACTACATTGAGTTATGTAATTTTTCAGCTTAGAAAATTTAACAGTCACCTGCACTCCAAATTTCTCACACATATCCTTTCCTTCCTTGATTTGATTTACCATTATTGTGTGACTATCCTCACATTGTTTTTCCACTTTATTTACTTGTTCCTGCATTTCATTTAACTCTGCATTTACTTGTTCCCCTAACCATATGCTGTCATCAGCAACTTCCTTAATCTGAGAGGTCAATTAATTTTTTACTGTTACAGCAGCATTATTACATTCTTGTTTTACTTCATTAATTTCACTTTTTACACTGTCACTAAACAAAGTCATATCGTTTTTCATGAATCTCTTAATTTAGAAATTTTGTTTTCCTTTTTGGATTCCATTTTTACTAACATGTTAGTAAACCCTTCATTAACTTCGAAAACCAATCCATCTATCTCAGCATTTTAAGAAGTCTTTATATCAGAACCCATTTCCTTCATTTTGGTGTTCATGTCCCACAAATATTTGCTAACATTCTGAAACACTATCTTTCTGCTCACAACCAATTGAAAATGCTTCCAGATTTATCTCTGTAACCGTAACAGGTATAAAATAAACATTAACCTTAGATTCTGCTTCACTTTTTTCCTCCCGAATAGGAATAGGTGTGGAGTTTTCAACCTTCGATTCCGTTTTTAGCCTTTGAACACAAAACGATGTAAACTTGTCATTGGTTTCCACCGTTTTCTGTTCATTATCTGTCCCATAATTAGCATTCATTGAATCTGACAAGCCACTGTCATATGCTTGTGATGCATCAAAACTAAAGTCGTTAGCCACTGCATCATCTGCATGTATTACTTTCTCCAAACCTACCCCCACTAATTTGGAAATTTGTGGTAAAGTCCCTACTGAGGTCATCAGTCCCTATGCTTACACACTACTTGATCTAACTTACGCTGAGGACGACACACACAACCATGCCCGAGGAAGGATTCGAACCTTCGACGGGAGGAGCCGCACCGACCGTGACAAGACGCCTGAGACCGCGCGGCTACCCCGGGCGGCCTACCCCCACATTCTCGCCTACTTTTGCAGGTTTATTATTTACCGCCATGTTCGCAAGTTTCTTTCCACACAGACACACACCAAACGAAGTAGAATACAACTTGCCTTTCTCCATCATCGTCAGCACGGCGAAATGTTACAGCGGGTCCGTTCGCCAAGTTCAGCCTCCACAGATGTAGTTTCTGGGTCCACAGTCCGTCCACTGCTGCCAACTGCCGCAGACTCCCGGCTGCTGCTGCTCGTTGTCGCGTGATGTTTAGCTGTTGACGACGTCATCAGTCGCCATCTCCACCGATTGTTCTAGCCGCCAAATCTTCCACTTCGCTATTGCTGTCCTTTCTGAATCACCTTTCCCTTAATCACATGTTTCCTCTGTCTTTCTATCGAAGTTTATTAATGCACGTGTGGGTCTTTCTTTCATCAGGTTAGCTACACTGCTGCTTTTAAAGTTCGCACTCTCTTGAACTTCACATTCCCTGGACGCTAATTACACCAATTGTGGCCGGGCGGGGTCACATCTCCGGCGGTAATTCAAAAGGATACCGCCCTTCGATTGTGCTATTCCAGCACTAATTGAAGCGTTAGGGTTTCAGGTGCCAGCCAGCCAGCCAGCCAGCTTGCCAGCCAGCCAGCCAGCTAGCCAGCCGAGCAGCAACGGTCCAGCCGAGCGGCAGCAGCAGCAGCAGCGGTCCCGGCAGTAGCAGCGGTCCAGCCAGCAGCAGCAGCAGTCCAGTCAGCCAGCCAACCCTCCAGGAGCAGCAGCAGCAGCAGCAGCAGCGGCCCCGGCCCCGCCCGCGGCAGCAGCAGCTGCGGCGTTCCTGCCAGCCGTCGCCAGCGCCAGCAACGTGGGACTCTGGTCTTCGTCCTTCTTCGTCCGTCCCCGGTTTTTTCCTCTCCTTTTCGTCCTGTGCTGTTTTAGTTCATCCCTGACGTCATGTCAGCCCCCATCACCATTGCCACTACTACCACCACTGCCATAGTGTATACTTCGCCCTCTGCCGCCACCACCACCATTACATGGTGTGCCCAGTCACCCCCCCCCCCCCCCACTCTTTCCATCCCTCCTCTTCTAACTCTCCCTTCGCCCTCGCTCTTTGTCGCCCCTCCCCAGCTTCTTCCTCCCACTTCTCTCCCTCTGATCCATTCCCCCACTCCCCCAGCCTGTCACTGCAGCTCCAGCTAGGGTGGTGGCCCGTCAGGCCACTGCCCATGCCCAGCTCTCCCCATCGCTTTTGCCATCACCGCCACCACGATCGCCATCGCCGTCGCCTTCGCCGTCGCCGTCGCCGTCGCCGTCGCCTTCACCATCTCCGGCGGCGACTGCTGTGTCCACGCCGGGACCTGCCACTTCCCGCCACCTCCCTATAGCTCCCGTCCCTCATGTCACCACCCACCCTTCTGCCGCTGTTAAATGCCCAAGTGGCACCACCACCTCCTCCGCTCCCAAAAAGGCCCTGCCCCATCCTCCTTTGCCCCCCCCCCCCCAGGATGCCTTGGATGTCTCCCCACCTGGCCCTGCTCCCTCCCCCTCCTCCTCCTCCTCCTCCCCCCCTCTTTGTACATATACCTCATCCCAATCCTTCCCTTTTCGAGGCCCGGAACCTCTCCCTCCTCCCCCGCCATCTCACTCCTCACTTGCAGACGGGATTCGGTTCTCATCTCCTCCCCTAGCCCCACCCTCCACACTGACATCCTCTCCCGCCTCCCCATCACCCGGTTGGGCCCCAATGCCTCCCTTACCTCTGCTCCTTCTCCATCTCCTACCTGCTACCCCAGCCCCCGCGTCACCTGCCGACCCTCACCGCCATGATCACTCGGCTTAGACCGACGATCACGGAGGACGAGGTGTTGGCAGAGCTCAAGGCGCATCCCTCGCTAGAGGTGTGGGCGGTCCGCTGCATTTTTAACTCGGCCAACCCCACCCACCTTATGCAGGTTATCTCCGAGGACGCCCCTCCATTGACCGTCACCTGAAAGATGGTGCTCTCCTCTTCAACCAGCGATATAAGGTCGACCCCTCCTGTTCCCCTCCTCAATCCCTACACTGCCACAGGTGTCTGCACTACAATACACACCCAACAGCTGAGTCCCGCGAGGCCCCCACCTGCCCACATTGTAGGCAAGAGCACTTCCTCCAGCAGTGCCCTAACCTTCAATCCCCTCCCTCCTGTAATACCTGCAATCTCACCCATCCCACCTACTCCCAAAACCTTAAAGCCCAACCCCCTCTGACCACTCCTGAACTCACTGTCCCTGTCCATCCTCTGGACGCCCCCACCCTTCCTGGCAATTCCCTTCATCCCCCCCCCCCCCCACACCGCTGAGGACATCATCAGGTTCCTCATAATTGTCCTGAAAAACGTCCACCCTTTCCAGCACCCTCACACCCTCCAACAGGTCTCCCTCGCCACCCGTTCTGTCTTCCACCTAAAAATGTATGCCACCTACTCCCACAACCATTACCATTTCACCTTCTCCTGTCTTGACACCCTCGTCTAAATCCCTGTCTTGGCACGACAGCACCGTATCGTGTTCGACAACATCCATTCCCTTCCTGTCAACAAGAACCTCTTAATGCACACCCTCGCAGCCCACCACGTGGATGCCTTCCTCCTCAACGAAACCTTCCTCTAACCCCACCACACCATCCACACTTCGCCCTACCTTCTCCACCGCTCCGATAATCCCCTCCTGATTGCGCATGGTGAAGTTGCCATTGGTCACCACCGCCAGATCCCGGTTCGGCTCCAACCTCTACTTCCCGACCCCACCGAACACCTGATCCTTAGTCTCTTCTTCCCCGGCCTTACCATCACCTGTGCCACCATCTATGTCCGCCCTAACGCCCCTATTCCTTTCGACTTCCTCTCCCACATTGTTCGTACCTACTCCTCCTACGTGATCGCCACTGACCTCAACATCCATAGTCGTTCCGCCACCCAGTTATGGGGGTGGCATCGGTTCCTCTCCACCCTCCAAGGCGACCTCATCCCCATTCCCCAGCACACCTGCCCTGAATCCAACTCCACTCCCGATGTCATCCTCTCCTCCCCCAACCTCCTTGGCCGCATAGCGGTGGATGTCCTGGACCCCATTGGTAGCGACCATCTCCCTGTCCTCCTCACCATTTCAGACGGTCATCGCCCCCACCCCGAACCTCATGATGACCCTCCCCCTAAGTATGTCCATGACTATTCCTGTTCCGACTGGAATGCCTACCGGGATTCCCTCTCCACCCAGGTCGAAGGCCACCTCTTCACCTACCACCACCCTGACAATGTTACCCACGCCGCTGCCTTTCTCCAGCAGACCTTGTCTGAGGCCATGGAGGCCCACGTCCCTACTGTCGCCATCCACCCCCACCGTCCTACCTTACCCCCACAGGCTGTCCTCCTCCCCTGTGAATCCCGCTGTCTCTACTGTGCCTTCCTCCACACGCATGACCCGGACACACTACGACACCACCGGCAACTCCAGTGACACATCCAAAACTTGCTCGCGGCTAAGAAACGCTGGGACTGGCGACAGACATGCACCCGTTTAAATGCTACCCTACCTACAAACTCGTCCAAGTTCTGGTCAGCCTTCCATCGCCTTACCGGAACTAAACCCTCCCCCTACTATCCTCTTCTCCACAATGATCACCCATTCCCTGACACCCTTAGTAAGGCCAATCACTTTGCCTCCTACCTTTCTGATGTCTTTTCCATCCCCGACAATCCCCAGTTCGATTACTCCCTCTTCCTGGATGTTCGCGAACTGACACCACTGTCCCTCCCCTTGCACCTGGTTTCCAGAAATTGGACAACATTGCACACACAGAACTGAATGCCCCTATCACTACACAGGATCTCATTGCTACACTCCGCACAAAAACACAACACCGCTCCTGGTCACGATCGTGTCACCTACCACCACCTTCGTGAAGCTCCTGTCTCTTTCCTCTCCACCCTGGCCAGGCTCTCCAATGCAGTTCTGTCCACCAGCTACTATCCCGACCTGTGGAAAACTTCCCGTATCCTGATGTTCCGCCGGCCGCTGTGGCCGTGCGGTTAAAGGCGCTTCAGTCTGCAACTGCGTGACTGCTATGGTCGCAGGTTCGAATCCTGCCTCGGGCATGGATGTGTGTGATGTCCTTAGGTTAGTTAGGTTTAATTAGTTGTAAGTTCTAGGCGACTGATGACCTCAGAAGTTGTCACATAGTGCTCAGAGCCATTTTTGAACCTGATTTTCCTTAAACCCGGTAAACTGCCGTCCGCTGTCTCCTCCGACCATCCCATCAGCCTTACCTTGGTCTTCAGCAAGGTCCTGGAATCCATCCACCAGCATCTCCACCAGCACCGCCTCCTTCCCGTTACCCAGTGTGGCTTTCAGCCGTCCAGCTCTTCCGATGATCTTCTCCTCCACCTCACTCATCTCCTTTCCAAACAGCTTAATTCCCGTCGCTCCGAAATCTTACTCTCCCTGGACCTCGAATGTGCCTATGACTGTGTATGCATTCTGGTCTCCTCTTCAAGCTCCAAACCTTCGCCCTTCCCATTAACTACGTCCGTCTGATCAGCTCCTTTCTCTCCCACCGTCCTTACTACGTCACCATCCATAACACGGATTCCTACACCTTTTTTCCCTCCGCTGGTGTGCCCCAAGGCTCCGTCCTCTCTCCCCTTCTGCACCTTTTGTATACGGCGGACATGCCGCCGCCGTCACCCCCCGTCCACCTTCTCCAGTTTGCCGATAACACTGCCTTCCTTGCCCTCGCCCCCACCCTGCAGCGTTCCCAACACCTTCTCCAATCCCATCTTGAGCGGTTCACTGCTTGGTGCAACCAGTGGTTGCTCAAGGTCAATCCCTCAAAAACCCAGGCGATCATTGTAGGCAAAACCACCCCTTTCTTCCTCCTCCTTGACTTCTATCTCACCATCTATGGCCGTCCTATCGCTCTCGCCCCCACCCTTAAGTACCTTGGCGTCACCCTCGACCATCGCCTCTCCTGGACCCCCCATCTCTGGACAATCCAAGCCAAGGCACGCTCCCGACTCTGTCTCCTCAAGCTCCTTTCCGGCCGTACGTGGGGTCTGTACCCCTCCACCATCCTCCACACCTATAAATACCTCATCCGCCCTATCCTCTGTTATGCCCATCCTGCCTGCATCTCTGCCCCCCCAACTTTTACAAGTCCCTTCAGATCCTTGAACACCATGCTCTCCACCTCGCCTATCGCATCCGTCTCTCCTCCCCCACGTGGATCCTGTACGACCTCATTCCATTCCCCCACCTCCGCCTTTTCCTTGAAGGGATACGGATCGTCTACACCTCCCATAAACTCGATCCTCCTCACCCGCTTTCCCCCCCATCCTCTCCCACCCCCACTCGCTGCCGCGCCATTATTCCCATGTCTCTTGCTCTCCATCTCTCCACCCTCCTTACCCTCTCCCAAGATGGCTTCCGCCAGCTCCCCCTCCCTGATGATGCCCTCCTCCCCTCCATCTACCCCTCCTACCAACTTTGATCCTCCCTCCCTCTTCCTGTGTTTGCTCCTTTGGGCACCCTCCCTCCCATCTCTCCCCCTTCCCTCCCTCCTCCATTTCTCACCACTCCTCCCCTGGGCTTCCCCTCCCATGGCCCTCTACTCCTTCTCCCATCTCCTCAGCCATTGGCATCTTTGTTCTCCCCTCCCCCCCCCCCCCCCTCACACTTCTTCCCCGGACTTGCACACGCCACGTGGACATTCGCGCGCCGGAGATCATCGCCATCAGTGTCTCGTGTGTGCCGTCCTGTTTAGTGTTCAGTGTTCACCGTCGCACTCAGTCGTGCACCTGTGCCATCGACATCTTCAGTGTTTGTGCGTCGCGTCAACAGTTTGTAGCGTGGATTATCGTCGAGTGTGAACGGCTCCGTGTTTGTCTTTATGTGTCTACTGTTTTATTACCCACCGTTATGTAACTTACGTGTATTCTTTCTGTTGTTTATTTGTCTATTCTATGGCTGAAGGGCGGCGTAACATGCTGCTGACAGCCTGCCAGTTGTACGGGTTTAAAAATAACAATAAAGAAAAAAAACAGGGTGGGATAGGCCGTCTGCGTTTTTTGTTAACGTTATCGTTCAGCCCACCTACCTCGATAGGATTCTTGCCGATGTCCTTCACTTTGTAGTAACAGATACGGGCTAGGAAGTGTAAAGCAGCGTTGATGAAACCGCCACCTAATACCTACCACACAGGGGCCGCATAACTTTAATTGAAAGTCAGGTCCTGAAAAGTCATGATTAAAAGAATCAGGCGTTCTGGATATTCAGTCTACTTGAAGAAATGAGTTTAAAATTAGATTAACACTGCTTTTTATTCATACTGAAACATCTGAAATGGTTATCAAGCCCGTATTTAATATGGTAAAACGTTATCATTCGAAGTTCACTGTCTGTATAACAAATATTCATTCGAAAAACAGCCAGAATTTTAGCAAGTCCGACCCGACTAATTTTCTTCTTTTACCAATCACAGACCCACAACTATTCGCGAGTTTAACATTCGGTCGTTTCAGTGGTCTTCTTCGTAAGAAGTGCTCGCCTAAATATTCCGTACAGAGCACGAAACACGCCTCGCGGCGTTGTTACTACGACTAGAAAGTTCACACGCTCATATCTCCCAAACTATTTAATTTAAAAACACCAAACATTCATTAAAATGTTCGTAACTCCAGTCGCTTCAGTCACGATATGTTGGAACCGAAATTAGGTCACTATTTTCTCATCTTACAGAGTACTTTTAAGGAGCGATCTACCGTCGTGCTATCCGTAGACCGGCTAGCAAGCGAATCCTCTCTCGAGGTACTCTCCTATCTGCCCACTTCTCCATTCACACGGGAACAGCTTAATTCAGATTGGCTGTTGATCTAAACGATCAATCAGAACGTTCCTTCCGTATCATTCTCGCGACAGATCTCGCCTTATCCAATCACTAATTTGATAGTAATTAATGTCAGCAAAACTTAAATTTCTTGTATTTTGTTTAATCAAAATAAACGAAGTGCGAAATATTCCTCAAATTATTCCGCCTCTAATTTCCATTCTGGCTACTTTTATACAAAAGCAAGCACACACCGACATACGTCACCTGACTCGTGGTTGCAGCAAAACTTTCACACGGTTCGTTTGTACGAAATATTAAATTTTAATGTATGTCCCACATACACTCTCTCAATTATTCTCACGCACCCACACGGCAAAATATAATCACATCATAATTTTGACCGATTTGTATGTTATGTAATGTACAGTGACTAAAGTCTTAAAAGAAAGTTCTAATTAATTGATTTTTATGCACTAATAACTTTGGAATGGCTTCAAATGATAATGAAAGTCCATTTGTTATTGTTCCTAACTTGGTTTTAAAAAACAAGTGTAGGTTTTAGCAGTTTTAGGTAATTCTTTTTATCTCCAGAACTGTAATAAATAAAAATCTGAAATTTTGACAGCATCATTCCAACGTACCGAATTTGAACAGACCCAGATAATAACTAATATGGATTATTTAGATTCATAGAGGGTATGAATCTTCGTACCGACTAAATGTGACGGTATGCAGTTCTCACGGCAGGCAGCGTCAGCGGAAAAAAAAACAGAAAAACGTAGTCACCCTGCAGCCACTGTACTAGACGGCTGTGTGCCAAAATACATCTCTAGGCGGTGGTAGGTGCTGTTATCAGTGCTCCAAGACGCGGCTGAAGCAGTGGCAAGTTACAACAACTAGCACTATCTGAAGATTTTGATCAGATATATCGATAAAATATTGTGGCATTCGCGCTATATGATCCGACGCCCAACCCGAGAAGAGCATTTGCAACAAATCCGCCAGGAAAGCCTACGAAAGCCTACGAAAATGTGTATTTATGACGAACCTCATTGTTCTTTCTGGTGGATCCAGTAAGTAGCTTTATTATTGGTTTAAATTTGTACTCCTAGTGCGACATCATGTTAACAAGTGTTGATTATACCTTACGTTTAGCGAAATGAAACTCTAAACAACAGCAGGCTACATACAGCTAACAAAAATGTAATCTATCTCATTGATCCACCTGAAGATAATGGTCTAAGTCCTCGAAACGCATCTTGAGAGTAAGTGACACAGTAATTGTTTTAATTTATCTTTTAATACAGTTAGAATGAAGCAAGTTATTAAGCGCATAATGCATAAGTGATAACAGTTAATCCTTGGCTTCACAGTCAATATACAGAAAGTACAATTATTAAATTATCATGCAAAAAAACTTGAGATAATCTGTAATATTGTTATGTTACAGGCCAGATAACAGAGAAAATGGGCCAGTGTTCCGGTGCCAGTAACTTGTGTTCGAGGCGTGTTATGCTTGTATAAAGGCTTGTAATTTCCGCAGCACGATATGCATTTTCCGCCATCTGCTGCAAAGAAACTTCTGGCAGTAGTGGCAGGAGGTAGTACTTTATTGAGGAGCACTGTTGACAGGAGCAGTAATTTGCCAGTTAAAACGCCTGAGACCTGCTCCAGACTAGGAAAAAATTTAAATTACGTTGTAGAGCGATACTGAGTTCCGAAATCGATGAGTCAGCCAGCAACACCCGCGTTGTTGTGAGAGCGATGTCCCCTCTGGGGTAAAGGGAAGGGGTTTCTGAAATGTATTCTTGATGACAGGAGTGAGTGATATTTCATGTTCAACAAAGTTGCTTTCGAATGTGGGGGAGGTTACAAGCATCGGAAGCCTTCCGCAGATGTGTAATTCTGTTTCGTCACTTTTTGGCTCTTCTCGGCGAGTGTTCCAGTTTGGTGAAAGCAGGCGTCCTGTGGAGGAGGAGACTTCTGGACAGAGCATGTGGACATTAGCTTGCTGTGGGGGGGGGGGGGGGGGGGGTGGAAGAAAGAAGTGACGGACTTGGAGCGGTTTAATTGTTGAAGCCAATAAAATCCGCTTGTGTCGGAGGGAATATAAGTGAAGCACATTTATGAAATAATTTTTTCCTGTTAACTCGAATGTGTTATTGGTGGATGTTGTTAGGAGTCAACTGGAGACAATGTATGAACTGTTAGTGGTGTCAATATTCCAATCCATTGATCGCACCTCGGAATCTTCCTGAATAGGCTTTTAATTATTGGGATTTTAATTACTGTTTCATTAGTCCAAGCAAACGGGAGACCGTTATTCAGATTGATTTAACTGTGTGGGCACGTCTGTGTTGGTCAGACTGTGGGCAATACTGAAGGCACCGTATTGAACTCTAAAGATGTTTCCATTTGCGGTTGGTTTAGAAAAAAGTGGTAGCAGAATTTGCCTTGGAAAATATATGTCAAATTTCATTCGACGAAGCATTACTCATTAAACAGACGTATGATTTCTAGGATAGCGCCATAAAATCAGCGAGTGAGAGATAAATTTCTGAAAATCGCTAATAATAGAGACGGTTCAGTTTAGTTAATGACGCATTGGCACTTGCTCATCGGAAGGATGAAGCAGGCTCGGTGGTCTTGCAAACAAGACATTACTTTATGTAGCACTTGACTGAGCACATGTAACGCAACACGCATTTAGCGCCCGATATATAAGAATGGCAACAGCAGCCATACGACGGTCACCATTTGATAATGGCCGACGAGTGCTCGGTCGAAAGCTCGTGCGTTTTAAACAACTTGAGGCGGCTGGAAGCACGGAGAATTTTATCAATATGTATCTCCGTGAAACGATGCATACAAAATGATTAAATGATTTGTAGGGCTTGAGCTGGGGTACAAAGTAATGTACTTGTGAGCCTTAGGGTGTTGATCCATGGTCCAGCAGTAATGTGTTTGATTAGTAATCAAAACGTACTCGGTACCGACTTCTAAACCCCGCCACCGCTGAAATTTTGAGTAAAAATCATAAGCATCGGTGGCCGAACAGACCAGACAGAGGTTCAAGGACCTATTTTGCCATTGGGGTGGGAAACTGCTCCTAAAGATCTAACAATTACCAACGATCAACGGCATGAGGACGTGGAAAGACACATATTGTGTATCCACAGGACATGTGGCTTATACCTGAAAATGTGTCATAATGATATCTCCACTGCTCCACTGGCGAAAGATTATGGAGTAGTCCCAAATTTCGATCTTCGGGAAGGCATTGATAAAGGGGAGGTGACCGTGAAAAAAAGTTTGAATAACCAACAACAGCATAGCGTTCTACGAATCTGGACGTGAAATATGTTTGAACACGGTAGGGAAGCTAAAAATATCTGAAAATGGCAGTGTTAAGGCTCGATCTACATGTAGTAGGGGTCAATGAAGTGAAATAGAAAGAAGACAAGGATTTCTGGTCAGACGAGTAAAAATAGAAAGAGCAGCAGAAAACCGTATAACGGGAGGAGGATTCATTATGAATTAGAGTGAGTGTGCTACTGTGAACAGTCCAGTGACAGGATTGTTCTCATCAGAATCGACAGCAAACCAACACCGACAACGATAGTTGTTATACATGCCGACGTCGCAAGCTGAAGATGAAGAGGTAGGAAAAGTATATGTATAAGGAACGGATAATTCAGATCGTAGAGTGAAATGAAAATCTAATAGTCATGGGAAACTGAAGTGCGGTTGTAGGGGGAGGAGTAGAAGAAACGGTTACGGGAGAATGTGGGCTTCGTACTAGGAATGAGACAGGAGAAACACTAATTGAGTTCTGCAAATAGTAATAGCGAATACTCTGTTTAAGACTCACAAGCGGAGGGCGTATACTTGGCAAAGGCCGGGAGGTACGGGTAGTTTAAGTTATATAAATTCCTAAATCAGACACTGGATCGTAAGGGGCAGTCTGGAGCGGATAAGGGTAACATCACAGTATAGTAGTGGTGAAGAGGAGGCTTAAGTTTAAGAGATTATCCAATAAGAATCAGTATACAAAGAAGTGGGATATGGAAGTACTAAGGAATGACGAGATACGCTTGAAGATCCCTAAGGCTATAGATACAGCAACAAGGAATAGCTCAGTAGGCAGTACAGTTTGGGAGAAATGGAAATCTCTAAAAAGGGCAATCGCAGAAGTCGGAAAGAAATAACATAGGCAAAAAGAATGTAACTGCTAAAAAACCATTGGTAACAGGAGAAATACTTCAGTTGATCGTTGAAAGAAGATAGCACAAAACTGTTCAGTGAAATTTAGGTATACAGGAACACAAGTCGCTGAGGGATGAAATAAATAGGAAGTGCAGAGAAGCTAAAACGAAATAGTTGCATGAAAAATTTGATCAAATCGAAAAGGAAATGATTGTGGAAGGACAGACTCAGCGTGCAGGAAAGTCAAAACAACAGTCGAAGTTTGGGAGAAATGGACATCTCTAAAAAGGGCAATCGCAGAAGTCGGAAAGAAATAACATAGGCAAAAAGAATGTAACTGCTAAAAAACCATTGGTAACAGGAGAAATACTTCAGTTGATCGTTGAAAGAAGATAGCACAAAACTGTTCAGTGAAATTTAGGTATACAGGAACACAAGTCGCTGAGGGATGAAATAAATAGGAAGTGCAGAGAAGCTAAAACGAAATAGTTGCATGAAAAATTTGAGCAAATCGAAAAGGAAATGATTGTGGAAGGACAGACTCAGCGTGCAGGAAAGTCAAAACAACAGTCGAAGTTTGGGAGAAATGGACATCTCTAAAAAGGGCAATCGCAGAAGTCGGAAAGAAATAACATAGGCAAAAAGAATGTAACTGCGAAAAAACCAATGGTAACAGGAGAAATACTTCAGTTGATCGTTGAAAGAAGATAGCACAAAACTGTTCAGTGAAATTTAGGTATACGGGAACACAAGTCGCTGAGGGATGAAATAAATAGGAAGTGCAGAGAAGCTAAACCGAAATAGTTGCATGAAAAATTTGAGCAAATCGAAAAGGAAATGATTGTGGAAGGACAGACTCAGCGTGCAGGAAAGTCAAAACAACCTTCGCTGAAATATAAAGCAAGGGTGGTATCATTAAAAGTATAACTGGAATTCCACTTTTAAATGTAGAGGAGAGAGCGGATGGCTGGAAATAGGGACGGTGAAGACTTGTCTGATGTGCTAGAAGAAGAAACAGGAGTATAAGAAGACATAAGGGATCCAGGATTAGAATCAGAATTAAAACGAGCTTTGGAAGGCTTAATATCAAATAAGGCTGAATGAACAGATAACATACCATCAGAATTTCTAAAATCATTGGGAAATGTGGCAGCAAAACGAATAATCATGTTGTTGGGTGGAATGTACGAGTCTGGCGACATCCCATCTAACTTTTCCAGAAATATCATCCACAAAATTCCGAAGAATGAAAGAAGTGACAACTGAGAGAAATATCGCACAGTCACTTAACAGGTCATGCATCCAAGTTGCTGACAAGAATTATATACAAAAGAGTGGAAAATAAAATAGGGGATTTTTGTGGAGGATCATTTTGGCCTTAGGAAAGGTGAAGGCACCAAAGAGGCAGTTCTGACGTTGCGGTTGATAATGCAAGTAAGAGTAAAGAAAAACCAAGACACGTTCATTGATCTATCGTCTGGAGAAAGCGTTCGACAGAGTCAAATGTTGCAAGATGTTCGAAGTTATGTGTAAAATGGAGGTAAACTGTAGGGAGGGACGGGTGATGCACAGCATGTACAAGATCCAAGAGGGAATAATAAGAGTGGAAGACCAAGAAGGAAATGCTCGGACTAGAAGGGTGTAGGACAGAGATGTAGTTTCTCGGCACCTACTGTTCAATCTGTACATCGAGGAAATAATGACGAAAATAAAAGAAAGGTTCAAGAGTGGAATTAAAATTGAAGGTGAAAGGATATCAGTGATAATATTGGCTGATGATATTAAAAAGTATTACAGCATATGGTCTGCTGCTCATTTTAAAAATTAGATCTCTTGGTCGTACAGAAAGCATTTCATTTACACACCGCCCACAAATATTTATTCTCCATCTTGCATTCTTCAAGTATGAATTATTGATCTTAATACAATAATACTGCACACCTATTTTGAAAACACTGTTAAAGAAACTGAAAGCAGAAATGAGAACAGCGAGAAACTTAACATCTGGGTTGGTAGTCACAAAGTAGGTGAAGTTTAGTAATTGTGCTACCTAGGCAGCAAAATAACCAATGACGGACGGAGCAAGGAGGACATCAATATCAGATTAATGGTGGCAAGAAAAATCTGCTAGTAATTTGAAGAAGAAATTTCTGAGAATTTACTTTTAGAGGACAGAATTGCGTGGTAATGATACACAGACTGTGTGAAAACTGAGCAGAAGAGAGTCGAAGCTTTCAGATGTGATGCTACGTACGAATAATTGGTGAAATCTGTTATGACATGAGGGAATAACTTTCATGTTACTATAGGGAGCTGCGGAGAGTAAAAACTGTAGAGGCAGACAGAGACTGGAATATATCAAGTAACTAAATAAGGACGTAGGTTGCAAGTGCTACTCTTACATGAACAGGCTGGCACAGGAGAGGGATTCGTGATGGGCAGCATCAAACCGGTCAGAAGATTTGTGAATGAAAAATAAATAAATAAATGAAATAAATATATAAAATAAAAAAGAAAATTTTTCGGGACTGGAACGTTAGTCATCAGAAATCGCAGAGAAGGTAGGGAAACAGACGATTTCAGATTCTAAGAATTTCAATTTAAGTTCACGGGGCAGTCTTAGTGGAATGAAGTGTTTTGTGTCATCCGGATCATGATTCACACTGCGTCCTAACCCTAGGGTGTCGGACTGTGAAGTGTTATTTCGTGACTCGGAACAACTATTCTTTTCGACGGCGAAAAACCGTTGCGCGCGCCTGGCGCTGTGAAGCTGACAGGGCAGGGCAGAGCACACCAGAGCTCCCCAGGGAGCGACGGAAATCAATCGCCGCGCGGCTCGCGGCTCGTGTGGCGAAGCGGGCGATGGAAGACGGTCGGCGTGCAAGAGAGAGTCGGAGGAAACTGCCGCACAACGGATCGCCGTAGATCCCAGAGTCACTCACTGCGCCGGAGGCGACAGTAACGCAGCCTGTGCTGGTCTGGCAAGGCCAAATAAAACTGTTTTTGCTTGAGTCATACGGAGTATCTTCGCAAGTACGGGATTGGGTCGACGAGTAATTGACTAATGGAACACCGTGTGCTATATTCAAGGGCGAATTTTCCACAGAAATTAGAGTAACACCGAGTGCGCACAGAGTAGGCTTAGTAGAGTCCCTACTGTTTTCCGTTTGCGGAAACGATTTGTTGGATAGAATCAGCAGCGCTATGGGAATGCTCTTGTGTACGGGAAAGTAGCGTCGCTACGCAGTCGTAAAGAACTGCTGAGATATTTGGACAAAACTTCCTATTACTATAATAATTGGCAGCTGTTTTTAAATGTGGATAAATGTAAGGTAACCCCTTTAATAAACAAAAAGAATGGAGTGCTACAGAGTGCCGCAGTGAATCGGGCTATTTCCAATACTACCAATGGTTTGGCAGCAGTGAGGAGCGCGATGCTATCGCCGTGCAGAAAACTTTAAAGCATTATTTGTTCCCCCTCCCTCGGGCATGGGTGTGTGTGTGTTGTCCTTAGCGTGAGTTGGTTTAAGTTAGATTAAGTAGTGTGCAAGCTTAGGGACCGATGACATCAGCAGTTTGATCCCATAAGACCTTACCACAAATTTCCAATTTCCATTGTTTGTTAGTTACAATGGAGTTGGGAGCAGGAGCGCAACATGGTTACGCTGCAAGGGCGTTTTACAAAAAACGTCGACCCGTGATCGCTCAGCGTGAGGTGTCCCATCATCCCGTGACGTCAAGACCTGGGTATAAAATTTTGAGACCTCTGGTTCGACAGTAAATAAGAGAGAGACGATAATGGAAAAAAAATGTGTGCACTTGAGAACATGGCGGCATTGAGAAAGGCCACTCAAACGAGTTGACGCCACTCTGTGCGTCATCATTCTCTGGCACTCGAGCTTTCAGACCGCTAGATTAACGAAAAGATTTTCATTTATATGCCTACAAGATTCAAAGTTTTCATGCACTACAGGAGTGGGACTGTGGAAACATACTTCAGTTTTGCGTCACATTTGCAGTGGATTAATGGAAAACAGAATCTTGGGTTACAACTTAATGATGAAGGATGAAGCCCGTTTCCATTTGTCAGCGTACGTTAACAAACAAAATTTCATATAATAGACCAAATTTCGTGTGGTTTCTGCTTCCATTCTTATGAACCAGAGCTACCACTTGTGACGTCACTGGTGCACAGTCCAGTGCCATATACGAGTAATGTCTGGGTTGCGAGACCACCACGCCCTCTTCAGGTTTCCGATGATCAGGTCCTAGTGTGTGCTTAACTGCACAACATCGTCTTTAGTGAAAGTGTTTTAAGAAATTTTTATCTCAATCGCTTCTTTTGTGAGGCCGTCATAGAAACCATTTGTCTGTTTAATAACAGATATTTTGTCGAATGACATTTGGTCTCCGTTTTCCAGGGGATGTTCTGCTACGACTGTTTTCTAAGTTTACCTTTGGCAAAAACAGTACTAGTGTTCTATACGGCACACTGTCTCACCAACATAAAACTGCCAACATGATTAAGTCATTGAAAATAATGGTTTCCAGGCCGCTTTGATCACCGAGAAAATGATTAAAAGCCAATAATTAAAAGCTAATTCAACAAGTTTCCGAGATAATTAAAAGCCAATTCAACAAGTTTCCGAGATGCAATCGATGGATTGGAAACCCTACAGAAATACGCGAGAAACCACTCCACTGTTTCAAAGTTACTGTATGGTGTGTCACACCTTCTTTGCTACTATTGGTCCGTACTTCTTTGAAGAGTAGAGGGAAAGGGCTGTAACTCTGATATGAGAACGCTATTATCACGTGTTGAACTTCTGAACTGCAGTTGCTCATCTGCCTGTGAACAAAACGTGTCCTTCCAACAAGATGTCACAGCGCATGAAATACTAAAGGAAACTGTGAAGAACCTTTTTGCGATTCAGGTAATCTCGGTACACGGGGATATCGGATAGCCCGCGAGATCCCCGGCCTTTCGACCTATGATCTATTTCTGAAGAGCTACTTGAAATCAAAATTATTTAGTTCTCCAGCATCACACACAATTCAGGAGTTGAAACGTAGAATTCAGCAAGAAATATAAGAATTCCCATGGACATGTTGCAACAGGTAATTGGCGATATCAGCAGAAGACTTGCCGAGTGCGCACGGAGGGATGGGGGAGGGGGGAATATAAAATACGTTATTTTTGGAAAAAAAATAATGCTTTTAGTTCCTTCAGTTTCAAAACTAAATTATTTTATGTATTCGTGTGTATTTCAAGTATATAAAGCTGCTGATAGCACTTTCAAAATCGCTCGATTCGTTGCTGCATACTGTATCTTATTAGAAGGTTAATAATGTATGTCTTGAAAACGTCATATCGTGTAAATATCTATTAATAATACTAGCTTAGGGCCCGTTGATTCACTCACATAAGCTATGAGACCTGCAGAGATTTTTTTATTTTTATTTAATCGAATTTTCATGTTGTTCACTAACTACAAATCCTTGTAAGCTTCACATGCTAATTAAGGGCATATAAGATGGTCTTTTCCGAATGTACTTCTGACCAAAAATCGATTCTGGTAGCTGGAGTCCGAAGTTTTTGTTAAATATGCCTTTTACATTCTCATCTACATCTACGTGTTTACTCTGCTACTCACAATAAAGTTCCTGGCAGAGGGTTCAATGAACCACCTTCAAGCTGTCTCTCTACCGTTCCACTCTCGAACGGCGCGCGGGAAAACGCGCACTTAAATTTTTCTGTGCGTGCCCTGATTTCTCGTGATGATCATTTCTCCCTATGTAGGTGGGTACCAACAGAATGTTTTCGCAATCGGAGGAGAAAATTGGCGATTGAAATTTCATGAAAAGATGCAGTCGCAACGAAAAACGCCTTTGTTTTAATGATAGCCACTCCAATTCACTTATAATGTCTGTGGCACTATCTCCCCTGCTTCGCGATGGTACAAAACGAGCTGCCCTTTTTTGTACTCTTTCGATGTCATCCTTCAGCCCCACCTGATGCGGATCCCATAACGCACAGCAATACTCCAGAATATGGCGGACAAGCGTGGTGCAAGCAGTCTCTTTAGTAGACCTGTTGCACCTTCTAAGTGTTTACCAATGAACCGCAGTCTTTGGTTTGCTCTACCCACAACAATCTATCTGACCATTCCTATTTAGGTTATTTGTGATGGTAATCCCTAAGTATTTAGTTGAATTTACAGCCTCAAGATTTGTGTGATTTATCACGTAATCGAAATTTAGCGTATTTATTTTAGTACTCATGTGAATAAATTCACGCTTTTCTTTATTCAGGGCCAATTGCCACTTTTAGCTCCACACAGATATCTTATCTAAATCATTTTGCAATTCGTTTTGATCATCTGATGATTTAACAAGACGGTAAATGACAGCATCATCTGCAAACAATGTAAGAAGGCTACTCAGATTGTCTCCTATGTCGTTAATATAGATAAGGAACAATAGAGGGCTTGGGGAACTCCGGATATTTCATCTGCTTTACTCGATGATTTTCCGTCTGTTACTACGAACTGAGACTTCTCTGACAGGAAATCACGAATCCAGTCACACAACAGAGGCGATATTCCATAGGCATGCAGTTTGGTTAGAAGACGCTTGTGAGCGACGATGTGAAAAGCCTTCTGGAAATCTAAAAAAAAAAAGGAATCAATTTGACATTCCTTGTCGATAGTACTCATTACTTCTTGAGTATAAAGAGGTAGTTGTATTTCACAAGAACGATATTTTCTGAATCCGTACAATGTGTCGAGGTATTTCATAATGTTCGAACACAGTGTATGTTCCAAAACCTTACTACAAATCGACGTTAGTGATATGGGTCTGTAATTCTGCGGATTACTCTTACGTCCCTTCTTGGGTATTGGTGTGACACGGGCAATTTTCCAATCTTTCGGTACGGATCTTTCTGTGAGCGAGTGGTTTTATATAACTGCTAAATAGGGAGCTATTCCATCAGTACATTCAGAAAGGAACCTGACTGGTATACAATCTGGACGGAGGCCTTGCCTTTGTTAAGTGATTTAAGCTGCTTTGCTACACTGAGGGTATCTACTTCTATGTTTCTCATCTTGGCAGTTGTTCTTGATAGGAATTCAGGAATACTAATTTCGTCTTCTTTGGTGAAGGAGTTTCGGAAAACCGTGTTTACTAACTCTGCGTTAGTGGCACTGTCATCAGTGACTTCACCGTTATTATCACGCAGTGAAGGTATTGATTGCGTTTTGCCACTGGTGTGCTTTATGTATGACCAGAATCTCTTCGGATTTTCTTCAAGATTCCGAGACAGAGTTTCGTTATGCAAATTATTAAAAGCATCTCGCATTGAAGCCAGTGCTATATTTCGAATTTCTGCGAAACTTTACCAATCTTGGGGATTTTGCGTTTTTTAAAAATTGGCGTGCTTCTTTCGTTGCTTCTGGAACAGCGATCTGACCCATTTTGTGTATGATGGGGGATCAGTACCATCACTTATTGATTTATGTGGTATATATCTCTCAACTGCCGTCGATACTATCTCTTTGACATCATTCCACATCTTTTCTACGCTTACTTAATCAGATGGGAAGGAGCGAAGACCGTCTCTTAGAAAGGCATTAAGAGGATTATTATCAGCTTTTTTTAAATTGATGTACTTTTTGTTTCAGTTGATGGCTGTAGGTGTTATGGAATTCAGCCTAGCAGCAACTCACCCTAGGAGATAAGTCCATAGCAACTTTCATCCCTAACAAATACTTTTTTAGATCGAACCGAGAAATGAGATACCAGCTTTCATGAATTTTGCTTTACATTTTTTCAACGTAACTAACTAATATCTTAAGAATTATTTTCATCCACTCTTGGGCTCCGTTAGGGGGTGAATTTCCAGGAACACTGAGAAACGTATTTTTTAATTTCTAACCGAGAAGTCAAATGTAAATAGTCATAAATGTAACCTTAAAAATACTTCAGTAGTTCTAGAGCAATTATTTATTTTCAAAAAACTTTCACCCATTATTTTTTCCCCTTAGTGGTTGAACTTCCCTGAATGCTGGAACACGTATCTTTTTATTTTCTGACTGAGAGACCAAACACTAGTTTCAATAGTTCTAGCTCCAAAATTGCATTAATAGCGACATACTTTCAGAAAGTCTTTCCTCAACTTTTTCATTCTCTTAGGAGTGGAATTTCGGACAATCCCTTCTTAAACGATGCCTGCAGTATAGGATCCACAAACTCTACAAATTTCAAGTTTCCGTGCTTAGTGTTTTTGGGTGGCCGATAATGAGTCAGTGAATCAGTTTGACCCTATCTCACACCTTTAGGGTTGAATTTCCGAAAACAGTGAAACACTATCTCTACCTGAGAAGCCAAATTTAAATTTTCATACATTTAGCTTTAAAAATGCTTTAAAATATTTTCATAAAAAATCTCATTTCCTATTTAACCCCCTTAGGGATTCAACTTCCAAAAACTCTGGTACACCTGTTTTTTTATTTGTAACCGAGAAATCAAATATCAATTTACCTTTAAAAATATTACAATAGTTCTTTACATCTTTTTTTAAAAAGCTTTCACCCCCTATTTCACCCCCATAGAGATAAATCTCCAAAAATGCTGAAACGGTATTTTTTTATTTCAGATTGGGAAACCAGATACTATTTTTTGTTGGTCTATCTTCAAAATTGCCTTAAAGGCGACATTTTTTTTTAAAAAAACTTCATCGCCTAGTTCACAGCCTTAAAGTTGGAATTTAGAGAAACCCCTTCTTAAGCGACGCCTATAGTATGAGATCCACACCTTCTCCTAATTTCAAGTTTCTGTCCTTAGCTGTCTGGGCTGAGCGATGATGAGTCTGTCAGTCGGTCAGTGCATTGTATTTAAATGAGAAATATTCGACGAAAGACGATGTAGTTCTTGTAAAACCCTGTCGGGCGGATTTAGAGAACCTCTATTCAAGGAATACCGTGCGACAATAATTCTTCCATCAAAGCATATCTCCGTAGGGCTCGTCGGAGTAAGTGAGTTTACGGTGATTGCAGAGGTATGTAGACAATTATTTGCTCCTTGTTTCTTGCACGAATAGAACAGGAGATGTAATCAGTAGTGAACTTTATTTTGTTACCGACGTTAGGGTGGTAAAACGATATTTGAAGTAGAATAAGGTCTTTAAAATAGGTGTCATAGTCAGATCGCTCCTGTTTCCATTTTATCACAAACGTAATCTGTTTTAAATGTGGTTTTATTTTCCCAGCACCAACAGCCTTGCCGCAGTGGTAACACCGGTTTCCGTTCACCGACGTTAAGTGCTGACGGGCTGACGAGCGTTGTTGGCAAGCGGGCTGCACTGAGCCCTTGTGAAGAGACCAACTGAGGCGCTCCTTGAGTGAAAAGTAGTAGCGGCTCCCATTACGAAACCTGACAACGGCCGGGAGAACGATGTGCTGACCACATGCTCGTTCATGCCCGCATCCAGTGACTCCTATCAGCTAAGAATGATATGGCAGTCGGTCGGTACCGTTGGGCATTCGTAGACAGTTTCAGACGTAGCTGAGTTTACTACTTACGCGCCTTGCATTAATTATGCACATATATAATGGAATTTATAACTATTACGGGATTCATGTAACTATAAGGTACTTCATGGTTTTTAATCTTAAGGAATTGTCATATACGGGATGCACAAATCAAGCGCGAAAAGCAAGAAAGCGAAACACACTGGTGATGCCTACGCGATGTTATATTTACGGGGTTTCACAAGACGACTGCACAAAAACTACAAGACGTTCAAGAAATTGCACTTTCATTGCACAGAGTGCCTCTCCAGTTTTCGACTCTTAATTTGCACCATAGCGCACTGGCAATAGGGACCTGGCGTACCACTACATGGAGGCGTAGCATCCGCTCCGTAGTGTCACATCGATTTAGTATTGTCTCGCCCGCAGATGGGCAACTGAACGAACATATTTCCAAAGAGCGCTGCTGTCACATTCGTGTCAGCGACTTTAATTAACTGCACACACGTACTGACGTTCGCCTGTCACTAACGGGGCCAATATTGAACACCTGTAATGTGACTTAAAAACTTGGAGAGAGATATTCTGTCCACTGATATGTGTCTATTTTCTGTATGTCCTAAAGTTTTTTTACAATTGGCATCTGAAAGCCCAAAGGCACTTATGAATGACGCTGCGTAGGCATAACCAAATGTGTCTTGCTCTCGCCGGCCGGAGTGGCCGAGCGGTTAAAGGCGCTACAGTCTGGAACCGCACGACCGCTACGGTCGCAGGTTCGAATCTTGCCTCGGGCATGGATGTGTGTGATGTCCTTAGGTTAGTTAGGTTTAAGTAGCTCTAAGTTCTAGGGGACTTATGACCACAGCAGTTGAGTCCCATAGTGCTCAGAGCCATTTGAACCATTTTTTTGTCTTGCTCTCGCTACTTTTTGTGCTAGATGTGCTCATCACATATACGACAATTGTCTATAACAACCCTTTATAATTCCACGATTTTTGTTATTAGTTTGCTTTGACAACATTTATCAAGAGCATTTTTTTTGGCCAGTTGGTGCCTATAACCAATACGATGAACCACACATTTCAAATGTACTTACTTAACTCGCAAACAGAAACGGAAGAAGATTTTACATGCCTTAAGATATTAATATCGCCTTTTCTCTGCTTCCTACTGTAGTATCTTATGATGACGAGTGTATGCCAAAAACTGTTATATCACAGAATACAACTGTGTCTAAAATTAAAGGAATTTCACGAAATGTCAGTCACAGATCTGCTTCAACGGAATGTCCTTTTCTCCCAAAAGCGATTGTGTTGGTACGAAAGTACCTTATGCCAAGCATTCCACTTATATGCAGATGTAGTCAGAAATGTTGTCTAGTAATTATATGTTTCATAGTTATGGCAAAGTACAGCATGGAAATTACTAAACAATCAACAGATCAAGAAAGAGATCTGTTTGAAGAGCCAAATGATAATCTTTGCGTTTTGCAAGCAAACGGTTTGCCAGGAAATCCAGCCCTGCATCCTGGTCTTTTCGTAGACGTTTAGTTGTCATTGCAGACCGGTATCATTGGAAGTGACTGGTCTCGCATCAACGCGCATAGACATAGAGATCACATCTGTTTCTTCTAATTCACTGAAAACATCTTAAACCGTTTTGTTGTTCATCATTTAGAAAACATCTTCTGTGTAAAAGCCTGCAGCCACTGTATACTTAGGCGATATGTACTCAACCAGGTGTTCAAGAAATGGAGGTTAAGAGCTTAAATTCTCTTGCAAATACTACAGATATTTTTCAAATTGACTGTCAGAGTAAAAAAACTGCACTGTCTACAGTTATGTACGTGGTGGCCTGTGATTTCATCAGTAATGGGATATCATGGAGCAAAGCAATACTCACCTGTATGTCGAAAAGGAAAGGCGGTGGCTGTACGTACTGTTATGAAGTTAAATCAAGACTCATTAATCGCGAGTATTCCTGAAGGCATCGATTCAGAAACTATTCTTCTGAACACCAGTTTTGATTATGTCTATTTTTGTTCCAGAAACCCGAAAGACACTCACAATGTGATTTACACTCTTAAGTCTCACGTGCCGTTGCATAGATGCATATTAACAGTCCCGCTTGGTGAGCTTGTTTGGGTTTTATGGAACTACCTGAATCTACATTGCCTCTTATGATATCGTCGAGATTAAGTGGCTAAACGATAGGCACAGAAACGTGCCTTAGACAGCGGCCTGATGCTCACGCAATGGAAACCAACAGGGACGGAAATATCAACCGCGAAACCTTACAGTGCCTGATCCAATTACATTGTTTTTTTTATTAAATAATGATTTTTGTTAGCTGAAATTCCTAAATATTAATGTGAAAATATATTAATCAAAATTTCTTGCTCTCTGCTAGACGGTTTAAACGACTGCTGAAAACAAGGAGCGTATTTGCAGCGTACCAGCGCCGTGAGGGCTCCACCGTCGCCTGCCTTCACGTTATTTACAAGCTACTACGGTCACGCGGTAAACAGGTGCGAGCTGTTTGCAGAACCTGTTGGGGGACAGTGGGCCAAGAGCCTCCACTCACGCGCATGCGCGGCCCTCTCAGATACGTTTGCCTAACACCACGCGGCGAGAGAGCCGTACACAACACGACCGAACAACGCTATTCCGTGAAAGACAACATAGCTGTTGTCTTGGAGACTGCCGTAATTAATGCAATAATTCTGTGTTCCTCTTTTGTTTAACTGGACGTCAATTGGACGAGATGTTTCACTTACATATCTCATTACATTGTATCTAAGTTATTTATGTACAAAAGCTTTCAAAATTGAAGTTTCATTGCCCACATTGCCGAGCGCAGTTGATACATATTCTGATTACTAATTTCAGCAAAGTTATATTGTGCCTTCTTCGGATCATCGGATAAGTGAATTATAAAGCCACTACATGTTCCACATTGCCACCCGGTCCCAAACATGGAAATAAACTCACAGAAAAGACACTTCCATGCAAGACTAAGTACACTAAAACAAAAGCCATAATTGTATCAGCATGGCATAGAGGTGTCAAATACATCAGATGGACAACATCCGCCGAGCTCAGATGTGTCAACGTTGATAACTGGCTCCGTACTGCCGGAAAGCTTCCAAATGAACTACGTAATACTACAGATATCCCTTATTTGTGTCTGCGTCACAAACAATTATGTCCGCATCTATACTCCGCAAGCTGCCATGTGAGATGTGGCACAGGGTACTTTTAGCATCATTACCATCTTCTCTATTCCACATGTGACTATCATCGTGGTCATTACTTGCGAAATACAGCGGCTGGACAAACTATTGAAACACCGCAAGAAATGCATGCTTGAAAATAAGTGCAGATGATAGCGAAGCCTGCAGGTTGCGCTGTTGTACTTGACAACGGACGATTCCTGTGCAATGTCCTGAATACGTTGCAAATGCCGGTTGTGGTCAGAAGAGTGTCCTGTGTAGTTGTAAATGCATAATGTCGGAGCTCAGTACATTGGAACGGGGGCAAGTAAGCGGTGTTCGTACGACGGGTGCTTCCGTAACCAAGACAACCTAAGTATTTGGGGTTTCAAAAGGCACCTCATTGAAGTTTTATACCCATAAACGGAAAGCGGAAAAACATTGCCCACTAAGTCATAACGCGGACGAATGTGTGTGCTGAGTGATCGTGACGGTTTGTCACTGAAATGAAAGAGATGAAAAATAAGAGGACGACTGCTGCAAAAGTCATTGCAAAACTGAAAGTGGCTCTCGAGAACACTTTCAGCAGCAAAACAACATTGAGGCAGTCCCAAGGACAGGGAATTGCAGGAAAAACTAGAATTCCAAAACCACTTATCAGAAATGCAAATGCCTGTAACAGGAAAACGTGGTACCAAAGTCATAAGATCTGGACTACCTAGCAATGGAAGAAAGTCATGCGGTCTGATGACTCTTTCTGCAAACTTTTTTCAACTTTTGGCCATGTTTACGTCCCAGTAGTGAAACATGGTAGGGGTTCGGTGATGATTTGGGCAGTCATATCGTGTTATTACATGGGCGCACTGAGTACTCTGCAAGATCGCATTACAGTCGAGGTGTATTTTACCATTTTCGCCGATCAGGTCCATCCCATGGTACAATGTTCATTCTACACTGATGAAGATATGGTCCAGGATGACGTGACTCCTGATCACATAGTTCGTATCGTCCAGTACTAGATTTGTGATGACGAGGATAAATTTTCGCATCTCCCATGGCCACCACGTTCACTAGCCTCAATGTTATTCAACCTTTGTGGTCTTATTTGCAGTAAGAATGGTATAAGAATCCTTTGAAACCAATAGAAGACCTGTATTTATCCACTGCGAGACGACAGGAAGTTACTTTCAATGCCAATGGTTTTCGTGTTAGGCATAACAATGTGTTTTGTTTTTCGTGTTTCCATATTTTAGTCCACCCCTGTACGTGGAAGTAATACGAAGCCAGATTCTTATTCGAACGTACTCTGACAGTGATACACTCTTACGGGTGATACACCACGCACGACCCTCTCGTAGCGACTGCCACTGATGTTTGTAGAACATTTCCGTGACGACCTCAAGCTTATTAAATCATCCCGTAACGAAACGCGTCGTCCTTCATTAGATCTTACCTATCTCTTTTCTTCATCCTAGTTTGTATGGATCCCAGATGGACGAACAGTTCTCATTGTTCGGTGGAACAAGTTTTTTGTAAGCCACTACTTTCCTTAAGATTTTTCCAGTAGACAGCCTAGCATCTGCTTTTTCTACAATTTATTTTGTATGCTCATTCTGCTTTACGTCGCTCCGGACGGTAACTTCTAGCTATTTTATGACTGTTACCGTTCCCTGTGAGTTTTCAACAACAGCGTAATCGAACCGTTATAAATTTCTTCGCCTATCTGCACGCGGTATCATACATTTATTTATGTTCTAGACCAACTTCCAGCCCCTACAACAATTATCGGTCCTCTTCATCTCGCTCTGTAATTCTCTATACTCTTCCAGCGTTGCAACCTTCCTGCGCACGACAGAATCGTCTGCAAAGGACCTCATAAAGCTTCCGACGTCATCCAATTACAGTATGTATACTGTAAACAAATAATTTGAATAAGGTAAACAATTAGTTTAAATCGAATATGCTTTTTAAATTAGTAGCCTCGTGAAGAAAAAGGAAGGCTAACAACACGGTCTTAAAGTACACAAGCTCATACTACGGAAGAATGGGGAAAGAAATCGGCTGTGCCCTTTTCAAAGGATTCGTCCCGGAATTTGATTTATAAAAATGACGAGAAATCTAAGCCTCGTCCGCCAGAGAGGATTTGATTCGGCGTCCTCCCGAATGCGAGTATAGTGTGCTAATAATTGCCCGAAGAAAAGTTAGTACATCTGGAAGGATAACATCATTTCTGGTGCGATAACGTACTGGGGGCGGGGGGGGGGGGGGGCGGGAGGGCTTGTGGATGACTAATAATGGTTTCGTCGTCGTCCGCCAATAGATAGGGCAGTGGCCTAGCAACCAGATCGCTTTCTGTGTGCATCCCTTAATAAGGAACCCTCTCGGCCAGAAGGCTCAGTGTGCTGCAAACGTGTGAAGTAAGCAGGCAACCACGCCACGAAGACGCACTATTGCTTCCTACAGCCGACTAAGCGA
Organism: Schistocerca americana; assembly: GCF_021461395.2. Lineage (NCBI taxonomy): Eukaryota > Metazoa > Arthropoda > Insecta > Orthoptera > Acrididae > Schistocerca > Schistocerca americana. The sequence continues at coordinate 634,232,192 of NC_060120.1, read as the reverse complement.
GTTTGTAAGCGGACAAATTGTGGCCTTCCGAGTGGCGGGATGGTTCTTTCGGAGAACTACCACACAAGCTGGACACGATGCGTCGGTTGTGCAACAATCCCGGTACCAGTCATCAAGTGAACATTCTCACACCCGTGGACGAGGTTCTGGATATCCACGAAGCGCAGACGCCCTACAAGATCGTCGTATTGTAAGGCAGCAGTGGTAGTACGTACAGCTATCACAGCAGAGATCAAAGGGCTTGTGAGCCCAGGCGTGTCAGCACGAACTGTTGCAAATCGGTTATTAGCAGTGGGACTACGGCACGCACAACTCTAGCGTGTTTTCCACTCTAGCCATAGACATAGCTCTGTTGGTGCCGTCAGAGGAGTACTTGGAAGATGGGATGACGTGCCGTTGTGTTTAGCGATGAAAGAGATACTGCTTGTATGCAAGTGATGGTCGTCTGCGCATGCTCTGTCTCGTCGAGTGCGTTCGTCCAAGACACACTGCTACCACCCCGGCCTTACGGGTTCAGGTTGCGATAAGCTACAACTCTCGCTCACTTTTGGTGTTTCTGGAGGGGACACTAACCAGCACTCGGTATGAACAGAAAGTTGTTAGATCCGTTCTTTGCCGTTCTTGCATCTGGTAGGCAATGTGCTGTTCCACTGGATAATGCTCACCCACACGTTGCCCATGAAATTCAATGTGCTCTGCAAGACGTGCAGCAACTTCTCTCGCCAACACGATCTCCGAACTTGCCTCCAATCGAACGCGTGTGGGATATGACGGGACGAGAAGTGAGTCGTGAGACTCGTCAACCTATAATTCTTACCAAAGTACGTGAGCAGGTGGAGTTGACTCGGTATAGGGTGCCCAGGTGTGACCGCTCAACGTCATTCAATACGATCACGACGACACCCCTCGATCGACGTTAGCACTCGTGGTGTCACTCGCCTTCATACATGGCAGTGGACGTTTGAAAATTCGTGACGCTAGCTCAATGGTCGTCAATTGATCTTAATTTTATTCCCGGCTGACTCTTAATTTAATTACTGCTACGGGGGTGAGGAGAAAGAACACATCCTGTTGATACCAGCATTATGCGTATTTAGATGTTCGATTAATCTGAATGGTCTGCAATGTTCCAGCGATTCTATTCGAACTCCATGCTGATGTACCGACAAGGACCATTTTCGCAGATAAACATGCAAATACGTAATGGATGTTCAGATTCTCAATATAGTTCGTCGCACTCACACATTATATATCCGCTAAGAACAATTTCATGCATTTACATTTTTGGTGTCCCACAATATTGGTTGGCTAAATATTATGACGATATGTTGTATACAACTTCCACGGATATTGTTTATCATGTAGTCAAGACTACGTAATGAAGCAAAAATCGTGGATAAAATTGAAATGTAGTTTGTTTATTGACACTTTTCTTTTCACTAACTAAATATGAAATTTGAATCGGGATTGGAGGTGATGATCCTATTCTTCTTTTCAGTATTAGAATGGTCGATATCGTGTTCTGAATAACGCGTGTCATATAATGTCCAAATATCGACACGACCCAGGCTCTCAGTTTGGCACTTAAATGTCTATTCTTCGCTCTCGAAATGTTCGATGTGATTGTCTTTCACACGCTGGGTTCAATTTAACGGTGTATGCACTGTTTTTAGTATTTTAGGTCCCCGTTAATTAATATTTGGTAGTTAAGAAGCGAACTATTTTTATGCAGGCGCGTTGTTTGTATCAGTTACCCCCGCAACCGTCCAAGGATAAGATTCTCTTAATGTTCCGCGCACAGGCGTTTCACAATTTTATAAAATGCAGAATTACGTAAACTATACCTTTCCGTTGCGTACAACTTTCGTGGGTTCCACAACCATAATAGTTTCCCAAGAGTATTTTTCCCAGCTAACACGAAGTTCGAATTATGTTGTGGGATCATTTTCACTTCAGCCGACAATAAACGTCTCTGATGACTTCGTCACACGTAATGTATTTAAAACGTGTTTGTAGAGTCTTTAAATGATCTCCTTAACGAATTTCCCAGTCGCGTACCACTGTTTCATCGACTAGCACGATCATGATAACTGAAGGTAGAGAGCTCAATATTTAAAAACAAACGCGCCCCTATATCTTTCTGTCCCGCTAGGTCTTTGCGACTTCGCTTTTTATTACTTTTCATTATATTGCTTCTTAGTAATACTGTACAGTTATGAAAGTTTCGTATTACTTTCCTCTTTTTAATTCTTCCAAAATAAAGTCTATTTATCCCCGATTTTAATTAATATGATGCTAATTTACACGCCTGCCCGTAAAGTACCGTTATACAGGACAGTGTTCGCCATCTGTACCATCGGCTGGATACCAGTCATTAAAGCCCATGAAGGCTTCGGCACATATTAATATCGATGTTTCAGCGTGCAACGATACCGGGTAACTTAGAACTGCTTCTGCTACTGATTTGCAGATGTGATCATTCCATATCCCCATATGCGCTGTTTCAACAATAGATCTTTTAAGTGAACTGGAAACCTCTTAAATGGGGTACTAATTTTTTTCCAGCAGTCTATATTGTGGGCGCTGCATTAAATGTCGAAAATACGGAACAATAAGTATGTGAAAGCGGCAAAGGGCCAAGGAAGTTATATAAGCTTCTACTCAAACAGCCAGACGAGACAATGAACATTTTCTGCGAAAGGAGTCGTCAGTGGGGCGCCCCCGCTAATTACCGTCCCACGTCTCCCACCCATATGTGGGGAGGACAACAAACAGCTGAAGTCTCTCTCAGCTGTGACTTACAACTTATTTTTCGCTCATATTACAGTGTGATGATACTTCTGTGAAAGATTGTAGTCTAGCGGTTAGGACCGAGGAACTTGAATATAGTGTATAAGTGGGTGCTCTCCAGCAAAGAATGCATTTTATGTGATTCTATTTTCTGGTAATATTGAGTAAATACTCACGCCAGCATCTCAGTAAGAGGATTTGTCCAATCTCGGTGGCTCGAGAGCTCATTTGGGTGCCCTAATGCCGATAAGTGACAGCCCTCAAATCACTGATACTCACTGCAGGCCAGGCAACTTCTAATAACCTTTACAGAAGATCTGTAATAGGAAATTGAAAATAATCACAAATTTCATCGATTTTTCATTATTTTCCTCTATTCATTGTACCCGTGGACTAGGGGTAGCGTCTTTGATTCATAATCAAGACGTCTTCGGTCCCGGGTTCGATCCCCACCACTGCCTAAATTTTGATAAATAATCAGCATTGGCGGCCGAAGACTTCCGGCATAAGAAGTCAGCCTCATTCTGCCAACGGCCTTGTCAAAGGGGGCGGAGGAGCGGATAGAGGTTCAGGGCACTCTCTTGTCCTAGGGGTGGGAAATCGCCCCTAAAGGCGGAAGAATCAGCAATGGTCAACGACATGAGGATGCAGAAGGCAATGGAAACCACTGCATTAAAGACACATAACGTGTATCCACAGGACATGTGGCCTGTAATTGAAGAAGTGTCATGATGATCTCTCCATTGGCAAAAGATTCCGGAATAGTCCCCCATTCGGATCTCCGGCAGGGGACTGCCAAGGGGGAGGTTACCATGAGAAAAAGATTGAAAAATCAACGAAAGGATAACGTTCTACGAGTCGGGGCGTGGAATGTCAGAGGCTTGAACGTGGTAGGGAAACTAGAAAATCTGAAAAGGGAAATGCAAAGGCTCAATCTAGATATAGTAGGGGTCAGTGAAGTGAAGTGGAAGGAATACAAGGATTTCTGGTCAGATGAGTATCGGGTAATATCAACAGCAACAGAAAATGGTATAACAGGTGTAGGATTCGTTATGAATAGGAAGGTAGAGCAGAGGGTGTGTTACTGTGAACAGTTCAGCGACTGGGTTGTTCTAATCAGAATCGGCAGCAGACCAACACCGACAACGATAGTTCAGGTATACATGCCGACGTCGCAAGCTGGAGATGAACAGATCTTGCAAGGACTGAACCAACGATAAGAGAATAGTTCAATGTGTTGGAAGTACAAATTGCTGCACATTTCAATGCTGCACCATCAACAACTGCCTGCGTGTGAATCATTCTACGAATCATCATCGACATGGGCTTTTGGAGCCCAAGGCCCACTCGTGTACCCTTGATGACTGCACAACACAAATCTTTACACCTCGCCTGGGCCCGTCAACACCGACATTGGACTGTTGATGACTGGAAACATGTTGCCTGGTCGGATGAGTCTTGTTTTAAATTATATCGAGCGGATGGACGTGTACGGGTATGGAGACAATCTCATGAATCCATGGAACCTACATGTCAGCAGGGACTGTGTAAGCTGGTGGAGGCTTTGTAGTGGTATGGGGTGTGTGCAGTTAGAGTGATATGGGACTCCTGACACATCTAGATACGACTCTGACGTACATTAACATCCTGTCTGATCACTTGCATCCATTCATGTCCATTGTGCATTCCGATGGAGTTTAGCGTTGGGCCGTTCTAGCAGGACAATGCGACTCCTCACACGTCCAGAATTGCTACACAGTGGGTCCAGTAACACTATTCTGAGTTTAAACACGTCCACTGGACACCAAAATCAATAGTAGTTCAAATGGCTCTGAGCACTATGGGACTTAACATCTGAGGTCATCAGTCCCCTAGAACTTAGAACTATGTATAAAATATTCTCGGTATTCTTGCCGCGTCAGTTCTAGATAAAATCTCGAGCTTTCGACGATTACCTCCATCGTCATCGTCAGGAGCTGACTGTCTCTACTGCTGCTATGGTAGCCTCTATATAGCCCGAAGACGGCTTCTGATTGGTCGGATTCTGATTGGTCGGCGATTACGTGCTGCTGTCTCAGACGGTGTCACTGTGTGCGCCGGTGGCGCCACCGCTTCCGTTTAAACGTAAACCTTGGAAGGAACGTCTCTGCTGCTTCTCTGCATCAAGCGCTCGTTTCCACGCACAGCTCAGATGGTATCCGCTATCGCGGTTAAAGTTCTTTTGGCTCATTCTGATTTCAACAGCCTCCTTAATAACAGAATCCCAGTACGTGGAGGCATGGGACAGAATTTTAGTTTCATCGAACAATATTTTGTGTTTGTTCGTGAGGCTGTGCTCCGCAATTGCCGATTTCTCAAGCTCTCTATTTTTAATGTGGCGTTGGTGTTCTGCACAGCGGTCGGAAACGGTACGAATAGTCTGACCTATATAATTGCTTCCACACTCACAGGGTATATTATAAACTCCAGGGATCCTGAGGTCGAGATTGTCCTTAACAGGGCGCATCATCTCCTTAATTTTCTTAGGAGGACGAAAAATCGGTCTAATACCACGTCTACGCAGGACTCTTCCTATTTTGCTGGAAATTGCGCCACAAAAAGGTAGAACCGCAATCGGTGTTTCATCCTGTGAGGTTGCAGCATTATCAATAGAGAGCTTGAGAAATCGGCAATTGCGGAGCACAGCCTCACGAACAAACACAAAATATTGTTCGATGAAACTAAAATTCTGTCCCATGCCTCCACGTACTGGGATTCTGTTATTAAGGAGGCTGTTGAAATCAGAATGAGCCAAAAGAACTTTAACCGCGATAGCGGATACCATCTGAGCTGTGCGTGGAAACGAGCGCTTGATGCAGAGAAGCAGCAGAGACGTTCCTTCCAAGGTTTACGTTTAAACGGAAGCGGTGGCGCCACCGGCGCACACAGTGACACCGTCTGAGACAGCAGCACGTAATCGCCGACCAATCAGAATCCGACCAATCAGAAGCCGTCTTCGGGCTATATAGAGGCTACCATAGCAGCAGTAGAGACAGTCAGCTCCTGACGATGACGATGGAGGTAATCGTCGAAAGCTCGAGATTTTATCTAGAACTGACGCGGCAAGAATACCGAGAATATTTTATACATAAGTGCCGCCGCGAAAAACTTCGTTCTCAACTTAGAACTACTTAAACCTAAATAACCTAAGGACATCACACACATCCATTCCCGAGGCAGGATTCGAACCTGCGACCGTAGCGGTCGCGGGGTTCCAGACTGAAGCGTCCAGGACCACTCGGCCACAGCGGGACACCAAAATCCCCAGTCATGAACATTATTGAGCATATCTGGGATGTCTTTCATTGTGCAGTTCAGAAGAGATCTCCACCCCCTCGTACTCTTAAGATATGAGTCGAGTCCATGCTACGTCGTTTTGCGGTACTTCTGCGTACTCGAAGGGACCCTACACGATATTAAGCAGTCGTACCAGTTTCTTTGGTTCTTCAGTGTATTAATAGTAAAATTACAATTGGGTTTCACTAAAAGCGACATACGTTTATAACACTCGTATAATTTTTATGTATGTGTGGTATTTTCGAGTCTTTCAATCTCTTTAAATTCTCGTATTCTTAGCTGTCATTCTTCTGTCAATTCCTACATTAATTCTTACATTTTATTCTTATGTTTATTGATGCGGAAGTGTTGATGTATTTTCTTGGATGATACAGATCTCAGAAACATTCGAAACATGGGAATCCCGAATATCGCGAGCAGCACGCGAAGGCAGGTTTGCCATAGCGACATTTCTTCGTATGACTCTCACTCGGTGAAAGCAAAGGCGTAGTAACGGCGTCAAAAGTAATGAATGTTTCATGAGTTAGTAACAACTTCGTGGCACACCACGCGTACAGATAATTTTTTCGAAAACTGGCGATTGCTGTTGTTTATGAAATAAGTTACAGTACAGGAGTTTTACCGTTACAATTTCATCACAATAAAGGATGGCAGCCAAAAACAGTTGCAGGATAGAATTGACCAAGGTTTCGGTACATATAAATATACCTTCATCAGAAGTAAACTTCTAAAATTACATCATGCACTGGAGAATAATGAAACAATTATGCCAAAAGGCGTCGTCAGTAATTAAAATATCATCTCCATTTGTACAACATGTGTAATGGGCACAGGATCAAAGCGAACATATTGTGAAGAATTTTAACAGTTGCTGCTGCAGCCATGTTTAAAATCTTTTAAAATCTTGTTACAATTTCAAATAATTTTATCATTCATTGACTTTTTTTAGGTCATTCATTATAGTAGAGGAATAAGGACAACGTTGTTTCAGCATACGTTGGAAAACATTCGTGTAGTAATCTTCTACAGATATGTATAAATAAACGAAAAATAATAAGAAAAATAGGAACAATAGTCAGGTTACGAACATGAGGCGCAAAATTGTGCAACCACGGTTCTAACCGCTATACCATCGCTTTTATTTCGCGCTCTAAACTCTGACTGTTGTTTTCTCAGTAACGGTAATCTACGGATAAGCAAGACACAGGCTCGCTTATTTTGACGCCTCTTTCACTGAGCGAAGTTTCTGGGAAATCGGGTGACAGCACTCGCCCTGTTCTCCTCGTTAGTTCTGCTTGTGAATAGGCCCTAGTTGTTGAACTGCATCTGCCCTACCTCTCGATAGCCGCAAGCATTGGAACCCCCACGACTAACTGTCCCCCCTCCCCCACCTACTATGACGTCTGTGCGAGTACTGGCCAAGTTATTTTGCGCTCACACTGCAGACGCAAAGAGCAGCGCACTGCAGGGCCTCTGGTCCATTGGCACAGCGCTTCACTCAACATCATACTGAGGTCTCATTTGTTCCCGAAGTGTTATTTTGGTTATTCTTTCCTGGTATATGGAATGCCGTGCACAAAACTTCTTGTACATTCATACAACTTCTATTTTTGCCTTTCATCGGGAAAGAATACATCTAAAAAAAAGTCCTTTGATAACGGGAAGGTTTTTACATATATATCTGGATCACGTAGAACAAAGGAGCACAGTAAAATATATTTAGGAAACTAGTGATGTTGGCTGCATTCAGCTTTCGTCTTCGTAGAGTGCAGACACAACGCTCCGGGTATGAAAGAGATATATTCACATTTCATGCTTCATGCGCACGATATTCGAGCGCCGCAGCGAAACCTGGGAACAAAGGCGGAAGAGGAAGTGAGCGCATAGTGCCGGCTAATTCGGCGGCGTGGGTGGGTTAGCGGGGCAGCCTTCCCTTCCAGCCACACGAGTGCCCGCCTCCGCCGCGGCCGCCGCCGCCGCCAGCGGAATCATTCATTCGCACACGCCCGGCCGGCGGACTTCATTCAATGGCAGAGGCGGTACAGCGCCCGGCCGCCATTTCAATTTGAAAGTTTATTCGGCTCCTCCCCCAGCGCTCTTTCCTCGCGCGGGCAATAACCGTAAATCTGGCGCCTGCAGCCCGCCAGCCCGGCAGCCCGCTCACAATGCACCTGCCTACCTGCCTACCTGCCGCCCGCCGCCGCATACAGATCCGCGCACTATAAATCTGCTGCCGCCATTACCAAGCACCGAACGCCGCTACCCGCAGCTCAGGCCTTCGACGACCTCTTGCTCCCGCCAAGGAGACAACCACTGACGCCAAACTGGGATTCGATTCACCATCATCATCATCATCATCTTTGTGATTACGTTTTACAGCCGCCTGTTCCGATCTCTACCATCCATCCACTTCTTCTGTCTAGTTCTCTCTTTCCACTCATCCTACAGTTATTTTTCAGTCTATTTTTTGTCATCCTATAGACATGATCTTTACTTTCTTTCTACATCTACATCTACATGATTACTCTGCAATTCACATTTAAGTGCTTGGCAGAGGGTTCATCCAACCACAATCAAACTATCTCTCTACCATTCCACTCCCGAACAGCGAGCGGGAAAAACGAACACCTGAACCTTTCTGTTCGAGCTCTGATTTCTCTTATTTTATTTTGATGATCATTCCTACCTATGTAGGTTGGGCTCAACAAAATATTTTCGCATTCGGAAGAGAAAGTTGATGACTGAAATTTCGTAAATAGATCTCGCCTCGACGAAAAACGCCTTTGCTTTAATGACTTGCATCCCAACTCGCGTATCATATCTGCCACTCTCTCTCCTCTATTACGTGATAATACAAAACGAGCTGCCCTTTTTTGCACCCTTTCGATGTCCTCCGTCAATCCCACCTGGTAAGGATCACACACCGCGCAGAAATATTCTACTCTTCTCTGTTTTTTCATTAACTAAAAAGAAGTTTTAAACCTGATTCTACAGTTTCATTCATTTTATCCGCTTTATTACAGCCCCTTACATGTCTTACGAACTTCATCTCTGATCCCTATTTACGTGATTTTCCTTTTCTTGTTATTATCCATGAGTCTTTAACACGCAGAAATATAGGTATACACATAGCTTCATGGAATTCCTTTCCTATTTCCTTTCCTGTTTTCCTTCCGAAAGTTCTTTCAATTGTTCCGCAGATATCTCTAATTTTATGAGCCTTCTTCCCGAAGACTTTGTCCCAGTTAAAACTAAATACACATCCAAGCTAACTGAAAGGGTACCCTTTCCTAAGATTTTCTCACTTGTGAGTATTTTAGATCCGAGTGAATTCTTCCCTTTCAAAACAATTATCTAAATCTTATCCGAAGATGTAGTTAAATTGTAGTATATTGCGGTTTGGCTCAATCTGTATACTGCTCTTAGTAAATTATTTTCTTGTTTTGGTGTAATTATCAGGTCATCTGTATATAACAGAGTATTTAATGGTACGCTAGATACTGTTTTAATTCCCGATAGTAGGTCATCTTTCCATTTCATAAGTTGACCGTCACTATGCAAATTAAATTGGGCGATAGTCTACACCCTTGTCGAACACATTTGTTTATTAAAATTTTATTCCAGGTTTTCATAAATGAAATTATAACTTTTTTCTTATTTACTTATAGACTATTTATGATATTAATAAAGTGTTAAGAAAATCCTTTAATTTCTAGTATATTCCAGCAAATCGGTCTTTTACCTTATCAAAACTTTTCTCGTGATTAATAGATGCTAAATTCGTTTCTAAACCAAATTCGCGAAGTTTTAAAATAATTGTCTTATTATAAATGTCACTGCAATATTTGATTAAGAATATTCCAGTAGGATTCAGCAGAAAACTGTTCCAATGTTCATTTTTGTTTTACTATTCTAATATCAAAGACTGCAATTTTAATATTCTTCATAGAAATACTAAGATTATGGTTTCAAGGAAAAGACCCAATACGATACAGAGTAATGGTAAATGGTCATGTTAAATAAAAAAAATTCCCATTTTAACTTTTGATTTAATGTTCCATCTTGAAAATGAAATAACTAATTAAATTAGTACCACTTCATGAATGGAACAATACACAGGGAACTAGGGAACAAAGTGCGGAAGAAAAGATAATTTTTTTTAATATCACGGCTGCACTTGTTATGACCCACGAATGAGACCCATAGAAAATACCAAACCAAGACGAAAAGAGTTTACAAGCCACTGAAATCATAATTGTTGAGGCACATAAAAGGTTTCAGTCTGAGGGACCATACAAGACATGACATCACAACAGAGTTGGGAACTTACTCAGCAAACAGATTAATGAAACAAAAAGGAGTAAAATGGCTAAAATGTATCGATATCTGAAGGAAGACTAAGAAAGTAAGTACTGAACTACAAACCACAAGGCAAACAAGATCCGACAAGAGCGCGGAAGGGATGGCTAATCGGAACAGGTGGAGAACCTACACGCTGAAGTGACGAAGAAAATGTAGCATTGTTTGCAAACTAAAGTATGAGGATTCTAGTACGCCTATTATGTAAACAACTATTTAGGGAAAATGACAATGCCTCCGACTGCAATTAAATGCTCTTCGTTTTATTATATTATGATCGGTTTCAGGGCTTGTAGGCTCATAATGTGCATTGAACATTGAATCGAAGTGTCATTTTCTCGCCGGGCGGCGAGACCGAGCGGTTCTAGGCGCTTCAGTCTGGAACCGAGCGACCACTATGGTCGCAGGTTCGAATCCTGCCCCCGGGCATGGATGTGTGTGATGTCTTTAGGTTAGTTAGGTTTAAGTAGTTCTAAGTTCTAGGGGACAGATGATCTCAGATGTTAAGTCCCATAGTGCTCAGAGCCATTTTAACCATTTTGTCATTTACTCACCTTAGAACCATGACTTACCTCAAAACGTTCATTGTCAAGCCAGGGACCACAGCACCACTCCAGAAGCGACAATCCGCAAGAATGTAGCCAGACAACTAGTATCAATAAGACATTGTCCTAACACACATCGTTTCGGTGTGTGTGTGCGTGTGTGTGTGTTACTTATGAAGTGCCTGGAAGCATCGAAATCGATGATCGTATAATAAAATGCAGTATGGGTTAATCTCTTTCTTCCTAATTAATCACATGACTGCGTTCCCAATAGCTCCATCGACGATCGGAAGTTTAAATTCATACAACGGGTATTTTAATTTCTCATACCTGGTTTGACACATTTGTACTACCGCCAGTGGGCACTTTTGTACTAACGAAATGTACTTTTGGACACAAAAGTGATAGTAGTTCCCAGTGATTCCAGCCGCATCGCCCATCCTCAGCTTTTTCTTTCCTTTTCTTTTAATTTCATAGTGTGGTAAATTCCTGTTTACGCCTGTGGGTGACAAGGAAATTTGTAAATTTGTAATAAGGTTATATGGATCAAACTGCTGAGGACATCGGTCCCTAGGCTTACACACGAATTATACTAACTTAAACTAACTACGCTAAGGACAACACACACGCCCATGCCCGAGGGAGGTTGGTGGCAATGTTCTGGACGTTGATATGCTTTAAGTTACGCTAGATATGTGTCACCTACCAACCATACACACTAACTGAAAGATGTCACAACAGAAAAATATAATTAAGGTAGAGTAATGAATATCCGAGATTACATTAGTCTTGATCACGTATTTAAGTGATTAATTTTGCAAGATCACAGTTAATGTAAGTGCGAGACAACCCATTATGAAATGAGAAACGCTGGTACATTAGCACTGGTGTAACTGCCAGAATATTGAATGCAATCATATAATCGTGCGCGCATTATGTTGTACAGGTGCTGCATGTGAGTTTGTGAAATGGAGTTCCATGCCTGTTGCACTTAGTCGCTATAGGGACAGTTACAGCGGTTTGTGGATGACGCTGGAGTTGCCCATTGGAGACAGATATGGTGATCGAGCAAGCCAAGGCAAAATTCCGGCACTCTGTAGAGCACATTGGGTTACAACAGTGACACATCGGCGAGCATTATCCTGTTGGAAAACATTGTCTAGAATGCTATTCATGAGTGGCAGCACAACCGATTACCAGATTGACGTACAAATTTCCAGTAGGGGAACGTGGAATTACCACGAGAGTGCTCCACCCGTCGCACCCGGACCATAACCCAGGTGTAGATCCAATGTGTCTAGTATCCAGACAGGTTGATGGCAGGCCCTCAGCTGGCCTCCTAGCGGCCAACACTGGCGCTGGCGCAGAACCAACAGCCGAGCGGCGTAGCCGCGCGGTCTAGGGCGCCTTGCCACGGTTCGCCCCCCCCCCCCCTCCCCGGGAGGTTGGAGTCCTCCCTCTGGCATGGGTGTGTGTGTTGTTCTTAGCGTTAATTAGTGTAAGTTAGATTAAGTAGTGTGTAATCCTAGGGACCGATGACCTCAGCAGTTTGGTCCCATAGGAACCAACAGCAATCAGAAAACGCAAAAGACACCCAACCTGCCCTCTAGTTAGTTCTCCCATAGGAACCAACAACAATCAGAAAACGCGAAAGACATCTACCCTGCCCTCTAGTTAGTTCTCGCTTAACACCACTGAAAAGGCAAATGGTAATGGTTTGGGTTCAGTGGGATGCACGCTACAGGGCGTCCGGCTCGGAGCTATCATTGAATAGATTTGTAACATATTATTATATCACTGTCGTTCCAAATATTGCTCAAATTGCTGCTGCAGATGCAGTACTATGCTCCAGAGCCATACGCCGAACACTATGCTCTTCCCTCTCGGTAGTGGCACGTGACCACCTGGAGCCCGGCCTTCTTACTACCATACGTTTCCTTGATCACCGTTGCCAGTAATCACATACTGTTGCTACATTCCTGACAAGTCTTTCTGCTACATCGCAGGAAGAATATCCAGCTTATCTATATTACATGACCTCGTTCAAACACAGTGCAATGTTGATAATGGTGTCTTTGCCGCCTTAAAGGAAATCTAGACAAACATCAACTCATCACTTCCAGTCTCAAAGGTAACTAATGCTCACGACCGTTACAGTGCGTATTTAAAGCGAACTTGAGTTGCATGCTTATAGAAGCGCTACTAGAGCTACTCTTATGCAACTGGCGCAAAATTTGTAGAGACATAATCTTTCAGATGCAGAAATATCCTTGAGATGTAGCATACCTCCTTCTTGGTGTTGCGGTTATTTTTTCCGTTAGTGTATAGTCTGCTTTGTGTTTAATTTCGTCGCATTTATTCAGGTCCTTCTCATCCATTGCGAGTAATAACTTTACGACTGTTCCACCATAAGGAAGTTAATAATGCAGACCCATAAGTGTTGTTATAACGAATGACGATGTCCTCGACCCCTCATCGACCTCGCAAACTTGTCGGGCTGGTAAGGCAGGAGCATACTCAACACTGAAGGCACTGCTGATCACACTGCTTCTATGTCAGTCTTTTGGAGTTACCAGGTGTCAACGGAAGGTCGTAGCGGCGGTCATGTCGTATAATACTTCAAACTAGGCAAACTAGATACTTTTTTTTTTTTTTTGTCATCATTCTACTGACTGGTTTGATGCGGCCCCCCACGAATTCCTTTCCTGTGCTAACCTCTTCATCTCAGAGTAGCACTTGCAACCTACGTCCTCAATTATTTGCCTGACGTATTCCAATCTCTGTCTTCCTCTACAGTCTTTGCCCTCTACAGCTCCCTCTAGTACCATGGAAGTCATTCCCTCATGTCTTAGCAGATGTCCTATCATCCGGTCCCTTCTCCTTATCAGTGTTTTCCGCATATTCCTTTCCTCTCCGATTCTGCATAGAACCTCCTCATTCCTTACCTTATCAGTCCACCTAATGTTCAACATTCGTCTATGGCACCACATCTCAAATGCTTCGATTCTCTTCTGTTCCGGTTTTCCCGCAGTCCATGTTTCACTACCATACAATGCTGTACTCCAGACGTACATCCTCAGAAATTTCTTCCTCAAATTAAGGCCGGTATTTGATATTAGTAGACTTCTCTTGGCCAGAGATGCCTTTTTTGCCATAGAGAGTCTGCTTTTGATGTCCTCCTTGCTCCGTCCGTCATTGGTTATTTTACTGCCTAGGTAGCAGAATTCCTTAACTTCATTGACTTCGTGACCATCAATCCTGATGTTACGTTTCTCGCTGTTCTCATTTCTACTACTTCTCATTACCTTCGTCTTTCTCCGATTTACTGTCAATCCATACTGTGCACTCATTAGACTGATCATTCCGTTCAGCAGATCATTTAATTCTTCTTCACTTTCAATCAGGATAGCAATGTCATCAGCGAATCGTATCATTGATATCCTTTCACCTTGTATTTTAATTCCACTCCTGAACCTTTCTTTTATTTCCATCATTGCTTCCTCGATGTACAGATTGAAGAGTAGGGGCCGAAAGGCTACAGCCTTGTCTTACACCCTTCTTAATACGAGCACTTCGTTCTTGATCGCCCACTCTTATTATTCCCTCTTGGTTGTTGTACATATTGTATATGACCCGTCTCTCCCTATAGCTTACCCCAACTTTTTTCAGAATCTCGAACAGCTTGCACCATTTTATATTGTCGAACGCTTTTTCCACGTCGACAAATCCTATGAAAGTGTCTTGATTTTTCTTTAGCCTTGCTTCCATTATTAGCCGTAACGTCAGAATTGCCTCTCTCGTCCCTTTACTTTTCCTAAAGCCAAACTGATCGTCACCTAGCGCATTCTCAATTTTCTTTTCCATTCTTCTGTATATTATTCTTGTAAGCAGCTTCGATGCATGAGCTGTTAAGCTGATTGTGCGATAATTCTCGCTCTTGTCAGCTCTTGCCGTCTTTGGAATTGGGTGAATGATGCTTTTCCGAAAGTCTGATGGTATGTCGCCAGACTCATATATTCTACACACCAACGTGAATAGTCGTTTTGTTGCCACTTCCCCCCATCATTTTAGAAATTCTGATGGAATGTTGTCTATCCCTTCTGCCTTATTTGACGGTAAGTCCTCCAAAGCTCTTTTAAATTCCGATTCTAATACTGGATCCCCTATCTCTTCTAAATCGACTCCTGTTTCTTCTTCTATCACATCAGACAAATCTTCACCCTCATAGAGGCTTTCAATGTATTCTTTCCACCTATCTGCTCTCTCCTCTGCATTTAACAGTGGAATTCCCGTTGCACTCTGAATGTTACCACCGTTGCTTTTAATGTCACCAAAGGTTGTTTTGACTTTCCTGTATGCTGAGTCTGTCCTTCCGACAATAATATCTTTTTCGATGTCTTCACATTTTTCCTGCAGCCATTTCGTCTTAGCTTCCCTGCACTTCCTATTTATTTCGTTCCTCAGCGACTTGTATTTCTGTATTCCTGATTTTCCCGGAACATGTTAGTACTTTCTCCTTTCATCAATCAACTGAAGTATTTCTTCTGTTACCCATGATTTCTTCGCAGCTACCGCCTTTGTACCTATGTTTTCCTTCCCAAATTCTGTGATGGCCCTTTTTAGAGATGTCCATTCCTCTGCCTTCTGCGCTATTCCTTATTGCTGTATCTATAGCGTTAGAGAACTTCAAACGTATCTCGTAATACCTTAGTACTTCCGTAACCCACTTCTTTGCGTATTGATTCTTCCTGACTAATGTCTTGAACTTCAGCCTACTCTTCATCACTACTATATTGTGATCTGAGTCTAAATCTGCTCCTGGGTACGCCTTACAATCCAGTATCTGATTTCGGAATCTCTGTCTGACCATGATGTAATCTAATTGAAATCTTCCCGTATCTCCCTGCCTTTTCCAAGTATACCTCCTCCTCTTGTGATTCTTGAACAGGGTATTCGCTATTACTAGGTGAAACTTGTTACAGAACTCAATTAGTCTTTCTCCTCTTTCATTCCTCGTCCCAAGCCCATATTCTCCTGTAACCTTTTCTTCTACTCCTTCCCCTACAACTGCATTCCAGTCGCCCATGACTATTAGATTTTCGTCCCCCTTTACATACTGAATTACCCTTTCAATATCCTCATACACTTTCTCTATCTGTTCATCTTCAGCTTGCGACGTCGGCATGTATACCTGAACTATCGTTGTCGGTGTTGGTCTACTGTCGATTCGGATTAGAACCACCCGGTCACTGAACTGTTCACAGTAACACACCCTCTGCCCTACCTTCCTATTCATAACGAATCCTACACCTGTTATACCATTTTCTGCTGCTGTTGATATTACCCGATACTCATCTGACCAGAAATCCTTGTCTTCCTTCCACTTCAATTCACTGACCCCTACTATATCTAGATTGAGCCTTTGCATTTCCCTTTTCAGATTTTCTAGTTTCCCTGCCACGTTCAAGCTTCTGACATTCCACGCCCCGACTCGTAGAACGTTATCCTTTCGTTGATTATTCAATATTTTTCTCATGGTAACCTCCCCATTGGCAGTCCCCTACCGGGGATCCGAATGGGGGACTATTCCGGAATCTTTTGCCAATGGAGAGATCATGACACTTCTTCAATTACGGGCACATGTCCTGTGGATACACGATACGTGTCTTTAATGCAGTGGTTTCCATTGCCTTCTGCATCCTCATGTCGTTGATCATTGCTAATTCTTCCGCCTTTAGGGGCAATTTCCCACACCTAGGGCAAGTGAGTGCCCTGAACCTCTGTCCGCTCCTTCGCCCTCTTTGACAAGGCCGTTGGCAGGAAGAGGCTGACTTGTTATGCCGGAAGTCTTCGGCCGCGAATGCTGATTGTTTATCAAAATGTATGCAGTGGCGGGGATCGAACGCGGGACCGAAGAGGTTTTTTGATTATGAATCAAAGACGCTACCCCTAGACCACGGGTACAAGAGTAAGGTAAAAAATAAATTAATAGTTCATATAAAGCGCCTCAGTTAATCTTTGTGGTACTACGTATGGCCATATCAATCCATCGCCAAGTACACTTGCCCATACGTTGGTTGCGAGTCAGTGTTGATGCACTCTTTCCTGAATTGGTTGTGGATTTATATCTAGCCATGCATGCTAATTACGGAAATTCGCAACACCATCTCTTGTGAACTCTGCCTCATTGATAAATAAAATCTTGGATGTGAATAGTGGATATGCAGCACCCTTCTATCACAGTCGCTGATAGAACCGCCGTCTGCAATGATGATTCTGTGGCCTTAGGTCCTGAAGGGGCTGTAGATGATACGGGTAAAGCAATTGTTCAAGAACTACTCTCCAAATAAGAGAGTGAGACACGCCTTCTGCTGCTGCTAATCGTATTAAACTGGTGCCAGACGTTTCTTCCACCGAATGTAGCACAGTCTCCTCCATGGCAGGCATGCGGTCTGTTCGGTTCCTTCCACTGTCAGTCTTGCGAGGTGCAAGGGTACCTACGTCCCTTGGAAAAGTCTACCGGACCACAGAGGGCACTCTGCGCTGTGGATATTTTTCATCGTATTCGCCATTTCCTTTGTCGAGTAGTAGGCTACCAATGTTAAAAAGTGGTGGAAGAGAGAGACCATTTGTACGTACAAACACCATGTTACGTACCCAGGACCGACATTACTTTGCAATACGGCACACAAACACAACGAAAACCAACGTAGCCTAGAACACGACCCGAACCACACAACTGACTGGAGGCCTAATGGTAGGTGGAGTTCTGTAAGACATCTGACAGAGCGCGAATGCATCGATTGTGGTAACATCCGCAACCAAGCGTAGCGCAGCCCTTCCTATAAGCACGTATTTATGTCGCAAAGTATACGTTTCCAGACCCCTGTTTGCTGGGATTATTTTTGTACTTCTGAAACTATTCGACAGTTTGTTGAACAAGCTGCATATTCGCGAAATGACTCTTTGACTACAAAATTGCGCATACTGCTGGGAATATGGGATCATAACCAATGACTCGATTCCAGTTTCTGAAAAAGAACCGAAGAATGACGACGTTATAATTACCGTACATAGTAGCAATGACTCCACCTTGCAGGTGTTGACAATGGTGACTGAAAGGCCGCGATGATGCGTTAAAAACAGGATGCCCAACTCTGGACATGGTACTGCTAAGTGCCACTCACACCAGAAGAACAATGCCACTACACGTGTGCCCACTGACGCGTCAAATTTCAGCTGCGGATGCGGCACCGGAAGCAGTGGGTTTCTTGAAATCTTTCGCTGAATGTTACATGTGCCATTATCAGCCCGCCATCAAAAGTTGAAAAACAAGCAATGGGAACACTCAGAATAACCAGCGGAAAAAAGGAACGGTATGTGTCCAGAATGTTGTTGATGGGGGCAAGGCCTTTGCTGAACTCATTTCCAGAGTCTGAAAGGCCAGGTGAAAAATTTGCTACGATATTCTGAAGGAGTGCTGTCATTACTGCCGCTGTTCATCATACTTCGTTTCCTCCAAAACAGTCCACCAACACAGCATCAGTCATCCTGATGTGACCACAGAGAATGTTCCATCAACCTGCAATGACTACTCACAGACGGAAGCACTAGCTGCGGAGGGGATATACAGTGTCAGGAGGTGGGGGTGGGTCGGGGGCAAGGGAAATACAGAAAAAACAGTATGGTCGGAAAAGGAGTGATTTATCTGATGCCCAAAGGAGCATTTAACCGCCCGGATGAAGCAAGGGTCTACCAACAGTGTGACCTCAATGACTGCTCAGCAAATGTTGCTGCGTATGGTCCTCGGCAGCAGTAACATGGTTCGTGCACACATTCTGACTGTGGTGTCACCGCCAGACACCACACTTGCTAGGTGGTAGCTTTAAATCGGCCGCGGTCCATTAGTACATGTCGGACCCGCGTGTCGCCACTGTCAGTGATCGCAGACCGAGCGCCACCACACGGCAGGTCTCGAGAGACTTACTAGCACTCGCCCCAGTTGTACGGACGACTTAGCTAGCGATGCAACACTGACGAAGCCTCGTTTGTTTGCAGAGAAGATAGTTAGAATAGCCTTCATCTAAGTCAATGGCTACGACCTAGCAAGGCGCCATAGCAATTGATAGTTATCGTATGAAGCATGTCTCATCAAGAACGATGTATACAAATGATGGATTAAAGTTAAGTATTCCAGCAGCTACGTACTTTTCTTTATAGCATTCATTCCGTATCCTGTTTCAGACCTCACGCCATCCTGCGTGAGCTTATAGCGTGCATTTCGGCCTTCTCTAGCAATATAACACTGACTGCTTTTTATTTGGGACGGAGGCTGGAATTTGCACATCAGTACCATAACTGCACGTCCGATGAGTGGCGGCAGTGCTCTTTTCATGTGAATCATGTTTTATGCTCCATCGGAAAGATGGACATTGCACGGTCCGTAGGATTTAGGTCGGAAGAGGAGGCATTATTATCTCGGGAATGTTTTCGTGGTGACCATATTTTGCTGGAAGGCACAATAGATCAACATAATTATGTATCTATCCGTGGGGACCATGTCCGTCCCCTACATGTAGTTTGTTTTTCCTCAGCATGATGGCAGTAACCGTGAGCCGTGCTGCAAGGTCGGTATCTCGCGCGTGTTGAGCTGCTTCTTATCCGGTGCGAGGGTCTTTGGTCTCTCTGTCTCCCTCTGTGTTAGTTAAAACTATTGCGGTCAGTAATGGCTATGAGCCAACCACAGTGGATAAAAATAGTGGATGAAAATAAAACCAATAACTGAATTACCATTCTTGGCGCTTCTCTTATTAACGTACGTAATGAAAAAAAGTTTTCTGTTTTTAGTTCCTATATCTTAAAGGATTCAACATCTCCTCCGAAACTAATATGATTGAAATGTAGCTTAAAAAGGATGTTATTCATAATTTGACACCAGCACATTCTACCTTACAAACCTCAAGCACCTATAAAATTAGCTTTGATACGTGTCGAGCCTATTATATAGGACAAACGGTTCGGCAATTTCCGTTACACAAAAAGAACACCTCTTAGGGCAAAAATGTATAAATATATAAGAGTCGTCCTTTGACGATCATTTATTAATTACAGGCCTTAAGCGTAAAGCAGTTCCTGACGTCAGCATCCTGCACACAGAGAAGAAAGTCTTCAGACCAAATATTCTTGATGAATTAGAAATTTGCAAACGCCTGCAGTTGCAGTTACGTAATAAAGCCATTACTTAGAAATACCTAAAATGACTCCTCTTTTTCCTCATAGTGGACTCTAAAATACCTTTTCCTTTTTCTTTTTCATTTATTACACTGAAATCATTTCGTACAATAATGTACTTATTACTTGCTGTTGTACTATCCTATATAATTTTTCATTTTGCATAATTTTGGTATGTGAAATGAACACTTATATGGTATTTCAAGTACTTTTCATAAATTAAGCTGCTGTTATCTTCGATTAATACTAGATGGTGCGACTTGTGTTTCATTTAGACGTTTCGGCAAATTCGGCGTGTGAGCTTCTTACTCTGATGCCACCTCTAACGACTTTCCACTTCCAGCATTAGCAGCGTGTACTGTGACACGCCATCCAGCTATAGTTTTATTGGCAGTTGCAAGCTTTCTGTCAGTTCCATTGACTTTAATTTTATGTAGTTTTAATACTAAGTTCTTAATGAAGAATTTTATGTGACGATTGCATTATTGCTATAGTATTTGTTCATAAGTTACTACATGTGAGTTCGGTCTTCTTATACCCCCCCCCCCCCCCCCCCCAAGAACCATGGACCTTGCGTTGGTGGGGAGGCTTGCGTGCCTCAGCGATACAGATAGCCGTACCGTAGGTTCAACCACAACGGAGGGGTATCTGTTGAGAGGCCAGACAAACGCGTGGTTCCTGAAGAGGGGCAGCAGCCTTTTCAGTAGTTGCAGGGGAACAGTCTGGATGATTGACTGATCTGGCCTTGTAACACTAACCAAATCACCCTTGCTGTGCTGGTACTGCGAACGGCTGAAAGCAAGGGGAAACTACGGTCGTAATTTTTCCCGAGGGCATGCAGCTTTACTGTGTGATTAAATGATGATGGCGTACTCTTGGGTAAAATATTCCGGAGGTAAAATAGTCCCCCATTCGGATCTCCGGGCGGGGACTACTCAGGAGGACATCGTTATCAGGAGAAAGAAAACTGGCGTTCTACGGATCGGAGCGTGGAATGTCAGATCCCTTAATCGGGCAGCTAGGTTAGAAAATTTAAAAAGGCAAATGGATAGGTTAAAGTTAGATATAGTGGGAATTAGTGAAGTTGGGTGGCAGGAGGAACAAGACTTCTGGTCAGGTGAATACGGGGTTATAAATACAAAATCAAATAGGGGTAATGCAGGAGTCGGTTTAATAATCAATAAAAAAATTGGAGTGCGGGTAAGCTACTACAAACAGCATAGTGAACGCATTATTGTGGCCAAGATAGACACGAAGCCCACGCCTACTATTGTAGTACAAGTTTATATGCCAACTAGCTCTGCAGATGACGAAGAAACTGAAAAAATGTATGATGAAATAAAAGAAATTATTCAGATAGTGAAGGGAGACGAAAATTTAATAGTCATGGGTGACTGGGATTCGGTAGTAGGAAAAGGGAGAGAAGGAAACGTAGTAGGTGAACATGGATTGGGGCTAAGAAATGAAAGAGGAAGCCGCCTGATAGAATTTTGCCCAGAGCACAACTTACTCATAGCTAACACTTGGTTCAAGAATCATAAAAGAAGTCTGGAGATACTGACAGGTTTCAGATAGATTACATAATGGTAAGAAAGAGATTTAGGAACCAGGTTTTAAATTGTAAGACATTTCCAGGGGCAGATGTGGACTCTGATCACAATCTATTGGTTATGAACTGTAGATTAAAACTGAAGAAACTGCAAAAGGTGGGAATTTAAGGAGATGGGACCTGGATACACTGAAAGAACCAGAGGTTGTAGAGAGTTTCAGGGAAAGCATAAGGGAACAATTGACAGGAATGGGGGAAAGAAATACAGTATAAGAAGAATGGGTAGCTTTGAGAGATGAAGTAGTGAAGGAAGCAGAGGACCTAGTAGGTAAAAATACGAGGGCTAGTAGAAATCCTTGGGTAACAGAAGAAATATTGAATTTAATTGATGGAAGGAGAAAATATAAAAATGCAGTAAATTAAGCAGGCAAAAAGGGATACAAACGTCTCAAAAACGAGATCGACAGGAAGTGCAAAATGGCTAAGAGGGGTGCCTAGAGGACAAATGTAAGGATGTAGAGGATTATCTCACTAGGGGTAAGATAGATACTACCTACCGGAAAATTAAAGAGACCTTTGGAGAAAAGAGAACCACTTGTATGAATATCAAGAGCTCAGATGGAAACCCAGTTCTAAGCAAAGAAGGGAAAGCAGAAAGGTGGAGGGAATATATAGGGGGCCTATACAAGGGCAATGTACTTGAGGACAATATTGGGGAAATGGAAGAGGATGTAGATGAAGATGAAATGGGAGATACGATACTGCGCGAAGAGTTTGACAGAGCACTGAAAGGCCTGAGTCGAAACAATACCCCGGGAGTTGACAACATTCCA
The DNA here is from genome assembly GCF_021461395.2 of Schistocerca americana. NCBI lineage: Eukaryota > Metazoa > Arthropoda > Insecta > Orthoptera > Acrididae > Schistocerca > Schistocerca americana. Next base: position 634,209,549 of record NC_060120.1, on the reverse strand, counting down.
TTAGAGCTACTGACGGCCTTGGGAGAGCCAGCCCAGACAAACCTCTACCATCTGGTGAGCAAGATGTATGAGACAGGCGAAATACCCTCAGACTTCAAGAAGAATATAATAATTCCGATCCCAAAGAAAGCAGGTGCTGACAGATGTGAAAATTACCGGACAATCAGTTTAATAAGTAACGGATGCAAAATACTAACGCGTATTCTCTACAGACGAATGGAAAAACTGGTAGAAGCTGACCTCAGGGAAGATCAGTTTGGATTCCGTAGAAATATTGGAACACGTGAGGCAATACTGACCCTACTACTTATCTTAGAAGCTAGATTAAGGAAAGGCAAACCTACATTTCTAGCATTTGTAGACTTAGAGAAAGCTTTTGACAATGTTGACTGGAATACTCTCTTTCAAATTCTGAAGGTGGCAGGGGTAAAATACAGGGAGCGAAAGGCTATTTACAATTTGTACAGAAACCAGATGGCAGTTATAAGAGTCGAGGGGCACGAAAGGGAAGCAGTGGTTGGGAAGGAAGTGAGACAGGGTTGTAGCCTATCCCCGATGTTATTCAATCTGTATATTGAGCAAGCAGTGAAGGAAACAAAAGAAAAATTTGGAGTAGGTATTAAAATCCATGGAGAAGAAATAAAAACTTTGAAGTTCGCCGATGACATTGTAATTCTATCAGAGACAGCAAAGGACTTGGAAAAGCAGTTGAACGGAAAGGAGGGTATAAGATGAACATCAACAAAAGCAAAACGAGGATAATGGAATGTAGTCGAATTAAGTCGGGTGATGCTGAGGGAATTAGATTAGGAAATGAGACACTTAAAGTAGTAAAGGAGTTTTGCTATTTGGGGAGCAAAATAACTGATGATGGTCGAAGTAGAGAGAATATAAAATGTAGACTGGCAATGGCAAGGTAAGCATTTCTGAAGAAGAGAAATTTGTTAATATCGAGTATTGATTTAAGTGTCAGGAAGTCGTTTCTGCATGTATTTCTATGGAGCGTAGCCATGTATGGAAGTGAAACAAGGACGATAACTAGTTTGGACAAGAAGAGAATAGAAGCTTTCGAAATGTGGTGCTACAGAAGAATGCTAAAGATTAGATGGGTAGATCATATAACTAATGAGGAGGTATTGAATAGGATTGGGGAGAAGAGAAGTTTGTGGCACAACTTAACTAGAAGAAGGGATCGGTTGGAAGGACATGTTCTGAGGCATCAAGGGATCACCAATTTAGTATTGGAGGGCAGCGTGGAGGGTAAAAATCGTAGAGGGAGACCAAGAGATGAATACACTAAACAGATTCAGAAGGCTGTAGGTTGCAGTAGGTACAGGGAGATGAAGAAGCTTGCACAGGATGGAGTAAGCTGCATCAAACCAGTCTCAGGACTGAAGACCACAACAACATACATTTAAAAATCTGTTCGAAAGAAAAACTGTCTCATCTTTCATTTTTCTCTGTTTTAATGTTTATTTATAATATTTTAGTTAATTGTGGATTTTCTGATGGAGACACCCATAGTGGGTGCCGAAACCTGATAAAAGCAAAATTTTGTTGCAACCGGTTGGCTATTTCATAGCTGTCACGGTTGGTGTCTCACAGCCATGTTTAAAATTATGTTGAGTTTAAAATTATATTGAGTATGCGTAGCTTTGTATTCTGTAATCTCTTTAAAGTTTCTCTCTCTGTTCCAGTTGTAATGGTTTAGGAAAGTTGGGTTCGTTAAGACGCCACTGCACTGTCGTCCGTCTGCTTGACGTGATGTGAGACTAGTCTGGCGATAATCTGAAAATAATCTGATGCGGAGCTCTCACTGTAGTGGCTTAAAAAGACGAGCATTCTAATCACAGTGGCGTGTTTAGAGTCACCTGGCGGCATCTGGCGAGACCTCTCTGGCAGCGGTTCGCTGCTGTTGATTTAAAAGTTCCTTCTGCGGAGATACGAACGACCCGCGACTCGCCGTGTGCGGTCGATGAAGACACCGTCGATACCACTCACACAATAACTAAAATTTCGTTACTTGCTATCCTTCACGCTTTTGCTATTTTAGTGGCCATAGATAGGGAGGCTCGTAAACTTTTCACCTGATATCTTTGACCTAAGAAAGACATTTGTAACCTGTTTTCAGCTAGATGACCTGTAACGGAGAGCTCACGAATTTAACAGTAATACATTCTACCAACTTCGTTACTATGTGCGATACAGGCACCATCATATATTTTTAACAAAACCATGTTATTTTTTGCCACCGGAATAGAGATCTCGATGAGACAACTTGAGTGAAATAATATTATTCTTTTGCAGATCTAACAAGAAATACATTGAATAAATTGCTGAGACTATTCATTGGCGCGACACGCGGAAGTTTACGCCACTCTCCACTCAAACTGTTTCGCTAAGGTATTACACTGACGGGAAAAATTCTATCACCAAGAACGAGTTATGCGAGATAAACGAAAGGTTTTAGGCGTGTTCCTACATTCAGGTATCACACTAGTAGCATCTCTAGGAAGATGCAAATCAGATTTGCTTTAAATACGTCTTGTAGCCGTCATGAACATCAGTTACCTTTGAAATTGGATGTACTGAGTCCATGTTAGTCAAGAATGCCTTTAAGGTGATGGAGACGCCATTATGAACAGCTCACTAAATGTGGATGGGTTCGTGTAATGGGGCTACGGAAAGCTGGACGCTCCTTCCCTGATATTGCAGAATGGCTTGGTAGGAATGTAGCCAATGTACATGATTTCTAGCTACTGTGGTCCCCGGAAGGTAAGGTCACCAGAAGACATTGACATTACCGAGAGGGATGGACGTCGTTTTTGGTGTACGGCTGTGATGCATCGTAATGCGTCTGCAGCAGCAGTTCGAGCAGCAGTTGGCACCGAGCCGTGCACGGCTCGTGTTGACGCCATTTATTGTTTGTCATCTTCTATTACGGCACTGCCGCCTCATTTTCTTATTCCATTTACTGGCGTCACTAACATCCTGCCTTTCTTGTCCATGAGCGGCAGCAGCAGAGCGTTTCGACAAGTGCACTGTCGTACCATCTCCGGAGCGACCGATAGTATTTTCGGGTCGTCGTGTGAGTGGCAGTTAATTGGAGACAGACCAGTAGGCAGTCGGGACGCAGCAGCAGTGAAGTCGGGTTGGTCGTCTTATCGGCCGACGTATATTTGGTCCTTCCACCGTCTCCGGGCCGGGGCAGTCGGTCGGTTGGCGTCGAGCAGCAAGGAAGTCTCCGTCGAGCGTACTCTGGCCACTGGCGGTGTTCACGCGCGGTTGGAATATGAGGTGCTACTTGCGAATGCTACAAAGTTCGTCGCCCATCGATCTTGTACGTGAAAGTTGAGTCCTCAATTAACCTGCTATCGAGTCTCAGCTGTTTAAATTTCTTCGTTTGATCCTGGTTGTCGCTTTTGGGACATTCCCACGAGCAACAACGTGTATGTATTCAAGTCGGCTAAGATTCCATCCGTCTTCATGTGGCGTTTAACTTAAGGGGGGACGTTGACGAAATTGCCCAAAAATGTCAATGTGAGATTTATTTTTTATTTGTTTGTACAACTCATGGACAATAAGTTCCCAAAGTTTCAAAGTTGAAATCGCATCTGAAGTGCCTGAAAATTAATTACAAGTGTGACGCGGACTCCCTGCCATGCGAAGCTCAGAGAGATAACAACCCGTACATTCACAAGGAGAGGCTTCCAAATTATATCCTGGATCTTCTCAAGCCCACCTACAAGTTTCTGGGCGGTCCTGCACTTCTCAAAAAGTGTGTTCATGGCAAAACTCAAAATCCAAATGAGTCTCTAAATTCACTCATATGGAAAAGATGCCCTAAAAACACATTCGAATCTGCTACTGTTGTCAGAATTGCAACTTATGATGCAGTTATTCTATTTAATGATTTGAACGTCGGGAGGATGAAGGTATTAGAAAGAAAGGGCTTCAAGATAGGAAATTTTACTCAAGACATCCTGAGAAAAATAGAGTTACATCACGTCTCTGCAGCTGAAAAGTCAGTTGAAGACCTGGTAAAGGAAAGAAGACAGACAACAGACAACAAGAAACCAGAAGAGAAGCCTTAAAGGGAAAGACGACCCAGAGTACAAATGTGGTGCCTTCTAAAAAAGTGACATAAGGAAAAAAGTTAGGTTGAACTTTAAATTACGTTTCCTGAGAAGTTTGTTTTTTGATGTTTCTGTACCATTTACTCAGATTCTATGAATGCTAGAATTATGAATTTTTTTATACATATTTCTGTAAACCTAATAAACGTTGTCCCAAGCGCAAATTTTCAAATTATGATTGCAAGCACAGATATGGGGCAAAGTGCTTGAAATTTTGCATGAATTTAAAATTGAACTTGTGGAATATTATTAAAAAATTATAAAAATTCTCCTATTTGACCTATTCCAAAGACCTCATGAGAGAAGCTTACAACATATAAAATGGTGAAACAGGGAAATTTTTGTAGAAATCTCTTGAATACTTTCTGATAAAAAGGAACATACATTATTTTTTGAAATTAAAACTTTAAATTTCACCAAAAAAAGTTGAATATATATATATATATATATATATATATATATATATATATATATATATATATATATGTATTTTACATATATATACATATATTTTACATATAAAATGATTTTATATGTAAATGTGTTACTTTCATGTAAAGCGTGGTACAAAATTTCATTGCCATATCTCCAAAACTGTGGATTTGGTGCTTTTTTCAAATAGTGTGTGTTTTTCATCAACGTCCACCCTTAATTTATTCCCTGTTATTGAAGTTGAATAGCGGTATCTTCTGCCTTGTGGCCGTTGACGTTCCGGTTACCTGCCCTGGTCGCTGATCTAATTTTCGGCTGTGTATTTTCCTTTTCGTGTTGTTGCTGTCCAGGTCGGTGTGTAGTTCGACAGCTGAGGGGTTGTTGGTCGTTGTGGGCGTCAATATTCTGTGTGTCGTTGTATTGAAATGTTGTGGTCGTTTTGCTGATTGCGTGGAGCGGAACTGATTTGGTTGATTGATCGTCGCCCGTCTGTCGGTTGGGTTGCCTTCATATAAAGAAGTCGTTGGGCAGGCTGCCTGTCTCACACAAACGGGCGTTAGTGTTACAATCCCAGGCCAACCCTTGGAAACGTCTGAGCGCCGTTCCTTGGGTGTTACATAGTAATTTTTCTGTTTGGTTTTTATTTATTTGGTTGATGTGTGGCCTTCTGCCGAGTATCAGGGAGGCATGCACATCAAGATTATGTGTGACTATATATTTGTAATATTTCCCCACATTGGAGGCCCACGTCAGCTGACTTCAGAACAGAAATGAAACAGAATGGTTCTGTCCATGCTACACCTCATGCTTTACAGCGAAGAAGGGGGCTATTTCCTGTCGTAGTTCATTGAAGAGTCTTGGGATAACCACTACCAGTCTTAGTTTCGGCATTTTACATTCAATCTGTGTTGATAGCACTTTGAAGACGATTAGGACCTACTTCAAGTGATCACTTTTTGGATGGGGCGGTTAAAGATAACAAAACAAAACTTTTGCCAAATGATAGTACGGAAAGGTGTACGTAATTCTGTTTCGCGTTTAACTCTCTCAACTTAGTTGTAAACGGTAAACTTCAGTTGTAAACGGTCGCTGCCAACACAGCCACGTTCAAAACTTTAATTTGGGAGCTTAAGATAGATGCTTGGAAATGACCAAACGTCGAAATTTCCAATCGCATAGATAACTAAAAAAATAATAAAGCATACCTGGACCATGTTTTCATTCACAAAACTTATAGTTTAACTGAAATTTTCTCCTGCGTCTTATGGAATATTCCATAAATGTGAACTTGTTTCTTAGATTAACTCTTTTTTGACAAATATTATTTTGTAGGGCGCGCGGTTTCATAGCCTCAGAAGCGTTGTATTGTTGGTTCCTCACAGGGAACTTCACAAACGAGTCTAAGTTTTCTGAAGCCTCAGACCAAGATACGTGAGTCGTAGGCGTTTCTCCTTCGTCACTCGCAGTATCCGGTATCTCTTGTGGGTTGAAAACACTTTGCAACATCATATAGTCAGTCGGCTATTCTTCGATAAAAATACGTGAAAATTTCTGATGCCCATTGGATTATGGGGTCTGCCGGATTACCGAGTGCTGGATTATCTTACTTTATTATACAGGGTAACTAAGAGGAGTGGCAAGTATTAATGCACAGTGTGTAAGTTCTACGTAGGAACGCGTCATGGTGGTTCAGCTGTGACAATAACATTGTTTTCTGGGTTCGTTACTTATGAGGCAGAGATGTCAAATCGTCTCATGCGTATGAATCGTAGTTCCATCTAACTTGCATTCCCAAGAATCCTACTCCACCAACTGTTTCTGGATTGCTAGCCAGAGATGAGAACTGACTGTTGCGTGTTTTCAAATGTTCCCAACTAACGTCCGCCCGTACGTTAAACTCGTAGAGGGCCTAGAAGCGCCCTTGCTCACTGCGCTGATGACTTCAGAAGTTTCTATTTGGCCGGAGCAGGCTACGTTGCCGGCCTAGTTCCAGAGTTCCTACCGCAACTTGTAGCGCCAGCTAAAAGCTGAAACGCGCTAGGAGAGTCTGTGCTCGGATTTCATTCTGGAGTCTTTATCTGTGAATCTCTGCATTGAAAGAGTTTACATTATTTCGTTTCTTCCTATAAATTCTAAATGACAATAACAGATATTTGCGAGCGTACAACTGTACTTTTTGGGTCTCTACCAACATACGGATCTTCGGAAAGAAACTGCATACTTCAATACTAAAAAGGAAACGCTGGCACGAAAAAAAAAAAAAAAAATTAATCGCTAATGAAATTATTAAGGGAGTGAGAAGATATCATAGTGACTGACTCTTATAGAAGAAATATCGCAAATGTTACACAACAAGATCCACTTTTGTCTTTATCAACAGGCTTCTATTGCACATGGCCTTATAGACCTTAACATTTTACTTTTATATAGTTTTTTGTTTGTCTTTCTATATTTAATGATAAAGTTTTGGAAGTTTCTCGTGGTAAGACCTACTTCAAGTGTCTGTCTTTGGAAACGTACATTCTAGTGAGCGACTGACGAAGAATGACATACTTTCGTCTTTTACTCACAAACTTTTATTACACGCAAACTAAGCATCCCGTGATAAGTTATTACTTAAGTTTTGCTTCGTTACGGAGGTGCTGCCAGTGCCTTATCGTGTAAAACTAAGGAAGTACAATGAAAAAATATCGAAAGACACTGAAACCGACAAGAAACTAATTTTACTGTGTAATAACTAATATAACTTACTAGCTAAATAAAATGCTCAAAAAACGCTTTTTACCATTTTCAAGGACAATGTAGTTATTTCTTTTTTTATTTATCTGTATAGGAAGCCTCGTTCCACTATTTGACTACGGGAACTCGCTACGTACAACAACGTGCGTAACGGAAGTTAAAAAACCCTTCATTTCAGAACAGTTGCGTGGAGCGCGTTATGTATAGAACCGTGAACGGGAGAACGGAGCTTGTGTGCACTGTGGAGTCTGTTGACTTGCCTCACAAAAAGTACGCAAATTGTCAGACTAGACAAGAAGCGTTAACAGCACGGGAAGCTGCCAACTGAATTGTTGTAGGCTACACTCTATCGACGTCATTCGAGTCTACTGTATCGTTCACGTTCCGTGACTGAAATAATTGTTTTGAAAATTTTAGTAACGTTGTACAATAAGACATCACGGGACCAAAAACGGACGTCTTAATTTCCGTGGCATACTGATAAAGATAGGGAGGGGCGAGCTGCACTGTCGACAAGAAAGACGTGTGTCACTGACGGAAAGGTAGCGAAGGGGTTTCAAATACGATGTTTCTAACGTAAGTAAGGAGTATTTATAATGATAAAATTATTACTGACATGGAGGGGAACGGCTGAGAATAGTCTAAAGTTGTAAATATGGAAGGCGCATTATATACTCAGCAGAAGTTGAAATATATTAAAGAAACAGGAGGCTGGAAACACTAACCGATTGGTTAGTGAGGCTTGATAAAGATAGAAATATTGGGTGGACGCAGGTTGATTGTTCAGTGATAGCCCATCCGTACGCCGTGAGTCATCTGTGGCAGTTGCATACGGCTTCCGACAGTTTGGTCCACCTTCAGTTAGCAGCATCGGTGAAATTTTAGCTGGCTTGTGGAGACCCCAGCCAGACACATGAGAGAAATCGATTTCTGGCACACAAGTAAGAGTTAAAGAGTTACACTGCAATGCAATCAGCTGCTTATTGCAACAATGGGAAACGGTTAGTAATTTCAAAGACCTGCTGGGGCATCAACTAAAGCGACCAGTAATAATGCAAGACAGTAGTTTAGATCTGTTTGTCAATTAGTGGGGTGCCTAGTGTTCAGAATTGGTTTTTTGAGCTGCTGACTTTTATTTCACTGAAGCCTTAAATATTCCCAACTATGAACTTGAATCCCTCCTCGTGGAACTTTACTTGGGGTACAAGATAGGAACATCGAGAGATGTATCATCAAGATGAAGAAAACTAATAGACATTAACGTTACCTGTAACTGTAGCCATACGTTGGTTGGTTGATTTGGGGGAAGGGACCAAACAGCGAGGTCATCGGTACCATCAGACTAGAGAAGGATGGGGAAGGAAATCCGAGCCCTTTGAAAGGAGCCACTCCGGCATTTGCCTGAAGCGATTTAGGAAAATCAGAGAAAACCTAAATCAGAATGCCCGGAAGCGGATTTGAACCATCGTCACCCCGAATGAGAGTCCAGTGTGCTAACCACTGGGCCACCTCACTCGGTCACTTGGATGAATCCTTTTCTAATGTAGCTTGTTGCTGAAGCCATTATTTCACTCATTAGTCTTTTTCTCAGAGTTAATAGTATTTTAAAGAACAGCAGAATCTGTTACTAATTTGGATTCTTTTTGTGTAAGTTGGATTTGACTTCTTCTGTGGAGTCAAAACTGATTTTACACCATTGCTGCTTTGCCACGTGGACACAGGGTGATCACTCAGAATGAGAATAGCTGTTTTGTACATAAGAAGATACGTGTCGAAGGATGGCAGCAGCAGGGGCGAAATGTTGTGATGCCGTAAGGAAGGCAAAATGATGAGACCGACATACAATGGGCGCACCACGGTACAGATGTCCTGCGTTTTCGGAGACGCTATGTAGGTGACAGACGTGACAATGTGAAAAATGAAAAGACGTTTTATTCAAAAATTGGGAGTGAAGAACCAAACCGGCTAGAAATAAATAAATGGAAATGTCGTGTGGCTAGGGCCTCCCGTCGGGTAGACCGTTCGCCGGCTAGAGAAGCCGATGGGAATCTTGTTTATTATACCACCAAGGCTCCAAAGCGAGGAAAAAAGACTTTCACTTGTGGGAGCATTGCCAACGGCCTTTCCGCAGTGGTTAACACCAGTTCACGTCAGATCACGAAAGTTAAGCGCTGTCGCGCTGGGCTAGCACTTGGATGGGTGACCATCTGGTCTGCCGAGCGCTGTTGGCAAGCGGGGCGCCTTCAGCAAACTGAGGAGCTACTTGACTGAGAAGCAGCGGCTCCGATCTCGTAAACTGACATACGGCCGGGACAGCGGTGTGCTGACCACGTTCCTCTCCATATCCGCATCTAGTGACGTGTGTGGGATGAAAATGACACGGCGGCTGGTTGGTGTCGTTGTGCCTTCGTGGCGTGTTCGGGCGGAGTTAGTTTAGAGTGGGAGCATTGGTGGAACCCTAATTTAACTAACAGGATAACGAAATCCGAGGTCACAACAGGAAGATGGGGAACGCGTCACATATGGCGACCGGGACAGCATAGTTTAGTATTTACACCGCTTAACCGTAAGAACAAAACTGTCAGTCAAAATGGATATTAAAGAGCGCAAACTTGTTATGCAGGGGGCAAAATGAAGAACAAGAGACCAAAGGAGCAGGAAAAGTAAGAAATGAGGAGGAATGTTCAGATGAAAGTCAGACTCAGGCAACAGACGAGTTAGGTTCAAGACTGCAACAAGTATTAGCAGCGCTGCAAAATAATAAAGGTTTTTTGAAAGTCATCTATGAGTAGTAAGTTCGTCAGAAGCCAAAATGACAAGAGATATACAAGCAAACTCTGAGGTCAATCATAGGTATACTGAAATCGAAAATGACAAGAGAAGCAGGGATGTTGAAACAAAAATGGCAATAGAATTTTCAAGTAAGCATATTACCTTTGACAATAGAAATTAATTCAAACAACGAGGCTCTGAAAAAGGAGATGGTGCAAACTGTGAATACAGGCTTATGCACAGTGAGGAAAGAACTGGCTGCAAGAAAGATTTTGAAATGAATGTCGAGACAGTAGAGAAGGAACTAGAGTCAATTACAAAGGAATTTAAAGAGTGAGTAGAGGTGACTGAAACCAGTCGAGGTATATGAGAAGGAAAGAACAATAGAATCGAATGAAAGCATTGGTAAAGGGATAGCAGAAACTCGGTCTGAGCTGATAGCAAAAGTGCTTCAAAGGAAGAGGGAATGTTCTGGAATCCAGGAAAAAGTAGGATCATCAGAGAAAAGTAATAAGGACAGAGACCTCTCCTGAGTATCAATGACGTGTGTCATGGGTTTGGTAATCATGAAAGGAAGTTTGATTTTAAAAGTAAGGTCCACCACATGGTACTCATAAATGAATGTAGGCATTGGGTACAACTGTCAGGAAGCGGAAAAAAATGTACTCGGTGATGCAGTATCTTGCTTGGTACGCTCGAAGATGGACTGTTAAAGCACTGAATGGACGCATTACTTTCTACGTGTTAATCAAACGTTTCTAAGCTAAATACCAACCGAAAACTCGGCAAAGGGAGCAAGGAACCTGGTTTCAAGAATTCCAGAGTGTCGTTGAAATATACGCGATCTCGTGAAGGAATCTAGTGAATGGTAGAGTAGAATTGTGAATTACATTTATCCGCCGATATGCGAGGAAGATTTAATCTGTTCGACGCACCAGAGGTTACCAAGGAAAGTGTAAAACCTCTGTCAGGCACTTTATTGTGAATAGCAGAGTAACCACGCAGATGTAGATGTAAAACCGCGTTAGTGTCATTAATTCTGCTCTGTTTTTAAGTCGAGTGAACGAGGTAGATACATGACATAGTAGGTAAGAAGGAGAATTGTATAGGGTAGTTGATAGACCCAGAGACAGGACGTGGGATAACGATTTTGGAATGCAATTATTTCAGTGAACAGAAGACGTGGTTTAGCAACCAGCAGAAGAAGAGGTCGCGGATGTTGTAGAGGTCGATGTAATCAGAATGACAGGGAACACAACGTGGAAAACGATTCTCCTCATAAGTTAGGGACTCAACTGGAGCGGGAAACGACCAATGGCCCAATAACGCCTACAGACAATGTATACTGATACGGAGAAGGATGAAGTCTAAATCAAACAGAATTTGTAATACACACGATTTTGGGGTGGATCGAATTGCTGTGCCTCAGATGAAAGTAAAGCATGTTTACAGACAGTTCAGGGAATTTACGAAAGAAAGAAATAAGTGGAGATCGAAATGAGGTTCATATGTCATTGTTGACAGTTAGGGAAACCGGTGAAGATAGTTTTCTGGAAGATAACGTGAATATAATGAAGAAAGTAAGAAAGCAGAGACTCAATCAAGAAGAAGAAGCAGGAGCATGACTCTTTGCAAAAACAGACATAATGTCTGATGGGATAACAGCAATCAGTGATTTTATAATATTACTTATAATCCGCCTTGATTGCAATTTTTTTTTTATTCATATGACCGGTCTCGGTTCGTTCAGAACCATCTTCAGATCTGATATTTTGGTTACAGGAGTAACCCGTCCAAATTCAGCAAATTTCACATGCTGTGTCACTTAAAATGTAACTGAAATATCAGATCTGAAGATGGTTCTGAATGAACCGAAACCGAACCCGGTCATATGAATAAAAAAAATTAAAAAAAATTGCAATCAAGACGGATTATAAGTAATATTATGGAGCATGATTCGTTTAATAAGAGATTAGAGTAAGTGTTACTGGATTTCTATTTCATGTTAGGGTAGACAGTGAGGAGGTTAGCCACAGGTCTATAAATGATACCTCGGAAAATGAATCTCAGGTAGAAAATGCAGCTATCGTTGATACTGTGGCTGGGTCGGAAGAAGTACCCAGGGAGGGAACTACTTGATTTGTTCCAGGATTTTTCAAATATAAAGAGAGGAAGGGTGAAAGGAATTACAGCATATTTGTTAGACTGAAGGAAATAGAAGAGTTAAATGGTGAGGAATATGAAAGTGAAGATGAGCCGGAAACTCTCAGCAGGTTCAGATGGAATAGATTTCGAGGACCGACAGGAGGTTGATAGAGGGAAGAAAACCGGGGAAAATACTACATGGTGGGGCTACAGACAATGAAATAGTTATATCAACTGAAGGAGTCAGAACTGAACAAAAAGACGAGAACGACGAAATTTGAATATTTTATATTAGGAAGGATCGAAACTAGAAATGACAAAGATGAGGAAGAAAAACCGGGAATGTTTGAAAACTGCCGTGCAGATCAGATTACCGAGATAGGTATTGAAGAACAAAGGAGAGAGAAGATAAATATAAAATTGTCTGACATATTCTATTGCTCTACTGTTGATCACAATTTTTGTCCGTAAAGGATGATTTCCTTTAAACAACATTGAATTCTTCTGTTTTCTGAAATCACCAAATGGAGCCCCTGGCAAATCTCAGCTAATAAATGTATGCTCCTTTGTAGGTTATCTTCATTCTAAAAATACTGACAGTAGATTTAAACACAGGGATAGGGAATAAACCAATTGCAAATAGTGTGAAATTGGTAGAGGAATCATAATAAACAGTAATGGAAGATTGCTTAGAGATTTTGTTTCTTTTGACAAACTAATGGTAACCAATAGTTTCGCCCCAGAAAAACGGTATCAATAAATACACATGATCAGCTCGAGAACTCAAATCTCTTACTGGCTAAATTACTGTTAATGAAACATTGAAAGGCAAAGTAAGAGACACAAGAACGTACATGAGATATGACGTAGGTTCTGACACTTCCTTGGTGATGTCTCATCCTGATCCGAGGTTTCTTTGGGTACTAGTAGGAACTGAGAAAACCGACTGGCTGCTACTTTAGGGCCTTCCAGCTGGTCCGATATTTTTTGAGGGTTTTCTTCCAAAGGGGAGCTGGTTTCCCTATATGTAAGTGGCACCTCTAACCTTTACTTATAAATGGAGATAACAGGAAAAAAGGACATGACGAGGTCAGGCTTAGATTTGGAGGAATGTACCACTAGCCCATTGAGGGACACACTTCGTCTGGCTTGAGTGACCTTTTTGGCAGCGAAGTTACTGTTTTCATAGACTTGTGCGTTAACGGTGTTGAGCGGACGGAAGAGCCACGCGATTAGCCAGATTTTTCAGGGAAGCGATACGGGCGACAAACTCTTCAGTGGAAAGAAATGAAAGTAGATTTAAATGTATGAAAATGCTGTGAATACAGAATCAAATCAGTCAGCGGAGCTGGTATGGATCTTTTCTATATGCCGCCGACGATTTGACACTAGTCAAAAGAAAAAAAATGCAGAGGTTCATTGCATAGAACGGTGGAACCCTAGCTTATGTAACAGAGTAACGAAATCTGATCACAGTAGGAAGCTTGGGTCCGTCTCACAACCACCATTGTTTTCAAACGTATAAGGTATCCCTCTTAGCGGTAGCCTGCAGTAAACATCACCAAATGATGGCCGTTACTTGCAGAGAGAGGTTCGCAGCTGCTCTAACGAGTTTAACACAGAACTGTATGCTGTGTTTGGTCGGTCACTAGATTGTGTGGGTTCAGACAGTACGCAAAAGTCCTCATACGTTCCACTTATCCTTTAGGTGTCCATTCCGATATTTTTAGTTACGTATCTTCTGACTGGTTTGATGTACCCCACAAAGAATTCCTCTCCTGTGGTGACCTTTTCATCTCTACATTTACATCTACGTCTACGTGATTACAATAAAGTGCCTGGCAGAGGGTTCAATGAACCACCTTCAAGTTCAGAATAGTACTTGTAACCTACGTCCTCAATTATTTGCTGGATGTATTCCACTCTCTGTCTTCGTCTACAATGTTTACCCGCTACAGCTCCCACTAGTACCAAGGAAGTTAATAACTGATATTTCAACAGACGTCCTACCATCCTGTCCCTTCCTATTGTCAGTGTTTCCCATACGATCCGTTCATTACTTATTCTGTGGAGAACTTCCTCATACCTTCCTTATTAGTACACCCAGTTTTCAACATCCTTCTGTAGCATCACATATTAAATGCTTCGAGTCTCTTCTCTTCCAGTTTTCCCACAATTCATGTTTCACTACCATATTAAGCGGCGCCGCGAAGTACATTCACAGAAATCTCTTCCTCAAATTACGGCCTATGTTTGATAGTAGTAGACTTCTCTTGGGCAGGAATACCGTTTTGGCCAGTGCCAGTCTGCTTTTGATGTCTTCTTTGCTCAGTCCTCATCGGTTATTTTGCTTCCAATGTAGCAGAATTTATTAATTTCATCTACTTCGTAATGCCAAATTTTTTTTGAGTTCCTCGCAGTTTTAATTTCTGCTAGTTGTCATTAATTTTGTCTTTCTTCGATTTACTCTCAGTCCATGTTCTGTATTCATTACTCAACAGATCCTGAAATTCTTCTTCACTTACAGTTAGGATAGTAATGTCATAAGCGAAACTTGTCAGTAATTTTCTTTTAGCTGGAAATTTAATTCCGCTCTTGAACCTTTCTTTTACTTCCATTATGCATTCTTCGATTAAACAGTAGGGACGAAGAACTACATCCCTGTCATGCACCCCTCTTAATCCAAGCACTTCATTCTTGATCTTCCACTCTTATTATTCACTCTCGTCTCTTATACACGTTATGCACTGCTCGTCTCTCCCTATACGTTAGCACTATTTTCCTCATAATTTAGAACATCTTGCACCATTTGACATTGTCGAACGCTTTTCTGAGATCGAAAAATTCTGTGAACGTGTCTTGATTTTTCTTCAGTCTTGACATCATTATCAACCACGAAGTCAGTATTGCGTCTCTGGGGCCTTTTACCTTCCTGAAAACCAAACTGATCGTCACCTATCGCATCCTCAATTTTCTTGCCACTCTTCTTAATATTATTCTTGTGAGAAACTTGGATTGATCTGCTTTTAAGGCGATTGTGCGATAATTTCCGCACTTGTCGACTCTTGCTACTTCGGTACTGTGTGGATGATATTTCCCCAAAAGTCAGATGGTACATCGCCAGTATCTGTGTATTCTTCACACCAACGTTAAGACTCGTGTTATTTCCCATACCTCCAATGATTCAGAAATTCCGGTGTAATATTGTCCATACCTTCTGCGTTATTTGCTCGCCAAAAGCTCTTTTAAATCCGGATTCAAATACCAGATCCCATATCTCTTCCCTTTCGGCTCCTGTTTATTCTTTTCTCATATCGTCAGATAAGTACTCTTTCCACCTATACGCTCTCTTCTCTGCTTTTAACAGTGAATTCCTATTTTCGATTTATTCCAATTTTTTATGTATCCGTCTTACCTTAGCAACCCTATATTCGTATTTATTTCATTCCCAATATTCCTGAATATCCTTCAAAATTTTTGTACCTACTTCTTTCGTCAATCAGCTGATGATTTCTTCAGTCATCCACTGTTTCTTCGCACTCACCCTCCAACTACATTTTGACTACAGTTCAGTCTTGATCACACCATTTATATTTCAATAACATAGGTAACCGGTTTCGGTTATTTTTACATAACCATCATCAGACCTGTGGATTAATTTTAGGAAATACTAGAAACCAATTTAATTATACCCATGGCTCCCTTAGGATGTTAGGCGGAGCTCTCCTCAGCTGCTACGAAGTCAACTGATGGTTCTGAGTGCTGAGCACGAGCTTAAATATGCAGAGGCTCCGCCTACTTCCTGTCACATTACTTCACAACTGCCAATCAGCGTTCATAATATGACGCTATCGTCAAAGTATAAAAGTAGGAAATACGCTAATAACATAAGATTGATTCATTTAAAATGTCTGACTAACAGATAGTTAGTATGTGTACAGCTTATATCTATTTTAGATAAAAACAGTAAACTATGATGTGTAATATTTGTGCCCTCTATGGGCAACCTTAATACTATTACAGTGTCAGTTACATCAAATATGTGAAAGTCCTTGGAGTTGTTGTATATATCGATTATACCGAGTCGCCTACATCACAATTGCATCTTTGTTGGATCTTGCAGAATCGTCTTACTTTAACTGTAGTTTTCATAGCCATATTCTTTATAGCAGTAGGGTAGCAGGCAAGAGTACGTTCCGCATTATGTATGTCCGAATAAATTATGAGACCGCTGATTAAATTTTTAGAAGTCATCAATCTAATAGTTTTTATAATAATTAATGTAAATTTAATAAAATTTTTGTATGTTGTACAGCATATTTTACGTACATAGCTTTTCCATGGGTATAACTAATCCTATATTTTAAAACAAAAGAGTATGTGCTTTTATTATAAAATTTCGTTAAAAAGGTCGTAAAAATATTTTTTGTGAAAATCTAATTGTTCATTAAGCAGCATTGATGATTTGGTTTTCAAATGAGCATATATCTCGATTTCTTCAAAGATATTCATAATTATGCCTTTATTTGCATAATGAAGAAGTTGTAAATTCTCCTCTATTGTCCCCTCAGCTTGATTATTGAATGCTATATGATGGCTGAATACAGAGTTTGTTCGTGAGGTACCCGACATATGTTCGTTGTACCTTACTGCAAAATTCGACCTGTTTGGCCGATGTATATTTTCTCACAGTCTCTACATTGGATCTTGTACACTCCTGACCTGGCAAATTTTTCATTATCTTTCCTTACGGTGTGTCTTAATTTTTGTTGTAACGTATTGTCAGTTGTAAATGCTATTGTTATTCCAGAATTTTTGAATAATTAGTAATTCTATTTGATATGTTTCCCATATATGTCATCTTCATATATTTTGGATTACCTATTAGTGGAGTACTTTGTGATTGTTGCACTTTATTAAAAATGAAATCTACCTGTCATGTGTCGAAAGAGTTAGTTTCTGCAATTTGTTTTAAGATGGTCATTTCCTTTTTGATCTCATTAGCTTCTAGCAGTAATTTTAGTATTCGGTGTATCATAGACTTAAAAAATGCTTTTTTATATTTGTCAGGATGACATGATGTGGCATTAATAATAACATCAGTGGTTGTAGGTTTCCTGTATATGGTGAAGAAATGTTTCCCATTGTTATTAGTTATAGTGAGATCTAGGTAGTTAATAGATTTTCGATTTTCATGTTCAACCATAAATTGTAACTTCGGATGCATAGAGTTTAATTTTATAGCAAGCTTCTCAATTTCATCTTTTGAACCATTATAAAGCAATAATGTATCATCTACGTATCACTTGTAATATATGATTTTATTTGCGATATCAGGGTTATTTTTCAGGAATTGTGTCTCAATGTGGTTCACGAAAATGTCTGCAACTGTCCCAGCCAAAGAATTGCCCATTGCTAAGCCATCTTTCTGACAATAGATTTTAGTATTAAAAGAGAAATAATTGTAATCTAATGTGCATTCAAGCGGTTCTATAAATTCGATTGTTTCATCTTTAGTCATATTTTTTCCAAAGACTGACACTGTAATAGTATTAAGGTTGCCCATAGAGGGCACAACTATTACACACCGTACTTTACTGTTTTTATCTAAAATATAAATAAACTGTACACATACTAACTATCTGTTAATCAATTTTATGTTATTAGTGTGTTTCCTACTTTTATACTTTGACAATAGCGTCATATTATGAACGCTGATTGGCATTTGTGAAGTAATGTGACAGGAAGTAGGCGGAGCTTCTGCATATTTAAGCTCGTGCTCAGCACTCATAACCATCAGTTGACTTCGTATCAGCTGAGGAGAGCTCCACCTTCCATCCTAAGGGAGCCATGGGTATAATTAATTTTATTTTATCTTGTTAAATTTTGACATCATCAGAGACACTTTCATTTTATTTAAACATTGGTTTCTAGTAATTCCTAAAATTAATCCTCAGGTCTGATGATGGTTATGTAAAATTAACCGAAACTGGTTACTTATGTCATTGAAACGTAAATGGTGTGATCAAGACTGAACTTAAGTCAAAATATAATAATCTATTGATCACTGTATTCCAAAAATGTTTGCCAAAATTGTACAAAGGTTGTCTAGTCAGGCAATTGGAAATTACAAAAGGTTTAGAAATATTAGAACCAAAATAGTGAAACTTGGTATGAAAATTAAATTTAATAAAACTTGACTCATGGAACATGTCATACCAAAATATGCTATAATCAATATCCAATCCAAATATAGTAATGTAACATATGTACAACAAAAGAGTAGTGTCCTATGGATTAAATCTGAAATTAGAGAAACTTTTAAGATAAAAGATCTTTGAAATGTATAGTCTGCATTTATTGCTAAGTAATGAACTCTCACCTTTGATTTTTTTATTTTGCTAAGCAGCACTGATGAGAAAATAGCCCTTTTACATAAAGCGATTACCCAAAGACATCAGAGAAAAATTGATTTACTCCTAGCTAAACAACAAAATTAGCTTTTAGAAAAGGTCAACAATATACATCAGTTTTATCCAAGGTCAATGAATCTTACAGATATTCAGTTCACAAAGTCCGAAATGTCGCTACTTGACAAAGGCTTAAAATGTAACCTAACTCCCCCACTAAATAATACGAATGTTAAACACATAATTGCTAATGTTATAGCAACAAGCAAAATATCAAAAATAAATAAACCCGAAGCATGTAAGGTAGCCCTAAAAACGAAAGATTTTACTCTAAGAGAGAAAAATAAACTGCATAGAAAAACATAAAAATATCAATAATAAGCTACTAGCAGAGAAAGCAATTGTAGTAAAGGCCGATAAAGGAAATACCCTTGTTATTATTAAAGAAGACGATTATATATTTAAAACACTCACATTTTTTAATGAAAATGGGATCGTCGAAGTAACTAAAGACCCCACTCCAAAGTTCCAGACAAAGATCAAGAAAGTAGTCGATGAAAATATTCACCTCTTGACCCCTGAAGAAACGAATATGATGAAAAATATGAATCCCCAAATATCTAAATTAAGATCACAGATTAAACTGCATAAAAAAGAGAAATCTATAGGACCTATTGTCAACTACAAAAGTAGTCCTTCATATAAGCTAAATATGAAACTTAATAAAATTTTGAAAGCATTCTATATATATGACAGCAATTTCAGTATCAAAAACAGTTATGAACTAACACAACAAATCCACAATACAGACATTCCAACTAGTGCCAGTTTCGCCTGATTAGATAATAAAAATTTGTATACAAATATACCCATTAATGAGACAATTAATATAATTAGGGATAACTTAGTACAATACAAAAATATGACTAAAGACGAAACAATCGAATTTATAGAACTGCTTGAATGCACTTTATATTACAATTATTTCTCTTTTAATACTATAATCTATTGTCAGAAAGATGGCTTAGCAATGGGCAATTCTTTGGTTGGGACAGTTGCAGATATTTTCATGAACCACATTGAGACGCAATTCCTGAAAAATAACCCTGATATCGCAAATAAAATCATATACTACAAGCGATACATAGATGATACATTATTGCTTTATAATGGTTCAAAAGATGAAATTGAGAAGCTTGCTATAAAATTAAACTCTATGCATCCGAAGTTAAAATTTATGGTTGAGCATGAAAATCGAAAATCTATTAACTACCTCGATCTCACTGTAACTAATAACAATGGGAAACATTTCTTCACCATATACAGGAAACCTACAACCACTGATGTTATTATTAATGCCACATCATGTCATCCTAACAAGTATAATAAAGCATTTTTAAGTCTATGATACACCGAATACTAAAATTACCGCTAGAAGCTAATGAGATCAAAAAGGAAATGACCATCTTAAAACAAATTGCAAAAATTAACTCTTTCGACACACGACAGGTAGATATCATTTTTAATAAAGTGCAACAATCACAAAGTACTCCACTAACAGGTAATCCAAAATATATGAAGATGACATAAATGGGAAACATATCAAATAGAATTACTAATTATTCAAAAATTCTGGAATAACAATAGCATTTACAACTGACAATACGTTACAACAAAAATTAAGACACACCATAAGGAAAGATAATGAAAAATTTGCCAGGTCAGGAGTGTACAAGATCCAATGTAGAGACTGTGAGAAAATATGCATCGGCCAAACAGTTCGAAATTTTGCAGTAAGGTACAAAGAACGTATGTCGGGTTCCTCACGAACAAAGTCTGTATTCAGCTATCATATAGTATTCAATATTCACGCTGAGGGGACAATAGAGCAGAATTTACAACTTCTTCATTATGCAAATATAGGCTTACTTATGAATACCTTTGAAGAAATCGAGATATATGCTCATTTGAAAACCAAATCATCAATGCTGCTTAATGAACAATTAGATTTTCGCAAAAAATATTTTTACGACCTTTTTGACGAAATTTTATAATAAAAGCACCTACTCTTTTGTTTTAAAATATAAGACTAGTTATACCCATGGCAAAAGCTGTGTATGTAAAATATGCTGTACAACAAATAAAAATTTTATTAAATTGACATTAATTATTATAAAAACTATTAGATCAATAAGTTCTAAAAATTTAATCAGCGGTCTCATCAGTTATTCAGACATACATAATGCGGAACGTACTTTTGGCTGCTACCCTACTGCTATAGAGAATATGGCTATGAAAACTATAGTTAAAGTAAGACGATTCTGCAACATCCAACAAAGATGCAATTGTGATGTAGGCGACTCGGAATAATCGATATATACCAGAACTCCAAGGACTTTCACATATTTGATGTAACTGACACTGTAATAGTATTAAGGTTGCCCATAGAGGGCACAACTATTACACATCGTAGTTTACTGTTTTTATTTAAAATATAAATAAGCTGTACACATACTAACTATCTGTTAATTAGACATTTTAAATGAATCAATTTTATGTTATTAGTGTATTTCCTACTTTTATACTTTGACGATAGCGTCATATTATGAACGCTGATTGGCAGTTGTGAAGTAATGTGACAGGAAGTAGGCGGAGCCTCTGCATATTTAAGCTCGTGCTCAGCACTCATAACCATCAGTTGACTTCGTAGCAGCTGAGGAGAGCTCTGCCTACCATCCTAAGGGAGCCATGGGTATAGTTAATTTTATTTTATCTTGTTAAATTTTGACGTCATTAGACACTTTCGTTTTATTTAAAGATTGGTTTCTAGTATTTCCTAAAATTAATCCACAGGTCTGATGATGGTTATGTAAAAATAACCGAATCTGGTTACCTACGTCATTGAAACATAAATGGTGTGATGAAGACTGAACTTTAGTCAAAATATAATAATCTATTGATCACTGTATTCCAAAAAGTGTTTACCAAAATTGTACCCTCCAACTACGATTTTTTCATTGGGTCAATCATCGACTCTTTTTCTCTCCAACTTTCCGTTTTTAGATATATCCGTTCAACTGAACTGCCTACTGAGCTATTCCTTGTCACAGTATCCATAACGTCAGAGCCTTCTCCTCATTTTATAGTACTACTGTATCCCTCTTCGTTGCACACTGATTCATTCTGAGTTCTCTCTTGAACTTCAACCTACTGTTCATATTTACTGAATTGTGGTCCACGGCCATATCTGATCCTGGGTGTGCTTTTCAATCCAATACCTGATTTCCAAATCTCTACCCGACCATGATGTAATCTAACTGGAATCTTCCAGTATTTCTGGGTATTTTCTAAGTATCTCCTCTTATTGATATCTTCAACTTTTCTAGTCCTGCCTTCCTCAGTTGCGTGTAATATTACGGTATATCGATAAATTTTACGTATGGACCGACTGGCATGTACAACAGGTTCAAGAAAATACATCTGAGACTGCATAAGCCGATACAGCACATAAAATGCAACAAAACATCCAAAAAGAACGATTTAATTCCAAGTTACATTAATGTAAGGGTTGAAAACAGTTCTACAGTGGCGTAAAAGTCAAAATCAGTTGCAGAACGATATTGGTTACTAAATGAAATTAAGATGCTCTATTCGAGAAAACAGCACCTAAACATGATGTTCTATGAGACTCATCTACAATTGGCAAAAAACGTAGGAAACGCCGCAGTTTTCATGGAACTAGTAGAAAAAACTGAACAAAACACATACACAGCAATGAAACATTTACGAAACAAACATAAACAGAAGATAATGAAACTAACATTAAAAAGACGCAAAAATACATTTACATTTTAAACTTGAAACTACATGAACACGAACACACATTCCATCCACGTTTACTTAACCTAACAGAGACAGAACTACACGAAAATGAAAAAATGCTCTTGGAAAAAGGTTTGAAACACTGCACCAATAGCAAAGTGAACAATCAATACATAGAAAATCTCATAGTAGAGACTGAACACATCCTTACACATGAAGAACAACAAAGTAATTGTGAAATAAACATAGGACTGACAAGAGAACTAGTAAAAGAAGAAATAAAAGGCATAATAAAACAAACACAGAAGACACACAATAAGAACAACGAAACAGAAGCAGCCACCATGAAAAGGTTAAAACAAAAGTTAACAAACAATAACATATTAATAACGAGAGCAGACAAGGAAAATGTAATAGTACTCATGGATAAAGAGCAATACACACAGAGCCAAGGAATAAATAAACACCAGTGCTGTACAAAAACTGAAGTCAGATCAAACTACAACGAGTCCAGGCAAACGTGAAACGAACACTGTAAAACATTGAACACACACTCACAGACAAACAGAAATACTACAAAACACAGAAAAACCCGCAAGCACCAAGCGAAAGTACATAAAGATGGAATGCCAATGAGAGATGTTATCAACTTCAAGAAAGCCCCAACATACCACATAGCCAAAACCCTCCAAAACTTAGTTACAAAACACTATAAAGTAGAAAACAACAGAACAGTAATAAACACAGGAAACCTAACAGAAAACATACAGAACATACAGGTACCACACACAGCATCACTGACTTCATTTGACATAGAAAATATGTATGCCTCCATCCCTATCACAGAAACAATAGAAATCGTAGAACAAAATCTCTCATCCCACAGCAGCCTCACCACAGACGCAATAAAAGAAATAACACATATCCTCAGACTGACAACTGAACAAAACTACTTTCAGTTTGAGAAAGAATATTATCTACAAAGTGATGGACTGCCCATGGGATGCCCAATATGAGGAACACTAGCAAACATTTTCATCAGTCATGTAGAAAATCAGATATTTGAAAAGATAACCACTAATTTAAGTTTCAAAATAATATGTTGTTG